>NC_064634.1:14020000-18820000 GCF_023864275.1 Schistocerca cancellata
ATCTGATGGAACCAAAGGAGTTGACGTTGGAGAGGAAATTCTGGAGTTCTTCTTCACTGTGAGTCCAGATCATGAAGATGTCATCAATAAATCTGTACCAAACTTCGGGCTGGCAGGCCTGGGTAACCAAGAAGGCTTCCCCTAAGTGACCCATAAATAGGTTGGCGTATGAGGGGGGCCATCCTGGTACCCATAGCTGTTCCCTTTAATTGTTGGTATGTCTGACCTTCAGAAGTGAAGAAGTTGTGAGTTAGGATGAAGCTGACTAAGATAATGAGGAAAGAGGTTTTAGGTAGGGTGGCAGGTGATTGGCATGAAAGGAAGTGCTCCATCGCAGCGAGGCCCTGGACGTGCGGGATATTTGTGTATAGGGAAGTGGCATCAATGGTTACAAGGATGGTTTCCGGGGGTAACAGATTGGGTAAGGATTCCAGGCATTCGAGAAAGTGGTTGGTGTCTTTGATGAAGGATGGGAGGCTGCATGTAATGGGTTGAAGGTGTTGATCTACGTAGGCAGAGATACGTTCTGTGGGGGCTTGGTAACCAGCTACAATGGGGCGGCCGGGATGTTTGGGTTTGTGAATTTTAGGAAGTAGGTAGAAGGTAGGGGTACGGGGTGTCGGTGGGATCAGGAGGTTGATGGAGTCAGGTGAAAGGTTTTGTAGGGGCCCTAAGGTTCTGAGGACTCCTTGAAGCTCCGCCTGGACATCAGGAATGGGATTACATTGGCAAACTTTGTACGTAGTGTTGTCTGAAAGCTGACGCAGTCCCTCAGCCACATACTCCCGACGATCAAGTACCACGGTTGTGGAACCCTTCCCCGCCGGAAGAATGACGATGGATCAGTCAGCCTTCAGATCACGGATAGCCTGGGCTTCAGCAGTGGTGATGTTGGGAGTAGGATTAAGGTTTTCCAAGAAGGATTTAGAGGCAAGGCTGGAAGTCAGAAATTCCTGGAAGGTTTGGAGAGGGTGATTTTGAGGAAGAGGAGGTGGGTCCCACTGTGACGGAGGACGGAACTGTTCCAGACAGGGTTCAATTTGGATAGTGTCTTGGGGAGTTGGATCATTAGGGGTAGGATTAGGATTATTTTTCTTCATGGCAAAGTGATATTTCCAGCAGAGAGTACGAGTGTAGGACAGTAAATCTTTGACGAGGGCTGTTTGGCTGAATCTGGGAGTGGGGCTGAAGGTGAGGCCTTTGGATAGGACAGAGGTTTCGGATTGGGAGAGAGGTTTGGAGGAAAGGTTAACTACTGAATTGGGGTGTTGTGGTTCCAGACTGTGTTGACTAGAATTTAGAGTGCTTATGCATGACTTAATGTCTAACCCTAAATAATTTATGTACAAGAAGGTAGGATCGACCCCAACAGTGAATCCTTGAGGAAATACTTTTAGAATTTTTGCATCTCAGAAACACGTCTTAATATCTTCCTTCTGTGCACATAAATTTATTTTTCTTGTTAAGTACAATGCGAACACTTTTACTCATTGCCTCTAATTCCATATACTTGGAGCTTTCTTTTTCCATGAATCCATGCTGAGTATCAGTGAGAATTTTGTTTTCGTCTACAAATTTCAATAACCTATTATAGGACTACATTACTTAGCACGGTCTTCGGCTGTGAAGAGCGATTCTCTTCTCAATTAATTAGTTTAAAGTTGGTAACATATCTGAATTATTTTTTAATAATCATAAGCAAATTGTCTGTATTGAAAAGTAGAGATGAAAGATAGCTGAAATTAAGTGTAGTGTGCCCCAAGCCTCAGTTTTGGGACTTGTGTTATTTATTCCAATTACAAACGAGTTGCTATTTTATTCCATATCCATTGTGCATTCCAATGGACTTGGGAAATTCCAGCAGGACAAGGCCACAACCCACATGCCTAGAATTGTTACAGAGTGGCTCCTTGAACACTCTTCTGAGTTTAAATACTTCTGCTGGTCATCAAACTCCCCCGACATAAACATTATTGAGCAAATCCGGGATGCCTTCCAACATGCTGTTCAGAAGAGATCCCCACCCCCTCGTACTCTTGCGTATTTATGGATGGCGTTGCAGGATTCCTGGTGTCAGTTCTCTCCAACACTATTTCAGACATTAGTCAAGTTCATGACAGATCATGTTGTGGCACTTCTGCATGTTCGCAGTGGCTGTACGGTATTAGGCATGTGTACCAGTTTCTTTGGCTATTCAGTGTGTGTGTGTGTACTCAATTTTCTATTCTAACAATACAACTTTTTTCAGTGTCAGTTCAGACTCCAATATGCTTCAAACTACAACTAAAGACACCATATTGCAGGTGTTAATCTGGTGTTTTTGATCTAATGGATATGTGCTCAATGAGAGTAAGACCCAACCATCTGTATTCAGTTTAAGAGATTTGCCAGTAGAAGACTGTTTAGGTAGTTTTTAAGTTTTTGGGTATTGTTAATGTTAGTAAACCGTGTTGCAATCAACACAAAAAATATGTTAGTGCAAGGTTGTCTAGATTGTTGTACAAGGGAAGAAATTTAAAAAAAGAATATGTAACTTTGGCTTATGTAAGTGCAGCCTATTTTGCATCCCCCCCCCCTCCATGTACTTTATACTACGGGCATTCTTTGGGGCAATAGCACCCATGTTCAGGACATTTTGGTAGTTCAAAAGGAAGTTACTAGGCTTATTACAACTCCATAAAAACTTGCTCACCAAATACCTTAACTGTAATAGAGCTGTTCCTTTATTTGATCTCTTCACATTCTCAGCTTTGACAGGATTTACACTCCCATGGAACAAAGAATAATAGACATACTGACATACCTCACTGTAGACTATCTACATCATCGAGCACCTATGAACTGGCGGGTACGAAAATGTTCGGTAAATTGCTTCTACAATGTGTAGAGGCTGCTTTAGACTTATTTAAGCACATATTATGCAGCTGGTCATCCATTAATATTTTTAAATCGGTTAATGAATTTTATGAATGTGAGAATGACGGAATAGTCGTAATTGTTTGGAGAACGTACCGAATTCCTTTAACGTTGTTAACATAATGTAACATGTTTCGCTCAAATTTCTGTAACTTTAATATCATACCTTATTGCAAAATTATTGTAACTAAATGCTGTTTTAGCTTTTATGAACTAATCTTTTTTCTTAATACACACTGCATATTTACATACATTTGTAATTTGACGTTGTCATTTGCTGAAACTGTTGAACGGCAATAAAATTTTATTTGTGTTTTTTGGATTTTACTAAAACCTGATATGGCGTTTGGGTTATAGCTTCTACATTTGATCTGTCTTTCTTATGAATAGGGTCACTTAAGAAATTTCTAGGTACTCCGGAAATGCGCCAGTCAGAAAATATGAATTGATTGTACGTGCACGAGGCAGTGAAACGTTTGTAATATATTGCTTCACGATGTAATCTAGAACACCATCAATTACTGATGACATTTTCGTAAAAATTGACAAGGTATTAATATGTGTGTGGGAGGTGGGCGTACCAAGAGACACGTATCAGTGAATGTAGGCGTTCGATGACTTATCGTTTAAGCAAATTAAACGAGCAAGGCGTTGAAATTGAAAATATTATCACTACACTTCTATTGTGGCTGGTGGTATTAAACTTACCACCTCAGGAGGCGCTTGGTGTTCTGGTCTTGACATTCTTGAACTACAATAAAATGCTTCGAACAAATGAGCAAATCACTATACTACCGCTTTTCCATATTCCTTCGAGTACGTAACAAAAACAAACCCATGCTTTATTTGCTTTACTTAACACAACCAAACGTAGTCCGTAAAGACATTCCACTTCTACAGTAGGCCTGTCATTATATTACAACTACCTGTTAATTCACATTTCAATGTAAAACTGTCACAAATTAATTTATTCAATATCATATATAATTTACGAACTGTAAGCAACAAGAATTTATATTTTTCTGAACTTTCGAATATATGTCCCTTCCAGAAGTAGGAAATCAGAGTGTATGATTGAGCATACAGCAGTCAGCAGTCATACAAATAAATATCTTTAAGCCGTGCAGTTGATCGCTGATGTTTTGAAATGTCGGAAGATGGGGGTACAGTGTTTGTGAAAGTTCCATGCCGGAGTACTGTGTAATTTTGATAATGTCAACAGAATAAGAAGACATCCTCACAATGTACCTGTTGCGGGCGACAAAGTTCGGAGGTCATCTTCATCCGAAAAGGTTTTTTACTTCGAGTCCACAACGTATGAAATCTCACTACGATGCTTTAGGCCTTACACCCAAAGCAACACAAAGTGACATTAAGAATGCATATTATAAATTATCAATGGTATATCACCCTGATAAAAATAAAGGAAGCGAAGAAGCATCCCAAAAATTTCGTGACATAACAACGGCGTATGAAGTTCTCGGTAATTTGAAACTGAGAAAGTTGTATGACAAGGGTATACTGCACACTGCAGGGCCGCAGTATGCATCTGCAGGAACGGTAGATGTTGCAGACGATCCAGAAGCGAAATTCTATAAATCGAGGATGCACCGAGCTAAGCCCCCTGCACCTACTGGAAGGACACCTATATATGACTTCGACGAGTGGACGCAAGCACATTACGGTGAAACTTTTGCCCGTAAACAGAAAGATAAAGCTAAATATGAAGCGCGCCTCCAAAGGGAAGCATTCTTTTCTCATGACAAGCAGCACGAAGTGATATTTTATAGTCTCGTACTTGGAGTAGCAGCATTTATGTATGTATTGAAAGCGCAAGATGCAGAAAAATATGATGTAGTGAAGGAAAGAAAGAAGGCTGTGACCCCTGACAACACATCATCAAGTTGAGAAACTACGTGCATAATTAAGAGTAGATTCAGTGTGCCATGGGGACTCGATTCTGTACAAAACTTTGTGAAGCTGTGCACCAATCTGTACATAGTGTTTTTCGTAAAAAGCATTTGTCATGCTGCTGGCTTGCATTGGCAAATGATGTATAAGTTAAATGTACTTGATTGTTATGTGGTCGCTGTATAAGTTAAATATACTGGACTGTTGTACGATTGCTTTGTCCTTCAGTAATACTGCTCTGAGGTTATGACGGTAAAATAAATGTCATGAACCATGATGCATTGAAGTAATACAATAGCTAGACAGTATCACATGGCAACAATAACATTTATGTCAGACCCTGTCACATGGCCACTAAGTGAATTTTATGATTTTTCTGGGTGGCAGTTTACTACAGTTAGAATAAGTAGACCATTTAAGAGTGCCACTGAATATTTCATGGATACAGCTCATATACTAGAAAAATTTAAAATAAAATTTTGTTTTTCAGAAATTATATCTCACCATGATAAAGCACGTAACACCCCAATTGTATATGTAACTGTAAATAAAAATAAATATTTATTGTTTGAAATAATGTAGTTTGATGTACATTTGTCATTAGATATCCATACCACTCTGTTTGCATGTCGTCTGTCAAAATTCCAAGTCCCATATGTCAGATTTTGTTTCTGATGTGCCACAGCAAATACATCAACAACCTTTTTATTTATTTTATTTATTTATTTATTTATTCATCCGTGGAACAATAAATATTGTATGGATGTCGTCAGTTTACAACACCTGAGCACATATTTACATTTACAATGAAACAGGTTTCTCATATTTTGTGTAGTTTTGTGGTGATAATGTCATATGTTGCTAATAATTTACATCTATGTTAAATATTCTTTTACAGTATAACAACTTTTACTTACTAAAATATGATGTAGTTATAGTTAGTTAGGGAATCCTTCAGCTATCAGATGCTAATTGGTAGTCTGCATTAAAGACGCAAAATAATTCATTAAGCCACTAAATTATGAATACCTTAGAAATTTAAAACTATATTAAAGTTATATCTTATTAATGACTCACATATGTAAACATTTGATTTTGAGCTTGGACATATTTGCTGGCGCTAACGTATTTTGTATAGGCCTATAAACCAAGTTACAAACTACTGTATAACACGGATAAATACATTAATTTCAAATAAACCATCATATGCTACATAATAACCATTATTTTTCAACAGGAATGAGTATGTCCCCCAGAATTTGAAGCTTCCTGTTGTGTAATTGCATCTGATTAGTGTAACTAGGAAAACAGCCTTTATTTACTGTTCTACATACATAACAGCTCTTTTGACAGTCATTTAATAGCACAACACTTTGGAGCCACATAGTGCACTGACAAACAAAGACTTGGCTACACTTAATCATCATTAAAGACATTTTTATAGCCAAGAATGTGTTCAAAACTGTTTTTTATTGAATCAGTTTCAACAGGTAAGACTAACATCTTCAGAACTGTAACATTATGCATTTACATATACTAACTCTAATGTTATTTTTTTTAGACATTACAGATGAGGGAATGACAGTTATACATTTACATCCCTTCAGAAACTTCTTTGGTTGTACATCATGTTCCATTTTGCATTCATTACTTAAACAGTTTACACAGCATAATGGAGAGTATATTGCACATTGAGCGAGGTTTCTCACAAGTAAAAATATACCCAACTAAAGTGCACCTTGTGGAACATTGCAGATCTAGGTATGTAGCATTCCTCTGAAGTTTGTCAATTGTTAAATTGCACAATATATAGTCCAAGTTCACATTTATGCCAATTTTACATTTACATGGCATAAGGTATATCTTTGGATCAATGCTGTACAGTTGCACAACGCATTTCAAGTGAGGAGGTTCCAAGTTTCCACTCGTCATGTAAAAGTAAACATTGGCATAAATGTGTACTTTTACTACATATTGTGGATTTTAACAACTGACGAGCATCAAAGCAATACTCCACATACAGACATGCCAAATTCCACAAGGTCCATTTCAGCTGTGTATGTTTTTACTTGTGACAAGTCTGTTTGTAATTTTATTTTGGATAAACCTGTGTGGAATGTATTCTGACATTGGACTCTCAATATATATATATGTTTTGCTGTCATTTTTTGTTAACAGTATCAGCTTATTCCCAGTAGTTAGCAGCTTTCATTCAGTTAATACTAGGCAGAAATCTACTTCCTTGTCTCTTGTGCAGAAAGGTATACAGTAGTTAGCAGCTTTCATTCAGTTAATACTAGGCAGAAATCTACTTCCTTGTCTCTTGTGCAGAAAGGTATACAGTATACTGCTGCATCCATTTTCAATAAGCCACTATAAGAATTCAAAAATCTTTGCAGCAAACCACTCTCTTTCAAATCAAAGCTGAAGAGTTCCCTCATGGGTCACCCCTTCGATTTTGTTGAGGAGTTCCTTGAAAAACTAAGCTGATTCCTGTGGTATATTGTTGATTGTGTTTGCCTAAACATATGGCTTGTGTATTTGCTCCTCAATTTGAGCCTACGGAATTAGATGCATAAAATAAATATACACTCCGTTAAAATGGCACGGGTAATAAACACACAGTGGAACATGTCGTACAACCAAAAATGTTTTTGGAGGTATGTAAATGTACAGGGTGATTATAATTAAAGTTAAACTTTTAAACCACTGTGGAAATAACACCATTGCTCAGAATGACGTCAAATTGCAACAGAACTTTTTTTTGGAGACAGGTGAAAACATGTGGCAGAAGAAACATAAACAATTACAAAATGTAGCAATAGATGGCCCTGCAAGCATCATAATTTAATAGTGGTCGACTGCAAATGGCAAATGAATCATACAGCAATGCCCAAGATGTACATTTGACATTAAACAAACTGTACTACTCAGTGTACAGGTGTGATACTGTTAGTTACGTAAGCCCATCCACCACAGCAAAATCATATCACATTGGAGGCCAAAAACCGCATAAAAAGCATCAATAAAAATCAAATCAGATTATTAATTTCAGTGTGACTGGCTCGATATTTTGTCCATTGTTTTCTGCAGCAAGTTGAAATTGAGAAACAGCATCTTCCACAACTCATAGAAGTGTTTCCGGGGTCATGTTCAGAATGTGTTGCGCAATGTGTTCCTTCAATGCAGCTAAGTTTGCAATCAGAACACTGAACACAACATCTTTCAGATAGCCCACAGCCAGAAGTGACACAGATTAAGATCAGGTGATCTGGACGGCCAGGCTGTAGGGAAATGGCAGCTGATAATTTCTAGCATTTCCGAAATGGCGCTTCAGTAACTGCTTAATTGTATTTGCAATTTGTGGAGGTGCGCCATCTTGCATAAAAATGATCCCCTCCACACCCTCATGCTATTGGAGAGCTGGAATGACGTGGTTTGCTCAAAAGACACTCACAGCACTTACCAGTGACGGTACAGGTAACAGTGTCGGAAGCACCTGTCTCTTTAAAAAAATATGGTCCTATGATAAATGAGGCCGTGAACTCGCGCCACACAGTGACCTTTTCAGGATGAAGTGGTACTGCTTTATTTGTGTGTGGATTTTTCATTGCCAATATTCAACACTTTTGTGTATTGACATATCATGGCAGTGGGCTTTGTCTGAAACTTCCTGGCAGATTAAAACTGTGTGCCGGACCAAGACTCGAACTCAGGACCTTTGCCTTTCGCGGGCAAGTGCTCTACCAACTGAGCTACCCAAGCACGACTCACGCCCCATTCTCACAGCTTTACTTCTGCCAGTACCTTGTCTCCTGCCTTCCAAACTTTACAGAAGCTCTCCTGCGAACCTTGCAGAACTGGCACTCCTGAAAGAAAGGATATTGCGGAGACATGGCTTAGCCACAGCCTGGGGGATGTTTCCAGAATGAGATTTTCACTCTGCAGTGGAGTGTGCACTGATATGAAACTTCCTGGCAGATTAAAACTGTGTTCCAGACCGAGACTCGAACTCGGGACCTTTGCCTTTCGCAGGCATATGCTCTACCAACTGAGCTACCCAAGCACGACTCACGCCCATCCTCACAGCTTTACTTCTGCCAGTACCTCGTCTCCTACCTTCCAAACTTTACAGAAGCTCTCTTGCAAACCTTGCAGTTCTACTTTTGCATAATTAGGGACTCCAAAATGGCTTTTGACTAACCTCAACTGATCATCCTCATTCTGCTCCTGTCTTAAGTTTTTAAATATTTTCTCCAAGCCACTTTCCTCCTTGAGCCCATGTATGGCCAACATGCTTACTTCATTCCTATCCACTAAGGGAAGTTCTGATACTCTGCATAACTCAGCACTTTTTGATAACCCATCTGCTACCAGATTGTTTTTCCCGTGTATGTAATTAATTTCAAGGTCGAACTGCTGAAGGTACATAGCCCACTTAGGTAGTCTTGGATGTCTCAGTTTGCATGTTTTTAAAAACGTAAGTGCCTTGTAATGACTACATATTATCACCTTGTGCCCTAACAAATAATGCTCAAACTTCTGCATACCAAACACAATGGCCAGTGCCTCTAATTCTAAAATTCCATTATTTCGCTCAGCAGGTTCCATTGATTGACTCGCAAAAGCGGTTGTTTTATGAACCTCTTTGTCGCCTTCTGTTTCCATCTGAAACACCTCTACTGCAATCCCATAACCACTTGCGTCAACTGACATGCCAAAAGGTTTTGAAAAATCTGGATGGTGTAAAAGCGGACTATTTATCAAACAGTTTTTTAATTCTTCAAAGCAGACTGGCACTCCTGAGTCCAAACCCATGGGGTATTCTTCTTCAACAAATTGAGTAAAGAAGGTGCATTACACAAGTGATCTTGAAAAGAATGCTGGTAGAGCCCGAACAAACTGAACATTGACCTGAGCTGCTTTTTATTTCGGGACACTGCAAATTTTTCAATGACTGATAATTTGGAGGGATCAGGTAATACTCAATCTCTGCTAATTTTGTGGCCAAGGAATTTTATTTTGTCCCTTACACACTCTATCTCCTCTAACTTCAATTTCATACCTCCTTTTTCTATAGCTTCTAGCACCCTGTCAAGTAGGCTGATATGTTCTTCCCATGCAGGAGTTGCCAACAGTATATCATCTACATAAATAGTTACCTTATCTAACAGTTCCTGCCCCAATACATGAGCCATTACTTTTACAAAGGCACACACAGAAATATTTAATCCAAATGGGATACTTTATACTAGTAGCACACTACTTCGTACATAAAGGCTGTATATTTACATGATCCCTTTGCCAGAGGCAAATTCCAGTAACCGCAAGTTATGTCCATAGATGTGAGGTACCTAACTCCTCAGAATTTTTGAATTAGCTCATCCATATTCTGGGGACGGTCACTCTCTCTTATTACAATTTCGGTACTAATCTAACCTGGGAAATGCCTATTAGGATACTAATCTAACACTTCCACCAAGCTTAGGCACAACAACAAGAGGATTGTATTCACTAACTGCTTGCTCAATGACACCCCATGCCATTAACTGCTTGTTTTCTTGAAACATGTATCTGATAAGCTTTCTTGAAAAATACCGGCCCTGGCTTTACATTCAAACGGCATTCATACCCTTTAATTTCACCAAGTGTATTCGAGAATACATTGTGATGTGTGGTTAACACTTTCCTTAATTCTGCTCTTTGTTTATCAGAAATTTGATTTGTTGACTGTACCTTTGCTTCTATTTCTTCTAGGATATAGCTCCCTTCTGCATTAGCATCTTGTACATTATTACTGAATTCAGTATCTTCCTGTAACTACACTTTATTCCTCATTACCCTAATAGGCAGTTCCCAGGTTTCATTATTACTGGCTATATAACTTCCTATAAAAGGCTCTTTTATTACCTGAGAGTCAGTTACGGTTAAAACTAAGCTGTTCTGGTCAAAATCAATCCTTCCCTGATACTTTGTTGAGAAATTTGTACCTATTAATATCTCAACACTTAAACCAAGCACGATTAAACAAGGATGGTCTATTATCAAGTCACCTCTACCAATGGGTATCAAAGCTTCATGCTGTACTGGTCTAGAAACTTTTCCAGTAGCACCTATTATTATCAAACCACGTACTTTCATGACAGTTAATTCACTCTTATTAGGAATAGAATCAAAAAATGCTTGGGACAAATCAC
Source organism: Schistocerca cancellata (assembly GCF_023864275.1). Taxonomy (NCBI): domain Eukaryota; kingdom Metazoa; phylum Arthropoda; class Insecta; order Orthoptera; family Acrididae; genus Schistocerca; species Schistocerca cancellata. The sequence continues at coordinate 14,031,025 of NC_064634.1, forward strand.
TTGCTTCACTGCCACTGTCAAGAAGAAAATGCACTAATACTCCTGAGATGTTAGTTTTCATAATGTGGTGAGTTATTTTACTCTGAACTGGTTTCTCATAAACATCTTCTAGTAAATCCGTCTCAATTTGTTTCCAGCTAAAGGACTTTTGTTCAGTTGCAAGTATGTTCACACTTAGATCCTGGGGTTCATTAATCTCTACATTTTTACCTGCCTTTTCCAACCTGTCCACCAATTTCAAATCAGAGCACTTGACAACTACCTGAACTTTCATTTGCTGCACATCAGTTAAACTATTCTCTACCTGTAAGCAACTGCATCGTTGTGCAACATTGCTACCTAAAATACTGTCATTGGCTTTTACAGTTTTTCCTTGACCTCATTATTATTGCTATCCCTTCATTCATCAATTCCTCCACTTTAAAACTTCGCAAAACTGACTTTACTTCCTCTACCACAACTTTAGCCTACAGGTTGCCATCATTGTCGAAGATGTAAGCCTTTACCTCATCTTTGTCCATATCCAGACTCAAACACATTAATTTCTTCCTCCATGTTAACTATATCATTTCCTTTTTCTTCCTTGACCCAAAATGCTGTCAACTATTTTATGAGAGTGGTTGAACTGGTACTGTCTGTTCCTATTTCATCAGCTCTGTTTTCTGTTTGTGTGTGTTGGCCGACTTTTTTTTTTTTTTTTTTTTGTTACTCGCTGTGTTACTGTTTCTGTCTTGTGAGCACCAGTTTCCTCATAGACAGGATTTAGTTTCCCACATGCAGCCTGTCATATTCATTTGATACAGGATCAGGTAGGTAAAAAGACGAGGGCTAGTAGAAATCCTTGGGTAACAGAAGAAATATTGAATTTAATTGATGAACGGAGAAAATATAAAAATGCAGTAAATGAAGCAGGCAAAAAGGAATACAAACGTCTCAAAAATGAGATCGACAGGAAGTGCAAAATGGCTAAGCAGGGATGGCTAGAGGACAAATGTAAAGATGTAGAGGCTTATCTCACTAGGGGTAAGATATATACTGCCTACAGGAAAATTAAAGAGACCTTTGGAGATAAGAGAACCACTTGTATGAACATCAAGAGCTCAGATGGAAACCCAGTTCTAAGCAAAGAAGGGAAAGCAGAGAGGTGGAAGGACTATATAGAGGGTCTATACAAGGGCGATGTACTTGAGGACAATATTATGGAAATGGAAGAGGATGTAGATGAAGATGAAATGGGAGATACGATACTGCGTGAAGACTTTGACAGAGCACTGAAAGACCTGAGTCGAAACAAGGCCCCCGGAGTAGACAACATTCCATTGGAACTACTGACGGCCTTGGTAGAGCCAGTCCTGACAAAACTCTACCATCTGGTGAGCAAGATGTATGAAACAGGCGAAATACCCTCAGACTTCAAGAAGAATATAATAATTCCAATCCCAAAGAAAGCAGGTGTTGACAGATGTGAAAATTACCGAACAATCAGTTTAATAAGCCACAGCTGCAAAGTACTGACACGAATTCTTTACAGACGAATGGAAAAACTAGTAGAAGCCGACCTCGGGGAAGATCAGTTTGGATTCCGTAGAAATACTGGAACACGTGAGGCAATACTGACCTTACGACTTATCTTAGAAGAAAGATTAAGGAAAGGCAAACCTACGTTTCTAGCATTTGTAGACTTAGAGAAAGCTTTTGACAATGTTGACTGGAATACTCTCTTTCAAATTCTAAAGGTGGCAGGGGTAAAATACAGGGAGCGAAAGGCTATTTACAATTTGTACAGAAACCAGATGGCAGTTATAAGAGTCGAGGGGTACGAAAGGGAAGCAATGGTTGGGAAGGGAGTGAGACAGGGTTGAAGCCTATCCCCGATGTTATTCAATCTGTATATTGAGCAAGCAGTGAAGGAAACAAAAGAAAAATTTGGAGTAGGAATTAAAATCCATGAAGAAGAAATAAAAACTTTGAGGTTCGCCGATGACATTGTAATTCTGTCAGAGACAGCAAAGGACTTGGAAGAGCAGTTGAACGGAATGGATGGTGTCTTGAAGGGATGATATAAGATGAACATCAACAAAAGCAAAACGAGGATAATGGAATGTAGTCGAATTAAGTCGGGTGATGCTGAGGGTATTAGATTAGGAAATGAGACACTTAAAGTAGTAAAGGAGTTTTGCTATTTGGGGAGCAAAATAACTGATGATGGTCGAAGTAGAGAGGGTATAAAATATAGACTGGCAATGGCAAGGAAAGCTTTTCTGAGGAAGAGAAATTTGTTAACATCGAGTATAGATTTAAGTGTCAGGAAGTCATTTCTGAAAGTATTTGTATGGAGTGTAGCCATGTATGGAAGTGAAACATGGACGGTAAATAGATTGGACAAGAAGAGAATAGAAGCTTTTGAAATGTGGTGCTACAGAAGAATGATGAAGATTAGATGGGTAGATCACGTAACTAATGAGGAGGTATTGAACAGGATTAGGGAGAAGAGAAGTTTGTGGCACAACTTGACCAGAAGAAGGGATCGGTTGGTAGGACATGTTCTGAGGCATCAAGGGATCACCAATTTAGTATTGGAGGGCAGCGTGGAGGGTAAAAATCGTAGGGGGAGACCAAGAGATGAATACACTAAGCAGATTCAGAAGGATGTAGGTTGCAGTAGGTACTGGGAGATGAAGAAGCTTGCACAGGATAGAGTAGCATGGAGAGCTGCATCAAGCCAGTCTCAGGACTGAAGACCACAACAACAACAACAGGATCAGATAATGTAGCATTTTGCTCTGCATCTGGTCTCAACAGCACATTTTTTACACTTCTGCTTTCGTCGTAATAACTGTTGCGAAAATGTGGTGACTGTCTACCTCCTCTTCATCTACCACGGCCTTGATTATGATAATTAGGCCTTGTATTCTGAATCTCCACACTTCTAACATTCATGTTCCCACTGTCATTATTTCTGTTGTTTATGAGATTGTTAAAAGACCTGTTATTATTTTGCATCTGCTTCTCAACAGCAGCTACTCTTTCTACTAGCTCTAAATATTCAATGAACCTTTCCACATTATCGCTAGGTGCAGAAATGACTCTCTTCTGCCAGTACCAAGGCAGCTTACCTTCTAGTCCCATGATAATCATTTCTGGTTTCATCTTTTCTGTGAGATGTGACAGCCATGTAACCCACTTCGTAGACAACCCTTTTACTGACTCTCATCCTGGATCAAACTTTTTACCACTCCAAAACTCTCTTAAAACATCATTTTGTTTATTGTGTGACCAGTATTCATTAAGAAACACAGATTTAAATTCAGAAAGAGTTTTGTATCTTATCATTACTTCTGCTGACAACCGTAAAGCAACTACTGACAAATGACTTCATATGAAATAAATTTTCTCCTGCTCTGATCATGCATTAGGTAAAACATCCTCAAAATCATTCCAGAACTCTAATGGATGAATTTGTTTGTCTGGATCAAAACGTAAAAACTGATGACATCCAATGAAAGCAGCTTCAACTGAAGCCACATGCTGCACAATACTATTACTAGCACTACCAGAGGTTTCTACTGTATTAGTAATATTAGTATTTAGTTGTAGTAGTTAGTAGTATAATATTAGTATTTAGTTGATTTTGTGATTTTACTGCTCCCACTCTGTCAAAGAATCTTTTATCAACATCTTCACAAAATTTAGCACAGTGAGCTTTCATTTTCTTAATATCTTTGTGACAAGCATTTACTTTAATATCTACTTCCTCAGATTGATTAGAGCAAAGTATGGATTCGTTGCCTATTCTTTCTGACAACTTCCCTTCTAGAATTTCATCTGTGTCTTTGAAATCTTTGCAATCTTTGTCAGTTTCACTTTTTAAAGTACTATGCAGTTCATTTAGCTATTGACCTACTTTGACTTGTAGATCATGGTGGTTAGAATCAGTTTCATGGGCGCGGACCACAGAGGAAGCGCCTGCAGCTGTTGGTGGAGGGGGAAGGCCATAGGCATAAATACTGGACCAGGTCCACTCGAGCAGCAGTCTCAGGTCGCACATGATGAAGGTTACGAGCTACGTGACCGAAATATCGTGCAAGTACGATGCTGATATCCGGCAGAACACCTGACAACCCAAGATGTCATTAGATCGCCGGGAAAGCCTGAAGAGTTACATCGGTTTTATAGTTTAAACAACTCAGTTTTGAGGTCATTTCATCCCTTAACACTTTATTCCTTGACTCCATCTTACTACTTAACTGTTTACTATTTGATTCCACCTTATAGTTCAGTTCTTTGCTACTAGATTGTCACTAGCCATTTCCACTGATTTTAAAGGAGTTTCTAGCATTCTCTGACTTGGATGAATTTGAGACATATTGAGCTCAGTTTCATGATCTGATAATGTTATTAATTCTATCTTCTCCTTTTTGACCACTACTTCAATTACTTCATCATCATAAAAGGGTTCTAACTTTGCAGTATCATTGAAATTCAAATCAGATTCTACTTTTGGAAAATCATCCTCTGATTTTTGATTTATTGGTTTGACAGAACCATCCTCATTAATTTCTGATTCTGACAACTGATTGTCAGACACTGGTGATCTGTGCTCTCCTTCTTCTGGCGCATTGCCAGAGGGGGTCACAATGCTGGCGGCTTTCAAAGAAAGAGGTCATACTAGCATATGGGCAGTTTGTGGTAGGTGACCTGCATGGACGGCCACGTTTTGCTAGTGGGATTGTATCATACAGTAAGCTGTTTGAGGTAGGAAGCCATGACTCTTGTGGTTTGTGTAATGACTCATCCAAAAGGGTGGTGAGGCAATGTGCCTGGATGCATGATGTTCTGCCATTTGTATTATCGAGTTCCCGGCTTCTTGCAGTAAGATTGCTCTTTCCTCATGCGTTGTCCCACCCCCCGCCCTCCCCACCCCCTTAAAGAGGACATGGTGGTTTAAACTGTGGCTGTTGGTCTGTGAAACTGTGGCCATTGGTATTTGAAGCTGCCTCATGCAGAGTAGCCTCTTGGTTGCTAGTATGTGCCAGTAGTTTGCTATTTATTTTGGTGCCCACGAGGTTCCACCGGCAAGATTGCCTCCTGGTAGAGCGATGTGCACTGTTTGACAGTTTGAATCTGCCTTTGGTCGCACGTGTGTGTTCACCCTTGGAGGGTAGATTGTCAACTTGATCTGCAAGTTTGCATCTTGCAGATTCATGTGATGGCTTTCTTGCAGTGTTCCCAGAATTTTCCTGTTGTTGTTAACGTGCACCGTTGAACAACAATTTGTTTAACGGCAAGCAACAGGAGGTGCCTTTCGACAGAGCAATGTTGAGTATTCAGTGAGTGTACAGTTTATGTACCACACTCATGAGTACATCTTAGCATTGTTCTCATACTGGTTTCTGCCTATTTCACTTCGGTAACATGTTAGTGCCTACTAAGTTCGTTGTTTTCTACCAGTCACGTTCACTGTTCAATTCCCTGGATGATATGCAACATGTGTGGGGTGGCAGGTTAATAATAATAATAATAATATAATCAGTTATAAGTAATAGAAAAAAATATTGGAAATCAAGATCAGGACAGTAATTATAAATGAAGATTTTGAGTTCTAATTGATAGACATATTTGGAAAGTTTCACATGCTCAACATTGTAGTATTCAGTATGTTACTGCTGACAATAAATCTCTCTACCCTAAACAGCACTACGAGTAGTTCCGAGGTGACCTCTATGGTAAGTTCGTACTAAATTGTCTTTCGCCCTGACTTCTGATAATCAAAATAATTGCTCGCCATAAAAGTTGGTCATGTAGATTTTGTTAACATTACAGGCAGTAAACTAACAGTTACCTCTGGGAAATCTAAGTTATCCAGGACGGTATACAGTCTTCATGAGTTCACTTTCCATTATTACTGAAAATATGCATTTAGTAACAGCCTGCCTCTGATGCCATCTGAGGCAGCACTTACTCCGGTGTCTGACTGATGCAGATGGTACACTGTGGGTGCGAAGTGAAGCCTAGTCTTGCCTCTCAGGCTGTATTTATATATGTGGCGCAGCAGACGGTCAAGAGAACACCTGCTGTCATTTGCCCTATGCCCACGGTAGCAGCCTCTAAATGACCGCTTCCTCCGACACACCATATTTTATAAAAATGTTGTGTATTAATTTAGAATCTTCATAATTTTTGTATGTGTGTAGTTAATTTGGTTAAAATTACAGAAAAAGTTTTAGCTCACCTGATTTAAACTTTGCCATCTAGAATTTTCAGAATGGAACTGACAGTAGAACCTGACCTCAGAACTGCAACTTTATGAGACCTTGCATTTTTTATTATTTATATCCAGGACTTGAAACTTGTTATAGCTCTATTATTTAATAGGTTTCATTGCATGCTTTAAACAAAACTTTCTAGCTTTAATGTACCATATACTTAATCCACTACAAATAAGGATGTTTTAGTTCCAGACTTAGTTTTCTGCAAATTACTTGAAAACTATTAGAGGTAGCTAAATTGGGTTACATAATTAATGTTTTTATATTGAACTGAAGCTTCATGCATATTTTTATATTTCTAAGTCTAATATTTAGCGCCTTCAGTTTTTCTTAAAAATGCAGATTCTGACCTAAAATATTTGTTTAATCACGTTGAGACTTGTACCAGTTAATTTTGACATACATCTTCACATTATGACCAATTTTTGCATTTCTAACTTTATTATTTAGTGCCACTTATTTTTTTCCTTAAAGCAATGCATTTAGGGAGAAATACTGACCCAACCATTCTGAGATTTGACAGTTTACAAATTAATATAATATACTAAAGCACATGCTATCAATGTTTGGAAAAGCAACTTTAACTTTTAATTCCATTCTTAAATTATGGTGCAATACTCGCGTGCTACACACAGATGCATTGTGGTGACATGATGCTACTAGCAATGAACTGGGGTAAGTCCCAGCACACTTGCTCGCCTCTGTATTTCTCCAGTGACACAGCACTTGTTTTGCCACAGTGGGAAAGACAATGAAAGAAAAGATTAGATACAGTGAAGAAAAGCTGAGAAGGCAGAAATTAATGTAAATTGAGGCCAGGTGGGCGGTGAGAACCAAGGACATGTTGTAGTGCTAGTTCCCACCTGTGGAGTTCTGAGAAGCTGGTGTCTGGAGGAAGAATCTAAATGGCGCTTGTCGTAAAATAGGTGCTGAGGTCACGAATGTCATGTTGTAGAGCATGCTCTGCAACTGGATATTGTGAGTTACCAGTATACACACTCTGCCTAGGCTCATTCATTCTAATTGATAATTTGGTGATTTTGCAGAAGCCTCCACCCTCCTACTATAGTCATCACAAAGCTTCTTTCTCTCTTTTACACATTTACTAATCATTAATGTTAATTTCCCATTAGTGTTATGTTCTACTTTCTTCATCTTTTCATAACAATCTTTAACTAGTGCCTCAACTTTCTTGCTTAATTCTGAAACATTAGAGCTGACTACCTTAAATCTCCTTTTCAATTTCTTTCCTCGGTTCATCTTTTAAGCTAACCATATCAATTTTCTTTTCCACCCTACTAATGTCTTCTTTCGTACACATACTATTCAAACTACTTTAACATTGCTTACACTTTTTCATCTGCCATAACCTTTTGCACTTGCTGATTTTCGCCACTAGGTTCCTCCTCCTTAACGATTTCATCCCCTTCAGTACTGGTTTCGTCCATTTCACTCACATCACCACACAATGTCAATGACGTTTTCACCATTTCATCTACAATAGGACTTTTGTCCCCATCATTCAAAGTTAAATTCATGTCTGATTTATAGCCATTATCATCTACAGAACCATTCCCAATTAAGTCTCTCTGTTCATTTAAGAACTTAACCTCCACAGCTTTGTTATCAATTTTCACATCACTTCCCTGTTGTCCAGCCTTGTTCTTTAAGGCCACTCATTATGTATCACTTAATATAAAACAACTTTTGCTATGAAATTACCTTATTCTTATTCACTCGTCTCCTGCTGCTGCTGCTGCTGCAGTTACCATCTCAATCCATCATCTGCACAGCAGCTGCAAGTTGTAATTCTCCCGGCAAGGCATCTTGTTCAGATGTGTCCACCTGTGTGCTGATTGGCTGCTCCTGTACTCAATGGCTGCTTCCATAGAACCCGCTCGCTGATTGGCTGCTGTCATACATGGCCATGAAACCCATCCACTGATTGACTGTTGCACTTCCTTCATTAAAAATCCTATACTGTAAACTGATCTTGAATTCACTGTCAAAGTTCATGAGTCATAGTTTATTGTGCCCACATAAAATATTCCTCACCTGTGAGGGCATCATATGTGACATTCACCTGCTTTATTTCTTCGTTGATGGTTCTCGGTGTCTATGTACTGCATTGTTATACTGGCTGAAAAGTAGGGTTATGGAAATTCAACACTGACTCCTTCAAATGATGTAGCCAACAGTTGCACAGTTGTGTTTCATAGTTCTTTACTTTTACTGTTCACAACCCCGCCGATATACACAGTTATAATGCCAGTTACCTATTGGCAAATTTTGATAATCCTCATTAACAGGTTGCAAGCAAACATCAACGTACTGCTACAATAGTTTACTAGTTAATATCTATAAGCAGTAAAAACCTAACCACACAGTTCACAGTTCATGCAAAATAATACAGCATGTATTGAGCAGACACTGTCATTGTTTTAACACACGGCCTATTTGTCTTACACTTATTTCACAGTTAAGTTGATGCACTGTTGTTGACCTAACCAGCACGGGTTTCTCGTCTGAAAATCAGCCATGGACTGACTGTCTCGGTACTAAAAATCTGGCCTCTATATATTGTCACAATAATGGGTACTGAAACTATACATTGTTTGACGTTCAATTTACAGAAATTACAATTAAAACATCACTCATTAAATTAACTGAATACATCGAAAAATGGGTTCTTTTTAACAATTTCTTCTACCACGACGGTAAAGTCAAATTATTTGTTTTAATGATGAAATTAACATATATATAATTATACAAACAATACTTTTGATAGAATGTAATTACTTTGGAATTAATTGAGGGCTCGCTCTGTTAACATGTTTTCGATTAGAGCCAAATAAATACTTAAAGAATGCTATTGTTTCGTCTTCCAAATGTTTATCATTAGTACGGAATTTATATTTGTTGCAAGTCAACAACAGAATTTAAGTTACGGAACAATTATTGATTTCATCCTATAACAAAAGATATTAACTAGGAACAGTCAAAATAAATTAGGAAATTTGTGACATACACAAAACTATATTATATTCTTTAAAACTGACGCCCAACCTTTCTCTATTATGAAAATGCAGATTATACTGACAAATGTTAATGATAATTGTTCAAAAATGAAAAAAAAATGAATTTTGAGGAGGTAGATGGCAAAAGAAGAGGGGGAGGTAAAATTATTCCAGCTTGCTTTGTCACAAGCCCTTTTAAACCTCAATTCTAAAACTGGATCTGGTATGTCTTCTGTTGTGACTCGCCGATTATTCAAAGTGCCGCCGCGCAATTACGCACGTCCTCTACGTGCGGCGCTGTCTGCCAGCCATGCAGCAGCTGCGCCACCTAAGCGGCCAGCCGAGCAGCGGCCACTAGACTGAGACTCAGTGTTGAATCGAATGCCGACTTGTACACAGGTCAACTTACTCAGTGACTTATACGTGTTGTTGTGTTGTCCGAAATATGTGTTAAATGTGAAGATTTAACAATTGGCGACGAGGTAGTGGATTTTTCCTTTTCACCGTTACCTCACAGGGTTCCATGGCTACTGTTGAGCAGCTCTTGCAAAATCTCCTTGAACATCAAACGCTTCTAACAGCGGCGATTCACGATTTCGTCGCGGCGTCAAATGCGGGGCGTTTCTCGTCGTTGGCTGTACCTCCTTTTCCACCTTACGACGAGACGGCGGAAGACTGGTCTGATTATGAAAAACGTCTTCGACAGCACTTCTTGGCATTTCATGTCATGGACGAACAACCATGTAAGTCTCTGTTCATTTCCTGGATTACACCTCAAATGTATCGGTTGTTGTCGCAATTGGCTCCTTTGAAGGATCCTGCGTCTTTGTCCTTTGCTGAAATGTGCTCCCTTCTGTCTCTCTATTTTCAAAAGCAAACGCATGTGGTAGCCTCTCGTGTTGCCTTTTATCGTTGTCAAAAACAACCAAATCAGTCCTATCGCGCTTGGGCTGCTGAACTTCACGGCCTCAGTTGAAAGTGTCAATTTGTTACTGACGTTCACAAAGAATCCTATGCTGATTCCATGGTACGGGATGCTATTATCCGGTCGGCGCCCGACAAAGAAGTTCGGCAACGTGCCCTTCAGTTGGCGAATCCGACTCTCGATGACGTTCTCTCCATTGCGCAGTCTTTTGACATTTCTCGCGCCGCTGGGGCGCAAATAGAAGCATGGGGTGACGTCGGGGAACCACAACCTCTGTGCGCTGTTGACGACGCGTGCAGCGTGTCCCCGCCGGCCGACGTGGCAGCAGTACGCTCCCACGCGCAGCCTCGGCCTAGCCATAAACGACCCACTAAGAAACTGCAGCAAAATCCCCGGCAACTTCCTTCATGTCCACAGTGTTTTACGAAACATTCACGCAAGGATTGTCCCCAACGTTGGGCTGTGTGTCACAATTGCAAAAAGAAAGGTCATGTGTCTTCCGTTTGTAAATCCGACCGCATACATGATGTTCATGAACATGATGCTGATTCTGATTCTGTGTTGTCTGTCAATTGCACTTCTTCCCTTTCAGGGAAGTTATTCCTCACTGTCCAAATCCTTGGTCGAGATGTTCGCATGCAAGTGGATACCGGTTCTGCTGCCACTATAATTAATTCTCAGACGTATCTTCAGCTGGGTTCTCCACTCCTGTCCCCTGTCACTCGGCAATTACGGACGTACAATAAACAGAAGATTTCTCTCTTGGGACAGTTTAATGCTGAGGTATCTTACAAATCCATCGTTCGCACTGTTACCATATTTGTGGTCGACCAGAGCAACGCAGAAAATCTTTTTGGTTTCGATGCCTTTCGGGTTTTTGGGTTCTCCATAGATGACTCTGTCAATATTGTCTCCGACGCTATTCCTTATGCTCAACTGGATTCCTTGTCGACGACATTTTCGTCCCTTTTTTCTCCTGGGTTAGACCGTGCAAACGACTTTGAAGCTCATATCACGCTCAAACCCACTGCTCGGCCTAAGTTTTTTTGGGCTCGGCCCATTCCTGTGGCCCTTCGTGATCAGTTAAAATGGGAGTTGGATCGTCTCACTGCTTCAGGGGTCTTGCTTCCTGTCACTTCCAGTGAGTGGTCCTCTCCTGTCGTTGTAGTTGCTAAGCCCAATGGTGATATTCGTCTGTGTGGCGATTTCAAAGCCACTGTAAATGCTCAATGCCTCATCGACACTTACCCTATGCCCCGTCCTGAAGAACTGTTCACTAAACTTGCTGGAGGACAGTATTTTTCTAAAATTGACCTGTCGGAAGCTTATCATCAACTTCCTCTCGACGCTGCTTCCTGGCAGTTTCTGGTCCTTAACACGCCTTTCGGCCTCTATCAATACCAACGCTTGCCATTCGGGGTTGCTAGCACCCCTGCTCTCTTTCAGCGATTCTTGGAACAATTATTGCTCCCTGTCCCGGGGTGTATCAATTACATGGACGACATTGTTGTCACTGGCTCCACCACTGAAGAACATCTTCAAAATCTCCACACACTATTTAATGTCTTACAGACTGCCAGTCTTAAGTGTAATCTTCAGAAATCACAATTTTTTCAGGCATCTATCACGTACTTGGGGTTTCAACTCTCTCGGGATGGTATTCGTCCGCTTCAACACACTGTTGCTGCGATCGATGCCCTTCCTCACCCTACATCTGTTAAGGAACTGCAGGCCTTCTTGGGGAAAATAGCATACTATCACAAGTTTTTACCGTCTGCGGCGTCGGTGGCTCAGCCGTTGCATCGCCTGTTGCATAAAAACGTGCCTTTTCACTGGTCCGTGTCATGTGACGCGGTTTTCCAGAAATTAAAGACTATGCTGAAACAGGCCCCGTGCGTGGCTACTTATCGACCTGGCCAACATCTTGTTCTTGCCACAGACGCCTCTCAATACGGAGTCGGTGCAGTCCTTGCGCACCGTTTTTCTGATGGTTCGGAACAACCCATCGCTTATGCCTCCAAAACGCTCACGGATGCCCAACAGAAGTATTCTCAAATTGAGAAAGAAGCTTTGGCCATCATTTATGCTCTTCATAAGTTTGGTGTTTTTCTCTATGGCTCAAAATTTCATCTTGTTATGGATCACAAACCACTTGTTTCCTTGTTTCATCCATCATCGTCACTTCCCGACAAGGCTGCACACCGCCTCCAGCGTAGGGCTCTTTACTTGTCCCGTTTCAATTATGAGATTCATTTCCGGCCAACGGCTCAACATGCGAATGCTGATGCTCTGTCTCACCTTCCCATGGGTCCTGATCAGGCATTCGATAGGGACGAACTTTTGTGTTTCCACCTGGATGTTGCCGAGTAGCGGGTTGTGGACGGGTTCCCCATCACAGTGGACAGGCTGGCAGCTGCTACGGGTTCTGACCCTACGCTCTCCCGGGTTTTACGCTGTATTCAGAAGGGTTGGCCAGATCACCCGTCCGCTAAGACTTCTGATCCGTTGCGGAACTACTACACTTTGCGCTACCGCCTCACGGCTAGGGATGGTGTTATCCTCCTCTCCACTGACAATGCTTCGCCGCGTGTTGTGGTACCTGCGTCTTTGCGTGCTTCGGTCCTTCGCCTCCTTCACCAGGGGCACTGGGGTGTGTCTCGCACAAAATCTCTGGCACGCCGTCATGTGTACTGGCCTGGCATCGACTCTGAAATCACACACATGGTCGCTGCCTGCGGCCCTTGTGCGTCACAGGCCGCTGCCCCGAAGTCATCTTTGTCACCGTGGCCTTCGCCTGAGAAGCCCTGGGAGCGCATTCATGCTGACTTTGCGGGACCCTTTTTAGGTACTTATTGGCTCCTCGTAATTGACGCCTATTCTAACTTTCCTTTCATTGTCCGTTGCACGTCACCTACCACCGCGGCAACCACCAGTGCTCTCGCCCGCATTTTTTCTTTGGAAGGCCTCCCCTCTACTCTTGTTACTGATAATGGTCCGCAATTTGCCTCTTCCAACTTTGCAGATTTTTGTGCTCGTCACGGCGTTACGCATGTCACGGCCCCACCATTCCATCCACAATCCAACGGTGAGGCTGAACGACTGGTCCGCACATTTAAGGCTCAGATGCGGAAACTTTTGACTTCTTCTGCTGCTGATGACGCGCTTCTCCAGCTCCTGGCGTCTTACCGTTTCACCCCCATGGGCGATCACAGCCCGGCTGAGCTCTTACATGGCCGACAGCCCCGCACGCTACTTCATCTTCTGTGGCCTCCCACCTCACGGCCGCGGGTGCCTTCACTTGGCCGGTTCACCGCCGATGACCTCGTCTGGGTACGGGGATATGGCAGGCGGCCAAAATGGAGCCCGGGCCACATCTTACGACACCGTGGCAGACGCCTGTATGAAATCCAGACGGACACGGGTGTTGCAGTGCGTCATTCGGACCAGCTTCGGCCTCGGGTGCCAGCAATGCCTGTTCCGAATGCTGCCACACCACCTTTGGCTCTACCTGATGCTCGGGATCTTGGCATCTCTCAATACTCACAACGCAGCCCTCTCACCGTCATCGGGATGCCAGCACCAGAACGGACGCCACCAGGAGACGTGCCCACGCAGGAACCGGAGGACCATCCTCTGCCAGAGTACATCTACTCGCCTCCTCCTTCAATGGACGCCGACACATCGCCCATGTCTCCTGTCATATCAACTGGACTTGCCGCAACGAGCAGATTGGTGCAGGGGGCCCCAGCAGATTCGACACCTACGTCTCCTGTCATCTCAACCCGTTATCATCGGGGACACTTCCGTCCGTACGGTAAGCCTCCTCCTCGAGACTTTACGGCGAGTCAAACAACGCCTATAGACGTTAGCCATCTCCAGGACACCCCCATCAAGACCAGTGCAACAATTTCAAAGGGGGGAAAAGTGTTGTGACTCGCCAATTATTCAAAGTGCCGCCGCGCAATTACGCACGTCCTCTATGTGCGGCGCCGTCTGCCAGCCACGCAGCAGCTGCGCCACCTAAGCGGCCAGCCGAGCAGCGGCCGCTAGACTGAGACTCAGTGTTGAATTGAATGCCGACTTGTACACAGATCAACTTACTCAGTGACTTATATGTGTTGTTGTGTTGTCCGAAATATGTGTTAAATGTGAAGATTTAACATCTTTCATTTAGATTCCCATTTCTTTTTCAGTCAAGCCCAGTCATCAGACAAGTTGTCCCCTTCAAAGAGGCCTTGAATGCACTCTTTCCCCTGCATTTTTCAGTGGAATTCCTCTTGCACTTTTAATGTTGACAGATGCGCATAAGGTTGTTTTAACTTTCATATATTCTGAATGCGTCCTTTTGATTACATTTCTTTTTTGATTTCTTCACATTTTTCCTGCAACCATATTGCTTTAGCTTCCCTACACTTCTTACTTTTATCATTCCTAAGGGACTTACATTGCTGAATTCCTGTCTGCCCCTAAAAATTTTTGTACTTTCTTCTGTTGATTAATGGAAGTTTCTTCTATTACCCCAGGTTTCTTTGCAGTTACATTCCTTGTACCTCTGCTCGTCTGTCCATCTCCTGCGGTTGACCTCTTTAAAAGAGTCCATTCCTCTTCAACTGAACCACCTACTACAGTATTTACTATCACAGTACCTTTAGCCTTACAGAATCCAGAATGCACATCATTCCTCAAGTAATTCTTTCCACATTAATTCTTCCAGATGATTCTCTTAAGTTTCAGCCTACTCTTTATCATTATTGTGAAATTCAGGTGGGCAGTTTAAATGTTTTCCTGCTGATGAGGCTGGTGACATGCTGGAGAAGCTGAATATTGGACAGTAGCTATGTGTATTCATGGATAAACGAAGTTCACAGAAAAAACACAAGTTTCTTGATTAATTTTTTTGTATCTTTTTACAACTCAGTGCTGAAGTTTGTAACTAGGAGATTAATTAATAGTTCTTTGTGAAAGATGGAACCATTTTGCCTACAAATTTGTGGGGCTTGTACCAAATCAATTGAATGAGTGATGACATAGTTTTGCTGCCTAATCTGTGACTTTTATGATGAACTTTTCTGAGCACAGTTTTGCCTGTGGCAACATAGTGACTTATGATTGTTGTGATTTTAGATCTACTATGAGGATTCACATTTTAAATACAATTATTATTATTATTATTATTATTAGTAGTAGTAGTAGTAGTAGTAATAGTAGTAGAGTAATGCATTGAGAAATTTTAAATGTGATGAAAGGAGAAACAACCACCTAAAAAAACGATGGAAGTTTCTAAGAATGGCAACATTAGGTGAAATCAAAAAAGTAAATAAAAATGTAACCTCTGTGCTAGTTAAAAATATTAAATCTCTACATAAGTTAATTTTCAGAACAGTTCCAGATGACAGAGGAAATCATAAACACTTGAGTGAATTTTTTGGTTTTACTTTTCAATCACTAGCTGGTGAACTTGAAGCTAAAAAGCCATTCATTGAAGCAACATTTTCAGAAGCAGAGTAAGGAGCAATCTGCAATATATACAGTCGACACTGGAATGACAAATGAAAGAACTACCAGGATTTGTTATTACTTATCCATCACAGACAAACTTACGGTGAAAATTAATGACAACATAGAATGTGAGGAGGATGGTAGAGATGATGATGATGATGATGATGATGATGAAGAAGAAGAGGATGTAATCCAAATGGGAAATGATCAGATTTACTCGAAAAGCAGATGGAAAAAGATTCCAATTTAGAAATAGGCGATAAAAGTGAAATGCGATTCTCACTACATTCATGTGATCAATGTAAATTTTCTCTGTCATTTCATAATGTCGAGTGTGCTCTTAAGTCATTTAGTGGTGGTGACAGATATCCATTTAAAAAGTTGACGATGGACTTGGAGGCACCTGAATTTTTAATGAGTTGGAGTAAACTGAATATGCTTTTTTTTATTAAAAAGAAGAAAAAGAATCACTTGAAGTTTAGGATAAGCTTGTTTTTGAGAGTGAGAAGGGTCTTACATCGTGGGCTGCACTGAAGAAAACTTTGCAGGAATAATTCGACATGAAAACAAGTGGTGCAAAAATCCACCACCTGCTGTCTCAATGAAACAAGAAATGGGAAGAGTCTTGTCAAGAATATTTCTTGTAATGAAGGAAATTCCCAGCAGTACTGATACTGGTAACGACTCGCTATTTTGGTATGTGGCTGATGGGATAGAAAATGATTCAAGTATAAAGTGTGATGCATTACAAAAGAGGTGTGCAGGCTTTGCAGAAAAGAAATAACAAAAGTCAGAGCAACACAAAATTAAACTCCAGTAAGAAAGATGGTAAATTAACAGAAATACTAAAAGTGCAACTTGGGATCCAAACAAAAAGTGTTTCAATTGTGTTGCCAGCGGTTGAGGTCAAGTGACTGTAACCACAAAAGCAAGGTAAAGAGGTGCTTCAATTGCAATGAGTTCGGCCATATCTCATCTGTATGCATGATAGGGAAGACTAATCTAAGGCAACAATGAATGCAAGCACTGTTAAGAAGAGTATTAACAACTATAAAATTTAAAAAGGGACAAATAATTAATCAAGAGGCAAAGGTGCTAATTGACTGTGGCAGGCAACTTAATTCCTGGATGTTTATGAGATTATGTATGCTTGCAAAAAACAGATGGAGTTTTGACAGAATTTGGGAAAAATTACTTCTCTCTACATGCAGATTTTACAGGCATTGCAGCGATTGGTGGTATGGAAATTGAAACAGATATTTATATAGTTTCTAGAGACACTATGAATTTAGGGATGGTAGCTGGAACCAATTTACTAGATCAAACTGAAGTTTTGATAAACAAGGACAGAATCACTGTTAGGAAACCACAAGGGGAAACTCATCTTACAGCATACAGCAGACAAAACAGCTCTGTTAGTGATGAAACAATCTAGTGACTAATTACACTCCAAGAAAGACAAAGGCCACTGATGTCAGAATGAAGATTATTGTGAAAGAACAACAACTGTTACATAGTCAACCCAAAGACTGTCACTAGGAGAGAATGAAACTCTTGACACCCACGTCCAAACCTGGCTTGAACACACCCCCCTCCACTCCCCCCCCCCCCCCTCATCACTCATCTCTCCCCTTTCCAAAGTCTACCCTTCCAACTGCACATAGCTGCCCTACCCTCTCTCCACCTTGTCCCTGCGCGCTCCCCGACAGCACTTCACTGTACCCCACCCCCACCCCCACCCTACTATCCCTCTCCCTCCCCACCTCAGCCTTCTCTTTATCCCCACCCAGTCACCACTCCCGCCATGCACTAGTGCTGCTGCACGCAGTGTGGCTTCAGTTGCCAGAGACTGCAGTTTAGTGTGTGTGTGTGTGTGGGGGGGGGGGGGGGGGGGTGTGTGACAAAGGCCACACTGGCCAAAAGCTTATTTGTGACAGTCTTTTTTATTGTGCCTATCTGTGACTCAGCATCTCTGCTATATGGTGAGTAGCAACTTTCCTTTTAGTAACATTGGAACAATAGAACCAAGTTCATTTGAATAAGCTAGTGAAGCTGCAGTTGTAAAAAAGAAAAATGGAGATTATTGTGCCTGTATAGTCTACAGGCAACTAAACAAGATCACAATGAAAGATCTTTACCCACTGCCCCCACCTAAATCTTCTAGATAAATTACAAGACACCTGTGTGTTCTCCGCACTAGATCTCAAGAATGGTTTTTTCCACATTGATGTTGCAGAGGAAAGTCCAAAATATACATCAGTGACACAAAAGTTTCAATGGGCTTATGAAATCCATCTGCAGCGTCCTATCATTTTATAAACATTGTTTTCTGGGCAGTGGCTCGACAAAACATCATATTTATTTACATGGATGATATAATACCAACAAAAAATGATGTTGAGACACTTCAACATCTCGGATTAGTATTAAAAACTGCTGCATAATGTGCTTGGAAATTAATTTTGTAAAATGTTAGTTCCCGAAGTGATCTGTTGCATTTCTTGGTTATGTTACACAGTGTGGGCAAACCTCAACTTTCTCTGAGAAGACAATAGCTGTTCAATACTTCCCTGAATCAAAACCTATTGCAGCAATATGAACTTCCCTTGGTGTAACAGGATACTTTAGGAAGTTTATCTCAAATTATTCTGCAATTGCCACACCTCTAAGAGTAGTAATAGACAATATAATTTTGAAGATGAGCAGAGGGAAGCACTCAAGATGCTCACAGATATTCTTTCATCAGACCCAGTTTTAAAAATCTACAACGGAAAAAAAGTGAACTACACAGGGATGCAAGCAAAGAGGGTTTTGGAGCTTGTTATTACTAAAATTTCTAGATGATGACAAGTTCCATCCAGTTTCACATATGAGGGGGGTGCGAGGAGGAGGGGGGGGGGGGGGGGAGCAGGGAACATTTCAAGATGAAAAATACAATAGTTCTGAGCTTAAAGTTTTAGCTGTTGTTAATGCCTCAAGGAAATTCTGGGTGTATTTACTAGGAATATGTTTTAAAATTGTAAAGGAATGCACTGCATTACAAAAGACTATGGGTAAGGACTTGTCCAAGAATAGCAAGGTGGGCTTTAGACTAGGAAGAGTATTCCCACACCATCCAAAAATGATCCAGTTCTAGGATGAAACATGCAAACTGCTTAAGTCATTGTGTCAACCCACCGTTTTGTTTGGCATATGGTTTAATATCTAGAATTAGGAAAGCTCAAAAGAAGGATGAACTTTTTAATGAAAGATGGCATTCTTTTCAACTTCAATGATGGGAGAGAGACTTTGGTAGTTCCACTCACTATGCAATGTGAAATCATCAAGCTTGTGCATGAGAAAGGTCATTATGCTGTTAAGTGAACTGTGAAGGAAGTAAAAGGTTTCTTTCATTCATTATTCAAAGAAAGTGAGCCATTATATACTTATCATGTGGATCATACTGGACCACTTCAATCAACGTGCGAAGGACACAACCACATTTAAGTGTTATTGACACATTTACCAAGTTCACCTGGCTATACCCTGTAAAGACTATAAAATCAACAGAAGCTGTTAGTAAGATGGAATTATAGAAAACTAATTTTTGGAATCCAGTCCAAGTACTTACTGATAGACGGACTTGCTTTACTTATCAAAAATTCAATGAGTACTGCACTGCAGAAGGAATTGAACACATTTTAATAACAAGAGAGCACCCTAGAACCAATGGATGGGCTGAGAGGATCAATTCTATTTTGGCTAAAAGCATTGCTAAGCATAGTATTGATAGCCCTAAGAACAGCACAGGGTAGTACTATCAGCACAATGTGCCATGAATTCAATACAAATCAGCAGTATTAAGAAAACACTATTTGAACTTTAGATAGGAGGTAAGATATAAACACAGTCTGATCTTCATATCACAAAATTATTAGAAGAAAAAATTATTAATTCATCTGAAGAGAGATGCAGTAAACTGAAAGAAGATGATAAGTTACATGTCAGCAAGGTGCAAGAAGAAATGGTAAAAGCTTCAACTGATGTCAGAAGAAAGCATCCGAGTACAAAGTTAGTGAACTGGTGGCAATAAACAAACACCACTGGACAAACAATAAAGCTGAAGACCAAGAATTTAGGTCACTATTGGGTTACAAAAGTTAAAACTAATGATAAAGTTAAAACTAATGATATAACCCAGGACTACAAAAAAATGTCCTGAATGTATGCAGTCCTGGTCATCATCCAAATCTGATTATTGCCAGGATGACTGAATGTGGGATTTGGATGAGGGGTTTAAGGATTTCCTTGCTGAAAAAGACTGGTGACACACTAGAGAAGCTGAATATTGGAGTAATAATGTACATGAAAAAAAAAAGTTTGCTGAAAAAGTTTTTTTTTAACAGTTCAGGAATAAAGTTTGTAACTAGAAGATAAATAAATAATTCTTCATGAATGTCGTAACCGTTTTTCTTACATTACTAAAATGTAATTTGAATCCTTGTCTCTCCGTGAGTATGCCTAACAGTCGACTGTCTGATTTTGGAATCTTTACCTCACCCTGGTGTAATACAGTTGTAATCTTTCCATGTTCTCAGTCCTCTTCCAAGAATATCTGCTCTGCTTGTGATTTTTGAGCAGTGTATTCAATATCACTAGTTGAAATTTATTACAGAACTCAATTAGTATTTCTCCCCTCTCATTCCTGTTACTCAGCACACTAAGTATTCATGGTATCGCACACTCTGCCCTACCTGCCAACTCACGATGAATCCTACTGCCATTACACCATTTTCTGCTGCTGTTGACGTGACCCTACACTCATTTTTCTAGATTACTTCACTGACCTCCACTGTATCTAAATTGAGCTTTTCCATTTCCCTATTCATTTTCTAATTTCTCTGTCATAACCAGACTTTTGACATACCATCCTCTGATTCTTAGAATGTTATCCCTTTGCTGATTGTTCAATCTTTTTCTCATGCTCACTTTCTTCTAAGGCAGTGCCATACTGGAGATTGGGATTGGGGCTAATCCAGAATCTTTTGCCAATGGAGAGATAATCATAACAGTTTTTCAATTACAAACCCCAAGTCTTGTGGGTACACATTTTGTGTTGTTAATGCAATGATTCAGCATCTTCATGTCATCGACCACAGCTGGTTCTTCAGTAGAGTTCTGTTTATGTTCATAATCTACAATTCTGTATATAGTTCTTCTTTGTGTTGACTATTTTTCCTTGAAAACAAACATCATTTGAAATGCACCATGTAAGAGGTGGTCTCGATATCAATTGGCTCGTGGTAGCGTTCTCACTTACCAAGCACGGTGTCCCGGGTTCAATTCCCAGTGGGGTCAGGGATTTTCAACGGTCAGAGGAAGGCAATGGCAAAGCACCTCCACTAGGACCTTGCCTAGTACAGTGCAGGTCTCCCACATCGTTCTGTTACGCTCTGTCAAGGAGTATGGGACTACATCATCATCAACAAATAATATTTTTGAATTTAAAAAACTGTTTCGTATTTAGTTGCACAACAGGATCAACAAGTGCTGACACTGATGTGATCTAAAAATATGATGGAAGATAAAAGTGAACAGTAATGTCTCAAGCAGTGATACTAAAATAGAAGTGGGCAAAGTTAGTGTGAAATTTCATCCACTCTGGACAGAAAAGACTGATATATGCTTTTATCGGGCTAAAACACAATTCACAATTGTCGGAACAGAAACTAAAGTAAAAAGATTCAATTACCTGTTAGCACAGTTACAGACCCAGCTTGTTGAAAATATATGGGATCTTGTGTACAATAACAAAGCAACAAATATTTGTTATCTAAAGAAAGAATGTAAATGACTTTTAAGGAAATTGAAGAGCATCAAATTAAGAAACTAATTAGCAAATTAGAAATTGATGATAGGAAACCCCGTCAGTTGCTTCAGAAAAGTAAAGTTTATAGAGGAACAAATATTTCAGGTAAAATTAGTCAGGGTTACATTTCCTGACTGACAGCAGTGCTGATGTTTCTGTTATACCAGCATGTCCCAAGGATAAGGTTAAACAGGCAGACTACAAACTTTATGCTGCAAATGGATCTGAGATTAAAATTTACAGATCAAAGTTACTCATCCTTGATTTGAGTTGTCTTTCAATGTAGCCAACACAACAAAAGGTATAATCAGTGCAGACTCTCACCAGTTTGGTTTATTAATAGACATGAAAAGAAAATTAATAGTTGACAGTAATACTCAGTTATGTGTGGCTGCACTCTGCTGTACAGTTGATTTGTGAGATTCAATTACCTCACTCCATGCTAACAGTAAATACTTAGAGCTACTTAAAATAGCTCCTGAAGTGACAAAACCTGCATTTCGCTGGGAGAAATCAAGGACGAAGTTACACATATTGCAGTCAGTAGTAGCTTTCCAGTCTATTCAAAAGTCCACATGTTAGATCCACACAAGATAAACTTGGCTTAACAAAAACCCAGTTCCTAGTTAATCATATCACCATTTGCCCCTCTAAATCCCAGTGGCCTACTAAAAGCCGGATGGACAGTGAAGTGTTTGTGGAGACTATGGACATCTTAATGGCCAGATCCTTCCGGATCACTAACCAGTTTCTCATAAAAATGATGTAAATTCCATTCTTGTGAGCAAGAAACTATTATCTAAAGCTGACCTCCTGAAGGCATATTATCAAATCCCACTAGCTGAAAGTGATAAAGAAAAGAGTGCCACGATCACGCCCTTTGGACTTTATGAATTCAATTTCATGCCATTTGTCATCAGAAATGCATCCAGTACCCTTCGGTGACTCGTTAATGTAGTTTTGAGAGAATTATATTACTGTTTTGCATATCTTGATGACATACTGGTAACTTATATCACTCCAGAAAAACATGCTCAACATTTAACTATCCTGTTTGAATGACTGAACAAATTTGGTTTAAGGATTAATGTTGGAAAACTTGTAAATGGAGCTCAGCTTTTTAGGTCATGTGATAACTCGAGAAAGTACCAGACAAGACCCAATATGAGTACAAGTGATAACTAATTTCGCTGTGTCAGAATTATGTCATTTCTTTGGCACACTGAATTTTTACCAAAAGCATTGGGAACATACTGCAGAACACCAAGCTATCCTAAATGGTTCCTTGAAGAACACCAAGAAATATGACAGAAGAAGCATACGGTTGACAGAAGATGCAATAAGGCATTTCAAAAAGTACAAAATAGACTTTGCAAATGCAGCGCTTTTAACATTCCTGAACGTAAACAATGAAGTTGCATTATTTGAAGATGCTTCTGATTTTGCTTCAGGAACAGTGCTGCATAGAAAAGGACGAGGAATAATGAAACAAACTGGTTTCTACTTCAAAAAGTTTTCACCGTCCCAAAAAAATACTCAACTTAAGATTTGGAACTTTTCACAATATATGTGACAATAAGGTATTTTAAATATCTCCTTGAAGGATGTTCATTCACACTGTATACTCACCTAGCTCCTTTGACACATGCTTTTAAACAGCAAAACGGTGGGGCAATTGCTATGCAATTACATCACCTACAACTCATAAAACAATTTATGACAACTATCAGACAAATTTCTGGGCAACTGAATACTGTGGCTGACAACTGATCCATACTGGAAAAGGTAGTACCAGATGATTACGAGAAGATAGCAGATGCTCATGTGAGTGATGATCTATAGAAACTTTGTTCTACTCCTCATACCTCAATGAAGTTTACACAGCATAAAACCCCTGGTGGAAGATTAATGGTGCAATGAATCAACAATTAACACCCATATTTATATTCTTCAGCAATTAGATATTCAGGTTTTCAGCATTACTACAGTATGTCACACCTTTGTCTTCTGTGACATTACTTATGTGTAGATTTCTTTGGTCAAACATCAAACAAGATATCCAAAAATGGGTGAACTCATGCATAACCATGGCAAAAGGACAAAATGCATAGACATATTAAATATGTGATTGGCCAGTTTCCAGGCATAGATAGACAATTTAAGGAAGTAC
Organism: Schistocerca cancellata; assembly: GCF_023864275.1. NCBI lineage: Eukaryota > Metazoa > Arthropoda > Insecta > Orthoptera > Acrididae > Schistocerca > Schistocerca cancellata. Next base: position 14,054,753 of record NC_064634.1, read on the forward strand.
ACATTAATCTGATAGGACCAATACCTCCCATGTATCAATCAGTTCAGTAACTAAACAGAAGTCATTCCACTACATGATATTCGAGCAGGAACAGTAGCATGAGCATTTTATAACTCCTGGATGACTAGATTCTGAGAACTTCACAAAATAGTGATGGACCAAGGAGCACGGTTCCAATCAGAGACATTAAGTGCATTAGCTCAGATCTGTGGTCCTAAATTAACACAAACTATGGTGTATCATCCACAATCAAATGGAAAAATAGAGAGATTCCATGAAATAATGAGACACCCATCAGAACATATGATAAAAATAAATAGGGTGACATCATTCCTACAATTGTCCTAGGTCTCTGCTGCTCTGTGAGGGAAGAAAGTAGGTCAACAGCTGCTGAGAAGCTATATGGCACAACTCTAACATTGCCTGGTGATTTCATTGTAAGGTCAGAAAATAAACAGCATTCACTTTTTCAGTTATGCCAACATATGGATAAACTATGCCTGTCAAAATGGCCCACAAGAAAGGAGACAACATTTGTCAGTAAAGATCTGCATAATAAGACTCATGTAATTGTGAGGAATGACAAAGTTAAAGCCACACTAGCGCCTCTCTACAAAGATTCTAGTAAAATACTGGAGTGGGGAGAAATAAATAAATATATATATATATATATATATATATATATATATATATATATATATATATATATATATGGTTATAATAGAAGGAAACATTCCACAAAGGAAAAATATACCTAAAAACAAAGATGATGTGACTTACCAAATGAAAGTGCTGGCAGGTCGACAGACACACAAACGAACACAAACATACACACAAAATTCAAGCTTTCGCAACAAACTGTTGCCTCATCAGGAAAGAGGGAAGGAGAGGGAAAGACGAAAGGATGTGGGTTTTAAGGGAGAGGGTAAGGAGTCATTCCAGTCCCGGGAGCGGAAAGACTTACCTTAGGGGGAAAAAAGGACGGGTATACACTTGCGCGCGCGCGCGCGCGTGCGCGCGCACGCGCGCACGCACGCACGCACACACACACACACATATATATATATATATATATATATATATATATTTTTTTTTTTCACTCTAAAAATTAAGGATGTGGCAATTAACATCTCACCCAACAGACTGAAACCTGCCTACATTATTGTGAGCTTAAACACCAATGGCCTACAGGATGGCCTATTGAGCACTTCACCTGTCAAAGACTTACCCACACTTCCAAGACTCTCACCAAAGAAAGTTACTCGATCTGGTCGAGTTGTGAAATACCCTGAAAAGTACAAGTAACAGATTAATATACAGGGCAGAGGGGTGGGGGAGTTATAGGAGTTTTGTTTATGTCCACAGTCGATGAGTCTGTAAACAGTTTTTCTTTTTGTCTTTAGACAAAAAAAAAATATCGAAAATGAACAGTGTAAGAGGAGGTCTAGACATCAATCATTCTTTTTGGAGAGTGTGATCTTTGTCTTTGTAACAAATGGAACAACAGGAACCTCTTCCATCTTTTAGGGTAGTTTTCCACTACAAAGGCAAGAGGTCACCTTAAACCTCTCTGCACTCCTCCGTCCTCTTCGACAAAGCTGTCGACAGAACAAGGGTGAGACCTTATAATGGAAGTCTTTGTCTGCCATTACTCTCACTATTTTATTAGTAATTAATAAAGATACACTTTTAAATTATGAAACAGATTTAGGAACATCTTTTTGAACTTATGTGAAATCATTTTGTCATTGAAGATAGGAAATGTGCAACACAAACTACTGACCATCAGTCTCATCCACATAACATGCTCATACAAAGGTATTCACTGAAATGACATAATTGTTTTCACTTCATGATTGGTCTGTCACCCTGCAGCTCCAAGCAGTCACCTTTGCCTTATTAAGATGTACAGTCACTGTCTTCTAGCTTTCTTGATGATGTGGACCAACTGTGCTATCCCATTTGTCGTGGCCGTGTTGATCTCATCTCCTTATTCAGTAAGTCACATACGTCAGAACAACATACACCAAGAGACTTTCATAACATCACATAAGGAGAATGTATTGAAAAGACATTTGAGAACAGAATGTATCAACTGTCTCTTAAGCTGCTAACATTATAGGCCACACCTCTTTCTCTCTGCCTCCAAAATCAACACCAAGCCACGGCACCAAAGCATAAGCTACTCCTTCACAGCAGGCAGAGAGACTCTGTTGCCATTGTACTTTGTCAATTACCCGTGCCCACACTTCTGTCATCATATCTGGTCATATTTCGACACATAAGTGTAGACAGTGGGATGTTTTCCATTCACTAACTACCGAAAAATACTTTTTCAACTCTCACAAACATCTTTCGCTGGCCTAAGAGAATAATAGTGGAATAATCCCAAAGAATCTCGTGTTACATCACTAAAATTATCAACATATTCATATAAACTGAAAAGCCAAAGAAACTGGTACACTTGCCCAATATCATGTAGGGCCCCCACAAGCACGCATGACACCATGAATACTGCAGGGCTGTCCACAAATCCTTAACAGTATGAGGGGGTGGGGATCTCTTCGAATAACACATTGCAAGGTATCCCAGATATGCTCAATAATGCTCATGCCTGGGGAGTTTGGTGGCCAGCAGAAGTGTTTAAACTCATAAGAGCGTTCCTGAAGCCACTCTGTAGCAATTCTGGAGGTGTGGGATGTCACATTGTACTGCTGGAATTGCCTAAGTCCATCAGAATGCACAATGGATATGAATGGATGCAGGCGATCAGACAGAATGCTTACACGTGTGTCACCTGTCAGAGTCGTATCTAAACATATCAGGTGTCCCCTATCACTCCAACTGCACACACCCTACACCATTACAGAGCCTCCACCAGCCTGAACAATCTCTTGCTGACATGCAGGATCCATAGATTGATGAGGTTGTCTCCATACCCATATATGTCCATCTGTTCAAGACAATTTGAAATGAGATGCATTCGAACATGCAACATGTTTCCATTCATCAACAGTCCAATGTGAGTGTTGACGGGCCCTGGTAAGCTGTAATGCTTTGTGTTGTGCAGTCATCAAGGGTACACGAGTGAACCTTTGGCTCCGAAAGCCCATATTGATGGTGTTTCTATTGAATGGTTCGGATGCTGACATTTGTTGATGACCCAGCATTGAAATCTGAAGTATTTTCGGAAGGATTACACTTCTGTCACTTTGAATGATTCTCTTCAGACCTTGTCGGTCCTGTTCTTACAGGATCTTTTTCTGGCTGCAGTGACATTGGAGATTTTATGTTTTACCAGATTCCTGATATTCATGGTACACTCGATGAATGGTCTTATGGGAAAATCCCCACTTCATTGCTACCTCAGAGATGCTTTGTCCCATCACTCATGCACCGACTATGTTCAAACTCACTCAAATCTTGATAACTTGCCATTGTAGCAGTTGACCAATCTAAAAACTGCACCAGACACTTGTTGTCTCATATAGGCATTGCCGACTGCAGCATCATATTCTACCTGTTTACATATCTCTGTATTTGAATACACATGCTTATACCAATTTCTTTGTCACTTCAGTGTCAGAAACAATATATTTAGGCAAAGAAACGAATAGTCTTTAAATATAACATGGAGGACCATTTGCAACTCATTAACTAAATTATAGATTTGAGTAATGAATATAAATTACTACTTTCTTCAGGCCCCATTGATTTTGAATAAGGTTTTGATTCTGTTGCAACAGTCATCGAGAAATAAGGCAGCGATTTTCAACCTATGTTAGAATACTGAAGAATACACATGTCCATATGCTTGATTTTAGTTATATAGAGATTAGGCTTCTGTCTCCTAATGCTGGATGCACCCTCAGAAGCTGTAAATACTACTTTAGTTGCTTTGTACGTACATTTGTCAGTGTTATAGCTACAATTAGATTTCATCAACGAACAGGAAAACTGAAAGATGAGATGGGCATGGAGATTCTGTACAACCAAAATTATTCTCAGCAGTCCTAAAGAAGAAATGAAAAAGGAATGTGTGAATGGAACATATAGGAAGCACCTCTGCTTTGCAGATGAGACTGCATTGTTCGTCTGTGGTGTACATAAACAACACATTACATAATCGTTTAACAAAACTTTTTGATGTAAAAAAAAAAAACCACCCACATACAGTAGCACATAAAGTGCTAAAACATATACTGTAAAGGCAGGTACTTTTGTGATATAGGTAATTTCATGATTTTCTTTAACTCACTACAACTACACCTGTTGGAAGGGCAACACACCACTTCGGCTTGTAGTCTCTTGGGATATCATTGCTTGGCGAACAAGATCATGTTGACCTAGCTGCAAGCACTCAACTGAGAGGAAAAAGCTGGCACTTGGGTCATCATTAGTTGTAGCAGTGTGCGCACTACCGCTGAAAATTCACAATAACCAACCACGGTACAAACAAAAAAAATTATGTCATTTTGTTAGTCATGAATGTTGCTACTTGGTTGTGTACTGCACTGATGGTAATGGCACACCTAAATAATTAGTTTTTCACTCATGAATTACCTTCAAGCCTGTCGTGGAAATTTTATTTGTTTATTTATTTAGTGTGTGGCATCTACAGAGTAAAATTGCACACATACTATTAATTAATGGAATAAACAAATTACAAATACACTTCTGGAAATTGAAATAAGAACACCGTGAATTCATTGTCCCAGGAAGGGGAAACTTTATTGACACATTCCTGGGGTCAGATACATCACATGATCACACTGACAGAACCACAGGCACATAGACACAGGCAACAGAGCATGCACAATGTCGGCACTAGTACAGTGTATATGCACCTTTCGCAGCAATGCAGGCTGCTATTCTCCCATGGAGACGATCGTAGAGACACTGGATGTAGTCCTGTGAAACGGACTGCCATGCCATTTCCACCTGGCTCCTCAGTTGGACCAGTGTTCGTGCTGGACATGCAGACCGCGTGAGACGACGCTTCATCCAGTCCCAAACATGCTCAATGGGGGACAGATCCGGAGATCTTGCTGGCCAGGGTAGTTGACTTACACCTTCTAGAGCACGTTGGGTGGCACGGGATACATGCGGACGTGCATTGTCCTGTTGGAACAGCAAGTTCCCTTGCCGGTCTAGGAATGGTAGAACGATGGGTTCGATGACGGTTTGGATGTACCGTGCACTATTCAGTGTCCCCTCGACGATCACCAGTGGTGTACGGCCAGTGTAGGAGATCGCTCCCCACACCATGATGCCGGGTGTTGGCCCTGTGTGCCTCGGTCGTATGCAGTCCTGATTGTGGCGCTCACCTGCACGGCGCCAAACACGCATACGACCGTCATTGGCACCAAGGCAGAAGCGACTCTCATCGCTGAAGACGACACGTCTCCATTCGTCCCTCCATTCACGCCTGTCGCGACACCACTGGAGGCGGGCTGCACGATGTTGGGGCGTGAGCGGAAGACGGCCTAACGGTGTACGGGACCGTAGCCCAGCTTCATGGAGACGGTTGCGAATGGTCCTCGCCGATACCCCAGGAGCAACAGTGTCCCTAATTTGCTGGGAAGTGGTGGTGCGGTCCCCTACGGCACTGCGTAGGATCCTACGGTCTTGGCGTGCATCCGTGCGTCGCTGCGGTCCGATCCCAGGTCGACGGGCACGTGCACCTTCCGCCGACCACTGGCGACAACATCGATGTACTGTGGAGACCTCACGCCCCACGTGTTGAGCAATTCGGCGGTACGTCCACCCAGCCTCCCGCATGCTCATTATACGCCCTCGCTCAAAGTCCGTCAACTGCACATACGGTTCACGTCCACGCTGTCGCAGCATGCTACCAGTGTTAAAGACTGCGATGGAGCTCCGTATGCCACGGCAAACTGGCTGACACTGACGGCGGCGGTGCACAAATGCTGCGCAGCTAGCGCCATTCGACGGCCAACACCGCGGTTCCTGGTGTGTCCGCTGTGCCGTGCGTGTGATCATTGCTTGTACAGCCCTCTCGCAGTGTCCGGAGCAAGTATGGTGGGTCTGACACACCGGTGTCAATGTGTTCTTTTTTCCATTTCCAGGAGTGCATATTAGAATGAAATTTTTACTCTATAGCAGAGTGGGCGCTGATATGACACTTCCTAACAGATTAAAACTGTATGCCGGACCGAGACTCGAACTCGGGACCTCTGCCTTTTGCGGGCATGTGCTCTACCACTGAGCACCCAAGCACGACTCACACTCCATCCTCACAGCTTTAATTCCACCAGTACCTCGTCTCCTACCTTCCAAGCTTCACAGAAGCTCTCCTGCGAACCTTGCAGAACTAGCACTCCAGGAAGAAAGGATATAGCGGAGACATGGCTTAGCCACAGCCTGGGGGATGTTTCTAGAAACAGGCTGTGGCTGTGGCTAAGCCACGTCTCCGCAATATCCTTTCTTCCAGGAGTGCCAGTTCTGCAAGGTTCACAGGAGAGCTTCTGTGAAGTTTGGAAGGTAGGAGACGAGGTACTGGCAGAATTAAAGCTGTGAGGACGGAGCGTGAGTCGTGCTTGGGTAGCTCAGTGGTAGAGCACTTGCCCGTGAAAGGCAAAGGTCCTGAGTTCGAGTCTCGGTCTGGCACACAGTTTTATCAGCCAGGAAGTTTTACAAATATATTATTAAAGATTGATTGCAAACAACAATACGTGAAAGATTAGGGCGACAGCCACTGCAGCTATTACAAGCCCACACCTAAGCAGGTCACCCACTGAACAGCATGTGAAGTAGCATTCATGATATCCCTCCACTTTCCTTCAAACCTTCTCGTAGGGCATTATTCGAAGATTAGGTGAGGGATTGTTTGTTCTCCGGTGCCACAGTCGCATTGTGGGTCATCAGTGAGTTTCCATTTGTGGAGAATGGCCTTACACCTGCCGTGGTTAGTCCTCAGACGATTAAGTCTGCACCAAGTTCTTCTGGGCATTTGCATTCCTTCCATCAGTATCGAAGGATCAAAATCAGTGATGTGAGGATGGTGATTATTCAGCGGCCAGTGTTGCCTCCATTCCCTTGCTATGTCGTACCTTTCTGGGAATTTGAGGACTTCGTCTTCCCACATAGGTTTCCTGGATTTTAGGCGGGTAGTTGGTAAATGGTCCAATATTTTTTGGATAGGTGTATCTTCAGAGATAGAGGGGTCATTAATTTTCTTCCATTCTCGGATAGCTGCTTGCTGCCTTCTGACAGAGGGAGGAGCTATATCATGGAAATAATTGTCACAGTCCACTGAAGAGAAGGAGAAGAAGAATAATTTATGAGGCACTGAAAGCTGTTGATGAATCACACTTTTTGTCCCCACCAGTCTCTTCCAAGCACCTCTATAATGAAACAAACTGAGGGGACTGACAGAAGGAAAAACACTTAGAGGAATAGCCATCACAGCAGCAATGAATCTGACTGTGCTTTTTCTTTATACGGCGCATCTGACTCTGAACTTTAACAAGATGCAGAACATACGGAAGAATGAAGTAGTCAGGAATTAGCTGATCCTGTTGATTTCACTTTCTGCTGTGAAGAAGATCTTATCCAGAATGATATTTTCACTCTGCAGCAGAGTGTGCGCTGATATGAAACTTCCTGGCAGATTAAAACTGTGTGCCGGACCAAGACTCGAACTCGGGACCTTTGCCTTTTGTGGGCAAGTGCTCTACCAACTGAGCTACCCAAGCACGACTCACGCCCCGTCCTTACAGCTGTGAGGATGGGGTGTGAGTAGTGCTTGGGTAGCTCAGTTGGTAGAGAACTTGCCCGCAAAAGGCAAAGGTCCCGAGTTCGAGTCTTGGTCTGTACCTTTACAAATGTCTGCTTGTGTCTGTGTATGTGCGGATGGATGTGTGTGTGTGTGTGTGTGTGTGTGTGTGTGTGTGTGTGTGTGTGTGCGCGCGCGCGCGAGTGTATACCTGTCCTTTTTTCCCCCTAAGGTAAGTCTTTCCACTCCCGGCATTGGAATGACTCCTTACCCTCTCCCTTAAAACCCACACCCTTTCGTCTTTCCCTCTCCTTCCCTCTTTCCTGACGAAGCAACCGTTGGTTGTGAAAGCTTGAATTTTGTGTGTACGTTTGTGTGTCTATCGACCTGCCAGCACTTTCATTTGGTAAGTCACATCATCTTTGTTTTTAGATATAACTATGATAACTGATATTTATGTATAGTATGTCAGCATACAGGTAATAATCAGGATGTTAACTTAAATTAGGTAGATGTAAGCAACATCTACGATGTATATTAATATATAAGTGTCTTTAAGAAAAAAATATAATTTTATTGACAATATTTACAGAATAGTGATACAGAATATTTGCAGTTTATTTTATGACATCCACTTCGACATGCATATTTCAGAGTACTTGAAAAACTATAATCCAGCACATATCATCTTATGAAAAATAATGGGAAAAAACAACATTAATAGAAATATAAAAAATTAGCATGCATAGCAGGGTCAAAGTGTACTTACAACGCAATACTTTCACTGTTATTCAGTTTATCACACTAAACAGCTGAAATATAAAATATAATGTAAGATGCTCAAAATCCTCATATTCTCGCAAGATTACTACCAATACTCATATACTGGTAAGGGTGATGGTATGCAAATAACATTAAGATTCTCCCGTGACAATTTCAGCAAATATTTGATCACAATTAATATAATATCCAACAGCAAACAACAGTGCTTTATTACAATTTGTTAATACCAAATATTGTCTTTTCCAATTACAACATATTGCACAAAGATAAAATTATAAAACATTAGGCACATTATTATGTCAGAGCTAGGGAAAGAATGGGTCATGTATATGGCACATACATAAATGTTTTTTACAAATTAAGTGTTGACTTGAATTACCCAAGTCAATCAGTCATAAATGGGAATATTATAATTAGCATCATATTCGTCATTTATGGTGTAACTTAGTTTGATTTTCTAGCATGAAGTGTTTTTGTAGTCTTGCTTGTTATCACATTGCTTAAAAATAAGAAGAAGAAGGAGAGGAAATATGTTCAGCTGTGCAATATATGACACAGATTTTGGAAATTCCATGGGTGGACAATTGCAAGCTTTGCAAAGAGTGAACGCAAAATTGCAGAACAGTTTATTTTGATGGGCAGGAGTATACTAGTGGCGTACAAGGTGAACAGAAATCACTTCTTTATCTGATTCCTTACAATCTGCTGCCTCTGGTCTTGTAAAGACTAATTTGGAATGCCAACAATCTCTCTTTTTTTTCCTGTGCAGAAACCATACCAGCAACTGTAGCTATTTCACAGAAATTGGACAGTTTTCAACATTTTTTGGATTTGTCATTTTCAATGATGAAAATAAAATACAATACAAAGTATGCAACTAGTTATGTCTGCCTTTTGCACTTTTACAGCGAGGACATTGAAACACAGAAAAAGTTGTGAAGAAAGATAACTTTTTAAAATTTTTTGTGCAAGTTACAGAAGGGAAAATCAAGGAACAGTTGTTGAGGATAATTGAGACAATCTTACGTACATCATGAACTAAATCCAATCAAACTGATATTGAATATAATTAAACAAAACTAATCAGTAATAAATATAAAAAATATTGGCATATCTGAAGGTACTGACCTCAAGTTGCATAAAAAAGCTGTATATGGTTGAGTGAAAAGAGTATGCACGTGTTAAAAATATTTGCAAACAACACTAGCACTGTGATGCTTTAGTGTGCTGAGAACCTTAAAAAGTTGTGTTGCAGATTGGACTTCTAAAGTAGTGATGAAGAGAGTGACCTCTACACTGACACTGACCTATCCAAGAGATTTTAAGGAAGCTATAATAATACCATAACAAAATCCACTGATACAGCTGATGAAACTACAACTTAAAGACTTACTACATAATTTATGACTGCACAAAGTAGATCTGAAGAAGCTGGCTGGTAACTAATATATTTGTTCCCAAAAAACCTACAATCAAATGATGCATATGCTTACATTTATCCAAATCAATAATGTTTTGAAACTAAGTGTACCAGCAGTACTCCCTCCAGCACTCTTAAGGTGATTTCAATGTCAGCAAACACTAGTGCCCTCACTAGGCAGTGTTCAGCTCATGAGCGCCTATGCGTGTGCGTGCACACACGCATACACACACACGGAGGGAGGGAGGGAATTATGAAAGAATAAATACAACAGCAACAAAAGAAGACCAGTCTGAGTAAGATAAATATGTTTGTATGAATTTTTACGTGCTTGTTTAATGATCAGTGCCTTAACTGTAATGTTACTTTTACTCCTTCCACTATCAGCATTCCGCCCAAGACTTTCCAGCAATGTATTAAGCGAATGGAAATCAACGTGTGTAAATATGTGTAAGTACAAAGACAGTATCACCACTGCAGCTGCAACTGAACAATTAACTCCGTGAAAATATTGCACTGAAAATTTCTGTGCTGAAAAACTCATGACATGGACTGTCAGCCAATAGCAATCGTTAATTCAACACGAGTGAAGTGTCATTTATGATTCAGATATCTTCAGCTGTTTATGCTAGTACGTAACTCTCTGCCCTTACTCACATGTTCATAGTCAATGACGTGCTTCAATCCCTCTTAACTCTGTCACTCTACTGCTTATGATGTAATGTGCCACAGCAAACAGTGTCAGTACTGCAATAAGCCTCGAATTTTACATAAATTGTGAACATTTAAAAGATTTTCATATAAGGAGTGTAAGAAGCTATAGAGAATGTGAATGAAAAGCAGAAAAGTCAAATCAAAGGAATGATGAAATGTACTGATCTGAACACTGATGAGAGGAGGGTATGGTGTCAAGGATGTGGATTACAGAACAAACTGAATGGCGTTAGCAGAAAAGACGTATTTACCATCCATTAAACTGGAATAATTTTTCATAGTGGTGAGACAGCTGAGTGCATTAGGTGTTAAGACTGATATGCTTGGAGCCTCGGGTTCAATAATTCATGTAATATTTTTATTCTTATCCAGATGTATTGGTGTATACATCCGAAAATAAGGGAGGAGACAGCTAAATTCTGGTTAGATGTTAATAAATGGTGTTTGACAGAAAATTTTCACATGCAATACACTTAAAAGTAGATATTTGTCTTATAAATAATTTAATAGTTTACAAAGCTTCACTAGCTGCAAATAGTGGACTAGGTTCAAGAAAAATGCCTACTTACGGAGAGACAGGAGAGACGGCATTGACAATATTAAAATGGGTGTTCCTTGAATTTGACTCTTTATCTACCGATAAGCTTCAAACTAAATAACAAATCATAGAGGTAAAGTTTGGATTTCAAAGTGTTCAATAATAATTTACAAATGACATCTAAAACAAAATAATGATATGACAATAGTATTCCCCCTCCAACATTGTCTGAATGCAATTTGACATCTATTCCTGAAAGCAGTTCATTACCACAAGGTGCTTCTGCAATTCTGTTACTGACTTTTTTTTATGTCAAGTGACTTATTATAGTGTATGGATGCTTCTCACATTAATTCAATCAGCACATGAAGGATTATGAACCCAATTACATCCATTTTTGCAACGTTTACACAAGTTTTTATGAAATATGTAAATAGTACACAAATTATGATTGAAATATAATGGATATTTCCAGTAATCTGAATACTCACAGTTTAAGCATGTCTAATCATGATAGCACCAACAAATAATAATGGCCACAATTTTCATCCACCTTAAAAGCAACTGAAGATATTTGTACTTTACTGCTGTAGTAATAAATCATCTGCCACTTAAGGTATTCATACACTATGGCCCTCAAACAAATGTCGAAAACTCCTGGACGACTTCAGGTGTCACAGTTTGTAGGACAACATTAAAGAATTCTGTACAAAAGTCACACGTGTTATAGCACTCTCTTGCATTCAACATTATATAAAATAAACTTAATTTACATTTGCATTGCAGGAGCATATGCTGATTGGCTCATGCAAAGCTACCTGCTCCAAAAGGAGTAGGTAATGGCATATTTACAGGGCCCAATGGATATGGAACTGAACTGGCAGCAGTAGGTGGCAATGGGTAATAAGAAGATGGTCCCATATGTGGTGGAGTCCTTCCAATACCAGCCAGCTGACTAGAAGGTGGAGGAGGGGCATGTCGCCGTCTTGTAGACATCAGTTCTGCCATTTTGTCTGCCTTCACTCGTCTCAAATGCATCAACCTACGTCGACTATCAAACGTTTCCAAGAAATCATCAACTTCAAGTTCACCCTCTAGGAACTTTTCCGCTATTTTCTGGAAAAAGAAGATCATGTGATAATTATATTATTTTTGTAGTTACACAGCAACAGCAGATAAAAAATAACTTTGCTTGAAGTGAATTAAATGGTTACTGTTGTCTGATGTACTATCCATTCTCCAAAACATATGGTGGTGGTGGTGGTGGTGGTGGGTGGTGGTGGTGATTGTTGTTGTTTTTGTCACCGTCATCGTCAGTCTGAGACTGGTTTGACGCAGCTATCACAATAGTCTATCCTGTGCAAGCCTCTCCATCTCTGCATAACTACCACAACCTACATTCGCTTTCATTGTATTACTGTATTCAAGCCTTGGCCTCTTTTTGCAAGTTTACCTCCCCCCTCCCCCACACATCTGAAACTTCCTCCATTAATTGTGACTTGATGTCTCAGGATGTGTCCTGTTAACATACCCATTTTTACATCAAGATGTGTGTCTCCCTGATTTGATACAGTATTAAATTTGTCAGCCAATCTACTCATCTGATCTTCAATGTTATTCTGTAGCAAAAACATGTTATATTATTAGTACATGGACCCACAGACCTTGCAGTGGTGGGGTTACTTTTATGCCTCAACAGCACAAATAGCTGTACCATAGGTGCAACCACAATGATGGTTATCTGCTGAGAGAGCAGAAAAATGTGTGGTTCCTGAAGAGGGGCAGCAGTTGCACAGGCAACTGTCTGGATGATTGACCAATCTGGCCCTGTAACATCAGCCAACATGGCTTTTTTGGGCTGGTGCTGCAAATGGCGAGGGGAAACTAAATCCATAATTTTTCAAAAGGGCATGTAGCTCTACTGTATGGTTCAATGATGATGGCACCCTCTTGGCTAAAATGTTTCCGAGGTAAAATAGTCCCGCATTCGGATCTCTGGGTTGGGACTACTCAGGAGGATGCCGTCATTAGGAGCAACGAAACTAGCATTCTACAGGTCTGAGTGTGGAATGTTAGATCCCTTAACCAGGCAGGCAGGTCAGAAAATTTGAAAAGGAAAACGGATAGGACAAAGTTAGTTATAGTGGAAATTAGTAAAGTTCAGTGACAGCAAAATAGGACTTCTGGGCAGGTGAGTATAGGGTTATAAATACGGAATCAAATATGGGTAACTGCAGGAGCAGATCTAATAATTGACAAAGGAACAGAGGAATGCAGATAAGCTACCATGAACAGCACAGTAAATGCATTATAGTAGCCAAGGTAAACATGGAGCCAACACCCCCAACAGTAGTACAAGTTTAAATGCCAACCAGCTCCGCAGATGATGAAGAATTGCTTAAATGTATGATGAGATTAAAAATTTTCAGACAGTTAAAGAAGATGAATATTTAATTATGATGGAGGATGATTTCTATTGGGGAAGGGGGGGGGGGGGGGGAGGGAGCAAGAAGGTTCTGTATATGGAAGAGACACCAGAAGATTTCAGACTGACTATATAATGGTAAGACAACGATTTCAGAACCATATTTTAAACTGTATGACATTTCCAGGTGCAGGTATGGACTATGACCACAGCTTATTGGTTATGAACTGTGAATTAATCTGAAGAAATTGCAAAAAGGTAGGAAATTAAGGAGCTGAGACCTGGATATGTTGAAAGAACCACAGGTTGTTGAATTTTTCAGAGGGAGTATTAAGCAATGACTGACTACAACAGGGGAAAGGAATACAGTAGGAGCTGAGTCTGTCGCTTTGAGAGGTGAAATAGTGAAGGCAGCAGAGGATCAAATACGAAAAAAGACAAGGCTTAGTAATAATCCTTAGATATCACAGATCATACTGAATTTAACTAATGAAGGGAGAAAATATAAAAATGCAGCAAATGAAGCAGGCAAAAGGGAATACAAAAGTCTAAAAAATATGGGATTGACAGCAAGGGAAAAATGGTTAACCACGAATGGCTAGCGAACAAAAGCAAGGATAAATAAGCGTAGTTCACTTGAGGGCGATACATACTGCCTGTAGGAAACTTGGAGAGACCTTTGGAGAAAAGAGAAGCACCTGTATGAATATCAAGTGCTTCGACAGAAAATCAGTCCTATGCAAAGAAGGGAAAGCAGAAAGGTGGAAGGAGTATATAGATGGTCTATACAAGAGAAATGAACTTGAGGGCAATGTTATAGAAAGGGAAGAGGATGAAGATGAAGAACAGATAGGAGATATGATACAGTGAGAACAATTTGACAGAGCACCGAGACATCTAAGTTGAAACAACTGGAGCAGATGACACTTTGTAAGAACTGTTGATATCTTCAGGACAGACAGGCTTGACAAAACTATTACACATGGGATACAAGATGTATGAAGCAGGTGAAATACCCTCCGACTTTTTTCATTATCACTCAATGGCCTTCCCTTTCATGAATAACAAATCATCATACTGCACACACCCATTTCAAGACAACAGTGGCAGTATGCAACACTTACTTCTGATTCCTCTTCTGTTTCTGCAGCTGCTGTCTGCAACAATGCCAGAGTGGTCTCCAATGCTGAGTTTCCAGAGCGCTGACCTATGAAATGAGAAAGAATATAAACATCGAAATGGACTTCTATAGGTTAATCCTTATTCAGATAAAACACAAAACATTCCATCTTCATTGCACTGAATAAATTTTGATCAGGAAAGGGAGGAGAAAAAGAGGTAGGGGGATAATAAATGACGAAGATTCCATGTTCACGCATGATCTCTTAGAAATTCAAAAAGATATTGTGGCAGCAGTGTTTGACTCATCATGAAACTTTTAGTTTATTTCTTTTTTTTTTCCTTGGACCAGGAAAGGAAAATAATTTAAAATTATTATCAAATCATAATAGGAAGGTCAAATTCCATGACCAGTGGGCCTGTTCTCCAGGCTACAGAATGAAGCCTGTTACATGAAGACTGAGCTGCCAGAGGCACATTTGCAGCTGCCGTTACTTTAAGTTTTCTGCAACCTGCTGGTGTTTTAACACACTCTTTGGCTTGTACTGGTATAATCAGCTATCATTTGGAATTATTAGTGCCCCAGCTGTTTTTCAGCAATCCTTGGAACAGCTGATTCAGGGTGTTCCCTCATGTGGCAATTATTTAGACATCATCATGACAAGGGCATCTGTAACTGAGCACCTCCAGAATTTGCAGTCCTCATTTTCTCACTAATTGACTTAGAGCCTGAAATGTAACATCAGTAAGTGTAAGTTTTTCCAGCCCTGTGAGGAGTAACTTGGTTTCCTCCTCTGCAAACAAGGCATCCTTCTGACCACAGTCCACGTGCAGGCCATCAACAACATGCCCCACACCCAAACTCTGAAAGAAATATAGTCCTTTCTAGGGAGATTAGCTACTACAGTCGATTTATTCCCCAGGCTGCCAAGCTCACTGCTCTCTCAATGCCCTGCATAACAAGGGGGCTCACTTTGTGTGGCCACCTGTGTGTGAGGCAGCATTTCATAAAATATAGCAGGCTTTGCAATTGCCAGTGCACCTCGTCCTGTACTTGCTGGGCCCCTTCTCCTTGCCAATGATACCTCACAGCATGGAATCAGAGCAGTGCTATCCCACCAGGACTGCAATGGCTAACACCCAACTGCTTTCGTTTACATTTAGCCATGCGTTTAGCTTTGCCTACAAAGTGAAGGCGTTCCATACGTAACTGTACGGAGTGAAATTTCAATTGATTACAGACCACAGGACATTACTCACAATATCTGGTCCTTGATCTGAACTCCCGTACAAAATGGCACAAAGGCTTCAGCATTGGACATTGTTTCCATCTGCAAAACTTCCAATCATCACACAAATGCCTATGCTCTGTCTTGTTTGCTGACTGGCCCAGATCCTGTGTCTGATGCTCAGGAAATCAGACTTTTTCAGCAAGACTCTAAGTTGTTATTTGCCCTTCAGGAATTCCCACTCAGTGGGTCATCAGTTGCAGCTCACACATGAGTGGATTCCACACTCAGTTCCATTGTACAGTGGATTTGGCATGGCTGGCATCAGAGATTGCCCATGGACACCCAATGTCCTCTGAAGACCAATGTCCTCTGAAGACATACTTCACCCTCTGGCCCTGACTCTCCCTCCATGGTGGAAGCATACCTATAATGTTACTTAAAATCCATCTTGATTGCAAATTTTTTTTTAATGTTCATATGACTGGTTTCAGTTCATTCAGAACCATCTTCAGATCTGAAATTTCAGTTACAGGAGTAACCCGTCCAAATGCAGCAACTTTCACATGCTACATCACATAAAATTGGTTGACAGAGTGCCTTGAAAATAAAATTTAACAAAACATGCTTAGACGCAGGGATTACTCCTAATGACACAAAAGTAAAAATCAGAAATATGTCAAACATAGCACAGATAGTAAAACATACAGTATGTGCAAATGGAATGTAACAAATGTTCCAGACGCCACCTGTCGGTAATAGTGTTATAATTAATATAAATGACGTGCACTCTGCCAACCAATTTTATGTGACGTAGCATGTGAAAGTTGCTGGATTTGGACGGGTTACTCCTGTAACTGAAATATCATATCTGAAGATGGTTCTGAATGAACCAAAACCAGTCATATGAATAAAAAATAAAAATTAAAAAAAAATTGCAATCAAGACAGATTTTAAGTAACATTATAAAATCACTGATTGCTGTTATTCCATAAGACATTATGTCTTTTTTTGCTAAGGAAGCATACCTATTGGCAGGTTATTGATAGAGATGAGTCGATGATTCAGTCTTGCACCACGTACGCCCACCAGCAGCCAGCTCCGCCAAGGTTTCATTGCCCTGGCCTCGTGGGCTCCCGGGAGCATCTATACATTGATTTTGCCAGCTCTTTATTGCAGCAGATGCGGTTCACTGTGGTCGACTTCTCCAAGTCTACTTACATCCACCACTCCTCTATACCATGTCAGCAAATGCCATTCAAGTCTTGTCTCACATCTTTGTTATTGAGGGTTTCCCATCAGCCATCATCTCCGACAACGACCTCAGTTTACCTCCGCCCAGTTTGCCCATTTTTGTGAGGTCCAAGGGATCACACACTTGCTCACCACCCTGTTCAACCGCAGTTCAATGGGGAGGCGGGACAGATGGTGCAGGCTTTCAAGAAGATGATGTAAGCCATGGTGCACTCTGCTTCCACAAACGAGGCCCTCAAGCTGTTTTTGGGCACCTATTGAGCCACTCCAATAGCTGGAAGAGCCCTTCTGAGTTAATTCATGGGTGACTGCCACAGACTTTTCTCATGCTGCTGTCTCCACCAGAATCTACACATCACTCACACAGGGATCATGAGAATAAGATTACAGCAATTACTGCACACACAGAGGCACTCAATCAATCATTCTTCCTGCACTCCATGTGTGAATGGAACAGGAAGAAACCCTTATAACTGGTACAGTGGGAGGTACCCTGTAGATATAGATGTAGATGTTATGAAAAATGCTGAAATGACAGGACTGTAGGTTGTGTTATGAGTCACAAGATGTGAAACAGTGAAGTCAATTTTGCCAGCAGTCATTCTGCTTGCCACTGTCAAGTAAATAAGCAGACTGTTTCTCCCTAAACCTCACAATTACAGTTTATGTGAGGTTAGGATGTTCCAACAAAACAGAATGTGTCTACCTCCCTTTTAGGACTTTATTGTTGTCCTGTTCTCCCAGCAGGAAACTATTACTGTTGTGTGTTTTCGACACTTGCTGGGTAGTTGTGTCATGTATTGATGGCAGTATTGTTTTGTTTTATTTTAGGGTGCAAAAAACACCTGGGTTCACAAGTGCCCAAGTCAAAACTATAGAACACAAACACAGAGATGAGGGAAACGACTATATGTCAGTCCGAATGGACAGAATAGGAGACAGCTAAAAAGGGCACGTGGGGGATAAAAAAGGGCGGCCCAAAACTAAAAAGTAAATAGCCTTCTCTATATTGCTTCGGTGGATAAAAAGGAAAAAGCAGTCGACAGCCTTCACGTTATTCGCTAAAACGGTTGATAAATCAGATGGCAAACCCGAGCTGGAACTTAAATTGGTAAAAAAAGGGCATTCCAGCAGTTAAAATTTGGGCTCAATGCATACAATGTGGTGGGGGAGCCCCACTGAGCAAATGACGATGGCTCAAAAGGCAGTGCCCAATACGTTGAGTTAAAATGATCTCCTCCCAGCGGGAGGGCCGAGAGGACATCGTCCAAGGTGCTGGGAGAGGCTTAATAAGCTGAAGCTTATTCCTGTGAAGGGAGGACCACTGATGATCCCAAAGGGACACCACCTCTCTTTGCAGATGGCAACGCAGAGATCATTGGAGAGAATAGAGGTACTCGCGGGCTGAGGTATGAGGACTGCAGCCTTGGCAGCAGTGTCAGCAGCCTCGTTTCCTGGCAGGCCGATATGTCCAGGGACCCACAGAAAAATGACACTGGCTCCACGAAGAGTGAGCAAGTGACAGTTTTCCTGGACCAGTTGTACTTTCGGGATGAGCAGTGTACAGTGCACACAGACTTTGGACGGCACTGATTGACTCTGGGCAGAGGACACAATTGGGAAGGCTGTGTAGCTGGATGTACTTCGGGGTCTGATACAAGGCATAAAGCTCGGCTGTAAATACTGCTGGATGTACTCCATGGCCTGATACAAGGCGAAAAAGCTTGGCTGTAAATATTGAGGAGTGTGCCGGAAGCTGATATCGAAGGACACGGATGCCAATGACGATGGCACATCTGACCCCCACGGTCAGTCTGAGAACCATCAATGTATACAAAGGTACTATTGCTAAGTTCCATGCGAAGGTGGTTAAACTGAAGGCGATAGACCGAGGATGGAGTAGTGTCCTTAGGAAGCAAATGAAGGCCAAGGTTAACATGCGCCGCTTCACAAAACTAAGGTGGTGAAGGATTCACACCCGCTGGGAAAGTTGCAGGCAGCGTGAAGTTAAGCCGCCAAAGCAAGTGGCGAAAGCAGACTCCAAGAGGTAACGGAGAAGAGGGACGAGCCCCATACTGATGATCTAAGGAATCATCATCAGAAGAGACATAGGAGGGGTGCCATGCAAGGCAGACAAATGGCATGCATACCTGCTGAGAAGAAAGTCACGGCAGTAGGATAGTGGTAGTTCAGCAGCTTCAGCATACAGACTCTCAACCAGGCTGGTGTAAAAGTCACTCGCGTGGCCAAACGGATAGTGTTGAGACGGCGTAAAAGGAATGGGCGTGCAGATGCATAAACATTATGCCACTTCTCAATGCTGCCAATATTTGGGATGTTGATATAACAATAAATCCTGACTGTTTTCAGGTACGCAGTGCAGTCAGACTCGCCTGTGATGTCACTGCTTACAGTGCCCCGCTGTCTGGTTCCTAATTATGGCCATGTGTATTCTAGGTATCCGTGTCCCAACCTGTTTGGTGAACAAGATTTACAGACATAGGATATGCTGCAGGAGAAAGATTTTCCACAATGATGGTAATACACAAGTCACGCTTCGTGTGGATCATCTGCGCTGAAAGTGATCCTCGTTGTTGTTGTTGTGGTCTTCAGTCCTGACACTGGTTTGATGCAGCTCTCCATGCAACCCTATCCTGTGCAAGCTTCTTCATCTCCCAGTACCTACTGCAACCTACATCCTTCTGAATCTGCTTAGTGTATTCATCCCTTGGTCTCCCTCTACGATTTTTACCCTCCACGCTGCCCTCCAATGCTAAATTTGTGATCCCTTGATGCCTCAGAACATGTCCTACCAAACCGGTCCCCCCTCCTCGTCAAGTTGTGCCACAAACTCCTCTTCTCCCCAATTCCATTCAATACTTCCTCATTAGTTATGTGATCTACCCATCTAATCGTCAGCATTCTTCTGTAGCACCACATTTCGAAATCTTCTATTCTCCTCCTGTCAGAACTATTTATCGTCCATTTTCCACTTCCATACATGGCTACACTCCATACAAATACTTTCAGAAACGACTTCCTGACACTTAAATCTATACTCGACGTTAACAAATTTCTCTTCTTCATAAACGCTTTCCTTGCCATTGCCAGTCTACATTTTATATCTTCTCTACTTCGACCATCATCAGTTATTTTGCTCCCCAAATAGCAAAACTCCTTTACTACTTTAAGTGTCTCATTTCCTAATCTAATTTCCTCAGCATCACCCGACTTAATTCGACTACATTCCATTATCCTCGTTTTGCTTTTGTTGATGTTCATCACATATCCTCCTTTCAAGACACTGTCCATTCTGTTCAACTGCTCTTCCAAGTCCTTTGCTGTCTCTGACAGAATTACAATGTCATCGGCGAACCTGAAAGCTTTTATTTCTTTTCCATGGATTTTAATACCTACTCCGAATTTTTCTTTTGTTTCCTTTACTGCTTGCTCGATATACAGATTGAACAACATTGGGGAGAGGCTACAACCCTGTCTCACTCCCTTCCCAACCACTGCTTCCCTTTCATGCCCCTCGACTCTTATAACTGCCATCTGGTTTCTGTACAAATTATAAATAGCCTTTCGCTCCCTGTATTTTACCCCGCCACATTTAGAATTTGGAAGAGAGTATTCCAGTCAACATTGCCAAAAGCTTTCTCTAAGTCTACAAATGCTAGAAACGTAGGTTTGCCTTTCCTTAATCTTTCTTCTAAGATAAGTCGTAAGGTCAGTATTGCCTCACGTGTTCCAATATTTCTACGGAATACAAACTGATTTTCTCTGATGTCGGCTTTTACTAGTTTTTCCATTCGTCTGTAAAGAATTCGTGTTAGTATTTTGCAGCTGTGACTTATTAAACTGATAGTTCGGTAATTTTCACATCTGTCAACACCTGCTTTCTTTGGGATTGGAATTATTATATTCTTCTTCAAGTCTGAGGGTATTTCGCCTGTCTCATACATTTTGCTCACCAGATGGTAGAGTTTTGTCAGGACTGGCTATCCCAAGATTGTCAGTAGTTCTAATGGAATGTTCTCTACTCCCGGGGCCTTCTTTCGACTCAGGTCTTGCAGTGTTCTGTCAAACTCTTCACGCAGTATCATATCTCCCATTTCATCTTCATCTACATTCTCTTCCATTTCTATAATATTGTCCTCAAGTACATCATCACCCTTGTATAGACCCTCTATATACTCCTTCCATCTTTCTGCTTTCCCTTCTTTGGTTAGAACTGGGTTTCCATCTGAGCTCTTGATGTTCATACAAGTGGTTCTCTTATCTCCAAAGGTCTCTTTAATTTTCCTGTAGGCGGTATATATCTTACCCCTAGTGAGATAAGCCTCTACATCCTTACATTTGTCCTCTAGCCATCCCTGCTTAGCCATTTTGCACTTCCTGTCGATCTCATTTTTGAGACGTTTGTATTCCTTTTTGCCTGCTTCATTTACTGCATTTTTACATTTTCTCCTTTCATCAATTAAATTCAATATTTCTCCTGTTACCCACGGATTTCTACTAGCCCTCGTCTTTTTACCTACTTGATCCTCTGCTGCCTTCACGATTTCATTCCTCAAAGCTACCCATTCTTCTTCTACTGTATTTCTTTCCCCATTCCTGTCAATTGTTCCCTTATGCTCTCCCTGAAACTCTGAACAACCTCTGGTTCTTTCAATTTATCCACGTCTCATCTCCTTAAATTCCCACCTTTTTGCAGTTCATAACCAATAGATTGTGGTCAGAGCCCACATCTGCCCCTGGAAATGTCTTACAATTTACAACCTGGTTCCTAAATCTCTGTCTTACCATTATGTAATCTATCTGATACCTTTTAGTATCTCCGGGGTTCTTCAATGTATACAACCTTCTTTTATGATTCTTGAACCAAGTGTTAGCTATGATTAAATTATGCTCTGTGCAAAATTCTACCAGACGGCTTCCTCTTTCATTTCTTAGCCCCAATCCATATTCACCTACTATGTTTCCTTCTCTCCCTTTTCCTACACTCGAATTCCAGTCACCCATGACTATTAAATTTTCGTGTCCCTTCACTATCTGAATAATTTCTTTTATCTCATCATACATTTCATCAATTTCTTCATCATCTGCAGAGCTAGTTGGCATATAAACTTGTACTACTGTAGTAGGTGTGGGCTTCATATCTATCTTGGCCACAATAATGCGTTCACTATGCTGTTTGTAGTGGCTTACCCGCATTCCTATTTTCCTATTTATTATTAAACCTACTCCTGCATTACCCTTATTTGATTTTGTGTTTATAACCCTGTAGTCACCTGACCAGAAGTCTTGTTCCTCCTGCCATCGAACTTCACTAATTCCCACTATATCTAACTTTAACCTATCCACTTCCCTTTTTAAATTTTCTAACCTACCTGCTCGATTAAGGGATCTGACATTCCACGCTCCAATCCGTAGAATGCCAGTTTTCTTTCTCCTGATAACAACGTCCTCCTGAGTAGTCCCCGCCCGGAGATCCGAATGGGGGACTATTTTACCTCCAGAATATTTTACCCAAGAGGACGCCATCATCATTAAACCATACAGTAAAGCTGCATGCCCTCGGGAAAAAATACGGCTGTAGTTTCCCCTTGCTTTCAGCCGTTCACAGTACCAGCACAGCAAGGCCGTTTTGGTTATTGTTACAAGGCCAGATCAGTCAATCATCCAGACTGTTGCCCTGCAACTACTGGAAAGGCTGCTGTCCCTCTTCAGGAACCACACATTTGTCTGGCCTCTCAACAGATACCCCTCCGTTGGGGTTGCACCTACGGTACGGCCATCTGTATCGCTGAGGCACGCAAGCCTCCCCACCAACGGCAAGGCCCATGGTTCATGGGGGGAGGTAGGGTGTGATCCTCTGTAGGCAATTTATAATTGTTTAGAATGTTAAGAAAGTAATCTAATTGAGCAACCTGTCTAACTTCTACCAAAGGTGATACAAATCAGTATCTTGAGTATGTGGATTGTTTTCACCCAATTTATATCCTTTAAATTAATGGAAAACTTAACTCTCTTTAATGAGAACACCATACTTTATTGAAAGAAAAAAATACATTGGATGACATTCATTTGATATGGAAAGACAATTACAACTCAAACATGTGTTGCAGTACAGTATAAAACTCTCAGTGGTCCCAGATCTCTAGTTTTGCTTGGAATATTTTGACAGACACTATGAATTCCCACTGCTGTCAGTATTTGTGACATAACAGTAATTTTGTGTTCAATAGGTTGAATTTAATTCCACATGAATTACTACAAATAAGTGCTACTACTCGCAAATCCCTGAGAGGTGGGTTCACTTTATACTTTATCCATCATATCATGAATCATATTTGGTTTGATTTTTGAGTGCCTCCCTCTCTCTCCAAGTCTAATTTCTGAGGTATGGTTTACATCCGTGATCATTTGGAGAAATACGGTAATGGCTTTGTGGCCAAAAAGGAACCCCTGTCAGTCCTACAGCAAACTAAGTACAGCGAGAGGCTTACTGAGGGGCTTATGTTCCTGCCACAGTGCAGCCAAGGGAGGAAACATTATGGGTTCTTATCTCTCTGCATTTCTTCAGAAGAGACTGCTGGGGCAGAAAGTTTGATTGATTGATTAATTGAGAGAGTGTGGGACCAAATGGCAAAGTCATCAGTCCCGCAATTCAAAAGTGGGTTACATAAGAAAGAGGGTCTGCTAAAAGTAGACGGATTCAGTCAGAGGAGTCAAATTATTAAAGAATGAACATTAAACACAGTAAAAGGATAAAAGGTGAGACCAAATATAAAAACTGGAAAAAAAGGGGGCAGTCATGGGGTCACAGACCGTGAAAACTGCAAAAGGAATCCCAACCACAACCAACTCGTCCCTACTCCAAGACTAAAGGAGAACCTTATATCTGGAAATAAAAACCACTTTCACGGAGGAAACTGAGGGTCAGGTCAACCATCCATGGATCATCTGCTAATATTAAATTTAAGGAAGCAGGAAGATTATAATTAGCACAAAGCGTCAAAAGAAGGGGACATGCCACCAATATGTGAGATATCGTCAGTCTGGCGCCACAACCACATTGTGGGGGTGGGTCGTTAAGTAGGAGGAAACAATGGGTGAGCCGGGTATTGCCAATGCGTAAACGGCATAGAACAGTGAACTCTTTCCAAGAGGGGCGGAAAGACGTGCCCAAAACTGCAGTAGACACCTTGATTGTGCGGAGTTTATTACTATGAGCAGTAGCGCTCCAGATGGTATTCCACTGTTGGGCAAAGAGCGATTTGACGTAAATCTGCATATCTGCAGCTGGAATCGTGAAAGGAAAAGGGGGTAAGTATCTGATTCTCTGGATTTTTAAAAGTGAGAAGGTTGGTCTGGGAGGGGTTTCGCTCATATCGCTGCAGCACCCGTTGGCGGTCCTGGACAGCAACTGCGATGTCCTCGGTCCACCATGGTACCGACCGATGATGAGGGAGCCCTGTGGACAGGGGAACAGCATTGCCAACTGCATGAAGAAGAGCAGCAGAGAGGTGTCAAAGCAGACATGTATCAAGGCCAATTGGCCCAGTGGAATGCCCAACGTGGGGGCCTGTCTGCCTGGAGGCAGCAGGGGAACAATAGTGTCACTGGAAAGTGGTCACTTTCACAATGGTCATCATGGGATGACCCATGTAGGGAAGCCAGGGATGACCAATGTAGGGAAGCCACAAGGGCAGGGGAGGAGATCGTGAGATCGATAGCAGAGAAGGTGCCGTGAGTGGGACTGAAGTGGGTAGGGGTAAGGTAGATGCTGCAACATAAGCAAGTGGCCAACCTGGAGGGAGGTAGACACTGCAAAGGGTGATTGCCGGAGTTGTTTGCACTTGAACCGCTATCACTTCCAATGTGGTATGTAGGGGGGATCCGGTCACTAAGGACATCGGAGCGAACCAAAGTGCAGACCCCACCAGATGCTATCCAAGGACCAGAACGGTTCTGACAGAAAACCCGATAACCACGGAAAGTTGGAGAGTGGTCATCACGGCAATGCGTTCCTTGGAGAACAAGACAGAATGCAGAATAAGAGGACACAAGAAGTTGCATTTCCGGTAGGTAACAATAGTATCTGTTGCAGTTCCACTGGATGATCATGTGGCGTGAGTCCAAAGTAGGCATGAAGGAGCCGAGGAGCAGGTCAGGCCACTTTGTCAGTAGTTGTCACCGACAAGGATGGGGTGACATCCATAAATAAGATGTCAGACTCAGGTTGTGAGAGAGGAGTTGGCACCTATGGGGGCACCAGGGGCACCTTGTTGTGGGATTTATGTTTATTCTTCTTCTTCTTCTTCTTCTTCTTCTTCTTCTCCTTCTCTTTCTGAGGTGGAGGAGGGCAGGACACAGGGGGAGTACAGGTGTCTGCCAGATCGGCGACCGAAAGAGAGTGGCGAACTTGGGGTGCACAACTGGTGCGCCTCTGCCCGAGTGGTGGTGAGTCTTCTGGACTGAGAGACGCTTGGCAGAAGGTTCCTGAGAGTGAGCCCTATCACCGGCAGATGCCGAAAAAGGGCGCCACTTCTTCGGCCGGGGAGGAGGAGCGATTCCCTGACGGGAGGTTGTGGGAACTGCAGGGGAGGTGGAGGGGGAGAGTGGGGCGGGGCTGGGGTAAAGACGAGGGAGGAGAAGAAGCAGGAGGAAAGGAAATAACAGAGGCAAAAGTTGAAGATAGTGACACCGGGTGGAGTCTCTTATACTTTTGGCAATCCAGGGACTTGTATTCTTGTATCTTCTTTTCCCTCTTGTAAGCCGGACAATCAGGCGAGAGAGGGGAGTGGGGGTCAGAACAGTTGACACACACAGACAGCGGAACACAAGGGCTTCCCTCATGGACTGAGTGGCCACAGTCACCACACAGTGGAAAGACATATGCCCAAAATGCAAGCACCGAAAGAACCACACAGGTGAAGGGATGTACGGCTTCACGTCACATCTGTAGCACATAACCTTGACCTTCTCTAGGAGGGTATCTCCCTCAAAAGCCAGAATGAAGGCACCAGTATCGCTGTGGTTGTCTTTGCGACCCTTCTGCACATGTCGAACAAAATGAACGCCACACCGCTCCAGATTAGCCTGGAGTTTCTCATCAGTTTGAAGGATGAGGTCCTTATGAAACATGACACCCTGGACCATATTCAGAGACTGGTGAGGAATGATAGACACTGGAATGTTGCCAAGCCAATCACAAGCACAAAGAGCTGTGGATTGGGTGGCAGAAGAAGCTTTGATCAACAGGGAGCCCGACTGCATCTTACTAATAGACTCCCCTTCACCAAACTTGTCCTAGATATTTTCCACAAAAACATTGGCTGTGTGGCAGTGAAAGTATCCCCATCTGTCCTAGCACAGACAACGTAACGGGGAAAGGGTTTCAGCCCAAGACGGCGAGCCCTCCTACCATGGGGTAGCCAGGGAAGGGAAGGTTGCCAGGTCGTACAAGGCAGCATTTAAGGATCTTCACCATTCAAAGAGATGGCCGTGTGAGAACGGCCAGATTTTTTGCAGCTTCATACGCTTCAAGCGCCAAGCGTCTGTCCTGATACCACCCACTCCAACCAGGGGCTCTCCCCATGGGCTCCACTCAGCCACAGCAAGGGCCATCTGGCATGGTGGCCATTGCCAGGAGTTCCGATGCTCCAAGAAGAAAAGCAACCACTCCTTGGCATACACGGGGAAGGAACAGCTCAGGTATCAGTAGTGTGATCCCCGTGTTGTCAGGCAGCTCAGCCATGTGGGTACATAACTACCACACGGACTGGCTACATGTGCTGGTGACCTGTGAATCCACACTGTAGATGCTGGGGAGGGTTTTCTTCCCCATATGGCCCACACTAAAAACAGGAAATTTTGAAGTGGAGGTCAAACTGCAAGTGGGGACCGAAATGCCAAAAGGGTGAAAAAACAGGCAAAGGAACAAAATTGCAACCAATACAGGAAACCAAAAGAACAGCCAGGTCAACATAAATCAGAAAACAGAGACAGGGGAAGAAGGTGGCAACGGGGAAGGAGAAGGGATAGGGAGGGGGGGGGAGGGGAGGGGGCAGGGAGAAGGAAATGCTGCTAGGGAATGAAGAATGAGCTGGAATAGCTCGGGGTCCCGTGTGCACCACGCATGAACTCACGAAAGAACCGTGAGCCCCCTGGAGTGGGGAAGCAGAAAGTTTGAGCCACTTCATTCATGTGTCATCAGTTTTGGTGCCACCCACTCCAAATGGGGCTTTCCATACGTGTGCCAGGGTAACGTGTGCCAGGTAACTGTTGCCTGCAGTCCCTGTGACCCAACCATAATTGGCACTTGGGCACATGCTCCTTGGGTGCATTGGGAGTTTCCAGTGCAGGCACCAACAGCCCGATCCCTGCGTGGTCGAGGGGCTACTATTACGCAGGTACTCGGTGTGTTGAGTTTTGAGTGTATTACTTTTCCCAAAAGGACGGGTGTGAACATAGAAAGGCAAGAAAGACACAAAAGGTGTTGGCTCACATCCCCTGCATGATTTGCATGTCTGTACAATTTGGAAGAGGTATAGTGGGTCAAAGCCAACAATGGGAACCATGTAGTGAAAGACAAAAAGTTCTATAAAGTGCCAGATAGGAATAAAAAGTGCCCAAAATCATAAACCTAATCCCATTGTGGTTAACACCAAGAAGACCACTCAATGGAAAGACGGGGGGGAATAAAAATAGCAAAAGGATGGACTTTCAGCCACTGAACTCTAACATACTGTGCTCAGCAGCATGTAGTGGCACTGGGTAGTTAACTTAGTACTCAGCTACAGTTTGATGGTAACTTCAATTTGGTGGACAGCTGGTTGGATGCCCATATAAAATGCTGTGCAGAAAATCAAGGATTGGTGAATAAGGTAGGCCTTGCACCTGGGTCACACACACACACACACACACACACACACACACACACACACACACAAATCCTGTGGAAAGGGATTGGGAATGGACATGGAATAGGGATGGACCAGTATGTTGTTTAGGTCGGATAGGTGACAGAATACCTCTTGAGGAGGGATGGAAAGGATCAAGCGTAGGATGGTTCTGAGCACTATGGGACTTAACATCTATGGTCATCAGTCCCCTAGAACTTAGAACTACTTAAACCTAACTAACCTAAGGACATCACACAACACCCAGTCATCACGAGGCAGAGAAAATCCCTGACCCCGCCGGGAATCGAACCCGGGAACCCGGGCGTGGGAAGCGAGAATGCTACCGCACGACCACGAGCTGCGGACAACAAGGGTAGGATGTCCCTCATTTCTGGGCATGATGATAAAGCAGTGGCAAAAAATATGGTTCAGTTGCTAAAGCCTGGGTTTGTATTGGTTGGCAAAGGGGGAATTCCTTTGCAGCTGACTCCTGGGGATGGTGGAAGGATTAGGAGTATGTGAAGATATGGCATGGGAAATATGTTTGTGAACTAGGTGTAGGGGGTAGATGCTGTCCATGTAGGCTTTTTTTGAGCACAGTGAGCAAGTTAATTGTTGACACTACAGATATGCTGTACGAGTGTGGCCAGGCTGTAAAAAAGTTGTTTTTTGGTGTGGAATGGGTGACGATTGTCAAAATGCAAGTACTGTTGGTGGTTAGTGGGCTCAGTATGGACAGAGGTATGGATGGAGCTATTAGAAAGTGGAGGTCAATGTCTAGGAAGGTGGCGTATTCTGATGAGGAGGATCAGGTGAAGTGGATGGGCGAGAAGGTGTTGAGGCTGTGAAGAAAAGAGGGTAAGATGTCTAGGGGTTTGGGGTTCGGCGAGGCTTGGAAGGTTTCTTCTATGGTCCATAAACAGGCTACCATAGAAGGATGCCATGCAGGTGACCATGTTGTGCCGCTGATCTGTTTATGTAGTTTACCCTAAAAAGAGAAGCATTTGTTTGTAAGAACACAGTTGGGAAGTGTGTAAGGAATGAGGTAATGGGTTTGAAGTCGGGAGGACATTGGGAGAGGCAATGTTCGATAGAAGCAAGATATTGGTGTACAGTGAGGTAGCATCAACACCAACCAGTAGGGACCAGCGAGTAACTGGGCAGGGATGGTCAAGTGTCAGTGAAGGAAGTGGTTTGTATTTTTGATATGAGAGGCTAGACCACAGGGAACTGGTTGGAGGTGTTGGTTGAGAAGAGAGGTTTCTTTGATGGGAGCACAATAAGCAGCTACAACGCAGCCCCCAGAATTGTTGGGTTTGCAGATTTCGGGAAGCATGTAGAAGCTTGGAGCTTACTAAAGAAGTTAGGGGGGAAGTAAACCACCAATCAAAGTAGCTCGTACAGTGGTACCAGACCAGATAGCAAGTCAAATTGTATCACTATCTAGAGCACCACGAGACAAACACCACACACAAAAAGTAAAAAGGGAATACAGAAACATAAAGCAAACAACACCTCAAGAAACTGAGCACTCTCGGAGATTCACAATTGAAGAACTACAAGCTGCTCTCAGTTATGTTAAAACGGGTAAGGTGCCTGGTTATGATGGAATGCACCCTGAATGCCTGACTCAATGTGGGAAGGAAACGAAGAAATGGCTGACCAAGTTTTACTCATGCATACTAACATCGGGCTGCCTGCCAAAAGCTTTTAAAATTAATAAAATAATTGCTCTGCTGAAACCAAACAAACCATCAGATAAAGCTGAAAGTTACCGCCCTATCGCTCTTCTCAGCTGCTGCTACAAACTTCTGGAATGGCTACTCCCCAACACGCTGGGCCCACAAATTCTAGAAGTCATCCCACCAGAGCAGGCAGGTTTCAGATCCAATAGGAGCTGCACAGACCAGGTTCTAAGTCTAACGACATATATTGAAGCAGGTTTTCAAAAACAAAAAGAGACTGCGGTAGCTTTCATAGATCTACTAGCTGCCTATGACACTTCTACACAAATTGATAAAAGTAATCCCCTGCCGTATGACACTGAGACTTGTCAACAACATGCTTTCGGATAGATACTTCCAGGTGATACAGGGTAATGACGT
This sequence comes from Schistocerca cancellata, assembly GCF_023864275.1. NCBI lineage: Eukaryota > Metazoa > Arthropoda > Insecta > Orthoptera > Acrididae > Schistocerca > Schistocerca cancellata. Next base: position 14,084,991 of record NC_064634.1, read on the forward strand.
AAGCAAACAGAGGAAACTGAACAATGGACTGCCTCAAGGATCAGTTTTAGCACCAATGCTCTTTAATCTTTACATCTCTGACCTGCCTTAAACCACCTCAAGGTAGTTCAGCTATGTTGATGATATGGCCCTAGCTACCCAAAGCAAGCAGTTTGAAGACACTGAAAACATCGTCACAACTGACCTAAACAAAACGCACGAGTATTTCACCAAATGGAGGCTAATACCAAATCCCACCAAGAGTGAAGTCAGCTGTTTTTATTTGAACAATAGAATGGCAGGATATGAGCTGAAGCTTCATACGAATAACAGTCAACTGCGATATCAGCCATATCCAAAGTACCTGGGGGTCACTCTAGATAGGACATTATCCTTCAAAAGACACCTGGAAAATTTATCCAATAAAATAAGCTCACGGAACAGCCTCATTCAGAGGCTCTGCAGCACTAACTGGGGAGCAGCAGCAGACACACTACGAACCTCTGCACTCGCCTTAGTGTACTCTGCAGCCGAGTACTGTGCACCAGTGTGGTTAACCAACAAGCATGTAAACAAGGTGGACACCCAGCTCAATGCTGCTATGAGAACCATAACTGGATGCATAAAGACTATCCCACTATATTGGCTTCCAACACTTAGTCCTATAGCTCCACCCTCCCTGTGAAGACAGGAAGCTCTGATGAAGGAATAAACAAAAATAATGAATAACCCCCTACTTCCTATCCATGAAGATGTCCCAACTTTGGAAAGAACACGACTCCACTCCAGAAATCCCCCTTTGTGACTGGCCCAATAACTGTCAGCTGACAACTTCAGCATGGATACTAAATGGCACAAGAGCTGGAGTGATAGTGCCTCCCCTGACAATCATGAACTTATCTGTCCGTCAGAGAAACCTAAGTGCTTTGAACTTCCACGACAGCTATGGAAAAGCCTCAACAGAATCCGATCAGGACATGGACTATGTGCACACAATCTACACAAGTGGGGGAAGCTGCCCAGCCCTAGCGCTGACTGGGGGCAACCTAATCAAACAACACAGCACATCGCCCAGGACTGTGAATTAAGAGTCTACCAGGATATTCAGGCTGACTTCTTCAACGCCACACAGCCCAGCCTCGAATGGATCGCCAATTTGGACGTCAGAATTTGAAGACTTGTGTAACGCAAAATATCTGCTGTGATGTTAATTTTTATTGTGTTTATATATTATATTTTATCTGAATATGTATCCTTCACTTATGTATTTTATAATGTATTTTATCATATAATTTCATAATGTAATAAGTGTAAACCATGTGTGTAGCGCCATATGCTAAATAAATAAATAAATGTAGAAGGTGGATGTGCAAAGGTCAGTGGAGTGAGGAAGGAGATTCCACAAAATAGGGATTCCAAATGGTTTAACTTTTCCACCAAAAACCTCAATCCTATTGATGTTTCAGTCCTACGAAAGGGTCTCGACTTCAGCCCCACATCCAAGTTTAACCATAGTAGACTCGTCAAAGACCTATTCTCCTCTTCTTGATCTCTCCAGTGGAAACACTTCTTTGGTACCAACCCCTCTAACCAAAGTCAAGTTCCCAACATGGAACCCTGCCTCTTCACCGTTCACACCAACAAGCAACCATGACCCCTCACCTCCAACCAAACCACCTCCAACTTGGCCACACCATCCTTCCCCAGAACTCTGATCAAGAATACAAAATTCTGGATATAAGAAAGGATAGCCATTTGCAGCCTGGAAACATATCCTGATTTAATCACCCTCCCTGCAGACAAAGTCTCCACCACTGTAGTGATGAATCACAGTGACTAACTGATGGAAGACTTCTGCCAACCTTCAGTCTCCTCCACCTAGAAGCTCTGACACAGAAATACCATTCCAGGAGTCCAGCATAACTTCCATTCCCTACTGACATCCTAGGCCCATCCCAGAATCTTTCATTCTCCCCCCCCCCCCCCCAACCCATCTGTCAAGAGTTATTTATCAAGTTGTCCATAGTATATGCTGTCTTTATAAGTAGTGTGTTTTTTAAAGTTCTCTCTTCGTTTATGTATGCAGGAAGTTAGTGATCCCAGAGGCATATTTCTTGAATTTCAAATGATCATACCTGTGCAAACTTGAGGAAGTACAGTTCTTTTAGAGTTCTAATGCAGAAACACAAAGCTATTTCAGAAATGGTATCTCTCAAAAATAAAACATTTTTCTTTTTGTTAGTATTTAAAGCTTCATTTACAATATGGTTCCCAAAGATAGACTGAAAGACCAATTCTGTTGATTATGAAGGAAAATATCTTTCGAAGCTATACTGAAGAAATGACTCGTTCATTTCTGTGGAATTTTTTACTGAAATCTAGAAAAATCTGTAGTATCTCATGTTATCTGTACCATTCAACTATTACAAATTGAAAATATTAATAAAAACCAATCAGTGAGTATGACAGTCCCTCTAATCTCAGTTGACAAGACTCCTGTCTTCTAATAAATGTTTCAGTCACACTAATTATGAAAAAATTATCAGTATACTCATGCTACAATGAGAAATGACAATCATATTTGTAAGCGAATTGGATAGTAGTTATGATACTTACGAATTTCACTCAATTTTGATTCCACTCTCTGGGATATTGCCTCGCCTTTCTCACTTAGTTCCATTAAGCGGCGCTTTCCTTCTTGTAACTGAGGCTCCTTAGACAGGTTGAACTCAGCTAAGGACTTGTTGCTTGCTATTAACATTTCTTTTTCAGTTTCCATATCCTTAAACTGAAAGCAGTGATCAAAATGAGCTTCAAAATCCACCATAAATTGCAGTCACAACAATAGTATCTATATTAAAGCAAAGAAAGAATGTTTTCTCAAACAGCACAGGGGGAACTGACGTCACCAGTGATGAAGAAGGAATGACTATCTGTCTGTATTTATCGATGATGGACCCAGCCATGTCCAATTACTGTTGTACCTTTTCAAAATTGAATAGAATACTATAGAGTATTTTTATATTTTATATCAACCCACATAGGCAAAAGCAATAAATGTCAAACACCTACCTGCTCCCCTCCCCCCCCCCTGCCCACAAATAAACAATTAAAATGGGGAAAAAACAAAAAGTTAAAAATGTCAACACAGATTCAAAGATACTCAACTTTTTCCTGTAGAAAAGAACAGATGGTTCATCAGTGTTGTGACAACATGACAGCATACTTTCTTTGCATAATTAGGTAAAACCATCTCAGATGAGGACAGAATTTTAAAACAGACCTGTTAGGTATTAAAATCTACATCAAACCATAGGTGCACATGCATAAAATTTCACATAGGAAAACAAAAAAATAAAATGAAGAAGAAAAATTAATGTAATGCAGCCAGCATTTGGTTTTAAAGTTCAATGATGACCTTGAATAAATGAACTTCATATAAAGAGAGATACAATTAACCTGGTGAATGTTGCCAAAAGCTTTTTGAGGCTGTTCACCGTCTGTATGTAGGAAAGTTTCAACAAAAATTTAGAATAAAATTCAGGAAGACATACAACAGATCATCATTTGGTGCAGAGGACCAGCAGTTTATACTTACTATAAATACATGTGCAGGGGATGGATAAAAATATGGAAACAACATGAGAAATATGTGCTTGAATTAAAAACAGATGCTAGCCAACCCTGCATGTTATGCTACTGTATTTGACCACGAATGGCACCTGTGGATTATCCTCAATATGTTATGAGTGGCAGTAGTGGTCAAACATTTGTTACTTGCATGGTGGGTGCTTTCATAACCAAGGAAACCGTAGTATTTGGTGTTTCAAAAGGCACCATACTAAAGATTTGTACCACGTACAGGGAAAGTGGAAAAACAGCTTCTGTTAAGTCACAATGTGGATGAAAGTCTGTGCTGAATGGATGAGTTAAGAGGAGGACAGCTGCAAAAGTCAACTGCAGAACTGAATGTTGCACTCATAAACCCTGTCAGCATCACAACAACATGAAAGGACCTCCATAAGCAGGGAACTACTGGATAAGCTGCAATTCCAAAACCAGTCATTAGTGACGGAAATGCCTGTAACCAGCAAATATGGTGCCGAAGCTGTAAGATCTGGACCATGGAGCAATGGAAGAATGTCATTTGGTTGGATGAATCTTGTTTCACACCGTTTCTAACTTCTGGCAGAGTTTACGTCCCAAGAGTGAAACATGGTGGGGGGATCAGTGATGATTTCGGCAGTCATGTTATATTTTATTTGTTTCTCTTGTGTCCTGATAACTATACATGTAACTTAAATTATATAGTAAGTGCATAATTGTTGGATTAAGAGTAAACTCTTATTAGGGGACCCAGCTTCCAATATTGTATGAAAACATTCATGAGTGTGAAGACTGAGATGCCATATGCTAGTTGTTTCTGGGGTGTATCACAATGTAAGTGAGACTCATCCATAGTACTACTGAGTCTGTGCATGAGACAAAAAATAGCTGGACAGGAGGGATAAAGAAGGGCTCTTAAGAAGAGCTTGACAACGCAAGGATGGAATTGGAATTGTTAAGGTGAGACATGAATAATGAGAAGTGGGAAGTGACTGCACGAAACAGGGGCCATAGGAAGAGAACAGTATCTGACAGTTATGTCATTTGCACAAAAAAATAGCTTCGCCCTGCTACCTCAGTTAGATGAAGAAGATTCTGCAGTGTTTGACCAAGGTAAAGTAGGATTTTTACAGGAAACCAGTGGTTTTAGAGGAAGTAGGAAAGAGGAATACAGTCCTGCAGTTCGGTATTATCATGGACGAGGTGTGGGCTAGTTGTTATAGGACGAACAACACAACAAGCAGCAGGTCACAAATTTTTTTAAGCAAACTGCAAGTTTTAACCATGTGGGAAAGTATATAGGTTCCTCATGCAAAGGTTTTGGAAAGGAAGATCATATTGTAATAGTGGTTGCAGCAGCAAAAAGTACTGACAGGGACCATAGTTACAGCATCAGGAGTGACCTGGTACAGATAGTGTAGAATAAATCCATACAATTGTTTTGTTGGTTCCTTTTTGAAGCATTACATCATCCCCACTTGAGCAGCTCTGTAAGTTGAGTCAACATGGAGTTAGATCAAATTCTTCTGTCAGGTGCTGGAACGAATGTAGATTTGGTTTCTGTTGGTGTTATTGACAGGTGGGCTTTTGCTAGGCACAGCCTACATATCAACAGGTATGGAAAAAGGAAACTGTCTGGGTTGGTAACAGAATCTTGAAGAGGTGACACATACACTTATGGCCACATATCTGTGGTTACTGGTGTGAGGACAGTTTTCTTTCTTTCTTTTTTTTTCTTTTTTTTTTTTTAAATAATATATAGAGCACACTCAAATTTCAAGCTATCAGTATTAAAAGAAGTAAATATAACTAAAATTTTGAACCTAAAATACATGAATGTGAAAGAATATTATGAAAAGGAAAGTTGCTACACACCATATAGCAGAGATGCTGAGTTGCAGATATGCACAACAAAAAGACTGTCACAAATAAAGCTTTCGGCCATTAAGGCTGTAGTCAACAATAGACAAAACGCGTGCGCGTCCACACACACACACACACACACACACACACACACACACACACTAGGCAGTCTCAGGCAATTGAAACCACACTATCACACACCACTTTTCATGATACTGTTACAATCCATCCTGGATTTTCCATTGTTTGGAGGTAAAAGAAGTTTAAAATAAACATTCTGCATTGAAATATTTGAGTATTAAAACAAAAGCAATATACTTCTGCTTTGTTTAGATGAACTGCAGCCTGCACATCATGTAGATATAATATTTGTTTGTGAACATTGTTTGGCTACAGATGTAGGAATGACTCTATATATGCAGGTCAAATATGGAGAAAGGGGGAGGTGTGCCACACATTAAAAAGGAATACAAACATAAAAACATTGATACCCACATATTCTGCAGTGATCAGCATTTTGAACCTCGTGGTGCACAAGATTTCATGGAAGGTTAATTATAGTCACACTCTATAGGACTCAATCATGTTATTTTGAATTATTTATGGAACAACTTGATGCTTACTCACTTCTTGACTTCCAAGCAATATGCGGTAATATTAAGTGGAGATTTAAATTTTATACAGCACACTTATTCTAGAACTATACTTAAGCACTTTTCCATTTCGTATAATCTTCAAACCCCTCAGAAACTTTGCTACAAGAGTGATGGAAACCAGAAACACTGCTACTGACAATACTCTAGTTGCATCGAGACTACGAAGTCATAGTGTAACTCCCACTGTTAATGGCTTCTCAGACCACCACAATCAACTGCTGACATTCAGTATCAGAGCGCAGGAAATAAATAAAAATAACTGCGAAATTACAAGGGCAATAAATGAAAAAGGAATTGAAGAATCTGAGAAATACAAACTGAAAAGATTTGCATAACACCCCTGGCATTAATGAAAAATATGATGCATTCTGAAATATAGCCACATGTCACTTCGAAAACTATTTTTTCTAATAAATTAACAGTTGGAATCAGATTAAATGCACGAAGCCCAAGATTGCAAATGGGACCAGAATATTGTGCAAAAGCAAAGAGAAGAATTTGCTTGGCATCAAGAGACTAGATGATGATAATATTAAGTCACATTATAAAATGTACCTTAAAATTCTAAGCAAAGTCATCGGATCATCAAAAGATATAAACTTTGAAGGAAAAATAAACTCCTCCAGCAACAGGATAAAAACAATTAGCAATACAGTTAAAAATGAGAGATGAAAAATTAATCAACAAAAGAAGAAATTTCTTTAAAGGTAGATAATGAACACATCAAAGATATGCCCAAAATTGCAGAAACCTTTAATAAATTTTTTCAGTTAGTAAGATTGAATATTTCCTAAGTTCCTTAGAAAAGCCTTCAAAAACATGTTTAATAAAATTTAACTTATCCTAAATCTACAAAAGAAGTTTTCAGTGTTATAAACTCCCTTAAAAATAAATGTGCACAACGTTATGATGAAATCAGTAGTAAAATAATGAAATTTCATTCAGCTGAACTTAGTAATATATTGAATTACTTACACAATGGATCTCTTCACTGTGGCCCTTTCCCAGAGAGACTAAATCATAATGCTGCCATGCCATTACACACACACACACACACACACACACACACACACACACACACTTACGGAGATTGGGCTTTTTGTTTTCTTTTGCGTTTTGTTTGGTAATGATGGTGTCTTTTTGGCTATATGTAAATATTTGTCTCTGATAAGATACTTGGTAATGTTAACTGGGGAATGTAGCAGTATCTTGTGCAGTTTATCTATGAACTAGTTTCACAAACTGCCACAAATAGCACCTCTTTTGTTAAACATGCAAACTAGTGCACAAGAACAGTGGATGTTGTGATGGACTAATCTGCAGCATGGCAAGAAATGTAGGTTAAATTGAAATATTACAGTTAGGTTGTGAATTGGCGAAGCCAACATATCTGAATGGTAGAAAACTAGAAGGAGTAACAGATGGAACTGAAGTATATTCTGAAGTCTAGAATACGTCGAAGATTAGTTTGTTTGAGAGTTGGTAAATGTAGATCGAACAAAACAGGTTGAAGTGATCAACAGATCTGTAGCAGAGGACAAAGTATAGATTAGGTTAAAATATTGCACTTGTGTTGTGAAGTGGCGAAACGAAAACGAATAAATGTGAATGGGAGAAAACTGGCTGCAGCGGTGAATAACTCTATAGTGTATGTCTGAATGTGATAGGTTGGTTCTTCACTGGCAGCAATCACTTTTATTCAAAAACTTGGGTCAAGTAAAGTTTTTGCAGTGAGTTTTTGTTTCTTGGCGTTGCGGACTTTGTTCTAACTATATCGGCCAACTGAAGTGTTTGATACCAGAATTTACAGCAATGTTTGGTATTTTTGGTTGGTGACTTTTTCAGTACCATTTTTTTTTTTGCAAATTTAGTCATTTGTTGGTAATGTACAATTCAGTTTACTTACATAGGTCAATCGAAGGGGACAGTAATGAATTTTGTCGATTTTAATTGTCCTTTATGTAAAGTTGCCACTACTGATTTTTGTAATAAGAGTAGGAATGCCTTTTGTTTTGTTTCCCTCCTGTCCAAGACCCTCTTATTCCCGTGAGTGTCCTATTAATTTTGTGTGTGTGCATGGGTGTGTGGGTGTAAGGAACTTTTGGACACACAACAATGAGGTTATCAGTGTCCTTACACTCATTTAAACAAACTAATTTGGATAAAATTTCTAAATTTGTGTATACAGTAAGGAGGAAATCTATAAACTGACACTCTTTCACTTACTCCCACCTCACTCATGTGGAGCTGTACAATCAGTCTATTTCACACACCTAAAAACAACTAAAAATGGGTGGAAGGTACAACAACTGGGATTAAAACAGATCTACAACCACAAAAGAGCTAAAAGATAAGATGCACGGTAAATGTAACTAGCTGACCACTTACAGCAAAAATGGGTGACACTGTCACCATCTTAAAATATTAAGAACATCTCCCCAAAATTATCGGAAACAAGCTGGACAAATCACAAAACCTTACATGCCTAACCACATTTGTTTGAAGAACACTTAAAATTGCAGGCAGATCTGCCAGCAAATCTAGCGCTGCCCTCTAATCTGAAAATAAAAGTCTAATAAAACGTGGCGCTCAGTGGTCTATACACCGCAAGCACACACATTGGGGAGGGGGGCGGCGGGAGCGGGGAGAGGGGGGGGGGGTTCCTCTCAATGGAGCAAAAAGCCATACATCATAGGGCTGTGGCCTATGCAAAGACAAGCAAGGAGGACCACATCCTGTCTTCGTGGGTGGAAGGAAGTGCACCACAGCTACGTATAGTCCAGGAGCCAGTGACAGATTTTTCATGACCAACTCCCTCCCAATTGAAAATTCGTGAAATGCGTTAGGGATTTATATTATTAATATTCCTGACAGTCAGCTGTGACTTCGTGGGTGGGGCGGGCAGTGACACGATATTTCTGCTTGTGTCTGTTATGTGCGGATGGATGTGTGTGTGTGTGTGTGTGTGTGTGTGTGTGTGTGTGTGTGTGTGTGTGTGTGTGTGTGAGAGAGAGAGAGAGAGAGAGAGAGAGAGAGAGAGAGAGAGAGAGAGAGAGAGCGCGCCCTCGTGCGTGTGTATACCTGTCCCTTTTTCCCCCCCAAGGTAAGTCTTTCCATCCTTTCGTCTTTCCCTCTCCTTCCCTCTTTCCTGATGAAGCAACCGTTGGTTGCGAAAGCTTGAATTTTGTGTGTATGTTTGTGTTTGTATGTGTGTCTATCAACCTGCCAGCACTCTCGTTGGTAAGTCACACCATCTTTGTTTTTATATATATTTTTCCCACGCGGGAAAAAAAAATAGAGGGAAACATTCCACGTGGGAAAAGTATATCTAAAAACAAAGCGCTGGCAGGTTGATAGACACACAAACAAACACAAACATACACACGAAATTCAAGCTTTCGCAACCAACGGTTGCTTCATCAGGAAAGAGGGAAGGAGAGGGAAAGACGAAAGGATGTGGGTAAGGAGTCATTCCAATCCCGGGAGCGGAAAGACTTACCTTAGGGGGAAAAAAGGACAGGTATACACTCGCACACACACACGTATCCATCCGCACATACACAGTCACAAGCAGACATTTGTAAGCGCAAAGAGTTTGGGCAGAGATGTCAGTCGAGGCGCAAGTACAGAGGCAAAGATGTTGTTGAAAGACAGGTGAGGTATGAGCGGCGGCAACTTGAACTCTGACAGGTTGGTGTTAGTGGGAAGTATCCAGATAACCCGGACGGTGTAACACTGTGCCAAGATGTGCTGGCTGTACACCAAGGCATGTTTAGCCACAGGGTGATCCTCATTACCAACAAACACTGTCTGCCTGTGTCCATTCATGCGAATGGACAGTTTGTTGCTGGTCATTCCCACATAGAAAGCTTCACAGTGTAGGCAGGTCAGTTGGTAAATCACGTGCGTGCTTTCACACGTGGCTTTGCCTTTGATCGTGTACACCTTCCGGGTTACAGGACTGGAGTAGGTGGTGGTGGGAGGGTGCATGGGACAGGTTTTTCACCGGGGGCGGTTACAAGGGTAGGAGCCAGAGGGTAGGGAAGGTGGTTTGGGGATTTCATAGGGATGAACCAAGAGGTTATGAAGGTTAGGTGGACGGCGGAAAGACACTCTTGGTGGAGTGGGGAGGATTTCATGAAGGATGGATCTCATTTCAGCGCAGGATTTGAGGAAGTCGTATCCCTGCTGGAGAGCCACATTCAGAGTCTGATCTAGTCCCGGAAAGTATCCTGTCACAAGTGGGGCACTTTTGAGGTTCTTCTGTGGGAGATTCTGGGTTTGAGGGGATGAGGAAGTGGCTCTGGTTATTTGCTTTTGTACCAGGTCAGGAGGGTAGATGTGGGATGCGAAAGCTGTTTTCAGGTTGTTGGTGTAATGGTTCAGGGATTCCGGACTGGGCGGAATGGGTGGCAGCTGTAATAATGGAGGTACTGTTGCTTGTTGGTGGGTTTGATGTGGACGGACGTGTGAAGCTGGCCATTGGACAGATGGAGGTCAATGTCAAGGAAAGTGGCATGGGATTTGGAGTAGGACCAGGTGAATCTGATGGAACCAAAGGAGATGAGGTTGGAGAGGAAATTCTGTAGTTCTTCTTCACTGTGAGTCCAGATCATGAAGATGTCATCAATAAATCTGTACCAAACTTTGGGTTGGCAGGCTTGGGTAACCAAGAAGGCTTCCTCTAAGCGACCCATGAATAGGTTGGCGTACGAGGGGGCCATCCTGGTACCCATGGCTGTTCCCTTTAATTGTTGGTATGTCTGGCCTTCGAAAGTTAAGTAGTTGTGGGTCAGGATGAAGCTGGCTAAGGTAATGAGAAAGAGGTTTTAGGTAGGGTGGCAGGTGATCGGCGTGAAAGGAAGTGCTCCATCGCAGCGAGGCCTTGGATGTGCGGAACATTTGTGTATAAGGAAGTGGCAGCAATTGTTACAAGGATGGTTTCCGGGGGTAAAGGTAATCCCATTCCTGATGTCCAGGCAGAGCTTCAAGGAATCCTCAGAACCTTAGGCCCCCTACAAAACCTTTCACCTGACTCCATCAACCTCCTGACCCCACCAACACCCCGCAGCCCTACCTTCTACCTTCTTCCTAAAATTCACAAACCCAATCATCCCGGCCGCCCCATTGTAGCTAGTTACCAAGCCCCCACAGAACGTAACTCTGCCTACGTAGATCAACACCTTCAACACATTACATGCAGTCTCCCATCCTTCATCAAAGACACCAACCACTTTCTCGAACATCTGGAATCCTTACCCAATCTGTTACCTCCGGAAACCATCCTTGTAACCATTGATGCCACTTCCTTATACACAGGCATCAACCTCCGCTAATTTCAAGTTGCTGCCACTCATACCTCACCTGTCTTTCAACAACATCTTTGCCTCTGTACTTGCGCCTCGAATGACATCTCTGCCCAAATTCTTTGCGCTTACAAATGTCTGCTTGTGACTGTGTATGTGCGGATGGATACGTGTGTGTGTGAGCGTGTGTGAGCGCGCGCGCGCTTGTATACCTGTCCTTTTTTCCCCCTAAGGTAAGTCTTTCCGCTTCCGGGATTGGAATGACTAATTACCCTCTCCCTTAAAACCCACATCCTCTCATCTTTCCCTCTCCTTCCCTCTTTCCTGATGAAGCAACCGTGGGTTGCGAAAGCTTGAATTTTGTGTGCGTGTTTGTGTGTCTATCAACATACCAACGCTTATATTCAATTATTTCCTCTCAATTAAAAATTTACCTGGTGATTGTTTATATGCTACTTTGAATGAAAATTAATGTCAGCTTTCTGTATCTCAGTGGAAAGTTTGTCAGTTGGTACCTTGAAATGTGTAACGCAGCAGCATCTATTACCTACTGAATCTTATCAGCTGACGACTTTTCCCTTGACTTACAGCTAGCTGATTTTTTTCATTATTTACTAAAGCATGTTAACAAACCTCTTATAAATTTTCATCCAGGACAAAATCACATTACAGATTGAAGCTATACATAAGCCCTTTCAATACTGCACCTTGATTGTGAATTAAAATTACCTTGTGATTCTTGAGTTTCTCCCGGCGTATTTGATAATCAAAATATCCACGGGTATGCTGCCGGTCTATAGTGTCCAACGGGCACAATATTTCGGCGATCAAACATGTCGCCATCATCAGGTGAACTGACGGACTGAGCTCCTGTGAACGTACCGGCACGGAGATCCGTACGCTATGGCTGCTCAGAGGGAACTGGGTTCGGTCGCGGCGGCGGCCGATTTAAATACCCTCCGCCCGCGGCGCGCTCCCTCCGCCGTCCGCGCCCAGCGCCACGGTCGCGCGGTGGAACAGATTGCGACGGCGTCTGAGATGTCGTCGGTGTGATGGCTCTGTCCGCCGTGGTCGTCACAACTATACGTCTGCTCGATTTACTCTTGATTAACCCGATCGCTGGTTCTCAAGCCTTGCTAAGATTATAGCCACAGTCCCGGTTTATGAGGTCGTCATTGGTGCGAATTTCGATGGCCTCTCTAACAACGCTGTCCCAGTATCTCGACGTCTGTACCAGAATCCTCGTGCGGTGATACTCCATGGCGTGATTTTCCGACAAACAATGTTCAGCGACCGCCGACTTGCTCGGATACATCAGTCGAGTGTGCCTCTGGTGTTCACGGCATCGATCCTCGACGGTACGCATCGTCTGACCAATATACGACTTGCCACATTGACACGGAATCTGGTACACGCCGGCCTTCCTCAAACCGAGGTCATCTTTGGCGCTCCCCACCAGTGCACGAGTTTTATTTGGAGGACAAAACACAGTTCCGACCCGGTGTTTCTTCAGAATGCGGGCGATTTTCCCCGAGAGTGCGCCTGTGTATGGAATAAATGCAGTGCCTACCTCCTCCCTCGTGACTTCATCCATCTCAACAGGTTGTGCTGCAGTGGTTGGGCGGAGAGCACGTTGAATCTGCCACTCTGAGTACCCATTTTTTCGAAATACAGTTCTCAGATGTTCCAATTCCTGGGGTAGACTCTCTGCGTCAGAGATAGTGCGCGCCCTATGTGCTAGAGTTTTAAGTACCCCATTCCTCTGTGAAGGGTGGTGGCAGCTGTCTGCATGCAAATACAGATCAGTGTGCGTAGCCTTCCGATACACCCCATGACCTAGGGTGCCGTCAGCCCTTCTCTTGACCAAGACGTCAAGGAAAGGTAATTTACCCTCCGTTTCAGTCTCCATAGTGAATTTGATGTTGGGGTGTATGGAGTTTAGATGTGTAAGGAAGTCAAGGAGTTTATCCATACCATGTGGCCAGATGACGAACGTGTCGTCCACGTAACGGAAAAAGCAAGTAGGTTTCCATACGGATGACGACAGGGCTTCCTCCTCGAAGTTCTCCATGTACAAATTCGCTACCACCGGTGAGAGTGGGCTACCCATGGCGACTCCCTCCGTTTGTTCGTAGTATTCTCCATTAAAAAGAAAATACGTGGAAGTCAAGACATGCCTAAAAAGTTCAGTGGTCTTCTCATCAAACTTCTGACTAATCAATTCTAGTGACTCTCGCAGGGGTACCCTCGTAAACAAGGAAACGACATCAAAACTCACCATGATATCTGACTCATCCAACCTGAAGCTATCAAGGCGTTTAACAAAATCCACGGAATTACGGATGTGATGAGGGCATTTACCCACATAAGGACTTAATATTCCCGTCAGGTATTTGGCCAACAAATATGTAGGTGCCCTGATGTTGCTGACAATGGGGCGTAATGGTACCCCCTCTTTGTGAACCTTCGGGAGTCCATATAGTCTAGGCGGTACCGGACCTTGGGGTAACAATTTCTTAGCGTCACCCTCCGGTAAATCTGCGTCTTTGAGAAGCGCCCTCGTCTTGTTCTCCACCTTCTTTGTAGGGTCAACGCTGATCTTCCGGTAGGAATCGTCATTTAGCAGGCTCTGCATCTTATCAGTGTAGTCCTTATGGGAGACAACAACTGTAGCATTGCCTTTGTCAGCTGGTAAGACAACAATTTCAGAGCGCTCCCTCAGATCACGAATGGCCGCCCTCTCTTTACTGCTGATATTTGACTTCATCGGCTTGGATTTCGTCAACGCACGACAAGTTTCGCGACGTATTTCCTCGGCTGATTCTGGCGGAAGTCGAGCTGCAACCTGTTCAACAGCACTAACAATTTCTGCGACCGGAGTGAACTTGGGGGTGGGAGCGAAGTTGAGACCTCTCTGCAAAACCGAGACCGCATCATCACTCAACACCATGCCACTCAAATTGATGACAGTCTTGCACGGAACCTGCAGGGATGGTTTGTCAAGGAGACGTGAGAACTTAGCTGTTTGACGTCCTGTAGCCTTCTTATGGGCGGAATCAGCTGACACCCAGGTGACACCATCAATCCAATCCCAGGAACAAGAAGTGAACTTACTAGCCAGTTGCAAATGTAGTTTGAGTAATTCCTGTGAGATAAACTCAAGGCTCCGGCGGGTGAATTGCACTCTCTCACGTACCAATGCGAGGCTGGCTCGTTTCTTGATTCTTTTAGCTGCTGCAGAATCGATGTGATGCATAACCTTAGCAAAATTTGGAACAACATTCTCGGAACGACATCTCTTTAGAAAGGCAAGAGTACTTAGCAAACGACATCTACGGTGGCGCAACTTTTCAAATTTCTTCATGCTGCGATACATCTCCTCCCCGTAAAGGTGTATGATGTGATTCTTGAGTTTCTCCCGGCGTATTTGATAATCAAAATATCCACGGGTATGCTGCCGGTCTATAGTGTCCAACGGGCACAATATTTCGGCGATCAAACATGTCGCCATCATCAGGTGAACTGACGGACTGAGCTCCTGTGAACGTACCGGCACGGAGATCCGTACGCTATGGCTGCTCAGAGGGAACTGGGTTCGGTCGCGGCGGCGGCCGATTTAAATACCCTCCGCCCGCGGCGCGCTCCCTCCGCCGTCCGCGCCCAGCGCCACGGTCGCGCGGTGGAACAGATTGCGACGGCGTCTGAGATGTCGTCGGTGTGATGGCTCTGTCCGCCGTGGTCGTCACAACTATACGTCTGCTCGATTTACTCTTGATTAACCCGATCGCTGGTTCCCAAGCCTTGCTAAGATTATAGCCACAGTCCCGGTTTATGAGGTCATCATTGGTGCGAATTTCGATGGCCTCTCTAACAACGCTGTCCCAGTATCTCGACGTCTGTACCAGAATCCTCGTGCGGTCATACTCCATGGCGCGATTTTCCGACAAACAATGTTCAGCGACCGCCGACTTGCTCGGATACATCAGTCGAGTGTGCCTCTGGTGTTCACGGCATCGATCCTCGACGGTACGCATCGTCTGACCAATATACGACTTGCCACATTGACACGGAATCTGGTACACGCCGGCCTTCCTCAAACCGAGGTCATCTTTGGCGCTCCCCACCAGTGCACGAGTTTTATTTGGAGGACAAAACACAGTTCCGACCCGGTGTTTCTTCAGAATGCGGGCGATTTTCCCCGAGAGTGCGCCTGTGTATGGAATAAATGCAGTGCCTACCTCCTCCCTCGTGACTTCATCCATCTCAACAGGTTGTGCTGCAGTGGTTGGGCGGAGAGCACGTTGAATCTGCCACTCTGAGTACCCATTTTTTCGAAATACAGTTCTCAGATGTTCCAATTCCTGGGGTAGACTCTCTGCGTCAGAGATAGTGCGCGCCCTATGTGCTAGAGTTTTAAGTACCCCATTCCTCTGTGAAGGGTGGTGGCAGCTGTCTGCATGCAAATACAGATCAGTGTGCGTAGCCTTCCGATACACCCCATGACCTAGGGTGCCGTCAGCCCTTCTCTTGACCAAGACGTCAAGGAAAGGTAATTTACCCTCCGTTTCAGTCTCCATAGTGAATTTGATGTTGGGGTGTATGGAGTTTAGATGTGTAAGGAAGTCAAGGAGTTTATCCATACCATGTGGCCAGATGACGAACGTGTCGTCCACGTAACGGAAAAAGCAAGTAGGTTTCCATACGGATGACGACAGGGCTTCCTCCTCGAAGTTCTCCATGTACAAATTCGCTACCACCGGTGAGAGTGGGCTACCCATGGCGACTCCCTCCGTTTGTTCGTAGTATTCTCCATTAAAAAGAAAATACGTGGAAGTCAAGACATGCCTAAAAAGTTCAGTGGTCTTCTCATCAAACTTCTGACTAATCAATTCTAGTGACTCTCGCAGGGGTACCCTCGTAAACAAGGAAACGACATCAAAACTCACCATGATATCTGACTCATCCAACCTGAAGCTATCAAGGCGTTTAACAAAATCCACGGAATTACGGATGTGATGAGGGCATTTACCCACATAAGGACTTAATATTCCCGTCAGGTATTTGGCCAACAAATATGTAGGTGCCCTGATGTTGCTGACAATGGGGCGTAATGGTACCCCCTCTTTGTGAACCTTCGGGAGTCCATATAGTCTAGGCGGTACCGGACCTTGGGGTAACAATTTCTTAGCGTCACCCTCCGGTAAATCTGCGTCTTTGAGAAGCGCCCTCGTCTTGTTCTCCACCTTCTTTGTAGGGTCAACGCTGATCTTCCGGTAGGAATCGTCATTTAGCAGGCTCTGCATCTTATCAGTGTAGTCCTTATGGGAGACAACAACTGTAGCATTGCCTTTGTCAGCTGGTAAGACAACAATTTCAGAGCGCTCCCTCAGATCACGAATGGCCGCCCTCTCTTTACTGCTGATATTTGACTTCATCGGCTTGGATTTCGTCAACGCACGACAAGTTTCGCGACGTATTTCCTCGGCTGATTCTGGCGGAAGTCGAGCTGCAACCTGTTCAACAGCACTAACAATTTCTGCGACCGGAGTGAACTTGGGGGTGGGAGCGAAGTTGAGACCTCTCTGCAAAACCGAGACCGCATCATCACTCAACACCATGCCACTCAAATTGATGACAGTCTTGCACGGAACCTGCAGGGATGGTTTGTCAAGGAGACGTGAGAACTTAGCTGTTTGACGTCCTGTAGCCTTCTTATGGGCGGAATCAGCTGACACCCAGGTGACACCATCAATCCAATCCCAGGAACAAGAAGTGAACTTACTAGCCAGTTGCAAATGTAGTTTGAGTAATTCCTGTGAGATAAACTCAAGGCTCCGGCGGGTGAATTGCACTCTCTCACGTACCAATGCGAGGCTGGCTCGTTTCTTGATTCTTTTAGCTGCTGCAGAATCGATGTGATGCATAACCTTAGCAAAATTTGGAACAACATTCTCGGAACGACATCTCTTTAGAAAGGCAAGAGTACTTAGCAAACGACATCTACGGTGGCGCAACTTTTCAAATTTCTTCATGCTGCGATACATCTCCTCCCCGTAAAGGTGTATGATGTGATTCTTGAGTTTCTCCCGGCGTATTTGATAATCAAAATATCCACGGGTATGCTGCCGGTCTATAGTGTCCAACGGGCACAATATTTCGGCGATCAAACATGTCGCCATCATCAGGTGAACTGACGGACTGAGCTCCTGTGAACGTACCGGCACGGAGATCCGTACGCTATGGCTGCTCAGAGGGAACTGGGTTCGGTCGCGGCGGCGGCCGATTTAAATACCCTCCGCCCGCGGCGCGCTCCCTCCGCCGTCCGCGCCCAGCGCCACGGTCGCGCGGTGGAACAGATTGCGACGGCGTCTGAGATGTCGTCGGTGTGATGGCTCTGTCCGCCGTGGTCGTCACAACTATACGTCTGCTCGATTTACTCTTGATTAACCCGATCGCTGGTTCCCAAGCCTTGCTAAGATTATAGCCACAGTCCCGGTTTATGAGGTCGTCATTGGTGCGAATTTCGATGGCCTCTCTAACAACGCTGTCCCAGTATCTCGACGTCTGTACCAGAATCCTCGTGCGGTCATACTCCATGGCGTGATTTTCCGACAAACAATGTTCAGCGACCGCCGACTTGCTCGGATACATCAGTCGAGTGTGCCTCTGGTGTTCACGGCATCGATCCTCGACGGTACGCATCGTCTGACCAATATACGACTTGCCACATTGACACGGAATCTGGTACACGCCGGCCTTCCTCAAACCGAGGTCATCTTTGGCGCTCCCCACCAGTGCACGAGTTTTATTTGGAGGACAAAACACAGTTCCGACCCGGTGTTTCTTCAGAATGCGGGCGATTTTCCCCGAGAGTGCGCCTGTGTATGGAATAAATGCAGTGCCTACCTCCTCCCTCGTGACTTCATCCATCTCAACAGGTTGTGCTGCAGTGGTTGGGCGGAGAGCACGTTGAATCTGCCACTCTGAGTACCCATTTTTTCGAAATACAGTTCTCAGATGTTCCAATTCCTGGGGTAGACTCTCTGCGTCAGAGATAGTGCGCGCCCTATGTGCTAGAGTTTTAAGTACCCCATTCCTCTGTGAAGGGTGGTGGCAGCTGTCTGCATGCAAATACAGATCAGTGTGCGTAGCCTTCCGATACACCCCATGACCTAGGGTGCCGTCAGCCCTTCTCTTGACCAAGACGTCAAGGAAAGGTAATTTACCCTCCGTTTCAGTCTCCATAGTGAATTTGATGTTGGGGTGTATGGAGTTTAGATGTGTAAGGAAGTCAAGGAGTTTATCCATACCATGTGGCCAGATGACGAACGTGTCGTCCACGTAACGGAAAAAGCAAGTAGGTTTCCATACGGATGACGACAGGGCTTCCTCCTCGAAGTTCTCCATGTACAAATTCGCTACCACCGGTGAGAGTGGGCTACCCATGGCGACTCCCTCCGTTTGTTCGTAGTATTCTCCATTAAAAAGAAAATACGTGGAAGTCAAGACATGCCTAAAAAGTTCAGTGGTCTTCTCATCAAACTTCTGACTAATCAATTCTAGTGACTCTCGCAGGGGTACCCTCGTAAACAAGGAAACGACATCAAAACTCACCATGATATCTGACTCATCCAACCTGAAGCTATCAAGGCGTTTAACAAAATCCACGGAATTACGGATGTGATGAGGGCATTTACCCACATAAGGACTTAATATTCCCGTCAGGTATTTGGCCAACAAATATGTAGGTGCCCTGATGTTGCTGACAATGGGGCGTAATGGTACCCCCTCTTTGTGAACCTTCGGGAGTCCATATAGTCTAGGCGGTACCGGACCTTGGGGTAACAATTTCTTAGCGTCACCCTCCGGTAAATCTGCGTCTTTGAGAAGCGCCCTCGTCTTGTTCTCCACCTTCTTTGTAGGGTCAACGCTGATCTTCCGGTAGGAATCGTCATTTAGCAGGCTCTGCATCTTATCAGTGTAGTCCTTATGGGAGACAACAACTGTAGCATTGCCTTTGTCAGCTGGTAAGACAACAATTTCAGAGCGCTCCCTCAGATCACGAATGGCCGCCCTCTCTTTACTGCTGATATTTGACTTCATCGGCTTGGATTTCGTCAACGCACGACAAGTTTCGCGACGTATTTCCTCGGCTGATTCTGGCGGAAGTCGAGCTGCAACCTGTTCAACAGCACTAACAATTTCTGCGACCGGAGTGAACTTGGGGGTGGGAGCGAAGTTGAGACCTCTCTGCAAAACCGAGACCGCATCATCACTCAACACCATGCCACTCAAATTGATGACAGTCTTGCACGGAACCTGCAGGGATGGTTTGTCAAGGAGACGTGAGAACTTAGCTGTTTGACGTCCTGTAGCCTTCTTATGGGCGGAATCAGCTGACACCCAGGTGACACCATCAATCCAATCCCAGGAACAAGAAGTGAACTTACTAGCCAGTTGCAAATGTAGTTTGAGTAATTCCTGTGAGATAAACTCAAGGCTCCGGCGGGTGAATTGCACTCTCTCACGTACCAATGCGAGGCTGGCTCGTTTCTTGATTCTTTTAGCTGCTGCAGAATCGATGTGATGCATAACCTTAGCAAAATTTGGAACAACATTCTCGGAACGACATCTCTTTAGAAAGGCAAGAGTACTTAGCAAACGACATCTACGGTGGCGCAACTTTTCAAATTTCTTCATGCTGCGATACATCTCCTCCCCGTAAAGGTGTATGATGTGATTCTTGAGTTTCTCCCGGCGTATTTGATAATCAAAATATCCACGGGTATGCTGCCGGTCTATAGTGTCCAACGGGCACAATATTTCGGCGATCAAACATGTCGCCATCATCAGGTGAACTGACGGACTGAGCTCCTGTGAACGTACCGGCACGGAGATCCGTACGCTATGGCTGCTCAGAGGGAACTGGGTTCGGTCGCGGCGGCGGCCGATTTAAATACCCTCCGCCCGCGGCGCGCTCCCTCCGCCGTCCGCGCCCAGCGCCACGGTCGCGCGGTGGAACAGATTGCGACGGCGTCTGAGATGTCGTCGGTGTGATGGCTCTGTCCGCCGTGGTCGTCACAACTATACGTCTGCTCGATTTACTCTTGATTAACCCGATCGCTGGTTCCCAAGCCTTGCTAAGATTATAGCCACAGTCCCGGTTTATGAGGTCGTCATTGGTGCGAATTTCGATGGCCTCTCTAACAACGCTGTCCCAGTATCTCGACGTCTGTACCAGAATCCTCGTGCGGTCATACTCCATGGCGTGATTTTCCGACAAACAATGTTCAGCGACCGCCGACTTGCTCGGATACATCAGTCGAGTGTGCCTCTGGTGTTCACGGCATCGATCCTCGACGGTACGCATCGTCTGACCAATATACGACTTGCCACATTGACACGGAATCTGGTACACGCCGGCCTTCCTCAAACCGAGGTCATCTTTGGCGCTCCCCACCAGTGCACGAGTTTTATTTGGAGGACAAAACACAGTTCCGACCCGGTGTTTCTTCAGAATGCGGGCGATTTTCCCCGAGAGTGCGCCTGTGTATGGAATAAATGCAGCGCCTACCTCCTCCCTCGTGACTTCATCCATCTCAACAGGTTGTGCTGCAGTGGTTGGGCGGAGAGCACGTTGAATCTGCCACTCTGAGTACCCATTTTTTCTCGAAATACAGTTCTCAGATGTTCCAATTCCTGGGGTAGACTCTCTGCGTCAGAGATAGTGCGCGCCCTATGTGCTAGAGTTTTAAGTACCCCATTCCTCTGTGAAGGGTGGTGGCAGCTGTCTGCATGCAAATACAGATCAGTGTGCGTAGCCTTCCGATACACCCCATGACCTAGGGTGCCGTCAGCCCTTCTCTTGACCAAGACGTCAAGGAAAGGTAATTTACCCTCCGTTTCAGTCTCCATAGTGAATTTGATGTTGGGGTGTATGGAGTGGCATGGTGTTGAGTGATGATGCGGTCTCGGTTTTGCAGAGAGGTCTCAACTTCGCTCCCACCCCCAAGTTCACTCCGGTCGCAGAAATTGTTAGTGCTGTTGAACAGGTTGCAGCTCGACTTCCGCCAGAATCAGCCGAGGAAATACGTCGCGAAACTTGTCGTGCGTTGACGAAATCCAAGCCGATGAAGTCAAATATCAGCAGTAAAGAGAGGGCGGCCATTCGTGATCTGAGGGAGCGCTCTGAAATTGTTGTCTTACCAGCTGACAAAGGCAATGCTACAGTTGTTGTCTCCCATAAGGACTACACTGATAAGATGCAGAGCCTGCTAAATGACGATTCCTACCGGAAGATCAGCGTTGACCCTACAAAGAAGGTGGAGAACAAGACGAGGGCGCTTCTCAAAGACGCAGATTTACCGGAGGGTGACGCTAAGAAATTGTTACCCCAAGGTCCGGTACCGCCTAGACTATATGGACTCCCGAAGGTTCACAAAGAGGGGGTACCATTACGCCCCATTGTCAGCAACATCAGGGCACCTACATATTTGTTGGCCAAATACCTGACGGGAATATTAAGTCCTTATGTGGGTAAATGCCCTCATCACATCCGTAATTCCGTGGATTTTGTTAAACGCCTTGATAGCTTCAGGTTGGATGAGTGAGATATCATGGTGAGTTTTGATGTCGTTTCCTTGTTTACGAGGGTACCCCTGCGAGAGTCACTAGAATTGATTAGTCAGAAGTTTGATGAGAAGACCACTGAACTTTTTAGGCATGTCTTGACTTCCACGTATTTTCTTTTTAATGGAGAATACTACGAACAAACGGAGGGAGTCGCCATGGGTAGCCCACTCTCACCGGTGGTAGCGAATTTGTACATGGAGAACTTCGAGGAGGAAGCCCTGTCGTCATCCGTATGGAAACCTACTTGCTTTTTCCCGTTACGTGGACGACACGTTCGTCATCTGGCCACATGGTATGGATAAACTCCTTGACTTCCTTACACATCTAAACTCCATACACCCCAACATCAAATTCACTATGGAGACTGAAACGGAGGGTAAATTACCTTTCCTTGACGTCTTGGTCAAGAGAAGGGCTGACGGCACCCTAGGTCATGGGGTGTATCGGAAGGCTACGCACACTGATCTGTATTTGCATGCAGACAGCTGCCACCACCCTTCACAGAGGAATGGGGTACTTAAAACTCTAGCACATAGGGCGCGCACTATCTCTGACGCAGAGAGTCTACCCCAGGAATTGGAACATCTGAGAACTGTATTTCGAAAAAATGGGTACTCAGAGTGGCAGATTCAACGTGCTCTCCGCCCAACCACTGCAGCACAACCTGTTGAGATGGATGAAGTCACGAGGGAGGAGGTAGGCACTGCATTTATTCCATACACAGGCGCACTCTCGGGGAAAATCGCCCGCATTCTGAAGAAACACCGGGTCGGAACTGTGTTTTGTCCTCCAAATAAAACTCGTGCACTGGTGGGGAGCGCCAAAGATGACCTCGGTTTGAGGAAGGCCGGCGTGTACCAGATTCCGTGTCAATGTGGCAAGTCGTATATTGGTCAGACGATGCGTACCGTCGAGGATCGATGCCGTGAACACCAGAGGCACACTCGACTGATGTATCCGAGCAAGTCGGCGGTCGCTGAACATTGTTTGTCGGAAAATCACGCCATGGAGTATGACCGCACGAGGATTCTGGTACAGACGTCGAGATACTGGGACAGCGTTGTTAGAGAGGCCATCGAAATTCGCACCAATGACGACCTCATAAACCGGGACTGTGGCTATAATCTTAGCAAGGCTTGGGAACCAGCGATCGGGTTAATCAAGAGTAAATCGAGCAGACGTATAGTTGTGACGACCACGGCGGACAGAGCCATCACACCGACGACATCTCAGACGCCGTCGCAATCTGTTCCACCGCGCGACCGTGGCGCTGGGCGCGGACGGCGGAGGGAGCGCGCCGCGGGCGGAGGGTATTTAAATCGGCCGCCGCCGCGACCGAACCCAGTTCCCTCTGAGCAGCCATAGCGTACGGATCTCCGTGCCGGTACGTTCACAGGAGCTCAGTCCGTCAGTTCACCTGATGATGGCGACATGTTTGATCGCCGAAATATTGTGCCCGTTGGACACTATAGACCGGCAGCATACCCGTGGATATTTTGATTATTAAAATTACCTTCTCCAGATGCTATGCTATAGCAGAGCATAGAATGCTAAAAGTACACTTGGAGGGGTTAAGGTTTACCCATGAATGTGTACAAAGGCCCTTTGTTGCATATAGCGCACATAGGAGATTGTTGGTAGAAACAAAATAGGTGGGGAATATAATGTGACTCGAAAACAAATTAAAACTTGTTTAGTCGAACAGCGTGTTAGTATAGTAACAGTTCAGTATAAAATAAAAATGTCTAACGTAATACCTTATTGCGTCTTTTGCGGGAAAAAAAAAATAATAATGCTCAGTTGAAATTATTTAGTGAAGGCAATTTAAATAAGTGCAGATATGTATTTACAATATGAAAAGCTAATGATCTAGCTGGTCTCGATACTGTGCTTCCTACACAGCCAAACAATTTTCAGTTGTATCACAGTGAATGTTATCGATGGTATACAAAAAAAATGGCTCTGAGCACTATGGGACTTAACATCTACAGTCATCAGTCCCCTAGAACTTAGAGCTACTTAAACCTAACTAACCTAAGGACAGCACACAACACCCAGCCATCACGAGGCAGAGAAAATCCCTGACCCCGCCGGGAATTGAACCCGGGAACCCGGGCGTGGGAAGCGAGAACGCTACCGCACGACCACGAGATGCAGGCTCGATGGTATACAGCTTTGCCACCAAAATATAGGAAACGAAAAACGACAACAGAAGACAAACCTTCTTCAACATTACCGTGCATATATGGATTGGATATAATTTCCTTAAATTATTTCGAATATAAATTTAATGTAAGAAAAAGTATAATTTAGTAATATATTATTTGCCTCATGTACAATATCGCTATTACTATAGTTTTGAACTACGAAATTACACTATAGACTCCTTCTAAACTAAGCATGTATACACTATACACACTTTTTAGTAAAGTAGTATGTGTATATGTGCGCTGTATAATGAAAAGTAATAATAATCTAAGTTACAGGATCAAGTGGACTTACACACACCGGTAATACTCTGTCTGCCAATGAAGCAGAAGTGATTTCTGGCATTCCTCAAGGTAGTGTTATAGGCCCTTTGCTGTTCCTTATCTATATAAACGATTTGGGAGACAATCTGAGCAGCCGTCTTCGGTTGTTTGCAGATGACGCTATCATTTATCGACTAATAAAGTCATCAAAACAAACTGCAAAACGACTTAGAAAAAATATCTGAAAGGTGTGAAAAGTGGCAGTTGGTCCTAAATAATGAAAAGTATGAGGTCATCCACATAAGTGCTAAAAGGAACTCATTAAACTTCAATTAGACGATAAATCAGTCTAATCTAAAAGCCGTAAATTCAACTAAATACCTAGGTATTACAATTATGATCAACTTAAATTGGAAGAAACACACAGAAAATGTTGTGGGGAAGGCTAACCAAAGACTGCGTTTTATTGGCAAGGCACTTAGAAAATGTAACAGACCTACTAAGGAGACTGCCTGCACTACACTTGTCCGTCTTTTGGAATACTGCTGCGCGGTGTGGGATCCTTACAAGATAGGACTGATGGAGTACATCGAAAAAGTTCAAAGAAAGGCAGCATGTTTTGTATTATTGTGAAATATTGGAGAGATTGTCACAGAAATGATACAGGATTTGGGCTGGAAATCATTAAAAGAAAGGCATTTTTCATTGCGACGTAATCCTCCCATGAAATTCCAATCGCCAACTTTCTCCTCCGAATGTGAAAATATTTTGATGACACCGACCTACATAGGGCGGAATGATCACCACGATAAAATAAGGGAAATCAGAGCTCGTACGGAAAGATATAGGTGTTCATTCTTTCCAAGCGCTATACGAGATTGGAATAATAGAGAATTGTGAATGTGGTTCAATGAACACTCTGCCAGGCACTTAAATGTGATTTGCAGAGTATCCCGGAATGGCATTTTACACAAAATATCCGAGCACAAGCCTATGAAGCTGTTGAAAAATATGTCAAGGAAAATATTATCCTACAAGATCAGTCTTTCTTCTTAAAATTTTTAAATTATATGTTTATTGAACACTTGAAAAATAATCATCAAGATGTTTCAAATTACAGTTTCAAACCATATCATTTAAAAGAAAGATTATTAAAGAAATTTCCGAAAAAATTAGCGTAATCTCCTTTAAAGGCCAAATTCTTGAAGAACCTTTCAAAGGGATTATGATCCAAAATGAAGTGGAAAAGCAAAATATTTTAGATGCCGCTGCACGTATTCTACATGAAGAAATACATCGAGTTAAATGTCAGAAGTTACCGAATCAGATTAAAACATAAAAACTTAATAGACGGTGAAAGCGAAATTCCAGAAATATTAATTAATTTTTATAGAAAATTATCGATGGAGAGAAAACAAAAGAACAACAAGGCTAGCCAAATCATTTTCTGAAGATGTAATTTATGCTGTTTTTAATGGTCAAATTAAATTATCAAAACATTTGTTTTGGCGTGACTTTGAAGAGTTTAACCGCCAGCAAAAAAATTATTAATATTGTTAATCGGTACAGTCATTGCTGTAGCTACAGTACGTTGGAAGGCCTTGAGACTGAGGCAAAATTCACTTCCTATGAGCTTTCCGAAATTTGTCCAGAAGGTATTTTATGAACATCTCACGTGTATACTGGAGTTGCATTTGACAAGTATGATCATTTCGTAGAAACTACCACTGGCAAAGATATGCTCCACGATACTGTAGGTATAATTTTTCAAACTGAAAACAATATCGTCAGTGAAGAAGCAGTTAATAACGAAAATGTACAGCAAGATTTTCAAATTGTGAGTAGTCTTGGCAATGAAGCAGTAGTTGAGGACGATAATGTACAGCAAGATCTTCAGATGGAAAATGATGTCATCAGTGAAGCAGTAGTTGAGGACAATAATGTACAGCAAGATCTCCAGATGGAAAATTATGTCATTGGTGAAGCAGTAGTTGAGGACAATAATGTACAGCAAGATCACGATATTGAAGGTAGTAACATCAGTGAAGTAGACACAGATATCAATGTGGATAATGTGTCGGCATCCCAATCTCGCAAACACAGACGGTGTTTTGATATTGTTACTCCAGAACAACATTAGTTCAACAAAAAACCGAGACCTATAGAAAGTATGCTGCCATCTGATGCATCATTACAATTAAACACCATAAATCTTCAATCAGTACAACCTATTGATTCTGCATGGATGCTTTCGCACTATTTGCAATTATCAGACACACCAATGTGGGTTGGTTATAATAGTTTATTGCATGAAGATCGATCTCCCAAGCACATTATTTGTTATTTAACAATGATCAATGCATCACCAACGAACAAAGATACGACTTATGAGACTATGATTCGAAGTCAAAAGGTGGCTCTTGAGTGCGAGCAAAGGTACACTGAAGTAACTTACTATCTTGTTATTGCAAAAATTGCGCTAAAGATCAAAAACAGAAGCCAACACTTTTGACAATTTATTCATTCATCTTGCAGTATTTCATATTATGACGGCGTACTTCAAGGCAGTAGGTAAATTCGTAGATAATTGCGGTTTGTCAACCATCATGGTAAATGAAGAATTACTCGCCAACGGATCAGTCAACGGATTCATTACTGGCAGCAGTACATTTTAACAGATGTAAGCATTTACATCCTATGATTACGTTAGCACTGAAAAATGTTACATTTTGAATGCTTTATTCATCAAGAAAAAATAAATTTACCCGATGAGTTGCAAATCTATTTGTTACGGTTTCTAAAAACAGGAGCGTGAACCTTCACTGCAACACGCTGAATGAACGGTAAGACAGCGCATTATTACATGATACATGTAAGAGTGATCGATTACTATTTAATGCTTACTACGAACATCCGTACCAGTAACAACGAAATGTTTAAAATGGCTTTATCGAAAATAATTTGTACTTTATTTTCAAACAAACAAATTATGCGCATTATTTAGTAAAGTACCTTGATAATTTAATGAAAGTTGACAAGACTCATCCAGGCTTACGTGAGTATTTTGAGAAGGGATCATTCGGTATAAAGCGGGCCAAAAAACCTTTTTCAAAACAATCTACTGACCTCACTCTTGAGAAAACAATTAACACTGATGCTGCCAATAAGCTGACTGGAATTTCTCATATTACCAATTCAATCTCAGCTAGGCAACAATGGTGTCGTCGTCATATCGTTCGTTCAACAATTATTACTTATACAATGCAAGAAACTGGACTAAGCACTGTGCAAGATGTGACAGCAGATCTTAAAAATAGCTGGGGGAAAAAAAAAGTACTGAGCATCTGTAAAGATTCAGCAACGGTATTAATCATAATATCAAACCATTTGATGAGAATTTAGATAAATGATTTTTATACAATATTTCTACTGGTGAAGCAGCACCCGAACATGAGAATTTTTTACTAAATATTGAAGAAGAAGGCAGTAAAAGACGTGAGGATTTCAACTTGGTTGCGTTACAGATCTAAACAATTTTGAGCAGGCTATTCTAAAAGTCAGGAGCCATACTTTTGTTAACATGACGAAAAAAAAAAAAAAAAAGTTGGCTGAGGGGAAATGGAACTTCGAATGCAGCATTACTTATTTGGGCAACTGCTTCAAATCTCTTTGAAGAAACAGCTTGATTTGGATAAAGTTCTTCCATACATGTTAACACCAGTGCCATTATCTCTCTGCCACCTTGACGGCACTATCTGCAAAACACCCACGTCAGCATTGATGACTTTATTAGAGAAGCAAAAACAATCCAAACCACCTCAAAGTACTGATATCATAATATACGATGAATATTTCATGTTACATCAAATGAAAGACGTATCTTTAAGCGCTGGGAATATTTCACAAAAAGTTTTACAGATGATTTGTGCAAACACAGCTAAGATTATCATCATTGCTTTTGATCAGTACATATTTTCATCGATCAAAGATACCGAACACAAACTTCGAGGTATGGAGCAAGCTAACTTTCGTATCGATGGTCCTGATCAAGTACGAAAAAAGCTGAGCTGAAAAATATTCATTTCAAGGAAGCTCTTATTCAGTTCTTTATTGAAAATTGGGAACAAGATCATATGGCACCATACATGAGCAACAAAACTATTTTTTTAAATATGGATGCTTGTTATAGATACATGGTCACTGATAGAAAAGTTGTAAGAACTGTAGAGAACGCATTTTCGTGTCCAGCTCATTAAGAAGCAGACACAAAAATGAATTTTCACGCTTGGCAAATTGATTTTAATACTAACCTAACGATTCGTTGTTCTGACACTGATGTGTTGGTTATAATGTTAGCTAATATGGCTCATGTTTCACAACATGTCAATGTTTTATGGAAGTCGGTGTTGGAAAACATATGAGGTTCATCAATGTCACTCAACTTTGCGACTGAATTTGAGTGCAGCACTGACTGCATTCCATGCATTTACATGATGTGATTACAATCCTGCATTTTTTTGAAAAGGCAAGAAGCGTCCATTTTCGATAATGTCAAAATCTGAAGCTTTTACGGAGTGTTTTGTACAAATGTCAGAGCCATCGATAAACAGGGAAGATTTATTTGGCAAAATTCAAGAGTTTGCTTGTCAGATGTATGGCCTTAATCGGTTAAGAAACAAACAACGCTACAGTTGCATTGTTCCAAAAAACTTACGTCAATTGAAGAGAGAACCATTCAGCTTGGAAAACATATCAATTCTTTTTTCATATTTTCATTTTTTCATATGATCACGTTTTACTATACACATGTACTAAGAATTTTTCTTTTCATCTTTTCACAGATGATGATGATGATGATGATGATGATGATGAAGACATGATCACATGTAACTCTGACAGCAGCTCTGGCAATGAATCAGAGAGAGATGAAATCAACTCAAGCCAAAGCGAGAGTGAATATGATTAATTGCCATTATTATTCCTAACCAATTCATTGAAATAAAAGTTAATTAATTAAAAATATGCTGCAATAAATTATTCATTAATTAATTTACTTATACCAACATTTCCTCCATTATTAAACTTCATATTTGTTATCAAAACACTCAAATCAAGCATACTACTGAATAACTTAAGAAATGTGATTTCCTCGCGGATGAAAATTTATAAGACGATTGTTAACATGCTTTAGTAAATAATGAAAAAAAAATCAGCTAGCTGTAAGTCAAGGGAAAAGTCGTCATCTGGTAAGATTCAGTAAGTAATAGATGCTGCTGCGTTACACCTTTCAAGGTACCAGCTGACAAACTTTCCACTGACATACAGCAAGCTGACATTAATTTTCATTCATAGTAGCATATAAATGATCACCAGGTAAATTTTTAGTTGAGAGGAAATCATTGAAAATATAATTTTTTTTAAAGTTCAAGCAGCTAGTTGAAGTATAATCCACCACATTATGGTCAGCTGACTTTGTTTTTCCTTCAAAATATTAGGTAAACTATAATCTGACAAATTTTCAAACGGGAGTAAGTGACTAAAAAACTTAGTTTCTCCATGCATGGGAGGCTGCCAATGCCCGCCCCACCCATGGAGTCGCAGCTGACGGTCGCAAGTATTCATATTATAAATCCCTAATGCATTTCACGAAGTTTTGCTCGAGAAGAAATAATTGACCGAATTTGTATCTGGCTCCTGGACTATAGTGGGCTTTACTACAGACAACTGATAATCAGTCACTTCCAGCCACTCGACTTCCCATCAACACATAACTCTGTACCTCAACAGCGAGGTGATAGCATAAAGTGGGATAGCACAGTGAAACAACTGAGGATCACTACATGCCTCCTTCGCTGCTACATCCTCCCTTTCATTCCTTGCAATACCATGTGCCCTGGCACCCAGCAGAAAAACACCTCCTTTTGTAGCCATCGTAGATGAAGGACGACGTCCTCGATATTCTGGACTACTTTACCTGCTGCGAACAAACACTGCACAGAGTGAAGGACACTCAGAGTCGGAACAGACAAGGAATTTAGAACTTGGAGGCCATCTCATCTGTTCTAGTGCCCACGAGATCGCACACAGCTCAGTATTGAATAAAGTAAAATCTCAAGGCAGGTGAATCTCAAGAACACAATCAGGGAAAACAACAAAGCAACAAATGGAGTCCCCCTGTTTTGACTTATCTGTAAAGATGGTTGTAGAATTGTGGTGCTTTGTTAAAAGAACAGAAAATAAAGTATTAAAAACAAATGCACGAGTGCAACCTCTCCTGTACTGCACTAAATCTAAAATCATCCTGGGCTCTGCAGTAACCATGGTGGCAGACAATTAAAACCCTGGATTTGTGGCTGTATGTGTTCCACACCAAATGACTCCAGCACACGCTGCATGAGCATCCCAAAAGGCAATTGGAGAAAATGCATCCCGGAGTTGGATGAGCAACAGTATGGCATGTAGGGGAATTCAGAACTGCAAGGCACTTACAGCCTGATGCATGACGAGGAACTACAGCCAGATGGTGTGTGACAGTTTCCCCAGTTATGGAGCTGGTCCTGCAAGCATCTGCCTAGCCTAATCCCCCACAGTGGATAGTGTCAATAATCTTAAGGTAACACAGTCTCACTGACCTATACACCGTGCAGCCATAACCTAGGCATGAATGCACAAAAACCCTATAAAACTGTAGCAGATGTGATCTGTCTGCTGCCCAAGACCTATGGCTAAGGCAATTGATGATATCCAATGCCTTCCAAGTTCTAGTTTTCAGGTCTCTCAGATGTGATAACCACAACAGGTCCAGGAACATCACAGGGTCTTGTAACATGTAGAATGATGTCCCTCATATACACGGCAAGTAAATTAAAAATGTGACAAGAATGATCAAAATGAACAAACGAACACACACACACACACACACACACACACACACACACACTCTCTCTCTCTCTCTCTCTCTCTCTCTCCTCTCCAGAAAACTGAAAACCCATCTTTGCAGCCCACTCCTCCAACTGCTGCACTGTAAATTGGAGCACTGGAGGAGGAACAGAAAATAACAAAATTATCCACAAATAAAGAGCATTGTACAGGACTCCTTATCGTAGATGTGATACTGTTTAGGGCAAAGAGGGTAATACTTAAAACACTACCCTGAGAGAATACCGTGTCCCCAAGTAATGTCATACGCCACACTGATATCAAAGAATATGCCAATACAGTGATGTTTATGTAGGTAAGACTGTCAAATAGCCATCTCTAGCAGGGTCAGGTGGTCAGCAGTGGACCGTAAACTTTGGAACCGACTCTGAGGGTGGCTAAGGAGCTGCCTGGTCTCTAACAACCAGATCAAATGACAGCTAAAGATTCGCGCCAGGTTCTTTCCTACACAGCTCAATAAGGCAATACTCCGGTAACTACTGGGGCCCGACCAGTCCTTTCTTGGTTTGAGAACAGGTATCAAAATTGCCTCTCCCCGTGAGTTGGAGGAGTAACCTGTCTGCCATATCAAATTAAAACATTCGATTCCAGCTCCCTCATGCAGGAAGGGAGTTTTAGAATTAAGAGCTGTTGGATCTGAAGTCCAACTTGCTTCTCTCTACAGTTGCACGGCAGTGGCAAAATGCTGGCAAAACTGCTCAAATTTGCAGTTTTTGCAAAATGTTCTGCCAGCATCTGAATGGCGGCTCAGGGCATTGCTTGGAGATACCCATTTCAGCACTACTGCTATTGTTAAATGACTTTGTTTACCGGAAATGCTCCGGATGACTTCCCATACCTTCATAGGAGGAGTGGAACAGTTGACAGAGTCCAGCACCTTTTCTTGCTCTCCTTAATTAAGCATCGAGCCTTGGTTCTAGCGACTCTAAAGATTATGAGGTTGTCTGCTATTGGGTGCCATTTAAACCACTGAAGAGCAGCACGCCTGTCCCATATTGCAGAAATGGCACACCTCTGTCCACCAAGGTACAACTCTCCAACTAAGATGACCTAGGACTCTGGGATGGACAAGTCAGTGCATGTTGGATCGCTCGTGAGACGTCATGAGGCTCTCAAAAATCTGACCCCAAGAGCAGGTGTGGAGTCCTGCAAGACATGATGGGCACTGAAGTCTCCCAGGAGGAGAAATGGTCATGGGAGCTGTTCCATACGATCTGTGAGAGCCCCAGAGTGTATTACATCTTGTGCAGGGAGATATAATGAACAAACAGTGATCCTCTGACAAAGATGAATTTCAAACAGCAACTGCTTACAGGTCAGTAGCTACGAAAAGAGCAGAGTTTTGGAGCATGTTATTGACAATCACAGTGACCCCTCCCTTGGCCCTTTCCCCAGTCATGTCATCCTTTTTGTGAAGGGTATATACACCTAGCACAGGGGTGTCAATGGCTTTAAAATGCATGTCTTGTAAACACAGGCAAACGGGATGTTCCTGTGCTAGCAGTTTTAGTTCTCCCACATATGTCGTGAACTCTCATTAATGTTCCACTGAAAAATGGAAGCAATTTATCATGGGTATTGCACTTTCACCCCATCTTTCCCTCAGGGAGGGGAGCCCATAATGGGTGGAGGTTCAGTCTTGGGGCGTTTTGATTTTCTGCCCTGGGTTGGCTTCTGGGCCACAACCGTGGCAGTGGTAGTGGTAGTGGCAGCACTGGACGGTGGACCAAACTGAACATTTGAAGGAGCGGGGAGCTCCGCAATGTCAGCAACAACGGCCGTGTCTGATGTTTTGGGAGGAAGCATAGACTGTGAAGTAACAGCAGCAGCACAAGTATACTGATAAATGCAGGTACTAGTGCTAACACAAGCAACTTCCATGTTTGTAGCAGCATCAATTTTCTGTACTCACTGTTTAACAACTGAAGCAAAGGACGTATCAAGCATTGGGGGCTACAAGTTCTTATAAATCTTTTTGGCATTGCTGTAGGGGATCCATCTTGTGGTTTTCATCTCTCGTATCTTTCGTTCTTCAAGGAAGACACAGCAGTCCCTACTCCAGACAGAGCGAGCCCCAGAGTGGTTCACACACTTTGCAGGAGATGAACATCTAACTACTTCTTGGGCAGCCTTACCACATTTGCCACAAGTGGCTTCTCCCTTCCATATAAGAGTGGTAGGCCTAAAGTGCTAGCATTTAAGGGCAGTATGGGACGAGCCCCATACTGATGATCTAAGGAATCATCAACAGAAGAGACATAGGAGGGGTGGCCATGCACGGCAGACAAATGGCATGCATACCTGCTGAGAAGAAAGTCACGGCAGTAGGATAGTGGTAGTTCAGCAGCTTCAGCATACAGACTCTCAACCAGGCTGGTGTAAAAGTCACTCGCGTGGCCAAACGGATGCCATGAAGATGGATAGTGTTGAGACGGCGTAAAAGGAATGGGCGTGCAGATGCATAAACATTATGCCGCTTCTCAATGCTGCCAATATTTGGGATGTTGATATAACAATAAATCCTGACTGTTTTCAGGTACGCAGTGCAGTCAGACTCGCCTGTGATGTCACTGCTTACAGTGCCCCGCTGTCTGGTTCCTAATTATGGCCATGTGTATTCTAGGTATCCGTGTCCCAACCTGTTTGGTGAACAAGATTTACAGACATAGGATATGCTGCAGGAGAAAGATTTTCCACAATGATGGTAATACACAAGTCACGCTTCGTGTGGATCATCTGCGCTGAAAGTGATCCTCGTTGTTGTTGTTGTGGTCTTCAGTCCTGACACTGGTTTGATGCAGCTCTCCATGCAACCCTATCCTGTGCAAGCTTCTTCATCTCCCAGTACCTACTGCAACCTACATCCTTCTGAATCTGCTTGGTGTATTCATCTCTTGGTCTCCCTCTACGATTTTTACCCTCCACGCTGCCCTCCAATACTAAACTGGTGATACATTGATGCCTCAGAACATGTCCTACCAACCGATCCCTTCTTCTAGTCAAGTTGTGCCACAAACTCGTCTTCTCCCCAATCCTATTCAATACTTCCTCATTAGTTATGTGATCTACCCATCTAATCTTCAGCATTCTTCTGTAGCACCACATTTCGAAAGCTTCTATTCTCTTCTTGTCCAAACTATTTATCGTCTATGTTTCACTTCCATACATGGCTACACTCCATACAAATACTTTCAGAAACGACTCCCTGACACATAAACCTATACTCGATGTTAACAAATTTCTCTTCTTCAGAAATGCTTTCCTTGCCATTGCCAGTCTACATTTTATACCCTCTCTACTTCGACCATCACCATCAGTTATTTTGCTCCCCAAATAGCAGAACTCCTTTACTACTTTAAGTGTCTCATTTCCTAATCTAATTCCTCTGCATCACCCGACTTAATTTGACTACATTCCATTATCCTTGTTTTGCTTTTGTTGATGTTCATCTTATATCCTCCTTTCAAGACACTATCCATTCCGTTCAACTGCTCTTCCAAGTCCTTTGCTGTCTCAGACAGAATTACAATGTCATCGGCGAACCTCAAAGTTTTTATTTTTTCTAAGTTTTTATTTCTTCTCCATGGATTTTAATACCTACTCCAAATTTTTCTTTTGTTTCCTTTACTGCTTGCTCAATATACAGATTGAATAGCATCGCGGAGAGGCTACAACCCTGTCTCACTCCCTTCCCAACCACTGCTTCCCTTTCATACCCCTCGACTCTTATTACTGCCATCTGGTTTCTATACAAATTGTAAATAGCTTTTCGCTCCCTGTATTTTACCCCTGCCACCTTCAGAATTTGAAAGAGAGTATTCCAGTCAACATTGTCAAAAGCTTTCTCTAAGTCTACAAATGCTAGAAACGTAGGTTTGCCTTTCCTTAATCTTTCTTCTAAGATAAGTCGTAGAGTCAGTATTGCCTCACGTGTTCCAATATTTCTACGAAATCCAAACTGATCTTCCCCTAGGTCGGCTTCTACTAGTTTTTCCATTCGTCTGTAAAGAATTCGTGTTAGTATTTTGCAGCCGTGACTTATTAAACTGATAGTTCGGTAATTTTTACATCTGTCAACACATGCTTTCATTGGGATTGGAATTATTATATTCTTCTTGAAGTCTGAGGGTATTTCGCCTGTCTCACACATCTTGCTTGGCAAAGGACTCACTGCAGCAGAAACAATGTATGGCATGATGAATATGCCACGCCCACCTTGTAAAATTGAAAAGTATGCAGGATTTATTGGAGCTGCTGTGGAATCTGTTGCATGTGAGTCGGTGGTGGTGGTGGTGGTGGTGGTGGTGGTGGTTAGTGTTTAACGTCCCGTCGACAACAAGGTCATTAGAGACGGAGCGCAAGCTCGGGTTAGGGAAGGATTGGGAAGGAAATCAGCCGTGCCCTTTCAAAGGAACCATCCCGGCATTTGCCTGAAACGATTTAAGGAAATCACGGAAAACCTAAATCAGGATGGATGGAGACGGGATTGAACCATCGTCCTCCCGAATGCGAGTCCAGTGTGCTAACCACTGCGCCACCTCGCTCGGTACATGTGAGTCAATCAAGGATGCTGCAAACAAAGCTGTTGAAATAAATGATGGTATGACTGATGTACCAGTAGCCTCTGATGGCATTTGGCATAAGCACGGCTACAGTTCTAAGAATTCTGTTGCTACAATCACCAATGTGGATACTGGAAAGGTAATAGATTTCTAGATTTTAACCAAACATTGTTATAAGTATAAATCAGGGAATGAAGAAGGGCATATCCGTGACAGAAATTATGAAGGAACAAGTGGTGGTATGGAGGTCTCTGCAGCTGCTGAAATTTTTAGTTGATCTAAATTCTTACGTGATGAAGACTCGTGCTAGCATATAACAGTGCTGTAGCCACTCAGTCTTATGGTGAGAAGATTATCTCAAAACTGGAATGTGTTGGTCAAGTCCAGAAGAGGATGGGCACCAGGTTGAGGAAGTTTAAACAAAGTTTGAGAGACAAGAAACTTTCTGATGGTAAGGCCATAAGAGACAGGATGACAGACAAAATGACTGATGAACTACAGCAGTATTACGGGATGGCCATATAAAAGAATACTGAGAATTTGTTGAAAATGAAGCAGGCAGTATGGGCTACCTTCTTCCACAGACTGTCAACTGATGAAAAACCAGTACAGCACCTTTGCCCTCCTGGACCTGATTCATGGTGCAATTACCACAATACCCAGTACTCAAACAGTGCATACAGCCATAAACATTCCATCGCAGCAGCAGTCATGGATATCATAGAACCTATTTACAGAGTTCTGGCAAATCCTGAATTACTACAGTGTCTGCACAGTCAGACTCGGACTTGCCTGGCAAAAAATGTTTTTGTTTGAATGAAGACTAAAGTGATGCCGTTATTGCTTTTAATTCTGGCAGCACTGGTAGGATGAAAGTGCTACAGCATATGGGAATTAATCCTGGAGAAAACTGCATCAGACAACTTGAACAGGTGGACAAGGTTCGCAGTGATAAAGCACAGTGAGCAGCACAGTTGGTCACTACGGAGTCCAGAAAGAAGAAAAAACTTGGAAAAAGATCAAGAGGATAATATACAATATGGTGCAGGGTGCTTCTGAGTGACTAACAATAAAAAATTAAGCATATATTAAGTGAGTTACAGTCTTTTGAAACTTTAGAAGCCATTCCTGAAAATTTACATTTTCTGTTGCATTTTTCCATAAATCTCAGAAACCACTTCGAGTAGAGTATTCAAATACTCAGGCAGTAATAACATACGTATCTTGAGTCTACTGAACTAAAAGAAGAACATAAAGTTCAGTATAATTAAAATTATTTAGGATAACATACAAAAAAGTATACACAATTTTAACCGTGTAATTAAAAAACTGTATTTCCAAAAGCAGTGGCTGAAATGCAATTATTGTAGTTCAGTAGACTCAGAACATACAGTTTGATGTCCTGTAAAAGTTTCATGTCAATGGCTACAGTGGTTTCTGTAATACAGGGAAACCAAGTCACTAAATTTGACACTGTCGGGATAGGGTGTTCCAGTTTCCCTTAAAACTGCGCATTAGGTTAGGGACATAGGGCCACATGGTTAAGCAAAGAAAACCCACCTTAACCTGTTCTGGGAGTTTTGTGCTATTAAAAGTGAAGATGAATGAGTTGGATTTAATCACATCACCTTCCGTCCTTTTCATAATATTCTGTACATCGACACTGTCTTTTTGGGCCCATTCAGCTTTCACGTCTTCTTTAGGTATGTCCACCAGGACACTGCATGTCACAACGCCTTTACTGTACTTTAATGTGGTGTGAAGCTCAGTCTCAGTGGCATATTCCCCAAGGGGTTTCGCCTTCTGCAGGTTTGTCACTTGTTAGGAACTTAAGGTTCCACCAACATTGTCCCGTTTTGTAACCACTTAACAGATTTTGAAGTACCTGAATCCCCTCTAATCCCTTTTGAATGTAAAAAGGTGACACCTTTTCAAAACTTTTCTCTTTCCTTTAAACCAAAAAAGCATCATCTGACCAGCAGCATACATTGTGTTACTAAAGCCGCTAGGATTCTTACATTTCCCTGAGTCTGAAGAACTGGCTACACAAGCCCTCTTACTTGATTGGGTGTTGGTACCTACCAGTGGCCCACCCATTCCAAAGGGAGTGGGAAGAGAAAACTACAAGGATCCATCTCGGTCCCACGAGCAGCTAGAGAAATAAAAGTCCCCATAGACAGAGCCTCGCGTGCCTAGGTAACCCTTATACAACTGAGGTGCGACACATTCCCCGGAGGTTGCCCACTAATGACTGTTTCACCTCAGCAGCCATGCATCTTATCAATGCACAGCATACCTTGAGATTGACGTTTTTTTAATAAAGGTTTTTAGCATCCTCGTAACCCGGGCAGTCAAGCCAAGATCCCCATTCCCTTTGACATACAATATTCCACTGCTGCACCATACAGTAGCAGGTGAAGCATGCCCACAGCTTATGACGACATGGGACTGACGGCGCTTACCAGCCACAGCTCAGGAACCCCGGGGTCATCAAACCCATATTCGGAAAATAAATGCTAAGAGCACCCATTAGTTTCATGTCCTTTTTCACACTTTTATGATTAAATTGTTTTAATTTTGTTAATTGTACTGAATATGTTATTGTTACCATAATGGCACAGGTGACAGGCTGTCTTTCCCAAGTTGATGACATAATGGGTCAAAGCTGACTGCTGGTATAGCACATTCGGTTATTTCTATTCAATGTCAATCACATATCAACAAGCAGTCAGAATTTGAAGTAATCAGACTTTCTACCACAAGGTTTGATTTTGGGCCCTCTGTTTCTGACATTTTTTGACCTTATATTTACAGTTTCAGAAGATGTAAGTTTTGTAATTTAGGCAGCAGACAAAAATGAAAGATTGTGCAAGTTCCCTTACTGGAAATGTAGCTGATGAAATGCACAAAAACATCAACAGCTGGTTTAAGGCAAATCAGTTCTCATTGACTTTTGATAAGACTAGATGTAGATGTACATCTAGCTCAGTACTTTTCATAGAACACCTCACACTATAAAAACAGATTTCTTAAACAACAAAACAGAAGATGACAAACTGCCTATTGGCTTCTGTCTCGGGTTCTTCGGCCGACGTTCATCTAATGATTTTTCTGACGTAGAAATCCAAAAACACGCGAACAGTTTCAACAAGAAAGAGGAAAGCCTTAAGGTAAACGGATCCTGGCTTCCCGTACTGCAGCGAACGACCATCGCAGGTAGCAAGAGGAGAACCGCACCGGAAATGACCGCGGAGAAGCCCTCGGACGTTGGCGCGCCAGGTACATATAGTCTGCGGCCGCGAGCTCGCCTCCAGTTCACCACCGGCAATGGAGGGTGAAGCTTTGACAATGCCAGCCACTCGTGCTGGCGAAACGTCAGAAAAATCATTAGATGAACGTCGGCCGAAGAACCCGAGACAGAAGCCAAAAGGCAGTTTGTCAACAAGTGGCCACGAAAGCCTTAACAATTTTGTAAAACAGAAGATGTAAAAAGTGTTACTTTTTGGGATTACAGCTAGATCACAACTTAATGGGCAAACCCATTGCCTAGAATCAACGATGTTCCTTGGTTTCTCTACATTTTCAGTATGCATGGTTACTGCTACAGGCAATTTAAAAGTGAAGGAAATAATTTATTCTGCATATTTCCCATTCACTAATGAAGTGGTGTTGACGATGATGATTACTTTGCTGTTGTCTTCAGTCTGAAGAACTGTTTGATGTAGCTCTCCATGCTACTCTATCCTGAGCAAGCCTCTCTATTTCCGAATAACTATAAAATGTACTACCTACAGAATTTGCACAGTTCAATTTCTTTCTGTATTTCACAGACCACTCCCCGTGTGGTCCGCCCCCCCCCCCCCCCCCCAATGTGATGATATTCTTGCCTAGTAGTAGGGCAGAGATTAAGATGCCCCATTCCATCAGTTCTTGCCTAGTAAAGGAACTTCCTTGTAATTATTTGAAGGTATGCAAATAATATGTAAGCACCCCTTTTTTCACATATCTGATGGATAAATTAAAATGTCTTTATTATTTCATATAGATGTGACTGATGTTTGGCTACATTTAACAAATATTTTCCTGATTGACCCCCATACTGTTGTGATCTTTGAAAAACGACTAATGGATTTAGGAATTTATCACAGCCTTCTTTGCTTATTTTATTAGATCAACATGCCTTTGACATTGCGAACTAAATTGCTGTGATGTTTTGTGTCACTGGCCTGCACCTGCAATCCCACTATGATGCCTACCCATCACTGATTGTTTAATAGCTTCTGCATCCACCATAAGACTTAAAGAGATGGCAGCACCATTATTGATAAGAGTAGTTACATTGTCAACTACCACAACCTTTGTACTAGAATATAGCTAGGTCACTACACTGTGTATTCCAATTATCACCCATATAATGGGCTTGGTATGTGAAACAAGTCCTTCTGGTAGCTAGAGCCGGATAGAAGAGTAACTAAGCAGGGATAGTGCTGGCTTCCACATTCAGTAGAATCTGTGACATAATGCAAAAGATAGATAACAGGGAGCTACCAGTGCTGAAATGCGGTACTCACCTTCTGTTTGAGAAACTGCTCTCTACTGTTAGAATGAGCTTTTCTTTCACTCTACTCCTGTCGCAGGATCATGTGAAACCACAAATACGGTCCTCTTAAAGGATAAATGGATGGGGGAAGCTGTTTGATCAGCAAACTAAGTGGCAATTGGCGAATATGTTTATAGAGTGGCAGAGAGCTACTGGTCTTTGGGACTCGTGAACAGAGATGCCAACGGCTTGCAGTGATATGTGCAGAGACATGGGCTACATTTTGTAACTATAAACATACAGCAACAGCGTTTTAGCAGTGGAATGTCTGATACTTTGAAGTGGATCTCCAAGATGCATACAAAAAGGCTCTTTCTGTGCCAAAGTAGAGATCTTTCAAAAGAATTCTACATCCATTCAGGTTTCACTAATGTGAAAGCCACATAGGCCTAGTTGGTGAGACTTATTTTTCTCTTTCCTCCTACATGCAATCAAGGTAAAATACCTATAACAGTTCAGTGATAGTTCAGAAGGAAATCTCTTTTCACTTTTTATGTCCTTGAACTTCTCAACAAACTTACAAAAATCTACATCACTGTTTGGTTGTATTGTTTAGGAACAATCATGAAGGATCTATTATCCTTCCTCCCAAGAAGGAAGAATAGTAGTTCAAGAACAGACATTTGCTGAAGACATGGACCATACCATATACACAGCTGTAGTCATCTGAAGATGAACATAGTTGCCCAAAACCAGTAATGGCTATCAAGTAAAAGGTTTTAACGTACTCATAGATAGCTGAGGTCTCCCTCACCAACTGACATGTTCTACACCTTTGAGGAAATCCTCGATACAGATATACACAAAAGAAACTATAATCTGTTAAACAAAATTACGGTTTAACACCTTGTTGGAAGTACACTCGTATATTCATCACAACAGCAATCGTTTAAGAATGATAAGAGAGACCGATAGCTGCTTTTCAGAAGAAAAGATCTAGAGTTTATGCAGATAAATGAGGATGGGGACCTCTCTTCCTTGTTTACAACTATTTTTAAGGAATTTTAGTATTTTATTGCGGCCTATGCTCGTCTTACAAATATGAGTCTGATATATAGTTAGAGAAATGGATTTTTGATTATTTTGACTAGATAACGTTCCAGAATAATACAGTAAACAGCGCATAAACAGAATATTTTTCAATTTCTTGCGAAGGCCATTAACTTTCAAGGTGTCACTCTCAACCAAAAACCAATGACCACATCTCCTTAAGAGCGAACTTTGAGTACTGCAGAAAACATTGGGGATTTTCTGATGTTTTTCTCTGCTAAAGATGTCATCGTGACTTTTTATTATTTCTTTTTTGCATATTTCCAGTCTACGTAATGAAAGGAACTAAGGCCATCATTGTGAGCCTAGTGTATAGGTAGTACATACGACATCAAAGAAGCTCCATGAGTACACAAAACAGAAATATCTGTTTCCTCATGAATTAGCTAAAGATATATTCCCTTCCTTCTTGTATCGTTGCACTTTGCAGCAGGTAAGCGTTATTAACTAACCTGTTTAATGTCTTTCATCATATCTTCAAATTTCTCATCATCGTTTAGCAGTTCTTTCAGTTGTTCTGCATCCAAGTGAGATAAATGCGATAGCGCAGCTGGATAGTCTGGTTCCTGATGATAATTGCCATACATTTTACAATAAATTACAATCAGGCCCTTTCTGTGAGAACATATGACAATTACTATACACAGTAAATCACACAAAGCAAAGGTGACGGAAAATACGATTCTCTGCTTCGACGATTCTCTGCCAGGGAGCGAGGCTCAGTTGTTTCAGCTGATTAATTAATAAGAAATTCGGTTGCCTCGTATTTGTTTACGACTTGTTTTAAAAGATCTAAGTTACAGTATAATTATCAATCTAAAATTTCAGCGAAGCAAATGAGAAAGGTGTTTACATTTGTTTCACAATTTTACGCCTCCAATATTTCTGTGGGCGTCATCTTTGCTTAGACACTAGAGTAGACAGTTTAGGCTGGGTTTGTAGGGGCAGGTTCATTGTGCGGTAAGGTACCTACTTATAAAA
This sequence comes from Schistocerca cancellata, assembly GCF_023864275.1. Classification (NCBI taxonomy): domain Eukaryota; kingdom Metazoa; phylum Arthropoda; class Insecta; order Orthoptera; family Acrididae; genus Schistocerca; species Schistocerca cancellata. The sequence goes on from NC_064634.1 coordinate 14,127,636, forward strand.
TGTCGAAGACGGTGGATTTAGAATTAAAGAAAGCATTTAAGGAATTGCAACAAAAAATGCTGGAAACAACGCAGCAGCTGAAAGTTGCAGATGCCAGGATAGAAGTTCTGAAGCAAGGTATGAGACACACGCAGCTCACAGGAAAGGAACTTAGCAGCATGCCACCCGATACAAAAATGTATCAAGGAGTGGGTAGAATGTTCGTCTTGACTGATGTAAATGAAATTAAAACGTCGTTGGACAAGAAACATGAAAGCTACTCCCAGAAAATTAAACAGCTGGAAAACAATAAAATGTATTTGGAAAGGAATTTGAAAGACAGCGAGAATAACCTCCGAGAAATGATTCAGCAACGTAAAGAAGCTGGAGACACCAACTGATTGTGTTTTCGAACTTACATGTTGAAGAAAAGTGACACTGCCCGCGTTAATAGTGAATAATTGATTATTATGTAATTATTTCTTTTTATGACATGAAATATCGATTCCCGTAACGCACTGAAACTATTCGTGAAGTAACTGTGACGTAACTATAACCGTTTGTTATTGTGTGCAAGTTAGTGTGACCCGCTCGACATTGTTTATAAACATGTGGCCTTTGAGAACGAAATTTGCAGATAGAATGGTGAAGTGTCAGAATTCTGTTTCCCGTAGCTGTAGTTCTGCGTTCGTGCCAAAGCACAATCCAGTCAGTGTGGAAGATTTTAGCAAACTTGTTACATTCATTGAGACGTCGCAGAAGATTGCTGTGCTTACTGGAGCAGGAGTATCGACGGAAAGCGGCATTCCTGATTATCGCTCGGAAAATGTTGGCTTATACGCTCGCTCATCTTCGAGACCCGTCCAGTTTCAAGACTTCTTGAAAAGTGCTGAAGTTCGTAAAAGGTATTGGGCTCGCAACTTCATTGGGTGGCCCAGATTTTCGTCATTTTCGCCCAATGCTACGCACTACGCTCTACGTGATTTGGAGGTAATACACCAGAAAATTGGTTGGGTTGTTACTCAGAACGTAGATGGCCTTCATACGAAAGCCGGAAGTAATAATGTTGTTGAACTCCATGGCACGGCATATAGAGTAATTTGCCTATACTGTGACTATAATGTCAGTAGAAACACATTCCAGGAAATTCTTCAACAAATGAATCCAAATATGAAAGCTTCCACGAAAGTGATACGACCAGATGGTGATGTTGAACTGACTCAGGTGAGATGATAACCATCTTTGTGTCTTTCAAAGCTAATGACAGAAAGTTTCAAAAACTTGTCGACAGTAATTTTTATCTTTTATTAACGATGGAACTTTTATTCTAATTGTTACCTTGCAGGCTGAAGCAGAAAATTTACGAGTCCCAGAATGCCCATCATGCGGAGGCATACTTAAACCAGACATCATATTTTTCGGTGAAAATGTTCCAAGAATGCGTGTAGAAACTGTAAAAAGTATTGTGGAAGATTCTGACTCCTTACTAGTACTAGGCTCATCACTTTCTGTTTTCTCGGGGTTTAGAATTGTCCTGCAAGCTGCTGAGCTGGAGAGACGTATTGCAATTATAAATATTGGCAAGACAAGGGGAGACAGCTATGCACATACAAAACTCAATGGCAAGTGTGGAGATATTGTACCAAGACTGTTAGATCTTTTGTACTGTTTCAGCAAGTAGCATTTTTGTCACTGGTAACTAATGTTTTTGTAGAGACATATTGAAATATACATTTGACTGTTTAGTGTTGTAAATTTTGATTTGATATGTTGTTATTTATAGCTTCATGATGTGACAGAAGATTAGTGAGAAATATTATTTACATCGCTACACATATTTGGTACAAGACAGGGCTATTTCTTCTGAAATAGTGGAACTGTTGAAAACACATTTTTAACACAAACAATTATAAACTAATGAATGCACAATTGTGTGGGTTAATTTGATATTTCCAATCTATTTGACTGTGCTAGTGAACAATAAGTGTGTGAAGTTCCAGATTCAGTGCGGTCACTCATTCTCTTCTGCCATACATTATGCAAATGAGTTGTGTTTACATGTAAATATTATTCTTTTGGACCATATGCAGCGACATCCTTTGTATTGATTAACACAATTATTGCACTATTTGTTCTGTCTTTCCTGCTTCCTCTTTTGTTTTATACAGAGCTCCCACTTGTGCTTACAGTGTTTCACAGGAGATCTGTAAATTTCATTTGAGCAGATTTTATTTTATTTCATTTTTAATGTTTGGTATTCACTCATGACTTTAATTTTAATTATAATGTGTCTTACTGTGAAAACGATAAATAATAAAGGTTATTAATTAAATAAAAGTAAGTACTTGCAATTATGTAACAAATCAAGCCATGACAAAAGTAAGAAATTTCAGTAATTTGGGCCTTACATTCCTGTTAGGGCTAGAGTGTGATAATGGAACCCTGCACCATACCTGAAATTTTGGTTTTTGTGAAAGGCTGATCTGTGTCATTGCTGGAAGTGTAGGTTAGAGAGAAAGAATGTGATCATTTGGGTGGGAGTTTGAGCTTTACATTTGCGCCGTATTGAACACTCGTCTCATGATCGAAAAGTAATACTGCAAGGCAAATTCAGGAAACCTACATTAGTTAATGGACAAGTCTCAGAGTAAGCTGATGCATATTATATAGGCCTAAAGTACAAAAAATGCAATGCTATGTGACTTACATCTGTTTACACCACTTTAGGTCCATGTGGTTTTCGTTTGTGTGCAAGAGAACAAACGTGGTGAAGCTGATATGAAGATAGGACTTTTTAAATGCACTGTGGAACAGCTCTTCAAAGATTGAATTGACTGGTTCTTCCTTAAAAAGGAGAGCACCAAGTTTCTTTGTGGTTTCCAAAAAGAACAGGCTTCAGATTTGTTCTCTGTGATCTCTGTAAATTGCTAAAGACAAATACTAGAATGGTTCTTTTTGGAGTGGCATTAGCAGGTTTACTTCACCAATGTGGGCATGTACTCAGCTCTAATGACTTTCCTCTCAATGTGACAGTAAACCCTAATCTTCCTTCCTTTTTTCCCCTTAATTTCGAAAAAATCATCTATCTATCTTCCTTCTCCCAGCATGTTAACCTGAAGTGAATCTTTGCAAAAGAATGTAAGTGGGCAGTATTGAGTGAAGTGTCATGTGGTAATGTCATTGGATTCATTGAAGATTATCATAGTACAAACTCTTTCCTTCCATTATGCCTAAAGTTGATTCTAAATCACCTTGAGAAAGTGTTGAGAGTGCTCCTTTGACAAGGCCACGTCCGATTATTTCCTCCCATCATCGTTGCCCAACATTACTATAGTTTCATTTATAATGACGGATGTTGAACATTCATTCTCATTTTATTTGGTGTTCATTACTGTATATAACTCATTATTACAGGAATTCTTCATGCTCTCACCTGGTACGCAAATGTGATTTCGGTTTTAATATGGTGATAACAACAGTCCATTCTTTTATGTTGCAAGTGGACGTGTTTTCTTAAAAGGAATTTTGTCACAGATGACAAACTGTAGGTACTGTGCTTCATGCTGGTGGAATAAAATCAGTGCAGTTTCCCTCCAAGATCTGCAATAAATGGTTTTATGCCATACATACTTCACCTTTTATCAGAAAAGCATTTCCAGGCTTTTGAATACTTGGGATAATTTGTAGCTTGATTCTTTCAGACTTTAACATGACTGTCTTGCTGGCAGAAAATCATTTCATCATATTGGTAAGAAAAGTTCTGGCAGAATGTAAATAATTTAGGTGGAAAGGACCTGCATGTTTTACAAACCATGATCTTCCAACTTAATGTACAGGGTTGCCACAGGTTATGGAAATTACGGAATTTCAAACAAGTCAACCAACTCAGGGAAATTTGGGGAAAAAATGCTGGAAAAATCTTGTTTTTGTCTTGGTAGATGAAACGATTTGTTTACTGAGGTGTCATGCATTGTTGTTGGCTGGGTGCAGCTGAGTACGTGTGCCACTTCCCTACTCCCTCATTACTACTGCTTCTCTCCTTCCTATCACTCCCCTCATCTTGCAGTCAGTGCTGCCACCACTTCCTGGTGCTAGCCTAGCAGCTGCTGACAAGAGGCAGGGACGCATAAGGATCTGTCATTGGATCTGATTCTCAAATATTGTAAATGCAGCGGCCAGAGACAGCTGTCGTATGCATGAGTTGTGTCTGAGTGATTGTGTGAATGTATGTGTTTTCTGACAAGAGTTACGGGTGAAAATTTAACTGTGAGAGTGTAATTGTCTTTTCTATGTGCCTGTCTGTGGCTCAGCAATCATCTTTACGGCGAGTTGCTACCTATCCTCATTATTGTTGATTCTCAGAATATTTGAACAAATTATCTGTTGCATGCACTGATCACCGTGGTCTCATTTTATCAACATGGCACCTGTGGATTATGAATAGTTGGCCACAGGAGTTGATTTCTGCAATGGACCAAAACTGCAGGCCATTTCCGCACGTATCTCTAATGGGTTAGGCCTGCCGATCTGAAGCCCATCGTTTCCCACTATTGTCCAGGCACTGCCTGTTGGATCTAGTCTCACTGACCTGCCCACAGGCAGCATCTGTTTGTGTGTGGCATAATGCAGTGGATTTTCATGGTATTTACATCCTTACTCCACAAGTCACCCGACGGTGCATGGCGGAGGGTACCTTGAGTACCTCTATCGATTTATCTGTGGACCCAGGACTGCGGTGCTCCTCAGCAGGCCAGAGAGAGAGAGGTGATAGATTTCAGGAATTGCAACTGTCTCACTGCAAGTATGTTGTACAGTGTGGCATTTTATAGACATTTTATTTGTTCTAGTACATTCTGACACTTCAAAGTTCATTTATATATTTGAAAGGATGGATGATGATAGGAAAATTGTGTCAGTTGCTGACAATTTGTACATTTATGTACTCATATATCACTCGAAAGAAAAATTGTAAAATACCCATAAATGAATAGATACAACACAGTGGGTAGTAACCGAAAATAACGAACATAGTAGAACCAACATTTTATTGGTAGTCACCTACAGTGTTGCTTTACACATTTCTTCCCCCACCTTATACACTTATTTCAAGAGGCCCACTTTTTTCTGAGGTTATTTCTGAAATCCGTGAAGGTATTTTAAATCTATCTTGTGACTCCAGGGAAATGCATATTTTTGTAACCCAATGTTATGCTTTATTGAAATAAAATATCAATGGTGTTAATGAAACACACATACTATTTGGCTTGCTTTCTACATCTAAAAACAGTTCATTACAAAAGATGTTGATGTTAGTACTTAAGATTTTTGCTCACATCAGGAAACACCATCTTCTTTTCCTTCTTCTTCAGCACTACAGCCCTTGGTGGACCTTTACCACCTCAACAATCTTCCTCCATATCTCTCCGTTCTCAGCTTTTTTCTTCCATCCATGGATCCCCATCTTGGCAAGGTCAGCCAGCACATTGTCCATCCATCTAGCTTTTGGTCTGCCTTTCCTCTGGTGGAATACAATCTGGCATTCATTATTCGTTTGGGCATCCTGTCTTCCGTGATCCTCTCTATATGTCCTAATCAACGTATTCTTTGAGATTTGATACATTTCACTATATCTTTCCCTCTTGTATTTCATGATTGTATATCACTGTCCAACCTTCTGCCTCTCTCACAGGCTCACAGATTTTTCATGAGATTTTCCTTTCAGATGCCCTAAGGCTGTTACTGTCTGCTTCTGTCATTGTCCATGTTTCTGATCCATAAGTGACAACAGGTCGCTCAAGGGAATAGTAAACTCTCAATTTAGTTCTTCTTGTAATTAGAGTGTTCTTTAGGTCAGCTTGTTTCCTGCTTGTATCCTTTCTCGAATACATTGTCTTATACTATTATCATTGGTTAACAGGACACCTAAATAATGGAAGCATCTAACAGCTTTGAAGCATTTATCAGAGACCTTCAGGTCCTTTGGGTTTCTTCTAGCTACAGAATTGGAGATAACCATATATTTTGTCTTGCTTTCATTTACAGTAAGTCCAATTCTTGTTCCTTCTGCCTCCATTTGTCCATATATTTCTTTAAGCGATGTTACATCCCTTGCCATGATGGCAATATCATAAGCATATGCATATATCTGGCTGGACTTCATCATTATTGTTCCTCTTTTATTCACTTTTTGTATGATACTACGCAGTGCTAAGTTAAACAGGACTGCAGAGAGGCTGCCACCCTGTTTCACTCCATCCTCAAAGTCAAACTACCTGGTCATTCTGCTATTCACTTTTACTTAAATGTATTCTTCATTGTTAACTCTATTAACCTTCTCAGTTTATCACAGATGGCCAATTCCGGTCTATTAATACTATCGAAACCTTGTTTAAAGTCAATGAACATGAAGTGGAGATCTATATCGTATTCATAAATTTTTTTTCATTATTTGTCTAACAACAAACAGCTGGTCAGATGTACCTCTGTTTGGTTGGAATCCACATCGGTATTCTCAGAGTATCTTTTCGGTGCACTTATTTCGTTCAGCACTCCAGAGAAGATCTTATATACTGCATTCAGTAGGGTTATGCCTCTATAGTTTTCACAATTGAGCTTTTCTCCTTTCTTATATATTGGGCATATTATTCCAGTATTCCACTCCTCCAGCATTCTTTCATTTACACACATGTTCTTTATTAGTTTAAATATTTTATGTCTTGCCTCCTGATTTTATTAGTTCTGACACAATCCCATCTTCACCGGGTGCTCAGTTATTTTTTAGTTTATTTATCACTGTTTCCACTTCCAACATTATTGGGTTTTGTACCCCATCCCTTTCAATTTCCCTCTTGCCTCTGTGTTCTTGTTCCTGTGTACCTCTTGGGGTCTGATCTGAGTTTTTGTTGAGCATGTTTTCAGAGTATTCTGCCTACCTCTGCAACATTTCTGGTTCATCTCTTATTATTTCGCCATTTGTTTTTCATGCATCTTGTTTGGGTTGAAAATTTTTTCTCATCTTTCCCACCATGTGATAGGATTTCTTTGTTTCATTCTGTTCCTTTAATTCTTCTCTCTCTTTAAACTTTGATTTCAGCCATTTATTTTTCTGTTTCTTGCACATTCTTTGGGCATTGGATCTTAATTCTTTTTACACCTCCACGTTTTTTTCTTGTTTCTCTCTGTATCACTCTCAGTTGTGCTGCATTTTTACATTCTATTACTAGCCTGCATTCATCATCAAACCACTCCTTTCTTGCATTTCTTCTCATCCCAACTATGTCTTCTGCTGCCTCTTTCAGCACTTTCTGGGTCTTAGTCCATCTCTCCTGGATTCCCATTGTTTCCTCAGCTGGGAGTCAGTGCATCTCTAACTTTTGCTTGGTAAGCTTTCACAACTTTTGGGTCATTCAGTTCTTCTGTGTCCCAGTTTGTATTTTTCCCCATACCAGGTTTAGGGGTTACAGATAGTTTCTTTCGCTACAGCTTTTACAGCATAGTGGTCTGAATTGCAGGTAGGGCCCCTGCAGCTTCTCACATTGATAACTGACGTGTCATGTTGTTATTTATTTCTAGCAGCAAACTGACATAACATCTCTCCACTCTCGTTACTTTCTTCATGTAATGTGTATCTCCCAGATACTCTTCCATATTTGCTTTGTCCAACCTGTGCATTAAAATGTTCCATATCTAAGAACGTATCGTACTTTTGTACTTTACTGCGTGCCCTTTCTAGATCTTCATAAAACTTTTCCTTTGTTTGTTCTTCTGGTTCCTCTGTTGGTGCGTATGTTGTTGTTATCGTTATATTTCTGGATTCCCTTTTCACTCTGCCTGCTAAGTCTTTCATTTATGGGTTCAAATTCCAAAACCTTTTACCAACATCCTTTGTTATTATGAATCCCGTTCCGTCTTGTCCTGTTCTTCTATCTGGTCCACTATACAGTAGAGAATACTTGGGCATATCTATCTTTCCTTGTCGCTGCCATCTTATTTGTTGTAGCACTACAATGTTGTACTGGAACTTCATGATCTCATCAGCCATTTCTTTCATTTTTCCAGGTTTCAACATTGTTCATACTTTCCATTCTACTATTGCCAAATCTTTTGTTCTTTGTCTTTCCGAGGTCATGTTTTTTGTGTAACATCCATCATCCGAGGCTCTTGTTGAGGTTCTGTGGTATGTCATTTTTACAGTTTGGGATTATCGGCCCCACGCCCAACCCCCATCTTGTAGAACCTGGATTTCCTTAGGGTTTACTCTCCTAGGGAGGTTGGCTTCCATGCACCTAAAGAGCTCCCCCTGCCCTATGTTGTGGGACACACTACGTCTGGCTCCTCAGTCGAGACCAGTCCAGCTTGGGTGACCCTGCCAGTAGCTACGCTATTGCCGGCATAGCTTTCAACTTCATCGAGGCACACAAACCGTCCTGCCTGGCACTGAAGGTGCCTACCATAAGGCAGTGTCCACTGGGAGGGGGAAACACCATCTGCTTGCTAGACTTTTTTTAGATATTTCCTCGTTTGCACTATTGTTTCTTGTAGCACAGCTTTCACCTTAAACTTACTCTTCAGGCCTCAAAATTTGTTAGGGAAAAATGCTAAAAGTTGTCTGGAAATATTAGGGAATTTCACTTGGGGAAACTTGTGGCAACCCTGAATGTAGACCTCAGGCCATGCAACATAATGGTCTGTCTCTTTAACCTTCATTTTAGTAAAATAGTATCAGCTGTGATGTCACTCGTCAAAGTAGAATAGTGGCAGCACTACTCTTTTTGCATTTCTGTATATCTACTGTGATCAATGGCTTCAATAATCTGTGCTATTAGGGGACCTTGTTATGGTGGTGACTAGAGCAAGTTCACTGAAGTTCCTTGCTGAAGCTCAGTTGCCTTCTGCATTTTACTCATAAGATAAACATCGTCGCTACCCCATTGTTGGGGTGTTGAAAGACAATGAATAGTACCCTTAAGAGGCAGATATGGTCAACATTTTGCTCATTCCAAGAGAGCTGATGAAACTAGACCTTGCATGGTGGCTACTGCCTTTGCTGTAAACATTGTTATGTACCGAAGGAGTGAGTATGGTGATTTTTGGAGATTAGGCCAAAGACTTGCATGGTAAACAGCATTCATGAAAAATTGTGGGAATGTTCTGATGTAATGTAAATACTTGATGGAGTAAAAGAGATGACTCAACAAAAGCAGAGGTGTTGAATCATCAATAGGCACACACAGAAGAAAGAACTTGCTAGCTCTTGTCTCCCTATTTTTAGTGCTGCATTTTGGCAAGTGTACTGTGTTCTGGTGGTGGTTGTATCAGGTGGGATGGTTAGAGGGGGAGTGGCTGGAGGTGAGGAGAGGGATTGATGTAATTGATGGTAACCATGTGGAGCAGTGAAGTCTAATAAATTTCATTGCAACATACGAGCCAACTTTGTTTGTGAGTACACTAACATTGTTGCTAGTTGGGCATGTGTATTATCCAACACACTTGAGACAGGCTGTAAACAGTCAGTCAACTGCTATGATGGAAATAGGCCAGAACACTAATTGGGAATATGGTGTAATGAATCAACCATATACAAATGATGAATCAGCTGATACGGTGTTTGTTAACACACTGACTGCTAGAAAGCTGCTGGCACATACAGTAGAGGTTCAAGCCTGATGCCATGGGCCTGCTGGCTGCCACATGCTCCACCATGTTACTGAGCATTAATTTACATTTCTTGATTGATTTTAAGCCAGTGTACAGGAAATTGGGTTCAATATTTTGTTCACATTTTGAACTCTTGTTTTCTTCTCTCCACCCTCCTTCCCCCCCCCCCCCCCCCCCCCTCGGCATTGACATATATACGGTACAAGACAGAATGGAGCATGTGGCCACCAGCAGGCACACGACGTCAGACACAAACCAGTGCTGTGTGTCCCGTGGCAGCCTTGTTCAGTCAACATGTTAATGGTGAGGTGCTGATGCCTGACATATGATTCGCATTTCCTGACTCTTGGCATCCAATGCCAAGAACATTTGTCAGTAACTCATTTTAGAGATGTTAATAGATAAGCATTCTGGTAGGCTGCAACATGGTAGGACCACTGTAGTGGAGGTAGCTATTCTGTGTTCTGTAAAAGACTCGCCTTAAAAATCCTGGAGATCTTGTGTACACAATTAGTTTTCTCTCTGGAGAAAAGTTCAGAAACAATTAATGTATCCTGTCTTCACACATTTGGTGCAAGAATTGACTCCGATACTCTACTTTCAATATCATGAAGCACTCTGTGACTGGCTCCTGATCTGACATACATAAATTTACAATTTTTCAGCAGGGTATTAACAGTAGCTGAACCAACATGTCACAGAAATGGAATTTTCAACATCTACAATCACTATATCTATGCAGACATAGATTCACACTGAAACATGTCTTTCTTCTTTATTTGGGTATTTCAGTGAAAGGTTTCTCAATGAGAGACTCTACAAAATTTTGCGAATAATATGTAAATTATTATTAAATATTATTATTATTATTGTATAACATGTAAATTAAAACACAATAAGAATGCACTTTCTAAAGATGATAGCATAAATATCTTCTGCTGATGCGCCATGTATGTTGTGACAATGTGAAAATTAAAATCCGTCCACTTTTAGATGTGCCATCATCAATGAGATTAAAAAAAAAAAGTTGTGACTGTATCTGGCCACTGAGCACAGCGTGTGATGTCATTGTCAGGTAATGCATGACCAATCAATCGGAAATAATTCTCACACACACAGATGTGCAAGATAAAGAAAATGAGTGGTAAATAATCTCGAGGGACGGTCCTGTCTTTGATTAAAGAAGAATTAACAAAAGAATGCAAATAGTGTTCGGCCGTTTCATCATCAAATAATCCACATCTCATTTCTCGTATTCATTTGCTGTAAAACAAAGATATATAAAAATTATCATTATTTCCTGTTGTTCTTCGGTTTTGGGGCCTCCTGAAAAAAACTCGAATTCAGTTATTGCCTCTCTGTACTTGTCCCTATTCATTGCGTCCATTTCTGTAAGTCCAAATTCACTGAGGTCTTCCTTTATTCCTTGCAGCCAAGACCTGGGTGTCTTTCTCTGTTGAATTGTAGTGAAGATTTTCTTCGTTAATCTGCCACCATCCATTCTCACCAGATGACCAAAGAACATCAGCCGTCTCTTTCTCATTTACGTTGTGACTGGTTTAATAAATTGGTAGATCTTCTCATTACTCATCTTTACCCATTTTTCACCAATTTTTTGTGTCCACCAAGAATCTTCCTTAGAATTACTCTTTCCTTCTTCTCAAGCTCATCTATTAGTCCTTTGTTCTTGAGGGAGAGTGTTTCTGCTGCATGTTGAACTTCTGTTCTCGCAACTGTATTGTAGTGTAATAACTTTGCATTTCGAGATAGGCATTTTTTGTTGTACAGCTTTTTTGTACCCTCCTAAGTTTAGCTACTTGAAGTTTGACTGCTTCTTTTTCTGTGCAAGTATCCGTTGTTGTTTCTCCCAAATATATAAAGTTTTGATCATTTCGATACATTCAATAATTGTGTGCAGTTCTTTGATTTCCTTATATATGTTAGACATGAATTTAGTTTTTTCTTGTTATATCTGTAAGTCAAATTTAGCTGCATGCTTTGCTAAGATTGCTATTTGTTTAATTGCATCTGCTTTATTTGTGGATAGGAGAGCAATATCATCTGCAAAAGCTAGTGCATGTATCATAAGGCCTTTAACTGATCCTCCAAAAGAAATTCCCTTCACTTTTTGGCGAGTGTATTCCTGCAATGTCTCCATCATGATCTTTTCCAAAGTGGTGTTGAATAGACTTGAGGAGAGTCCATCCCCATGTCTCAAACCCGTTTGGATTTTAAAAGGGTCAGGAATCTTGCCTCGAAATTTGGCATTGGACTTGGTATCTTTGTGTTTGCTTTACTATCTCTAGTTTTTCTGTCAATTCCAAATTTCTCCAGAGTTCTAATGAAGCCTTCTCTGTCTATGGAGTCATATGCTTTTCTAAAATCAATAAATGTTGTAACATGCGGTTAACCAGACCAGTGCATGTTCCAATAATGTTTTTAAGGGTAATAATTTACTCTGAACAGCTATTTCCTTTTCTAAATCCACCTTGGTATTCTCCTATCTGTGCATTGAGAACTGGTTCAGTCCTATTTAGTAATATCTTGCAAAGGACCATGTGTGGAATGGATAGAAGGGAAATCCACTTGTAATTGTTCAAATCTGATAGTCATCCTTTTTGTGAAGTGGATGTATAAGTGCCATTCTCCAATCTTCTGGGATCTTCTTGGTTCTCCAAATTTCCTTAATAATTGTACCGAGATGTAGTGATACTTCTTCCTCACCTACTTTCAAAAGTTCAGCTGTGATTCCACCTTCACCAGAAGATTTGTTGTTCTTGAGGAATTTTATAGCTTGTCAGACTTTATTTAGAGTTGGTGGATGTGATTCTGCAGGGATTTCTGTTGGAGTTGTGAATTCCGGTTTCTCTGGGGGCGCTTTACAGTTGAGAAGGTCTTTGAAATAGTATGCTAAAATGTTGCAGTTTTCTTGGTCATTTGTACCTGATTTACCTGATTTGTCATGAAAATTTAAAGTGGGTGGTTCGCAACCTTTCCAGTGTCTTTTGAAAGATTGGTAATAGTCTCTGGATTTGTTTTGGGTGGAGTACACCTGTATTTGTTTAAGGGATAGTCTTTCATACAGTCTCTCTTTGTTTGTGATTGTGTGAGAGGCTATTTTTCTACCTTCTCTGAACCTTTCTAGGTTGTTTTGTGACAGATTCGATTTAAATTTTTGCCATAGCTTTTGTCTGTTTTCCAAAGCTCAAAGCTTCACTGCACTTTTCATTCCACCAGATATTCTTGTGTTTAGTTTTTGTTGGAAGAGATTCTTCTGTAGCTTTCATTATTTAAGACTTCATGTCATCCCATGTCTCACCTTGCAATTTTTATTTAAAATAATTTTGAGTATCTGCCAAAATATTCCTGGTTTCAAAATGCTTTTTCATAGGTTTATTATCATTTCTTCCTGAATTTGGAATGAATTTAATTTTAGACTTAACAAGATAGTGATCCGTATCTTTTGGCTTCTTTCTGTACTTTAATATTTTGAATTTTCTTAAATTCTCTTCTAGAAATGGCTGTGGTCAATTTGGAACTCTCCAAGGAGTTGATTGGTGCTTTCCAAGTCTTCATCTTCTTGGGATGTTTCTTGAAGTGTGTAGTCATAATTTTGAGGTTGAAGATTTGGCAGAGTTCCACAAGTCTTATTCCGTTGTTGTTTGTCCTCTTATGCGCTGGGTATTCTCCAATGATGCTTTTTTTTATATTAAAATCGCCTAGCAGAATGACAACATTTTCCTTTGTAATCTTCTGAATCGTGTCTTCTAGTTATTCCCAGAAAGTCTGTACTTTGTTCAGATTTTTTTTATTGTCAATATTTATTGGAGCTTGAGCATTCAGTAGCGTATACATTATGTTTTTACATTTGATCATCAATGTTGAGAGCCTGTTGGACTTAGAGCTGAAGTTTGTTACGGACTCTTATATTTCTTCTAACAATAAAGCCTATACCTAATAGAGGGCATTTTCCAAAGTTATACTCTGCTGGTTTTCCTTTATAAACTCTGTAATTGCCTGTTTCAAAAGAATTTGCATCAGTATAGTGAGTTTCTTGTAGTGCCAGAATTAGGATATTATGATGTTCAAGTGCTTGAGTCAGTTCTTCACATTTTCCTGTTTTGATCAGTGAGTTAATGTTCAGTGTTCCTATATTATATTTCTTCTTGAATTTGAGCTTTTTAGGTTCTTTTGATAAAAAAAAAAAAAAAGGAGCAGGAAGTACAGGCTCCCCAGAATCTGAAATGCCTGCTTACAACCTGATGGTGAGAGATTTTACTCTCTGGGGTCATTCGTTTTCTTTTCCACTCATAATCCATAAAATTTGTAAGGTTGGAGTGGTGGAGCATTCCGAAGATTGCTAGAGATGCAGCTGGAGTATTAATCCAGAGGGTTTGTGTTTCGTCCACGAGAGCTATTTCATTTTGCTCTAGTCCGCTGGCAAGCCAGTGAGGACCACCCCCCCCCCCCCCCCCCATCCGCCACCTTGGGACACGCCATGTCGTAGCTGCACTTCTCCGCCTGTTACGACAGCGTAACAGGTATTACATACCATTATGTGATGCTATTTGTATTTTTATCATAGTTTGTTTCCAATATAAATAGATAAAATCCGTTGTGATCTTTCACCATACCTTGCCAAAATTGATGCTTTAAAAATTTTAAGGTTTGCTATTGAATTTCGATTTCTCTTTACACAATATCTGGACAACTTTTAGCAGTTATTTTCATAAGGCGTTGAGCACAGATTTTGTTACTTGCTGTTTGGATTCCAACCAAATTGTGAATGGTATGTACTGCACATGGTCCTTAAAACTGTAAACTTAAAATCCAATGAAATTGTAAGTAAAGAAATTGCAACAAGACAAAACCCTTCCTCCAAAACCTCTATGTACTGGCATGTATCTGTGGCAACCAAAATGTTTTCTGACATGATTTAATTAAACTGTGTGCTACATCCCAAGCTTAAAGCCTCTGGATCTTTTGATTAAATTATCCATCAATTTAATCTCAACTGTCTCCTTTAATACACTGTCCCAGAAATTTATCACCTCCACCATGATGCTGGTATTGCGGGGCGGCAGGTGGAATTATTGTTATAATGTAGAATGTAATGTAGAAAAGATGCATTTCCCGGCCGACGCACCATATGTGGGGCGGCGAGTGGAATATTTGTTAATATAATGTTCCTATTATTTATTTAATGGTGTTGTTTGCCGTTCTCAACACTGGCTCTCTAACTACAATATTGGCAACCAGAAAGTGATTAGCAAAACGTAATTAGAATTCTTAGTGCCCACTTCATCTGAGAAATACATTTATAACTACAGCTTATAGCTCTGAGGAACTAGGAGATTGTCTGGGATTCATAATCAAAAACCATTTTCTCTAAAATGTTCACTATATTCTGAAAGTCACAGACCAAAAAGAATCCACACAATCCAACTACCAGAGCAGTTCAGAGTCTAATGCACTGATGCAACTATAACTGTTCAAATTAAATGTTTAAGTGAATGCTCGCCATAATTTGATGATAATGTTCATCAAACGCCACATTAAATAATGGTAGAATGTCTGTCCCGCGACGGCACGTGAAAATACGACACACGCAAACTAAAGATAGATCATTAAAGTCATCCCAGAATTAACACTTCACTCGAAAACGATTTCATGGTTACACGTATCCCGAGTAACTTATTACAGCATCCGAGGCTGTTTATAAGCAATGATACCGACGTGACGCAACTCCCGGCACAGGTGGTGTGCTAATCAGTGTCTGGAGAGAACTGGGGCCTTTGGCCTTCTCTTGCGCAGCGTTCTTACATATAAAGCCGCGGTGCGGACGGCTAAGGGAATGCCTGATCAAATCTGCTCTCCCGACTAGCCATTGGGCTAGTAATGCACCACTTTAAGTTATCAAATAAATCATTGCTTCCTTTGCTGATGGCTGATGAAGCTCTCAATTTAAATGAACAATCAGCACACAGGTAAGTAATCATAATAAAAGTCTGACGTGGCTAAGTCAAATATTTTAGGCGAGAGAATTAATTTAATTACACTACACGCAGTAGACGAGCTCTGAACTTGCCCTTTGGAGATACGCTATTGCTATAGTTTTATAGTTATTCAGTTGAAACTTCTCACATCTTTAGGATTATAGCGGGATCTCCCTTCTACTTAAATTTAAACATCCTAGCCTTATTTATTCGCCTACTTAATCTATCTTGCTTCCTTAATTTCTAAGACAAAAACCAGAAAATCATGAATTTCAACTAAAATTTTAATTTGTGAGATCCAGAATACTGTTTCTACTAAATTATTATGAAAAAGGAATCTAAATATAAATTTTTAAGTTTATAGCTCTTTTCTGTTGCGCCAATGATTTTTACAGAAAAACATCCAAATTTCGAAAATGGTCAAAGTTATTGAACTGATATTCAACACATATTCATTTAGTACTACTCCTGACATGCTAGAAACGTTTCAGGTTATTTACTTGATTTTTAAAGTATTGCGCAACATTTATGACGTCATAGCTAGTTTCAGCGGACTGGCTGGCACACAATGGAAAGACTGATGTGAATTTTATAAGGCGTGAGTAGGCTGCTTCCCTACAGTATTTTAAAATTTCATTTTATGCTCATGGGTGAGGCACTGTTTGGTGATAGGTGATTTAGTTGGCTACCTGAGTTGTATGTAACCCGTGTGTACCTTGTATCTTTGTTTAACAGATCTTATTGTCTGTTCAACATGGTATATAGTACATACATACCCTGTATTCATAGCCCTAGGTTAATAAAGTATACCTTTTAATTTTGTTGAAGGGAATTGTATAAATTTTTAAACATAAATCTGAGGTATTCCTCCATTTTCCCCAGAAATGCTGCCAGTGTATGGAAGGCAAGTGAAGTTGCTACTTCATTGGTACTGGTTCTGGTTCTGGTTCCCTCTGCTGGCAGCATTAATTTGCCTTTTAGAGTATGCTCGATCTGGTATTCTGTGTACTTATAAACTTTGAAGACTCCCTTCCTGTGTCTGAGTTTTTTGGCAACATTTTCTTCATCTGCTCTGTGGAGCTATGTTTTGAACACAGAACTTTACTTGTACAGTGTTCCTTGGATAATATGACAGAACACTGATGCTTCACATAGGGTGCCAGCAATGAGAGTAGAGTGGGTCATTATTTGACTGGACGTTATCCCAGGTTGTGAACCTATTTGGCTAATGTGATCTCTAGACTGAACATATTCTGGTTGTATTGGCATACAAAAAGCTTATTTCTCAAGGCACAATACAAGAAAATCTGTGGAATGCAACAGAGGCTACTGGGATATGACAGATTTTTCTGTTATTGCAGCAGAACTGTTGCTGATGGATTGAACTGTGTTGTGAATGCAGTGGTGTACAGTGGGAAGATTTGTGGACAAGTTTCTGTAGCATGCACTGTAAAAATCTTTACAGTATAACTAGTTGTTAACTGACCTTCCTCTGTTTCATGTGTTTTACATATCTACAGTACATGCTGCATTTTGTTTTTAAATTGTATTACAGTTGATATTTGAGAGACTGATTTCATCACTACAAAACATATCATCTGCTTTCCATTTTTTCAATGGGTGCTTAACCTCTGAGCAATTTACTTAGCAATACACTCTCCAGTTTTACATATTTTGGGCAGAGAATAAGCTACTGGATTACTGTAGTGAATAGCATGTTTCAAATGGCAAAGAAATAGCTCACCTGAAAATTTCAAAGTGTATTATGAGACAACAGAATAGAAAATCCTTACATCAGATGGTATCAAACAGAGGATTTCAAATGATTAAAACCATCTGTTGACAGTCCATTTCGTTCCCACCTTAGGTTGATTACTGCCTACCTTCCTCTCCAAAACACACAACAGCACAGCCTCTGTACTCTTGTTAACTGCATTTTATGCTGGATCAATCAGCAGTGGTTTGACACACATGACAGCTTTCCATGTAATTTTGGCAGTTTTTCTCAACCATTGAGGCAAATGAGACTGCATGTCTTGGTGTATTGCAAAAACCATTCAAATTTAAAATGTGTTAAGACGGACTAAAATATCTAAAAAGTTTGGGAAATGCTGTTAATGAGTACAGAGATGATGCCCACTTTATTTTTATCAGATTTTTTTCTGTTTAACATATAGTCTACAAAACTTTTGAGACTGAAGAGATGAGCGTCTTCTAGTGACCATTTACATCTACATAAGTACTCTCCAACAAACAGTATGGTGCATGGCGGAGGGTATCCTGTACCAGTCCTAAAGATTCCTTCCTTGTTCCACTTCCAAACAGAGCAATGGAAACAGGACTGTCTGTTTGCCATGCCTCCTTACGAGCTCTAATTTCTCTTATCTTTGTGGTTCTTATGTGAGATGTACGTTGGTGGCAGTAATTTCATTTGCAGTCAGCTTTCATGATGGTTCTCTAAATTTCTTCAATAGTGCCTTGCGAAAAGAAGACTGCTGCTCACCCTGTCCGCCAGGTAATTTACTAGAGGGAAACATTCCACGTGGGAAAAATATATCCAAAAACACAGATGATGTGACTTACCAAACGAAAGCGCTGGCACGTTGATAGACACACAAACACACACACAAAATTCAAGCTTTCGCAACCCACGGTTGCTTCATCAGGAAAGAGGGAAGGAGAGGGAAAGACGAAAGGATGTGGGTTTTAAGGGAGAGGGTAAGGAGTCATTCCAATCCCAGGAGCGGAAAGACTTACCTTACGGGGAAAAAAGGACGGGTATACACTCGGCACGCGCGCGCGCGCGCGCGCACACACACACACACACACACACACACGAAGACATATGAAGAGGCAAAGAGTTTGGGCAGAGATGTCAGTCGAGGCGGAAGTGCAGAGGCAAAGATGTTGTTGAATGACAGGTGAGGTATGAGTGGCGGCAACTTGAAATTAGCGGAGATTGAGGCCTGGTGGATAACGGGAAGAGAGGATATATTGAAGAGCAAGTTCCCATCTCCGGAGTTCGGATAGGTTGGTGTTGGTGGGAAGTATCCAGATAACCCGGACGGTGTAACACTGTGCCAAGATGTGCTGGCCGTGCACCAAGGCATGTTTAGCCACAGGGTGATCCTCATGACCAACAAACACTGTCTGCCTGTGTCCATTCATGCGAAAGGAGAGTTTGATGCTGGTCATTCCCACATAGAATGCGTCACAGTGTAGGCGGGTCAGTTGGTAAATCACGTGTGTGCTTTCACACATGGCTCTGCCTTTGATCGTGTACACCTTCCGGGTTACAGGACTGGATTAGGTGGTCGTGGGAGGGTGCATGGGACAGGTTTTACACCGGGGGCGGTTACAGGGGTAGGAGCCAGAGGGTAGGGAAGATGGTTTGGGGATTTCATAGGGATGAACTAAGAGGTTACGAAGGCTAGGTGGACGGCGGAAAGACACTCTTGGTGGAGTGGGGGGGATTTCATGGAGGATGGATCTCATTTCAGGGCAGGATTTGAGGAAGTCATATCCCTGCTGGAGAGCCACATTCAGAGTCTGATCCAGTCCCGGAAGGTATCCTGTCACAAGTGGGGCACTTTTGTGGTTCTTCTGTGGGAGCTTCTGGGTTTGAGGGGATGAGGAAGTGGCTCTGGTTATTTGCTTCTGTACCAGGTCGGGAGGGTAGTTGCGGGATGTGAAAGCTGTTGTCGGGTTGTTGGTGTAATGGTTCAGGGATTCCGGACTTGAGCAGATTCGTTTGCCACGAAGACCTAGGCTGTAGGGAAGGGACCGTTTGATGTGGAATGGGTGGCAGCTGTCATAATGGAGGTACTGTTGCTTGTTGGTGGGTTTGATGTGGACGGACGTGTGAAGCTGGCCATTGCACAGGTGGAGGTCAACATCAAGGTAAGTGGCACGGGATTTGGAGTAGGACCAGGTGAATCTGATGGAACCAAAGGAGTTGAGGTGGAGAGGAAATTCTGGAGTTCTTCTTCACTGAGAGTCCAGATCATGAAGATGTCATCAATAAATCTGTACCAAACTTTGGGTTGGCAGGCCTGGGTAACCAAGAAGGCTTCCTCTAAGCGACCCATGAATAGGTCTGCATACAAGGGGCCCATCCTGGTAGCCCTGGCTGTTCCCTTTAATTGTTGGTATGTCTGGCCTTCGAAAGTGAAGAAGTTGTGGGTCAGGATGAAGCTGGCTAAGGTAATGAGGAAAGAGGTTTTAGGTAGGGTGGCAGGTGATCGGCATGAAAGGAAGTGCTCCATCGCAGCGAGGCCCTGGACGTGCGGGATATTTGTGTATAAGGAAGTGGCATCAATGGTTACAAGGATGGTTTCCGGGGGTAACAGATTGGGTAAGGATTCCAGGCGTTCGAGAAAGTGGTTGGTGTCTTTGATGAAGGATGGGAGACTGCATGCAATGGGTTGAAGGTGTTGATCTACGTAGGCAGAGATACGTTCTGTGGGGGCTTGGTAACCAACTACAATGGGGCGGCCGGGATGATTGGGTTTGTGAATTTTAGGAAGAAGGTAGAAGGAAGGGGTGCGGGGTGTCGGTGGGGTCAGGAGGTTGATGGAGTCAAGTGAAAGGTTTTGTAGGGGGCCTAAGGTTTTGAGGATTCCTTGAAGCTCCGCCTGGACATCAGGAATGGGATTACCTTGGCAAACTTTGTATGTGGTGTTGTCTCAAAGCTGACGGAGTCCCTCAGCCACATACTCCCGAAGATCAAATACCACGGTCGTGGAACCCTTGTCCGCCGGAAGGATGACGATGGATCGGTCAGCCTTCAGATCACGGATAGCCTGGGCTTCAGCAGTGGTGATGTTGGGAGTAGGATTAAGGTTTTTTAAGAAGGATTGAGAGGCAAGGCTGGAAGTCAGAAATTCCTGGAAGGTTTGGAGATGGTGATTTTGAGGAAGAGGAGGTGTCTCCCGCTGTGACGGAGGACGGAACTGTTCCAGGCAGGGTTCAATTTGGATAGTGTCTTGGGGAGTTGGATCATTAGGAGTAGGATTAGGATCATTTTTCTTCGTGGCAAAGTGATATTTCCAGCAGAGAGTACGAGTGTAGGACAGTAAATCTTTGACGAGGTATGTTTGGTTGAATCTGGGAGTGGGGCTGAAGGTGAGGCCTTTGGATAGGACAGAGGTTTCGGATTGGGAGAGGGGTTTGGAGGAAAGGTTAACTACTGAATTGGGGTGTTGTGGTTCCAGATTGTGTTGACTGAAATTTTGAGGTTTTGGAGGGAGTGGAGCTGGAAGTG
Organism: Schistocerca cancellata; assembly: GCF_023864275.1. Taxonomy (NCBI): domain Eukaryota; kingdom Metazoa; phylum Arthropoda; class Insecta; order Orthoptera; family Acrididae; genus Schistocerca; species Schistocerca cancellata. The sequence goes on from NC_064634.1 coordinate 14,148,531, forward strand.
GGAGATTGAGTAGATAGGAGAGACTGGGTTTGTGTGCAATGAGAGGAGGTTGAGGTTTGCTGGAAAGGTTGTGAAGGGCGAGTGAGTTGCCTTTCCGGAGGTGGGAAACCAGGAGATTGGATAGTTTTTTGAGGTGAAGGGTGGCATGCTGTTCTAATTTGCGGTTGGCCTGTAGGAGGATGCTCTGAACAGCCGGTGTGGATGTGGGAGAGGAAAGATTGAGGACTTTTATTAAGGATAGGAGTTGACGAGTGTGTTCATTGGCTGAGTTGATGTGTAGGTGAAGGAGTAGGTGGGTGAGGGCAATGGATTGTTCAGTTTGGAACTGGTATAGCCAGCCAGAGATGGGAACTTTAAGTGTGAGGCCTTTGGGGGTAATGCCAAATGTCAGACAAGCCTGAGAAAATAAAATATGGGTGTGTAATCTGGCTAGGGCAAAGGCATGTTTGCGGAGAGAATGTAAATAAAACTTAATGGGGTCGTTGTGGAGGTGTTGTGAGGGTGACATGGTATTAGAAGGTGGAAAGTGTAACATGAGGCTGAAATGAAAATGAAAATAAATATAAAAATATATGAGGAGAGATAAAGGTGAACTAGAAAGCAAATGGAGATCTGGTGTGAAAAAAGGCGAAAAAGTGTTGGTTAGAGCTGGGCTATGTTGATCCTGTGGTGAACTTGTATAGGTAGACAATGATGTGCATAAAGGTTAGGTGGTTGTGTTGCCGCCAAAACACGTTAAAGGATGAAGAAATTAGGGAAAATTTCGAAAAAACTGCGTGTAAATGTATTAAAAGGAGTGGTTTTGTGGTGGCAGATTATGAAAATGAGGCTAACAATTGTCTGGCGAAGAAATAATTACGTTAAAACCTGTGGGAAGCGGCTAAAAATTATCAGTGATGTGGGAAAAACGGAAATGGAAATAAAGCGAAAGTTATCAGAACTAGCCGAAATGGTTGTTTAATAGGTGAATGGAACTGTTTGTGAACTAGAAACGGTGGATTTTATAGCAGCGGTAGTGTTGAAAGTGGAAAAAAATTTTTTTGGTTATGGTTTAGAAGTGGGTGACGTATTATTGAGTATATGTCGGCGGGATAAAATTGTATAGTAGATTACGGGAAAAAGGAGAAGGTGAATGCAAAGTGAAACTACTGGCGAAAACAAAAAGAGAAAATAAGACGACAGAAAAGATTTCGAAATGCAACAGTGACAATAACAAACGTAAGTGTTGGGTTCAAATTAATGATATGAATATAATAGAGGGAAACATTCCACGTGGGAAAAATATATATAAAAACACAGATGATGTGACTTACCAAACGAAAGCGCTGGCACGTCGATAGACACACAAACATACACACAAAATTCTAGCTTTCGCAACCAACGGTTGCTTCGTCAGGAAAGAGGGAAGGAGAGGGAAAGACGAAAGGATGTGGGTTTTAAGGGAGAGGGTAAGGAGTCATTCCAATCCCGGGAGCGGAAAGACTTACCTTAGGGGGAAAAAAGGACACGTATACACTCGCACACACACACATATCCATCCACACATATACAGACACAAGCAGACATATACAGAGGCAAAGAGTTTGGGCAGAGATGTCAGTCAAGGCGGAAGTGCAGAGGCAAAGATGTTGTTGAATGACAGGTGAGGTATGAGTGGCGGCAACTTGAAATTAGCGGAGATTGAGGCCTGGTGGATAACGGGAAGAGAGGATATATTGAAGAGCAAGTTCCCATCTCCGGAGTTCGGATAGGTTGGTGTTAGTGGGAAGTATACAGATAACCCGGATGGTGTAACACTGTGCCTAGATGTGCTGGCTATGCACCAAGGCATGTTTAGCCACAGGGTGATCCTCATTACCAACAAACACTGTCTGCCTGTGTCCATTCATGCGAATGGACAGTTTGTTGCTGGTCATTCCCACATAGAATGCGTCACAGTGTAGGCAGGTCAGTTGGTAAATCATGTGGGTGCTTTCACACGTGGCTCTGCCTTTGATCGTGTACACCTTCCGGGCTACAGGACAGGAGTAGGTGGTCGTGGGAGGTTGCATGGGACAGGTTTTACACTGGGGGCGGTTACAAGGGTAGGAGCCATAGGGTAGGGAAGGTAGTTTGGGGATTTCATAGGGGTGAACTAAGTGGTTACGAAGGTTAGGTGGACGGCGGAAAGACACTCTTGGTGGAGTGGGGAGGATTTCATGGAGGGTGGATCTCATTTCAGGGCAGGACGTGACTTCCTCATCCACTCAAACCCAGAACCTCCCACAGAAGAACCACAAAAGTACCCCACTTGTGACAGGATACTTTCCAGGACTGGATCAGACTCTGAATGTGGCTCTTCAGCAGGGATACGACTTCCTCAAATCCTGCCCTGAAATGAGATCTTTTCTGTGGTCTTATTTCCTCCTTCCTTGTGTCTGTGTATATGCGGATGGATATGTGTGTGTGTGCGCGAGTGTATACCTGTCCTTTTTTCCCCCTAAGGTAAGTCTTTCCGTTCCCGGGATTGGAATGACTCCTTACCCTCTCCCTTAAAAACCACATCCTTTCGTCTTTCCCTCTCCTTCCCTCTTTCCTGACGAAGCAACCGTTGGTTGCGAAAATTAGAATTTTGTGTGTATGTTTGTGTTTCGTTGTGTGTCTATTGACGTGCCAGCGCTTTCGTTTGGTAAGTCACATCATCTGTGTTTTTAGATATATTTTTCCCACGTGGAATGTTTCCCTCTATTATATTCATATCATTAATTTGAACCCAACAATTACGTTTGTTATTGTCACTGTTGCATTTCGAAATCTTTTCTGTCGTCTTATTTTCTCTTTTTGTTTTTGCCAGTAGTTTCACTTTGCATTCACCTTCTCCTTTTTCCCGTAATCTACTATACAATTTTATCCCGCCGATATATACTCAACAATACGTCCCCCACTTCCAAACCATAACCAAAAAAATTTTTTTCCGCTTTCAACACTACCGCTGCTATAAAATCCACCGTTTCTAGTTCACAAACAGTTCCTTTCACCTATTAAACAACCATTTCGGCTAGTTCTGATAACTTTCGCTTTATTTCCATTTCTGTTTTTCCCACATCACTGATAATTTTTAGCCGCTTCCCACAGGTTTTAACGTAATTATTTCTTCGCCAGACAATTGTTAGCCTCATTTTCATAATCTGCCACCACAAAACCACTCCTTTTAATACATTTACACGCAGTTTTTTCGAAATTTTTCCGAATTTCTCCATCCTTTAACGTGTTTTGGCGGCAACACAACCACCTAACCTTTGTGCACATCGTTGTCTACCAACCCAAGTGCACCACAAGATCAACATAGCCCAGCTTTAACCAACACTTTTTCGCCTTTTTTCACAACATATCTCCAGTTACTTTCTAGTTCACCTTTATCTCTCCAGATATATTTTTATTTTCATTTTCATTTCAACCTCATGTTACACTTTCCACCTTCTAATACCATGTCACCCTCACAACACCCCCACAACGACCCCATTAAGTTTTATTTGTATTCCCTCCGCAAACATGCCTTCACACTAGCCAGATTACGCTCGCATATTTTATTTTCTCAGGTTTGTCTGACATTTGGCATTACCCCGAAAGGCCTCACACTTAAAGTTCCCATCTCTGTCTGCAACCCTTCTTTCCATCAGTCCCTATACCAGTTCCAAACTGAACAATCCATTGCCCTCACCCACCTAATCCTTCAACTAAACATCAACTCAGCCAATGAACACACCCGTCAACTCCTATCCTTAATAAAAGTCTTCAATCTTTTCTCTCCCACATCCACACCGGCTGTTCAGAGCATCCTCCTACAGGCCAACCGCAAATTAGAACAGCATGCCACCCTTCACCTCAAAAAACTATCCAATCTCCTGGTTTCCCACCTCCGGAAAGGCAACTCAATCGCCCTTCACAACCTTTCCAGCAAACCTCAACCTCCTCTCATTGCACACAAACCCAGTCTCTCCCATCTACTCAATTTCCCACTTCCAGCTCCACTCCCTCCAAAACCTCAAAATTCCAGTCATCACAATCTGGAACCACAACACCCTAATTCAGTAGTTAACCTTTCCTCCAAACCTCTCTCCCAATCCAAAACCTCTGTCCTATCCAAAGGCCTCACCTTCAGCCCCACTCCCAGATTCAACCAAACAGCCCTCGTCAAAGACTTATTGTCCTACACTCGTACTCTCTGCTGGAAATATCACTTTGCCACGAAGAAAAATGATCCTAATCCTACTCCTAATGATCCAACTCCCCAAGACACTATCCAAATTGAACCCTGCCTGGAACAGTTCCGTCCTCCGTCACAGCGGGACCCACCTCCTCTTCCTCAAAATCACCCTCTCCAAACCTTCCAGGAATTTCTGACTTCCAGCCTTGCCTCTCAATCCTTCTTAAAAAACCTTAATCCTACTCCCAACATCACCACTGCTGAAGCCCAGGCTATCTGTGATCTGAAGGCTGACCGATCCATCGTCATCCTTCCGGCGGACAAGGGTTCCACGACCGTGGTACTTGATCTTCGGGAGTATGTGGCTGAGGGACTGCATCAGCTTTCAGACAACACCACATACAAAGTTTGCCAAGGTAATCCCATTCCTGATGTCCAGGCGGAGCTTCAAGGAATCCTCAGAACCTTAGGCCCCCTACAAAACCTTTCACTTGACTCCATCAACCTCCTGACCCCACCGACACCCCGCACTCCTACCTTCTACCTTCTTCCTAAAATTCACAAACCCAATCATCCCGGCCGCCCCATTGTAGCTGGTCACCAAGCCCCCACAGAACGTATCTCTGCCTACGTAGATCAACACCTTCAACCCATTACATGCAGTCTCCCATCCTTCATCAAAGACACCAACCACTTTCTCAAATGCCTGGATTCCTTACCCAATCTGTTACCCCCGAAAACCATACTGGTAACCATTGATGCCACTTCCTTATACACTAATATCCCGCATGTCCAGGTCCTCGCTGCGATGGAGCACTTCCTTTCATGCCGATCACCTGCCACCCTACCTAAAACCTCTTTCCTCATTACCTTAGCCAGCTTCATCCTGACCCACAACTTCTTCACTTTCGAAGGCCAGACATACCAACAATTAAAGGGAACAGCCAGGGCTACCAGGATGGCACCCTCATACGCCAACCTATTCATGGGTCGCTTAGAGGAAGCCTTCTTGGTTACCCAGGCCTGCCAACCCAAAGTTTGGTACAGATTTATTGATGACATCTTCATGATCTGGACTCACAGTGAAGAAGAACTACAGAATTTCCTCTCCAACCTCAACTCCTTTGGTTCCTTCAGATTCATCTGGTCCTACTCCAAATCCCATGCCACTTTCCTTGATGTTGACCTCCACCTGTGCAATGGCCAGCTTCACATGTCTGTCCACATCAAACCCAACAAGCAATAGTACCTCCATTATGACAGCTGCCACCCATTCCACATCAAACGGTCCCTTGCCTACAGCCTAGGTCTTCGTGGCAAACGAATCTGCTCCAGTCCGGAATCCCTGAACCATTACACCAGCAACCTGACAACAGCTTTCGCATCCTGCAACTACCCTCCTGACCTGGTACAGAAGCAAATAACCAGAGCCACTTCCTCATCCTCTCAAACCCAGAAGCTCCCACAGAAGAACCACAAAAGTGCCCCACTTGTGACAGGATACTTTCCGGGACTGGATCAGACTCTGAATGTGGCTCTCCAGCAGGGATACAACTTCCTCAAATCCTGCCCTGAAATGAGATCCATCCTCCATGAAATCCTCCCCACTCCACCAAGAGTGTCTCTCCGCCGTCCACCTAACCTTCGTAACCTCTTAGTTCATCCCTATGAAATTCTCAAACCACCTTCCCTACCCTATGGCTTCTACCCTTGTAACCGCCCCCGGTGTAAAACCTGTCCCATGCACCCTCCCACCACCACCTACTCCAGTCCTGTAACCCGGAAGGTGTACACGATCAAAGGCAGAGCCACGTGTGAAAGCACCCATGTGATTTACCAACTGACCTGCCTACACTGTGACGCATTCTATGTGGGAATGACCAGCAACAAACTGTCCATTCGCATGAATGGACACAGGCAGACAGTGTTTGTTGGTAATGAGGATCACCCTGTGGCTAAACATGCCTTGGTGCACGGCCAGCACATCTAGGCACAGTGTTACACCATCCGGGTTATCTGGATACTTCCCACTAACACCAACCTATCCGAACTCCGAAGATGGGAACTTGCTCTTCAATATATCCTTTCTTCCCGTTATCCACCAGGCCTCAATCTCCGCTAATTTCAAGTTGCCGCCACTCATACCTCACCTGTCATTCAGCAACATCTTTGCCTCTGCACTTCCGCCCTCGACTGACATCTCTGCCCAAACTCTTTGCCTCTGTATATGTCTGCTTGTGTCTGTATTTGTTTATACCCGTCCTTTTTTCCCCGTAAGGTAAGTCTTTCCGCTCCCGGGATTGGAATGACTCCTTACCCTCTCCCTTAAAACCCACATCCTTTCGTCTTTCCCTCTCCTTCCCTCTTTCCTGACAAAGCAACCATTGGTTGCGAAAGCTAGAATTTTGTGTGTATGTTTGTGTGTCTATCGACGTGCCAGCGCTTTTGTTTGGTAAGTCACATCAGTAAGAGTGGTCGTAACACACTTCCCTGAGGCACTTCTGATGATGCCCTTGTCTCTGTTGGACAATTGCAATCGAAGACAACATACTGTGTTCCATCACTTCTTTTTTGAGCCACTCGCATACCTTTGAACCTAATCCATACATGTGGACCTTCGTTAACGGCCTGGTGTAGGGCACCATCTTAAATGTTTCCTGGTAATCTAGGAATATGGAGTCTGCCTGTTGTCCTTCTTCTGTGTCTCACAGGATATTGTAAGAAAAGGGCAAGCTGAGTTTCACACGGACCCTGCTTTCTAAATCCCTGCTCATTTGTTGACAGAGGCTGTTCCATCTCAATATAATTTATTATGCTTTAACTCAGAATATGTGCATGAATTCTGCAACAAATGTTGTTAAGGATATTGGTCTATAATTTTCGGGTCCATTCTTTTACCCTTCTTATATACAGCAGTCACCTGCACTTTTTTCCAGTTGCTTACGATTTGACCAATGCCACAGAGTAACACGTGTAAAACCAAAATGGCATTCCATCCCGAACTGGCAATTCCATATGGGAGCCTGTGTGACAGTTTATTCAGACGATCCTCCTGCATGAATAACTTACTAAATGCAAAATTTAACATTTCAGCTTTCCTTCACGGTCTTCTATTGCCATGTCAGACTGGTCAGCAAGAGACTGCATAGGAGCCTTCAACCCACTTAGCAATTTTACATAGGACCAAAATATTCTCAGGTTTTCAGCACGATCTTTTGCTAAGGAATAATGATGGAAGCTGTTATCTGCTTTGTGCATGTCTTTTTACAGACATGTGAATTTCTACTTTTACAAGTTGTTGTCTGCACAGTCTTTTTTTGAACAGAATGTGCAAACGTCTGCTTCCTCAGCATTTTCTAAATATGTTATTAAACCACTGTGGGTCTTTCCCATCCTTAATCCACTTACTCGGCACATACTTCTCGAGCACAATTTACAGTCAGATTACACTTTTCCCATAATTCCTTAAGTGTGTGATACTGGAGCTAAATGATGTACACTCATTGTCAGAGTGGGATGCTAACAAATGCTTATCTGCTCTTTCTAGCAAAAACTACTGTCCTATACTTCTTGGTGGACGTATTGTCTTTAGTAACCAGTCTTCACCACTTCCAACTGTTGTCCATCCAAACTGTGGATGGCCTCATAACTCAAATGACAGGCATCATTGGTGCCGCTGTGAGCCACAACTTGCAGACAACTGCTCTCAGCATACTTTAGAGCAGTAGGCAGTGCCTCCTCCACATATCTGAGGCCCCTTGTCAGACATACAAAGTGTACAGTCAATTTCTTTCCTGCCTGGGATGCTATTTTCCTATGGGGATCCATAATACACACCCAATGGAGCTACCGATAACTGGTAAATGCGCCCCCCCCCCCCCCCCCCCCCCTTGTGCCTGCTCAGACCCTGCTGAAGGAGCAGCCACCTGTCCACCAGGGGTAAATGGGTGAAGCCAGCCAGATAGCTAGGCTCCACCCTGACTCCCCTTGTGCAACACGAACATGTTACCACGTATCGTCCACTCTGCAGTGAAGCCGGAGATTCCCCAAATCAGGTACTCTGCGAGGTGCCTCGGCAGCAGAACCAGTGGGAAAAACAAATCACACCTGATTTTTTCCCATGGCAAAGCACCAGATTCTATGCCATTGCTACACCCCAAGGCAGCAGCCTGAAGACAGTTGAAGGTGTCCATAAGTGTCTTCAGCTGTTTGTGATTTGCAGCCAGATCATCCTGCGTCCACCACAGGGCATGCACACCTTCTACCCATTCTACTATTAATAACTTAAGAATTAACTATAAAAGCAGACAGAGACAGCTAAATATTTAACTTGCTAGTCTCCTGGTTTGTCACGTGTTGCAGCTGGAGCCTGACTGAATTGTGAGCTACAGATGCTGGCCATTGAAAACAAACGAATTACAACTGCGCTACATACTGTGCGAAGTTACACTTTTCTGTGTTACCTTCATTTTCAGCCACATGACCTGGGAGAAGACTTTTAGTGATTAAATTTTACTTTTATTTTTTTAGACATATTTTAGGAATTGTATTGGAAATGAAGAAGAAATAAGTCAACAAAAGGTTTCCGTGGATCTGCCACTAGTTTTGTAAACTCTGTTACTTAAAAAACACTGCCTAAAAGCATAAAATAAACATACGCACGTGTGTGTGTGTGTGTGTGTGTGTGTGTGTGTGTGTGTGTGTGTGAGAGAGAGAGAGAGAGAGAGAGAGAGAGAGAGAGAGAGAAAGAAATTGGAGAACAAGGTAGGAGAGATATCAGTATCGCAGAAGAATGCTGAGGTTAGATGGGTTCATCGCATAAATAATGAAGAGATACTGACTGAAACTGGGGAAAGGTAATTTATGCCGTAACGTCACTAAAAGAAGACACTGGTTGGTAGCACACATCTTAAGGAATTAAGCATCAATTTTGTAATGGAGGGAAGTCTCGGGGGATAAAAATTGTAGAGGGGAACCAAGGATTGAATATAGTAAGCAGGATCGAATGATGTAGGTTGCAGCAATTATTCAGAGATGAAGACAGGACAGACTAGTGGGGAGACCTGTGTAAAACCACTCTTTGAGCTGAAGACCACAAGTACATCAGTTTCATGTGAAAAATGTAATGTGATATTGTGCATTGAGCTGTGCTTCAAAATGTGGCAGATGAAACACCTAATTACTGTCAGCACAGGCATTATCAATACCAGACATTGGAAAATATGAAGATATATCTATGGATATTCTATGCAAAACAGAACATCGTTTGGAAGTCACAAAAATTGAGCATAGGGATAAAAGTTAGTATAACATTACTGAAGAAATAATATGAGGAAAGAAGTAGTGGCTATATACACAAAAAGTGCAGCAAAGTCCCAGGCCTTGACAGTCTGTAGCTCTGCCTCCTGCCCAAAGGGGAAAGTTTTAAACTTCATGAAGCAGTTAGAGGGGTGGAGGCACCCTTACAAGACTTAGCAGAAATAACTATGAGGAGATGGTACCTAGAGACTTCATCTCTCTGAGTTCTGATTAAGGGAACCTTAAGTTACTGATGTTCACCTTTGCTATGACTTAACCCCTTCCCTTAGTAATATTCCCAACACCAATAGGACTTAGTGCAATATAAATTCATAATCTATTTCTAAATTAAATTGCCATTAATGAAATAAACTGTTTTTCTGACCATGATAGTCAAATGGCAACAATAAAGCATGTCCATTGGTCAGGTTTAACTTAGAAAGGAAAAGGAAAATTTCACAGAATTGTAAATACTGGCTCACAGATAATTATACTATTCAGAGGTAATGTATCAGACAAGAAATGCGAAGAAATTTACTAAGGACATAAAGTAGATGACAAATTTAACTCTCTACTAAAAGTATTCACACATGATTATGAATACAGTTTTCCTCTGCAACAGGTCAAGCAATTCCCAGTGGAAGCAGAAAAAAGAGGGTGGTAAAAGTCGGATAGGTGAAAATATACTAGGAAAAAAAGAGGGAGCTTTATATAATGCAAAAGGACTAACTCTAATCACGATTTTAAAATGTGCTACAAACAGAATTGTAGAATACTCCAGCATGTCATCAAAATGCAAAAATCATGTACTATGCACACAAAAATTCCTAGAACAAGGCAAAGACAGTTAGGAGCATTATTAGGAATGAAACAATTGAAATCGGCAAGGCAAATTATATCAAACTCAGTGATGGCATCAGCAGTGAGACAAATGTGAAATTCAAATCATAAGCAACCAAATTGAAAACATTCCTACTCACAGCAGCAGAAAACACGGTGACAAAAAGATGGTCAGCTGAAAGCAAATACAATGAACAAACAGGCAATGAATACTCCATCACCAGGTATCAGTTCTACCACATAAGCTGTTCGAGAAGCCACAAAAATTGTTAGGTCACTAGAAGTAACTCCTGTGGCCATGGATTGTGGTGTTTCAGACAAAGTACTAAACTGCTGTGCTGAATTGGTAACACCACCCTTGAGTTATCTTTGTAACCAATCGAGGTGTATTTCCCAATGCACTGAAGTACGTGGCAGTAAGACCACTATACAGAAGTGGAGATAAGCAACTGTTCTCAAAAATATTTGAGAGTCATTTGCAACAATATTGAACCATCAATCTGAGATTAACCTCTTAACAGTGGTTTTTACAGTTTCCACGAAGTCTACTCTACTGAAAAGGCAATACATATGAGGTACTCAATTGAAAATCAGAAGATGAAGAAAAAGTTAGTAAACTGTATATTATTTCAAAAGTAATCACAAATATTACTGTATTTATCCCCTGTGTGACAAGGTCATCAATGCCTCTATGGAAAAATATTTGCATTTGCCTACAGAACCATGATTGTGACTAGGTGTCAACCTCTTTGTCTGAAGCAAATCAGTGGCCACAAATGACACTATTCATGGCTCCAAAAAAATATGGAAACTGCACTGGGAGAGATAGGGACTATATGAGAATGTGTAAAAGCTTCCTAGTGAAACTTCTGCAGTGTACGTGAAACAACATTGGCAACATGTGGGTGGGCATTTTGTTGGAAGGTTGTTTTGACTATGCTGCAGAAAGTTCGCTGGGAAGCCCTCACACATCCTCCATAGTCATGATCTCTCCCAGCATGATTTGTAAATGTTTTGAGACCCAAAGAAAGACATTCATGGCCATCGATTTGCTTCAGACAATGAGCTGCACACATGGGTACAATCATGGTTACATAGGCACCTGGAAGACGTGGACCATCTTGTGTCGCAATGGTATAAATGTATTTCCAGTTATGGTGATTTTTTTAAATAACAAACTGTTTGTTTACTTTTTTTTGCATCTATCTCATTTTCATTTGATTGTCCCTTATATGATCTCTCATACGAGTATAATAGAACTAAACGATAAAAATTACACAGTTGACATCATCTGTGACCTTGCCAAATACTAAATATGTACTCATATCTTAAAAATAAAAAAACAGATGGTCACATTACAAATGGTATGACAAGATAAGATTAAATTTGCAATGGGAAGCAAATATGGTGTGGCGCAAGATTAAGTGCCTTGCTCAACCTTGTTTCTTGTCTACGTAAGTCAATCCTTTCCAGCTCAAGCACTATGGGCAGGGTTCGACTAACAGCTGACATGCAGGTAGTCAGGCATCTGAGCAGTAGAGCATGTGATTGCACTTCCCTCGCAGAGTGCACAAGGGGGTGGGGGTGGGGGTGGCCAAGTGGCACACATGCAGGACTGTCTGGGAGCTGACCCAGTCCAACTGCAGCTGTCCATGAAGTATGGGACAGCCTGAAGTAGTCTATTTGGTTCAGACATTGGAAGGATTTTCAGAACTCAAATGTTTACTGGTGACAAGTATATTAATAAAAGGCCCAAACACACCCATAGCAGGCACAGCTAGGAGAATAATGGAACAGGTTTACAACTGATCCACAGCCAAGAGTTTAATCCTTAATGTCATAAAAACTCATACTGTGCAATTCTGAAAATAACTGACTAACAGGCACAAGAAGTATAGATCAACAGGCATACGCTGAACATGGCATAATGAGTGAAGTTCCTAGGCGGCAGCTAAATGGGTAATAAAATGAGGTAGCAACTGTCTGAGGACAAGTTAGCCAAAAAACTCAGTTCTGCATGCTTTGCACTCAGAAATGTGTGTGTGTGTGTGTGTGTGTGTGTGTGTGTGTGTGTGTGTGTGTGTGTGTGTGTGTTGATCTGCACATAGGACTGCTTGCATTCTTTGACTCATTGCTGACATACGGCATCAACTTCTTCCTTTCTACTACCTATTCAGGCTATGAATATGCTGTTGCACTGACGTGAATGACATCCAATAGAATAGCTTTTGTGGATTTTTGATACAAGTCTTGCTACTTGTATAGCCAGATTCCATCTTCAAGAGGACACTGAAATATAATGACTCTGAACTTTTTATGTCAAAAATATTAAAGCTGTCCAAATAAAACAAATGCTACTAACATTTTACATCTTTCTTCTTCTAGTGAAGTTCGGTGGCAGGAGGAACAAGACTTTTGGTCGGGTGATTACAGGGTTATAAATACAAAATCAAATAGGGGTAATGCAGGAGTAGGTTTAATAATGAATAAAAAAATAGGAGTGCGGGTTAGCTACTACAAACAGCATAGTGAACGCATTATTGTGGCCAAGATAGACACAAAGCCCATGCCTACTACAGTAGTACAAGTTTATATGCCAACTACCTCTGCAGATGATGAAGAAATAGATGAAATGTATGACGAGATAAAAGAAATTATTCAGGTAGTGAAAGGAGACGAAAATTTAATAGTCATGGGTGACTGGAATTCGTCAGTAGGAAAAGGGAGAGAAGGAAACATAGTAGGTGAATATGGATTGGGGGGAAGGAATGAAAGAGGAAGCCGCCTTGTAGAATTTTGCACAGAGCATAACTTAATCATAGCCAACACTTGGTTCAAGAATCATAAAAGAAGGTTGTATACCTGGAAGAATCCTGGAGATACTAGTAGGTATCAGATAGATTATATAATGGTAAGACAGAGATTTAGGAACCAGATTTTAAATTGTAAGACATTTCCTGGGGCAGATGTGGATTCTGACCACAATCTATTGGTTATGAACTGCAGATTGAAACTGAAGAAACTGCAAAAAGGTGGGAATTTAAGGAGATGGGACCTGGATAAACTGAAAGAACCAGAGGTTGTAGAGAGTTTCAGGGAGAGCATAAGGGAACAATTGACAGGAATGGGGGAAAGAAATACAGTAGAAGAAGAATGGGTAGCTCTGAGGGATGAAGTAGTGAAGGCAGCAGAGGATCAAGTAGGTAAAAAGACGAGGGCTAATAGAAATCCTTGGGTAACAGAAGAAATATTGAATTTAATTGATGAAAGGAGAAAATACAAAAATGCAGTAAATGAAGCAGGCTAAAAGGAATACAGACGTCTCAAAAATGATATCGACAGGAAGTGCAAAATGGCTAAGCAGGGATGGCTAGAGGGCAAATGTAAGGATGTAGAGGCTTGTCTCACTAGGGGTAAGATAGATACTGCCTACAGGAAAATTAAAGAGACCTTTGGAGAGAAGAGAACCACTTGTATGAATATCAAGAGCTCAGATGGCAACCCAGTTCTAAGCAAAGAAGGGAAGGCAGAAAGGTGGAAGGAGTATATAGAGGGTTTATACAAGGGCGATGTACTTGAGGACAATATTATGGAAATGGAAGAGGATGTAGATGAAGATGAAATGGGAGATAAGATACTGCGTGAAGAGTTTGACAGAGCACTGAAACACCTGAGTCGAAACAAGGCCCCGGGAGTAGACAACATTCCATTTGAACTCCTGATGGCCTCGGGAGAGCCAGTCATGACAAAACTCTACCATCTGGTGAGCACGATGTATGAGACAGGCGAAATACCCTCAGACTTCAAGAAGAATATAATAATTCCAATCCCAAAGAAAGCAGGTGTTGACAGATGTGAAAATTACCGAACTATCAGTTTAATAAGTCACAGCTGCAAAATACTAACGCGAATTCTTTACAGACGAATGGAAAAACTGGTAGAAGCCGACCTCGGGGAAGATCAGTTTGGATTCTGTAGAAATGTTGGAACACGTGAGGCAATACTGACCTTACGACTTATCTTAGAAGAAAGATTAAGAAAAGGCAAACCTACGTTTCTAGCATTTGTAGACTTAGAGAAAGCTTTTGACAATGTTAACTGGAATACTCTCTTTCAAATTCTGAAGGTGGCAGGGGTAAAATACAGGGAACGAAAGGCTATTTACAGTTTGTACAGAAACCAGATGGCAGTTATAAGAGTCGAGGGGCATGAAAGGGAAGCAGTGGTTGGGAAAGGAGTAAGACAGGGTTGTAGCCTCTCCCCGATGTTATTGAATCTGTATATTGAGCAAGCAGTAAAGGAAACAAAAGAAAAATTCGGAGTAGGTATTAAAATTCATGGAGAAGTAGTAAAAACTTTGAGGTTCGCCGATGACATTGTAATTCTGTCAGAGACAGCAAAGGACTTGGAAGAGCAGTTGAACGGAATGGACAGTGTCTTGAAAGGAGAATATAAGATGAACATCAACAAAAGCAAACCGAGAATAATGGAATGTAGTCAAATTAAGTCGGGTGATGCTGAGGGAATTAGATTAGGAAATGAGACACTTAAAGTATTAAAGGAGTTTTGCTATTTAGGGAGTAAAATAACCGATGATGGTCGAAGTAGAGAGGATATAAAATGCAGACTGGCAATGGCAAGGAAAGCGTTTCTCAAGAAGAGGAATTTGTTAACATCGAGTATAGATTTAAGTGTCAGGAAGTCGTTTCTGAAAGTATTTGTATGGAGTGTAGCCATGTATGGAAGTGAAACATGGACGATAACTAGTTTGGACAAGAAGAGAATAGAAGCTTTCGAAATGTGGTGCTACAGAAGAATGCTGAAGATAAGGTGGGTAGATCACGTAACTAATGAGGAGGTATTGAATAGGATTGGGGAGAAGAGAAGTTTGTGGCACAACTTGACTAGAAGAAGGGATCGGTTGGTAGGACATGTTTTGAGGCATCAAGGGATCACAAATTTAGCATTGGAGGGCAGTGTGGAGGGTAAAAATCGTAGAGGGAGACCAAGAGATGAATACACTAAGCAGATTCAGAAGGATGTAGGTTGCAGTAGATACTGGGAGATGAAGAAGCTTGCACAGGATAGAGTAGCATGGAGAGCTGCATCAAACCAGTCTCAGGACTGAAGACCACAACAACAACAACTTCTTCGTGTCTACATATCTGCAATCTTCTGCCACTAGAGGGATCTGAATTTTAGCATCTAACATAACTATGCCATTGAGTGAGAAACGGCGTGCTGTAATCCAGTTTTGAATTTGAAGAGTTCATCCATGAATGGAGCACCCTCTTCTTGAGTACGACAGTGTCAGACCACACAGTGCTGCAATATCTGCAACAATCCAATGCCTAGGCTTCACTATGATTGATCATACTCCATACAGCCTTGACTTTGCTGTGATAGTGATGAAGGGGTGCCAGCAGAGGCAACATTATGGCTTGTAATACCACAACCCCTTGGGACCCTATACCCTATTCCAATCTCATCTCCACTCGCCTGAAGAGGGCATATATTTAATACTAGTAATTTATAAATATAATAGAGGGAAACATTCCACGTGGGAAAAATATATCTAAAAACAAAGATGATGTAACTTACCAAACAAAAGTGTTGGTATGTTGATTGATTGTGTGTCTATCAACATACCAACGCTTTCGTTTGGTAAGTTACATCAACTTTGTTTTTAGATATACTAGTAATTTACATTAGTTTAAACTTGTTTTGACATTGTGTCTCACCAGTATATGGAATGAACTAAACATGTTGGATTAAAAACTAATGTACTGTCGTAATTTACACACAATACAATCTTCAGGCACATGGTAGGAATGATTTCCCTATTGTAATTATGGAGTAATTAATGATTAAATTTCTGATATTTCCATGTCATAGAGAGACAGCTATTTTTATGTTTTGAAGCGAGAAATTGTTTGAATCCCTAATAAAAACATGACATGATGATTTTTGTCAGAATTAATCATACTCATGTTTTAATTGGTGTTAATAACTAGAACTGTAATTAAGACCATACAGAAATGTAAATTTTACTCATACAAAAATTAATTAGTTGCATCAAGGCCTTTCATTTGATAAAACTAATCACACTGTACACCTCAAAAAGTTAGCGTGATTTTTCTTTGAGTCAATTACTATATGCAAATTAACAAAATATATTGTTGGAACGATAAAACATGTAATTTATAATCTAATAAGGATTCTTTCCTGTCTTTGTATGGAATTATTCTCTTTTATTCTATGTAGTTTGGCAAGATGTATGTAAAAACTTTGTTATGTAAAATTCAATATGTAACAATGATAGCAATTGTTTAAAACCATATAAATATACGAGATTTGTACACCACCATACTTCAGTCTTAGGCTGAATTTTAATAGCATGTAATGAGACTTTCTTCAGTCATAGTGTAAATTGTTTTATAACTGGAAGACGGAAATTCTACAATGTACAACATGTTCACCACTGAGCATCTAGCATGCGAAATAAAAACCTTCGTAAACAAGAAAATATTCTACTAAAACTTATTTCGACCATTTCATAATATCCATGTGACGATGTAGTAACATCAAAATGAACCTATAGCAGCATCAAGCAGCAGCACCCCGGATTACAGAAGATACATATAATTACTTGCAAAATTTATACCAGCCTACTTGAACTTTGTTTAATTTTTGATATTTTGCTGTTAAAGCAGTAAAAAAGAAACAACCAACAAACTCGTGGAGGGTTAGCTGAATGCTGGTAATGTGTTTTAAAATAATTAGATAGTGACTGAACATTGTTTTTTCTCCATGTTTTATTACAGGCTCTATCAACAAAGTGGTCTCATTAGGAGAAACATGTCCATTGCCAGAGTGATTATGTTGACAAATAAATATGTAGACATGAAGAATAAAGACATAAGATGTTAATAATAATGTTTGTGATGCTTAAAAGCTTTAAGAGTTTACATAAAAAATTTGGATGCATTACTTTTCAGCACGCACGCCCTCATACATCCACAATACTGTTTTTAATATATCCACTTACAATAAAACCCACACCCAATTTCCCACCTGCTTGTTTTCCTGTAGTACAAGATTTTAATTTAGTAACATTACTATAGCCTACCTGATGTTGAGTAATGAATTTTGTAACTGCATTACCCTATCTTCAAATCCTAATTCTGCCATTTAATGTTCTAAATAAAAAGCAGTAGAAGAGATTGGTTTCCGACTCTCACGTGGCACCAAGATCTTCGACAACCCTTCGCAATGTAGAGCTCATGCAGGATATGGTGGCTGATGTGCAGTGGCCAGTTTTCATCCAAAGTGCTGGGTGAGTTCATTCGTTTGTTCGGAAGGGGGAAGCCCATAATCGTTTTCCACCTTTCGGCAGGTCACGGATGACAGAATCGAGGCGCACAGTCTGCAGTCTTTCTCAAACAATTTTACGGAAACTAATCGATGAAAATAATTTCATTTTTGCTTCACTTAAGCTTTATATGTAAGGTTCGTGACATTGTACCGGTTTCTTTAATAGTCATTATTATTGTGATATTTACATGAAATTAAGACACTGTGCGAAATTTGGGGAAGTGTGCAATGAAAAATGGAGGTCACTATGATTCTGCATTTGTTGGATATTACATAATATGTTGTTGTATATGAAATTTGGGTAACATATTGAATTTTACTTTAGACTTGGGGTTGGTATCTGCCTGTCACCAATCTTGAGGAAACTGTTCTGATGTAGCACTCATTTGCAATCGCGCAATAAAGCCAGAGTGAAATATCGACAACATTCCTCATATTTCATAAATGGTTTCAGATATCGAAATGAGATTTTGGCAATTGTGTCTGCACAACATATTAGTGAGGTCAGACAGTGTAAACTCTGCTGTGTTTAGGCACAAAAAGCAAATTTTGACATGGCAACCAGAGAAATATGTAAGTTTCACTCAAAATTAACAACTCATGATGCTTCTCTGAAAGTTACAAATGTTTAATAAGCCAGGCGAAAATAAATTGCTGCATTTTCGGCAGAATTCTTTTTTGGGTGACAGTAGGTCTTTTTGAATGGTCACCATGCAAGTGTGGGCGTTGATGGGGCCCACTTAAAATTTGCAAAAAATGTGAGCATAGGCTTCAGTTCAGAATGGCGTGTTCCTCTCCAACACTTGACATATCTCCTACAGTGCTCTGAGCAAGCCCTCACCACTGCTGCTCTCTTCACACTTCCCTAACCGACTGCACATCTAGCGACCACAGCATTTTGCATGCACTGTACACTAGGTTGCCTGCCAGATTCCACAGTTTCAAGAGATATGAAACAATGCTGAACAGTCTCAGCTGCAAATCAGATTGTTAACACTACTTAGTGTCATTTAACACAATTAACGGAAGTGATATTTTTTAAATAAAAAAGGGACATTAAGTTAAATGTACTTGTAGAAGCACTGTTGCTGCTTTCAGCACCTTAGTCTAATTACAGAATGTATGTAAGTTATGTTGGTGGAAGGAGTATAATGAAAAACAGCATTTTATACAATCAATATATTTACGACACCATGCCACACTGCAATATAGTTCACACTTAACCTGTGAAAAGTGTTTTTATAACCATTTATGTCTGAAAAAACTTGGTAACTACTATAAAGTGGAGTAAAAACAAAAAAACTTGATATCAGTAGCTTCTTGCAATTCACATGAATTATATGGACAGGGCACAATTTTTTTTTAATTGAATGTCCTGATGTCTGGAACATCTTCAGAGTATGGTAAACGTATGTACATGAGTTATCTACAACAGAGACAAGGAACAATAAAGTCTGGAAAGAAGTGGGAAATAGGGCGGCTTCTTGATGTTACTGAAAATGAACCAGTCCAGAGATCTTCCAAAGAAACCTGTCCTTTCACTATGGTGTATGATAGTTAGCAAAAGTACATTACATCTTGTTGCAATCATATTTTAATTTTAAATGCATGAACAAAAGACAATGATCAAGTTTTGGAAATGATTTGTCGTAATTTTTTACACATGGAAAAATTTCACATTTGTTATTTAGAACATAACTTTATCAGCCTTATTATCAAACTTCATCTCAAAAACATCTTACATAAAAATGAAAACAAATATTTATTTAAAAAAAATTTATAACAAAAGCCAGAAATCACATTTATTCTGAAGATGATATTTAATAAAATAATCCACATTCATACTATTTCTTTACATATCAAGTACACAGATGAAATGACTTACGTCCCAATCTCAAACTGACATCATGCACACATGAATGAACTTAAACACTAAAACACTTCAGAGGAAGTAGTCAGCTTGTGGTTTCTTTGATGGTATTCCTCTACTTTCCTGTGGTGCAGCCTCAAAAATTGTGAAGTCTCTTTGTAGATGCTCACTGAGTTCCAAAATTGCTGCAACATTCCCACATCTGAAAAAGCAATAATAATGTGAGAACTCTGCAAATAAGTGAACACTTCTCTAAACAGTGACACGATCAGCAGCACAAGCCATGTTGCTGGTATTGACAAGAACTTTCTGACAGATACGATATAGAAAAAAATTGTTACGCTAACACCTACTGTTAATGCTATGCAGTAATGTAATTGTATGGAAAAGTTATGTCAAATTAACTCCAGTAGAATGAAAATAAATATTTTCTATGCATAAATTAAAAGGGAAAGTATAAAGGCATCCCAGTGCCAACTAGGCCACAACACATGACGAATGGGCCTAATTATGAAGAGAGTTGTGTGTTGTAATACAGTGTTTATAACTTCACAATGCAAGAATATTACCTTCAAACAATATGCGTACCAACTGTGGGCTATCTGACATACAAACAGGGGGGGGAGAGAGAGAGAGAGAGAGAGAGAGAGAGAGAGAGAGTGTGTGTGTGTGTGTGTGTGTGTGTGTGTGTGTGTGTGTGTGTGTGTGTCTGCGTCTGCACATCCGTTCGTCCATTCTGCTTGTTATGTTAATGCTTACTGGAGTAAGCATGTGATCAGAAAAGGGCATTTTCTGTATAAATTTCAACCATTCTGTCAGAAATGTGACCTACTCATTAATGAAGACAGACGCGTTTTGTCACAGTTACTCTCTTATTAGACATTGGTACTGTACTTATACCTGCCATTTGTCTCAAGGTTTGCTCAGTGACTAAATAGAGAAGGGCCAGGCTACAAATCAAAAGGTTTGGTTTTCTATTCCCTGTTCTAATATTTTTTTTCTGTCACTTATCGTTTCTTTCACTTCTGATAACAATTTGCTAATATGAAAAATGCTGAGCTGTACCGCCATTTGGAGTCCCAAGCTAAAATCTAGGTTGCCCCCCAGTGACTGGATGAGGAAGTTAACTGAAAGATCAGACAGAAATGGCATACCACCTACAACAAGACTATGCTCAGTGTAGCACTACGCCGTTTACTAACTCAAATTTTAAAACAATGTTTGTATGCGCACGCAAGTGTGAGTGTCTTATGCCTTCCTCTGCTATTTTCTTGTGGAGTAATTGTTATTGCTATATACTGGGTGTCTCTCCTGAGAGTTGTCAGACATTTTTTCTGGTGTTTTCACGAATACCTGCAACTTCGTTTTTGCAATGTATAGCTCATGTCAGCCCAAACAAATACTGCTCATTGGATGTGCTCAGCACTAACAGAATACATCAGTTTGTTTCTCATTACCCACATGCACTCATTCTGACCATAAATGAATATTCCTTACACCAGGCAACAGAGATTCACTCAGTTTGACAAACATAGTGTGTACTGCAATAGTGACACTGTATCTTTATATCTTGAATCCAAGAACATATTTTTTTTAAAACTAAGTTGCCAATGTAGCTGAAACCTAATTTCGTGAGAATGTACACAGATTACGTCACTTCCAGGCAGCAAAGAAACACTGACAGATTGAATGGTGACAATTTTTGGTGCCAGGTACCTCACACTAAAGTAGCTCTGAAAGCAATCGATATGAATTTATGACATGTTACTATGGTGCCAGTTGTCAGAATAATGCTGAACACTGATGTGCTGTAGTTTGAGCAGCTCTGATTAACACTCGCCAGTCGATTGGCAGTAAGGGAGGTCAGATGGCATTGAGTAAAGACATGTGGGATGTCAAAATTTTATCAGTAGTCTATTGAAGTATTTGTAATAAAGTTCCCGAATTTACTGCCCTCCGGGAAAGTTCTCACACTAAAATTATTCTTGGGACCGAGAGCTGGCTGACACCCAAAGTTGAAAGTTCTGAGATATTTAGCGTGTCGTGGTGTAATGCGTATCAGAAAGACAGATTAGAGGCCATATGGGGTGGGGTGGAGGAGTGTTCATTGCAGTTCACAAAAATAGTCTCTCCATTGAGGTAGAAGTTCAGAGGGGCAGTGAAGTTACCTGGTTACGTATAACAGGGGTAGGTGAATCCAAGTTAATTGTTGGATGTTTTTACTGGCCACACAATTCCCCTGCGACAGTTCTAGAGTCATTTGAAGAAAGTCTATGGTCAATAGCGTGTAAACACTCAGATCAGCAAAACTGGTGGGAGGCAACTAACATACCGAGCATAGACTGCGATTCATTGTGGCGGAATACAGACGGAGAGTCATGTGAAATACTTCTGACAACATTTTCTGAAAACTGTCTTTAGTAACTAGCTTGAATCCCACAAGCCACGGAAATATCTTAGACCTTTTAGCTATAAATAGGCTGGACCTTATCAAAAATGTCAGTATAAAGCAAAGACTAGTGATCATAATGTCATTATAGCAACAATGGTTAATTAGACAGTGAACTGACATCACTTAGTTTTAGTAAGATGGATGTAGAGGAATTATGGACGAAGTTCAAGCAGATTGTAAATCATAGTCTAGAGTTGTGTGCTTAGTACGTATATAAAGGATGGAAAAAGAGTCATCATGGTTTAATTACGAAATTCGGGAGATGTTGAGGAAGCAGAAGCTGCTGAACTCTCGGTTCAAATGAGAATGCACAAACAACAAGAAACAAAGGTTAGTAGAGATTTATGCATCTGCGAAAAGATGCATGTGTGAATCTTACAACAGCTACCACCGTCACACCTTAGTAAAAGGTCTGGCAGAGTGTCCGAGAAAATTCTGGGCCTATGTAAAATTGCTACGTAGATATAAGTCTTCCACTCATTCCCTTGTTGACCAGTCTGGTGTGACACAAAGATAGCAAAACAAAAGCCAAAGTTTTAAATTTCACGTTCAAAAAGCCGTTCACACAGGAGAAATGTACAAACATACCATCAATTTACAATCAGATGGACTCCCATATGGGCAACATAATAATAAGCAACCCTGGCATAGTGAACCAACTGAAAGATTTGAAAGCAACCATATCTTCAGTCTGGGTGGAATCCCAATTTGATTTTACGATGAGTACTCTATGCCATTAGCTCCTTATCTAGCCTGACTATCATGAATATCTCGCTGAGCACAAGCACAGGTGAGTATGTAAGACGAGTGTAAGAATGGATCCACAAAATTACAGACCAATATCCCCAACTTTGGTTTGCTGCAGAATCCTTGAACATATTCTCAGTTCAAATATAATGAAGCTTCTTGAGACTAAGAAGCTTAGGTCCAAGAATCAGCACGGTTTTAGAAATCACCGCTCATGCAAAACTCAGCTTGTCCTTTTCTCATGATATACTGTGAACTATGAATTAAGGGCAACAGACAGACACATATTTCTAGATTTCTGGAAGGCATTTGACACACAAGCTGCCAACAAAGGTATGAGAATATGGAATAAGTTCACAGATATGTGAGTGATTCGAAGACTTGTTAAGTAACAGAACCCAGTGTGTTGTCCTTGATAGCGAGTGTTCGTCACAGACAAGGGTATCGTCAGGAGTGCCCCAGGGAAACGTGATAGGACCGGTGTTGTACTCTATATAGATACACGATTTGGCAGACAGGGTTGGCAACAATCTGCAGTTGCTTGCTGATGAAGCTATGATGTATGGTAAGGTGTCTAGCTTGAGTCACTGTATGAAGATACAAGACAACTTAGACACAATTTCTAGTTGGTGTGACAAATGGCAGATAACTGTGGAAAAGTTTAAGTTAATAAGGCTGAGTTGGAAGAACAAATCCGTAATGCTCGGATACATTATTACTGGTGTCCTGCTTGAGACAGTCAAGTTGTTTAAATATCTGAGCATAATGCTGCAAAGCAATATAAACTGGAACGAGCTTGTGAGACCTATGGTAGGGAAGCTGAACAGTCAACTTTGGTTTATTGACAGAATTTTGGGAAAGAGTGGTTCACATGTAAAGGAGATCCGTACCATGTCAGTCAGACTGGAGGAAGATATTGAAGAAATTCACAGATGGGCTCCTAGATTTGCTACCGGTAGGTTCGAACAACACATATTACGGAGATGCTTCAGCAACTCAAATGGGGAACCCCTGGAGGTGGTGCAGGGTACCCTCCATATACACACCATGTGACTGCCTGCGGAGTATCTGTGTGGATGGATGTGAATGCATGTGGATAGCCACATGTGTAAGGGCCTATTCTGATATGATGAGGGGCTTGGGTTTGGTCCTGACCCTATTCATTTGTATTTCTTCTCTCTACTTTTAATTTTGAGAATAGACAATAACTGTCATTATTACATTACTAACAAAATACATGACAAAGAGTTAAAATACAACTGGTTTCATTTTTAATAGGCAGAAGGAGTATACATCTCTGTTTGTTAGATTGCAACTTATGATTTTTACAAGTGATACCCATCATAGAAACACTGGCAACAATGTTAACTGATATTTTCCGACAACTGCAACATACTGTGTACAATCAGATCAGATGGAACGAATAAATAAATAAAAAAAAGAACTGTTTTTGCACCATGAACAGTGTAAGGCGGACACCTTGCCACAGTGACAGGTTCCAGTATAGCCAAATTCAGTGTTTTTTTCCCTATTTTTCCATCAAATATGTCAACATAATTTCATACTCAACAAAAATTTAAAGAAACGAAATTATCGTATGACTTATACTGACCCCAAGTGTGCCAATCTACCATCATACCCGCTCGGCTGTCTGAGCGCTATGAAAACTGGTGCCACTTTAGTGGGTGATAGCTAAATTTATCTCGTTTGATTTTTGAAGATATCTCCTGTATGATGACGCACTGTGGTTCCAGACTTTAGTGTGAGGTAGGTGGTACTTCAACCTACATCACTATTCAGTATGGTCTCCAGTCCCCATTCCCAAACCTGTGCCTCCCCTTGTGAGAAAAAGTGTTCTGTCTTGAAATTTGTTTATAAAAGGTGCCAAAATAAAGGAATTATCCTGAACAAACAAGACAGCAGTTAAAGAAGAACGAAAATTTTAGATTTTCATGAAAAAAAATGAAACATAAAAAGTGACCAATGGTTTATTTAAACAAAATGTGGATTCATAAATATTACGTTGTGAATAAAAGCCAGGGAAGTTATAGTGCCTGAGGAGTACTGTCAAACAAAAGTGCCTATACACGTCCAACTTCTGTGCTATGCAGGGCACTGGCATACAGATGTGTAGCATGTGATTGTGCTCCACTTGTAAAAGTACTGGAGTGTAGGCTATTACTACCTCCTCTTTTCTCGAGTGTAAACATGACAGTACTGCCACCCTGACTGAAGTTCACTTTGCCTGTTTCTACTTGCATATAACGGTAGTGTATCATCTAACAGTAGTGTATCATCTTTCTACAACAGATAACACCACTGTCTCCTCTAACCACACATTATTATCAAAAATTACACTCATAACTTTCCACAGGATTCTGCACTGATACTCAACAACATCTGTCCTTCCCATTAATATTTTTCACCCATGAACAACTGAATCTTTCAGCACTGCACTCTATGAAAATTTACTGCATTTACAAAGATATCTTTTCAAAGGCAACATTAGCAGTTTTGGAAGTACTGTGTGTTCCTTATTCTTATAGTAGTTAAATATATTAAAACAAACGGAGCCTTTCTGGAAATCATCCAAGGCTGTTACTTGCTTCTTGCTTGGGCACTTCTTTCCAGGTGCCTACAGTTCTGTTGTGCCCCTCTCATCATAATCTACAGTGTACTGTTCTCTCCTCATCTCTCTCTCTCTCTCTCTCTCTCTCTCTCTCTCTCTCTCTCTCTCTCTCTCTCTCCCCCCCCCCCCCCCCACCACATACACACACAGCACTCCCCCACTCAAAACACAAATTAGTAAGCTTTGCTGATGTAAACCATTTTTCCCCCCCTCCAATTCACTTCGAAGTTGGGCTTGTTCCATTCATCATGCTAGACATAGTTTGAGATGAAACATGAGACAAACACTACGAACATCACAAATAAAAGTTACTATGAAGCACATTTCAAATTTACCAAAGCCGAATGAAAGACATATCTATAATCAGAAGGCTGCAAAACGGTGTGTGGCAGGGACTATTCCATGTACGACTGCCACTTCACCCATTTCCTGTACCAGTCACGAATGGTTTGTGGGAAGAACAATTGTTGATAAGCTTCCATGTGAGCCTGAATCTCTTTTTTCACAGTCTGTTCACAACATAAGCAGTAGAAAGCAATATATTGGTTGCCTCTTCTGGGAATTTAGACACTCAGAATTTTAACAGCAAACCTCACTGTGATGCAGAATGAATCTCCTAGTATCTGCCACTGGAGATGGCTGAGCATCGCCATGATGCTTTTATGCTTACTAAATGAACCTTTAATGAAACATGCTGGTATTCTTCCGATCTCCACTATTTGATTTATCAATTTATCTGATACAGATCCCAGAGTGGCAAGCAATATTTAAGTACTGGTCGAGCAAGAGTTTTGTAAGCTACTTTCTTTCTGGGTGGACTACACTTCCTAAGGTTTCTTCCAGTGAATCTCCCTGGTATCTGCCTTACCCGCGATAAGATTTATGTGGTCGTTCCACTTCAGATCACTTATCTGCATACTCCTGGGTAATTTATGGATGTGATTGTTTCCAGTGATTGTTCTGCAATTGTATAACCAATCCATATTGGGTCTTTTGCTGTATAATATGTTACATTTGTGTATGTTGAGGGTCAACTGCAAATCCCTGTACCAAACATTGATCCTCTGATAGTATGTCTACTTTTTGGTACAATTTCCTACTACTGTGACTTGCTTCTATAAAAATAATTTAACTATTCACACATTGTTATTCACAACTTAGGTAGGTTACAAAATGAAAAATAGGCAGATTACTCAAAAGGTAGCTGTATTGCAATTACATTGAAGTTTTCCAGTAAAAGGTGTGCTTGCGTCTGACGAACAGTGCGTCTGATTCCACTTGGGGTAGTTTTAATCTCTTCCACCAATATACAATTAATGTTTCCAATTACTATTGGCTCAGAGGTAATATATTTGGCTTCTAACTGTCAACTTAGATTTTAATTTTAAAATTTGAGTTAAAAAGTGTATCAGCATATGCAATGACACCATTTGCGTGCAACTTAATAAACCCTCAAGATATCCTTGTGATGCTTCACTAAGTAATGCTAGTGACAAACATACAGAGTAGAATTACTATCACTATTAAGTACTACTTACCGATAACAGTAGTTTGGAGCTGACCACACAGTCAGAACTGTCTCATTGAAATGCCACTTATACCCTTCCATGACAAGTTGATGTGCTCGACATATCATGTCAATGTTATTAGAAGCATTGAACTGTGACACTACATCAGATCCAAACAGATATCCTGCACCTCGAGGGCTCACTCCCCATCCCTGAGTATCTGAAACAAATTGACTCATTTTTAAAATAGCAGTATTTCAGAATATTACAAAGCCAGCTTTGCCAAATACATCAGCATAAAAATTAAGGTAGTAAGCCACAAGCAATTTCAGGTACTCATCACAGTAACACACTATTTCTAAGTGAAGTGCAGCAGGTGCACTGAGTTAATGTAACATTTTGACAACAGCTAATAAAAGGAGGATTGCTATGGCCACATTAATGAATTCAACTAACTGTAGATTCTTAATCTTGATTCTAGTCCTTTTTCCTTTGCTAACTGAACAATGTTCTGAAATAGAAGAGTATGGAGCCCAGGGAGATACACTTTTCTGGAAGGAACTTCCTTGTTTATGTTCTGTCCAGATGACACAACTACCATGTGCTGGACTGCTTTATGCGAGTGTCCTTCCTGCCTTCTCATCGCTGGAATCCAAATTGCCTTCACCAGCTGTTTAAGACAAGTTCAAGAATCACGAAAGACTGATGTACAAGTGAAAAGAGCCCGGAGACACTCGACTGTTTCAGATGGATAATATAATTTTGAGGCAGAGATTTCAAAACCAGATTTTAAACTTGAAAACACAATAATTTATTAGTTATGAACGGCAGATTTAATCTGAAAAAAATCAGAGAAAGGTAGGAAAATGAGGAGGATGGGACATGATAAATTCAAAGAACAGAAATTGATAACAGTTCAAACAGTAGCATTAGGCAACTATCGACTATTTGGGAAAGAAATGTACCAGAAGACAAATGAGTAGCTTTGAGAAACGAAACACTGAAGCAGCAGAGTATCAAATATGCAAGAAGGCAACATCTAGTACAAATCCTTGGATAACATACAATAAATTAAATTTAGCTGATGAAAGGATAAAATATAAAAATGCGGCACAATAAAACAGGCAAAAGAAAAAGAAAAAAATCTACACAATGAGACTGACAGAATGTGCAAATTGCAAAGCACAAATGATTAGAGAACAAATTCGAGGTTGCAGATGGATCTATGACTATGGG
This sequence comes from Schistocerca cancellata, assembly GCF_023864275.1. Taxonomy (NCBI): domain Eukaryota; kingdom Metazoa; phylum Arthropoda; class Insecta; order Orthoptera; family Acrididae; genus Schistocerca; species Schistocerca cancellata. Next base: position 14,176,671 of record NC_064634.1, read on the forward strand.
AGAGAGCTATTACAACTCAGAAAACTAAAAATACCTTTGGGGAATAGAGAAACATCCACATGAATATCAAGATCTCAGATGGCAAGGCCGTAGTAAGAAAAGAATGGAAAACTCAAGATGGAAGGAATATATTAAAAAAAAAAATAAATACATAAAAATTAAAATGTAGAAAGGCTACACAGTGTGGAATGAACTTTAAGATAATACTATAAGGGAAGAAAAAATAAATGAACAAGAATCTGGCAGGTCTGAAAGGTCTAAAGCATGGTTCCCACTGATGCGATACGATACTTGCAATACAACACGGAAGCGACCGACATCAGTGAAATGCTTAGAAACACAGTGCAATTGATTTAATTGGTTCACACTGGGACAACAACGATACAACACTGATACGTACCTCTGTCATATTGCCCAGCGCATCACAAAGTGCTGACTGCTCGACGCAACTTGTGTCTTTCAATATACAAGGCAACAAATTTCAAATCATCAAATGTACCTAAAAAATTGTTTCATGTCGATGTAGCAAACCTATACCCATCCCTGTAATTAGTTTCTTAGAAGAACATTTATTTTTTGAGCAAAACATTACAAACTACTGTTTTGGGATTCACACATGTTCACTATGCAGTCTTTGACATTCAATTTCAAAGAAACTATTTGTTAACAAAGTAGATTTTTCTGCATTTTATACTCTGACATGACAATTCGATAATGAACTGGTTTTAATTTTGCTACTGCCCATAGTCACTGTGATACTTCAAGATAAAGTAAAACGTTGCACATATTTTGAAAAGTTTGAAAAATGTGGTTGCTGATCAGTTTATGTTTGATGCATTTTAGAGCATACACTGCCGAGTACAAAGTATAGCTAACATTCTGAAATTGTTTTTAATGCTGGAAGGAGAGCCGTGACCCTTTCCAGTCTTGAGGAAGTATGCAATACATATTGTACATTTTCCATGACATGCCAAATGTGAAGGTATTGCTGTTTGCTATGGCAGAGCTCTCTCATGTTTCTGTTTTGTATGTTGACAATACATACAGAAATAATTTCTTGTATACACGCTTTCAAGCTCGAAAGATGTCTTGACCTGTGCACTTCCTTCTGTGGTGTACTTAGTGAACTTGTCACTCACGCACAAGGATTGGTCAAAGATGATCATTTTTGTCCAGCTTGTTGAGAAAAAGACCTTATATACAGAATTACACAGTGAAATCATATTCAAGGGCACATGTGACCAGCTTAGCATGGAGGAAGATAGCAACAGAAATGAAACAACAGGTAAGAAACTGCTGTGAAATCTGCACAATTGTTTTTAACTCCCTATTTTTGTTGTTGCAGTTCCTTGTTCAGATAACAAATCTATGTTTTTGGTCTGTCACTGTGAAATGTTAATTGTATTCTCAAATTACTTCATTTGTAACTAATTTGTGAAGCCCACTTAAGGTTCTGAAAACATTAATTGTTGGTATACAGACTGAACAAGCCCCAGTTTCAGTACATTCAAACATGCAGCTTGCCTGTAGCTGATTCAATGAACAGTTGACGATACAGTTCAAGAGTAATTGTTGTATGCAATGATGGCATAAAAACAGAAAATTCTTTTCACATCATTCAACATGCTTCTTGGCAACATTCAGATTATGTACTGAATTAAAGTGAAAGCAGTAAAGGAACAGCTTATCATCTGAATCTCCTGGCACACAAGAAGGATCTGGGACATTCAGTTTGCATACTTTTGACTGTCTATCAATAAAGAGTAGCAAAATACCATTCCACTGGCGTTCCCTCCAGGATCACCAACTCAATCGGTGTAAATCTGCCATTTGCATCAGCAATAGCCATCAGCACAGTTGAAAAATAGCCTTTGTAATTTGTGTTTCAATTACCCACATGTGTTTGCTGTCAATGACACAGACAATTTGGCAGATTCCACAGCTCGGCTTATCAATGTGCAATAACTTCCTACATATTTTTATCTAGGACAGGCATAAATGGGGGTTGCAGATGAGTCCAAGAAGCTTCACATGTTGGTCGAACAACGTTACGAACGGTACCTTTTCATTTATGTAACTATAGGTCTAAGTATTGAAAGTTGCTCCCTGCAAGAATAGTTGATGGGACATTTCTAATGCAGTATTAGAAATTAAATATTTCAATAAAAAATATTGAAAAATACACATAATACCTACATCTTACATACAAATAAGTGATCATTTGTCTATAAAACTGTCAGGTCGTTTCGAAGCGTAGAAACATAGTTTTAAACATATTGCTACTTCGTATATACTTTATTTTGCCGTCATTTTCAGAACAGATTTGCTGTGATCACTGGAAAGCACCTGCACTACTTTTGAAAAATTTCTGAAACCTCCAAAATCAGGATTCGTAAAAGTCAATGAAACATCACTTGCGCCACCCCCCACCCCCCACTCATTTCTTTTCCAATACATGAAGAGGTCTCCCTTTCTGGGAATGTCTCTCCACTCGAGGAAAATGGGGATGGCACAGTAGCTTCAAGTGCAACACGGTCTATCACAGGCCCTCAGAATGTGGAGAGTTGTCAAATGTCAGGAGAAACACATGATGTGATTGAATGCGACATGGTACTACAACTGCCTTCCTTAAACAGAAAAGCTGAAGCCAGCAAGAGTGATGCCAAAAAAGCATTTACCAACTGACAACTGACTGGAAATGAACTTTTTAATAATTAAAAAAAAAAATCAAGAGTCATCAGCTGATGATGGTGACCGCCCCCCCCCCCCCCCCCCCCCCCATCTTTCAGTCCATGCTTCCAGAGTCCGAGAAATTTAGTAACAGGAATAGAAGAACTCTAAAATGCAAAATTCCTGTTGCTTCTGAATGAACAGCTGGATGAAACAGAGGAGGAGATGGAATTTTCCTGATCATCATGAGCTTCTTACATTTCAAATCTTTTCTAACTCCACACAGCTACAACATCGACCTCAACATTTCTTGTGACTACATCTGAAGCTGAATCATTAAGATACTACATTAAAATACTAATCAGTTCTACCTTTTAAACTTTTAACCATTAACTGTATATGTACTTCACTGAATGAAGTATCACATTAGGTTGCCGTACTAAAACTTAATAATTCATGCAGCATTCTAACACTTTCACAAACTTACCTTATTGGAAAGAGTAGTTTCTCATCAGGAGAAACAACAAGTAAAAAATTTGTGTCCTGCTTTGTCAGAGTAGCTGATACTAGATGCTCCAAAAAGCTGAAACTGTCTGGGCCAGGTGCAGCTCACGGTTTCGACACTGGGGAAGGCTGCAACATTATCGGAAGTAACCTACACCTCAGGCTACGCTACAGATCAGTCTGTCACCACAACCAGGGTTTCAGGAGGGGGGAAATATCTCACTCTAGTCAGACATTTACATACTGTATCTTCTTTCTGCTTCATAATCAACTACTTAATAACATCAAAAGCTAAGTCCAAGATAAAATCTATAGGTAGCTTGTTTAACCCCCAATGTCACATTTCCTGACAGTTTACCACAACAAATTATTGTAAAAGATGTGTGTTGGAGGGATCTTTATGTGATGTATGTTACCTCCATTGCATGCTTATAGTTTTTGGTATTTTAGCTTCTAAACTTCAGACATTTAATGTTTTGTGCAATCAAACTGCAGTTTTTGAGTTCACATGATGAAACAGTGATGCTTCAATGATGTCCTGGATCTTGTGTTGTGATTAGCTGACATAAGTAACATGAGCAACCATCATGGAAGTGTACAGACCATATTTGTCACATTTCGACTTGTGTATTATACAAAAATATGCATTTTAAGTGATATAGGGCACACAACCCCTCAGCTGCTCTGTACATTCAGGGTTGCCACAAGTTTCCTCAAGTGAAATTCCCTGATATTTCCAGACAAGTTTTAGCATTTTTCCCTGACAAATTTTGAGATGTGACTTCTGAAATTTTCCCGGCGTATTTCTTCTTCTAATAATTTCCGGGTATGCAGCCGGATCCCGTCGACATTCTGCCACGATATTTCGGCCCAGAGACGTCCGGCCATCATCAGGTGAGTACACAACTAGTTGTGTACTCACCTGATGATGGCCGGACGTCTCTGGGCCGAAATATCGTGGCAGAATGTCGACGGGATCCGGCTGCATACCCGGAAATTATTAGAAGAAAATTTTGAGATCTCAAGGGTAAGTGAACACATAAGTTGACAAAAAATCTAAGGACTTCTGTATTTTTAAATGTGTGAGTGCAACTTAATACTAACATCAACATCTTTTGTAATGAACTCTTTTAGATGGAGAAAGCAAGCCAAATGGTTTTTTATTCTCGAATCAGAAGCATACAAATTTACAGTTGCCATACACATCAATGGTATATATGTTTCATTGAGACTACTGATGTATTTTTATTTCAATAAGATGAAATACATTTGTTGACAAAAATATGCATTTCATTGGAGTCTTAAGACAGATTTAAAATACCTTCACTGCTTTCAGAAATAACCTTACAAGAAAGTAGGCCTCATGAAAGAAGTGTATAAGGTGGGGAAGAGTTTAACACTATAGGTGACTGACAATAAAATGTTGGTTCTACTATATTCATTATTGTTGGCTATTACCCACTGTGTTATGTCTATTATTTTACAGGTATTGTGTGATTTTTCTTTCAAGAAACACATGAGTACATAGTGCACAAACTGCCAGCAACTGCCACAATTTTCTTCTTATTGTCCATACTTTCTAATATATAAACTACTTTTGAAGTGCCAAAATGTACTGGAATTAATGTCTATAAAATGCCGCACTGTACAAAGCACTTTTGATGTGAGAGTTGCAATTCCTGAAATCCATCGCCCACGGTCTCTGACCTGCCGAGGAGCACCGCAGTCCTGGGTCCATGGATAAACCAAGTAAATCCGCCACATTACACCACACACAAACAGATCTGGCCTGCAGGCAGATCAGTGAGACTAGACCTGACGGGCAGGGCATGCACGTTAGTGGGAATGATGGGCTTCAGATTGGCAGGCTCTATCCATTAGAGATACCTACAGAAATGGCCTGTGGTTTTGGCCTTTCATGGAAGTGGGTGGTTTTGGCTTGTCATGGAAGCCAACTAATTTGGCCAGTGACTCATATGTAACAGACACCATGTTGATGAAATGAGACAATGGTGGATCAATCTATCCAACAGATAACTTGCATGAATACTCTGAGAATCAATACTAATGACAATGGGTAGCAACTCACTGTTAAGATGATTGATGAGCCGCAGGCAGGTAGGAAAGACAATCCCACTCTCACAACTAAATTTTTGGCCATAGCCTTTGTGAGCAAACTAGAGTACACGCACATTCACACAATCACTCAGACACAAATTCACACTATCACTCAGACACAACTCATACTTACGAGACCACTGTCTACGGTCACTGTGTCAACAGTCCCTGAGAATCAGATACAAACAAACCACTCCCCATGCCTCCCTGCCTGTCATTGGCAGCTGGTAGACTAGAGGCAAAAAGCGATGGCAACACTGACTGCAAGCTGAGGGTAGGGTAGTGGTAGAAATAGGAGAAACAGTAAGAATGAGGGAGTAGGGAAGTGGCGCACCTGCTCAGCTGTGACCAACCAGTGATGATGCACGAAATCTCAGTAAACAAACCATTTCATCTACTGAGACAAACAAGATTTTTCCAGGATTCTTTTCAAATTTCCCTGACACATTTGAAATTCCCCGATATTCCCCCATTTCCAGAACTTGTGACAACCCTGATATTGCTCTGTTACAATTGTGTGTAAACCCTTACCTGGATTTACACTGTTTTTGTTCTTTATACATGTTTACACTGAATCCGAGTGCACCAGCTTACTTCATTTTCATCCTAACTGCAAGTTCCAAAATTTTACCTGATAAATTGCACAATGAATTCATATTCTTGAACTACTCATATGCTGCTGTTATTTGCAAGAAAGTAAAACTCACTAAACTCATGCATAATGAAGTCACAAAAAGAAACTTGCTAATAACAAACATTACCCACAGTCAGCAAGCAAAGAAACTGGGACATATTTCTTGTAAGGGGTATATTTCATGCACTTTTTCTTCTAATCATCCATGAAACACTTGCTAGGTGGTGACACTTATGTTACTGTACTCTAGTGCACTCTGGCTAGACATTTGCAAACTCATTCTAGTGGTGGTTCAAACAGCCAATGGCAGAAACAAAGTAAGTGTCTCGAACACTATCAAAACAATATAATAAACAATTATTATAGGCACATCATAGTACAACAGAGATACACAGAGACAAGGACTCAACAGTAAACTTTCAGAAAAGTTTTTATTCCGTTTTGACGTAAGCGGTGGAAAATGATACTGTTTGCAGGATGCTAGGACACCCTTAGGCTGAACCACCACAGTCTTCGGGGGCACCCATACAAGGTGCAGTTCGAGGAAACCACACCCCTAAACCTTTGCTACATAATGCTAATCGTATTTCAAGGGGCAGCCTTAAGATAGGCTACTACCTGTTCGAAAAATATCAGGTGACATCACATATAAACAGTTAAAAAAAAAAAAAATCAGCAATATTTAAATCTGTATAGGAAATACGATAGAGTAGCGTAGAGAGCTGCATCAAACCAGTCTCAGGACTGAAGACCACCACCACAACAACAACAACATCATAGGAAATATGTGAAATATGTTCTGATAATTTAAATTTCATAATACGCTACTGAGAAATTTATTTTAATATATATTTTAGGTTGGCTCTGCCTCAAAGCCTTTAATTATAAGCTGTGCCTCATCTGGACTCATACAGTGGAATTTGTGTTCATCCTCAGATGTGTCACAGGAAACTACACCCAAACTTTGTTGGACATTAACAGCACTGTATAGGTGCACCCAATACTTCCTTTACTTTTTTTCAGTTTTTTGAGCTTTACATAATGGTAAGTAAAAATAGCAATAATAATGTCCTCTTCAGAACAGCTCAAGACTGGACGTGAGGTAAAAAAGTGATTCATTTTGTCTTGTTGCTTGTCATATATTGAATCGCACCATGTATCATATTGCATATTGTTTCGCCCCACTGGGAACACGATTGTTGAACAGATAAGTATCACACAGCATGGCCTTTATTGCAATGTGTCTTATTGCATATTATACTGCCTCAGTGAGAACTGTACTGAGTTGAAACAAGGCCTCTGGAGTAGATGACGTTCATTTAGAATTACTGAGATTCCTGGGAGAGCCGGTCATGACAAAACTGCTCCACCTGATGGAGAAGTTGTCTGAAACTGGTGAAATACTAGCAAACTAAGACTGATAATTTCAATTCCATAACAGGCATGTGCTGACAGGTGTGAATGTTGTAGAACCACCAATTTAACAGCGCTTGCTTGCGAAGTACCATCACAAACTCTTCACAGAAGACTGGAGACACTGTTAGATGTCAAACTTGGGGGAAAATGAGTTCTGGGGATTTTTTTTAGGAAAATGTAATGCAATACTAACCTTACGACTTATTGTAGAAGACAGGTTAAAAAAGGGCAAAGCTAAGTTTATAGTATTTGTAGATTTATGGAAAGTTCTTGACAATTTTGAAACAAATTCTGAAGGCAGTATCAATAAAATATAGGGAGTAAAATGTTATTTGCCAGTTGTACAGCAAGCAGGTGTTATAATTCTAAGATGAAGTTCTCCTTGTCCGAAAGAGTTCCAGTTCTACAACTAGCCTTTCTCACTGAATTTCTTTGTGACAGATGGTGATGGCGTGAGGCCTGGAGGTGGAGCTCAGTGTGTATATTTTTTCTACACTGAAGAGCCAAAGAAACTGGTACATCTGGCAAATATCATGTAGGGCCCCCACGAGCACGCAGAAGTGCCGCAACATGACGTGGCGTGGACTCTACTAATGTCTGAATTAGTGCTGGAGGAAATTGAAAACATGAATCTTGCAGAGCTGTCCATAAAACCGTAAGAGTACAAAGGGGTAGAGATCTCTCCTGAACAACATGTTGCAAGGTTTCCCAGATATGCTCAATAGTGTTCATGTCTAGTGAGTCTGTTGGCCAGATGAAGTGTTTACATTCAGAAGTTCCTGGAGCCACTCCAGCAATTCTGGACATGTGGGGTGTTGCACTGTCTTGATGGGATTGCTCAACTCCATCGGAATATACTGATGTTTCGTCGAATGGTTCACACACTGACACTTGCCAATGGCCCAGCATTGAAATCTGCAGCAGCTGGCCACTGTGGCTGAGCAGTGCTAGGTGCTTCAGTCTGGAACCGCGTGACCTCTACAGTCACAGGTTCGAATCCTGTCTCAGGCATGGATGTGTGTGATGTCCTTACGTTCGTTAGGTTTAAGTAGTTCTAAGTTCTAGGGGACAGATGACCTCAGACCTTAAGTCCCATAGTGCTCAGAGCCATTTGAACTATTTTTTTGAAATCTGCAGCAATTTGCGGAAGGGTTGCACTTCTGTCACACTAGGTAGTTCTCTTCAGTCACCGTTGATTCTGTTCTTGCAGGATCTTTTTCCGGCCGCAGCGATGACTGAATTTGATGTTTTACCAGATTCCTGATATTCACGATACACTCATGAAATGGTCATATGGGAAAATGCCCACTTTATCACTATCTCTGAGATCTTGTGTCTCATCACTAATGCGCTGACTATAACACCACATCGAAACTCTGTCAAATCTTGATAACCTGTCATTTTAAGAGCAGTGACCGATCTAACAACTGAGCCAGACACTTGTCTTATATAGGCGCTGCCGACTGCAACGCCGCATTCTGCCTGTTTGTATTTGAATATGCATGCCTATACCAGTTGCTTTGGCTCTTCAGTGTACAGACACTGTATCCAGGAATCTGGCCGTTCTCTTAATAACATGTAAAGGTAGGATAGTTAGCCTTTTTTTTAAGTTCTATCAGGAATTTTATATTACGATGGACAGATTTTAAATAGAAAATTCATGATGAAGCTTGAAAAAGAGGGCCAGCTACCTTTCGATGAATTAGTTAAGAGGAGAACAATCTGATCGGTGAGTGAATGTGCACACAGAAAACCTACACACACTTATCTATCTCCACACTTCTAGCCATCACTATCAGCCACAAAGGAATCCAGTGCTGAAGACCCTGGTTTGCTGAGCTAGAACACTTTCAGACAAGAGGAGCCCCACTGAAGAACTTTAACACCCAGGAATAGTGATCCAAAGAAATGGGTACTCAGACTGGCAAAGTGGACAGGGGTTGCAGTCAAAAATAAAAAACGCCTGTGGAAGACAAGCCAAGAATTCCTTATCTACATTATGCTGGCCTAATATGCAAAAAGATTGTAACACACACACACACACACACACACACACACACACACACACACACACACACACACACACACACACACACACACGGCATCCAGTGTACTTCGCTCCCTTCAATAAAGATAACAACTTTTCTTTGTGATGTTGAAGATAATCGACCTCTCCAAAAGCCAAGTCTATTGCATTCAATGCGAAAGTGGCATGTCTTACATGGAACGGATTATCAGGGCAGTCAATGAGAGATGCCAGGAACATCATCAGCGACACACCTGACTAATATAATTGAGCACATAAGCTGTTGCCAAGTACTGCTTACAATATAACCATGAAAAGAAATACGTTGAGATCACTATCAAGGTTCAAAGGCCAAGTTTCTGGGACAGCGTAATTAATGAGTTAATCAAACTAAAGATGTGGGGAAACCTAATAAACAGGGAATGAGGTTTCCTCCGAAAAAAGGGCTGCTACTCCACATACTACGCTGTCATCACATCCACCATAGCTGGAAAATGCTGAGAAAATGTATGTTTCATGGAATATCATTGCAAGCTCCAAAACACAGAAGAGCATCAAGGAGCGGGTGTTAAACTCAGCTAGGAATAGTGGCGTGAGACCTATAATAGTTCGAGACCTATAATAGTTTGAGACCTATAATAGTTTGTATTCTAATCCGAGTCCAAGCAGCAATGACATGTTACAGCAAAAAAACAGCACCTGAAGAAGATGGTTGACGTCATTAAAATATTGTGCATTAAATGGGAACATTAACAGCATAGAACAACTGGAAGAATACCACTATTCCAAAATATTCTGTATCTGTGTGTAGAATTTATTTTGTCACCTTAGACTCTTCAGTGCTTTGAACCACACGTCTGAGCACAGCATATCATTGGCAATATTGCCAACTACCTGTTTAACACATATAGCATACTGTATGCACTCATTTCATTGTGCTAAGAGGTTTTCATTGGCTTTAAAGTATATTATGTGCACCTGACACCTGAACTGCCCAATTTGCATCAACTAAATATGCTTCCACCAGGTCATAATAGAGACAAATAGAGCAACAATTTGTTTTACAAAGTCGTAAACATCAGATGCAAATAAATCACATGTTCGAACACACTTTGCTATCCTAGAGGCTTTGTAGTTTTCAAGCATGTCGAAGATCAAGAAGTTGAAAATTTAATTGGTTCTGAAAAGGAGGATTTTGAAGATGAAAATATTTTTGTGGATGTGCACAAAAATGAGTTTTGTGTGTGTGTTAATATATATATTTTTAACAAGTCAATCTTACAATAAAATGTACGGAAAACAGCAAGAACTAACATCTTACCTTCTGGGTCTGACCACAGCAAATCACACATAGGCCCATCATGAGGTACTTCTTGTTTCCTATCTATTGTCCTTATTTGGTCAAGGGTCTGTATTGATGGCGAAAGTCCTCCATGCACACAGAAAATCTAAACATACATGAATGTAAATGATAAAAACCTATTTTCAATTTCTTGTAACACAAATATCTGATGAGAGCCTCTGGTTCAATACAAAATATATAGGCGTATTTTTAATCATATTACACTTTATAGATAGCCATGAAAATAATCAGTTTTTGAAAATTTAATATGACTGGGTAGATAAAAATAAATCTCTCACCAAGCATGGTCAGGAGGAAACACACACAAAAATATTGAAATTTGTGATCTTTTGGAGGCAGTGGCTCCTTCTGACAGAAGGGATGAAGGGGGAGGAAGATGGGTAAAAGGGGGGGGGGGGGAGAGAGAGAGAGAGAGAGAGAGAGAGAGAGAGAGAGAGAGAGAGAGTGTACATCACACAGCTGAATGCTTGAAAGCACAGCAGTGCACAAGGAAGTGATTTGGCATTGTCTGAACCAAAATCACCATCAATTACAGCGGATGACACAGAAACTAAAGTAAGAAGTGGATTACTTTGCACTAAACTCAGCAGTCCACCCAATGACTTGTCTTCACTATCTTGTGACACAGCTACTATCTGGGCACTAGAGGTAAACACAGGCAATCATGCACACTAGTTTCTCCATGATAATTAACAGCCAACTTCATTGTTTGAAGATCAGGCAGAGTCCTATTAAAAGTGTGCAACGAGTTTTAGTACAACAAATTCTTCTCTCATTGGAGTTCACTGCACCAACAAAATAAACTTGTCACTAAAACTACAATCAGGTTATGGATATCATGTTGTTGTTGTGGTCTTCAGTCCTGAGACTGGTTGGATGCAGCTCTCCATGCTACTCTATCCTGTGCAAGCTTCTTCATCTCCCAGTACCTACTGCAACCTACATCCTTCTGAATCTGCTTAGTGTATTCATCTCTTGGTCTCCCTCTACGATTTTTACCCTCCACGCTGCCCTCCAATACTAAATTGGTGATCCCTCGATGCCTCAGAACATGTCCTACCAACCGATCCCTTCTTCTAGTCAAGTTGTGCCACAAACTTCTCTTCTCCCCAATCCTATTCAATGCCTCCTCATTAGTTATATGATCTACCCATCTAATCTTCAGCATATCATGCAAAGGCAAAAATGAAAAACTAACATCAATGACGTAGTTACTTATCCTGCTCTTAAACTCTCTTTAAAGAAAGAAAGAAAGGAAAAAAGTGATGAAATGTTCCTCTCCTTTCCTTGTATGAATTCCACCCATTACTTTTTGGATTGTATCAATGGCCTATGACTGCATAATTGACTGCACAATACAGTGTACTCCCTCGATTATTCGTGTGCAGATTATCTGTTCTGAGGATTATTCATGCATAAGAAAGAAAGATGTGCAATATTCTTCTCTACCAAATGGAAATAAGCAATCCACTGCGTGTCAGTAATTGGTATTTTCACTGTTAAAATGACCACTATGTGACGACAGATTACTTTTCATATTGTTAGTGGCCAGCCCGTCCTGCATAAATTGGAAACAATCTCAGTTTACTGATGTTAATCGCCATGAAAGAGTCAAAGGAGCTAGTTAAAAGAAATTTTTAAGAGATATGATGATGAAATGGAAGAAACATGTGTCGACATTAAAACAAAAATTAGAATTAATTGAAAGATTTGACAAGGGGGAAATTTCTGTACAGGTGCTGATCGGAATGCAGACTGTGCATGACATTAAAAAGAATAAGCAGAAACGATTTTGTCAGGAAATGCAATTTAGTTCTTGACCAACTGCACAAAAAAGCATGAAGAGGCCTACATCTGACAAATTAGATTCTACTCTTTTGCAAATGGTTTCATCAAAAATGATCAGAAGGTGTAACTGTTTTAGGCATGATGTGTGCTGAAAAAGATAAATTTATTCATGAAGCTCTAGGGTTTGAGGGAGAATTTAATGCCTTATCTCGATTGTTAACCAGTTTCAAAAAATGTCACGGGATTCAGAAACCTACAATGCATGGAGTATGGCTAGGTCCAAATGTCATGGCAGCTGATTTCTTCTGTGAAGAGTTTCAGAAATGTATGGAAGAAGAAATTTGACCCTAGACTGAATTTATAGTGCAGATGAAAGTGGTCTGGCAACCAGAATCCTTGCTTTTAAGAGTGACCTGCTTGGTCCTGGATATAAGTCGACTAAAGAACACATTGTAATTCTGTGCACAACTAATGCTTCTGGGAGCCACAGAGTGAAACTACTAATGTCCGGGAGGAAAAAAAACGGCATTCAACAATATCACAACTAAGGATCTTCTTGTCCATTCTTACAACCAAAAATGAGCATGGATGGACAGCAAAATTTTAAAAAACTGGTTCACATCCATTTTGTACCATAAGTTCAGTGACCTCTAGACGAGAAAGGATTGTTACAGAAGGCTATTCTATTGCCTGATAGTGCCCCTTCACATATCAATGAGAGCATTCCCGTATCTGATGATAATCTCATCGTAACTAAGTTTTTACCGCCTAACATGACTGCCATTATACAGTTAGTGGGGCACAGCATAATCCCATCGGTGAAACAGTACCACTGGGTTGATCTTCTAAGAATGCTAGTTGACGAGGATGATTTGGTGGCGTTCTGGAAGTAGTTGGCAGTGCTTGATGCCATACACAAGATTTATGATGCCTGGCAGGAAGTCGAACCACATTCACTAGTTTGATCCTGTAGGAAAATTCTTCCAGGTATAGAAGAAAATAATTTTCAGGGTTTCAGTGATGATGAAGTAACAACTGCACAAATAATGCATTTGGCAAAGGGTTTAAACGGTTTTGAAGATGTCCATGAAGACAACTTAATGAGCAGCTCCAGATCGATCCATGTGAACCCAGCTTCCAGTACACGAGTGATGCCAAAATTTCAGCACTTCTTCACAACAAAACAAAGTGGACAGTAAATGTGAAAGTGGGGCTCAAGACAGTGACCTATCAGTCACTGTAATGCATTTAAATGTGTTGACACTCTTATAGATCATATGGGCCAGAGGGGTATTCAGTACAATGACAAATTCAAAATGTTGTGAGAAAAAAATGTCAACTTCTCACAGAAGCAGACCATCACTCTCTATTATAAGAAAAACTGGCTTACAGTAACTATGCACAAAACTTGGATAAGCTTTTGAACAAAGAATACAGGTTTGAAGATCTGTTATTCATGTTTTTTTTGGTTATTTGTGCATCTTCTCCCAAAATTACCCTTAACAATTGGGAGTACACTGTATTTTAACAATACAATAAATTGCGTGTTACTGTCGTGTACCTTCCCAAGTATGAAAACTAAGGATTATCTAGCCACTTTTAAAGTTATTCTCTTAGTTTCTTCAACTGCAACAGTGTGCCTTTACCAAGACACACTATTTGCTCAAATGTTACAGAACTTTGACATGAATCTTGACTTAGGTGGTTGTGCAAACAGTAACACACATTTCCAATACTGCATTTAAACTTCTACAGGCATTCGTCTTTACTATGCTTCACAACTCACTGCCTCAAAGCATGATATATACGAATCAGAGCTACCACATCAGAGAACTTCAAGCATCTTATTACCGTGGGTTCTATGCACCAACATACGACTTCAATTTAGCCTGCTCTTAAGGTGCCCCACAGAGCGCAAGCACCCCTCTGCTTGCTCTCTGATAGATGCAGCTAGTAGAGGCTGCCCACCAGGTGGCCCTTCTGGAAGCATTCTGTGCGTGCAGGAGCCGCCTGGCACCCCTGCCCTGCACTCGTCCAGTGCACTATGGTGGCATATGCTACAACCTCGTCACCTGATGGCCGTGTGTTACTGTTCACCCATCCCTATGCCAATTGGCCCTTGGCTGGAACAGCCTACTGTCAATTACATTAATTTGTATGCATATTTACAGAACACTTATCAGGAAACACTTTAATACTAAAACCTGTGAACATTCTAAAGATGGATTCCACAGCAAACTTTTACTGCTTACCTTCCCATCAATAATAGCAGAAAGGCTTAAATAGTCAAATATTTCAGTGCAGTATCTCCAGACAGTCACACTTCCATATTTTCTTAAGCATTCGTCATAGAATCCATAAACTTGAGTGATCTGCCTCGATTCGTGATTACCTCGAATGAGGGTTATGCGATCAGGATATCTAACCTGTAGTGAAATAGAAACAAGAATCATAAATGCATTAATCTGCTTATGACTAGGCAACTGTACTTTAACATTTATGCAGCTATATAAACATGACATAATAACAAAAGATTTTGGGCCACAGATCCATTTTTCATATAGTTTACTACACTAAAAATACATGTCATTGATATTTTCTCCTCTGTAGCAAACGTAGTTTGATTTGAATAGTATTCTTTGCCTCATTTATTGTCTATGGTTTTAATGTTGATTTGATTGATGCTTTATTGGCTTTTCTTTCATAAAAATCTTAAAATTGAGCACGTATATTTAAATGTGTGTAATCTTATTTATAAATGTATATGCTTGTTGCAGCTTTTGTGAATTATTAACAGAACTTTTGTGTGTGTATGCATATGAAGTACTATGTCCAGCAGGACAAAAATTGATATCTATGTAATTAAACAACAGTGGAGACAGTTCACGTGGGGTGGAAATATGGTGTAAGTAATGGAAATATGTTAATGGAGGATTGGTTTTGGTGTTGAGGTTACTGTAACAAGAAGAAAAAGTGGAGCGGTTTTGGAATACTTCCAGACACAACAAAGAATTTTGTCAGAGGGGCTGAGCAATGGCATCTTGGCAGGATGTATTGGCAATATCTAACTGAACATAAACATGCAAAATATTCTTTGGAGACAGCTCAAGAAGAGAAGAGGTATATCTACTGACAGGACAAGAAAAGAAGGAATTAATTTTTGGGTGAAGATTATCCATAAAGAAGAAGAGAGAAAGAACCACGATCATGAAGTGACAGAAAGTAGATGGAGTGTGGTTTTGAAAAACCGAATAACTGATGAGACTAATAATAATCTGTCTAGCAGAAGGTGAACAAACTGTGTTGCATGGAGTGTGGAGTTACGTGGACTCTATTTATGAGTTATATGAAAGGCTTACTTTGACTGTCCAGTGGAAGTCAAATGGTAACAAACTTACGAACTTTGCTTTCAGAATTCATGAATGTTATACACAATCATTACGGCACACAATTATCACTGCTTCAACTTACTGTAGGAGCAAGAGTATGGGTGTGAGGCACATTAAGCAAACTGCATGTCGCTCGACCAAATAAATTTATTGTGTGAGTGCACCGTTTCTACATACAATGCTTGTTTTACTCACATGCTACATCTAAATCCAATTCCACAGTTTTTCATTAAAAGATGGAATGATTGAATACAGAGTCAACACCTGTTTTTCTGTTTATTTTGGTGAATGTAAGAACAGTCATTTAAGCCATTCAAGATATGTATATAAAGGAAACAGACTAGCACAGATAAAGGATCAAAAGTTTTATCTGTTGACCGTGTAGCAGTTATTCCTGCAACAAGCAGCACCCATTTAGACCAGTTCAGCAATCTTTGAATGAGAGGTACTGATTGAGCAGAATTTTATACTAATCAGAGCACAACCTAAACTAAAGGGCATTAAAATGGCACCAATACAAGAAACGTTTGAACACCTGGTTAGAAGTAACGATGCACAGGTGGAACTGGCAACAGGTGAAACAGCTGAATCATAAACCTGGAGACCAGTAACAATATAATAAAGGCAGGTTTAAAAAATTATTTGTGCAAGCATAACTTATTAAACTTATGATTTCGTAATATTCACACTTACACCTGCCGTCTATGGAATTGGAATGGTTACATTCTCCTTCTTCTTTTTTTTTTAAATAATACATCTAAGGGTGTTCTGCACCTCACACATCTTGCCTACTAGGTGAAATAGTTTTCTCAGGGTTTGTTTTCCAAAGGGTCTCAGGGTCTCAAGGTCTCAATGGTTCCGAGGAAACATTGTCTACTACATGCGCTACATCAACTTACATCTTTCAGTGCTCTGTCAGAATCTTTTTGACTGCATCCGGACTTACACTCATCCACTTTCTATGGAATGTTCCTTTCATTTGTCCTTTGAAGTTCCATATCATCACACAAATCTCAGTCGTGTCTGTGGCCAGAGTCCATGCACTCTGAACTATGTGCAATGCTCAAGATAACACCCAATGCACTACTCTGTAGATTTAATCATAAACATTTATTGGTGGAACTGAAAGAATTCTCTGCAGAGCTAGACTTGTAAAATTTGTATAACTGAGCGTCACCAGCACCACTAACTCACAAAATAGGATTAACTTCTCCGTACTAGAATGGCAATAATTAAAATTCTGTAGCTGAGTTGTAACTAAGCCCAGGAAGATTTAAAGATTTGACCTATGGACTGGAAAATTTACAGTGCTAATAGTTCATACACTGTCTCCAACTGGTTCCTAGGAATCTCCTCTTATTATCGCCACAACAAAACAGGAATTTGTGAAACATCGACACTTTTGAATTACCTCTATTTTCCATACTACAAGAAATAACTTGGTTGTTCACTTACTCCCAACTAAGAAATACACTCTAAAACACCACCTTAGTCCGTGAGAACACACAACTCCTATACCCAAGGACGGTTGAGCTCACCGATATTGCAAGCTCTAAAACTGTTCCTCGAAACTGTTCTAACATTCCTGTCTTCATCCAATTTTCAAGAGTTTGTTTTCAATAGGTGATGGTGAAGACCTGTCGCCTTGGAGAAAATTGCTTATCCTTAAGCCAGCCTCTCGTGTCTCCTACACAACCTATTTAGCACGATTAGGGAAAGACAGGCCAACCAACTCTAGGCAGGAGAGAATTTCCTTCCCAGAATACTAACTCTGCTGTAGACAACAGCCACTATAAAACTGCAAAGGTGCAGCCAGGAAATGATAATATTATGTTTAGCCTATGTTGTCTTCGAGTACCTTTCCTTTGCACTGACTTTGTGTATATTCATTCTACCTTACAGCTGTCTTTCCTTTTCCAAGTACTGACTTGCCATTTGCACTCTTATGTTTATGATTCTCTTTGCTGCAAAAGTAAGCTTAATTTTTCTGTATGCAGTATTCATATTTCGCACAGTCAGGCTTCTCCAGATCTGCATTCCTCCTCATCCAAGTACTGGTTTATAACTTTAAATTTTCTGTCAATCTCATTTTTTGATCCCTGTATTCCCTTTTGCCTGATCCAGTTTTATTATTTTCTCTTTTGCTGAGTAGCTTGTATATTTCACGTGTTACCCAAGGATTTCTACTGGGTCTTGTGTTGGTCTTCTGCAGTCTCTACTTGGTATCTAGAAGATTTCTATAGTTTCTTCAGCTTTTGTCTATATTTCATGTAACACAATCTGGTCAGGGTCTGCATCTGCTCCTGGAAATATTTTGCAGTTTAAGATTTTGTTTTTAAACCTGTGCCTTACCCTTAGACAATCTAATTTAAACCCTCTATTGTCTCCATATTACTTACACACACACACACACACACACACACACACACACACACACACACACACACACACACACACACACACAACTTCCTTTTAGGATCCTTAAACCATATCTTAGCAAATTTAGCTACAATTAGCAAATCCTGTCAATAATATCAGAGATTGAAATATAAGTCAAAATGAGCTATGGATCATCCTGCTATTCGGGTGTAACTGAAGTAAGAAACTCTTCCACAGACTGTTGCAACTGAATTAAATGCTGACTGTAAATGCCTATGAAGAACATGTACAAGTTCCTTTATAGAAATGACAAATTAATACATTCAAGAAGACGAGTCTACAATCTAAGGCAATGCAATAATATGCTGTATGTAAATAATGACTGACAGCGCACATTGCCTACTACTGAAAGCAAAATTTTGAGTGCACAACAAATGTTTGTACATACAACTCTCGTGTTACGTAGATTCACTGAAAACTCACAGCATCTGTTTACAATAATTACCAAATCACTCTATAGAGTGATCCTAAAATGGCCCTAATTCATAAGATGTGCCATAGATGGATCAATAATGACCCGAATATCACTTTTGAATAATTTCTTTGAACTGCAATCCACAGTCTAAAAAATTGTAAAGTGATATTTTTCTCTATAAAAGAAAAATGACATCAATTCAAAGCCTTTATTCTACTGACAGCTACAGCCATATAATAATAATAACAATAAATGTGAGAAGCCATGTAAGCACACAGTGTTATAGTCTGTCTGTAAACTGAAAGAGAGAGCAGGTGATTTCCCTTACTCTGCCTACCTAGCTACATGACAAGGAGCATCTACAAACTTCTACAACATTATAACAACCATTCTGCAGTGCACAGCTCAGGCAATGTCTATTTTCACTAAATGTGTGAACACTTCATTGAAGGAAAAAAAAAAAAAAAAACGTAATAAACTGAAGTACGAAATGTTTATGAACAGAAGCTATGTAAATCACAGCACACTGCACTGTACTGCTAGACAGCAAATTAGGTCTTAGTCTTACTGTACGGCAGTTTAAGCATTCTTCCGGGAATATCTTCCCCCATCACAACTGCTGTTTGTACTTCAGTTAACTGACAGATTATATAACTGCTTCCACCTCGACACAAGATGTATCACCCTGCCTGACCATCCACATCCAGTGTAAAAATATTTTTTCTGCAAACTGCAGTCTGTTAGTAGTAAAGCAACAAATTTAACAAACTTAATCTGTCAAACAAGGTCTTTCTGGTAAGGTCATCGAACAATTACATCAGCAGCAATTTTTTTGTTTATATGAAACAATGTAGAAATAGTTTACCTTCAATGCCAAAAGCAATAAGAATGTCTCCACACTGTAGAAACCTCTATCAACAAAGTCACCCATAAAAAGATAATTTGTTTCAGGAACATCACCACCAACTTTAAATAGTTCTTTCAGATCGTAAAACTGTCCATGTATATCACCACATACCTGTGACATAGAAAGGAAAATAAAAAGTACAATTTACAACAAGAGCTCACGGAGGCTACAATTAAACTCAATACGAAGAATAATCTTATATCTCATGCACACGGTAAAAATTAGACTAATCAACTTCTACAGGCTAAAAAAATAATTAGAAATTTCTTAATGTGAATTTTCTTACTGTTACTGGGGAATCTACTCTCTGAACATTGCTTTCTTCCACCAAGATTTCTCGGGCTTTGGCACAAAGTGCTTTCACTTCCGATTCTTTTATTATTTCACATTTCTTAAGTTGCTCTATCTGACGATCCAAATCACTGGACTCCGACATGTCTCCAACAGAGTTATCTGTAAGAAAATAAAGGAGTAACAATGAAATCTAACTTTCCTGTGTTCATGAATCATACAGATAAACAATGTTCTGTTGGTGTTAATGCAAGCACTTAATATAACCTCAAGTAATCATGAAATCAATATCCTCTACAACAGTCGTATATATGTGTGTCCACACTTCAAGCTCTTATTTCTAGAACAGCATATCTGAAGGCAAACATGCACAAACAGATTTCTAAATAACAATCTTGACCTGATCACTCTGCTGGTACATGATCAGCATAATGATTATAATACTGATGCAGAAGATAAGAATGATGCCAGTATCTGACACTTAGAAGCACTCAGATCATAGGCACTGACTCTTGTGGCTCTGGTAGATTTGTGCGCCATTGGTAGCACTATGCACGACAAAATATGAATATTCCGATTGAAGTTAAAGACCTTAGGAACTCTAGTAATTGCTTCAAGAAGTGAAAAAGGCCCAGTTACTTTTGTACCCTTACCCTGGCACCAGAAAGTAACGTAAAGAGGCAATAAGACAGACTTTAGAAACCCAGTTGCTTCAGCTATTATCTGATCAAAATGAATATCACCAATGGAGAAAAAGACAGACTGCTACTTACCATATAGAACACACATTAAGTTGCAGACGGGCACAATTAAAATACACTTACATAAAGCTTTCAGCCACAGCCTTCATCAGAAAGAGAAACACACACCATTCATACAGAGTCAAACACATCTCTTGCACATATAGCGTACGGGTGGGGAGATTGACGAATGTTTTCTGGTAGAGTGTGCAGGGCCTAGAATGCCAACAGGTGCAGTGTCAGGAGGTTGTAGGATATGGAGTTGGGAGACAAAAGGAGCAAAAAAAAAAAAAAGAGAGGAGCAGCAAAAGATTGGTGCGTGCATTGGCATAGGGTGGCAAATAAACAGAATCAGACATACAGCACTGTGGAAACTGTTGGGTACGGGGTGTGGGGACAGCATGTTACCATACGTTCAGGCTGAGATAATTAAAGGAGCAGAGAACGCATTGTAAAGATAGCTCCAATCTGTGCTGTTCAAAAAAGCTGGTGGTGAAGGGATGGCCTGGGTGGTCAAGCAGTCACTGAAATCAAGTGTGGTATGTTCAGCTGCAGGTTGTGCCACAAGGGTGGTCTACTTTGCTTTGAGCCACAGTTTGGCGGTGGCTGTTCATCCTGGTGGACAGCTGGTTGGTAGTCATACCATAAATAAAAAGCTGTGGAATTACTGCAGCAGAGCTGGTAAATGACTTTGCTGCTTTCACAGATGGCCTGGCCCCTGAAGGGGTGGGATAAACCTGTGGCAAGACTGGAATAGGAAGTGCTGGATGGATTGGGCAGGTCTTGCACCTGGGCCTTCCACAGGGATACAATGCTTATGGCAAGGGGCTGGGATTGCGAGTGGCATAAGGGTGAATAGGATATTGACAAGGTTGGATGGGTGATGCAACACAACTTTAGGAAGGGCGGAAAGTTTCTCAGGTAGGATGTCCCACATTTCAGGGCAAGATGACAGGTAAACAAAGCCCTGGTGAAGGATGTAGTTCAGTTGTTCAACTTCGGGTCGTACTGCATGACGAAGGGGACACTCCTCTGTGGCTGGTCCTTGGGGGTGGTGGGATGATTTGGGGTGTGAGGGGAAATAGTATGAGAGATGTGTTTGTGGACTAGGTCTGGGGGTAGTGTCTGTCTGTGAAGACCTTGGTGAGACCCCTCAGCATACCAAGAAGGGCATTCTTGTCACTGCAGATCTGCCATCCTCGGGTGTCCAGGCTGTGTGGGAGGCATTTTCTGATGTGAAAGAGACGATGGTTGTCGAAATGCAGATACTGTTGAGGGCTGGTGGATTTAATGTTGACAGAGGTGTAGATGGAACCATCAGAGAGGAAGGTTGTGGCCAAAAGCTTTATGTAAGTGCCTTAATTGTGCCTGTCTGCAACTTACTGCATCTTCTTTAAGGTAGGCAGCAACCTATCTTTTCCTACATTGCTGATATTCCTGCCTGAAGTTTCCAGTGTTTGATTTTACTCAAAAGGAAAGAAGATTATGGTTTAACGTCCCACTGACAACAAGGTAATTACAGATGGAGCACAACAAAAAAGGTATACCACTATCTGAAGATCAGGTCCTAACTTGCTACAATATAACAGTAGTGTGGGTGTGGTTGATGATGTAATAGCCACAAGAACACACAGAAGTGACAAAATTTTAGCACTATAATAGAGAAGACTTAAATACACAAAACATGTTAGCATGACACTGTGTGTGTGTTTTTAGGAGGGGGGGGGGCATATCTCATCGACAAGATCACTGGAGGTAGAGAAGAAGGTCAGATTGAGTGCAAAGAGTGGGAAGAAGACATTACATCTCTTTTTCAAGCAACAATTGCCATGACTGGTGTTTGTAATGTAATGAGAGTTTATGTAAATAGCCATAGTGTGATGTGAACCTCCATCTCTCAAATGCAAATGACATGACATACCCATGGCAAAGTGACTCATTTCTACTAATATGTCATGTACCGTATGTGACAAATGCTGAATTGCACAGACTAATTGAAAAAATAATACACACGCAAAAACTGAAACTTCCTGGCAGATTAAAACTGTGTTCCAGACCGAGACTCGAACTCGGGGCCTTTGTCTTTCGTGAGTAAGTGCTCTATCAAGATCACACAAAAACTGGTCAGTTTTCTGTTATTTTTCCATTTGAGTGTGTATGGGCAAACAAACACACAACATCATTGTGTCACAGGACAAAGTCAATAACTGGTATTTCACACTGTTTCAGAGGACATAATAAAGTTCATGCAAAACTGGCCAAATAAAATTGCCATTGGTAATGCAATATCACATTCAATACTACCATGCCACTCATTTACTTTGATCCTTCAGTACATTAGCCAATTATTAAATCCAGATGGAGTGGTAAGCAAGAGTTAACAAAAAAAATGTCCATAACCTTGCTAGAGCTTTTACAAACATGGATAATATCCTGCCAAGCTAGTCCTGATATAGATTTCCTGTTCTTCTTATGGTGCCAACAAACACATCACCATTGGAAATCAGTAATTAACCAGTTCACTTAAAACCCAATACTATCCAGACCTTGGAAACTCATAGTTTCTCAACTATCTCTCCTCACTGTTCTAGACACATCAGCTGTCATCACACAAAATATCATTCCATCACCGGCTCATGAAATATCCTAGCCCATCCCTACCCCATCCCTGCTCACAATCAAACAAGAACTATCAGTCTCTTCTGTTCACAGGATAAAATGGTTTACATAATCATTACATAATAAAAGAAATGAAATAAATTCAATTATGTGCAGTGTAAAGTATTTGTTTACACTGATCTGAAGAGGATAATTAAGCACTTTTTATTGTATAATCTGAATCACTAACGGAAACCTTTTTAATAACTCCCCTTTCCAGCATCATGATGTGCAATTGGCCATGTCATACGTAGGCAGTTATAAATGAGTTCTATGGCTATGACAATTATCTACCTGTATGAACCGTCATTATCAACCTGTAACTAACTGCGAACTCTATTATTCAGTTCCCAAACACCTAAACACACACACACACACACACACACACACACACACACACACACACACACACACACACTCACTCACTCACTCACTCACTCACTCACTCACTCACTCTCCTCCCCCCCCCCCCCCCCTCTCTCTCTCTCTCTCTCTCTCTCTCTCTCTCTCTCTCTTTTGAGCACTTCCTTGTACACCTGCTCCTCTAAACAATGCAGATATGAGCTTTCTCTTCAGAATATCCTGTTACTATGTCTGCATAGCTTCTGAAACCCATGTATACTTGATCGAGGTTGCCACAAGTTTCCCCAAGTGAAATTCACTGATTTCCAGACAAATTTTAGCATAAATTTTGAGATGTCAAGGGTAAGTAAACATATGAGTTGACAAAGTAAGGGCTTCTGTAATGAACTGTTTTTAGACGGAGAAAGCAAGCCAAATGGTATATATATTTCATTAAGACCACTGTTGTTATTTTATTTCAATAAAAGGAAACAAAAAGAGGCATTTCCTTGGAGTTGGAAGACAAGTTTAAAATACATTCACCGATTTCAGAAATAACCTCAGAAAAAAGTAGGCCTCTTGAAAAAAATCGGGGAAGAGTTGTGTAAACCAAAACTATATGTAATCACCAATAAAATGTTAGTTCTACTAAGTTTGTTGTTGTCAGTTATTAACCACTGTGTTGTGTCTATTTTTTTTTACGGGTACTGTGTGAATTTTCTTTTGAGAAATATGGGAGTACATAGCCTACAAACTTCCAATGATGGCCACAATTTTGTTCTTGTTATCATCTATACTTCCTAATAAATATATAAATTATTTTCGTAATGCCAAAATATATGAGAATAAATAAAATGTTTATAAAAGATCGCACTGTACAATGTACTTGCAGCGAGACAGTTGCAATACCTAAAAACAATCGTCCTTTGCCTCTGGCCTGCTGAGGAACACTGCAGTTCTGGATCCATGGATAACCGCCGGAAATCTTCCACATTACACTACACACAAACAGACCCGACCTGCGCGCAGATCAGTGACACAAGATTAAATGGGAAGAGGCTGCACATTAGTGGGAAACGATGAGCTTCAGATCAGCGGGCCTAATCTGTTAGAGATACCTGCAGAAATGGCCTACGGTTTTGGTCTGTCATGGGAAGTCCACTCATATATTCACGTATCACAGACACCATGTTGACGAAATGAGACAGCAGTGATCAAGCCATGCAACAGATAACTTGTGCAAATGCTCTGAGAATCAATACTAATGAGGATAGATAGAAACTCAATGTAAAGATTATCACTGAGCCACAGACAAGCATGTAGAAAAGACAATGACATTCTCACACAAGCGCGCGCGCGCACTTGTTGGGGCTTATGGACACTCAACATCAATGTCATCAGCACCCTGACACACATTAAAAGAAACGAATGTGGGCAAATTTAGTAAAATGGAAGGATACATGCAAAGAAAGTGGGAAAAGGTGCAAAATGCTGTATAAGAAAATAAAACTTAAGGAAAACGAGAAAGGAATGTCAAGGATGCCACAGGAAATTGTCTCTGGCTGGCCATTTACGTAAAACATGGGCGGCAAGTCAACTGCGGACCACTGGTCAGAAAATAAAACACAATCCAATAAAAGGTGGCGCACAGTTACCTGGATCAAATTTCCGGCCACAGCTTTTGCCAGAAAATAAGAGCACGCAAGCATGCACACACAAAATCACTCAGACACAACTCATGCACACATGACCAGCGTCCGCAGCTGCTGCATCAACAACATCCGAGAATCAGATCCAAACAAATGATTCCTCACGCTTCCCTGCCTCTCGCCAGCAACTGCTAGGCTAGTGGCAAGAAGTGGTGGCAGCACTGCCTGCAAGCTAAGGGGAGTGTTAGAGGGGAGAAATAATAAGAATGAAGGTGTAGGAAGCGGTGCATGTACTCAGCTATGCCCAGCCAGCGGTGATGCATGACATCTCAGTAAACAGACCATTTCATCTACTGAGACAAAAACAAGATTATTCCAGAGCTTTTTTCCCCCAAATTTCCCTGACGTGTTTGATATTCCCTGATATTTACCCGATTTTCAGAACTTGTGGCAACCCTGTTGATACTGCTTACTGCAGTCAACCTATGGTCTCCTCCTACAATTTATATTCACCACACAGTTCCCTCCATACTGAATTAACTATTCTCTAATATTTTAGAGTGTGCCCAACCTTTCCCTTCTTTTGGCCATTTAAGTTATATCATAAAGTTATTTCTCTCCAAATCGATGCAGTATCCCTTCATTAGTTACTTGATCTTCTCATGTCATTTTCAGCATTTTTCTCTAACACCACATGAGACTTTTAGGCATTCATTAAAACACACACTAAGAAAGTAAAAACAATTTTAAATGTGTATAAATCATATATAAATACCACACACACACACACACACACACACACACACACACACACACACACACACACACAGTATGGTGTGCTAGCAGAACATAATATTGTAAATTATGGAAAAGTAATCAGGTGAAATTTAAACATACATCAACAAATCATTGTAAAACTTTAATAAAGCATTAGAAAAATGAAGCAATGGGTGAAAGCAAACACACACGTTCTCCAACCTCGTAATACATGCATCAATAACTTCAAAAATTCAGTTATTGTAGTCCAGTGATGAGTCAAGCAATAAGAAAATGAATCTTCCAAAATTATGATTTTAGACAATCCACGAACAAAAGTACCTAACAAACTTTCTTCAACTCTGAACTCTAAAAACTTGTTGCGGCCATCGTACTAACTATTTAGAGTAGACTATATGTGGTAGACAAGAAAATCTCAATGTGCATTTCAAATAACTCTTACTTTGGCGTTTTGTGTACATTCTCGAGACGTATTTTCATCTGGCACAAATAATAACAAGAAACAATTTAGGTCTCAACTTTACTCGATTTCATTACCAATTACTTCGGTTTAATATGTATTCTAATATACTGTAGCTATCTAAATACGAACATACGCAGAAATCGGACAAGTTACTGCGCTTCCGCCTAGAAAATCATTCCTGAAAGTTTTCTCGTTGTCCAGTGTACAATTTAAACGAATAATTGTGTCATCAACTGTTTAACTGTAACCAGACACTGTAGGTTGTACACACACGTACGCGCCAACACCAATGTAAACAATACCAGGTAGTTTAAATATTAGCGAGAAAGAGTATGTGTTGTTCCATGATGATATTAATGACTTACCGAACTTTAATATGGAAAGGCATCTTTTTAAAGTTTAAGAACAAGAGAAAAGTGAACACAAATCGTTAAATAGCGTTAATTTCATACCATAACCTGTCTTTTCGCATAAGTGTCAATTTCACTACTTAGAAAACACGAACCACATAACGGTGTAGTAAACCTCTGTATTCACACAAAGAAGTTAATGATATTTATACAATTACCTCGTTCTGGACTCAGTATGACAGAACTCCCTCCTCACTCTCTCGAACTACCACAAATTCCCCAATTTCCTATGATTAACGATGCTTTGGTGATTGGCTGTTACGGGAAACTTACTACCAAGCTGCGAAGTCACAGCCTACTATATCGTTACGTTCCGAGTGAGTGCCACTACACATCTCGCAATTGATTATAACTTTTATGGTAGGAAGAAACATTGTTGTGCGAATTTTTAGAAAAGATTAATGCTCAAAACAATCACGGCTTTGTTATTTATATTTAGTTAATAAGGACCGAACAGAAGACTGCGACCAAACGATCGATATAGGTTTGCTTCTTATGTTCGAGCGTTGCATGCCGGGTAAGCATCACTGCGGGTAAGGCTGCGCGGAACTGTCAGCGTTGTTATTTTTCGCGTAAAGTGGAATGTGCAGCTCGTTTGCCGTGCAACTGTAGTGCTCGAGACATCGTTACATAGTTCGTCAAGTGAAGTGTTCATTGGATTATCACAGAAATGGGAAACATTTACACCGTGGGACCAAACGAAGCCCTCATTGTATCAGGTAGGCGTAACTCATGTCTTAATTTTCCCACCCCAAAGTGCGACAGTAGGTTTTTAAGTGTTTTCGCCAAGTCTCACTTCTACAGAAGCTTTATACGGAACTGAGCAACTGTTCAGTGTTAGTTACATAAAGCCTCTTTCGTTACTACTCCTGGGGAACGAAAATGCTAAACATTACATGGGCAGCTTAAATGCAGAAGACAGTCGCCTCCAGAAAAAGCGAACATATTTTACGGGCATAGAAACAAGAGCAGTACTCATATTCTCTGTTTGCTGTTCTCAGCAATGAGTTTACTTGTTTGTGTTCTGCATTTATGACAAGCGCGGAGAAGCGGCCGCGAAATATTTGCAGAGATTGTGTCCCGGCGAACTGTAGCGTGTCTGAAGTTAGAAATTACATTGTGGTCGTTGTTAGATACAGAGGTCACTTACCAAAGCGCACTCTGAAAGACTAGTTTATTAAAAACTTTAATTAGCTTCAGCGCGCCGTACCAGCGTCAAGACTTAAGAGCTAGGTTGTGTTCTTCAGTTGGAAGACTGGTTTCATGCAGCTCGCCACGCTAATCTATTTTGTCTACTGCAACCTATTTCCAATTGAATCTACTTGCTTAGCGGAGTCTTACTTTTTTAATTCCTGTATGTTTTACGTCATCTAGACGTAGCCCTACATTTTTTTCAGATATGCTGCCCAACGTAGTAAAACTTCATCTGTAGTGCTACATGAATAAAAACTTAATACAAACGTGACACAGCATTCTCGTATATGCTAATGCAGTTAACTACTGTATGTGTGATTCCCCTTCCAATCATGCACTGGCGAGTGTCAAAGTCAGTGTTAATGTCCTGGACTCGCATTCGCGAAGACTGGAGTTATACCCAGTCCGACCATCCTGACTTGTGTTTTCCATGGATTCCCCAAGTTGCTAACGTGAATGCTGGGATAGTTTCTTTGGTGACGCCATGGCCGTCTTTCTGTCCTACCCTTACATAATCCTATCGTGTTTTGAAGTGTTCTTTATATATATATATATTGCTGTAGTGTATCTGATATGTCCGTTACTATTGTACTAAATGGTCTATGGACGAATAAATAAATAAAATACGTACGAAGTGAAATGAAATTGTCTAACAATTGTAACGAAAATTGTGACATTTTGTTTTATAGCCTGCTGCTTTCGTTATATTTCTTCCTTTTCTTGTTCGCGACTATCTTATTTGGAACAGTAGTGAGTACAACTTTTCTCGCGGGTCTTCCTTGGTTGTACTGACGAATGTTGTGACAAGTTACTACTTAAGGTGGCTGTTTTTGTTCCACTCGTTTGAACTTATAGCAAATAGGTGATATGTAGTCATTCTTGTTGTTGATAGAAAGTTCGCCAAATTCCCAAGAAACACCTTTCGTGGCGCGTTAATTCATTAAGTCTATAACATCATTTCGCATCCTGCGGCATACTTAATAATAGAGAATTAATGCGATCCGTGCACAATTTGTGCCTTCTAATCGGTGGCACGGTGGTCAGCACAGTGGACTCGCATTCGGGAGGCAGACAGTTCAAACCTCCTTCCGGCCGCCCATAGTTAGGTGGTCGTGTTTTCCCTAAATTGCTCCAGGCATATGGCGAAATGGTTTCCATGAAAGGGACACGGCCGATTTTCTTCCCTCTCTTTTCGTAATTCGATCTTGGCTTCGTCTGTAATGACCCTACCGTCGACTTGACATTAAACTCCAACCTTCCTCCCTTCCTCCGACTACGCGAAGTATGCAGATGAGTGGACGTAAAATAATTAAAACATTATAGTTTCAGCTTTTTAGTGATTGTACTGATCGAAATTTGTGTGTAGACCCTATGTTCTACCACATAAATATTGTAGGTTTTCACTTCATCGTAAACAGTTTGAAGTGTTACACTTCAACATATTTCCTGTCATATTATAAAATTATAATGGAAGTTTTTTTTGGGTCCAGCAGTTAATGAATCGAAAAAACGAGCAGGTTGTATATAGAAGCAAGCGGACTCACCATACTATAGAAACGACAGCGGTGCAAACGGCAGCTCGGTTAATCCAGTAGAAAAATAATAGTTTAATTTACATAGACATCATTTCTCTGCCTCTAAAGAAACAAAGCTATCAAAGACAGTCAACAGTGTTTTACGCATTAAAAAAATAAAACTTGCTTCAAAATTTCATGTTAGCGAAATATTTTGTTCCTCCTCCATTCCGCCGACCGGAGTGGCCGTGCGGTTCTAGGCGCTACAGTCTGGACCCGAGCGACCGCTCCGGTCGCAGGTTCGAATCCTGCCTCGGGCATGGATGTGTGTGATGATCTTAGGTTAGTTAGGTTTAATTAGTTCTAAGTTATAGGCGACTGATGACCTCAGAAGTTAAGTCGCATAGTGCTCAGAGCCATTTGAACCTCCTCCATTCTGTAGTTTATGACTCCTTTACCTCTCTTCTGTTTTTAGCGCAGTTCTCTTATAATATGAACGCTTATAATATGTATAAGTTATTTTTGTTTGAGATTACAAACAATTGTTGTAAGTGAAAGAGTTTGCCAAGAGACTTACGGCGTCTGCAGCTGTGCTGATAGTTTGCTGATGCATTCCAGATTCCAGATTGGTCTGCAGGAACAAAGGAGTTCTCGTCAGTGCCCATCACAGACCGACCCTGCTGCATGGAACCTAGTCATTCTTGGTCTATCACCGGCATATCTTTATTTATTCCTTTTATTTCTTGTTTTAGCCAACAGCTGTAACTGGTGTGACACTCCCCTCCATCTCTTCTTGTCTCGTACGCATGTGTCTCGTGTCCCACTATGCTCAACGCTTCCAGTTTTATCTCACTGTTGATCCCTCTAGTACACGACGTAACATTTGTGCCAGAAATCTATCTCTCCTGTTCAGTGCTTCCCCTAGAGCCGCCAAATCTTCCTTCCACTTTCCATTGCTTGCTTTATCTGTTCGCTTAGGCTGCTACTCTTGCGCCATGTAATGGAAAAAAAACATTTTTAACATTTTCTCAGTCAACGTTTCACTTGCTTATAGCATTATTTTTACATTGCTACGTTAAAAAAGGTGTGTGTTAATTTTGTATTGTATTGTCTACGTTTGAAGTACTAGAAGTATTTCATTTGTGTTATCGTAGTTCTCGTCGCCTTGCACGCGAAACAACTTTGTATATCAACGTCACGACGGCGGAAAAACTCACTAGACAGTCGCAAAGACACCTTCTCAGGCGTGGCACACGAATACAAGTCTAATTTAGCTCCATTTCACCGAAAAAGTAGTACACGTATTTTTTTACAGATGTGCCTTATACTAAGCACGTTTAAAAGTTCAGTACAGTATCACTTAACTAAGAACAGAACAGACAAACATTAGAAGAGGACATAAAAAGTACAACATCAGAGGAAATCAGCTTTTTAAGGAGGTGAAGGCGTTCGCGGGAAACCAACAGGTTCCTGTTGAATTGTTCATGGCGCTCAGTCACGCTACTACTAGTACATCTGGCACGCTACAATCGGTTTATCTTAGAAACTGTTTCGGAAACAAAGATTCGATGTTTTTGTAGGAGGTTTGGAGTAAGGGTATTAGCTAAAGTGTAGATGTCAATAAGAAGTAGCAGGTTTGTCCTGACTGTAGTCAATCATGGCGCAGAAGACTGCGAATCGAGCGCTGCGGTGCAGTTATTTCGACGCAGGACTTGCAGTGGGATGGAGCGACGTTCAAATCCGGTCACAGTATTTTGTAAGGTATCTGTGATTTGCATTAAAAGTTGCTTCTGAGTGTTGGATTCTTTTAGCTGCTGTAATTTTGTGTGGCATCGGACTAGTTATTAATTTTAGAGCACTGGTGGGTAGCCTTAGTAAACATATCGCAACAGTGCAGTTGTTAAACGTGTACCTAAGCGACACTCCTCTTCGTCCTCCCGATCATAACTAGCTCCATAACGGCAAAAAATTACGAGAAGTGGTTTCTTGAAATCGCGAACAATTTGTGTGAAAGGCATCGTTTCTTGTGTGACTTTGTAGGCTTCCCCGGCTTGATAAGTCTTGAAAGTCTCCTCGGTGTTGCTGCTGGATTCTGAAATAAACGTGATTCGGTATCCGCCTCTCCTTAATCTTCAGCAGAACGCTGCTGCTGCTGCTGCTGCTGAACTCTCTTCAAAACTGATGTCAAGGCTGCAATTGGTCGTCCAACATAGACATCCGTACCGTACACGGCGCATGAGCCGGCCGTCACGTGACTGGGTTGGCGGAACACCGGCGGCAACGATATATCGCGCTTAATTTTCAAACACTCGGGCTGGTCGCACCGAAGAACGTTCTGTCTTGATACGGCATAGTACAGGGTTCCGCGTCCTGCTAAGAGGAAAACCATTCTCTCTAGCAATCAGCTTGTCTGCCAAACTAATTTCAGTTGCCTCTTTATAAACACTGTTCCAAAAAACCGGAAATGTTTGCAACTATCACAGTGTCGTTAGATTTCATTCCCTCTCCCTGGTTTAGGCAATGTTCTGCCATCGCCGATTCGTCCGGCTTTGTTTGTAAGCTTGTGTGACGTTGATGTTCCACGCACTTCTTCTGAACTGAGTGAATCGATCGACTGTTGTATGGCCTCCGACAGAGACAAGGATTTTTATGTATACCAGACTTCCTAAGCCCCAAATCTTTTTCACAGAGCCGAGTAGTGCCCCGATCTTGGAAGGTGGAAGGAATTTGCTCTTAATGTTAAAACTACTTAAAATTCTTCCAGTCTTAAACGATAAGCCCCTAGTGTAAGGAATGAAGACCACAATTATTTGCTCCTCTTCGTGCACCTCCGGGAATGGTCCAAACTGCGTAACCCGACGAATCTGCATCTCAGAGTTTCCATTTTCCTTAAAAACAGCCATCAAATGAGCAAGATCTTGGGTTAAACTGTCCGCGTCGGAAATGGTATATGTTCTGCGTACCAGACGCCGTTGCGTTGGTACTTTGGATGGCAACTCCTAGCGTGCAGATACCGATCGATGTATTTCTGCGAAAACTATGTCCCAGAGTACTTTTTTTTTTGTTTAAACGACAACGTCCAAAAATGGAAGCCTCCCATTACTTTCGACCTGGGATGAAGACAGTTGAAGTGGCCCAACGGCCCAACAGTCTGTTGAGAGTATCGTGTCCACGAGGCCAGACGAAGGAGGTGTTATCTTCGTACCTCCAGAAGCACGTTGGTCGCAAAGCTGAAATCCTCAGTGCCGCATCCTCGCGGTCCTCCGTAAATAAATTGGCTGATATGGGCAATAAAAGACTCCCCAAAGCCACTCCGTCATTCTGTTAAAAGTGTTGCCATTAAACGAAAAATACGTGGATCTCAGCACACGACGACAAAGCTTGACGAACTCTTCTTCCAGTTTTTCAGTGATCAAGTTCAGGGACTCTCCCTTTAAGTGCGATATATCGTTGCCGCCGGTCTCGTACGAAGGGCGGCGCCACCAGCCCGGTCTTGGAGGGCAGCAGCTGCGATGGCGGCGCATGCGCTGTCTACACTACTAAGGGCTATATAGGACGATGAACTGCAGCCTCGGTGCGAGTTTTCAGCGGGAGTCAGCAACAGCAGCGTCCTCCTGAAGAAGGTGGACAGGTGGATCGCCGAAATATTGAGTGACGTTGGTTTGAGGATCCGGCAGCAAACCTGAGGAGACTTTAAAGGCTAAATTTCTTGTGTGTACAGAAAATTACCCTACGGTGTCCACTGTCCATGCACACCGCAGCAGCATTCACACGATTTCACAGACGCCTCTAGATTTAGCCATTGCTTCCAGTTTCAGTAAGGTCGCCGTAAAATACTGTCTGTTTTCTCATTTCATACGAAAACGCAGGTAAGTCAGTGGTTAGTAATCTTCGTGCATTTTTCTGCATTCCGAAATCACGACTGATAACGCCTCTCTCAGCTGACGAACACCGAAACCAGCTTAAGACATCACACACTGTCCGGTGGACACAGACATCGCGGTAAGTGTAAATGGGGGATGCTTCCCATACTCGTATGCGATCTCTCGGAGGCACACTCTGACCACATCGACTCCGCGCTCGCCAGTCACTGAGCGCAATGATCGTTAAGCTCTACGTTGTGTCCTGAAGTGACGCGGCAAAAAGTCCGACAATATTTTATACATATTTCGGTAGCATGTGTGAAGTACATTTCTTTCTCTCGTTGCGCCTTGTCCCGCGCCAACGCGGGGTCGGCCGTGTTACTACGGATTTGGCAGTATTACGTGCTGAGTGTGCCCGCATGCCCTTCCTGCCGCCATCCCCAATCCGCCAGGAGGTAAGTAAGTAGTGTACCCCAGCTGTCTGCGTTTAGTGTAAGCCACGAAACAGTGCGAACGTGTTCAGATGTCTGTAAGTCGTGTAACTGAGGTGGAACGTGGGGACCAGCCCGGTATTCACCTAGCAGGATGTGGAAAACCGCCTAAAAACCACACCCAGGCTGGCTGGCATAGCGGCCCTCGTCGTTAATCCGCCGGGCGTATTCGATCAGGGGCCGGCGCGCCTGCCCGAGTCCAGGAATCAGCGCATTAGCGCTCTCGGCTAACATGGCGGGTATGTGCGAAACACATCTTTTATGTCATTAATGTAAATGTGACTGCCGACTTCCTGATTCAACGATCTGAAAATACTTCCTCATATGTTTAAATCCAACGTATGCAAGGAGCTACGCAGTAAATCTAAAAATAAACCCCAAAGAATGTAATATAGTAAAGATAAACTGAATGTATAATTAGGAAGCCTTCACGGGTCTTACTTGCCCACGGCCAAATGGGTTCAACAAGTGCTGTACGGGGAAGCGATAGAGAACAGACTGACGACAATATCTCGGCACCGCCCTGTTGCAGGCGCGCGTGGCAGCTCTGAAAGTTCCCTTGCGCCCCACCACGCGACTTCAAACGATCGTCGCACCTGCTCGAACTCTTTGCAGTAGTAATAGATCGATAATAGCAGCGATACTAAGTGCATAGAAGAATATCAACAACGTTCTAGAAGAAAGATTATTTTGACGGTTCGTCGACGTTGCGGTCTCTAAGGCCCTTCTACCCTTCCACCCGGAACATGTTTTCAGGTCTATGGTGACAGTGGCGGTAAACACATCTCGTACTGCATTCGCACGCTCTGTAACGCTATTTCTCATAGTGTAGTCGCGTCTTCTGCGATATTAGCTGTCGCAGATTTTCCGCATCGTTCGCCGCGTGATATCTAGCGACGTGGTGATACATTTATGTGCGGCGTTGCACTTCCAGCACTGAAAACCTTAAGCAAACGAGCAGAGGACTAATCGTTGTTGGGAGCGGAGAACGTACCGCAGAAGAAATGGCAGGAATAACTACCTACCGTAGCTGAGTATGTAAAAACTGGCTGGTTTACATAACTTCAGTAGTATGTCATCCTCCCGCTTTGGTCTGGCGAATACGACAGCATAATCTGTTTCAAAGAAAAACACGGATTTCAAGAAATCAGTTCTAATGAATCAAATACTAGCTGTTACTCTCAATTCGTTTTTACGGGCGATTGTATATTCACTTCAAATTTCTAAACAAACAATGCCACAAATAACATCTAAAGTTTCTGAAGCACTGTTTGAAGGCCTGAACAATAATAAAAGATAACGGAATGGAATAAAGTCGTTAAAATACAGATTTTATCGATTTTTTATTTAAAATTAATTTACAGCGCTGCTGACACAACGGTGTAGTATAACTTCTTCCAATTTCGCCTCTGCCTATATTGATTGTAGTGAATATGGCACGGGTTTATGTGCTCCTTTATGCCCCTGCCACATGGACACACTGAAGAATCCATATTTTTGTAAAAGTTCAATTCCGTTTCAAACAGGGTCTTATTTATTTTTGGTTTCCACCTTCTGCAATGTATTTAATCCTAGCGTTTCAGAGGCAAAAATATAAGAGTTGGGCAGTTTTCTTTGCGTGGTCCATTCCATTTTACTGCATACGACCAACGATCACTAACCCTAAACGGCAGCAGAACTCGAAATATAGACGTAAGCTACAGCCATACAATAGCAGTACACAGTAGCTGATTTGTGGGGACATTGCCATGTTATATCCGCGTTTCGACACATGTTTGCGGCATTATGCAAACATCGGCCGCCCGGTAGTTGCCGGAAATATTTTTGAAAACAATTCCCAAATTCTTTGCTTTGGTAACAGATTACTGGCCCACATGAATATGGCTGAGGAAAGAAATCAGACGACGTCTGATTGAAGCAACCATCCCGGTATTCGCCTCGTGTGTTGGTGAAATAGAGGAAAACCTACCCAGGCGGGTCTGAACGGAAATTTGAACTCGCACCTCTCACATATGAATTCAGTATGTTGTTCAACGCCTGCCAGTGCGGCCGAGTTGCTCTAGGCGCTTCAGTCTGGAACCGCGCGACCGCTACGGTCGCAGGTTCGAATCCTGCCTCGGGGCATGAATGTGTGTGATGTCCTTAGGTTAGTTAGGTTTAAGTAGTTCTAAGTCCCATAGTGCTCAGAGCCATTTGAACCATTTTGTTGTTCATCAATGCATCACTTCGCTCGTTACTACTGCTTTAAACGCACGTGACCCATTCGGATGGGTGCTCTCCACTGTCTATTTATCGGACCTGATAAAATATAGATTTATCAAAGCGGTTGTCGTACAAGTTTTTTTTTATTGGCTTTCGGGCCGTGCCCATTCAGCCATCTCACTAGTGTAGTATCACGTACGACGATACGACCCTAAGGCCAACACAACACCCACTCCCCGAACTGAGAAAATTTCCAACCCAGCCGGGAATCGAAGTGGGGCCCCTTTGCTCCGCAGTCCTCCCTGCTGACCGCCCATCTACCGAGGCAGACTTCGTAAATATTTGTAACAATGGAACAAAATCTGGGGTGTGTAAAACTTCCGGTAGTAACAAGGCTAGCGCAGGGCAAAAATTTGCTCCTATTGTAGCACAAAAAGGACGAATATTTCCTCGGAGCAGAGTTCCGGGTGTAAAAGAAGGGAACCAGCTTTTCGACTTACGTGGCAGCTTCTAAGAAATATTAAGTCAAAACTACTTGACATGTTTGCGCTCCTTTATTTGTTGGTATTATTACCCATGTCATGCAATATAATGCATCCTATCAAATAAAGTTATAAATCGTGTTATGTCGTGTAACATGACACATGCCATCATGTCATACAACATACCATTTGTCACATCGTGCAGTATGAAATTTAGGATGCATGCGTCCCCACTGTGGGATACTACCTATTACAGATGCATTCCCACTCTCGGATACTTCTTATTGTATGTGTATCCCACTATCTAGAAGCACATAAATTTCTGCCTGTTTGTTCTTACGCACCTCACCACACATATAACAAGGTCTGGGTTTAAGAGATCTCGCTGCGCAGCAGAACCCAATTCGTAAAAAAAAGCACGAATATGTGAAGATGTATTGATTTAAATGTCTTCGAAACGGCCAGACAAGTCGAAAAGCTAGTTCCGTTCCTTTACATCCCTTACTCTGCCCAGGACATACTCCCTTGTTTTGTGCCAGGCTAGGAGCATTTTTCATTCTGGTTCCCAACTTTTACTCTACCATAATTTTAATATTATACCTTTGAAAGCGAAGTTTCAATTTTATCGTAAGAATGCGTATTTTGTTTTTAAACAGTTTTCGCGCGTTCAGTTCATATGAGAACGAATTTTAGATGCTAAGTTTATCTCGATTTTAACCATCGTATCTCGACAACTGATAAACTTTACTCGATAAAAGAAATCGTTTTGAGTTCATCCGTTTACATACCTTCGTGCGAAGTTTGAACAGATTCGCACAAGTTTATAAGAAGAGAAGTGGCGCGCTTCAGAAACCTCCAAGAAAAACGTGTTTCTTGCACGTAAAATACAAACGAAAGCAAGATTTTTTCGAGTGGTTAAAACTTATCTTACAAGGGAACCTCCCCATCGCGCCCCCCTCAGATTTAGTTATAAGTTGGCCCAGTGGATAGGCCTTGAAAAATTGAACACAGATCAATCGAGAAAACAGGAAGCAGTTGTGTGGAACTATGAAAAAAATAAGCAAAATATACAAACTGAGTAGTCCATGCGCAAGTCAGGCAACACCAAGGAGAGCACGAGTTCAGGAGCGCCGTGGTCCCGTGGGTAGCGCGAGCATCTCCGGAACGAGAGGTCCTCGGTTCAAGTCTTCCCTCGAGTGAAAAGTTTACTTTCTTCATTTTCGCAAAGTTATGATCTGTCCGTTCCTTGGTTGACGTCTCGGTTCACTGTAATAAGTTTAGTGTCTGTGTTTTGGCGACCGCACCGCAAAACCGTGCGATTAGTAGACGAAAGGACGTGCCTCTCCAATGGGAACCGAAAACATTTGATCGCAAGGTCTTAGGTCAACTGATTCCTCCACAGGAAAACCCGTCTGATATATTCTATACGACACTGGTGACGGCATGGGCGTCACATGACAGGAATATGTTGTCGACACCCCTAACTTGTACACACGGCGAATGGGTAAAAAGATTCTTCTACCTTGCCCAATTTATGTTTTCTTGTGGATTTGATAATCACTCCCAAAAAAGTGATGAAAACATAAGAGTTTGTCATATAAACTGCAACAAATGAATGCAACAGTTTCACAGTTTTCCCTGTGCTCTGTCAGATAATAATTGTCTGAAAATAAACAAATAAACTTTTCAGTTTAGGGAAGACATGAAACAAGGACTTCTCGTTCCGCAGCTGCTCACGCTAACCACGGGACCACGGCGCTGCTAAGCTCAGACTCTCCTTGATGTTGCCTATCTTGCGCATGGACTACTCAGTTTGTATATTTTGCTTATTTTTTTCATAGTTCCACACAACTTCTTCCTGTTTTCTCGATTGATCTGTGTTCAGTTTTTCGAGGCCTATCCACTGTGCTAACTTATAACTAAATCTGAGGGGGGTGCGATGGGGAGGTTCCCTTGTTAGGCCAAGGTCCGATACACCCGTGGATCGAATTTGAGCCATCAGCCTCGTTCCAGTTCGGAATTATTTAAGGTGATCGTTTTCGCACGTAAAATCCGAGCGGGTCACATACATATAATTCCATTAGCTGAGCATTAATTTCAGCCCAATTAACATCTTTTGCGAAAGGAATTAATCGATTTGCGCAATTTAACTGGGCGCCAGCTCCAGTTCGTTGTTCACACTTTAATATGCTGTGACTTAACTATAGCAAGACAGATACTCGAATAACTATACAAATGGCCACTACTCCAGGTTAAATCAAACAATTTTCACCCCATGTTCCTAGCTCAAATGGGAACCTAGCAAGACGCTCCGAACCGCGATTCTGCGAGCAGCCTTTTCTTACATGTTTGTTATAGCGCTCCCACGCAGTAACTATTGTACATGTGCCGTCCCGTCCCATATACACATGGTCACCCTGTCGTACGACTAAAGTGGCGTGCTTCGTCGTACTGACACAATTTGGCATGACGTAAGAATTTTTCCAGACCTGTTTATGGATTCATATTTCAGGCCAAGTTCACTAAAAAATCCACTTGAATGAAAGGGACGATTCTACAAGTCATGGCAATTATCAGACAGCTACAAATTGTCGTCAAATGCGGCTGGCAGCGTTGAAAATATTACGTCCATCTGCTTTCCGTGTTGTATATGCTTGTGGATCGCTTGGGATTATCCAGCGAGGGACAGGGAAAACAAACTACCGGCCTCCTCATGCTCCGCCTATCCCAATCCGCGGGAAAAATTGTCATCTTCGTAAACCGAATTCGCATAGTTTCCCGCCACACAGACTTATCAACTCAGTATCGGTTTGAGGAAAGCCACAACATGTAACGGATGCTGATTGGTATCAAACTTCCCGAGAGTCGTTTCTCCTGTGCTCTCTAAAGCAGGACTTCACAACATACGTGCTCGCGGAGCAAGCTGTGAGCAGCAAGGCGCGAGCACGGAGCAGCGCGAGCACGCTGCCCCCACTACCGGACCAGAGCGGAGAGTGGGGAGAGTCACATGGGGCACGCAACAGCTGCCGTCAGTCAATGTAAATCCGCGGCCACCTGCAGGGATATCACTCACGAATTATTACTGTGACAAATGAAACAAATAAAGGAGAATGTACACGTGCCACATAATTTTATTAGCTTAGTGTATGCCTCTACATTCGTATTAATTTGTGAACTGTTACACAATAAAAGGTGTCACTGAAGTGTTGGATTCTCGGTTATCGTACTTTTTGCCCTTTACAATTGCGTCTATGTTCGGAGTAATTATTCTTGTGCATCGTAGACGCAGCGTGCAGTTTAAATTTCGATCAGACAATGCGTTTCTCAGGCGCGTCTTGTTACATTTCATTGCAGAGAACAGTTATTCACAAACATACGTGGAACCGAACATTGATATTATTGCAGCCGCCAGTTTGTGCAAATGAGGAAATCTATCCTGAGGGAAGTGTCTGTAAAATTCCAAAATGTTTTTCTTGTTCGGAAATTTGTCTCTGTATTCTGTCACACTGCAGCTCAATAATTTCTAGTTGCAGCTCAGGACGAATCTCTCCAATATTCGCTGAATATGGAGAGGAGAACAGATCAGAATCACTGTCTAGTGCTGTCAGATCTTGAAAGCGTTGATCAAATTCTTCCTTAAGGGCAACTAAACTATGTGAATAACGTTCACAGTCTTTGTGAACATCATGATAATTTAGGAAAATGAGCTAGATTTCCTGTTTCCAGCTGACTCACCCAAAGTGTCAATTTCATTTTAAAAGCTCGTATTCGGTCTATGAAATGAGTAATTAGCAGATCTTTACCTTCTAGTGAAATGTTCAAAGCATTCAGATGGCTAGTTAAATCTGCTAAGAACGCGAGATCACATTTCTATGAAGGCTCTTTCAATTCAGGAACACACATGTTATTTATTTCCATGAACATATTTTTCTCATCTAATAGGCAAAAATTCGATTTAATAATTCGCCACGACTAAGCCAGCGGACCTCGCTGTAATAAGGCAGGCTACCATACTGGCTTTCTACATCCTCAAGAAAGCTTTTAAATTGTCTGTGTTGTAGCCCATGCTTCCTTATATAATTGGTC
This sequence comes from Schistocerca cancellata, assembly GCF_023864275.1. Taxonomy (NCBI): domain Eukaryota; kingdom Metazoa; phylum Arthropoda; class Insecta; order Orthoptera; family Acrididae; genus Schistocerca; species Schistocerca cancellata. The sequence goes on from NC_064634.1 coordinate 14,217,502, forward strand.
GTACGAACAACACTGATCACATTTTTAAGAGTGATACTCTTTGCACATAAGTTTTCCTGGTGGATCACACAATGAACGCCCCTTATTTCATTCGGCACGGTCAGTTTTTGCATTTTCTCCTTCAACAGCGCAACGAAACCTAATTTTTTCCCTGTCATCGCTGGTGCACCGTCTGTAGACACTGAAACTAAAGAATTCCACGGCAATCCTATATTTTCAACACTTTCTTCAACACTACTTAAAATATCACCTCCGGTTGTAGTGTTCTTCATGGCTACTATATCGAGGAGCTCCTTCCTCACCTGAAGATCTCTATTAACACCTCTAATAAATATGGAAAGCTGCGCTGTTCCAGTGATATCAACACTTTCGTCCAGAGCTAGAGAATACGCCATAAAATCTTTATAGATATTTGCAAGCTGGCTCTGGACGTCGTCTGCCATGTCCTGTATGCGACGCATAATGGTCATGTCAGATAATGGCACAATCCGAGACTGTTCAACTTTGAGATGGGCACAAATGTTCCGCTGCAACTACCAAACATCTTTTATTAAATCGCCATTAGTGAAGGGGCGCAGGGATTTTGCTAAAAACAAAGCAATTTTGTAGCTCACTCTGAGAGCTGCCTCAGTTGATTTTTCTTCGTCGTCCAGATCTTCTTCGGATAGCTTCCTTTTAAGTTTAATAACTTCCTGTGCACAATCTGGTCCATCACATTTTCCACTTCCGTAGTCTTTCGCGTGGTACGACATATAATGTCGCTGCAAATTAAATTTCCTAAAAGAATTCAGCGTTTTGTGACATACTAAACATTTTGCAACACCATCTTTTTCTGTAAACAGATACAATTCCTCCCAGTGGGGGTTGAACTGCGAAAGCATGGTTGGGGTTACACAACGGCGACTTGACATGATTCTTAACCAGCGAAGTGACTGTTAGAGGTGATCGTAGTACTTTAAACGTTACAAAGTCGGCGCGAATTCAATAGGCACGCTGCGGTCCTATTCATACGTACGCGCGCATTTCCCCTCCCTCCCCTCCCTCCCCTCCCTCCCTACTCCGCGACCTTGCACCTGGTCGCGAGCACGTGCCTGAGCAGACGCGAGTACTCGCGCTCAAAACCGGCCAATTGTTAAGCCCTGCTATAAACTCTTGGCAACAGAAAACGTCAGATAACTCTGCATTCTCAAATCGTCTGGTAGCCTTTTATCTTCAAATTGCGGTGTTATTTCTCTTGTTACCAGCCAATGTCTCAGAATTACGCATGTTTTACGCTCAAAAATTATGACGTTCTTGGAGAAGGAAAATCTCGTCTATAAATATCAACACGGATTACTGCGAAACTCAGCTTGCTCTGTTCCTCCATGAGACCCACAGTGCCGTAGACAATGGTGCTCAGGTTGATATCGTGTTTCTTGACTTCGGCAAGGCATTTGATACCGTCCCGCACTGACGTTTACTGAACAAAAAAAAATAAACTTACAGAGTATCGGAGCAGATTTGCGACTGGATTCAAGACTTCATTGCAGACAGAACTCAACTCGTCGCTCTTAACGGAACAAAATCGACAGACGTGAAGGTAATTTCCGGAGTACCCAAAGAAGCGTGGTACATGTTTATAACATACACACATCAAAAAAAGTTTGCATCACCCGGTTACGAGAGTTCCGCAACCTGTACAGAAATTTGGAGTAGAGACCAACATAAACATCGTTTCCGCCCTTTTTATTGCTCATGAAAACCACACATTGCATCTCGTACAGTGAGACATTCACAGGCGGTGGTCCAGATTGCTGTACACTCCGGTACCTCTGATACCCAGTAGCACGTCGTCTTGCATTGATGCATACCTGTATTCGTCGTGGCACACTATCCACAAGTTCATCAAGGCACTGTTGGTCCAGATTGTCCCACTACTCAACGGCGATTCGGCGTAGATCCCTCAGAGTGGTTGGTAGGTCATGTCTGGAGAACATGTTCTACATCTACATCTACATTCTACATCTACATTTATACTCCGCAAGCCACCCAACGGTGTGTGGCGGAGGGCACTTTACGTGCCACTGTCATTATCTCCCTTTCCTGTTCCAGTCGCGTATGGTTCGCGGGAAGAACGACTGTCTGAAAGCCTCTGTGCGCGCTCTAATCTCTCTAATTTTACATTCGTGATCTCCTCGGGAGGTATAAGTAGGGGGAAGTAATATATTCGATACCTCATCCAGAAACGCACCCTCTCGAAACATGGCGAGCAAGCTACACCGCGATGCAGAGCGCCTCTCTTGCAGAGTCTGCCACTTGAGTTTGTTAAACATCTCCGTAACGCTATCACGGTTACCAAATAACCCTGTGACGAAACGCGCCGCTCTTCTTTGGATCTTCTCTATCTCCTCCGTCAACCCGATCTGGTACGGATCCCACACTGATGAGCAATACTCAAGTATTGGTCGAACGAGTGTTTTGTAAGCCACTCTAGCCGAACGATGCCGTTATCCTGAAGGAAGTCATTCACAAGATGTGCACGATAGGGGCGCGAATTGTCGTCCATGAAAACGAATGCCTCGCCAATATGCTGCCGATATGGTTGCACTATCGGTCGGAGGATGGCATTCACGTGTAATACAGCCGTTACGGTGCCTTACTTGACCACCAGCGGCGTACTTAGACCCACATAATGGCACCCCAAAACAAAGGGGAAGCTCCACCTGGGTGTGGCTGCACTCGCTGGACAGTGTGGCTAAGGCGTGGAGCCTGACCGGATTGCCTCCAGACACGTCTCCGACGATAGTCTGCTTGAAGGCATATGCGGGACGCATCGGTGAAGAGAACGTGATGCCAATCCTGAGCGGTCCGACTGTACCGCGCTGCAAGGTGTCGTTGCAAAGATGGACCTCGCCACGGACATCGGGAGTGAAGTTGAACGTCAGGCAGCCTATTGCGCACACTTTGACTCGTAGCAGGACGTCCTGTGGCTGCACGAAAAGCATTATTCAACATGGTGGCGTTGCTGTCAGGGTTCCTCCGAGCCATAATGCGTAGATAGCGGTCATCCACTGCAGTAGTAGCCCTCGGGCGGCCTCAGCGAGGCATGTCATCGACAGTTACTGTCTCTCTGTATCTCCTCCACGTCCGAACACCATCGCTTTGCTTCCTCCGAAACGCCTGGACACTTCACTTGTTGAGAGCCCTTCCTCTCACAAAGTAACAGTGCGGACGCGATAGATCCGCGGTATTTACCGTCTAGGCACGGTTGAACGACAGACGACACGAACCGTGTACCGCCTTCCTGGTGGGATGACTGCAACTGATCGGCTGTCGTACACCCTCCGTATAATAGGCGCTGCTCATGCACGGTTGTTTACGTCTTTGGGCGGGTTTAGTGACATCTCTGAACAGTGAAAGGGACTGTGTCTATGATACGGTATGCACAGTCAACGTCTATCTTCAGGATTTCTGGGAACCGGGGTGATGCAAAACTTTTTTGATGTGTATATATAAATGACCAAGTAGAATGCGTCGGTAGCGGCTTTAAGACTGTTCGCAGACGATGTGGTTGTCTATAACAAAGTAGCAACGCCAGAATATGGTAACGATTTGCAGAATGACCTCCAGAGAATGGATGAACGGTGCAGGGTCTGCCAGTTGACACTGAACGTAAATAAATGTAACATATTGTGCATACATTAGAAAAGAAATCCACTGCTGTATAGTTACAATACTAATGAAGAGCTCCTGACAGCAGGAGGTCTGTTTGTCGTAAAATACCCAGGAGCAACTGTCCAGAGCGGCCTTAAGTGGAACGACCACATTAAACAAGTAGTAGGAAAAGCAGATGTCCGACTCCGATTCATAGGAAGAATCGGAAGGAAATGTAGCTCATCCACGAAAGAAGTGGCTTGCAAGGGGCCTGTTCGCCCGATTCTTGAGTACATTTCATCAACCTGTGACCCTTACCAGGTAGGACAGATAGAAGAGATAGAGAAATTCCAACAAAGAGAGAGACGTTTCGTCACGGGAATCTTTTAGTCGACACGAGAGCGTCAGGGAGATGTTCAGGAAACTCAATTGGCAGACGTTACAAGAGAGGCATCACGGAGAGATTTGCTATAGAAATTTCGAGAGAGCGCTTTCCGGGTAGAGTTGGACGACATATTACTTCCGCCAAAAACTTCTCGTGTAATGACCATGAGGGGAAAATTTGAGAAATTAGAGGCAGTACAGAGGCTTACCGACAGTCATTCTTCTCACGCGCTGTTCGCGAGTGGAACAGAGCGAAGGGCTCAGTTACAGGCACAAAAAGTACTCAACGCCACGCGCCATTAGGTGGCTTGCGGATTATGACGTACAAGCCAAAATCAGCTAAAAATTTGGATGTAGCAAGTATTCGCATATGTATGAACATTACCTTCCTGACAACAAAACAATGCGTACGAATCTCGCACTAACTACACAGCCCATTTTGTGCATTGTACTGTAGTAGCAGGGCCGGTTTAAGGCACACGCCACGCAAGCCGCTGCTTGGGGCGCCAATACATGAGTAGTGGTTCCGAGCACAGATGTTTTGTTGTGGATCTTCCGACCGTCAAAGGAAGCCGAACTGGTGGGGAGGCTTTGCCGACTGTTTTCTGATAAGAACGCCCCTTCGTATTTTAACTGGACTTAGGAGTGGCTATGCACACAGTACAAAGGCCCGTTTAAATGCTCTTTTTAAATTTTTGCGTTCTTTTTGTCTTTTTTTCTTTCTGCAACATTACTTTCGCAAATAATTAAACTTCTTATTTTATGACTTTCAATTTCTCACTCAGTTTTATGAAAGAAAACCAGAGATGTGAAACATATCCTTAAACCACCCAAGTCGTTATATACACTCCTGGAAATGGAAAAAAGAACACATTGACACCGGTGTGTCAGACCCACCATACTTGTTCCGGACACTGCGAGGGGGCTGTACAAGCAATGATCACACGCACGGCACAGCGGACACACCAGGAACCGCGGTGTTGGCCGTCGAATGGCGCTAGCTGCGCAGCATTTGTGCACCGCCGCCGTCAGTGTCAGCCAGTTTGCCGTGGCATACGGAGCTCCATCGCAGTCTTTAACACTGGTAGCATGCCGCGACAGCGTGGACGTGAACCGTATGTGCAGTTGACGGACTTTGAGCGAGGGCGTATAGTGGGCATGCGGGAGGCCGGGTGGACGTACCGCCGAATTGCTCAACACGTGGGGCGTGAGGTCTCCACAGTACATCGATGTTGTCGCCAGTGGTCGGCGGTAGGTGCACGTGCCCGTCGACCTGGGACCGGACCGCAGCGAATCACGGATGCACGCCAAGACCGTAGGATCCTACGCAGTGCCGTAGGGGACCGCACCGCCACTTCCCAGCAAATTAGGGACACTGTTGCTCCTGGGGTATCGGCGAGGACCATTCGCAACCGTCTCCATGAAGCTGGGCTACGGTCCCGCACACCGTTAGTCCGTCTTCCGCTCACGCCCCAACATCGTGCAGCCCGCACCCAGTGGTGTCGCGACAGGCGTGAATGGAGGGACGAATGGAGACGTGTCGTCTTCAGCGATGAGAGTCGCTTCTGCCTCGGTGCCAATGATAGTCGTATGCGTGTTTGGCGCCGTGCAGGTGAGCGCCACAATCAGGACTGCATACGACCGAGGCACACAGGACCAACACCCGGCATCATGGTGTGGGGAGCGATCTCCTACACTGGCCGTACACCACTGGTGATTGTCGAGGGGACACTGAATAGTGCACGGTACATCCAAACCGTCATCGAACCCATCGTTCTACCATTCCTAGACCGGCAAGGGAACTTGCTGTTCCAACAGGACAATGCACGTCCGCATGTATCCCGTGCCACCCAACGTGCTCTAGAAGGTGTAAGTCAACTACCCTGGCCAGCAAGATCTCCGGATCTGTCCCCCATTGAGCATGTTTGGGACTGGATGAAGCGTCGTCTCACGCGGTCTGCACGTCCAGCACGAATGCTGGTCCAACTGAGGCGCCAGGTGGAAATGGCATGGCAAGCCGTTCCACAGGACTACATCCAGCATCTCTACGATCGTCTCCGTGGGAGAATAGCAGCCTGCATTGCTGCGAAAGGTGGATATACACTGTACTAGTGCCGACATTGTGCATGCTCTGTTGCCTGTGTCTATGTGCCTGTGGTTCTGTCAGTGTGATCATGTGATGTATCTGACCCCAGGAATGTGTCAATAAAGTTTCCCCTTCCTGGGACAATGAATTCACGGTGTTCTTATTTCAATTTCCAGGAGTATATAATAGGGATCATCTGTTATGGACGGCTGTCTGTCAGCCACACACGTAAATGGTTCAAATGGCTGTGAGCACTATGGGACTTAACTTCTGCGGTCATCATTCCCCTACAACTTAGAACTACTTAAACCTAATTAACCTAAGGACATAACACAGACCCATGCCCGAGGCAGGATTCGAACCTGCGACCGTAGCGTTCGCGCGGCTCCAGACTGTAGCGCCTACAACCGCTCGGCCACACCGACTACACGTAAATGTAATGCCACAAAAACTAACAGGGGCCAGATACAAATTTGGTATTCTACTGAGAATTTATACAACCCAAAATAGTTATGTAAAGGATAAATGTCCAAAACCAGTTCCTTGTTGCCATGGGTCCCCCTCTATTGGCCAGCACTCCTGTAAACATGCCGTTCACTGTGTACTGTGGATAGTGTAAAATACTTGGGAGTGGCATTATTAGTAAGCAGAACGTGAATATTAAGAATCTAAAAACTACAATGGAAATTAGAAAAATAAAAAACCTTATAAAGTTGGTTACCTTTCAATTTCCATTGTAACCTTATAAGGTTATTAATGTTCATTCTCTTTAAGTATAGAGGTTGGAGTCAATGCCGTAAATGTGTTTGCTCCTGGAGATTGGTTATACACTCCCACTATAACTAGATTCAGTTCAATTGGAAATTGATTGACAACAATGTGTAATGAACTGCGCATTGTTGGCAGAAGACTTAAAAGATGCGACAAACCCACTTAAAAGACAGCCTACATTATACTTGTTCGTCCTCTGCGGCCGGCCGTGGTGGCCGAGCTATTCTAGGCGCTACAGTCTGGAACCGCACGACCGCTACGTCGCAGGTTAGAATCCTGCCTCGGACATGGATGTGTGTGATGTCGTTGGGTTAGTTAGGTTTAAGTAGTTCTAAGTTCTAGGGGACTGATGACCGTAGTAGTTAAGTCCCATAGTGCTCAGAGCCATTTTCGTCCTCTGCTGGAATATTGCTGCGCTGTGTGGGATCCTTACCAGGTAGGATTGACGGAGGACATCGAAAAAGTGCGAAGAAGGGCAGCTCGATTCGTGTTACTGCGCAGTAGGGGTGAGAGTGTCACTGATATGATACGCGAGTTGGGGTGGCAGTCAGTGAAACAAAGACGGCTTTCTTTGCGGCGAGATCTACTTACGAAAATTCAATCACCAACTTTCTCTTCCGAATGCGTAAATATTTTGTTGACACCCACCTACGTAGGGAGAAATGATCATCATAATAAAATAAGAGAAATCAGAGCTCGAACGGAAAGATTTGGGTGTTCCTTTTTCCACACGCGCCATTCGAGAGTGGAATGGTAGAGTAGTAGTATGAAAATGGTTCGGCGAAACCTCTGCCAGGCACTTTTTTTAAGTGTGAATTGCAGAGTAACCATGTAGACGTAGATGAAGGCAGTAAAATGGCGCAGTGCAACTATCGTGTTTGTACGTGCTCATGGCAACAACAATTTATTGATGTATGGACACGGACTGTCCAAAGTGTGTACCAGGAATGGTGTACCACTCGCAACCATGTAACATTGGTCGTAGAAAGATCCTCACCGACAGGGACCACAGACGACCGTCACACCTTGCCAGTGACAACTGGTTTCAAACTCATCGTTGCTTTGTGCCGTCCGTGAATGCAAGTCCGTCTCAACGAGTTTCCTCTCGAGCTTTACGAAGGGAAGTGCGTGTGATGAGCGCCTAGCGTCAGGTACCCGGCTGAAGGCCACGGTTCACGGCAGCACGTCAAGCTGCACATCCTCACTGGGCCAGACATCTCAGGGACTGAACAGCAGCTGATCGGAGGCGTGTGGAGTTTTCCGACAAGTGGCGACTTTTTGTAAATGATGCAACGCGTGGATATGCTCAGATGATCCAATAAGGCGTTTAACCGACAGTGTGTGAAGGGCGTGCTTAAGATTAGATGTGGTTCTGTGAGTATTTGGGGGCTGTTTCTCGTTCCGTGCCCTGACCTAACCCATTCAGTTTGTGGTGTTCTAACATTCTGCGTGATGTCTGTCTGTTCTAAGTCGTGTCTCCCTACCACTTTCGCGCAACGACGCTCCGAGCGTGTTTTTTAGGGAATTGACTAGTTTGAACCTGGGACCTGTTGCTGGTAAGGAGACGCCAGACCACACATGACATGTAGAGTTCAGAAAAGTTCAGTGAGACTAGCGATGATATAATCAAATACTTAATGATTTCAGCGTCAGCTCCACTGCACTCCCTGTAAAAGAATCTTAATACTAACTAAATTTAGTGGAAGGGATTCAAGGCTTTCCTATTTTTAGTTAGCTGGTAAAATAACGTCGAAAAATCAGTTAAGTTTACCATTGGAAATTTTATACTACTCACAAAACATTGTTCATAAATTGCTCTATTGGTAAAAGGAAATATTTTAATACAGGATGATAAAAACCAACTGCGTTCAACAAAAATGTGAACGAATATTCCCTGAATGGGTTTCAAAGTTCTACAATGGATCGAAGGATGACCTATGCCATATCACATCTATAATCTAGGTTTAAGTTAAGTTTCATAAAAGAGAAAACTATCCAAATGATCTACAGTGACCCTCAATTATCTTTAATTACTTATTTAACTTGTCGCAAGTTACAGTGGCTGATGTGGCTTCTCAATAATTATATAACAGAAAAATCATCGCGTTTCAGATTTTAACTTACGTAGCAAATGTGAATACCATGAGCTTTAATTGACGATCGGCACTAGTATTACGCAAAAAAGGGGGTGTAACAGATCAGACTTCTGCAGTTCCGAGTGTAGCTTTATGCGCTGTTATGCGGCATCGCGTGCGTTCATTACCTTGTCGTTGGTTAGGCAGTGTCAGGGGGCGTCGGGCGACGCAACTCCATCCAGCTCGCCGTCTCGGAAGCAACTCTTTCCTAACTTCTCCTTACTACAATTTACCGAAGTTGGTTTAGAAAAAAAAACTATCTGGCTGTGTTTTCATCTGACCAATCAGGGTCTCAATGTTAACCTTAAGCTCCGCCTACAAAAATTTCCGTCTATCCAATGAGAAACGTTATACTTTTCGTGGTGAGGCAATGTTTTTAAACTTTGCAACGTAACAGAGACGCGAAATAGTCTCACGCTAAAACTTGCAGCTGGTGTTAACGTAATATCTATACTGTTCTTCTGGAGGGCTCTATCTTTTAACATGGGCTGGGGGGGTGGTCCTGACGTAACAGACGCTAAAAAGTCTCACGCTAAAACTTGCGGCTGGGGTGTGGTCCTAGCGGTTAGCTGGCGACGTGGGTGTCTGTCCCTTATCGTAGGGCGTTCCAGCTTAACACGGTTCTGCTCTCGGCTTCTGTTCTCGTTTCTCCCCTCGGAACTGCGTCTGTCTCACGGTGGGAAGGTATGACATGCATTTAGGCGTTCTTGTGGTAATCTGTGGTATTCCATTTGCTCACTCGTTGATCGTATTACTTTGGTTAATTTAATGTCAGGATTTATTTGGAGCTATGTGACATACTGCCGGATTTGCTACGATGTCAGGGTTTTCATGGAAGGTGTTGGATTTGCCTGACACCTTACAGTGTATATCGAGCAATATGTGTGTTTCAACATTTTCAGTGGCCAAGTGTTGCCTGTCCGCTGTATACAGGGTGTCTCAAAAATTTTGGGTGAAATTGAAACAGGTGACAGTAGTTCCACAAGCGATTATATTGAGATAGGGAACCAGTGGTCGGAGAAGCGTATTTGTTGTGTCATGGACATACACAGCGTACACCGTGTAACAAAACGTATTAATTGTTCAATGCATGCACAGCAACGGCGCGTGCAGTTGTGCCACACCCTCGCAAATATACAGGGTGTCTGTTGCAGACAGTAACAGGCAGCGGCTGATAAACAGCGTACAGCGGTGACTACGAAACAGAGATACTGTACATAAATTAGCTCGTAGCACGAGTATCGCATGACGATCGCAAGCATCGTACCGCCGCATCAATCTGTGTCGCACTCATCCCAGTCTCCCCGATCTCTGTTCATTGCATTAGATACTCTGTGGTACTGAGGCCACGGTGAGGTGTGTTACTTTATACACTGCACGAAGCGTGGTCGAAGATGGAGCCTTACTTGTCACAATAGTTAGCAGGGATGCATTTAATGTACAGTGCGACGGGATGTAGTGCCCGTGAAGCAGCACGAATGTACAGAGAATTCTGTCCCAACAGTTGCCATCTTTAATGGAAGAAGTTAATTTACGTGGATACCAACTTGAGAGACGCGGTCTCCTTCACGCCGTAGAAAGGCGGCCAAGGTTCCCGCCAAAGACATGTCCGAACACCAGACTTTGAGGAGATGGTGTTGGATCGTGTGGCCGACCAATTAGCACTGTCAAAAAGAACGTGTACAAGCACCAGGACCAACAGATTTGTAGCCCCAGATTCACTTCTGTCAGTGGATTATCCACCGAAGCGCTGCAGTGCCAAACTTTGTACACTTTTTGTATTCACGGACGTGGCCTCATTCACCTGCGATTGTGTTTCCCAACAGCCATATCTGTACTGAGGACAATCCGCAACGCACCCACATCGGTGGCCACCAACGACGATTCTCTATCAACGTATGGGCGGGAAATGTCCAAGATCACCTAACGGCTTCTGATTTGGTGCCTCCCCATTTGGCTGGTCCGCGTTACCTGGTGTGCCTGCGAGATGTGTTGCCACAGTTCGTGGAGACTGTACCCGTTGTTCTCCGCGAAAGGGCGTGGTTTCAACACGACAGTACACCAGCCAATCTCCGTGTTAGTGTCCGCGAGTACCTGAACAACACGTTCCCTCACTGGTTGGTTGGAAGGAGAGGTCCTGTCCCACGGCCAGCGCTATCGCCGGACCTCACATATGCGGACTACTTCATGAAAACTGATCAAAACTTGCGTGCTAGGGTCCAAGCTGCCTTTCTCCTGGTACAACAGACACCAGGGACCTTAGAGAGAGTACAACAGAACTTTTTGCGCCGTTGCCACGGAATAAGTAGTATGAGCTACGTTGTTAAGCCGTGTACGCTATTTTTGTCCACAACACAATAAATATGCATTTACGGCCATTGGTTCCCTAGCTCAATATAATGGCTTGTGAACCCACTATCAGCTGTTTCAATTTCAGCGAAAATGTTTGAGACATCGTCGCTTCACGATGTGTACACTTCGGACAATTCTGTCTCCTAAGAAGAGAAAGGTGTAGTTTATGACGTGGACACACGCGCTCCTGGTTCGACGAAGAGTCAGCACACCGCTGCACCTCGACTAGTCCGTTAAACCACTGAAAATGTGTGCGACTATTTGGAACAGGGTGCGAAACGTCGAAACAAAAATCCCCGCAATTTGGTATCTCCGTCGGATCTGATCGTGAATGAATTGATTTTGCTGAGTGTGGCATAGCTGAAGAAAATAGTAGACTCACATTAACGGCGACTTGAGGCCATCGTCAAAGCTGGAGGCGATGTATCGTGGGGTGGGGGAGGAGGGACTAATTTTTTGTCCATCGCAATCCTTCCTCCTCCCCTTTCCGCATTTTGCGGGCCACTGACTCACACTATCTGAACATTCGTCGAGTAATTACCACCGTATTTTGAGTCGCCCGAGCCGCTGTTTCCCACGATCACTGTCTGGACCCCTGGCGACCTCGCCCGGTGCCAGAGTGCTCGGCTGCTCAGCGGCCACACCGGAGCATCTGTGCCGGCCACCGCAGGCGTGCTGTCGAAGTGTCTCTCCAGTGCCGAGTCAGAAAGTGCTTCTGGCAGAAAACATTTCTTTGAAATATCAACTGTTGTAGAAACTGTTAGTACGTAGTACTAATTGTGAGAGAAGTGACCGCGGCAAACGCAACATGTTGTACAAACAACTTGGGGACTTTGAAGACAATTCTTTTAGTTATCTACGAATGACTGCAAAGTTGGTCGGCAGTGTTCTGAAGGCTGTAAAAGAAAAAACACGAAAAGAAAATAAAGTTTACAGAGATAGTGTATCACCTGAGCAGCGTCTATTGGTAACATTAAGGTCGTTAATATAAATTCAATTTATTCGTTTTTTGAAGTAGTATATTACAAAATGAGTGAGCAAGAAGAAACTTTCTAGAAGTTAATTTCGATTTCCAAGAAATCGAAGACAGCACAAGGAAGAGTGACACGACGGTGAGCCTATTTGAGGAATTATGTGGGAGACTGCAACAACACAACGTCATTTGAAGCAGAGTTGTCGGAAGTGGTTAAATTGATTGTTCTTCTTCCTGTACCGACTGAAATGCTTTATTATTGTTTGAAAAGTGCCAATATTAAAGCTTCGCCATCCAGGATAGAGAAGAAGCGACTGAAATCACGTAATCAGCAGCGTTTTTCTGGTAGTATGACCTCGGAAGCCAGTCGGCGACGCACCAGGAGCAACCGACACGGCCGTTCGTCAAGCCACAGACCAAGCTACTAACTTAACCAGCTGGCGCTCAGTGCGGCCGGTGTCAAGTGAGCTCACAGTTGTTACTAGCGAGGTGAGTCGCCTGCCGAGTCGCGAGATACCTATGCTCCAAGAGAGGCGCGCTCGCTGTGGCAGGAACGTCGTGTGACAAAGTTAGTGCCCGCTACATCCGAAATTCGAGTTTGTTTGGTGGCTTAATCCCGAGCATCGAGAGTATCATTTTCTTCAGAGACCACATTCCACGTGATAAGCTGAAAGGTCCATTACTCATCACACTGTTGGCAGCACTCTTACGTGGAGTCGAACGACAGCGACAGTGGAGTGATATTCCTTAGATCTGCCGACTGGCATGAGAGGGCAAGTCGGAAACGGGCGGTTGTAGGCGCGGCTAGTGTCAGCAGAGCGGGGCGTCAGCTGCTGGAATGAGCGCCTGTGACCCGCCATTTGACCGCGACCCAGTTGCGTCAGCGCCGCCGCGGCGCATGCGCGCGGCACAGCAGGAAGAGGATGCGCCGCGCCGCGCAGACACTCTCGCCCTCGCTGGCGGAACCTTGGCCGGCTTTCAGACACCTGCTTGCCGGCCACTGACCGGGCACCGCAGCGCGCGGCTCGGCGCTCCACTACTGGCCGCCGGAGTCCACGTGTCTACTAGAGATGGGGGACCCGCTCTTGAACTGATTCATAGAGTTGAATCTTTCAAAGGAGTGAACAATCAGTGATTCAGAAAAAAAGAACGGTAGCTTCAAACGTTTCCCACGGCAGAGAGAGAGAGAGAGAGAGAGAGAGAGAGAGAGAGAGACGGAGCATATCAGCAGCGCCTCTGCTGGTCACAGCACAGTGGACGCCACACAACAGAGCCAGCGCCGGCCTCTGCCCTGCTTCTACCTTGGCTGCCTGCATTGTGCAGTGCCCCACTGGATTTTGTGTTTCACATATGCCGTGCCGTCTCTGTGCGTCGTCTGCCGCGTGCAGTGTCTGGCGCAGCTTAACTTCGCATCGCACTCTGTCGGCGATCGTTTCAGTCGCACGTCCTGCCCTCTGGGCAGTTGATGCGAGCAACAGGACAGAGAGCCACCTAGCGGATAACATAGGAACTACTTGCAACAACCTGCTCGCAGGGGAACGGACGATTTGTCTCGGAGCGGGTGAGTTCACCGCTCCCCCCACCCTCGGAACTCGCCCGCTCAACGCTCACCCCACCGTTCTCGACTCTAGCCAGAGCGTTGAGCAAAGCAACTCAAGTGTCACTCTGGTCTCTGCGGTCTTAGCTCACGCAGTAATACAGCTCGCGGCTCGACCTGCTCGACTCGGTGCTTCTGCATCGGAGTTCGTCTCTACTGGATATTGTTCTTCGTAGTAATACCGCTATGTATATTACATTATTATGTGTACATCATTTGTTTTTATTTTATTTTTATTTGTTTAAACTGATCAGATTAGGTTCCTGACGACTCCTCTTACTATAGGATTTTTATTATGGACACTCGAATTTACGCTTTAATTACGAGCGAACCGATAAACGTATTGCAAAATGTGATACACCAATATTTTCCTTGTTCTATTCTGCGTAAGGCTATATGCAGCACTTTCGTTTTACAGTCAAATTTATATTTTTTTTTCTTATTCTGGTACGGATTTTGCGATTTTAGGTGTCTTCGGAAGGAAACGTTCACTTTAAAAATATATGGCTTGCGATGTATTTGTATGAGGTTAATGAAATTTTAATACATTATAGCCAAATATATTGTTAATATAAATCTCAAGTTACAACATTTTCCGATCACCCAAAAAACCACGATAGTGCAAAATAAATCAATAATCAAAAACTTTGTCATATCGTGGAAATTTCAATAAACAATACAAAATTGTTACTCATTACCTGTGTTACTTCAAAATAGGATCAAATAAGATCAAAATACAGGTATAGTACTGGAATAAACCAAGTTTAAAGGGCAATGTGCCTTCCATTTATTTTCTATTGTAAATGAGTGCTGAGTCATGAAAAAGAGCTAATTCATTTCAGGGAGTGAACAGTTCTGATCCGATCTCTGAAAAGAACAGTTTTGCCCAACTCTAGTGTCTATGTGTACGCACATACTCCGCGACACAGCGTAGAGTGCGTCACGGTACCGTGACCCAGTACCACTACTAGTCATTTCCTTTCCTGTTGCACTCGCAAACACATAGAAGGAAAAACGGCTCTCTACATGCCTCCGTATGAGCCCCAATTTCTCGTATCTTACCTTCGTGGTCCTTGTGCAGAAACTGTGTCGGCGGAAGCAGAAACGTTCTCCAATCAGCTCCAAATGCCGGTTCTCTAAATTTTCTCAGTAGTCTTCCTCAAAAAGAACTTCGTCTTCCCCCTGCGATTCCCATTTCAGTTCGTGGAGCATTTCCGCAATACTCGGGTATTGGTCGAACCTACCGCTAACAAATCTAGCAATGCGCTTCTGAATTGCATCGATGTCGTCCTTTAATCCGATCTGATACGGATCCCAAACACTCGAGCAGTACTCAAGAATAGGTCGCACCAGCGTTCTCTAAGTGGTCTCCTAGGCAGGTGGCCCACTCCTTCCTAAAATTCTCCCCATAAACCGAAGTGGACCATTCGTCTTCCCTACCACAATTCACTTGCTCGTTCCATTTCATATCGCTTTCCAACGTTATATGAGGTATTTAAACGACTTGTCTGTGTCAAACAGGACATTAGTAATACTGTATCCGAACGTTACAGGTTTTGTTCTTCCTACTCACCTGCATTAACTTAATTTTTTTCATACTTAGAGCTATCTGCCATTCGTGACACCGACTAAAAAATTTCGTCTAACTCATCTTGTATCATCCTGAACTCACTCATCTTAGAAACTTACAGTACGCCACAGCATCATCGGCAAACGTCCGCAGACTGGTGCCGACACTGTCCGCCAAATCATCTACGTATTCAGAGAACAACGGCGTTCCTCTCACACTCGGGACGATGTCCCTGACTATGATGAGCGCTCGCCGTCAACCATTTTGGTTTACCTTTCCTGTCGCTGCTTCTCGTGAATCAGTTTCGCCAAATGCTGCGGCTGTTCTTTCAGCTAGATTAGTGGTTCCCAACAGGTGGTCTGCGGTTCCCCAGCGGTCCGCGAGCTATGCCAGAGGGGTCCGCAAGATGCTATTAGAATAAAAAATGCATTAAATATATTTCGCATGATAACAGATTTTTTGTTTTGGCCGCTTCTGATGGAGTATGTTGTATCTGTATTTTTTCAAATAAATAATACCTTGTATGAAATTAGTGTTTCCTTATTTTTCACACATGTCTACTCAATGCAATCTCAAGTGTAGTACACTTGAAAGACCAATACATTCAGTTTTAATTTTTTTCTTTCATTTTCAGTTCATACTCAATTTTTATTTTTTTTGAGAATTTGTTGTACTAAACACCTAGATTTGAAGACAAAGATTTTGAGCAATAATCAAAAATTTAACAATGACAATGGTGTCTAAATTGAAAAAGTTTTAAGCTCAATATTTTTTCAATAAGGAATATGTCTGTTTTTTAAGTAGCAAAAATAGAAAATGTATAGACTCTTAATTTGGCTTTTTTAGGTACTTGATACTGCGATATGACAAGGTACCAATCATGCTCGATGAGGGGGTCCTCGAGAAAATTTTGTTGGGAACCCCTGAACTAGACGATAAACAATTTCCTCCCTCCTTCCCCCTTCTACTCCCACCCCCACCATTCTTGGCCAGCTTAGTCGATGCTCTTTCCCCAACGAGCCAAAAACCCACGCACATCAAACTAAACGGCTGTAAAAAAACTTTTCTAATATTATTGAATTAGGAACGCATCTGTAGCCCTGTTGTAAGTGGCAGGGGCCACACTTTATATCTACACACAAGAAGATGAACAACTAAATTTAACGTTCAGAAACTAAACTCGAAGTATGGAGAAATGAAAACTGTTACACCTGAAATGTCTTGATGGAATCCTAAAACTAGAGGCTAGGAAAAAAAAACACACTATTCGATTATAAAAGCTCGATAGAATAAAGAATGCACGACAACTAAAAAAAAAAGACATGCATGGCCACACAAACAAAGATCACACGTTACATCGCGGTGATCAGACCTGCAATTTTGTACAGGGGCGAAATTTTAATTGTCGACGCAATAGGCGATCTGGCAAGCACCCTGAAGGAAAAATGGTGATAAGGAAACATTTTGGCCTAGAGAAAGTGAAAGACGAATACTGACTGAAACCCAGTAAAGGAACAGAAATTTTCAAATCTGCCAGCAGATATGGAAATACTAATCTTAAAGTTTCATGGAAATACTTAGACTCCCAGCAATGAAGCTTACGGGCTAGATTATAACATGCATCAGAAAATTAAGAAAGATACCATGCCTCTAATAAGTTAGAAAGGACCTCGAGAAACCCAGATACAAGCGATGGAATCAGTAGACAGGAGTCTTTTGAATCAAAATGTAAGCTTAAAACTGTGTGCCCGACCGAGACTCGAACTCGGGACCTTTGCCAGCCAGGAAGTTTCATATCAGCGCACACTCCGCTGCAGAGTGAAAAATCTCATTCTGAAAATGTAAGCTGGTGGGCAGTACAGCCAGAGAATGAGGTTCAAAAAAGACCAGGCACCAAGCAGACCGAAGAAAGAAAAGCAGTCATAGGGAGAGAATGAGATCCGTATGGAAGATCGGAAAAAAATAATCTAAAACAACAAGTCGGATGGAGCCGAGTCGGGACTTGGGGACGACGATCGGCGTCAGAGAACCGAGGCGTCGGACTGCTGCAGATTCCGCAGCGCTCGTGTGTGTGGTCTGGCGTTGTCATGCTGAAGGACAGTGCGCTGTTTCTCACGCATCTCGTAGTTACGTTACACACCGTCATGTGACAGGCTACAATTCGGGAACTTCTAGCGGTACGTGGACGTCAAGAATAAAGACGTAGACTGTTAATAACCTATGTTTTATTTCAAAAGCTTCGGGCGTTTTCACATAAAAAAATTCGTTACCATTACATTTCAGAACGTCCTCTTACATCCATTATGTATTATGTTCTATAAACTCTGACTGTTAATTAAAATAATATGATACGCTACAATAGCCACCAAATCTTTACTTCAACCACTACATATTTCGATGGTTACATCATCATCATCGTCACCACCACCACTACCTGGTGGAAGGTATGTTTGAAATTGCCGTTTTCAGTGGCACGCACGTTAGGTAGCTGAGATGGTAGGCAGTCATTTGCCCTATCAATAAGTAACTGAATTAGCCAGTGCAGCTATAGAAGTGACGTGGCAAGTAGTTTAAAGATTTAAAAGGTACTTACCGTGTACGAAGAACAGTCACGGACATTTTGTGCTGCATTTCGATTGCGATTTTCCGCATCAGAATGGGGACGTTACTGTTGTCAGTGACTGATAGCCGCACATGTAATCCATAAGCCCCCAACCTTCTTTCGAAAAAGAAAACACCATAGAGTCTCGTTCTTGAAATAAATAAGGTAACACATAGTTATCTACCTTTTTCGGGTCCTGGCACACGTTGTCCTGCAGTGATCCGATGACGTTCTTCTTTGGTGAACGGTATTGTAGGCATATAATGGAAGAAAGGTCGAGTTTTGAAAATAACTATACTAAAAGGTGCTATTAATATTGACACATTCCTAAAAAATGAGTAACGGATGTATAATCTATATTTTTTTAAAAAATGTATTTTTGGTCATAGGCCTAAGCTTGATGCAGTGACTCTTTTGCGAGCTAATGTATGAGGGTGGTGTGAAAAGTTCTCGGAATCACCACGAGAGGTCAGCGCTAGCGCAGCGAGTTGTTCACGTGATGTTCACTGGACTGTTGCCTGTAAACACGCGCCACGTCAGTGGTCTTGGAAGAGAGCTGTGGCGGTGGCGTGGCTCTGTTGTTGCTCCCGCGTAGTGATTAGCGAAGATGGAAAACATCGAGAATCGAGCAGTGATTAAGTACTTCGTAAACAAAAGTATGAAAGCAAAGAACATTCATGCCGATTCCCAGAATACACTGGGGGACTCTGCTCCTTCATATTCAACTGTTGCCAAGTGGACAAATGAATTGAAATTTGGTCGGAAGAGCGTAGACGATGATCCGCGCAGTGGTCGGCCAAGATGTGTCACTTCTCCAGAAATCATTAGAAAAGTGCACAAAATGGTCAAGGAGGATCGCCGATTGAAAGTGTGTAAAACTGCTAACGCTTGCCAGACGTCATCTGAAAGGGTATATCACATTTTAACTGAAGAATTAGAAATGAAAAAAATTATCTGCAAGATGGGTGCCGCGACTCTTGACGCTGGATCAATAACGCACGAGAATGGACACATCGGAACAATGTTTGGCCCGTTTTAGGGGAAACGAACAAGATTTTTTCCGCCGGTTTGTGACCACAGATGAAACTTGGGTGCAATACTATACCACAGTCCACAGCTTGTGGTCGTGCGGTAGCGTTCTTGCTTCCCACGCCCGGGTTCCCGGGTTCGATTCCCGGCGGGGTCAGGGATTTTCTCTGCCTCCTGACGACTGGGTGTTGTGTGATGTCATTAGCTTAGTTAGGTTTAAGTGGTTCTAAGTTCTAGGGGACTCATGACCATAGATGTTAAGTCCCGTAGTGCTCAGAGCCATTTGAACCATTTGAACTATACCCCAGAGACAAAACAGCAGTCTAAGCAGTGGAAACATGCTGATTCTCCACCAGCAAAGAAAGCAAAGACAATTCTTTCGGCGGGAAAGGTCATGGCATCAGTGTTCTGGGATGCGAAGGGCATTCTGTTTGTAGATTATCTCCCCACTGGGGAGTATTACTCGAGAATACTATGCCAAGCTCCTGGACAAATTGAAACTAAAGATACGGGAAAAAGGCCAGGTTTCGTAAGGAAGAAAGTCATCTTCCATCGAGAAAATGCGCGCCCGCACACATGTGCCGTCGCCATGGCAAAATAACACGAACTAAGAAATGATTTGTGCCACACCCGCCTTATTCACCCGATATGACCCTGTCAGACTTCCATCTCTTCCCAAAACTGAAACTTTTTCTTCGTGGATTCACTTCCAACGAAGAATTGATAGCCGGAGTTGACAACTATTTTGCAGGCCTGTAGGAAACTCATTTTCGAGATGGGATGAATTCACTGGAACCTCGTTGGACCAAGTGGATTAATCCAGGAGGAGACTATTTCGAAAAATTAAAAAAAGTTTCAGTGATGTAATTTTTTTCTATCCGTTCCGAGAGGTTATCACACGGCCCTCGTAATAGGCCAATGCCAGTTACCTGCTTTTAAAAAGAACTCATCTCACTTAAAAGATGCACTACCTGGTCAGAAGTGCCCAGACACCAGTGTGTAATGCGGAACTGACCACTAGATGCCACGAGAAGCGGATCCGCCAGTACAAAAGGAGGCAGGGGTGTTGTCACCACTAGAGAAGCAGGAGCAGAGTGGGTTGGTGAGAAGAGCTCTTTGACTTGGACCGCGGACTGGGCATTGGATGACAAAAGTTGTCTGGGTATGGTACCGCGTCATATTGTACATAACTACTGCTGGAGAAAACCATCATATGTGACCTGGTTGAGTTGTGCCTGACTTCAACGTACTTCATATGGCGAGTAGACAGATGGCGTAACAATGTGGTCTTCCCTATCTCCGCTGGCAGCCGATATATTGATGGATGCCTTTGAAGCAGCGGTCCTCGGTTCAGCTCCTTTACGCCCACGTAGCTGGTTCACATACATATGACACGTTTGCTACATGGCTTCATGGTGAAACGGAGCTACACAAGTTTCACGAATATTTGAACAACATGCACGGGAAGATTCAGTTTACGCTCGAAGCAGAGAAGGGTGGTGCAATTCCATGTCTAGACATCGAAGTATACAGGACGACGGAGGGCACACTGGGGCACAGAGTATATCGCAGGCTTACCCATAGAGACAGGTATCTGCACGTTCAGTCCTACCACCACCCAGCGCAGAAGACCTCGGCCATCCGTTCTTTGGCAATCCCTGTGCAGCGCCTAAGTGATGCTCAAAACACCACACCTGAGCTTAAAAGGCTACGCACAACGTTTCTAGCCAGTGGCTGCTGCCACAAGTCGACCCACACAGCCTTGTCGACGGATACAAGTAAGCAAGATAAACAAGAAACAAACTGCAGCCAGCAGTGCGCTTACCTTAAGTGAAAAATGTTACTGACCCAATAGGTAAACACCTTCCCCGGATTGGGGTAGAGTCTGTCTTCTATAGTGGTCGTAGGATCCAGGACGTGCTAGGCTCCACTAAGGACAAGGTGGATGCATTACACACTGCAGGCGTGTACAAGGTGGAATGCGAATGTGGAGAGGCATACGTAGGCGAGACTGGCAGGCCAATAGCAACGCGCATTCGGTAACACGAGTGTTGTATTGGTCTAGGGCAACACAACAAATCTGTAGTGGCAGAACACGAGCAAGATTGCGGAAAAGAAATAAAATTCAGCGAAGTGTGTGGGTTGGCCAAGTAGCCGGTTATGACGAAACGCAAAATCAGAGAGGCCATCGAAATACTTAAACACCCTAAGAACGTGAATAGAGGGGATGGACTCAGGCTTGCCCCTTCTTGGCTGCCAGCAATCGGAGCCCAGCAGACCGCACTGTCAACACGAGGCGCCAGCGCTACGGACGAGTAAGTGCCGCCGCGCGGCCGACGTCCAGCGTGTGGTAAGCAGCAGCCAACTTCTCATTCGCCGGTCACCACCAGTCATGGCACATAACACAAGAGCCAACAGACAACAGAGGTTACGGCCCCCCTTCCACCGCAGTAACCTATTAAAATAAAGTTCCCTCTCCTTCCTCCTTCAGTGACATCTACATCTACATCTTCACGGATACTCTGCAAATCACATTTAACTGCCTGGCAGAGGGTTCATCGAACCACCTTCACAATTCTCTATTATTCCAATCTCGTATAGCGCGCAGAAAGAATGAAAACCTATATCTTTCCGTATGAACTCTGATTTTCCTTATTTTATCTTGGTGATAGTTTCTTCCTATGTAGGTTGGTGTCAACAAAATGTTTTCGCATTCGGAGGAGAAAGTTGGTGATTGGAATTTCGTGAGAAGATTCCGTCGCAACGAAAACCGCCGTTCTTTTAATGATGACCATACCAAATCCTGTATCATTTCTGTGACACTCTCTCCCATGTTTCGCGATAATACAAAACGTGCTGCCTTTCTTTGAACTTTTTCGATGTCAGTCCTATCTCGTAAGAATCCCACACCGCGCAGCAGTATTCTAAAAGAGGACGGACAAGCGTAGTGTAAGCAGTCTCCTTAATAGGTATGTTACATTTTCTAAGTGTCCTGCCAATAAAACGCAGCCATTGGTTAGCCTTCCCCACAACATTTTCTATGTGTTCCTTCCAATATAAGTTGTTCGTAATTGTAATACCTAGGTATTTAGTTGAATTTACGGCTTTTAGATTTGTAACCGAAGTTTAAGGAATTCCTTTTAGCACTCATGTGGGTGACCTCACATTTTTCGTTATTTAAGGTCAACTGCCAATTTTCGTACCATTCCGATATTTCTCCTGAATCGTTTTGCAGTTTGTTTTGATCTTCTGATGACTTTATTAGTCGATAAACGACAGCGTGATCTGCAAACAACCGAAGACAGCTGCCCAGATTGTCTCCCAAATCGTTTATATAGATAAGGAACAGCAATGGGCCTGTAACACTACCTTAGGGAACGCCAGAAATCACTTCTGTTTTACTCGATGACTTTCTGTCAGTTACTACGAACTGCGACCTCTCTGACAGGAAGTCACAAATCCAGTCACGTAACTGAGACGATGTTCAATTACCACGCAAATTCACTACGAGCCGCTTGTGTGGTAGTGTCAAAAGCCTTCCGGAAATCCAGGAATACGGAATCGATTGGAAATTCCTTGTTAATAGCGCTTAGCACTTCATGTGAATAAAGAGCTAGTTGTGTTTCACAGGAACGATGTTTTCTAAACCCATGTTGAGTGTGTGTCAATAGACCATTTCCTTCCAGGTAACTCATAATGTTCGACCACAATACAAGTTCTAAAATCCTGCTGCATATCGACGTTAACGATATGGGCCTGTAATTTAGTGAATTACTCCTACCACCTTTCTTGAATATTGGTGTGACTTGTGCACTTTCCAGTCTTTGGGTGCGGATCTTGCGTCGAGCGAACGGTTGTATATGATTGTTAAGTATGGAGGTAATGCATCAGCATGCTCCGAAACAAACCTAATTGGTATACAGTCTGGACCAGAAGACATGCTTTTTATTAAGTGATTTGAGTTGCTTCGCTACTCCGAGGATATTTATTTCTACGTTACTCATGTTGGCAGCTGTTCTCGATTCGAATTCTGGAATATTTACTTCGTCTTCTTTTGTGAAGGCATTTCGGAAGGGTGTGTTTAGTAACTCTGCTTTGGCAGCACTATCTTCGATAGTATCTCCATTGCTATCGTGCAGAGAAGACATTGTTTCTT
Organism: Schistocerca cancellata; assembly: GCF_023864275.1. Classification (NCBI taxonomy): domain Eukaryota; kingdom Metazoa; phylum Arthropoda; class Insecta; order Orthoptera; family Acrididae; genus Schistocerca; species Schistocerca cancellata. Next base: position 14,240,790 of record NC_064634.1, read on the forward strand.
GCCGCTAACATACTTCACATACGACCAGAATCTCTTTGGATTTTCTGCCAGGTTTCGAGACAAAGTTTCGTTGTGAAAACTGTTGTAAGGATCTCGCATCGAAGTCCGCGCTAAATTTCGAGCTTCTGTAAAAGATCGCCAATCTTGAGGATTGAAATGGGAAATGAAATGAACCATCTTTTTAAAATTACGACGTAATGGCATGCGCAGTGAACAGTAATAACAATATATGAGACACAGAATAGCTAGAACGCACCAGTAGATCCAGAAGAAGGCCGCTGCAACTGTGGCCGAAACATTGGTTTTCTCTAGCAGTAGTTTTATACAATATGACGCCGCACAAAAGGAGGCAGCGGGTATTGTCGTCAGTAGCGCAGCCGTAGCGCCAGAAATGGTCGATAAGGAGGGCTCAGACAGAGACTTGGATCGTGGAACAGTCTTTCGGTGTCACGCGACTAACAAATCCATTAGGGGCGTTCCACCCCTTCTAAAGCTGACCAAGTCGACTGCTGGTGATGTGACTGTGAGGTGGCAGAGCGAGGGAACAACGAGAGCCAAAGCAAGACAGGACAGAGCTCTTGCACTGGCGGACAGAGGCTGTCGAGCGTCGCGGAAGGTACTTGTAGTCAATCGCACGAAATCGGCGGAAGCAGTCACTGGTGAGTTCCAAAGTGGTACCAGGAGACCAGCCATCACAGAATGAGGACCAAGCGCCGAGCAGCTGCTCAGAAGACACACACTTCTGCAGTCAGTGTTGGGCGACGCATGAGATGCGTAAAGTGTGACGCTGCTGGGCAGTCGATGACTGGAAGTCAGTGATCTGGAGTGACCAGTCACGCAGTAGCCTGTGGCAGACCCATGGGCTGGTTTCAGTCCGGCGAATGCCTGCGGAACGTTACCTGCCACCCTGTGTAGCGTCAACAGTGAAGTACTGAGGAGGTGGTGGTACAGTGTGCGGGTGTTTCCCGTGGTTGGGGTGAGCTGCTCGTACTGCACTTCAGAAAACTGTAAATGCAGGAAGATACCAAGGAGGACAGTAGAGGAACAGTTCGGAGACGAAGACTGTTTCTATCACCATGACAGGGCACCCTGTCGGAAGGCAGCGTCTGTGAAGCAATGGTGTGTGAACATCATCATTGAAATGGACTGACCTCCCCGTTGTCCAATCCTGAACACAATGGAACGCCTCTGTGTTGAGTTTCAATGTCGCCTTCGCTCCAGACCCCAGCGTCCAACATCCCTGCGTTCTCCAGTTTCGGCTCTTGAGGGAGAATGGTCTGCCACTACTTCACAGATACTGAGTCACCTCGTTGAAGGTGTCCCCAGCAGAGTTCAAGCCGTCATGAAGCCGAATGATGAACACACCCCGTATAAATGTCTACTATTAGGTGTCTGGATACTTTTGATCGTACAGCATATTCAGAACTATGTTTTGAAACACAAAAATGGTTCAAATGGCTCTGAGCACTATGGGACACATCTGTGGTCATCAGTCCCCTAGAACGTAGAACTACTTAAACCTAACTAACCTAAGGACATCACACCCATCGATGCCCGAGGCAGGATTCGAGCCTGCGACAGTTGTGGTCGCGCCGTTCCAGACTGAAGCGCCTAGAACCGCTCGGCCACTCCGGCCGGCGCTTTCGAGACATGCATACAATTGTTCTTAATATTGCTAGAGCATTTCATCGCATTCTTGCGAGTAATCTAGATCTATATCTGCGTCGATATTCCGCATGACACCGTCCGGTGCGTGGCGGTGGGTGCCCTGTACTGTACCACTGCTAGTTATTCCTTTCCTGTTCCACAGCGCGGGTAAAACGACTGCCTGTATCCCTCCGTCTGAGCCGTAACTCGTCCTTTCCTATCTTCTCGGTGCTTATGCGCTCTGTGTGGTGGCGGCAGTAGAATCTTTCTGTAATCAGTTTCAGATGCAGATTCTCTAAATTTTCTCTATAGTGTGTTTCGAAAAGAACGTCGCCTTCCCTCCAGGGATTCCTGTGTGAATTCCTGAAACATCTCCGTAATACTTACGTGTTGTTAGAACCCAGTCTAGCAGCCCACCCCCCAACTGCTCCGATGTCACCCTTCAATCCGACGTGGTACGGATCCCAAACACGTGACCAGTACTCAAGAATAGGTCGCATCAGCGTCCTATATACGGTCTCCTTTACAAGGGAACCACTCTTTTCTAAAATTCTCCCAATAAACCAAAGTCTACCATTGCCTTTCCTTACAACAGTTCCCAAATGCTCGTTCCACCTCGTCGCTTTGCAACGTTACGCCCAGACATTTAAATTACGTGACTGTGTCAAGTAGGGCACTACTAATGGTGTGTCCGAAGACTACAGGTTTGATCTTCCTACTCATCCCCATCACCTTACATTTTTCGTCGATTACGGCTAGGTGCCATTCTTCAAACCAACAGGAAATTTTGTCTCAGTCGTCTTGTATCTTCCTGCAGTCAATCAACTTCAACAGCGTACCGTACAGCACGGCATCAGGAATAAACAGCAGCCGATTGCTGTCTACCCTGTCCGCGACATCAGTTACCACATGTGTAGAGAACAACGACGGTTCCGTCACAGTTGGTTGCCGCCTCCTTGCGACACCCTTGTCTCTGATGAAAACTCGCCGTCGAGGACAGTACACTGGCGTCTGTTGTTTGAGAAGTCATCGAGCCTCTCACATAATCTGCGAACTTATTCCATATGTCCGTACCTTCGTTAACAAACTGCAATGATGCGCAGTGTCAAATACTTTCCGCAAATCTAGAAATATGGAATCTGCCTGTTGCCCTTCATCAATAGTTCACAGCATGTCATGTGAGAAAAGGGCAAGCTGAGATTCGCACGAGAGATGCTTTGTAAAACAGTGCTGATTCGTGGACACAAGCTTCTCAATGTAAATAAAGTTTATTACATTCGAAGTGAGGATGTGTTGAAGTTATCTGCAGCAAACAGAAGTTACGGATATCGGTCTGCAATTTTGCGGCTCTGTTCTTTTTACCCTTCTTATACACTGGAGACACCTGGGCTTTTTTCCGGTCGTCTGGGACTTTCTGCTGGGCGAGAGATTCACGATGAATGCAAGCTAGGTAAGGGGCCAATGCCGTAGAGTACTCTTTGTAACATCGAACTGGGATTCCATCCGGACCTGGTGATTTGTTTGCTTTAAAATCTTTAATTTGTTTCCCTACGCCAGGGATGGTTATTACTATGTCGTCCATACGGGAACCTGTCCGATCGTCAAATGACGGTATGTTCGTAGGTTTCTCCTGTGTTGACAATTTTTTTGAACGCGAAATTTAAAACTTCACCTTTCGTTTTGCTATCTTCAACTGCCACACCAGACTGGTCAACAAGGGACTCGAATAGAAGCCTTAGATCCGCTTAGCGAATTTACGTAAGCCCGCAGCTGAGGCTGATGGAGCGGTGTCGGATGCCGATTCCATTTTAACCCACTTCATCAGCCTCTCCATGGACCAGGAACGCTGCTCCCTTGGACCTCTTCAACGCCCACCGTTAGCGGGCATCGCCCCCGGTGGGAACCTTGATGTAGTTTTGTGCGCGATACACAACTTCCTTCTCGCACCGCGCTATCGCGGCTGCCTGGTGCCTGTACGGTGCCCGGGTTCGGGGAGAGCGCGGAGCGAGACGGAGAGTGGGCGGCGGGCCTGGGAGGCGCGCCGACGCGCCGCGGCCGCTCGTGACGGCATCCTTCCTAACTGCGCCTCTGTGACACACACCCCCCCCCTTCCCCCCCTCGCCCCGCGACCCACCGAGCTGTCGGCAGCAGCGCGCCGTCAGCCTTGCGGCCGAGTCGTCGCGAGCAAAACTGCACCACTGTGACCTGTGCGATGCCACTATCCGAATGTACTGCAATATTTTTAGACCATGCGGCATCGGACGTCTGGATGACGGCTATCGCGTGTAATAAGCCTGAATAGCTTTGCTGTGTAGTTCAGACTACTACGCGGATTTACTGAATAAATATTGGCGATGGCGTACAAGAAATCGAATGTTAAATGAATTCTGATTTTCATTAACAAAAATAACCTCTTTGAAGTGACTGAACAGAATGCACTAATTAGTGTACGTTAATCACACCTAGCAGGCGAACAACATGTACGTAACACAACATACACACACATATGATAAACACTTGAACTTGTTGTAAGTTAGATTGAGCCACACCAACTGTCAGTAATGATTTTAGTGTTACTGAATTTGTATTGTACTGAAGGTACAATGAGTACTGTGGTGGCAATAAATTCTTTAATTGAATAATCAGTGAACACTATAGAACTGATGGTTCCTAGAGATGTTAAAAACATTACTTTATAATCATTTTGTTCTAATGAAACTGAATGAGTTTTTACATTCATAATGTACTGTAAAGCCACCACATCGAGTTGAACTGTAATTAATGTGGCGTCTTCTCTCAGTTGTATAATCTGGCGTTTGTTGGAAATTTTCGGCGTTAACTCCGATTATATCCTCTTGTTGCATTAATACGCCGATACGTAATATAGCTTTTTTACTGGTATTGCTGCACACACAGTGATGGATTAGGGATAATAATGAACTATTTTCTGTAAATAATTGATGACAATCGTGGAATGCACTTTGAATCACAAACATATTATTTCACTCAGACATTACACTGTAGAGAACTTCACTTGATAAATACATAAACTGGTTCGCTACGGATAAATGTACTTGTTATGGCGGCGGTATAAAATGCACTGTTCATAAAAACACTGTCGTACGATAACTACTAGTTCGTTGCTTGTGCTGGCGTGAGCTCGTCAATGGATCTCATATGGTAGTAAGATCACATTGCAACATTAGCTGCAGACACTGGTCACTTCATACCTTGCTGCTGGTCGCCGCAGTCCGTCGTAAATTAGGCAGACTTCCACAAGACGTGCCATGTGCTTTTTGAGCGGGAACACCAACTATATCGCTCACAAGCCGTCTCCGTCGAAATGTTGCATCCTGCAAGCTTTATTGTCCATTTGACTTGCTGACACACCATAAATCCAGTTCGTGTTTGTTGTAAGCTCACTTTTAACTGTCTATAAGCAACGTTACATTACCGTACTTAAACCGTCACTTTCGCGCCGCGTAATCTCTGTTCTGCATCTCAACAGTTCCAGCACACATCTCCCTCTACTGCCAAATTCACGCGCCAACCTGCATTGTCCGCGTTCTCGAGGATTTCCCTCACATTTAAACATTAATTTACACTATGCCAAGTTCTCTATTTACAAATGGACATACCATAACTTTACCGTATTCAATTACAGTCATATATATATTTTAAAGTAATATTAAATTAATATTTTTACTATACGTAATAATATTTTCCTAGTTTAATGCTTCTTTATTTCGTCCTCCGAGCACAGCACTATTCAGATACTGTCGCAGAAGCACCTGTGCTTTTGTTTGCGCAACTATCCAACAGATGGAGTGAGTGTTCACTTACTCAACTGCTGCGCCTTCGCTATGCTTCGTTGTGGCATTACACCTGCTCACTGAGATTGTGCGTCTCCACGCACCCACTAATGTTCACACCGTAGACGATACCCACGTCACTAATACACTGAAGCGCCGAAGAAACTGGTGCGCACTCATATTCAGAGATACGTGAACACGCAGAATACGGCGCTGCGGTCAGCAACGACTATATAAGGCAACAAGTATCTGGCTCAATTGTTAGATCGGTTACTGCTGCTACAAAAGACACGAATATCAGGAATCCAGTAAAACAACAAATCTCTGACATCGCTGCGGCCGGAAAAAGATCCTGCAAGAGTGGGACCGACGACGACTGAAAAGAATTGTTCAGCGTGACAGAAGTGCAACCCTTCTGCACATTGCTGCAGATTTCAATGCTGGTCCATCAACAAGTCACCGTGTGAACCATTCAACGAAACATCATCAATACGGGCTTTCGGTGCCGAAGCCCCACTCGTATACCCTCGATTACTGCACGGCAAAAAAAACTTTACGCCTCACCTGGGCCCATCAACACCGACATTGGACTTTGGTGACTGGAAGGATACTACCTGCTCGGGCGAGTCTCGTTTCAAATTTCATCAAGTGGATGCACGTGTACGGGTATGGAGACAACCTCATGAATCCACGGACCCTGCATGTCAACAGGCGACTGTTCAAATTGCTGGAGTGCAGTTGGAGTGATAAGTCTACACACGACTGACAGGTGACACGTACGTAAGCATCCTTTCTGATCACCTGCATCCATTCATGTCCATTGTGCATTCCGACGGACTTGGACGATTCCAGTAGGACAATGCGACACCCCCACACGTCCAGAATTGGTACAGAGTCGCTCCAAGAAAACTCTTTTGAGTTTAAACACTTCCACTGGCCACCAAACTCACCAGAGATGAAAAATATTGGCCATATCTGGGATGCCTTGCAACGTGCTGTTCAGAAGAGATCTCCACCCCCTCACACTCTTACGGATTTATGAGCAGCCCCGCAGCATTCATGGTGTCAGTTCTCTCCAGTACTACTTGAGACATTAGTCGAATCCGTGCCGTGTTGCGGAACTTCGGCGTGCACGCAGGGGCCCTACACGATATTAGGCAGGTTTACCAGTTTCTTTGGTTCGTAAGTCTAGATACTGAATCACTCCAGTTACATTGTTTTACATCTACAGTCAGTTCCAGGAGCAAGGTGTACGCCATAATTTTAAATGTAACGTCCGCAGCAACGTCTCTAGTTATGGTCTCAAATCTGTAATCAAGGCGCTTTTGTACAGTGTACAGATAAACAGCGTGAGAGTTGAATGTTTTGTTTTGTCGGTTGCAGTTTAAAATAGTGCAAAGTATCTGAAACGCCACGAGGGAGTGTTCGTTGTTCAAATGGCTCTGAGCACTATGGGACTTAACATCTTAGGTCATGAGTCCCCTAGAACTTAGAACTACTAAACCTAACTAACCTAAGGACATCACACACATCCATGCCCGAGCCAGGATTCAAACCTGCGACCGTAGCGGTCGCGCAGTTCCAGACTGAAGCGCCTAGAACAGCTCGGCCGGAGTGTTCGTTGTAAATCATCCTTATGGCCGTAAGCTTTCATACGCAGCAGCTGCTAAAATTCTTAGAAAGTCAAGTATATTCTTTGCGAAGTGGATCAAACGATATTTAGAGGCTGGAAACGTGGATGATTTGCCGGTGACAGGGATAACGTGCGTGACAGCAAAATAGTTACCAGAAATGCCTTCTGAAGTCCGTTAAGAAGCTATTTGGTTCGAACGAGGCAGACTGGCTGCTTCAAGAGGATAGCGATCCCAAACATCGCAGCCGTCCCTGTACAGCGTGGAAATAAGACAGTGGTGGATTGGCCTGCAATGTCTCCGGATGCAATCAGATCGTAAATTTTTGGTTGTATATTAAGATGAAGCTTAAAGAAAAGCCAATAAATACTTTGAAGCAGCTGCCATATAAAGTCAGGATGTTATGGAGAGCGTTACCGAGAGAATATGCCGAAAATGTCGTGAAAAGCATGCCAAAAAGGTGCCAAGCTATAATCGATAATGGCGGCGATTCGAGAACTACTAGGTAATTGCACAATTAGTAATAACATGTATTTTCATGTAAACATATACTTACAATAATGTCTTCCATTTTGTACAGATAACGGCGTACACTTCCTTGCAGAACTAACTGTAAATACACAGAGTGTACCAGATGTACAGGTATTATTCACTTGAATATAACATCCAAATTGAAAACAAAATTCAGAAAACGCTGAGGAATAATCAGTCTGTTGCCTCCTCGGTTCAAAGAGGACACGCAAATGACGAGAGGCAAAAGGTAGTCAACATTCGTGCTTCTGTAAAGAGGCCGTTGGGCGAGGCATACAACACCTACCACCACTGTACTTCTGCAGAGGATCCTGCCGAGAACTGGAGGAAATTTTGCTCTTACTTAAAATCACTAAGCGAGCTTAAGCTTTGTATCCAGTCACTCGTTGACCAGTCTGGTGTGGCAATAGAAGACGGCAGAAGGAAAGCTGAAGAGTTCAATTTTGTGTTCAAGAAACCATTCACGCAGGAGGATCGTACAAACATGTCGTCTTTTGTCCATCGCACAGACTCCCGTCTGGAGGACATCGTAATACGCGTCTCTGGCGTATAGAAGCAACTGAAAGAGTTCAAAATAAGCAAGTCGCCAAGTGCTGATGGAATCCCGATTCGGTTTTAGAAACAGTACTCTACGGCAATGGCCCTTTGCTAATCTTCGGTTTATCGCGAATCTCTCGCCCGGCGAAAAGTCCTTCAAAATGGTTCAAATGCCTCTGAGCACTATGGGACTTAACTGCTGGGGTCATCAGTCCCCTAGAACTTAGAACTACTTAAACCTAACTAACCTAAGGACATCACACACATCCATGCCCGTGGCAGGATTCGAACCTGCGACCGTAGCGGTCGCGCATTTCCAGACTGTAGCGCCTAGAACCGCTCGGCCACTGCGGCCGGCTCGAAAAGTCCTAAGTGAATCGAAAAAAAAAAAATCGCAAGTACCTTTCGTATACAAGAAGGGTAAAAGAACTGATCCGGAAAATTACAGATCAACAACCTAACATCGGTCTGCTGCAGAATTCTCTAACTTACACTAACTTAGAGTATAATAAACTTCCTTCAAATGCAGAAGTTTTTGACTACAAACCAGCGCGGATTTAGAAAGCATCGCCCCCGCGAAAATCAGTTAGGGCCCACATGACATCCTGCGAACTATGGATGAATGGAAAGAGGTAGATTGCATTTTCCTAGTTTTTCGATAAGCGTTCGGCACGGTACCCCACCGGAGACTCTTAACGAAGGTGGGAGCATACTGTGTAAGTTCCCAAGCGTGGAAGTGTGGTAGGAACGCTGTTATTGTCTACACTCCTGGAAATTGAAATAAGAACACCGTGAATTCATTGTCCCAGGAAGGGGAAACTTTATTGACACATTCCTGGGGTCAGATACATCACATGATCACACTGACAGAACCACAGGCACATAGACACAGGCAACAGAGCATGCACAATGTCGGCACTAGTACAGTGTATATCCACCTTTCGCAGCAATGCAGGCTGCTATTCTCCCATGGAGACGATCGTAGAGATGCTGGATGTAGTCCTGTGGAACGGCTTGCCATGCCATTTCCACCTGGCGCCTCAGTTGGACCAGCGTTCGTGCTGGACGTGCAGACCGCGTGAGACGACGCTTCATCCAGTCCCAAACATGCTCAATGGGGGACAGATCCGGAGATCTTGCTGGCCAGGGTAGTTGACTTACACCTTCTAGAGCACGTTGGGTGGCACGGGATACATGCGGACGTGCATTGTCCTGTTGGAACAGAAAGTTCCCTTGCCGGTCTAGGAATGGTAGAACGATGGGTTCGATGACGGTTTAGATGTACCGTGCACTATTCAGTGTCCCCTCGACGATCACCAGTGGTGTACGGCCAGTGTAGGAGATCGCTCCCCACACCATGGTGCCGGGTGTTGGCCCTGTGTGCCTCGGTCGTATGCAGTACTGATTGTGGCGCTCACCTGCACGGCGCCAAACACGCATACGACCATCATTGGCACCAAGGCAGAAGCGACTCTCATTGCTGAAGACGACACGTCTCCATTCGTCCCTCCATTCACGCCTGTCGCGACACCACTGGAGGCGGGCTGCACGATGTTGGGGCGTGAGCGGAAGACGGCCTAACGGTGCGCGGGACCGTAGCCCAGCTTCATGGAGACGTTTGCAAATGGTCCTCGCCGATACCCCAGGAGCAACAGTGTCCCTAATTTGCTGGGAAGTGGCGGTGCGGTCCCCTACGGCACTGCGTAGGATCCTACGGTCTTGGCGTGCATCCGTGCGTCGCTGCGGTCCGGTCCCAGGTCGACGGGCACGTGCACCTTCCGCCGACCACTGGCGACAACATCGATGTACTGTGGAGACCTCACGCCCCACGTGTTGAGCAATTCGGCGGTACGTCCACCCGGCCTCCCGCATGCCCACTATACGCCCTCGCTCAAAGTCCGCCAACTGCACATACGGTTCACGTCCACGCTGTCGCGGCATGCTACGAGTGTTAAAGACTGCGATGGAGCTCCGTATGCCACGGCAAACTGGCTGACACTGACGGCGGCGGTGCACAAATGCTGCGCAGCTAGCGCCATTCGACGGCCAACACCGCGGTTCCTGGTGTGTCCGCTGTGCCGTGCGTGTGATCATTGCTTGTACAGCCCTCTCGCAGTGTCCGGAGCAAGTATGGTGGGTCTGACACACCGGTGTCAATGTGTTCTTTTTTCCATTTCCAGGAGTGTATTTACATAAATCATTTGGCGGACAAGGTGAGCAGTAGTGTGTGGCTGTTTGCTGATGATGCTGTGGTGTACAGGAAAGTTTCGTTGTTGCGTGACTGCAGGAGAACATAAGGTAACCGAGAGAAAATTTCTAGTTCGTGTGATGAATCGCACTTAGCTAAAAATGTAGAAAAATGGAAGTTATTGCAGATGAGTAGGAAAAAATATTCCGTAATAATAGAGCAGTATTGTTAATATACTGATTAACAAAGTAACTTCGATAAAACATCTGAGTGTAATGCTGCAAACCGATATGAAATGGAACAATCTTTTAAGGACTGTGGTAGGTAAGGATCACGTATAGTACTTGAGTATAGCTGAAGTGCTTGGGAGCACACTGGACTCGCATTCGGGAGGACGACGGTTCAATCCCGCGTCCGGCCATCCTGATTTAGGTTTTCCGTGATTTCCCTCCCCCCTGCGGGTTCGGGGGTTAGAATAGGCCCGCGGTATTCCTGCCTGTCGTAAGAGGCGACTAAAAGGAGTCTCACATGTTTTGGCCTTATGTGATGGTCCCCTCTCGGGTTTGACCTCCATCTTTCTAAATTATTCCGAAGAGCGAGCCAATTGGGGAAGGGCGCCTTACGTGGTGCACTGTATCCGTCGTGCAATTAGACCTTTAGCCGGCTTTCACGTCGTTGCCATGGTGTCCCGCTCGTTTTCGATCTTTAGGGCGGGGATACGTCCCTGGGTGCGATTACCACGCTGCCCTCTGCAGTGTTTCTTTTAACTGCGACGACGACCTTGGACAGTTTTGCACCTAAGATCCAGCACGGTAGCCAGTCCGTTGTGGTGGGGCCGCCATGTACCCTCTTGGTTGTAGCCCCCTGACAACACAGGGATCGCTCTACTGATGCCTGCGCCGTTAACTCCCCACGTATGCCAAGGAGTAGATGCCTATCCTCCTGGGGTATCAGGACTCCCGGCAACGGCCATCCTGCCAGGTGGCCTTTGCTGTGGCTGGGTGGCGCCCGTGGGGAGGGCCCTTGGTCGGAGTAGGTGGCATCAGGGCGGATGACCCGCAATGAAGCGTGGTACATCATCTCTCGCTGGCGGCCAGCCGCCAGCAGTCTCTAAGCGTTCTCGGGCTCAATTTAATGCTCAGAAGTACGATCCGAAAACGTTCCCCTCCCTGGCCACGCCGTGGGAAGAGCGTAAGTCCCAGGATGGAGGTAACAGTTATTCGCCCCGATTCTTAGTTTGCACGAGAGCTGATGGGGAGTCTTTTCTCTCCACAAAGCCTCAGTTCTTCGTCGAGCATTTAGAGGACAAGTTTGGGGAGGTGGAGGGCTTGTCTAAAATGCGCTCTGGCTCAGTACTGATACAAACGGCATCCTCCGCCCAGTCACGCAGGTTACTTGCTTGTGACAAGTTGGGGGATGTTAACGTTACTATTACTCCACATAAGAGTTTAAATGTGGTCCAGGGTGTTATTTTCCATAGGGACCTCCTTTTGCAGTCTGATGACGAGCTGCGCGCCAACTTAGAACGTAGAGGTGTTCATTTCGTCCGGCGCGTTCATCGGGGTCCGAGGGACAATCAGGTTGCTACCGGTGCCTTCATCTTGGCCTTCGAGGGTGATACGTTACCGGAAAAGGTCAAGGTGATGGTCTACCGATGTGACGTCAAGCCCTATATCCCTCCCCCGATGCGGTGCTTCAAGTGCTGGAAGTTCGGCCATATGTCTTCCCGCTGCACTTCCAGCCTCACATGTCGAGATTGCGGACGCCCATCTCATCCCGATACTCCATGTGCCCCGCCTCCCATCTGCGTCAACTGCGGGGAGCACCATTCACCTTGCTCGCCAGACTGCAGAATATTCCAGAAAGAGCGCAAAATCATGGAATATAAGACCCTGGACCGACTGACTTATACTGAGGCCAAACGGAAATACGACCGATTACATCCAGTGCGAATGACAACTTCCTACGCCGCTGTTACAACACCTGTGCTAGCCCCATCAGTTTCGCGCCTTTCGGCCGGATCGACGAGTGGTACAACTCCTCCTGCCCCCTTGCCAGTGGGGGGCTCTACCCACCCGATTGCTCCTGTGCCACCTACCTCAGGAGCAACACCATCCCCCCCATCGGGGACGTCGGTCCCCGCTTCTACGCCGGAGAAGTGTCCAACTTCTTCGGCTTCTCACGCTCGCAAGGGGTCCCTTGGGTCCCTCCCTTCCCAGGTTTCCACCGGCGGGAAGGCTGACGATAGACAGTGGCGTAAGTGCCCACAATCTGCAGGTCGAAGGGCTTCCCGATCGTCCTCAGTCCCGGAGACTGAATCGGTGAAGCCCTCCCAGCCAGTTAAACCCAAGGAGCAGCGTGAGAAATCAAAGAAGAGCAGCTCTAAGCCCAAGGAACGCGCGGTGGTAGCCACCCCATCGCAACCTTCTAGCTCTGCGTCTGAGGACGCGGTGGAGATTCTGGCGTCCGCTGAGGACCTCGATCTCGCCGGTCCCTCAGACGCCGTGAATAGCAATAGCACTAGCACGGGTGCTCAATCGGAGGCAGCAGGTGACCCAGCGGCGTAATCTGCCGTCCCAGTCCCGGCACGCCTTTCTCAGCCATGGACAAAACCATCCTCCAGTGGAACTGCAGCGGTTTCTTCCACCATCTAGCTGAGCTCCGCCAACTTATCAGCCTTCACCCTTTCCTCTGCATTGCTCTGCAGGAAACTTGGTTTCCAGCAATGCGCACCCCCGCCCTCCGTGGCTATCGGGGTTATTATAAGAACCGAGCAGCTTATGAAAGGGTGTCTGGTGGCGTCTGCATCTATGTCCTTAACTCTCTTCACAGCGAGTCTGTCCCTCTACAAACAGCTTTAGAGGCTGTCGCTGTTAGGGTGTGGACGCCGCAGGCTCTTACCGTCTGCAGTCTTTACCTTCCACCGGAGGGTGATGTCGCGCAGCATGTCCTGGCTGCGCTGATAGCCCAATTGCCGCCACCTTTTTTATTACTGGGCGACTTTAACGCCCATAACCCTCTGTGGGGTGGGTCAGTGGCAACAGGTCGAGGCGCCACCGTTGAGCATTTATTGTCGCAGCTCGATCTCTCGATTTTGAATGATGGTGCCTCCACACACTTCAGTGTGGCGCATGGCACCTACTCCGCCATTGACCTTTCAATCTGTAGCCCTAGCCTCTTACCATCTGTCCACTGGAGTGTGCATGACGACCTGTGTGGTAGTGACCACTTTCCGATTTTTCTGTCACTACCACAGCGTCACTCTTCTGGGCGCCCTAGCAGATGGGCTATGAATAAGGCTGACTGGGACTTGTTCTCCTCCACTGCCGCTATTGAGCCTCTCTCAACTGATGCCATTGATGTGGTGGTTACATCGGTCACCGCCGGCATCGTCACTGCCGCCGAGTCTGCCATTCCCCGTTCTTCTGGGTCCCCTCGGCGGAGGGCTGTGCCTTGGTGGTCGCCTGAGATCGCTGAAGCGATTAAGGATCGCCGGCGGGCACTCCAGCGTCACAAGCGACATCCCTCCATGGACCACCTTATCGCCTTTAAACGGCTGCGTGCGCGGGCCCGCCTCCTTATCCGCCAAGGCAAGAAGGAGTGCTGGGAGCGGTATGTGTCCACCATTGGACTCCATGTCACTCCATCGCAGGTCTGGGCCAAGATTCGACGGGTCTTCGGCTATCGGACCCCTGCCAGCGTCCCTGCGCGCTCACTGAATGGAGCAGTTTGTACTGACTCCGACGTCATTGCAAACCGCTTAGCAGAGCATTTTGCTATGAGTTCCGCTTCTGCGAATTACCCCCAGGCCTTCCGCTCCATTAAAGAGCGGATGGAACGTCGGAGCCTTTCTTTTCGCACCAACGCTTCTGAACCCTACAACGCTCCATTCAGTGAGTGGGAATTTCAGAGTGCCCTTGCCGCTTGCCCTGATACCGCTCCCGGGCCAGATCGCATCCACTGTCAGATGCTGAAACACCTTTCAGTGGACTGCAAGCGACGCCTCCTCGACCTTTACACCCGTCTCTGGGTCGAGGGTGAGTTTCCATCGCAATGGCGGGAAAGTATTGTCATCCCCATTTTGAAACCTGGAAAGAACCCTCTGGAGGTGGACAGCTACCGCCCCATTAGCCTCACCAACGTTCTTTGTAAGCTTCTCGAACGGATGGTGAGCCGGCGCTTAAATTGGGTACTGGAGTCTCGGGGCCTTCTGGCTCCGTCTCAGGGTGGGTTCCGGAAAGGCCGCTCCGCCGCCGACAATCTGGTGAGCCTGGAGTCGGCCATCCGTACTGCCTTTGCCCGCCGTCAGCACCTGGTCGCTGTCTTTTTCGACATGCGGAAGGCGTACGATACGACATGGCGTCATCACATCCTTTCTACGCTTCATGGATGGGGTCTTCGGGGCCCTCTGCCGATCTTTATCCGCAATTTCCTGTCGTATCGTACCTTCCGCGTGCAAGTCGCAGCCTCCTATAGTTCCACCCACGTCCAGGAGAACGGTGTGCCACAGGGTTCTGTTTTAAGTGTCTGTCTGTTTTTAATAGCCATTAACGGGCTCGCTGCGGCCGTGGGAAATTCTGTCTCTGCTTCCCTGTATGCTGACGACTTCTGCCTTTATTACAGCTCTACTGGCATTGCAGCTGTTGAACGTCAGCTACAGGGCGCTATCCGTACGGCGCAGTCTTGGGCTGTAGCGCATGGGTTTCAGTTTTCGGCAGCCAAGACCCGCGTTATGCATTTCTGCCGGCGCCGAACAGTCCATCCTGAGCCGCGGCTTTATCTTGGCGACGAACTCCTTGCTGTGGTGGAAACCCACAGGTTTTTGGGGGTGGTTTTCGATGCCCGGTTGACTTGGCTGCCTCATATCCGGCAGCTTAAACAGACGTGTTGGCGGCATCTCAACGCTGTGAGATGCTTGAGCCACACCCGCTGGGGCGCCGACCGCTCTACCCTGTTGCGGCTCTACCAGGCGTTAATCCAGTCCCGTCTGGATTATGGGAGCCTGGCTTATGGCTCAGCATCCCCATCTGCGTTACGGGTGCTGGACCCAATTCTCCACAGCGGGATACGCCTCGCCACTGGTGCTTTCCGCACCAGCCCTGTGGACAGTGTGCTAGTGGAGGCAGGTGTACCCCCACTGCGGTTCCGGCGCCAACGTTTGCTGGCCGCTTATGCTGCCCATGTTCTGAGCTTGCCCGGGCATCCAAATTATCGTGTCCTGTTCCCGCAGTCAGTCGTCCATCTGCCAGACCGTCGGCCCCGGTCGGGTTGTCCGATCGCCGTACGCGTCAAGGAGCTTCTCTGTGGGCTTGGGTTTTTCCCTGTTCCACCTCCTTTCCGGGCGCCTCTGCGTACACCCCCGTGGTGTGTTCCTCGCCCTTGCCTTCGGCTCGACTTGGCACAGGGCTCGAAGGACTCGGTCCCTCCAGTGGCCTTCCGCCGCCGCTTTTATTCCATCCTGGCCACGTATCAGGGCTCTGGAATTGTTTACACCGACGGTTCGATGGTTGCTGGTCGTGTCGGGTATGCGCTAACTCTAGGGGACCATTCCGAACAACGGTCCTTGGCGGCTGGCTGCAGCGTTTACACTGCTGAGCTAGTCGCCATCTTCAGAGCCCTAGAGTATATCCGCTCCTGCTCAGGTGAGTCCTTCGTTATCTGTAGCGATTCCCTGAGCGGTTTACGAGCTCTCGACCAGTGTTTTCCTCGTTCTCGTCTGGTGATGGCTATCCATGAGTCCCTGCATACTCTTGCGCGTTGCGGCCGCTCTGTGGTCTTTGTGTGGACCCCCGGTCATGTCGGTATCCCGGGCAATGAACATGTTGACCGCCTGGCGAAAGAGGCCACGAATAAACCATCTCTGGATGTTGGCCTCCCAGAGGCTGATTTGCGGGCAGTCCTCCGCCGAAAAGTTTTTGCGCTTTGGGACGCTGAATGGCGCGATCGGATTACACCCAATAAACTCCGTGCCATTAAGGAGACGACGACTGTGTGGCGGTCCTCCATGCGAGCCAACCGCAGGGACTCAGTCGTCCTTTGTCGGCTCCGCATTGGCCACTCCCGGCTAACACACAGTTATTTACTGCGCCAGGAGGACCCTCCTGTATGTCGCTGCGGGGCGGCTTTGACGGTGGCCCACATTCTGTTGGCCTGCCCCCTTTTAGCTGTGGTCAGGCAGACATTTGCGCTGCCTGATACGCTCCCTGCCGTTTTATCCGATGACCCTGTTATGGCTGCCTTAGTTTTACGTTTTATTCGGGCAGGGAGTTTTTATTCTTTCCTCTGAGTGTTTCTGTTTTATTTTATTTTTTGTTTTGATTCTGGCCTTTGGCCTATGATTTTACACTGATCTTTTAATGTGTTTCTAAGTGGTTGGCTTTTCCTTTTTTATTTCTATGGTCGGCCAACCACTGTCTCACTCTGTGTGGTTTTAGTTCGTTTTGTCTTGTCCTTGTCTCCGTTTCTTTTGTTCTGTATCGTCTGTGTCTATTCTGTTCCTCGTTTTTATTCTCTGTGGATGTTCTTTGTCTTTGGAAAAAGGGACCGATGACCGTAGCAGTCTGGTCCCTTTCATCCCCCAAACCAACCAACCAACCAACCAACCGTGATTTCCCTAAATCGCTCCAGGCAAATGCCGGGATGCTTCCTTTGAAAGGGGACGGCCGACTTCCTTCCCCGTCCTTTCCTAAACCGATGACTGTTTGGTCTCTTCCCCCAAACAACCCGACCCAACCCAAAGTGCTTGGGAGCAGCAAAAGGTTGTGCTACGATTAGAGAAATTAGGACTCATACCGAGGCATACAGAGAGTCGTTTCTCCCTCGCTCTATTTGCGAGTGGAACAAGGAACGGAATAGTAGTGATACAAGGTAACCTCCGCCACGCACGATACGGTGGCTTGCGGGATATATATGTAAATCTAGAACAGAACCAGGAGCCTTCAATAATGTTTCCATTGTCGGAATAGAAAGAGGTAGAACTTCGAAAGGTGCTCGTAGTGGCGAGCACGGACAGTGATGCACTGATGCACTGATGCACGCGTTGGTTGAAAGAATTAATCACTGCTTCCAACGTTGCCTGCTGAAGTGAATTATAAGCAAGCATCATATGTTCCGGCATGTTCGCTGCAGTCGTGGGAATATCGCGATAGACGCCTTTCACGCGTCCCCAAAGAAGAGAGGCCGGAGGAGTTAAATCAGGACATCGAGTAGGCCATTCTATTGTTCCCCCGCTACCAAACCATCTGAGAGGATGCCTTCGGTTCACAACAAAACGTGCACACAAGGCATTATTTGCTCGACACGCATCATGATGGTACCACATAGGCATTCTCGTTCTTAGTGGCACTTCATCTGGAAGACGAAATAGAATAAATGTGAAAAAGTTGGCGTTTACCCCGCCATTAAGATTTTGATATTGTTGTGGTCTTCAGTCCGAAGACTGGTTTGATGCAGCCATGCTACTCTATCTTGTGCAGCCCTCTTCATCCCCGAGTAGTAACTACTGCAATTTACAGCCTTCTGAATCTGCTTACTGTACTCGTCTCTTGGTCTCCCTCTACGATTTTTCCCTCCACCCCCTCCCCGCTCTTCCTTCCAGTACTAAACTGGTGATCTATTGTTTTTTTTTTTACTTCTTAGAATGTGTCCTGCCAACCGACCCCTTCTTCTAGTCAATTTGTGCCACAAATTCCTCTTCTCCCCAATTCTGTTCAATACCTCCTCATTAGTTATAGGGGTAGATCATATAATTTTCAGCATTCTTCTGTAGCACCACATTTCGAAAGCTTCTATTATCTTCTAGTCTAAACTATTTATCGTCCACGTTTCACTTTCATACATGGCTACTCTCCATACAAATACTTTCAGAAACGACTTCCTGACACTTAAATCTATACTCGATGTTAACAAATTTTTCTTCTTCAGAAAGGCTTTCCTTGCCATTGCCAGTCTACATTTTATATCCTCTCTACTTCCACCATCATCAGTTATTTTGCTCCCCAAATAGCAAAACTCCTTTACTACTTTAATTGTCTCATTTCCTAATCTAATTCCCTCAGCATCACCCGACTTAATTCGACTACATTCCATTATCCTCGTTTTGCTTTTGTTGATGTTAGTCTTATATCCTCCTTTCCAGACACTGTTCATTCCGTTCAACTGCTCTTCCAGGTCCATTGCTGTCGCTGACAGAATTACAATGTCATCAGCAAAGCTCAGTTTTTATTTATTTTTCCTGCTCCAAATTTTTCTTCGGTTTCCTTTACTGCTTGCTCAATATACAGATTGAATAACATCGGGGATAGGCTGGTTACAACCCTGTCTGATTCCCTTCTCAACCAATGCCTCATTTTCATGCTCCTCGACTCTTACAACTGCCATCTCGTTTATGTACAAGTTGTAAATAACCATTCGCTCCACGTAATCCACCCCTGATATTATCAGAATTGTAAGGAATGTATTTCAGTCAACATTGTTAAATACTTTCTCTAACCAGGAAAATACTTGGGCTCGAACAAATACACCAAAATCGTGTGAGAAATAGTGTAAAGGTCTCTTATAGCACTAGTGATACTCCCGCATCTGCAAAACTCTACAGTCGTCCGTTAGAGGCCTCTGCGTATGCCATGCCGCATTGCACACTGACCTGCCGGTACGCCAGTCGGGACCAGTAGGGACGGTGTAGTGTGCCTCTGAAGTTGCGTTTTGTGACATTACTTGTGTATTTAAGCGTCGGATGGCTCGGCGATTGGTAATCAATCCTGCTAATGTATTGCGATTGGTTGCGATGAAGTTACGAAGAACCCTTCTTCGTGAAGATGGTATCGGTGTAGAAGACGAATCATTCGCATGTTTTCTGGTATCTATTATAGTGCAGAAATATGAGCATAAGTTAGAAACAGATACTGTTGTAACACTAACAGATGATGATGATGATGATGATGATGATGATGATGATGATGATGATGATGATGATGATGATGATGATGATGATGATGATGATGATGACGAACAACTTACTGCAAACGGTAGTGCTACGGCAAGTGCGGGAAGAGGCGATGGAAGCAGTGACAGTGAATACCAACCGTCTCCCAAGAAGGAGGTTAAAGTTGCAAGTATCATCACGGCGTTTGATGACAACACACTGGAGAACATGTACGATGATTGTTACGAAAGAGGTTTCGACACATACGACAAGCTTCTGAAAAGATACCCTAAACTGAAGTCTAAAAGCAATATTAAAAACATACTGGATTACGTGGCAAAGAAAAGAGGAGGAAATACAGTTTTCAAAGGAAATCGTACGCTGCTGTTCAAGACCATCAAGGAGCGTGTGATGGCGAAATTCGATGAAGCGCGAGAATGCGGTTCCGCCGTTCATTATTGGCATTTACAACATTGGGCATTGGACGTAGCCAGAAATCTCGGGTGTACAAACTTTACAGCTTCACTAGGATTTATTACTAATTTGAAAAAGGAGTTTAGGATAACATCACACCGTATCGCTATACTCCAAGCACGAAACGATAAGGATGACGAAGAAGAGCTGATTGAAAGAGCTCAAACGTTTGTTGCTGACGTCAATGAGCGTTATCACGAGAGAAAACATCGATATTAGTTCTGTATGGAAATGTGATCAGAGTCAGTTCAACTATGGACTTTCTTGTGACAGAACACTATCCATGAAAGGGAGAGAGAAACACTGTCGCGATGTTGCAATCATTTAACTGTGCGACACAGTTACAGGATCGATGTTGCTATAGCAATGGACGGGCGATTGGCAGACAAACTCTCTATTTGCTTCCAAGAATCCAGTGGAAAGTTTGGACCCCGCGTGTCAAGGGAAATAGAAACGCGGTGCCCTCCAAATGTCTTCGTCGATGCATGTGTGAGTGGGAAGATGACGAAACATCTGAACACGTTTTTCCGTCAGTTTTGAATCCACATTAGTCGAGAAAGTCATTAGTACTTTGTGACTCCTGGTCTGGACATAAGGATGAACGAGTACTACTGGAAGCATCTGGCGGAAAACATGTAGATTTAAAAATCATTCCGCCTAAAACTACAAAATATGCACAACCTCTGGATGTGTATTTCTTCAGGCAATGTAAAATATATGCCAAGAGAATAACAGACTTCATTAAGCTACGTTCCAGTAATATGCAGCCGAAATTGCACGACAGATTCTTTATCACGAATATGCATTCTGTCATTTACAATCAGTTATTTGCGGGAGTATACAGACCAATGCTTCGTTACGCGTGGCAGAACGCTGGCTACGATATTGGTGAACCAGTGAACAACTTGGAAAGTGTCATTGACGTGGCGTTCAACACTGATATTATAGAATGTGCAAATACGCCATGCGATCAACTTGCATTTCTTCACTGTGCGTTTTGCAGTCATTCTTATTGCTCGGAGCATTTTATTGACATTGCGCATTTACATTTATAGTTAACATTGCTGCATTGCGTATGGCGTCTACAATTAAATCTACAGTGATATCTAGAGCATGACTGCAGAGTTTTGCAGAAAAACGACACCCCCAGCACATTCAGAGGTACATAATGGTCCTGTAACCAAACGTTCATACAGATCTGTTTGTTCGAGCCCAAGTACTTTCCTGGTAAATCTACAAAGGCTATAAAGGTGGGTTTGCCCTTCCTTAACCTATCTTCTGTGAGAAGTCGTAGGGTCGGTATTGCCTCGCATGTTACTATATTTCTATGGAAACCAAACTTATCTTCCTCGAGGTCGGCTTCTACTAGTTTTTCCATTCGTCCGTAAAGAATTCGTGTTAGTACTTTGCAACTGTGACTTACTAAACTGATAGTTCGGTTATTTTCACACTTGTCAGTACCTGCTTTCTTTGGAATTGGAACTGCTATGTTCTTGCTGAAGTATGAAGGTATTTTGCCAGTTTCATACATCTTGCCCATCAGATGGAAGAGTTTGGTCATGGACAGCTCTCCAAAGGCTATCAGTAGTTCTAACGGAATGTTATCTACTCCTGGGGCCTTGTTTCGACTGAGATCTTTCAGTGCTCTGTCAAATTCTTCACCCAATATCATACCTCCCATATCATATTCATCTACTCCTTTCATTTCTATAATATAGCACTCAAGTACACCTCCCCTGTGTAGACCCTCTATGTACTCCTTCCACTTTCCTGCTTTCTCTTCTTTGCTTAGGACTGGTTTTGCATCTGAGCTCTTTATATTCATATAGATGGTTCTGTTTTCTCCAAAGGTCTCTTTATTTTTCCTGTAGGCGGTTTCAATCTTTCCCCTAGTGAGATGCTTCTAAATCCTTACATTTGTCGTCTAGCCATTCCTGCTGAGCCATTTTGCACTTCCTGTCAGTCTCATTTTTTAGACGTTCGAATTCTCTATCGCCTGATTCATTTACTGCCTTTATGTATTTTCTTTCATCAGTTAAATTCTGTATCTCTTGTGTTACCCAAGGATTTGTGATAGGCCTCTTTTTACCTACTTTATCCTCTGTTGCCTTCACTATTTCATCTCGCAAAGCTACCCATTCTTTCACTATATTCCTTTCTCTTGTTCTTGTCAATCGTTCCCTAAGGCTCCCTCTGAAACTCTCAACATCTGGTTCTTTCATTTTCAGTTTTCATTTTCAATTTTTTGTGTAAATTCACATGTTAAAGATGGAACTGGTGATACGCTAGACAGCGATGTACACTGGTCTAGGGAATGCCAGTGTCCTGTTCAAGCTGTCGTGTGCTCACCTGAAGATACATTGCAACAGAAGCAAGGACAGTGACTTCAGGGTCTTCTTTCGTTCGAAGCCTACGAAGATTGCATTGCCCTGAGTTTAAATTGCGCGTTACTTGAAGCGCGTCGTGAAGACGAAAAGACATCCGTCAGGAAGGCAGTTCGTGGCAGGATATAATTCTCTATGGAGCCATTGAGTAACGTTTCAATTAAATTCAACCACAGTAAATGTAATGGTAATGATGCAGTTTTTCATCAAGGACTGCATTTGCTACCCACAACATATCGTTTAGTACATGTAACTGTATTCGAAAACATTATTGCAATTCTGTTCTTCATAGGTAAGCAGCATTTCTACCTTCTGTTCGTTGGTGTTGATTGTAGTAGCACAAAAAAAAACTGATGACGTTTGATTAAACAAATGGTGTTCATCAGCCTTACGTTGACACCTGCTACGGCCTTCTCCAACAAGTGGACGAGTTAAGTTACCCAGATACCTGCATTGTGTGCAGGGCAGAGGAGTCCGTCAGTTTTGTGTTACGCTCCTACTAATATCTAGTTTACGTGAATGGTAGACTGTGATACGTTTTTGAACAGGTCTTAAGGAGAGGAAGTGGATTACCGAATAAAAAATATACGGTCCTATTTAAAAAAAGACGCACTGCTGTTTATATCTTCGTAACTATCAAAATTGAGAGAGGCACTGATGCTGTTTAATGTACCTCTGATACCTAAACATCATTTGCTTAATAGATTCTTTATTTTGCTTCTGGACAAAATGTTACAGAGAGTCGTAACATAAACCCGACAGTCTGTATAGCAAAAACCAATATACAATGCACGGCGGAAAGTACATGGTACGAATATTATCAATTGTCTTTCCTATTCCGTTAGCACCTTGAGTCACGGAAAAACGACTGTCGGGTTGTCCTAATCATTCAAATATTTATTTTATTTTACACTTCTAGTTCCGTAGGACGAAATTTAGGAGCAGATCTCCGTGGCCATGGAACATGTCAGAATATAAAATTACAACAGAAAAGTAGTAATAGATAAAATAAAACGTTTATAAATTCTAAAAAGACAAGCTATAAGTTTATATAAACGCAATCAACAATGTCACGCAGGAATGCCTTAATTTTTCAAGGAACTCCTCGGCAGAATAGGAGAGGCTTAAAAGGGAACTCTTCAATTTAGACTTGAAAGCGCGTGGATTGCTTCTGATTGTTGAGTTCCTGTGGTGACTCACTGGAAATGGATGCAGCTGAATACTGCACATCTCTTTGCACAACAGTCAAGGTGGTGCGCTGCAAATGCACATTGGATTCGTGTCCAGTATTAATTGAGTGAAAGCTTCTAACTTTTTGGAATAAGCTGATACTAATAACAATATATAGATATAATTTTTTGAGAGGCCAATGTCAGAATACCCAGACTAATGAACGTGGGTCGACAAGAGGTTCGCGAATTTACACCCCTTATTGCCCGAATCACCCGTTTCTGAGCCAAAAATACGCTTTGAGAATGGGAAGAGTTGCCAAAAAATATAATAAGATATGTCATAAGCGAATGAAAGTAAACAAAGTAGACTATTTTTCGTGTCGAGCTGTCACATTAGATACTGTTCTAATAGTAAAAATGCCAGCATGAAGTTTTCGAACAAGATCCTGAACATGGGCTTTCCACGGCAGTTTATTATGTACCTGAACACCTAGAAATCTGAACTGTTCAGCCTCAATAATCATATGCCGAATCTGTGTAATCGGAACGTCTCAGTTTCACCATCCCAGCGGGAAGTACAGGATACGACGGTGGCACCATAGCGGCCGTACACTCTTCTCGGAGTAAAAGTTCTCTGCATGTAGACAAAAGTATTTCGCGAGAACTACGTCGTGTTTCTCCCACGCATTCCCATTTAATTTCGCTGAGCATACCTGAAACTCTTTCGTACGGGCCCGTAACCACTGCAACGAATGCGTTGAAAATCTAGGCGGACGCGTAAGTGCTGTTTCGGTTTCTCTCTGTCATAAAGACATCGCAAATTGAAAGTATCAACAACGAAAAGTTTGCAATCTGTATGGGTAGAACCTACTTTTTTCCATGTAATTATTATGTACTGAATGACAGTTTTCTTAAGAGGTACGTATTGAAGACTTAAAGCAATGTTTGTGTAGATTTTCCTTATTTTCATTTCTTTATACCTTTTCAGCAGGAATTTTGGCTAGTAAGCATTGTTTCTTTGCAAACTACACTTTCTTGATTTGAAACTTTATTTGTAACTTAAGGAACTTCTATGTGGCTGTTCGTGTTTTGCAATCGACGCTGCGTTGTCTCTTGATTCGTGTTCTTCTGTTCTGCATTTGATGCAGTTTTGTCGACGGTTTTTGTAGACTATGACCAAAGAATGTCCTAACTGTTGGCAACGAATTTCAGCCGTGGTGAACGGGCGCTTGGCAAGCTGATCGCAGTATACAGCGCCGTTTGTGTGCCACCAGATGCAAAACGCTACCTGTTCACGCTGCTCTTCGATTGAAGAGGTGTCTTTTGTTAGGGCTTAGCCGTTAATTTCGTCTTTCGAAGATAACATGAAGGCATCATAACTCGTCAGCAGTATCCCTCAGGGGGCTCAGCATTCGTTCGCTGGGTACGGGCTTGGCGAACCCGGGGTCCTCGAGTTGTGGACTGGTGTGCGCCGCCAGTCTGCTGATACCGTAAGCTCTGGACACGCTTCAGCGACCACCGTGTGGCACAACGGTGGAACGTCGTGTGTCTTAGGGACCGGGGATCTTGGCTCGATTGCCTGGATCGCGAGGACGGTACATACCTCTATAAAAAAAACCCTTTAATCTTACGGTGTGCTGCGCGCCGATAAGATGCATGGCTGTTGAGGTGCAACAGTCGCTAGCGGGCAACCTCTGGGGAACCTGCCGCACCTCAGTTGTACAAGGCTTATCCAGGCATGCGGGGCTCTGTCTGGGCGGACGACCATGGGTACCACGAATTCCTCATCTTTTCCTGTGGGATGGGTGGACCGCTGGTAGGCACTACCGCCCAATCCAACGAGAGGGCTAGGTCAGCCAGTCCTCCTGACTCAGGCGTCGGCAAACGTACAGCAGTTCAGAGTAACAGAGCACATACTGACAACCAGAATGTGTTTTTAATAATAAAATAATAAAATAATAATATTGGAAACCCAACACCACCAGACTCCAAGCCGCCAACCACAGAATAAATAAAAGAAATCTTAAAAGAGCTTAAAAATTAATAAAACCCCTGGAGAGGATAATATAGTTGCTGAACTATGGAAGTACTCTAGTGACAACATGATACAGTGTCTATCAGAAATACTAAAAGAAATCTGGACAACACACAGATTACCACCAGACTGGACATCTGCATTAATACATCCACTACATAAAAAAGGGAAGAAAACAGATCCTAGCAATTATAGGGGAATCTCCCTCTTACCAGTGACCTATAAGATCTTGTCTAAGGCGCTTTTAAAAAGAGCAGAAGAGATACTTGACAAACAGCTAGGAGAGTATCAGGCTGGATTTAGGAAGGGAAGGTCATGTGCAGAACAAATACTAAATTTAAAGAATATAATAGAAATGAGGAAAATCAGGAACTTAAAATATGTAATTACTTTTGTGGATTTTAAAAAAGCCTATGATTCAATTGACAGAAATACACTGCTTGATATCTTAAAAGAATTGGGACTCGATGCTAAAACAACTGCAATAATTAAAGGTACATTGACAAATACAAAATCGAAAGTAAAATTTAGGGGAGAGCTCTCAAAATCGTTTGAAATAAAGTCAGGTGTTCGACAGGGAGATGGTCTGTCACCTCTGCTTTTCAATTGTGTCTTGGAGAAGGTAGTTCGAGAATGGAGGAAGGCCATCAATACTAAAGGGATTCAACTAGGGAGAAATCCAAACAAGATCACTGTCGACTGTTTAGCCTTCGCAGATGACATGGCATTGATTACAGATTCACTAGACAATGCCCAAGAACAAATAAGAGAACTACAAAAACAAGCAGCCAAAGTAGGACTACAAATATCCTATGAAAAAACAAAGTTTATGACAAACATCTGTGATGCTCCTCAAAATATTGCAGTTGACAACAACACAATACACAAAACAGATTCCATTAAATACCTAGGAGAGTGGATTGCATACAATGCCAAAGAAAAGATAGCTATAGAAACTAGAGTGCATAAAATGGAAAGTGTTTCATATGACCAAAAACGTTTATAATAAAAAAATCCTTGTCCCGGAACACGAAATTAAGACACTACCAAACAGTGGCCAGACCTGAAGCGCTCTATGCGGCAGAAACACTTAAACTAACAAGAAAAAGAGATCTTGAGAAACTAGAGAAGGTCGAAAGAAGAATTTTAAGGAAAATACTGGGAGCTAAAAGAAACGATAATGCTGAATACAGGTTAAGACCAAACAGAGAGCTATATCTGAAAACGGATAAACTAACTGATGTAATGAGGAAGAGGAGACTACAGTTTTTTGGACATATATTCAGAATGGATAACAGACTAACCAAGCGGATATTCACATTACTCAATAGCTACAAATCCAAGCCAGCATGGTTCAGAGAGACTGAAAAGGACATTGAAAATGCTGGAGTTACAATAGACACAATAGAAAACAGAACACATTTCAAAAAGGCAGTTCAAAAGGCAGAATTTCAGGAGAGAAAGAAAATAACTAGACGAAAGTGGACTCAAGAAGAAAGGGAACAACACTCTAAAAGGATGAAGGAAATTTGGAAGCTGAAGAAATCTAATACAATGAAGAGTAGCCAAAGTTGATTCATCGTAACCTCCAAATGGGTTATTCGAAAGAAAAAAAAAACAAAAAGGAAAGAGGGTTCCTTTGAAAAGGTTTCGCCATTCTATATCCAAAAGGGTCTAGAAGGAATAGCTGGAACGTTAAAATCAGTGAAGCGTTTACGGAATGGGACACTGCTTGTTGAAACATCAACTGCTCAGCAAGCAGTTAACCTTCAAATAGCTAAAAGCTTGGGGGAATACACTATCGATACAGAGCTTCACAGCACCCTGAACTCCAGTAAGGGTGTTGTTACCTGTCGGGATCTCGTTGACATTCCTGTAGAAGAATTAAATAGTGAGTGGGCTCAGGAGGGAATTGTTGACGTTCAGAACATCATGAAAAGGGTGGATGGGAACCTGGTGAAATCTGACTCCTTCATTCTTACTTTCAATACCCCCAAACTCCCAGAACACGTCACGGCAGGATTTCTTCGTCTAAACGTCCTGTCGTATGTCCCAAACCCAATGCGCTGTTTTAAGTGCCTGCGTTTTGGACACACAACTCTAGGGTGTAAAGGAGAAGCGATGTGTGGCAACTGTAGTAAGGCTGCCCATGACGGAGTTGACTGTTCGTCTCCTGTCAGATGTATAAACTGTTCTGAAAGCCACCCTGTTTGGAGTAGGGACTGTAGAATCTTCCTAGAGGAACGTAAAATACAAGAAATAAAAACAACTAAGCTTATCCCCTACAGTGAAGCCAAAAAGATTAAGGCCTTGCAGCCCCCGACATTCGTTACGTCTTTTGCTTCCATTGTTCAGAAGCCGCCTCCAAAAGTCGATGCATCTACACAGACGGAGGTTGTTAGTGTTGGCACGAACACCTGCACGTGTCAGTGCACTTGCAAGGCAGCAAGTGTATCAGAGCCTGTATCCCCTGCTTGAACAGCAGAGAAGGGTACAGTAGCTAACATTGAAGAGCCCCAGGCATCTCCGATTACTGAGGCTGTTCCAAAGCCCAGCATGGTCATAAACACCCCAGCTCCAGTTCCAGCAAAGCCCTGTAAACAAAGGAAAGCACATGTGAAGCAGCACCAACAGATTAAATCGGCTGGTAAACCCTCGGATCATGTTAATGTGGTCCCACTAGACGCTTCATCCGACTCTTCCCCAGAGCTGATGGAGTCTGAGAATATGGGGCAATCATCTCGCCCCAAGACTGAGCCTCCACCCGCTGCAGTCTCCCCACCTCGGCGGAAAGAGAGGCAGAAAATACAACCACCGTGATGGCTCTCATATTACAATAGAACCTGCAAGGGTTCAGGACACGTGTGGAGGAACTACGTCTATTGATTCAGCATAGACCTATGTGTGTACAAGAGACAAATTTCAGTGAAACATACACCCCTGAGCTACGTGGTTATGTCCTCCACCAAAAGGACGATCTGAGTGGACAGAGAACTCGAGGAGGAGTAGGTATCTTCGTCAACACCGACTACCACTCCTCGCCTCTCTCCCTCAAGACGAATTTACAGGCAGTTGCAATATTAGTACATGTGCGTAATATGCTAACAGTATGTTCGCCTTACCTGCCCCCACATGATGTGCTCGACGAAGAGGCTCTCAGTGATCTTCTTACACAGCTCCCCCACCCCTTCATCCTCTGTGGTGATTTTAATCCACACAATATGCTTTGGGGCTCTGTGAGTACTTGCCACAGGGGTAGAGCAATCGAGAGGCTTCTTCTGTCTTCCAGTGCCTATTTGCTAAATACAGGTCAAAGCACGCATTTTTGCATTGCAGCTGGGTCGTTCTCTGCCATTGATCTATCGCTTTGCTCTCCAGCCATCACGCACACTGCTGCATGGGAGCCGGCCAGAGTGGCCGTGCGGTTCTAGGCGCTACAGTCTGGAGCCGAGCGACCGCTACGGTCGCAGGTTAGAATCCTGCCTCGGGCATGGATGTGTGTGATGTCCTTAGGTTAGTTAGGTTTAATTAGTTCTAAGTTCTAGACGACTGATGACCTCAGAAGTTAAGTCGCATAGTGCTCAGAGCCATTTGAACCATTTGAGCTGCATGGGAAGTGGTTGATGACTTACACGGCAGCGATCACTTCCCCATGTGGATTCACCTGCCACATGCAGTGGAACCGGAAGGGAAACCGCCTCGATGGGTGCTCGGTAGAGCCAACTGGGCACTGTATAGTCAACTAGCCCAGTTTGAACATCGGGTCAGTGTCCAGGAATGGGTGGGTCATATTACTGAGGTGATCCACCGCGCCAGTGAAGCGTCCGTCCCACAGTCTACGGGACAACCGACGCGGCAGCCCGTCCCTTGGTGGAGCGACGAATGCCGCTCTGCAATCAGGGCTAGGCCGGCAGCTCTGCGTAGGTTCAAATGCCGGCCAACTGTAGAGAACCTTGCAGCCTTTCGGGTGGCGAGGGCGAAGTGTCGTCGGATTATACGCGAGAGCAAGAGGAGGTGGTGGCAGCAGTTCCTGAACACCATTAATCGTTCTACACGAAGTTCCATTGTATGGGAGGCCATCAGGAGTATTCCTGGAAAAGGTGGGAGGTGCCCCATGGCTGCTATAATGTGGAATGGTACTCTCCAAACGACCCCAAAAGATACTGCCCAGTCTATGGCGGCTCATTTTGCAGCTATTACTGCAACCGCCAGTCAGACTCCAGCTTTCCAGCCCCACAGAGTGGCTGCTGAGAGGAGCAGTTTTGACTTCCGCTCACCCAATACAGAAGAGTACAACTGCCCATTTTCCATGTGGGAACTGGATTCTGCATTGTGTGAGGCTCGTGATACATCCCCTGGTCAGGATAGAATCCACTACAGCATGCTGCGTCACCTCACAGGGAGAAATAAAGAAATCCTCCTCCGACTTCTTAATCTTGTTTGGATGTCCGGTCACTTCCCCGACTCGTGGCGTGAAGCAATTTTAATTCCTCTTTTACAACCTGGGAAAGACCGCACGTGCCCGGGTAGTTACCGTAGTGTAGCCCTCACTAGCTGCGTGGGAAACACCTTGGAGCGGATGGTCAACTGCCGCCTCGTCTGGATGTTAGAATCCAGACAACTCCTTAGTCGCTTTCAGTGTGGGTTCAGGAGGTATCGTTCCACCTTTGATAACCTGGCCCTCCTGGAGGCGGCTATACAACAGGCTTTCCTGCGCCAGCATCACCTGTTGGGAATATTTTTTGACATTGAAAAGGCATACGACACTACTTTGAGGCATCTTATCAGGCAGCTCCACGAATGGGGTTTTCGTGGATGTCTTCCCAATTTTATTCTGTCCTTCCTGTCGCCACGTTATTTTCGGTACCGAGTCTGAGACGTACTGTCTAGTCGCTTTGAACAAGAGAACGGTGTCCCTCAAGGTAGTGTTTTAAGTGTGACGGTCTTTGCTATTGCTATTAATAGTATTACGTCTGTTGTGAAAAGTCCTGTGCAGTGTTCCTTGTTTGTGGACGATTTCTCTGTATTTTGCTCTTCTTCAAGCCTTGCAACGACGACTCGTCAGTTGCAAATCACTCTGCGACGTTTGGATGAATGGGCACAGAAGAGTGGTTTTAAGTTTTCAACTGACAGGTCGGTGTGTGTTCTTTTTAACCGTTCTCGTTCCATTTTTGACTTGCCTGAGTTAAGGATGAGGGACACCGTTCTGAATTTTAAAGACACGGTGAAGTTTCTGGGCCTCACTTTTGATTCTAAGCTTACGTGGCTGCCACACATTAAGGAACTGAAAAAAAAAACTGTCTCCTAAGGCGTTGTCTATTTTAAAATGTCTTAGTCACCACACATGGGGAGCAGACAGGACTTGTCTACTCCGGGTTTACAGAGCCTTCGTGCGGTCCCGGCTTGATTATGGATGCACGGTGTATGGGTCTGCAAGACCCACTTATTTGAAGCTGTTGGATGTGGTGCACCATGAGGGGATTCGGTTGGCCACTGGGGCGTTCAGAACGAGCCCCATACCGAGCCTCTGTGCAGAGGCAGGGGAACCGCCACTTCACCTCCGGCGGCGTCTACTAATAGTGCGCCAGGCCTATCGAACATTATCCACACCATACACACCTGCATACCACACTGTTGCTCGGCCTCCACTGGAAAGGCTTTTTCGCAACCGGCAACGAGCAACAAGGCCCTATGGGATTCGTGCAAAGGATTGCATTTTAGAGATGGGTGTGGCCGGTTTTAATGTTTCACGTCGAGGTTGGAGCAGATATCCACCTTGGCTCCTGTTGTGACTTGGCAAGACAGCCAAGCCACTATGAGAGGAAGCCGAAAAGGCACACGTTTAAGCTCACGCACGCTGGCGTGAGGTCTGGAACAGGTAAAGTAATTATAGTAGCAAAAAAGGTACGTAGCTTCTGGAATACTTAACTTTAATCCATAATTGGTGAACATCGGTCTGACGGTACATGCATCACAAAATAAATAGCAAATGATAATGGCGCCTTGCTAGGTCGTAGCAAATGACGTAGCTGGAAGCTATGCTAACTATCGTCTCGGCAAATGAGAGCGTAATTTGTCAGTGAACCATCTCTAGCAAAGTCGGCTGTACAACTGGGGCGAGTGCTAGTAAGTGTCTCTAGACCTGCCGTGTGGCGGTGCTCGGTCTGCAATCACTGACAGTGGCGACACGCGGGTGCGTCGTATACTAGCGGACCGCGGCCGATTTAAAGGCTACCACCTAGCAAGTGTGGTGTCTGGCGTTGACACCACAGCTCCTCCAGAGGCCCACACTGATTTTAGATTTGGCAAATTTTAAGAAAGACAGTACATCAGATTTTACTTTCAAATCTTTGTTTTTTAACATTTTAGACGGGCATCATGATTTTACAGTAGTCTACACTGATAGATCCCAACAGGGGATTTTCTTGGCTGCTGAGTCGTGTTCCCCGACCGTGTCATCAGGATTCGCCTTCCCCAGGAATACGCTGTTTTTTCCGCAGAACTTCACGCGATCCTGAAGGCACTGGAGCAGATGCGGTGTACTCAGGGCAAACACTTCCTAATTTGCTCTGACTCACTGAGCGCATTACAGTCACTGCAGAACCTGTACCCAGCGGAGAAGTTGGCACAGCTGATTTACGACCAACTGTACATCCTCCAACGACAGGGCAAGCAAGTGTCTTTTTGCTGGGTGCCAGGGCATGTGGGCATACGGGGAAATGAACAAGCTGATAGAGCTGCCAAGGACGCCTGCAGATTACCGGAGGTGACACAATGTTCTATTCCTTTGCAAGGTGTCGTTTCTGTGCTGCGGCGGAAGTATATGCAATTGTGGGAGGAGGAATGGCTGGCGGTGAGGGAAAATAAGCTGCGGTTGGTGAAACCCACCATCCAGCCGTGGTGTTCCTCCTGCCGATCACCTAGGCGTGACGAAGTGACCCTTACACGTCTTTGCATAGGGCACTGTCCTCTTACGCGTGCCTTCTTACTACGACGAGAGGAACCCCCTCTGTGTGATGCCTGTGGCGTACGAATAACTGTACGCCTCATTTTAGTTGAGTGTGATTTATATCGTTTTGTCAGGGCGGAAGTTACTATTAGTGGGGATCTGCCCTCGATTTAAGCCGATGACGAGGCGAGTGTCAAGAAAGTTTTAAGGTACTGCGATGTTTCTGAGCTTCAGCCAAAAATTTTAGGTTGGAATTTTTAGTGTGTTGCCGAGTGCCTTACTACTCCTTTTTATTCTTGTAATAGGCCAGTTCCAAACATGTGCTATTGTAACGTTGTTGCTTTAATTTGGTATGTAAGCGGTGGTGATAGACAATAAAAGCGGGTTAAAAGCTGTGAGCTGTCTGGGGAAGTTAATCTTGCATTACTGAGCAACTGTTTCACCAGGTATCCTGTCTAGCTTACCAAATTTCCAACCAGACGAACATTAATTATAATCTTTTAATAGTCATACGACAACCGGTGACATATATATAAAAGAGAATTTAAATAAAAAGAAATAAATAAGTTTATATTTGGAAATTTATTTTAACATTGATCATTGAAATTTCAGCATATTAAACGTGAGTCATAACTAAGCTGGTGCCTTATTTAGGACTGTGAAAATGTGAGTTTGTAATCTTACGGAACACATCAAATATGGAGCCAAGATTGGGAGACTGCATACAACACTGCATTCATAAAATAACACACGAAGAACATTGAAACATATGCAAGAGGAAATTAACCACAACCAACCGATTCAATTTTCACCCAAAGAAGTTACGTTCGTAGCACAATCCTGTCCGTCATGTAATTACCACACACTAGTATACTAAATTCATACTAACTCTCTGTGAAATCTTCCCGAAAAGAATAGCTGAGGGCTACTTTGATGATAACACCACCTGCTTCATGTGGTCAACTTGGTTTACACAAAGAGTGTAACTCCACAATAATTTTGATAACTAAAATAAATTAGATCGAAAAGCAATTTACAAAAGAAAAACCTCGAACTGGTTACTATCGTCTTACTATTAATCTGATGGGTCAAACAATTGTATAAGGAAGTGCTACTGGTCTCACAATGTACACCCCACGTGGACTGAACATAAAAGTTGCTATATTGAAAAATATTGTCAAGACGAGACGTTATAATCTCACGCACATTCGCATTGAAGATTGATGATGCTAGTTAGTTACTGATCAACACGTGGTTCCACTTTACTCACAAAGTAGTGACAAAGCAACTACCGGAATATATTCTGAACTGTACACTCGAATCACATTGCGTTGCAATTTAAGATAACATTAGATATTTTAGAGCTAAACCTGAAAGAAAGGTGATTAAATTTTCAGTTAGGCTGAACTTAAGAAATCCATTGTCCTACGGACTTAGCAGACACGCGCTTAGCCGGAGATCTTACCACTTCAGACGCTCGCCACGGACAGACTGACCTGGTCCCTTTCTGAGGGTGGCTCACAAATACAAACGGAAGTGGCCAGAGGGGCAGCTTCCTATACCAACATGACAAGAGACGGACAGGACCATACTAAGGATAGAAACCTCTTTGCTTCTAGAAAGCGTAGCTACCGGTTCCGACGTTGGTCCTACTGTTCTCTAGCAGACAGGCTTGTCTGCTACCATCCAGCATGCAACTAGAAATACATTTGCTCATTCATCCTCTCACACAGAAGGGAAGGGGGATGACAGTATCTTATCATATACAGTATATAAAAGAAAGCGGATGTAGGTTCCGTATGAGACTGTGTGACATGAATTACATATAAACTGTGTTTTAAAGTGTAGTAGTGTGACAGATCGTTCTTGTTTATGTGTAAAAGTTACACGTTCCACTACTCAGTCTCCTCCCAGATAGTCAGAAACGCCACAGTAAATTTAGAAGAGGAATTTATGCAGTAAATGACAACAGAGTTAAGAAATTAACATGAAAGGAATCCAACAGAGACCTTTCACTATGTGTTTCATTTTAACCCCTTCCCCTACGTTCTCTTGCAGTTCTCCTCTTTATGTGCTGCTTTCCACTTTGCTACTGTTGACGTGCAAACTGCCTATGTAGACTTTCACCTATAATTTTAGTCCTATTTTTGCACTTGCTGCATTTTAGTGACACTCGTCCGTTGTTGTTTCCGTTCGGGCGCTAAAGACTACACTGTTGAGCGCCCATAACACCATATCCATCCACCATCGTCAGCAGTAATAATATTCCTTAGGGATGCTAGATGAGCAAACTGATGATGTTCAAGGAAAAATTATTTTTGAAAACATTGTTGGAGATATCGGCGATCAAAATATATTATTCGAAGGTAATTATAACAGTCTATATCGCTAGGCACATGTATTGAAATATACAGTAAATGTTCCTTGCGATCTTTGCGGTTATAATTATTTTCAACTAAAAATGCTGATATTTTTCGACTTACAGCTTGCAGTACTCCTGCACCCAACTTCTGAACTTTGTCTATTGAATGAAGATGTATCACAAAAATTAAATGGTGACGTTTATCACAGTTGCCAAGTATTGAGACTTCCTAAATGTGGAAAATCGTTTATGACAGAACGATCAGTCTTGAATCAAGAAAACCATTTTCTAACGTGATTTCACCGGTAACACTAGCCTCAGAGGTAGCATAAATGTTTGGAGATGCCTCCGTTGCCGTGACCTCTCTGTTATTCCCAAAGCGAACAACCTGTTGCAAGTGTTAGACCTAATTCCACTTCAAATTCTATTTTATAACGCTTAAACAATGATAGACTCGTCTTGTCTCACATTTCAGTATTCCTCGAGTCGTATCTGCGAGAGCAACGTCTGCAGCGTTGTCATACTCGGTTTACGGAAGTCCTCATCACGGAACATCAGACTACAGTAGGAAACAATCTTATGCCTCCAGTGCGAGTCCGCCGCGTTGCTATCACCGCAGAAACGTGGCCAAGGCGAGCGTAGTCGCTATCACATGGGCGGAGTCCGGCTGGCCGGCCGCTGTGGCCGAGCGGTTTTAGGCCCTTCAGTCCGGAACCGCGCTGCTGCTACGGTCGCATGTTCGAATCCTGCCTCGGACATGGATGCGTGTGATGTCCTTGGGTTAGTTAAGTTTAAGTAGTACTAAGTCTAGGGGAATGATGACCTCAGATGTTAAGTCCCATAGTGCTCAGAGCCATATTAACCATTTTGAATCCGGCTGGCATCAGGTGAGGAAATTCTAAGCTGCCATTAACTGTACTGTTTTTGACGCAGGCAAGATGTCATTCGCGGAAATATTTCTGGAAGGTTTGCTGTTATCATTGGGTTAGCAAGTGAAGTTATTCATCTTCCGTGTTACTGATACTTCCAGCAGGCAGAAGTAAAGAGATTTTTTTTAATTAAGTGATAAGTGGACATGAACTCTCAGCTTTGCATCTACCGTGCGCAACGTTTACCAC
Organism: Schistocerca cancellata; assembly: GCF_023864275.1. Lineage (NCBI taxonomy): Eukaryota > Metazoa > Arthropoda > Insecta > Orthoptera > Acrididae > Schistocerca > Schistocerca cancellata. The sequence continues at coordinate 14,276,553 of NC_064634.1, forward strand.
TAGACCACGAGCAGATACATGACTAAAACATATCGAGCGGAAGGCAACACTTCGTCCAGAAACTTACCTTCCTACAGTGTTGCCGTTTTATTGTGAGCGACTCTGTCTTAGTTTGTGCCTGCCTTAATAAATATTGTGTAGCTACTGGAACTTAAGCAGTTTCTTCAGTGTCCACTTTCTCATCTATTAGTTAAGTGTTGGTTCCCTTATTGTTCAAATGTTTTTTCGGCACCAAACGTGATTTTAACTCTTAATCATTTTCTGTATTTGAGATCTGCTGAATTCCATCATACTTCATTCTTTGTTATATTTTAATCCCCAAATAACGATTATGATATTGGGTTGTCAAGTCGAAGCGTAAAGGCATACAACCTTCAGCAGAGCCATGGACTACAGAGAGATTACACTAATATCACATGCTACCCTGAAAATATGTATTTCAAAAATTCTTTGCATGTGTCCACTTTTCCAAGAAATTCTGCAGCACGCTGGAAAATTCTGTTGTCCTGTGCACTAGAAATTGCATCCACTTGATATAAAAGAGTAAATATAGAAAAACCCAGAGGTGTCTTCGAAATGCAAAGAATTCGTCAGAAACAAACCACTTAAGTAAAATGTCTTGTATAGTCCGTCTCTTGCAAGAACGAAATATACATCGAATGACAGCATCCTTGCACCACCTCCTAAAATTTCTTTATTTTTACGTCAAAATACAAGAGATGTTTGAGACTTAACGCTCATTTTCAATCGTTTCGCATCCGAAACTAAAAATGTGACACTTTCTATATCGGTTACATATTGAGCCAATACATATGGGCAGGCGCAGTTAGATATAGTCTTTTGCACTGCCACGTACTAATGCAGAGAACATACTCACATATGTACATGAGGGAGTAAACCATCACCACTTTAATTCGTGCATTGCAGCTACAGGTAACTGAGTTAAATATAGTTGAAACTTAGGCATTGACGCAAAGTTTGATGCACGTCTTGTGCTTTGAACTAAATATAGACAAATTGCAGCGGGTGCGCTGGTTGGCGTCATTCAATAAAACTGCTTGTACAAGTTTTATGTTTGCTGTAGCTGAAATAGCTCGTTGGTCTTACCAAAGAAACTGTGCAGGGAAGTTAGAAATGTACTTAAGTACTGCAACCTGTAAATAATGAACATGGACAGAATGTAACGAGTTCATAAAGGAGCTGCTTACTCCTTGCTTCACACTCTCAACTGGAGATAGGGTGTACTACGTTAAACAGATAAAATTTGAAGAAGAGAGAAAAATAAATGAATTTCAACCACAATATTGCAGTTTAGTAAGATATTCCTCAGACGTATAAAATCATTACGAAAATTACTGTACATTACTGATAGATGAGATGCAAGTCGAAAATGAAGAGCACTTCACAAAGGGGCATTCAATATCTCTCGGTCACTTTAAAAAATAGTTTTCTATCATGTTCTTTTCTATTGAGAATGTGTATTGTAGGGCAATATTGCTTAGTTATCTCTCGTGGTTACAGTTGCATTTCACTTAGTAAAAGTATCTGGGAAGCTTCTGTAAACGCAGGACATCCTATGTGAATGCTGGATGTGGATAAAGTAAGTCTCTTCGTAATTTTCCAGTTTCCTATCCTTTTGCGTACCGTAAATAAAGGTAATTAAAAGTCAGTAATTACAGATGAAGTATAAAAATGTGTTCTTAAGAGAACGGCCGTATCGTCGTGTTTGTCACGCTGCATGTTTCGGCAGTAGAATGAGTTGTCATCAGGCGTTTTGATGGTCTGGTGTCAGTCGGCTTGAATGGCAAAAAGACAGTCGTAGCGACGAGGATCCAACAGTAAGCCCGCATCTCGTGGTCGTGCGGTAGCGTTCTCGCTTCCCACGCCCGGGTTCCCGGGTTCGATTCCCGGCGGGGTCAGGGATTTTTTCTGCCTCGTGATGGCTGGGTGTTGTGTGCTGTCCTTAGGTTAGTTAGGTTTAAGTAGTTCTAAGTTCTAGGGGACTGATGACCATAGATGTTAAGTCCCATAGTGCTCAGAGCCATTTGATCCAACAGTAAGTAGCAACCTGTCTGCGTTCAGTAGAGTTGGTTTGCGGCGTAGCAGATTGAATTTTTGTGCGCCATTTCTTAGAGGTGAGTTTAACTTCCTGTGTGTTACACTCAGCTGCGCCCGGAAAAAGAAATCACCAAAGTTATTTTTCTTCATTGTCCGCCGAAGCCTAGTTGTGGGTCACTATGAAGCCTGCTGTTGAAACTCCGTGACCGTATTTTCGGAGAAGGACCAATCAACTTGTTGCTTCCTTCTACGTCTGTCTCGCGAAAAGAGTGTGAAGGCAAAGTTACAGAGATCCGAGCTCACACGATGAGGTTGCTCATGCGCACCATTCGTGGCAGGAACAGGAAAGGCTGGAAACGACGTCGGTGCACAACGTACCCTCCGCCAAACACAATATGTAGGTGAAGTAGTGGCAGCAGCACTACTCAAGGGAAACTTCATTTTCCGTACTGTCCTCTTATTTCTTCTACGCTGCCCCCCCCCCCCCCCGCCCCCCACGCGATAATCACAACCGTATTGTGTGTTGTTCCATTCGGCTGTGAAGTAAGGATTTGTCAATAACATGAAATCAGGAGCGATTAATTGTGCGCGTATGTTTGCTTCCCAGGCTATTAAGGACATTATAGTTACCTTTTCTTAAGCATTTTGATCAGTTCAGTCAAATGATATTTTACAGCAAAAAAAGAACTGACTCGTGCGAAAGCTTAGCTTCAGACTCGTTTGGCTACGTTGCTTTTAAAAGCGAGACATAATGAGTAACGCATTTTTATTAATTCAGGCGTGGTGAGCATTCTTAATATTTGAAACGATTGCTTTTGTTTGTAGTGCAAGTGGAATCGTAAGTAACGTTAATGTTAAACGTCACTTACTCACGGCGTTTTGTGCCAATGTTCCTGGTTTCAAAAACACATTCCTTCCTACAATTTCCCAAATTTTATAGAACTTGAGAACTGCAACGTATTTGTCGTATCGGAGAACTGCGTGCTTCTCCTCTAGTTCATCCAGGTGACAGATTTAGTCATTTAATGACTGACTACGGCAGTAAGCTAGTCATCTTGGGATAAAATAAGATGAAAAGTGAAATGACACAATCTCAGAGGTCAGTGGTCTCATTCAGATATGGTTTTATGTATACAGACTGAAGCGGCGAATGAAAATGTGTACCAAGGCCGTGAATAGAAGCCGGGTCTGCTGCTACTCCACGGATTACCCTGGCATGCCTCCCTCATCGATTCAAATCCTCGCTGCCGCCTCAGTCTACTTTTAAATTCCCCCTTGGACTCCCAGTCTTGGTGCAAATTTCCACTCGCCACTTCCCTCTATACTCATAAAATCATATCTATATGAGATCAGTAAACTCTCTTAAATAATCGTTCCATTTGTATAAGTACTTGTACCTGGGTTTCAGGCTTCATCCCCCGTCTACATTCGATGCTGAGGCGCTATTCCAGAACATGGAGAGCTTTGGCAATCCTGTTCGTGTTTAAGGAGGGATTTAAAAGTAGGCTGGGGCGGCAGTGAGGATTTGGTTGGACGGGAGAGGCGAGCCAGAGTAATCCGTGCAGCTGTGCGAACCACTGTGCCAGGGTGGTGTAGTGGCTAACGTGCGTGTCTGGTAAGCAGGAGGCCCGGGTTCGATTACCGGCCTTGGTACACATTTTCATTCGCCGCTTCAGGCTAGACGCATAAGATCAAAAGTGGACTATAAATAAATATCAGCCACAGCTTCCGATAAAATGCGATGAAAAAAGAGGACCGACAAAATTTGTCATCACTTAATACTAATGACGATTGCTGAAGCAAAAAAGGTGACTGGCTATTAAAATTTACAGCTTCGGTGTTTGATCTTCCTCAGATTTGTAGATCCTTCCTATAACAGACTGGGTAAGTAAATTAAGATATTGGAGTAAGACTTGCGTTGAGGTCAGGTTTACCTTGTCTTTACCGCTAGCGTTCTTCGCTCCTACATATCCTGTTAGTGTATTTGTTAAAGCGTAAAAATTGAGACCTCTACTGTCGTAATGCTAATCGTTATATGACTTTATGTTGTAATGACCAGTGAAGCTATCAGAATTTGGACACCTCTTCCATCGCAGAATGAATTTCAGTTAAAATTTTAAGAATAAAAATGTGCAGTTAAATTATATGGTCGCAGATGTAGATGCCTTAATTTAGTCATCATTAATAAAAGAATAAATTCTACAAGTAATTAGACAGAATTAAAGCAAGAAATTGGCTCCTGTTACCTTCACGTGATGGACGTGGGTTTGGTCCTCGCTATTGAATTGTTTATTCACGTTAGTGAGGAAGATATCTAGTATTATTCTCAATTGATACATATATAGGGTTTAAAAAACAAACTTTTTGTTTATTTGGCTTTATTGTGGCGTAATTCAGACATGACAAAATGTTTACATACATTTTAGCTTTGGCTATTATAGTTTACATAGCTGTTTTAAAATAGAGATATTGACTCTTCTTATGTCCGTAATCGAGATATAGAGGCAACGTGAAACAGTGGCTCCTTGTAAGTAACACGCTGATTGGAATCAAACTGCAGATGTTTCTTCAAACCACCTAGGAAAACGTTGAACGTGAGTAGAGACATTCCTACTTTGTCAAAGTATGCTTTGTTGACTTCAGTGTCTTGAACACCCCAGTATCACATGGTTAATGTTCGAAAGTTCATCTGGGTGAGTTTCACAGAATTTAGATACCAATTTTTTCGTCACGTGCCGTTGTGACGGGCAGCATGTGTGTCCCAATCTGATAGGAGCTACTGTAAACGTATCGCGTTTAGATAATATGGCCCGAGAGAGCCTTGGTTTCGAGGGATATGAAGTAGTATTTTTGCAAAGTGTCGCCAGGTTTCCTTCCATTCCTGTACAGTGTTGTTCTTGGAGACAGAGACAAGCTCATTTTGAGGTTACGTCGTATAATAAGCGCGACCTTGTGCCAGTCTGTTTCGCCATCAAGTGTCTTATTTCATTCATGTGACGTCTGATTGGCCTTTGAAGCAAAGTAATTGTGTACGCTCATATTGGCACTCGTATTTGTGGAGCAATTTTCGAATGAGCAGTATATTTTTCTTTCCATTTGTGATGCTCTATTAATCCATGACTGAGGAGAAACATTGTCGATAAGGATGACGTCCGATCTACGAGCAGCATGGCAAGGGGCTTCTCTGAAAGGACTTCCACAGTGGAAAGAATGGCGCCTCCTGGAAGCATGAACGTTTTCTCAGCAAACAGGAGAGAGCCGTGTGCGCATAGGACCTGCATCGGGTGAGAGTCCTGGTAGTTGCTGTTAGCAAAAACTGATATCGAGGACGGTGTGCGACTGCTTATAGACTGTGTGGCGATTACTATGGTGTCGTATACTACGCGCGCACTGGAAGTCGTAGCGGCTTGTCGGGTTATCAGCTGGCGCAGACGCTACAGCCTGAACTATAGATATTTGCCCACTTACAGCACTTGGCAGTGAGGCATGTAACGTTTGCCCTTAAAACCACAGTACTATTCCTCTGTCAGAATAAGAAAGTGATTCACAGCTAGTTGTTCACAAGAGAGCTGCCACAGCAACAACGAATCGGAAATGAGTTTGCTCATGCCTTCTGTCCTGTTCATCGTTGCAAACAGTTTTGATTCGTTTTTTTAATAACTGCATTAGTTCTTTGCATGGCGTGTTTGTCTTGCGATAGAATGCCATACAATAGTCCCGAAAGTATTTGGAATACTGATAACTGATAAGATTAATACCGCCCTGCTAAGTGAACCCAATACTGCACAGTAGCCCTTTCAGCAACATTGGGGCGTGTGTGTTCCACGATAGGTTATTGAAGAACCAACGAGAATTTGCTGTATGTTGTTGCTACGTATCGATGACGCACTGGTAGTAGCCTGCTAATAGTTTGCAGAATTCTTGTATTTACAGATTCCATATGTAGGTTGTGCTGTCTTCGCATTTCACTGTTAATCCTCCGCTCCGGGTTGCCGCATCGAGATAGTTCGCGCCTACAGATAGGCAACCTAATAAGAAGATTTGCAAAGCGATCTAGCGAGCTGCTGTTGCGCCTTTTAGGACTTGGTGTAGTGAGTTGCACTGACGTACTGACGTTTGCCGCGTGCCCTTATTAAACTCATAATACATGTTTTACAAAGTGAAGAGATGATCTGTCCTCCGATGTGGGTCTGTTCTCTGTTGGTTTTGCGCAGTCGTCTTCTGAAATCCCCAGAGTTGCTTACCATCAACCCTGCATGTCCTCCCCTCCCCACGTTTGAAAACGAAACGGCAAAAAATATTTTGTTTCATTTTGATACTTCAGATTACGACATTAAATTAAAAAACTATACATTATCTTTCACTCCGAGAAAAGGGTTGGTGCTGAAAGGCGTTAGGGCAGCTTGTGAAAGTATCCTGAAAGGAAACACTCATTTGCAACGATACTGCGTGCTCAGACAAACGTGAACCGACGTCGTGCTGTTCCACAGTCGGCTGTCAATCATTTTGTTATTTTGATGGATTTATGAGGTTGCAGAGGGTACCTCTCTCTCTGCCGTGCCCTCACCTTTCTAATGGCGGCTACCTAGTGGCGCGACCACCGTAAAGGGTGAGCGAAACCCTTAGGGTCAAGTTTATACGCACAGCAGAGGATATTAAGCTGAGTCTTTTGAGATGCCGAATAAATGGTCGGAAATACGCGTGTTTAACTGCCCATGTTTCGTGCGAGCAACCAGTTGGTGGCGTGCGAGCTTAGAAAGGCGGTACACTGTGGTCTGCGGTGTGTCCACTGTGGAGTTTACCGCTATTTACAGGTCATTCCCGGTTGTCGAACACGACAAAATACGGGAGCTTGTTGCCATGCATTTAATGTACAATGAAGTAGGATGTAATGCCTGGAAAACCGGAGCAGTTTACAGAGCCAGTTTTGGCAACGTGCGTCTTCCTAATTGGAATAAATTTATCGTTGTGGGTAGAATGTTACAAGAAACTGTGCCGTTTAAAGCCACGGAGGGCAATTAACCGTTCACGCGGACGTGAGAAAGTGTTATTGTACTGTGTGGGAGAAGATTCATCAGTAAGTACTCGTCTACTTCCCCGTGAATAGCGCTCTATGAAGAATACAGTGTGACAGTGTGGGGAGCACTTGAGCAAGAAATGGGAAATGGGACCAAATGACTTCGGAACCAAAGCTGATTTCTGTCGGCAAACTGTCCAGCACTGCACTCCAGTCCCTTTATATCGTATAGTTTGCGAATGTCTCCCCCCCCCCCCCCTCTCTCTCTCTCTCTCTCTCTCTCTCTCTCTCTCTCTCTCTCTCTCTCTCTCTCAACCGCGCTCGTTTTGCTAGCTGCGATAATGAAAATGCATACGCTACATTCGTCGAATATTAGAAACTGTAAGTCTTGTTCTCCTGGTGAGCATGAAGTTTCAAGACGATGGTGCACCATCTCACTTGGATATTAATGTCTGTGAGTACCTAACAGTAGACAGCACCGTCACTGGATTGCAAGCAGACGTCCAGTTTCATAGCGAACGCGATCATATGATAACATTCGTAAGCGTTTCCCGCCTTTGGGTTTATGTGAAGTCATTCGGTGCATGAAAGCCTAGTGGCAACTGAAATGGAATTAGATTGTAGGGGACCTAGCTGCCTTTCTCGTTACAAAACGGACGAGTTTTGTGCGTTGGTCAGGATTTACATTTTACTTGTGATGAGGCGTTGCTGATGATATAAACTGTTAATACACCGCCTCCCCGAAGTGTTCCCAGACCAGATTCTGTATCCGGCGTGTAGACGATGTCAGCGCAGTAACTACCGTGGCAGCTTGAACGCACAACTTCCAACAACAAAAGCCTATGTAGAACCCCTAGGAGCAATAAAACGATCATACAAAATTTCTTCTACTTTTTTAAATTAATCCAGTCTCGAAACTTTTTGGCCAAATGGGGTATTCGCTTTTCTTCGTAAGTCTAAAAGTAGAGAAAAAGGATAGTATGAATGTTTTACAGGAAACAACTTTAACAAAAACCATATAATTTTGTGAACAGACATCTAGATCGCTTATTATAATTTCTTTATTACGACGTTTCGGCTACTGTAATCATCAGATAACTGCAATTAAGATGAAAGGAACATAGAGAGACAGGAGTTTGTTATACAACAACCTGACCAAAGTTAATAAATCAAAAGGTTAAAAAATATTTTTGAACCTACTCGTCAGAGAGCTTAGAACTTATAAAAGAAGATTTTGTGTCAGCACTGAAATTATGTCTAATCGGGGCCTCAACTAACAGCTTGTTCCAAAAAATGTTATACAGAGAAAAGTTTTAGTCGACAGGTGGCGCTAACGTTGGCAACGTCGCCTTCGAATGTTACTTCATTATTCATATATTTCTTGTTTCTTCATACTTACAAAAAGACAATCGCGTTTAAAATAGACACATTCAAAGTCAAATTGTGAAACGCAATGAAATTGAATGTAGTTCTGTACTTGGAAATCAGCTATTCAAATGGCGCCAGTTAGCACTTGTGGAATTCTCCACCTAAGTATTCACGAAATCTGGTACACAGTAATACCAGTGTAACAGCAGCGTGAACTTCAGTATTACGTGTGGAATAACGCTTGTATGTGCCTGAGATAAATTGGAGTGCGTGTCGTTATAATTACATTCAGTCTGCATGACTACTTATAATGGTATGTAATTGTGGAATTCTAATTGTGCACAACTGTGACATTGCGTTTGATCGATGTGCTGTTTCTATGTCTGATTCTTGTATTATTCATCTGATGTTAGCTGCACTGTCAGTTGAAGTCTACATCCGCAAAGCAATAAAAAAGGCAGATGACATTACGACAGATGCTGACCACCTTTCTGTCCCGTGTTTCATCATGGCCTTGGTGCACAACCATTCCCATGCAATCGGCGATGATGAAATACTGGGGTTGGCACTTAAATAGTGGCAACTATTCATTCACAACCGATAGAAAAGAGTTACATGTTTGCACCTATTACTGTCCTTCAGAGTAGTCACCAGCGTGGTGTAGAACCTGTTTCCAGCGATGTGGAAGGCGTAGTATACCGTTAGCAGAGCCTGTTCTGTTGATGGTGCGAATGGAGCGGTCTACTGCCTGTCTAATCCATGGAACAGTTCTGAAGCGAATGCCACCGTCAGTGCACAGTATTACTGTTCGTTTTTGCAGCATCACCTGCGACCACCTTTGCGAAAGAAGCGGCGACACTTTCTGCGCAACCCTCCCCCCATTTTGCACGACAATGCGCGGGCGCATACAGCGCAAGCTGTGGCTGCTCTGTTCGGTCGATGGTACTGGGAAGTACTGTACCATCCACCATACTCCCCGGACTTAAGCCCTTGTGACTTTGATTTGATTCCGAAGATGAAGGAACCAGTTCATGGCAGTCGCTTCAGAACTGTTCCATGGATTCGACAGGCAGAAGGCCGCTCCAATCGCACCATCAACAGAACAGGCTCTGCTAACGGTATACTACGTCTTCCACATCGCTGGCAACGGGTTCTACACAACGCTGGTTACTACTTTCAACGACAGTAACAGGTGCAAACATGTAACTCTTTTCTATCGGTTGTCAATAAATAGTTGGAACTATTTAAGTTTCAACACTCGTATATGTATTACATAGATTGTTCTATTCATTATAATTTGTTTTATAAGTTTACGTATGTAATGTACTGTTTGACTACATTTTAATTCACATACCACAGTTTTCTGTTTATCGGGCGCGCGTAATTAGAACAGCAAGTACCACTTTTGTAATCGCTACATCATATTTTTGTAATAATTACATTTAACAGTCAAGTTCATGCTACTGTTACATAGATGTTGCTAGGTAGGAAATTTAACGAATACTTGCTGTTAGTTTGGAAAACTCCACATTGGGTAATTAGTGGCATCTAATAGGTAATTTGACGAGTATGGTGTTACACTCGTTTTATAATTTCACTTTGTTTATATTTTAAAGATGATCTGCACTTTTATATGTATGTAGAGACAAAAATATGTATAAATAATAAAATGAGACAAAATTTGAAGAGCACGTCACCAAGACTAGCGCCACCCGTCGACTGAAACTTACCTCTATGCAAAATTTTTTGAAGCAAGTTGCAAGTTGTCGCCCCGATTAGGTATAATTTTCAGTACTGACGCAGAACCTTATTTTTTCAGTTTTTTCAGCTTTCTGGTGAGTACCTTCAAAAGTATTTTTGATCCTATATTATCTTTCCTTAGCTTGGTGTTGAATAACAAACGTTTGCCTTCCTTCATTTTCCTTTCATCTTAATTGAAGATATCTGATGATGGCAGTAGCAGAAAAGTCGTAATTAAGAAATTTTTAATAAGCGATCTAGACAGTTTTACAGTTACAAAATATTCACAATGATCACGGACACAATAGAGGAAATGCATTTCCTTTATTAATAAAAAAACATATAAGCCTGTTTTCATTGTTTTAAGAGAGTATTTTTTTGTGTTCGGCCTTAAGATGCACAAATGCGAGTATCCTTCATGCTGAGGGATATAAGTGAGTCGTATTAAACTGCCGAAATAGTACTTGTACCTTTCCGACCAATGAAGAGCTGTCAGTGCTTGAGGCACTTGCATGTTTCTACATTATGAACCGGACACCTAGGGGGCGAAACAGATCGTGTACATATTTACACTTTGTGCGGCTAGCGCTTACATTTGATAATGAAGCTACATATTAATTTTTGACATTGAAATGAAATGAAATGATCGTATGGCATTGTTGTTCGGGAGGCCCCAAGCGGGGAAGTTCGGCCGCCGTATTGCAAGTCCTTTTTTTAGTTGACGCCACTTCGGCGACTTGCGAGTCAATGATTCCTTACATAAAAATATCGAATTCTGTGTCGCCTGTCGTCAGTCACCAGTATGAGTGTCGGCCTTTAATGCAGTTTCGGTCTCTCTTCGCGGCTATCTCGTGCTGTATTTCTGAAGTGCCGAGAGTAACAAAGACGGCGTGCTGGCGGGTGTAGTACGGGAGGCGGGTCGCCTAGGGCTGCCGGGCCCCGGCCGCCGCCACCGGCTGGGCAGACGTGGTCTCCGGGGCCGGGACGGCGCCCCAGTCCTGCTTGATCATGTCGGCGGCCTTCTCGCCGATCATGTAGGTGGGCGCGTTGGTGTGCGCCGTGGGCACCGTCGGCATGACGGAGGCGTCGGCGACGCGCAGCGCCGCGACGCCGCGCACGCGCAGGCGCGCGTCGACGACGGCGGCGGCGTCGCTGGCGGGCCCCATCTTGCAGGTGCCCGACTGGTGGTGCAGCGTGCCCGAGAGCCGGCGCGCCGCGCACTCCCAGTACTCGTCCGGGTCCTCGCCCCCGCCGGCGCCCTTGAGGTGCTCGCAGCCGGGCACGGGCGTGGCGTGCAGCCGCGACGCGAACCTCTGCAGCGGCGGCCGGCCGGCGATGCGCAGCGCCTCCCTGATGCCCGCCACCAGCACGCGCAGGTCGCGCTCGTCCGAGAAGAAGTTCGCCTCGAACAGCGGCCAGTGCAGCGGGTTCGCCGTGCGCAGCCGCACCTGCCGGCACGCGTGCACGTCACAACACCGTCCTACATCTACATCTACATTTACACTCCGCAAGCCACCCATCGGTGTGTTGCGGAGGGCACTTCACGTGCCACTCTCATTACCTCCCTTTCCTGTTCCAGACGCGTATGGTTCGTGGGAACGACGACTGCCGGAAAGCCTCCGTGCGCGCTCGAATCTCTCTAATTTTACATTCGTGATCTCCTCGGGAGGTATAACTAGGGGGAAGCAATATATTCGATACCTCATCCAGAAACGCACCCTCTCGAAACCTGGACAGCAAGCTACACCGCGATGCAGAGCGCCTCTCTTGCAGAGTCCGCCACTTGAGTTTGCTAAACATCTCCGTAACGCTATCACGGTTACCAAATAACCCTGTGACGAAACGCGCCGCTCTTCTTTGGATCTTCTCTATCTCCTCCGCCAACCCGATCTGGTACGGATCCCACACTGATGAGCAATACTCAAGTATAGGTCGAACTAGTGTTTCGTAAGCCACCTCCTTTGTTGATGGAATACATTTTCTAAGGACTCTCCCAATGAATCTCAACCTGGTACCCGCCTTACCAACAATTAATTTTATATGATCATTCCACTTCAAATCGTTCCGCACGCATACTCCCAGATATTGTACAGAAGTAACTGCTACCAGTGTTTGTTCCGCTGGTCACGTCCAGCGCTCCATCTGTGTAGGAGCGCGTCGAGGCCCTGCTGCAATACTGAGATAATTTTATGGATGCCGCCACAAAACTCTCGATCTCGTAATAACCGTACTCCACAAGCCTCGGTCCTATTCCTGTAACATAGGGCAGTACTATGTGGGTAACAAGGTTGTCGCTACTGCACTATATTCGCCCAAATTCTTTACTTCTATTCTAGTAATCATTACGCGAGATGTATTTAGTCTTATATGATGACATAACGGCAACTCTGTTTCACTAGCGCCCTGCCCAACATCCTCACCGACGCCGACTCCAGCGTAACAAGAGTTTCAAAATTCTGTGAAATGTCTGCCCTCACCCCTAAAGTAATGAGTAAACGTGCTCTAAGACCTTGGGGGTGCATAGGTCGACCGAGCAGTTCAGAATTGTTATTCGTCGACCTTATATGCCATGGTTTAGTGTATCATAAAGGTGATTTTCACAATTGGTGTATGGGTTTTAATACATTATACCAGGTGTAGAAGTATGAAACCGGAATTTCGCTATAGACGGTGTTGGCCGTCAGTGCAGGGCCCGTGAGAGCGCGTCTGCAGCGCCACCTGCCTCCTGTCAGCACACAGCGACCCGAGTTCCGTACACCGGTATCTGATGCAAACCCGTAAACATGTCAAGTTTTGTGCCTACGGACTAAGATCTGCAGATAGCATTGGTTTTCTATTATCATTTGATGAAAACTGCTGCAGAATCGCATCGAATGCTTGTCGAAGCTTTCGGTGAACATGCTCGTGGGAAAACTGTGTTTGGAGTGGTTCAAAAAATTCAAAAGTGGTGACTTTGACGTGAAAAACGACGAGCGCGGAAAACCACCGAAAAAGTTGAAAGAGAACGAATTGCAGGCCTTGTTGGATGAAGATGATACTCCAACTCGACAGGAACTCGCGGAGCAACTGAATGTGACGCAGAAGGCCGTCTCTCTTCGGTTGAAAGCTATGGGAAAGGTACAGAAAGTGGGAAAATGGGTTCTGCATGAACTGAATAAAAGACGGCAAGCAAATCGGAAGACCACTTGCGAAATGCTGCTCGCCAGATACAAAGGAAAGTCATTTTTCCATCGAATAGTGAAAGGTGATGAGAAATGGTTATGTTTTGAGAATCCTAAGCGTCGTAAATCGTGCGTGAATCCGGGCAAACCACCCACACAGTCGTATTGCTCCTTGATAACGCCCCATCACACACAGCAGTACGGGTCAGGGAAACGATCGAGGCGTTCAGTTGGCAAATAGTAGGGCATTCGGATTATTCTCCAGACTTGGCTCACTCAGAGTATCATCTATTCGCGTCACTGGGACACGCTTTCGTTGAACAAAGCTTCAATTCGTATGAAAATGTACGAAAATGGCTCCCTGACTGGTTCGCTTCGCTCCAAAAGAACTTTTTTTTTCGTGGCATTCATAGCCTGAAGGAGAGGTGGGTGAAATGTATAAATAGCAATGGAGATTATTTTGAATAAAATATTGTTTATTAGTTTCAAACAACAGATTTGTAATTATTGCAACCGAATTCCGGTTTCACACACCTGGTAAGCAACTGGGGCAGACAAACACACTCCCAAGACGTCTGCACGCTGCCACCCAGCAAGGGCGCTGATGACCGTGCTGTTGGTCACTGAGCACTCCAGATCCGTTGTCATCACGAGACGTACGTACGGTAGATTTAAAATTTCTCGACTCGCAGAGGAACTTAGCTTACAGAATTTCGCGACTGCTCACGCTCCGTCTACAGACGCATCACAGTTCTCGTAACTGCTTTCTGACGTTCCCTTCTTTCTTTCTCTCTCCTTCCCACCCCATCTCCCTGTTTTGGTGCTGATAACACTTGTCAGCATTCCAGGTCCGCGAAGAATACTGAATTCTCCTGTTCCTCCTTAGTGGTCAGAATATATTTCAAACATAAGATGGGTAGATACGCGAACCATGTACAGAGAAAATGAACGAGAAATGTACAAAAAACAATTGCAGAGAAGAACCTCCATACTGAGGGGACGGGAGGGATAATATATTGAATCAACAAGGAATAAAAAATTTTTCAGTGCTGGACACGATAAAAGTATAAAGGGGAGGCCAAAATAGTTTATATTGGTCGGTTATAGAAGATAGTAGATGTTGCTACAGTGCGAAGAACAAGAAGAAGAGAAGAAGAAGAATAATTTGGGATCCTGCAGAAACTAATGGCATCAAGCAGTCGGATGAGAGGCGCTAAATTCAAAGCAGATTCAAGGCTCCTACTTTCGTGTGCTCACAATATGTTTAAGTTTTATCACTTTGATTTGGACGTAAAAATTCTACTTCGCCTTCCTCGGTGACTCTTATGCTACAAGCAAAGACCTACAATAGAAGCAAAATCTTGAAAATAATTTTATTTCAAGACTTACAGTGTTGGCCCATAATTGTCTCGCGGCAATAGACAATCACTACATCAGTTCTGCGCCGTGATGGTAATGCAAACCCCAAAAAACTGTTTAACTTTTGAAGCTGTCAAGGAAATTACCGGGATTGACAAGATTTATTTGCAGAAAAACCTCTCGCTTCCGATGAAGTTGGGTAACCTAAAGGTAGGTGGTAATTTTCAAGTTCATCAGAGGTCGTTTGGCGACTCAGTAATTTGTAATATTGTCACACGGCTCGTTTATTTTTATAAGACTGCGCCCGAAAATTATCGCGTGGCTGCAGTGTGCCTAACCCGGAATGAGGCAGTTAGCTGATTTGGAGTAATAGTATTCAGTGCAGGTAAACTGTTTCAATCACCGATGTGATGCAGTGGCTGGTTGTGTTTCTTTTAATATCTTCTGCCGACATGGCTGTTAGGGCGCTTCTCAAATGCGTTAAAGCATCTTCTCTTTGCTGGCTTTTATCGCGTAATTGTCGGATTTGGTAGCGTTGCAGTAGAGATTGGAGGGATGCCGTTTCTGTCGCCTGTCTCGTGGATCAAACTGTAGCTGGCGACCCTTATTTAGACTGGTACTACCTGTGCAGCAGTGTGAAGAAGTCATCCAGGTTCTCCGATTAATCGGCGGAGCGTTACATCGCCACGAGTGCGTGGATTCTGGTCCCGGCCGGCTGTGTGATGTCGCGCGACGCCACTGAAGTTCCGAAGACACAAGAGAGGTGCGTCTCACTGTGTCCAGTTTAAGTGGTTCTCAGAAAATGGACTGTCCCTTAATTTTGCAAAAAAACTCACCATATCCAATTCTGTGCACGGAATGGAGTCATACCGACAATTGATGTAGCATATGATCAGGGGTCAGATAACAGGGTAGATTTCTCCAAATTTTTGGGTGTTCACATTGATGACAACTTGAACTGGAAGAAGCATTATACTGAGCTTCTCAAACAATTAAGTTCAGTTTCTTCCCCTCTTCCTATAATCGCTAGTCTTGATAATAAACAGATCAGCCTGCTAACGTACTTCGCATATTTCGACTCAATAATGTCTTATGGAATAGTTTTCTGGGGTAACTCGCCAGTTAGACATGCAGCATTGAATGCACAAAAGAGTAGTGAGAATAATTAGTGGTGTTCACGCAAGTACGTCATGTAGGCACCTTTTCGAGGAGCTAGGTATTTTAACTGCACCATCAGAGTATATATATTCGCTAATGAAATTCGTTATAAATAATCCATATCAATTCGCGAAGAACAGTGATGTTCATGCGTAGAACACTGGAGGAAAAAATGACCTTTCCTACCCGTTATTGAAGCTGCCAGTTGCTGAAAAAGGAGTACTTTATCACGCAACAAAAATCTTTGATCATTTACAAAATTGTAAGTTCTGGCTGTAGAAAAGCACTACCACACGCGCTTGTTCAGAGAAGCTGTAGAAATACAAAAACAGGGGAACAGTTTGAACAAGAAAGAGGAAAGCCTTAAGGTAAACGGATCCTGGCTTCCCGTACTGCAGCGAACGACCGTCGCAGGTAGCAAGAGGAGAACCGCACCGGAAATGACCGCGGAGAAGCCCTCGGACGTTGGCGGGCCAGGTACATATAATCTGCGGCCGCGAGCTCGGCTCCACCACCGGCAGTGGAAGGTGAAGCTTTGACAATGCCAGCCACTCCTGCTGGCGAAACGTCAGGAAAATCATTAGATGAACGGCGGCCGAAGAACCCGAGACAGAAACCAACAGGCAGTTTGTCTTTGATCATTTGTCCAACATAAAGTGCATGGCAGGTACCAGATAAAGTTTTAAATCTAGTTTAAAATCATTTCTTTTGGACGACTCCTTCTGTTCTATGGACGAGTTTCTGTTTCAAAAGTGATAAAAATAATTCAGAACTGGCAAAAAAAAATTGTACCTCTGAATGTAGTTGCATGTGTACAAAAATTTCAGTAATATTAGTGTTAGCACTATTCATGTGTGTGTATATATGTCTTCTAATCTGACTTGTTCCGGATCATATCGATAAAATAATCGTGAAAATGATCTACGGAACGTGACATAACTAAACTGAACTGGGGAGTAATTGGTAAGACGAACAGGTGATTGTGTCATACTGTGCGTCTAAAAGAAGCCGTTGGGAAGGGTCACAAACTAATTTTACGCTGCTTTCTTAATCCAAAGAACAGTTTCGGCAATCGAGAACTGACAGTGTTACAATTGAGTAAAGTGGTGTGGTGTAGATTCCGAAGTTTTCTCTTTTGTAGTGCAATATGTTCCCTGTTCGTCACCTTGGTCGCAGCATGGTGTAAGTACAAAGGAAACTTCACGTAGGCTTTCGTGTACAGAGGTGTATCCAAAAATGAAGTGCCTCCAAAACAGGAGAGTGACGCTACAGTGCCACGACACGACACGACTCGGCTGGTCTCGCGCCGCGCGCCGTGTACGCACCCGTCCTCGGCTGCGCGGGTGCATGAGCAGCGGCCAGATGGTCCAGGCGTCCCTGTTGTCGACGGAGCGGTACATGCGCTCGTAGAACTCGTCGCTGATGCCGAAGCCCTTCCGCAGGGCGCCGCCGCCGTCCGAGTTGAGCGACCCCGAGGCGTACAGCAGTTCCACGTCGGGCCGGCCGTACCTGAGGCACAGTGCGGATACTTCACAACAACTTTCATCTTCACCAGTGAACATTAACTTCTGTTTCGCTTCCATCCGACTGGACAAAAGCAGTAATCACACCAATCTCTAAACATGGAAACAGAAAAGATTGTAACAACTACAGAGGTATCTCTTTAATCAGCGTTGTGGGTAAAATCTTCTCAGGTATTGTTGAAAGGAAAGAGCGAGTATTAGTTGAGGACCAATTGGATGAAAATCAGTGTGGGTTTAGGCCTCTTAGAGGTTGTCAGGACCAGACCTTTAGCTTCCGGCAAATAATGGAGAAGTGTTATGAGTGGAAAAGGGAATTGTATCTATGCTTTACAGATCTAGAAAAGGCATATGACCGGGTTCCTAGGAGGAAGTTATTGTCTGTTCTACAAGATTATGGAATAGGAGGCAAACTTTTGCAAGCAATTAAAGGTTTTTACATGGATAGTCAGGCAGCAGTTAGAGTTGACGGTAAACTGAGTTCACGGTTCAGAGTAGTTTCAGGGGTAAGAAAAGGCTGCAACCTGTCTCCACTGTTGTTAATATTATTTATGGATCATATGTTGAAAACAATAGACTGGCTGGGTGAGATTAAGGTATCTGAACACAAAATAAGCAGTCTTGCATATGCGGATGACTTAGTTGTGATGGCAGATTCGATTGAAAGTTTGCAAAGTAATATTTCAGAGCTAGAGCAGAAATGTAAGGACTATGGTATGAAGATTAGCATCTCCAAAACGAAAGTAATGTCAATGGGAAAGAAATATAAACGGATTGAGTGCCAAATAGGAGGAACAAAGTTAGAAGAGGTGGACGGTTTCAAGTACTTAGGATGCATATTCTCACAGGATGGCAACATAGTGAAAGAACTGGAAGCGAGGTGTAGCAAAGCTAATGCAGTGAGCGCTCAGCTACGATCTACTCTCTTCTGCAAGAAGGAAGTCAGTACCAAGACTAAGTTATCTGTGCACCGTTCAATCTTTCGACCAACTTTGTTGTATGGGATCGAAAGCTGGGTGGATTCAGGTTACCTTATCAACAAGGTTGAGGTTGCGGATGTGAAAGTAGCTAGGATGATTGCAGGTACTAGTAGATGGGAACAATGGCAGGAGGGTGTCCACAATGAGGAAATCAAAGAAAAACTTGGAATGAACTCTATAGATGTAGCAGTCAGGGCGAACAGGCTTAGATGGTGGGGTCATGTTACACGCATGGGAGAAGCAAGGTTACCCAAGAGACTCATGGATTCAGCAGTAGAGGGTAGGAGGAGTCGGGGCAGACCGAGGAGAAGGTACCTGGATTCGGTTACGAATGATTTTGAAGTAACAGGTTTAACATCAGAAGAGGCACCAATGTTAGCACTGAATAGGGAATCGTGGAGGAACTGTATAAGGGGGCTATGCTCCAGACTGAACGCTGAAAGGCATAATCAGTCTTAAATGATGATGATGATGATGATGATGATGATGATGTTTCGCTTCCGTAGTTTTGAAAATGGTGAAATATTACTAAACCGCCTGATAAAAAGTGAAACTCCCAGAAGGAGAGGAGGAAACGAAATGAAATTTCACGGTTTGAAAGCGCACTTGATGTTAATTCAGTGATTACAAAAAAAAAGTCAAATTTACGAACAACTTGGCAGTATGAACGCACTCTCGAGTACGTTGTCGCATCATCTCTGGCCTCGACGCGCTGACTGGGTCGGAGAGAGGGTATCGTGAAGCCGTTCTACAATCTCCCGAGGCACGCTGTCTCACAAGTGTTGTAACTGGTTCTCGATATCCTGGAGATGGAACTGACATCCGAGCTGCCACACGACACATTTCATAGAGAGACGTACTATTTGTCGTCAAACATTGTCCTGTTGTGCAGCTCCGTGGCGTAGCGGTAGCGTTACCGCCTACCACGCACGGGGCCCGGGTTCGATTCCCGGCATGGGACCGGGTCTTGTGTGTGCATCATCATTTTCGTCATCATTGAATCGCAGGTCGCCGGCGTGGCGTCACCTAAAAAGGACTTACAATACGGCGGCCGAACATCCCCGAATGGGGACTCCCGGCCAACAATGCCATACGATCATTTCCATTTTTCCATTGTCCTGTTCAACAATGGCCCGACGATACGGTGGCCTGAAGGGTAACACACAGGGATAGAGGTGGGTCGAACTCGTTCATTCCCGTGAACTACTTCATTCATTTCACTCTTTGCCGTGAAGCGTTCAAATGAAGTAGTTCATTCGTGAAGTACGGAAGCCTAGCGAAGTTGCCCAGTTCGCCGCTCAGCCGCTGCTACGCTCGCTTCGCCTCGCTCGTACAATAAAGCTTCGTAATACTTCACAATTTTACCAACAGATGGCGGAACTATGGAGTAACGTGCACGCAACGTTTTACGCTCTTACAGCGTCTGAGTTATCTTAAATACAGCATGGTCGAAGGGGACAAAGGGCGTTTCTATCTGTGTCCAAGTGTCTGAATAATTTTATCTTGGACTTTACGCCCGTGAACGGCACCTCGTATTTTAAAGTGTTTGTCTCCGTTTATATGTCCACCATATTTTTTGTCTAATTGTCTTCATTTCTGTTTCTCTGCGGCCAAAGAGCGGCGTAGTATGCTGCTGCAGGCCTGCCTGTATACAGGTTTCAAAATGACAATAAAGAAAAAAAAAGGGGGACAAAGGAAAGATAAACAGAGAAGGCTGTCACATATAAAGAAGGTACTACATTTAATCTTGCTCGATATTTTCTCATGAAGCGCCCAGAAAAGTCTTTATCAGCCAAATGAAACATTATTTGTTGTATTCATGAACTGAAAGATAGGGCTACCAACGAAATGCAGTCCATTTTTATGTTCCTTTTAAAATTTAATCCAAAATAGAATGAGTGTTTAACACTGTGACAGTCTATATACATACGTTAAGTAATTATTCAGAAGTTTTCCTGTAGATTTTATTTTTGTTGACAATAATAACCCACTAGATTCAAAACGTAAGCTGTCACCTGTAGTCACTGGTACGATTTCAGGTAAAATCCCTCTTTCAGTGTTATTAACAAACCTTTTATTTTCATGTTTGCTGTGCGTGCTCACACAGATAGCCACTTCGTTTCTATCTTTAATATTCATTTGTCTTCAAGCGCTGCCAACGGTAGGCTACCCGTAGACGCGAAGTTTAACTGCACAAATAGTCACGGTTAATGATGTCAGCACTGCAGGTAGCAGCTGACGCTGCCTTCTGCTCACCCCTCACCTCCTCCACCCGTCCTAAACCTATCGTTCCCCACTAACACCGCGTGATTCGTCGACAGGCAGGACAGGGAGGAGTGAAGTGGTGGGAGGAGGAGTGTCGTGGGAGAGGGAGAGGGGAAGAGAGTGAGTGAACTAGAAAAAAGTGTGGAGTGTGCTATCTGTGAAGAGTTTGAAGTACCAGTTCATTGAAATTGAATGGTTAGTTCACACTTCACAGGAGTGAAGCGTTCATTTGAACGACTCATTCACGAGCTCCCCATCACTACACAGGGACACAGGATGCCCGTGACCTCCTGTCGTGCTATCGGAGCTCCCTCAATCACGGCCAGGCGTGACCTGAAGTCATACCAGCTGTCTCCCCAGAGCATTATGCCAGGAGTAACAGCGCTGCGCCTCTGCCCAGGTCACTGTAGCAGGGTCATCCGAGTTACCGGCAGAACCGCGGTTCGTCGCCGGACACACAGTGTGACGCCATTCGTCAGCAGGCCGTGCAGGTCAGCACTCCGGACAAAGCCGTTCACCTTGCGGTGTTGACAGCGGCCTGCATGTGGGGCGGTAATTCTGTAGCCCGGCTGCTGCCAGTCCACGAGCAGTGGTGCGGGATGAGACGGAACGCTGCACGGAGCCCGCTACTTCTTCGCGGATGTCAAGGCGCCGTGGTATTCCCGGTGGTCGTCCCTCGGGGTTGTCGGGCGTGGTCGACCAGACCTTTGGCCACGAGTGGGCCTCTTTCCACGTTCCAACGCAGCCCAACATCGGACCACTGTGACATCGAGAAGCCGTACAAATCTGGGTATTGCAAGATTCGGCCACATTGAGGAGGTTCACAGTGAGACCGCTTTCAAACTGCCTCAGGTGCCGACAGCGCTGTCCAACAAGAGTACGCGGCATCTTCGAGTCCTTCACAGCAGTTCTCAACGTCTGACACTGTTCACGTCCCTTAAATGACCTATCTATCCGCGAACGACATTAAACACGGAAAAGATGAGTGCCCTCTGCTGGCCGCTCCACGTGTCAGAGAGGATTGCAACTCTAATCGTTTACGTATCCACCGATGTTGTGTGCACGTGTACAAAGTTACATGGCCGTTTTACCACGCTTTATGGGCGCTTCACTTTTTTTTGTCAGGCAGCGTGTATCTGAAAATATGATTACTCACAACCTTTAAGTCTCTCTATATAAAGGACAATGCACTGACTGAGTAGTTGTCGCCAAGCTCAAGCCGCTAAGGATAGAGACTTTTAAATTTGTGGAGGCTGTTGATCTTATACCGTAGGCTTCATTTAAGAACGGATTGTCCTATATTTCACTCGTAAGGGGGTGAAATAGGAGCCAAAAACCTATTTGACAATATGTCGATGTTAAGGGAATTTTGAAGGTAGAACTACAAAATTGCTTTTTTTTTAGGTAGAAATAATAAGACGCGTATCAGCATTTTCAGAAATTCAACCACTAAGGGATTATTATAGATCGGCAATTTGTTCGGAAAAAAAGCATTATGAAAGGCCGACTAAAGCATTTTCTAACTACGTCTATGAAAATTGGTATTTTACTACTGTTGTAAATAAAAAAAACTTGTTTCAGTGTTTTTGGATATTCAACCCCCCTAAGGGAGTGAAGTACAGGGTAAAAGATTTAAGAAAACATTTCATTATATTAAAACATCAGAGATAACTAACTGCATGATAATCGGTATTCCATTTCTTGATAAGAAATAAACATGCTAGCTGATGAAACTTTCTAAGGAAATATCTCAACAAGAAATCAAAACGCAGGATTAACAATAGCTTACAAGATACTGCAATTTGTGAACACCATAAAAACACCATTAAAGAAAAATAAAAAGGTCTGTGCAGACCGTACGCTCTATGCGAGCGAAGTAACGGGCCCTGAGCTATTTCTATAAAATATATCGCGTCCAATCAAAATGTGTGCCTGGCTGGAACTCAGAACCGGATTTTCCAATTACCGCGTTCAGTCGCACTATCATTAGCCTACCAGTGCAGACCTCTAATTCTGACTCAATTTTTTCTTTGTCTTTTTCCACCTAAGATTTTCCAACATAGTTAATAAGCACAACAGATTAATCATCCGCAGGTGAAGTTACACGGATACCGTGTAACTCCGTCTCTGCTCTTGTTAATGATCTTCTACATCTGCATCTACATGGATACTCTGCAAATCACAATTAAGTGCCTGGCACAGGGTTCATCGAATCACCTTCACAATTCTGTTATTCCAGTATCTTATAGCGCGCGGGGAGAATGAACACCTATATCTTTCCGTATGAGCTCTGATTTTCCTTATTTTATCTTGGTGATCGTTGTTCGTGTCAACAAAATATTTTCGCATTCGGAGGAGACAGTTGGTGATTGGAATTTCATGAGAAGATTCCGTCGCAACGAAAAACGCCTTTCTTTTAATAATTTCCAGTCCAGATCCTGTATCATTTCTGTGACACTCTCTCTCATATTTCGCGATAATACAAAACGTGCTGCCTTTCTTTGAACTTATTCGATGTACTCCGTCAATCCTATCTGGTAAGGACCCCACACCGCGCAGCAGTATTCTAAAAGAGGACGGATAAGCATAGTTTAGGCAGTGTCCTTAGCAGATCTGTTACATTTTTTAAGTGTCCTGCCAGTAAAACGCAGTCTTTCGTTAGCCTTCCCCACAACATTTTCTATGTGTTCCTTCCAATTTAGATTGTTCGTAATTGTAATTCCTAGGTATTTAGTTGAATTTACGGCTTGTAGATTAGACTGATTTTTCGTGTAACCGAAGTTTGAGTTCCTTTTAGCACTCATGTGGATGACCTCACACTTTTCGTTATTCAGGGTCAACTGCCACATTTCGCACCATTCAGATATTTTTTCTAAATCGTTTTGCAGTTTGTTTTGATCTTCTGATGACTTTATTAGTCGATAAACGACAGCGTCATCTGAAAACAACAGAGGACGGCTGTTCAGATTGTCTCCCAAATCCTTTGTGTAGATAAGGAACAGCAAAGGGCCTATAACACTATCTTGGGGAAAGCCAGAAATCACTTCTGTTTTACTCGATGACTTTCCGTCAATTACAACGAACTGTGACCTCTCTGACAGGAAATCACAGATCCAGCCACATAACTGAGACAATACTTCATAAGGACGCAATTTCTCTACGAGCCGCTTGTGTGGTACAATGTCAAAAGCCTTCCGGAAATTCAGAAATACGGAATCGATCTGAAATCCCTTGTCAATAGCACTCAGCGTTTCATGTGAATAAAGAGCTAGTTGTGTTTCACAGGAACGATGTTTTCTAAACCCATGTTGACTGTGTGTCAATAGACCGTTTCCTTCGAGGTAATTCATAATGTTTTAAAATCCTGCTGCATATCGACCTTAACGATATGGGCCTGTAATTTAGTGGATTACTCCTACCACGTTTCTTGAATATTGGTGTGACCTGTGCAACTTTCCAGTCTTTCGGTGCGGATCTTTTGTCGAGCGAACGGTTGTATATGATGAAGTATGGAGCTAACGCATCAGCATACTCCGAAAGGAACCTAATTGGTATACAGTTTGGACCAGAAGACTTCGTTTATGATGCTTCACTATTCCGAAGATCTTTGCTTTTACGTTACTCATGTTGGCAGCTGTTCTCGATTCGAATTCTGGAATATTTACTTCGTCTTCTTTTTTGAAGGCATTTCGGAAGACTGTGTTTAGTAACTCTGCTTTGGCAGCACTGTCTTCGATATTATTTCCATTGCTATCGCGCAGAGAAGGCATTATTGTTTCTTGCCGCTAACATATTTCACATACGACCAGAATCTCTTTGGATTTTGTGCCAGGTTTCGGGTCAAAGTTTCGTAGTGGAAACTGTTATAGGCGTTTCGCATTGAACTCCGTGCTAAGTTTCGAGCTTCTGTAAAGGATCGCCAATCTTGGGGATTTTGCGTCTGTTCAAATTTGGCATGTTTATTTCGTTGTTTCTGCAACAGTGTTCTAACCCGTTCTGTGTACCTAGGAGGATGAGCTCCGTCGTTTGTTAATTTATTTTGTATACATCTCTCAATTGCTGCCGATACTATTTCTTTGAATTTAAGCCACATCTGGTCTGCACTTACATTATTAATTTGGAATGAGTGGAGATTGTCTCTCAGGAAGGCGTCAAGTGAATTTTTATCGGCTTTTTTGAACAGGTATATTTTTCGCTTATTTTACTTCGGCGAGGATGTAAAGCCCTAAGTTTCTTCAGGTGTGGCTCATCCAGCGGGAGCCGCTGATCAGGGACGGGAGTACACAGAGCTCCCAAATGTTGGACACCACGTTTAACTCGTTATTTCGAACAGTCCCACACCGCACCTTTTATGTCGAATTAAGAGAGAGTGATTTAGCGGGCCAGTCGAGATGCGATGGGATTCCTGAATGTTTTTCAAACCGGGAACGTTTTCGTCCAGCCCAGTCTTCACAAGACACTCATCATGAATGTGTAAAAGAAAAGGAAACACTTAGTTCCCACGAATGCTGAAACTAACATTCTGTTTCATGATCTCGGTAACATGAATGAGTACGGCCAAATCGTGGTACGAAAACACTCCCATAATATCACAGAAGAACCTGTCGGTGCATTCGACGTCTTGCATCATTTGGACAGAAGCAAAATCAGGAGTCTTCTGAACACGCTACATGCTTCCAGTCACCTCCTATGCTTATTCTGTATTGTCTGGCCCGTTGGAGACGTACAGCTTTGTATGATACAGTGACTGATTACCTTTGACGAAGTACCTCACTCCAAATGCTCATTGTATGCAATTCGCTTCGCAGTGTCTCTCGGAAACAGTTTGAGATGGACCTGCACTGAGACCAGTAGTCGCTGTCGGATTTGGAGCCGCTCGAGGTGCGACACTCGTCTTTGGTTCGTGCCGATTAGTGTCCTGTACCACCACTTCTCCTTCGCCGTGTAACGTGGATACGAGCGGTACACCAGTCCTTATGAACGCGTCATATAGAGCAACAGCGACAACCCCAATCCTGCGTGAAGGTTTCTTTTTTTTGTTGTTGTTGGTAAGATTTGAATATGACACCAGAGAACGATTCTTTGATTTGCGTACCCCACTGAAGCTGATCTGTGTGCACCACACAATGGCAATCTCAGGAAACTGCCCTTTCACGGGGTGTTTTCGGGCGTTCGGCAGGAGACACGCCAACCATTGAACGGATGTCATGTCCAAAAATTCGTATACATTGTCGGACACTGCTTACTGGCATCTCTACAGTGTTAGCGAGACTGAGTACTGGTGGGAATTACTCATGGAATCTCATCAATTGTACAGGTATCTGAGAGCAATGAACGTTAGTCAATTCTCAAAAATTCAAAACCAGTGGTAAGACTTCTTTGATACAGCTTGTTGCCCCTTTTATTTATGTTTAACGTTTTAAAAGAACTATTGTTACTTTTTTAAAGAAGCAAATAATCATGTATCTCCGTAACATCCACAGCGCGCCCTATCAGTGTTGGCTCTCCGGAAACATTGTAGTATTTCAGCCATAATCATGCCGATTGTGTGGAACCACAACTTCAACAAAGCTTGTCGTAAATGTGAAACCTATGTCTCCGGAGAACAGCAAACAGCAAAACAGATATCTACGTCTACACCTACATCCGTGTGTTATAAACCACTTTGGGGGTCCTTCTGCTCGCAAAGGGAGTGACGGTAAAACGACTGTCCGTATGCTTCCGTAAGAGCCCTCATTTATCTTGCTATTCTTACGCGTAATGTACGTCGGCATCTGCAGAATCGTTCCGCGTAAAGAAAGACACTCTCCATCCAGGGATTCCCATCTCCGTAATACTTGCGGGTTGATCGAACCTGCCGGTAAAGATTCTAGCAGCACGCCTCTGAATTGCTGCAATGTTTCCATTAATCCGACCTCTTGTGAACCCGAACATTTTCACTCAACCGGAGTCTACCATTCGCTTTCCCTACAATCGACTGCACCTGCTCGCTCCATTTCAGTCCCATTTCATTCCTTCCACTCATATCCCCTCGTTCCACAGAGCATTCCGCACCACACACAATGGCACACGCGCCTACAAAACAAACCAGTGGACACCGAAATAAATACATATAGACAACGCAACGCAAACAAAAGACGACCGAAAAGGACAGCGACAGTTGACAACACTACAAACAGTTTCAAAGTTCACACAAACTTCCAACACACGTTTTAGGTGAAATATGCTCCTAGAATTCCATGGCGACACAGGTGAGAACAAGACCCCCCCCACCCCCTCCCCAAAAAAAAGAATGTAAGCAGAACCGAACAACACTTTAACCTAACCTCACTAAAAAAAAGTAATACTGTAGTGTAGCTGAAAACACGTTTATTATATACATAAAACATGTATTAAAGACCAATGAGTGAGTGTGCTTTGCAAATAAAAAAAGCGAAACGCGTATGGCATAAAAACAAACAGCCTCTTATTTAGTTGCATAGGCAGATCCCCTCTCTAAGAGAATATAAATAATATTATAGAAACAGCTAAGGAACTGCGGAAAGCATAAAAGAAGATGCTTAAAAAAAATATGCGTCAAACCACTGCAGTTACGTGAATGAAGGCACGTTGGTCGTTCAGATGTACTGAGAACTGCCTAGAAGCTAGGATGAATTTTTGTAGAGGTGATAAGCAGTGAAAAACCGGCATGGGCCGTGTTGATGCGGCCTTCCTGTTAAAACAGTCATAAGTGCAGCTTTTAATGTACAGGCTACTTGCAATTAAAGAGCAGCTACTCACATAGGTCGAGTGTGGAATGTAATTACCTTGCGGCAGTGAAACTTGGTAGATAGTCTAATGGATCAATACTGAATCGATTTACACTGGGAAAAAAATTAATGCCAATTGTGGCCACCAGGCGCAAATCTGTCGCTGTGAATGCAAGGAACAGTATAGAAATTTTTCCATATGTAATGGATTAGGAACGAGGCGTGAGCATAAAAGGTCAAACAAGTGAGGAAGGGGCCATGTTGATTTCATTATGAACCGCCGCTTATACAATTTGTTCAACATGAGCAACGGACACGTTGACGAGACGCTGTACAGCGCCAGATTTGCAACTGGTGGCCAGAACTGCAAAATTGGAAATAGTATTTTTCCAGTGTTAATCGATTCTGCAATAACGCATTAGCATATCTGCCAAGTTCCGCTGTCGTACAATAATTACAGCCCACACCCTACCACCGTGAGCGCCTGCGCTTTAATTATAACCATCTGGTACTAATGCATTTGATAAAGATGTTATGTTTGAAGATTTTTCGGGCCGTATGCTTGTACTGTTGTTGTTGAAGACAATTCTCCGCTTAAAGTTGTATCACGAATACCTTGCCATTTTATTGAGTGTTCTCAAAATTTTTTAGGATTCAGGTAGTCGCCTTTGAGAACAGTTGTTAGTTGTGACCAGATGACATTTTTATATAAAAAGAGATTAGAAACGTTGTTAAATGAGAATAGAACATACGATCTTATAGTTAAAATTGCTCCGAGCAATGAGTTCTTCGAAATGTTAAGAGTACAGCGAGGTCCGATCCAAACGCGAGTCTGGAACCTATAGATTTGGTAGCAAATGCTTGAGAGCACGAGAAAAAATTGATGTGAAAATGTCGATGTTCACTATGAACATGTCATGATATAATAGTGGTCCTGTTAGGACGAGATCAGTAATGAAGCGGATGGATTTTAATGTCTCGTCCGTCAGGAAACGTTGCAGTCGGTACATAAATTCACAGTCGTGGCCACCTGAATTGGTGATGTCTGTGAGGGAAACACGCCACCACTGAGTTTAAGTGATGCAGAGAAGCGACAGCAATTCTGAGTCAGCATGTCCGGGTTGAGACTGCTCGCATGTCTGTTTTTGGAAGCGTACACATTTTCACGCTACGTGTTCGATAGGTTGTCTCGTTTGCTCTATACAGGCACTGACTACAGGTAACGGTCGTGTGATTCCTGCGAGCGGGGGTGTTTTTCTTAAAACTACTGGAGACATTTACGGTACTCGCCTTAGGGCAAGGGGAAGTCTGCTGGCGGAGCTACGTCACTGCCTGGCGGCTGGGCAGTGTGCGGCGGACGGGACGGGGTGGAAGTAAGACGGGCGCTCCTGCCCCCCCCCCCCCCCCCCCCCCCCCAGTAGCGGTGCTCGTTAACGGCCTTTGGAGCGGACCCTGTTTTTGTGTCTGTCCAGTTTCCCTCGGCGACTGATGCGTTTCCCGTGGTAAACAAGTGTACGCAAGCAGCACGAAGACAGGCGCTGAAGCTCACCGCTGTCCTAGCGTTGTCTACAGCTTCCGTTATGAAACAAGCTTCTCGACATTTTTCAGATATAACAGACATCGGTATCGATTCTGCAGAAGCCTCGTATCTGCGAGGGGCAGACAGTTCCACTGCGATTTCCGCGCTTTGGCGTCCCATTCGCGAATGATTCACAAGCCTCCGTTTGAGCTTTAATTTATCTGATTTTTTCCGTCGTGATCAATCCGCGAGATGTATGTGCAAGGAAGTAAGGATCGGAAAAAATTGTAAAATTGTACCCGTATTTCAACTCTGAATAAACGGTTTTTTCATTTGTCTAGTCTCGATTACAAGTCTTTATTAAAAAAAATTTCGATTAACCTGTCATTGTAGATTTACAATCACAATCTTCGGAAACACTCAAATACATGTGGCGATGGTATTACGATGTGGACTTGGGAATAAAGTAATAATATGTCTTAGTTTTAAAGACTCGTGGTTTAAAAAATATGTTTGCCAACGTATCTGTTGCATACATAATAAAAAGAACTTCCTAACCTTTTTCATTAGGACATTGAATCCTTTATATTATGGAGGCTGTAATGTTCAACACAAAATGGAAATCGGTGGTAAGGACTATGGGACCAAACTGCTGAGGTCATCGGTCCCTAGGTTTACACACTAGTTAAACTAACTTACGCTAAGGACAACACACACACACACACACCCATGCCCGAGAGAGGACTCGAACCTCCGACGGGGGGAGCCGCACGAACCGTGACAAGACGACTCGGACCGCACGGCTACCTCGCGCGGCTGTTCAACACATTACCCAAGGAGAAGTTAAGCTTCTCCCACCATGTTGTACGCTGTATTAACTCGCGAGAATGCAGCTGGATAAATTGGTCAGAAGTCCGATAATTCCGCATGTAAATCTGTCATTTTCAAGGCACGAACTAAGACCCTAAAAGGACAGTAACTGTTACTTCTCGAGATATCGACGGTTTTCGATGTTACCGGTCAGTATTTCCTCGAGTTATTAGCAGATGATGATTAATTGTTTGCTTGTTCAATATTATAAATGCGGTCTCTCACTGTAATATCGAGCTTGTTACTTAACGCTGATAATGCTGGTTAAGAGCGAAAAATATGGCGACTTACGGACCATTTTTACAACAGTCTTTCACATTAGTCTTTCCTACCACCAATTCTTTTTTAACGCGCACGCGCACAGTACACAGTACACATTTTGAAAAATTATGTTGAGTTGAAGCATTTGTCAAGCAAATATGATGATTTCGGGTTTTGCTTGAAGTTAATTTTGTTGTGTATTAAATTTTTATTTATAATGCAATTCAAATTGCAATAAATGGTAATTACTGGAAACAGATTTAATGACCTTTTCGCTAGACAATTGTCATTTTGACAAAAAACGTACTTCACGCCTCCACAGAGCTGTGCCAGCTGTTCTCGCCTCCCGACGTCACGCAGAGTAAATCTGTGGAGCAGTGGGGGCAACGTCGTCAGACGTGAATCAATATTTCTCTCCTGACGACTGATCGAAACTGGTTTTAATATTTTTTCTTCCTCTGATAGATTTGAACTTATAATACAATGTGCCGTAGACAAACGAACCTGGCTGTTGTCCGCAGCAACGCAGTTCGGCAGCGTGGACTTCAAATGTTGCCGTGGACTTTGCCCGCTCTGCGCTGTGGCGCATGCACAGTTCCCACCCCGTCTTTTAAAATTCTTTACATTGACGAAGTTCTTAAACATTGAAGCCTGCATAACTGTACCACGTTTTTATGATTTTGGGCCTTCATAATTCTAATGGAGCACTTTAAAACATCGTTGTTAAAACCAACCATTTGTGTTACAGGTTGCTTTGAGATTACGATTTTTGTCAGGCGACACGAAACCAACTGTTCTACAGTTCCTACAGCTCTGACACTTTCGTTTACAATTCTCTTCGCAGTTCTCTTGGCGACACCACATGATTCTGGAGTCCGTTCTTGTGTTTTCAAATGTCAGTAGTAGTCGAGTTAACTCTGGTGATGCTGAGGGAATTAGATTAGGAAATGAGACACTTAAAGTAGTAAAGGAGTTTTGCTATTTGGGGAGCAAAATAACTGATGATGGTCGAAGTAGAGAGGATATAAAATGTAGACTGGCAATGGCAAGGAAAGCGTTTCTGAAGAAGAAAAATTTCGTAACATTGAGTATAGATTGAAGTGTCAGGAAATCGTTTCTGAAAGTATTTGTATGGAGTGAAGCCACGTATGAAAGTGAAACACGGACGATAAATAGTTTGGACAAGAAGAGAATAGAAGCTTTCGAAATGTGGTGCTACAGAAGAATGCTGAATATTAGACGGGTAGATCACATAACTAATGAGGAGGTATTGAATAGAATTGGGGAGAAGAGGAGTTTGTGGCACAACTTGACTAGAAGAAGGGATCGGTTGGTAGGACATGTTCTGAGGCATCAAGGGATCACCAATTTAGTATTGGAGGGCAGCGTTGAGGGTAAAAATCGTAGAGGGAGACCAAGAGATGAATACACTAAACAGATTGAGAAGGATGTAGGTTGCAGTAGGTACTGGGAGATGAAGCTTGCACAGGATAGAGTAGCATGGAGAGCTGCATCAAACCAGTCTCAGGACTGAAGACCACAACAACAACAACAACAACAACAACAAGAGACCTGCTCTCAAATTCACGTTTGAAAAAGTTATAAATACAATAAATAATCCACCTTGCCTAATTGTGAAGCACTCCAAGAAAAAGAGAAAACAAAAAAAATTGACAGTTGAATGAATAATCCGATTGTCGTGAAGTACGGCAACAGTGCACCGTGTATGAGCCACATTCTTGCTCTCTAGCTGTAACTCGCCGCTAGCTGCTCGGAAACAGAATGAAGATTATTGGCTGTCAGTGACTAGTAGAGGGGGATGCGCAGAACGGCTGAAAATTGGGCCGCCTTCTGACATGACGCGAACAATAGTACTACTCGCAGACTGTAACTTGGCATCTGGTGGGAGAAGGGAGAGGCGGGTAGAGCGACGGCGGTGTTTGCAGCGCGAAGAGGTGCAGTGCGTAGTGTGTTGTGCGTGTTTGTGTTTGTGGGGAGGAGAGGGATCCGGGGGGGGGGGGGGGGGGGCACGAGCAACACACTCCGGCTCCATGTACTGTAAGTACGTGGTGCAGGCAACACAAACACGTGCTTAGAGTTTCCAAGAAAGCAGCACTCTGCGCAATGGATGTAATCGGCAGTTAAATACTTTGTAGTTTCGAAACAGAGATCACTATGAATAGTGAAATGTGAAATTAAGAAATCAAAGGAAATAGCACAACAAAACACAGATAGCAACAGCACAGTTCAGTGACAAAGGAGGCAACAACGCAGTCAGCGCCAGTTAATAGTAAGGTAAACAGATGGCGAGCAACATTGAGAAATCAGTACGGCTGCTAGCAAGAACTACACAGAAAACGATGTCCTCTTTTTCAGATATGAGTGCACAGGTATTTGCAAAAGCTGTATCTAAAGATTGCTGAGAGGTTCCCCTGTCAAATTAAAGACAGTCAGAGGTGTCTGATGTTTATCACCCGAAGTTACGCAGAGCTTCATTTTGAGAAATTCTCAAGTGACAATTGCAATGGGAAAATCTGTGTCAAAAAACCATATGACTCCATCAATAGTTAACGTACTTTAAATTTGGTGAATATTCTGAAAAACAACTGAAACGATTCAACCCTAAGAAGAACAAACTTGATCACATATTGACGAATTGACTGCAAAGTGCGACCAATGACTTCATCAAGTTCGCGCGGAAGCTGATATGCATGTTTCATGTAAATACTGCAGTTGAAAGACGCTTTTCTGTTAATAAGTAAGTCTTAGTTGAAAACTAAGAAGAAGATAAAGCTATTGCAGGAAGAAGTGTTTACAATGCAATACAATAGTTAGGTGGTTTACTTACTAGTGAGGTGCTACTGAATGTGGACAACACAAGTGCAACGATTTTAGGTGTGAAGAATGCTACATCAAAAACAGTAGAAGCCTTAAAAGGGAAGAAATCTGATGAAAATGAAGGGCACGATCTTAAAAGAACAGTTCAAATAATAAAACAGCTTAAAAATAAAAAAAAAGAATGTGGAAAAGGCAAAAGAAGCAGTTGAAGTTTTAGATATTGAAATTTGAAGTTGTGCTAAGAGACTTAAATACTGAATCTTATACTGTGAAGTTTAACATTTGACATAAATTTTGTAACCTCAGAATTGTTATATCGTCTAAACGAAAATCGTCAGTTTTCACGACATTACTATGTTAAAACAGTCTGTATTTTAATTGCTGTGACGATAAATATATCTGAAAATAGTCATACTCCATCCTACGTGAGAGTTCAATGTTTCACAGCATCTGACGGATGGTATAGTACCAGTCATACATAATTACATTATTCATGCTGAAATACAGTTAGTGACGCAAGAATAATTACCTTCAGCTTTCATTTCAACCAGTTCTCAGGATCATAATAAAAAATTTTGGAATTGTAGGACACATATTTCGAGAGGTCATGAATATAACTAAGGAGTTGATCAAAAACTCACGAAAACGACACGAATTTCATCCTCCGAAAATCTGTGTACACCCTGTTACTGCCCTGACGTCGCTTGTACGGCAGGAATGAAATCAGTCTCGGATTGTTTTGGGCGGACGATGCACGTAATTGCTCACGACAGCCAATCAAACAGGAGCATGTGCACTGCCAAAGCACTGCTGCTCAGTATAATCGATGTTTAAAAGGACACAAAAAGCTTCAATAGTCGGAAGTGATCCAAATTGTCGCGTATCGTCACTGACAGGAGTAGTTGGATAGAAGCTTAGAATTAAATACACTGAAGAGCCAAAGAAACTGGTACACCTGCCTAATATGGCGTAGGTTCGAATCCTGCGTCGGGCGTGGATGTGTGTGATGTCCTTAGGTTAGTTAGGTTTAAGTAGTTTTAAGTTCTAGGGGACTGATGACCTCGGATGTTAAGTCCCATAGTGCTCAGAGCCATTTGTACCATTTGAATTACTCTACCACATAAACATTTGGGGTTACACTCGTCTGGTATGAGACGTTCCTGGGGGATCCATTGGGGGGAGGAGGAGGGGGGGGGGTGGGACGACCACACAGTAACCCTGGGTTCAGTGTGGAGCGACATTGGGGTGAGCAGACTGCTGTGTGGCCTGTTGTGGGGTTGTGTAGCACTGAGGGCTAAGGCGGGACGAAGCTTCTCGTCGTTTCTAGGTCCCGGGTTTAATGCACAATACACCCACGCAACCTAAATGAAGTGAAACACAAGTAAAGTTGCCTTACCTGAAGCGTGGCAAAAAGGTTCACAGCCGTCCCGAGGTGTTAAGTGGGTCCTGCTTGGGAGGAACCATGTCTCTTAAATCTGTTTCCTCAGTTTGTGGACTGATCAGGCAGTAGCTTCAGGGAAGGCATGACGGAGAGGCTGCAATTTGGAAACATCTTTCCTACACCTCTAGGAGGAACGAACCGGCCGAGTTGGACATGACCATGCATTCTCGAGGCAATAGGACATTGCTGTTCTGAATTTGGGATTTTGGATACCTGGTCTGTCAGGAGTGGTGGTAGTGGGAGTGAGCGGGGGAGGGGGGGGGGGGGGGACAGTAACGCGAAACATGAAAGTAATGTCATGTCGCTTAGTGCTGTACTGAAGAGTGAAAGTGAGGTCTAACAAAAAGTCTGAATATACACTTACAGACAAAGCAAGAGAAGGACCTAGAAGACACGGCTGGATGCCAGTGAAACTTCGTACACATATAATCAGCAGCTAATTAAATCGTTAGAGTTGCAGGTCTGTCTGACAGGTAGGACGGCCACCAGAGTGTTGTAATCAGGCCTAGCAGGTGGTATAAGCGGTCATGAATGGCGTCAGATGTGAACTGACGACACTGAAGGACAAGGGGATGCAGGCACTTTTGTGAAACACCATTATCAGCACCTGCCTGCGGTTGAATGGG
The DNA here is from genome assembly GCF_023864275.1 of Schistocerca cancellata. NCBI lineage: Eukaryota > Metazoa > Arthropoda > Insecta > Orthoptera > Acrididae > Schistocerca > Schistocerca cancellata. The sequence goes on from NC_064634.1 coordinate 14,311,483, forward strand.
TCCTCATTGTGGATCTCCAGTTGACAGACTGGTCGAAATGCGGAATAACCAGATCTGTTGTGGGCCTTCAGATGTGACTGCACAGTGACAGTTGGACTGCACAGGAACTTAAGGACAGGCATATTTATCATCAAGATACTGGTTGACCACCACGAAGGACCATCGCTCTGTTGTGCACCGAGGTCATGATAACCCTTCATATGTGTGCCTGCCGTGGACTCCGAGCAGTATTCTGTGTCACTCCACACAGTTAGTCAGACAGAGACTAGCAGCGCCCAGACTGGGGAATCACCGTCCCCTGTCTGAGGTGCCATTAACACCACAACACAAGCGGCTAGGCTTGGAGTAATGTCAAGACTGGGAAACACGGGCTGGGCATCGATGGCATCGTATTGTGTTCAGTGTTGAGTTGTGGCTCTACACTACCACCGTGATGATCGTCAGCGGTGTGGCGGCGATGTGTGGAGAGGTCCCAATCCTCCAGTGTTTTGGAGAGCCACAACGGTGTTACTCATGTCTTCATGATGTGGGGAGCCATTGGGTATGGCCTGAGGTTACGAATAGTGGGTATCAAGGGAACTGTGACGACACAACTGTATGTCACTGACATCGTGCGTCGGCGTACGGTACCTCTCATGGAGTAGCATAGTGGTGCCATTTATCAACAGGACAATGCTCATCTACACATGGCATGCATTTCGATGAATGGTCTGCATCATGTTGATGTATTCTGTGTTAAGCAAGATCCACAGATCTGGCCTTGGCAGAACATGAGTGGGGCCAGCTTGGACGTCAGGTCCATCTGTGGCAGTATCCAGGATAACAGTTTTGGACAGTTTTGGCCTGAGGTTGGGATACAACAGCGTTGAGCAATCCTTCCCAGTCGAATCAGTGCACGCAAGCAGGACAGAGGAGACGGAATGGCATACTGATCGGCGGGCTCATACCGCCAATGTGTTAGTAAATTTTACTCGATTTTGTAGTCACTGTAACATTATGTACCATCACAACCGATGTAGTTTAATTTCGTTTCCACCTCCCCTTCTGGGTACTTCACTGAATGTCATACTCAACTGGAGCTCACCTGGTTAGCTGTGCGGTCTAACACATGGCTTTCTGGTCAGGAAGCAGTGCCTGGTCCCCGACACGAGCCGGCTGTTGTGGCCGAGCGGTTCTAGGCGCTCCAGTCGGAACCGCGCTGCTGCTGCTGCGGTCGCAGCTTCGAATCCTGCCTCGGGCATGGATGTGTATTATGTCCTTAGGTTAGTCAGGTTTAAGTAGTTCTAAGTCTAGGGGACTCATGACCTCAAATGTTACGTCCCATAGTGCTGAGAGCCAGAGTCCCCGGCACAAATCCGCCCGGCGGACTTGTGTCGAGATCCGGTGTGCCAGCTAGTCTGTGAATGGCTTTTAGGCGGTTTTCCATCTGCCTCGGTGAATGCGGGCTGGTTCCCCTTATTCCGCTTCAGTTACACTATGTCGGCAATTGCTGCGCAAACAAGTTCTCCACATACGCGTACACCACCTTTACTCTACCACGCAAACACAGGGGTTACACTCGTCTGGTGTGAGACGTTACTTGGGGGGGGGGGGGGGGGGGAGCGAACCGCACAATAACCCTGGCTTTGATGTGGGGTGGCGGTGGGGTGAAGTGGACTGCGGTAGTCGTCGTGGGGTTGTGGACCACTGCGGCTACGGCGGGGACGGAGCCTCTCCGTCGTTTCTAGGCCCCTGGTTAACATACAATACACACTCAGCTGAGAATGCCATGCTGTTTTGTTTGGTAGAAGGTCTTCGTTTTGTCTTATGCTGGAATATTAAACAGACAGATAATTAGATTACTAGGCGATGGCATCGAATTGTATTGAAAGGTTTTTGGAAGTCAAGACACACAACCCAGCATGAGCCTGAATTTGGCTGTCTACCACGTTCTTGAACTCGCGAACGTTCAGACAAGCTGGGTTTAAGAAGTTCGTTGCTCGTGGAAAGTGTGCCGATATCTACTTAGGAGTCGTTCAATCTCCAGAGATGTAGGCTGGCTGAGGTGTGGTAAGATGAGAGACACGCGCAGACTCGGGGGACGGCGGTGTACTCACGGGTCGTCGTTGAGCGGCGTGTGGACGTAGCCCACGGCCTCGACGCCGCCGGGCACGGTGAGCGGGCCGGTGCCGTTGAAGAGGTACTGCAGCACGACGGCCGGCTGCTGCAGGCGGCTCTCCACGAAGGCGACGCTGTCGTTGACGAGGAAGGTGAGCCCCAGGTAGGTGACGTGCTCCTGCAGGTTCTCGCCCACGCCGGGCGCGTCCACCACCACGGGGATGCCGAGCGAGCGCAGGTGCTCCGCGGGCCCGATACCCGACAGCATCAGCAGCTGAGGCGTGTTGAGCGCGCCCGCCGACAGCACCACCTGCAGGCGCGGGCGTCCCAGGAGTGCGCTGCAGGTGCTCAGCCGAGCCACGAGGCGTGCATATACACAGACATACAGAAAGCGGGCAAATCCTCTCCGAATGTGGAGGTGTCGGGATACAGTCGAGTGCTGTGCTATATTACACGTCCCGATCAATGCATTTGGCCTAGGTTGTGACATCGGTGCTACATTTACAATCTACACTCCTGGAAATGGAAAAAAGAACACATTGACACCGGTGTGTCAGACCCACCATACTTGCTCCGGACACTGCGAGAGGGCTGTACATGCAATGATCACACGCACGGCACAGCGGACACACCAGGAACCGCGGTGTTGGCCGTCGAATGGCGCTAGCTGCGCAGCATTTGTGCACCGCCGCCGTCAGTGTCAGCCAGTTTGCCGTGGCATACGGAGCTCCATCGCAGTCTTTAACACTGGTAGCATGCCGCGACAGCGTGGACGTGAACCGTATGTGCAGTTGACGGACTTTGAGCGAGGGCGTATAGTGGGCATGCGGGAGGCCGGGTGGACGTACCGCCGAATTGCTCAACACGTGGGGCGTGAGGTCTCCACAGTACATCGATGTTGTCGCCAGCGGTCGGCGGAAGGTGCACGTGCCCGTCGACCTGGGACCGGACCGCAGCGACGCACGGATGCACGCCAAGACCGTAGGATCCTACGCAGTGCCGTAGGGGACCGCACCGCCACTTCCCAGCAAATTAGGGACACTGTTGCTCCTGGGGTATCGGCGAGGACCATTCGCAACCGTCTCCATGAAGCTGGGCTACGGTCCCGCACACCGTTAGGCCGTCTTCCGCTCACGCCCCAACATCGTGCAGCCCGCCTCCAGTGGTGTCGCGACAGGCGTGAATGGAGGGACGAATGGAGACGTGTCGTCTTCAGCGATGAGAGTCGCTTCTGCCTCGGTGCCAATGATGGTCGTATGCGTGTTTGGCGCCGTGCAGGTGAGCGCCACAATCAGGACTGCATACGACCGAGGCACACAGGGCCAACACCCGGCATCATGGTGTGGGGAGCGATCTCCTACACTGGCCGTACACCACTGGTGATCGTCGAGGGGACACTGAATAGTGCACGGTACATCCAAACCGTCATCGAACCCATCGTTCTACCATTCCTAGACCGGCAAGGGAACTTGCTGTTCCAACACGACAATGCACGTCCGCATGTATCCCGTGCCACCCAACGTGCTCTAGAAGGTGTAAGTCAACTACCCTGGCCAGCAAGATCTCCGGATCTGTCCCCCATTGAGCATGTTTGGGACTGGATGAAGCGTCGTCTCACGCGGTCTGCACGTCCAGCACGAACGCTGGTCCAACTGAGGCGCCAGGTGGAAATGGCATGGCAAGCCGTTCCACAGGACTACATCCAGCATCTCTACGATCGTCTCCATGGGAGAATAGCAGCCTGCATTGCTGCGAAAGGTGGATATACACTGTACTAGTGCCGACATTGTGCATGCTCTGTTGCCTGTGTCTATGTGCCTGTGGTTCTGTCAGTGTGATCATATGATGTATCTGACCCCAGGAATGTGTCAATAAAGTTTCCCCTTCCTGGGACAATGAATTCACGGTGTTCTTATTTCAATTTCCAGGAGTGTATTTTAGAACACAGAATGAGATGTTATGCCGTGATCGCATATATAGATCCGACCTCAAATCGAAAGAATTTCGAAAAGTGACGAGGGAGCAGGTGTATATTGACAGAATATAGAGGTGAATGCGGTCAAATTGAGGAAGTACTTTGTTACCTTCTGGTTCGCGCCGAACAATTTGTATATGGGACCAAGTATGCTGCAACAGGAGTAGTCCCGGAAAACGTGGACATCTAAACGAAGCGAATAAGGGACGCAGTCAATTTTTTCCCATTGAGGTTGGATTATACTGCGTGTCTATTGAGGCACCAGTGATTTCCGTATGCATCAGTCACGTGACAAAGCCTGCGTTCTACTCGTACACAGCCACGTGTTCTGTATGTGTTTTAAGGCAATGTCTACTTGCGATCGTTAACGGTAAACCTGTCGGTCATCAGAGGACTTCCATCTCGTGTGTGAAGAAACTTGACACACTCCTCTAAAGGAGCTTTCATTTATGCGATCGCCCTTGTCGTATCTTGGGTGTAAAAATCGACACTTCAGGGTCATAACTAACTTAGCGGTAAGAGCTTGTGATGCGCTGCAATCCCTGTGTGCACATTTGCCCGACTGATGCGCTGTTTAAAAGAGTTAGTGACGGAATGACTTGTAATTTTCACATGTCGGACGCTGCTGGTATGCATTTGTGTGTTTCCTTGTAGGATGTATCCCCCGCTACTATCATTTTATGTAGGCCTTACGCAGGCATCGTATAATTTCTGAACCGTGGGCGGATGTGAACAGGGGACACTACACGTCTCCGCAAAGCTATATTGCGCTCCTATCGTGCAAAGAAAATGTTTTACGATTCCATAAGATAGTTCAGCGTAGAGAAACTCTGAAGAAGGATGTATGTCTGATTGGCCGGAAAGGTATTCGATCTAACATTATAGCCCGTTTTTAAGTGCAGAACGTTCTAGTCTTAGGAGTCTGTGTGTTTATGTTCTCTCTCTTAAGAATACCTTCCAGTTACAGATCCTAGACTCTACAACAATAATTTAGAGTTGATCGCTTCGTTGAGTTAGGTAAAAATGTGTCCAACTCAATTTGTCTCGAACTCCATCGCATATAAAAATAAGCCTTCTCTTGTTCTTCTTAACTGTATGCTATTACATTATGCCACTTTGAAATCTGTTACTATACATCGATAAGGAGTGCTAAGCTCCTCGGCATGGTCACATCTCGAGAAATCTCGTGCACTTGGATGGGTTGGGACTTGGAAAGCTATATTCATTCACGAGACATGGAGTGTAGCGCTCTTCTTCTGATTGCTTGGAGATTAATTCTCTAACCGTGCTACAGGGTGGGTTGACCCATGACTGTGTGAGGCTGGTCTTTTACCCTAAGATGGGGGAGGGGGGGGGGGAATCCTCTCTGACTCACATCCGCTGAGAGATAGATGGTAAATTAAACACTATGCTCGAGGTGATACAAATATGTAGAGAGCTGTCTCGTATAGTTTGATCATTTATGTGTTCGAGGATTACGAGTTAATAGACGTACTGCTCAGTCATCTATCGATGTTCGCAGAGATACTCGCACCGTGGAGAGGGCGTGGCTGAGCTATGATACTGAAATAGGGGAAACATGCTGACACATCATTGGCCGGTGCTGAACTTACTGTAAAATTTTTCGCACTATCTTGTCTGTTGCTTAATACTACAGTACATCGACGGTGTCTTTTCCACAACATCCGCGCATTGGTTATGACATAATGATAGAGTGACATAGCTTGTTTGAGTTGGGGAACAAGTTTTGTGAATGGGTGACTACTTCTGAGAGTTGCTAGCAGCTAAACAGCGATAGCGTACATGAGTGCAAAATTGCGAATAACTCGAAATGGAACGCCAAGCCATCATCTACTGCGTCAGGGTGACATATGAATTTAAATATAGAGGTCATGAATCCCTTTCGGACGGTAGTTTAGAAACCTTCCACAACGCGACCAAACTCTTCTAGTTTCCTTATGTTGTGTGTTTCATTTTAAAAATCATTCAGTGTTATGTTATCCGTCGTAACAATATGATTTACATCAAGTGATGTCTAGTTTTCTGTGAGAGGTCGTGGATCAGAGCGTCTTAATGTCAGTTTAGAATATGACACAGACCTCGAAGTCGTGGCGGAAAACGAAATATTTGGCGATGTACAAAAGCGTGTTGTGCTTGAAACAGGAGCAGAGGGAGCGTCTCATACGATAATTCGCCTAGAGTATAGGTGATGAAAGTTTAAAGTAGTCTTTGCCGTGTTTGAATATTTAATATGATCGTCTCCACATAAGCAGTTGTGGTTTGTCGTGTCGGACTTGGTGAACCGTTAGGAAAGCCGCGGTGGCTGCACGCTACGCTATTCTGGAGGAATATTGTGGAATGTCTATTTTTTTTGTGCTGGACGTCCACCGTAGCTGTACGTCATTGCGCCCACGTCGACGCCTAGGTGACTTGTAAATAGGATGAGCTTTTATAGTTCGTAATATAATACATATATAATACAATATATACAATAACAAAGATAGCATGTTGGGGATCTGTAGTACTTGCATCTAGTTTAGGTGTGCACCACATTGCGTGCATTTCCACTGAATGCTCAAAACATGGTCCTGTTGCAGTAACTCAGCTCCATCTGTTTCTACAGGGGTTGCAGAAGGTGTTGGATATGTGTTTCTCCGACTTAAATTGGAACTAGCACTTGTGGAAAGCTGTAGAAATGGGTGCGACTGGAGGATTGTAGGGTTTGATTAAAAGGAGGTTTTAATTTTACTGTAGCAGACAGATTGGAGGAAGGTGACTCGTTTAGAGATACGAGAGTGCGTGAAATATGATTCACTTGTGGGTGTGAGCCTATGCAATTGTGTGTTCGAATGGATGTAATTTCTAACATCTAGCGTAAGGCTAGAGATCTGAGAAGTTAGTGTATATTTTTCTTCTTAGGATCTCAATCAGCACATCTACTACTACTACTGTCTGTCATCGCCTATAACGCAGCGGATATATCGCGGAACACCTGATATACTTGAAGAAAGAGACAGCATTGGTCGTATATTTTTCTATTGCAAAATCGATTTTCTGTCACTGAGTGACCATCTTCAGATAGTCTATGTGATTGCCGTAAGCCTAGTAACAACAGTGCATCCCAATTTGTTATACAATATAGCACTGAAGATGGTCACTCAGTGACAGAAAATCGATTTTGCAATAGAAAAATATACGACCAATGCTGTCTCTTTTTTCAAGTATACCTGTTACCTGGTCGTAGTGCACAAGACAACATGGAGTCGCCAATCAACACCTGATATAGTCTCGAGACAGAATGCGTTGCAATAACTAATAAAATATTTAGTTGCGTGCGGTGTGATGGAGTCGCAAATAGCGATTGCATACCACGTTCCTTAGCTCAATGACTTTGAAAGTTCATAGAGTTTGTCGCGAGGTTGCATCGTTGGCTCTCAATACAGACATTTCTACAATCACTGTGACGGTTTTTCCAGAAAACGCCACCTAATTCAGAGGTAATGTCGTACCTCGATTCGTAAAGCGCTTATAGGTTTTTAACATGGATACTTGGGTGCACCTGCAGAACCATGACTGATTGTGAGAGTAACATGGAGTAGTTGTTGGGATGGGGATTTTTTTCTTCAACACCTGCTAGATTACGTCTAGGACTCAGTGGTAGGACTCGAAAGAAGAACTCAAGAGAGACGCACACAGATGGTTGATTTTCGGTCAGTATTATTTGGCATGGTATGCATACAGTTATTGATGAGCTAATGTTATACTTAGCGTTAGAGCTGGATATGTGGTACGTTCGCATTTGAGCATCAGGTTTATAAAGTATATGTGTTTGTGTAAAGGAAATGTCTATGTGCTGGTGTAGGGAGGTTATGGATTTGACTTGGAGTACTGTAATAGCGAAGGGAAGAGTATGTCTAGTTGTAAGGAAGGTACAGCTATTTCCAGAGCCACAGCCAACAAGAGGGTGTATTTCCGATACTTCGCTCATTCTCGAATACCGTTCAGTTGAGAAGTCGATCGTAAGATTTAATTTTAAGTATAATGATAAAAATATATGCGACTGGTTTTCCGGAATGAATCCGCGTATGAAAAGTCCGTGGTGGTATTGATTCCCGTTCCCATGTTAATGGTAGCAGTCTTCCTAATGCAGAGGCCTCTTGGAGTGTAGGAATGTATGATAGTTAACTTCACCATCTTCTAGACGACCGAATAGCGAATTTAGTATGTGCTGGGCGGCTTTCATGATCAAGTGTAACTTTGAGAAGATGGTGCGTTTGTGGTGGAGCATTATTTCCTCCCGTGTACATTGTTCGGTCGATTGCTTCTGCACATTTGGTGCCTTTATTTAGTTGAGGGGATATCGATTGTGGTGTGTTGGACACACGTTTGCCTGTTCTCTAGACTTGGGAAAGACCCAATTCGTTCGTAAACAATATTGATCATCGGAAATCTGTTACATCACTGACTTCGGTATTCGAGAGTGCAAATATCTTTTTACTGTATTTGTTTCTAGTTAGTCAATGGTTCACAGCACGCTGCACCTCGCTAAAGTTTGGTGTTTGTCGAGAAATAATTTACAGTCTATCTTGTGCATTATGTCGTGTTAGCAATCGGGAGGCTACTGCTGCGTGCTTGATGTCGAGAAGCACGGCGAAAATTGTAGAATATTGCGGCGAAAATATGGTTATTCTTATAATCGACGAGTCTGGAGATGTCTGTAGAAATGCGAGCAAGAAAGCGGAAAGAGTAACGAGTTTGTGCAGGGGTAAGCGGGCCTCTCTTGCACATCAGTTCTGAGAGAGTGACTTCGGTTCGATGATGGAAAGGGAATGATTTGGTATGGTATGGTGTGGTAGGGGATATGGAGTGCATATTTGCCGGCCGGTATGGCCTTGCGGTTAAAGGCGCTACAATCTGGAACCGCGAGACCGCTACGGTCGCAAGTTCGTATCCTGCCTCGGGCATGGATGGGTGTTATGTCCTTATGTTAGTTAGGTTTAAGTAGTTCCAAGTTCTAGGGGACTGATAACCTCAGAAGTTGAGTCCCATAGTGCTCAGAGCCATTTGCACCATTTGACTGCATGTTTACTAGATCGAGACAGTACTTTGAGATGCAGGGTGTCCTGAAAAGGGCTCCCTGATTTCAAAATTAAATATCTCGAAAACAAAGATCGATAGAGGAATGCAGTAAACGGTATGTTTATTGTGAAAGCTGTGAGAAGTTTATACAGCAGTTTGAAATAATAGTTACAAAAGCTGCTAACAGATGGCGCAGTACGCTGTACAGCTCATATCAGCATACATAAGTGAAATAATCGTATGAAAACAATCTTTGCGAACAATCACATCACAATGTTTTCAAAATGTTCACCATTGGCACTGCAGAGGTGGCGCAAACGAAGAATGAAATTCGCCATCACATTTCGTAGTGTCTCAACCGAAATGGATTCACATGCCACAGAGATGGCCGATTCGAGCTCGTCCAGCGTGGCGGGATGCTACGGGTAGTCCATGTCTTTCACTGTGCCCCACAAAAAAAAAAAAAGTCACAGGGAGTCAAATCCGGCGAATATGGAGGCCAATCCATGCCTGCACCAGTAAATTTGGAATATTCCAAAGCTATGACTCGATTCCCGAAGTATTCCTCAAGAAAGCGAAACACTTGTTCGGTCCGATGTGGTCGGGCTCCATCTTGCATAAACCACTCAGTACCTGGTCAATCCTCTAACGTTTGCTGTGTGGCGACAAATTGTTCCAAAATTGCAACGTAACGTGCACCAGTGACCGTTTCTCGAATGAAAAAAGGGCCAATAATGCCTCTGCTGCATACTGCAGCCCACACAGTTTAGGCCTATTTAGGAGAATACAGGGGTTTCGCTTCACACCAATATGGCTTTTCGGAACCCCAAAATCGCCAGTTCTGCTTTTCACGTATCCATTCAGGTGGAAGTGTGCTTCATCTGTAAACCAGATGCAGCCAACATAAAATCATTCACTATCAATCATTGTGAGCATCTGATTAGCAAAGGCAACCCTTTGTTGCACAGCTCGTACGGGTATGGCCTGGTGCGTTTGAATTTTGAATGGAAACATGTGTAGGCTCTTTCTCAGTATTTTCTGCGTGCTGGAACGCTTCAAACCAGTCTCAGATGCAATTCTACGGACGGATGACATTGGATTTCGCTGAATAATTCCAGGAACTGTGGCGATATTTTCAGGCGTAACTGCGGTTTTTCTTGTGGCCAACATGCCCCACTAGATCATCAGCTACGCTGCCTGTTCGTTGAAATTTTGCGAAGAGCGTACGAATGGTTTTCGCATCGGGTCCTTATGAAACATTCAATCGTGCTTGAAAACTTCGCCTTGTTGCAGTAGGACTCTCTTCTAACCTGTGGTACTCTAGCACCAGAAAAACGCGTTGTTCAATGGAGTACACGGTTTTAATCTCTTCCTTCGGTACGCTAACCTCCTTTCACGTTTCAATAGTGGAACTGATCGCTCTGGGCTTAGGATCACTATTTATACTAGGCATTACGTATGGCGATTACAGCGCCATCTGTTAGCAGCTTTTGTAACTATTATTTCAAACTGCTGTATAAACTTCTTACTGCTTTCACAATAAACATACCGTTTACTGCATTCATCTATCGATCTTCGTTTTCGAGATATTTAATTTTGAAATCAGGGAGTCCTTTCTGGACACCCTGTATATTCCCTGGTTGGATTGAGTCTCGGTCGGGCACACAGTTTTATTTTCACCTGCCTCGAGATGACTGGGTGTTTGTGTTGTCCTCATCATTTCATCATCATCCAGGAAAGTGGCGAAATTGGACTGAGCAAAGGTTGGGAAATTGTACGGGCGCTGATAACCACGCAGTTGAGCGCCCCACAAACCAAACATCATCATCATCCCTGGTTGGAGATCGGTTTGACGCTCCAATATTCTTGCGAGTGTAGTATGTATTTGATAACCTTTGCATACTACCACACCCCGTCAAGGAGACAAGGACGGACAGACGAACGGACAAACAGTGATAGAGAAGTTGGCCGGACTTGGTACTGACGACTTACAGAAACCACACTAGACAAAGTCAGATGTGATGCGCGCCGCCGAACACTCCAGCACATGGCGAACATCAGTAAAAGAGGGTGCGATTCTGTACTAGAAACGGATTATTCTTAATAGTAGCACTCTTTTGAGAGTGGCCTGTTTCCTTTACCGAAAATAGCTACTCATACATAAAGGAGAGCGTAAGTCCTCATTATGATTCCTCACGTATAGAAGACTTCCTTGCCAGACTGTCGCGGCTGTATTATTGTTTCAACAATCTGTTCCAGTGTTCCTTTCAGACAGTACCTATACCTGCGGAACATTGAGATAGAACGCTTAACAGTTTACCTCCCTCCTCCTATTTACTCCATTCACTTTTTACCTCCTCTGCGAATTTAAATGAACTTCCGTCACGCTTCCGAACGGCGCAGTGCGCTTTAATTTCCGGCGTCCACTTCGCCTCGTTGACACAACAAGAAAATCAATGACCTCACGGGGTAATCGCAGGCTTCGATCCGCTGTCAGCATCAGACTGCGTATATTAACTCGCCGTCTTCAAAGACTCGGAGCTAACGTGCTTCAGCAGACCGAAAATGTCCGAAAAAGGGAAACAATTTGTTCTTAGTCTCTTATTAATAAATGAAATAAATTCCTGGTAGTAGACAGTGATCATAATGAACTTTTACAAATTATGGCTTTGCTATGTACGACATTTTTTACTAAGTGAATATTACCAAACAACAAACTTGAACCAGAATGAGATTTTCACTCTGCAGCGGAGTGTGCGCTGATATGAAACTTCCTGGCAGATTAAAACTGTGTGCCCGACCGAGACTCGAACTCGGGACCTTTGCCTTTCGCGGGCAAGTGCTCTACCATCTGAGCTACCGAAGCACGACTCACGCCCGGTACTCACAGCTTTACTTCTGCCAGTACCTCGTCTCCTACCTTCCAAACTTTACAGAAGCTCTCCTGCGAACCTTGCAGAACTAGCACTCCTGAAAGAAAGGATATTGCGGAGACATGGCTTAGCCACAGCCACAGTTTTAATCTGCCAGGAAGTTTCATATCAGCGCACACTCCGCTGCAGAGTGAAAATCTCATTCTGGAAACATCCCCCAGGCTGTGGCTAAGCCATGTCTTCGCAATATCCTTTCTTTCAGGAGTGCTAGTTCTTCATGGTTCGCAGGAGAGCTTCGGTAAAGTTTGGAAGGTAGGAGACGAGGTACTGGCAGAAGTAAAGCTGTGAGTACCGGGCGTGAGTCGTGCTTCGGTAGCTCAGATGGTAGAGCACTTGCCCGCGAAAGGCAAAGGTCCCGAGTTCGAGTCTCGGTCGGGCACACAGTTTTAATCTGCCAGGAAGTTTCAACAAACTTTAAACGTGAACTGCCAGACTTAAAATTCTGAAAATGAATTTCCTCGTCAATACACATGAAATACCATGCCGAATCCAATTCGCCTTGAACTGTGATGAGTGTACCATATTGTGTTGAACGTACGCTGTTGTGGATGAATGGAAGGGGAGAGTGTGGAATCCTAGACAGTTATGTGCCACGCGAAAATGGTATGTACATTGTTTACACTTTAAAACGGACGCCAAGTCATATTTATATGTGCATGACCAGAAAAACGGAAAGATATGTTCTCCTCTCTAGCACCGACTTTCGGCTGTCACTTCTAAGTGTACAAAGAATGAAGCCAATCCGGCGGCTGACACTATGCTTGGTTGCAGCATTTGCTGTATATTCACACCGAAGTTCATTTCGCAAGTTCTGAGTTCGATGGATTATTGTGGACTGGTAACGTATACTTCACGTTTTCACTTCGGTTTTCTTCTCAATAACAGAGTCCAATGACAGCAGTCGGTGCAGTGTCGTAAGAAATAACGTAATAGACAGGAAATGTTGAAAAATGCAGTTTTGCAAAATGATTTGCCGAAAAGTAAGAAATAACATACGCTAGAGCAACATTCAACGACCCTTTAAACGATATTCGAAATCATGTACAGCAGACGAGGCGTTCATTCATAACTTAAATATCAGTGCTTAACTTAAACTTCTAAAGAGTTCTAGAGGATATTTCTCTGGTGGAGTACGTAGACTGTACAGATTGCTGACCCGTGCCCTGCACACACTTCCATCATCTATCCCCGAAGTTTCGAGAAATCTCAAGTCTCAAAAATTTTTTCAGTACAAAATCCTTAAAGTATCAGGAAAGAAAACGCGCATTCTCAGTAGACATCTCACTTACTGCGGATGGTTTCGAGCACCTTTCAAAGGCACATCAAATGTTTCTCTGATGTCTTTCATTTCATACTTGTAGACAAATCATTTCACAAAAAATTTGCCGCGCGGGATTAACCGATCGGTCTAAGGCGCTGTAATCGTGGACTGTGCGGCTTGTCTCTGTGGAGGTTCGAGTCGTCCCTCGGGCATGGGTGTGTGTGTTTGTCGTTAGGATAATTTAGGTTAAGTAGTGTGTAAGCTTAGGAACTGGTGACCTTAGCAATTACGTCCCATAAGATTTCACACACATTTGACATTTTCACAAAACATTAAACTTTTTTCAATTTTTAATTTAGTTTGAAGTTTTGGTCATAAAGCTGTTTCTGAAATCCACTAAATTTAGTACTTGATTGGAGGGAAGCGATTTTAAAAATGAAATGTCGCACCAATGCACCTTTTTGTACCCAAAACACCTACACCTGAAAGATGTACTTCTTGCCACGTCATTTGCTTCCTAGCGTCTTCCCCGAAATACAATGACTTCATTACGTGGTCCGAAGGAAGCCATTGCGACAGTTAAAATATTACACCAATAGAACTTTTTTTTACGCGGGAAGCAGCTAGGCCTTGAACAGATGAATTTCTCGACACTTCATTTGCATATGTAGCATCAGTTGTTCGTGAAATACACCGACAGAAAAAAATCGCAGCACCAAAAAATAGTTAATATAGAGTAATGAAATTTCGGGAATACGTTTGTCCAGGTAATATATTTACGCGATTAACATTGCAGTTCACAGGCAGTTCCTCTCATTTGTAAGCGCGAGGTAAGTCACTGCCGATGTGAAATGCTGGTATATTAATAACTGGTGTAGCCGCTAGAATATTCAATGCAAACATGCATGCATTTTGTTGCACGGGCGCCGGATGTCAGCTCGTGGGATGGAGTTCCACGCCTGTTGCACTCGGTCGGTCAATACAGGGACGGTTAATGCTGTTTGTGGATGACGCTGGAGTTGACAGATGTTGTCCCGCACGTGCTCGATTCGAGGCAGATATGGTGATCGAGCTGGCCAAGGCAACACGCCGACACTCTGAAGAGCATGTTTGGTCACAACAGCGATATGCGGACGACAGTTATCCTGTTGGAAAAAAAAAAACCCTGAAATTTTGTTCGTGGATGGCAGCACAACAGGTCGAACCGTGAGACTGACGATCAAATTTGCAGTCACGGTGCACGGGATATTCACGAGAGTGCTTCTTCTGTTACACGAAATCGTACCCCAGACCATAACTGCAGATGTAAGTCCAGGGCGTCTGAAACGCAGACAGGTTGGTTGCAGGTCCTCAACTGGCCTTCTTCTGACCAACACACGGCCGTCATTTGCACCGAGGCAGAACCAGCTTTCATCAGAAAACACAACAGATCTCCTCCCTGCGCTCCAATGAACTCTGTGCGTGACACCACTGAAGTGGCAAGTGGCGGCGGTTTGGGGTCAGTGAATGCACGCTATACGGCGTCTGGCACTGAGCTGTCCTTCAAATAACTGATAACAATTCTTTGAGCCACCGCTGCTGCAGATGCAGTACGATGCGTCAGATCCGTGGGCCGAAGGAGACAGCCTTCCGTCTCGGTAGTGCTGCACGCACGCCCGTCTTCTACACTCCTGGAAATTGAAATAAGAACACCGTGAATTCATTGTCCCAGGAAGGGGAAACTTTATTGACACATTCCTGGGGTCAGACACATCACATGATCACACTGACAGAACCACAGGCACATACACAGGCAACAGAGCATGCACAATGTCGGCACTAGTACAGTGTATATCCACCTTTCGCAGCAATGCAGGCTGCTATTCTCCCATGGAGACGATCGTAGAGATGCTGGATGTAGTCCTGTGGAACAGCTTGCCATGCCATTTCCAGCTGGCGCCTCAGTTGGACCAGCGTTCGTGCTGGACGTGCAGACCGCGTGAGACGACGCTTCATCCAGTCCCAAACATGCTCAATGGGGGACAGATCCGGAGATCTTGCTGGCCAGGGTAGTTGACTTACACCTTCTAGAGCACGTTGGGTGGCACGGGATACATGCGGACGTGCATTGTCCTGTTGGAACAGCAAGTTCCCTTGCCGGTCTAGGAATGGTAGAACGATGGGTTCGATGACGGTTTCGATGTACCGTGCACTATTCAGTGTCACCTCGACGATCACCAGTGGTGTACGGCCAGTGTAGGAGATCGCTCCCCACACCATGATGCCGGGTGTTGGCCCTGTGTGCCTCGGTCGTATGCAGTCCTGATTGTGGCGCTCACCTGCACGGCGCCAAACACGCATACGACCATCATTGGCACCAAGGCAGATGCGACTCTCATCGCTGAAGACGACACGTCTCCATTCGTCCCTCCATTCACGCCTGTCGCGACACCACTGGAGGCGGGCTGCACGATGTTGGGGCGTGAGCGGAAGACGGCCTAACGGTGTGCGGGACCGTAGCCCAGCTTCATGGAGACGGTTGCGAATGGTCCTCGCCGATACCCCAGGAGCAACAGTGTCCCTAATTTGCTGGGAAGTGGCGGTGCGGTCCCCTACGGCACTGCGTAGGATCCTACGGTCTTGGCGTGCATCCGTGCGTCGCTGCGGTCCGGTCCCAGGTCGACGGGCACGTGCACCTTCCGCCGACCACTGGCGACAACATCGATGTACTGTGGAGACCTCACGCCCCACGTGTTGAGCAATTCGGCGGTACGTCCACCCGGCCTCCCGCATGCCCACTATACGCCCTCGCTCAAAGTCCGTCAACTGCACATACGGTTCACGTCCACGCTGTCGTGGCATGCTACCAGTGTTAAAGACTGCGATGGAGCTCCGTATGCCACGGCAAACTGGCTGACACTGACGGCGGCGGTGCACAAATGCTGCGCAGCTAGCGCCATTCGACGGCCAACACCGCGGTTCCTGGTGTGTCCGCTGTGCCGTGCGTGTGGTCATTGCTTGTACAGCCCTCTCGCAGTGTCCGGAGCAAGTATGGTGGGTCTGACACACCGGTGTCAATGTGTTCTTTTTTCCATTTCCAGGAGTGTATTCTCCCTACTCTCCTACACTCTCGTGACCACCGCTGCCGGCACTCGTGTACAGCTGCTACATTCTCGCCGAGTCTTTGTGCAGCACCAGAGAACGAACAGCCGCTTCTCGTAGTCCTGTTGCACGACCTCGTTCAAACTAGTGAGGTGTTGATAATGGCGTCTTCGTAGCCTTAGAGGCATTCCTGACTGACATCGACTCGGCACGTCCAGTCTCATAGGTAACCAACGCTCACGGCCGTTACAGGGTATATTTAGAGGAGACCTGATTTTTCATCCTCACAGTGGCGCAAAGTTGGGTCGACACAGTCTTTCAGATGTAGAAACACGCTTACCAGCTTCCGTTTACGACGCACAAGTCCTTCTCGGTCATGCGGTTTTTTTCCGTCAGTATATTTCAAATTTTCCTGAATTCGCTAATCAAGTTTTTCTTAATTATCTTGATTAATGTAAAGCATACACCGTGCTGCTCAATTTGATACTATTTTGTCCATTTTCCACTCATCCTTTGGCTATGAAAATGAGGTCAAAAACCCATTGTGTAATCTATAAGCAATCATGATTTCGTTGCACTCAAACATCTGACCAGAAACCAGTAAGCGATGATGAGATAAAGTTCCATCTCTCAAACAAACAAGTTACGGTTGTCGACAAAGTTTTTTTTTACTTGGTTTAATCTACAGATAACGCGTTCTGCGAAAATAAAACAGAGTGGTCGCAAAGTTGTAAGGTAGCAGATTTTGCAGCTTACATGATGCTAAATCAGTACTAATACACCAGATAATAATTGATAATAGGGCCACCGGTAGGAGAGAATGGACACAGAAAAGGAAGTTGTGTGTGTCGTGTCAGAGTAACGAGATGGGCCCAGAGGCTGGAACCCCTGAGGAAGGTGTTTGTGTCGTGTCAGAGTAACGGGATGGCCGCGGCCGGACCCCTTTGTCTGCTGGCACTTCAGACCACCAGAGACGTCGGGAGAGGCTGGGCCATCACAACAAGAAGCGGGAAGGAGCTATATGCGAAAGACAGAAAGACGATTTCGCGCGACAGTGGAAAATTTGCGGAAGACTGTGACGGGATTGGCGCAGAGCGCGTAAAGATACATGTTAAAAGTTTCGCGGCAACAGTAACCGCGGGAGAATTCTGTGTCGTGGTTGGGTACAAACGCACACGGATACATGGTAGTCTGTGTCGTGATTGGCTACCAACGCGCACGGATCCGTGCGGCGAAGAACGGCCAGGTTTGGAAAAACTCTGAAGGAGGACTCTGGGGTCGGCTGTGGAGGAGAGCAGTCGCCGTGTCTGGCTGCCCTGCCTGGAGACCGTGGAGAGAAAGAAGTAGGTTGGACAAGTTACCGGCATCGAGTCCACCGGTTACTCTCCAAGTCTGAATAGTTTAGAGCATTATCTGTTCCTCGGAGGAGAGAAACAGATTTGTACTAACTTGCGGTGGTCATACGCAATCTGAAGTGCACCTTTCCTGCCGCGCACTTGGGTCGACCAACTACTCTCGGCATATGTGCAAGTAGCTTGAGTATTGGCTAGTCACGGACTCCGCAATTGAACACTTACGTACAGGAGTTTACGGGCGCAAACCACGTCCACGTTGGAGATTAAAGCCAAGCTCGCTCACGGGAAAGACGGCATCACGATGTTGGCTGGGACGACCGCCGTAATCGTCACGGAGAATTACGGTGATATTAGCAATCATCAGCCAAAGTAGGGCACTGTAATTCTAAATGAGTTCATATTCCGCTAGCTCTTTGACTGGCGCTCTCTGAGTCTGTGTCCGTTCAGGCAGAACTGCAGTAGTCACTTTCGGGTTCAGTGTTGACTTAAGTAGTTAGGAAAAGAGAATGCATTGTGCCAATGATAGGCTAGTTAGGTTAGCGAGTGTATTGTATTGTCATCTTAGGCTAGAAATATTGCTCATCCTGTTTTCTGAATAAATCTTAATTTGGTATCATATGCTAATCACCGCATTATTGATTTCGTAGCTAGCAATCACCATATTTTTGTTTAATACTTAGAGTGTAATGGTAATTTCGATGCAAATGATACTGGGGCATAACCGCGCGTTTAAACAGACCCAACCTAAGTCAGATAGCAACTCATGGTCGACTAAGACTACCAATAGATATTTTTTTCAATATATCGATAATTACACAATAAACCCCCGTACGTTGCAAAGTAATCAACAGTCCACCGTTGCTCCTTAGCAGTAAGCACTAGTGCGTTACGTGTTGTAGATAAGACTGACCGTTTACCACTGAAGCTGTATCTAAGATATTGTTTCCTTTGGTTTCAGGTAAGCCACACTGGATGATCACCGCACAACACACTGAGCTATTGTCAAGTGATGGCAAAGCCCTTCGAATGCGGGGATAATCCAGCTGCAGCGACTGACTGACTAAGCTGTTGCCGGTCTGTGAATCCACTGAAACAGATTACCTCAAACTGGCCACGTCCAGGTACTGTGCCAACCGACGTAATCGATGGCAACGCGTCGATTGCTGATGAATTCGG
Organism: Schistocerca cancellata; assembly: GCF_023864275.1. Lineage (NCBI taxonomy): Eukaryota > Metazoa > Arthropoda > Insecta > Orthoptera > Acrididae > Schistocerca > Schistocerca cancellata. Next base: position 14,330,440 of record NC_064634.1, read on the forward strand.
AACGACGTTGAATCTCCGCGAGAGAGAGGTAATGCAACAAAAAAAGAAGGTAAAGGGACCTGGTTAATGCTAGTGGAACTACTGAGGGCAGGGGGGAGGGGGGGGGGGGGGTGGTTGTTGAAAAGACACTTTGTTCCACGGCTTTCGACCAGGCGGACGATGCACGTCTGGAAGAACACATTTGCTGCTTTATGCAAAGTTTGACGGTATTGTCCTGTGTGCTCCGCTGGAATGTTACGTGTGATGAAACTGTACTGTCAAATTGAGATACTTACAACAAAAGAGAAGCCATGAAAATGGAGCCACACAGGATTTCCATGTCGAAAGAATACGCAATGTTTACATTTTACACAGAATTCTTATGAAATTACAGAGTTTTTTTCTGTTTCGTATGATCTCTTGAACGTGGGGCGACCGGTGCCAAAGAACCATATTGTCTGTCCCTCAACACTTCTGCAGGCTAAAGAAGTGAATGAACATTACGACAACACAAGGCCGCACGCTAAATACAAAACGTGTCAGGAAACTGGCCAAATGTCGTGGACTGGTGGCACAGCCACACACACCACGTGGACCTAGTGCCACTGGAGTTCTTTCTGTCTGCCAGACGGGAGGCTCACCTTTGTTCTGCGTTGGACAGGGTGTGACAAAGAAAAGCAAGCTGTAGTGCAAAAAAAAACAAAAAAAATCTCTTCGCTGGAATATTAACGACTAAATTATCTATTTACAAAAATTTATTTTTCTTGTGCACGGCGTTAATGTTTCGTCGCGTGCCGCCCTTTACAATTTCGATCGAACTTTGGATTTCCGTTGGTTGTTGTTTTCTATTACGATATAAACTTTGCTTGTGTGAGCTACCTCATTGTCGCTTAAGGAATTGTGAGTAATGCGTTGCAGTTAATTAGGACGTGCACGATGTCCTGGCGTGCACCGAACGAGACGAAATATCTGAAAGGCAATCTCACTCCCATCAAATCAAATCAAATTAGCAAAGAACATTTCAGCTGAACAAGATACTGGCCTGTTTTTGTCAGTTGGTAAAAGAATATGAATTTCTTCTTTAAGTAGCGTTCTGGGTATAATGATAGCGAATGCCTTCGCCCCGACGCCAAAAAGACAACTGTTAGAACTATCTGAAAAAAAAGCTTAATTAATTTCGCTTGGGTTTCACAACGAAAAGCTATATATTACGAATCTTCAAAATTTTAATTGTTTAATTTGAATGCAGGACCTGTACTTAAAAAGTAGTACAGCGATTAAGAGTACGTAACGAATGCTTACAAACAACAGCGAGACTCCTCTTTGTACCACAGTGATGTGCGTTAACGCAGAGGGCGCGTTTGATGATTCTGTAATAAATTGCGCTCTGTCTTACGAAGTGTTAAGAGTGTATGTTAGCATATTTTGAGGTACGCGAAAGTGCGCATGCAGATAGCGTGGAGATTTAAATTTTGTACACGAATGCCGATCACACTGCTCTGAGGCAGACATTCTTGACTTCTTTGCCGGTGTAATTGAACATAAATGCTCGTTTATGCCAATGCCATATTCAACTGGATCTGAGCACTATGGGACTGAACATCTGTCATCAGTCCCCTAGAACTTAGAACTACTTAAACCTAACTAACCTAAGGACATCACACACATCCATGCCCGAGGCAGGATTCGAACCTGCGACCGTTGCGGTCGCGCGGATCCAGACTGAAGCGCCTAGAACCGGTCGGCCACACAGGGCGGCAATACCATATTCGTCAATAAGTTTCAGTAACTCAACCGCACTATTCTGATCGCGCTTGTAGCGGAAGCGCTTTGCTGTTATCGTCCTTCTCTTATAAATACCTGTTTGGTCCACGTTTATTGAACGCTACCACCTGTAACCAATAACAAAAAAAAGTATAGAAGTATTACGGGCAGGAGAATCTGGACATAAATTCAAGACATACCGTAGCGGCATACGCATGTAACTTTAGCTTGTAACTACCTTGACATCAGACCGAGCGCGTTCGCGCGTTGGTTAACGCACTGGACGCGCATTCGGGAGGACGACGGTTCGAACCCGCGACCAGCCATTCTGATTTAGATTTTGTGACTTTCCTACATCGATTCAGGTAAATGCCGTGGTGGCTCCTCCGATAGGGCACGGCTGACTTCCTTCCCTAATACGATGGGACCGATGACCACGTTGTTTGTTCAGCTACCACGAATCAACGAACGAACCTTGACATGACACAAACTGTAGTCGGAAGAGAATACGAAAAAGAGAAACTAACACAGTTTGAAGGATGTATATCAAAGGACAAAAGAGGTAATGTAACCATTAATGTAAAAGACAGTTTAAAAACACATTTTGTTGGCACGTTTAAAATAAAAGCGGTTTATGTCGAGCATTTCATTAACCTCGGCTACCGCTCATAACCTGTCTGTCCAGAAGAAGGAAAAATATATATCAGGAAAATGTTTCAGCTACCAGGGGAAGATTTAACCGTAACTTTGTTCGTTACGTAGACTAGTGTCTCTTTAAGCAGTATTTTTCAACCGTTAGTCTACCGACTCTCCACAAGACCTGTTCGAAAGCACATCAGTGCACCATTCACATTAACATGGCGTTATTGAACAAGAATCACATAAATGACAGAATCGCTTATCCTAAGACACAATACAGGTAGCAACGGTAAAGTAGCTCGTCCACTTGCTGGAGTACACAGTCAACAGACGTAAACACAAGGAAAAAGGACACGCAATGCGCACAAGGCATTATATTCTCACATCCGCTTCGTCGGTACCACATAAGCATTCTGGTTCTTACCGGCACGTCGTCCAGAAGCCGTAGAAGAATTCGTTTGAGAAAGTCGGCATTTGCCTTGCTGTTCAGCTTACCTTCGATGAAATAAGGGCCGGTAATTGTAGTATCCAGCATCCCGCACCAGACATAAACACTGCGCCGACTCTGATGTTGCACTTGTCTGAGGCATCGCGAGTTTTCGCTGGAGTAATGACGCACGTTCTTTGTATTTACCTGCTCTTTGTTTGAGAAGGAACATCCATCAGAAAAAAGAACATCGGAGTAGTAGTTCGGGTTTGCGTGAATTTGCTGCTGTGCTCTATGACAGAGCTATACATAATTCTGAGAATCATACCCTCGCAATTCCTGGCGTAAATTTACATCGTAAGGCTGTAATTGAGACGTGTTACAACGCCACGTACAATGAGTCCTGGAATGTCTTCTGCTGAAGCTGTTATGTGCTCAGGTGTGAATTCATTGCAGCAGAAGCGAGAACAGTAGCTACGGCGTCTTTGACTGTGGGAGTTCTACGACGATTGCGTTGCCTTGAAGTGAAACTTACAAGGGAATGGTCAGACTTGTCGTGCCGAAACATGTATTGCTTTTTTTAGCACTGGCATTTAACTGTGCAAAAGGTCCGTATGCAAAATTGTAGCTGCTGAGATGAACTGGAAGTCACCTTAAAAAAAATCACGAACACGGCTGTGTTTCCTGCTTGGCGCCAGCAGTGACGGCTGGCTACCCCTGGAAATGGCGAGTCGCGAGCGTTGTGCGCATGGTCGGGAAGAGCGGCCGTCTTACCGCGGCGTTCACTAAAGAGGAATATCGCTGCACGGTTTTGGTGGAAAGGGGAAACGAATATTCGTTTCTGTGGCATGCACGTCCTTTTAATTTCTGGTACGTATTTCGAAACATACCGTCCTGAAACTGGTTAGAGATGTGAAAGATGTTCTGTACATGTTCATCTATACTCCGCAAGCCACTTCACGGTGAACATTGTCTCCCCTCACAGGTGATGGCGAACCCTGTAAATGTTTTGCTGCTTGCCATGGAGATATACCACAGACCCCAAATGAAGCAATCAACAGAAAACACGCGTGAAAATTATGTGTTGCGCGACATGGTTGTTAAACTTGTAGACGAGTATGTAAGTGGCGCAGCATGTGGCTAGAAACAACTGAAACACTCGATATTGCAGACTGTGAATCTACAGACGGCGAAGACACCGACGCAAGCTGCACTCGTGAAGACTCTTCGAGTGATAGTGCCACGTACCATCATCAGTTATCTCCGAAAGTAACACCAGCAACTACAATTACCTTATCAGACAAAGAAAAAGCGGTGACGTATTGGTTGAACGAAAGTGGTAAGAAACGCCTACGTGTCAGTACTGTTTAAAATAAGTATCGCTTTGTGCGTTCCGAACGTGAATTGTATAGATGGAAAAAGGAAGTCGCTGGACGACGTAAGAGTCGACTGGAAATTACGACGGAGATAAATGCGCGACTTTTTGAGCTATTTACCGATGCCAGACAACAGTCATTTAGTGTCAGCGATACAACTTTGCGTGATTGGGCGTTAGAGATTGCCAACGCGATAGGCGCTAAAGAATTTACAGCTTCTCAAAGTTAGATTAGTCGCTTCAAAAGATCACATAAAATTGTGGCAAGAAAAATAACGGAATTTGTATCGAGAAACAGGTCGGAAAATGAAGTTACACAAATCGAAATGATAGCTTTTCTTACGAATGCAAAAAATAAGATCGCTAGTTTTAGTGAATCGCACGTGTACAATGCAGATCAGTCAGGTTTTCAAAAAGAAATGCGTGCGAAAAGAACACTGTCATTCAAAGGGGAAAAACATAGAGGCGATTGCGCAGTCCACGACTGCACTCACCCATTGATACACTATAATGCCCATAGTTAGTCTGGATGGTTCATTGCTGCCTAAACTACATGTGTGTCTTCAAGAACTGGACGTTTTGGACCACGTGTCAAAAGAACAATGTTCTACGCAAACAGTCTTGCAGTAGACGCATCGAAGTCTGTAAAAATGGGAAACGAAAACGTTACACTTTTCATGCGTCATGCTTTTCTTCCGTTCTGCGGGAACAAATCTCTTCTCCTTCTAGATTCGTGGTCAGGTCATAAAAGGTCTGATTCATTAAAAGCTGAATTTCGAGCCCACCCTGACAAAGAAGTAGAGATGCTTCAGATTCCACCCGGCACGACCAACGTAATTCAACCTTTCGACAGAGAATTTTTCCGCCAGTGGAAGGCATTTTACAGAAAACTAACAGAGAAAATTATTGTGTGCTGATCACTGCAATTTACTGTCTATCACCGTGACAATATTCTCAAGCTGCAATCAGTAGTACATTATCAATTTTCCTCTCCACGATTTCAGAATTTGATTAAATATGCGTGGCACTCCTCGAAATATACTGATACTAGGCCTGATTCATTCCTAACACCAGCCCAGTTTTATCTACGGACATCTAACAACGTCTGTGATTCGCAGGGCTGTCATATGTCGTCTTTGCTTGTATGTTCTTGGTGCACAAAAAACCTATGTTTTGAATATTGTATCAATGTTTGGCATTTTTGCGGTAATTACAAGAAATAAAATTTGGACGTGTTCTCAATCCTATATTTATTTGTGTCTATTTCATAGCTATTTGGAAAGAATGTTGTAGATAACATATCAGCCATATTTGTCAACGAATGTTCAATTATCATACGATCGCTTTCACTGGGGAATCAGCTCTCTCACCGCTGTGGCAAGAGAGCGGCGCATTGCTAACGCCACCTTGTCCCTAGATGGCGTTGGTATAACGTAGCGAGAGAGGTCAGGGTTGTACAAGAGGCAGTTGTAAGCGCGAAAACCATGCGGCAATAATGTCTTAGTTCATAAAATTGTTTACAGACTTCCAGGTCATGTCAGCAGCTAAAATTCTGCATACAGACTTCTTGCAATGTTAACTCACAGTGGTAAAAAAAGCAACACAGGTTTCGACATGACAAGTCTGACCATTCCCTTGTTAGATTTTCCTGAAGCATCACGAGGAAAAGAGAAAACATCCGTTGGAAATGTGGTTTTATGTCAGGATGTCGGCGTCTGTACAGTTCACGTGCCTGAGCATCATTATGCCTAACTTCAACCACAATAAAAGAAATGTAATGGTACAGATGCAGGTTTTAATCAAGAACTGCCTTCACTGTACACGACACAGCGCATAAAAATTCTACAATACTGTACCTCACATGCCCGTATTGTTAGTAACAAAACCACTATTACAGTTATCGTTATGCTAAGCTTGTATCCTCCTTAGACGTGAGTACCACTTCTGCTACGTTCTACTCACACGAACCGCCAGTGGAAGAGTGAAGTCAGCACAGGCACTTGTACTGGGTACCACTAAGGGAGAGATAGTCCGTTTTGTTCCACGTCTTTAATAACGCGTTGATTACGTGAATGACACGTAGTGAGAAGTACTGAACAGGTCTTGCGGAGAGGAAGTAGCTTACCGAATAAAAAATATAGTGTGCTATTTAAAAGAGACATAGTGGTGTTCAAGAAAGGCAGTCACGCTGATAAATGTCCCCCCCCCCCCCCCCTTGTAGCTACATCACATTTTCTTGGTACATTTTTATTTTGCGTCCAATATATTACGATGCATATTTCCGTCCTCATACAAAGTGACGGATGTATGTTTGGAGATGCTCAGCGCCGATCAGCTTTAGGTAAAGCGTCCCCGCTCCTCCCCATCCAAGACCCCTAGAGGCGCAGCAAACTGCCTCACATTTGAAACTCCCTGTACTTTTACACTAACAAGGAACCTCGTGAGTGCGAGGTCGCAAGTTAAGTCTTCAGTGAGGCTCATTTGAAAGTGTCGTCTTAACGACTACGACAGGAAAGACATCAGCTGTTAATGAGTCAGCACGCGCCTCAGGAGGGCGACAGGAGAGGAGTGTCGGGCAGGTGCAGGCATTAACCTTCCACAGGACGTCTGTATTTCACTTCACAAAACGGACATCGTCGACATCTAAGAAATGTTCAAAACCATTAACTTGCACCGTCAACAACGAATGAAAAATGGCGCGCCAAACTGATCACAAAGGTTCGCACCATCAAAATCGAAAGCGAACTCCTTGGGAGTTACAGACCGTGGCGTGACTTTAAACTGTGTGTCCACTGTCAAAGAATGCGTACACAACTCTGTCGGTGTAACGGTATGAGAAGAGCTGATGGAATGTGATGGCATCGAACCGAATGCCAAACAGTGTAAGTGGTTCTCTTCCAAGGCGTAGCTGCGGATAGTCCGATAACATGTTTTATAGGCACGGGAAAAAACGAACATCTAGAGGCTGAATTTGTCCAGTGGTTCCAGGTGGTATGAACAGCAATATCACAAACTTTCCAGCAGGGATGGTTTGCTCTAAAAGAGCATCATTTTTATATACTGACCAGAAATCAAGGAAAAGCAAGCTACTTCGCCCAGCTATTAGTCAAAAGCGGTGCTTATACCACGGCTGTAGTTCTCTTACGCCCATTTTCCCACTCGTGCTTGCTGTGACGTAAATATTCCCTATTGCCCTTGCAATATCTCGTGCGCGAGAAAGAATCGTAGGGGGGGGGGGGGGGGGGGGGCAGAGCACCTCTAACTTCTCGCAGCACAATAAAGAACCTTCCAGCCAATTTACCATCCAGATTAACAGTCGGCATAATTGTATACGACTGCGTTAAGGGATTGATGTTATCTGACATTAATACACCTCTATTGGTACCTCTAATTTCCAGGGTTCATTTCGTATCCATTTCCTCTTCAAAAACCGATTGGTCGGAGTTGAAAACAAATTACTTACTCAACGATGGGATAAATTTATCTCATCTATAAATTTTCGGCCCGAGTCTGCCGTTCGCTGTGCATCTTCAAGTTTCAGCTTTGTTTGGAATTTAGTTACCTTCCGTCTTCCAGTTCTGTAGCACAGCTTGAAGTTAGGCAACCATCAACTGCTTCGCTTGAAATCACTGTAATCTATGCCGCGGGCAATTTGATACGCATAACGTAGTAGGTCGCTATCACGCACATCCTGTAAATTGTATCGAGCCTCATTGAAACGCGCAAACGCCTTGTCCTCACTTGAATATCTGCAGTTTTCTTATGTACTACGGTCATGTCGCTGCGTGCTTATTCGACATCTCTTCATATATATTTTTTATTATGCTGCGGATGATGTTCCATGTTATATTTAGTAGCCGATCCTTGCACAACGATTATCGTTTAATACATTTCACTGGAGACGGGATTTGTGGCTCGCTGTCCGACAAGAGTGATGAATTACATGGCTCGACATCTGTTTCAGTATAACTTCCACTTGTTGAGCACGCACCGTCATCATTGTATTCTTCATTAACATTGTACGCACAAAGATCGTATACGACACCACACATTCTACTGCTTCATCTTGCGGAAATGCTAATGTCAACTTCGGCAACTGCTGTTGTAGATACAATACAATGTTCGCTTTGTTTATTGTTGCCATTGCTCTGCTTGCACTGTTGTGAGCTACTCGTCGACTAAGCTCTCACAGATTGGCTGCAGTGATAGAATTTGAAGCACAGGAAATAAGTCAACCATTTCCGGCATAATAAACGCTAAAATCTGATCGTTGATTATGTAGAGAAGTAATACAAAAGAGTAGCTCCTTGCCGTTTAAGTATTCTGTTATTATGCACCGAAGAGTCAAAGAAACTGATACGCCTGCCTAATATCGTGTAGGCTCTCAGCGAGTACGCAGTGCCGCAACACGACGTAGCATCCACTCGGCTAATGTCTGAAGTAGTGCTGGAGGGAATTGGCACCATGAATCCTGCAGGGCTGTCCATAAATCCGTAAGAGTACGAGGGGGTGGAGATCTCTTCTGAACAGCACGTTGCAAGGCTTCCCAGATATGCTCAAGTCGGAGTGTTTAAACTCAGAGTGTTCCTGGAGCCACTCTCTAGCAATTCTGGACGTGCGGGGTGTTGCGTTGTCCTGCTGGAATTAACCAAAATTGTCGGAATGGACAGTGCACATAAATGGATGCAGGCGATCACAAAGGATGGTTACGTACGTGTCACCTGTCGGAGTCGTATCTAGATGTATCAGGGGTCCCATACCACTCGAACTGCACACGCCTCACACCATTACAGAGCCTCCACCAGCTTTAACAGTCTCCTGCTGACATGCAAGGTCTATGGATTCATGAGGTTGACGACTCCCACCCTTAGACGTCCATCCCCTCGACACAATTTGAAATGACATTCGTCCGACCAGGCAACATGTTTCCTTTCATCAACAGTCCAATGTTGGTGTCCACAGGCCCAGGCGAGGCTGAAAGCTTTGTGTCGTGCAGTCATCAAGGGCTCCGAAAGCCCATATCGATGATGTTTTGTTGAAAGGTTCGCACGCTGACACTTGTTAATGACCCAGCGTTGAAATATGCTGCAAGAGGCGGAAGGGTTGCCCTTCTGTCACAATGAACGATTCTCCTCAGTCGTTGTTGGTCCCGTTCATGCAGGACCATTTTCCGGCCGCAGCGATGTCGGAGATGTGATGTTTTACAGGTGCACTGTCCACGGTACAGTCGTGAGATGGACGTACGGGAAAATCCCCACTTCATCGCTACCTCGGAGATGCTATGTCCCATCGCTCGTGCGCCGACTATAACACCGACTATAACACCACGTTCAAACTCACTTAAATGTTAATAACCTGCCATTGTAGCAGCAGTTATATAGGCGTTGCCGACCGCAGCGTCGTACTCTGCATGTTTACATGTATCTTTATTTGAATACGGATGCCTATACTAGTTTCTTTGGCGCTTCGAGTGTAGTATTCGCATCGGTTTGCAGTAACTCGGAGAACTAAAACTATGTGATCGGGAATGGTCTTGTGCACATTCAGATATTTCAGGGCCCCGTATCCCAATTTTAAACAAATAGTGCAGGGAGGGACCATCAGCGTTAATAAAATGTCAAATCAGGAACGCCTTCAGCCGTATATATTTCTAATTTTGTTTTATTTATACGACCAGTTTCGGAGTTTCGCTGCGCCGTCCTCCGGCTCCCTGAGCGATGTATAGGAAGAATGCAGCCTCGTGTGCATTCGGAATAGGGGCCAGCATTTAGAGACTGCTATCCGTAGACTTGTTCTTTAACAACGGAACCCCTTTGTTCATCAAGGATTCTGCACTCTCCAAGTGACGAACGACGGGATCGCGTTGCTAAGAAAGAAATCTCCGTATAAGAGTTACTGAATGCTCGCCCTGTTTCGTTTGCACATGAGGTTGGATTCTTCCTACATCTCGGTAAGGGGGATGGAGATATCGTAAAGAAATGCCGAAACTGGTCGCATAAATGAAACGAAACTGGAAATATTGACGGCTGAGGGTGTTTTTGATTTGACATTTTATACTGAACAGCCAAAGTCCCTCAACCATCCTGTATATAGATGGACATACAGATCACCGTTGATAAGTTAAACGTCTGTTAAATTGATTCAGTTATAGAACGAGATTTTCACTCTGCAGCGGAGTGTGCGCTGATATGAAACTTCCTGGCAATTTAAAACTGGGTGCCCGACCGAGACTCGAACTCGGGACCTTTGTCTTTCGCGGGCAAGTGCTCTACCCAAGCACGACTCACGGCCAGTCCTCACAGCTTTACTTCTGACAGTATCTCGTCTCCTACCTTCCGAACTTTACAGAAGGTTCGCAGGAGAGCTTCTGTAAGGTTTGGAAGGTAGGAGACGAGATACTGGCAGAAGTAAAGCTGTGAGGACTGGGCGTGAGTCGTGCTTGGGTAGATCAGATGGTAGAGCACTTGCCCGCGAAAGGCAAAGGTCTTGATTCGGTTATAGTTGTTTTGCGATATCGGCGAATACAAAAATGGTTCAAATGGTTCTAAGCAGTATGGGAGTTACATCTTGAGGTCACGAGTTTGCTACACTCGGAACTACTTAAACCTAACTAACCTAAGGACAGCACACATACGAATGCCCGAGGCAGGATTCGAACCTGCGACCGTAGCAGCCGCGTGGTTCCGGACTGAAGCGCCTAGAACCACTCGACCACAGCGGCCGGCCTCTGCGAATATACCTTGGTCTTTTCTTCTTATCATAGTAAGTTCGTCCGAATCTCGTTGTCAGAGTTTTACTGTACCTGTCAGTGGTTGTGCAATCTGTAGGATGGAAGAGACACTAATCGGCAACAAATTTACACACAAACATAATAGATGGTATAGACACATCGGAGAAGCGACAACTACTTTGAAAAACTCCCTCTGTTACGATTGAGTAGGAAGTCGATTCGGAGGCCGTCCCAAGAAGGTATGGGCGATCAGGACGCGAAAGTGCAAAGCCTCACGCCGAGGATGTGCTCGGCAGTCGAACTCGCGGCAGGAAGTAAGTGCGGCGTCTGTGAGGAACGAGGAGCTGCAGAGCAGAGGATCGCGTTACCTCCTTCCTGGCGCGCACGCGCAGCATGCGGCCCCCGCGCAGGAAGCGCACGGCGGCGGCGCGGCCGGCCTCCACGTCGACGCCGGCGACGTGCGCGTGCAGCGCGACGTGCAGGTTGGGGCGCTGCGCCGCCGGCCGGACGAACGCCTTGTTGGCGGAGCAGCGCGAGCCGCGCCGCGTGTTGGACTGCACGTAGCCGAAGACGTCGTGTCGCGCGCCGTTGTAGTCGCGGCGCGACGGGTGGCCCGCCTCGGCCGCCGCGTCCAGGAAGGCCTCCACCAGCGGCGTGCGGAACGCCGGCGTCTCCACGTCCAGCGGGCCGTCCTCGCCGTGGAAGCCCGGGTCCTGCGCGAACGCCAACAAGTGTTCACTGTAGAGATGGGGGATCCGCTCTTGAACTAATTCATAGAGTTGAATCTTTCAAAGGAGTGAACAATCAGTGAGTCAGAAAAAAAGAACGGTAGCTCCAAACGTTTCCCACGGCAGAGAGAGAGAGAGAGAGAGAGAGAGAGAGAGAGAGAGAGAGAGAGAGACGGAGCATATCAGCAGCGCCTCTGCTGGTCAGAGCACAGTGCACGCCACACAACACAGCCAGCGCCGGCCTCTGCCCTGCTTCTACCTTGGCTGCCTGCATTGTGCAGTGCCCCATTGGATTTTGTGTTTCACATATGCCGTGCCGTCTCGGTGCGTCGTCTGCCGCCTGCAGTGTCTGGCGCAGTGTAACTTCGCATCGCACTCTGGCGGCGATCGTTTCAGTCGCACGTCCTGCCCTCTGGGCAGTTGATGCGAGCAACAGGATAGAGAGCCACCTAGCGGATAACATAGGAACTACTTGCAACAACCTGCTCGCAAGGGAACGGACGATTTGTCTCGGAGTGGGTGAGTGGTGGCCGTTCACCGCTCCCCCCACCCTCGGAACTCGCCCGCTCAACGCTCACCCCACCGTCTCGACTCTAGCCAGAGCGTTGAGCAAAGCGACTCGGGTGTCACTGTGGTCTCTGCGGTCTCGGCTCACGCAGTAATACAGCTCGCGGCTCGACCTGCTCGACTCAGTGCCTCTGCATCGGAGTTCGTCCCTACTGGATATTGTTCTTCATAGTAATACCGCTATGTATATTACATTATTATGTTATGTATACATCAATTGTTTTATTTTATTTTTATTTGTTTAAACTGATCAGATTAGGTTCCTGAAGACTCCTCTTACTATAGGATTTTTATTATGGACACTCGAATTTACGCTTTAATTACGAGCGAACCGATAAACGTATCGCAAAATGTGATACACCAATATTTTCCTTGTTTTATTCTGCGTAAGGCTATATGCAGCACTTTCGTTTTACAGTCAAATATATATTTTTTTTCTTATTCTGGTACGGATTTTGCGATTTTAGGCATCTTAGGAAGGAAACGTTCACTTTAAAAATATATGGCTTGCGATGTATTTGTATGAGGTTAATGAAATTTTAATACATTATAGCCAAATATATTGTTAATGTAAATCTCAAGTTACAACATTTTCCGATCACCCAAAAAACCACGATAGTGCAAAATAAATCAATAATCAAAAACTTTGTCATATCGTGGAAATTTCAATAAACAATACAAAATTCTTACTCATTATCTGTGTTACTTCAAAATAGGATCAAATAAGATCAAAATACAGGTATAGTACTGGAATAAACCAAGTTTAAAGGGCAATGTGCCTTCCATTTATTTTCTATTGTAAATGAGTGGTGAGTCATGAAAAAGAGCTAATTCATTTCAGGGAGTGAACAGTTCTGATCCAATATCTGAAAAGAACAGTTTTGCCCATCTCTAGTTCACTGCGCTGCCGCATCGCGGTCCGTGACACGGCGATGCTGGCGGTCTACTTAACACTGTCTGCACACGGTTGCCTGGTCGAATGCGCATCTTTTGTTTACGGCTGTTAGTTCAAGCTCCAACGTAATTACTCCGCTGACGTCACTTATACGCCAGGAATCGGTATGCAAGCGACATATCTTCCAAAACGCCGCGCATACAAACAATATTTTCCGGTGCTCATACCTCGCGTTCTGTTGGAGATGAAAAGGTACGGTTACGTGTTTAGGATAGCCCTTGGACTAGAGACCATTGGTATACCAAACAGAAAGATCGTCTTACTCTCGTTATCCTACACGACAAAGTATATTACGTACTTCCGGTTGCTTACGCAAATGGAGCAAATCACTCTATTCTTTTAACTTTTATGTGGTATACAGTGGGCTTGATGCGACTTATGGAGCACCATTACTTCACGTGCCATTCCTCGAAAAACCCCTCAGAAAGTTTCTTTTTACTTCATTTTCCGCCGTCACCAACGGACCAAAACGCAGCCGAGGGTTCCAAGATGGCTATGCACAGCAAATGGCTGAAGTTTTTAAGATACATACCTAAAATCCCAATCTCTGACAACCTTGAAAATATTCTTCATAACTTAATTCGTTTCCAAGAGGCAGAATTTACGCTACTTGTACACTTAAAATACGCGCGTGAAATACTGTTAGAGGCGAAAACATAGTCAACAAAGTGACGCAGCACGGAGAAACGTGCAGTAAAGTGTTTCCATTATGATATGAGAACCGCATGTTGGAGTGCTGAAGCACATGCAAAACTTTTTGCACGTAAAGTCTGCTCTGTTGTGTAAAATTAATTTTGCGTTATTTCAGTTTCACACAAGTAAACTATCTACAAATACATTTCTTTTCATGTACTTACATGCCGACCTGCAGCAGCGAAAAGAAGGGTAGCAGCGGAAAAATGCTCCTATAGGAACAAAAAAAATGCAGATATGTTCCTGTTTGTTTGAAAGACTCTCACTGGAAAATGGGGTACTAGCTGTCTTATTGTACCTTGCTGAGCACCTTTTAAAAATTTTCCCAAAAATTTTGGCGACAAACACATTCGCGCCTTATTGTGCTGAGGGGGACGAACACAGTGGCAGTGGCAAAGAGAAGGAAAAGTAATAAATACTGGAAGATGTTAGACAGTAGCTGTTTTATAGAAAGAGCGAAGAAGAAAATGACGGTATGAGAGAAAGAGAGGGACAGAGTGGCAGCAGAACGCAGCTAATAGTGACAGAACAGTACTAGGAAAAGAGTGAAGGAGATAGTGCCAATGGGACAGAAATTACGAGAAGCAGAAAGTGGAAGTGGGTGAGAGCCAGTGATAATGAAAGATGGAGCAGATGACAGTGACAACGAGGAAGAGAGAGAGATAGTGACAGTGAGAAGAGACAACAGCAGTACGATGGGAGGTGTGAGACATTAGCAGTAAGAGAAAACAAGAGGGAGGCAGTGGCAGCCAGAGGAGGCTGTAGTAGTAGGACAGAAGGAAGGGGACCGTGCGTGTGAGACACGGGACAATGACAAAGAGACACGTGGGGAATGACAATGAGTTGGGCCGAGTGAGTGAGTGAGTGAGAAAGGAGAGCTTGGTGGACGTGTATGAGCGACTTACAGCGATGGACTAGTGGGTGTGAGTGAGTTACAGTTAGAGGAACGTGGGGCAGTTTGAGGTGAGTTGCATGTTAAAAAAAGCGCGAATATGTTGGCAAGGCAAAGTTTTTGGGATATTTTTAAAGTTGCTGCGGGAGGTAGACTTCGGCAGCTGGTACAGCACTTTTGAGTCTGTCTCCGTTAGGAGCATTTTTCCTCTGGTAAAAAGTCTGAGAAGTGTTTGGAAGGGCAGTGTAGGGTGGTCCCACCTTGGTGCGCAGCCGGCGCGCGTTCTCGGACTTCTTGAAGTAGGGCAGCACGTCGCGGTAGCCCCAGCCGGGGTTGCCCATGTCGCGCCACGAGTCGTAGTCCTTGGGGTTGCCCCTGGTGTAGATCATGTAGTTGATGACGGAGCTGCCGCCCAGCGCCTTGCCGCGCGGCCACTCGCAACGGCGGTCTCTCATGGCGAGGCAGGCGCCCTGCTGCGGCTGGACGCGGTAGCCCCAGTTGTAGTTGGTCAGCTGGAAGTAGCCCACGAAGACGGGGATGTCCGTCAGCACCGACTCGTCCATGCCGGCCTCCAGCAGCAGCACCTGCCGCAGACACAGACACACGCGGGGTCCGGTACAGACCGGCGGCAACAGTACTAGTCCATCACAGTATTACTGCACCTGACAGTGAGGGGGGCTGCGGTCGGCTTATCGCGAGTTTTTATAGTGATATTTCACGAGGACGCGCTGAAACACTTAATAGCATACGTACAGTTCTCTTGAAATCATTCATAGTGCGATGCTATGTCTTCTGATTTGATTTTAGCAGGGAAGCTAAAACAGCTTCGGTCTAACCCGCCACTGCCCGCACCGAAACCGAATTTACTGTGCAGTATCGCTCCCTGTATATCCACTAAAGCCAACCAATGTCCTTAAATAGTGCAAGGAGTCCCTGGACCAGTTCTTCGTTAGACACAATTTCTTCTGGTGTAGTTGCCCCAAAAACTCTGTCTCTTTTGCTCTCCTTTGCCGTGCATTCGAAGATTAGGTATGATGCAGTTTCTTCACTCCCATCACACATCCTACATTTAGGGTCTTCTTCCGCTATACCCATGGCCGGTCATCAGTCCAACCGTGAGTTTAATTTCTTGTCTGTTCAAGCCCAGGATTACAGGGCTTATTTTAAAACACGGCTTTGGCATCATTACCTTACCAAGTTTCTGTTTATAGACCTTGGTCCAGTATTCTATGCGCTTTCTTCTGTGCCACTTCCGTAGTTCCAGTCTGATCATAGCCTTGGTCATTGTCAGGACAGGTTGTGGTCCAGTGAACAGAGTCTTTGCCCGCATCCTGGCCAATCTGTCGACTTGTTCATTGCCACCGATCCCTGAGTGGCCAGGGTTCACCCTATTGCTTCCCCCTAGCTCCACAAGAGCCCTGTGACGTTCTGCAACAATCTTAGGTCTTGTTGCAGGACTTGAAATTTATTTCAGGGCTGCCGCTATCAGGAAATAAGTACCAAACTATAGCGTCCCACTTAAAAAAACAAATTTGACCTCCATATCTCTGAGGCGTCCCCACCTAGCAACAAAAAACCAGCGTCATATTATGGCCTCCCTTGTCTCATGCAACATTTGTCCCACAAACGTATCAGCTAGTATCGTACTTCTGGGGTTATTCTTGGTGGTAATAGTTAGTGACTCACCCTGCACAACTAGTGCTTCTGCATAGTTAATTAAGGAGTCTGCAAGCTTGAGTGCAATACAACAAGAGAGAGCACTTAAAGTAGGGACGGAAAAAACCGATCGTTTGATACCGATAACGGTATTTTAGTTCTGAAGAACCCGTATTTTTCGGTAGTTGTTTTGTGTCGATTGTAACAGGTGATTTTTTGTTTTTATTAGTGACCGATGAAACGTCCCCTTAGAGCAAAACTGAACGTACCCAGACATTACTCTCTTTACTTATTCTGACCAACACTGAACTGACACACAATATTTTTAGCGCAACGCAGACTGACTTTGAAAAATCCCTACAAAAGAATGGCCCTGACTAACATTAACCTATACGTTTCACGAATCTCTTACCTCACAAAAATTTTCGTTACTCCAACGACTGCAATACTGCCAGCGCCAATACTGCCAGCTAAATAAAAGATTCAAACTACTGAAGGCACTAGCTACTGATAGGCATAGTTAGCAAATGAAAGATTTTGATAAAGAACAATCAATGTATTTACCTTAATAATATTCAAAAACCATCATATATATATATATATCAGTTCATGACATCCAGTCTTACAAATTTACTGTCTCTGATGGACACACGTCCAGATCATCCGCTCTCAAAACTCCGCCATCTCTCCCCCCACATCCACCACTGCTGGCGGCTCACCTCCAACTGCGCAACATTATGCGCTGTTCACATACCAGTATAAAAACGTAAACAGCCTACTTACACCGAGTAAGAAAGCTATCATTTGGCAATAGTACTAATGGTAAATTTTTTCGTTTGTAAATAAACCTTTTTTCAAAAAAGAATAATTTTTATTTGTAAAATTTGCATTGGTTTGAAATGTTCCGTTATTATAGAAAATGCGAAAAGCCATCAGTGCTATCTCATTAACAATGACGACAGAAACGAGCAACACAGACATGGAATAAGAACTGATACAATATTGCTGAGACAGTAAAGGCCCTTTTGACGTGTTCTATGGCTTAAGGCACTCGGGAACGTGCAGTGTGCAAGAACGAGGCCCGCGAGAAAGACAGGCGAGGCGGACACTCGCACGTCACAGTGCAGGTAGTGTGACGTCATACACTGGTTGCGGGGCCCATATTTATCGTAGGCCCCGAGCAAGGCTTGCCTTTAGCTGTTCTGTGCGGCAGTTTCTCGCTGTCTCTGTTGTATTGCGGAAAGGCACCAACCATAGTCTGGAAATGTTCGTACGAAGTGATGTAGCAATGGAGTACAAGATTAAAAATTTGTCCACTGTTTCAGGGAAATAGCAAAAGAGGAAGATAATTATTAGTAACAGTAAATGCAGCCGTTGAAAGTGGGCAAATTAACACGAGAAAGAGAGTTCTTCAACTTGACTTTTCACTCTTCAGCAGTGACTATTCGTAATTTCCAAGTGGTGGTGGTGGTGGTGGTGGTGGTGGTGGTGGTGGTGGTGGTAGGATCCGCAATTACAGCATGGTTTTTGAGCACGGTTTCAAAAAATTAGCATTAGTAGGAGAATACTGGTCTTTTTTGAAGTATTCACGTATTCATAACTTGTCGAGGAAAGCAGCGATCTGCGAAAAAAAAAGGTTTCCTTAATTTGCTTATTTATTTTAATATTTTGATTTTGTGTCTCTTGTAACTGAGTGTCAAAATTTTTTAGTCTTTATTCGATTTCTATGTTTATTACAGGAAAAAATAGTTCAAAACGGAAAATCCGTCATTTCGGTTTTAAGAGTCGGGTTAAACTTGATATTCGAAGCACCGATGTAACTGAAAACTGGTCGTTAAAACAATAACTGCCATCCCTACATTACCGTACACGTATTATACAATCGCACTAGACAGATCGATTGTTGAGAATATGAGGCGTAGCATTGGGGGCGGTTAAGTGGGAGATGTGTCTCAGAGCTGGATGGTGACAGATGGTGACGCGAGACTGGATGCGCACGTAGTTTATGTATCAGCCGATAGAGGACAATATTGGATAGGGGACAGTGATTTACTTTAGATTGTTCCCACTAGAGAGCACTAAAGTAATAGACTGTTTTCATAAACCTTTCTAGTATTTACATAGTGTTATGTCTTTTTGTGTATGTAAAATGTTACAAATGTGATTTAGCGGTATGAATGATGGGCGAGTGTGGTTTAAGGTTAATATGAAGATCATTGTTTAACGAGTTATGTAGTGGGATTGAGTGTGGGAACATTTGGAAGTAGAATGGATGTGAACAAGAGGGATTTTTGTAGAATAGATTTGTAAAGTAAGTTTATGGTAAAGTTAATTCAGATATAAATAACAATAGTAAATAACTTTATGCATAAGCAAAATTTCAGCATATTAGATAATTACGTCGATAAAAAGTGCAGTCGTTAGATTCATTATTTTGCGATTAGTTATTCATGAAAAGCGCGTACTGACGCGGGAGAATGTTGTTTTGTTATTGGGTGTTGAGTAAACTGACCAATGGTAAAGCAGTATTCTTCGCGCGCCTTTCTCTGCTGGTAGATAAGACTTGGAGTATTCTAGAGAGGAGTCGAAGCCTAGCCGTGAAACAGTTCGGACGTGTGTAGTAGTAGTAGTTCTGATAGAAACGATAAGTTGCCGGATCTAGCGGTGTTTCATACATCAAAAGTGTGGTAAAGTGACGGCATAATTATTCCGATGTGTGTGTAGAAATTTCGGAATTTTTAAGTGAATTTTGTGACGAGAAAAGACATACATTCCGCGTGGCGTATTGAGCAGGTCGGTGGCTAAAAACTGTGACTGTATTAGGTACCGACAGACTTAATATTTGTCGAGCATTGTCAGTCAAAAACAATCAGAATATTTTTAGCTATTACGTTTTCGGGAAATGCAACACCATAAACTTGCTAACGTGAGTGAAAGGGATTGTGAGTAACTGTTTTAAGACTAGCACGGGCTTGGCAGTGGTACTTGTTCACCTAAGTTTCAGAATATATTAATGGAGGACAAAATTTGTAACCTTTAATTTCGTGTGAAAACTTTCTTCCGAAACGTAGATTAGTGACTTCAATTGCAGCCTGGTTCACGTCGAAGGACAGTAGGTTTCACTCCGCTTCCCTACTGATGATCTGTTGAGACAATATTCACAGGTAGGCGCAGGTTCGTCGTAAAGGGACGGAAGGAACCGCGCCGCCGCAAATAGACTCGGGTGGAAAGCACCCCTAGGCTGAGAAGTAAGCCGCGGCTGCAGGGTAGCGCCGGCGCAGCTGCGGCGCTCACCGTCCAGCCGGGGACCTCGGAGAGCCTGGCGGCGACGACGGAGCCCGCGCTGCCGGCGCCCACCACCACGAAGTCGTACTCGGGCAGCAGAAGCGCGTCCGGCCGGTCGGGCGCGTGCCACTCCACGTAGCCGGTGGCGGCCGCCGGGCCCTGCCGGTACAGCCGCGACACCGCCTCCAGCAGCGTCAGCGCCAGCCCGTCCGCCCCCGCCGCCGCCCACAGCGCGCACACCGCCAGCCGCAGCGCCGCCCCCGCCGCCATCGCCTGCAACCACACCGCCCGCCTCTGCTCACTCCTGTCGCGGCTGCTCTCACTTAACTCGTTACATTCAGAAGTACACCTTCCTACTCGACAAACCACCACACAGTGGCGGAAACTACCTCGCAACTCTAATACTCATTCCCTCTCCTGTTCCACACGCAAATGTAGCGCGGGAAAAACAATTACATCTACACAGTGAACCAGAAACATTGCGACAAACTTCGAGGGGTTGTAAAGGGCGTCCTGAGAAACAGAGGAGAGACATTTGCGTCTGGAGACCTAATCCGACGACGCTACGGAGCGCCGAAGTTATATTCGCTTGCGCCCGCCACTAGGCCACCCCTCCGACAGCAAATGTGACTGTACGCTGACGGACCGTAGGCGGAATGTCTTGTAATGTCCCCCCAGGGGTCTCGCCAGTGTCTGTCGGATTCGTGCTTGGCTGCCACGGGGCCCCAACCTTTGCAACGCTTTTTCCCTTCCGTGCTGCATGTCTATCTTCTTGCTGTTCTTTTTCCCCTCCCTTGGGGAACATATCTAGGATGGTATTTGGAATGTTCTGCATTGTCTGTCGCTGACGTAAAAACAAAACAAAAAAAAATGGCTCTGAGCACTATAGGACTTAACATCTGAGGTCATCAGTGCCCTAGAACTCAGAACTACTTAAACCTAACTAACCTAAGGACATCACACACATCCATGCCCGAGGCAGGATTCGAACCTGCGACCATAGCGGTCGCGCGGTTCCAGACTGAAGTACCTAGAACCGCTCGGCCACAACGACCGGTATGTAAGAACAGTCTCACCTTTGTTCCAGAGTGTGCGCTGATATGAAACTTCCTGGCAGATTAAAACTGTGTGCCGGACAGAGACTCGAACTCTGGACCTTTGCCTTTCGCGGGCAACTGCTCTACCAACTGAGCCACCCAACCACGACTCACGCCCCGTCCTCACAGCTTTACTTCTGCCAGTACCTCGTCTCCTACCTTCCAAACTTAACAGAAGCTCTCCTGCGAACCTTGCAGAACTAGCACTCCTGAAAGAAAAGATATGGCTTAGCCACAGCCTAGGGGGTGTTTCCAGAATGAGGAGAGCTTCTGTAAAGTTTGAAAGGTAGGAGACGAGGTACTGGCAGAAGTAAAGCTGTGAGGACTGGGCGTGAGTCGTGCTTCGGGAAGTTCACGTGGTAGAGCACTTGCCCGCGAAAGGCAAAGGTCCCGAGGTCGAGTCTCGGTCTGGCGTACAGTTTTAATCTGCCAGGAAGTTTCTCACCTTCGTTTTTCGCTCCCTTTTCCTTTCTTTGTTTCCTTCTTCTGTCGTTCGATCGTTTCGGCGTTCGAGGATCCTCTTTTCGCTTCTTTCTTCCTGTGCGCTCCTGAAGGCCGGCCCACGCGTAACAGTGACTGGGTAACGCGTAATTCCAAGCCCCGGCTCGACAGGTAGGGTTCGCACGTACCCCATTGTACAGGCCAGGCCCAGGGAGGGGTGATGGGTGATTGGCTGAGCTGTAACCTTCCCAAATAGCCGATTGGTCCCTCTGTTAGGCGTGTTCCGGATGTGTGACCTGAGGTGTGAACACACCTAAGGCGGGTGCGCCCCCTTATGAAGGGAGCCCAGATTTGGAAGGAGGACGCAATCGGAGACGCTGGCAATCGTGGGAGATTTTCTCGCAATGAGTCAGTCATCTTCCCAATCACGTCTACAAAACGTGAACGTAATGAGGCTAATGAGTCAAAGACCCTTCCAGCCGCACCACGGTTGCTCGTGTCTCACGTAATAAAGACGGTGATTGCTTTGCCACAGTAAATCCGTTCATTATTCAGAAAGGTGTAGATGCAATTGCCGGCCCTGTGAAATCCTGCTCTCGTTTACGAAATGGCACTTTGCTTTTGGAGACTACTTCTGATTCTCGAGCATAACAACTGTTTGCTGCCGGCCGGAGTGGCCAAGCAGTTCTAGGCGCTTCAGTTTGGAACCGCGCCACCGCTACGGTTGCAGGTTCGCATCCTGCCTCGGGCATGGATGTGTGTGATGTCCTTAGGTTAGTTACGTTTAAGTAGTTGTAAGTTCTGGGGACTGATGACCTGAGCAGTTAGGTCCCATAGTGTTCAGAGCCAACTGCTTGCTGCCCCAGTTCTCCACTTCTACCATTTTCGTGTCGAGGTCCATAGAACTTTGAATTCTTCCCTTGGTGTAGTTAACACCAGGCTGCTCCACGGTCTAAATGAGGCCTAAATCCAATCTTACCCCTCTATCAGGATGTCATTCCCGTTCATTGTGTAATGAAAAAGGTAGATTCCTCCTTGGTGCCCACCTGCACCCATTTTCGCACCTTTGATACAGTGGTGCTTCTGTCCAAGATCAAAGCAGGCTATGAAATTATCACAGTCCAGCAGTACGTTCGGAACCTGATGTGCTACTACCAGTGTCATCATTTCAACCGCACTAGAACGTTTGTCGATGCCCAGCCAAATGTGTAAACGGTCTGATAGTTTTGTTAATAAATTACAGTTCTAATTTACTTCATTTTGTTGTCTCAGTCGTTTTCCACTCCCTACCTTTTCGAACACTAATGCACTTCAAATGGTTCAAATGGCTCTGAGCACTATGGGACTTAACATCTGAGGTCATCAGTCCCCTATAACTTAGAACTACTTAAACGTAACTAACCTAAGGACATCACACACATCCATGCCCTAGGCAGGATTCGAACCTGCAACCATAGCGATCGCGTGGTTCCAGACTGTAGCGCCTAGAACCCCTCGGCCACACCGGCCGGCACTAATGCACTCTGGTGGCTGTTCTACGTGTCACCGAGAATCGCTACTCTAATCATTTGCGTTTACGAAGTTACACAGAGATCGAACCATGTTTTCTGGTTGCTTCACTCTTTTATGAGACAGCGTAGTTGCGTCAATAAACGCAATGCGTAGTTGCGTCAATAAACGCAATGCGTAGTTTTGTTCATTCTCCTCGGTGTATATACGAGCTATAATTGGTGTGCATCATTTATCAGCGACACCTGCGAGTGGGTATGCAGTATTTTGTCTCAGGTTGACGACTCCGTGACACGGGAGCAGCGTGCGCCACCTCGGCGTTCAGCTCCCCGCGCTGACAACCCTTCTCGTGAGCCCTTGGTCCAGGCGTGAACAACCTTTAGAGACAAGTTGGCAGACAGACAGAGCACTGTACACAGGCCGCATTGTCCAGTTTACCATTAAAGACACAACGTGCACTAATGAACTGCAATGAGAAGGCACGTTAAGTTTTACTTGCATTTCGCAGATGGTTGTACTGATCTGTTGTCAAATGCGTACTGAGCATCGAGTTTACTTTGAAGAAAACAGGAACGAGGCAAGTCATGAAGGTGGTGATATTTCTTTTAGCATTTATGTTACGTAATTGCCCAGATAAACGGGGTATTTGCGTCAGATTTGCCACTGGCTGCAGTATACAGGGAAGTGCTGTCGGGAGATAGTAAGTATATCCCGAAGAACTCTAACAGCATTGCTACTGAGCGTGCTCTAAAGCAGCAGGTTTTTTTTGGAAATAGAAAAATGCGAGTCAGCATGCGCAACAGAGCGAAAGTTGAGGCGGACATAGCCGCTGTGTCCACCTGTGGGACGAATAACAGCGGCAGCGCGTTACCGCTTGCTAGCAATGAGGCCTCGGTGGGTTGCTGGAGGTAGATGGCACCTCAGCTGCACACACAAGTCATCTAATTCCCGTAAAGTTCGCGGAGGGGAGATATAGCCCTGACACCACGTTTAATCATACCGCAGATGTGTGCGATTGGGTTCAAATCTGGTGAGTTGGGGGGGCCAGCACGTCAGTTGGAACTCGCCACTGTGTTGCTCGAACCACTCGATGACGCTATTGGCCTTGTGAGATGGCGCATTATCTTGTTGAAAAAGGCCACTGCTGTCGGGAAACATGATCGTCATGAAGGGGTGTAGGTGGTCTGCAACCAATGTAAGATACGCCTTGGCCATCATGGTGCCTTGCACGAGCTGCACTGGACCCGTGGACGCCCACGTGAACGTTCTCCAGAGCATAAAAGAGCCGCCGCCAGATTGTCTCCTTCCCGCAGTACAAGTGTCTCGGAGCGGTTCCGCTGGAAGACGACGGATCCGCGCCGTCCCATCGGCATGATGTTGAAGGTATCGGGATTCGTCAGACCATAAAACGCTCTACCACTGCTGGAACATGCAGTGCCGGTGCTCAAGTGCCCATTTCAGACGTAGTTGCCGATGTCGTGTTAATATTGGCACATTCACGGTTAGTCGGCTGGAGAGGCCCATCGTAAGGAGTGTACCGTGCACTGTGTGTTCAGACACATTTGTACCCTTTCCAGCATTACACTCTGATGATGTTAGTTCCCCCAATTCGCCGCCTGTTCTGTTTTAAGCTGCCTGACCAGCCGACGACGTCTGACACCTGTAATGAGGGGCGGCCGCCCTAGCCCACGACGTCTGGACGCGGGTTCACACTGGTTGCGTCGCGCCGCGTGTTGAACACACTCTCCACAGCATTCCTCCAACACCCGACAAGTCGTGCAGTTCTCGAAATGCTCGTTCGGAGCCATCAAAATCTCTCCTCGGTCAAACTCAGACAGATGGCGCGCCTTCCCTATTATACACACCGACAGCACGCTCACCGATACTACACGCGTCGTGCACGTGTCAGACTGGCAGTCATTCGTCGCCAGGTGAGGCTGCTATCGCTCCCACGGACTTATAACGACAGTAGGTCGGTGGTCATAATGTTCTCGCTGATCAGTGTAAAATATTTCGAGATAAAACTGCGAAGGAGCACTGAATGCGATATGTAGAATCAGTAGTACGAAACGTTAATGTAATTGTTCGAAGGATTCTGGAAAAATGCGACCCATGTCTAGACGTTAACGCGCGCTATGTAGGAGTGCGTGTTACTCTAGGGTACACTGCTGATCCAGTCTTCCAGAACTCACTCAGAACTCTCGATAGTAGATGTTGAATGTGCTAGGACTTCCAGGATTGCAACATCGGTACAGCTGTAACACAGTGCGTCAAATACACGCCTTGCTGGGCAGTGAAGCTACGTGCATCTTCCGATAGGTCGTTGTCGATGCTGGTTAGAGAGTCGTCCCAGGGCTTGTTGTTGGCTCTAGGCAGAGACGCAGACGTTTGTACCGTAAAGGTGCTAGTCGAAGACACGTGACAAGTTGGCAACAGAACTGGACCCTGAGCTATCAGGTACGGAACTGAATTTAACCCGAGATATTGATATCGGACAGGAACTGTTTTGGTAGTGCAACTCTTTGTAGGGAGGGGGAAATAGGGCGCTATGCACCAACTGCGATACCTGCTGTCCAATAATTTGATTCGCTAGAAGACGAATCCGAGATGCTCAGTCAGACCGAGGACCTGCCATTGTTTGACGGCTGTAGCGGGAAGGACCTCACAGTCTGCAACACATCGACGTTCGTGTGTGGCACTGAAATGTCAGGTTCCGTGATCGACACTCCGCTGATAGTTCCAGTGTACTCGTAAGTCACGCGAACAGCAACTTGGAGGCCGCTGAGTGCCCTACCCTGCTCTCGTTTGCGAGTGCAGTGCTGGGCGGTAGATGACAGCGAGTCGTGGTGCGACTGCGCCCAGCTCTGGCCCCAGCTGCGGCGCGCTCATCTCGTGCTGCCTGCTGTCTCTACACAGCCCACAGGGCAACGCCTGGCAACCGGCGTGCGCACTCGGCTGACGCCGTGTGCAGACCGAGCTGCACCCGAGTACCCCCCATCATTTTCTGTCACACATCCCTTCGTCTCGGCACAGTAACGTAAGCCCAGGAAAAAACGTGGTGGTATTCACATAGTGTTTTCTTATTTTTATAGTATTTACGGGAGCTGTTCTTTCTAAATTTAAATGAAACATCAACTGTCGCCCAAAAGTGAAAATTTTGTGCAAACAAAAGTGATGCAATGTACTCGGGTCGCATTCCTGCGGGTGGTGCAAACGATGCAATCAAGTTTCGTTACTTCATAATTAATACTCTGTTCGTTCCCCTTCCTCTTTTGCATAGTGTTTATCTCGTCTAATTTATTTTAAATCCCGTGGCCGGATGCCTTTCCTGTCTCCACGGTGGTCAAGGTAACCTAAAGGCGTCCAGACGCATGACGAGGCAGCTGCCGTTCAACTTGGACGGGGCGTCCGACCCCACGAGAGAAGACAGGGAGAGCGCCTTCGGCACGAGGGCCGGGCTGCGTGACGTCACCTGCACCCTCAGCACTCTCCAGCGGCCGCCGTCGGCTTCATTTGGCTCGCAGGCCACAAAAGTTATTTACGAAAATAGACACGCGTAAAATATCTGCCTCAACTCTGTTATGGGCAGTCGAAGAAGAACGCAGGTGATGCCGAAGAGGATTCTGCACTCGGTGATGGCTTGAACACTGAACTGCTGGTACAGGAAAAGCGCATAACGAAATGAGACACATACTAGTAGAAGTTATTCGTTAACTCATTTCAATTTTCATCTCATTTGCGATTTTAAAATGAATATAGTTAAGATATAGTGTGTAACGTGGGTTTGACATGCATAATATCCATATTCTCGATATTATATTGATTACCAACGCGCTCAAATAACGTACTCTTCCTTCATCACTTAGATTTCAGCATCGAGCTTCGTTTCCTAATCTCATTTTTTCGTAGCGTCTCACCAAAATAGAAAAATATATTTACCGACAATTATTACAAAATAGCTGAGAAAGCTGGACTTAATGTGAATGAAGAAAAGACAGAATATCTAGTAATAAGTAAAAAACTCCAAAAGAATACACCACTGACCGTAAATGGTCTCACTTTCAAGGCAGTTGACCACTTCAAGTACTTAGGGAGTCTTTTTAGCAGAGACAATAGAGCAGAAATAGAAAAAGACGCCCGTCTAGCAGCAGCTAATAGAACTTTTTACAGCTGTATCAAAATTTTAAGGATGAGATCACTTAGTACTGAATTCAAAATCCGTTTTTATCAGTCAACTATTGTACCAGTAGCATTATATGGATGTGAAGCTATTACATTCAGGAAAAAAGATGAAGAAAAACTGTTGATATTTGAAAGAAAAAATACTAAGAAAAATATTTGGGCCAATCTTCGATGAAAATGTCATGGAGTGGAGGATAAGGAAAAATGAAGAACTACGGGAGCTGTACAAACATAGTACCATTGTGGAAATGTTAAAGAAGAGAAGACTGAACTGGGCTGGTCATGTAGCAAGGATGCCGGAGAACAGACTACCCAAAATAGCATCCACTAAGAAATTAGAAGGAAAGAGAAGAAGAGGAAGACCTCGAATTAGGTGGATGGAGAATATCCGGGAAGATGCAGCTAGGATGGGCATCAACTCTGATTGGACGACAATTTCCCTGGATAGAAATAATTGGAAGAGGCTCGTAGAGCAGGTGTATGGTCGATAAGGCCTTAGCCACGTGTAAAGTAAAGTAAAGTAAATTTACCGACAATATACACTATGCGATCAAAACTATCCGGACGCCTGGCTGAAAATGACTCATAAGTTCGTGGCACCCTCTATCGGTAATGTTGGAATTCAGTATAGTGTTGGCCCACCCTTACCATTACTGACAGCTTCCACCCTCGCAGACATACCTTCAATCATGTGCTGGAACATTTCTTGGTGAATGGCAGCCCATTCTTCACGGAGTACTGCACTGAGGAGAGGTATTCATGTCGGTCGGTGAGGCCTGGCACGAATTCGGAGTTCCAAAACATCCCAAAGGTGTTCCATAGGTTTCAGGTCAGGACTCTGTCCAGGCCAGTCCATTACAGGGACACCACTGTCGTGTAACCATTCCGCCACAGGCCGTGCATTACGAACAGGTGCTCGATCGTGTTGAAGGGTGCAGTCTCCATCCCCGAATTGCTCTTCAACAGTGGGAAGCAAGAAGTTGCTTAAAACATCAGTGTAGGCCTGTGCTGTGATAGTGCCACGCAAAACAACAAGGGGTGCAAGCCCCCTCCAGGAAAAACACGGCCACACCATAACACCACCGTCTCCGAATTTTACTATTGGCACTACAGACACTAGCAGATCACTTTCACCGGGCATTCGCCATACCCTCACCCTGCCTTCGGATCGCCACATTGTGTACCGTGATTCGTCACTCCATACAACAGTTTTTCCACTGTTCAACCGTCCAATGTTTACGCGAGGCGTCGTTTGTCTTTTACCGGCGTGATATGTGGCTTATGAGCAGCCGCTCGACCATGAAATCAAAGTTTTCTCACCTCCCGCCTAACTGTCATCGTACTTGCAGTGGATTCTAATGCAGTTTGGAATTCCTGTGTGATCGTCTAGTAGATATCTGCCTATTTCACATTACGATTGTCTTCTACTGTCGGCGGTCTCTGTCAGTCAACAGACGAGGTCGGCCTATACGCTTTTGTGCTGTACGTGTCCCTTCACGTTTCCACTTCATTATCATATCGTAAACAGTGGACCTAGGGATGCATAGGAATGTGTAAATCTCGCGTGCGGTCGTATGACACAAGTGACACCCAACCACCTGACCACGTTCGAAGTCCGTGAGTTCCGCGGAACGTCCCATTCTGCTCTATTACGATGTCTAATGTCTAATAAGGTCGCTGATATGGAGTACCTGGCAGTAGGTGGCAGCACAATGCACCTAATATGAAAAACGTATGTTTTAGGGGGTATCCGGATAGTTTTGATAACATAGTGTACAAATGCGAGCCACTCCGTGATCCAGAGATAAGTGTATATACAGTTTCATAATAGCAAAAACTTCCATTCTGTAATTTAAGTTTATTTTCATAGACAGGCGGTCATGTTCAGATTTGTGACCAATGGCGAAACATTTCAGTCGTCGGCGTTCGCAACAAAATATCACCAAATACATTATTTGCAGTAAATAACATCTACTTTTGAGGTAATATTTGAGTAAGAAGACCCAGAACCTTTTAGGAAACAAAAGGTGAAAAAATAAGGGGGTGGTCGGGATGCTGGTACCTTCCTTCACGTAAGTCGAAACCTCACGATGCTATCAACTGCGCTACAGCTTCAACATTGTAACTGTGCCTCTGTACTGGGCTTACACCGTGTAATGACTGTATATTCTAACTGTATATAATGTGCAAACTGTACCAAAAAGACGCGATTTTAAGAAATCATTGAACCGTAGCATTGAAACGGTATACTTCCCTAGCGCGTAAGTTAAAACACTTAAAAAATCAACCAGAGGAAGCCTTTACCTACTGAAATGTAGATTCCTGTCATTTTATTATAACAAATCTCAGCTAAAACGATGTGCTTTCGAGAGACGCTCAGTTTGCTGATGGTCTGAAACGGCTTATATTCGTACCACGTACTCCATGACAAAGAAAACCCACTAAGTGTATGTTTAGCACCATACAATATGGCGGCCCTTATGCTTGTGACGTAAAGCGATGTCGCATCTTATTGGCCACATTCCCCTCCACGACACAAAAATCTGACAGGACTCCTTCTTTATTTCACTTTCTGCAGTGCTGTGGTACGTGGGGTGGAATTCCACGCTGTGACGTCACCAGCTTCTCGTCCACACGCGTTTTTACGTTGTGTGAGAGCGCGGCTTACGAGCAGTTTTTTGTAGCTGATGAATGTAATAACATTAATCAGTTTGGGAGACTGTAAATGTAAGTCTTCGAAAGAATGATCGTTGTCTTCTTACAGAAAGTTCAGGAAAAATTTATTTAGCGTTTTTGGTCCGTATTGTAGCTGAGAGTTAGACTCGTAAAATACAGACCGAAAGGGCCTACAGTCACAAAATCAAGCTTTTTATTAAAATGCACGATGCATTTCGAGGCGTGAAAGCTCGTCTTCAAATAAACGACGTAATTGTTGTTGTTTGTACATCTAGTCACCAGTGGTCCTGTTGTACGTTTACAACTTAGTGCGATGTTGATGGTTCTATCACTGAAATAAAAAGCATGTACCTCTAGTGTTCCAAGCTGTTCAGCGGGGACTGAGTTATATTCCGTTACGTGCCCAACAAATTGCTGATGCAGATATACAAGGCGAGCCTATTGCACAGTAAAATTTTTGGCTAAAACTCTGTTGTCCAAGCTACGAGTCGGGATTGGTCTATGAGGTTGTCCTGGTCGTAAGGCAAATGCCACAGCTGAATATCCCCTCTGAAATATTCCCAATTAGTAAAGCACGTCGAAAAAATTCGAGACTTTAGCATACCGTTCTCCGCGTACTCACTTCGACAATACATCTCGTAGGATTCGAGGTACTTACTGCAGCAAGAAGACGGAGAATAGCTGGTTAGTTCACAACCCGCTACTAATTTTTTTGTAATAGTCATCGTTTCTTTCCGATGCTAACAATGAGATCCGATAACCCATTCTTCCCCCTTTAATTTCTGTGTTTGTCTGCGTCCCTCATATCGAGCAGTAGTAAATTTCGGTGACTCTCACATGGTAGACTGAAATTTCTTACAGTGAAATATTAGCCCGAGAAAGCCTGTATTTGATTGTCAATCTATGTTTCTCGGTTCTGAGAATGTCGATCTGGCGGACGCCAGGCGAGTAAGCGGGGTGAAACCTCCGGTTTCAACAAGTTGTGTCGGCTTCTGCGGCCGGGCACCTGTTGCCGCCACCTGTTGGGGGCGCCTGCACTCCCCTCCCCTGCAATTATTTTTTTTTTTTAAAAAGAAGCAGGTCAGTGGCGGGGCGCGAATTCCAGGCCACGGCGGAAACAGGCTGCTTGGCTCGTAGGCAGCCCCCAGACCCAACAGCGCGCAGTTGCCTCACGTCGTCACTGTCCACTCTACTTGATAAGCTCACATTTAAGCTGGGGTTCTGAGCGTCAGGGACTAACGGCACAGTTTTCCTTGGGTTACAAAATAGTAACACGTAGTTAAAGTGCTAGTCTAACATAACACATGAAAAGCAAACCTTGAAACGCCGATAGCTTAGGCAAAAAAAAAAAAGAGATAGCAAAGAGAAGTAATACACCAGCCTTACCGATTAGCGCACCAGGGTGAGGCGAAAGGGCTCTTAGATACGGCCGTATCGTGGCAGCATAACAGAGTGATGACCGCTAGTATAATAGTATGCAGGCAGGTCTGAACGTCTTTTTTGGCGTCACGTAGTGGATTGATTTCCCATCACTGCTTCAGAAGAAAACACAGAACCTTGAAAAACGAATGTAGGCCAAACAAGTATAGCACGATTTGCGCTCCCTCGTCCCTTATGGTAACAGAGGGTTGTAGTGACAGGGAAGGCGGCTGAGCGCAGAACTGAAATTTAATCAATCACTAATAAATGAAATCAGAATTTAATCGTGAGCGGGTGACTACATATGGGGATGAGGAGACGAAGTGGTACTGCTGAGCAGATGCGCCTGTAGTTTTCCAGACAACTGTTGGAGTATTTTAAAGGACTTTTCAGTTTTCCTCGGTTTTCGAAATTTTCGCGTGATCAGATTACGGTACGTGGTGACAAGAACATTGTCAAATCTATAAATTAACGTACCGGACCCGTGTAGATACGCAAAACATTGTCAGAGTTATAGACGTGAAACTGATAGAAAATTTCTGAGGGTAATTTTGTTTGTCGTTACAACTACTAGAAAATGTTTTTCCACCAGACGTGTTTCGCTTTATTGAAGTAAAGCAACATCAGTGGCCTGTAATTAAATATATTTACCATATAGTTTGTCTTCATATCGAAAAAAAATGTTGGTTAACAAATTTTTGGTTTTTACTTACTCTAATTTTTGATTTGTTTTCCGCCTACATCATGAAATGCCGTCTGATATCACATTTTTGGTTCGTTTTTCCGTTATCCACTGATAATTATGGTCTAATTTTATGCTGCTCTTCAGAACTATGCAGTCTGAATTCTAGCACAGCACAATCTCGTACAACACTGTTAACTGTTTATATGTATACTTCTAAGTGTGTATCGTGTTTATATTGTTGCCAACATTGCCGTAAGTTTTTCTTAGATCTATATTTTTCTCTCTCTGTAGAGAGGGAGGGCGAGTGAGGGAAGCAAATATGAGTAGACAGTAAGTGTATAATAGTGTGATGGAGAGTGAGTTGATAGAAAAAGGTGAGAGGCAAGAAGTGAAATGAAATGGGTGGGGGGGGGGGGGGGAGGGAGGAGAGTTAGAGAAAGAGGGTGAAGAATGGAAAAGTGATTTCTTGAATTATTTTATACAATGTCTGGTT
Organism: Schistocerca cancellata; assembly: GCF_023864275.1. Lineage (NCBI taxonomy): Eukaryota > Metazoa > Arthropoda > Insecta > Orthoptera > Acrididae > Schistocerca > Schistocerca cancellata. The sequence goes on from NC_064634.1 coordinate 14,362,632, forward strand.
TCCAATATTTATTTGGTCATTTAACAACTGTTTATTTTCTGTTAATACTTTTTATATGGAAGTTTCCTTGGAAAGGGAGTACGGGGGAATACTTGTGTGTCCTTACTGTTTATTATGAGGTTCGTATCTTTTTCAGTATTGTTGGTGTGTGGTACTCCTGTTTAAGACGATCTGCAGGTGTTGAATGGTCTTTACCGTATTTACGTGGTCTGATGTGTTCTTTATATCTTGTGTCAAATTTCTTGCCAGTCACCGATGTAGCCTGTTCCCGATTTGGCGGGAGGTTTGACGTTGCATTTAATATAGTGTCACTTCTTGTGAGTTTTCTGTATGTGTCAAACGTGCGATTGTGACTGCCTTTTCTTATGGTTATGTCTACAAAGTCGAGTGTGTTTTGTTGTTCTTCTTGTATATTATTTTTGTCTATGTGTAGTTGTATTTTGTTTTTGTTTCATCTACCATGCCTTTTATGTCACCCATTTACCTGTAGCAGTAGATAATGATGCAGCTATTCTTTGCTATTACGTCTTCAAATACTAATTTTTCTGTAGGATTAATGGAAGTCTACGCTAGTGTTCCTGAAATAGGTGAACCCTTGAGTAAAACACATTCTCGTATGAAGTGTTCTTGATTGAATTCAAAATAGTTTTGTTGTCTTATTAACTGTAACAATTTTTTTCTTACAGTTGTGTGTTCATGTCAGTTATCAATTTTGAATCCAACCCCGTATCTTCGAACTTATGGGTAGCCAGTTGTCACTAAAAACTGTTATTAGCTCTTCTCATTGTCATATCCTTCAACGTAGTTGCTAACTTAAAGTCACATGCTTTCTATAAAAGGAAAACACTTCTCATGCTCGTTAAGCTCGTTTTTGCAAGCGTGTCCTTCAAAGTAAGTTAATCACCTCGCTTGTTATCTTATTATTTCTAAAAAATAACTTCCAACAGAACATGTTAGTGAACATTGTAGGATAATGTCTAACATAAGTAATTTTTATATCTAGAAAATTTCTGACGAACTGTTTCTTCCCTCCCCCCCGCACCAAATACTTAGGCAAATAGGAAAATAATTAGGATACGAAACGATGGAACGAAGAAGCTAATAATGAAATATAAAATTTACATGCCGATGTAAGAATGAGTTGTCGTGTCAACGCTAATGCAAAAAGAAAAAATTAGTGTCTATGTCTAACTCTGCGGCTAACTGCGGCACGATTGGTGGAGAATACTATTTTACCTTCTGTCAGGTCTTCTATCTCTGATACAAGATGGGAAGAAAGACTTTAAAATTTGTTGTTCGCGTGATCTCTGCGCCATAAACACAGAGGGGGGCTGAAGAATAGTCAGAGTACCTGCTGTGAAGGATGGTTTTCGCGACACTTCATTAATGGCCGTATCAGGGCTGTCGTTCGCCGTGGTCCGAATCTGATTCCTCGAGGACGGCAAGAGGAGCAAGGTTGGGGCGCCGGGCAGTGTGTGTGCCACCGGCGTGGTGAGAGCCAGTGGCCGTGGGGTGGAGTGGTCGGCGTACGGCGGCATTCGTGCCGGCCGCGTGCAGTCCGATACCGCGAGTGGGACGGGGAGCAGTCAGCAGCGTCGGCATTCCAGATTTAGAAGCTACTATATTGAGGAGTAGCGGCTCCAAGGTCAAGATGGCCGACCCCGTGTGTCTCCATACGAGGTGTGGCTAGAAAAAAACCGGACTAGTACTGGTGAAACAATAAAACGAATGCAATAAGGCTGAAAGTCGCGTGGCCTGTCACGTGACTCTCGTTCCGCCTACTGCTCGAGTTTCATCTGCCTCCTGCACTCAGTCTGCCCGTGGCGTCTGTTTTAAGTAGTTGACGTTTTGTCTGTGCGTCGGAAAATGTTGAGTGTACAGAAAGAACAGCGTGTTAACATCAAATTTTGTTTCAAACTAGGAAAATCTGCAAGTGAAACGTTTGTAATGTTACAACAAGTGTACGGCGATGATTGTTTGTCGCGAACACAAGTGTTTGAGTGGTTTAAACGATTTAAAGATGGCCGCGAAGGCACCAGTGATGACACTCGCACTGGCAGACCATTGTCAGCAAAAACTGATGCAAACATTGAAAAAATCGGTAAACTTGTTCGACAAGATCGCTGCTCTGCTCTGATTGTTAAACGGCGATCTTGTCGAACAAGTTTACCGATTTTTTCAATGTTTGCATCAGTTTTTGCTGACAATGGTCTGCCAGTGCGAGTGTCATCACTGGTGCCTTCGCGGCCATCTTTAAATCGTTTAAACCACTCAAACACTTGTGTTCGCGACAAACAATCATCGCCGTACACTTGTTGTAACATTACAAACGTTTCGCTTGCAGATTTTCCTAGTTTGAAACAAAATTTGATGTTAACACGCTGTTCTTTCTGTACACTCAACATTTTCCGACGCACAGACAAAACGTCAACTACTTAAAACAGACGCCACGGGCATACTGAGTGCAGGAGGCAGATGAAACTCGAGCAGTAGGCAGAGCGAGAGTCACGTGACAGGCCACGCGACTTTCAGCCTTATTGCATTCGTTTTATTGTTTCACCAGTACTAGTCCGGTTTTTTTCTAGCCACACCTCGTACAGCGTCTGTGGGGTCCTGCGCACTGGTCGCTGGTAGGGCGCCTGAAGGAAGCTGCGTTCTCGGATAGCTGTACGACAATTCAAGGAAATCGCGTTAACAGTTTTTGTTACCATAAACAAGACTGACAATTCTTAACTTTGGAATTGCAAGAACGTGTCACAAGCTACGGGGGCACATGCAAACAGTGAAACTCCTGTGCTGTATAGAAGCAGCTGGTACGGGTCACGCGTCAGGGTCCGGTGCTGTGCGGCGAGGGGTGGCAGGGGCGGCGCCCGCGTCCCCTGCTTGCAGAGAGAGGCCGCCGCCCCCGCCGTGGTGCGCGCCCAGTCGGCGGGCCACTGGCCGACGTCGTCTCACAGCCTTCTCTGCTCTCGAGTTCTTCGCCTTCGTGCCGGCGCTTGTGGTGACCCCGGACCAGCGTCCACGTGACGAAATTGGCGGGAGATGGACGGCGGTGGGTCGATTCCGATTGGCCCGTCTGGGCCAGAACGCGGAGCTTTGACTTTGCAGTACTGTTGAAAATGTTTGTATGCGTTTTATCGAGAAAATAAATAGCGATACTTTCAGATCTTTGGATGACACGTCGTTTTGTTTGTTCTCAGTGGCATTTACCATAGGAAATTAGACAACGACTTCTGCTATGAATTTTTTGTTTATTTCATCAATCGAAGCTATTATAAATGCAAGTTACTGAATTTTGTTACTATATTTAGACTTTTTTGTAAGGAGGGTGGCTTGTCGTAACCTCATTTTCATTGTTCAGGTGCCGAACTGCAGAACAGATAGTTCTCATAAGACACCGAAGTTTGGCTCCGATGTGTAAACGGAAAATGCCACTCAGGACAAGTGAAACAGAGTGCAGAAAAATTCTCCAATCACACTGCAGTAGACTCAATCGCAACGGGTAATCGTCTGAGATAAGAAAATGGTTGTACTTCTTCATCAGGACGCCGTGTACGGTATCCAAAGATCAATTTTAATGCTGTCCGGAAGTACCGCGTACGGCAGATGACACAGTACGTGGAAAGGCTGTGTTCGCGTAGGGGTAAGCCACACCAAAGTGCGAGCAGCCGTCTTCGGTTGCTTGCAGATGACGCTGTCGCTTATCGACTAATAAAGTCACCAGAAGATCAAAACAAACTGCAAAACGATTTAGAAAAAATACCTGAATGGTCGGAAAAGTCGCAGTTGACCCTAAGTAACGGAAAGTGTGAGGTCATCCGCATGAGTGCTAAAAGGAACTCGTTAAACTTCGGTTACACTATAAATCATTCTAATCTAAAAGCCGTAAATTGAGCTAAATACCTAGGTATTACAATTACGAACGACTTAAATTAGAACGAACACACAGATACTGTTGTGGGGAAGGCTAACCAAAGACGGCGTTTTATTGGCATGACACTTGGAAAATGTAACATACCTACTAAGGAGACTGCTTACACTACGCTTGTCCGTCCTCTTTTAGAATACTGCTGCGCGGTGTGGGATCGTTACCAGGTAGGACTGACGGAGTACATCGAAAAAGTTCAAAGAAAGGCAGCACGTTTTGTATTATCGCGAAATAGGGGAGAGAGTGTCACAGAAATGATACAGGATTTGGGCTGGAAATCATTACAAGCAAGGCGTTTTTCGTTGCGACGGAATCTTCTCACCAAATTCCAATCACCAACTATCTCCTCCGAATGCGAAATTATTTTGTTGACACCAACCGACATAGGGAGAAACGATCACCACGATAAAATAAGGTAAATCAGAGCTCGTACGGAAAGTTAGAGGTGTTCATTCTTTCCGCGCGCTGTACGAGATTGGAATAATAGAGAATTGTGAAGGTGGTTCGATGAAAGTTGGTGATATATATACACTCCTGGAAATGGAAAAAAGAACACATTGACACCGGTGTGTGAACCCACCATACTTGCTCCGGACACTGCGAGAGGGCTGTACAAGCAATGATCACACGCACGGCACAGCGGACACACCAGGAACCGCGGTGTTGGCCGTCGAATGGCGCTAGCTGCGCAGCATTTGTGCACCGCCGCCGTCAGTGTCGGCCAGTTTGCCGTGGCATACGGAGCTCCATCGCAGTCTTTAACACTGGTAGCATGCCGCTACAGCGTGGACGTGAACCGTATGTGCAGTTGACGGACTTTGAGCGAGGGCGTATAGTGGGCATGCGGGAGGCCGGGTGGACGTACCGCCGAATTGCTCAACACGTGGGGCGTGAGGTCTCCACAGTACATCGATGTTGTCGCCAGTGGTCGGCGGAAGGTGCACGTGCCCGTCGACCTGGGACCGGACCGCAGCGACGCACGGATGCACGCCAAGACCGTAGGATCCTACGCAGTGCCGTAGGGGAACGCACCGCCACTTCCCAGCAAATTAGGGACACTGTTGCTCCTGGGGTATCGGCGAGGACCATTCGCAACCGTCTCCATGAAGCTGGGCTACGGTCCCGCACACCGTTAGGCCGTCTTCCGCTCACGCCCCAACATCGTGCAGCCCGCCTCCAGTGGTGTCGCGACAGGCGTGAATGGAGGGACGAATGGAGACGTGTCGTCTTCAGCGATGAGAGTCGCTTCTGCCTCGGTGCCAATGACGGTCGTATGCGTGTTTGGCGCCGTGCAGGTGAGCGCCACAATCAGGACTGCATACGACCGAGGCACACAGGGCCAACACCCGGCATCATGGTGTGGGGAGCGATCTCCTACACTGGCCGTACACCACTGGTGATCGTCGAGGGGACACTGAATAGTCCACGGTACATCCAAACCGTCATCGAACCCATCGTTCTACCATTCCTAGACCGGCAAGGGAACTTGCTGTTCCAACAGGACAATGCACGTCCGCGTGTATCCCGTGCCACCCAACGTGCTCTAGAAGGTGTAAGGCAACTACCCTGGCCAGCAAGATCTCCGGATCTGTCCCCCATTGAGCATGTTTGGGACTGGATGAAGCGTCGTCTCACGCGGTCTGCACGTCCAGCACGAACGCTGGTCCAACTGAGGCGCCAGGTGGAAATGGCATGGCAAGCCGTTCCACAGGACTACATCCAGCATCTCTACGATCGTCTCGATGGGAGAATAGCAGCCTGCATTGCTGCGAAAGGTGGATATACACTGTACTAGTGCCGACATTGTGCATGCTCTGTTGCCTGTGTCTATGTGCCTGTGGTTCTGCCAGTGTGATCATGTGATGTATCTGACCCCAGGAATGTGTCAATAAAGTTTCCCCTTCCTGGGACAATGAATTCACGGTGTTCTTATTTCAATTTCCAGGAGTGTATATTTCTTACACTGCTAATGCTTCGTGCTTTGGCGAGGGCACGTGTTAAAGAGTAGCGGACCGACCGCGGCCCGCCTGTGTGGTGGGAGGCGAGTCCGGCTATTTGCAGCCGGCTGCGAGTGTCGGCGTGCGGCTGCCTCTGTAAATACGGCGCCTCTGCTCTCCTCTTCTCTCCTCTCCTCTCTGCCGGCCACTTGCCGCTGCCAGCACGCTCGCTGACGTTGCGGCTGGCTGCCTGCGTGTTCACTGCGTGCCGTTCCCGCCTCGACAGCTTCCGTGCCGCAGCTCCAGTGGGCAAAACTGAATGCTAATTGTATTAAATACGGAAAAAGCGACAGTACCGCGTGAAGAGGCAGTTACGGACAGAGGGGTCACGAGAGTGAACGCCTCGACCCAATGCTTCCTAACTACTCCTCCAGTAGCTGCGTGCCAGTGTGTCGAATTGATTAAATTTCATGCTTATGCGAACTTATTTTTAGCAAAGGAAAAAAAACTATTCCTACGTGTGAAGGATGGTGTGAGTACGTCACGGCTATCGAGTGCTTCTAACCTTACTGAAACTTTCCAGAGGGCGTAGCAGTACCACACCGACAAATCGCGTACAGACAATTGGTTGTCGTGCAATGGCTGTAGAACGAGCAGTGACAGAACAGCTTCGGGGCAACGTTATGGCAAGAAGAATAGGCGGAGATCCTTCCCGAAAGGCTGTACGAGAAAATCGTAGGATTATTCGACTGCCTCAGACAGAGAGTTGACAACAGTTAAAATGTGTGCAGGGGTTACAGGCTCAGTGTCAACACGAACCATTCGAAGCAGATTGCTGAAAGCCGGATCCACATGCCGTTGCGCTGACACCATACCATGGACGAAATACTTCAATGATGTAGAGCTAGAATTAACTGTTACATTTAGTTGCATTCTGCGGTGTTCAACGACGAGGCTTTCTTCAGTTTGTGGTTCTCAGATCGACGGCGACGTGTCCCTAGACGCCTCATGAAAGGCTACGGCAAGCAGCGATTCTAGAGCTCGTGGGAACCTGGCGAGCTATCGGTTATTACAACAGAATGGGTAATCGGTGTAACACTTCTACTCTAAAATCCGTGACAGTGTGGCTGACGGTGACAGCGAGGCAGTGCACGTGAGGGCCGGTGTCAGCTCTCTTCAGCGTCAGGCACACATCCCAGAATTCTGTTTCCACACCTCGATATGCCCCGCACAGAAGCTCACGCGCGGTTGTGGTCCCACTTATGAATCAGCGCTGAAACTGTTACGGGAAAAAATTTAGGTTCACTTTCCGAAAAAAAGAAACGTAAATTCCTTTTTGAGGGAGGCCACTAATTTATACAGCGTTAGAGTTCGTACAACAACACTGTTGAAAAAAAAAGCACGAAATATAACACAACATTCGGCGTGTGTGACTGCTTCGTAAGCCACGAATTTACACTCGTTAACAGTAACTGTGATAACAGTTAAATAATATTGAATAATGACAATTAAAAACCATTCTGACCAATGTAGACGCTTCTGCTCAACATACAAACTACCGCGACCCGTAACGCTGCACTCGGGACCGTTCACATTGGTGGACACAACCCAAGTCTTCGTCAGGGGTAGTGGAGTCTGTGTCGGAGCTTTCACCAGTCATCGGCCAGGAAAAGGAACGCTACCGTACAAGGCCACGCTACCACCAAATACAAATGGAGAAGCTCCCTCGAATTGAACCGGCTCGCCGTAACTCATGACTACAGTGCAAAAACGATGCAATACGCTGCCCAACGGAAAGGCGTGACACACATCGCACATCGTTACATCTCGCCAGGGGACAATGTGTTATAACTATTACAACGGTACCAAATGGCATATTTCAGCAGGCAGACAACACAGCAGAGTTTACGCTTGCCCATCCCCTGATTCGTCAGCTATACGTCATGTCCGCTTAGGGGGGAGCGGCGCGGAACGGTGTCTGTCGTCTAACTTCGTGTAGAGGCGCTGGGGTGCGCTCAGACTGGCGAGTAACGAAGCAGTGTCTGTTACAGTTCAGTAAGGTTTATCTGTTGTCGCGCGCGAGCTGCGCAGTCTGCCTGTAAAAGTGAGAGAACTCGCTGTTACAACTTTCCAGGGCTTCTTTGAAGTAAAGGAAGTCTGTCACTCTTTTTTTTTTCTTCACACTCAACGCTTAATCCACCTAAATCGCCATGTTCTTAGCTATCTTTGTGTACAATGCAGTTGGCAAAGATGTATATGGTGGTTAATGAATATTTTCTCAATAGATAGGCGTTGTGGCGGAATGGTCTACTGGTATAGTTCGTTCCTCCCCGATCGCCTTTTATTCTTCATTTGACGAATTCTACCGCATGATTTGCCTTTCTCGCTTGCAGACGGTACGTCATTGTGTACAGAAAACGGAGAGACGAAATTGGTCCACAAAAAACGTGGGAAAAGCTGTTGAATCGGTAATTAATAAAACGATGATCCACGAAAAAGCATCGAAACAATTTGTGGAGCCTTTGACAACTTGAAACCGATACGTAACAGAGAAAAAGGACAATTGCCGTTCAACAACTGACAGAATATCGGTGTGATTTCAGTGACGAGCAAGAGATAGAACTTGTGAAATATCTTAATTGTCTGTAAAAGAGGCCGGCCGAAGTGGCCGCGCGGTTCTGGCGCTGCAGTCTGGAACCGCGAGACCGCTACGGTCGCAGGTTCGAATCCTGCCTCGGGCATGGATGTTTGTGATGTCCTTAGGTTAGTTAGGTTTAACTAGTTCTAAGTTCTAGGGGACTAATGACCTCAGCAGTTGAGTCCCATAGTGCTCAGAGCCATTTGAGCCATTTTGTCTGTAAAAGAGATGTCTCGGTATGACTACGAAGGAACTGCGCAGATGAGCGTATCACCTAGCAGAACGAAACAGTTGCCCACACCCATTCAACAATGAAACAAAAATGGCTGGAGAAATTGGGTCCTTAGATTTCTGGATCGCCATCACGATTTAAGTTTAAGGTAGTGGTGCAAACAGTGAGCTCGTATCCCGTATGCAGACATAGATGGCGAGGACGATGAAGGCTAGCTTACTTGTAAGACGTGTCATCGAAGAAAGTAAAAAGGAGTTCGATCCACCCCGTGGTTATTTACTTTATTGACATAACAAACAAAATGCATTTACAAATTTTATTACAAAAAGTATGAATTAACGGTTTCTAATTTTTGTAAAAACGTTTTTCATCACTGAGACCTCCAATATTGCTGCAAACGTTAAGCGGGTCTTTCCGGCCCGGTCCCCTCTATTTCCGTACACGATGAGTTTCAGGCATGCTAAGCAATTCCTCAAGAGGATAACATTTGCGAGCTGTTGATTCCACGCCACGGTGAACAGATGTGTGCGTACGTGCCTGTGGGGGTCACACTTCATATGATAATGGTGATTATGGACGACAGTTCCGAAAGGAGTGCGAGTTTAATGATTTAATTTACGTTGTGTGGCGAACATTCCCACAAAGTTGGAAAGATATGGGGTAACATTTTCACTTCCGTTAATGTCGCTGAAGACTGCAAGTCCTTCAAGAGCTCAGCTAGCAGAGGATGTCGAGCAGCTAATGGTTGAGATGTAAACTAGCGTGCGTACCGACTGTAAGCGCGCGCCACCCCCGCGATGCAGGGAGCTGTGCGTGACACGTGGAGCGGGGGTGGGGGCGGCACGTGCCCGCCCCCAGCCGCATCGACCGCCCGCCGGCTCCACCGCCTGCCCCTCTGTCGCCGCCAACAGGTTGCCTCTGGCGTGGAATTACGGCCGCACCCCCTCCTCCGCTGTTTTCCCTCACGCTCTCCGCGGCGCTCGCGGACTCCTGCCGCCGCTGCAGTCACGCACCACGTAATGACAGCGCCGCGTTGAAACGCAGTACTCGCTGCCTCTCACTTGGCCGCTGCCATTAGCGCTTGTGACAATAGAAAAATCGCTCCTTCTCCGTCTACCTGAATTTCGACGAGGGCTACTCAGAAAGTAAGGTCCGATTAGGCGCAAAATAGAAACCACAGTGAAAATACGATGAAACTTCACACAAATGTATTGGGCTGCGTCTCTTAGTACACTCCTGGAAATTCAAATAAGAACACCGTGAATTCATTGTCCCAGGAAGGGGAAACTTTATTGACACATTCCTGGGGTCAGATACATCACATGATCACACTGCCAGAACCACAGGCACATATACACAGGCAACAGAGCATGCACAATGTCGGCACTAGTACAGTGTATATCCACCTTTAGCAGCAATGCAGGCTGCTATTCTCCCATGGAGACGATCGTAGAGATGCTGGATGTAGTCCTGTGGAACGGCTTGCCATGCCATTTCCACCTGGCGCCTCAGTTGGACCAGCGTTCGTGCTGGACGTGCAGACCGCGTGAGACGACGCTCCATCCAGTCCCAAACATGCTCAATGGGGGACAGATCCGGAGATCTTGCTGGCCAGGGTAGTTGACTTACACCTTCTAGAGCACGTTGGGTGGCACGGGATACATGCGGACGTGCATTGTCCTGTTGGAACAGCAAGTTCCCTTGCCGGTCTAGGAATGGTAGAACGATGGGTTCGATGACGGTTTGGATGTACCGTGCACTATTCAGTGTCCCCTCGACGATCACCAGTGGTGTACGGCCAGTGTAGGAGATCGCTCCCCACACCATGATACCGGGTGTTGGCCCTGTGTGCCTCGGTCGTATGCAGTCCTGATTGTGGCGCTCACCTGCACGGCGCCAAACACGCATACGACCATCATTGGCACCAAGGCAGAAGCGACTCCCATCGCTGAAGACGACACGTCTCCATTCGTCCCTCCATTCACGCCTGTCGCGACACCACTGGAGGCGGGCTGCACGATGTTGGGGCGTGAGCGGAAGACGGCCTAACGGTGTGCGGGACCGTAGCCCAGCTTCATGGAGACGGTTGCGAATGGTCCTCGCCGATACCCCAGGAGCAACAGTGTCCTTAATTTGCTGGGAAGTGGCGGTGCGGTCCCCTACGGCACTGCGTAGGATCCTACGGTCTTGGCGTGCATCCGTGCGTCGCTGCGGTCCGGTCCCAGGTCGACGGGCACGTGCACCTTCCGCCGACCACTGGCGACAACATCGATGTACTGTGGAGACCTCACGCCCCACGTGTTGAGCAATTCGGCGGTACGTCCATCCGGCCTCCCGCATGCCCACTATACGCCCTCGCTCAAAGTCCGTCAATTGCACATACGGTTCACGTCCACGCTGTCGCGGCATGCTACCAGTGTTAAAGACTGCGATGGAGCTCCGTATGCCACGGCAAACTGCCTGACACTGACGGCGGCGGTGCACAAATGCTGCGCAGCTAGCGCCATTCGACGGCCAACACCGCGGTACCTGGTGTGTCCGCTGTGCCGTGCGTGTGATCATTGCTTGTATAGCCCTCTCGCAGTGTCCGGAGCAAGTATGGTGGGTCTGACACACCGGTGTCAATGTGTTCTTTTTTCCATTTCCAGGAGTGTATGTCCGTCCTTCGCGCCACGGCGCTCTTTTCCTTTCCGAGCGCACACTTAGCACGTAAAGATGCAGCCCACATAACATAACTGTAATGCGTTTCTTTGTTTATGATTATTCGCGGCTGCTTTCTGCACGGGCAATGAAGATGCTTCTACAGCATTTTTGATGGGAACTGTTTGATCACCCACAATACAGGCCGTAATTGGTTCCCCCTGAGTTTCATCTCTATTCGCATGAACCGCTGGTTATGAAGACGACATGATGGCACGGACTAAGAGCAGTACACCAGCACAGATAAATGGCGGAAAGCACACGCGGCTGCCTTCTATGACGGGGACATTGGAAAGTTGGTTCGGCGCTACGACAATTGTCCAAGCGGTGCGCAGACTATAAAGACGAACAGCTGGAAGGTGTAGCTAGCCGGCCGCTGTGGCCGAGCCGTTCTACTCGCTTCAGTCCGGAACCGCACTGCTGCTACGGTCGCAGATTCGAATCCTGCCTCGGGCATGAATGTATGTGATGTCCTCAGGTTAGTTACGTTTCAGTAGTTCTAAGTTCTAGGGGACTGATGACCTCAGAAGTTAAGTCCCATAGTGCTCAGAGCCATTTGAACGAAGGTGTAGCTAGCTGTTGCAAATAAAACATTTTTAGTTTTCACAGTAGTTTCCATTTCGTGACCGATCTGACCATACTTTCCGAATAGTCCTCGTAAATACAGCTCTGACAGTTATGAGGGTAATAGTGTGTCTGACACAGGAAATGTAATGGACTCGGGTGTCTTTACAGTTATGTCGAAGTTTTACTGTCTAACAAAAATTTAAGAAATCAAATTGCTGTCATATCCTGGGGGCGTTATTCTTGTGCTCAACTGAAAGCGCATAAGGTTTTGCCTGCCGTGGTCCACTGTCCAGTGGACGAACGTTGAAATGCCCCATTATTAACATAAGATAGTTCGTACCCTGTCGGATATCAGACGAATATAAGAGGGAGTGATTATTTCTAATGACGACCCGACTATTAGCAGGAAGTCTGAAGATACAAGGAAGAGCGTTTGCTCTCTTGGGATCAGTTTACCGAGTATTGAAGATGTACATGCGTACAATATATAAAATTTATCGAATAGAACTTCGCACAGAGCTGTTCAGGCGTACAGATTGTACCGTCCGAAGAAAAAGGCGTTGAATCGCAGCTTGTCCCAGCTGCCGTACGAAATAATTAGGATTCACTATTCACAGTCCAAAGCCGTAGAGACCATCGCGTAGGAATTCAGCAGCTAGTCAGCACACCTCATCGTTTACCCACTTCTTTACATTCTCATCCTTGGTCGGCAGTTTTCTAACGCTATCATCTGCTCTCACCTCTAACTCACCCCGACTTTCGTAGAGCATACAACCGACGAATAATGATCCCAATAAACGTAATCAATACTGAACTAAGGAAATCTCTCTTAATTAGGGGAAGACCCTTTCGTATTTTTCGGATGACGTGGTACTTCGCCCTTTAAGTATGATGTGAGCATTCTAAGGACTCGCTAATGCCTGGAAAGTTCCTTCAACGTTAGCCTTGAAGCAGCTGAAGCAGTACTTTCTAACATCGAGCCGGTGGCTGTGTGGCTCTTCCCTGCTCTCCCTGCCTGCTCTGGTTCAACGACCCGCTTCTCACATGCTGCGAGTAAACTGTACTGGCAGCCGCGTGATACTCACAGGGTTGAGGGGCTTTGTGAAAATAAATTAATGCGTGTTAACATTCTACTTGGCACACACTAATATATGGCAAAATTACCTGTGTACGACACCAATTTACATACACAGGGTGTTAGAAAAAGGTACGGCCAAACTTTCAGGAAACATTCCTCACACACAAAGAAAGGAAATATGTTATGTGGACATGTGTCCGGAAACGGTTACTTTCCATGTTAGAGCTCATTTTATTACTTCTCTTCAAATCACATTAATCATGGAATGGAAACACACAGCAACAGAACGTACCAGCGTGACTTCAGACACTTTGTTACAGGAAATGTTCACAATGTCCTCCGTTAGCGAGGATACATGCATCCACCCTCCGTCGCATGGAATCCCTGATTGCGCTGGTGCAGCCTTGGAGAATGGCGTATTGTATCACAGTCGTCCACAATACGAGCACGAAGTGTGTCTACATTTGGTACCGGGGTTGCGTAGACAAGAGCTTTCAAATGCCCCCATAAATGAAAGTCAAGATGGTTGAGGTCAGGAGAGCGTGGAGGCCATGGAATTGGTCCGCCTCTACCAATCCATCGGTCACCGAATCTGTTGTTGAGAAGCGTACGAACACTTCGACTGAAATGTGCAGGAGCTCCATCGTGCATGAACCACGTGTTGTGTCGTACTTGAAAAGACACATGTTGTAGCAGCACAGGTAGAGTATCCCATATGAAATCATGGCGGTGAATCGAGGAAGTACAGTACATACTGACGAAACTAAAATGAGCTCTAACATGGAAATTAAGAGTTTCCGGACACATGTCCACATAACATCTTTTCTTTATTTGTGTGTGAGGAATGTTTCCTGAAAGTTTGGCCGTACCTTTTTGTAACACCCTGTATACGACACTGCACAATCAAGTCAGTCATTTGTAGAACGTAAAAGCCTGATTCAGTGTACAGGAATCTTTATAGAATGCTTTGATTCCAGTCGTAAATAAATGAAAAAATGTAACCCGGAAAAGGAAATCGAAGTGCTTTTAGAATTTACGCAGAAGTTAGCCAATGGTGTTGAAATGGCTGAAAAGTTCTCATATCGATCCGGAAACACTGGTAAAATAAAAGACCAAAATGTAAACAAACACTACTGTTGTCTCAGAGCTGTTAAACTCAAATATTCCTTAACTGAATCATTGGTCGGTGCTCGCCAGAATATCATAATAGGCAAGTCTTGCTAATGTTTTTGCAAAATTACATTTATTTGGTCACGAACCGGCTCTCGACTTCTATAGAGGTGACAACTGAATGTCGCAAACGAAGATAAAATGACGTGCGACTTACGCGCACATATTATTTACGCGGAAGATACAAAAATGATGAGATACGGAGTGTTCACGTAGGAAACTATTAATTTTTTTTGTCATGGGAAAATAGTTCCGTTAACTAAAAAGGGAAACAGTTTATTACGTGGAGACATTTAACTACTGATAGAAAAATAATGTTGAATTTACAATTTCAATCTAGTATTTGTAACTAAAACTTAATTTAGCACAGGGGAATAAGGAAATTTTTATCGTTCAATACTAAGCCGGCCGGCATTCTGTGTCATACGTTTGTTGATTTCCAGTATTTCCAGTCGGGCCATCTTACTGGTTTTCTTAAGAGACTGTGAAACTTCACATCGCATAACACATGAGTCGTTCTCTGTTAAAGGATGATCGGCAAAGGTTGAATCTTTCTCTTTTGATCTCCAGTTTGCCTCATTTTCGGGTGACCTCATTGTCTGAACTTTTCACCGAGCTAACGGCGGGCGTCCAAGCGCGCGCCCTGTGTGCGGACACACACGTTGTGAAACCAGTGTGTCAGTCCCACAAAAGGGCCTTGAACCAAACACTTGAAACTTTGGTAAAAGATAAAAACAATGTGCATCGGAAACCGTGTTCATGCATAGGGAATGTATGATACATATCGAATTAAGAATTTTAAATATGAAAGCACAACACAACAACTAAATAACGCTAAATAATCATATACGAGGTTTGTTCGAAAATAACGGGAATTTTTTAATAATATTTTATTTATCCGTTTACATCAGTGTTATCCTCCACAAAACAGTACTCGTTAGATGGTATACCTTATCCCAGCGCTTTTTCCAGTTTCCCGATATACTTCTGGAACTCGATCTTTGGGATAGCTTTTAGCTCTCCGTGATGAGTGTTACCTCATCTGTGCTTGTGAAACGTTGGTGCTTTTAGAGCTCCTTTATTTTTGGGATCATAAAAAGTGAGATGCGACATTATCTTCTAGCTAATATGAAGCTAGGACACCGTTACAGTATTGATTTTGGCCATAAAGTTACGAACAAGCAATGAAATGTCAGCAGATGTGCAATCGTGATGAAAAAGCCATGAATTTTTTCAGCACAAATCTCCACTTTTATCCCGCATTGTTTTCCGAAACGGCGTTGAACTTAAAAGTATTACAGGAGCATCAAAGTAATGTAGTCTCCGCCATGGCGATATTCGTTGGTCATATATCGGCTCATTCTGTTCTTCAAAGTCGTGCCTAAACATTTTAAGTGTACAGTGACTTGTTCACCTATAAATAATTAAATCGTAATTTTTTTGCTTTTTGTGGTGAAATGCCCTGTCAAATACCAGAAGAGGTACATATCGGGCATCGTATTGCGCTTCGCAACGGTGGTAACGCAATAGTTGCTACCAAAAACATTTGCTATGTTTATCCAACCGCATTAGACGACCGTAATAAGTTCAGATCTGGTGACTTTGATCTTTTAGATTCGCGTCGATCAGGAAGACCAACTTCAGTGACATGCTAAGGGCGGCTTGGAAGCAAATCCGTGTCAGACAATCGACGAACTGTCAGACACTCTTAACCAACCTTGTTTGACCATCGAACAACTTTTGCGGCAGATTGATGGAAACAAAATGTATTGCTTCAGTAGCATGGTACCGGTCGCTTCATCACTGGAGATGAAAAATGGGTCATCTAAAAAGAATGCAAAAAGCAAAAGGTAGTGGTTCAGTCAGAATGAACAGCCACGAAGTACAGCTAAGCCAGGTCTACACACAATAGGAGGCGCTTTCGTGCGTTTGGTGGAGTACTCGTGGGAACGTTCATTTTGAAGTGCTGAAACCTGGACGAGCAGTGAATGGCGATCTTCATTGTGAACAGAACAGTCGAGTAAATCACTCTCCAGTTGAAAAGTGTCCAGCGATCGTCAACAGAAAAGGCGTTAGTCTGCAACACGGAAATGAAGACCGCACTGCGCAAGACGGACCCTGGAAAAAATTAATCAACCGGGGTGGGAGGTGTTGGCTCTCGCTTGATATTGCGCCACCTGATTTCCAATTACCCCGAGCGCTACAACACTTTCTAAGTAGCAAAAAAATTATAATCTTGATGTCCACAATGCCGTCGCCGCATGTTTCGCTCAAAAAGCTGTTGATTTTTATCGATTAGGCATTGAAAATTTGCACACCATAGGCCAAAAGGTTGTTAACAACGGTTATTACAGCTTCGCTTGAAAATGAAAACTTGTTAACAAGTTATCTTTTTGAATTTAATGTAAAAAAGTTGAAGTACTTTTCGGTCCCCCTAATACTACACGTTGTTGATGGTTCGACATTCCGGCAAGAACTGATGGTGCATTGTGCCGTCAAAATCGAAGGACACAATGAGCATAATGTTCACGTTTAACCTCACTTGTCGAACTTACAATTCCGTGGACTGTCCGATGACATGACATGACATATGTATGTGATGCTTGATGTTTACCTTCGGAACCCACGGTCTAAATGGAAAATTTTGTACAGACTTCAGGAGAAATCAGTGTACTTACAGTAATGTTTGCCCCTTCTCTCTCTCTGTCATCTGAAAGAACTACAGTTGCCAGTTACTATGATATTGTCGTCTGTTATCTCCTGTTGTATAATCTGTATGTCTCGACACAAATTGTAATTACATGTACCACGCATGTAAGAGATTACTGTATAACTGTCTAGCTAGTATGTACGCTATGTTCCAATAACAATTTAAAAAACATAAATACCTCTCACCGGAAGAGCACTATCGTAGGAAAGTGTTAAGATATTTTGTTACTGTCCGGGTGATAAATGTGGTACCTAATCCCCGTTGGTTCTGACACATTTATGATAGCATGCGATATTGGAAATAGTGAAGAACCCGTGTTACTGTGTGTGTGTGTGTGGGGGGGGGGGGGGGGGGAGGTGCGCCATAGCTTTTGCGAAGGAAGCACTTTGTAAACAGTAAGCACCGCTATTAATTAGCTCCGCGCTTAGATCTCCAGAGAGAGCGGTAGCACTTTAGAACAAACTGATCGTATTTCCTGCCCATGCAAGGGGACGGCGCCATGCGGAAATAGCACCGCACATCTAATTATAGCCGTGTGGCACTACTCTGCCGCTGGTTATCAAAGGAATTTTTTCTTGGCGCGCTCCGCTTCCATTTTAATCACTGTGGATTTAAAATACACCTTTAATAGCTGCGACAGAAACTCACTTCTCTACTGCACCAACCGTATGGTCAGCTGCTATCCACTGTCCCATGCACAACTGTACAGTGAGTTAGTTACGTGGATCATCTACCATCGTCTAATGAATAGGCGTTGCTAGAAACAAATAGTTTGGTGTGGTATTAAGAAAAAAAATATAATTTGTAACTCAACTTATTTTCTCCATCGCACAGTAAACGTCTAGTAGAATGGATTGTTATACAGCTGTCGTCAAAAACTGAAATTTTATTGGGGAAGAGCTGACTCTTAAGAGCTACGTAGATATAAGTTACATGTGAGTCTTTCTCTGTATGAATTATGTGTCGAATTGGCAGATGAATCTAGGTCTATTCATCAAGCTTTTGTATTTATATACAGCTGCATGCGATACAGGGTACTTTTCCGGCTCTGTATTCTGCAAAAATCAACACCTGTTTCTTTCAGGCACTGTTTATAATGTATTTGTTTTACAGATTTTTTGTTGATATCAGGTAATGCAGTACACTTTCTAAACAAATAAGAAGTATTTTGAATATTTTTAAACCTGCTTAGGGTTATTAAAAATTGCAAAGAACTTGATGCAATGTTTTTTTTCTAAAATGCTTCCTCGCCCGCATCTCGTGGTCGTGCTGTAGCGTTCTCGCTTCCCACGCCCGGGTTCCCGGGTTCGATTCCCGGCGGGGTCAGGGATTTTATCTGCCTCGTGATGGCTGGATGTTGTGTGCTGTCCTTAGGTTAGTTAGGTTTAAGTAGTTCTAAGTTCTAGGGGACTGATGACCTCAGATGTTAAGTCCCGTAGTGCTCAGAGCCATTAAAATGCTTCCTCAAATTGAGGTGTCATTTAATCAAATGTTATACATTTGCAGGACACCAAATTTTTACCAGATGTGCATGACATGGTGGCTGAGAAGCTAGACCTATTTATTCCACCTATTATGTATATTACAAGGATTAAAAAAATCATATTGTACTTTAATTTTTATAATTTTTTCCTAGTAAAAATTTTATTTTTTCTATAATTTAGTTGATTCTGCAATAAAGCTTTAGTACATAAGTATGGACTGTTGCAAGTTACAAAAAAAAATTAGAGCAATGCTTTATGATCTTTAGGAAATGTTTGCGCCTGAATTCTGAAAAATGCAACTTGCGGGAAGTTGCGAATGAAGATATGAGCCGAATTAAGCTGTGCCTCAGAATGTCCCTGAAGCACAGTCTTCATCCTGCAGCATTTCTTCATCTACAGGCTTCCTCTTGGCATTCCTTTCAGCACTTCTTGCTTCTTTGGTAACTTGAAGAGCGAATCTCTCAGCTTCATCCACCCGTTGTCTGTCACACGCAAGCAGTTCATCTCCCATATTAGAGCCACATTTTACGCCTAAATTTCTCAGGACTTCCAGCTTTCCTATCACTCCATCATTGAAACATACCACCAACTATTAACGTATTTAGTCCTACAAAAACATTCTTGGGTAATCTTCCCCATATGCAATTGTTGAAACTTTCATTTGTATTCTGAGTGCCCCCACGAAGACATTTACTAAGCAAAACAGGGTCACCCAGGTCTCTAAAAATTGGTTTTATTTCATTCATAACAGGCTCAGGAAGAGAATGTTTATTATGGTATATTTGACCACTTCTTTTGCTTTTTGGTAACCACACCAAGAATCTGCTCCTTTAGGGCAAAGTCCGTGAACAGGGTGGTCATCTGTGGACAACTTAGGAAAGTAGGTGGTCCACACAGCTTTTATCATTGCTGTAACATCATTCAGAAGTACAGTTCGTCTAAGGGCCAGTCCAAAATAACTCTGAAGAAGGTATATTTCAGTTTCTGTCAATGTGCCTCGGCCAGACAGAGATTCTATCAGGTAGCAACTTTCCTTTCATTTCTCTTCATAGCTTCCTCAATCTAGCACCCATCCTCTTTTTCATATGTCCACAACACTCCAGTTTTGTTACCAAGATATCACCATAAACATAGAACTCGATAATTTTATTGAAAGCTTTAGAGTCCCCATCGCCTAGGTACTTCGTATATCTAACTTTATAAACGGGCACAGACCTCTGAGATATTTTTAGAACTCCAATACACTCTGTACCTCCACTGTAACCATCATAATTCTTAGAACACTGACGTTCAGTATGTCCTTCAATGTTTCCATGGCAGGTGTGGCAGTACTTAGATAAGCACTCAACATCGACAACTTTTCCATTCTCCAGAGAAGTAGCACTTAAACACCATTCAAGGAACGATGTCCTCGATGTTGCCATGTCCCATCAAGTGCAACCGCAATGTCCCTGGTTCCACTAATTCTTACAGTTTCGTCTACTGCACATTCCATAGACCCTTTAGACACAACCGTCAAGTCACCTAAAAGTATTTTTATGTACTTGCTTGAACCTACTGGGGGGAGGATGAAACATCCCCATTATGTCCTTTATTGTGTTTGTGATTTACCGAAGCCGCCAAACAGTTAATTATTATGAATATATGAAAATGGTTCAAATGGCTGTGAGCACTATGGGACTTACCATCGGAGGTCATCAGTCCCCTAGAACTTAGAACTACTTAAACCTAACTAACCTAAGGACATCCATGCCCGAGGCAGGATTCAAACCTGCGACCGTAGCGGTGGCGCGGTTCAAGACTGAAGCGCCTAGAACCGCTCGGCCACATCGGCCCGCGTGAATATATGACAGTGTGCTTAGTGGATGAAAGGCCATCGGTTTTTCTGCTGTGGTTTCGGGGTTTTTTCGACAGAGTGCGGCTGTTCTGAGACGGAATAGTTAATGATCGAAAGTTTTTCTATTATTAAAGTACACAAAGGTTGCGATATACACACTGATATGTATTTTCTATCAACACACAAATTCTGAGGCAGTTGCTACCTTCGCCTTACACGTCTAATTAGGGTTATATCTTCTATCGGTTGCTGACTTTAAGTACTTAGTCACACGCAGTGATGGTGGTTAACATTCATAACAATCCTCACTGCAATCCGTGGTTGTTGCTGGCCGACGCTGTTGACGCGAAACACGTAATCCGGCACTTGTCACTTTGGGTTTCACACCACTCGCGAATCGGTATTGATGAGGGTCCACCCCACGACGATCAGGGGACACTCTCATTTGTCACACTCCAGTGACTTTACAATTTACTCCTCACTCGGCACATCCGCCATTGACCCCGTACTCAGCTGGACCGCCATTTTTATTTATTTATTTATTTATTTATTTATTTTTTTTTTTGCGAGTGTTCCCAGATCTGCTTCCACTCGACACCTACAGCGCTCGACCATCGACTCCTGTCTGCTATCGACCCGGGTGTCGGATACTAATAGATATGTTCGTGGGATGACTGATCCCTTACAAGGAGGCAGGTCCATCTAACTACAAAACGTTTGAGCAGCCTTTCTTCCTTTTCCTACTGCACGCATTGCACGCACTAACTTCAAATTCACATCGTATGGATTATGCACAATGTTCGAAGTCATTTTGGAGGTAGATTTATTGCAGGATCTACACAGAACAACTAATTTCGACGCTAAACCCTTCCTGCTACTTGTTGTTCAGTTATTCCCAGACAGCCTACACCATCACATTGTTTACATTTCACTACTTTCTTTATGAAAGAAGATAAGACGGCCACATCAACAACAAAAAATCCACTACAAACAGCGTCATTGTTAAAACAAGACTTTGAATTACCAGGAGGCGTGCCATATAGGAGTTTCTTCGCTGAAGAACTGACAGATAGGTTACTTTCAACAGTGTGGCTTGCTTTGTTTGTGATCTGGGTACCACGGAATTTGCTTTTATTGAATTTCTTGATTCGTGGCATAGTTCATATTTATTGCGCACTAAAGGATATGTACTTCCACAAATACATGTAGTACTTGGGCAACAAACATTCAGTAAGACGTTAACAAACTGCTTCAGCGAAACAAAAGTAAATGCTAGCAGAGATAATCATTTACAGACGCTAGAAACCTGCACTGTTACCAACATATACAATGTATCATACGTATAATCGCTGGAAACAGAAAGTTCACAATTCTTTTCGAAGTAATACTGTTTTGTGTAACAGAAATAAAAGGAGGCGTGGCGGCATACGTGACCGTAACTTTAAAATTTGTTATATAGGTAATTTTTGATTTGAAACCCCTATAAAGTATATATCGATGTAATCAGGAAGGACTATAGAATTTAATAAAGTAATGAAAAGTTCAGATTTTTCCACCATTTATAAGTAGCGTGAGGTGACGAAAGTCACGGGACGCCTCCTAACATCCTGTCTGACTTCCTTCTTCCCGGCGTACTGCGGCAACTGGACCTGGCATGGATTCAACAAGTCGTGGGAAGTCTCTCGCAGAAATATTGAGCCACGCTGCCTCTACAGCCGTCCACGACTGCGCACGTGTTGCCGGTACACGAGCTTGTGCGCGAACCGACCTCTCGATTATGTCTCACAAGTGTTGGATGGGATACATGTCGGCCGATCTGGGTTCGAATTGTTCACAATGTTCTTCAAACCAGTCGCGAAGAATTGTGTCCCGGTCACATGGCGCATTCTCATCCATAAAAAAAATCAATCGTTGTTTGGAAAGTCCATGAATTGCTGCCGGCCAGTGTGGCCACGCGGTTAAAGGCGCTTCAGTCGGGAACCGCGCCACCGCTACGGTCGCAGGTTCGAATCCTGCCTCGGGCACGGATGTGTGTGATGTCCTCAGGTTAGTTGGGTTTAAGTAGTTGTAAGTTCTAGGGGACTGATGACCTCAGATGTTAAGTCCCATAGTGCTCAGAGCCATTTGAACCATGAATTGGTGCAAATAGTCACCAAGTAGCCCATCATAACCATTTTCAATCAATGATAAGTTCAGTCGGTTCAGAGGACGCAGTCCATTGCATGTAAACACAGCGCACACCATTGTGCAGTCACCACCGGGTTGCACAGTGCCTTGGTCCACAACTTGGGCCCGCGGCTCCGCGGGGTCTGCGCCAACCTCGAACCCCACCATCGGCTATCCCCACGTGACGTCGGGAGCCGTATGACCGGGCCAGGGCTTTCCGCCACTCCCATCGGTCGTCTGCTATCACAGCCGACTAACGCCAGATTTCGCCTCACTGTCATAACAAGTCAGTCAGCAGCAGTCAGGCAGCAGTTGGAGTTGACGGTAAATTGAGTTCATGGTTCAGAGTAGTTTCAGGGGTAAAACAAGGCTGCAACCTGTCTCCACTGTTGTTCATATTATTTATGGATCATATGTTGAAAACAATAGACTGGCTGGGTGAGATTAAGATATGTGAACACAAAATAAGCAGTCTTGCGTATGCGGATGACTTAGTTGTGATGGAAGATTCGATTGAAAGTTTGCAAAGTAATATTTCGGAGCTAGATCAGAAATGTAAGGACTATTTTATGAAGATTAGCATCTCCAAAACGAAAGTAATGTCAGTGGGAAAGAAATATAAACGGATTGAGTGCCAAATAGGAGGAACAAAGTTAGAACAGGTGGACGGTTTCAAGTACTTAGGATGCATATTCTCACAGGATGGCAACATAGTGAAAGAACTGGAAGCGAGGTGTAGCAAAGCTAATGCAGTGAGCGCTCAGCTACGATCTACTCTCTTCTGCAAGAAGGAAGTCAGTACCAAGACTAAGTTATCTGTGCACCGTTCAATCTTTCGACCAACTTTGTTGTATGGGAGCGAAAGCTGGGTGGATTCAGGTTGAGGTTACGGATATGAAAGTAGCTTGGATGATTGCAGGTACTAGTAGATGGGAACAATGGCAGGAGGGTGTCCACAATGAGGAAATCAAAGAAAAACTGGGAATGAACTCTATAGAAGTAGCAGTCAGGGCGAACAGGCTTAGATGGTGGGGTCATGTTACACGCATGGGAGAAGCAAGGTTACCCAAGAGACTCATGGATTCAGCAGTAGAGGGTAGGAGGAGTCGGGGCAGACCGAGGAGAAGGTACCTGGATTCGGTTAAGAATGATTTTGAAGTAACAGGTTTAACATCAGAAGAGGCATCAATGTTAGCACTGAATAGGGGATCATGGAGGAACTGTATAAGGGGGGCTATGCTCCAGACTGAATGCTGAAAGGCATAATCAGTCTAAGATGATGATGATGATGATGATGATGATGATGATGATGATGATGATGATGATGATGATGGTCGTCATAAATGCTTTATTCGTGCGTCCCACATTGCATTCTCCGGTTATTACAAGCAGTGCTGCTTGTCTGTTAGCACTGACAACTCTACGCAATCGCCACTGCTCACGGTCGTTAAGTGAAGGCCGTCGGCCGCTGCGTTGTCCGCGGTGAGAGGTAACGTGCCTGACATTTTATACTCTCAGCACATTCTTGACATTGTGGAGCTCGGAATACCGAATTCCCTAACGATATGCGAAATGGAATGCCCCATGCGTCTCAGCTCCAACTACCATTCCGCGTTCACAATTTGTTAAATCTCATCGTGCGGCCATAATCACGACGGAAACCTTTTCGCTTGAATCAGCTGAGTAACAATGGCGCCTCTTCCAGCGCACCGCCCTTTTATAGCTTGTGTACGCGATACTACCGCCGCCTGCCTATGTGAGGATCTCAACCCACATTTTTGTCATGTCATTTTACTCGTAAGTCGCTGTACAGTGCATGGTGAAAGGTATTTCGAACCAATGTGAGCGACTTCTTTCCTTTTACATTCACATATTGAACTAGGAAAGTACGTCAGTTTATATTCCGCAGCGAGCTTTACCTGATCAATACTCGAGATGTTCCATAGTGGCAGCAGAAATATAGGGTTCTTCCTCGAATACGCCTTCTCTATTTTCACTCGACATGGTTTTGTGAGAAAGACTTCAGTCTTCCAAAAATTCTCCTTTATCGCACTTTGGTACGGTTTAAACATGTTGCGATCGCAGCCGCGCGTTTGTGAATGCGCTCGATGTCCACCCCGCCGCTTACCTGAGAACACCACCAAACACTGGAGCAGTATTGCAGAGCCGGTCGTACTAGCGCCTTGTATGCGATATCTTCTACAAATTCCCTACTCATTTCCAGAAACCTTTAAGAAGTCTTTATATTCCATTCGTCTTTCTCTATACTGAATTCATGCGGTTGCCCCATTTGGTATTACTTGTTAGAAGGGCAAACCCGCCCTTTTGTCGCTCTCTGACACAGTCGAAACTTCGGAGAGAGAAAGAAGAATGAAAATAAAGGGACACCCGTTTTCGCGTAGCTGCCGTCACTCGCTAATTTCCGAGAAAATGACAATCAAAATTCTGGCTCTGCTTTATCAGTAGACGCACGCAGCCTGAAACTAAGCCAGATAGTAGTGTAGTGGCGAAGAATGTAGTTACGAATTTTTTTTCCCCATGTTCAAAGACAGTCTCATGGTTTCCTTATTTTTACTGTCGCAGAAATGTGTGACATTAATGGTTCAAATGGCTCTGGGCACTATAGGACTTAACATCTGAGGTCATCAGTCCCCTAGAACTTAGAACTACTCAAACCTAAGTAACCTAAGGACATCACACACATCCATGCCCGAGGCAGGATTCGAACCTGGGACCGTAGCAATCACGCTGTTACAGACTGAAGCGTCTTGAACCGCACGCCCACACCGGCCGGCGTGACATTAGTACTGGCAAAAGAAGAAGTCCTTTCAAATCTAAGTAAAAACAGATTTTATCATTACAAATGTAATATAATGTTAAATACGATTAATTAACAGTAATTAAATAAGACAAACACACAATTCTAGTAGTTTAGTTTTTGCTTTGATAATTACTTTTAGAGTTCCGCGTCAATGCGTTCCCGACGGTGACACCTAACATAAAAATAGTGAAATGATAAATATTCGCAGCACCACAAAGCAACGTGCGAAGGCACACACAGTCACACCTTCAAGAGTTTAATATCAATAGCGAAAGCAACCCCGTTAACGTTGCCAAATACTTCGCAAACTGAAGGTAATGTCGCGGCAAACAAAAGGCAAGCAGTAGTCTAAAATTGATTATGGACCAGGGCGTGTATTTTAACCACGTCGCTTCTACTTGAGATTTCCTTTTGCTGCGAGTGAGGACACGACACTTGCCTAGTTGGCGGATGCAGTTAGTACTTGACCTGTCCGTAAAAGTATACGCCTGTGGGTTAACAGAACGGCGTAAACTTCGGCGGAATTACTTTCAATGAGCATCAACAAACAATCCAACGTATAAGCATGGATCGTTTTGCCCACCCCACGTGTCAGTAATGTACAGAAACGGCTCCATTTTTACGTAATTAAGTTTTCTTGAAGTCTCCCTGTTCTTGAGGTGGAAAGCACAAAACAGAGTTTTTAAGGGGTTGCGGTTTAGATGCTTAGCCTTATTACGGTTTGCCCCTAGTTCTTTCAGAGCACCGTCAAGAGTGAGTTCTGCCTTTTAAAATTTTTCACCTTGAGAGCCCAGGGCAACATGGTCAGCACAGATAAAACCTCATGCTTAGTCAGGAAGTGACTGGTCATTTCTATTAACAGTAACGGAGCCACAACGCTTCCTTAAGATACGATTTTCCTGGATTCTCCAGTTCCTATTGAGAAGCATCCTTTACTTGTAATGATACTCAACATTGTTTGGAGAAGTGTTAACACGTCTTCAAACTAGAAAATTATTTTTTGGAATAGAGATGGTATTTGATTTTGAGTATAGTCTCTTAACAATACATATTTTACAAATGGTATAAAACTTTACGAGCGTTAACCAATCAACCCACTACACTAAGAACAGATGAATATCGGTTTAAAATATTTGTCTAACCCCTTAATTATTAGATGTTCAAAATAATTCTTCACTCGGTTTGATTCATCAGCAACGGCTATTTTTGAGCAAAAAAGTAACGTCGTACCATATGGGAATAGTAAACTCATTATTTCGGGGATTAACAGGTGTGAGAAAATATATTTATCACTGTTTCATGTTCCTTGCGATTATTCATATACGTGAAAACATATTACCATTATCTTTAACGCGCAAAAAGATATGAAGTGCTCATAATGTTTACTACAAATGTTTGCTTTTTCTGAAGAACATACACTAACTGAAAAACATCGCAACACCAAAAATGAATTACTATAGAGTAATGAAATTTCGGGAATACACGAGTATAGGTAATATATTTAAGTGATTAACATTGCAAGATCACAGGTTGATGTAAGCGCGATATAAGCCGTTGCAAGTGTGAAATGCTGGTACATTATGCCAGAACAATAACAACAGGCAGGCAAACGTGCGTGCATTGCGTTGCACAGGTGCCGTATGTCAGTGTGTGGGATGGAGTCGCGTGGCTGTTGCACTCGGTCGATCAATACAGGGAAGCTTAAAGCTTCTAGAATGAGATTTTCACTCTACATCGGAGTGTGCGCTGATATGAAACTTCCTGGCCGATTAAAACTGTGTGCCCGACCGAGACTCGAACTCGGGACCTTTGCCTTTCGCGGGCAAGTGCTCTACCAGCTCAGCTAGCCAAGCACCACTCACGCAATATCCTTTCTTTCAGGAGTGCTAGTTCTGCGAGGTTCACAGGAGAGATTCTGTGAAATTTGGAAGGTACGAGACGAGGTACTGGCGGAATTAAAGCTCTGAGGACGGGGTGTGAGTCGTGCTTGGGTAGCTCAGTTGGTAGAGCACTTGCACGCGAAAGGCAAAGGTCCCGAGTTCGAGTCTCGGTCTGGCACACAGTTTTAATCTGCCAGGAAGTTTCAAGCTTAATGCTGATTGTGGATGATGCTGAAGTTTTCGTCTGATGACGCCCAATATGCGCTGGACTGGAGACAGATCTGGTGATCAAGGAGGCCGAAGCAACATGTCGACACTCTGTAAAGCACGTTGGGTGAGAACAGCGGTATGTAGACGAGCAATATCGTGTTGGAAAAAGATACCTGGAATGCTGTTCGGCCGAGCGGTTCTAGGCACTACAGTCTGGAACCGCGCGACCGCCACGGTCGCAGGTTCGAATCCTGCGTCGGGCATGGGTGTGTGTGATATCCTTAGGTTAGTCACGTTTAAGTAGTTCTAAGTTATAGGGGACTGATGACCTCAGAAGTTAAGTCCCATAGTGCTCAGAGTCATTCGAACCATCATGAATGCTGTTCATGAATGGCAACACAACAGGTTGAATTATCAGACTGACGTGCTGTGAGAGCGTGTAATAACCACGGGAGCAGTCCTGCCGTCATACGGAACTGCACTCCAGGTGTAGGTCCAGTGTGTCTGGCACGCAGACGAGCTGGTTGCAGGCCCCCTGCTGGCCCCCTCCTAACCAACACGCTGCCATCACTGGCACCGAGAGAGAACCAGCTTTCACCAGAAAACACGACAGACGTACACCCTGCTCTCCAATGAGCTCTCGCTCGAGCCCACTAAAGTCGCAAATGGTGGCGGTTTTTCGATCAGTGGAATACACGCTACAGTGTGCCCAACTCGGAATTGGCCCTGAAGGAACTCCTTTGTAGCAGTTCATTGTTTCACAGTGGTGCCAACTGCTGCTCAAACTGCTGCTGGAGATGCACTGTGATGTGCCAGAGCCATCCGGAGCCGTACACTGAACACGTAACCAACGACGAGGTACTGGATAGAAGTGATGAGGAAAGGGATTTGTGGTACAAGCTGACTAGAAGGAGGGATCGGCTGATACGACACGTTCCGAGACATCAAGGGATCAGCAATTTAGTGCAGGAGAGAATCGTGGGGGTTAAAAATTGTAGAGGGTGACCAAGAGACGAATACAGTGAGCAGATACAGAAGGATACAGGTTGCAGTAGTTATTCGGAGATGAAAAGGCTTGCACAGGATGGAGTAACACGGAGACATGCATCTAACCAGTCTTCGGACTAAAGACTACAACAACGACAACGACAAGCTAAACGGAAAGTGTATGGTAGAAACTGTAAGGGAAGACAGAGACTGGGAACATGCAACGAATAACTCAGAACATACGGTGCGAGTGGAGAAGTGTGTGCAAGAGTGCAAGAGAGAGGAATTTGGGGCGGGCTTCACCGATGGAGTCAGAAGGCCGATCATCCAAAAAAAAAAAAAAAAAAGCTAAACGTAGCAACAACAGCGGCAGTCTCGTCACGGGGAACTCTGACTTTGCTTCTGGTTCAGATTGCTCCAGGGTAATCCGTGTCGGACATTCCTGTCAATTAACGGGCGGTATGCCCGTCTGACGAATGGGACGCCAGCACGGGAGGGACGAGAAAGCGCAGCGCTGCGGGCAGCCGACCGTGTCTCGCACCCAGACTGATGGCCTTCGTTAGCTTGCCGGCGCGACGATAATGCGGAGCTGCAAGTTCGGAGCCGTCGCCGCTGTTAGTGTGTTGCTGCTCTGATAAGCGGCCCGCTTGTCCTGTTACGCAATGCAGGAAGCTTGTTTGGCTGTAAACTCGAACGCTAGAATACAGACGCGGCAACCCTGCGTGGTAGAATGTTCTGTGAACAACATGCTACGACAGTTTCAACCAGTGAATAAAGCAGAGCGAATCCGCTTGTCCTCATTGTAGAATCATTCTCTCTCTCTCTCTCTCTCTCTCACACACACACACACACACACACACACACACACACACACACACACACACACACGGGCCGCAGGAAAGCCATACACCAAGGTGACAAGCTACGGGACAGCGACATGATGCAAATGTACAGATGGCGGTAGTGTCGCGTACACGGGGTATAAAATGGCAGTCAAATTGGCGCAGCTGTCACTTGTAGTCGTGTGATTCTTGTGGAAAGCTATCCGACGTGATTGTGGCCGCGCAACGGAAATTTATAGACTTTGAACGTGGAGTGGTAGTCGGAGCCAGACGCACGGGACATTCCGTTTCTGATATCGTTAGGGAATTCAATATTCCGAGCTTCACAGTGTCAAGCGTTTGCTTACAATACCAAAACTGAAATACAGGGTGATTCAAAAAGAATACCACAACTTTAAAAATGTGTATTTAATGAAAGAAACATAATATAACCTTCTGTTATACATCATTACAAAGAGTATTCAAAAAGGTTTTTTTTTTCACTCAAAAACAAGTTCAGAGATGTTCAATATGGCCCCCTCCAGACACTCGAGCAATATCAACCCGATACTCCAACTCGTTCCACACTCTCTGTAGCATATCAGGCGTAACAGTTTGGATAGCTGCTGTTATTTCTCGTTTCACGTCATCAATGGTGGCTGGGAGAGGTGGCCGAAACACCATATCCTTAACATTCCCCGATAAGAAAAAATCGCAGGGGGTAAGATCAGGGCTTCTTGGAGGCCAGTGATGAAGTGCTCTGTCACGGGCTGCCTGGCGGCCGATCCATCGCCTCGGGTAGTTGACGTTCAGGTAGTTACGGACAGATAAGTGCCAATGTGGTGGCGCTCCATCCTGCTGAAATATGAATTGTCGTGCTTCTTGTTCGAGCTGAGGGAACAGCCAATTCTCTAACATCTCCAGATACTGTAGTCCAGTTACAGTTGCACCTTCGAAGAAAAACGGACCAAAAACTTTATTGGCTCAAATGGCACAGAAAACGTTCACCGTAGGCGAGTCACGTTCATACTGAGTTGTTTCCCGCGGATTCTCGTCGATTCACTTCTGCCGTACTCAATAACACAAAAAGCTTTCTGTTGAGCGGTCGCCATCTTAAAGCATCAACTGACGCTGACGCCTAGTCAACAGCGCCTCAAGCGAACAAATGTACAACTGAATGAAACTTTATAGCTCCCTTAATTCGCCGACAGATAGTGCTTAGCTCTGCCTTTTGTCGTTGCAGAGTTTTAAATTCCTAAAGTTGGGGTATTCTTTTTGAATCACCCTGTATTCTCTCACCACGGACGACGAAGTGGCCGAGCGCCTTCACTTACCGACCGAGAGCAGCAGCGTTTGCGTGGGGTTGTCAGTGCTAACAGGCAAGCAACACTCCGTAAAGTAACTGCGGAATTGACTGTACGACGGATGTGTGGGTTATGACACTGGCGGGAAATTTGTACGCCATCAGAAGACAGACGCGAGTGCCTTTGCTAACAGCACGACTTCGCCTGCAGCGCCTCTCCTCGGTTCGTGACCGTATCGGCTGGACTCCAGAAGACTGGAAAACCGCGTCCTGGTCAGATGAGTTCCGATTCTAGTTGGTAAGAGCTGACGGTGGGATGAAATGCACCATGTCACCAGACCACAGTTGCTCGCGGCTGCCTTGAAGAACATTCTGGACAATGCAAGTGAGTGATTTGGCCACCCAGATCGCCGGACATGGATCACATCTAACGTTCATGGGACACAGTCGAGACGTCAGCCGGTGCAGAAAATCCTGCTTCGGCAGTGCTTTCGCAGTTACGGACGGCTACTGAACCGGCGTGGCTCAGTACTTCCGCAGGGCACTTCCAGCGACTTGCTGAGTCCACGCCACGTCCAGCCGCGGCACGACGCCGGCCGAAAGCGGGACCGACACGATAGCAGGAGGTGTCCCACGAGTGTATTCCCGAGTGAGGCCACTTCAGACTGGGAGAAACTACACTCCTGGAAATGGAAAAAAGAACACATTGACACCGGTGTGTCAGACCCACCATACTTGCTCCGGACACTGCGAGAGGGCTGTACAAGCAATGATCACACGCACGGCACAGCGGACACACCAGGAACCGCGGTGTTGGCCGTCGAATGGCGCTAGCTGCGCAGCATTTGTGCACCGCCGCCGTCAGTGTCAGCCAGTTTGCCGTGGCATACGGAGCTCCATCGCAGTCATTAACACTGGTAGCATGCCGCGACAGCGTGGACGTGAACCGTATGTGCAGTTGACGGACTTTGAGCGAGGGCGTATAGTGGGCATGCGGGAGGCCGGGTGGACGTACCGCCGAATTGCTCAACACGTGGGGCGTGAGGTCTCCACAGTACATCGATGTTGTCGCCAGTGGTCGGCGGAAGGTGCACGTGCCCGTCGACCTGGGACCGGACCGCAGCGACGCACGGATGCACGCCAAGACCGTAGGATCCTACGCAGTGCCGTAGGGGACCGCACCGCCACTTCCCAGCAAATTAGGGACACTGTTGCTCCTGGGGTATCGGCGAGGACCATTCGCAACCGTCTCCATGAAGCTGGGCTACAGTCCCGCACACCGTTAGGCCGTCTTCCGCTCACGCCCCAACATCGTGCAGCCCGCCTCCAGTGGTGTCGCGACAGGCGTGAATGGAGGGACGAATGGAGACGTGTCGTCTTCAGCGATGAGAGTCGCTTCTGCCTTGGTGCCAATGATGGTCGTATGCGTGTTTGGCGCCGTGCAGGTGAGCGCCACAATCAGGACTGCATACGACCGAGGCACACAGGGCCAACACCCGGCATCATGGTGTGGGGAGCGATCTCCTACACTGGCCGTACACCACTGGTGATCGTCGAGGGGACACTGAATAGTGCACGGTACATCCAAACCGTCATCGAACCCATCGTTCTACCATTCCTAGACCGGCAAGGGAACTTGCTGTTCCAACAGGACAATGCACGTCCGCATGTATCCCGTGCCACCCAACGTGCTCTAGAAGGTGTAAGTCAACTACCCTGGCCAGCAAGATCTCCGGATCTGTCCCCCATTGAGCATGTTTGGGACTGGATGAAGCGTCGTCTCACGCGGTCTGCACTTCCAGCACGAACGCTGGTCCAACTGAGGCGCCAGGTGGAAATGGCATGGCAAGCCGTTCCACAGGACTACATCCAGCATCTCTACGATCGTCTCCATGGGAGAATAGCAGCCTGCATTGCTGCGAAAGGTGGATATACACTGTACTAGTGGCGACATTGTGGATGCTCTGTTGCCTGTGTCTATGTGCCTGTGGTTCTGTCAGTGTGATCATGTGATGTATCTGACCCCAGGAATGTGTCAACAAAGTTTCCCCTTCCTGGGACAATGAATTCACGGTGTTCTTATTTCAATTTCCAGGAGTGTACTTCTACGAATTACTACAGTCGGCTGTTGCTACTTCCAGTCTCCATAACCGGGATTCCTCGACAAATCGAATTAGTTGTTAAGCTCCTGCACAGAATGTCGCTAAATCGAAGAAATACTACGCGTTGTGGCACGATCGGATAAATCGATACGATTGTCACGACAGGCTGCCCCGCAGACACACAGTAATTCGAAACGAGCAGCTGTGTAACACTCAGTAATTCGGATTGTTCTAGTTGATCAGATAATTATTTCGTCATTCAGCTCTTCGTAAAACATCTATGATTTCTCAACAAAGCGTTACTTTTACACTACAAAATTCAGTTGAAATAATGACTTCAAAGAAAAAGTGTCTGACTGTCTCAGAAAAGAAGAAAGTTACTGAGGCCGTGGAAAGTGGAGTGAAAAAAAAAAAAAGACAGAGGATGTAGCGAAAACTTTAGAGACTCCGTCATCGACGCTACAGACAAACTTGAAGCAGGAAGATAACTTTGCTCGATAAGTATCATAATGAAGGAGGAAACGGAACCGGCCAGATGATTTGCTGTGTCTTGAATAGCGCTGATTTAAATAATTTAGTCAAAGTAGACGACAAAACGTTAACTGTCACTAGTTGCGTAATGCAAAGCCTGCTGTTTTCTGTTAGTACGCCACAAATACTGGATTTCTCACTAACTGTGAAAAGGTGTCTACCTTCGGTTTTAAGACGATTTGTGGTGAAAATAAGAACACTGATGACACCTCGTTTAGCTGGAAAACATTCTGCTTTCTTTTGTAAAGAAAGACGTATGTTATTGAAATTACAGTGCCATTGTACTCTTGTTTCTACTTTTTCCTGTTCCTAACTTGATAAGTCAATCTTCAATTAAAACAAACTCTCAGTTACTTGAAATTTTTCTTAGGTCCCTTGAACTTACAACTATCGATATTCGACTACACGTTAAAAGTTAATTCCCCTACTTGTTAAGGTGTTAGAAGTCTCGTAAAAGAAGCAGATAAATGGTCTCGCCGGTATGGACCCATGAACACAATTACTCAAAAATCTTTAGGTCCACTAAAAAATGAAGAATTTGAAGAATATTACTGTAGACTTGAAAATTTACATTGACGGGCGAATTTTGAACATCATCTAATCATATCCGTGGGCCAATTTCGCCATTTTTGATACTACGGACTGACGTAATTATAGAGAAAAGTATTGTCTGCCCATAGCTTTCCGTTGTATCTCTATACCTTCCCCCCCACTGCTTTAACAGATATAGAGCCTTCTCACAAAGTGATCGTTCGTTACACTTTCTGTGCACGTGCTGTTGCTTCTGCTTCTTCTACTATTGTTGTAGCACTAAAATATTGTTTATAGCCAATTCATACAGTTTGTTAGCTTCCAGATCGATTAAAATAGCGACATCCCTTGTTGTTTCACCCCCTGTACCTTCTGTAATCTAAATCCGATACTGTCTGTTTACCCCACATTCGAACAATCTTCGTAATCCGTCAGAACCGTTAAATATCCAAGGTCAGTAATTTGAAGTGATGCTCCGCTTTTGTTCTTTTTGCCGGAAGCCCTTGTATGTAGCTTCGTTAGAGTTTCTAATTTATGATTACAGTGCCAGATTACTGCTGAAGACAATGATTGGAAGGACAATAAAAGAAGTAAACAGATAATTAAAAATATAAAGTTCCTTTCGTAGATTAAATACGATTTCAGATCTAACATGCAGACGCTGGAAAGTAAAGTTTATAATGAGTGTAAAGTACCATTTTCGCCTCTGGCAGTGAGACTTTGACTTTTGGTGTGAAAACTATAGAACACTTAAGGATTATTCGGAGAGCAATGACGCCAGGTATGTCGTGAAGTACAAGGGCAACAGCAAAACAAACAGGTGGACAGAGAACACTCTGGAGTGGAAGAAGTAATTATGATGGACGTGGTTGGGAAATACACATTGCCTCGCAAAGAAAAAAAAAAGAGTGTAACACCCAGTAGTGGAGGAGGAATCTAAATAAAACTCCACAGGATGAGAAGGTAGGTGATGTTATTGCAGTTACTACAAAAAGTCAAATTTACAAAGAACTTGCTAGCATTAGCCTACTTACCCGTACATAGCACCTCTTGTGGCGTGGGTGTATGCACCGATTGAGTTGCGAAAGGTGTCATACAAATGTTGTGTCCTCTCCAGCGGCAAGGTGGCCCACAACTGCTGCAACTGGTCCTTTATGGCCGGCCGCGCTGGTCTCGCGGTTCTAGGCGCGCAGTCCGGATCCGTGCGACTGCTACGGTCGCAGGTTCGAATCCTGCCTCGGGCATGGATGTTTGTGATGTCCTTAGGTTAGTTAGGTTAAAGTAGTTCTAAGTCCTAGGGGCCTAATGACCACAGCAGTTGAGTCCCATAGTGCTCAGAGCCATTTGAACCATTTTTTTTTTGGTCCTTTATGTCCTGCACGCCGGCACTGGGGTAGAGTTGACATTCCAGCTGGTCCCACAGGTCTCATGTCGGGGACACATCTTGGCGTCTTGCTGGCCACAGTTGCACGACCGCAACATCACTGAGACAGTTCACAGACACGTGCCGTGTGTGGATGAACATTGGTCTATTGAAAAATGGCAGCGCGATATTGTCACATGACAGGCATCATACGAGGACGCAACACATGAAGTAGGATGTTCGTGACGCACCGTTGGGCCTTGAGAGTTCCATCGACCACTGCCACATGAAGTCATACATGCTGGCACACTACTGTGCGTCTCTAAAACATTGGAAGCGTATGACCTCCCTCCCAGATCACCGACATACTCGCCGATGGAGGTCATTTGGGCTGGTGCAGAACCACAGTTGATCGCCGGTCATAATGTGACATCGTTCATAACCAGTCCATGCGTGCCTGTCACAGCACCACTCCAGGCGAAGCCGTCTGTGCTATGTTAACGGCAGCCTACTCGTGGGAGGGTAATTCCCTACTTCTGCTGCTGCTAGTCTCTAACCAAGGGCGAAGGATGGCGCAGAATGTTGCAGGGAATCCATTACCTGCTTTTGGATTGCAGGCACAGATATGAAAGGGTTACGATGTGCTTCGTGCACAGCAGGACGAATCTCCGTTATTGTGGGCGGAAGTGGTTGACCAGTAGCTTGACGCCGAGTATGCCTGCCTCTCAGGTTCCCGTGCACTCAACCATCGGGCCGCTGCCTCATGTGAATGCCGCGCAAATCCGGATATTGCGCGATTTGAGCAGCCTGCAAATTGGAGACCCACAATGGGGCCGGACCCTTTCAGACTCAGGTGCTGATAACGCTACCTCATAGGAGTACGCGCCGTCTCCTTCACGGTGATCACCCAACATCTGGCACTTTTCACGCTCCCTATATCCTACCAGACCTGGTAATAACCCTAGACTCTGGTGGCCGTTCTGCCTGTCACAGACAATTGCAATGTACATACCCGCCGGTAAAGTGTACGTGTGAGAAGTTACACTGACATCCGACCGTATCATATGGGTGCTTCACTTCTTTTTCCAGGCATCGTAGACGAGGGCAGTTTTTGGCTGGAGTCGAAGGGATAAGAAAGGACGGAGACGAAGGTCTAATAGAAGACGGGTAGATGACGTTAGGAAACACTCGGGAGAAATTTGGACGCATGTAGCTGAAGATGGTAATGCGTGGAAAATCTGAGGAGTTATTAATCCAGCAGTGGATGTCGAGTGGATAGTGATGTTGGAGATAGACGAAAACGAGTGGCACGGGGGTGAAGGCAGTGGAGTCCATTTCGAAAGTAATGTGAATTATGCGTTTGCTAGCCTCTCAGATTCAGTTTTCCGCTGTTTCTATAAATCGTCTGTGGACACGTGAGTTAGTGTAAGCACACGGGGCAATGTATTGGTCACCCCTGTTAAAAGAGCACACTGGTCGCGTAACTCGACAACACGGCCTTACGATAGTGGTCGTAAAAAGAGCCTAACTGACAGGGATCGGAGACCAGCGTCACCATTTGTCGATGACGGTTTTAAATTTGAGAGAAAGTGCTGCTGGGATTGAAAGTAGGATCATCTCGACCAGTTTCCCAGCGAACATAGTAATGGGAACTGCATGCAATGGCAATTTGGAGTCCGATGCTTCGCAGAAGGTGCGCTTCTGTCCCAAACTATGTGACAGTAACTTTAAAAGGCTATCTCGTGTGTATGTGCTCTCGTCGGCGAGCAAAATGCGCCAGCTATACATGACGCCCGTACCTCGATACGAACGCGTTATTGTTTTGGTTTAAGTAATCAGTCCCCACATTCCCTAAGACAAGGGCCTCTACAGTGTATCACCAGTAACAGTGGCCTTGCAAACTTGTTAAGAAGTCAATGACGATTCGTTATGTGACGGGGCAGAAGCTACTGTCTATGTATAAAGAATTTAACCTTGCATCTGTTTTGGTAAAGTATTTCAGACACACTTCGTGTATTCCTTGATATTTTATGTCACCCTTACTTCGCGTGTGTAGGATACCGCAGTAATACGTGTTATGTCTGGTAAGGAAATTTATTATACTGTGTCCATTTGCATTTATCCAGCAAGCTCTCCCAGTTAGTCAGAAATAAGACCTGTATTTTAAGAGGAATCCGAGTAGATGAGAGAGGCCGAATGGAGGAGTGGGTGAGAGGGAGGAAAAGTGGGAGGTGGGAGGGAGCGACCGGGGGTGGGGTGGGGGTGGGGGTGGGGTCCTCTAACAGCAGAGTGCTTTCCTGCGCGGCTCCGGACGCGATCGTGTGACCTCTCCGACCCTTGACCTTTGGTCGCTTCCCAGGGCTCGCGTGTGTCTGCGTCTCTGGAGTAAAAGGACCTGCTGATGTGTCTTAGATCTTCCGTGATTCGGTGTCTTGACTCAAGTCTGTAGCGCATCTGGTCTCAGCACTTTGACGCGACACTGAGGAGTGTGTCTGTACACAACCACTCAGGATCAACGTGGTTTGTTGTCTGTCGTCTCTTTTAACAACTGGCATCTATCGGCTAGTGGTACCAAATGTAATGGTTTCCAGTGAACGGCTTACTGAAACATGTACGGTAGCGGAGTTGAGTGACTAAATGGGTTAAGTGTCGCATAACATCCTGAAAGGTTTGAGTTTCAATCTGCAGTCGGTGGTAGGTGTTTTTTTTTTTTTCTTATGCTTATCGTAGACTGGCAATGGCAAGGAAAGCGTTTCTGAAGAAGAGAAATTTGTTAACATCGAGTATAGATTTAAGTGTCAGGAAGTCATTTCTGAAAGTATTTGTATGGAGTGTAGCCATGTATGGAAGTGAAACATGGACGGTAAATAGCTTGGACAAGAAGAGAATAGAAGCTTTCGAAATGTGGTGCTACAGAAGAATGCTGAAGATTAGATGGGTAGATCACATAACTAATGAGGAAGTATTGAATAGGATTGGGGAGAAGAGAAGTTTGTGGCACAACTTGACCAGAAGAAGGGATCGGTTGGTAGGACATGTTCTGAGGCATCAAGGGATCACCAATTTAGTATTGGAGGGCAGCGTGGAGGGTAAAAATCGTAGGGGGAGACCCAGAGATGAATACACTAAGCAGATTCAGAAGGATGTAGGTTGCAGTAGGTACTGGGAGATGAAGAAGCTTGCACAGGATAGAGTAGCATGGAGAGCTGCATCAAACCAGTCTCAGGACTGAACACCACAACAACACAACAACAACATATCGTTTCTTTCACCTCTAGCAGTGATTGTAATTCTTGATAAAACGGCAGGTAGCAACGTAGTTGGCAGTCCACGTCAAGGTGTGACTGTCCATGCAGCTGGCCGCTTGCCGTACGCCCCCACAACCAGGAGTGACTGTCTGGGGCGCCGTTTCTTCTCGCAGCAGGACCCCTGTGGTCATAACCCGCGCTATACCTAACAGCACAGCAGTACGTCGACGTGTTCTACACCCCGTTTCGTTGCCTTTCATGGCGAGCCATCGTGCCCTTACATTACAGCAAGGTAGTGCCCATCCACATGCAGCGAGAGTTGCCTTCGTGCTTGCCAAACCATGCCTCGGTCAGCAAGCCCTCTGGATCTCTCCATAACTGAGAACGCTTCGAGGATTATGGACAAGACCCTGAAACCACCTAGGGAATCTGAACATCTTCTGCGCCAATTAGACAGCATTTGGTACAATATCCAAGCATTTATTTCTACATCTACATGATTGCTGTGCAATTCACATTTAAGTGCTTGGCAGAGGGTTCATCGAACCACAATCATACTATCTCTCTACCATTCCACTCCCGAACAGCGCGCGGGAAAAACCAACACCTAAACCTTTCTGTTCGAGCTCTGATTTCTCTTATTTTATTTTGATGATCATTCCTACCTATGTAGGTTGGGCTCAACAAAATATTTTCGCATTCGGAAGAGAAAGTTGGTGACTGAAATTTGATAAATAGATCGCCGCGACGAAAAACGTCTTTGCTTTAATGACTTCCATCCCAACTCGCGTGTCATATCTGCCACACTCTCTCCCCTATTACGTGAAAATACAAAACGAGCTGCCCTTTTTTGCACTCTTTCAATGTCCTCCGTCAATCCCACCTCGTAAGTATCCCACACCGCGCAGCAATATTCTAACAGAGGACGAACGAGTGTAGTGTAAGCTGTCTCTTTAGTGGACTTGTTGCATCTTCTAAGTGTCCTGCCAATGAAACGCAACCTTTGGCTCGCCTTCCCCACAATATTATCTATGTGCTCTTTCCAACTGAAGTTGTTCGTAATTTTAACACCCAGGTACTTAGTTGAATTGACAGCCTTGACAAATGTACTATTTATCGAG
Organism: Schistocerca cancellata; assembly: GCF_023864275.1. NCBI lineage: Eukaryota > Metazoa > Arthropoda > Insecta > Orthoptera > Acrididae > Schistocerca > Schistocerca cancellata. Next base: position 14,401,997 of record NC_064634.1, read on the forward strand.
TAATCGAATTCAAACGGATTTCTTTTGGAACTCGTGTGGATCACCTCACACTTTTCGTTATTTAGCGTCAACTGTCACTTGCCACACCATACAGCAATCTTTTCTAAATCGCTTTGCAACTGATACTGGTCTTCGGATGACCTTACTAGACGGTAAATTACAGCATCATCTCCGAACAACCTAAGAGAACTGCTCAGATTGTCACCCAGGTCATTTATATAGATCAGGAACACCAGAGATCCCAGGACGCTTCCCTGGGGAACACCTGATATCACTTCAATTTTACTCGATGATTTGCCGTCTATTACTACGAACTGCGACCTTCCTGACAGGAAATGACGAATCCAGTCGCACAACTCAGACGATACCCCATAGGCCCGCAGCTTGATTAGAAGTCGCTTGTGAGGAACGGTGTCAAAAGCCTGTCGGAAATCCAGAAACACCGAATCAACTTGAGATGCCCTGTCGATAGCGGCCATTACTTCGTGCGAATAAAGAGCCAGCTGCGTTGCACAAGAACGATGTTTTCTGAAACCATGCTGATTACGTATCAATAGATCGTTCCCTTCGAGGTGATTCATAATGATTGAATACAGGATATGCTCCAAAACCCTACTGCAAACTGACGTCAATGATAAAGGTCTGTAGTTCGATGGATTACTCCTACTACCCTTCTTAAACACTGGTGCGACCTGCGCAATTTTCCAATCTGCAGGTACAGATCTATCGGTGAGCGAGCGGTTGTATATGATTGCTAAGTAGGGAGCTATTGCATCAGCGTAATCTGAAAGGAATCTAATCGGTATACAATCTGGACCTGAAGACTTGCCCGTATCAAGCGATTTGAGTTGCTTCGCAACCCCTAAGGTATCTAGTTCTAAGAAACTCATGCCAGCAGCTGTTCGTGTTTCAAATTCTGGAATATTCCATTCGTCTTCCCTGGTGAAGGAATTTCGGAAAACTGCGTTCAATAACTCCGCTTTAGCGGCACAGTCGTCGATAACAGTACCATCGGCACTGCGCAGCGAAGGTATTGACTGCGTCTTGCCGGTTGTGTACTTTACATATTTCTCTGTACATTCACATCATATCTACAGATTTCCGTCCTATTCGTATAATTTCTTCGGGTCCGTCGTTTTTTCATTGTATTTACCGTACAGGCCGAAAGGAAAGTTTAGATCTCATTGCCGGCCGGTGTGGCCGAGCGGTTCTAGGCGCTTCAGTGTGGAACCGCGCGACCGCTGCGGTCGCAGGTTCGAATCCTGCCTCGGGCATGGATGTGTGTGCTGTCCTTAGGTTAGTTAGGATTAAGTAGTTCTAAGTCCTAGGGGACTGATGACCTCAGATGTTAAGTCCCATAGTGCTCAGAGCCATTTGAACCATTTTTTTTAGATCTCATTTCTTATCGAAGTGCCCTTCAGCGTCCAGATGCTGCTTCATAGATTGCTCTATCAGATGGTATGTTATCTCGTAATTTAAATTCTACTTTCCGCGTTGTTCACAAAAGTTCGCATGCTATGTAAGTGCCGTTTAGGACTGAGTGCTGCATAGCCGTAAGACGTTATGGACGAAAGTGCAAATCTTCAGTTTTTATTATTAGCTGCCGGTTGCTTGATCAGTATCTTGATGGCAAGAGAAACAAATTACGGTCAAAATGTAACGCACCGTTCACTATACCAAGGTAACCAAAAGCGATAATAAATAAAACATTTATAGTTACACCTATAGTTCCATTACAACATAAGCTACGCTTAATATTTGTTTCCTATTTCAGGTAATCCAACGTGAATGATCAGCGTAACTGTACAACGCGATCGTGAAGTGATTGCTTCCCATTCAAAGGCAGGTATATAAACGAGTTACATAGATTCACAGTGAGTTGTTCACAGTCTTATGGCGTTAGTGGATTTAGAGAATTTGGTGTGGTGACGGCAGCATCTAGGAATAGAAAGGTTCAGGTAGACATTCAACAGTCAATATGCGATATAAAACCGCGTTAGACATTAATAAACTCATTCGAAATGATGTATACGAGACGGATAATGGAATACATAAATGAGGCGAAAGAATTTGACTTATGTTATAGCAAATTAAAAACACAGATGCAGAAAAAGCTGTGTTGTACTGATGTCAGAAGGAAGACAACGTCAGCCAGGAAGAACGAGTGCGGTGCTAATCTTGCGGAGTTCATGCGGTGATCGTCCACAATGCTTTCAGGGAGTCGTCATGAATGGAGAAGTGACTGTTCCATTTGGGTGCTGAGACCAAAAGGTGGTCGGTAAATAGAGGCGTCTGAGATTTGTGCGTAGTGCATTTAACAATATGTATCGCGAGTCCGAAACCTTTACGGTCAAAGTGATAGAGGCAGCAGGTCATACTGAACATAGTATTTTGGTATAAGGAAACAAATGGACGGAAGTGAATATTCCAGGCGATACGAGGGCCAGACTCGGCGATGCCTGTGAGGCACGTGTTGGTAGACTGCCTGTGTTTAGTAACAGATAACTGCGTGACGCATCCACAGCGGTGACGCTTCCCTGAAGAACAACGCACAGACGTCTGTAATGTGCTCACTTTGCAGTTGACCGCAGATCACTGTTTATGACTGGTTGTCGAATAAGAAGCATTTGTCCTTAGAGACATCTGCAAATATGTGTTTAATCTGTTACGCGGCAGGGTATATATTTCACGGAAAACCGAACGACAGGTGTTGCCCTAACTGGAAGAAATTTACCTCCGGGGTTAGAAACTTAACGAAAAGTGGGTCGTTCAATCCACAGAGAGCAGCCAAATTCTCACTAAAGAATTGTTTGAGTAGACAGTGTATGATCGGGGGCGGGAGAATGTGGGGAGTGAAGACTGTTCAATAAGCTCCTGTCAACTTATCTCTGAAATACGCCGTTTGGAGAATTCGGTGTAGAGAGTATTGGTGAAGCAGCAGTTACACACACATCCTAAACAACGTGAACCCAGAGTTTACTTCCGTCTGATTATGTCGTAAGGCATCTATCGAGACTGGCAATCGCTATTTTAATCATTTGCTGTGAGGTGAAGTTGTTTTTGTAAAGTATAAGTCGCTCATGTAAATAAAAGCTTAAATATATTGCAACCTCGTTTATCCGGCCCTCATTATGTCGAATTTTTTTTAATATTCCGAAAGTAATAGCGACAGCATTCGACGACGATAATCGTGGTAGCGTCAGTTAACAAGTTAAGATTGAGATGTGCAGTAATTTTTTGGCCCCGTTGGTTGCGAGCGTAAAAACACCTGAGAGAGAGAGAGAGAGAGAGAGAGAGAGAGAGAGAGAGAGAGAGAGAGAGAGAGAGAGAGAGAGAGAGCATGTTAACGTCCACGGAAAAAAATTTAGATGTACTGTGTAGCACGGACCACGGACAGAAGAAAATTGTTGGAAAACAATTTGGTGCTGGAACTTTTAAACGGCGTCTGTCTGGACGAATAACCGAAAAGAAATTGAAGACTTTCGTTTATATGTGGTGATGTAGGACAGTTTTCCGAGTCAAAAACCATGGTGTGGAAAAATCTATAATCAGCCTTTTGTGAATCCAATGACGCAGGCTGAGCGCTGAATAAAAATGCTGGTGAAAAGTCGACCCGTCGCACAGTTTGTTTGAAGCACTTACAAACATTTCAGGATGCTCAGATAGAGCTGCAAATGACTGACTGCGAAATGACAAGGACAGTGTGGTTTCGGATGGAATTATCGGCGTTTCTTCGTCTGCAGATACTGACGATAGTGATGGTGGCTTACCCGACGAAGTCCTCAACTGTCTGAAGACGTTATGGCACGACAACACAGCTGTACAAAGTAATGGTTTATTCGGAATGCCAGGCGGAAACGAGTTCGGCCGAACTAACGATGGTGAAACGCTTCAGTGATCTTGCTGAACGGTGAGATACGAATCCAGTTAAAAAGAAACTCACTGATCATTTCAGTGTACAAAAAACGCTGTTTTTTAACATAGGGTCAAAATTTATGAAAAATGTGTATTTTGTGATTTTACATGAAAATGAATAGAACGTGCGTGATTTCAGATCTCGTGGATGACGCACCTAGAACAGATAGATCAGTTTCCACTGTATTCGTTTCCGACCATCAGTTCGCCATCCAGAGTACTCAGTTTAGGATCCTCTACCATATACAATTGCAATGTAAAAGGTTTGCGATACACTGTGTTAAATCGTATTCCAAGAGGACCACACGGCCGCTGCTTCGACAGTTACTGAGTTGCAGTGGAATTTAACGTTAATTCTTTTTGCGACTTTCGTATATTTTCTCCACTGCTTTTGATACCTTAAAATAATGTAAGCCGCCTCTGTATACTTTCTTGGCCTTGCCTCACTGGCACACTGTATGCATAGCTTACCGGGAGTGCCTATACGGCTACAACTTTTTAGTTTATGAAAGTATACAAGTTAACCAAGCGTACCTTGAACAGAGCCTTTAGCTTTATCTCATTTAACAGTACGATGATGATGCCGAGTTACCTCTGATAGTTACACACTTACTGTTGTAATGTAGCCTCAGTATATTTTACATTCCTTTAGTTGATTGTGAAATAATTTTTCTCTTTATTCTTTGTATTGATTTATAATAATTTCTGTGCTGCCTTTGTTTTTACTTCGTCCCAGCCATCCTGTGTTGGTTGAGGTTTCAGCTGCCCTGTCAGTACTTCGCCTTTCGTGTTTGCCAACCATTCGCGTAAGCCGGAATGTAAAGCCAGTTTCTCCCATCCTTTTTAACAGCCCGTAGAAGTTGCTCATTTTTGTTGGCTACGTGTATTTGTCCATCTCTAACAGGCTCTTTCTTTTCTCTAATATCTCAAGCTTGTGCTTCAGCCAGACGGTTGAGCCTCTTAATCTACTTAGTATCTTTGTCCCACCCTTCTTACCTTCACTTACACTTGCCCACCAAGACCTTGAAGTTCTGAACCGTGGTAATCATGATGCAGTCACCGTTCGTATCTCGGTGGTCATACTCAGATCTCCCTGAAGACCTGTTGGTGTGACATTTAGCGACACGAGGTCACTCCTAATAGCTGACAGAGGACGAGTCCTTCCGATACTATCGTGACGTTGCGTCTGCCCCAGGACGAATTCTAAAGCGAAGTATTTCGGGATTTCCTCTGCTCGTCTTCCTCGTCATTTTCTGTACCTAAACGGTCGTCTCAATGGACTTGCTGTTAACTACATGTGACTGAGCATTTCCATCTTGCATTCCGTAAAGTCACATGTATCCCTGACTGAAAATAAGAAGTTTATTAGGGGGATTTTTTGTGACAGAGAGGACAATGATTTCCGTGTATTTTCTATAGTCGCTTAAAATACAGATAATTGTGCTGCGAATAGATCTAGCAGAAATTTCTACGAATAGAAATGTCCTACCTGTGCAGATAAATGCGCAGCGCTATGTCATGCGGGAATGGAAGAGTTGTTCCGGGACAGATCCGCATTCTGGAGTGGTGTTCAGCGCCGATCACCCCACGAATATGGTTTTTAGGCATCCATCGTGACCCATTCAGGCAGATGACGAGCTGGGTACCCATCCTCGGGTCAGAAGCCACGTGGCGCCGTGGACTCGGCCGCCAGCAGAAGGAAATACCACGACGCGGCTGGTTCTCCTCTACCGGCTGCTTCCTAGAAGCGATAAGTCGCCACTCTGCAGCAGCTGTTAGCTGTTTTAAAGTTGAGCCGCTGCATCCGAAGGTCCAAGATTTTCCACGTAAGCGATAGTTTAGCGGGAAAATAAACTGCTTAAAAAGTTTTGCACCACTAACGTATCTGCAAAAGTTTGTTGGTTTGCATTCATAGGAAGCGCGGATAGAAGAATAAACCTTACGATACTAAATAAAATAAATTTACGGCGAAAAGAAAGCGAAAGAATGTCCAAAGAGAAGACAGTCTGTCCGAAAGTGCGGATCTTTGAAATCAAAATCTACTGCAGCGTAAAATCAAACACCCTGTTGCATAATAATGTTATATTAGAACAAATAAGCGCTCGGTCACAAATATTAAGTCAAAATTGACCAGGTTTCGACGCTACTATGAGCGTCGTCTTCAGAATTCGACTAACTGTTCTAAAACATATTAGGTATATAATACATTGATAAAATTAAAGTTTGTACTGACTTGAAAAGATGCAGTACTTAAAAGTCACATATTAAAAAAGATCTAAGCCGGAAAGGCGACGTCATGAATAGTTGTGGGATGGTGAGCCGCTAAGGGCTGCTCGTACTGTGAACAAGGGTTGCAACAAGACTAATAAAGTGCTTAGGTCCTCTTTGCTATGCTGTCCAAAAGGTGGTAGACACATTGCTGACCATAACTGCGGCGGCGCCATTCCTGAGATCATCCACTACGAGAGAACGTGTCTACGACGGCGGCCTGCGTGTTTCAGTTGGGCCCAGACGTGTTCGTGTCAGCAGATACCGCAGGCCACACCTTTCGGTTGATTACTGATTCTCGGATGGAGGTATTGACAATACGGACACAGTGTGCTTGTGCATTATAGTCTTACAAGAACAACATATCGCCGAAATATTTCCTGTATGTGCCGAAAATAGATTGGGGACTCTTTTGTAATAATGCACGGCTATCAAATTGTCCACAACAGCGATGAGAGGCGTCCGAAAATGGTACGTGGTACTGGCCAAGAACGTCATTCAGCCACCCGTCTACTACGAGGTGCATTCAAGTTCTGAGGCCTCCGATTTTTTTTTCTAATTAACTACTCACCCGAAATCGATGAAACTGGCGTTACTTCTCGACGTAATCGCCCTGCAGACGTACACATTTTTCACAACGCTGACGCCATGATTCCATGGCAGCGGCGAAGGCTTCTTTAGGAGTCTGTTTTGACCACTGGAAAATCGCTGAGGCAATAGCAGCACGGCTGGTGAATGTGCGGCCACGGAGAGTGTCTTTCATTGTTGGAAAAAGCCAAACGTCACTAGGAGCCAGGTCAGGTGAGTAGGGAGCATGAGGAATCACTTCAAAGTTATCACGAAGAAACTGTTGCGTAACGTTAGCTCGATGTGCGGGTGCGTTGTCTCGGAGAAACAGCACACGCGCAGCCCTTCCCGGACGTTTTTGTTGCAGTGCAGGAAGTAATTTGTTCTTCAAAACATTTTCGTAGGATGCACCTGTTACCGTAGTGCCCTTTGGAACGCAATGGGTAAGGATTACGCCCTCGCTGTCCCAGAACATGCACACCATCATTTTTTCAGCACTGGCGGTTACCCGAAATTTTTTTGGTGACAGTGAATCTGTGTGCTTCCATTGAGATGACTGGCGCTTTGTTTCTGGATTGAAAAATGGCATCCACGTCTCATCCATTGTCACAACTGACGAAAAGAAAGTCCCATTCGTGCTGTCGTTGCGCGTCAACATTGCTTGGCAACATGCCACCCGGGCAGCCGTGTGGTCGTCCGTCAGCATTCGTCGCACCCACCTGGATGACACTTTTCGCATTTTCAGGTCGTCATGCAGGATTGTGTGCACAGAACCCACAGAAATGCCAACTCTGGAGGCGATCTGTTCAACAGTCATTCGGCGATCCCCCAAAACAATTCTCTCCACTTTCTCGATCATGCCGTCAGACCGGCTTGTGCGAGCCCGAGGTTGTTTCGGTTTGTTGTCACACGTTGTTCTGCTTCATTAAACTGTCGCAGCCACGAATGCACTTTCGACACATCCATAACTCCATCACCACATGTCTCCTCCAACTGTCGATGAATTTCAATTGGTTTCACACCACGCAAATTCAGAAAACGAATGATTGCACGCTGTTCAAGTCAGGAAAACGTCGCCATTTTAAGTATTTAAAACAGTTCTCATTCTCGCCGCTGGCGGTAAAATTCCATCTGCCGTACGGTGCTGCCATCTCTGGGACGTATTGACAATGAACGCGGCTTCATTTTAAAACAATGCGCATGTTTCTATCTCTTTCCAGTCCGGAGAAAAAACATCGGAGGCCTTAGAACTTGAATGCACGTCGTAAAATAAAACCGTTAGGTGGCTTACCTGTGACAAGCATTCGTACTTGTCAGCCTCCACTCTCTTCTACGACGATCTTAAGACGTCAGACAAATCGTGCAGTTTTTGCTCAAGAGAACCCGAGTCAAAAGAATCTGACACCATTCATGGCCTTTTCATTGCATGTGTTCCCTCGCCCACCTTTCTCGTGCACCAAGGTGAGGGAGGGCTTGCACTGCTCGGCGTAATGGGTGCATGGAGGCCAAATTGGTCGTGCGCGTACGGCTGCCTAACGTGTGGGTTGACACAGCCTTCCTAGGTGTTCCCAATAAGGCAGATGGGATTTCCGATTATTCTCCTCGGGGTACCTAAGACGCTGACTTGCGGTCAGCGGTCACCAGTTGTTGTTTATTTTAGGCGACCATTAAGAAGCGTATGGGCAATGTTTTGTCGCTCGCAATAGCGAGTGAATGTTCGAATGACGTCGCCGTAGTGAACGACGATTCGGCGGGCAGTTCCAGTGTTCACAACGCTTCTTGTCGTGTGCTGATAATGCACACACATTCCTAGCTGGAAATGTCCCTTTCATATGCACTGACTGATGCACAGAAACAACGTTGTCCACTTCACAATCCAGGATACAGCATGCGCTATACTTTCCACTGGGATGCTGGTTTACTTTTACGTTCCTTTCAATCGTGGCTGCACAAACCGTTTTCAGTTCCTTCAAATAATACTACAATCGAGATTTCTGATAAAAAAACACACACTGTTGAAGAATAATGGTGAAGCCAATCTGTTTGTACCCAGTCCTGGAATATTAACATTCTGTTTAACAGTGCAGACAACTTTGATTATTGTTATTATTATTTCTTTCTTTTCTCAGACGTTATGTCTGGTCAAAAATGGAAAGTGACGCGGACCTTTATCAAGCGTGACTTCCTTTTAACTGTACGGTATATGTTGTACTGCATTTAGGAACTTTCGGGTAATTGAACATGTATCAATAATTACGGATTTCTGTAGTTGTATATATAAGTTCGGATGTAGCTGTATTGCATTGATGTACTGGTGGATATTGTGTGGTATGACTCCTGTAGTTGATAGTATAATTGGTATAATGTCAACTTTATCCTGATGCCACATGTCCTTGACTTCCTCAGCCAGTTGGATGTATTTTTCAATTTTTTCTCCTGTTTTCTTCTGTATATTTGTTGTATTGGGTATGGATATTTCGATTAGTTGTGTTAATTTCTTCTTTTTATTGGGGAGTATGATGTCAGGTTTGTTATGTGGTGTTGTTTTATCTGTTATAATGGTTCTGTTCCAATATAATTTGTATTCATCATTCTCCAGTACATTTTGTGGTGTGTACTTGTATGTGGGAACGTGTTGTTTTATTACTTTGTTTTATGGCACGTTGTTGATGTATTATTTTTGCTACATTGACATGTCTTCTGGGGTATTCTGTATTTGCTAGTATTGTACATCCACTTGTGATGTTATCTACTGTTTCTATTTGTTGTTTGCAAAGTCTGCATTTATCTGTTGTGGCATTGGGATCTTTAATAATATGCTTGCTGTAATATCTGGTGTTTATTGTTTGATCCTGTATTGCAATCATGAATCCTTCCGTCTCACTGTATATATTGCCTTTTCTTAGCCATGTGTTGGATGCGTCTTGATCGATGTGTGGCTGTGTTAGATGATACGGGTGCTTGCCATGTAGTGTTTTCTTTTTCCAATTTACTTTCTTCGTATCTGTTGATGTTACGTGATCTAAAGGGTTGTAGAAGTGGTTATGAAATTGCAGTGGTCTATTTATATGAGTGACTGCTTTGAGTATTTTGCTAGTTTCTGCTCGTTCTAGAAAGAATTTTCTTAAATTGTCTACCTGTCCATAATGTAGGTTTTTTATGTCGATAAATCCCGTTCCTCCTTCCTTTCTGCTTAATGTGAATCTTTCTGTTGCTGAATGTATGTGATGTATTCTATATTTGTGGCATTGTGAACGTGTAAGTGTATTGAGTGCTTCTAGGTCTTTGTTACTCCATTTCACTACTCCAAATGAGTAGGTCAATATTGGTATAGCATAAGTATTTATAGCTTTTGTCTTCTTTCTTGCCGTCAATTCTGTTTTCAGTATTTTTGTTGGTCTTTGTCTATATTTTTCTTTTAGTTCTTCTTTAATATTTGTATTATCTATTCCTATTTTTTGTCTGTATCCTAGATATTTATAGGCATCTGTTTTTTCCATCGCTTCTATGGAGTCACTGTGGTTATTCAATACGTAATCTTCTTGTTTAGTGTGTTTTCCCTTGACTATGCTATTTTTCTTACATTTGTCTGTTCCAAATGCCATATTTATATCATTGCTGAATACTTCTGTTATCTTTAGTAATTGGTTGAGTTGTTGATTGGTTGCTGCCAGTAGTTTTAGATCAACCATGCATAGCAAATGTGTGATTTTGTGTGGGTATGTTCCAGTAATATTATATCCGTAATTTGTATTATTTAGCATGTTGGATAGTGGGTTCAGAGCAAGACAGAACCAGAAAGGACTTAATGAGTCTCCTTGGTATATTCCACGCTTAATCTGTATTGGCTGTGATGTGATGTTATCTGAATTTGTTTGGATATTAAGTGTGGTTTTCCAGTTTTTCATAACCATGTTTAGAAACCGTATCAATTTAGGATCTACTTTGTATATTTCCAATATCTGTAGTAACCATGAGTGGGGTACACTATCAAAAGCTTTTAGGTAATCAATGTGTGCGTAGTGTAGTGACCTTTGTTTAGTTTTAGCTTGATATGTCACCTCTGTATCTATTATCAGTTGCTCTTTACATCCTCGTGCTCCTTTGCAGCAGCTTTTTTGTTCTTCATTTATAATTTTGTTCTGTGTTGTATATGTCATTAATTTCTGTGTATGTCTGAAGTTAATATTTTGTATATTGTTGGTAGGCATGTTATGGGGCGATATTTAGCTGGGTTTGCTGTGTCTGCTTGATCTTTAGGTTTCAGATACGTTATTCCATGTGTAAGTGTATCAGGGAATGTGTATGGGTCCGCCATGTAACTGTTACATAATTTAGTTAGATGTGAATGTATTGAGGTGAACTTCTGTAGCCAGAAATTTGCTATTTTATCTTTTCCAGGGGCTTTCCAGTTGTGAGTAGAATTAATTGTTTGGTTGACTTCATGTTGCAAAATAATCACTTCAGGCATTTGTGGTATCATCTTGTATGTGTCTGTTTCTGCTTGTATCCACCATGCATGCCAGTTATGTTGTACTGGGTTTGACTATATGTTGCTCCAGAAGTGTTCCATGTCTGTTATGTTTGGTGGATTGTCTATTTTAATGTGTGTGCTATCTATTGTCTGGTAAAATTTCTTTTGGTTTGTGTTGAATGTTTGGTTTTGCTTCCTTCTATTTTCACGTTTTTTGTATCTTCTAAGTCGTTTGGCCAATGCTTGTAATTTCTGCTTCTTTTCATCTAATTGCTCTATCGCTTCTTGTTGTGAGATTTTACTTAACCTTTTCCATTATCTGTCTGACATTTCATTTGTTATAAATTGTGTTAGCTGTCCGATGTCTTTTCTCAGTTTTTCTATTCTGATCTGTAGGCTGTGTTGCCATGCTGGTTTTGTGGGTTTCTTCTGTGTGTTGGTTTGTTCTGATTTCTGGCTAGTGTGTATATTTAGTGTAGTGAGTGCTCCTATATAAACCAGTAGTTGTACCTCTTCCATAGTTGTATTTTCATTTATGTTGTTGTGTATGATTGTGTTGATAGTTGTTATTCTTGTTTCGACTTGTGGGTTATTTGGTGGTCTATGCAAGAATGGACTAATGTCTGTATTTGTGTCTTTGTATTCTATATATGTCAGCTGAAATTTTTTTCTATATCTAAGATGTGTGTCACTTCGTGTTCTATTTGTGGTTGTTCTGGTGGCTGTCTTAAGATGTCGTTTTTCTCTGATTAATTGATGCGTGTTGTTCTTTGTTTGTTTGCTCTGGGATTTTTGAGTCCATTACTGTATTTTCTTCTTCTTCTGATTGCACTTTATTTTGTTCTAGTATTTGTTGTACTTGTTGTTTGATGTTTTCTAATTCTGACTGGGGTATCCTGTCATTTTTGATTATTACACGGATCTGATCAGCTAGTCGTTGTTCTGTTAAAAATTTTAATTCTGGGTATCTGGTAATAAATATTGTGTATACTTGTGATCCGTATCCAGTTGTGTTGGTTCCTAAGTTTGTTGCTTGGTAATAACAGAACATGAGGTGTCGGCTAACTTCATCTGACCATCTCATCCTCTGTCTTTGTTTTCCTTCTAGAGTGGTTGCAGGAAGCATATCCTGCAAAACACCTCTATTTGGATTTAAATCATTTTCCAGTTGGCTAGCAGTGTCGTTACCATTGTGGGCGGGCATAGGGTTCAAGCGTCGTCCCCGACCATGACGGCGCTTGTCCGAGGCTTCATTAGTTCTGTCCTGAACCAACTAATCACACTAAAAGGGGGGTTAGCCCTATTAGTGGTTTGTTCTTTTCGTCGCCTTTTACGACTGGCAGAACATTATTATTATTATTTTTATTATTATGACGATGTTGTACAGTTTTATAAATGTATGTGGGACTGGCTTTTAAAATTCTTTTCCTGTTTTCTGTGTAGTGATATGTTTCAGTGCCATAATTTGTGTAACTTCGTGCTGTATCTCGTGTCAAGTTAAGCAGTACATCAGTAATTAATGCTTTATATTCAACTGACTATACACGGGGTGTGTCAGCTGTCTCATAGGTAGTTCACAGTAGGTTACAGTACACTTGTTCGCCCACTGCTTGAGTATTGCTCACAATTGTGGGATCCGTACCAGATAGGGTTGATAGAAGACATAGAGAAGATCCAACGGAGAGCAGCGCACTTCGTTACAGGATCATTTAGTAATCGCGAAAGCGTTACGGAGATCATAAACTCCAGTGGAACACTGCAAGAGAGACGCTCAGTAGCTCGGTACGGGCTTTTGTTGAAGTTTCGAGAACGTACCTTCACCGAGGTGTGAAGCAGTATGTTGCTCCCTCCTACGTATATCTCGCGAAGAGACCATGAGGATAAAATCAGAGGGATTAGAGCCCACGCAGAGGCATACCGACAATCTTTCTTTCCACGAACAATACGAGACTGGAATAGAAGGGAGAACCGGTAGAGGTACTCAGGGTACACTCCGCCACACACCGTCAGGTGGCTTGCGGAGTATGGATGTGGATGTAGATGCAAAGGTAGGGACAGCTGAATTATAAGATGTGTGTGTGTGTGTGTGTGTGTGTGTGTGTGTGTGTGTGTGTGTGAGAGTAACATGTCTGTGAAGCGAAGGTATTTGCTCGTAACCTCCTACGGCTACTCATATAGTCACATGCTCATGTTTACCCTTTGTAAGAGAATTACGAATTCGGGTGTTACAGTGTGCACCTGCCGTGTTCCGGTCCGACGATCTTCCGAGTCGGGCGACAGTGTCCAGAAACACCAGACTTAAAGGTCTCTGCTGGCGTCCTGAGTGGTAAAATTACGTTATATTTTAGGAGGACAAGGCGAAGCCCCTTGTGGCGAGGAAAGTGCGAGCACATCCGCCCGACACGTGGTGCATCACACGTGTCTAAAGTAGAGCCGGCAAAGGAATGACCCCGACGGGTGGAGTGGGCACGGCGGGGCCGCCTTTCGCGTCTGCGCTAACCAGTCGTGCGGTGGCGTTCGGTATGCGTCGAATGTCAACGCCTCAGTGTTGTGGCAGCTGTGTAGACGACTAATGCTTTCATACGGTGCTGAAAAATGATAATAGCGCTGCCAGCTATAAGAAGCTTCTTTCGCCAAATGCTCAGTAGGCTCAAGTAGGCTCGTCAACACGCAGCAGCCAGTGTAGACGCACCGTGGACTCGATCAACATAATGCGGTACCGCATGCTGATTTTTCAGTAAGAAATTCCGCCATTTGTCCTGTGGTGTACAGTCATTCGGCACATATTCCCTTGCTGGTGTCAAAATTTTCATACACCTTACAACAGTAAGAAAATGTAAAGTAGAGAGTTAAAGAAGCGGACGTTAGGAGTACCATGCCTCGGATCCTAAAGTTCTGCCTAAAACAACTCCAGCTGCCTGCCGCATACTCTGAAACAGAGAACCGGTTGTTGTGAACGACTTCCTGCACGTGTAGAGCGACTCCATCCCCTCCCCCCCCCCTCCTTCCCGCCTTGCCCTCCCTAATCCCCACCACCCTTTCCCCCCTCGTCACTGGAGCTGGTTCATTTCTTGCTGTCAGCGAAAGTGACGTACATCGTTAAGCACAGCATTAAGTAAGCGTTCCTTTAAATGTATTATCGCAGACTGAAAGCTCACTCTGTCCTCGCTACTAGAGGCTGTGTCTTGTCCCCCTGAAATGCAGCACGATTTTACCATTCAGGACGCCAGTAGTCACCCTTAAGTGGGTATTATTGTATAATGTTTCTGGACACTGTAGGCCGACTCCAAGGCAGGTCCACACTGTAACACCAGAATCTGTAATTATCTTAAATTCAAATGTTCAAATGTGTGTGAAATCTTATGGGACTTTACTGCTAAGGTCATCAGTCCCTAAGCTTACACACTACTTAAACTAAATTATCCTAAGGACAAACACACACACACACACACACACACACACACACACACACACACACACAATGCCCGAGGGAGGACTCGAATCTCCGTCGGGACCAGCCGCACAGTCCATGACTGCAGCGCCCGAGACCGCTTGGCTAATCCCGCGCGGCGTAATTATCTTATCAACATAAAAATGACCATGTGACCATATAACTAGCTGTAGCCGCTTTAAGTTTCTAAATTGTCAGAGCATTGTGCTTGTTGGAAATGTGAATTCCTCTACAAAGGTATCAATAACTGTTGAAGGTTTGTACAAACGACTGTTGAGCTTCAAAGGCTGTGAAGGGTCATCGGTGTACAGTAGTCACAAATATTGTATTTTGTGTCAGCAAGGTCATAGTAGGCAATTGAACTATGCCAATATGCTTAGCATACCAATAGTAGTCCATATTTTATGAACGTGTCATACGTAAAAATGAATTCTAATAATTTGTTAGTATATTTACCTTAGGACCTTGTGTGAAAAACCTTTGGCGTTGATGTATGTTTGCAGGAAAGAGTTAAAAACCCCATACCAACCTTATTTACTTAGCTGAGACCGAAGAAAACTTCTCTTACACTGAGTTTCTGCTCCTGGAAACTCGCCTTTCAAAGCGTGAAAACAAAAACAAAAAAAAAAAAAACAAAAAAAATCAGTTGTAGGGGACTATGCAACTGTCAACGTGGTGAAGATATACTTATAATAGTTGCTGCCATCTTAGTTTGTTGCTACGGCATGTAAGTCGCTGTGCCAATAAATAGCTGCATAGCTGTTGGCGACCATTAGTTCTATACGGAACCAGTCATTTCACGATCCCCAACCATCTGCATTAAACTGATCCTCAGGTTTTGGGAGCCCGTTTTGAGACGCCTTGCGCGCTGCTCTCGTCACTTCCTGTCTGTTTGGCTATGTGAAAGCTGGTAGATTACCTTGTATGTTCTCCTGGTTGGAAGTGAATTAAGTTTCTGAATAACTCGTGCGTTGCCGTTGTCGATTTGACTGTCCCAGCTGCTATTTGTGTTCGACTGCTCTCCGCTTCGTTGACGAGCTCAGCAAGTCGCAGCGTTGAGCCTACAAAACAGAAAAAAATTCAAAGATAATAAACTGTAGTTAGGCACAGCTGGAAATATCTGTGGCATGTCGTTTCTAAGATAACTTACTACAATCAGAATACACTGAAAAAAATCGTAAGCAAACAACTGCGCAGAGCAGGAAACGGATTTCTGTGGGAAAGGTTGTGAGAATTAAGAAGTACAAGAATTATCTTAAGCAACCAACGGCTGCACAAGTTCGTTAGAAAACATTATAACATAAATGTATAAGTAACAACAGACAAGGATGAAACCACACAGAAACATGAAATTGATCGTAAATACCATAAATAAAATATTTTATTCAAACTACCATAAATGTAAGAAAACAAAACGTAAATATTTCGCCAGAAAGTAGCATCCGTCGACTGTAGAACAGTGACGTATTAAGTGACCACATAACGTCACATCTCTAGCCGCCTGCTGTGTGAGCGATATCTCAGATCGCTTAGCGAAAGCGCGGTTCACTCTCTCATCGTGTCCGCATGCTTAGCTGGGGGGTAACTTGCTTGCCTCCCGGGCAGTGGGCCCGGGTTCGATACCCGGCCGAGCTGGAGATTTTTCTCCGCTCGTGGACTGGGTGTTGTGTTGTGTTGTCCTCTTCATCATTCCATCCTCATCATCGACGCTCAGGTCGCCCAACGTTGCGTCGACTGAAATAAGGCTGGCACTCGGCGTCCCAACTTCCCCGAATAGAGGTCTCCAGGCCAACGATGCGATACGCGCGTTTCATTTATCTCTCTGTGTATTCTCTATATTCGAGATCTCCGTCTAGCAAAAAGGGGTTACACTGTGAAACCTCGCTATCATTGTATAGGCACAAAAATGAAACGATTCCGTAATACTGAATATATCGGAATAAAAAACAAATCTGAACGACATGTTAGTACATGCTGCACTTACTACTGCATGTGCGCTACATCCATCGTTTACACTCCACACACAAGGAAAAAATACGATTTTGAAAATTCCGTATTCTGGGAAACACCCCCCCCTCTCTCTCTCTCTCGTCTGTCTCTGTCTGTCTGTCGTTATCGAAAACTTTTCGGCAGTTAACTGCAATATCAGATCGTTGAAAATTACGATAGAGTAGTAAACGGTTTCGAGTATTGTTACTGTAGGTCTCAACTACTACATTACCATCTATTTCTGTTGCAGGTACTGATGTTAATGTGTGCCATGAACTTGTAAAATTTAAGAAAGTGGCATAGTTTGCCTCAAAAGAGAGACGAAAGTTTTGTGCTATGTAGAGAACGAGTCATAAAGTAAATTACGTCCTAGATTAAGGTTAAGCATCCATCAGTATATTATAATTCTCATTTTTCGCCAAAAAAGGTAAGAATGGCTCTATAGGGACAATCGTTTTGCTTTAGTCGTCTGAAGGTGCTCCTCAAGTCTCGAGTTCTATACAACTTTACGTAATACTAAACGTACTCGATCGGATAGTCTCATTTTCTGTGTAATTCCAAACCGGCTTTAGAGACTTCTTCCGACGTGGCTCTACCTTAACCAGCGAACAGTTTTTTTCTCATTCTGCGCTAAGACTCATACTTCAGTATTACATGCGTTGGCTTGTTCTTACATTTCGTATTTATTACAAACTGGTGAAGACTTATGGATGGGACGAATGCAAGTCGAAGTACGTCAAGCGTGGGAAAGAAACTCCCCATTGATAAGTACTACAAAGGTGTAATTACGGTTATACTGTTAAGAGGTGTTCTATGGGTTAAGGAAATGAAGACATAATATAATAAAGAGTTCATACCGTAGGGCTAATTTATATGTTCGCGTGACCATATATTTACGAGCCAAGTGCTAGTTAAATTGGTCATTCCGGAGGGCTAGGAGGGGAGGGGGGGGTGCTGCAAGTTAATTAGTCGAATGTCTACTCATTTCGAAGGGTAAAGTATTGTTCAAAACTTAGGAAAGATGTTGGTACCCATCACTTCTTTTCTTGTAGCAGAAAACAGCTGAGCTGTGACATTGTCGCAAACAAATGGAATGGTCTTGCGTTTATCTCTTCCAAGCTTTCAGCCAGTTTCAATACAGACATCGAATGCAAATTGTTAAAATGCCTGTGAACCACGTGTGCTAAATCACTGAGGCGTTTGGACGACGTCTGTCTACACTAGCGATGTAACGAGATGGAAAATCTGAAGAACAATCACGGGCAAACCTTATACTAGTCAGTTTGAAGGCTCTCTAGAGTTTGGTTATACGAGGAACGTTCACTAAATAATGCGGCACATTTTTGTTCCGAAAGCAGGTTGGTTTCATTCAGGATTCCAATCCACAACATTAGCCCCGCTCTTCTGGCTACAAAAACCTGTTTTTCAACATAATCTCCGTTCAGTGCATCGGCCTCACGCCACTTTACTGTGAGGGCCTGTATCGCCGCATGACATCCACCCTACTGATGGACGTCGAAGCTAACGTGAGGCGCCTTCCGTTGTCGTGGGGAAGGAGTAGTTCGTTTGCATTTTTGTCGCCACGAACACGTCGAAGTCGTTTCTTCCATTTCTTGAGGGTAGCACAGAACACATCAGAGTTGAGTACCCCAACTGATGGGCGAATGTGTGAACACTACCAACAGGCGTCGTGATGCGTAGCCAGGTGTCTGACTGTGATCCGTCGGTCACCTCAGTGAGAGTGTCCGCACGTTCCGACACTGCAGGACTCGCAGCTGTGTACGGCCGGCCGGCCGGCTCGCGGGACATCGGACAGGACTGCGCGACCTCTTGCGATGATGACAGACGCCTCGCCCAACGACTCATCGTGTTTTTGTTCACTGTCGGGTCTCCGTAGACATTCTGCAAGCGCCTGAGAACATCGGCGATTCTCAGACTTTTCGCCAAAAGAAACTTTTGGGGGTTATGAGTAACGTCGCCATCCGTCGGAACTTCTCGAAACTATACAGCTGAAGCGGGAATATTCCATGTCCCACACTGAACTGCGCATTTTTTTTTCAGTCGAAAATGCCTGAACGCTACTCGTAATTAAAGTTAAGCTACTTGAGCTACTGCAGACGGGAAACTATTTACTATATGGATATCCAAATTTATAGAAATGATGTTCGGATTGTGCGCTACAGGATTTGTGTTGTTGGTAGGGTTAAGTGTCACGACCTGCCGTTAGGCGCCGGTACTCGAACGGCGACGTAGGATTCAAACACAAGCAGCCGTGCGTGTTACGGTGACTGAGAGTCAACGTGGCTCTGGACAAGACGAGCAGGCCTTCACTCGTGAAGCTGTTGTATCAAAACAACAACAACAGCAACAGCAGTACTGCGCTTCGCGAGTACGGACGCATTAAAGATGTACGGAGTGTTCCTCTTTCGGCACAAGGTTTAAAGACCAAGAGCCGGCCGCGGTGGTCTCGCGGTTCTAGGCGCGCAGTCCGGAACCGCGCGACTGCTACGGTCGCAGGTTCGAATCCTGCCTCGGGAATGGATGTGTGTGATGTCCTTAGGGTAGTTAGGTTTAAGTAGTTCTAAGTTCTAGGGGACTGATGACCACAGCTGTTAAGTCGCATAGTGCTCAGAGCCATTTCAACCATTTTTTTTAAAGACCAAGATCGGTAAGTCTGAATTAACTGGCGATTTGGGAACTGTTTCCGGGAGAGGCCAACGGCCAATTGCGCCACAAACTGTTGAAGACGTTACTGTTACCACGGCTGACAATGCTGGACGCATTGTGCGATCTTCAAGCAATTTATGAGCTGTGTCACGACAGTTGAACATTCCATAGTCCACGGCCCGTAAAGTGCCGCGATCAGTTGTGAAATGGGACCTGTACAAACTTCCAGGCTGACGCCGATGCAGCTGGTCCTCATATTGAGCAACGTTTGTGACCTGGAATGCAAACATGTTAAGCAATTAACAAATATTACCGTCTCGTGTGGGAAGTGAAGAATGTTTCTTTCAGTGGTTTATTCGTTATTTCTGTTCCGCATCTCCTTACAAATGTTTTCACGAAGTGTCATTCTCTTACGATCACTCGTTTTTCATGGGGCTCTATCAAGCAGCGAAAGTTTAATTGTAAACACCCTGTGTGTTGGAGACGTATTTGAATGCTTACTCCATACATTACGCTCTCTTACTGTCAGTGATCTTGTTGCATCATTTTACGCGGGTATGCTTACGTCTATTGGTACATAAGTTCCGAAACACACAAATACATATTACCGTGTACAGTGATAGACAGAAATGAAATAGTTAGCAGTACACCCGCCATAAATATCTGATGTACCTTGTGAAACTTGTCCATAGAGCAGCAAAAACCTTCCGTACTATATGATAGTATAGAGAGATCCTTCGCCAGGTCGCGCAGTGTGTCCGCAGATCTCACGCGTGTGGGCAAATCGCAGGTCGCAGCGATCGACGGCCGATCGCTTGGAATTCCCATGCATTCTGACGAACTGAATGCCACGTGTGTCAACAGGTCTACGGCTGTCTGCATGCGACTCATTTGTCTAGATATTAAGAGTGATGATGAAATTTTCATTTCCTTGACTCCTGGAGAGCAATAGCTTTACTTTACTTTACCACTGATAAATGAAGGTGTAGTCCGAGTTGCCACCTCTATTGAGAAAGAGTACAAATAGAAAAACATTGACACCCTCAAATTTTTCAGTGATTACTATCATCTGCCGTAGATCCCTCGAACAGAAGACCGTGCCAAGCAGTTGAAAGAAAGCTTACGTCACACCCGTCTACACAAGGGCAACTGAAATGATACACGACACTACCGTTAAATTTCCTTGACATCAATTTGTTGTAAGACATTGGAACATGTTCTGACCTCAAGCTAACGATTATCATGAACAGAATGACTTCCTCCAAGCCAATTAGCATGGCTTCCGAAAATATCGATCTTGTGAAATCCAACTGGCACTTTTCTCACATGACATCGACAGCCATGGATCAGGACAGTTATGTAGAAGCAGCATTCATCTACTTCCTAAAAGGAATTGACTCAGTATCACAGCTGCACCTACTGTCGAAAGTACGATCGTGTGGGGTACCGAGCGAAGGTTGTCGCAATATTGAGGGTTTTTCGTTATGGAAGACGCAGCGTCTTATCTTCGGTGGAGAGATATCGACAGATGGAGAAGTAACTTCAGTTGTGCCTCTGGGAGATGTGTTGGGTCCCTTCCTGTTCGTGTTGCATTTTAATCACCTTGCGGACGATATTAACAGTAACCTTAGACTTTTTGCAACTGATGCAGTTATCTACACTCCTGGAAATGGAAAAAAGAACACATTGACACCGGTGTGTCAGACCCACCATAGTTGCTTCGGACACTGCGAGAGGGCTGTACAAGCAATGATCACACGCACGGCACAGCGGACACACCAGGAACCGCGGTGTTGGCCGTCGAATGGCGCTAGCTGCGCAGCATTTGTGCACCGCCGCCGTCAGTGTCAGCCAGTTTGCCGTGGCATACGGAGCTCCATCGCAGTCTTTAACACTGGTAGCATGCCGCGACAGCGTGGACGTGAACCGTATGTGCAGTTGACGGACTTTGAGAGAGGGCGTATAGTGGGCATGCGGGAGGCCGGGTGGACGTACCGCCGAATTGCTCAACACGTGGGGCGTGAGGTCTCCACAGTACATCGATGTTGTCGCCAGTGGTCGGCGGAAGGTGCACGTGCCCGTCGACCTGGGACCGGACCGCAGCGACGCACGGATGCACGCCAAGACCGTAGGATCCTACGCAGTGCCGTAGGGGACCGCACCGCCACTTCCCAGCAAATTAGGGACACTGTTGCTCCTGGGGTATCGGCGAGGACCATTCGCAACCGTCTCCATGAAGCTGGGCTACGGTCCCGCACACCGTTAGGCCGTCTTCCGCTCACGCCCCAACATCGTGCAGCCCGCCTCCAGTGGTGTCGCGACAGGCGTGAATGGAGGGACGAATGGAGACGTGTCGTCTTCAGCGATGAAAGTCGCTTCTGCCTTGGTGCCAATGATGGTCGTATGCGTGTTTGGCGCCGTGCAGGTGAGCGCCACAATCAGGACTGCATACGACCGAGGCACACAGGGCCAACACCCGGCATCATGGTGTGGGGAGCGATCTCCTACACTGGCCGTACACCACTGGTGATCGTCGAGGGGACACTGAATAGTGCACGGTACATCCAAACCGTCATCGAACCCATCGTTCTACCATTCCTAGACCGTCAAGGGAACTTGCTGTTCCAACAGAACAATGCACGTCCGCATGTATCCCGTGCCACCCAACGTGCTCTAGAAGGTTTAAGTCAACTGCCCTGGCCAGCAAGATCTCCGGATCTGTCCCCCATTGAGCATGTTAGGGACTGGATAAAGCGTCGTCTCACGCGGTCTGCACGTCCAGCCGAACGCTGGTCCAACTGAGGCGCCAGGTGGAAATGGCATGGCAAGCCGTTCCACAGGACTACATCCAGCATCTCTACGATCGTCTCCATGGGAGAATAGCAGCCTGCATTGCTGCGAAAGGTGGATATACACTGTACTAGTGCCGACATTGTGCATGCTCTGTTGCCTGTGTCTATGTGCCTGTGGTTCTGTCAGTGTGATCATGTGATGTATCTGACCCCAGGAATGTGTCAATAAAGTTTCCCCTTCCTGGGACAATGAATTCACGGTGTTCTTATTTCAATTTCCAGGAGTGTATAAGGAATTACTGTCTGAAAGAAGCCACAGCTATTCAGTCAGATCTTAAGGTTTCGCGGTGGTGCAAAGACTTGCAACTTGCTTTAAATGTCCAGAATTTTAAAATTCTGTACTTTACAAAACGAAAAATCTTAGTATCATATGACTACAAATCAATGAGTCCCATTTGGAATCGATCAACTCATACAGTACCTGGGTGTTACGCGTTCTGGATACATGAAATGGAGTGACATAGGCTCAATATAAAGCGGGTGGCAGATTTCGGTTCATTGGAAGAATACTAGGAGATTGGAAACAGTCTACAAATGAGGCTGCATACAGAACTCTCTTAGACCCATCCTACATTACTGCTCAAGATTGTGGGACCTATCCCAAAAGTGACCAACAGGGGATACTGAATGTGCAGAGAGAAGGGCAGCACGACAGGTCCCATGTTGGTACGACCCTCCGGTGAGGGTCACGGAGGGCACAGGGGCATTCAAGCAATCACACTTCCCGCTATCCATGTGTGAATGGAAGGGAAAAAACCCTAACAATTGTTGCAATAGAACTTACCTCCTGCCTTGCACTTCACAGTGGTTTCCAGAATACGGGTGTAGGTGTAATGTGGATTTTCAAGCTTTTGGTATAGAAATAGAAATTCATGGGAACTACATATCTATAGTGAAGATGTGCAGACCTCCATTTAGTGATTTTGAATTATATATCGCAACTAGACGAATCGTTAAAGTTTTTAACTTCCAAACAAAATGAGATGCTATTAAGTGACTGTTTTAATTTGTGTGTTCAGTGTATACCTATTCTACAGGTGCACTTACGTCGCTTATCATTTCGTGTAATCTAAATTTCCCTCATACAATTTACAAGAAGAGATAAGTAAACCAACAGTGCTGCATTTGATAACATTTCTATAGACTCTTCGATATTTCAGAAACACTGTGTTGATACATGCAGTTAAAGTAAAAGGCCAATAAATGAAAAGGACAAATTTAAAAACAATGGTTAAGGACTTCAACATGTATTTGTGAGATAATGTATTCTGTAACATAGCCTATAGTTGGTAGTTTCCAGGAGAACCGCTTCAAAACAAGTTTAATAAATTACAATTCCTGTTACTTTTAACTTGTTTTTTGCAAGTATGGGTAAGCAAATGGAGAACAACTGCCTCTGTTGCTAGGCATAGTTTATTTTACACCGTAGATCCCCACGAGAGTGACGTGTTAGATATGCTGGACGATACTATGAGTACTCGCTAAATCGATCGTGTGTGGCGCAACGCACTCGAAGCGAGCGGTCGATTGCGGGTGACACCGCCAGCAATGTTTGTCGCTCGTTGTGGTGCCCCTACAATCCTATTTCTTTGGACTCTCAAGGGCCCCGATCCTACTGCTCCCGCAGCAACTATGCCGTCATGCGATCTGATCACCGGCTCGGGGTGCAGCAGTTGACGGATCCCGTCTAACGTGTGTGATTATTTCTCCCGATCCCGTGTCCCACGCTTCTGCTTGGTGGGCAAAAGGTGAGCCTTCCTGCTCCACCAGAAAAGAAAAATCTTTCGTAGAGGTCGCTCGCGACAGTGCTTCTGGTAACCAACTTGTTAGTACTGTTCCTTGTGGTTGACTAACTCTTCGATAGAAGGATGAGCTTCCTAAGTCTTATTAAGACATATGCTAAGATTTAAAGGTTATTTGCAGTTTCAGTATCATGAAAGTAAGACGAACACGCAAAATTTAACTACTAGCATAGGAATATCTGTATAACTATTGCAGTGTGCACACGTATTATACAGATAACATACAACGTATTCCCGGGAATGTTTAATGTTGACACTGACTACGAACTGGCATTTTTCTGTAGGTCGTAAATTTCTTTTATTCTATCCGTAATAACAAACAACATTTTCAGAAAGAATATGAACTCTGACTCCTAAAAGTCGCATGAATTATCTGTTGTTATTTGAGTGACGAGTCTATGTTGTATGGTATTTGAAGATTAATTCTGTTACATGTACGCTCTTTGTAGAGAGTATAATCGCAACCCATGAAAGAATCAGTGATGTACTTGGTCTGTGTGTGTTTCAAAATTTTTCTGCTATTAGTTGACTGTCTAGTTACCGCTATGTACGGTTAAGATTGTGGATTCTCATTTATGTCATACTTTTTAAAACTGTTATTTGTTCCCGTCCTCATCTCCAGTAAACCTGCTGCGTATTTAACGAGTATATTATTTGATTCGGTACTTTAATCTGTGGTGGCTATTGTAGCGTTATTGAGGTAATGATTTTCACATTGTAAAAATTTTTCAAAATTATTACTTAAATTTCAACCAACTAGTTTGTTTAGAAATTGATTGACATTGACGGGTTGGATTATTGTGTCGCCGGAGTAACAGTCGTTCATTAATTGTATGCTATCTACGGAAATTTTTAATCTTGTAAGCACGCCAACATCTGAAATTTCTGATCTGTAGACTAGAACGCATCACGGTTACTTCGCCTGCAGGTTTCAAGGAGAGGCAGTGTAATGGACTGTATAGCTTCGACGTTCATTACTAATTGACGCTACTCGTATGGAGATTAGAAGCACGGCTTGAACTGCAGTGCGACCTAGGCAGGAGTGTACATGGTACACAGCGATCACCTCATTTGAGGAGCTACCCGACAAGAAAGGGGGACGCAAACCAACGAATCACTGCTAACTTCTCACCGAAGGCCGACGACGTAGAGACGTTCCAGATGATCGATTTCTACGACAGACATTACGACACACATTACTTGACTGGCAATTCCGTATACAATATCACTGGTATGACTGAAGCTGGCAGTTTAGAATAGCAATGTAGCGGCGAGCGCAAAGGACGTATAAACAGCTGTTTATTTACTGATTAAATACTCCTAAAAATGGGAATATGCTGATATAACTAAGTTACCTTTAGAGTTTTGACATAATGGTCAATAAATACGCCATGTTTGGCTGTAATTTTTCGTACAACAGACGGAAGATGCAGGGAAAGGAACATGTCTCAACAGAAGCATAACTACAAACATCTTACGTATTTTTGCTTTTGTACTGTATGTAAGCCTAAATAATTACGTTAGTCTTACCCGAAATACTGGCAGTATTTAAATAGTTTGTGTGCATTTTAGGGCGTTTAATAACCTAGTATTAACAAACTTAAGTTAATACTGTGCTTTTAGCCAGTTTTGATCAACTTCTGCTTTTCTTCGAATAGTATACTCGTTATGAAAGTGCTCCTATAAGTAGAACTTGCAATTTGTTGTTGATAACAAGTCTTCATTCATTTGAGTGTTCTTCCGAAAACTATAGTCTGCTTTAAACGTGTATGTATGTAACTTGAAGCACTTCTCATAACACTATTCTACATTGTATTGTTAAACACAACTAATACGCAAATCTTTGCACAACTGCAGAAATTCTTCACATCACGTCATAGCGCTTACAACGTCATTTCGTTTTTGGAAATAGTGTTAGTACCACACACGAGCTTCCTGACGCCGCCATCTTACCTCACCAATCTTCAAAAAATGGTTCAAATGGCTCTGAGCAATATGGAACTTAACATCAGAGGTCACCAGTACCCTAGAACTTAGAACTACTTCAACCTAACCAACCTAAGGACATCATACACATCCATGCCCGAAGCAGGATTCGAACCTGCGACCGTAGGGGTCGCGCTGTTCCTGGCTGAAGCGTCTAGAACCACTCGGCCACTCCGGCCGGCCACCAATCTTCAGACTTCCGTAAAAGCTACGTCTGTGCCAGTCTAGTAATGTACGTCTGTGGTTTCTACTATGCTGCTTCGCGGGCATTGCAGTAGAACACCGAAATTTACGATTTACTACTTGATTTTGTTTTACCATGACTATCTCTCTCTCTCTCTCTCACACTCACACACACACACACACACACACACACACACACACACACACACACAATCTCTTCCCCTGTGCCCCCTTCTCCCTCCCTCCCTCCCTCCCCTACCTGTCTCACAGAACTGCTGACCGCCTTTGTTTATCTTGACGATCGCCCTGGCAACTGCCAATAATGTCGCCGAGGTGTTGGAACCGCACGGCACGCCACGTTGTGTCGAGGTGCAGAGTATTTACCACGTAAAGGCGTGACCCAGGAAAACGCACGTCTCTGAGTAACGCCGCGTTTTCACTGCTTACAGTAGCACTGGGATGGAAACTGCGGCAGACCTTCCTAGCTAGTCTCTTCCGATATACTGACAACCTCTTACACTGGCAATCGTTCTTCCCGCGAACTGTTTACGTCAGTAACAGGACAGGTGGGAAGTGACATTGCGACACAAAGTTACTCTCCGCCACACACCGTGAGGTGGCTTCCGGAGTGTAGTGTAGACCGATAAATCAAACCAGCTGATAAAATTTTGCACGCGTGTCATACCAGATTGCTTTTGTTACAGTTTGAATTGAAATAGCGGTAACATTATGTGTGTAAAACTAATACATCGGACAGGCAAATGAAGACGAGAAAGATAGAAAAAATAAGTAAACTGTTCGTTATTTCAAAATTAATCGCCACAAACGTCAATACATTTATCCTACTGTAAGACAAAATGGCCAGTGCCTTCGTGGAGAAATGTTTGCGATTGCCTACTGAACCGTGACTGTACCCAGGGGTGCGCCTCTTTAGCCGAAGCAAATCGACGGCCACGAATGTCTTCCTTCAGGGCTCCAAAGTGGAGGATGTGTAAGGACTCCATAGCGAAACAACCCCAACACGTGGGCGTGCTACGCTGCACACGTTTCGCTATGGAGGCCCTACACATCCTCCATACAGTCCCGAACTCTCCCCGTGCGATAACCGCATGCTTTAAGAAACTGCCTCCCAATAACTAGATTCTCATGACTTTACTGTCGTTAAATGAACTAAAGAGGTACAATTTAGGTGGAAGAAACTTGTATGACGCTCTGTAAAGATACAACCGTTACTTATACCTACAAAAAAGAAGTCAGCGGAACACATGTACTTCGGAAGAATTCCAGTGAGGAATGTACAACACTGAAAATATGCTATACTTCGTCATGCTTGATCCTCTGTCTTACCACAAGCAAGTGAAAATCTGTCGGGAATATTTATACATATACACACCATATATGTTTCACGTTTCCTGTCACAGGCGTAGTGTAACTGTTTATGACTTTCTAATGATTTCCTGAATATGAAATTATTATTTAATTACGTCTCAAGTTCTTAGCTGCGCAGGGTGGGGATAAGGTCGATCGTTGAGGGGTGGAGGGTTAAGGTGCGTTCATGTAATTCAGACTTTAAATTTATCATGCATTGGTAAAATTATACATAACTAACAATAATTCCAGCCAACGTTGTAATGAACCACATTGACACGTTGGCAAACATACGAAATTAATAAAAGCTTAAGGGAGAAACAATACTCCATGGAGGGTGTGATTACTTTATATCTGGTTTATGAGTTGGCACAACTCTACAAAATAGAGTAATACACAGTAAAAATTAGATAGTTACTGTATAAAATTTCGTATGTGATGTAATTGATACCAGTATACCTCAGTGTATGGAAATGTAATACTAGTTGCTTGGTTAACATATGCAGAACACACATTTAAAGAAAAAGAAACTATTTATACATTTATGGCTATATGCTGATGACTTCCAATTTTTTTTTTACAAGTGGCTGACTATAAATAAAACATTTACCTGCGTCAGTCGCTTCTTTCTCATGGCACTGCGTGTTTCGATGGCTCACACCATCATCTTCAGGTTTTCAATTGTTTAAATACATAGTTGGTATTAGTGAAGAGCACAAACGCCGATCCACAGCAGCACACTAAGTGCAAGGCGGGTTATGTTGCTTTTCTTTTTAAGGGAAACAATATCGAAAAAACGCTGCATACTCCTACTTGTTGCATTTGTTCTCAACTGCACGTTACTCATATGTTTACATCGTCACTTCACAGGTGTTTAGTTTCGTTGTTCAGCTCCTTTGTCCAGCAATATAAACATAATTTATAGTGGGGAGGACATGCAACAATTAGCCTTTTTTTGACTACTTCCGACAAGAGTCGTAACATTACATGTCTTGCATTTGGTGCGCTGCTGTGAAAAGGCGTATCTGCTCTTCACTAACACCAGCTATGTAACTAAACAACTGTTTGCATGGAAATGATAGTATGGACCTACGAAACGCTTAGTGGCACAATAGATATGTCACTGACAAGAAAACTATTTTATTTAAATTTATCAACAGTAGCTGGCCACATGATGCCATCCTTTATGGACGAAATATTCAAGTGACTTAGTATTTCTGTTCAAGATCTGCTGTGGTATAGATGAAGTTGTTGGAAAGAAACACCTTTACTCTGCATTTGAAAACAGATCCGCTACCTGTCACACTTATTTCCATAGACAGACGGTCAGAGTTTTGTAGCTGGATATTTCTCCACATTCTGTGCCAGAGTTGGATTCATTAGAGAGTAGTTTTCGCTTCTGGTGTTGTGAACAGCTATGCTACTCGTAAATTTTTAGGGATTGTTAACCAGTTTGGTAAATCAATAAATGTACCGTGAGGTTGTGGTTAATATTCCCAGGTGAGCAAAGAGATGCCTGCAGGGTCTACCTCTGTGAACCCCACACACAATTCGAAATACCTTCTTTTGTGCAATAAACACTTTTATTCTAGGTGAGAAATTACACCAGAATAGTATCCCTTAAATTATAAGACATCACTAAAGGGAAATATGCTAAATATATTAACTTCTAATATAATATTGGCTTTTTTTATCCCCAACATTAGCAGTTATTCTTATGACAAAATTAGCCGAACCTAGACGTTTTAACAGGTCCACTAAATAATCACAATCGAGAACTTCGAACTTCGTGCTCTGTTTGTTATTTCATGTTGGCGTACTAGATTTATAGGAGGTGGGATATTTGACAGTACTGAACTGGATGAGACGTAGAACATTTGTGCAAAACCAGTTAATAATTTTAACAGAAACGCCGTGTACTGTTTCATCTGTGGGCGCTTCTTTGGTCGGCTTCCCAACGATGCTTGTCTTATCTCCAAACAGGACGAACCCCGCCTCTTGATTCAAATTAAATGGCAGGGAGTTAACATAAACAAGAACAGTAATTGGTCAATGCCAGTGATAGAACCCTGTGGGTCTCTCTTTGTAGTAAACCATTTATCCGCTGAGCGATGTATCCCATAAAAAATTAACTTCTGTAATAGAATATTATGATTGACGCAAATAAATACATTCGATAACTCACAGACGATGCCAGCTGGTGATATTGTACCACTTAAGAGATTTTATTATACGCGCAGTAAATGTATAAAACTGTACGCTTATTGAACCAGTTCAGACCACAACCCTGTTACTGATCCAAGAAGCAGACTGATTTTTAATCAGTACTGGAACAATATATTGAAATACCAACGAATCGCTGACAAGAACTATCTCTAACTGCCGAGTGGGAGGGTCAAAGTCGTATTTGTTTCGAAAAACAAACTTTGTGCCATTTAAGTTGTAAACACATACTTGCTTTATCACATATTTCTCTGACAGAAGAACAAACAGCTTCGTTGACAGATCCAGTGCCGTATGTAAACAACAGCAATCCGATGGACAAGAAAACATCTGCGCGTGCCATAGAGTCCCACATTGGGTTTATTCCGAAAATGATAGCTTCAGAGTCCCTTGAATTTAATTAATCCCTTGTCAGTGAGGAGAAAATTGTATCGCTTAGTCAAACTGTACATTTTCTGAACGTTGTGGTCACCAACAGCACGTTAAAAATCGTGATGTAGAAAAATCACATGAAGGCGAACGTATTCTATGAATAAACTTAAAAGTTCGTTTGGTGAAACACAAAGAATATTGTCCCACGTGTAATACTACTGTGATCCTCACCGTCATCAAAGAAGCCATATAGATCAGAATGTTCAACAGTAACTAGGAGTTAGCGATTATAATCTTAGTTCCGCGTGGAAGCGGACGTGCGACCTAACACGGCTGGGGCCAAGTTATTTGGTAATTGATTTTAGCACTGATTGATGTTAGTGTCACACATACGTATTCCATTTCACTATGTAAAAGTTTTGACTCTCACTAGACGTAGCTTACCCGCACTGCCTCCTACGATAATCTTTAGTTACCATAGAGATCAACAGCCGTATGTCAGCACAAGTATTCACGTCAGATGTCACGTGTACACAAAAGAGACCCACAGGTCAACAGAACGAGCTGGTGTCACTCAGCACCCACACATATTCTGCCACATTCGTAATGGGAGTTTTCTGAAGTTTGAGAAATATTGTAATAGTTAAACGATGAAGATCACAGTTCATTTCGTGGCTTATTTAAATTTACTTCACTGTATAGTTCTGCTCGAAGTAGAAGGAATATTCAGCTGTTTAAAACTGGTTAGAATACCAGATAATGTTTTATAATACGTCGGATTGTGTTCGGCTAAGACCAAAGGTATTTGATAGGAAGTTCAGCATCACACACATTTCAGCACAGTCGACGTCTTAAAACTCTTCAATATCGTAAAAGTGGACACAGTTATTGGGCTCAACACGTTAAGAAAGGTGAAAGTAATGATTAGCGCCTGTTAACTGGTAAGTAATGGTTCCAGAGAATCTCACTTACTACAGTTTGAACAGTTGCAACTAACAGTAAAAGTTCCTTCTTCATAATGGAAACAACATCGATAAATGCCTTAAACGAATGGGACATCTAAGCCTTAATCTGTATTTATTCAAACTTATTTATTCCACAATTTGTTAGGACTTTTTAAGTTATTGTCGAATATTTAAAAAACACACTACATTATTGCCACGAAACGGGAACATAAATGGCGAGAACTTTAAGGGAAAACAACTACGTAGGAGTAGCTTCGATACATACGGAAATGTCAGCGTGTTCACATGATGTACTTCCGTTTATTTCGATTCTCAGCTTTCGCTCTTCTTGGCAGAAAGGTAACTGATACACACAACCCGGAAAAATGTCCGAATATGTAACGCTGACCAAATAATGAAACTACGCGGACCAACAGTTTCAACATCGGTGCACGTATATTAACCTTCATACGAACACACACCGTCCGAGAAAACAGGCCTTGAAGGCCCAACAGCTCCGACCGGCCGCCGCGTCCTCCTAAGCCCTGAGGCGTCATCGGATGCGGATACGGAGGGGCGTGTGGTCAGCACGCCGCTCTCCCGACCGTGTGTCAGTTTTCGTGAGCGGTGTCACTACTTCTCAGTCAAGGAGCTGCTCCACTGGCCTCGCAAGAGCCGAGTACACCCGCCTTCCCAACGGCAAAGCCCGACAGCGGTTGACTTCCACGATCTGACGGGAGCCGGTGTTACCACTGCGGCGAGGCCGTTGGCGTATTACCGCTTATACCTAAAGATAAAAGGTAATAAAAACGAAAATTTATTGAAAGTGTGTGATGTAGCAAAATGAAAAACTTGAAAATGCCCAAAAGTTGCTCAATGTACAGGTGATACGAATAATCCTACCTTTTTAATAATTCTGTTTCTTTTATTTTAGCAGCCTATTTTCGTCGGGTACATACATTAATGTACGTGCATGGATTTGCGAACGTATCCTGCTATCAGCTCTATTCTTTGATCAGCGTTTCTCTCAGGACATTTTGCCGCCGTATGAACACCAACTATCTGTCAAACCACCAGGAAGAGTAAAATCTATAAACTAAAACGACCAGAGGGACACCATGTGAAAATGCTGCTATTTGCTTAAGTAATGCACCATTTTCTAGGTAACTGTCTTTCTGTTTATTTACATTATCACCATTTATGTTATAGTCTCGTGGCAGTAATGTACTTAGCTTTCTTAAACAGCTAAACACTCGCTAATGGCTTAAAAGTCGGAACTTTTTTTTGAAAGGAAGCTGTGGAAATAAAGGGGGAAAATGCAGCATTCGCTTAGTCGTACATTTACAGTGTGTGCCCTTCTTACTATGTACAGTTTACATAATTCACTTTGAACGGCCTTGGCGTGTGGGTAATCACAATCGGAGAATTAATGACGAGCAGCGCCGGGCACTAGCCACAGTCCCACCGTACAAGCTCACAGTTACATTGTGCTGTCCAGGTTCCCACAGGCTCACCCCCGACTCCATTGTCGTGTTCTCCTGTCGGATTCAGCAGTTACCGCCGGAAGTACTGACTTGTTTAAATCTCAGTTGAGAAACCTTGCGAAATTGGACAAGGTTCGTTTGTGTAGTTTGTGATCCAAAGTGGTGTCATAGTCCAATTTCTACAAATACAAAAAGTTACTGCTTGACAAGCATGAAGAAATGTAAAGAAATGTCGCTGTGCAGGACATATATATCACGGATGAGAAATGGATCACAGTTTTGTTTGGTGAACTGTTGCCACGGTGTACCAAGAGCACAAGTCCATGCGCTGTAGCGGTGAACTGTTATTAATCAAAGATGAGGTGCAGGACTGACTTACCATCCCGGCTGCAGCTCTTGCCTTCCACACAGACAGCGACCGACGCATTCGACGTAACGTAACGCAACGCAGCGCAACGTACTGTTAAGCCCCGCAGTGATTACGTTCTGGCTCTAGAGCGTTCTGTTTCGCAGGCAGCAAGTGGCTCGCTGCCGGACTGGTTCCGGAGTCACTTTCACTCGCCGGTCTTCACTGCGGCACCCACCACAAAACTGAACCAGGAACGCCAGAGGGAGGGCCGATGCACTGAGCCGCTTTCCAAATTCCCCGCGGACTTCAGAAGGTCCGAGATATGACGAGACTGCAGCGTGCTATTCGGTGTCGTAAGATATTAGACTGTAGTAACTGACCCTACTGTAAGTGAGAAGTAACTCAAAAGGAACTGAGTTATTGTTGAAAAAGATGAGTGTAGAACCACAAAAAAAGCAGATGTATTGCAGAAGTTGAACGACGTACCGTTGTCCTAATAAAACATTGAAAAAGTTAGTGCTTTGATGTTACCTACTCAAAACTTACGGAGAGCCATTTCATAATATAGTGCGTCGATGATAGACAACGTTCCTCAGGCGAACTGCGGCCGGTTTCTGCCGGAAGACGGGATGGTGGACGGCAGACGGTATGTGGTTGCAGGGAATGTCTCTGACCTGTCCTCAACGTTGTAGTGGTACCGGAAGACCGAACTGGTACAAAGCGAGTAAAGCCATACGACGTAATGACTGGGAGACACATAAGGACAGGTTTTACTGCCTAATTGGCAGGGTTTTCCCTATCCTCCGCGCCCATGGGCACCCTTCCTTCGCGACGTATGTGAATTGCGCCTGTTAAGTTCGTCTGCTAAGTGCAGACGACTGTAACGGTGTGCGTGTAGTTTGGTGTCGCTTTCGTGTTGGAGGTGACGAGAGGAGGGAGAGGGTGGAACCCGGTGTAAGCCCGCGGCCCGCTTCTCTCGAAGAGCACAGAGGAGGCCGCCGGATCACCATCAACAGCGTCGCCTGCTCTCACTTCACGAGACGTTGCGGGGAGGCTAGGAATTTAATCCGGGACTTTGGCGCAAAGGGTGGTAACCAGGGACTTCACGCTGCCACCCGTTCTGTCCCTCCTGCATAAAAGCAAAGGGAAAATTGTCAACAGCACGCATCGTACCCGAACAGGCACGCACTCAAGTACTGGCCACGGCCGGCGCTGCTTAACTTCGGTGTACTGACGGGAACCGGTGAATCCACCTCGGCACGGCTTTGGTACAAAATGCTTAACAGAGCGGAAACAGCGGCCACCGCATATTATGTAGACGGTTGAGAGTGATAGAAAAGTTGCACCAGATCATAGCGACAGTATCCGGTCTGTGATTAAATTGTCTGTGATTGATTAAATTGTCTGTGATTGATTAAATTGTCTGTGATTGATTAAATTGTCTGTGATTGATTAAATTGTCTGTGATTGATTAAATTGTCTGTGATTGATTAAATTGTCTGTGATTGATTAAATTGTCTGTGATTGATTAAATTGTCTGTGATTGATTAAATTGTCTGTGATTGATTAAATTGTCTGTGATTGATTAAATTGTCTGTGATTGATTAAATTGTCTGTGATTGATTAAATTGTCTGTGATTGATTAAATTGTCTGTGATTGATTAAATTGTCTGTGATTGATTAAATTGTCTGTGATTGATTAAATTGTCTGTGATTGATTAAATTGTCTGTGATTGATTAAATTGTCTGTGATTGATTAAATTGTCTGTGATTGATTAAATTGTCTGTGATTGATTAAATTGTCTGTGATTGATTAAATTGTCTGTGATTGATTAAATTGTCTGTGATTGATTAAATTGTCTGTGATTGATTAAATTGTCTGTGATTGATTAAATTGTCTGTGATTGATTAAATTGTCTGTGATTGATTAAATTGTCTGTGATTGATTAAATTGTCTGTGATTGATTAAATTGTCTGTGATTAAATTAACTTCTTATGTTTAAAAAAAACAAAACTGCTTCTAGATTAAAGCTTCAGTGTGGTTTGTAACTCTGGAAAAAGTTTACTAAACATGGGGAAATTAGTAAATGAACATATTTAAACGTTCGAAAAGATAGAATGAAGCTGCCAGATCAAAAAAGTAGAACAAGCAAAAGACATGGTCGTATCTCACTGTAACCCTGTACCCATACACACCATCGGCTGGTGTGTGAGTGAGTTTAATTTCAATTGTGTGTGACAAGTAGAACATTCACGTGAGTGCATTACCATTATATATGTTTGGTATTGTTACCAGGCCTGATGGAATATCTAAGGGGGTGTGAACAGCGTCACATGTTCAGCGATCGCCTTGAATGACACGGAGATGCCACATACTCACGTGAGACAGCTTTATCGGCACCTGGCAACGCTTGAATAGGGCGCCTTCCAGGGTGTCACCGCCGTGTTGTAAGCACGAGGTTTCATGTGCCACAGACGCTATGCCGGCTATAGCACAGCTACTGGCGAGGTCACCCAAGCCGGACAGGTCTCTGTGTAGGGCCTGACGAAGAGCGTCCAACAACTTACAGAAGAGAGGCCCGTGCTTCCCCAGCTGTTGGGTACGGGTACGGCGACCTCGGGTTTCCAGAGCCCGGAACTGGCCAGCACAGCCAGGCATCTTCTACCGTAAACTCTGAACATATTATAGGGACCATCGTTAGGTCCGGCGGTGGAATGTTGTGTGATTTGGAGAACGGGGGACCCGTGGCTTCACCACCCGGGCCGCGGTTCTAGTTCTAAGGCCTCCGATTTTTTTTCTCCGGACTGGAAAGAGATAGAAACATGCGCATTGTTTTAAAATGAGGCCGCGTTCATTGTCAATACGTCCCAGAGATGGCACCACCATATGGCAGATGGAATTTTACCGCCAGCGGCGAGAATGAGAACTGTTTTAAATACTTAAAACGGCGACGTTTTCCTTACTTAAACAGCGTGCAATCATTCGTTTTCTGAATTTGCGTGGTGTGAAACCAATTGAAATTCATCGACAGTTGAAGGAGAAATATGGTGATGGAGTTATGGATGTGCCGAAAGTGCGTTCGTGGGTGCGACAGTTTAATGAAGGCAGAACATCGTGTGACAACAAACCGAAACAACCTCGGGCTCGCACAAGCTGGTCTGACGACACGATCGAGAAAGTGGAGAGAATTGTTTTGGGGGATCGCCGAATGACTGTTGAACAGATCGCCTCCAAAGTTGGCATTTCTGTGGGTTCTGTGCACACAATCCTGCGTGACGACCTGAAAATGCGAAAAGTGTCATCCAGGTGGGTGCCACGAATGCTGACGGACGACCACATGGCTGCCCGTGTGGCGTGTTGCCAAGCAATGTTGACGTGCAACGACAGCATGAATGGGAGTTTCTTTTCGTCGGTTGTGACAATGGATGAGACGTGGATGCCATTTTTCAATCCACAAACAAAGCGCCAGTCCGCTCAATGGAAGCACACAGATTCATCGCCACCAAAAAAGTTTTGGGTAACCGCCAGTGCTGTAAAAATGATGGTGTCCATGTTCTGGGACAGCGAGGGCGTAATCCTTACCCATTGCGTTCCAAAGGGCACTACGGTAACAGGTGCATCCTACGAAAATGTTTTGAAGAACAAATTCCTTCCTACACAGCAACAAAAACGTCCGGGAAGGGCTGCACGTGTGCTGTTTCACCAACACAACGCACCCGCACATCGAGCTAACGTTACGCAACAGTTTCTTCGTGATAACAACTTTGAAGTGATTCCTCATGCTCCCTACTCACCTGACCTGGCTCCTAGTGACGTTTGGCTTTTTACAACAATGAAAGACACTGTCCGTGGCCGCACATTCACCAGCCGTGCTGCTATTACCTCAGCGATTTTCCAGTGGTCAAAACAGACTCCTAAAGAAGCCTTCGCCGCTGCCATGGAATCATGGCGTGAGCGTTGTGAAAAATGTGTACGTCTGCAGGGCGATTACGTCGAGAAGTAACGCCAGTTTCATCGATTTCGGGTGAGTAGTTAATTAGGAAAAAAATCGGAGGCCTTAGAACTTGAATGCACCTCGTACAACGAGGTGAATGCTGTTTTGAGGTAAAACACACTCTGGTGGACAAACCCTGGGGCACCTGCCGCACCCCAGTTGTATAAGGCTTGCTCAGGGACTCGGGGCTCTGCCTGGGTCAACATTTCTTTTCCTAGTGGCTAATGGGATTCCTATGGATCATCCAGTATGGAGTAGGAAGTATGGGGTTTATAATGAGGGAAGAAAAGTTCATGGAGTTGAAAGTTACGAGACGCGTACCCTGCAGTGAAGCTAAGAGAGCTTCGGAGGTGTACAGCTTCCAGTCTTTGCTACTTCTTGTTCATCGGCCCTTAAGAAGCCAGTCGCCAAGTAAGATCCCTCCACACAATCCCAGACCACAGATTCAATTACGAGTACATGTGGGATAAAAGCTACACTTGAACGCGAAATCATTCGGAAGCCGTCAGCAACGGACTTGGAAACTCAGCCGCATATCACAGCACACCATCAGAAGTCCAATAAGCCGTTGTGTCTACTCATGCAACCAACTCCTCACGTAAGTACCGAAAAAGACCACACGGAAAGTAATTGGAAATCGAAGAACGTGGCAGTTAAACCTTCGGATCGCTGAGTACTCTGCCTTTGCGATGGCGATGTTGAAAGCCACATGGAGGAAGTGTAGAGGCGGGCACCATCTGACGTTTCACTTGGCGGCTCGGCTAAATCACTGCTGCCGACGGAGGCCAGGGATAACCATCCTTAATAAAAGATTCCCACAGGGCCTTAGTTTTGCAGTGGAACTTAAATGGATATCGATTGCCTTTGGAGAATAACTGTTCTTGACCCAGGAGAGACCGTTCTGCATTTACTTACATGAAACTAATTGTAAAGTCACCGACACGTACACGTTAAGAAGCTACCACCCCTACTGAAATGGCGACGTTACTGTGTACAGTACTACGGGAAGAGTGGCTTTTTTCGTCATGGGAAATGCGACTCCTCTCCGCCATAGAAGCAATAGCAGTGGAAGTTTTCCCACCTGTTAAAATCATAGTGTGTTCTTTACATCTTCCATGTTACGGTCTGCTGGATACAGATGCAACTCTTCCAGGCACTCGCCTACCTATTCCTCTGCGTGGGTGACTTGAGTGCACGCAGTGTGCTGTGGCGCCACTTGTTCCAGGGGTCGAATTATTGAGCGCCTCGTCCATTCACAGAATAACTGCCTTTTGAGCTCTGGTGAGATGGCACACTTTTTCATAGCTACCGACTTAACTTCAGCCACTGAACTTTGTTTACAATTAGGAAATATTGCAACCAGCCATCATTTTTTTTAGAAATGATTTTATTGTACTGTCAGACGGTAGCGCTGATTTCTTGGTAAGTTTCACATGCATGTCCTACAATGTAACAAAGCTTTTCTGATTACGTTGTTAAGAACATGTTTTACATTGTATATAAGCTGTTTACACTGTACCTAATCGTTATCAAGGTTCTGGTCAACCAGGTCTGACGTCTGACCACCACGATGGAGGACTGCCGTCTAGTGGACCACGAACATCATAAGACATTCACATCTGCGTCTGCCATCCAAAAACAAGTAATGGACTCCCTGCCACATTGTGGCAGTCTTTAATGTACACTCCTGGAAATGGAAAAAGGAACACATTGACACCGGTGTGTCAGACCCACCATACTTGCTCCGGACACTGCGAGAGGGCTGTACAAGCAATGATAACACGCACGGCACAGCGGACACACCAGGAACCGCGGTGTTGGCCGTCGAGTGGCGCTAGCTGCGCAGCATTTGTGCACCGCCGCCGTCAGTGTCAGCCAGTTTGCCGTGGCATACGGAGCTCCATCGCAGTCTTTAACACTGGTAGCATGCCGCGACAGCGTGGACGTGAACCGTATGTGCAGTTGACGGACTTTGAGCGAGGGCGTATAGTGGGCTTGCGGGAGGCCGGGTGGACGTACCGCCGAATTGCTCAACACGTGGGGCGTGAGGTCTCCACAGTACATCGATGTTGTCGCCAGTGGTCGGCGGAAGGTGCACGTGCCCGTCGACCTGGGACCGGACCGCAGCGACGCACGGATGCACGCCAAGACCGTAGGATCCTACGCAGTGCCGTAGGGGACCGCACCGCCACTTCCCAGCAAATTAGGGACACTGTTGCTCCTGGGGTATCGGCGAGGACCATTCGCAACCGTCTCCATGAAGCTGGGCTACGGTCCCGCACACCGTTAGGCCGTCTTCCGCTCACGCCCCAACATCGTGCAGCACGCCTCCAGTGGTGTCGCGACAGGCGTGAATGGAGGGACGATTGGAGGCGTGTCGTCTTCAGCGATGAGAGTCGCTTCTGCCTTGGTGCCAATGATGGTCGTATGCGTGTTTGGCGCCGTGCAGGTGAGCGCCACAATCAGGACTGCATATGACCGAGGCACACAGGCCCAACACCCGGCATCATGGTGTGGGGAGCCATCTCCTACACTGGCCGTACACCACTGGTGATCGTCGAGGGGACACTGAATAGTGCACGGTACATCCAAACCGTCATCGAACCCATCGTTCTACCATTCCTAGACCGGCAAGGGAACTTGCTGTTCCAACAGGACAATGCACGTCCGCATGTACCCCGTGCCACCCAACGTGCTCTAGAAGGTGTAAGTCAACTACCCTGGCCAGCAAGATCTCCGGATCTGTCCCCCATTGAGCATGTTTGGGACTGGATGAAGCGTCGTCTCACGCGGTCTGCACGTCCAGCACGAACGCTGGTCCAACTGAGGCGCCAAGTGGAAATGGCATGGCAAGCCGTTCCACAGGACTACATCCAGCATCTCTACGATCGTCTCCATGGGAGAATAGCAGCCTGCATTGCTGCGAAAGGTGGATGTACACTGTACTAGTGCCGACATTGTGCATGCTCTGTTGCCTGTGTCTATGTGCCTGTGGTTCTGTCAGTGTGATCATGTGATGTATCTGACCCCAGGAATGTGTCAATAAAGTTTCCCCTTCCTGGGACAATGAATTCACGGTGTTCTTATTTCAATTTCCAGGAGTGTATTATAAACTGCTCCTCATGTGGGGACAGCCTTCGTCCCCACCCATGAGATTTGCATGCTGACTTTTCGTCAAGGCGCTGATGACCACGATGTGGAGCGCCGCATCATCACCCCTGCAACATTCTGTGTCATTCCTCCCCATTGCTCTGGGAGTATCAGCAGCCGGAGTAGGGGATTACCGACCTACACGCAGGCTGCTGTTAACACAAGAGAAACTGCTGTGTTTGGGGAGATACCGTGACCGGGAGCGTGGACGGCTGACGAATTGTGCCGCATTGTGTCGAGCGATGAATTGCAGTTGTGTGATACCCCGAATGACCATCGGCGGCGGCAATGGCGGCGACCTGAGGTGCGAGTGCGTCACGGAGTGGGAAGCCACCGGATGTGACTTCAGGTAACGACTGCTAGGGATTGAAGGAAGTCGAGCGGACATCCTGCATCTTCGTATGTCGGACAGTATCGTGGTGACATTTTTCAGCGGGAGGTTGCTCGTCCATACACGTCGTGTGTCTGTGAACTGCCTGCGTAATGTTTAGGAATTATCAGCTGATGGGACGCCTCAACCACCCCCTGAGGATTGTCTGTAGCCAAAAGATGATGATGATTGTGCAAACTGATGATGCCAATTCTGGCAAAGGTTGCTCCATCGGTAAGGAAGACTGAGGACAGAAATCCCATAACTGTGGTGGTGTGGCGCAAAAACCGCCGACAAAATCCTTCCCATAGAGGGAGATTCGCTGTTGATAATCGTTGCGCTCTTTGCAGGTGACAGGGGTGGTGGCGGCTGTCTTGCAAGATCACAGAGTCGCACTTCGGCTCAGGCCATGCTGGCGGAGCACTTGCCTCGATCTTGTACTAGGTTTCGTCACAATACCCTGTAGAACCAACACCGACTCAAAGGAAGGCCTCGGCGCTTGTTGGTGACGTCACGTCAGCTAGGCGCGGCGAACGCCAGGTCTGCTGCAGGCAGAAACGCCTGGGCGTGCTTATCACTATAAATCTCTTATTTTTGGACAAACTGTTTGGTATTGTTTTGGATTCTGCAGTTTTATTTAGATGAAAGATTTTCTTACTATCGTAAAGCTACAAATGAAGATAATAGTTCTGTATTATTGAATCCTGTCGAAACAAACGTAGATGAATATGAGAAGTTGCTTTGCCCCATTGCAAGCTTCGGAAATTTTACATTCAAGAAACGATATTTACTTGATCCATTTTGTTATCGAAACTTACCCCAATCGCCTTACAATGAACTCGTTTCTTTATTTACTTATTTTCGTTTGAGATCGTCACTGGAAATGTGAACTAATTTACATCTGTAAATGTCCAACTGTTGCCAGTGATTAGATTACAGTCGTTTTCAACGAAAGGAATTCTAAACAGGAAACAAAACAGCTTCTTACATCGAAAATACTGCTGAGCTTAAACTTTTTTAAACATGCACATTAGAAAAGATAAATATTCCCGTCTTGCAACTGAAAGGAGAAACTTGATAAGATAAAAAAAATTTATTTGATAAAACAAGTATCTCTTTTGCCTCTTCTTCTGTCCCCCACACCCTCCCCCAACGTGTACAATCGCAAGATATTTCATTAAAATTCAGTGCTTCTCACCCCATAGTCAACCAAGATACCTAAAGAAGAGCACCAACATGTTCACAGTCTCTTGTAAAAGCAACCCAGTACAAACGTAACTTCCTCAGATTTACAAATAAGGTAAAGAAGCACGAATTCTGTTGCTCCTCGACAATGAAGCTGTTTTTGTATGTGAATCCTTAAAACAGTTCAGGAGTACACTATTTGTTAAGAAGTGTAATACATTGCACAATTAATTGATTGCAGAAATCTCTCAGAACAATGTGCGTTGGTCAACTACCGCCAATAGTTTCACATTTTCCTGTGTCAGAGAGGGAGACACCACCATTATGAGTACGCCTGCAACAGACCCGGCGTTCGCCGTGCCTAGCTGACGTGACGTCACGAACGAGCGCCGAGGCCTTCCTCTGAGTCGGTGTTGGTAGAACGCGGTCCTCCAAATCTGGTGTTCGCAGAGTCCGCCGTTTCCCTGTGCGTCCGTCTGTCTGAAAAGACCCACGATCACACTGACGCCCAAAAAGGTCTTCAAATGTTGTGTGACGTGGTTGGTGTCTTGTGGTGGGTACTTGTTGTAGTGCAGCCGTGCTGTCCATCGGCCGTACACAAACTCCATCTCGGCTTGTTCCCTATATGAACACCGGACCATTCTGATGATGATGTTTGGTTTGTGGGGCGCTCAACTGCGAGGTTATCAGCGCCCGTACAATTACCCAATCTTTGCTCAGTCCAATTTCGCCACCTTCCTGGATGATGATGAAAGGATGAGGACAACACAAACACCCAGTCATCTCGAGGCAGGTGAAAATCCCTGACCCCGCCGGGAATCGAACCCGGGACCCCGTGCTCGGGAAGCGAGAACGCTACCGCGAGACCACGAGCGGCGGACACCGGACCATTCTGCTGCTTGCTGTACGCTGCGTCAATCACACAGCCTGCAACGATAAGGAACACCCGGTACGTGGTCAGAGGAAGTTTCATTCTTCAGAGCCACCTACCGTGGCAACGATACATTTCCGACACGTGTTCATAGAACGTTTTATTCTGAATTTCGAGTCAGGAAACCGTTCGTGCAGTTTGTTGTTATTGTTAATGTTCACTGGCCGGCCTAAGTGGCCGAGCGGTTCCAGGCGCTACAATCTGGAACCGCGCGACCGCTACGGTCGGAGGTTCGAATCCTGCCTCGGGCATGGATGTGTTTGATGTCCTTAGGTTAATTAGGTTTAAGTAGTTCTAAGTTCTAGGGGACTGATGACCTCAGCAGTTAAGTCCCATAGTGCTCAGAGCCATTTGAACCATTTGTTAATGTTCACCCTGTATGCTTACCTCATCAGAAAAGAGAAGGTGGGGTTTTCTATTAGACCCTCTCGTCAGTCATAGACGCCTATAACCGTTCTTGCCGCCCGTTTTTATACTTGCGTAGTTCGATGGGTCTCATGTGCTCCTTTAAAACTGGGTGCCTTGCTTTCCGCAGGCAATGTTCTCCTCAGCTGATATCTGTAAGCGCGGCTCAGGAATCGCTTCGCAGCTTTAGTTCCACAAGTACTTCTCTCCTTCTTTACAAACTTGAAAGAATCTGTCCTCCATACTTTGGTGGAATGAAGGTTCGTTCCAGAGAAATGACAGAGCCCCCCCCCCCTCCCCCCGTCCCCCCCTCAGCAGTAGGGTTGTTTGCGGACTGAATGTGACGCTGTACAATACAGTGTAAGTGGCTTTGAAGTTTCCTAACGGTGCGGTACTGGCAGAATTGAGGTCGTGAGAGGGGGGGTCTTGAGACTTCCATGTATAGCTCAGTCGGTCAAAGTATTGGTCGCAAAAGACAAGATTCAGGGTTCGAGTCTCGGTACGGAAGTTTCAAAACAGCACGCAGTGCGCTGCGGAGCGAATGTTTCGTTCTACGTATTCAACTTGCAAATTATATGCCCTCGTATCCATAAATCATTTTTAACTACACACATTTAAAGGCTTGTAGGGCTACTTCGGCTCAAAATAGTACGTAAGGAATGATAATGAAGCTGGAAGGAGATATAAGAGAAGAAGAATGTGTATATACTAGTATATATAGTGTGTATGTGTACAGGATCCCGAGAGAACACACTGATGAAAGTAGCCTTGAGCAAGCGCAAAGTGGACTGTTGATGATGAGGGCGTGGGAGGAGGAAGGGAAAACACATTGAGAGGAGGTGGTAATGCCGGAAAAAAACTCGTGCCTCAAGGCGCCGTCGAACAAAAAACGTGAAACAACAGTTCAAGGAAGGGAGGGATACTCTCTGAGAAGCGGCAGTGACGTAACAGCTATTTGCAGCAGTAATCTCCTCCCATTTTCCTGTGGAACAAGTTTCGAGAAACCTAAGTGCGCAACGTACCACCTAGCTTAAGAGTTGCATCAGACAGAAGCGTGTTGTCGAATAACTCACCGAATTGAAACAAACTGCTAGTGACTTCCACATGACTGATTTTTTTTCCCTTTAAATGCAAACATTACAGTGCGTTCAGTGTAAAAGCGGTAAGTGGGAAGGAAAACAGAAAATAGCGCTATAGCTCTACCTGATTTACTGCAGATAGCGTTGATGGCGATGTCTTTCTAGGATGCTTATATACAAAAGATTTACCATGCTCCAGGTGGTTACCTGGAGTTCTGCCGTTAAATTAAGTTCCCTTAATGATGCCATTTTTCTTCTCATATACATGTTGATGGTTCACGGAAATTGTTTCTAATAACCCTACAATAATAGACGTCAGCTGGTGGTATCTGGAGACAGTAGTCTTTCAGAAATAATCTTGTCACTGTTAAATCTCTCAGTGTAGTCACGTGGC
This sequence comes from Schistocerca cancellata, assembly GCF_023864275.1. Classification (NCBI taxonomy): domain Eukaryota; kingdom Metazoa; phylum Arthropoda; class Insecta; order Orthoptera; family Acrididae; genus Schistocerca; species Schistocerca cancellata. The sequence goes on from NC_064634.1 coordinate 14,446,400, forward strand.
GTAGGACATGTGCCTCGTCGAGGACTCATCTCACTAGTTTCCCGGTATGCAGTATGTGCCACTAAGGATGCGTTAAGTCTCCAGCGGGCACGTGTGTACTAAATGCGCTGTGAATGCTGTGCCGCCTGCATTGTGGAAACCCAGCGAGCTTTTAGCACCCTCATGGCGGAGTATCAGAGTATGAGCGCCATGTTCGGCTGGCGCAGCACCACCGCGACTGTGGGTAGGCTGTTAAGTTTCGAGAAGCACGAATACTTGCTAGATAGCTGTGGACGCGTCCTCGCAAAATAAGAGAGGCAACTGAAATCCCGGAGCAGCCTGACACCAGCACAGAAGACGAGACGGCTACGGGCCTGAGACGTTGTGACTGCCGGAAGTCGCGATACAACGAGCCGCGTGTGATCGTAGGGCAGCGGCTGAACAACCAGCGCATGGACGACTGGCGTCGTCAGACTGCTACCAACACCAGGAAAACAGGTGCCCCAAGATGGTGGTGGTGGTGGTGGTGGTGGTGGTGGTGGTGGTAAGTTCCTGTGGGACCAAACTGCTGAGGTCATTCGTCCCTAGGCTTCCGCACTACTTAAACTAACTTACGCTAAGGACAAAAAACACACACACACACACACACACACACACACACACACACACACACACACACACGAGGGAGGACCTGAACCTCCGACGGGGGGACCGCGCGAACCTTCACAAGGTGCATCAGACTGCGCGGCTACCCGGCGCGGCAGGGCCCCAAGAACTTGTCGCTGATTCGTAGCAGGTCACCAGTTACCAGCAAGCTGTGTAAACCCCCCCCCCCCCCCACCCCCGGCCGGCCGAGGTGGCCGAGCAGTTCTAGGCGCTACAGTCTGGAACCGCGAGACAGCTACGGTCGCAGATTCGAATCCTGCCTCGGGCATGGATGTGTGTGATGTCCTTAGGTTAGTTAGGTTTAATTAGTTCTAAGTTCTAGGCGACTGATGACCACAGATGTTAAGTCCCACAGTGCTCAGAGCCATTTGAACCATTCTTGTCATTTTGTTACGTCTCCACAGCCATCCACCTTCATCTACATTTGTACTCAGCAAGCCAACGGTGTCTAGCGGAGGGCACTTTACGTGCCACTGTCGTTGCCTCCCTTTCCTGTTCCAGTCGCGTATGGTTCGCGGGAAGAATGACTGCCGGAAAGCCTCCGTGTGCGTTCGAATCTGTCTAATTTTACATTCGTGATCTCCTCGGGAGGTATAAGTAGGGGGAAGCACCCTCTCGAAACCTGGACAGCAAGCTACACCGCGAAGCAGAGCGCCTCTCTTGCAGAGTCTGCCTCTTGAGTTTGTTAAACATCTCCGTAACGCTATCACGGTTACCACATAACCCTGTGACAAAACGCGCCGCTCTTCTTTGAATCTTCTCTATCTCCTCCGTCAACCCGATCTGGTACGGATCCCACACTGATGAGCAATACTCAAGTATAGGTCGAACGAGTGTTTTGTAAGCCACCTCCTTTGTTGATGGAATACATTTTCTAAGGACTCTCCCAACGAATGTCAACCTGGTACCCGCGTTACCAACAATTAATTTTATGTGATCATTCCACTTCAAATCGTTCCGCACGCATACTCCCAGATATTTTACAGAAGTAACTGCTACCAGTGTTTGTTCCGCTATCATATAATCATACAATAAAAGATCCTTCTTTCTATATATTCGCAATACATTACATTTGTCTATGTTAAGGGTCAGTTGCCACTCCCTGCACCAAGTGCCTATCCGCTGCAGATCTTCGTGCATTTCGCTGCAATTTTCTAAGGCTGCAACATCTCTCTATACTACAGCATCATCCGCGAAAAGCCGCATGGAACTTCCGACACTATTTACTAGGTCTGCGCTGATTGCATACAACCAACTGGCTCACACATACTGCTTTACCGTCGTGGTTAACGTTAGTGGTGGAGGGACATACGGACGCCTGAAATCAGTCCCAGACCATTTACTGCTCTCCAGAGTGACCAGTCAGCTACTGTAGTTGAGGTGGGGTAATATTTTGTCCGGTTCATTTAGTTGTCTTCGCTGATGACCCTCGAAATAGCCTTGAGACTGATCCTTTACACCCACTGCTCTCGAGAGGAACAGACAGCTATTGTCTGTTCACTTCCTAAAGACCCACGGCGTGGCGGCTAACGACAGTCGCCGTTTCGAATGGCTTCACTCTGTACAGACAGGTGTTCCCGTGTCGCCAACCTGTCGTAGTTGGCGGTCGACCGTGTCTCGTGTCGTAAACAAGAGCAGTTGTATTTTAACGTATGGATTTCGAGATCACGAAAATGTAACATGCATTTGATTTGGTTCAAAGTTGATATGCTCATTGAAGATACTCTTCCTTCAAAATACGTGGTAGTTGCTGCACAAATTAAATTTATTATTACGGGTACTTGAAAGTCGTTTGCTAGTACTAAAAACACTTGCATTTTTACCGTACACGTTCGATCCACTCACTTGAACAGTATCAAGGGTAGTATTTTTGCCTGATTCCGCTTACATCTGGAAATGTCGTCTGCTTGTTCATTTATTACGACTAGAAACTACGGATGTCAAATACCTTTAATAATTGTAAACCAGCTACCAACACATTGGCCAAATGTGATTATGTTTCATAATTTGCCTTACACGCATGCAATTTTCCTTATGTCTACCGGAAATAAGTGAATATAATTCCGAAGACGCACGTGGTCTGTTCAAAAAATCGCGGAACTTTGTCCACAAAGTTTTTCTACGCATATCTTTTACTTATTGTGCATAGTTTCCTTCGAAGTACTCTCGTCCACAAATGATTGCCGTTTTCACTTTCGGAAGCAGTTTTGAGTTTCGGTACACCTCTTGCTGGATCGCGCGAAGCGCTGTCTGCGAAATTTCTTTTATCTCGCCTATCATTGCAAATCTTCGCCCTTTCAGCGGGGCTTTCAACTTTGGAAATAAAAGGAAGTCCGCAGGGGCCAGGTCTCGATAATACGGAGGCTGAGGCAACACAATGATTTCGTTTTTGTGGAACAGCCGCACACCAACGGGTATGAATACGCGGGTGCGTTATTGTGGTGCAAGAGCCACGACTTGTCTCGCCACATGTCAGGCCTTTCCCTTCTCGCATTTCGTTGCAGACGTCCCACATGTCCCGACAGCACCACTGGTTAACAGTGTGTCGGTGTGGCACGAATTCGTGACGAACTAATCCCTCAGAGTCAAAGAAAGCTATCAGTATGGGTTCGACATTTGGACTGACTTGGCGAGCTATTTCTGGATTTGGAAATTCTTGGTAAGTAGCTATGGGGCCAGACTGTTGTGGTCACTGGTCCCTAGGCTTACTCACTACTTAATCTAACTTAAAGTAACTTACGCAAAGGACAATACATGCACACATGCCCGAGGAAGGACTCGAATCTATGGCGGGGGAGCCGCGCGAACCCTGGCAAGGCGTCTTAGACCGCGCGGTTTTCGTCTTAGACCGCGCGGTTTTCGTCTTAGACCGCGCGGTTTTCGTCTTAGACCGCGCGGTTTTCGTCTTAGACCGCGCGGTTTTCGTCTTAGACCGCGCGGTTTTCGTCTTAGACCGCGCGGTTTTCGTCTTAGACCGCGCGGTTTTCGTCTTAGACCGCGCGGTTTTCGTCTTAGACCGCGCGGTTTTCGTCTTAGACCGCGCGGTTTTCGTCTTAGACCGCGCGGTTTTCGTCTTAGACCGCGCGGTTTTCGTCTTAGACCGCGCGGTTTTCGTCTTAGACCGCGCGGTTTTCGTCTTAGACCGCGCGGTTTTCGTCTTAGACCGCGCGGTTTTCGTCTTAGACCGCGCGGTTTTCGTCTTAGACCGCGCGGTTTTCGTCTTAGACCGCGCGGTTTTCGTCTTAGACCGCGCGGTTTTCGTCTTAGACCGCGCGGTTTTCGTCTTAGACCGCGCGGTTTTCGTCTTAGACCGCGCGGTTTTCGTCTTGGAGAAAATTTCCCAACCAACTGGATACATCTCGTTCTGATTTGCGCTATCCAAAAGTTCTTCAGAGATTGCGAGGTCAAGGAGGTCTTTCTGATATTGACTCGTATGCCGTGGGATGAACTTGGCAGCAACTCGGTGCATTCCAAGGTACTGTGTCAGGATTTAATGACATGATCGAACTGAAGTGTTATATTCCTCTGCAATCTCTCGGACACTGTCTTCGATTGGCACGCATAACGTCGTTGACGTTCCTGACACGAACATCGTCGGTAGACGTCGAAAGGCGCCCTGAACGAGGGTCGTCTTTGACTTCCGTCCGGCCATTTTTAAACCGTGTTAACAATTCCCGACACAGAGTACGGTTTAAGCACTCATCACCATAGGCTTCCTGTATCATCTGCTGTGTCTCTGTAAAGATTTTCTTGAGTTTGGCGCAAAATTTAATGTAGACGCGTTGCTCCTCTAACTCTGCCATTTCGAAGTTCGCAAACTGTGCGACGCGACGTTCCACTCAACCCAGCACTGAACGATAACAGACAGACATACAGCAATGAAACTTCCGGCAGCTAAATATTAAACACAGTCGTGTGCAAAGATGCCAACGTTCATTTGGCTCCAACACACCATTGGCGCGAAATGACGAATATATCCGGAATTTTGTGAACAGACTTCGTACACGGTCTTTGGGGTTATATTGAAACAGCGGTTTGCGACCGTCGCTGCGCCGCGGCTGTTTAGAAAGTGGACAGATAACAGTTCTCTATCATCAAAAGGCGCATGGCTCTTCGGCTGCGCGCCTTAACCGAAATACTTGCAACAAAGGCACAGAGCGGTGTACGATACCTCTGCCGGCAGGTATGGCGTTGACATGTTGCCTCTTCACGTTGGGCGAATCTCCGAAAACTGCGGAAAGTAATACACTGGTGAGCAAGTGAACGAGGCCTGCACCGGCCGTTGGTGTGGCAGTCCGGCGGAAAGAGAGGCAGACACGCGCGATGTCAGCGCGTCCGACCCCAGCCGGGTTGTTGGTGAGCAGCGCACGGAAGATTTCATCTCGGAGATCTTGTGGCACTGGGCGTTGCACATGCGCTGTGTCTAGGGTGAAGTGGAAGTACTTGCCGACGAAGGGGTCGTCGCCGTCGACTGTGGCGGGGTAGAATAGCGGACAGCTCGGCCACAGGACAGCGAATAACACGCCACATTAGTAATGGAGGAAAACAGCCGGTGAGCAGCCACGGCATCCAGAACCATCTTCCTGTTACGGCAAACAGAAGACACCACCTCAGTCGTGTAATACCTCTGATCATTGCACGCCTCAGGGAACCAACAGTAATACTTGCAGTGGAACACCGTCAGTGGATACTCGAAGCGTGGACCGACGAGTCGCGATGCGTGCTGCTACAGGGTGTTTCAAAAATGACCGGTACATTTGAAACGGCAATAAAAACTAAACGAGCAGCGATAGAAATACACCGTTTGTTGCAATATGCTTGGGACAACAGTACATTTTCAGGCAGACAAACTTTCGAAATTACAGTAGTTACAATTTTCAACAACAGATGGCGCTGCGGTCTGGGAAACTCTATAGTACGATATTTTCCACATATCCACCATGCGTAGCAATAATATGGCGTAGTCTCTGAATGAAATTACCCGAAACCTCTGACAACGTGTCTGGCGGAATGGCTTCACATGCAGATGAGATGTACTGCTTCAGCTGTTCAATTGTTTCTGGATTCTGGCGGTACACCTGGTCTTTCAAGTGTCCCCACAGAAAGAAGTCACAGGGGTTCATGTCTGGCGAATAGGGAGGCCAATCCGCGCCGCCTCCTGTATGTTTCGGATAGCCCAAAGCAATCACACGATCATCGAAATATTCATTCAGGAAATTAAAGACGTCGGCCGTGCGATGTGGCCGGGCACCATCTTGCATAAACCACGAGGTGTTCGCAGTGTCGTCTAAGGCAGTTTGTACCGCCACAAATTCACGAAGAATGTCCAGATAGCGTGATGCAGTAATCGTTTCGGATCTGAAAAATGGGCCAATGATTCCTTCGGAAGAAATGGCGGCCCAGACCAGTACTTTTTGAGGATGCAGGGACGATGGGACTGCAACATGGGGCTTTTCGGTTCCCCATATGCGCCAGTTCTGTTTATTGACGAAGCCGTCCAGGTAAAAATAAGCTTCGTCAGTAAACCAAATGCTGCCCACGTGCATATCGCCGTCATCAATCCTGTGCACTATATCGTTAGCGAATGTCTCTCGTGCAGCAACGGTAGTGGCGCTGAGGGGTTGCCGCGTTTGAATTTTGTACGGATAGAGGTGTAAACTCTGGCGCACGAGACGATACGTGGACGTTGGCGTCATTTGGACCGCAGCTGCAACACGGCGAACGGAAACCCGAGGCCGCTGTCGGATCACCTGCCGCACTAGCTGCGCGTTGCCCTCTGCGGTTGCCGTACGCGGTCGCCCTACCTTTCCAGCACGTTCATCCGTCACGTTCCCAGTCCGTTGAAATTTTTCAAACAGATCCTTTATTGTATCGCTTTTCGGTCCTTTGGTTACATTAAACCTCCGTTGAAAACTTCATCTTGTTGCAACAACACTGTGTTCTAGGCGGTGGAATTCCAACACCAGAAAAATCCTCTGTTCTAAGGAATAAACCATGTTGTCTACAGCACACTTGCACGTTGTGAACAGTACACGCTTACAGCAGAAAGACGACGTACAGGATGGCGCACCCACAGACTGCGTTGTGTTCTATATCTTTCACATCACTTGCAGCGCCATCTGTTGTTGAAAATTGTAACTACTGTAATTTCGAAAGTTTGTCCGCCTGAAAATGTACTGTTGCCCCAAGCATATTGCAACAAACGGTGTATTTCTATCGCTGCTCGTTTAGTTTTTATTGCCGTTTCAAATATACCGGTCATTTTTGAAACACCCTGTACACGCCTACGGCGGCGTACGAGTACGGTGAAACACAGATGCAGCGACTGACCGTGCTCTCCAGCAGTGCGCCACCGTACACTCAGTGGTGAACGCATTGTTTTGCGGCGGACTGTTACGTGGCATTAAACGGAGCCTCTGATACGCCAGCTACCCTGTCACCCGCTCCCACGTGATTCGTGTGTCAGCTTAGGGCTCTGCGCAGGTTGCCTGTAGCTTCAGGAGGCCAGTGCTCCGCTCCATTGCAGCCGAAATGTGACAGAATGGCTTCAGGAATTTTGTACGGACAAGAGAGTATTAGCGTGACCTCAAAGAGTCGCCTTGACTGCATACTCGAAACATTTGGGACGCCACTGAATGAATTGGCGCGCTTCAGACAGCTCCGTTCCGTCTCCGGTCACTTGTACGTCTCGTTGATCAGTCACGTGTCAGTGTGTTCCTTCAACGCTGTTGGTACCTCGCTTGAGCAGATGCGACGAGGTGACGCCGTGGAGAAGACGGTGCTACTCGATGCGCGGGGTGTGTGTGTCTGATTCGGTCGCACATGAGCTTCAGTCTCGGTGTTGCTCAAGTCAGTTCCTGTAGACAACGCTTAATCGGTTAAGTGTTGGGAGAGCTCCAGATCATAAGAACGGAGCGGCCTGCAAACCCGCCCGTTGTTAATTCCGCGGCACGTTCACGGTACCTGCTGGTTACGAGCCCGCCGTTTCTCTCGCATTGACTGTACGGTCTGCACAGATTGTTTTGGTCGTTTCTCTTTAATCGAATTTTTATGTTTACAAGTTGCAACGGCGAATTCTCACGCGAATTAAGGCCATAGAAGCATCGTCTCTGAACAAACAGCGATTCCGGTAGCTAGAATCCAAGATTTTTTGTTTCTACGCCTTCGGCGTTCTTGTGGAGATACTTTTATAAAAATTTTCATCCCCTTACACATATTTCTTTATGTCTAACCGGAAAGTGAAATATCATATTTCATAGATTTAGCTTTTTTAATGTAATGAAATATATTCTTAAAAAATTTCGCCCTCCTTTAGGTGTCGAATTTCAAAGCACTTCTTTCTTAATTTCTAACACAGAAGCCAAATACAAATTGTCTTAAATTTATCTTTCAAAATGCTCTCATAATGAAACAATATCATAACACTCTTCATCTCTCTCTCTCTGTGCGTCTCTTAGAGCGTTGAATTCCCAGAACCACTGAAACATGCATTTTTTTTCAATTTCTGACTAAGAAACCAAATACTAGCTTTTTGGTTGAATCTTCCGAACTGCCTCAATGGCGACATATTTACAAAAGGCCTTTCATCCCGTATTTCAGTCTCTTGTTAGTGGAATTTCGAATAGTCCCTTCTCAAACAATACCTTCAGTTTAACGCGTACAGCCTCTCCAGATTTGAAGTTTTTCTGCTTAGCGGTTTAGGGTGGGCAATGCCCAGTCAGTGAGTCGGGACATTGCCTTTTATACACTCCTGGAAATGGAAAAAAGAACACATTGACACCGGTGTGTCAGACCCACCATACTTGCTCCGGACACTGCGAGAGGGCTGTACAAGCAATGATCACACGCACGGCACAGCGGACACACTAGGAACCGCGGTGTTGGCCGTCGAATGGCGCTAGCTGCGCAGCATTTGTGCACCGCCGCCGTCAGTGTCAGCCAGTTTGCCGTGGCATACGGAGCTCCATCGCAGTCTTTAACACTGGTAGCATGCCGCGACAGCGTGGACGTGAACCGTATGTGCAGTTGACGGACTTTGAGCGAGGGCGTATAGTGGGCATGCGGGAGGCCGGGTGGACGTATCGCCGAATTGCTCAACACGTGGGGCGTGAGGTCTCCACAGTACATCGATGTTGTCGCCAGTGGTCGGCGGAAGGTGCACGTGCGCGTCGACCTGGGACCGGACCGCAGCGACGCACGGATGCACGCCAAGACCGTAGGATCCTACGCAGTGCCGTAGGGGACCGCACCGCCACTTCCCAGCAAATTAGGGACACTGTTGCTCCTGGGGTATCGGCGAGGACCATTCGCAACCGTCTCCATGAAGCTGGGCTACGGTCCCGCACACCGTTAGGCCGTCTTCCGCTCACGCCCCAACATCGTGCAGCCCGCCTCCAGTGGTGTCGCGACAGGCGTGAATGGAGGGACGAATGGAGACGTGTCGTCTTCAGCGATGAGAGTCGCTTCTGCCTTGGTGCCAATGATGGTCGTATGCGTGTTTGGCGCCGTGCAGGTGAGCGCCACAATCAGGACTGCATACGACCGAGGCACACAGGGCCAACACCCGGCATCATGGTGTGGGGAGCGATCTCCTACACTGGCCGTACACCACTGGTGATCGTCGAGGGGACACTGAATAGTGCACGGTACATCCAAACCGTCATCGAACCCATCGTTCTACCATTCCTAGACCGGCAAGGGAACTTGCTGTTCCAACAGGACAATGCACGTCCGCATGTATCCCGTGCCACCCAACGTGCTCTAGAAGGTGTAAGTCAACTACCCTGGCCAGCAAGATCTCCGGATCTGTCCCCCATTGAGCATGTTTGGGACTGGATGAAGCGTCGTCTCACGCGGTCTGCACGTCAAGCACGAACGCTGGTCCAACTGAGGCGCCAGGTGGAAATGGCATGGCAAGCCGTTCCACAGGACTACATCCAGCATCTCTACGATCGTCTCCATGGGAGAATAGCAGCCTGCATTGCTGCGAAAGGTGGATATACACTGTACTAGTGCCGACATTGTGCATGCTCTGTTGCCTGTGTCTATGTGCCTGTGGTTCTGTCAGTGTGATCATGTGATGTATCTGACCCCAGGAATGTGTCAATAAAGTTTCCCCTTCCTGGGACAATGAATTCACGGTGTTCTTATTTCAATTTCCAGGAGTGTATATAGAGATTGCTCGATGCACGAATCGCACAAGCGTTTGCTGGCGAAGGGCAGTCGAAATGCTTTACATCCTCCATTATATGAAGGAGCGCTGTTGACGTGTTCGTCTTTTATGTATTCCGTTTCATACGTCACCTGGTGATCGGGGAAGGCTGCATTGTAGAACGTGGTTGTCGCATATGAGGCAAGTAAATGTCAGAAAAAGAATTTTAAATTTGCATTATTAAAATTTGTCATTAAAATTTTTAAATATAAATTACACCTAAGAACAGCAGTAAAACTAAGGTAGATACATATAGGCAGTCCAAAAATTTAGTGGTAATGGAAAGCGATATGGCGTAACTTAGTGGGAAAAGGAAACGAAAATTCGGAATTTAGGAGGATGTGAAATTCGAGAGGAAACAGCCGCCCGCGTTTCGCCGTAGTTCACGGCTCCACGTCTCTTCCTTACCGTGGCGACAGGGAGACCGAGCAACGGCTGGCATTCCGGATTAGCCGATCGGCTGTGTCCAGATGGAAAGAACAGCCTGAATGACCGTGAGAAAGTGAAACCTGGTTGGCAGGACGGAGATTTAAGCGGCATCATCCCGAAGAGTGGCGTCGGGCAGAGTTATCCTGGGTTCGAACCACGTGTGTACTGCAATGCTGTTCGGCGCGATCATCCGACTCATTACAGCTGGGCTGCAATCGTCTGGTCCTCTATTTTCTCGGATGCTCGTGAAATGTGTATCTCCCCGATAACATTTGTTTAGTTTTGTGATCTTCGTCGGTACCTTTTGTGTCCAGTGCTTTTTTTCTGTTATAAGGAAACCTCATCTTTTAGAATATACCATTATTGTTGTAGCTACTTATTTAAAGTCACGAACTTCACTGAAAACTAGCACTTCGTTGGTAGGGGCAAGAATCAGAAGAGTGCCTGTTTCCTCCGCCATTCACTTCGTTTTCTCAGTTCTCGTCTAGCGCAACGCTGGAATGCTTCCATTACGTCTGCTCCGTCGAAAAACTCTCCTCTTGCGTCAGAGAGACAGCGTCTTCAAAAAAGAGTGTTGCGCGTAATCTTTGTGGAACGCCGAAGCCAACGTGGTCACAGATAGCGAAAGTCAACGCCAAGTGGAATGAAATGCACCGGAAAATAAAACGGCGGAGTGTAACGTCCGATGTTGCTTGTACGTCCGAACTGTAGTCGTCAGGGTTGCCAATAAGTGGGTGGTAAGTTTTCTCCACAGTAAAAGCTGGATTCACTGGGGGGGGGGGGGGGGGGGTACATTTAAAGTATCTTGAAGGTTCAGACGAGTCATGGAAGAGAGAATATAATCGCTGATGTTCGTCTGCCATCGAAAAAATTTGTACGAGATTATAAGTAGTGCCACGTTTGCCTGTTAAATGAGCTACGGAGAAACATGGCGCTTTCTCAACAGCGAGTTTATAATGGCCTGTCACCGTGGTCCACAGAGCCTTTATTTTCATTGACGACTACAGTGAACACTTTCACATGTTGATGACACTACTTCCTCACCATCATCGTCGAGGCAAGCTACTTCTACCAGATATCGACAGCATTCTTCCGTAACTGGTTTCTTCGTGCTAGGGTCCAAACCTTCCAGAAATCTGTTAAAAGAATTAGTGACAGTTATCATGTAAATTTTTTGTAGCATATTGTTCAATATTAAGGAGTATATATTACCTGAAAAAGAAAGCTCGATTACTTTCACACTTCCTCTCAAAGTTGGACTAAATAGTGCCAGATAACTTTATGTTGTCAGTAATCATATTTCACATATTGGTACCCAAACTCCTCGTTGAAATAAACAGTGAGTGACTGTTTCTTTTGTCACGCTCCTACAAAACTAAATTGTGCTTGATTTCTGGATGGAACTGGTATTTCAGTGACGTTCTCTATGCACACTACCGCCGAACAGGCGTAGACAATGAAAGACTGCCCTTCGTGACTGGCCAGTACGTTTATTTCTTATTTTCCTTGATTGTGTCCACTATTACGTTTATGAAAGGAAGAAACATTCTCTGCTTTTTTATATTCTTTGTTAGAGGACACAACGATTCATCGGAACGGAACACACAGCACGTTTCTATACACATTTCTCTCTTCTAGTTCACACATAGAGTACATCCGTCATGTCTGCTAACGATTCCTACAACGTTAGGTGAAACACTCGTATCAGAGTCTCAAGATATTTAACATTAATAATCATATATCTATGACACTTAGTCATTTTAATATTCAGTTGTTCTATTACTCGTACTCTTTTAATTTCACTACCATTACGTATTAAAGAGATGTGCTCATCTTTTATTTACTAGCGTAAGCCTGTTTTCACTAAAAATGACGTGCTCCCACGATTATTTACTGATCTTTTACAAGATGGTGATTTTAAATCTGGCATTACGTGGGCAGGCAACATTTTTCTTAAGTTATGGCCAACTTTGATCTTGACAACATGTTAAGTGTCCTGCAATATATGTTAAAGGCATAAAATAAAATACCTGAAAATGGCATAAAAGGCCGAAACCTGGGTTGTACTTAAATTAACAATGAAACAGGCGGTGTGTTCCTTAAAAAAAAAAAATCGTATTATCGTCGTTACGCAACGAATCCTGGATATCTCAGCAGTATTAAAAGTTACTCCAACTCCCTCGCAGGTAAGGTTTACAACCCGGAAACACCGTAACAAATATATTTCGAAAGGGCGCGTGCAGAGTAGCCGTTTTGAGGGGGGCTCCTGTTTGAGCAAGGGGCATGGGGTAAAACGTTTTTGGTTCAGCCAAGACCAGCGGCCATTTGTACAGCCAGCCATTCGAACGTCTGTCTTACTGTACGTGTATTGCAGTATATTAAGTGAGGTTTGAAGGATAAACCTAAGCTGATGTCCAGGCAAATTGAGCGAATAGATAAATTTCTTTTGCAAAAGATTTTGTTTTGACTGAAATTAATGCTAAACTAATGGCACCATTTGTGTATGCGGCGTTCTGATTTTACGTGCAAAAACAGTCACCCTTAAATAACTCCAGGCTGTAGCGAGACTGGTGGTTCAAATTCGATCCACGGGTGTATCGGAGCTTGGTCTAAGAAGGTTTTTTTAAATCTTACTTCGTTGGGACTTTACGTCCAAAACAAACCATTTTTCGGATGTTTGTGAAGCGCGGCTCTTCTGTTCTTTAAACTTGTGCGAAATGGTTCAAACTGTGCACAATAGCAAATAAAAGGAAAAGGCCAAAATGGTTTCTTTTATCCATTAATCCTTATACGTCGTCGATATACGATGGTTTAAAGTCGCGCTAAATGTTGCACGTAAAATCCGTTCTTCCGTGAACTGAACTGAATGCGCGAAAACGTTTTAAAGCGAATCGTATGTATACAGAGTGCATTCTTACCATAAAACTGAAAAACTCGCATTCAAAATTCTAGCCTCATTCGGATTCCACATGCAAAAAACACGTTTTTGTGAGTTTTTTTACGCGCGCTTCTTCCGTGAGACTTAAACTTGGATCAAGAAAAATCTACATCGGTTGTCAAGCTATGGCGGTGTAGTGTCAAAACTGTGGTAGAGTAAAAAGTTGGGAACCAGAACGAGAAATACTCCTGTCGTAGCAGAAAAAAGGCGACTGTGTCCTTCGCAGAGTTTTAAATCAAAACATCTTGACATAATTACCCTTTTTTCCGTATTACCTATGTTCACAGCACCGTGAGTTCTCTTTGCTGAGAGGTGTTTGCCCACCTGCACCTTACAGTTTACAGGCTAAAGTCCCTGATCCTGAGCTCAAGGTCCAGGAGGTTCGCCAGCCACAGTGAACAATACGTATCATACGGCTGAAGAGCATACATGTAATAGCTAAAAAAGTTACTGTGGGGAATACAATTTATTGGGATCGATTTATATGCCTTGGGGGGTGGGGTGGGGTGGGGGGATGGGGAGGATGGGGAGGGATTGGGGGGGGATGCTGAAATAATTTTTGATTTACACACTGGACTCGCATTCGGGAGGACGACTGTTCAATCCGCGTCCGGTCATCCTGATTCAGTATTTCTGGGATGGTTACTTTGAAAGGGCACGGCTGACTTGCTTCCCCGTGCTTCCCTAACTAGCTGGGACCGATGACCTCGCTGTTTGACCACCTCCCCCAAATGAGCCAACCGTACAATTTTTGATTTCTCGGTGGCGGTCGTTGATTTTTCCACGAGTGAACATTTCTCCCCTAAACCCGCGCCCTGTTAGACGTGTGGAAAGCGGTGTAAGGACAGACCAGCATAATTCACTTGCTTATAGAGAGTGGGATGCATCTACAATAGGAAGTATCTGAGAGTGGGCGTGCATCTATGGTAGGAAGTATGCCAGAATGGGGATGCATGCAGCCTAAACTTTAACGACACGCTGTGTCATATTCCACGACATAACAAATGCCATGTTGGATGAAATGATGGCATGTGTCATGTTATACGACATGACATCATGTATCGCATTACTTTTCTTAACTCGATGCTTTGTACGAGTATTACATGACAGTGATATTACTACAGAAGTAAGAAAGCTCGAATACATCAAGGTGTTTTGATTTAAATGTCTTTGAAGCTTCCAGGTAAGTCGAAAAGCTAGTTCCTTTCTTGACATTCGTAACTCTGGTGGGGTCATATTCGCCTTCTTTTGTGCTGCAGTTGGAGCATTGCCGGCCGGGGTGGCCGAGCGGTTCTAGGCGCTACAGTCTGGAACCGCGCGCCCGTACGGTTGCAGGTTCGAATCCTGCCTCGGGCATGGATGTGTATGTTTGAGCATTTTTTCCTTTTTGTTTTTACTTTGTTTGAAAATCTATTCGCTGACATATTCAGCTGTGGGTAAGTGAGCGTCACTCCAAAAAAATATTTATTTTGGTAAAATAAAAATTAATTCATCCGACGTGGAAAGCACGTACGAAAATTAATGGGCATTCTACGTCCAACGGACGTCAACCGCGGATAGATTGGGTACTGTAATGACGAAAACAGGGTTCTCACTGTTTTAAAGCCGTGGACCCTATTAACTCGATAGGTGTACTTTGCTGAAGAGAAAATGTCATTAATTACTGTTACCGAACGTTGACATTGTGGGAGGCCTACCATGGCAATAGAGCGACTAACTAAATTATTGAAGTGAACGAAGATTTAGACACCTGAATTTTAGTTAATGTGGCATTTAATCGTTTTGACAGTAAATTTTTGTGCCGCAGTTTTAGTTATCGTAACGTATTTGTGAAGGAGATGTATTACGTAGCTTTCCGGAGCGGGTGGGAGCGCCTCGTCCCCGGCACGAATCCGCCCGGCGGATCAGTGTCGAGGTCCGAAGTGCCGGCCAGTCTGTGGGTGGTTTTTAGGCGGTTTTCCATCTGCCTCGGCGAATGCGGGCTTGTTCCCCTTATTCCGCCTCAGCTACACTATGTCGGCGATTTCTGCGCAAACAAGTTCTCCACATACGCGTAAACCACCGTTACTCTGTCACGCAAACATAGGGGTTACACACGTCTAGTGTGAGACGTTCCCCTGGGGCGGGGGGGGGTCCACTGGTGGGCCGAACCGCACAATAACCCTGGGTTGGGTGTGGGGCGGCGGAGGGGTGAAGTGGACTGCGGTAGTCGTCGTGGGGTTGTGGGCCACTGCGGCTGCGGCGGGGACGGAGCCTCTCCGTCGTTTCTAGGGCCCCGGTTAACATACAATACAATGCAATTACGTAGCACAAAGGAATAGTGATGTTAGGTGTTTGGAGTAATACTGTCTCGGAAAAAGCGGACCTGGCAAACAGGTTGCACAACTCGTGGCAGCAGTGTTGACGTAGAGCGCAATTACTCACCGTAAGCACCGCCTACCGTTTCCGCTCTCCTCTTTCCTCTACGGTGGCGAGGATTTCGTCAGCTCGCTTCTCCGCTCAGTGAAGTACAGAGCGGCAGTTGGGGCCACGTGCCTGTCCAGCCGGTCGGCTGCAGCGCTGGATGCAGCAGCCAAGGTTGCCCGGCGCGCACTGCCGGCCGGCCGCGGGTCGTCGCCGGAGCTGGAGCCTCGCTTGGAGTCCTGCTGGAGGAGGAGCAGGCGGAGGCGCGACCAGTCGCGCTGCCCCGCGGAGCGTTCACCCCGCGACGCGTGTCCTCGCGGCCTTGGTCCAGCTGGTTCTGGAGGCGGTCCACGGCGACGTTTCCGCGTCGCCAGCTTACGTAAAGCACAGCCGAAGAGGTGCCAGGCAGATGGGGCGAGGAAATGCCTCCGTGGCAATCACTCACCACAAGGACGGAGAGGCTCGCCGGGCATGTGATTGCGCGTTCTCATGTAACTGATCGACGTACAGAACATCGCAGGCAGCAGGGATAAAAAAAAAACAACGATCAAAAGGTTATCTGTAATTTGTGCAGAAACCAGGCTGCAGTTACGAGACTCGAAGAACCTGAAAAGGGGGCATAGCGGAGAAGGGAGTGCGAAAGGAATGTGGGCTATCGCACGTGTTATTGTTGTGTATAATCAGTAACCTCTGAAAAAAGCAAAGGAAAATGTGGGAACAGAATTAAAGTTCAAGTAGAACAAATAAAACGATGAGGTTTGCTGATGAGAGTGCAAGTCTGTCAGAGACGGCAAAGGATTTAGAAGAGCAGCTGAATGCAGTGGGTGGTGTTTTGATGAGAGGTTACAAGACAAAGATGAACAAAAGTAACACGAGGGTAGTGGAATGCTGTCGATTCAAATCAGAGGGTGCTGAGGGAATTAGATTATAAAATTATACAGTAAAAGTAGTAGACGTGATTTGCTATTCGGACAGCAAAATATCTGATGATGACAGAAGTAGAGAGATTATAAAATGCAGAATGGTAACAGCAAGAAAATAATTTGGAAACAGAGGAATTTTTAGCATCGAATTATGTTAAAGTTTTAGTCATTTGTCTCGTGCCTAGCTCTGTACAGAAGTGAAACGTGGAGAATAGACAGATCAGACAAGAAGAGGATTGAAACTTTTGAAATGTGGTGATATGGAAGAATTCTCATCATTTAATAGGTCGATCGGATAAATTATAGAGAAGTGCTGAATCAAATTTAGAAGACAAGAAGTTCGTGGCACAACTTGACTAAAAGAGGGAATCGGTTGATACGACACATCCTGAGGCATCAAGGAGTCGTTAGTTTGGAATGACGAGAAGTGTGGTGGTTAAAAACTGCAGAGACCGGACAAAGGCATGAGCACAGTGTGTAAGTTACAGTAGTTTGCCAGAGGTGATGACCCTTGCAGAGGATACAGCAGCGAGGTAGCTACATCAAACCAGATTTCGCACTAAACACAATAACAGCACCACTCACCAATGGGGACTATATATGTTTTAGAAACAATGCTGTAAGACTTAAAGGCCAGAGCTTGTCGGCACTAACAGCAGTCCGTACATTGAAAACAAATTAAGAGCCGTAAAACCCCCTCCAGCATCTCACAACGAACTGGAATACTTCATTTGCACGGAACGGTATAAAATCTATTGTACTGTCTCTTGCAGGACTTCGACGGTGCTCGTTATTGGGTGGTTGTTGTTTGTGTTTTGCTTAATCCGTGTGACGGACAGAGTGACCTGGTTGTAGCAGACATGTAGACATCGGCACAATTTCGGAAGAAATGGAAAACGAGGTTAAACGTGCCAAGTGTCGGATAGCACATATCCACCCGACCATCCTTGATAAGACTGTAGTATGAGAACATTGTGAACAGGTTGTTTGCTGCCATCCATCCGACTGAACTCTGACAGCGTCACGTTCTCACGGAACGCTGGCGAAGTCTGCTGACGAAGCCGACCCGTACACGCATTACCTGCTATCTTCCAGGGTCGTTGTTCTTCAATGGAGATGTCTTCCAAGCCCGAACTTACAGCTAATCATGTAGAACAATAAATTCTTAGTCGAGGTAGTCGGAAAGATTTATGAGTGAGCAGCTGTACTTTTCTTAATGAATTTATGTTCACAGGAGTATGTGTTTCCTGTGAAACCAGTAGTATGCAGCAAAACTTAAAAGCTAGCTAGCTGCTTACTTAATCTAAATTTTGTGAAGTGGCAGGGAAATACGTAATCTAACAGAAAAACTGAAAGACCCAGAAGTGGAGGAGGATTTGAAAAGATAGTTCAAGGTATGAGAGGAGATCTGATCTTATTTTAGTGATTATATATTCGGTTCAAATTTGCATATATCTTGGCAGTATGAGCCCAATTGTCAGTATTATATTGCATCCCATGTGGGCTGACGGAATGCACTGATTCGATTGGTACATCTACATCTACGTGGATACTCTGCAAATCACATTTAAGGGCCTGGCAGAGGGTTCATCGAACCACCTTCACAATTCTCTATTATTCCAATCTCGTATAGCGTGCGGAAAGAATGAACACCTATATCTTTCCGTACGAGCTCTGATTTCCCTTATTTTATCTTTGTGATCGTTCCTCCCTATGTAAGTCGGTGTCAACAAAATATTTTCGCATTCGGAGTGGAAAGTTGGTGATTGGAATTTCTTGAGAAGATCCGTCGCAACGAAAAACGCCTTTCTTTTAATGATGTCCATCCCAAATCGTGTGTCATTTCTGTGACATTCTCTCCCATATTTCGCAATAATACAAAACGTGCTGCCTTTCTTTGAACTTTTTCGATGTACTCTGTCTATCCTATCTGGTAACGATCCCCAACCGCGCAGCAGTATTCTAAAAGAGGACGGATAAGCGTAGTGTAGGCAGTCTCCTTAGTAGATCTGTTACATTTTCTAAGTGTCCTGCCAATAAAACGCAGTCTTTGATTAGCCTTCCCCAAAACACTTTCTATGTGTTCCTTCCAATTTAAGTTGTTCGTAATTGTAATACCTAGGTACTTAGTTGAATTTACGGCTTTTAGATTAGACTGATTTATCGTGTAACCGAAGTTCAACGAGTTCCTCTTAGCACTCATGTGGATGACCTCACACTTTTCGTTATTTAGGGTCAACTGCCACTTTCCGCACCATTCACATATTTTTTCTAAATCGTTTTGCAGTTTCTTTTGATCTTCTGATGACTTTACTAGTCGATAAACGAAAGCATCATCTGCAAACAACTGAAGACGGCTGCTCAAATTGTCTCTCAAATCGTTTATATAGATAAGGAACAGCAAAGGGCCTATAGCACTACCTTGGGGAACGCCAGAAATCACTTCTGTTTTACTCGATGACTTTCCGTCAATTACAACGAACTGTGACCTCTCTGACAGGAAATCACAGATCCAGTCACATAACTGAGACGATATTCCATGAGCACGCAATTTCACTACGAGCGGCTTGTGTGGTAGTGTCAAAAGCCTTCCGGAAATCAAAAAATACGGAATCGATCTGAAATCTCTTGTCAATAGCACTCAGCACTTCATGTGAATAAAGAGCTAGTTGTGTTTCACAAGACCGATGTTTTCTAAACACATGTTGACTGTGTGTTAATAGACCGTTTTTTTCGAGGTAATGCATAACGTTCGAACACAGAATGTGTTTTAAAATCCTGCTGCATATCGACGTTAACGATATGGGCCTGTAATTTAGTGGATCACTCCTGGGTGTCGTAAAGTCGTTATATCGTCCCCTGAGGCAAAGCGGCCCACGGGTTCTGCAACTGGTCCATGCTGGGCACTGGGTCGGAGTTAAAAAGTCCAAGTCGGTCCCACACATGTTCTGTAGGGGATAGATGTGAGGATCTTGCTGTTCACGGGACTACCTCAGCGTCAAACGTGCCACGTGTAGGGGAGCGTTGTCCTGTTCAAAAATGGCACCACGATACTGTCACACGGGAGGTAACGCGAGAGGTCGCAGGATGTACGTGACACACTGTGTGACGTC
Source organism: Schistocerca cancellata (assembly GCF_023864275.1). Taxonomy (NCBI): domain Eukaryota; kingdom Metazoa; phylum Arthropoda; class Insecta; order Orthoptera; family Acrididae; genus Schistocerca; species Schistocerca cancellata. Next base: position 14,466,062 of record NC_064634.1, read on the forward strand.
AGAGTTCCGTCAACCACTACCGGCCAAGACTCGACGTCATACCTGACGGTTGCCCTCACCGTGAATCCAGGCGTAGCACCGCCGTGCGTCTCCACAAAAGTAGAGGAATGGGGCCTCTTCTCAGGTTGTCGCCATACTCGCCGATGTCGGCCACTCGGGTAGCGCAGATCCGCCGTTCATCAGCAGTTCACGACACCGCTCCAGACGCAGCCGTCCGTGTTGTGGTACGAACGTTAGCCGACGCACCGGTCGGTAATTCCTCAGTCTGGATGTTGCTGATTTCGTGCGTGATGACGCAGAGTGTTCCAGGGAGTCGATTGTTTGTACTCGGATGACATACGCAGATGCGGAGGGGTTACGATGTTTTTAGTGCACAATATGGCGCTCCTCCTGTGGGGTGGTCAGAAGTGGTCGATTGGAACCTTAACGACTAGTACACCTGCCTTCGCATTTCCGTGCATCGGACCACTGTCACGTCGGAATGTCCTACGTGTCTGGACCATTCCAGCGGCTGGGCAACTGGAGACCCGCAGAGAAGCCCATTGAAACTCTGTCGGTCAGACGAGTACGCCCCATCTCCGTGTCCTTCACAGTGTGGTATGTGAAGTCAGATAGGCTTATTGGGATTGCGTAGGGACCTTTGGTTGACATGCTACGCTTGTTCCTTATAAAGCACTGGGTTTAGTTCTTGATATTGGTTTAGAATTGTCGCAACGAAACTACTATTTGCGTCATAATGAAGATCCGGAACCTAGTATATTACCCCACAATTTGTGTAAACTAGATAATGTGAAACAGTGACAGCTCAATACACAGAACTTGACAGTGAAGAAGATGAGAAAAAGAAAACGTAAGTGAAAATTAATTAAAATCACACACACACACACACACACACACACACACACACACACACCCTTCCACAGCTAATTCATTAATTTCAGACATAGCCGTAGCAGTTTTCCAAATTGTAATTATTGCTTAAATAATTTGTCTACATTAAGTTGTAAATGGTTGCGGATGACAAACTGTGAAAGAAAACAGGCACTATAAAACTTAATACCTTAGCAAAATCACACCATGTGGTAAAAAGAGATGAATACATAACTTCGTGTTCTTCAAAAATTTGCAATTGTGATTTTACACACTAATATTTACATGTGTATAAACAGTAAAGAACATTTCTTTATGTTTAACAACCATAAAATAAAAGCCCACTTTTGATGCTGCAGTTGCAGTGAAACATGTTTGGGATGTAAAACAAAATAGTGTTCTGCTAAAGGTGGACTCCATCCAAAAACATTTGTATTGTTAAAGCAAACACGGACAAAAGAGCTTCAATCTCAAGATGATCATAATGGTAAAAATGTAACGTCTTCCGTGTCCTCTAGCAGACCATAGCTGAAGTCAGCCTGTTTCCTTTTATCACCACTCCATAGAGCTCGTACTAATTGCAGTCAGTATGGTTTACAGACCATAACTACACCTTAAACACTCGCCAGACAGTCGTACGAGTCGTTGCCTGTTCTCTGCTTGCGCGGCGAATACATTGTCGTGAACTCTGCTCAGATGTTTGCCATGTCATCAGAAGTGCGAGGTCGACTTGGACTCTTACCTTTGCACAAGCATGCTGTCTGTTCAATTTGTCGATAACGACGACGAATGTTTTCGGGTGCAGCCGTATCAGTGCCAAAAGGCCGACTAAAAGCACTAAGGAGTGAAATCACTTACTCACTCTTTGCAAACTGCAGCACACAATTAGGCGGACGCCATCTTATTTTTGACTGACTGCAGACTGAAAAGACGCATTGATCGACATGTAACGCCGTTTTTTCTGAAACTAGGCCGCTCCCATTCAAACAACACGCATTTCCTTGCCGGCAAGTTCCAAGTTTCATAATTTTTACCGTCCAAAATCATGTAATTCTTTTTGGAACACCCTGTATTATGTTCTTTCAAGTTCAAAGTCACGAGCCAGTCCTGCACCATTCATCAGTTTTGTGCGGATCCTTTGCAAGTAATTGTCTCGCAGCGTTCGCTACCTTCTTACAAACAACCGCATCGTCTGCGAATAGTCTCAAAGACCTTACGATGCATTCTGCTAGGTCATTTATACACATTTTAAACGGTAACGGCCCTATCACACTTACTTGGGGTACTCCGGAAGTTACCTTTAGGAGCGTATCGATATTGTTAGTTTTCTCTCTCTCTCTCTCTCTCTCTCTCTCTCTCTCTCTGTGTGTGTGTGTGTGTGTGTGTGTGTGTGTGTGTGTGTGTGTGTAAGTGTAAGAAATGTATTAGCGCTGGCCTGTCGGAGCGTGTGCTCTGGTTGTAACCGGCCGCCTGTTTGCTGTGTTACAGGTAGGACACCTCGCCGCGCCGGTTCGCCCTGTGTGTGTGCGTGTTGAAGACCCGCTGTCGGCGTGCCTGCCAGACCAGTTGCTCTCCCCTCCCTCCCTCCCTCTGGAGGCCCCACTGTGTTGAGTTCAACTTCGGAGATCACTGACCTCAGCGAGTTGCTAGAGGTTCTGTTGTCTCGGCGACAGTTTAATGAGCTGTAGTAACTAACATCAACATACTTGCTTACTTTTAGAATGAAACCTTTGCTGCCATTTGACAGTAAGTTCTTTTTTCCATACGCGAAATGTCCATACTGTAAGATATTAATAATAAAAACTTAATGGAGCCAACGATTCTGTTTCAAAACCAATACGATAACTGTAGTTCCCAACCAAGTAAAAGCCGGCTGCGGTGGTCTAGCGGTTCTGGCGCTGCAGTCCGGAACCGCGGGACTGCTACGGTCGCAGGTTCGAATCCTGCCTCGGGCATGGATGTGTGCGGTGTCCTTAGGTTAGTTAGGTTTAAGTAGTTCTAAGTTGTAGGGGACTTATGACCTAAGATGTTGAGTCCCATAGTGCTCAGAGCCATTTGAACCAACCAAGTAAAAATAATATTTTCTTATGTGCGCAGTCGCAGATCACACCAGCGTATCTTGCTTATGATCTCTTTTGGTACTAACAAGGTCGTATGCAAGATATTAACTATCCCAGATCTCATTACCTAGCAGGATCATCAAGCTATCAGCTGTACCTTCAGTAATAAGTTGCTTACTCTATATTCGTATTCCAGGAGATTATTTCTCTTACGTGCTTTGAATAACCTGGATGTGGACTGGGTATTATCTGAATCAAGTTACGTTCGCTTCGTCGTGCTCGGTAGTACCTTAATAGAGCTTGCTTTTCTGCTATCCGTCTGGCAAAATTTTTGACAGGCAACTTTACTGGGTACGTCTTAAATATAATCGCAGTGAGAAGTGCACATACACACACAATTTATACGTGTGTGTGTGTGTGTGTGTGTGTGTGTGTGTGTGTGTGTGTGTGTGTGTGTGTGTGGACCGGCATACGAAATGCTGGTGTCAGGAGGAAAATTACAAAACTGCCATTGTAAGGAATGGAAAAGGATTTCCGTAACATACTCGAACAGAGTAAGACCATTTCTTGAATAATCTTGTAAAGATACGTTAGAGATACTCTACTCGATTTTGAACAGTTTCCGTTCCTCGTCATTCCTTCGCCGTCTCCAGTCGGGTTGATACAATAATTTCTTTATAACCTTGCGATTGTCGTTGCGGAAGTTAGATAACTCGATCTAACGGAGTGCAAAAATACAATGTAGCGCCAGAGAAACTGGTATAGGCATGCTATTCAAATACAGAGGTATGTAAACAGGCAGAATACGGCGCTGCGGTCGGCAACGCCTATACAGGGTGTTACAAAAAGGTGCGGCCAAACTTTCAGGAAACATTCCTCACACACAAATAAAGGAAAGATGTTATGTGGACATGTGTCCGGAAACGCTTAATTTCCATGTTAGAGCTCATTTTAGTTTCGTCAGTATGTACTGTACTTCCTCGATTCACCGCCAGTTGGCCCAATTGAAGGAAGGTAATGTTGACTTCGGTGCTTGTGTTGACATGCGACTCATTGCTCTACAGGACTAGCATCGAGCACATCAGTACGTAGCATCAACAGGTTAGTGTTCATCACGAACGTGGTTTTGCAGTCAGTGCAATGTTTACAAATGCGGAGTTGGCAGATGCCCATTTGATGTATGGATTAGCATGGGGCAATAGCCGTGGCGCGGTACGTTTGTATCGAGACAGATTTCCAGAACGAAGGTGTCCTGACAAGACGACGTACGAAGCAATTGATCAGCGTCTTACGGAGCACTTAACATTCTAGCCTATGATTCGCGACTGGGGATGACCTAGAACGACGAGGACACCTGCAATGGACGAAGCAATTCTTCGTGCAGTTGACGATAACCCTAATGTCAGCGTCAGAGAAGTTGCTGCTGTACAGTTCTGCGAATGGTTCATCCAACAATGTGTCAATCCTCATTTCAGTGCAAATGTTCTCTTTACGGATGAGGCCTCATTCCAACGTGATCAAAATCTAAATTTTCACAATCAACATGTGTGGGCTGACGAGAATCCGCACGCAATTGTGCAATCACGTCATAAACACAGATTTTCTGTGAAAGTTTGGGCAGGCATTGTTGGTGATGTCTTGATTGGGCCCCATGTTTTTCCACCTACACTCAATGGAGCACGTTATCATGATTTCATACGGGATACTCTATCTGTGCTGATAGAACATGTGCCTTTACAAGTACGACACAACATGTGGTTCATGCACGATGGAGCTCCTGCACATTTCAGTCCAAGTGTTCGTACGCTTCTCAACAACAGATTCGGTGACCGATGGATTGGTAGAGGCGGACCAATTCCATGGCCTCCACGCTCTCCTGACCTCAACCCTCTTGACATTCATTTATGGGGGCATTTGAAAGCTCATGTCTACGCAACCCCGGTACCAAATGTGGAGACTCTTCGTGGTCGTATTGTGGACGGCTGTGATAGAATACGCCATTCTCCAGGGATGCATCAGCGCATCAGCGATTCCATGCGACGGAGGGTGGATGCATGTATCCTCGCTAACGGAGGACATTGTGAACATTTCCTGTAACAAGGTGTTCGAAGTCACGCTGGTACGTTCTGTTTCTGTGTGTTTCCATTCCATGATTAATGTGATTTGAAGAGAAGTAATAAAATGAGCTCTAACATGGAAAGTAAGCGTTTCCGGACACATGTCCACATAACATATTTCCTTTCTTTGTGTGTGAGGAATGTTTCCTGAAAGTTTGGCCGTACCTTTTTGTAACACCCTGTATAAGACAACAAGTGTCTGGCGCAGTTGTTAGATCTGTTACTGCTGCTACAGTGGCAGGTTATCAGGATGTGAGTCTGGACGTGGTGTTATAGTCGGTTAACGAGCAGTGGGGCACAGCATCTCAGAGATAGCGATTTCATTTCACGAGTGTATCGTGAACATCAGCAATCCGGTAAAACATCAATCTCCGACATCGCTGCGGCTGTAAAATATCCTGCAAGAACGGGACCGACGATGACTAAAGAGAATCGTTCAAAGTGAAAGAAGTGCAACCTTTCCGCAAATTGCTGCAGATTTTAATGTTGGCCATCAACAAGTGTCAGTGTGCCTCTCTTGTACCCTTGATGACTGCACGACACAAAGCCTTACCCCTCTCCTGGGCCCGTCAACACCGACATTGGACTGTTGATGACTGGAAAAATGTTGACTGGCCGGACGAGTCTCATTCGAAATTGTATCGAGCGGATGGACGTGTAGGGGTATGGAGACAACGTTATGAATCCACGGACCTGCATGTCAGTAGGGGACTGTTCAAGCTGGTGGAAGCTCTGTAATGGTCTGGGGTGTGTGCAGTTGGAGTAATATGGGACTCCTGATACGTCTAGGTAAGACTCTGACAGGTAAAACGTACGTGAGCATCCTGTCTGATCAGCTGCATCCATTCATGTCCATTGTGAATTCAGCCGGCCTTGGGCAATTCCAGCAGGACAATGCGACACATCACACGTCCCGAACTGCTACAGAACGGCTCCAGGAACACTATTCTGAGCTTAAGTACTTCCGTTGGTCACCAAACTCCAACATTATTGAGCATAAATGGGATGCCTTGCAACGTGCTGTTCAGAAGAGATCTCCACCCCATCCTACTCTTACAGATTTATGGACATCCCTGCATGATTCATGGTGTCATTTCCCTCCAGCTCTCCTTCAGACATTAGCAGAGTCCAGAATGAGATTTTCACTCTGCAGCGGAGTGTGCGCTGATATGAAACTTCCTGGCAGATTAAAACTGTGTGCCCGACCGAGACTCGAACTCGGGACCTTTGCCTTTCGCGGGCAAGCGCTCTACCATCTGAGCTACCGAAGCACGACTCACGCCCGGTACTCACAGCTTTACTTCTGCCTTTACTTCTGGTAGAGCGCTTGCCCGCGAAAGGCAAAGGTCCCGAGTTCGAGTCTCGGTCGGGCACACAGTTTTAATCTGCCAGGAAGTTTCATTAGCAGAGTCCACGCCACGTCGTGTTGCGGCACTTGTGCGTGTTTGCGGGGGTCCTGCACGATATTAGGCAGGTGTACCAGTTTCTTTGGCTCTTCAGTGTACATTGCCTTAAAGGGTGCTGTCGTTTATATTTTGTCTTTGTTTCGTGTCGGCGCAGGGTCACCATGGCTAGTACGGATGTGGCATAGTTTATTTTAAGGAGTGGTGGGATGCCCCTCCTGTCTCTGCCCCTCACTGCCCCCCTATCCCTACTCACAGTCCCTCCCTCCACTGTCTCCGCCACCCCCCCCCCCCCTTGAACTCTGATACCAGCCCGGTATCACGTTGTCGGATGTGGAAACCCTGGCTAAAATCCGCATCGAGACTGCCTACACACCTAATCTCGTCCATAATCCGCCTGGCGGATTTGATCCGGGGCCGGCGGTCTTCTTCACCCCGGAAGCGGTGCTTTAACATGCGCGACTGTTCGGGGGCTGGTAAGAAAATAAACATTTAGTATATTTCATATTTGGCCAGTAGAGATACAAGTGAACTGTTGTAACGATGATACTGGTAAAGCCATGCTGGGACATCCTGACTGGTAGGTTCACCAGCCTAATTGAAAGTTTTTCCCATCTTTTGCGTAGTTTGAGTTGTATCTCAAGTGTAGCACAGGTGGCTAATGTGTGTCTTCTTCAGCATAGTGTCGTGTTTATGGTTGTGTTGTGTGATGGAAGAAAGACACGGTTCTGACACACAGCCTGTACCGAGCGTAACGTCCACGTTCGACAGACAGATCACCATCAGCAGTGTGGTATGCCCTCACTTTTTAGAGACTGGCGAGAGGTTTGTATTTCAATCCAGATCATAGGACAAAGTCTGGTGATCAGGAACTTTTCGACCTGATACGGACGGGTACCTCCGTGTCGAGCAACATCGCTCGCCTGAACGTTGTTGACCTCGATTGTAAGGATGGGTACGTCAGTTGTTGCAAATCAATAATTTTTAGAGCACCAAATACTTGCTTTGACGGCTACGATCCAGGAGGGAGCAGTATGAGCCGGACGCCGTGGATGGTGCTCGCTCAGTTGGTGTGATCTGGTTTCATGTCTGATGAAGACTGTGTCTTACATGGCGTAGACAATGGCCATACGTGATGAGTGATGTGTTTAGTGAACAAATGGACAACATGTAACCTCCCCCTCACTTATCGACCTTAATGACAGTGAAAAATTAAACCGCGTGTACCTAATGGAAATTTGGGAAAAGCAATCGTCACCGAGGTTAATTTGTCGGTAAAGAGGGAGGAAAGGCTTACATCTAAATGAAAGGAAAAATGCTAATGAAACTGGTGGAAATTAATTTTGAAATAGGGGTAATGTTAATAAAGAAAGTAAATGTGCGGCCGTTACGTTAACAATCAACTAGCAGTAATTAGATATTTGAGATTTGGGGGAAATTACGGTCACCAGTCCTAAGGACAATTACTATGATAACTGAAAAAGAAAGATTATTACACATATAATTAGCACTAGAAGCGTGGCAACTGAAGGTTGACAAGTGTAGTGTGAAAACTGAAAGTTTGTCAGAAGTAATAAATTTCGCTACACTCTGACTTAATTTAGCAAAAGAATTAATAAAACCGGAAAATCGAAAGTTAATTTAGTGACTGTAGTTAATAGTGAGCTTTCTTTCTGAAGCACATCGAAATTCAGTAAAATACGGTTAGTCTTGGACTACCTCAACAATCATTTCAAAAGCTACTTGAATCTACGCAATTTAGAAATAAGAGATTTAACTCTGAACTTGAATTAAATGATTTTGAACAATTAACAGTAGTAAAATTTAGTACGTACCAAGCTGAGCTGCAGTCACAGGTAAGCTAAAATACGGTAACAAAACTCGCACTCTTAATTCGTGCTTGTGTAATCTAAATATTATAGCCAGCTATGAATACCTTAACTCAACTTTGAAATTAAAGCAGTGAAATGCTATAATATTACTTTAATGCTGGCGTTTGAATTTCAACGACACTCGGGTTGATTCCGGAAAAGGAAGGGACCCTGCTTGGCAATGCAAATGGGACAATAAGCAACAAAGGTTCATCCTAGGTTGCTGTAATTTTGTGATGAAACAATTTTAAAAGTTTGAAAAGCTGAGGTCTGCCTTACAGTTCTAAAACTTTACGTGCTTCCTGTCTTCCTTGTTGGTTGATTGAAGGTTTGAAGCCTTCGATCGAGGAGGTGGCGACAGTCACTCATTGTCGGCCGTCGCTGTTGCAGAAGCTGGATGTTGGCGCGCCTTCTTCTCGACACGGTCACCAGACGAAACGGGCTCTTGATGTGCGCTAGTTAATGTTTCCCGTCCGCGACACCATGTCAGAAACTATCATCGCAAGTCGAGCGCAATTTCATGCTGCCAAACCCCGAAAGCGCGGCAACTCGCGGGAGCTTCACACAACACACCTGCTCCACTCGCTACTCCAGACAGACTCCCTCTCTCTGCCCGCGCTCCACGCGACAGAGTTAACACTACCAAAGATCCTACACACTTTGATTCTTCACACGACCTATCGATGTAATCGTTCGATAGCAGTTTTCCCTAGGCAAGACCCAGCGTAAAAATACAAATAATATTTACGAAACAAACCAATTATACATCGACATAAATGCATAAATATACAAATAGTAAAACAATTACAATATACAAAGAGACAGAAATGTCATATCTTGAGGTAACAAAGCAAGGAAAAAAATAGTACAATAGATGGAAATAGGAGGATATGCATTTCCGGCGTTACAAACAGACAGTTTATGCTACTTCCTGCGCTTTTGAAGTAACTCGAAATTTACGTAGGTTTAATGAACTTGACAGTGTTACAGGATCGCATCCTACGGCCCCATGCTTATATTTCTCCCAGTGTAATGTAGTAAATCGCAAAACTCGCTAAACTGGCAGCTGATGATGTCATATTTCCGTGAAGCTGCAGGGACTATTTTGACAATAGCTTTGACAGTGGACGACGATTTATAATGAGTCGCGCTTCGGCTTACTAGAGATTTACAGTCGCGTTTGCGAGGCGGAGCTGCACTTCTCAACGATTCTGGCGGTGTAAGGCCCTTATTTACTGCCACGGTGTTCGGTGTCTCACTCAGGACGGTTCTTTTTACTTCTCTCACAGAGTCGTGACCTTAATGCAGAAATCGTTGGAAGCCAGCCAGCCAGGCATTGGCGTTCTCCGTGCCTTCCTCCCGAAACGAGCTGCTGTCCGTGCTCTACGTATATGGCAGTAAGGAAATATGCGGATTACAAGACCATAGTATGAAAGCTATACATGAAGCTAAAATAGCCGTAAATAATACAGAAAAGATACATAAATTTTTAATGCATGGTGTACCGTGCCGACAATGCCGCCCAATGGAAGAAGCTGGAAATATGAACTTGTTTTGAAAGCAGTTCAGCCAAATAAGAACCAGAAGTTACTAATAAATCAATGCGGAGAAATGTCTGTCAGCAGCAAAAACACAGTGAAAAGGAATGGGCAACGCACCGCGTTAAATTGTACGCGGTCCATTCACGTTAATATGACCATCGCCTGTGTTCGACGTCAACTTGCAGTAACCACTCACAGACGCCAGGTGGCAGCACTAGCGCTGCAGGGTATGTAATGGGTCTTTAGGGGGCACCCCTAGAGAAATCTTGAAGTGAAAAGAAGAGAAGTGATAGACGGTATGAATGTGGCGTTCCACATGGCTGTATTCTTTTCGAATGCAACACAACAACAAACGCTTCTAAAACAGTATTATTTTCACTCCTCATCACTTTAATGCATAGTAAGAATGTATTTATAAAGAACTCGTATAAAAAAAAATGCCGGCCGTGGTGGCCGAGCGGTTCTAGGCGCTTCAGTCCGGAACCGCGCGACTGCTACGGTTGCAGGTTCGAATCCTGCCTCGGTCATGGATGTGTGTGTGATGTCCTTAGGTTAGATAGGTTTAAGTAGTTCGAAGTTCTAGGTGACTGATAACAGATGTTGAGTCCCATAACGCTCAGAGCCATTTTTTTAAAAAAAATTGTGCAATTTTGAGAAAATTAAGACAAAATAAGCTGAATTTCGTAAATTTAAATAGTAAATTTAGGGTCAACTATGGATTTAAAAAGAAGCCTCTTGTGTACACAGATCGTCAAAATACATTTTCCAAGTATGCTGCACACCGCGCATGCCCAGAAACAGGGCACTGTGGCGGCGTCTACTAACATAATGAATTGAGTCTGAACTTACTCCTATTGTACACTGACGGAAAAAAGAAAAATCGTAACACCAGGAAAGAATTGGGCGATATAAACAAAAGTTGGTACTAATGGGTTTTTACATCTGAAAGGTTATGACTGTTCAAATTTCGCGCCAGCCGCATAGGAGTGGTGCTAGTAAAGCCACTAACAGGATGCTAATCAGATTTGCTTTAAATTCACCCTGTAACGGTCGTGAGTGTTAGCCACCTTTAAAAATTGGAATTGGAGAGTTGATGTTAGTCAAGAGCCTTTAAGGCGAAGTTGACGCCATTATTAAAACCTCACTTAGTTTGACTGGGATCGCGTAATAGGGCAACGAGATGCTGGATATATTCCTCCTGCGATGCTGCTGAAAGAGTCGGCAGGGATGTAGCCACTGTGCATGACTGCTTACAGCGGTGGGCACCAGAGTGTGCAGTAGGGAGAATAGAAGACCGCGCTACGGAAGCCACGTGGCACTGCCCAGGGGGAAGACAGCATCGTGTTCGGCGTTTGACTCTGTGTCACGTGACTGCCTATGCAGCAGCAATCTCAGTAGCATGTGGCACAGGCTGCTACAAATCGTGTACTTTAAGGACAGCTCTGATCCAGACGCCATGTACCGTGCTTTCCGAAGACCCCAAAACACCGCAGTTTCCGGCTTCAGTGGTGTCAAGCCAGAGCTCACTGGACGTAGTATACAGAGAAGTTGCAGCATCAGAAAGTTGCAACGAAATGCAGGAAGATCTGCAGCGGATAGGGACTTGGTGCAGGGAGTGGCAACTGACCCTTAACATAGACACTTGTAATGTATTGCGAATACACAGAAAGAAGGATCCTTTATTGTATGATTATATGATAGCCACTAAAGTCGTCTGACGTGAACCCGAGACACCACCTCCGGGACGCCAACGGGTGCCAGTTCAGAGTCTACGAAATACCAGCCCATACTTCACTTAATCGGGCAGGTAGGTTAGAAAATTTAAAAAGGGAAATGGATAGGTTAAAGTTAGATATAGTGGGAATTAGTGAAGTTCGGTGGCAGGAGGAACAAGACTTTTGGTCAGGTGATTACAGGGTTATAAATACAAAATCAAATAGGGGTAATGCAGGAGTAGGTTTAATAATGAATAAAAAAATAGGCGTGCGGGTTAGCTACTACAAACAGCATAGTGAACGCATTATTGTGGCCAAGATAGACACAAAGCCCATGCCTACTACAGTAGTACAAGTTTATATGCCAACTAGCTCTGCAGATGATGAAGAAATAGATGAAATGTATGACGAGATAAAAGAAATGATTCAGGTAGTGAAGGGAGACGAAAATTTAATAGTCATGGGTGACTGGAATTCGTCAGTAGGAAAAGGGAGAGAAGGAAACATAGTAGGTGAATATGGATTGGAGGGAAGGAATGAAAAAGGAAGCCGCCTTGTAGAATTTTGCACAGAGCATAACTTAATCATAGCCAACACTTGGTTCAAGAATCATAAAAGAAGGTTGTATACCTGGAAGAATCCTGGAGATACTAAAAGGTATCAGATAGATTATATAATAGTAAGACAGAGATTTAGGAACCAGGTTTTAAATTGTAAGACATTTCCTGGGGCAGATGTGGATTCTGACCACAATCTATTGGTTATGAACTGCAGATTGAAACTGAAGAAACTGCAAAAAGGTGGGAATTTAAGGAGATGCGACCTGGATAAACTGAAAGAACCAGAGGTTGTAGAGAGTTTCAGGGAGAGCATAAGGGAACAATTGACAGGAATGGGGGAAAGAAATACAGTAGAAGAGGAATGGGTAGCTTTGAGGGATGAAGTAGTGAAGGCAGCAGAGGATCAAGTAGGTAAAAAGACGAGGGCTAATAGAAATCCTTGGGTAACAGAAGAAATATTGAATTTAATTGATGAAAGGAGAAAATATAAAACTGCAGTAAATGAAGCAGGCAAAAAGGAATACAAACGTCTCAAAAATGATATCGACAGGAAGTGCAAAATGGCTAAGCAGGGATGGCTAGAGGACAAATGTAAGGATGTAGAGGCTTTTCTCACTAGGGGTAAGATAGATACTGCCTACAGGAAAATTAAAGAGACCTTTGGAGAGAAGAGAACCACTTGTATGAACATCAAGAGCTCAGATGGAAACCCAGTTCTAAGCAAAGAAGGGAAGGCAGAAAGGTGGAAGGAGTATATAGAGGGTTTATACAAGGGCGATGTACTTGAGGACAATATTATGGAAATGGAAGAGGATGTAGATGAAGACGAAATGGGAGATACGATACTGCGTGAAGAGTTTGACAGAGCACTGAAAGACCTGAGTCGAAACAAGGCCCCGGGAGTAGACAACATTCCATTTGAACTACTGATGGCCTCGGGAGAGCCAGTCATGACAAAACTCTACCATCTGGTGAGCACGATGTATGAGACAGGCGAAATACCCTCAGACTTCAAGAAGAATATAATAATTCCAATTCCAAAGAAAGCAGGTGTTGACAGATGTGAAAATTACCGAACTATCAGTTTAATAAGCCACAGCTGCAAAATACTAACACGAATTCTTTACAGACGAATGGAGAAACTGGTAGAAGTCGACCTCGGGGAAGATCAGTTTGGATTCCGTAGAAATGTTGGAACACGTGAGGCAATACTGACCTTACGACTTATCTTAGAAGAAAGATTAAGAAAAGGCAAACCTACGTTTCTAGCATTTGTAGACTTAGAGAAAGCTTTTGACAATGTTAACTGGAATACTCTCTTTCAAATTCTGAAGGTGGCAGGGGTAAAATACAGGGAGCGAAAGGCTATTTACAATTTGTACAGAAACCAGATGTCAGTTATTAGAGTCGAGGGACATAAAAGGGGAGCAGTGGTTGGGAAGGGAGTGAGACAGGGTTGTAGCCTCTCCCCGATGTTATTCAATCTGTATATTGAGCAAGCAGTAAAGGAAACAAAAGAAAAATTCGGAGTAGGTATTAAAATCCATGGAGAAGAAATAAAAACTTTGAGGTTCGCCGATGACATTGTAATTCTGTCAGAGACAGCAAAGGACTTGGAAGAGCAGCTGAACGGAATGGATAGTGTCTTGAAAGGAGGGTATAAGATGAACATCAACAAAAGCAAAACGAGGATAATGGAATGTAGTCAAATTAAATCGGGTGATGCTGAGGGAATTAGATTAGGAATTGACACTTAAAGTAGTAAAGGAATTTTGCCTTTTAGGGAGTAAAATAACCGATGATGGTCGAAGTAGAGAGGATATAAAATGTAGACTGGCAATGGCAAGGAAAGCGTTTCTCAAGAAGAGGAATTTGTTAATATCGAGTATAGATTTAGGTGTCAGGAAGTCATTTCTGAAAGTATTTGTATGGAGCGTAGCCATGTATGGAAGTGAAACATGGGCGATAACTAGTTTGGACAAGAAGAGAATAGAAGCTTTCGAAATGTGGTGCTACAGAAGAGTGCTGAAGATAAGGTGGGTAGATCACGTAACTAATGAGGAGGTATTGAATAGGATTGGGGAGAAGAGGAGTTTGTGGCACAACTTGACCAGAAGAAGGGATCGGTTGGTAGGACATGTTTTGAGGCATCAAGGGATCACAAATTTAGCATTGGAGGGCAGTGTGGAGGGTAAAAATCGTAGAGGGAGACCAAGAGATGAATACACTAAGCAGATTCAGAAGGATGTAGGTTGCAGTAGATACTGGGAGATGAAGAAGCTAGCACAGGATAGAGTAGCATGGAGAGCTGCATCAAACCAGTCTCAGGACTGAAGACCACAACAACAACAACACTTCACAGGAATTGAGTGACCTTTGCATTAGCATGTGGTGCCACATACCTCCGGAAACCGGCCAACAATTTGTCGAATTCCACGCAGAATCGCTGCTGTATTGCGTTCCAAAAGGAGAACAACACTCGATGCTCGGCAACTGTGTCAGAGAATGTTTCTGTTTTACATCTGCCTTAACCATTGCTATTTTTCGAGTTTGAAAAGTTTCGAAAATTTGATTTCTTTTTCGGCAACTTGCGCTGGCTGTAAAATCAGCGATGAGCGTGGTGCCGCGCTAGCGCCTGCCTCCAGCTCCCCCCCCCCCCCCCCCCCCGCTGTAGCCGCAGCAGCTGAGGCTGCAGCCACCCTCGCGTCTGCCCCTCCCCCTCCCCCTGCCCCTGCCCCTGTATCGACTGCTCCGCGCCTCTCCACCTCCTCCAGACGGCCGGCTGTCATTGTCTCGGCCTGACCCCCTTGTTATGGTAACCAAGTGCGCGACGGGCCGCGATCAATATTTGTGCCGGCGGCGGCGAGGGCGGGCTTTGGCGGCGGCCACCCCTCGCCTGCCTCGAGTGCTTAGTCATACCCGCCGCGTATGAGCTCCAGTCGCGCAACGAGGGCCTCAACCAGGCTGCCCCGTCCGCGCTTCCCTGGGAGCGAGGCGAGGGCACTGGGAAAAGTGACCTACCAAAAAAAAGAGTACGCATCTGCATCCTCTTCTGAAATCCACCGTAAGATGTGTGCCACAGGGCACATACTATGCATCATCGTCACCGTTTAAGGTCTAGGACAAATGTTCAGTTCCAGTGCCAATCGTTTCCTTGACCATCTCCTCTCTATCCGTCGGTTGTTCGATGCGAGGAAAGGACTTGTTGTGGTCTTCAGTCCTGAGACTGGTTTGATGCAGCTCTCCGTGCTACTCTATCCTGTGCAAGCTTCTTCATCTCCCAGTACTTACTGCAACCTACATCCTTCTGAACTGCAATTTTATGGACTGAGCTACGACCGTCTGGGGACGGCTTTCTATGCTCTTCATCGAGGTCAAACTGTGTTCAGCCCGAAATTTTAAGAGACGATTGCTGGACAGCTGGAAAAACTATACATTCCTGCAGCGCTTTTTTCACACGCCTAAGATTGACCACTCCCGAGGCATCTCTGCTGAAATGGCTTGATCATTTATTTTCCTTTAGTGATATTCAGTCAGGTTCCATTTATTTGCATCATCTGGTCTCGGTTAGTCCCAATAAATAAATAAAAACGACGCACCTCGAAAGAATTATGCGAATGAGATGGGAATAGTACATAGGCAGTACAGGTACAGACAAGCAAATGATTTCAGTTTCAGAAAAATTGGACGATTTATTCGACAGAAAGAGCTTCGCAAATTGAGCGAGTGAGTGACGGGTTGGTCCACCTGTGCTACTTACGCAACCAGTTATTCGGCGTGGCACTGACAGAGTTGTAGGCTACCCTGCCGAGGGATATCGCGCCACATTCTGTCCAGTCAGAGTGTCAGATCGTCAAAGTCTCCAGCTGACTGGAGGGCCCTGCCAGTAACGCTCCACACACTCTCAGGTGGGGAGAGATGGAGCGACCTTCCTGGGGAAGGGACGGGAGTACTTGTCAAACACGAAGACGAGCCGTAGGAACTCTCGCAGTGTGTGGGCAGACAGTATCTTGCTGCAGTGTAAGACCAGGATGGCTTGCCATGAAGGACAAGAAAACGGGGGCGTGTAGTATCGTCGGGGCACCCCTTCGCTGTAAGGGTGTACGTTTAAGACCCGTGAATCTGTTATGGGGTTGCCATTGTTTTGTAGAATATAATCCTCATTTGCTTTCATGTTTTGCTGTTCAGGAAATTTTGTATTATTCCTCATACACACTCCTGGAAATGGAAAAAAGAACACATTGACACCGGTGTGTCAGACCCACCATACTTGCTCCGGACACTGCGAGAGGGCTGTACAAGCAATGATCACACGCACGGCACAGCGGACACACCAGGAACCGCGGTGTTGGCCGTCGAATGGCGCTAGCTGCGCAGCATTTGTGCACCGCCGCCGTCAGTGTCAGCCAGTTTGCCGTGGCATACGGAGCTCCATCGCAGTCTTTAACACTGGTAGCATGCCGCGACAGCGTGGACGGGAACCGTATGTGCAGTTGACGGACTTTAAGCGAGGGCGTATAGTGGGCATGCGGGAGGCCGGGTGGACGTACCGGCGAATTGCTCAACACGTGGGGCGTGAGGTCTCCACAGTACATCGATGTTGTCGCCAGTGGTCGGCGGAAGGTGCACGTGCCCGTCGACCTGGGACCGGGCCGCAGCGACGCACGGATGCACGCCAAGACCGTAGGATCCTACGCAGTGCCGTAGGGGACCGCACCGCCACTTCCCAGCAAATTAGGGACACTGTTGCTCCTGGGGTATCGGCGAGGACCATTCGCAACCGTCTCCATGAAGCTGGGCTACGGTCCCGCTCACCGTTACGCCGTCTTCCGCTCACGCCCCAACATCGTGCAGCCCGCCTCCAGTGGTGTCGCGACAGGCGTGAATGGAGGGACGAATGGAGACGTGTCGTCTTCAGCGATGAGAGTCGCTTCTGCCTTGGTGCCAATGATGGTCGTATGCGTGTTTGGCGCCGTGCAGGTGAGCGCCACAATCAGGACTGCATACGACCGAGGCACACAGGGCCAACACCCGGCATCATGGTGTGGGGAGCGATCTCCTACACTGGCCGTACACCACTGGTGATCGTCGAGGGGACACTGAATAGTGCACGGTACATCCATACCGTCGTCGAACCCATCGTTCTACCATTCCTAGACCGGCAAGGGAACTTGCTGTTCCAACAGGACAATGCACGTCCGCATGTATCCCGTGCCACCCAACGTGCTCTAGAAGGTGTAAGTCAACTACCCTGGCCAGCAAGATCTCCGGATCTGTCCCCCATTGTGCATGTTTGGGACTGGATGAAGCGTCGTCTCACGCGGTCTGCACGTCCAGCACGAACGCTGGTCCAACTGAGGCGCCAGGTGGAAATGGCATGGCAAGCCGTTCCACAGGACTACATCCAGCATCTCTATGATCGTCTCCATGGGAGAATAGCAGCCTGCGTTGCTGCGAAAGGTGGATATACACTGTACTAGTGCCGACATTGTGCATGCTCTGTTGCCTGTGTCTATGTGCCTGTGGTTCTGTCAGTATGATCATGTGATGTATCTGACCCCAGGAATGTGTCAATAAAGTTTCCCCTTCCTGGGATAATGAATTCACGGTGTTCTTATTTCATTTTCCAGGAGTGTATGACTGAAGATATTATCTGCGTGCACCCTCTCTGTTCCATTCGCCAGGACTTCTCTAATTCCGCTGTCTCTGTCGTCAGGCTACGTTTGTTGGCAGGATTTAATTTACCACCTGCCGTGGACACTTCACCACCTACATCAGCACCTAATACAGCTTCCTCAAGCCAAAGTACGCTACCCAGAGAAGTGTTCTTCGTGCCAGCATTTGCTGTTTCATTCGCGTATTGAATGAAGGAAAAATGAGTGAGCGTGGGTCTGTATGCACCCTAATATCGCTGATCTTATTTCCAATCAGGTATCATAAGACGAGTGAAGAATCATCACACCGTTTGTTTCTAATACCGGTCATCTAAATTTATCGGAGAGGGTTGTGTAGTAGCAATGGCATCTTTTTTCCGGGTATCCACATTTTAGATCGTCAGAGATCTCTCTTATTCTTTGATATGGGCTGTGCCATTCTATTACGACACTTACAACGTGTCTCTCAATTCTTTCTGGGCATGCTGCCGTGCCTACTTAATAAGGACTCCCAGCGCTGGGACAATACCCTAGAATCGGTCGTACCAGCGTCTTGTGTACGATTTTCCTTATATGTCCACTGCGCTTTCGCTCGGTGCGCTCCACGTGGATGCAAAGTTGAATTTTTCTTATCAATTTCATGCCACAGTTTGACCACCTTTAAGCAGAAAGTCGTGCGGTAAGTATTGTATAGTGGTAACTGCAGTATTTAAAGTACGCGAAAGTGTTGCTGAATAACGAAGAACATAATTTTCAATTTAAAGAAAGACTTAACATGTAACAGTTCCGCTGTCAAGCTTGCAGAACTCGAGGTTCTGTCCTCACGCCTTTCTTACGACTTCAAACTCGAGATAGAAGTGCGGCTTTCCTGAAGCAACAAAACCGTTCCTGCTGTAGGCAGAGGAGCTGGTTAGCAGCGGAGGGCCTGGCTTACTTCTTGCGGAAGAAGCGCCCAGCTCTCCCCGAGCAGCCGAGTTGGCGGACGTTAAGTCCGCCCCCTGTCCACGCGCGCTCTCCACCCCTCGCTCGCCTCCTGCGAGGGAGGGACGCTGACTGGCAGGGGGAGGTGGTCCGCACTAATCCCCATCAAATTACTGCCGCTCCGGCTCAGAGCGCGTTCCCAGTTGCTTGTGAAAGAGACTTTGATGCCGAAATGAAAAGTTCCAACCCAGAGTTGTGAGGTACTCCGGCTTGACTGAGGTGGGCACAGACAGGGATGCAGAAAGAACGGTTTTAGCATCGATTCTTCTTACAGATTTCATGTCACCCATTTGATTTCGTGCGTGGTGTCCGATTTTTGCTTTGTGAAATTCGTAGGTATTCTCGTAGTCCATTGTACATCGAAAGTAATCTTCATTCTTGTGAATGTACTTCGCTGCATGGCTTTAAAGACCGTGATAGGTGTTTTATAATTGTGTATGCTTAAGGAAATGCAAAAGAGGAAGCATTAGGTAACTGTAGTCGCCGAAATCTGAAAAAAAGTATGCCTTTTTCCAGCACCTTTTATGGATTGGCGTTGTTGTTGTTGGCGTTGTTGTTGTTGTTCTGGTCTTCAGTCCTGAGACTGGTTTGATGCAGCTCTCCATCCTACTCTATCCTGTGCAAGCTTCTTCATCTCCCAGTACTTACTGCAGCCTACATCCTTCTGAATCTGCTTAGTGTATTCATCTCTTGGTCTCCCCCTACGATTTTTACCCTCCACGCTGCCCTCCAATACTAAATTTGTGATCCCTTGATGCCTCAGAACATGTCCTACCAACCGATCCCTTCTTCTAGTCAAGTTGTGCCACAAACTTCTCTTCTCCCCAATTCTATTCAATACTTCCTCATTAGTTATGTGATCTACCCATCTAATCTTCAGCATTCTTCTGTAGCACCACATTTCGAAAGCTTCTATTCTCTTCTTGTCCAAACTAGTTATCGTCCATGTTTCACTTCCATACATGGCTACACTCCATACAAATACTTTCAGAAACGACTTTCTGACACTTAAATCTATACTCGATGTTAACAAATTCCTCTTCCTGAGAAACGATTTCCTTGCCATTGCCAGTCTACATTTTATATCCTCTGTACTTCGACCATCATCAGTTATTTTGCTCCCCAAATAGCAAAACTCCTTTACTACTTTAAGTGTCTCATTTCCTAATCTAATTCCCTCAGCATCTACCGACTTAATTCGACTACATTCCATTATCCTCGTTTTGCTTTTGTTGATGTTCATCTTATATCTTCCTTTCAAGACACTGTCCATTCCGTTCAACTGCTCTTCCAAGTCCTTTGCTGTCTCTGACAGAATTACAATGTCATCGGCGAACCTCAAAGTTTTTACTTCTTCTCCATGAATTTTAATACCTACTCCGAATTTTTCTTTTGTTTCCTTTACTGCTTGCTAAATATGCAGATTGAATAAAATCGGGGAGAGGCTACAACTCTGTCTCACTCCCTTCCCAACCACTGCTTCCCTTTCATGACTCTCGACTCTTATAACTGCCATCTGGTTTCTGTACAAATTGTAAATAGCCTTTCGCTCCCTGTATTTTACCCCTGCCACCTTCAGCATTTGAAAGAGAGTATTCCATCAACATTGTCAAAAGCTTTTTCTAAGTCTACAAATGCTAGAAATGTAGGTTTCCCTTTCCTTAATCTTTCTTCTAAGATAAGTCGTAGGGTCAGTATTGCCTCACGTGTTCCAACATTTCTACGGAATCCAAACTGATCTTACCCGAGGTCGGCTTCTATCAGTTTTTCCATTCGTCTGTAAAGAATTCGCGTTAGTATTTTGCAGCTGTGACTTATTAAACTGAAGTTTCACATCTGTCGTCACCTGCTTTCTTTGGGATTGGCGTAACAGTTTGGAATAAACAAAAACAAGAAACTCACAGTGCAGTTGTTGAACATGGTTTGATACTCATTTTATTTTTCATGAAAGTAACTATGCTGTCCATGGTCTGTTGTAACTTCGTTAGCTGGGCGTTGCAGCTCTAATCGTGACAAATGTGTTACACGTAATAGCTCATGGATGAGATGGCACGATTCAGCCACGACCGACTCCCCCGCATCCATCCTCGCACGGTCCTGTATCCACGCTTTAGACCAGTGGTCGTCAAACTTTTTTGCTTCAGAGACAATGTTGACATTGTAGCGCGATACGTCAGGCCGCATAGGAAGAAGCGGTGGCCGGACACAGGGGGAGCGGAGGGGAGGGGAGGGGAGGGGAGGGGAGGGGGTTGTCTCGTGGCCATTCAAAATGAAATTGTTTTCATAAGCCGTGCATATACTTACACATTCTGAAACTGTATGTTAAAAGGTATCACACACAAAAATTTGTAACAAGCACTTTTTTGAAGGCTTACATAGTGACCAATTTTTTGTACAAAAACCAGTGCCATCGCAACATGATATCAGGTTTTTTATCTGATTGTTGGTTGTAGTTTTGAGATACCTTGACGGCCTAGTAACTAGCAAGAAAAATACGTTGTTAAGAAGCTGTTTACGTTAGCTGACGTTTTCCTACTCTGCTGTTAGTTTCTATATGAAGTACAGCTGATAACCGCGGGCCGCACCAACACTTCATTCGGACCGCAGCTCGGCGATGACTGCTTCAGACCGACAAGTGTCATCCGGCACATTGTGCTGGTGTACGTTAGCTGCCCTTCAGACCGGTTTTGAAAATAGGCGGTTATATGAAACGTGTATATTTTTTTAAAAGGTAGGACTATAGTCAGATGATAAACGTGGTCTTTCTCGCTACGACTGTCTAAATTATTTTTACTGAGATAGTAATTTCGAGTCTTATTGATCGTCAGGAATTCTATCTAAAATGCAGATACGCACACAGACATAAATACAGGCACGAGTCCAAACATCACACGAATAGAAACGGTGTCCAAGTCATAGAGTACGCAAATAAAAGTAAAACCAGGTAGAAACTACGACAGTAGTATTATATTGACAAGTGAAACCATACGAGCGCTATAAAATAATGTCGTTGTTATCTGGTTTTATTTCTATTTTTGTAGTCCATGACTTGGACACCGTTCGTACTTGCCTGATGTTTCGATCAAAGTCTGAACAGAAACGTTCCTTGTAAAGAACGCTTCTGATACGAACTTTTTATTGCCTTGACCGCGTATATTTGCACTGGATTACTAGTTTCCACAGGACTAAGCCGCCATATTCAGATAGCGTACAGGTTATCGAATCATGCTGTGCGATAAACCACACGTTTGCATGGCTACCGTCGTAACGAGCTCATACTAAAAAGGGAGAAGAACATTAAAAAATATAGCTGTGTCTTCACGGCAAGACAGCCATAAAGGTGTGGCACGGCAAGAGGTGCCGCGTGTGTCTGGGTCGGCTTCCGGCTGCATACAGGTATTCAGTACGTAGCCGAGACGAGACGTATGCCGTACTCCTTCATCTGCCACGCTTCTGTGACTCTGTCTTGCTATGAAGACACAGCTATATTTTTTAATGTTCTACTCTCTTTTTACTATTAGTACGTTACTATGGTACGAATACAAACGTGCGGTTTATCGCACAACATGATTTCATAATCCGTAGGCTCTCTGAAGATAGGAACTTAATCCTGTCGAAACCACTAATCCAGTGTACATACACGCGGTCAAGGCAATAAAAAATTTCGTTTCAGAAGCCGCCTTTACGCTGAATAAACTGATCGCTCTCCAGGCGGCAATGTCAGGTCTTGAGCAACATTCCTGCCGCCGGTGGCTCGGAGCTCCCGCGGCGTCGCACGTGACCACGTTCCCACGGACTCGCCGCGATGTGCGGCGCCCGGGACAGCTCAGGTGGCGGACTGCTGCACAGGTCTCACCGGAAACGCGGGCTGGTACACTTGGATCGATTCTTCGCATTACTAAACACGCGAAATGCGTACGAATAATGGTCACCAGCGTTGATTTGGCTCCCGAGACATGGTTAAACTAGCTACTATTCCGTTGTTGGTAATTAAAAAAAAACCGGCAGCTGTATAACTACTCACGAAGGTACCGAGGTCCGAATACTGGACTGGAAAACCTACAGCGCCAGTATTTCATAAGCCACCTCCAACTGGCAGCTAACAGCTCCAGGCGATAATTTCCTCATCAGCGAAACGTAAATACAACTTCAAGTCAATTAGGAAAAAAATCACACTAGAACCTACCAGCGAGAAATCCATGAAAATACACATTATTAACGTGTATTGTTCGTAGCCAACTGCCTCTCGTTAACGGAAAATGTAGTCGTAGGAGCGGGGAGGATGTGGTAAGGTGCTGGGCGAAGTTAGATAACACATTTCGCTTAAAATAATTTTGTTACACACAGAGTCGAACTGCAGTATTAAAACCCAAGAACCTTGTTTTAACTTCCACAGAATCGAATAACAGATGGTATATGCTTCATAGTACAATTTATAATGACATCGTGCTACAAGAAATAACGGTTTAACAGTGTGATTGTGACCCACATGAAACCAGACTGAAAACTCAAAATTTACACGCTAACTGTAGCTCAGGAAAACAAAGCTTAGGTAACAACGATTCAAGTTAAAACGTGAATTAAAAAATTAGCTGCACTTTTGCGAATTTAGAACTAATTCAGTCCCAGAAGAATGAACTTGCAGTTACCATAGAAAGCATTGAAACTTGTAAAAGGTGTTATAGCAAACTACACTGCAATGAACAAATTTTGAAAGAAGTAACAATAATTATATAACTTCAGCTAGTGAAAATTTCAAAATTTAAAGATTACATACACGAATACCAAAGAACGTAAATCTCAGGCGCACAGCCTTTTCAGACAGTACCTGATACCTCACAACAAGGGTTGGAATAATTTTAAGGAAACACACATGGAATGTGGCTTACATGTTTCATCTGTCACTTCATGAAATAAACTTTATTGCTTGACAACAGTTGTTGTAATTACAAATTAAAAACCTTGTCAATGAGTAACAACGATCACAATAATTTAAAGAACTTGAACGGAATCAATTCATTAATAAAATACCTTAACAATGTATACCATTAAGGACAGGGCTTAAAACCACGAATATACATAAGTACCTGAATACAAGTAAGGAGTCATACCAACTACGTGTGAAATGGCTCTGAGCACTGTGGGACTTAACATCTGAGGTCATCAGTCCACTAGAGCTTAGAACTACTTAAACCTAACTAACCTAAGGACATCACACACATCCATGCCCGAGGCAGGATGCGAACCTGCGACCGTAGCAGCCTCGCGGTTCCGGACTGAAGCGCCTAGAACCGCTCGGCGACACCGGCCGGCGAAAAGGGAGTGCGTCGTTCGCTGGCAGAACTACCCTGCCAACATGCATCAGGAAGGAAACAGTAATCTGCCCGAATAAGGCCACAAACGACAATATCTAACATGTAGGAAATATTAGCTTACTGCAGATGTGGCTAAACGACCTTCACGCTCCTTAATATTACACGAAAACTGAAGACGCGAACTACAACCACTTGCAAATCCAAATACCAGGGCACAGTATCTTTTAACAGTGCGTCGTCTTCGACACAGACTATTGCAGTCCCGATTACATAAAATCAATTTGCAACAGAGTGTATCCATACAGTTGCAATGAATGTGATCTGGAACAAACAGATTAAAATCAGTTACACTGACCAGAGACTATCCACACAAACACTCGGAAGCGTAATGAACGTGACGAGTCTAATTCAACATTAACACAAACGTGGGCTTCCGATAACGACTGCCAATAATTGATCAACATTAGGTGCGAACGAGCCGCGACTTCCAGGATTCGAAGCAGGGCTGTTGCTGCCTCCAGTCAGTGCAGGTGATGTACGGGCGCCGTAATGTTTCGGCCTCCAGAGCTGGCCCGGGGCTTTGCACGCGGCGGCAGCTGCCCTTCCCGCAACTCGCCGCTATCAGTACTTAATCCACCCGGAAAACTTCGGCTGCGACCAAATTAACAACTCGCGGCCTCGCGAGCGCCACATCCGGGCAGCAGGAGCGCCGCAGAAATCGACTCGCCAGACATTTGGCGTCCCGCTAACTGCCTGTACCACGGACTGCCGAACCCAAAAACACACACTCCTCGACCAAAGGCCCTAGCGCAGCCATATGACCAGGAGCGATGTCGACTGTACAAGTAGTTAGTGGCGCCAGTGGAGTGGCATCCCCGGCAAAACTAAAGCCGCCACTGCTCAGCAGTTAGCTACACTGATCAGGCAGAGCTTTATGGTCACTGACCTAACAGCCGGTATGTCCGACTTCAGCTAGGACAACAGCGGCGACGAGTCGTGGCTTGGAAGCAGTGAGGCCTCCGTAAGTGGCTGCAGGGCGTTGGCGCCACGTCTGAAGGCCTCACTGTCGTAAATTTCGAGAAGGGGGCCATAAGCTCTGACGCCACTTTTTCACATCCTAGATATGTTCGATCGGGTGAAGATGTGTTGCTCGAGCCACTCCGTCACACTCCTGGTGAAACGTCCCCTTAGAAGAATTTATACAAGACTGTGCTTAAACTGACACACAATATTTTTAGCGCAACGCAATCTGACTATCAAAGATCCCTGCAAAAGAATGGCCCTGAGTAACATTAAACTATACCTTTCACAAATAACTTACCTCACAAAAATCTTCATTACTCGAACTACTGCAATACAGCGAGCGCCACTACTGCCAGCTAAATAAAAGATTCAAACTACGGAAGTCACTAACTACTGATAGGGATAGTTAGCAAATGAAAGATTTTAATAGAGAACAAACACTGTATTTACCTTAATAATCATAATATATATAGCAGTTCAATTTCAAAACTTCCGCCATCTCTCTCTCCCCACATCCACCACTGCTGGCGGCTCACCTCCAACTGCGCAACGCTACGCGCTGTTCACATCCAGCTGCCGCTGCCCAACACTACAATGGCAGACAACAATGCAAACTAGACAGACTGCATCTAGCACAGCCAGTGATTTTCATACAGAGAGCGCTACGTGGCGGCGGCGTTACCAACATAAGAACCTAAACAGCCTACTTACACTGGTCTTGTGATATGGCGCATTGTTTTGTTGAAAAATGCCTCTGCTGTCGGGGAAACGTCGTCATGAAGGGGTGTACGTGGTCTCCAACCAGTGCTTAGTACTCTTTGGCCGTCATGAAGCGAGCTTCACGGGATCCACGGATGCTCACGTGAATGTTCCTCAGAACATAATATGGAGCAGCTGCCCCGTCACAGTACAGGCGTCAACGAGCTATTCGCCTGGAAGAAGACGGACCTGCGTCCTCTTATCGGCATTATGGCGAAGGTATCGGGATTGAGCAAAGAATGCAGTGCTCTGCTACCGCGCCAATGTGCAGTGCTGATGGCACACGCACCCATTTCAGCTGACGTCGTGGTGTGAACACTGGAAGAACGTGCATGACTCGTCGGCTGCAGAGGCCAATCGTTTGGAGTGTTCGGTTCAGTGTGTGTTCGGACACACTTGTACTCTGCCCAACATTAAAGTCTGAGGTTAGTTCCGGCATTCCGGCACAGTTCTCCCCCCTTGTCCCGCTTTACCCGTCTGCCCAGCCTACGACGTCACACACCTACAGGCTGGTCCACTGATCGTGACCGGGCCAAATTCCCACGAAATAAGCACCAAACGAAAAAAACTACAAAGAACGAAACTCGTCTAGCTTGAAGCGGGAAACGAGATGGCACTATGGTTGGCCCGCTACATGGCGCTGCCATAAGTCAAACGGATATCAACTGCGTTTTTTTAAAAATAGGAACCCCCATTTTTTATTACACATTCCTGTAGTACGTAAAGAAATATGAATGTTTTAGTTGGACCTCTTTCTTCGCTTTGTGATAGATGGCGCTGTAATAGTCACAAACGTACAAGTACGTGGTATCACGTAACATTCCGCCAGTGCGGACGGTATTTGCTTCGTGATACATTACCCGTGTTGAAATGGACCGTTTACCAATTGCGGAAAAGGTCGATATCGTGTTTATTTATGCCTATTGTGATCAAAATGCCCAACGGGCGTGTGCTATGTGTGCTGCTCGGTATCCTGGACGACATCATCCAAGTGTCCGGACCGTTCGCCGGATAGTTAGGTTATTTAGGGAAACAGGAAGTGTTCAGCCACCGCTATCGCCAGGATACGTTTATATTGATAGTAGGTCGGCGGTCGTAATGTTGTGGCTAATCAGTGTACAGGAGCTGAGGCATCTGATCGCAAACGGTACCAGCTGCAAGAAAACTCTAGTGTCAGCTTACATTTAAATGGTGATTGTAAATAACACCAAGTAATAAATACCATTGACTAACTTACAGCATGACAAATTAAAACATTGACTAGCTGACAATATGACAAATTAAAACACAGATTACTTAAGAGCATGGCTTCAAATAACAACAAATTGGTACAAGCCCCACTGTCAAATGGCTGCTTCTTGGGTTTTTAACAAACCATCAGTCATCAGGGTGGTCTTTACAGTGCGTTAATGTAGAAAAACCTTTGGGCAGAAGTACTTGAAACACAGATTTGTTACCACAAGCTACCAAAATAATTAAAACATCAGGGATGGCACTTACACACTTGTTACGTGCAACAGCTATTGGTTAGAATGTTAACAACAGACGACTAACTTACAGTCACAGTACTGGTCAAACGTTGACACCAGAATAAACACAACTCGGCTTTCAGATGTATCCAGGGTACAGGAACCGTATTAGTACCAAAACTCTAATTGCCTTCTACAGCACTTAGTAGACGAAAACCACGTCTTGACCAGGTGGAATTACCACGGCGGCGACACGGTATCAGAGGAATAATAAGTGACAAGACTCCCAGAATATTGTGCCACAATGTCACCAGTTCATTGCAGCCTCCACGAGAGCCCGCTCCACAGAATTCCAAAATAACACACAACCTCCTGAGCTGCTCTTGAGGATGCATTACAACTCTGCGAGTTACGCGTGTCTCTAGCAACGGCAAGCCGGACCGCGCTACTACACGACCGACGACCACCTCAGAGACGCTGCAGCCGACGGCCCCGGCGCCTGTCGTCGCAGTCTGCATCACTCGCGCCACACAACCCACGGCGCTATCCTCCAAGAGAGCGCCAGGGCAACGTCACGACCCCAAACAGCCTCGCGTTCGCTACGCAAGAGTCCCTCTGACGGGAAATATTCGAGAGAACAGTCGAATTATCCAAGAAAGTAGAAGGTGCAGCAGAACCATCTCAAAAGAATTTGATTCAAGCAAGCCGGACGGCTCAAAAACACCACCATCCAGTTGGCTACTTGGCTGGGTGTGTGCACACTCGCTAAACGGCAAAGAGAACCGGAAATTACTCGAAAGAATTCAGGATTCCCCCAGTTTTCCATACTGCAAGAAATAATGTAGTTCATCGCGAAAAATCACCTATTCCATCACTTACGAAGTACACTGCGGAAACTCCGCCTCTGTCGCAGAAGTAAAGCGATTTCTGCCCACACGAATGCTGTCGGCTGGGTGCTCGATTTAGCGAGCTCCAAACCGATCCACCACATTATTCCAAATTTAAGTCTTCCAGCCAATCAGAATCTGGAGCGGAATGTAGGCACTTCCATTGCCGATTTCCTGCTCCCGCTTAGGGCGCTTCTGTGATGTGGTGCTTCCTGCCACAACTGTCATACGTTTCTCTGCTACAGGTACTGGAAAGCAGCGGCCATGATGGGGAAATCACTTGATCCTGACCCGGCTTCTGACCATGCCTCTTGGAGGATTAGGGAAACACCAACCCAACATCTTCAGGCTGACCAAAACGTCCTTCCTCCAGCTACCTCAAAGTGTCCCTCTAACACACTACACAGACGGGACGAGAACACAGGCGCGCCGAAGAAAATGTGTGTTGCACTATTTATTCTTGTAAGCATCTCTGCGTGTGATTTCTGCCTGAAGATTTATAACACCCGAGAATGTAATCCAAATAAATAAAAAAAAAAAAAGTGTTGACGACCGTAAGTGGAAGCTAACGTGTTTCATAATTACTGGAAGACTCTGAATCAGTCAGACACGAAACTGCTTCTTTGAATTTAATTTAGGATAAAAAAATTCCATTTATTTCTACTCGGTTTTGATCGCGAGCTATCTGGTAACGTGTTCGTCGATCGGCCGCTAACACTCAGCTAGGACCGTGTTACGGCAAACGTGCCCTTCACCTGTGGCTTCGCCCGCGTAACCGTGTGCCGTATATGTCACATATGTGTAATTAGGTGACACAAATCATATGACTCGTATTATTCTCGTGTTCGGAGTCCTTTTTGCTCGGCGTAGTGCAGCAACTCGACGTCGCCTGGAGTCGACAAATCGTTCGAAGCTCCCTCCCTGCAGAAATACTGAGCCACGCTTCCTCTTCGTACGTGCGGATGTGTTGCCGGTGCACGAACTGCTCTCTATCATGTCTCATGAATGTTCGATGGGCTTCATGAGGGCTAAATCATTCGCTTGAATTGCTTAGAATGTTCTTCAAACGAGTCGCGAACAATAGTGGTCCAGTGATATGGCGCATTGTTATCCATGTAAGTTCTATTGTTTGGGAACATGATGTGGCTGCATGTAGAGTCCCAGTAGCCGAACTTGCGCATTTCCAGTCATTAGCCGGTTCAGTTGGAGCAGAGTACGCAGTCTGTTCCATGTAAACACACCACGCACCGTTAGGGATCCACCGCTAGGTTGCACGGTGCCTTGTTGACTGACAACTTGGGTCCATGGCTGCCTGGAGTCTGCGCCACACTCGAACCCAACCATCAGCTATTACCGACCAGAAGTCGGGACTGATCTGACGAGGCCACGGTTTTGCAGTCGTCCAGGGCGCAACCGATACGGACACACAGCCGGGAGAGGCGTCGCACACGACGTCGTGCTGTCGGCAAAGGCACCCGCGTCGGTCGTCTGCTGCCACAGCCCTTTAACGCCAAATTACGCCGCACTGTCCTAACGGATACGTTCGTCGCACGTCCCACATTGATTTCTGCAGTTATTTCACTCATTGTTGCTTGTCTGTCAGCACTGACAGCTCTCTGCAAAGGCCGTAGCTCTCGGTTGTTGAATGAAGGCCGTCGGCCACTGTGTTGTCGCCGGTCAGGGGTAATGCCAGATATTTTGTATTCTCAACACGCTCTAGACACACTATCTCGGAATACCGAATTCCCTGACGGTTTACGAAACTCTAGCACCAACTACCAAGTTCACCAGCTCACATGAATGACGTGAGTTCTAAAGGCAGCCCCGCCGATGCACAGCCGTTTTATACCTTGTGTACGCGACTCTACCGCCATCTGTATATGTGGATATCACCTCGGTGTGCGTTTGAATCTCTGCTGTTTCACACCAAGCGTCACCAGAGAGGATGTCACATTTGTGTGTGGTATTCAGCCTTGTGGCATGACCTTTGCCCCCGAAACAAGTAGACAAACGAGTCTTGTATATGCCAGATTTTGTCGAAAGTGTTTCATCAAAATAATGAAGAAAAATTGAAATCACCCTCTAATCTGCTTTCCACCTTTCTGTTTCTGTCCATCTCTTCCAGCTGCTTCATCACACTCCTCCTTCCACTCTCTCTCTCTCTCTCTCTCTCTCTCTCTCTCTCTCTCTCCCTCCCTCCCCATCTAGCTCCTCACAACCTCTTCCACCTGACCATACCTCCTCTCCACCTTTCTCCTACCTTCTACCCCTCTCTCTTCCTCCTCCACCCTCCCTTTGCCTCTCTCTTCTCCCCTCACTTTGTCAATCTCCTCCTCCCTCTCTTTTCTCACTCCACCGTACTTCTTTTCAGCCAAAAACTGAAATCTGTTCCAAGTTTGGTAGCAATCGATCCACTGATTTAGGACGACTTGTGGAACATACACAAGTACAAACTTATATTTATTATAATATATGTAGGTATCATACTAGATTGGTGTCAGATGAAGAGTGAGGCTGTTCAAAAGACTATTTACTGCATTGTATTAGAGCGCAACTGCTTTTCAACCCGTATCTGTGTTCTTAGGCAGAACGAAGTAAATATGAGCTGAGTGGAAGTGGAAGAACGCTGTACTACAGGCATGATGTCGCGCCCTGGTGTACGAGATCTGGCACAAAAGAAATTCGACTGATGTTGCAAATTTTAATGCTTGCCAAATATATTCCGTTCGTGGTGACGGCCCCAAAGTACAAACTTGTCTGTCTCCATTCCCGCATGTTGTAAAGAATTAGGCTCATCATTTTCCGTTGTGCTGGGCTGGACGTCAAGCACGTTCGCAGCGGACTGCTCGTACTGAGCCACTGAGTTGATCTGTCGTGATGGGACGTGTCACGTTTGAGGGAACGGTTCAAGGTCGACAGTAGCGCGATGCATGCCACGGTAAATAGTTGGACAGGTCTCACGTATTTTTTGCTGGATACCAAACAAGTGACCAGCGTAAAACGCGAGTTTTTCTTACAAAGTGATGAAAGAGTCCCACCATAACGACAGCGGCAGCACACTGCTACAACACAGGAATTGCCCTTGGCGCTGCTCGCTGTTTCAGTCTCAGGCGCTGAAGGCAAGCGACTCATTAAGTTCCTGGCGAGGGTAAAAAAGAAAACGTTTCTGTAGTTCACGAGACGAAACAAAACGGTACGAGCGTGCGCCGTGTGTGGCTGGTGGGTGTAGGGCGCCGCTGTTTTGATCGGGCGCGCAATTAGCGGGCCGCCTGCTTTGTCGAGTACCGGCGGCTTCCCACAATGCCTCGCGCGCCCTCCGGGGGCGTCAGATTGCCCTCTCGTGCTGCGGCTTGCCTACGATTTCCCGCCGCACGACAGCTTCCACCATTCAGCGTCGCGACGTGCACTGCTCCTTCCCCTTTATAGGTGAAGCGCGCGCCGTACCAGAGCCGGTTCACGAACAGCGCTTGTGAGGCCTTAACTCGTTGAACTACTACAGACCGGTGGTTCTAAAGCCTCGCTGTTTATAAGGGTCATTACTGCGGAGAGACGAAAATTATCAACACGTCAGCATAACACTCCTATGCGTGCACGCGTTCAGTTTTGTAGCACTGTACTCATGTACGCGCCACTCGATCCCGAACCGAATGAGTTGGCGCAGTCGTTAGCACACTGGACTCGCATTAGGGAGGGCGACTGTTCGAATCCGCCTCTGGCCATCCAGATTTTGGTTATCCTTGATTTCCTTCAATCGCCCAATGCAACTGCCGGGATGGTTGTATTCAAAGGGCACGGCCGATTTCCTTCACCATCCTTGAAACAGTCCTAGCTTGTGCTCCGTCTCAAACGACGTCGTTATCGACGGTAAATTAAACCTTAATCTTCCTTCCGTCGTTCCATCCCCAACCACGTCAGTTGCGTCCTGTCACAGATAATACACTCCTGGAAATGGAAAAAAGAACACATTGACACCGGTGTGTCAGACCCACCATACTTGCTCCGGACACTGCGAGAGGGCTGTACAAGCAATGATCACACGCACGGCACAGCGGACACACCAGGAACCTCGGTGTTGGCCGTCGAATGGCGCTAGCTGCGCAGCATTTGTGCACCGCCGCCGTCAGTGTCAGCCAGTTTGCCGTGGCATACGGAGCTCCATCGCAGCACTGGTAGCATGCCGCGACAGCGTGGACGTGAACCGTATGTGCAGTTGACGGACTTTGAGCGAGGGCGTATAGTGGGTATGCGGGAGGCCGGGTGGACGTACCGCCGAATTGCTCAACACGTGGGGCGTGAGGTCTCCACAGTACATCGATGTTGTCGCCAGTGGTCGGCGGAAGGTGCACGTGCCCGTCGACCTGGGACCGGACCGCAGCGACGCACGGATGCACGCCAAGACCGTAGGATCCTACGCAGTGCCGTAGGGGACCGCACCGCCACTTCCCAGCAAATTAGGGACACTGTTGCTCCTGGGGTATCGGTGAGGACCATTCGCAACCGTCTTCATGAAGCTGGGCTACGGTCCCGCACACCGTTAGGCCGTCTTCCGCTCACGCCCCAACATCGTGCAGCCCGCCTCCAGTGGTGTCGCGACAGGCGTGAATGGAGGGACGAATGGAGACGTGTCGTCTTCAGCGATGAGAGTCGCTTCTGCCTTGGTGCCAATGATGGTCGTATGCGTGTTTGGTGCCGTGCAGGTGAGCGCCACAATCAAGACTGCATACGACCGAGGCACACAGGGCCAACACCCGGCATCATGGTGTGGGGAGCGATCTCCTACACTGGCCGTACACCACTGGTGATCGTCGAGGGGACACTGAATAGTGCACGGTACATCCAAACCGTCATCGAACCCATCGTTCTACCATTCCTAGACCGGCAAGGGAACTTGCTGTTCCAACAGGACAATGCACGTCCGCATGTATCCCGTGTCACCCAACGTGCTCTAGAAGGTGTAAGTCAACTACCCTGGCCAGCAAGATCTCCGGATCTGTCCCCCATTGAGCATGTTTGGGACTGGATGAAGCGTCGTCTCACGCGGTCTGCACGTCCAGCACGAACGCTGATCCAACTGAGGCGCCAGGTGGAAATGGCATGGCAAGCCGTTCCACAGGACTACATCCAGCAGCTCTACGATCGTCTCCATGGGAGAATAGCAGCCTGCATTACTGCGAAAGGTGGATATACACTGTACTAGTGCCGACATTGTGCATGCTCTGTTGCCTGTGTCTATGTGCCTGTGGTTCTGTCAGTGTGATCATGTGATGTATCTGACCCCAGGAATGTGTCAATAAAGTTTTCCCTTCCTGGGACAATGAACTCACGGTGTTCTTATTTCAATTTCCAGGAGTGTATAAACATGTCTGCTCCGCTGGTACCCCGTACGAAGGAAGAACAACGAGCGGAGATACCATTTCTTTCGTGGGAATGGATGAAAGGGGATGAAATTCATCGAAGACTTTCAGCAGGGAACGGGGAGAATGGCGTGTCACACAAAAGTTTTTATTTGTGGATGGAGATGTTTGAAAGTGACCCATCAACGACTAACACGATCCAAGAGATCCACAAGTCCAAGGATTGCTTTTAGCGAGTACGCGAGTTACCATCTATGGTCATCTTCTTTGCAGGTCCTCCATGGTTCTGTCTCTCAATCACAATGCGCGGTGGGGACTAGGATAGCTCGCCGAAGGCCTCAGTGTCAAACGTGTTGACAACTGCCAACGTTTACTTGACCGTTTCAACAGGGAAGGCGATTCCCTTTTCACAAGCATAGTCACGTTGGTGAAAATGGTTCAAATGGCTCTGAGCACTATGCCACTTCTGAGGTCATCAGTCGCCTAGAACTTAGAACTAATTAAACCTAACTAACCTAAGGACATCACACACAGCCATGCCCGAGGCAGCATTCGAACCTGCGACGTAGCGGTCGCTCGGTTCCAGACTGTAGCGCCTAGAACCGCACGGCCGCTCCGGCCGGCCACGATGGTGAAATCAAGATTGACTGCTATGCGTCAGAATCAAAATGCCAGAGGATGTTGTGGAACATGCCGGATCAGAAATAAATAAATAAAAATTCAGAACTCTACAATTGTCAGGAAAGCTTATGTTAACCACTTTTTGGGACAGATGTGGGCCTTAACTGTAAGAGTACATGACAAAGAGAACAAATATCACCGAAGAGTTTTAAAGTGACATTTTGGAAAACCGGCTAAAGCCCGCAGTTCTCAGCAAACGCGGAGGTCTGTTGTCAAAGAAAGTGTTTCTGCTGCATCTTGCAGTCCTCTCGCACGTGGGACACCACACCGTCGAACCTCTTTACTTTGCAAGGTTAATTTTCCTCGGATTTGGAGGTGCAGAAAGCAGCACAAAACTGGCTTCGCGACCAACTTTAAATCTTCTTCTTGACAGGAATAGGCAAGCCTGTGGCCCGCTGAGCCAAGAGCATTGGAAAGGAAGCAGAATATGTTAAGAAATAACGCACATTTCGAACCGCTGCTTTTTGCAAATACATAGTAGACCAAAAAGTATAGGTAATTTTTGGCTCTTCCTTAATGTTTCCTTATTTTTATGCCGTATTGGGGAGAGTGTTCCTTCCTGCAAGCCGCAACGCCTTGTTATCGAAAGATACTTATAAATCAGTCTTAAGATCCGTACAGTAGCAGTAGATTAAGACCTTAGTCGTATATAGACAAGAAAAAGGTCGAGCCGTACTTCTTACTATCTGCAAGGCTGGCTGGCTGGCTCTAAGCAGTATGGGACTTAACATCTGTCATCAGTCCCCTAGAACTACTTAAACCTAACTTAACTAACCGATGGACGTCACACACATCCATGCCCGAGGCAGGATTCGAACCTGCGACCGTAGCAGCAGCGCGGTTCCGGACTGAAGCGCCTAGAACCTCTCAGTCACAGCGGCCGGCTATCTGCAAGGCAGCCACATTATTAGTTACGGCCAGTCTATTTTCGTTATCGCCCCCGTGTATTCATTTTACTATTGCAGTAGACATAGTGCTTGTTTCTGTGGTTTGGTGATCTTCAGGAAGACTCAAGCTTTCTTTAAGACGATGGAGAGCGTCTCATTTTACGTCATTTACCTGCAGATCGCATAAACCACAATCTTTGAGTGATCCTTCAATGCGGCTCATTGTAACTAGGCCTGCTACAGAAATATTTGTCGGACCGTTTAGGTCATTTTCAAGAGAACGTTCCATATCTGTTCTGTATCTACGTCTACGCAGATACTCCGCAAGCCACCGTAAGGTGCGTGGCGGAGGCTCCCTGTACCGCCACTTGCCATTTCCCCACCTGTTCCATTCGCAAACAGAGCGAGGGATAAACGACTCTCTGTACGCCTCCGTATTTGCCCTAATTTCTCTTATTCTCGAGATCCCTAAGCGCGATGTATTTTGGCAGGAGCAGGAGCAGAATCGTTCGGAAGTCAGCTGCAAATGCCAGTTCTCTAAATTTTCTCCATAGTGTCTACTGTAAAGAGCGTCGCCTTCACTCCATGGATTCCCATTTGAGTTCCCGAAACATCTCCGTAACACTTAAGTTTTGTTCGAAACACCGCTAACAAATCTAGCATCGCTCCTGTGAATAGCTTCGATGTCTTCCTTCAATTCGACCTGGTACGGATCCCAGACACTCGAGCAGTACTCAAGAATAGGTTGCAACAGATTCCTATACGCGGTCTCCATTGCAGGTGAACCCTCTTTCCTGAAATTCTCCCAATAAACCGAAGTCGACCATTTGCCTTCCCTACCACAGTTTTCACATGTTCGTTCCACTTCATATCGCTTTGGAACGTTACGCTCTGATATTTAAACGACTTGGCTGTGTTAAACAGGGCACTAGTAATACTGTATCCGAGCACTAGAGGTCTGTTCTTCCTACTCATCCGCATTATCTTATATTTTTCCACATTTAGAGATAGCTGCCATTCATCACACCAACTGGAAATTTTGTCTAAGCCATGTTATATCTTCCTACAGTTACTCAACTTTGACACCTACCGTACACCACGGCATCATCAGCAAACAACCGCAGACGGCTGCTCACCCTGACCGCCAAATAATACATGCATACAGACAACAACAGCAGAGTCCGCCGCTCGTGGTCTCGCGGTAGCGTTCTCGCTTCCCGAGCCCGGGGTCCCGGGTTCGATTCCCGGCGGGGTCAGGGATTTTCACCTGCCTCGACATGACTGGGTGTTTGTGTTGTCCTCATCATTTCATCATCATCCAGGAAAGCGGCGAAATTGGACTGAGCAAAGACTGGGTAATTGTACGGGCGCTGATAACCACGCAGTTGAGCGCCCCACAAACCGAACATCAGACAACAACAGCGCTCCTACCACACTTCCCTGGGGCACTCCTGTCTCTGTGAACATCCCCCGTCTTGGACAACATACTGGCTTCTATTATTTAAGAAGTCTTCGAGCCACTCGCGTATCTGTGATCTTATTGCATTCTTTAACAACCTGCAATAGGGCACCGCGTCAAATGCTTGTATGACTATTGTTGTTGTTGCTGTCTTCAGTCCTGAGACTGGTTTGATGCACCTCTTCATGCTACTATACCCTGTGCGAGCTTCTTCATCTCCCAATACTTCCTGCAACCTACATCCTTCTGGATCTGTTTAGTGTATTCGGCTCTTGGTCTCCCTCTACGATTTTTAGCCTCCACACTGCATTCCAATACTAAACTGGTGATCCCTTGATGCCTCACAACATGTCCTACCAACCGATCCCTTCTTCTAGTTAAGTTGCGCCACAAACTTCTCTTCTCCCCAATGCTATTCAACACTTCCTCATTAGTCATGTGATCTACCCATCTAATCTTCAGCATTCTTATGTAGCACCACATTTCGAAAGATTCTACTCTCTTCTTGTCGAAAATATTTATCGTCCATGTTTCACTTCCATACATGGCTACACTCCATACAAATACTTTCAGAAACGACTTCCTGACACTTAAATCTATACTCGATGTTAACAAATTTCTCTTCTTCAGAAACGCTTTTCTTGCCATTGCCAGTGTACATTTTATATCCTCTCTACTTCGACCATCATCAGTTACTTTGCTCCCCAAGTAGCAAAACTCCTTTACTACTTTAAGTGTCTCATTTCCTAATCTAATTCCCTCAGCATCACCCGACTTAATTCGACTACATTCCATTATCCTAGTTTTGCTTTTGTTGATGTTCATCTTACATCCTCCTTTCAAGACACTGTCCATTCCGCTCAACTGCTCTTCCAAGTCCTTTGCTGTCTCTGACAGAATTACAATGTCATCGGCAAATCTCAAAGTTTTGATTTCTTCTCCATGGATTTTAATACCTGCTCCGAATTTTTCTTTTGTTTCCTTTACTGCTTGCTCAATATACAGATTGAATAACTTCGGGGAGAGGCTACAACCCTTTCTCACTCCCTTCCCAACCACTGCTTCCCTTTCATGCCCCTCAACTCTTATAACTGCCATGTGGTTTCTGTACAAATTGTAAATAGGCTTTCGCTCCCTGTATTTTACCCCTGCCACCTTCAGAATTTGAAAGACAATATTCCAGTCAACATTGTCAAAAGCTTTCTCTAAGTCTACAAATGCTAGAAATGTAGGTTTGCCTTTCCTTAATCTTTCTTCTAAGATAAGTCGTAGGGTCAGTATTGCCTCACGTGTTCCGATATTTCTACGGAATCCAAACTGATCTTCCCCGAGGTCGGCTTCAACTAGTTTTTCCATTCGTCTGTAAAGAATTCGCGTTAGTATTTTGCAGCCGTGACTTTTTAGTTCGGTAGTTTTCACATCTGTCAACACCTGCTTTCTTTGGGATTGTAATTATTATATTCTTCTTGAAGTCTAGTATGTCTATTATGTTGCGTTTATTTCCTTTAAATCAACAGCGTAGTGCAATAGTGCGTCTGCGGAATAGGTTGTTAAGTAATTGTACGAATTAAATCTGCGTGCCGGACTCGAGTCTTTTCCTCAGACCAGCGCTCCTCTACGTTTCACGGTGTACCAGCACGCTTGGTACAGCTAGTATAATACGTATTTAAAACAGATAAAAGTAAGAGTTCTGTCCTGTTTTAAGACTTACTGTGGCGGGAGACCCGCTGTTGAACATACGAACTTTATGCTCCGTCTCAGTTCTCGTCCTCCTCTTCTTTATTTTCTGAAATTAGAGTGTAAGTCACAACAGTTAAAGATAATTACCGGCGGTATGTTTGTGGCGGCTCGTCGGAAGCACAAAAATCATGAAAACAAATACTGTAAATCATCTGAAACACGAGCACAGGATCTGAAACACGACTTGCACATTACCAGACGAAAACCTGTTACCGAGTTTAGTTGCATTTTATCATTTTTGTTGTTCGTCGGGAGTTCGTCACAGATACGAACCCATAGAAAATTCAACGATTGTTGAAAGTATGTCGTACAAATGTTCAGCGAAGGAAGTGATACATGCGACCGAGATATTTTTGGAAAGTGTTGTTGCGGCATCGGGAGAGAACATAGTACTCACGACGACCTTTACAGTTAAATTTCCAAGATGAAGATGAAGTGAAAGGAAATGTGATGGTCTGCTTGCAGAACTTTGGCACATTTATAAGACAGGCTGTTAGAAAACAGAGGAACGTCTTTGGAGAAGTGTAGTGAGACGTGTAGTTTGTGTTAAAAAAACTGCCTTATCCTACTCGTACTTTCCTCCTTGTTTCCGCATTCTTCATTTTGTCACAGATGATGGGATTCGAAATCTACAGGTCATCAGATTCCGCTTTTAATAATCGGTTTAACACCTATAGACTAATTTCCTTATAAATGTGTTCGTTGAATCTGAAATGGACAAAGCATAAAATATTATACTGCACGACAGAAGGCATGTTAACATCTCCTGTACCGAGCGAGGTGGCGCAGTGGTTAGCACACTGGACACGCATTCGGGAGGACGACGGTTCAATCCCGTCTCCAGCCATCCTGATTTAGGTTTTTCGTGATTTCCCTAAATCGTTTCAGGCAAATGCCGGGATGGTTCCTTTGAAAGGGCACGGCCTATTTCCTTCCCTAACCCGAGCTTGCGCTCCGTCTGTAATGACCTCGTTGTCGACGGGACGTTAAACAACACTAACCTAACCTAACCTAACCTAAGATCTCCTGTATGTCCCAATTGTTGAGCGTAGTTTCATTCAGTGTCTACATTTGTCCAAGGAAGTAAAATGTTCTTTTAGTCGATTTTTGTAATCTTGTAAATGTACTGTCGAACGCCTATTGCCAGAAAATTGACATCGGTTAGCTCTAGTCAGGAACTTCAACAATTTCTCATGAATTCAGAATATGTGGGAAACTATTAAGATAAACCACAACGACTGACTTCGGCATGATCAAATAACTTCATTCCAACGGAATTGTCATAGTGACTTGAAACGGCATGCTTAGGGGACAAAACAGTCTGCTCCACAAAGTTTGTTACGTGTAAAATGACACGCATTTTAAAAAACAGAAGAGAAGTTAAGCGAAGTGACTGTGCACATGACTTCCCCTAAAGCAGGTGGGCCTAGCTTTCCGAATTAGTAAGAAATAGAGGTACTCAATATCAGGACGTGCTAGCGCCTAAAAGAGTAGGCATCCATTCGTACTTGCAAGTTACGCGGGTAGAATACACACTCAGGAAATCTCCCTAGCTGCAATTACAGTATATTGCTCCGAATTCAGAAAACGAGGGCATTTGTATAATGGTGTGCGTTGTTATTCCGCACTCGCAGACATGTGTGTTTACTCCATTTGTATCGCCGGCCGGTGTGGCCGAGCGGTTCTAGGCGCTTCAGTCTGGAACCGTGCGACCGCTACGGTCGCAGGATCGAATCCTGCCTCGGGCATGGATGTGTGTGTTGTCCTTAGATTAGTTAGGTTTAAGTAGTTCTAAGTTATAGGGGACTGATGACATTAGAAGTTAAGTCCCATAGTGCTCAGAGCGATTTGAACATCTGTATCTACGCATTGAACAGTTCATAAAGTTAGGACCTGTTTAACATATGTAAAAATACAAATTTGTGTCATAAGAAATAATACATTTATTTTATTACAGAACTGAGCTGTAAATAAAAATAATAATCTGTGCCTCCCAATTTTCTGTGTGTCCCCGAGACTAGAAAGAGACAAAAATTACTTAATATTGTTCACTCTATAAAGCAGTATGTTTGGGATAGGTTTGACGTGGGCTTTCACGGTTTGTTAATACCACCCAAGGGTGAATGACGGAAGGTGTGGACCAAAGGGATTTGAGGCACTTCATTCACTATTTTTTTACAACACACTTCTTTATTAATAACATTGATAAT
The DNA here is from genome assembly GCF_023864275.1 of Schistocerca cancellata. Taxonomy (NCBI): domain Eukaryota; kingdom Metazoa; phylum Arthropoda; class Insecta; order Orthoptera; family Acrididae; genus Schistocerca; species Schistocerca cancellata. The sequence goes on from NC_064634.1 coordinate 14,506,618, forward strand.
ACTTTTAAAAGGAAACAACACAACAGGCCTTGTAAATCAACAAATTGCGTAAGTGAACTACTAAAAATAATCGTTAATATGTTTAGGAACACAATAAACTTCAACTCACAAATACCATTCAGTTGGTTTCTCATTAAATAAATGTCTGTTCAAAGGAATTTTCCCACATAATCAACACAACTTGAAACCAGAATTCAATACACATCCTTGCTATTAAATGTCTGAATAAGTTAATGGCCATAACACAACGACCTAAACATGTTTACAGAATTATGGGAAAGAAATGCATATACACCTTCTGTTTAGCAAATGAACCACTTTCGGCCTGAGCCACCAACAACATAAGTCGTTCTCATTACCCACAGAGCCACTCCGAGGTACTGGAAGCAAAACATAAGTCTCCCACGTGTACACCAAAGGCACGGTTGGTTCCCCAGACTGTAAGCCGTAAGAAACCAGTCAACACGCTCCCGTCTCGAAGCGCAGGAAGGCGTCGGGCTAGTCGACAACGCCCGCTACGGTGGGCGGGCGCGACTACGTAACTGCTTGCCACAGTGGGTCGGTTCCTCCCGCAGCCTCTGCGAAGACCGGTGGCTAAATTAATGAAATTAGCACCACCTGTGACACAAAGGGCAAGCAACTCACCAACGTAATGAGGACATAAATTATTTGCAGATACAACGTGTCCAAAACAGCTGTCTATCCACTACTTGCAGCACCTCAGAGCACCCCACTTAACACATTGAATTCATCTAAACATACCGCGCAATCAGCGCAAAACCACATAAACTTCATGCATGAGCACGTTACGTTTAAAATAAGGAGCATTAACTTAACACAACATACAACTTCTACATCTCCGGGTGACTGGCCTGGACTCGTGAAATGGATCTACCAACACATCATCACGGCCAATAAACCGCCTCCGCTCTCCGCTTGCAGGATATGTCCTGCAACACACTGCTTAAAATATCTAAACCAGTGTTCGTTGCAAGATTAACACTCAGTGCCACAGGGAAACATTAATCAGAAACAGACATCGGTTCGTTACAATAAACGCACAAATTACGTGGCTGAAAAACACAACCAAGTCAGTGGCACACAAGAAGGTCAGTAATGGTAAGGCCCTTTATCATTTTCCCATTCAGAGGGGCGTAAAACAATAACACTTAATCAGAGAAGTATGAATGCATTTGAGCAATTCAGTGACTGACAACCACTAAGTTTTTAAATGCAGAACACAAGTCCTCACAGGATAAACGCGGCCTTACGCAATGGTCTTCTAATAGCACGGTCAAGCGTCCAAGGCAACTGCTCAATAAATACACCATAACGGCAAGCACACTCAATAATCGCCAGAACGATGGACACTGAGAACAAACTGCTGCTTATATGCAAACCAACTGTGCTCGCAATGGCATCACACCAGTCACAGAGCCATAGAGACGAGAATGTAGTCACTAGAAGCAAACGGCAAAACTATCATAAACAAGGAGGCAGCATGTTCCCGACAGCATCGGCGCCTCTACCCACCAAGTCCGCCGCAAACGCTCAAACACAATCAGGTAACGTGGCGAACTTCCCTCTCGCCACCACACACGGCGTCGGCAGACACGGCTTCACGCTCCGCGCACTACTGCCTGTCTCCCTGTTTCTGCTCGCCCTCCAGAATCCCACTACTCGACTTTCACAGCTGCCTCGCCGACTTCCCCCACGAGGGGGCGCCACTTCTCCCTTTCCTCCGCGATAAAGCGATAATATTATACGCGGTACGTTCGATAGATCAAACCCGAGCCGCCACGGCTCAGGTTAATTTTAAGACATCTCCTTTTATACTGTAATTATTGGCGGTTACAAAGATGTCGGTCACCGTTAGAGAAGCACCTTGGTTCGAAGACGGACACCAGGAGTTCAGGGATACATCTCTGGGAGGTAATTGCTGTTTAGGACCAGCCAGGTGTTAGCAACAAAACAGATCTGGAGAATTCCCTCAGAACTGACTGGTAAGACAGACTTTGCTTTCTACAGGAACGGGCGTTTAGAGTGGGAATAGAAATTGCCTGCCCTGATAGTCTGCTGTTTTCTTACGGGAACAGAATTTTGCAATAGGAGTGAGGGGTCACTCAGCCTCACTTACAAGGGTTGGAGAAAAATGTGGAAACACCAAAAATACAACCCAGAACCAGGCCTAATACAATTTAGGAAACGCGTTGGCAATCAAAGCAGTTCACGGTCGTCTTGGAATGTATAAATACAGGCCACGTATGTTTTTCAGTGGAATCTCATACCATTCTTCCTGCAAAACAATGGCAACCACAGGAAATGATGATGGAGGGGGATAGTGACCACTCACCCGTCTCCCCAAAGCAGACCAGAAAGGTGTTGCGGTAGGAAGGGGAGATGAGACAGTTCATTCTCACGCTCACAGAACCCACCAAAACCCATCCTGGACGATGTGAGCTATGTGAACAGGAGCTTTCTCATCTTGGAACACAGCATCACAATTGGAGAATAAACATCGTGCCATGGAATGGATCTGATCAGCGAAAATGGTCACACAGTCATGGGCAGTAATGCAATCTTGCAGAGGAACCATGGGAACATGGAATACAACGATATGGCTTCCCAAATCACTACAGAACTTCTGCTGTGTTTCACAGTTAGGTCATAAACTCGCTTGGAAATAGTGTGAACAAGTCTCATCGAATGACATTCTTCCATTGATCCGTAATCTAGGCTTTATGGCTTCACTGATGAATGGTTTCGGTATTTCGGCTCGCCATGAAATTTCATGTTTATGCAGCTCCCTTCGTGGTGTTTTGATGCTGTCGTGGTTCACGAGTGCGACATTCAGTTCTGCGGTGACTTTTTCACCTGTCGTCATCTTATTTTTTCGCCGCACTCGGTTCGGTGACCGTCTGTCACGTTCACATAACATATACTTACATCTGCGTTGTGACTTGGCCGATCTTGTTTTTCCGCTTTCCCCGTATGCAATGCAAATCTTGAATAGTGTGCCTCTTGAAACACCAAATACTTAGACTACCTTTCTACATCTACATCTACATCCATACTCCGCAAGCCACCTGACGGTGTGTGGCGGAGGGTACCTTGAGTACCTATATCGGTTCTCCCTTCTATTCCGGTCTCGCATTGTTCGTGGAAAGAAAGATTGTCGGTATGCCTCTGTGTGGGATCTAATCTCTCTGATATTATCCTCATGGTCTCTTCGCGAGATATACGTAGGAGGGAGCAATGTACTGCTTGACTCCTCGGTGAAGGTATGTTCTCGAATCTTCAACAGAAGCCCGTACGGAACTACTGACAAGGGAACCTCCCGATCGCACCCCCCTCAGATTTAGTTATAAGTCGGCACAGTGGAAAGGCCTTGAAAAATTGAACACAGATCAATCGAGAAAACAGGAAGAAGTTATGTGGAACTATAAAGAAATAAGCAAAATAGACAAACTGAGTAGTCCACGCAAACATATACAACATCAAGGACAATGGAAGCTCGGGAGCGCCGTGGTCCCTGCAGAACGAGAGGTCCTTGGTTCAAATCTCCCTTCGAGCAAAAATTTTTTCTTTATTTTGGCAAAGTTATGATCTGTCCATTCGTTCATTGACGTCTCTGTTCACTGTAATAAGTTTAGTGTCTGTGTTTTGCGACCGCACCGCAAAACCGTGCGATTAGTAGACGAAAGGACGTGCCTCTCCAATGGGAACCGAAAACATTTGACCGCAAGGTCATAGGTCAACCGATTCCTCCACAGGAAAACGCGTCTGATATAATTTATACGACACAGGTGACGGCATGTGCGTCACACGACAGGAATATCTTGTCGACCCACCCAACTTGTACACTTGGCGAATGGGTAAAAAGATTCTTCTACTTTGCCCGATTTAGGTTTTCTTGTGGATGTGATAATTACTCCCAAAAAAGTGATGAAAACATAAGAGTTTGTCACATAAACTGCAACACATGAATCCAAAAGTCTCACAGTCGCAAACTTTTCCCTGTGCTCTGTCAAAACATATGTTTTTAACGTTTTCAAATTTCCGTGTGTAGACTTTCAAATCCTGCATATGTCCAAGCAAATCTGAACATGGCCTGGAATTTTGGAGAGCGAAGTTGATTATATGTGAGTGCCTGAACTTTGATAATTGTCTGAAAATAAAAAATTAAACTTTTTGCTCGAAGGAAGACTTGAACCAGAGACCCCTCGCCCCGCAGCTGCTCACGGTAACCACGGGACCACGGCGCTCCTCAATTATGGTTATCCTTGATGTTACTTATCTTGCGCTTGGACTACTCAGTTTGTACATTTTGCTTATTTTTTTAATAGTTCCACACAACTTCTTCCTGTTTTCTCGATTGATCTGTGTTCAGTTTTTCAAGGTCTATCCACTGTGGCAACTTATAACTAAATCTGAGGGGGGTGTGATGGGGAGGTTCCCTTGTGAGCGTCTCTCCGGCGGAGTCTTTCACTGGAGTTTATCTATCATCTTTCGCGATTCCTTAATGATGCTGTAACGAAGCGCGCTGCTCTCCGTTGGATCTTCTCCATCTCTTCTATCAACCCTATCTGGTACGGATCCCACACTGCTGAGCAGTATTCAAGCAGTGGGCAAGCAAGTGTACTTCACCTACTTACTTTGTTTTCAGACTGCATTTCCTTAGGATTGTTCCAATGAATCTCAGTGTGGCATCTGCTTTACCGACGATTAATTTTATATGGTCATTCCATTTTAAATCACTCCTAATGCCTACTGCCAGATAATTTATGGAATTAACTGCTTCCAGTTGCTGACCTGCTATATTATAGCTAAATGATAAAGGATCTTTCCTTCTATGTATTGGCAGCACATTACACTTGTCTACATTGAGATTTAATTGCCATTCCCTGCACCATGTGTCAATTCGTTGCAGATCCTCCTGCATTTCAGTACAATTTTCCATTGTCTCGGAATGGATAAATACAGGCCACATATCTGTTCCGCAAGCACTCAGTATACAAGCACGCTTAATTCGTCTATGTTATAATTCACTTAGATGCGTCATACACTCGCAACTAAATGGAACACTGTTTTACTACGGCTGACATTTGTAACGTATTGAGGAAACTGCAGAGGTGCCGCTCGTGGTCAAACGCAACAGCGCAACCTGCGGGCTTGGCCAGCATCTGCATTTACGATTCAAGCACTCATTTCTGGCATTGTTTGCACATTATTGTCCTACCCTGACCCCATGACCTGGAGCAGTCGGCACGTGGCGTCCGCGTCCATCAGGGACGACCTGAGGACTCGGTGAACAGCCGCCAGCCGCCAGCCGCCGTCGGCACAACGCTGCGAGGTGCCGCGGCCTGCAGGTTAGGCAACGCGCCACACACTCCTCGTTGCTAACGTTTCCCTGTCTCCCTCGTCTCAGCCCTGTAGGTGCTTTATTGCTTACATTTTTTAATTTCTATTTTAATTGCTGCTTTGGTAACAAGTGAACTTTGATACTGAACACCAGTTCACACGTTCCTCCCGATTTCACTGCTTAATATTCGTTTACTTTGGTGTGATCTACAAACACAATTAGGTACCATATGATAGGTTGTACATCGTATACAGGGTGTTACAAAAAGGTACGCCAAACTTTCAGGAAACATTCCTCACACACAAATAAAGAAAAGATGTTATGTGGACATGTGTCCGGAAACGCTTAATTTCAATGTTAGAGCTCATTTTACTTTCGTCAGTATGTACTGTACTTCCTCGATTCATCGCCAGTTGGCCCAATTGGAGGAAGGTAATGTTGACTTCGGTGCTTCTGTTGACATGCGACTCATTGCTCTACAGAACTAGCATCAAGCACATCGGTACGTAACATCAACAGGTTAGTGTTCATCACGAACGTCGTTTTGCAGTCAGTGCAATGTTTACAAATGCGGAGTTGGCAGATGCCCACTTGATGTATGGATTAGCACGGGGCAATAGCCGTGGCGCGGTACGTTTGTATCGAGACAGATTTCCAGAACGAAGGTGTCCCGACAGGAAGACGTTCGAAGCAATTGATCGGCGTCTTAGGGAGCACGGAACATTCCAGCCTATGACTCGCGACTGGGGAAGACCTAGAACGACGAGGACACCTGCAATGGACGAGGCAATTCTCCGTGCAGTTGACGATAACCCTAATGTCAGCGTCAGAGAACTTGCTGCTGTACAAGGTAACGTTGACATCACTGTATGGAGAGTGTTACGGGAGAACCAGTTGTTTCTGTACCATGTACAGCGTGTGCAGGCACTATCAGCAGCTGATTGGCCTCCACGGGTACACTTCTGCGAATGGTTCATCCAACAATGTGTCAATCCTCATTTCAGTGCAAATGTTCTCTTTACGGACGAGGCTTCATTCCAACGTGATCAAATTGTAAATTTTCACAGTTAACATGTGTGGGCTGACGAGAATCCGCACGCAATTGTGCAATCACGTCATCAACACAAGATTTTCTGTGAACGTTATGGCAGGCATTGTTAGTGATGTCTGGATTGGGTCCCATGTTCTTCCACCTACGCTCAATGGAGCACGTTATCACGATTTCATACGGGATACTCTACCTGTGCTGCTAGAACATGTGCCTTTACAAGTACGACACAACATGTGGTTCATGCACGATGGAGCTCCCGCACATTTCAGTCGAAGTGTTCGTACACTTCTCAACAACAGATTCGGTGACCGATGGATTGGTAGAGGCGGACCAATTCCGTGGCCTCCACGCTCTCCTGACCTCAACCCTCCTGACTTTCATTTATGGGGGCATTTGAAAGCTCTTGTCTACGCAACCCCGGTACCAATTGCAGAGACTATTCGTGCTCGTATTGTGGACGGCTGTGATACAATACGCCATTCTCCAGGGCTGCATCAGCGCATCAGGAATTCCGTGCGACAGAGGGTGGATGCATGTATCCTGGCTAACGGAGGACATTTAGAACAATTCCTGTAACAAAGTGTTTGAAGTCACGCTGGTACGTTCTGTTGCTGTGTGTTCCCATTCCATGATTAATGTGGTTTGAAGAGAAGTAATAAAATGAGCTCTAACATGGAAATCTAGCGTTTCCGGACACATGTCCACATAACATATTTTATATCTTTGTGTGTGAGGAATGTTTCCTGAAAGTTTGGCTGTAGCTTTTTGTAACACCCTGTATATGAATATATAAAGGAAACTGACATTGTCACGTACGCCTTGAAAATAATTGTTAACGCTTATTGCATGAAAGGTGATGCAGTGTTTTTATTATCAGAATGAATTATCATAATGAATGATTGTCTATACTAGTAGAGGTTGGAATGACAGTGGAAATGAAACGGCAGGCGAAACTCAAGCCCTGGGTGGAAGGCCCACACAGGTGTTGCTTAAACACAGGAGGTGACGAGACGGACGTTGGGGCACCTGAGCCCTGGGGCACAGTAGAGTCGCGACTAGAGATGGGGGATCCGCTCTTGAACTAATTCATAGAGTTCAATCTTTCAAAGGAGTGAACAATCAGTGATTCAGAAAAAAAGAACGGTAGCTCCAAACGTTTCCCACGGCAGAGAGAGAGAGAGAGAGAGAGAGAGAGAGAGAGAGAGAGAGAGAGAGAGAGAGAGCATATCAGCAGCGCCTCTGCTGGTCAGAGCACAGTGCACGCCACACAACACAGCCAGCGCCGGCCTCTGCCCTGCTTCTACCTTGGCTGCCTGCATTGTGCAGTGCCCCATTGGATTTTGTGTTTCACATATGCCGTGCCGTCTCTGTGCGTCGTCTGCCGCATGCAGTGTCTGGCGCAGCTTAACTTCGCATCGCACTCTGTCGGCGATCGTTTCAGTCGCAAGTCCTGCCCTCTGGGCAGTTGATGCGAGCAACAGGACAGAGAGCCACCTAGCGGATAACATAGGAACTACTTGCAACAACCTGCTCGCAAGGGAACGGACGATTTGTCTCGGAGCGGGTGAGTTCACTGCTCCCCCCACCCTCGGAACTCGCCCGCTCAACGCTCACCCCACCGTCTCGACTCTAGCCAGAGCGTTGAGCAAAGCAACTCAGGTGTCACTCTAGTCTCTGCGGTCTCAGCTCACGCAGTAATACAGCTCGCGCCTCGACCTGCTCGACTCAGCGCCTCTGCATCGGAGTTCATCCCTACTGGATATTGTTCTTCGTAGTAATACTGCTATGTATATTACATTATTATGTTATGTATACATCAATTGTTTTTATTTAATTTTTATTTGTTTAAACTGATCAGATTAGGTTCCTGATGACACCTCCTACTATAGGATTTTTCTTATGGACACTCGAATTTACGCTTTAATTACGAGCGAACCGATAAACGTATCACAAAATGTGATACACCAATATTTTCCTTGTTTTATTCTGCGTAAGGCTATATGCAGCACTTTCGTTTTACAGGCAAATTTATATATTTTTTTCTTATTCTGGTACGGATTTTGCGATTTTAGGCGTCTTCGGAAGGAAATGTTCACTTTAAAAATATATGGCTTGCGATGTATTTGTATGAGGTTAATGAAATTTTAATACATTATAGCCAAATATATTGTTAATGTAAATCTCAAGTTACAACATTTTCCGATCACCCAGTAAACCACGATAGTGCAAAATAAATCAATAATCAAAAACTTTGTCATATTGTGGAAATTACAATAAACAATACAAAATTCTTACTCATTATCTGTGTTACTTCAAAATAGGATCAAATAAGATCAAAATACAGGTATAGTACTGGAATAAACAAAGTTTAAAGGGCAATGTGCCTTCCATTTATTTTCTATTGTAAATGAGTGGTGAGTCATGAAAAAGAGCTAATTCATTTCAGGGAGTGAACAGTTCTGATCCAATCTCTGAAAAGAACAGTTTTGCCCATCTCTAGTCGCGACCGGCCGGTTTGTAACCGGACGGGAAGGGTTATACTTCGGAAACTACGAAAATCTTGGACGCTGCTGAGAAGAACGAGGGAGCGTCACCTTGGAAATCACGCAGGCTCGGTTATTTCTGCGGTTTTTTTACTCAGAAGCATACCATTGTACAAGTGTAGGTTTTTCCCCGCAAACTTTCCGCGCTGGACGACAAAAGACTAAAATACGGTTGGTCGGCGTTCGGAAGAATCTGTAGAGAAGGAGAATATTCCATGGTTTCGGGAATACGACTCGTTCTCGGAATTACGAGGGTGGGAAGCCGAGCCTTGCTGGGAGGCCAGCGGTGGGGGAGACGAGATCTTCCGCTGTGAGCGCCCGTGTGTGACGGTCGCCCGGTATCAGCTTCTGTTGGGACAGACGGACTTGATGTCCTTGCTCTCAGGAGAGTTTATAGTTAGAACAGTTAGGCACTGTACTGTTGCGAACCTACACGATTCTGGACTTCGCCTCCGGGTTGGAAGTCTCGTTGAATACGCAGCGTTCAGTAATTGAGAGCACCTCCTCTACCTGTAGTTACGTTGAGACGTTATCTGAACTCGGTCCTTGTGGCTGGGAGTACGCGTTTCTCGTCTGTAGACCATAGAGAAGAGAAGACAGTGTTAGAGTATATTACTTAGAGGACCGCCCTCTGCCGTCCCAGCGTTTGAAAGAGTTTATCTGTGGCTGTAGTTCTTCCATCGTCGCAGACGAGTTCGAGAACCATCACTTCGACGCACCGGACGCAGTGCGTACGGTGATACCGCAAATTGCTTCGGCTTATTAGGGCTATAAAAGCTAAACACCTGTGATCACGTAAGTCTATTTCCACTGAGGTTCCACACCGCCGTAGATCACCTTTGAAAGTAGTGTCTTCTAGTGTTCGGTACGTACATGATGTCAGTCATTTCGCGTTATTAATATTAGATCGCGCAGTAATAATAAAGGGCAGAGTTTGGCAACTGACTAGTAATTTTACTTAGTAAATGTAAACTTTATAATACAAAGTTTTTTTTAAATCTACAATTAATATATAAGCAGGAACAACGTTTCTCATTTAGTAGGATTAATTACCTACATCATTCATTTTATGTTTAGGTTGTAATTTATATGTTACAGTCCATTAAGAGATCCTAAGATCTGCTTCAGGGGGTAGTCAGACAGGGCCAAATCTTCATTTTAGCGTTTATTATTTTCCGTTGCGCACATTTGTTTTTACACCCGTCTGGAGTAGCATCTTGGACTCGAAACTCGTAAGTAAAGTTTTAACAATAAATGGTTTCTTGTTATTCACAATATATATAAATGACCTAGTAGATAGTGTCGGAAGTTCCATGCGGCTTTTCGCGGATGATGCTGTAGTATACAGAGAAGTTGCAGCATTAGAAAATTGTAGCGAAATGCAGGAAGATTTGCAGCGGATAGGCACTTGGTGCAGGGAGTGGCAACTAACCCTTAACATAGACAAATGTAATGTATTGCGAATACATAGAAAGAAGGATCATTTACTGTATGATTACATAATAGCGGAACAAACACTGGTAGCAGTTACTTCTGTAAAATATCTGGGAGTATGCGTGCGGAACGATTTGAAGTGGAATGATCATATAAAATTAATTGTCGGTAAGGCGGGTACCAGGTTGAGATTCATTGGGAGAGTCCTTAGAAAATGTAGTCCATCAACAAAGGAGGTGGCTTACAAAACACTCGTTCGACCTATACTTGAGTATTGCTCGTCAGTGTGGGATCCGTACCAGATCGGGTTGACAGAGGAGATAGAGAAGATCCAAAGAAGAGCGGCGCGTTTCGTCACAGGGTTATTTGGTAACCGTGATAGCGTTACGGAGATGTTTAGCAAACTCAAGTGGCAGACTCTGCAAGAGAGGCGCTCTGCATCGCGGTGTAGCTTGCTCGCCAGGTTTCGAGAGGGTGCGTTCCTGGATGAGCTATCGAATATATTGCTTCCCCCTACTTATACCTCCCGAGGAGATCACGAGTGTAAAATTAGAGAGATTCGAGCGCGCACGGAGGCTTTCAGACAGTCGTTCTCCCCGCGAACCATACGCGACTGGAACAGGAAAGGGAGGTAATGACAGTGGCACGTAAAGTGCCCTCCGCCACACACCGTTGGGTGGCTTGCGGAGTGTAAATGTAGATATAGATTAGGACCGAAAGGTGGCGAAAAGAGGTCCTCACTTACACTCGCGAGCTTCCGGCACGAATTTATGTAGATTAGATTAGAATAATACTTGTTCCATAGATCACGAATACGACACTTCGTAATGATGTGGAACGTGTCAGGGTAATAAAAGATGTCTGTACAAGATATTACATTACACAAAATATTGCATGACACTAATGTTTAAGTTGTTGTTGTTGATGTTTTTTTTCCCTTAATTTATATCTAAAAATTCAGCCGATGAGTAGTCGCTAGTTAAACCTTTGGGTTGATGATAGTTTGCTTTATTTTACGACGGGTGTTCAATAACTAAAAGCAACGCAATTTTTAAGGGCCAATTTCTATTGAAAAATTGAGGAATCTGTTGTGAGACACGGTGGAATATTCTCAGCCCCTATAATTCCATGAAGTTCAGGTAGTTGGCGGCGCTATACGAAGTGTTCAAAAAGTGTGTGTAACGGAGGTGAATTGCAAGCAGAGAACTGTCATTGAGTTCCTTTTGGCGGAAAACCAGAGCACTTCAGGTGTTCGAAGGTATCTCGAGAATGTCTACGAAGACCTGGCAGTGAATAAAAGCACGGCGATTCGGCGGGCGAGGCGCCTGTCGCCGTCGCAAACCTGCCGGGCGTGCCGCGTGCTGGCCGGCCGTGTGTAGCCGCGGCTCCTGCGGTGCCGTGACGTGCGGACACTCTCATTGGAGGATAAAGTCAGGACGGCGGTCTTCTGGTGCCCTGAGAGGGTTATTCTGCTTGATGTGCGCCCTCAGGCTGCTACCCTCAGGGAACTGAAGAAACTACCTCAGCGTGTTCGTCGGCAGAAAAATACAAACCAATTTCTCCTTCTCCGTGACAACGCAAGGCCTCTCATAAGCCTGCATACCCGAGAGGAGCTGACAACCACTCCACTGGGCTGTCCTCCCTCGTCCGCCTTACAGCCAGGATCTCGCACCTGCCGACTTCTACCTGTTTGGCTCACTGGAGGACGCACTCCGCGGGAGGCAGTACGCGGATGCCGGGGGCGTTACTGATGCAGCGAGACGCTGGCCCCGACGTCGACCAGTAGGGTGGTGGCGTGGTGCGAACATACTGGCTCTCCCAGTGAGGTAGCCAAGATGGTCGCGTTGAACGGAGACTGTGTTGAAAAATAGGGTTTTGTAGCCAAAAGAGAGGGGAACAGTGTGGTGTAGTGCAGTCGTCAATATAACCAGTATGTTTTCAGAAAAAAAAGTGTAGCATTACTTATTGAACGCCCCTCAAGTAGAAAAATATCGAGTAAAGAAATGGGAATGGACAGGAGATACGCTTTTGTCTGTAAAAGATCAGAAATACTGTCGCAAAAACTTCAAAAACCTGTTTAAAGTACTTAGAAATTAAATGGGAGCTTTATATATCATTAAAACTTTTGCAAGTCACGCAAACACTTCACTTCATAGACAGATGATAATTATCCACATAAACATGTGTATTGTCCACCTCCGTAGCTGTGTGATCGGCGCGGCAGACTGCTATGCGGGTGAGCCGGGTTCGATTCCAGGTGCTGTCTAGAGATGGGCAAAACTGTTCTTTTCAGAGATTGGATCAGAACTGTTCACTCCCTGAAATGAATTGGCTCTTTTTCATGACTCACCACTCATTTACAATAGAAAATAAATGGAAGGCACATTGCCCTTTAAACTTGGTTTATTCCAGTACTATACCTGTATTTTGATCTTATTTGATCCTATTTTGAAGTAACACAGATAATGAGTAAGAATTTTGTATTGTTTATTGAATATTCCACGATATGACAAAGTTTTTGATTATTGATTTATTTTGCACTATCGTGGTTTTTTGGGTGATCGGAAAATGTTGTAACTTGAGATTTACATTAACAATATATTTGGCTATAACGTATTAAAATTTCATTAACCTCATACAAATACATCGCAAGCCATATATTTTTAAAGTGAACGTTTCCTTCCGAAGACGCCTAAAATCGCAAAATCCGTACCAGAATAAGAAAAAAATATATAAATTTGACTGTAAAACGAAAGTGCTGCATATAGCCTTACGCAGAATAAAACAAGGAAAATATTGGTGTATCACATTTTGCGATACGTTTATCGGTTCGCTCGTAATTAAAGCGTAAATTCGAGTGTCCATAATAAAAATCCTATAGTAAGAGGAGTCATCAGGAACCTAATCTAATCAGTTTAAACAAATAAAAATAAAATAAAAACAATTGATGTATACATAACATAATAATGTAATATACATAGCGGTATTACTACGAAAAACAATATCCAGTAGGGACGAACTCCGATGCAGAGGCGCTGAGTCGAGCAGGTCGAGCCGCAAGCTGTATTACTGCGTGAGCTGGACCGCAGAGACCAGAGTGACACCTGAGTCGCTTTGCTCAACGCTCTGGCTAGAGTCGAGACGGTGGTGTGAGCGTTGAGCGGGCGAGTTCCGAGGGTGGGGGGAGCGGTGAACTCACCCGCTCCGAGACAAATCGTCCGTTCCCTTGCAAGCAGGTTGTTGCAAGTAGTTCCTATGTTATCCGCTAGGTGGCTCTCTATCCTGTTGCTCGCATCAACTGCCCAGAGGGCAGGACGTGCGACTGAAACGATCGCCGACAGAGTGCGATGCGAAGTTAAGCTGCGCCAGACACTGCACGCGGCAGACGACGCACAGAGACGGCACGGCATATGTGAAACACAAAATCCAATGGGGCACTGCACAATGCAGGCAGACAAGGTAGAAGCAGGGCAGAGGCCGGCGCTGGCTGTGTTGTGTGGCGTGCACTGTGCTCTGACCAGCAGAGGCGCTGCTGATATCCTCCGTCTCTCTCTCTCTCTCTCTCTCTCTCTCTGCTGTGGGAAACGTTTGGAGCTACCGTTCTTTTTTCTGAATCACTGATTGTTCACTCCTTTGAAAGATTCAACTCTATGAATTAGTTCAAGAGCGGATCCCCCATCTCTAGTGCTGTTACGGGTATTGCCTTGGTGGGAGGACTGTACTGAGCCTCGCGAGGCCACCTGAGGAGTTACTCGACAGATTAAAAGCGGCTCCAAGGTCAAGACGCCCGACGACGAGCGAGAGAGTGCTGTCCTGATTCCAGGCCCTTCTGTCCCGCAGCCAGTGACGCCATTGGCAGAGGATGAAACGGCGATCGGTCGGACTCGTTCATCCAATTCTAGGGCCAGATCGTGCAAGATTGCGCAAGATCAGGAAGTGTGTCGCAGATAGTTTGTAACTGATCGATTTATACACCGTACACCAAGAGTTGTTGGTCCTTACTGTCCTGACCGAATGCAGTTGCGGACTATGCAACAGCCGAAGTCAATTGGGACCGGACTCGCACATGACCGTCACCTCCCCGCCAGCCGTACTCGACGGATTTCGATATAATCGTATGTGTCACTGGAAGTAAGTATGTAAGGAAGGAAGGAAGGAAGGAAGGAAGGAAGGAAGGAAGGAAGGGAGGGCCGACGGACGGAAAGATGATTATGAATTAATGTGCCGTCAACAACGAGATCATTAGAGGTGGAACACAAGCTCCGATTGGGGAACAAAATCACCCATGTCCTCTTTTTACAGTAAACATTCCGACATTTCCTTTAACCAGGCACCGAGCGAGATGGCGCAGTGGTTGGACACTGGACTCGCATTCGGGAGGACGACGGTTCAACCCCGCGTCCGGCCATCCTGATTTAGGTTTTCCGTGATTTCCCTAAATCGTTTCAGGCAAATGCCGGGATGGTTCCTTTGAAAGGGCACGACCGACTTCCTTCCCCTTCTTTGCATAATCCAATGCGACCCATGACGTCGCTGTCTGGTCTCCTTCCACGAAACCAACCAACCTTTAACCAGGTGAGGGCTGGACAGGAAACTGAACCACCATCCCCTCGAATGCTCTGTTCCCTGTGACGACTTCCTCAGCACTGAGCAGAGGTACACGTGTGAGGGCGCCAACTTCGGTACTCCATGGCCCGGATGGTTGTGGGTGGTACAGCTACTCAACAGCAGGTTGTTCAGAACGAAACTGTCGACTGATTACTTGCGCTTTGGCCCGTGTATTCGCTGTTACGATCCGCAACCGTCGATGGTGAATACGTCGCAGCCTACGGCAGTTCACACTGGAGGCGGTGAATTTCTGTGTAGACGGGTCCTGGCGGTACACCCGAGGCACAGCGATGCGTCAAGAGCCCGGCGTCTGCACGGCCACAGAGAGCTGACCAATGTATCTGTCAGCACGATCGGGCCAGTACAGACTTCGTTATTACTGCTACTCTTGCCCATAATGCGCCTCATTGTCAGTATAGATGGCAGTACAAGGTCTGGCACCGTTGCACCCAAATGGACCTGACACTGTTGCATTTGACACTGCGACGGAAGCGCTCCGTCTCTCCTACCGACACGGCAGCTGTTCTGATTCAGTTCTCAGGAGAGGTCGACTCCGTTGTAATAATGACTCGTGCTTTATTGTTTTACGGAGCTCATGAGCTAGAAATGTTATCGTTTGCACCAGAGACAATCTTCATTACACAGTCGAGCTAGAAAGAAACCCGCCTCACGTAATATTATATGGGCTACAATGACATAACAGCAACTACTTGTACTGTACTTTTTTTTAAGGGACTTTCAATGGAGCAAATTAATTTACGCATGTTGCAAAGATGGTTAATACTTTAGTTTGAGGAAAGGGGCCTCACAGGACGCATAGGGCTCTAGCAGGACGGAGCGCCTCTTCACTACGTCCTTGCTTCGCGCGAGTTCTTAAATGAACACTGTCCAAGATGATGGATGGGTCGCTGTTCACCAGCAAAACCCGCTTCTCCTTGAAGTGGCTACCAAGAAGCCTTGACCTCATCGCACCTAGCAACTCGTTATTAAGGCTCATGTATCTGCACATCGTTATGCAACAAACGAAGAAATGAGCAAGGCTGTTACGGATGTCTCTCGCACTATAACACCGGACATGCTGAGACCTGTGTCAAGAAGAGCATGGGGGGGATACGTAAATGCGTTTACTGCACGATGGCGAAGATTCCGACACATTGGAGACTTACTACGTAGGTAAGTACTTGTGGTAAAATAAATCAAATGTATTAGCGTTCGATACTAAGGGAACGGGGATTTCTCGCCTACACTGTATAGAATGAGTAACAGTGGAGTAGGATTTGTTGTAGAATCTTATAACATATTCTAAGATAAGACGAACAGAATGACCTCCTCCGTACCAAGCAGAACGGGTTTCGGAAAAATTCATCTTAGGTAATTCAATTCGCACTTTTCTCTCGCGGATTGCTGAGAAGGCTTTGGATCAAGGCCGTCAAGTAGTTGCAGTATTTATAGATTACCGAAAAGTGTTTTAATCCATACCAAATCTGCGCTAATATCAAAAGTACGATCGTATGGGGCATCAAACGAAGTTTGTGAGTGCATTGAGGATTTTTTGGTAGGGAGGACGCAACAAGTTATCTTGGCTGGAGAGTCATCAGCAGGTGTACGGAATGAACTTTGCGTGTGGAAGTGTGTTGCGACTCTTGCTCGTTATGCTGTATAATGCTGATCTGTTGAACGTCAGAGTTATTGCAGATGATGCAGTTACACTCCTGGAAATGGAAAAAAGAACACATTGACACCGGTGTGTCAGACCCACCATACTTGCTCCGGACACTGCGAGAGGGCTGTACAAGCAATGATCACACGCACGGCACAGCGGACACACCAGGAACCGCGGTGTTGGCCGTCGAATGGCGCTAGCTGCGCAGCATTTGTGCACCGCCGCCGTCAGTGTCAGCCAGTTTGCCGTGGCATACGGAGCTCCATCGCAGTCTTTAACACTGGTAGCATGCCGCGACAGCGTGGACGTGAACCGTATGTGCAGTTGACGGACTTTGAGCGAGGGCGTATAGTGGGCATGCGGGAGGCCGGGTGGACGTACCGCCGAATTGCTCAACACGTGGGGCGTGAGGTCTCCACAGTACATCGATGTTGTCGCCAGTGGTCGGCGGAAGGTGCACGTGCCCGTCGACCTGGGACCGGACCGCAGCGACGCACGGATGCACGCCAAGACCGTAGGATCCTACACAGTGCCGTAGGGGACCGCACCGCCACTTCCCAGCAAATTAGGGACACTGTTGCTGCTGGGGTATCGGCGAGGACCATTCGCAACCGTCTCGATGAAGCTGGGCTACGGTCCCGCACACCGTTAGGCCGTCTTCCGCTCACGCCCCAACATCGTGCAGCCCGCCTCCAGTGGTGTCGCGACAGGCGTGAATGGAGGGACGAATGGAGACGTGTCGTCTTCAGCGATGAGAGTCGCTTCTGCCTTGGTGCCAATGATGGTCGTATGCGTGTTTGGCGCCGTGCAGGTGAGCGCCACAATCAGGACTGCATACGACCGAGGCACACAGGGCCAACACCCGGCATTATGGTGTGGGGAGCGATCTCCTACACTGGCCGTACATCACTGGTGATCGTCGAGGGGACACTGAATAGTGCACGGTACATCCAAACCGTCATCGAACCCATCGTTCTACCATTCCTAGACCGGCAAGGGAACTTGCTGTTCCAACAGGACAATGCACGTCCGCATGTATCCCGTGCCACCCAACGTGCTCTAGAAGGTGTAAGTCAACTACCCTGGCCAGCAAGATCTCCGCATCTGTCCCCCATTGAGCATGTTTGCGACTGGATGAAGCGTCGTCTCACGCGGTCTGCACGTCCAGCACGAACGCTGGTCCAACTGAGGCGCCAGGTGGAAATGGCATGGCAAGCCGTTCCACAGGACTACATCCAGCATCTCTACGATCGTCTCCATGGGAGAATAGCAGCGTGCATTGCTGCGAAAGGTGGATATACACTGTACTAGTGCCGACATTGTGCATGCTCTGTTGGCTGTGTCTATGTGCCTGTGGTTCTGTCAGTGTGATCATGTGATGTATCTGACCCCAGGAATGTGTCAATTAAGTTTCCCCTTCGTGGGACAATGAATTCACGGTGTTCTTATTTCAATTTCCAGGAGTGTATTTATATTGGAGTACTGTCCCAAAGAAGGTGCATAAATATTCAGTCAGATCTTGACAAGATTTCACAGTGGTGCAGAGAGAGGCAACCTGCTTTAAATGTTGAGGTGTGAAAACCGTGTACTTCGCTAACCGAAAAAAAATTAGTATCTTGTGGCTACACTATCGGTGAGACACATTTGGAATCGGTCAACTCGTACAAATACCTGGGTGTAACACTCTATAGAGGTATGAAATGGAATGATCACATGGGTTCAGTCGTGGGTAAAACAGTTGGTAGACTGTTCAAAAATGGTTCAAATAGCTCTGAGCACTATGGGACTTAACATCTGAGGTCATGAGTCCCCTAGCACTTAGAACTACTTGAACCTAACTAACCTAAGGACATCACACACATCCATGCCCGAGGCAGGATTCGAACCTGCGACCGTAGCGGTCGCGCTGTTCCAGGTAGACTGTGGCTTACTGGTAGAATAACCGAGAAATGCAGTCAGTCAGCAAAGGAGTTTGCTTTCAATCGCTCGTGCGACCCATTCTGGAATATTGCTCCAGTGTGTGGGACCCGCACGAAATGGAACTTACTGGGGGATGTTGAACGTATCTGAGCCGGCCGCGGTGGCCGTGCGGTTCTGGGCGCTACAGTCGGGACCCGCGGGACTGCTACGGTCGCAGGTTCGAATCCTGCCTCGGGCACGGATGTGTGTGATGTCCTTAGGTTAATTAGGTTTAAGTAATTCTAAGTTCTAGGGGACTGATGACCTAACATGTTAAGTCCCATAGTGCTCAGAGCCATTTGAACCATTTGAACGTATCTGAAGGAAAGGCCGATTCGTCAAAGGTTTGTTTGACCCGTAGGAGACTGTCACAGGAACTGAACTGGTATGCTGTTGAAGATGACGTAAAGTATTCCGAGAAAGCCTACTTCCAAAGTTAAGAACCGGCTTTAAATGATGTCTCTAGGAATACACTGCAATCTCCTATATATCGTCCTCATGGGCAGTGTGAGTAAAAGGTTAAATACAGCGCACACGGAACCACTTGAACAGTCACTCTTCCCACGCTCCAAACGGGGAAAAATCGAAACACCTGGTACAGTGGGAAGTACCCTCTGCCATGTACTTCATAGTGGTTTGCAAAGTGTCTCACTTCCTTCTCAATTACTGCTCTGTACATGACTTTTGATTGTTATAACTGCTGTCTCTTTTTTGCACAACTTGTTGATAAGTTATCACTTCCTTTGCTTTGTGAAAGAAAGAAACATTGTCTTTTTGCTGTTATTACGCCCTGAATGAAATAGAATGAATGTGTCGATTGTCCTTGATCTCCCGCAGTACAAGCAGCAGGTTAGTTACTTAACGCTTTACAGTGTAGCCTCTTTGTGATGTTTTGATGTTTATTACTCCTCTGTAATCTGACGGTGGCTGGCGTAGGCCACTGGAGGAGCAAGGTTGCCGGAGCCCCAGTGGGCGCCGCGCTTACTCGTGCAGGGCACGTGTGAGAGCGGGAGGGGGGGGGGGGAGTGGGGAGGGGAGGGGTCGGGAGGGGAGCGGTGACGCAACACCCTGACAGCCGTGATGGATGCGGCGCCGCCTCCAGCGCTGCCCCGGCCTGCTGCTGGCAACTTGTCCGCGCAGCCCTTCTGCTGCGCCCGTGACGCAGTTCGGAATTCCACGTGAGGTACAGAATGCTGGAAACGTCGGCGGGATCGAGCGCCGCCTTACTGGCTCCGAGGTGACGAAAGTCGTGGGGTAGCGATACGCACAAAGACGCAGGGCGGCAGCATCGCGTAAAAGAGGTGCGAGAGGGCGGTGCATCGGCGCAGTTGTCACTTGTACTCTGGTGATTCTTGTGAAAATGTGTCCGACGTGATTATGGCCGTATGACCGAAATTAACAGACTTCAAAGGTGGAATAGTAGTTAGAGCTAGACGAATGGGACATTCTACACTCCTGGAAACTGAAATAAGAACACCGTGAATTCATTGTCCCAGGAAGGGGAAACTTTATTGACACATTCCTGGGGTCAGGTACATCACATGATCACACTGACAGAACCACAGGCACATAGACACAGGCAACAGAGCATGCACAATGTCGGCACTAGTACAGTGTATATCCACCTTTCGCAGCAATGCAGGCTGCTATTCTCCCATGGAGACGATCGTAGAGATGCTGGATGTAGTCCTGTGGAACGGCTTGCCATGCCATTTCCACCTGGCGCCTCAGTTGGACCAGCGTTCGTGCTGGACGTGCAGACCGCGTGAGACGACGCTTCATCCAGTCGCAAACATGCTCAATGGGGGACAGATCCGGAGATCTTGCTGGCCAGGGTAGTTGACTTACACCTTCTAGAGCGCGTTGGGTGGCACGAGATACATGAGGACGTGCATTGTCCTGTTGGAACAGCAAGTTCCCTTGCCGGTCTAGGAATGGTAGAACGATGGGTTCGATGACGGTTTGGATGTACCGTGCACTATTCAGTGTCCCCTCGACGATCACCAGTGGTGTACGGCCAGTGTAGGAGATCGCTCCCCACACCATGATGCCGGGTGTTGGCCCTGTGTGCCTCGGTCGTATGCAGTCCTGATTGTGGCGCTCACCTGCACGGCGCCAAACACGCATACGACCATCATTGGCACCAAGGCAGAAGCGACTCTCATCGCTGAAGACGACACGTCTCCATTCGTCCCTCCATTCACGCCTGTCGCGACACCACTGGAGGCGGGCTGCAAGATGTTGGGGCGTGAGCGGAAGACGGCCTAACGGTGTGCGGGACCGTAGCCCAGCTTCATGGAGACGGTTGCGAATGGTCCTCGCCGATACCCCAGGAGCAACAGTGTCCCTAATTTGCTGGGAAGTGGCGGTGCGGTCCCCTACGGCACTGCGTAGGATCCTACGGTCTTGGCGTGCATCCGTGCGTCGCTGCGGTCCGGTCCCAGGTCGACGGGCACGTGCACCTTCCGCCGACCACTGGCGACAACATCGATGTACTGTGGAGACGTCACGCCCCACGTGTTGAGCAATTCGGAGGTACGTCCACCCGGCCTCCCGCATGCCCACTATACGCCCTCGCTCAAAGTCCGTCAACTGCACATACGGTTCACGTGCACGCTGTCGCGGCATGCTACCAGTGTTAAAGACTGCGATGGAGCTCCGTATGCCACGGCAAACTGGCTGACACTGACGGCGGCGGTGCACAAATGCTGCGCAGCTAGAGCCATTCGACGGCCAACACCGCGGTTCCTGGTGTGTCCGCTGTGCCGTGCGTGTGATCATTGCTTGTACAGCCCTCTCGCAGTGTCCGGAGCAAGTATGGTGGGTCTGACACACCGGTGTCAATGTATTCTTTTTTCCATTTCCAGGAGTGTATTTCGGAAATCGTTAGGGAATTCACTATTCAGAGATCCACAATGTCAAGAGTGTGCCGAGAACACCAAATTTCAGGCATTACCTCTCACGATGGACAGTGCAGTGGCCGGCGTCCTTCACGAGAGCAGCGGCGTTTGCATAGAGTTGTCAGTGCTAACAGACAAGCAACACTGCACGAAATGACCGCAGAAATCAGTGTGGGGCGTACGACGAACGGATCCGTCAGGACAATGCAGCGAAATTCGGCGTTAATCGGCTGTGGTAGCAGACGTCCGACTCGAGTGCCTTTGCTAGCAGCCCGCCTCTCCTTGCCTCGTCATCATATCGGTTTGACCCTAGACGACTAGAAGACTGTTGCCTGCTCAGACGAGTTCAGATTTCACGCGGAAAGAGGTGACTGTAGGGTTCGGGGGTGGCGCACACCCCATGAAGCTATGGGCCAAAATTGTTAACAAGGCTGTGTGCAAGCTGGTGATGGCTCCGTAATCGCACGGGCTGCGTTTACACGGCATGGACTGGGTCCTGTGGCCCAACTGAACCGGTCATTGGCTGTAAATGATCATGTTTGACTACTTGGAGACCCTTTGCAGCCATTCACAATGTTGCCAAACAACGACTGAATTTTTATGGATGACAATGCGCATGTCACTGGGCGCATATTGTTCGCGACTGGTTTGAAGAACATTGTGGACAATCGGAGCGAGTAATTTGGCCACCCAGATTGCCTTACATGAATCGCATTGAAGATTTGTGGGGCGTAAACGAGAGGTCAGTCCTTCCACAAAATCCTGTACCTGCAACACTTTCGCACTGACGGACGGCTGAAGAGGTGGCACGGCTCAATATTTCTGCAATGGATGTTCAACTACTTGACGAGTCAACTCCACGTCGAGTTGCTGCACCACGCCGGAGGTCCTACACTGTGTTAGGAGGTACCCCCCACGAGTTTTGTCACCTTAACGAGTAGTGCGAAGTGCGGGCTACCGCGTACTAATGTTACCAGTTTCCTTTCCTGTTTCACTCGCGAATTGAATGAACGAGAAAGCACTTTCTAAATGCCTCTGTATAGGGGCTAACCTCTCTCCATCTTACTCCCGCCGTGAGCTATAAGATAGCGATTGCAAAAATAGTCACGCAGAATTCCTAAAATATAACTTCTGTAAATTTACCAGTCAGGGTGTTTCGAAGAACTGCGTCTTGGAACCTTCAGAGGCTATCAGAATGCCACCAAAATTTCTCTTTCTGTTTCACTTTCTTACTGGCTATAATGCCCGTTTTAGATCCCACCAGCGGGTCTGTAAATCGTTCCATGTATGTTGTCCCGGCTGATTGTTAAAGACTATAAAATTTGGAATAATATTCAAGAATTGTTCTCTATATGTTCTTGTAAGCCATTCCCTTCATACGAGAGAACTTCAAGCAGTAAGTTACACGTCATTATGGCACCACAAGTAATACTGATCGAGCGGTCCACTACATTTCAAAGAGACACAGATGCATGACACTATTTTTCAACATAGTCACAAACACATACTCTCGACGACAGAAATCCGCTACATGGTCACGTAGCTGTTCGAGGATAGTTGTGTGAACGTATTCATCGTTGGAAAATAGTTTTCTCCTTTGTTTTATGTTATTTCAGGTTGTAGATAACAACGCCTGGACTTCGTTGTTGCGATCTGTGTCGAACGCTTCCCTTCCCGACCACATCCGTGCGGTTAAATTCTCGACACCATTTCACTCATTTCATTACGGCTGGATGCGACATCGCGTTTGGTCTGTACACCGCCAGAATTTCGCAGTGGTTCTGTGTACAGTTTAGACATTTTACTCACAAGAATCATACTGTCCCGCGAACTTCAACTCTGGAGTACGTTTCCAGTTCACTTGCACCGTGTTATCTGTACCGCTGCAGAACTGCATCTGCAGGGAACCCAGAATACGCACTCTCTTTTGACGGAGCGCAACATTTTACTTGCAAAATTCTTAGCGTGGGACGACATGTGTAATTTGCTTCCTGAAATCCCGTAGTAGACCCACGACACTTCCCCAGATCCCTTCCACTAAATCTAAGACTTCCATTCGCCTTCTCTAATACTACTTCTTTGTTATCTCATATCGCTTCTTTGTTATTGCCTCTAAATACTTGTACGATATAACGTGCTCAAGATGTGCATCTACTTCTACACGACTACTCTGCTATCCACAATTAACTGCCTGGCAGAAGGTTCATTGAACCACCTTCAATCCATTTCTCTACCGTTTCACTCCCTGACACCGCGTGGCGAAAACGAACACTTAAACCTTTGCGTGTGAGCTCTGATTTCTCTTATTTTATTCGACCATCATTTCTACCTACGTAGAAGGACACCAACAAAATATTTTCTCACTCTAAGGAGAACGTTTCTGATTGAAATTTAATGAAGAGGCCCTGCCGCAGTGAAAAACGTGTTTATTTTAATGACTGATATACCAACACTTCTGTCATATCCATGACTCTCCACTCACTCAACTATTTCGCGATAACACAAAGCGAGCTGCCTTTCGCAAAAATTTTTCTGTGTCCTGCTTCAGTCCAATATAATGGAGCTTGTCAGGCACTAGTCTAAAAATGTGACTGACTGCTACAAGAGTAGCGGTAGTTGTAGTTTCGAGCGGTAATATTAAGTGCGATAACAACACCCGTTTTGTCCTGTGGTGGTTGGCGCTACATTAGCTTTCTATTTATTATACGCTTTGAACTGAATAACCTGAATCTTTAAAATTGTTAGGTGGAGCAGATTCATCGAACAACAAAATAAAGTAGTCTGAATATCGACTCTGAAATTCTATCCTGCCATGGTAGTTTACGAAAACTTGCACTTAATTTTTAAGTTAAACCAGTCTTTTAGATTACAATCCTATTCCTTTCTTAAATAATTCTGTGATGAGGATATCTAGGCAATACACACGTATATGGCTTTTATTCACTAGAAGGCTACGGTACTTTAGAATGCATTCTGCATAGCTACATTGACAGTGATAAATTTCACTTTTGCCTTGAAATATTATTCAAAGTATATTTTATCTGATAGACTGAATAACTTCTAATGCTGAAGTAAGGTTTAAGTGAAATCTATCACAGAATTGGGGTTCTTAAAGTGGCGGTTGTGCCTTTTATATTTTCTAATGACTACACCGATGTCTGAAGAACGCGCGCAAGCTTCTTTGTAATCTAACAGGACTGAGATTCAAAAGTATAGACCTCGCGTAAAAAAGGACGCTCAAAATAAAATATGTTATACCCCAGAAGAGGACGGACAGTCGCGTAATCAAATACTATCGTGTTCATTGTCTTTGTTATAGACTCTGCCGTACGTTTATCCGTATTTAAAGAGAGTTGTCAGCCATTAAACCAAGGGAAAATCTTGTGCAAGTCTTTTTGCCTTTCCTTACCAACTTCCAACGACGATACCCTCGTGTATGCAACAGCATCGTCAGCGATCAGTGTTACAGTGCTGCTGATCCTATCTGATAAATTGTTTGGTATCAGAAGTTACCCACTAAACAGTACAACACGAGTCAGTTATATGCATGATCGATAAAGATTACGGTAGGTATTTCAGCCGGGTGAACTTGATTACGGTGACTCCCGTCAGGTTTACTGCCGTGCGTCTCGGCTCGTTAATATTATTTACGGACTTGATAAGTGCTTAGTGGTGACAAAGAAAGGCAATAACTAAATCTAAATCATGACCTACGACCCAAAGCAAAGTAATCGCGAATTGCTGAAAGAGTTCATTTAGTGCATGCAAACAAGCCATGCCTATTATAGGACATTAGAGACCGAAAAACATTACAATAAAGCGAAGAGGAATGACGGAAGCAACATTTTTCCAGAGTACATAGCAACAGAACTTGATGCAGAGTAGCCCTAATTTTAAAAAAGTTAATACATGGAAGACAAATTGCAGAAGAGAAAAAGATATGAGCATGTGGCTTTGTTGCCCGGGAGGCCCCAATCGGGGAAGTTCGGCCGCCGAGTGCGTCTTATTTCATTCGACGCCACATTGGGTGACTTGAGCGCCGGTGATGAGGATGAATTGATGATGATGACAACACAGCATCCAGTCCATGAACGGAGAAAATGTCCAACCCGGCCGGTAATCGAACCTGGGCCCACTGCATGGGAGGCAAGCACGTTGCCACTTTATTTATTTATTTATTTTTTCAGCTAAGCAGGCGGACTGCAGAAGAGAACAAAAGATAAACTGGAAGGTGAAATTTGCTGGGAGAAAGCAGGACTCGAACCAGGGACAGTTGAAACTCGCGGGCAAGTGCTCTACCGACTGAGGTGCCGAAGCACGAGTCAGGACCCATCCTCATAGCTTCACTTTCGCCACTACCTTCCAAAATCCACAGGAATTCTCGTCAGTAACTTGTAGGACTAGTGCTCCTGCATATTGCTGGGACATGGCTTGGGTAGATCGGAACGCTTGCTCGCCAAATGCATAGGTCCAAGGTTCGGATCTTGGTCCGGTACACCGATCTAATTTGCCAGGAAGTTTCATATCGGGGCACACTCCGCTGTACAGTGAAAATTCATTCTTTAAACTGGAAGGTAGTTACAAATCCGACGCTACGTGGTCAGTAGCCAACTTCTAACGATCACCTCGAAAAATTCAAGCTGCGACCACGAAGCCTGGGTGTCGGTGTCTGTCTTCCTCTATATATTCTCCCTTCAGTGTGACGCATTTTTTTGCAACGTTGGTTGACTTCGCAGAGACCTTGCTTGCAGACGTCTGCGTTTTCGCTTATTAAGGAAATACACTGCTGGAAAAAAATTGGTACACAGTTTTTGAGGTTCCCAGTTCACTCAAGATTTATTGTTGCAGTGGTGCGTATGAAGTAATGAGATGATTACACCTACAGATCCGTAGCACAAGTGGTTCTGAGGTACCCATCCTAAAACACCCCTTCTAGTACGCTGTGTAACCTCCACGGCCGGCGGTGCAGGCGCTGACTCCGGCATCTGCTCGATCGTACAGACAGCGAAAACTGTCCTGGCATACGTTATGCCGCGCCTGGTCAACCTGGTCGCATAATTCTGTAAGAGTTTGTAATCCCTGGCACAGTACTCGTCAAAGCCTGTGCTATGGTAAGTGAGCGGGATTCACCTCATGAGAAAGGATTTTCGCATAGATATCGACCGTGTGTGCCTGAATGGTGGCAAATAAGACTTACATTCACTCTGTAATAACAATGACCCGTCAAGTAAGTTCGAAATGCAATTCCACGTCAGAATGGATCCAAACTATCCCAGAAGATGCTACCAATTTGATAATAATACGGTCGCCAGCCTAATTAGGCATTAACAGAGTTTCTTCCCTGTACAAGTTGGTATATATTCATGCAAAACAACAAGTTGTAACACTGCATAATATAGTAGAATTTTAGAACCAGAAAATCTATTGCACTGCTAGTTTCACGTTCTGTACTGATATGGAAAACCATGAATACATAACACTACACTATAATGTATACTACAAAACTTTATACTGTCTATTTATCTGATTAAAATCGGGCATAGGTTACCCTAGAAATTGCACTTTCGTGCCACACACAAAATGTAAATTTTGATAAAGATAAAACACTGATAAATTTTGACTTTTATATTGACTTTAACTTTTGCTGGTCAAACCAATTTAAAACACTTCAGAATTCAAATGAATGAGGGGGGGGGGGGGGGGAGGGATCCCGAAACTGCTATGATCGCTGTATTAAAAAATGATTACTGAATATAAGTTACTACTCTTTTCATCTTATTTACTGCTCATTTAAATGCTTTTAAATCTGTCTCGAAATAATAAACTTAATTACTATATCAATACTAAAGTTATCTTTCAACTTCGTTAGACCTTCGTTATTCATTTACTTGTTCATTAACAAAACATTTCTTTAAACAGCATTCTAATATAGCTAGTTTTGCAAATAATTATTACTAACACAAATTTTAATTTTCATTTTGGGACACTCGGGTTGCACAACATTTGGAAAGGACCCTGTCTAGGTTAGTTGTGAGGATAATTAAATGATGGAAAAGTTCTGGTAAAATTTAGGTTGTTATTGCCCCAAGCAAAGACAGTTCACTCTCTGATCCACACGAATACAGTACTAAAAGTTTCAACCTGTTCGTATCGATGCGGCGGTTGGCGGGCGGCGAGATTGCGACGCACAGAGCACACATACAACCACAGCTATGGGTCTTGATGTATAGGCACTTTAATTCTTCTTAGCGTCGCAGTACTTTTCCATTTAGTGCCTATGGAATTTTACCATTCAGTGTGGGCGTTGGAACAGCATACCCGAGGCTCAGTGAAACTACGTCTTCCAGGAGAGCCTCCTCGCTCCAGAAGGTGTTGTCAAACCAATACCAAACTCCAACAACAACTGAGCCCGTTGTGGCGTGCAGTGCCTGCGCGCATTTTCCCGCGCTCGCCTGCCATCCACCTTTTACCGCTCCCTGACAGACCGGGTATTTACCTGAGGTTTTGCATTCTACATATCCTAACACATTGCCTACGTATGGACCAGACGCACAGTTAAAATTTTAAGCATCTTACAACAGTTTCAACATTTGTTACATCTCAATTCTATTACAATATTACTTGACATTTGACATAAACATTAATATTCACATTGAAACTTGTTTACAGTTTTCTTAACACAATGGCATGAAACAAAAAGAAATGAAATCAGAACATCAATTACAGAAGTTTATCGTAAAATCAGATGAAAAGAATTACTTATATATACGTTAGTACAGAGTCGTTGTTGTTACAAGTTGTCGGCTGACGAGTTGCACGAGTCACTTGTCGTCCCATGAAATCCCACACGTGCTCTATTGGACACAAGTCCATAGATCGTGCTGGCGAAGGAAGTTGCTGCACGTCTTGCACAACACTCTGAATTTCAAGGACCTGCGTTATCTTGCTGGAACAACATATCAGCTTCCTGTTTCAAGAACGGCAAAAGAACGGGCCTCTCGACATTCTGCGCCTATGGAGCACTGGTTAGTGTCCACTCCAGAAACACCGGAAGTGAACGAGAGTTGTAACTTAAATCGCACCCCAGACCGTCAGGCCTGGTGCGGGGCCAGTTTTTCTCGGACGAATGCACTGTATGGGACGGCACTCGCCAGATATACGTCATACGCACATGCGACCATCACTCGCGTGCATGCAGTATGACGTGCTTTCTTCTAAGTGATTCTTCGACAGCGCCATCCGAGTCGTGCACGTCGGTGCTGTGGCGTGAGTGGAGCGTGGGCTAGAGGTGTGCTCGCTCCTAGCCCCACTGCTGGTAATCGGTTCGCTGCAGTTCGGGTTGACACGCCTGCGCTCGCAAGCCCTCTCATCTGTGCTGTGGCAGCCGTACGGTCTTCCGCTGCCGCCCTTACAGTAGGACGACGCTGGCAGGCGTCTGTGCTGCGTGGATATCCGGAACCTCGTCTACGGGTTGAAGTGACCACAGATACCAGCATCGTTGCAAAACTGACGCAGCAATTCCAACTTATCCTCCAATTCTCCAAAAGGACCATCCCGCCACTCGGAAGGCGGCAATTTGACCCCTTTAATTCGCTCAGTTGGCTGTAGGATGCTGGAGTGCGTCTTCATTGCCTGCTTACTTCCCACTTCTGCACCACACTCAGCCTTCTACCTACGAGCATTCCCTATTAAGTGGTAGACGCAGATGTCGCTCTGGTATCTGATCTGTGCCACTACGCTGGACGAACGACGTTGAAACCATCGTCAGTAAATCTAGTATCCCGCAGGTGGCAAATGCCGTCATCGGATCCAAATCGACGTCGTCTTTCCAGGTGCACTATTTTTTTTTTTTTCCGGCAGTGTACGTTGCATCTTTAAGATCACCTCGTCGTATTCATCTGACGAAGAAAGGAAAGAAGTCACTGAGTGTCGTGTTAGGGGCATATGGTTGCCGGGGGGGGGGGGGGGGGGAGAAGGAGGCAGGTAGACAAATTTAATTTCATTGTCCAAGGAAGCAGCATGTGCGGCTGCGTTTCGTGCAGAATTAGGTGCAGAGCTGCCTTGAAGCGTGAAGCAGACACACCCTTTTGGACAGCTACCGTCAAGGCTTCGTCTTGGACGCCACCCGTAACCTCGTCAGAAGATCTCGGAGTATGCTGCTGTAACGGTTTGCCTCTTAAGAACGTAATCTGTTTCTGCCACAACAGACTGAAGAAAAATTAAGATACGTTCATAGGATTGTCGACCTGGAAAAAGTGTTCGACAATATAAAATAGTGCAGGGTGTTGGTAATTCTGAGAAAAATAGGGTGGACTATAAGGAACGACGGGTAATACGCAATATGTACAAGATCCAAGAAGGGACAAGAAGAGTGGAGGGCGAGGGACGAAGAGCTCGGATTAAGAAACGTGTAAGACAGGGATGCAGTCTTTCGCTCTACTCTTAAATCTGTACACAGAAGAAGCTATAACGGAAGTAAAGGAAAGTTTCAAGGATGGGATCAAAATTCACCTTGAAATGATGTCAGTGATAAGATTCGCCGATAACATTGCTATTCTACACTCCTGGAAATTGAAATAAGAACACCGTGAATTCATTGTCCCAGGAAGGGAAACTTTATTGACACATTCCTGGGGTCAGATACATCACATGATCACACTGACAGAACCACAGGCACATAGACACAGGCAACAGAGCATGCACAATGTCGGCACTAGTACAGTGTATATCCACCTTTCGCAGCAATGCAGGCTGCTATTCTACCATGGAGACGATCGTAGAGATGCTGGATGTAGTCCTGTGGAACGGCTTGCCATGCCATTTCCACCTGGCGCCTCAGTTGGACCAGCGTTCGTGCTGGACGTGCAGACCGCGTGAGACGACGCTTCATCCAGTCCCAAACATGCTCAATGGGGGACAGATCCGGAGATCTTGCTGGCCAGGGTAGTTGACTTACACCTTCTAGAGCACGTTGGGTGGCACGGGATACATGCGGACGTGCATTGTCCTGTTGGAACAGCAAGTTCCCTTGCCGGTCTAGGAATGGTAGAACGATGGGTTCGATGACGGTTTGGATGTACCGTGCACTATTCAGTGTCCCCTCGACGATCACCAGTGATGTACGGCCAGTGTAGGAGATGGCTCCCCACACCATGATGCCGGGTGTTGGCCCTGTGTGCCTCGGTCGTATGCAGTCCTGATTGTGGCGCTCACCTGCACGGCGCCAAACACGCATACGACCATCATTGGCACCAAGGCAGAAGCGACTCTCATCGCTGAAGACGACACGTCTCCATTCGTCCCTCCATTCACGCCTGTCGCGACACCACTGGAGGCGGGCTGCACGATGTTGGGGCGTGAGCAGAAGACGGCCTAACGGTGTGCGGGACCGTAGCCCAGCTTCATGGAGACGATTGCGAATGGTCCTCGCCGATACCCCAGGAGCAACAGTGTCCCTAATTTGCTGGGAAGTGGCGGTGCGGTCCCCTACGGCACTGCGTAGGATCCTACGGTCTTGGCGTGCATCCGTGCGTCGCTGCGGTCCGGTCCCAGGTCGACGGGCACGTGCACCTTCCGCCGACCACTGGCGACAACATCGATGTACTGTGGAGACCTCACGCCCCACGTGTTGAGCAATTCGGCGGTACGTCCACCCGGCCTCCCGCATGCCCACTATACGCCCTCGCTCAAAGTCCGTCAACTGCACATACGGTTCACGTCCACGCTGTCGCGGCATGCTACCAGCTCCGTATGCCACGGCAAACTGGCTGACACTGACGGCGGCGGTGCACAAATGCTGCGCAGCTAGCGCCATTCGGCGGCCAACACCGCGGTTCCTGGTGTGTCCGCTGTGCCGTGCGTGTGATCATTGCTTGTACAGCCCTCTCGCAGTGTCCGGAGCAAGTATGGTGGGTCTGACACACCGGTGTCAATGTGTTCTTTTTTGCATTTCCAGGAGTGTATTTCGGAAATCGTTAGGGAATTCACTATTCAGAGATCCACAATGTCAAGAGTGTGCCGAGAACAGCAAATTTCAGGCATTACCTCTCACGATGGACAGTGCAGTGGCCGGCGTCCTTCACGAGAGCAGCGGCGTTCGCATAGAGTTGTCAGTGCTAACAGACAAGCAACACTGCATGAAATGACCGTAGAAATCAGTGTGGATCGGTTTGACCCTAGACGACTAGAAGACTGTTGCCTGGTCAGACGAGTTCAGATTTCACGTGGAAAGAGCTGACTGTAGGGTTCCGGGGGTGGCGCACACCCCATGAAGCTGTGGGCCAAAATTGTTAACAAGGCTGTGTGCAAGCTGGTGATGGCTCCCTAATCGCACGGGCTGCGTTTACACGGCATGGACTGGGTCCTGTGGCCCAACCGAACCGGTCATCGGCTGTAAATGATCATGTTTGACTACTTGGAGACCCTTTGCAGCCATTCACAATGTTGCCAAACAACGATTGAATTTTTATGGATGACAATGCGCATGTCACTGGGCGCATATTGTTCGCGACTGGTTTGAAGAACATTGTGGACAATCGGAGCGAGTAATTTGGCCACCCAGATTGCCTTACATGAATCGCATTGAAGATTTGTGGGGCGTAAACGAGAGGTCAGTCCTTCCACAAAATCCTGTACCTGCAACACTTTCGCACTGACGGACGGCTGAAGAGGTGGCACGGCTCAATATTTCTGCAATGGATGTTCAACTACTTGACGAGTCAACTCCACGTCGAGTTGCTGCACCACGCCGGAGGTCCTACACTGTGTTAGGAGGTACCCCCCACGAGTTTTGTCACCTTAACGAGTAGTGCGAAGTGCGGGCTACCGCGTACTAATGTTACCAGTTTCCTTTCCTGTTTCACTCGCGAATTGAATGAACGAGAAAGCACTTTCTAAATGCCTCTGTATAGGGGCTAACCTCTCTCCATCTTACTCCCGCTGTGAGCTATAAGATAGCGATTGCAAAAATAGTCACGCAGAATTCCTAAAATATAACTTCTGTAAATTTACCAGTCAGGGTGTTTCGAAGAACTGCGTCTTGGAACCTTCAGAGGCTATCAGAATGCCACCAAAATTTCTCTTTCTGTTTCACTTTCTTACTGGCTATAATGCCCGTTTTAGATCCCACCAGCGGGTCTGTAAATCGTTCCATGTATGTTGTCCCGGCTGATTGTTAAAGATTATAAAATTTGGAATAATATTCAAGAATTGTTCTCTATATGTTCTTGTAAGCCATTCCCTACATACGAGAGAACTTCAAGCACGTCATTATGGCACCACAAGTAATACTGATCGAGCGCTGCACTACATTTCAAAGAGACACAGATGCATGACACTATTTTTCAACATAGTCACAAACACATACTCTCGACGACAGAAATCCGCTACATGGTCACGTAGCTGTTCGAGGATAGTTGTGTGAACGTATTCATCGTTGGAAAATAGTTTTCTCCTTTGTTTTATGTTATTTCAGGTTGTAGATAACAACGCCTGGACTTTGTTGTTGCGATCTGTGTCGAACGCTTCCCTTCCCGACCACATCCGTGCGGTTAAATTCTCGACACCATTTCACTCATTTCACTACGGCTGGATGCGACATCGCGTTTGGTCTGTACACCGCCAGAATTTCGCAGTGGTTCTGTGTACAGTTTAGACATTTTACTCACAAGAATCACACTGTCCCGCGAACTTCAACTCTGGAGTACGTTTCCAGTTCACTTGCACCGTGTTATCTGTACCGCGGCAGAACTGCATCTGCAGGGAACCCAGAATACGTACTCTCTTTTGACAGAGCGCAACATTTTACTTGCAAAATTCTTAGCGTGGGACGACATGTGTAATTTGCTTCCTGAAATCCCGTAGTAGACACACGACACTTCCCCAGATCCCTTCCACTAAATCTAAGACTTCCATTCGCCTTCTCTAATACTACTTCTTTGTTATTTCATATCGCTTCTTTGTTATTGCCTCTAAATACTTGTACGATATAACGTGCTCAAGATGTGCATCTACTTCTACACGACTACTCTGCTATCCACAATTAAGTGCCTGGCAGAAGGTTCATTGAACCACCTTCAATCCATTTCTCTACCGTTTCACTCCCTGACACCGCGTGGCGAAAACGAACACTTAAACCTTTGCGTGTGAACTCTGATTTCTCTTATTTTATTCGACCATCATTTCTACCTACGTAGATGGGCACCAACAAAATATTTTCTCACTCTAAGGCGAACGTTTGTGATTGAAATTTCATGAAGAGGCCCTGCCGCAGCGAAAAACGTGTTTATTTTAATGACTGCCATGCCAACACTTCTGTCATATCCATGACGCTCCACTCAGTCAACTATTTCGCGATAACACAAAGCGAGCTGCCTTTCGCTGAAATTTTTCTGTGTCCTTCAGTCCAATATAATGGCCTAGATATATTATGGTAGATACTGACCCCAGCAATTGGTAATGAATTCTGTAGTTGTACAGTTGTGGATTTATTTTCCTATGTGTATGCAGTATGTAAATTTATTTATTATTTACGTCCCTGGTGAACAGCCAGAGCCCGCACCGTTCACCAGTCGTCTGCAGGTCGATACTGTTTTGTGGCGTTGCTATTTCGTTATGGACAACCGCATCATCGGCGAACAGCTTTGAAGAACAACCGACGCTTTCTACTAGATGATCAGAATCAACCTGAGAGGGTTGTCTACAACTCTATGGATCTCATAGAGAAAAAGAGCGAGCTAAGTTTCGGAAGATCTGTGTTTGCGGAATCCATATTGACTTTTGTTCGCAAAATACGTCATAATTCGTGAGAGAAAACACATTCTATATTTAAAAACTGACTAACGTCAACGGCATAGGCCTATAATTATATGCACCTGTCCTACGACTCTTCTTGAAAACGTTAAAGACATGCGCTTTTTTTCAGTTGCTATATACCCTTCGTTGCTCCAGCGATCTACGATAAACTGTTACTAGAATGGGATCACGATCTTTAGTGTAATCATTTGTCAAATCGCACAGATGTCATCTCCACTACTAAGCTTCCATTGCTCCTTTTCTACTCCGTGAACGTCTATCTTAATATCTGCCATTTCGGCGTTCGTACGATCTTCTGCGGTGACACAATTTCGGAAGACGGAATTCACTATTTTGGTCTTCTCATTGTTATTTCGGTACCGGTATGGTCACTGAGTGAATGAACAGAGGATTTCGATCTGCTTACTGGTTTTACGTAAAACCAAAACATCTTAGGGTTTTACACCGATGTTGCGAATACTTGTGCTTCTGAGGTTACTAACGTCTACTGTTCCAAAATTATAATATGGAAATACTAATATTTACAATGATGTATAATATACAGATAATGTGTACAAAAATAAAGATACTTTTGTAAATAGAACGTCAGGAATGTAGTGTGGAAGTGACGTGGATGCTACAGCTGTATGTAAGTACTATAATACCTTACGACGTAAGTCGCACAGCAACTTTGAATTGTTACAGTTGGATCTATTGAGTCATCATCATATTATTTGTTCTTTTTCTCCAACACTCAGCACTCAAACATGTAACTGAATGTATTCTATAACCATAAAGGAACAGTCACGGAGTCCAACTGCATCCATTATGGATAAAATTCAAGAAATAGCCGGTTTCTTATTAAAATTTTTACAAACTCTCAAGTATTCGATAAAGTCCGATACTGTTAGGAGTTGCTAATTCTAGAGCCTAACGGTTGATGCTAAATTATCAATGAAAATATGAGAGCTGGTTGAATGGTGTGTGTGTGTGTGTGTGTGTGTGTGTGTGTGTGTGTGTGTGTGTGTGTGTGTGTGTGGAGAGAAGTGAAAATAAGAACCTTGTTTGTTATGAAGCTATTCACTTGAGAGGTGCAACGTTTTTTATGCGGCGAAACCGCCTGTGTTTAATAACGGAAGTAGTAGTGCAGATAATAGTGCTGCTCAGTTTCCCCGGTGTTACTTGTGACACCATAAAATAGGGTGAGGAGTGGTCTGATGGCTCCGTGATAATCAAGTCAGAGTCCAACAGTCGACACACTTAGGTCTGTTCACGACGCTGTAAGTGACGTGATTCGTAAAAGAAGTGATGGAACCGCGATTCGAATTCCAGGCTAAGCATTAAGTTTCCGTGTATAATTGTCTGGGTAAGAGAGTTGGTAGACCAAAGGAAGCCAAGAGCATAGTACCCGTGCAATAAGTAGTGTTAGACTGAGACTACCTTTAGATCCATGGGCACTTCTGCAAATATTCTGGCTATGTACAGCAGCGAACGAGGAAGAGAACGGACAGAAAAGTTAAATAACAGCTCAGACAAATATAAGAAATAAATTATTTATTACTAGAGAATTACATTATTACAAAGTAGAATTTCGAATTTCAGTATTCATGTGTGTTTCGCAAGTGCTTCAAAATACATCATTTACACTGAGAAGTATATAAAAATATTGAGTGTGGTGACTTAAAGTGTTATGGATGAAGAGGATAAGGAAGGAATATTATTATCAAGTAAATATGTTTCATAAGTTTGCTATAAAAAGGTATAATTTAACCTATTTTAAATAATATATTTTGCTGTTAATTTTGCTAACGTGAGTCTTGGAGAAAGTGCAGTGTGTCATGTGGCAAACGAGGAGGAGTACAGTATTTAACGTCCCGTTGACAATGAGGTCATTACAGACGGAGCGCAAGCTCGGATTAGCGATGGATGGGAAAGAAGTCGGTCGTGCCCTTTCAAAGGAACCATCTTGACGTTTGGCTGAAGCCATTAAGGGAAATGACGGAAAACCTAAATCAGAATGGCCGGACGCGATTTTGAATCGTCTTCCTTCGGAATGCGAGTCCAATGGAAAACGAGTGGTGCTTTCGGGTGTTATCGTTCGGATTTTAGACCTAATATGAGATGTACTCGCATAACGTGAACACGAGCAAGAGCACGAAATGTGCAGTTTCACTGCAATTATGCTGACATACGATGTGACTGATTCTGCGTTCCTGCAATTTATTATTCTCAGAGTTCTAAAATGAAATGTTAGGCAGCAAAAGACCATTTCTTTCTTGGAAAATCTATGCTCCACCCAAATGTAGTGGTATCAGTTAAAAAATATAAAGTCCTCGTCGCAGTAGAGCCGAACAGCGACTAGATAAACGGTTTCGATTGATCAACAATCATCTTCTGTTCATACTTCCACTGTAGTTGATTCCTAAACATAAGACAGTCTTAACTACCACAAAACCGTTGCTATCAGTAACTTGCCAAAACATCCAAAATCTGACCCAGAGCATGTCTGTAGGCGTATAGTACCAGATCACAAATGTTACAACACAGTTTTATCAACAGCATCCGGACACTCCCATGTAACGCGAAGTTGACCACTAGATGTCGCGAGAGCCGAACACGTCAATAAACAGAAGCAATAGCAGCAGACTTGGTCGGTAAGTGTAGCCCGCTGACTTCGAACGTGGACTGGTCATTCGATGACTGCTGAGTAACAAATCCATTAGTGAAATTTCAACCCTTCTAAAGCTGCCCAAATCTGCTGTAGATGTGGCTGTGAAGTAGAAACGCAAAGGGACGACCAAAGCGAAACCAAGGCCAGGTAGGCCTCATGTACTGGCGCACACAGGCCGTCGATCATGCGGAGGGCGGTGTAAAATAAATCACTTGAAATCAGCGGAAGGTGCCATTTGTGAGATTCAAAGTGCTGCCAGTACGTGAGCTAAGACAGTGACTGTCCGTAGTGAGCGTTTGTGTGATCGGTGCTAGGCGGCACTTGGGATGATGCAAAGAGCGGCGAGACTGGACAGTGACTGGCTGGACTTCTGAACCATGCTACACCCTGTGGCAATCTTATTGTAGGGTTTGGGCCTGGCGAACGCCTGGAGAACGTTATCTGTCGTCATGTGTAGCGCCAACAGTGAAGTACGGAGGAAGTGGTGTTGCGGTTTGCGGGGTGTTTTTGGTGGTTAGGGTGTGGTCCTGTTACTGCGCTTATTGACGCGGTAAATGCAGGACTACATTAATACATTTTACACCAGCAGTAGGTACTGCGTACAGTGGAAGAACAGCTGGGAGACGACGGTTGTATCGGTATGACAGTGCGTACTGTCGCAAAGCAGGTCTTTGAGGCACTCGTTTGTGAACAGTAACATTCCTAGAACAGACTGGTCTACCTTGAATCCCAAATTGAACAGCTTTGGGATCAGTCAGAATGTCCACTTCGTTGCAGACATTAGCGTCCAACATCACTACCTGCTCTAGTTCCGGCGTTTGAGGAAGAATGGGTTACCGCTCCTGCACAGACAGCCAGACACCCAACACAATTCAAGCTGTCATAAAGGTGAGGTGTGGACAGACCCGATATTAATGTCCACTAGTAGGTGTCCCGATACTTATCACAATATGAGGTGTGCAAGAAAAGCACTGGGAGCGATCTGGCAGCGCTGTGTTCTGCTTGCGCAGACCGCTCTGTTCATCCCTCAGTCCGAGTTCAGCTCCGTACTGCCATCACGTTATTTTTGTGAGCGCCATCAATGAAGTCACGTTTTTGTTGTGCGTTATTAAAATGGAGCAGCGGAATTTAGGCCAACGTTATAACATCTCGTATGCTTGGGAAATCCACGCGTGTGACCTTTGAAAAGTTGAAACAGGTCTGCGGGGGACATTTCTTGCAAAAGCACAAGTTTTTCGCTGTCACAAATCCTGTTTGGAAGGCCGAGAACCCGTTGAAGATGAACCTCGCTCAGGGAGATCTTCAGCTTCAAAAACCAACGAAAACGTTGAACGTGTGCTTGCTGTTTTGAGATCAGACCGATGTTTAACAATAACGATGATGGGTCACCTGTTAAACTCACGCTTTCACCTTACATCAAATTTTGACCGAAGATTTGCACATTCGAAAGATTTGTGCTAAAATTG
Source organism: Schistocerca cancellata (assembly GCF_023864275.1). Classification (NCBI taxonomy): domain Eukaryota; kingdom Metazoa; phylum Arthropoda; class Insecta; order Orthoptera; family Acrididae; genus Schistocerca; species Schistocerca cancellata. The sequence continues at coordinate 14,545,067 of NC_064634.1, forward strand.
TGGCAACAAACCTCACAACTGAGCACAAGTACAGTCTTGAGTGGGTTGCCAATGATCACGAAGGAGATCACAGGTGGTCAATCCTGGATTTTTTAGTACGATTCTTAGACAAAGTTGCAGAGTCAGGAGAGGCACACTGAGACATCTCCTCGACCGAAAGAAAGTTGGATTGAGCAAATCAAACATCAAAACAATGCTGATTTGTTTTTTGACAGTAGGCGTGTCGTGCATGAACAATGTGTTGCTCCAGGGCAAAATGTCAACGAAGTGTTTCACAAACATTGTCCTTGAAAAGCTCAAGAAAAGGGTGACTCCAGTGAGACTGGACACCGCAGACAAGTGGACGCCGCACCGTGACAACGCCCCGTGTCACACGGCCACTTCCGTCATGGAATTTTTGACCTCAAAAAACGTTACTGTTGTTTCACAGCCCTCCTATTCACCTGATCTGAGACCGTGACTTTTTTCTTTTCCGGAAGTTAAAAAATCTCTCAGAAGGACGTCATTTTGGTACTCAGGAGAACATTCAAAAGAATGTCATCGACATGTTGAAGGCTGTACCAGTTGAAGTCCTTCAGAGCTGCTGCCAAGAGTGGGTAGGACGACTCCGCCGGTGCATAGCTGCGGGAAGAAACTACTTTGAAGTGGACAAGATGGTTGTTTGAAAAACAAAAGTCTGGTAATCAAAAAACCGGTGTCTTTATTGCAATGTTGTGAGTATTCAGCCCAGTTGTCAATCGTGTGATTAGTGTCAAACATTTTTCGGAACAACATTATCCCATTCTCAGGTGCCTAATGCCATTAGGCCTCGTCACAAGTTGGAAACAAGCCATAAATATAAAAAAAATACAAGACGAAGCATGCATCGTTCACGAGATCCAGTTTCCAACTGTTGTGACGAGACGTAATGGCATAAAAAACTTTTTAAGCACTTGAAAATAGGATAATGTTATCCCGAAACATGTTTGGCAATAATCACACGATTGATAACTGGTCTGAATATCGTCAATATTGCTTGAATGACAGTTATATGATGGCTGCACATCAGTTATTGGTGTCATGACGTTTCTCACACACCTCCAGAATGAAATATTCACCGAGCGAGGTGGCGCAGTGGCTAGCACACTGGACTCGCATTCGGTTCAATCCCGCGTCTGGCCATCCTTGTTTAGGTTTTCTGTGATCTCCATAAATCGCTCCAGGCAAATGCCGGGATGGTTCCTTTGAAAGGGCACGGCCGGCTTCCTTCCCCGTCCTTCCCTATTCGGATCAGACCGACGAGCTCGCCGTCTGGTCTCCTCCCCCAAACAATCCGATCCAATGAAATATTCAGTGTGCAGCGGAGAGTGTGCTGATATGAAACTTCCTGACAGATTAAAACAATGTGCCAGACCAAGATTCTAACTCGGAACCTTTCCCTGTGCTGGGCAAAGCTCTCTACCTACGGAGCCACCCGAGCACGACGCACGTTGTCTCTTCACAGCTTTACTTGTGCCAATACCCCATCTCCTACTTTCCAAAATTCAAACTTCACAGAAGCTCTCCTGCAAAATTTGGAAATTAGTTTCGCTTTAACTTCTCATTTCACATGCTATTAAATGCCATGTAAAAAATTCATATATTCTTTCTGAAAAACTGTAGTTACTTTCATATCTCGGTAGATAAACAGATTTTGGATATTTATCATGCGACGAAATACATGACTTTCCACAAGTTATCGTTTGCAAAAAACCACGTTTCGATTTCTTGAACCGTTTACGAAATTTGCAGTTGATACAACCACATGGTTTACAACGAGCAGGACGAAGTACCGGTCGCGACGCGAGCGAGCCGCGCGCTGTCACGGCACAGCCTGTCCGCCGACATATCATTCAATATCTCGAGAACGGTGATAGTTGTCGATCTGCTCTCAGCTTTAAAAACAATTTCGATATGTTGACTAAATTTCATACGCAATAATGTGTTACTTAAAATGAACTGTACGCAAAGTCCACGCAATGCGTTTTTACCTCTGCACACTCATTAAAATTTCGTGCAAAGGTTTATGTAAGTGCGATACAGCAAGTAACCGCGATGAATAACGAAAAGAAATTCCGTCCTTTATCGAGAGAAGATATCAGGCTGTAACATGCCCAAGAATCAAATTTTTCTACCGAATAGTTTCCTCAGAATCGGATGATAAGTATTTCATGGCTGCCGCCGCGTCCGCGCCAGCGGTTCGGCGAATTTCGTGTGGCCCGGGGTTCCGTACGTGAGGTCACGCTCAGCGCGTTCTGTGATTGGAGGCGCGGACCTGGGGCGCGTCACGCGGCAGCGGAAGCGGTTCGACATGGTCAAACCGCGACGCAGAGCCCGCCGCGCCGCGCTGCTGGCGCCGTTTCCATGGCAACCACGCCGATGACGCGCGGTTTTGACGCGCGGCATCCCTAGTGGGAACCGGCCTTAAGTCGTGCTGCGGTAGCTCAATCGGTAGAGCACTTGGTCGCGATAGGCGAAGGTCCCGAGTACGAGTCTCCGTCCGGCACAGAGTTGTAATCTGCCAGTATGTCTCACCTCGTATACTGTATTTTGTAATACACTAAGTAATAGAGATCGTCGTGTCATCTTTGTGTGTCGGTGTGTGACATCTGGCGTTATTGGTATCTGTGCGATTGTCACAGACGATACGTCGTCGATGTCGGTCGAAACAGTGCAGGAGACGAAGGAAATGTTTAAAGGAGTGGCACAGTGGACGGTGAAGCGGTCGACGGGGGCCGGCCCCAGACCTGCTGCCGGCTAGGCCCCCCGGTGGTCCTCCGCGATGAGGTCGGCGGCGCGCTCGGCCAGCGCGATGACGGGCACGTTGGTGTGGCCGGAGGGGATGAGCGGCATGGCGGAGGCGTCGACGACGCGCAGCGCCGCGACGCCGCGCACGCGCAGCCGCTCGTCGAGCACGCCGCGCGGCCCCATGGCCGCCGTGCAGCACTGGTGGTAGATGGTGAACGAGAGGTGGCGCGCCGCGCAGCGCCAGTGCGCGTCCGAGCCGGCGGGCAGGCGCGCGCACGCGGGCACCGCCGGCGGCAGGGCGCGCGCCCCCAGCCGCCGCAGCGCGCCGCCCCCGGCCACGCGCTCCGCCGCGCGGATGCCCGCCACCACCAGCTCCAGGTCGCGCGGGTCGCTGAAGTAGCCCATCTCCAGCACCGGCCTGCGGGCACGCCGCGGAGTCTGCCACTGCCACTAGCTCTGTAAAGCCTGTCCACGTGTCACGACTTCCAATGCCGCTGCTGCATTATTCGTCTACATCTATACGGCCTGCAGGGGCATCGTAACTGGATACACTGCCCCTCATTTCGCTCCCACTATGGGGAGAAAGTACCACTGGTGCATTATTCGTCTAGGTCTATGCAGCATGTGAATATGGTACACATTCGATTCGCAGTATGGGAGAGCGTGCCACTGCTGCACTGTTCATCTGGGTGTATACTTGGTGGTATTGCTAAGTGGAGTGTGTACTATAGGAAACTATCTCTGAGAGCATACGATGCTGTCAAGACCGTAGAAAATGTGGTCAAACGTGCCTGCGAGCACTACATTTGACACCTTGCCAGCAGCGCCGAGGGTCGGGGTCGACGGAATGGCGGGGTACTGTCCAGCGTGAATAAGGGAAGGATGTCGAGTACACGTTAGAATGATAGTCAAACATAAAGACGATCACGTGTCGAGGAAAGCATCGAAGAGAAAATCCCCGACAGACGTAGCAGAGATGGCTATGTGCACCCGTAATCAATGTAGAATGGAATAAAACCTCAGAGAGGGGCTGATTAAGACAGACAAGGGATTCAGTGAGTAATCCGAGCAGCTGGAAGGCAGTGAATGCTCCTCACCAGCACCTGATGGAGCAGTAGACACGTCAAATACGAGAAGGTGGTGATAGAGACTCTGGTGCACATTTTGCAACTCCAAACTATGTAGCTATTTTCAGTATCGATTCGAAAAAGCATTCAACAGAGACTGCTTGTCTCGGTCTCAAAGAATTAAGTTATAGGAATTTCAGTGAACAGCAAGAACAAGTTACTGATTGGTATTTGTGTCTTGTACTGTAGCGTAATTGCCCCTTGACTGATAGGGAATTACTTCAAAGTGTTGATGATTTATGATTTAGGACAAGTAGCCGGTAGGTAGCAGACTGAGTCGCAGTGAAAGAATGTCCCTCTGATGAAGTTTCTCCTAATGATTATTGAACGAATCTGACATTTTTTAATCGGTTTCAGTCTGACATATCAATAAACCCGTGTGTTGATGGAAAAATAAACCACTTGACTAAATGTAATAAGTTGTTACGCCAGCAGATGAGCCCCTCAATTTCATGAAAATTAACAACTTGTTGTAACTGGACATCCATCCCGCCCAGAGAGATTTCCTCGCTTTCATCTCCGCTTTAAAGGTTGACAAACGCGTTAACTAAACCCATATAATCGTTAACGTCCTGATTGCGCTGTGCAGATAACACTGAAATCAAAAGAAAAAAATAATTGGTGTAGGGAAACTGCGCTGCAATGTGACAAAGCTAAAAAGGTCATATGCGATACGCGCTTAGGTCCAGAAATGCGTTCCAAGAGGGGTACGCCCACTTGAAGATGGACTTCGAAGATTTTTGCAGTGTAGGTTTCAGTAATCTAAAGCACTTCTGAGATCGTCCAAGGCAAGTGAGAATATTCTGTCTGTACTGCTGTTTCAGGTCCACACTCAATAGGGTAGTGAGCTGGAGCACCGTCATGTAGTAGCCACAATCCCTGTGTGCCACCAAAGGCACTTCTTGTAGCAGAATGTAAAGATATTCGTCGCCCTTAAGGTCTTGTGGAAGGATGACTCCTTCCATGACGCTTTCGCCAATAATCCCCGCCCATACAGTGAAGTTCAGTCAGTGCTGATGGTTCGCTACCACAGCACCATCGGGATTATCCGAAGCCCACAACTGATTGATGCGGGGGTTGATGATACTGCCCCCTCCTAAAGGTAGCCTGCAACAAACGCCGTTTGTCTAAATGAGGCTCTGTTTCTCCTCATCCTCCTAGGGCTGGTCCCATGCAGCATGTCCCCATGTAACAAAATCACCCTGTATATAATCAGCAAGTAGACTCGTAAAACCACGGTAGGCTACACCAGACTATCACACTAAGTAGCTGTAGACTGCGGTAGTTTAGCTTTGGTCGGTTGAGGTTGCACCTGCGTTACCTGTACGCCGGGTATGTCGCATACCTGTACGGCGTAACCTCATAACGATCGCTTTGTTTGTTTTTATGTCATCACTGGCTTACTAGATTTCCCTAGAAACCAGAAATCGTAAACTGTCTAGAAACAGAGAGAGCATGCATAGGTGGCCTCGCAACCTACGACATTTTTGTTCTGCTTAGTTATCTTCCTGTCTGTTACTTAAAAATAAACAGTATTTCTAGCAAAATTGAAAATTTCAATGTTCAACTGAGATTTTTATTCGAAATTTTTTTATTTATAACGTCAGAAAGGGGGGAAAGCAAAAAATAGTTATATCACGTAGTGCTAAAAAAGGCAATTTCCTAAAAAAAGTAAAAAAATTCAAACATCGCTTCAATACTTCCTCGAACTTACATAAAATGTTTTTTTGTTCATAAACAACTTTCGTATTTATCAGTAATAACAGGAAACTCTAGTCATTTATAATGTTGATGAACATTCTATTAAGTACAAAATAGCAGCCGGCCGTTGTGGCCGAGCGGTTCCAGCCACTCCAGTTCGGAACTGCGCTGCTGCTAAGCTCGCAGGTTTGAATCCGGCCTCGGGCATGGATGTGTGTGACGTCCTTAGGTTAGTTACGTTTAATTAGTTCTAAGTTCTAGGGGACTGATGTCCTCAGATGTTAAGTCCCATAATGCTCAGAGCCATTTGAACCAAAGAATGGAAAGCAGAACGATGGAAGGAGTATACAGAGGGTCTATACAAGGGCGATGTACTTGAGGAGAATATTATGGAAGTAGAAGAGGATCTAGATGAAGATGAAATGGAAGATATCTACATCTACATCCATACTCCGCAAGCCACCTGACGGTGTGTGGCGGAGGGTACCCTGAGTACCTCTATCGGTTCTCCCTTCTATTCCAGTCTCGTATTGTTCGTAGAAAGGAGGATTGTCGGTATGCTTCTGTGTGGGCTCTAATCCCTCTGATTTTATCCTCATGGCCTCTTCGCGAGATATACGTAGGAGGGAGTAATATACTGCTTAACTCTTCGGTGAAGGTATGATCTCGAAACTTTAACAAAATCCCGTACCGAGCTACTGAGCGTCTCTCCTGCAGAGTCTTCCACTGGAGTTTATCTATCATCTCCGTAACGCTTTCGCGATTACTAAATGATCCTGTGACGAAGCGCGCTGCTCTCCGTTGGATCTTCTCTATCTCCTCTATCAACCCTGTCTGTTACGGATCCGAAACTGCTGAGCAGTATTCAAGCAGTGGGCGAACAAGCGTACTGTAACCCACTTCCTTTGTTTTCGGATTGCATTTCCTTAGGATTCTTCCAATGAATCTCAGTCTGGCATCTGCTTTACCGACGATCAACTTTATATGATCATTCCATTTTAAATCACTCCTAATGCGTACTCACAGATAATTTATGGAATTAACTGCTTCCAGTTGCTGACCTGCTATTTTGTAGCTAAATGATAAGGGATCTTTCTTTCTATGTATTCGCAGCACATTACACTTGTCTACATTGAGATTCAATTGCCATTCCCTGCACCATGCGTCAATTCGCTGCAGATCCTTCTGTATTTCAGTACAATTTTCCATTGTTACAACCTCTCGATACACCACAACATCATCTGCAAAAAGCCTCAGTGAATTTCCAATCTTATCCACAAGGTCATTTATGTATACTCTGAATAGCAACGGTCCTACGACACTCACTTGCGGCACACCTGAAATCGCTCTTACTTCGGAAGACATCTCTCCATTGAGAATGACATGCTGCGTCCTGTTATCTAGGAACTCTTCAATCCAATCACACAATTGGTCTGCTAGTCCATATGCTCTTACTTTGTTCATTAAACGACTGTGGGGAACTGTATCGAACGCCTTGCGGAAGTCAAGAAACACGACATCTACCTGGGATACCGTATACACTCCTGGAAATTGAAATAAGAACACCGTGAATTCATTGTCCCAGGAAGGGGAAACTTTATTGACACATTCCTGGGGTCAGATACATCACATGATCACACTGACAGAACCACAGGCACATAGACACAGGCAACAGAGCATGCACAATGTCGGCACTAGTACAGTGTATATCCACCTTTCGCAGCAATGCAGGCTGCTATTCTCCCACGGATACGATCGTAGAGATGCTGGATGTAGTCCTGTGGAACGGCTTGCCATGCTATTTCCACCTGGCGACTCAGTTGGACCAGCGTTCGTGCTGGACGTGCAGACCGCGTGAGACGACGCTTCATCCAGTCCCAAACATGCTCAATGGGGGACAGATCCGGAGATCTTGCTGGCCAGGGTAGTTGACTTACACCTTCTAGAGCACGTTGGGTGGCACGGGATACATGCGGACGTGCATTGTCCTGTTGGAACAGCAAGTTCCCTTGCCGGTCTAGGAATGGTAGAACGATGGGTTCGATGACGGTTTGGATGTACCGTGCACTATTCAGTGTCCCCTCGACGATCACCAGTGGTGTACGGCCAGTGTAGGAGATCGCTCCCCACACCATGATGCCGGGTGTTGGCCCTGTGTGCCTAAGTCGTATGCAGTCCTGATTGTGGCGCTCACCTGCACGGCGCCAAACACGCATACGACCATTATTGGCACCAAGGCAGAAGCGACTCTCATCGCTGAAGACGACACGTCTCCATTCGTCCCTCCATTCACGCCTGTCGCGACACCACTGGAGGCGGGCTGCACGATGTTGGGGCGTGAGCGGAAGACGGCCTAACGGTGTGCGGGACCGTAGCCCAGCTTCATGGAGACGGTTGCGAATGGTCCTCGCCGATACCCCAGGAGCAACAGTGTCCCTAATTTGCTGGGAAGTGGCGGTGCGGTCCCCTACGGCACTGCGTAGGATCCTACGGTCTTGGCGTGCATCCGTGCGTCGCTGCGGTCCGGTCCCAGGTCGACGGGCACGTGCACCTTCCGCCGACCACTGGCGACAACATCGATGTACTGTGGAGACCTCACGCCCCACGTGTTGAGCAATTCGGCGGTACGTCCACCCGGCCTCCCGCATGCCCACTATACGCCCTCGCTCAAAGTCCGTCAACTGCACATACGGTTCACGTCCACGCTGTCGCGGCATGCTACCAGTGTTAAAGACTGCGATGGAGCTCCGTATGCCACGGCAAACTGGCTGACACTGACGGCGGCGGTGCACAAATGCTGCGCAGCTAGCGCCATTCGACGGCCAACACCGCGGTTCCTGGTGTGTCCGCTGTGCCGTGCGTGTGATCATTGCTTGTACAGCCCTCTCGCAGTGTCCGGAGCAAGTATGGTGGGTCTGACACACCGGTGTCAATGTGTTCTTTTTTCCATTTCCAGGAGTGTATATGGCCCTCTGAGTCTCATGGACGAATAGCGCAAGCTGGGTTTCACACGACCGTCTTTTTCGAAACCCATGCTGATTCCTACAGAGTAGATTTCTAGTCCCCAGAAAAGTCATTATACTCGAACAAAATACGTGTTCCAAAATTCTACAACTGGTCGACGTTAGAGATATAGGCCTATAGTTCTGCACATCTGTTCGACGTCCCTTCTTGAAAACGGGGATGACCTGTGCCCTTTTGCAGTCTTTTGGAACGCTACGCTCTTCTAGAGACCTACGGTACACCGCTGCAAGAAGGGGGGCAAGTTCCTTCGCGTACTCTGTGTAAAATCGAACTGGTATCCCATCAGGTCCAGCGGCCTATCCTCTTTTGAGCGATTTTAATTGTATCTCTATCCCTCTGTCGTCTATTTCGATATCTACCATTTTGTCATCTGTACGACAATCTAGAGAAGGAACTACAGTGCAATCTTCCTCTATGAAACAACTTTGGAAAAAGACATTTAGTATTTCGGCCTTTAGTCTGTCATCCTCTGTTTCAGTACCATTTTGGTCACAGAGTGTCTGGACATTTTGTTTTGATCCACCTACTGCTTTGACGTGAGACCAAAATTTCTTAGGATTTTCTGCCAAGTCAGTACATAGAACTTTACTTTCGAATTCATTGAAGAGTTTGACAGAGCACTGGAAGACCTGAGTCGAAACAAGGCCCCAGTAGTAGTTCCATTAGAACTACTTACAGCCTTGGGAGAGCCAGTCCTGACAAAACACTACCATCTGGTGAGCAAGATGTATGCGACAGGCGAAATACACTCAGACTCCAAGAAGAATATAATAATTCCAATCCCAAAGAAAGAAGGGGTTGATACATGTGAAAATTACCGAACAATCAGTTTAATAAGTCACAGCTGCAAAATACTAACGCAAATTCTTTACAGACGAATGGAAAAACTGATAGAAGCTGACCTCGGGGAAAATCAGTTTGGATTCCGTAGAAATGTTGGGACACGTGAGGCAATACTGACCCTACGACTTACCTTAGAAGAAAGGTTAAGGAAAGGCAGGCCTACGTTTCTAGCATTTGTAGACTTAAAGAAAGGTTTTGACAATACTGACTGGAATACTGTTGCAAATTGTGATGGTTGTAGGAGTAAAATACAGGCAGCGAAAGGCTATTTACAATTTGTACAGAAACCAGATGGCAGTTATAAGAATCGAGGGGCATGAAAGGGAAGCAGTGATTGGGAAGGGAGTGAGACAGGGTTGTAGCCTATCCCAGATGTTATTCAATCTGTGTATTGAACAAGTTGTTCAGGAAACAAAGAAAAATTTGGAGTAGCTATCAAAATCCACGGAGAAGAAATTAAAAGTTTGAGGTTTGCTGATGACATCGTAATTCTGTCAGAGACAACAAAGGACCTGGAAGAGAAGTTGAACGGAATGGACAGTGTTTTGAAAGGAGGATATAAGATGAACATTTAAGATGGACATCACCTCCGTCCCCGGTAGCTGAGTGGTCAGCGCAACAGAATGTCAATCCTAAGGGCCCAGGTTCGATTCCAGGCTGGGTCGGAGATTTTTTCCGCTCAGGGACTGGGTGTTGTGTTGTCCTAATCATGATCATTCCATGCCTATCGACGCGCAGGTCGCCGAAGTGGCGTCAAATCGGAAGACTTGCACCCGGCGAACGGTCTACCTGACGGGAGGCACTACTCACACGATACTTTGTAACAGAAGCAAAACGAGGATAATAGAATGTAGTCGAATTGAATCAGGTGATGCTGAGGGAATTTGATTAGGAAATGACACACTTGCGATACTAGTTAAGTTTTGCTATTTGGGGAGCAAAACAACTGATGATGGTCGAAATAGAGAGGATATAAGATGTAGAATGGCAATGGCAAGGAAAGCATTTCTGAAGGAGAGAAATTTGTTAACATCGAGTATAGATTTAAGTGTCAGGAGGTCGTTTCTGAAAGTATTTGTAAGGAGTGTAACCAGGTACGGAAGTGAAACATGGATGATAAATAGTTTCGACAAGAAGAGAATAGAAGCTTTCGAAATGTGGTGCTACAGAAGAATGCTGAAGATTAGGTGGGTAGATCACATAACTAATGAGGAGGTGTTGAATAGGATTGGGGAGAAGAGGGGTTTGTGGCGCAATTTGACTAGAAGAAGGGACCTGTTGGTAGGACATGTTGTGAGGCATCAGGGGATCACCAATTTAGCATTGGAGGGCAGCGTGGAGGGTAAAAGTCGTAGAGGGAGACCAAGAGATGAATACACTAAGCAGATTCAGAAGGATGTAGGTTGCAGTAGGTACTGGGAGACGAAGAAGCTTGCACAGGATAGAGTAGCATGGAGAGCTGCATCAAACCAGTCTCAGGACTGATGACGACAACAACAACAACAACAAGAACGACAACCTTTTAGGAGTAATAATCATCTGTAAACGCCGTTTGGTTGTTTAATGTGATTTCGGCAACTACTTTTTCAACTCGTGTAGTACTGCGCCTTCCCACATGTCGTACGACTGGGTAGTTTTCACTGAGCACATAGGCTGTACTTGTGTGTGTTTTGTGCTGGATGAGTGAGACGGCGAGTACTCACTGCTGGTGCGGATCGGACGAGGCGAGGCGCACCCTGCCGCGGCTGCGAGGCCGCAGGGGGAACGGCACGACGGTGAAGCCGTGCTGGCCCTCGTACGGACGGAACACCGCGTCGTACACGTCGTCCCTCAGTCCCGACTGCCAACAGACGGTCGAGGGCTCAGCAGCGGAACTGCCTGCAGGGTGGGGCGCAGCACGATACAGCGGTAGCAGCTGTTCCGTTCTAGTTTATACATCGTAACCTCAGTTCAGGGAGGGGCTTGTTCTAGAGGAATCTCCCAAGACAAGGATCAGTACGTGTTGTAGGATACTTGCGGTAGGGTAGGTCTTTGAGTTTGCTTTTGGTATTGCAGGTACAAATTAAAAGGGGGAGGAGTCAGAGGGAAGGAGTGGCAGTGAGGTTGAGGGTCAGGGAGTAAGGGGGAGGCTGGGGTGAAGTGAGGAAGCTCGGGAGAGGGATGAAGGGGGCAGACAGAAGGAAGAAGGTGGGAGACTGGGGTTATGAGAAGGATCGAGGTGGGTGGCTGGTGTTCGGTTGGTGGTGATGGGCTGGGGGTGGGAGGTGAGAGACTGGGGGACAGGAGGGAAGAAGATTCGTGGATGAGTTTGGGGCAGGATCGTTGCAGGCTGAGCAGAAGGGGAAAATGGTCAGGCACTGAGGAGGGAGAAAAGGAATGGGAGGCCAGGAGGAAGGGGGGATAAAGTTGGAGGGTGGAGGAGAGCGACGAGCTGGAAGTGGGGAAAGGGGAGGTGGAAAGGCATGAGGAGAGGAGGAAAGTAAGAGGCCGAGGGAACGAAGGTGGGAGGTTGGGGAGAAGGAGAGACAGGGGTCGGTGGCTGAGCACAGAGGGGTGGGGCAGTGGGTTGCGGATTGGAAGCACAGTGCTATAGAGAGAGAGTTTGCCGGTGTCAGGACTCACTGCGATCCTGATGAGGGCGGCGTTCATGTCGGTGACGGAGGCGAACAGCAGCTCGACGTCCGGGTAGCCGTCGCCGTCGTCGTCGTAGAAGGCGGCCGCCTCGGTGCCGCCCAGCGTGGAGAAGGGCCCGCCGCGGCGGCGCAGGAAGGCCAGGTAGGCCGCGGCGTCGGCCAGCACCAGCCGGTCCTGCAGGTCGCCCGTCGCGTTCACCAGGAACGTCAGCCCGCCCAGCGTCACGTGGTCCTGCGCACGGGCCGGCTGCTGCAGAGTGGCGGCAGAGGTGGGCACAACAGAAACCAGTCCCGGAGGACTGCTACCCAGCGTGGAAAATGCACAAAGTCGTGATTCCCATGAACTAGTCAATAGGTGTCCACCTCTCACACATGCTCTGTACCGAGCACTTCGCCGTCTCTTTACGTGTGAGTCACTAAGAGGACCAGACATGTTTACTTACCAGTTGAATGCAACACAGTGGTCCACACTACAAAACAGCCCGTATTCATTGTCAAATATTGACCAAAACACAATTCGTGAAACACTTGTGCGTGACTTTTTACACAATAATTTGAGACTTAAAGTATTTCTACAAAACCTACGGCAAAGTCTGCATTGTAGCACTTGTGGCAAAATGGTGCGAAGCTGGCTCTGTAGCGAAAGTAAGTGTACCGTCTAAAAGAGTTCGAACACAGGAAACATGACTCGAGTCTTATTACAAATACTTTTCAGGCCAGTTTTATATTGATGACCGTGTACGAGTACACCAGCCTCTGTTTATGCGTCAACGTCGTTGTTAAATGTCAGATACGGGATGTATCGCTGCGTGGGTCACATGTCCAGACCCTAAGAAAAAATCACAGAAAATGTGGTATTGGAGAATGACAGAAAATGCTTAGTCGATAGATAACATAAGAAACCAGGGGGCCTGGGTTCCCGGGTTCGATTCCCGGCGGGGTCAGGGATTTTCTCTGCCTCGTGATGACTGGGTGTTGTGTGATGTCCTTAGGTTAGTTAGGTTTAAGTAGTTCTAAGTTCTAGGGGACTGATGGCCTAAGATGTTGAGTCCCATACTGCTCAGAGCCATTTGAACCAAACCAGGGGGTCTTGAAACGAGTTTCGGAGAGAGATTTTGTGACAAATACCCTTTTCAGAAAATATAGCATTCAGAAGTGTCTTGCACGTGACACTATACAAAATAAAGTCGAAATTAAACTTGGAGTGAGCAGAAGATAACAACAGTTGATACACGAAGATCAACAGAAAATATTAGCAATTGAAAGAAGGAACTGAAGCTGGAGTGAGCAGAAGATAACAACAGTTGATACACGAAGATCAACAGAAAATATTAGCAATTGAAAGAAGGAACTGAAGCTGGAGATAAGTGGAAATAATGAAGCTTAATTGAAGCCTGTAGATAGACGGACTTTGCTGACTGTGGACCTGCCAACAGCCAGAACATTATTGATTATTCTGACAGGATGTGCCTTGTACGTGGTCATTAACTCCTGAACCTGTGGACAAACTGTCTTCTGCAGTGTCTCCCGCAGCTACAGTTCTGACGTGCGCACGGCAACAGATGGGTTGCCGACATTCACCGTAGCGGACAATAGTCTACACTGCTTTCACCAGTTGCTGCGAGTGATGAAGAGCGACGAAGTGCAGTGTAACAGTGTTCCATCCAATCAGTGGTGAGAACCGTCGGTGCCAACACTGATGCGCCAATGCTTCACAATCAGGTGATGGGCAAATATTCCAAAAATCCATAAAGTCTCCAGTATGTCCAGAAATCTAGTTGCCTAAAATCCAGTAAATAATTTGAATTGTACTCATCTACCCCATCATTTTATGTCTGTAATGTTTATTAACCCAATACGTTGCTTCAAACAATACACCTTTCTTTCAGTAAATCAAATCTGCAGATGACCAACTGATTATAGCCCAAGACTATGAGGACATAGAGTATATGACCAGAAAATTGATTCAAGAATATAAAAAATCAGGTCTAAATGTAAACATGAATAAAACAAAGTACATGGTAATTGGTGGAGTGAATGGAGACTTAATATTAGAAGAAGGGATGGGAACAATAACAGCTACTGAGGAATATAAATATTTAGGTGTGAAAATTACAAATGATGGGAAACAGGACAAAGAAATTAGATCAAGAATAAATTCTGGAAAGACGACAATCTCTTTATTGAATGGAATTCTCTGGGACAAACACATAACAACTGATAACAAAATGAGGATTTTTAAAACAATAGTTAGGAGCATTATTACATATGGTTCAGAAGTGTGGACAACAAAATAGCAACTGAAATCAAAATTATTAGCCACAGAAATGGATTTCTGGAGACGTTCAGCAAGAATATCAAGACGAGAAAGAATAAGAAAAGAAGTAATCAGAGACAAGATGAAATGTAAAAATTCAATTATTGATTTCATCGAGCACAAACAACTTAAATGGTATGGACACATCAGACGAATGGAACAGGAAAGGCTACCAAAATGCATAATCCACTGGGTACCAATTGGAAGAAGAAAAAGGGGACGACCACCTGATACATGGAAACAGGGAGTTCAGTCAGCAATAAGGAAGAACAACATTCCTGAAGATTTATGGACAAATAGAGAAGAGTGGAGAACAATAATTAGTAACTTACTGTAATCTAGAATAGGTGCTGGAAAAATGTACTCACATTGTAAATCCAGAATAATAATAATAATAAATGCTCCTAGTACAGGCTCAGCACTTAACTTACTCAACGTACCTTCCTCCAGCGTGGTGAATTTAGTCGTTGCCTCTGCTGCCCTCTGAGAGCCCCATTCAGTCAGGTGTTCATACTGTACATCACTTCCGTAGAGGTACTCATTTTACTTTACGCTAGTGTGTTGTTTGCAAACTTTCTGGTATCCAATTCCGACACTCAGGGAGGGTTAAAAATTTGTAACGGCACGAAGAAATCGTCGGAATAGAATGAAACACACATTAAAGATACTGAATTCAGACCTTGCTCTCACGTACTTACAGATTTAATAAAAACGGAACATGACTTCGAATAAACGACATGTTTTACCTGTTCGTGAACTACTTCCCGCCAACTACATCCTATACAAAAGTCAGTGATGTTTACTGGTTACTGCAACTTACAGGATAGGGAGCCATTTTCCTGTTCTGCCTCAAAGAAAACATGAGCACACGGATCATCGTGTGTTGGGGCATTATCGTGTTGGAATATAGCAGCAATTATGTATACTGTACTCAGTTTCAGCTGCCGTACTTTTGGCTTAACCTTTGCTCTTGGAGCATGCGAAATTACCAGCACTCCTCTCCACCGATGATCCTTCAAGTTTCTGTAGCATATTACCCTATACTCATTGGGTAAAAGGTACTGAAACGCGCCTACAGTATGTACTGGACATTCTGTAACTAATTCAGTGCAAGGCGTACGAATCAGCAGATAGCCGCACTGTCTGAGGAATGCCGCTCACCTGTGGTCACAGTGAGGACCACACAGGTATGACATGGCTATCATTTTAAACACTTGTCGAACAGTGGTCTTGTGGAAATCTTACATGCGACGAGTTGTGTTCCCAGCAGTAACTAATACTTTTGAGACGTGTAGCGCAAAGTAACATCCTCGCTCTATTACACCCTGGGTACATACACTCCTGGAAATTGAAATAAGAACACCGTGAATTCATTGTCCCAGGAAGGGGAAACTTTATTGACACATTCCTGGGGTCAGATACATCACATGATCACACTGACAGAACCATAGGCACATAGACACAGGCAACAGAGCATGCACAATGTCGGCACTAGTATAGTGTATATCCACCTTTCGCAGCAATGCAGGCTGCTATTCTCCCATGGAGACGATCGTAGAGATGCTGGATGTAGTCCTGTGGAACGGCTTGCCATGCCATTTCCACCTGGCGCCTCAGTTGGACCAGCGTTCGTGCTGGACGTGCAGACCGCGTGAGACGACGCTTCATCCAGTCCCAAACATGCTCAATGGGGGACAGATCCGGAGATCTTGCTGGCCAGGGTAGTTGACTTACACCTTCTAGAGCACGTTGGGTGGCACGGGATACATGCGGACGTGCATTGTCCTGTTGGAACAGCAAGTTCACTTGCCGGTCTAGGAATGGTAGAACGGTGGGTTCGATGACGGTTTGGATGTACCGTGCACTATTCAGTGTCCCCTCGACGATCACCAGAGGTGTACGGCCAGTGTAGGAGATCGCTCCCCACACCATGATGCCGGGTGTTGGCCCTGTGTGCCTCGGTCGTATGCAGTCCTGATTGTGGCGCTCACCTGCACGGCGCCAAACACGCATACGACCATCATTGGCACCAAGGCAGAAGCGACTCTCATCGCTGAAGACGACACGTCTCCATTCGTCCCTCCATTCACGCCTGTCGCGACACCACTGGAGGCGGGCTGCACGATGTTGGGGCGTGAGCGGAAGACGGCCTAACGGTGTGCGGGACCGTAGCCCAGCTTCATGGAGACGGTTGCGAATGGTCCTCGCCGATACCCCAGGAGCAACAGTGTCCCTAATTTGCTGGGAAGTGGCGGTGCGGTCCCCTACGGCACTGCGTAGGATCCTACGGTCTTGGCGTGCATCCGTGCGTCGCTGCGGTCCGGTCCCAGGTCGACGGGCACGTGCACCTTCCGCCGGCCATTGGCGACAACATCGATGTACTGTGGAGACCTCACGCCCCACGTGTTGAGCAATTCGGCGGTACGTCCACCCGGCCTCCCGCATGCCCACTATACGCCCTCGCTCAAAGTCCGTCAACTGCACATACGGTTCACGTCCACGCTGTCGCGGCATGCTACCAGTGTTAAAGACTGCGATGGAGCTCCGTATGCCACGGCAAACTGGCTGACACTGACGGCGGTGGTGCACAAATGCTGCGCAGCTAGCGCCATTCGACGGCCAACACCGCGGTTCCTGGTGTGTCCGCTGTGCCGTGCGTGTGATCATTGCTTGTACAGCCCTCTCGCAGTGTCCGGAGCAAGTATGGTGGGTCTGACACACCGGTGTCAATGTGTTCTTTTTTCCATTTCCAGGAGTGTATTTCAACACGACGATTTCCCACCACCGTACATATAAAATGGTGAAGCCCTTGATGGAGAATAATTATAAGTCTCCTTGCTTTATACTGTGTTGGATTAATGTATCATTGGCTAGCGATGTATGGAATAAAACAGTTAACGCGAAAATGTCTTCCTGAACTCAGTACCAATGTACAATGGGGTCGAATCTATAGAACCTGAAATGTAATACCTTGAAACGCTGTTCTCACACGGACGTGTCTGTCATTGTGAAATAGACCGAACATGGTTTTCTTCTTGGTTGGTTTTCGGTAAGAAACAAATTGGCTCATATCACGGAACGTGCTCCTCATCGTGATTTCATTCGCGACCGAAACGATCTCCAAGGCAGTTTTCGGCTGTACCTGGAACAATAATAACATAGTTCGTTGGCGAAAATGGAAGTGCATAACATTTCCGCGTTGATGACATTAAAATGCACATTTCCTCACTTGACCGCATGCTATCCATGTTCTTTTGCTTGTATTATCCATGCAGCCATACGTATTATAAAAACAGATGTATGCATGTATGTTCCACATCTCCTAAACCATTGGACCGAATTCAACCAAGATTGGTACAGATATCCCTTACTCCCTTACTATCAGGCAACAATCGATGTGAAGACAAGAACCACATACTTAAAATAGTTGAGGAGAGAAAAATAGTTGAGGACATACAAAGTCATAAACATTGAGACGCGTCAAAAACCAGCGCCTCATGCATGACGTTTAAATTTATTACTTTGTTGCTACTAACTCTCTTCGTAACATACACTGAAGGGCAAAAGAAACTGGTATAGGCATGCGTATTCAGATACAGATATATGTAAAAGGCGGAATACGGCGCTGCAGTCGGCAACTCCTATGTAAGACAACGTGTGTCTGGCGCAGTTGTGAGACAGGTTACTGCTGCTGCAACGGCAGGTTATCAAGGTGTCCACCGCTCGTGGTCTCGCGGTAGCGTTCTCGCTTCCCGAGCACGGGGTCCCGGGTTCGATTCCCGGCGGGGTCAGGGATTTTCACCTGCCTCGAGATGACTGGGTGTTTGTGTTGTCCTCATCATTTCATCATCATCCAGGAAAGTATCGAAATTGGACTGAGCAAAGATTGGATAATTGTACGGGCGCTGATAACCACGCAGTTGAGCGCCCCACAAACCAGACATCATCATCATCCAGGTTATCAAGGTGTAAGTGGCTTTGAACGTGGTGTTACAGTCGGTGCACGAGCGATGGGACGCAGAATCTCCGAGGCAGCGATAAAGTGGGGGATTTTCCCGTACGACCATTTCAGGAGTGTACCGTGAATATTAGGAATCCGGTAAAACATCAAATCGCCGACATCGTTGCGGCCTGAAAAAGATCCTGCAAGAATGTGACAACTACGATTGAAGAGAATCTTTCAACGTGACGGAAGTGCAACCCTTTGGCAAATAGGTGCACATTTCAATGCTGGGCAATCAACAAGAGTCAGCGTGCGAACCATTCAACGAAAGATCGGTATGAGCTTTCGGAACCGAAGGACCACTCGTGCACCCTTGATGACTGCTCGACACAAAGCTTTACTCCTCACCTGGGCCCATCGACACCGACGCTGGAGTGTTGATGAACGGAAACATGTTGCCTGGTCGGACGAGTCTCGTTTTAAATTGTATCGAGCGGATGGACATGTAGAGCTGTGGAGACAAGTTCATGAATCCATGGACCCTGCATGTCAGCAGGGGACTGTGCAAGTTGGTGGAGGCTCTGTAATGGTGTGAGGCCGACGGCCTTGGGAAATTCCAGCAGGACAATGTGACACCACACACGTCCATAGTTGCTCCAGGAACACTCTTGTGAATTCAGACACTCCCGCAGGCCACCAATCTCCCCAGACATGAACATTACTGAGCATGCCTGCGATTCCTTGCAACGTGTTGTGCAGAAGAGATCTCCAACCCCTCGTACTCGTACGGATTTATGGGCAGCCCTGCAGGATTCGTGGTGTCAGTTGCCTCCAGTACTGGCTCAGACATTAGTCAAGTCCATGCCACGTCGTGTTGCGGCACTTCTACGTGCTCGCGGAGGCCCTACAAGATATTAGGCAGGGGTAACAGTTTCTTTGGCTCTTTAGTGTATTTCGCAACTGTATTCACATAAGCCGCTGAATGCACCTACCAAATATATCATTGTACGACACATAGTTGATGCCATATTATCGTGATAAACCCTGAGATGTGTGAAAAAATCAAGTTTTAGTAAATTTATTGTTTGCTACTAAGACACTCCTACAGTCGAGTCAACTTAAGGAAATCCCCGACACCTGGCAGCGCTTTTGACAACTTTCAGCTGGAAGGCGCAAACAGCTGTAGGTGAAAACAATAGCAGTCTATACAGCTATGAAGAGGCGTTGCCACAGAGACGTCTACAAAATCACGTTGTAGACACGCAAAGCAGCTGCGCTCAGCGTGCAGAAAGTGTTTCCTAACTTCAAAGGTGTTTTCACAAGCTCGTGGAAGTGAAATTTTCTCGATATCACACTACAAACACACCACTCATTTTTGTTTGTTTTTTGTCTCTGGTGGAAAAGTGTATTGTAGACAGTCTCAGGTTTGTCAGCTGGTACATAAACGTCAATATATGTGAACTTAACACAAGGCATAAAGGAAAGTTCCATGTTGTTTCATAGAAGATGAATATTATTCCATCATTTTCACTTTTTATTAAAACCATAAAGGCGTTCGTATTACATCGCTGCTTCTATTCAGTTGCAGAATTTATAGAACATGTAAAACACAAGACATGAAACAAGACAGTGCGAAATCTTTTAGTGGAAGCAGTTCAAGCTCTCTCATAGATCAACTAGTGTCCTTGGACGATTAAACAAACGCTGAACAGCGATCGAATCAGTGACATCGAAAGCAATTGCAAAAAGTGAAAGAGAAGAAAAAATATTTTCAGATAACAGAATGCCAAGAATTAAATTTGAGTTCAAATTTCCGCGCCTATTCATCGAGTACACTAAACTGAACTGGTGTTCTCGTATCTGTGTCAATCACGTTAACATGTCCTGAAGTCTTTAACTGCCGATATGTTTTTAACTGACATTTAATTATAAGAAATCATACCAAGAATGACACGTTTTTGGTAAATCGTCAATCCGCCGTTACATTGAAACGGCATACTTCCATAACACACAAATTATAATTAGAAATAATTATTTAACGACCAATAAGGCGTTACGTGTTAGTTCATTAAATCAAATAGCCAACGGCGTTGCAACGTTGGTAGCACCGGTTCCAGTCCGATCATCGAAGGTGAGCCACGTTGGGAACGGTTGGTACTTGGACGGGTGACAGTCCTGGCCGCCGGTTTTAAGGACGTGCTTGTCGCCGAAGTGGCGTCCACTTTGAAGACTAGCACCAGATCACTGAGCCACACGACTGTTGTTGGGCCCAGTGGTCTAGTAGTATAGTGAAGCGCTTCACTTGGTTCGTATCTCGATCGGACCCTGGATTTTCAGTCTGCGTTTCAACCTAGGCTTCTCCTCTCAGCGGTTTGAGGAGTCGCTAAAAACGACCCTTGGTTTCGGATTTCACGTTAAACTGTAGGTCCCCTTTTCGCGGCCGGATGAATGGGCTACGTTAGGAAGACGCAAGTCTCTAAATTGGCATCCAACTTAAAGACGTGCACGACATGAGTGAGCTATACGTTATATATATATATATATATATATATATATATATATATATATATATATATATATAATGTAAAATCGCAACAAAGACGATTGTTTTCGGGATATCCTCAGTGTTCTGGTTTAATTTATAGCTGAAGTATAAAACGGACCAAATACGACATTTAACTAAAAACAATCCAATCCAATATGGCGTCTCCGGAGTCCAGCTTGTGACGTAGAACTTGATCTTGCGCCTCATTGGCGACATTCCTCTGCACGAGGCAAACGTCTGACTCGTGTTGCTCAGTATTTCGAGCTTCGGAATGCCCTGGAACGTCAAGTTTCGCACTGTGGCGTCACAAAACTCGACCAGCTGCACGTCCGAGAACCGTCGCACGTGCAGCGCGGACGCCGCCTCGGCGGCCGGCGCTCCCGCCCCGCTGCCGTTACCTGCAGGTTGAGTCCGACGGGCAAGTCGCGCAGCAGGGGCACGCCGTGCGCCTCCAGGTGCCGGCGCGGCCCCACGCCGCTCACCATCAGCAGCTGCGGCGTGTTGACGGCGCCCGCAGACAGCACCACCTCGCGGCGCGCGCGCACACTACGCCGCCGGCCCTGGCGCTCGAACTCCACCCCGGTTGCTCTCATGGTCGTGCCGTCGATGACGACCTGCCGAGGAGAAGAAGAAACACAGATACAAGCCCATCCCAGTAGCACCTGACTGCGAATATCAGCGCGCAGGCGACAGCGTGCGCAACTTAGGTGTTCCAAAACGCCGCGCATAATAACGGCTTTTCCGATGTTCGTACCTCGGGTTCTATTGGTGATAAAAGGGAAGGATGAAGTATTCTGGACAGCCGTTCGGCTGGGGACCAACAGAAGGATCGTCTAGAGTACAGGGTCAGACTATGAATATACACACTTGCTCCTACTTAGGCAAATGCAGCAAATCGGTTCGTTCTTTTTGCTTTTAATGTGGTCTACGGTAGACTTGATGGGAGGAGGCACCATTACATCATAGGTGGTTCTTCGGAAAACGTACAAAACGTTTTTCTACTATACTATTGCCGTCACTAACGAGCCAAAGCCCAGCCGAGGATTTCAACACGGGTATGCGCAGCAGATGGCTGAAATTTGTACGATACGTATATTCGTAAGAAATATTACAAGTTAATTATATCTGCAAGTAAGACAAACATGATCGCTTTCAAAGGAAAGAAGCCAGTCAGGTGGAAAATAATAATAATAATAATAATAATAATAATAATAATAATAATAAAACCCGTGGAGGCCCCGGAAAAGAATAGGCCTCCAGTATGTTCTGCCAGTCGTAAAAGGCGACGAAAAGAACAAACCACTAATAGGGCTAACCCCCTTTTTAGTGTGATTGGTTGGATCAGGACAGAACTAATGAAGCCTCGGACAAGCGCTTTCATGGTCGGGGACGACGCTTGAACCCTATGCCCGTCCACAATGGTAACGACACTGCTAGCCACACGGAAAATGATTTAAATCCAAATAGAGGTGTTTTGCAGGATATGCTTCCTGCAACCAATCTAGAAGGAAAACAAAGACAGAGGATGAGATGGTCAGATGAAGTTAACCGACACCTCATGTTCTGTTATTACCGAGCAACAAACTTAGGAACCAACACAACTGGATACAGATCACAAGTATACACAACATTTATTACCAGATACCCAGAATTAAAATTTTTAACACAACAATGACTAGCTGATCAGATCCGTGTAATAATCAAAAATAACAGGATACCCCAGTCAGAATTAGAAAACATCAAACAACAAGTACAACAAATACTAGAACAAAATAATGTGCAATCAGAAAAAGAAGAAAATACAGTAATGGACTCAAACATCCCAGAGCAAACAAACAAAGAACACCACGCATCAATTAAACAGTCAGAGGAAAACGAAATCTTAAGACAGCCACCAGAACAAGCACAAATAGAACATGAAGTGACACACATGTTAGATATAGAAGAAAAATTTCAGCTGACATATATAGAATACAAAGACACAAATATAGACATTAGACCATTCTTGCATAGACCACCAAATAACCCACAAGTCGAAACAAGAATAACTATCAACACAATCACACACAACAAAATAAATGAAAATACAACTATGGAAGAGTTACAACTACTGGTTTATATAGGAGCACTCACGACACTAAATATACACACTAGGCAGTAATCAGAACAAACCAACACACAGAAGAAACCCACAAAACCAGCATGGCAACACAGGCTACAGATCAGAATAGAAAAACTGAGAAAAGACATTGGACAGCTAACACAATTTATAGGAAATGAAATGTTAGAAAAAAAACCAAAAAGGTTAGGTAAAATCTCACAACAAGAAGCGATAGAGCAATTAGATGAAAAGAAGCAGAAATTACAAGCATTGGCCAAACGACTTAGAAGATACAAAAAACGTGAAAATAGAAGGAAGCAAAACCAAACATTCAACACAAACCAAAAGAAATTTTACCAGACAATAGATAGCACACACATTAAAATAGACAATCCACCAAACATAACAGACATGGAACACTTCTGGAGCTACATATGGTCAAACCCGGTACAACATAACAGGCATGCACGGTGGATACAAGCAGAAACACACATACAAGATGATACCACAAATGCCTGGAGTGATAATTTTGCAACATGAAGTCACCCAAGCAATTAATTCTACTCACAACTGGAAAGCCCCTGGAAAAGATAAAATAGCAAATTTCTGGCTAAAGAAGTTCACCTCAATACATTCACATCTAACTAAATTATTTAACAGTTACATGGCAGACCCATACACATTCCCTGATACACTTACACATGGAATAACGTATCTGAAACCTAAAGATCAAGCAGACACAGCAAACCCAGCTAAATATCGCCCCATAACATGCCTACCAACAATATACAAAATATAACTTCAGTCATACACAGAAATTAATGACACATACAACACAGAACAAAATTATAAATTAAGAACAAAAAGGCTGTTGCAAAGGAGCACAGGGATGTAAAGAGCAACTGATAATAGATGCAGAGGTGACTTATCAAGCTAAAACTAAACAAAGGTCCCTACACTACGCATACATTGATTACCAAAAAGCTTTTGATAGTGTATCCCACTCAGGTTTACTACAAATATTGGAAATAAACTAAGTAGATCCTAAATTGAGACAGTTCCTAAACTTAGTTATGAAAAATTGGAAAACCACACTTAATATCCAAACAAATTCAAATAATATCACATCACAACCAATACAGATTAAGCGTGGAATATACCAAGGAGACTCATTAAGTCCTTTCTTGTTCTGCCTTGCTCTGAACCCACTATCCAACATGCTAAATATTACAAATTATAAATATAATATTACTGGAACGTACCCACACAAAATCACACATTTGCTATACATGGATGATCTAAAACTACTGGCAGCAACAAATCAACAACTCAACCAATTACTAAAGATAAGAAGTATTCAGCAATGATATAAATATGGCTTTTGGAACAGACAAATGTAAGAAAAATAGCATAGTCAAGGGAAAACACACTAAACAAGATGATTACATATTGAATAACCACAGTGACTTCATAGAAGCGATGGAAAAAACAGATGCCTATAAATACCTAGGATACAGACGAAAAATAGAAATGTATAATACAAATATTAAAGAAGAACTAAAAGAAAAATATAGACAAAGACTAACAAAAATACTGAAAACAGAATTGACAGCAAGAAACAAGACAAAAGCTATAAATACCTATGCTATACCAATATTGACCTACTCATTTGGAGTAGTGAAATGGAGTAACACAGACGTAGAAGCACTCAATACACTTACACAATCACAATGCCACAAATATAGAATACATCACATACATTCAGCAACAGAAAGATTCACATTAAGCAGAAAGGAAGGAGGAAGGGGATTTATCGACATAAAAAACCTACATTATGGACAGGTAGACAATTTAAGAAAATTCTTTCTAGAACGAGCAGAAACTAGCAAAATACACAAAGCAATCACCCATATAAATACATAGGCTACACCACTGCACTTTCATAACCACTTCTACAACTCTTTAGGTCACGTAACATCAACAGATGCAAAGAATCGGGATCGTGGATTATCATGACGCAACTGGTACACAGCAGTTCGATTCGCTACAATGATATGTGCTCCATTAAATTGCGGATCCATCATTTCTGACCGGTTTTTGCCGATATCGTTTCATGTCATTTGCAACAGATGCAAAGAAAGCAACGCTTATACCCTAAAGAAGTAACGTTATCATTTAATGACTGTGTAGAAGAGTGCTTCACTATTGCTCATTTTTTTCTTTCTTCCACATCGGTGATCAAATGATCTGTTGAAGGAAGGAAGGAAGGAGAAAAAAGAAAAGGAAGGAAACGGATGAGGCGAAGAGGAAGGAACAAATACGACATTTGGTGCACCTGCGACGGGGTGGAGTGGGTCGTCCGCGTTTTTCTTGGCGCTATCTCGTTCAGTCCACCTACTTCGATAAGATTCTTGCCAATGTCCTTTCACTCTGTGCTAGCAGATACGTGCTAGGCAGTGTAAAGCAGCGTTGATGAAACCACTACCTAATACCTACCACACAGAGGCCGCGTAATTCGAGTTGAAAGTCAGTTCCTGAAAGTTCATGATTAAAAAATTGGGCGTTCTGGATCTCCAGTCTACTTGCACAAAAGCGTTTAAAATTACATTAACTCTGCTTTTTATTCATTTTGAAATACATGAAATGGCTATCAAGTACGTATTTAATATGGTAAAACGTTATCATCCAAAGTTCACTGCCTGTATAACAAATATTCACTCGAAAAGCAGCCAGAATCTTAGTTAGTCCGACCCGACTAATTTTCACCTTCTACCAGTCACAGACCCACAGCTATTCGTGAGTTAAACTTTCGGTCGTTTCAGTGGTCTTCTTCGTAAAAGGTACTCTCCAAACTATTCCGTACAGAGAACGAAACACGCTATGCGGAGTTGTTACTACGATCAGAAAGTTCACACGCTCATCTCTCTCAAACTATTTACCTCAGAAACACCACACTTTCATTAAAATCTTCGTAACTCCAGTCGCTTCAGTCACAATATGTTCGAACCGAAAGTAGCTCACTATTTCCTCATCTTACGGAGTATTTTTAAGGAGCAATCTGACATCGTGTTATCCGCAGACGGGCTAGCAAGCGACTCCTCTCGAGGTACTGTCCTCTATCCGCGCGGGAACAGCTTAATTCTGATTGGCTGTTGTTCTACACGACCAATCAAAACGTTCCTACCAGACCATTCTCGCGGCAAATTTTGCCTTATCCAATCACTAATTTGATGGTAATTAATGTCAGCAAAACTTCAATTTATTGTATTATGTTTTATCAAAATAAACGAAGTGCGAAATATTCTTAAAATTGATAAATAAACTTATTCCGCCTCTAACTTCCATTCTGGCTGCTTTTATACAAAAGCAAGCACACAACGACATACGTCACCTGAATCGTGGTTGCAACATAAGTTTCCCACGGTTCATTAGTACAAGGTTTTACGTAAAATGAAATATTAAATTTTAATATATGTCCCACATACACTCAATCATTCTCACGCACTCACGTGGCAAAATATAATCAAATAATAATTTTGACCGATTTTGGTATTACGTAATGCACTGTGACTAAACTTTTAGAAAGAAAATTGTAATTAATTGATTTTTATGCAGTGATACCTTTGGAATCGCTTCAAATGATAATGAAAGCCAATCTGTTATTGTTCCTAACTTGGTTCAAAAAAACAAGCGCAGCTTTTAGGATAGGTAATTGTCTCTATCTGCAGAAATATAATAAATAAAAATCTGAAATTTTGACAGCATCATTCCATCAATAACAAAAGGCTGTGTACCAAATTTGAACAAAATCGGATAATACCTAATATGGATTATTTAGATTCGTAGAGAGTATGAATATTCGTATCGACAGAATGTTACGCTATGCAGTTCTCACGGCAGGCAGCGTCAGCTGTGCTGTGAGCAAAGCGACAAAACAAAAAATAAATAAATAAAAAAACTAAAAAAGAGCCAACGTGCAGCCACTGTACTAGACGCTGCATGCCTTACTGCAACGAGTTATCTCGTAATAAGTTGCTGCGCGTTACACACTATATTAATGATATACTAGGGGAATATCAATTTTTACAGAAATTGCACTCAATGTTCGTTAAAAGCGTGCTTTTTTCGGTGGGCCCTCAGTGTTTTATCTTATTTGTATAGAACGACTTTGTAAGGTAAATGACAAAACCAACTATGTATGTTACCTGCTGTGTTCTACAGAGAGAGAGCAGTCTGTAAGTTGCAGGTATTGTATTGTACTGTATGTTAACCGCGGACCTAGAAACGACGGAGAGACTCCGTCCCCGCCGCAGCCGCACTGGTCCACAACCGCACGACGACTACCGCAGTCCACTTCACCCCTCCACCGCCCCACACCGAACCCAGGGTTACTGTGCGGTTGGGCCCCCGGTGGACTCCCCAGGGGAACGTCTCACACCAGACGAGTGTAACCCCTATGTTTGCGTGACAGAGTAATGGTGGTGTACGCGTGTAACGCCGGAAATGCATATCCTCCTATTTCCATCTATTGTACTATTATTTTTTTTCCTTGCTTTGTTACCTCAAGATATGACATTTCTGTCTCTTTGTATATTGTAATTGTTTTACTGTTGGTGTATATATATTTATACATTTATGTCGATGTATAATTGGTTTGTTTCGTGAATATTATTTGTATTTTTACGCTGGGTCTTGCCTAGGTAAAACTACGCTATCGAACGATTACATCGATAGGTCGTGTGAAGAATTAAAGTGTGTAGGATCTTTGGTAGCGTTAACTCTGCCGCGTGGAGCGCGGGCTGGGCAGAAGGAGTGTGGCGGGAGTAGCGAGTGGAGCAGGTGTGTTGTGTGACGCTCCCGCGAGTTGCCGCGCTTTCGGGGTTTGGCAGCATGTAATTGCGCTCGACTTGCGATGATAGTTTCTGACATGGTGTCGCGGACGGGAAACATTAACTAGCGCACATCAAGAGCCCGTTTCGCCTGGTGACCGTGTCGAGAAGAAGGCGCGCCAACATCCAGCTTCTGCAACAGCGACGGCCGACAATGAGTGACTGTCGCCACCTCCTCGACCGACGGCTTCAAACCTTCAATCAACCGACAAGGAAGACAGGAAGCACGTAAAGTTTTAGAACTGTATGGCAGGCCTCAGCTTTTCAAACTTTTAAAATTGTTGCATCACAAAATTACAGCAACTTAGCATGAACGTTTGTTGCTCATTGTCCCAATTGCATTATCAAGGAGAGCCCCATCCTTTTCCGAAATGAACCCGAGTGTCGTTGAAATTCAAACGCCAGCATTAAAGTAATATAGCTAACTCGTTTTCACTGCTTTAATTTCAGAGTTCAATTATGGCATTAATAGCTGGCTACAATATTCAGATTACACAAGCACGAATTAAGAGTGCGAGCTTTGTTACCGTATTTTAGCTTACCTGTGACTGCAGCTCAGCTTGGTACGTACTAAATTTTACTATTGTTAATTGTTCGGAATCATTTAATTCAAGTTCAAAGTTAAATCTCTTATTTCTAAATTGCGTACATTCAAGTAGCTTTTGAAATGATTGTTGAGGTAGTCCAAGACTAACCGTATTTTACTGAATTTCGATGTGCTTCAGAAAGAAAGCTCACTATTAACTTCAGTCACTAAATTAACTTTCGATTTTCCGGTTTTATTAATTCTTTTGCTAAATTAAGTCAGAGTGTAGCGAAATTTATTACTTCTGACAAACTTTCAGTTTTCACACTACACTTGTCAACCTTCAGTTGCCACGCTTCTAGTGCTAATTATATGTGTAATAACCTTTCTTTTTCAGTTACTATAGTAATTGTCCCTAGGACTGGCGACCGTGATTTCCCCCAAATCTCAAATACCTAATTACCGCTAGTTAATTGTTAACGTAACGGCTGCACATTTACTTTCTTTATTAACTTTACCCCTTTTCAAAATTAATTTCCACCAGTTTCATTAGCACATTTCCTTTCATTTAGATGTAACCCTTTCCTCCCTCTTTACCGACAGGTTAACTTCGGTGACGATTGCTTTTCCAAAACTCCCATTAGGTACACGCGGTTTCATTTTTCACTGTCATTAAGGTCGATAAGTGAGGGGGAGGTTACACGCGTACGTGGAGAACTTGTTTGCGCAGCAATCGCCGACACAGTGTAACTGAGGCGGAATAAGGGGAACCAGCCCGCATTCGCCGAGGCAGATGGAAAACCGCCAAAAAATCATCCACAGACTGGCCGGTTCACCGGACCTCGACACAAATCTGCCGGGCGGATTCGTGCCGGGGACCAGGCGCTCCTTGCCGCCCGGAAAGCCGTGCTTTAGACCGCACGGCCAACAGGGAGGGGCAAGTTGCAGGTACTGCAATGATGCTGTAACCGAAAGGTGAGTGTAATGAGACAGGAGGGAGGCTGGTGAGTGTGTGCGGCTTACCTTGGTGACGAGAGAGCGCTTGCTGACGTGCAGGTTGGGGCGGTGCCTGGCCGGCAGCAGGTAGGCCCTGGACGTGCTGCACCTCGTGCCGTCGCGGGTGGTGCCCTGCACACGCGACAGCTAATGAGTGGACGGAGCGGCGCTGGAACTCGTGGTCACTTGTCAGAGAGATGAGTAAAAGAGAGGCGAAAGTAGGTAAATAGATAAAAAGTGGACTAGAATAGTGCAGAGAAGATTTTGTTCACACCTCACCCACCCACCCTCCTGCCGGCCCCTTATATTAATGAAACTATTGTGCAGTGTCTTAACTGTCACGTGTGTTACGCTACCTCTGTGCAAAAGTCCCTCCCTGTCGATGTCACGGGATACCTCCTAATATCGTGTCACACCTCCGTAGTGCAACAACTCGACACGGCGCGGACTCCGAAAGTGGTTCGACGTCCCCTGCATAAATATTCAGCCGTGCTGCCTCTATAGCCGTCCGTAACTGCGGAAGTGCTGCCAGTACAAGGGTTTGTGCGCGAACCGACCTCTCGACTACGTCCCATAAATGTTAGATGGGATTCATATAGGGCGATCTGCGTGGCCAAATCATTGGCTCCAGTTGTTCAGAGAGTTCTTCAAGCCATTCACGAAGCGTTGTCGCCGCGTGACATGGCGCATTGCCATCCATAAAAAATTCCGTCGTTGTTTGGGAAAATGAAGTCCACGAATGGCTGCAAGTGGTCTCCAAGTAGCCGGACACGACCAGGACCCACTTGCTTCCATTTAAACACAGCCCACACCATTAATGAGACCGGCCTGCAAGGTGCCGTGTAGACAACTTGCGTACATGCATGCGCCACACTCGAACCTCACCATCAGCTCTTACCAACTGGAACCGAGACTCGTCTGACAAGGCGACGGTCTTCCAGTGTCCAGGGGCCAACCGATACGGTCACGAGCCCAGGACAGGCGCTGCAGATGGAGTCGTGCTGATTAGAGATGGGGGATCCACTCTTGAACTAATTCATAGAGTTGAATCTTTCAAAGGAGTGAACAATCAGTGATTCAGAAAAAAAGAACGGTAGCTCCAAACGTTTCCCACGGCAGAGAGAGAGAGAGAGAGAGAGAGAGAGAGAGAGAGAGAGAGACGGAGCATATCAGCAGCGCCTCTGCTGGTCAGAGCACAGTGCACGCCACACAACACAGCCAGCGCCGGCCTCTGCCCTGCTTCTACCTCGGCTGCCTGCATTGTGCAGTGCTCCATTGGATTTTGTGTTTCACATATGCCATGCCGTCTCTGTGCGTCGTCTGCCACGTACAGTGTCGCACTCTGTCGGCGATCGTTTCAGTCGCACGTCCTGCCCTTTGGGCAGCTGATGCGAGCAACAGGACAGAGAGCCACCTAGCGGATAACATAGGAACTACTTGCAACAACCTGCTCGCAAGGGAACGGACGATTTGTCACTGAGCGGGTGAGTTCACCGCTCCCCCCACCCTCGGATCTCGCCCGCTCAACACTCACCCCACCGTCTCGACTCTAGCCAGAGTGTTGAGCAAAGCGACTCAGGTGTCACTCTGGTCTCTGCGGTCTCAGCTCACGCAGTAATACAGCTCGCGGCTCGACCTGCTCGACTCAGCACCTCTGCATCGGAGTTCGTCCCTACTGGATATTGTTCTTCGTAGTAATACCGCTATGTATATTACATTATTATGTTATGTATACATCAATTGTTTTTATTTTATTTTTATTAGTTTAAACTGATTAGATTAGGTTCCTGATGACTCCTCTTACTATAGGATTTTTATTATGGACACTCGAATTTACGCTTTAATTACGAGCGAACCGATAAACGTATCGCAAAATGTGATACACCAATATTTTCCTTGTTTTATTCTGCGTAAGGCTATATGCAGCACTTTCGTTTTACAGTCAAATTTATATTTTGCGATTTTAGGCGTCTTCGGAAGGAAACGTTCACTTTAAAAAAACACTCCTGGAAATTGAAATAAGAACACCGTGAATTCATTGTCCCAGGAAGGGGAAACTTTGACACATTCCTGGGGTCAGATACATCACATGATCACACTGACAGAACCACAGGCACATAGACACAGGCAACAGAGCATGCACAATGTCGGCACTAGTACAGTGTATATCCACCTTTCGCAGCAATGCAGGCTGCTATTCTCCCATGGAGACGATCGTACAGATGCGGGATGTAGTCCTGTGGAACGGCTTGCCATGCCATTTCCACCTGGCGCCTCAGTTGGACCAGCGTTCGTGCTGGACGTGCAGACCGCGTGAGACGACGCTTCATCCAGTCCCAAACATGCTCAATGGGGGACAGATCCGGAGATCTTGCTGGCCAGGGTAGTTGACTTACACCTTATAGAGCACGTTGGGTGGCACGGGATACATGCGGACGTGCATTGTCCTGTTGGAACAGCAAGTTCCCTTGCCGGTCTAGGAATGGTAGAACGATGGGTTCGATGACGGTTTGGATGTACCGTGCACTATTTAGTGTCCCCTCGACGATCACCAGTGGTGTACGGCCAGTGTAGGAGATCGCTCCCCACACCATGATGCCGGGTGTTGGCCCTGTGTGCCTCGGTCGTATGCAGTCCTGATTGTGGCGCTCACCTGCACGGCGCCAAACACGCATACGACCATCATTGGCACCAAGGCAGAAGCGACTCTCATCGCTGAAGACGACACGTCTCCATTCGTCCCTCCATTCACGCCTGTCGCGACACCACTGGAGGCGGGCTGCACGATGTTGGGGCGTGAGCGGAAGACGGTCTAACGGTGTGCGGGACCGTAGCCCAGCTTCATGGAGACGGTTGCGAATGGTCCTCGCCGATACCCCAGGAGCAACAGTGTCCCTAATTTGCTGGGAAGTGGCGGTGCGGTCCCCTACGGCACTGCGTAGGATCCTACGGTCTTGGCGTGCATCCGTGCGTCGCTGCGGTCCGGTCCCAGGTCGACGGGCACGTGCACCTTCCGCCGACCACTGGCGACAACATCGATGTACTGTGGAGACCTCACGCCCCACGTGTTGAGCAATTCGGCGGTACGTCCACCCGGCCTCCCGCATGCCCACTATACGCCCTCGCTCAAAGTCCGTCAACTGCACATACGGTTCACGTCCACGCTGTCGCGGCATGCTACCAGTGTTAAAGACTGCGATGGAGCTCCGTATGCCACGGCAACTGGCTGACACTGACGGCGGCGGTGCACAAATGCTGCGCAACTAGCGCCATTCGACGGCCAACACCGCGGTTCCTGGTGTGTCCGCTGTGCCGTGCGTGTGATCATTGCTTGTACAGCCCTCTCGCAGTGTCCGGAGCAAGTATGGTGGGTCTGACACACCGGTGTCAATGTGTTATTTTTTCCATTTCCAGGAGTGTATATGGCTTGCGATGTATTTTTATGAGGTTAATGAAATTTTAATACATTATAACCAAATATATTGTTAATGTAAATCTCAAGTTACGAAATTTTCCGATCACCCAAAAAACCACGATAGTGCAAAATAAATCAGTAATCAAAAACTTTGTCATATCGTGGAAATTTCAATAAACAATACAAAATTCTTACTCATTATCTGTGTTCAAGATCAAAGTACAGGTATAGTACTGGAATAAACCAAGTTTAAAGGGCAATGTGCCTTCCATTTATTTTCTACTGTAAATGAGTGGTGAGTCATGAAAAAGAGCTAATTCATTTCAGGGAGTGAACAGTTCTGATCCAATCTCTGAAAAGAACAGTTTTGCCCATCTCTAGTGCTGATAGCAGAGGCACCCGCGTCTTTCGAGTGCTGCCCTAACTCACTAACGGCGCACTGTAGTAACGGATACGTTCGTCGTATATCCTCTAATTGATTGCTGCCGTTATTTCGCGCAGTGTTGCTTGTCTGTTAGCACTGACAACTCTACCCAAACTCCGCTGCTCTCGGTCGTTAAGTGAAGGCCATCGGCAATTGCTTTGCCCGTGGTGGGAGGTAATGCCTGATATCTGGTATTCTCGTCGCTCTCTTGACACTATGGACCTCGGAATACTGAATTCCTTAACGATGTCGGAAATGGAATGTCCCTTGCGTTAAGCTCCAGTTACCATTCCGTGTTGAAAGTCTATCAGTTCACGTCGTGCGTCCGTAATCGCGTCGGAAACCTTCTCACTCGCATTACCTGAGTACAAGTAGCAGTTCCTCCAGTGTTCCACTCTTTTACACCTTGCGTACGCGATAATACCGCCATCTGTCTGCGTGTATATCGCTCTTGCACGACTTTTGTCACCTCAGTATCCTCCGCAGAAGGTAAGAGTCGATGGCTACAAAGAGGTATCTGATTCTCTCCTTAAAGCACGCTGCAAATGTAAAAGGGGAAATTCGAGAATAAGTAAGCAAACCCATCCCTAGCTACTCGCGAGGGGTAATTTGACACTGCGTTGTCCCTTTTTCTTTCACCTTTCTTCATTTATTCTGGCTGTCGTAGAAGCGGTGTCTTAAGTTTACATTATTAAACATGGTTCTTTCCTGTTACGGCTTTAAAATAACTTATTTTTTATTTATTTTTGCTGAAATTTCCAGTATTACCACCCATCATTAGGCAGAAGTCTCAAATATGAATATAGACATTGGCCTAAATATAGCCCCTAGTCCAAGCATCAGCGGCTATATGAATCCAGTAAGTAAACATTAAATTGACTGCTGTAACGGAAACAATTATGTTAAATAATTTTACGAAGCCTGTGGACCGACCCTACTTCAAATTATTAGTTTCCCTGCGTCGTTCGAAAGAACAGACACCACTTATTCGTATAACTAACTGAAACGGTTGGGTTTACGTGAACAGTGCTGGCATAAGAAGGTACTGGCAGACGCGTATCGCGAATGACCAGGTACTGCCAACTGTGGGAAGCAAGCAGACGTGGGCGCAGAAACTACTGTGGAGGCCGTGAAGGTTCCGGGGCAGGTGACTTCAATGTCGGATGAAAAATGCTAATGTGACTATAATAATAATTTACTGTTCATTATGAGCTCAAAAATAAACTTACTCGGTCTCTGTCCGTTTTCCAGTTCCGCACATCGATAAAACTTTTACTCATTGTCTGTAGACAAAGTGGCAGTCGACCAAAGAACTAAATCCGTCTTTCCAAGTATTGTGATAGGGACAACATTTAAACGCGGTAGAGCGTGTCGCAAAAAAAAGTTATAATCTTTCCGCTGACCGTTCGCTGTTTTCTTCTGGACACTGAAAAATGCTTTTGGATGAAAATTTCGTTAATCACTATTGCCACTGTACTGACAGTAAGCAGTTAGAACTAACCAACAATATCACGCTATACACATTGATTCGAAAGTGCTGTTATTAATTATTTCGCGTGTATTATGTCGGAAGATATACATTTACTACATTTTTGATTGTAGGTAAAGTGCTTTATCGTATTTTGTCACGTATTGTGGTACAAAAATAAAAAAAATTGATTATAGGAGAGAATAAAAACAAGCGAGATGCCAAACTGGAGAAGACTCTAGCTCCCATTCGGGAAGCCGAGAATTCCGATTCCTGCCGGTTCATCCATTTTTAGGTTAGGACGGTAAATCCTAATTATTGATCCTTTTGATAATAATGATATTGTTATTATTATTATTGTTGTTATTTACCTACATCGTTGTTTAGTTAGGAAGCGGTTCAGTCAGCATTTTGAGGAGGAGATAAAATTTCCTAAGCAGTTATTGAGTTCAGACATGAAAGTCGATTGTCTTGCTAACAAATTACTCTTAGTAACGCCTGACATCAGGAATGGAGAATGCGATCTTTATGTAGTTTGTTCAAGTTTAATTTGCTTTACAAAAGTTTTTAATACCCAGATCGCATTTACGTAAGAAGATTAAAATGTCACGACTAACTAGTTTCGTATAATTGCGTACGCTCCGCGGCCAGAGCCAGTCGACGTGAAAGTGGGTGTGGTTCCGCGTGATACTGTATAAAACTACTGGTGCAGACAAACCAGTGTTTCGGCCACGACTGCAGCAGCCTTCTTCTGGGTATCGACAGTATTATTATTTTCAATTCTGCTGATTCAAATAAAATACCTAATGGGATGAGAAAGAGAATTTATCCCTTCAATAATAATTAGATCTAGACTATTACTGAAGATAGGAGCTGCACCATTCCATTTCTGATTCCCAGAAGTTACAGGTGTGTGAAGCTGAAATAACTGCTAAACACTAATAACATAACAAAAAGAATGGCGCTTTAACCGTGGCCGAAACGTTGGTTTTTCTCCATTAGTAGTTTTGTACACCATGACGCGCTACCATGTCCAGAGATTCGTAACAGCAATTTTCAGATCTCTGAAGAAGCAAAATGCCGAAAATCGCATTACAAAGAAACCTCATTATGAAGTGATATTCAAAGTATAAATTTTCCAAGAAAACACAGAATACAAAGATAAAGAAGTATATAAAAAAATTATGTGAACGTGATCAGAATTGACTGTACAGAGTTACACTGACAAAAAGTTTAATGCTTTCAGTATAAAGTGCCATGATCATATTGAGTGCAGGTTAAACGCCAACTGAATATACCGGTAATAAACATCGAACAGGGGCGTGCACTTGTGTAGAAGGCAACATGAACAGGAAATGTAATTCTAACAACAACAACAACAACAACAACAGAGGTCAGCCTGGCTGTAGACCTGTAGGACTACACAAAACAGTGAATGGCTTACCATAATTTTGTCCACACCGGATAACCTTCAAAATTTTAAAATGACTGAAGGGAACATCATGGCACGGCT
Source organism: Schistocerca cancellata (assembly GCF_023864275.1). Taxonomy (NCBI): domain Eukaryota; kingdom Metazoa; phylum Arthropoda; class Insecta; order Orthoptera; family Acrididae; genus Schistocerca; species Schistocerca cancellata. The sequence continues at coordinate 14,581,298 of NC_064634.1, forward strand.
ATCAAACCATCTGTCGCAGTAAAAACGGTGTGACACTGTAGTTGAGTGTCATGCGCGTAGACATCAATTTTTATGCGCAGCTTTTTACCTACATTGTTAGGTATTGCCGTTTCTACCAGATTTTTAGCTTTCATCTTCATGTTTCTTGCTTTCTTCAAAGATTTCTACATTGAAGATTTCTACATTGAAGATTTCTACATTGAAGATTTCTACTTTGAAGATTTCTACATTGAAGATTTCTACTTTGAAGATTTCTACATTTCTACTTTGAAGATAATTTATGAAGAGGTTTTTCTCAGGCGATTATCTGTATTTTGCTTGTTTACGGATCTGAAGATGGTTGTTACTAGTAACTGAAATTAGGAAGTCATCATATTTTTATCTTCTCATTTAAGTGTGATCTAAGCATTAAAATAGTTTCGTAAAGAAATTTTAAATTTTCAAAATGTTTTACTCTGATAGATAGTTATATTTCAGTGCAGTTAACGAACTTGGCAGCTATACTGAGCTGACATTGCTTGTAGCATTGGTACTAGGGAAATAAACACACTAAACTTAAACGCAGATATTTGTTCATCTTGAGGTAAAACTATCGTCTGCCTGAAGGCCGATTTAAACAGAGCGCTGCTTTAGTCGGTGTGGTTCTATTGGAGATAATCTGCTCTTTTCCCACTGAGTAACTTCCGCAGCCAGTGACAGCCAAAGCTGGAAGAAAGTGTAAGTGGCGGGAAATAGTCATAGGACCGATTGGGGATGCAACGCCGAGTCGAATGGATTTGTAATCGGTTATAACCCTCCCCTCCCCCCCTGTCCTGAGTAACCTAGAGAACAGTGACATCTGGATGATTAAATAAAGATTTGGTCACAATTTAGTGACACGTATGATGTTTTAATGCTTATGTGATAGTAATGGATCAGGATTGCATACGGGAAAGTTGTAAGCACCTCCAGAAATTGTATGCGTGGCGCGTACCTGTAGATGCTGTAAGACATTGTGGTCTCCTGACCTTCATTGCTTACATATTCTGCCCTCACAAATCATATTCCGCACATCAAGACTCTTCATTCGAACCCAAACTCGATAAGATAAAGTCAATGTTGTATGAATTCATGTAAACGATATGCAGTTAACAAGTAAGCGCACCGTGGTTGAAATACTCGAGGCTGGCGTGGACACATACATTCCAGATACGACGGTCACAGCTTCTTTTAGTTCGGGAGAGACACCACACAACGGGACGCCGGTCCCTTCAGAGGACGACCCAGCCGATGTCGGCCGGTGACCACCCGTGTAGCGGAAAGCGTGGGCCTGAGTGATAGGGGGAACAACCCCGTGTTCGGCTTAAATGCAAATTCCGCTACATTGTGTGGGAGCGGCGAGCCTACGCATTCTTTACACATAGCACACAGTTTGAGATTTTCACAGAGACAGCAAAAGACAAACACTAATGCTACAGGTTTCCGGATTGGTCGCCTTAAACGAAACGTCGTTCTCCCGCTTTAGAAGAGCAGTGCTGATTGTCAGACGATATTAATGACGCCTTGAGCTGAAGGAATAATGGAAGAGACCGAAAGATATACCCCTTCACGTCTGGTGTGGAGAGGCGCCGTTCCGTTGTCGCTCTTGGAGCGAGGAACAAGTCTCTCCTCAGTACTTCACTGGGAGAGTACCTCTGTCGAGAGAGAATCGAAGTGCTGCTCTATATTGAGTCCTTGCGATTAAGCGTTGTTCACTGTGTTGACCGACACACTTATTGTGCGGTGTGAACGGACAGAGTTATAGTTAAACGCCTGCGAGCGAATTTTTGAGTGGCAGCGCGGTGGACTGGTTATCTGACCGGTGTACCACGCCAATTGTTAAGACTAGGGGTGAATAGGAATCCTTGGCTTCATCAATGCATAGGGAGAGTTTGATTGGCGAAGGTCAATCCAGATAGAACGAGAGTTACCTTATTTGTCAGCAGCGAGCGGCGCAAACAGCAGTCATCGCAGCTTACGGTATTGTGCGCTACAGCTATTGCGGGCCCCATATTTCGTCCACAACAGTACACTTCACTGCATTTCACACGCGACAGCCTCGACCGTACCTAGTAACATTCTAAAGGATAATTATTCAAGTTGAGTAGGCGCGCCTCTCAGCCATTCTGCCTAGGCAACAAGCATCTTAAACTTTGTATAGAAATTTCATTAGCGAATCCTAACCTTGAGAGGTAACTTCACATTCCGAAAAGAACCAAGATATAACTTGTTCAATTCATAACTAAAAGTGCCATTGTGATTTCTCAGAATTTTTGCCAAAAAAATAATAACTTTCGTTAGTTTCATGTTTTTCTTACACTAACTAGCACTACTGCAGTACCCAAGTATCCCACTAGTTACGTAAAGCGCTTCCCACGCCCGGGTTCCCGGGTTCGATTCCCGGCGGGGTCAGGGATTTTCTCTGCCTCGTGATGGCTGGGTGTTGTGTGCTGTCCTTAAGTTAGTTAGGTTTATGTAGTTCTAAGTTCTAGGGGACTGATGACCATAGATGTTAAGTCCCATAGTGCTCAGAGCCATTTTTTGAAGTTACGTAAAGAAATTTTGTGAATTTTTGTGTCATTTCCTTACAGCGTACGACTCCAGAAGATATTTATTGCTGAAAGTTTTTCAGGCATTTCTCTTTAGAACGTTAGGAGCGTCTGTCTGACTTCTGTAGTAGTGTGGGGGTGGAAATTGCATCTTGCAGGAGCCACAGGGTGAAGGGTACATCTCAGATTAAGCCGTTGCTCAGAGTAACAGATGAACCCCACACCTCGGAACGCTGTGCCAGACGAGGCGTGTACCTGCAGGAAGCTGACGGCGGCCTGGTCCGCGGCGTTGTAGTCGGCCGGCGGCAGCCGCAGCTGCTCCTGAGCGGCCGACACCCACGCAGTGGCCAGCGGCGTGCGGAAGGACGGCCGCTCCACGGACACGGGGCCCGACGTGCCTCGGAACTCGGTGTCCGCCGCTGCGCACAGTGGCAGAGGGGCAGAGAGACCAGGGCGTCAGGAGCAGGCGAGGCAAGTGCAGGCTGCGGAACTAGGGAGCAGACTGACGAAGACAACAAGTCAAGTGCCACAACCCGCTCAGCGGAGGAGCGGTCAACATAAGCAAACTGTTGTCCCGGCGTATCCACAGATAATCGACCGTTTTCGAGAAAACGACCGTCGAAGTTTTCGAGGTAATTTGTGTGCCCTTTACAGAATATACAGTCAGCCGAAGCTGCTGCACAGGGGCTAGCGTCGCGGCTTAACAGTTTCGCGTCCATTGTTCGATACCTGATTATTACTTTTATTTCTGCCGTTCATTCATCTAACCAAGTCCGTAGAAGATTAAAACACGAATGTTTGCCAGTGTATACTGAAGTGATATTGCATCTTTTCGTTTACTAGCTCTATATGTCTCGTCAAAGAATTAAAAAAAAAACTATGGAAAAATGATTTAGAATTGTTTTCGGTGAAATTCCTGTGGTGTATACTGATTCATGATCAAATGCATGCGCCACTTTTCGGAGAAGTGATCCATTATGCGACGTTAGCAGTTAAATTACTGCCAACGCGTGCAGTCTTCAGCAGTGTCAATGACGTTTCTTTCCCGAGTGAAATTCGTACGAGGAGAGGCAAACGTGCCTTCGCGCGATGCTCGTAGTGTTGGGAATTTCTCTGTGTCGATTCTTTGTACGATCGATATCGTCGAAGCGAATGCACCGAGTCCTCCTGAAGAATAAGCATATAAATGAAATATAAGAATAGGAGATTTAAGAACTGATATAAGAATGAAATATAAGAATACGGGAATTCAAAAACATACCTGAAGAATACCATTCACGCATTTATTAGATAATATATGTATGACAGTTATTGTCTAACCCAGTTCTAATTTTACAATTGGTATAACGCACTTGCATCTCCTGCCTTGATAAAAACACTCGTGTAATAACCTTCTACGGAAACTTGCCAGTCATACAGGAAACTCTTTCCTTTGATCATGATGAATAACTTGTTATTGAGTAGAAAATAAGAATAATTACGTACATTTTTAATGTTTGTACATGTAAACACTACTTGCATAAAAAATAATTGATATGGTTACGTAAAAATGCAGAAGTTAAAGGGCTAACACTAAGTGATGTGCGGTTCTAATGAAGTGAACAAACAAACAAGGCTAAAACGTCGGTTCCCTCTTTCTCTTTCACATTTTATTTTACATTTCTCTTCCTACCAATGCTACCGGTAATCCTACAATTTACTACGTCATTCATGTACTCTACCAAAACTACCGAACCGTAGCTTTGATAGAACCCAACTTCGCGCTACATACATTACAGTTTTTTAATGTGGTGAAATTAGCTAATTGCTAAATTATGGAATAAAGTGGTTATTACAAAAGTTAAACAGCCTACGCAGGAAAATAACTTCGCTCAGGAAATCCACAGCGGCTGTGTATCCGTCGATTGTTGGTACACCATGTGATCAAAAGTATCCGGACACCTCACTGAAAATGACTTGCAAGTTTGTGGCGCCCTCCATCGTTAATGCTGGTATTCAACATCGTGTTGACCCACCCTTAGCCTTGATGATAGCTTCCACGCCGCCTGTTGTGGCCGAGCGGTTCTAGGCGCTTCAGTCTGGAACCGCGGGACTGCTACGGTCGCAGGTTCGAATCCTGCCTCGGGCATGGATGTGTGTGCTGTCCTTAGGTTGGTTAGGTTTAAGTAGTTCTAACTTCTAGGCGACTGATGACGTCAGATGTTCAGTCCCATAGTGCTCAGAGCCACTTGAACGATTTTTGAACAGCTTCCACTCTCGCAGGCATACGTTCAGTCAGGTACTGGAAGGTTTCTTAAGGAATGACAGCCCATTCTTCACGGAGTGCTGCACTGAGGAGAGGTATCGATGTGAGTCGGTGAGGCCTGGCACGAAGTAGGCGTTCCAAAACATCTCTAAGGTGTTCTGTGGGATTCAGGTCAGATCTCTGTGCACGCCAGTCTGTTACATGGATGTTATTGTCGTGTAACCATTCAACAATGGGAAGCAAGAAGATACTTAAAACATGAAGGCAGGCCTGTGCTGTGATAGTGCCACGCATAAAAACAAGGGCTGCAAGCCCCCTCCATGAAAAACACGACCACACCATAACACCACCGCCACCGAATTTTACTGTTGGCACTACACACGCTGGCAGATAACGTTCACCGGGCATTTGCCATACCCACACCCTGCCATCGGATAGCCACATTGTGTACTGTGATTCGTCACTCCGCGCACCGTTATTCCACTGTTCAATTGTCCAATGTTCACGCTCTTTACACAGAGCGAGGCGTCGTTTGGAATTTACCGGCGTGATTTGTGACTTATGAACAACCGCTCGACCGTGAAATCCTAGTTTTCTTACCTGCCGCCTAACTGTCATAGTACTTGCAGTGAATCGTGATGCAGTTTGGAATTCCTGTGTGATGGTCTGCATAGATGTATGCCTATTACATGTCTCTTCAACAGTCCGCGGCCTCTCTCACTCAAGAGACAGGTCGGCCTGTACGCTCTTGTGCTGTACGTCTTCCTTCACGTTCCCACTTCACTATCACATCGGAATCAGTGGACCTAGGGATGTTTAGGAGTGTGGAAATCTCGGGTATAGAGGTATGACGCAAGTGACACGCAATCAACTGACCACGTTCGAAGCCCGTGAGTTCCGCGGAGCGCTCCATTCTGCTCTTTGAAGATGTCTAATGACTACAGAGGTCGCTGATATGGAGTACCGGGCAGTAGGTGGCAACACAATGCACCGTCACCTAATATGAAAAAGTATGTTTTTGGGAGTGTCCGGATACTTTGGATCACATAAAGTATATGTTGTAGTTCAATTTGAAGAAGCAGTGTCGGTTTCACAATTCGGCAGCTATAAACGTTAAAAATTGCTTGCGTACTACGGAAAATACCCCATACTGCATGCTGTAACTTAGCGCAAACTACACCTCGATAGATTTACTCACTCTGGGCGTAATACCGAGCGAGATGGCACAGTAGTTAGCACACTGGACTCGCATTCGGGACGTCGGCGGTTCAAATCCACGTCGGCAATCCTGATTTAGGTTTTCTGTGATTTCCCTCAATCGCTTCAGGCAAATGCCGGGATGGTTCCTTTGACAGGGCACGGTTGACTTCCTTCTCAATCCCTCCCGATGAGATCGATGACCTCGCTGTTCGGTACCCTCTCCCCAAATCAACCAACCAAACAGCCTGTTCGTATTTTGGGTGGACAGTCGTGGCTGCCCCACCGTGTTTGAGGTCAGTTTCCGCTATACGCGAAAGGCTGTTCGTCTGCCACACGCGTGCCTTTTCTTTATTTCCGAAAGCTGTAATACAAACTGGGCTTCTTACTAGATTCATACACTAGGCAGATGGAAGGTATGTTTGAGTTTTGTAGATAAATGTAGCACTGCCTGCCATCCAAGATAATGGACGCACACAGGTAGTGCTAGAAGCTAAATATTAATTACTAGTCACTCCTCCGTTACTTTCTCTCCTACTTTTGCCTCACCATAACTTACACGCCCTATAAACAGATAAAATCTCAAATGAATATTGCCACCAAAGCGCAAATACCGTGACAGAATGAGCCACCTCGTCAGTTGGCAATACTTCCTCATACAGTGTAAATACATGTAAAAACGGAAAACGTTTAGTGGGGATAGGAAAACATGCACATAAATGCTCACAATAGGACAGCCTAGATTTTAGGATATAACCAAATTCAATTCCACAGCGGCATAGTTTTGAGGAAAGTACACACTTAATCTTAGTGGATTATTTAAAAAGTTCTGTAATTGTTTTTATTAACTTGACAATAGGAGTTTAATGTAGAAATGCGTTTAAAGATGTTTTAATGTGCACCTATTTTATAAACACACCAAAACCAAATTACATGTTACTGGACACAAAGTGTGTTCAAAACTAAAACGGGCAAAACGCATATGACTGACAGTATAAAAGCTGTTTATTTAGTCGCTGAGACAAATGTTGCACACGAAGAAGCAGTTATCAAGTTAGCGGCTTAAGGAACCAAAGACGATATACAAGATAATTAAAATAAAAAATTTACAAACTGGCATGACACATCGGACTAAAACAAGGATCAGCACAAGGGTCGCAAAGTCCGTCCGGGGCTACTAAATGGCGTTGCAGTCAGTCATGTGCCACAAATTGACTCTCGCTACAGAAGACGCTCCAAGTTTTGCCCAGATACATCGAGACACGCCTCACATCGACGCTGCATTGAGCAGCTTATTCTCTCGATGTACCTCGATGATACCCTGTTGTTGATGTATCTCTAAGAGACCCTGCTGCCGTAACAATCCTACACAATAGGTCCTCTGGCGATGTAGCAGGTGTTTCGTACAGAAGGCCCTCCAGATACCCCCACAGGAAAAAATCGATTGGAGGCAGATTGGCTGATCGTGGCGGCCGTGAGACAGTGCCACCGAGACCAATCCACCGACCGGGAAAGGTGGCCTGCAGACGTGCTCTCACTTGTCTCTGCGTCGAATCGCATGGGAACATCATCCAGCGTGTCCGACTGAACCTCTCGCAGGAATAGGAGATACGCGCGACCGTGAAGTCGACCCGGGAGAATGTACGGTCAAATCGTAGTCTCCGACGATGCCAGTCTACACGTTACCGTATCGCCTTCTCGTGGCTTTTGCCACCCAATAACCGTGTATAAAACAGGGTATGTGTAGTTACTTGTTTCAGGCGATTTTGTAACCACTGAAGTTTTAAGTTTTCCAAGAAAGGGGATAATACGGAGTTATTACTTAGGGTAAAATGGTACGTTTTTCGGAGTGCAACCCTAATTATTATAAAAGAGGACTTAGTTGGCATTAGAGGAGTCTTCCGCTTTGTTTTCTGCAGTGTGTCCGTGTAACCACTGAAAGTTAATATTCACAACGTGATCAAACGTGTGCGACTGCCGTGATTGTGGCAAAAATGCATAACGGCGTACGTAGTGATTGCCGGCTCAAGTTACGTGAACTCGCACTGAGATACCCAACACACCGACGCACCGTGCTTACCACATTTAACGCTACGGTTTGGATATGACAATGCTTTCCGCCGGCCGCCGCCTGTTAATAATCAGTGCAAGGATGCTGTTCAAGCCAAACCCAACAAATTACAAACACGGATACTACCTGCCGTCACACTCAGGTGCCATTGCAAACGGCTCGGACACTTGGTGGAATGCTGCGGGGCATTCTCTTCGAATGGTGCACGTCATCGTATTCTCCGGATTTGCTTCTATGCGTTACATTGCCTTATCAAAACTTAAGCAAACGAAAGACAAGATCGACAAAGACCTACATCAAATGATGGTCATGTAGAAGAGAAAGACGGATTTTTTGCTCCTGTGGACAAATAATAATGTACTGATCGCACTGACAAATTAAAAATTCGGTGGACTAAATTTAATAGTGTACAAGATGACCATATTCATGTATTAAAAATGGGAACTTTAACCTGCCCATTTAGTTTATCCCTCGCAATATCATATTCACGATGCGACACAGAAGTAGCATCGAGATTGAAAATTACAGGCTCCAAGTCAAGTTTTCGGCAAGGGACTAACGCGGCTACGATCACATCATTGAATCTCTCCTGGGAGTCCAGTAGCTTGTATCCGACGCACCACCGCCCATTTACATTATCCGTCGCACCCTCTCCGCCTGAAAATAAAACAAAATTTCAGACGGAGAACACCTTGAATTTCCCTCGTATGTGTCGACATGTGCTTCCGTTCCGTGCGAATGTTTGTGAAAATATTCTGGACAGAATCATGTGAAGCCGTTTGGTTCAAATCAAATGATTCAAATCGCTCTGAGCACTATGGGACTCAACATCTGAGGTCATCAGTCCCCTAGAACTTAGAACTACTTAAACCTAACTAACCTAAGGACATCACACACATCCATGCCCGAGGCAGGATTCGAATCTGCGACCGTACCCATCGCGCGGTTCTAGACTGAAGCGCGTACAACCGCTCGGCCACCCCGGACGGCGAAGAAGCACTTTCGAATCGCATCTTTACTTTGTCAGCTAGTGCAGGAGCATTGCTTTAAACGTTTTATCAGCGTCTCGCAACACTTCCTTTCCACAAAATTCATCTGCGTTATTCTGTTATGAATATGTGTGTAATTGCTTTAATATAAACATCACTAGGCACATAACATCTTATCACAGCAACAATTTCGGTGCGCGAGAACATTGCAAGGGCGTTATCTCTCAGTTGTGCATATGACCGCATCGTCAGAATCTTCTTGTACTTGATGTCCGACGTCCTAGCAGGTACGGTGTTGTTGCTGTTCGCAGATGTTACGTTACGTTCCATGCAACGAATTACTTCGTTTGTGTCTCGCAAAGATCCTGCGCCTGTCGATCAACGTTTCATAACCAGCAGCCTCCACGCCTCTTAATTAGGGCTTACTTGCGTGTCAACAAATCAAGGGCGTTCCTACTTGAGTGCCTGATAATTTAAAGGAATATACACGAATGAGAGAAAAAAACCTGTTAATTATGACTGCATTACAGGTATATCTGTCAGTATGAAATCCGAACTATCCCGATATTTCACTTCAAATACGTAACACCAGATCATGTAGCTATCAAGAAATGTGTTCCGTGGTGAAAAGAATAAATGTATTAAGTGTGGTACGCATTTAAACGTTCCTAATCTAGTGTGACGTATTACATTGTTTTTTTTATCACGTAACTGTGCTTCCTTAAATGTCCAGTACAACAATCTCACAGATGTCTGTGCTTCAACTAAAGTACTCTTATGGACGAAATAAATGCACCATAAAGTGAGAGTGACACAGTTTCAAACGGGGTGGGCACTTTCTGAATCTGAAGACAATTCAATAGTTGTACTTCCACTTCTGCGTAACGCACACCTGAAAGGCATTCCCATGTGCCCTGTAGGTCACCCACTGTGTGATATTTTATTTTGCCTTGATCGCATCCTGATACATTTCGGCGCTTGCTGTCGCCCTGGTGGATACTGAACTCGGAAAGAAATGAATTTCTCACAATTAAATACAATTCTTTGGCATTAGTTACTCCATTTGCGTCTTTTTCGTACAAGGCAAGAGCGGCTTGCACGATTATGTTGGAAGATTTGTCCGGTGGGCGGCACGCCTTGTTCCTTGACCAGCTTGCGTAACACGGCTCATGATGGTCTCAGCTGACGGTCCGACTGCAGTCTTCATCAGTGCTGCGCTCTCAGTACGGTCAGCAGTGGCTGCTCCTCCCACCTGGTGGCCCACGCGTTATCTGCACGCTGGAGCCAGGGCGATGGGCAGTCGGCAGCGAAATCTCATAAACAGGTGACCCATCTCGTCCGAGGTGTTGGGCATCTGGTCGGAAGGCCTATTCAGCTTCCAACTGGCCAACACTTCGGCATGATTGAAATACCTTTAATACCATGAACTGTGATCGTCAGCTCCATGACGGCATGTTTACCATATACTAACTCAAAACAAGACTCGGTATAAAAGACCACTCACTGAAGAACTCGGATACATTTGTCGGGGGCTTATTGTTTTCCTGCACAATGCAAGTTTCTTACTACGTCCTCGACATGGCACTTAAGACCATTACCCACGGTCAGTTCGCCATGAAAAATACACTCCTGGAAATGGAAAAAAGAACACATTGACACCGGTGTGTCAGACCCACCATACTTGCTCCGGACACTGCGAGAGGGCTGTACAAGCAATGATCACACGCACGGCACAGCGGACACACCAGGAACCGCGGTGTTGGCCGTCGAATGGCGCTAGCTGCGCAGCATTTGTGCACCGCCGCCGTCAGTGTCAGCCAGTTTGCCGTGGCATACGGAGCTCCATCGCAGTCTTTAACACTGGTAGCATGCCGCGACAGCGTGGACGTGAACCGTATGTGCAGTTGACGGACTTTGAGAGAGGGCGTATAGTGGGCATGCGGGAGGCCGGGTGGACGTACCGCCGAATTGCTCAACACGTGGGGCGTGAGGTCTCCACAGTACATCGATGTTGTCGCCAGTGGTCGGCGGAAGGTGCACGTGCCCGTCGACCTGGGACCGGACCGCAGCGACGCACGAATGCACGCCAAGACCGTAGGATCCTACGCAGTGCCGTAGGGGACCGCACCGCCACTTCCCAGCAAATTAGGGACACTGTTGCTCCTGGGGTATCGACGAGGACCATTTGCAACCGTCTCCATGAAGCTGGGCTATGGTCCCGCATACCGTTAGGCCGTCTTCCGCTCACGCCCCAACATCGCGCAGCCCGCCTCCAGTGGTGTCGCGACAGGCGTGAATGGAGGGACGAATGGAGACGTGTCGTCTTCAGCGATGAGAGTCGCTTCTGCCTTGGTGCCAACGATGGTCGTATGCGTGTTTGGCGCCGTGCAGGTGAGCGCCACAATCAGGACTGCATACGACCGAGGCACACAGGGCCAACACCCGGCATCATGGTGTGGGGAGCGATCTCCTACACTGGCCGTACACCACTGGTGATCGTCGAGGGGACACTGAATAGTGCACGGTACATCCAAATCGTCATCGAACCCATCGTTCTAGCATTCCTAGACCGGCAAGGGAACTTGCTGTTCCAACAGGACAATGCACGTCCGCATGTATCCCGTGCCACCCAACGTGCTCTAGAAGGTGTAAGTCAACTACCCTGGCCAGCAAGATCTCCGGATCTGTCCCCCATTAAGCATGTTTGGGACTGGATGAAGCGTCGTCTCACGCGGTCTGCACGTCCAGCACGAACGCTGGTCCAACTGAGGCGCCAGGTGGAAATGGCATGGCAAGCCGTTCCACAGGACTACATCCAGCATCTCTACGATCGTCTCCATGGGAGAATAGCAGCCTGCATTGCTGCGAAAGGTGGATATACACTGTACTAGTGCCGACATTGTGCATGCTCTGTTGCCTGTGTCTATGTGCCTGTGGTTCTGTCAGTGTGATCATGTGATGTATCTGACCCCAGGAATGTGTCAATAAAGTTTCCCCTTCCTGGGACAATGAATTCACGGTGTTCTTATTTCAATTTCCAGGAGTGTAGTTAACGTTTTTAATTACGAAAATTCAAACAAATTGACCTAGCATTCTGTGAACTTCAATAATGATTCCAAATGACACTAAAAGACAAACTGTTATGAATCCTAACTGACTTTAATCTTACAAGTCTCGGTTTGGGGTGTTTTAGGTAATTTTCTCTAACTCTGAAAATATGTCAGCTAGAAAGCTGAGATTTTTACACAATCTTCTTTTTAATAACAAAGGGCAGTGTATTGACTTTTAACTAAATCGAGTAATATTTAATATAGTTTATTTATATTCTTAGGGGCTTGAGTATTCTGTCGCTCGAACTGACACAGGTACCGCTTCGCACAGCTAGGCTAGCGACAGGTGCGTTCGAGTCACGCCAAGATACAAGCGGCTGTTTCTGTCACCGCCAACGGCTCCAAAGCTACGAGCCGTACTGAAAAGTAGTGCAATAAATGCTGTTGCGTATTGAATCGCGACGTGGCAGCGTGTGAAGTAGGAGTGATATGGGACTTCTGACACGTCTAGATACAACTCTGATAGGTGACACATACGTAAGCGTACGTCTGATCACCTGCTTCCATTCATGTCCGTTGTGCATTCCGACGCACTTGGGCAATTCCAGCAGGACACTGCGATACCCCACGCGTCCAGTATTGCTACAGGGTGGCTACAGGAACACTCCTCTGAATTCAGACATTTTCCCTGAACATCAAACTCTCCAGACATAAACATTATTGAGCATATCCGTGACGCCTTGCAACGTGCTGTTCAGAATAGATCTTCACCCCCTCATACTCGCACAGATTTATGGACATTCCTGCAGGATTCATGGTGTCATTTCCCTCCAGCACTCCTTCAGACAGTAGTCGAGTCCATGCCACGTCGTGTTGAGGTACTTCTGCGTGGTCTCACGGGCCCTGCGCGGTGTTATGCAGGTGTAACAGTTTCTTTGGCTCTTCTGTGAATGTGTCATGATACGCTAGTGTACTCTTTCTTGGTATTATATCATGAGATTGTACACTAAAGTCTTGAAAGGTTGTAAGGTTGTTACGTGCAAAGAGCGTGAGCCAGTTGTCAACTGATAGGAGCGTATCAAATAAATTAGCGGTAAAGAACGTAGCTGTATAGTGAGAGAAACACATACGATCGGATTTTACAACTATTGTTAGATGCCATCGATAAAACAGATTTAGTTTACAGCTTCAGTGGGATACGATCGACTCAGGTCAAATGTTGGTTTTCATATTAATTTTTAGCAGTTGGAGTAGTTTTCGATATCACACTTCCTGATGTCTGCGTTAATCACACCTACAATGGATTTCAGTATATAGCAGTATGCGGTATTTTATTTCTAAGTTTTAGTATGTGGCAGCCTTTTTTCATACTAGCTGTAAGCATGTATTCATTTACGTTTTTAGGGTTTCGTGCGCCTGACTATTGTCATCGACAACATTAACTTAAGGGCTCCATTGTCTGGAGTTCAGTCAAACTGACGATTTAAAAATCAATTTTCCTTATAAACTAATCGATCAAATTTAATGATAGGTTTCTGTGATAATCTCTGCCGGCACTCATGTTTCAAATTTGTTTTCGTCGGGATACCACGGCCTAAAAATTTACGCTTCCCCACTGACTGCTGATACTGGGTCCAATCATTTGAGGTACAGGACTATACGTTACTGGGAAGAAGAACGACAGGACGTTGGTGACAACAAGCTGCTCCCCAGCCGTGGCTTAGCAGCTTCCAGCCACTGCTGCTGACACGTCTCCAAATGGAACATTCACCACTTCGATACATACAGCCCTCTGCCGGGGAGAGAAACCAACAGTGTGTGGTACTTGCGGCGCCCAGTGCGTCTGTTGGCCGCATTTTTTGGAAGAGCTCGCAGTTTTCTCGTAAGACGGGAGTTCGCGGTTTGCCACTGGTCCTAGCGTCTTATCTTTTGGATATTGTAGCTGTTCTTAATTTATTGGTCGTTCGGTTTGAGTAGTCGAGTGCTTACTAAATATCCGTTTATGAACCACAGTTTTACATAAAAGTGGCAGGAAGGTACACTTAGCGGGTTCCAATAAAAGCAACAACTACAACAAGTGAAGTTCCTGTTAGTAAAGAACCACACGGTCCAGTCACATTAATGTGACCACCGCCCGTGTTCGATGTCAACTCGCAGTGACCAGTCACAGACAGCAAGTCGCAGCTCTACCACTGGAGGGTATATAAAGGGTCGGGGTGGAGAGCGGGACGCGGAAGAATGTGCAGCCATTGTCAAAATGCGGAAAGGAATTATCTGACGTCCAAAAGGGCACGATCACTGTCTTTCGAGCTAAGGGTGGAAACGTTGCGGAAACGGCTAAGTTTGTAAACTGTTAGCGTGCCGCCGATATCCCGTGCGTGGGGAAAATGGTGCTACTTATCGAACTTGCGCCGAGGCAACTTTGGTGCAACATGGGCCACAGATGACGGGGGTGAAGGACTGCTGCGGAGATGTGTACGGGCGAACAGACGTGCAACTGACAGCCCAGGTGAACCGAGGGGCTACCAACAGTGCCTCGTCAGAAAGCATTCATCGAACGTTGCTGCGTATGGGCCTGTGCAGGAAGCGCCTGATCCACGCACTCACGTTGACAGCTGCTCACCGGCGGCGAAAGCTGGAATTGACGCGCCAGTACCTCAACCGGACGCCCACTGAACGGCGACACGTGGCCGTTTCAGATGAAACGGTCTTATGCTCCGTCGGACAGATGGCTTTTGGTGGACATGGCCCTTCAACAATATTCGCAAAAATTGAAGTCAGAGGAGGGAGCGACGATATGTTCTGCGGAGTGATTTTGTGTCACTACGTGGGTGATGTCGTCATTGTGGAAGGCACTGTGGATGAACTTAAGTAAGCATCTATCCTTGGGGACAACGTCCTACGTGGAGTTTGGCGATCTACCAACAGGACAATGCAGTGTGTCACACGGCTCGCGGTGTCCTTGCGTGGTTGGAAGAGCATCAAGATGATTCTGCCGTACCCTCCTAGCCACCAGCCCCCCCCCCCTCCCGCGTTTTAAACCCAGTTGAGAATCTGTGGGACGCCAGGGATCGGGCTGTTCGCACCGTGGACCCTCATCCGAGAAACCTATTGCAGCTGGCAGTAGCACTGGGCTTGACCTGACTGCACGTCTCTGTTGGTACCTTCAAGAACGTCACTGACTATCTTTCTGCAGGTTTGCTCTGCAAAAGGTGGTTATTCAGGCTATTAACAGGTGCCCACATTAATGTACAGGACAGTGTTTATTAACCGTCAATCCTTTCCATTTCGGATCTCGTCAGATTTATTTTTATTAAAATGTTACTGCATTTCTGTTGTAGCAGTGTGTTATTTTTGTTGCTGTTTGTAATGCTCATTTAAGTATGACTTTATAATAGCTTAGGCCGATTGCTAATGGTCTGTACTAGCGTATTGTGCATGTTGAACATAAATGTGAAACTGCAATATGCCTGGTGCGTCATGTAATGCGCGGAGAGGATTCTGTAACGATTCGCCAGACTTTTCAGTCCAGTGTTGTACCCACCCCGGTGCTTGCCAGGGTGGCAGGCTCTCGGCAGTACTCACCCAGGTCTGGAACGCCAGAGACGTTCTCCAGCTTGCGGAAGTAGGGCAGGAGGTCGTCGTAGCTCCAGCCGGGGTTCCCCAGCGCGGCCCAGCCGTCGTAGTCGCGCCGGTTGCCGCGCGTGTGGATCATGTAGTTGACGCTGCTGGAGCCGCCCAGCACCTGGACAGCGGCGCGGGTCTTAGTCCCAGACTAAGGTGGCGTCTCTAAGGGAGTCTCTGTAGTGTAGCGTATTAACACACTGAGGTGACAAAAATCACGGGGTAGCGATATACACGTACACAAATGTAAATGTCGTGTGGCTAGGGCCTCCAGTCGGGTAGACCGTTCGCCGGGTGCAAGTCTTTCGATTTGACGCCACTTCGGCGACTTGCGCGTCCATGGAGATGAAATGATGATGATTAGAACAACACAACACCCAGTCCCTGAGCGGAGAAAATCTCCGACCCAGCCGGGAATCGAGCCCCTTAGGATTGACATTCTGTCGCGCTGACCACTCAGCTACCGGGGGTGGACTGGACATATACAGAGGGCTGTAGTATCGCGTACACACGGTAGGGAAGGACAGTGCACTGGCGGATCTGTCATTTGAACTCAGGTGATTTGTATGAAACGTTTTCCGACGTGGTTATGCTCGCATGATGGGAATTAACAGACTCTGAACGCTGAATGGTAGTTGGAGCCGGATGCGTGGGACATTGTTTTGGAAATCGTTAGGGAATTGATTGTTCCGATCCACGAAATGGTGTGCCGAGAATACTTCTCACTAAACCAACGAGAGTTGCGGCGTTTGCGTAGAGTTGTTAGTGCTAACAAACAGTCAACAATCCGACAAGTGACTGCAGGAATCAGTGTGGGACGTACGATGAAGGTATCCGTTAGGACAGTGCGGCAAAATTTGGTCTTTATGGGCTATGGGAGCAGACCACCTGCGCGAGGGGCTTTGCTAACAGCACGACGTCCCTTGCAGCGCCTCTCCTGTTGTCGTGACCCTATCGGTTGGACCCCGGTTGGAAAAACCGTGGCGCATTCAGCTGAATCCTGGTTTCAGCTCCTAAGAGCTAATGGTAGGGTTAGAATGTGGCACTGACCCCACGAAGCCACGGAGCTGGGTTGTCAGCAAGGGACTGTGCAAGCTGGTGGTGGTACCATCTGTTTCTACACGGATCAGTCTATCTACACTCCTGGAAATGGAGAAAAGAACACATTGACACCGGTGTGTCAGACCCACCATACTTGCTCCGGACACTGCGAGAGGGCTGTACAAGCAATGATCACACGCACGGCACAGCGGACACACCAGGAACCGCGGTGTTGGCCGTCGAATGGCGCTAGCTGCACAGCATTTGTGCACCGCCGCCGTCAGTGTCAGCCAGTTTGCCGTGGCATACGGAGCTCCATCGCAGTCTTTAACACTGGTAGCATGCCGCGACAGCGTGGACGTGAACCGTATGTGCAGTTGACGGACTTTGAGCGAGGGCGTGTAGTGGGCATGCGGGAGGCCGGGTGGACGTACCGCCGAATTGCTCAACACGTGGGGCGTGAGGTCTCCACAGTACATCGATGTTGTCGCCAGTGGTCGGCGGAAGGTGCACGTGCCCGTCGACCTGGGACCGGACCGCAGCGACGCACGGATGCACGCCAAGACCGTAGGATCCTACGCAGTGCCGTAGGGGACCGCACCGCCACTTCCCAGCAAATTAGGGACACTGTTGCTCCTGGGGTATCGGCGAGGACCATTCGCAACCGTCTCCATGAAGCTGGGCTACGGTCCCGCACACCGTTAGGCCGTCTTCCGCTCACGCCCCAACATCGTGCAGCCCGCCTCCAGTGGTGTCGCGACAGGCGTGAATGGAGGGACGAATGGAGACGTGTCGTTTTCAGCGATGAGAGTCGCTTCTGCCTTGGTGCCAATGATGGTCGTATGCGTGTTTGGCGCCGTGCAGGTGAGCGCCACAATCAGGACTGCATACGACCGAGGCACACAGGGCCAACACCCGGCATCATGGTGTGGGGAGCGATCTCCTACACTGGCCGTACACCACTGGTGATCGTCGAGGGGACACTGAATAGTGCACGGTACATCCAAACCGTCATCGAACCCATCGTTGTACCATTCCTAGACCGGCAAGGGAACTTGCTGTTCCAACAGGACAATGCACGTCCGCATGTATCCCGTGCCACCCAACGTGCTCTAGAAGGTGTAAGTCAACTACCCTGGCCAGCAAGATCTCCGGATCTGTCCCCCATTGAGCATGTTTGGGACTGGATGAAGCGTCGTCTCACGCGGTCTGCACGTCCAGCACGAACGCTGGTCCAACTGAGGCGCCAGGTGGAAATGGCATGGCAAGCCGTTCCACAGGACTACATCCAGCATCTCTACGATCGTCTCCATGGGAGAATAGCAGCCTGCATTGCTGCGAAAGGTGGATATACACTGTACTAGTGCCGACATTGTGCATGCTCTGTTGCCTGTGTCTATGTGCCTGTGGTTCTGTCAGTGTGATCATGTGATGTATCTGACCCCAGGAATGTGTCAATAAAGTTTCCCCTTCCTGGGACAATGAATTCACGGTGTTCTTATTTCAATTTCCAGGAGTGTATTATTGAAAACTGTATCAAAATACCTTCATACAGAGGCAGAGAACGCCGCAGCGAACTTCAGTTAACACTGAGGTGACGAAAGTAATGGGATAGTGATATCTGCACATACAGACGGTGCCAGTAGACAAGGTGTAATAGGGCAGTGCATTGGTCGAGCTGTCATTTGTACTGAAGTGTGTCATGTGAAAATGTTTCCAACGTGATTATGGCTGCACTTCAGGGACTAACAGACTTAGAATGCGGAGTGGTAGTAGCATAGGACATCCAGTTTCGGCTGTCGTTACGGAATTGAAGATTGCGACGTCCACAGTGTCGAGAGTGTGCTGAGAATACCAGATACTACACATTATCTCTGACCACGGGCAATGCAGTGGCCGAGAGATTTCACTTAACGACCGATAGTAGCAGTGTTAGCGTTTAGAGTCGTCAGTGTTAACAGACAAGCAACACTACGTGAAATAAGCAAAGAATTCAACGTGGGATGTACGAGGAACGTATCCGTTAGGATAGTAAAACTAAATCTGGCGTTAACGAGCTATAGCAGCAGACGAATTACGCGAGAGCCATTGCTAACAGCGTGGCGTCGCGTATCGCGCCTCTCGTGGGCTCACACCCGTGTCGGCTTGACCCTGGATGACTGGAAAACCGTGGCGTGCTTAGAAGAGTGCCGTTTTCAATTGGTAGTAGCTGACGGAAGGTTCGGAGTGAGGTGTAGGTCCGACGAAGCATGGACACAGGTTTTCAAGAGGGCACTGTGGAAGCCCGTGGTGGCTCTATAATGGTCTGGCTTGTGTTTGCACGGAATGGAGCGGGTCCTCCTGTCCAACCGGTCATTGATCGGAAGCGATTATGTTCGGCTACTTGGAGACCATTTGCAGCCAGTCATAGACTTCATGGTCCCCAACAACAGAGTCATGTGCCTGGGCATAATTGTTTGCGATTATTTGGTTCAAATGGGTCTGAGCACTATGGGACTTAACTTCTGAGGTCATCAGTCCGCTAGAGCTTAGAACTACTTAAACCTAACTAACCTGAGGACATCACACACATCCATGCCCGAGGCAGGATTCGAACCTGCGACCGTTGCAGACTGTAGCGCCTAGAACCGCTCGGCCACTCCGGCCGGCGTTTGCGATTGGTTTGAACAACATTCTGGACAATTAGAGTGAATGATTTGACCACTCAAATCACGCGACGCGAATCTACATTGAACATTTATATGGCATAATCGAGAGGTCAGCTCTTGCACAAAATCGCGCACCGGCAACACCTTCGGAATTACCGAGCGAGGTGGCGCAGTGGTTAGCACACTGGACTCGCATTCGGGAGGACGACGGTTCAATCCCGTCTCCGGCCATCCTGATTTAGGTTTTCCGTGATTTCCCTAAATCGTTTCAGCAAATGCCGGGATGGTTCCTTTGAAAGGGCACGGCCGATTTCCTTCCCAATCCTTCCCTAACCCGAGCTTGCGCTCCGTCTCTAATGACCTCGTTGTCGACGGGACGTTAAACACTAACCACCACCACCACCTTCGGAATTGTGGACGCCTATACCGGCAACATGGGTCAATGGTTCAGCAGGGGACTTCCACCAGGCAAAAGGAGGTGCACGCCGTGCTAGGAGAGGCACCGTGACTTTTGTCACCTCAGGCGTATGACACGTACAGACCAGACCGTGACCTGCATCACCAGTGTTCGAATTGCTACACAGACATGTAACTTGGAGGATAGCAGTAGGTGTGTACGCCGGCAGCCGCCACGCACCTTGCCCCTGGGCAGGTTGCACTGCTGGCCCACGTAGCCGAGGCAGGCGGCGGCGTCGGGGCGGCTGCGGTGGCGCCACACCTGCGGGCCGAGCTGCAGCAGCGGCGCCAGCAGCGGCACTCCGCCCGGCACCAGCGCCTCGTCGCCGCCCGCCTCCAGCACCAGCACGCTGCTGCCCGGCCGCTCCGACAGCCGCGCCGCCAGCGCCGCCCCCGCGGAGCCCGCCCCCACCACCACGAAGTCGTACTCGGCGCGCGGCTCCGCGTCCGCCGGCTGCGCCTCCGCGAACTCGCGGGCCTCGCGCAGCAGCCGCGCCGCCGCCCCCGCCAGCGACTGGCTCGCCGCCCCGCCCCCGCCGCCCCCGGACAGCAGCAGCAGCACCACAGCTGCCAGCCGCCCCAGCACGGCCCCGCGCATCGCTCTGCACACCAGCACAGTGGAGGCATTTAACGTCAGCACGGGGTCTGCTACTGGTAGTGCCGTCCAGATATCCTTAGCCGAGCAACGTAACACTAAAGGTGCGCACAGAAGGGTGCTGCCCGTGCGAGGCAGCTTGACCCATCACGGAAAATATCCTCGTCTCGTGTAATGAGGCAGCACAGAATGGCAGCTAACTGGAATGACTGAGACATTCGTTGCCCACTTTCTGCACGCTGTTTGGCGACACCTGCTGAAAGAATCGAGTCGCACGCCCTGCAACGTTTCTGAAAGATTTCACAGAAACTAATAGCCAAAAAGAAAAAAAGAAAAAAAAGAAAAAAAAGATTTTGACGTTACCTGTATCTTTACATGTCGGCTTCTGGGTGAAGGTCCCAAAATTTCGATAATGGTCATATTTTACTCGATTTCTGCATCTAAGTACGATACTGTGAGAAATTCGAAAAATTCGCAATGAAAAATAGAGGTTGTTATGATTTTGTTTGGTGCATATTACACTATATGTTCCTCTGAATGAAATTTAGCTAAGAATTTTTTTTAAAGACATGGCATGTCTCTCTATGTCACCATTCTCGAGAAAATAGAATTTATATAACGGCCTCACTTCAGACTGCACACGCACGTGAATGAAATACTCATAATATCCCTCAAATATCCTAAACCATTGGAGATATCGATACAAGGTGTTGACAAGTGATAGCACGCAAAGAGGAGAGTATTTTTCCATAAGTTTAACACCCAGAACTTTCTTATCTATGGCGATACAGCAGAAGCTATGTTCTTTATTTTTTTCAATCCAGTACTGTAATTTTACCTATGATTCTTCGACAGCTCTTGGAAAGACAATTCGCTCCTATGAAAATAAACATGCAATTTTTTGTCTTACGTTACCGCAGCCCGAAACAATGAGTTTTTTATAAGCTATTGACCCTTTTGATCAATGCCCAGTCGCAGCTAACGTCTTTACTTCCCTTGTGTCGTGATTCATAGTGGCTGCAGGACATTTCTGAAAGAACAACCACCACTTCTGTATGAATCTTTGTTTTAAGAGGGCCTCCCTAGTGGCTACACAGATTCCCAATTTTACAATAAATAATTATTATCGGCCATACGACCAGTTTGTACTACGCACAGGCGTAGCGCTCTCACTTACTAGAAAAAGACTGCCTCTAGAAAAAGACTGCCTCTACGCCTGATGGACGAGCTTGACTCAGCTCTCCACGTCGCTCGCCTAGCTGTCAGTTCTGTTCCCACTTGTCGTCTGGACGACGCATATGCAGTCGCGGCAGCGCTGAGCGCTTCTTGCTGCAAGCCATATAACTGCAGAAAATAACGTGTCTGGTCCCCATTGTGTAGGAAATAATTTACGTTTCCCAGTCACACCGATCGTTTACTTTCGCACAGTGCAGGCAATTCCTGGTCGACCGGTAATTAAATTTTAGTACATTTGGAAGTCTAGTCCATGTCTTGTCACTCTTTGGCAATATAAACAGACAGAACGTTTTAGTTTTCCGACAGGAACAGGCACCAATCCTGTCTGTTATTGACATGTCCCGCGTTACCACGCATCTGTTGGGACATATCCGAGCGTCGCTGGGAAGAAGAGCTACTGGTGAACGGAACTGCCATATCTCCTCTTGTCCACTCGACGAAGTAAGGCACTTGCTCGGAGGCCTGCAAATGGCGCACAACCTGTTCTGGTCACGTGATTAAAAAAATAAAAATAAAAAAAAAATGGTTCAAATGGCTCTGAGCACTATGGGACTTAACATCTAAGATCATCAGTCCTCTACAACTTAGAACTACTTAAACCAAACTAACCGAAGGACATCACACACACCCATGCCCGAGGCAGGATTCGAACCTTCGACCGCAGCGGTCGCGCGGTTCCGGACTGAAGCGCCTAGAATCGCTCGGCCACACAGGCCGGCCTCTTATAAAAGGTAAGGTATGTTTTTGTTCCGTGTATTGTAGTAAAACGAAATACGTCATCTTTGAAACAAGAAAACAGGCATGGCAAAACTGGAAATCACAGAAAACAGAAGAAAGCAGATTGAATTTCATTACAGTTAGAAAACTGGTAGATAAAAATATAAGAAGGATTAAGAAGACACTTAAAAAGAAAACTCTCCTCCAAATTGATGAAGAATTTACTAAAACCAACACAAGAAGCTTTTACAGACCTTTCATACAAAGATTATCAAGATAGAAAGCACCCACCATGCAATTTCGAGATGTGAATGGGACCATGGCTCACAATTAAAAGTGGTATAAGACTGGGTTGCAAAAAGAAGAACCTTAAAGTAAATTGCATTGCTTTTGCAGATGATATGGCCCTGTTTGCTGAAGCAATGGAAGACGCACGGGAGCAAATTCTTGATCTTAAGAGACAAGTAGGTGAAATAGGTCTTCACTTCTCCTTTGAAGAAACCAAGATATTGACAAACATCAAGGACTCGTGTGAATACCTCGAAGTTCAAGAACAAAAGATTAAAATAGTAAAAGAATGGGAATATCTCGGAGAATGGATTAGTTGGAATGCTGGGGAAAGCAAAGCAATTGAATCCAGAAAAAATAAACTAGAATTGGTCTTCCAACCAATAAGAAATACATACAACAAAAAATCCCTTTCATGGGAGTCCAAAATTACGCTTTACAAGACAGTGATTAAGGCAGAAGCACTGTATACAGCAGAAACGTTAAACATGAATGGCAAAGGCCAAATGGAGAAACTTGAGCCACAGGAAAGAAAAATTTTAAGAAAAATTATAGGACCAAAATTTAAAGACAATAACATCATATACATAAAAAATGAAACTCTCCATAAGAAAATTGAAAAACTTTCAGATAATATGCGAAAAAGGAGGATACATTTATATGGTCATCTTTTCAGAATGAATTCCAAGAGATTAACCAAACAAATGTTTGACTTTTTCCATAACCGCAAAACGAAACTCAACTGGTTTAAAGAAACTGAGAAAGACCTAGTAGAATTAAAGATTTCAGAAAATTCACTTATCGATCGAACAGCTAAATTAATTACTAAAGATGAAAACATAAGGTTCCACGACAAATCTATACAAAAGTCCAAAGCCTTCATCTCGGAAGAAGAGAGAGAAAGATCAGAAAGAATGTAGAAATACTGGGCGCTAAGAAAAGAACAACGCACAAAGAAATGATTGATCCAGCGTACCCCAAAGAGGGTGAAACGAAAGAAGAATAAGAAAACGAAATATTTATGTTCATTGTTGTATCATGCTACTTAAATACAGGGTTATTACAAATGATTGAAGCGATTTCACAGCTCTACAATAACTTTATTATTTGAGATATTTTCACAATCATTTGTACACACATACAAAAACTCAAAAAGTTTTTAGGCATTCACAAATGTTCGATATGTGCCCCTTTAGTGATTCGGCGGACATCAAGCCGATAATCAAGTTCCTCCCACACTCGGCGCAGCATGTCCCCATCAATGAATTCGAAAGCATCGTTGATGCGAGCTCGCAGTTCTGGCACGTTTCTTGGTAGAGGAGGTTTAAACACTGAATCTTTCACATAACCCCACAGAAAGAAATCGCATGGGGTTAAGTCGGGAGAGCGTGGAGGCCATGACATGAATTGCTGATCATGATCTCCATCACGACCGATCCATCGGTTTTCCAATGCCGAACATCATGATGGAAGTGCGGTGGAGCACCATCCTGTTGAAAGATGAAGTCGGCGCTGTCGGTCTCCAGTTGTGGCATGAGCCAATTTTCCAGCATGTCCAGATACACGTGTTCAACCGTTTCTTCGCTCACTGCAGGCCGACCCGTTGATTTCCCCTTACAGAGGCATCCAGAAACTGCGCATACAATCGCCGAATGGAGTTAACAGTTGGTGGATCTTTGTTGAACTTCGTCCTGAAGTGTCGTTGCACTGTTATGACTGACTGATGTGAGTGCATTTCAAGCACGACATACGCTTTGTCGGCTCCTGTCGCCATTTTGTCTCACTGCGCTCTCGAGCGCTCTGGCGGCAGAAACCTGAAGTGCGGCTTCAGCCGAACAAAACTTCATGAGTTTTTCTACGTATCTGTAGTGTGTCGTGACCAAATGTCAATGAATGGAGCTACAGTGAATTTATGAAATCGCTTCAATTATTTGTAATAGTCCTGTATTTTTCCTGTCAATTTCGGTGGTATCCTATTGCAGATCCGAAGATAGTAGCATAGTACTGCCGAAACTGCTTACGTAGATGTAATAAATGCTTTATTAGAGATTTTGGCATTTGAAAGTATCTTGGGAGTCTACATTTAATATCCAGACCTGCCGGCGAAGATTCTGCTCAACAAAAGGAAAAGCGCGTGGTAACGGAAAAACACTTTCAGTGCGTTCATAGACAGTACCAATATTAATAAAGTTCCCAGAAAGTTTGGAAGACAGGGACGAGGTACTGGCGGGATTAAAGCCGTGAGGGCGGGGCGTGAGTCGTGCTTGGTTATCTCAAATGGTAGACCACTTCCCCGCGAAATGCAAAGGTCCCGAGTTCGAGTCTCGGTCCGCACACAGTTTTAATCAGCCAAGAGGTTTCATTAATAAAGTTATTACCCAGCACCCTGTTAATACGGCACCATAGGCTACAGAGCTTATAGTATCCGCACTGAGGAAAAGCTGAACAAACAAATGTCGATTACCGTTGTCGCTTTTCAAAGTATCACATCACTCGCGACGTAGAACAACTTACGATGCTGCAGTGCATGTGTTATTCCGATTTACGAACCAAAGTTCCTTATGACATGCACGTATGTCGGAATGAACAGGCACTGCGACTACAGCCTTTATAAATACATGAAATATATTCGCACTTGCGAATATGAATAACCATCAGCTGTATAACTGACAGACGAAAATAAAAATTTGTGCCGGGTCGAGGCTCGAACCCGGGTTTCCCGCTTACCACGAGCGGTCGCCTTACCGTTTGGCTGTGCGAGCACGACTCACGGCCAGACCCAAACATCCTTATGTCGTCACCCATGTGTCTCTACAACCTGTACTCGTACATCCATTATGTATGTTCCCGTGCAGAAGAGACATGGATAAATAAGATATTGCAGTGCTTGTGTTATTCCGAATTACGGTGGAAAGTTCTTCGGACACAAATTTTCATTATAAAAAAAAAAAAAATGGTTCAAATGGCTCTGAGCGCTATGGGACTTAACATCTATGGTCATCAGTCCCCTAGAACTTAGAAATACTTAAACCTAACTAACGTAAGGACAGCACACAACACCCAGTCATCACGAGGCAGAGAAAATTCCTGACCCCGCCGGGAATCGAACCCGGGCGTGGGAAGCGAGAACGCTACCGCACGACCACGAGCTGCGGACTTTTCATTATCGTCATTCCATTATACGGCTGATGGTTGTCCATATTCGCAACTGCGAATATATTTCGTATGTAGAAGAACTTTGACAAATTCTCTAAAATAGACTCCGTGTCAAACCACCAGCCAATTTAAATGCGATATGCACACAGAACAAACATTCCGCGTAGTGGACAGGTAATGCGTTATAGTGTAGGATGTGCGGTATAAGTGATATTCGCTGTCTGATGTAAACTCACTGACATACCAAACAAAAAGCAGTAGGCACTTCAAATCTTCAAGAAACGAATGACAAGCGTATTGAGTAACTGCATTTCGCTGCCAGCGCCTCCTGCACTGTCGTGTCACTCTACCTTCGGTTTAATGCACTCAGAGCCGCGGAAATCGAGCAGCACACTCTCACTGCTCGTCTTCCACTCGCGTTGTTCAGAGGGCTGGAGGGAGGCTGCTGCACGAACAGCCGTGGACTGCAGGCGGCGCTGACCCCGGCCGCTTATATAAACAGCACGCGCCTGCCGCTGCCGGCGAGTCGGGTGTCGCTCGTATCTGCCAGTTAGCAGGTAATCGTCGTCCTGTTTTAATTAACGTATAATTATCAGCTTCCCACATTGCACAACCACAAAATTAGAAGCAGAGCAAAACTAGAAGCAAAGCTGGACGGCATTTAGCGGCACG
The DNA here is from genome assembly GCF_023864275.1 of Schistocerca cancellata. Classification (NCBI taxonomy): domain Eukaryota; kingdom Metazoa; phylum Arthropoda; class Insecta; order Orthoptera; family Acrididae; genus Schistocerca; species Schistocerca cancellata. The sequence continues at coordinate 14,607,850 of NC_064634.1, forward strand.
CATATTCGTGCTACATGTTCTGTAGGAAGCAAAAAATGCCTCGAGTGGATTGGGAACTGTATTGCATCTTAACACGCGTACCAACTTGACGTTCACTAAGTCTCATATTACGCAAATTGTTGGCTTATTGCAGAACAAATATTTTTGTTCGTAGTGACCGGCCGGAGTGGCCGTGCGGTTCTAGGTGCTACAGTCTGGAACCGTGAGACCGCTACGGTCACAGGTTCGAATCCTGCCTCGGGCATGGATGTGTGTGATGTCCTTAGGTTAGTTAGGTTTAAGTAGTTCTAAGTTCTAGGGGACTGATGACCTCAGAAGTTAAGTCCCATGGTACTCAGAGCCATTTGAACCATTTTTGAAACTTCGAATGTCGACGGCATCCACTGTGTGTCGTCTTGAGTTCGGTACTGTTCGTTTCTGATCCTTTTTTGGATGAGTTAGTCACTCGTTAACAGTGATCCGCAGCAGTACGGATGGGTTGACTGACGGAGAGTTTGCCGAATTTACGTGTACTGCTTCACTGAATGCAGTTGAACGGCGGCACGACAACACTCAGCTGAGGTGTTCTCCCATTGAAGCAACCGCAGTAAAACGCTTTTGGGTCTGCGAGAGTGCGTATCTCTGTTGTTGTATTTAAGTCATTTCCAATGTTCTGAAGGTATTTTCCCATAAATAAAAGTAACTCCTGTTACAAACTCCACAAACAACCGAAGCCAACATACAACAGAAGTAGGTATGTTGTCCTCGATGGCAAGTGCTTGTCAGAAACAATAATATGATCATGAGTGCCCAGGGAATGCGGACCGCAGTTACTTTCTGTATACATAAATGATCTGGCGGGAAAGATAAGCAGCAGTCTGACGGAGGAGGATAGAAGACAAAGTTTCTTGTTCGTATGATGTATGGCAGCCAGCTCTAAATGTAGAAGATGCAGGTTAATGCAGTAAGTAGGAAAAACAAAGCTGTGGTGTTCTGAATACAGCATTGTGGGGTGCTGCTTAACACAATCGCGTCGATTAAATGTCTGGGCGTAACGTTGCAAAGCGATACGAAATGGACTGAGTGTGTGAGGACTGCAGTGGGGAAGGAAAATGGTCGTCTTAGGTTTAATGGGAAAATTTTAGGAACGGGTGGTTCGTCTGCAAAGGAGACGGCATTTAGGACACTCCTGCGACCCACTGTTTAGTGCTGTTTGCGTGTTTGGGATCCGAACCGGGTCGGATTAAAGGAAGCAATTCAGAGGCGAACTACTGGATTTTTTTACTGGGGGGTTCGAACAACGAGCAACTATTACGGTGCTGCTTCGGGAACTCAAAATGGGAATCACTGGAGGTATGGTGATGTTCATTTCGAACAGTTTTGGGAAATGTAGAGAACCGACATCTGAAGCTGACTGCAGAACGATTCTACTGCCACCAACGTACATCTCGCGTAAGGACCGTGAAGAGAATGTTAGAGACATTAGGGCTCATGCAGAGGCATATACACTCCTGGAAATGGAAAAAAGAACACATTGACACCGGTGTGTCAGACCCACCATACTTGCTCCGGACACTGCGAGAGGGCTGTACAAGCAATGATCACACGCACGGCACAGCGGACACACCAGGAACCGCGGTGTTGGCCGTCGAATGGCGCTAGCTGCGCAGCATTTGTGCACCGCCGCCGTCAGTGTCAGCCAGTTTGCCGTGGCATACGGAGCTCCATCGCAGTCTTTAACACTGGTAGCATGCCGCGACAGCGTGGACGTGAACCGTATGTGCAGTTGACGGACTTTGAGCGAGGGCGTATAGTGGGCATGCGGGAGGCCGGGTGGACGTACCGCCGAATTGCTCAACACGAGGGGCGTGAGATCTCCACAGTACATCGATGTTGTCGCCAGTGGTCGGCGGAAGGTGGACGTGCCCGTCGACCTGGGACCGGACCGCAGCGACGCACGGATGCACGCCAAGACCGTAGGATCCTACGCAGTGCCGTAGGGGACCGCACCGCCACTTCCCAGCAAATTAGGGACACTGTTGGTCCTGGGGTATCGGCGAGGACCATTCGCAACCGTCTCCATGAAGCTGGGCTACGGTCCCGCACACCGTTAGGCCGTCTTCCGCTCACGCCCCAACATCGTGCAGCCCGCCTCCAGTGGTGTCGCGACAGGCGTGAATGGAGGGACGAATGGAAACGTGTCGTCTTCAGCGATGAGAGTCGCTTCTGCCTTGGTGCCAATGATGGTCGTATGCGTGTTTGGCGCCGTGCAGGTGAGCGCCACAATCAGGACTGCATACGACCGAGGCACACAGGGCCAACACCCGGCATCATGGTGTGGGGAGCGATCTCCTACACTGGCCGTACACCACTGGTGATCGTCGAGGGGACACTGAATAGTGCACGGTACATCCAAACCGTCATCGAACCCATCGTTGTACCATTCCTAGACCGGCAAGGGAACTTGCTGTTCCAACAGGACAATGCACGTCCGCATGTATCCCGTGCCACCCAACGTGCTCTAGAAGGTGTAAGTCAACTACCCTGGCCAGCAATATCTCCGGATCTGTCCCCCATTGAACATGTTTGGGACTGGATGAAGCGTCATCTCACGCGGTCTGCACGTCCAGCACGAACGCTGGTCCAACTGAGGCGCCAGGTGGAAATGGCATGGCAAGCCGTTCCACAGGACTACATCCAGCATCTCTACGATCGTCTCCATGGGAGAACAGCAGCCTGCATTGCTGCGAAAGGTGGATATACACTGTACTAGTGCCGACATTGTGCATGCTGTGTTGCCTGTGTCTATGTGCCTGTGGTTCTGTCAGTGTGATCATGTGATGTATCTGACCCCAGGAATGTGTCAATAAAGTTTCCCCTTCCTGGGACAATGAATTCACGGTGTTCTTATTTCAATTTCCAGGAGTGTAGATAGTCGTTTTTCCCTCGCTCTATTTGCGAGTGGAACAGGAAAGGAAACGACTAGTAGTGATGCAGGATACTCCGTGCCAAGCGCCGTACAGTCGCTTTCGGAGCAGGTACGCAGATCACTACTCTGTTACGAGCCGCTGGACAAAACAGCTCGTATTCCCCGGAAGAACCTCCGAAATTTTGTCTGTGGTCTTATAGTTCACCCTGGTTACCAACACCAATTAGAATAACAACCACCATCACCACCATATTGTGATGTACTTACCTTTAAAGATCGACGTTACATTACAGTTACGGAAGCTTCTGAAAACCACACTGAATGACAGAATGCAATCTGTCAAAGAAACACGACTAGGATGTCTTGAGCTTCTGGTTTAAAGATCAATACAAGAATTGTTATTCCATCCGTGCTATCGGTATAATTTACAGTTAAAGACTTCCTTTCGTCACTCACCCTTTTATTCCTGTGGGTCGTCTCTTCCAACTGACAACTGAACGCATCTAATTACTCTCTTCTTTTACCTCTTTTCTATCTTTGTTTCGAGGTTTTGCTAGTTACAAAATATCGAAAATAGCATTCTGCTTCTCTAAGTGTATTAATTAACTAGGCAAATGAACTAAATTAACCACGAAATGTTTCACTGCTAAGTACAGTGCAGAGTCAAAGAAACTGATATGCATGCTTAATACCGTGTAGGGCAGGCTGTTCCAGCTAGTCGGCTCCGTCGTGAGCCGCGGAGCGCTCCCTGCTCCAGGGAGCCGTGTCGCTCGCTGTGACCATTCAAAGTGGGCCGGCACGCCGGCAGGTGGCACGGCAGGCTGTGAGGCAGGCGGCAAGGCAAGCGTTTTGATGTGCCAGCTGCGTCTTACAAGACCGACAACCTCGTACTCTTAGCTGCTAAGACGTGGTGACGTGCTACACCAGGAAATACGATGTTCAGGAAATAAATAAGGAACAACTGTTTTACAAATTTATTGGGCCTCTTTAGCTTGACATTTTCTTTTCATTACAAGATCGGAAATATCTGGCGTCAAAGTGTTCGCAGCGTTAATGCGGAGGATGGCCTTTATTGTTGCATCCTGAAGAAACGATCGTTCCTTACTTTTTACTCTTTTCATTGCTGAGAAAAGCTGCTCACAACAATACGTAGATCCCATAATGCAGATGATCTGAGCGGCATCGTTGTGAAGCTTGGTAAATGTTTTTTGCTGTAATGAACGATACCGTCGTGACAAATCCAACGTGTTGTAGTACCTCTCTTTCAACAAAGTTGAATTTTGCAAATCAATAATCTCCAACTGAAGTGACGATGACAAGTCATCGGGGGAAACTGAGAAAGGAGTGCTGAACACCGTAAGTTCCATTTCCAAACTAGTGAGATCTCGGAATCGTGTTTCAAACGACGTGATGAGCTGCTTTAACTTTGCTTGGTAATCGCCGAAAGTAGTACCTTCAGGTAGTTTTAAAGAAGCAAGACGATTGAAGAACGTTAAATGTCCATTACTCATCTGCCTCTCAAATAAACGTAACTTTTCCATGAACGCTTTGATCTGGTCGTGCATGTCAACGATTAGCTGCCCTTTGCCCTGCAATGACAGATTTAAATTATTCAGATGCATAGTTACGTCAGCTAAGAACGCCAGGTCTGATATCCATTTTATATCTTTCAGACAACGCATTTATTCCCCTTTCATTTCGAGAAGAAGGGATATTTCCTCACGAATGGCAAAGAAAACATCAAGAACTTTTCCCCGACTCAGCCAACGAACTGTACTGTGGTAAGGTATATCCCCATATTCCGCTTCCATATCTTTCAGGAATTCTTTGAATTGGCGATGATTCATACCGTGACGCCGCACAAAATTCACACATTTCACGACATCTTTCATTAGGCCACCTAGCTCTACTGTTTCAGCACACAGTGCCTCTTGGCGAACAAAACAATGAAGAGTCAAAATGTCTTTCCCGAATTCGTCCCTGAGTTTATTTTTCAAACGAGAAGCAAAACCTTGGTGACGCCCGATCATTTGTGGTGCAGCGTCTGTCGCTACAGAATGGAGCTTATCCCACGGGAAGTCCATATTGTCCATTGATTCACAAACAGCTTCAAAAATGTCACGTCCTGTTGCGGTGTAATCGAGTGGTACCACATCCAAGAGTTCTTTAGATACTTGCAGCTCCATGTCGACACCACACACAAACACTGCCAGCTGAGCACAGTCCGATATGTCGGTGCTTTCGCCAAGCGCTAGCTAAAATGCAACAAAGCTCTCCGCTTTTTCCCTGAGCTGTGTCTCTAAAACCGCTGCCATATTCAGGATTTGACGAGACATTGTTTGCTTCGACAGGCAAACTCAGGCAAACCCCTTCAATTGCCTGCACCTCCCTTGGAAACAAACATTCTGCAACTGCTACCATGCACGATTTTACGAGTGGTCCCACCGAAAACGGCTTGTCACCGGTCGCAAAGACGTGAGCGATCCTGTAGCTTGCTCGAATTGCAGGTTCAATAGTGTTTTCTCCGCTCTCATTCACCTGAAAATTATAAACGCATTACAGAACACGAACTACGTTGCATGTTTCGATACCCTCCGTATTACGCCTCCTGGTATGTCGTTCTTAAGCCTGGCTAACAATTCTCTGCGTGCAACGCCTTCTACCTGATCGTAGTGCGCTGTGTGAAGACGTGTATAATGTCGGTGTATATTTTACCTCCTTGCAGAATTAAATACTTTATGACATACAAGACACTGCGGACGACCATCCCTCTCAGTGAATAGAAAGGTATCCTCCAATAGAGGTACAGGGCTCCTGCGGCTAGTCATAGCTGTCATTGAACACGGATTATTGCGTCAGTTGCGGCTGCATGCGGCCAGGGGGCAGTGAGTTCGCTTTCCCCCTCCACGCGGGCTCCGAGCTGCCGCAGTGAGCGCTCCGGAGCGCTCCGGCTCCCTGGAGCTCGGGTGGAACAGCCTGGTGTAGGGCCTCCGCGAGCACGCAGAAGTGCCGCAACATGACGTGGCATGGACTCGACTACTGTCTGAAGTAGTGCTGGAGGGAATTGGCGCCATGAATCCTGCAGGGCGGTCCATAAATCCGTAAGATGGTTGGAGATCTCTTCTGAACAGCACGTTGCAAGGTATCCCAGATATGCTCAATAATGTTCATGCCTGGGGATTTTGGTGGCCAGCGGAAGTGTTTAAACTGCGAAGGGTGTTCCTGGAGACACTCTGTAGCAATCCAAGAAGTTTAGAGTGTCGCATTGTCCTGCTGGAATTGGACAAGTTCGTCGGAATGCACAATGGACATGAATGGATGCAGGTGATCACACAGGATGGTTACGTATGTGTCACCTGTAAGAGTAGTATCTAGACGTATCAGGGGTCCCATATCACTCCAACTGCACACGCCCCACGCCATTACAGAGCCTCCACCAGCTTGACCAGTCCCCTGCTGACACATAGTGTCCATGGATTCATGAGGTTGTTTCCATACCAGTACACGTTCATCCCCGCGATACAGTTTGAAACGGGACTCGTCCGACCAGGCAACATGTTTCCGTTCACCAACAGTCCAACGTCGGTGTTGACGGGCGCAGGTGAAGCGTAAAGCTTTGTGTCGTGCAGTAATCAAGGGTACACGAGTGGGTCTTCGGCTCCGAAAGCCGATATCGATGATATTTCATTGAATGGTTCGCACTCTGACACTTGTTGATGGCCCAGCAGTGAAATCTACAGCAATTTGCGAAAGGGTTGAACTTCTGTCACGTTGAACAATTCTGGTCAGTTGCCGTTGGTCCCATTCTCACAGGAACTTTTTCGCCCCCCAACGATGTCGGAGATTTGATGTTTTACCGAATTCCTGATATTCACGGTACACTAGTGAAATGGTCGTATGGGAAAATTCTCTCTTCATCGCTACCTCGGAGATGCTATGTCCCATCGCCCGTGCGCCGACTATAGCAACACGTTCAAACTCATTGAAATCATGATGTCCTGCCACTGTAGATGTAACAACTGGGCCGGACAGTTGTTGCCTTATGTTGGCAATGCCGACCTCAGTGCCGTTTTCTGCCTGTTTACATATGTCTGTATTTGAATACAGTTACGAGTACAATAACGTAGCCACTGGAATAGCGCATCGCTATGGGATGACATAATTGCCCAACGAAGACTGAATCCCGAATCGTATCATCCCTTACACTTTCCTGCTGTGCAGTGGACCGTAACTGGGTCAACTTGTTTTAAGTAACGAACCAAGAACAGTTGCCAAAGTAACATCAGTTGAAAGACAGCTGAAATGAATCAACCGAAATAGTGATGGGTATCGCGATCGTGGACAGTATTTGAATATATTCAGGGATCACGTAATATACATCTGTTGTCCGCTCCAGATACAGATCACCATAAGACAGCGGTGGAAGACGAAGGAGGGTGCGGGGGGGGGGGGGGGGTAGAAGAGGAGGGAGGAGCAGAAAAACAAGAACAAGAACAAGAAGAGGAAGAGGCGCAGAAAGAAATCCTAAGTGGTGGCAGAGAATGGAGTGATGGGAGGACCGGACGGTGAAACAGGTGGTAGTTAGTGGGGAGGGGGAGTGGAATAACTAGTCCCTCGCGTCATGTGCTGAACTTAGCAGTGCTTCTGCACGATCCGACTTCTTATAGGAAAAGTAGTGTTTTCCTACTTGCTTTCTATTTCGGCTCCACAACACATGTGCGTTGCTTTTTTCTTTTGAAGATTCTTTTTGGAAAATGTTGTTGCCTAATCCAAGGTGCGGTGCACTTAATGGAGCTTAGTTATTGTCTGTTTCCTCTCCTTCTCCACGATAAGTCTTACGAGACGAAAGTAAAATTTATGAACTGAAAACTTTCTACAAGAAGGTGTGAAGTTGGCCAGATTATGTAAACGGCTTTTGTGTGCCGTTCGTTTCCATTCCTGAGGCATTTTACAACTTCAGAACTAAATCAACTTCCTGAAACTCATATATCTTAAGTAGCAAGTGATGCAAAGTTAGGCGAAGAGCAATGTCACTGAACACTTCGGGCATCTACAGGGTGTTTCAAAAATGACCGGTATATTTGAAACGGCAATAAAAACTAAACGAGCAGCGATAGAAATACACCGTTTGTTGCAATATGCTTGGGACAACAGTACATTTTCAGGCAGACAAACTTTCGAAATTACAGTAGTTACAATTTTCAACAACAGATGGCGCTGCGGTCTGGGAAACTCTATAGTACGATATTTTCCACATATCCACCATGCGTAGTAATAATATGGTGTAGTCTCTGAATGAAATTACCAGAAACCTTTGACAACGTGTCTGGCGGAATGGCTTCACATGCAGATGAGATGTACTGCTTCAGCTGTTCAATTGTTTCTGGATTCTGGCGGTACACCTGGTCTTTCAAGTGTCCCCACAGAAAGAAGTCACAGGGGTTCATGTCTGGCGAATAGGGAGGCCAATCCACGCCGCCTCCTGTATGTTTCGGATAGCCCAAAGCAATCACACGATCATCGAAATATTCATTCAGGAAATTAAAAACGTCGGCCGTGCGATGTGGCCGGGCACCATCTTGCATAAACCGCGAGGTGTTCGCAGTGTCGTCTAAGGCAGTTTGTACCGCCACAAATTCACGAAGAATGTCCAGATAGCGTGATGCAGTAATCGTTTCGGATCTGAAAAATGGGCCAATGATTCCTTTGGAAGAAATGGCGGCCCAGACCAGTACTTTTTGAGGATGCAGGGACGATGGGACTGCAACATGGGGCTTTTCGGTTCCCCATATGCGCCAGTTCTGTTTATTGACGAAGCCGTCCAGGTAAAAATAAGCTTCGTCAGTAAACCAAATGCTGCCCACATGCATATCGCCGCCATCAATCCTGTGCACTATATCGTTAGCGAATGTCTCTCATGCAGCAATGGTAGCGGCGCTGAGGGGTTGCCGCGTTTGAATTTTGTATGGATATAGGTGTAAACTCTGGCGCATGAGACGATACGTGGACGTTGGCGTCATTCGGACCGCAGCTGCAACACGGCGAACGGAAACCCGAGGCCGCTGTTGGATCACCTGCTGCACTAGCTGCGCATTGCCCCCTGTGGTTGCCGTACGCGGCCGCCCTACCTTTCCAGCACGTTCATCCGTCACGTTCCCAGTCCGTTGAAATTTTTCAAACAGATCCTTTATTGTATCGCTTTTCGGTCCTTTGGTTACATTAAACCTCCGTTGAAAACTTCGTCTTGTTGCAACAACACTGTGTTCTAGGCGGTGGAATTCCAACACCAGAAAAATCCTCTGTTCTAAGGAATAAACCATGTTGTCTACAGCACACTTGCACGTTGTGAACAGCACACGCTTACAGCAGAAAGACGACGTACAGAATGGCGCACCCACAGACTGCGTTCTCTTCTATATCTTTCACATCACTTGCAGCGCCATCTGTTGTTGAAAATTGTAACTACTGTAATTTCGAAAGTTTGTCCGCCTAAAAATGTACTGTTGTTCCAAACATATTGCAACAAACGGTGTATTTCTATCGCTGCTCGTTTAGTTTTTATTGCCGTTTCAAATATACCGGTCATTTTTGAAACACCCTGTACTGGCAGTACCAAGGTAATCTGCACCGCCCGGGCAATGAACGAATTAGAGATAACACCCTTATTTGTCCCAATAATTGTGATGGTTCAGCGATGTATTTGTGTAAAACCCGTGTCCTCAGAAGTTAATTTGTTTCGTATTTTTTAACAGCCCATTTTCGACCCTTGAAGTATTTTGCAAGTAAACTCCGGCGCAGGAAGGCGCTAGTCTTTCAGTATCCTAGTAAGAGGCCGAGGACTGGCATTCGCGTTACCTACGGACGGGGCATATGTGATTGTCGACTTCACATCACCGCCACAACATTACTCTCAGATTTTTGCATGATTAGTGCCTCTAATTGTCACTAGTACTACATTCTTATATTTTGGCAATTGCACAACTATACACGTATCTACATCAAGAGCTAGTCACCAGTCACTGGAGCAGATTGATATTTAGACTAGTCCCGATTCGATATAACTATGAATTTGGCCAGGAATGTAAAATAGTGTATGTGGTTTGTGAAGTTGCACGATCGTTTCAGTTGCCACTTAGAATATTCTGCAGTCACTTTCATTTACCTTAGTGAAATCTGGCAGTTAATTTTACAACAAAAGGCGACCGTATTCCGACAGCATCACCATAGACGGGTGCACTGTAATGCAGTCCAACGCTGCAGTTTGACACAACTAATGATTCGCTGCTTTTGCGAAATTTAGATTTTTCATTGTCGAAATACTATCACATGGGTGTAGTCAGAGAGAGAGGAAAAACAATTGTCATTCATTACTGATTTATTTTACCTATCCTGTGGAAGTTCCTGATTATCGTGTAGACTTGATCGGATTCTATGGTCATGGACGTTTCCTGACTATTTTCATATCATGTTTTTATACTTCTAGATGTGACGTCTTCCTTTATTCGGTTTGAGATTAAATTTTTCGTCGTTGTTTTGTTCCTATTTTTATTTATTAATATGCCATTTATATCTGGCTTTAAATGTGTTCCAGCTGTGTTCTATACACCGGGTCTTGCTACGCTGACGTTTGTTACTGGCACACTCTTCCAGCCACGAATTCTCTTTGGTTTCATGGAAGCGTGGTTTTATCGTGTACTGAGTTTATAATACTTGGAAAGTAAACAGCGAAACAGTTACAGCGCAGGCAAAAATAGCAAATTTCAGTTCCACAGAGTACAAATACACGAATCTAACGACTTATCGTACACGCTAGCATCAGTAAAAAATCACAAGAAACACTCTAAAATGTTATAGGAGTCAAGTCAAGCGAATTTCCACAAGTGCTAGAGATATCGGCTTAAACTTAAAAAATTGATGTACACGCAATACAGTTAATAACTAAGAAGAAAACCCCGATCTTTCATATTTTGTTTTAAAAACAGCTCATATAGTATATTTCTGACATTGTCGGTATGGGGACGATCTTCAGTATACGGTCACCGAAGACAAGTTCACAAGCCAAGGTCGCTAAAAAAGCATTTTATAGGATGACAGGTTTATTGTAAAACATTAGATCCGAGCATGACAGCGTGGTTCTTTTGGAACCGGTCATCCAATAAATGTTCTAATGTGTGTGTGTGTGTTCCTAAGGGACCAAACTGCCGAGGTCACCGGTCCCTAGACTTACACACTACTTAAATTAACACACAACTAAACAACACACACAGCCATACCCGAGGGAGGACTCGAACCTCCGGCGGGAGGGGTCGCGCAATCCGTGACATGGTGCCTCTAACCGCGCGGCGGTCAACCAATAAAATGCTTCCATAGAGGTCTCAGCTTGTGAAGTTTTCTTTATTTGACAGTCGAAAGAGTGCTGCTGTTGCGTGCGTGTGCGCGTGAGTGAAGCCGCCGGCTGAGGGAGCGCCGCCTAGTGTACAGAGCGCCAGCGTGCGTACCTACTGCGGGCAGCGCAGACACAGACACGCCCCTCCTTGCTCTGCAGTCAGTCCTCTGCGACTGCCGCCACGCAATTCGAGTTGTGCTCACGTAACTTCTGCTCGCCGAGTGAAAGTCGATTACTTTCAAATTTCCACCTCCCCTACCTCCCACTCTTTCCTTAATTCCACTTCGCTGTTTCTCTCTCTTGGTCCTGTTCTTCAGTGAGACGCCATTTCTGTAAGCTTAGGCTGTCGCAACGACTAGTGGCCTATAAACATTGGTCTAAAGTATTTTGACATCTTGTTCTCATGCCTTAGAAGACAGCAATCACTGGACAGTAGATTAGTGAGCAGCTGAACATTCACGGTGAATTTAGTCTGAGCTCTAAGTGGTTTAAGGTAAATTCACCCACGCTCTCTCTCTCTCTCTCTCTCTCTCTCTCTCTCTCTCTCTCTCTCTCTGTAATCTGCAAGCCACTTCCCGAAGAACGACGTGCCTCTCTTGGACCTTTACGGTCGCCTGATAGGTCTGGAATGTACGAGGCGCATCTCAAAATTTCGGTGGATGGTCTCGGAAAATAAAGATAACAAGAATTGTAAATGGAATACACTTACTAGCTTTCAAAGAAAGCACTGTTTGCTACAACGCGCTGCTAACTTCGACTGTAAAGCTGTTGGAAACTGTCAGCAAACACGTTTTGTGAAATCTCTCGAAGCACCGTTGTGGCGCCTTGTTGGAAATCAGAAACGTCTGCGGTTGCTCGCGAACAGTAGTGCTAGTAACTGTCTTCGCTTATCTTCAACTGTTCTGCCCTCATTCTCAAAGACAGCCGCCGTTTCCCGCAAGCCTAGGTCGTTCTCGTTCGATGTTGTCTGGGACTGTGCGTGTTGACCCAGACACGGTTCATTCCACACACCGTCCTTTCCGTATCTAGAAACCGCTCACTCAAACACTTTTTACTGACTGGTTGATTACGGTATACTTGCATTAACATTCCACGAGTCTCCGACACCGTTTTCCCTAATTTGAAGCAAACTTCATGTTAAAGTGTTGCTCCATTTTGCAGTAACACGAGTGTGACACACCGATCAAGCTGGCGCAGTTGTTACCACTCTGGACTCACGTCCGGCCATCCTGATTTAGGTTTTCCGCGATTTCCCTAAATCGCTCGAGGCAAATGCCGGGATGGTTCCTTCGAAAGGGCACGGCCGACTTCCTTCCCCATTCTTCCCTAAGCCGGTAGAACCGCTGACATGGCTGTTTGGTCCCCCCCCCCCCCACCCAAATCAATCAACCAACCACCCAACCACACAACGAGTGTGACAGATGCTTGCAGGGTTCGGCGGCTGTCTTTGAGAACGAGAGCAGAAGAGCTGTAGATAAGCAAAGACACTGTGAGCCCTGTTCTTCGCGAATATTCGCAGGCGTTGCAGATATCCAACAACGCGTGACCACCGTGCCTCGAGCGATTCCACAAGAAGCGTGTGCTGGCGGTTTCCAAAACCTGTATCAGCAGTGTGTTGTAGGTAATGAAGATTACTTTGAGCGTTAGTAAAGGTATTTTGTTTATAAACGTTGCTTCCTTCGAAACTTCCTGGCAGATTAAAACTGTGTGCCGGACCGAGATTCGAACTCGGGACCTTTGCCTTTCGCGGGCAAGTGCTCTACCAACTGAGCTACCCAAGCACGACTCACGCCCCGTCCTCACAGCTGTACTTCTGCCAGTACCTCGTCTCCTACCTTCCAAACTTTACAGAAGCTCTCCTGCGAACCTTGGTAGAGCACTTGCCCGCGAAAGGCAAAGGTCCCGAGTGCGAGTCTCGGTCCGGCACACAGTTTTCATCTGCTAGGAAGTTTCATATCAGCGCACACTCCGCTGCAGAGTGAAAATCTCATTCTGGTTGTTTCCTTTATTTTCTGAGATCACCGAACTTTTCAGACGCACCTTGTAGATGATTGACAACTTGTTAAGTTGTGGTCCTCCAAAACCAATATCAAAGATGAACTCCACGTAAGAGGTACTTCAGAGCTACGTTCGTACCTTCTTTGATGCACTCGTGCTACGTTTAAGAGCCTCCGGTAGCAACACAATGGTGCATCAATCAATACTGAATAGGTGTACATTTCTGTAATAATAGTCATTTGTGTGTTCTCATGGATGTAATCTGCGGCACGTTTTTTCCTTGGTGTTCCTCTTCGCGAAAATTTGCGTACCGAGCAAAAACTGCTAGTGCTCGTGTGCACGTATGCATGCATGCATGCGTAAGTTCATGCTGTGAAATGTGTGACACCATTTTTACCCTTGTAACTTTGATTTTGCCAGGTCATGCCACTTCGATGTAGCCAGTAAAAATACGTCAAAGACTTGTATTGATGTCTAGAATGCATTGTTATTAGTTTGTCACTAGGACGGTTACATACACACATTAATACAGAACTGCGTTTATCCGTAGTGCATTTTTACCGCCGATTCGGCGAGAGGTACAATGCATGTTCAAAATACACTCCTGGAAATTGAAATAAGAACACCGTGAATTGATTGTCCCAGGAAGGGGAAACTTTATTGACACATTCCTGGGGTCAGATACATCACATGATCACACTGACAGAACCACAGGCACATAGACACAGGCAACAGAGCATGCACAATGTCGGCACTAGTACAGTGTATATCCACCTTTCGGAGCAATGCAGGCTGCTATTCTCCCATGGAGACGATCGTAGAGATGCTGGATGTAGTCCTGTGGAACGGCTTGCCATGCCATTTCCACCTGGCGCCTCAGTTGGACCAGCGTTCGTGCTGGACGTGCAGACCGCGTGAGACGACGCTTCATCCAGTCCCAAACATGCTCAATGGGGGACAGATCCGGAGATCTTGCTGGCCAGGGTAGTTGACTTACACCTTCTAGAGCACGTTGGGTGGCACGGGATACATGCGGACGTGCATTGTCCTGTTGGAACAGCAAGTTCCATTGCCGGTCTAGGAATGGTAGAACGATGGGTTCGATGACGGTTTGGATGTACCGTGCACTATTCAGTGTCCCCTCGACGATCAGCAGTGGTGTACGGCCAGTGTAGGAGATCGCTCCCCACACCATGATGCCGGGTGTTGGCCCTGTGTGCCTCGGTCGTATGCAGTCCTGATTGTGGCGCTCACCTGCACGGCGCCAAACACGCATACGACCATCATTGGCACCAAGGCAGAAGCGACTCTCATCGCTGAAGACGACACGTCTCCATTCGTCCCTCCATTCACGCCTATCGCGACACCACTGGAAGCGGGCTGCACGATGTTGGGGCGCGAGCGGAAGACGGCCTAACGGTGTGCGGGACCGTAGCCCAGCTTCATGGAGACGGTTGCGAATGGTCCTCGCCGATACCCCAGGAGCAACAGTGTCCCTAATTTGCTGGGAAGTGGCGGTGCGGTCCCCTACGGCACTGCGTAGGATCCTACGGTCTTGGCGTGCATCCGTGCGTCGCTGCGGTCCGGTCCCAGGTCGACGGGCACGTGCACCTTCCGCCGACCACTGGCGACAACATCGATGTACTGTGGAGACCTCACGCCCCACGTGTTGAGCAATTCGGCGGTACGTCCACCTGGCCTCCCGCATGCCCACTATACGCCCTCGCTCAAAGTCCGTCAACTGCACATACGGTTCACGTCCACGCTGTCGCGGCATGCTACCAGTGTTAAAGACTGCGATGGAGCTCCGTATGCCACGGCAAACTGGCTGACACTGACGGCGGCGGTGCACAAATGCTGCGCAGCTAGCGCCATTCGACGGCCAACACCGCGGTTCCTGGTGTGTCCGCTGTGCCGTGCGTGTGATCATTGCTTGTACAGCCCCCTCTCGCAGTGTCCGGAGCAAGTATGGTGGGTCTGACACACCGGTGTCAATGTGTTCTTTTTTCCATTTCCAGGAGTGTAGTTATAACTGAAGAAAAAATAGGTACGAAGAGATAGACTCTTAACAGACCGAGATGACACCATTTTTCCCTCAGTACCTTCCATTTATGGATGTTACCAGTAGTACGCAGTACCCGCGTCAGGCTGTCTGTGGTGGGAAGGGCAGGGCCAACAGGAGGTTAGACATCATTCGTGTTGTGACTTTTCTCTTTATTTTAACAGAACACACTAAGTTACATTTATTAAACATATATTGGAAAAACTCCTCCAATGGTACTGACTACTAAGAATCAGAATAATTTACAATCATAAAAGTGTAACACACTTATTAATAGAAAACAGATTAAATACAATAATAAAAACTGTAGCAGTACAATAAAAGAGCTAAAAAAATTTTTCTCGACAGAAAATTTAAGATTTACCGTCCAAAATGGAAGTATACTCTGCAAATAGCACCACATAAGAAAATTACTATACCGCCTGGCAGTGGAGGTGATCAAGGCACGCTAGAAAAATAACCAGAAAACTGTTGATGTGAAATACTGCGTTCTGAATGGTACAAATAGTCATTGAGAACCTTCATGAAATTACCACATCTCACATGTCGTAGTGCCCTGCCAGTGCACAAACCAACAGTACATGTAACGAGCAAGATTAATAAACGTTCAGCTGTCTAATGTTTTCTTAAGTTTCGAATGCTCCTCTGATCCTGTATCTACTTTTATATTTACTAAACGCTTATTTCGAACTTGTATGGATACGTTATTACTCGTTAGTTCGAATGGTTCAAATGGCTCTGAGCACTATGGGACGTAACATCTGAGGTCATCAGTCCCCTAGAACTCCGAACTACTTATACCCAACTAAGCTAAGGACATCACACACATCCATGGCCGAGGCAGGATTCGAACCTGCGACCGTAGCGGTCGCGTGGCTCCAGACTGAAGCGCCCGGAACCGCTCGGCCGCACCGGCCGGCTACTCATGAGTAATTCATATTCTAATTGCAGTAGGCTAATTATATGTAACATACCTTGAACGGGTGCGCAGGTCCCTGGAAATGGACCTAGCAGGCTCTGAAATCAGTAGCGTGTAATTTGACATCAAAAGATGCAGATGAGTGGAATAAGAGAAAGGAAAAGTGGGCAGTAGAAATACACGTGTTTCATATCTTTATCAGCTGACTTTCCTTCCGTCTTCTGTCGACATGGAAACTGCAAAATACGCTAATACAGCTTACTTCGACTGATATCCGCTAGAGTAAAGGAGGAGATGGCGGTCGTCCACTGCAGCAGCAGCCCTTGGGCGGCCTGAGCGAGGCATGTCATCGACAGTTCCTGTCTCTCTGTATCTCTTCCGTGTCCGAACAACATCGCTTAGGTTCACTCCGAGATGCCTGGACACTTCCCTTGTTGAGAGCCCTTCCTGGCACAAAGTAACAATGCGGACGCGATCGAACCGCGGTATTGACCGTCTAGGCATGACTGAACTACAGACAACACGAGCCACGTACCTCCTTCCTGGTGGAATGACTGGAACTGATCGGCTGTCAGACCCCCTCCGTCTAATAGGCGCTGCTCGTGCATGGTTGTTTACATCTCCGAACTGTCAAAGGGACTGTGTCTGTGATACAATATCCTCAGTCAACGTCTATCTTCAGGAGTTCTGGGAACCGGGGTGATGCAGAATATTTTTATGTGTATATTTATTTACGAACTGTTGCAGTAATAGAAATATTAACAGGAGGCATTATGATAGGGTGCGCGAAGTTATTTATTACGCAAACTGGGCGCCAAACAATTAGCAGTCAAGTGCCAAATGCTTAGAGCAATCTGCTTTACTGATTTAACGACTAGATTTATTTCATGTTGCTAACTGTGATTTGGAATCTGAGATGGAGTCAGTGTTGTTGGAGCCGTTCCTGCCTTGTGTCAGTTATTACGTAAATACTTTTGCAAATTGATTAACAACTGTACAGTACTGTTTGGTCAAGCCGTGAGCTAACAACCGTTTTCCGTACCATTGCAATCCAAACTAAAAAAAATATTTGACTTCGTTACCTGAAATTTCACGAACTGCAAATGCTTTGCAGCTCTTGTCGTTTGTCAAAATAATTTTTATTGTTGTTGTTTAGGAGTAGTTGCGCAATAACGATTCGGTTATGATTGATTCTGCTTTTTTTGGCATTTATTTTTTTTCTTCGGAACCGATGCTCTTTCCCAGACAGCAGAACATCAGGTGTTAGTTCTCTCAATTATCCGAAAGTGTAGGTGTTCTGTTCCAAAGCAGACACATTTTGAACTTTGACAGTGTGATTAAGATTAAACGGGGATGAAAAGTAATTAGGCAAATCCGAGCAGTTGGGTAGTATTGACTGTTACCATTACCTTTTAAAGTGAATGAGTGATGAAACTCGCAGTAGGCGTACATAGCAGCCATGCGTTTTTCAAGAATGTTGATATAAAGAAAAACAAGCATCATCACTTGTAAAATCCTTGTGACACCTGACAGGCGACGGTTGTTGGGGCAGCTGCAGGGCAGTCCAGGGCAGCCGCCCGTGTCACCCAGCAGGAGGGCTGAGCCAGTGGTCCCGTCAGTTTGGATCGCACACGGGATCACATCCCGTTACGTCACGGCGACATTCGCGTCAGGCTGCATGGCTCTTGGAAGAGGGTTGTCTAGACACACCTTCCACGAAGCATAGGTAGGCTCATACGTCAACATCCGTACTCTGCAAACCATTGGGAATTCCATGGCAGACGGCACGCCGCACTGTACCAGTTACTAGGGTTTCTTCCCGTTCCGTTCGCGTATGCAGTGCGAGGAGAATGACTGTTCAAATGCCTCAGCGCCTACTGTAACTTATCTAATCTCGTCCTAACGATCCACTATATTCCCATAGCCATCGTTTGAAGCCGATGTTTGGAACTTTGTTAGTGGACTCCGAATTGTGTAGATGTATCTTCAACAGTCCGGCAGTTCTGTTTCTTCAGTACGTCTGTGACACTACCCCTCATGTTAAACAAACCTGTGACCATTCCCGCTGCCTTTCTCTGCGTACTTTCGGTATCCCCTGTCAGTGCTACCTGGTGGTGGGTCTCACACAACTGAGCAGCATTGTAGGATGTGCCGCATGAGTAATCTACTTCGTAGACTGATTGCGTCTCCCAGGTATTCTGCTAGTAAACCTAAGTCTACCACGTGCTTTTCCTCTTCGACTCAGCCTGTGCGATCATTCCATTTCACATCCCCAGAAAGTGTTAGACGCAGGTATTTGTACGGCTTGACCGAGCCTAACTGCGACTCGTTCATATTATAGTCTCAGAATACTACACTTTTCGTTTTTCGAAGTGCACGATTTTACATTTCTGTACATTTAAAGCAAGTTGCCAATATTCGCATCACTATGAAATCTTATCAGAATCTGGCAGAATATTTATGCAGCTTGCTTCACACACTACATATAAATAACTGAATCATTTGCGAAAAGTCCTGTAACCTCCCCCTCACTTATCGACCTTAATGACAGTGAAAAATTAAACCGCGTGTACCTAATGGAAATTTGGGAAAAGCAATCGTCACCGAAGTTAGTCTGTCGGTAAAGAGGGAGGAAAGGGTTACATCTAAATGAAAGGAAAAATGCAAATGAAAATTGGTGGAAATTAATTTAGAAAAGGGGTAAAGTTAATAAAGAAAGTAAATGTGCGGGCGTTACGTTAACAATTAACTAGCGATAATTAGATATTTGAGATTTGGGGAAATTACAGTCGCCAGTCCTAAGGACAATTACTATAGTAACTGAAAAAGAAAGCTTGTTACACATATAATTAGCACTAGAAGCGTGGCAACTGGAGGTTGACACGTGTTGTGTGAAAATTGAACGTTTGTCAGAAGTAATAAATTTCGCTACACTCTGACTTAATTTAGCAAAAGAATTAATAAAACCAGAAAATTGAAAGTTAATTTAGTGACTGAAATTAATAGTGAACTTTGTTTCTGAAGCACTACGAAATTCAATAAAATAAGGTTAGTCTTGGACTACCGCAAGAATCATTTCAAAAGCTACTTGAATCTACGCAATTTAGAAATAAGAGATTTAACTTTGAACATGAATTAAATGATTCTGAATAGTTAACAATAGTAAAATTTAGTATGTACCAAGCTGAGCTGCAGTCACAGGTAAGCCAAAATATGGTAACAAAACTCGCACTCTTCATTTGTGCTTGTGTAATCTAAATATTGTAGCCAGCTATGAATACTTTAACTGAACTTTGAAATTAAAGCAGTGAAATGGAATGACACTACTTTAATGCTGGCGTTTGAATTTCAGTGACACTCGGGTTCATTTCGGAAAAGGAAGGGACCCTGTTTGGTAATGCAATTGGGACAATGGGCAACAAAGGTTCATGCTAAGTTGCTGTAATTATAGTTACGAAAATGGTACAGTTTGAAAAGCTGAGGTCTGCCATACAGTTCTAAAACTTTACGTGCTTCTAGTCTTCCTTGATGGTTGATTGAAGGTTTGAAGCCGTCGTTCGAGGAGGTGGCGACAGTCACTCATTGTCGGCCGTCGCTGTTGCAGAAGCTGGATGTTGGCGCACCTTCTTCTCGACACGGTCACCAGGCGAAACGGGCTCTTGATGTGCGCCAGCTAATGCTTCCCGTCCGCGACACCGTGTCAGAAGCTATCATAGCAAGTCGAGCGCAATTACATGCTGCCAATCCCCGAAAGCGCGGCAACTCGCGGGAGCGTCACACAACACACCTGCTCCTCCGCCCTACTCCAGCCAGACTACCTCTGCCCGCGCTCCATGCGGCAGAGTTAACACTACCAAAGATCCTAAACACTTGGGTTCTCCACACGACCTAGCGATGTAATCGTTCGATAGCATAGTTTTCCCTAGGCCAGACCCAGCGTAAAAATACAAATAATATTTACCAAACAAACCAATTATACATCGACATAAATGCATATATATATACACTCCTGGAAATGGAAAAAAGAACACATTGACACCGGTGTGTCAGACCCACCATACTTGCTCCGGACACTGCGAGAGGGCTGTACAAGCAATGATCACACGCACGGCACAGCGGACACACCAGGAACCGCGGTGTTGGCCGGCGAATGGCGCTAGCTGCGCAGCATTTGTGCACCGCCGCCGTCAGTGTCAGCCAGTTTGCCGTGGCATACGGAGCTCCATCGCAGTCTTTAACACTGGTAGCATGCCGCGACAGCGTGGACGTGAACCGTATGTGCAGTTGACGGACTTTGAGCGAGGGCGTATAGTAGGCATGCGGGAGGCCGGGTGGACGTACCGCCGAATTCCTCAACACGTGGGGCGTGAGGTCTCCACAGTACATCGATGTTGTCGCCAGTGGTCGGCGGAAGGTGCACGTGCCCGTCGACCTGGGACCGGACCGCAGCGACGCACGGATGCACGCCAAGACCGTAGGAGCCTACGCAGTGCCGTAGGGGACCGCACCGCCACTTCACAGCAAATTAGGGACACTGTTGCTCCTGGGGTATCGGCGAGGACCATTCGCAACCGTCTCCATGAAGCTGGGCTACGGTCCCGCACACCGTTAGGCCGTCTTCCGCTCACGTCCCAACATCGTTCAGCCCGCCTCCAGTGGTGTCGCGACAGGCGTGAATGGAGGGACGAATGGAGACGTGTCGTCTTCAGCCATGAGAGTCGCTTCTGCCTCGGTGCCAATGATGGTCGTATGCGTGTTTGGCGCCGTGCAGGTGAGTGCCACAATCAGGACTGCATACGACCGAGGCACACAGGGCCAAAACCCGGCATCATGGTGTGGGGAGCGATCTCCTACACTGGCCGTACACCACTGGTGATCGTCGAGGGGACACTGAATAGTGCACGGTACATCCAAACCGTCATCGAACCCATCGTTCTACCATTCCTAGACCGGCAAGGGAACTTGCTGTTCCAACAGGACAATGCACGTCCGCATGTATCCCGTGCCACCCAACGTGCTCTAGAAGGTGTAAGTCAACTACCCTGGCCAGCAAGATCTCCGGATCTGTCCCCCATTGAGCGTGTTTGGGACTGGATGAAGCGTCGTCTCACGCGGTCTCCACGTCCAGCACGAACGCTGGTCCAACTGAGGCGCCAGGTGGAAATGGCATGGCAAGCCGTTCCACAGGACTACATCGAGCATCTCTACGATCGTCTCCATGGGAGAATAGCAGCCTGCATTGCTGCGAAAGGTGGATGTACACTGTACTACTGCCGACATTGTGCATGCTCTGTTGCCTGTGTCTATGTGCCTGTGGTTCTGTCAGTGTGATCATGTGATGTATCTGACCCCAGGAATGTGTCAATAAAGTTTCCCCTTCCTGGGACAATGAATTCACGGTGTTCTTATTTCAATTTCCAGGAGTGTATATATATATATATATATATATATATATATATATATATATAGTAAAAAAAATTCAATATATAAAGACACAGGAAGGTCATATCTTCAGGTAACAAATTAAGGAAAAAAATCTATAGTACGAGTACAATAAATGGAAATACGAGGATATGCATTTCCGGTGTTACAGTCTGAAGTTTTAATGTTGCGGCGAAGTCGTTAACTGCAATATGAATAACAAAAGTCGCAGAACACTTACCTGCGGCAACACCCTAAAGTTTCTCCTACATCCGTCGATGAGTCTCCATCTAAGGCAACCTGCTGCCTCTTTACTGCGAAAAAATCCCCACCCCAGTCACAAATTTCCCTTGGTATCGCATACGATCGTACTTTTGATAATAAGCGTGGATGTGGTAATGAGACGAATGCTTTTCGGAAATCGAGAAACACTGTTGGCAGTTTTTTCCACTGTGTAGGGGGGCGACACGCACGGGCTTTACCGAGCACTGTGGCTGCTGCAGGAGACACCGGCGAAGCAATCCACTGGGCGTCACTGCCGGTCGCTTGTAGATTTCGTGGTTTTTCTCTCCAAAAGAGTGCGTAACATTTTCCATCACTGCATTTGAGTGTTGCAGAATATGTCCAGAAATGTAGCTGTAAAGTGATTCATTGCTTGATATCAGTATTTGATCGTTCGCTGTTTCCTGCTCTTCCTTATTGATGACGAATTAAGTCTGTACGAAGAGACTGAAATCCGGGCACTTCTACATATATGCTGTATAATTTGCAGGCGATAATGAAATTTTATCTGCAGTTCGTGGAACTATTCTTTATTTTCTGTGTTAATGGAACTAACAACACGTTTGAAGGTTTAATTGACGATTACCCCTTCTGTTCTTGCCCTTTTGAACCTAAATTACATGAAGTTTCAAGGCTGCACCTAGAAAAATTTGCAAGAGCGATATCCTACACAAGAGCGTCTCTATTTTTGTTGAACATACTGCTATTAAGCCTCTCGTTTGTCTTGTATATATCAGACTGAGAATAAGTAACGACAATAGTACATAAATTACATTTAATTGGAGCTACGTAAGATAAAGTTACAACACCTGTTAAAAACCCTCAGGTTTACACCTTAACAACAACGATAATCGAGATACGTCAAGCGTGTCTATTGTAGACGGCCCAGGGTTAGAAATACACTATAAGGGAAAAAAAGGACACACCACGAAGGAAGGACATAGAAGCAATTCAGAGGCGGGCTGCTAGATTTGTTACTGGTAGGTTTGATCATCACGCGAGTGTTACGGAAATGCTTCAGGAACTCGGGTGGGAGTCTCTGGAGGAAAGGAGGCGTTCTAATCGTGAATCGCTACTGAGGAAGTTTAGAGAACCAGCATTTGAGGCTGACTGCAGTACAATTTTACTGCCGCCAACTTATATTTCGCGGAAAGAGCACAGAGATAAGAGAGAGTAAGGCTCGTACAGAGGGATATAGGCAGTCATTTTTCCCTCGTTCTGTTTGGGAGTGGAACAAGGAGGGAAGATGCTAGTTGTGGTACGAGTGCCCTCCGCCACGCACCGTATGGTGGATTGCGGAGTATGTATGTAGATGTAGATGTAGAATTGTCCGAATGGAACGGAAATCGATTGATGAAACTTACTTATTTGCACATTAAAATTTAAAAAAAAAATGGCTCATTTATTCGAGAGAAAAAGCTTGACAATTTGAGCAAGTCTTTAATCATTGGTCCACCTGTGGCCCTTACGCAGGCTGTTATTCGGCTTGGCACTGACTGGCAGAGTTGTTGGATGTCCTCGTGAGGTCTGTCGTGCCAAACTAAGTCCAATTTGCACGTTAGATTGTCAAAATCCCGAGGTAGTTGGAGAGCCCTGCCCATCACGTTCCAGACGGGTTCACAGTTTAGGAGATATCTAGCGATCTTTCTGGCCACGGTATGATTTTGGAAGCACGAAGACAAGATAGAAACACTCTCCGTGTGCGAGAGGGCATTACTTTGTTGAACTGTAAGCTCAGGATTGGTTGGCACGAAGGGCAAAACCTGGGCGTAGAGTATCGTCGACATACCACTGTGCCGTTAGTGTGCCGCGACTGACAACCAAAGAGGTGCTACTGTGAAGTGAAGCGGCGCCCCAGACCACCACTCGTGGTCTCTGGGCCTCGTGGCGGATGGCAGTGACAGGTCGGCATCCCGCCGCTGTCTGGGCCCTCGCCAGAGGCATCCTCACTGCTCACCGCGTCTGGAGTCTCATTGACTGTTGTAGAACTGTCTCCAGAGATGAGACCCCCTGAGAAAAGTGCCCCGATGGCCAGCGAAGGCGTGTCTGGAGAAACCCCGGACGGCGGTCGGGTACCAACGTGACGGCTGCCTGCAATATGGCCCGTCAACCGGGAGTGATGCTCTGGGGCGCCATTTCTTTCCACAGCAGGACCGCTTTGGTTCTCATGCATGGCACAATAACAGCACAGCGGTACGTCGACGATATTTTACGCCCCGTTTTGTTGCCATTCATGCAAGCCATCATCCATGGCTTATACACTCCTGGAAATTGAAATAAGAACACCGTGAATTCATTGTCCCAGGAAGGGGAAACTTTATTGACACATTCCTGGGGTCAGATACATCACATGATCACACTGACAGAACCACAGGCAACAGAGCATGCACAATGTCGGCACTAGTACAGTGTATATCCACCTTTCGCAGCAATGCAGGCTGCTATTCTCCCATGGAGACGATCGTAGAGATGCTCGATGTAGTCCTGTGGAACGGCTTGCCATGCCATTTCCACCTGGCGCCTCAGTTGGACCAGCGTTCGTGCTGGACGTGCAGACCGCGTGAGACGACGCTTCATCCAGTCCCAAACATGCTCAATGGGGGACAGATCCGGAGATCTTGCTGGCAAGGGTAGTTGACTTACACCTTCTAGAGCACGTTGGGTGGCACGGGATACATGCGGACGTGCATTGTCCTGTTGGAACAGCAGGTTCCCTTGCCGGTCTAGGAATGGTAGAACGATGGGTTCGATGACGGTTTGGATGTACCGTGCACTATTCAGTGTCCCCTCGACAATCACCAGTGGTGTACGGCCAGTGTAGGAGATCGCTCCTCACACCATGATGCCAGGTGTTGGCCCTGTGTGCCTCGGTCGTATGCAGTCCTGATTGTGGCGCTCACCTGCACGGCGCCAAACACGCATACGACCATCATTGGCACCAAGGCAGAAGCGACTCTCATCGCTGAAGACGACACGTCTCCATTCGTCCCTCCATTCACGCCTGTCGCGACACCACTGGAGGCGGGCTGCACGATGTTGGGGCGTGAGCGGAAGACGGCCTAACGGTGTGCGGGACCGTAGCCCAGCTTCATGGAGACGGTTGCGAATGGTCCTCGCCGATACCCCAGGAGCAACAGGGTCCCTAATTTGCTGGGAAGTGGCGGTGCGGTCCCCTACGGCACTGCGTAGGATCCTACGGTCTTGGCGTGCATCCGTGCGTCGCTGCGGTCCGGTCCCAGGTCGACGGGCACGTGCACCTTCCGCCGACCACTGGCGACAACATCGATGTACTGTGGAGACCTCACGCCCCACGTGTTGAGCAATTCGGCGGTACGTCTACCCGGCCTCCCGCATGCCCACTATACGCCCTCGCTCAAAGTCCGTCAGCTGCACATACGGTTCACGTCCACGCTGTCGCGGCATGCTACCAGTGTTAAAGACTGCGATGGAGCTCCGTATGCCACGGCAAACTGGCTGACACTGACGGCGGCGGTGCACAAATGCTGCGCAGCTAGCGCCATTCGACGGCCAACGCCGCGGTTCCTGGTGTGTCCGCTGTGCCGTGCGTGTGATCATTGCTTGTACAGCCCTCTCGCAGTGTCCGGAGCAAGTATGGTGGGTCTGACACACCGGAGTCAATGTGTTCTTTTTTCCATTTCCAGGAGTGTATTTCAGGAACATAATGCCCTTCTGCACACGGTGAGAGTTCCTACTGCTTGGCATCTTGCTTTGCAAACCCTACTTTGGGCATCAGGGTCGCCAGAACTCTTCTTTCTCAAATGATACTTTTGGAGCGTTTGGTAATTCCTTCGTGGTTCGTCTTTTTCTTCTGTTTTTGAGTGTATCTTAATACTGCGTCTCTTACACAACAGCTGAACGCTACGCAACACAGGTACAAGGATACAAACGTTCTGCGATGATGAACGTAGATCGCAGGTCGTGTTTTTTCTTCGGCGCTTCTCTTCTCGCTGCTGCGACCATCAGCTATACATTAATCTTGTAATCACTTAGTAAATTAGCTGCAGGTTTACTTACAAGTTAAACACATTCCTGTGGGTTGCAATGTTCATAAATTGTTTTAGTTACACAATACACTACTTCAGTGACAGTGGTCTGTTTCCAATACACTGAAACCTGTCGTACAGCTGTTACATCAGCTGTTCGTTTACTAGAACATTAACGATTTTAAAGTCGCCGTTCAGTTGACTAGTTCTGGTTTTGATGATCGGCACAGTTCGATGTAATTAACGTTAGTTCGTGATAACGATGCTACCAATAACTTCCACGTGTGCCTAACCGAACTCTCTATACTACTGGCTGTTTGCCTCGGGAATTTCAGCTATACTCACTTTATATATATCTCTCTTAGAATTTTTACTGAATTCTGCTCACGTGCACGTTTGTTGATTCCGCGACCGCCGCGACACGGCTGGTTGTTACCTCGACGACACGAAACACAAACGTGGTGAGTGCACTTTCCGTAGTGGTTCACAAATACATTTGGTGATGAAAACTGATGTAGAAAGTGCAACTCGTATGGTGTGGATTTTAACCTTTTTGGCAACGCAACCGCTGGCGTTTTCGTAGGCCACCCGTCCGGCATTACTCATGACGCCCACTACGGAAGCTCACGCACGACTCTCCTAGCGATTACCCTTGCGCTCTCGAGGGGGGCACCTATCGATACTCAGGCTGGCGGAGGTATTGCTTCATTATGTTACGTGTCTCCAAATGTATCATTGCTTCGGGCAATAAAATACCTCTGTTGGCGATTTGAGTAATGGATCTGGCACTCATGAGATATTCCCAGAGAAATCAGTTGGGGAATAAATCAGCAGAACGTGTTGGCCATGCAACTGTGCTACCCAGTGTTGCCAAAATTGCACCGACATTGAGACGTGCTGGGACTCCGTCATTCTGGAACCAGAGGTTACTGCGTGCCGTTTGAAGATGCATTATCAAACCTTTCTGGTATGGTACGCTCAAAATCCGAACGTTCTCACGTTAAGCCATCCACCTCCAATGCTCACCACGAATAACCCATTTCTCGAAGACGCTGATGAAATTCAGCAAAGCTTCTGTGCTGTGCAGTGGATAAGTCCTGTTAGCGTGGCTTCTGTTTGGCTTCGCTTTACTGTAACGCAAGTCGTGTCCAGGAACTTGAGCAATACATAGTCGATACCAGATCCAGAACCTCACATCGAGAACCTCACATAAAAACAACGAAAACCGCACTGACGAAAAAAAACACAACACTAAGGAGGAGTTTAGTACATAAAAGAAAGTTGGGAGGCGTGTTTCTGCATCGATTCGTGTTCAAACTTCGCGCCAGTCGCACAAGACTAACGTTAGTGGTACCACTATGAGCTTGCATATTAGGTCTGCTTTAAATACACGTGTGTGTGTGTGTGTGTGTGTGTGTGTGTGTGTGTGTGTGTGTGTGTGTGTGTGTGTGTGTGTGTGTGTCCATTTTTGAACTACGTGTGGGTATTGGTCTTTGCTTTGTGTATACATGCAGCTTAAGGGGTCCGTATTTATGGCAAGTAACTATTTTTTCTCCCGTTCACTACGATGCGCATAGTAGTTTTAAATTTGTTACAGCATGATAACTGCTGATACCGATGTTGTGCTGTCTGCGTTGAGTCGATCTCCTCTCGTACGCACCGTTTCTAGAAACTGAGCGAGTCGTTTAGCTTATGTCTACGCGTTAGGTAATTCTTTAGTTTTAGCTGCAAGTTTTTCTGGGTAATGTGTCATTACAAAAACTGGCAGCTATCTATGAACGGAATTTTCGGAGTAACTTATTTTAGTATATCAATATTTACAAAATCAATGAAAGCCAGGCTTGCATCATTATGAGAATAAAAGTCAAAACTGTAATCAATCTGAAGGCTGGTTTGAAAGCAGCAGTGCTTCGCTCGTCATGAAGCTACCGAAGGTGCAGTGCCAGTGCCTTCCTCTGACGTTTGTACCATGTACAAATCCCTGATCTCTGTACCCTTTTATCTACAGGCAGACACTCGTAGCCACCGGGAAAGACACGAAATGTCTTATCAGGGGTCGTTCATGATGATACATTATATTATAGCTCGCATTCATTTGTTGGTTCGTAAGTTAGTGAAATGTTTCGCAGTAGAGGAGGAAGATATTCTTAATTATCTCACCAGGAAAATACAGATCTGGATGTTGCCTGTGTGTTGTGAACGGCAGAGAAAGACGTTACAATTAGTAATTCTTCTTGTTATACCCAGATTGATCAGTGAGCCTTGGACCAGAGTGTTAACAGACAAAGTTCTGGTGATACTTTACAATCTACACTGCTTGACACTTGCTAAGGGACAACTGCCAGTTGCTACGGAACACCAAACAAACGATATTGAAAGGAAATGTAGAAGGCTGGATGTGTTAACTGAGTGAAGCCTGGACACGAACTCTCTGTAAGCCTTCGTTAGTTCATGCTGACGAAGGTGGTTGTGTATCCGATTAGTTCGACATTCCGTTTGGTACGGCAACGTGTCTGGAAGACGACATTTGAGTGCTTGCAACTGTGGACGAGCAGTTGGACGGCTCGAAGCCGGTCAAAGCGTCGCTACTATGGCCAAAGTAATGAGTGTGTCCAAAAGTGTCACCTCGCGATTAAGAAAGGCCGCTGAAGGTGGGAATGGTGTACGCGAAAGCATGTCGCTGGTCGTAGGACGGACCACCGCGCCGCAAGACGGGGGGAGGGTCTATACATAGCCCTGGTGGCGAAAAGGAACAGGTACCTCAGCCGATGGCGTATCGCTGCAGGTCTTGCAACCGCTGCCTGTACACGCGAGTCTGACGGAACCATTTTTCGCCGAAAATCGGGCTGGTTTGTGTACTCGTGAACCTGTTAAATGCATCCCACTTCAACCAGACTACCGTCGAGAAAAAGTTGGTGAAGGGTGCATGGTCAGCAACAGTGGTCGAGAGTGATGTTTTTAACGAATTCCGCTTCGCCGTAGCAGGTGATTCTGGCCACCTGTTAGTGTGTAGAGAGAGGAGAAGACATCGGTGTGGCCCGGGCGTTATGGCGTGGACAGGTCTCATGCACAATGGCCGAACTCCGCTGGGCGAGTTGCCCTTACAGCACAGCGGTACTGTAGGGAGGTTACTCTGGATCGATCATGTGGTTCTGTTTGGGTTGCGGTACGCCCTGGCTTTCTGTTTATGGACGACAATGCCCGCCCACACAGGACCGCTGAGATGCCGGACACACTGGAATGTTAAGATATGAAACGTATGGAATGCCCTGCGTACTTCCCTGACCTGAGCTCTATAGAGTACGCCTGGCATACTCTTGGCAGAAGTGTTTGTCAGCGAACCCCCCTCCCCACCACAACCCCCCCCCCCCCCTCCCCGAACAGTGGAGGAACTGAAATTGGCCAAGCGTGAGGAGTGGGACAATATCCCCCAAGCACTACTCAACAGTTTGGTAGCTAGCATCAGTAACCGGTGCAAAATGTGCATTAGTGCCCAAGGAGGGAATATTCCTTACTGAGACACCGATATCGACCTTTATGTTGGAAGTCTGCCCTGTGTTAACACGACAGTTATTTACGTCACTTATCCTGCCACGTGGTAAAATCTGTACCATTTAATACTCCACCTCTGTTAAATATGTACTGTGTTTCATGTCATCGGTTGATTACAGCATTTCTGTTTCAGGTACGCTACTGTGGTCCGTGTTGAAGCGAGGGCAGGAGTGGATCCCTGTAAACTGTAAGTGGAACATGTCTTTTGAAGTTTCCTGGTAATTAGGAAACCTTGAAGTTGGTCTGTACGCGTAACTCTGATCCGTCAGAGTACACCGTGGGAACAGATTTCAAGATCCATCTCCTACATTTGGATCACACGTTTTACCTGTCAGGAACCTCCATTGCAGTTTTCGCTGGAGATTCATTCTGCACATCTTAAGAAAATGAGCTGCTATTTTCTAGCTGTTTGTGGTGTACTTAATCTTGAAAGTTTTAATAAGGAAGAATGATGAGGACAAAGTACGTACATTCAACTGAATGATACACGATGGCCATTCAATAAGTAATGCAATACACATTTTTGTCTGAAAGAAGGTTTTCTTTATTCAGGAGTCCAATGCACCATATTATTCACCAAATTTTCGCTACTAAATCCTACGTTTCGACATAATCTCCGTTCAGTGCGACGGCCTTACGCCAGCTTTCTGGGAGGGACTGCATGGGAGCTTTGTAGTGTTCAGGAAGCCTGCATACTCCGTTCGCTAGACAAACGTTCAGACAAGTCGTGTTAATGAGTTTTATTACAATAAGAAAAGATACAATACTTTGGCAGTTACACAGATGTGTCGCAAGCAAAGGGCGACATACCAAATAATCAGTCTTCTTCCATACAGACCATCCTAAGTCTGTACTACACAGAGACGTTGACGCTGCTATCGAAATTCCTAACTTTGTAGCTGCTATTGAACCGGGTATCGTTGACGCTGCTGTAGAACTGCGCCGTCGCCAGTCGGTCGCGGCGCTTATGTCCTCGCTGCTGGCGCGTTGTCGTCCTGGAGGGAGGGCCGGGCAGCGTGCCATTGGCTGACGTCTTCTCACAGCCTTCTCCTCCATGCCGTTCCCGACTGGCGTGGCGGTGCTTGACTTCACGCCGTAACAAGCACGGTGCCACTCTTCTAGTCGACGTCGGATCCAACGTCTTGATGCTATCATTAACCTCCCCGCTGCCCACGTATTGCTTCCCGTCGAGTCTATCCTGCATCTTTATGGTCTTCTGTAAGGCGGCGCGGAACGCAGCGGCCGCACGCCTTTGAGTACCCCAGTGTCAGTACTACCAACAGGGACGTCCAGTTGTACAGCGAGGAGTGTGATTGTGGTCCGTGGATTACATCGCACGTCCCAACAGTGCAGGAGTCGCGGTCGTGTACGGCCGACCTGCGCGCGACAGTTTGGTCAAGTATCCGCGACTTTAGTTGCGATGGTGACAGACGCCTCATCCAATGACTCGGCGTGCTTTTGTTCACTGCCAGGTCTCCGCGGACATTCTGCGAGTGGCTATGAATCTCTGCAACGCACTGGATTTTCCGTCAAAAGAAACTCAAATGACAGAGATCTGCTTGGAACCCACCTCCGTTACAGACGCCATTTTCAAGGCTACGTAGAGCACCACCATCTGTTGGAACGTTATGGAACTACTGGCACTGAGAGGGGAATATTCCACGATGTCCCACAACAAATTCTGCATTTTTTCTACCGAAATCGGCCGAGAAAAAAAAGTGGGCGTTACTTACTGAACGCCCCTCGTAGTTCTGCAAATCGCAATGTTTCGGCACCTCTCGCATTGGAAGTTGTGATTACACACCCTCAATATCACTGTGAAGTTTCATTGACTTAATTTCTTGTACATGTAACAGCTATTACATTTTTTCGTGCTTATAAGTGTGTTTCCGGTTTGCCACTGTTCCAAGCACCGCAGTTATTCCTGAATTGTTGACTGCGTGTTTGTTGAAATTAAACGCTCCACTTGTTTGTTTCACACAGCAGATTCTGACTCAATTACAAGTAATTTTAAATGTGTTACCTGTTCTCCTAGACATAAACACTTAAAACAGATAACTGAATCTAAACAGGTTGTGTCAATAAAGGAACAATGTTACTGGTGAAGCGAGCGATTGATTTCAATGAACAAATCTTTTTTTTTCATGTGAAGGTTTTCGCGGCGTTCCGATGCAGTAAAATCTCGGGTTAATGTTGCGAAAATTTGCAAGGCGACTCATGTTTGCCAATTACATCGATGGTCGAGTACTCATGAGATTCTGGTTCAAATGGCTCTGAACACTATGGGACTTAACATCTGAGGTCATCAGTCCCCTAGAACTTAGAACTACTTAAACCTAACTAACCTAAGGACATCACACACATCCATGCCCGAGGCAGGATTCGAACCTGCGACCGTAGGGGTTGCGCGATTCCAGATTGAAGCGCCTAGAACCGCTCGGCCCCCTGCGGCCGGCTCATGAGATTCTGTGTAACTGAACTCCAAGCCGGTGATCGGAGGAATAGCCTGAAACTGTACTTTTCTCTTTTTAATATTCGTGCGGAGTTACTTGACGCAGTGATGAAGGCACCGGGCAGGCAAGGTTCAAATCACCGACCTGCCTTCCAGGTTTAGGTATTCTGTAATTCACCTAAATCACTTGGACGAATACTGGGGCGGTTTCTGTGAAACAGGGACGGCTAATTTGCCGACCAATCCTCAAACCTGACAATAAACGCAATTTATACTGCCCTCTCTGTCGTCGAAAAGTTAATCACTAATCATGTTCTCTACGCTGCATCCGTGCAGTCGCGTCTCAGGGTGGACCTTCCACTACAGGTTATTACTGGACGTCACCAGTAATTAGACTTGTTTCACGTTGGTCACTAAGGGATTTTGTCCCTCATATACTCAATACGACAGATGTGTGAAATGGGATGGAAGCCACTAGCTTACGATCGTTTGAGACAAAGGGTAAACTTATGCAGTGGGGCTAATGCAACGCGAGGAGCCTACGTCAAGTACTGACTTTTGCACGTAACATTCTTACATCACTGGAGGTCGCATTTGAACCAGAAGGTCTTAGGTTTTGATGATTCCTTCGCGGTGCAGTTATCCTATCTGTCGTCAATCAAAGATCACTTGCAGGCACTCAGTTTTCGGCTAATCGATTTCTTCGGGCGGTAAAATCTTTTTTCTCTGCAACCTACATTTTGAAATAGTAAAAATTGCTTGCAGTAATACGTCTCTTTCTTATCATTCTTTGTACTAGGACCTTCTCTATGAGTTCCCACAGTGTAATTAAAATTTTTGCTTTTGGTTTCTGTTTTCGAAATTACGTTCAGCTTCAAACACAAATTGAAATCGTATCTACTTGACAACTCGTTCTACTCCATTCGAGAATTTATGAAAGTGTTGGTATGATTATTTCAAGAGTGTAAATCACTGTATGTAAGGAAAAAAATTAATAAATCATATAAATCGTCAGCATGGTGCCATCCACATCTTCCGATGAGATGGTGTATGATAATTGTAAAACTCGGTCGTTGCATATCGTGGCGAGGGATCACAGTTATGTTTCATGGAACATACTTAAGTAACTGGCTGACTGACCACCTACCTGACTTGCCAACATTTACTGAAAGTCAGAAACACTTCCTGTTCACGCGGACATAATCGATTTTGTGGGAGATAGTGTCCATCTATAATTCCCACCAAGCCTGGTACGAGAACACCGTTCAACTCATTCTTTTACTCTTTCTGCAAAAAAGTATTTTGAAGGAATAGGGGTATCTCAGTCGAAGTACAAGTTCAGTATATCTCGATCTGAATAACTAATTTCATCCAAAACAGTGTAAAAGTTAATATTAATTAAAACCTTTTTTGACCTTTTTACAATGACTGTGTTTCTCAATATAGTATAAACACGATTTGCATGGGAACAGAACCAGCAATCTGTCAGGTCTCTGAATTCTGTTTTGGTGCCCAGAATCTCACTTAAAATTGGCCTTCAGCGTAATTTCATAACTTGAAACTGTGCAAAAGATAATTTGATTGTAAAGACATTTTGTGAGGCCTGTTAAATGATGTAAGATCGACGTTATAAAAGAGGATACATGAGATGGAGTGGGAATTCATTAGCAGAGCGCGGGAGCAACAGGTGGTGGTTGGTTTGACAGCTGCAGCTGTATATGGCTCCAGACGGCACAGTTTCATTTCTGACTGGTGGCCTTACTAGAATTCATGCGCTATGTATTTCTGTTTGTGCCGGATGCTCATAGCAAAGATATATTGCGTAAAGTTTTTCTTTGTTATTGAAACTTTAGTACCAACTCAGATGTCATTTCAAGCTGTGAATTTGCAATCCTGAACGAAACGACACCATCACAGGTAAATGCATACACGAGAGATGGAGATATGGACATCTACTAATGGGAGCTCGATTAAATGACACAAAATAAATATAGGTCGATCTGTCGGTGGCTAGTCTCTGTGAGAAATGGGTGGGTCCTGTAAAAGGAAAATGTGAGCGAGTGAGGTAGAAAAGGGAGTATTTATTGAGAGTATGACAAAAACTGAGAGCGAGTACAGCACTATAAATAAGAGTCCCTGATGTGACGAGTGGAGACGACGTTTCGCGACGCAGCGCGGCGGCGTCTTCAGGTACGGAGTGTGGCGCGCGCGGCGGGCAGCGGCTGGCGGCTAGCGGCGCAGCTCGCCCCAGTCCTCCTTGATCATGTCGGCCGCCTTCTCGGCCACCATGTAGGTGGGCGCGTTGGTGTGCGCCGTGGGAATGGCCGGGAAGACGGAGGCGTCGACGACGCGCAGCGCCTGCACGCCGTGCACGCGCAGCCGCGGGTCCACCACGGCCGTGTGGTCCCACGAGGGGCCCATCTTGCACGTGCCGCACTGGTGGTAGTTGGTGAAGGTCAGCTGCCGCATCGCGCACACCCAGTACCTGCGGACGGTCGAGAGGGCTCGCTCTAGCTGGCGGTAGGAGTGCAGAGGAGCGTGCGATAAACTGTCATCGCCCGTATTTGGACTACAAGTGGAGAACAGAGGATGGCGCAATGTTCCTGTTAACCAGACTTTGTTCCGATGTCCTACATGAAAATCTGCACTGTCTCGTGAAGAGAAGGCATGTGACATACTTAATGGTGATTGGTGATTCATCTGTCGAATTGGTGGTGGTGGTGGTGGTGGTGGTGGTGGTGGTGATGGTTTTGTTGATGGTGCCGGCGGGAGGGGAGGGGAGGGGACATTAATCCTGGCCTTGGAGCAGACTGCCCACCGTCACTAGTTTCCACCGTTTCGCTTTTCTCATCTACATCTACATCATACTCCGCAAGCCACCTAATGCTGTGTGGCGGAGGGTACTTTCGGTACCGCTATCTGATCCCTCCACTCCCGTTCCACTCTAGAATAGTGCGTGGGAAGAATGATTATCGGTATTGGCTCTAATTCCTCGAATTTTCTCCTCATGATCAATACGCGAGATGTATGTGGGGGGCAAGCAATATGTTATCCGACGCCGACGGAAGATTGCTGTCCCGAAATTTCAATAATAAACCTCTCCGTGACGCACAACGCCTCTCTTTTAAAGTCTACCATTGGAGTTTGTTTAGCATCTCCGTAACGCTCTCTCGCCAGCTAAACGATCTTCTCTCTCTCTTCTACCAGTCCTACCTGATATGAGTCCCAGATAGATGAACAGTACTCAAGAATCGGGCGAACGAGCGCCTTATAAGCCACTTCTTTCCTGGATGAGTTACATTTCCTTAAGATTCTTCCGTTGAATGTGAGTCTGGTGTCTGCTTTTCCCACTATCTGTTTTATATCGTCATTCCACTTAAGGTCGCTCTGGTTAGTTACGCCTAGCTATTTTACGGGAGACGCTTTCTCCAGCTGTTTGTCATCAGTATTGTAGTTGTACAGTAGTAGATATCTTTTTCTATGTATGCGCAATATGTTACATTTATTTACATTCAGGGTCAACTGACAGAGTCTGCACCACTCGTCAATTCTCTGCAGGTCGTTCTGCAAATTCTTACTACCTTCTGGCGTTGCTACTCTGGTATAGACAACTGCATCATCTGCGAATAGCCTTAAAGAGCATCTGACGCTTTCTACGAGATCATTTATGTAGGTATATTGTAAACAGCAACGGTCCTATCTCACTTCCCTGTGCTACTCCGGATATTACCTTTACATATGTCGATTTAGTTCCGTTAAGAGCGACGTGTTGAGTTCTGTCTGCAAGAAAGTCTTGAATCCAATCGTAGGTCTGCTCCGATACTCCGTAAACTCGTATTTTTTTCATTAAACGGCAATGCAGGACGGTGTCAAATGCCTTACTGAAGTCAAGGGACACGGCATCAACCTGAACGCCGTTGTCCACTGCGCTGAGGATCTCATGGAGGAAGATCTCTGTTTGAGGAATCTATGTTGATTTTTGTAGAGGAGACGTTCGTTTTCCAAAAACGTGATAATTCTTGAGCATAAAACATGTTCCATAATTCTGCAACAGATTTACGTCAATGGTAAAGGTCTATTATTATGTGTATCTGTCTTACGGCCTTTCTTAAAAACGGGAATGACCTTAGCTGTTTTCCAGTCCTTAGGTACCTTTCGTTGCTCAAGCAATCTACGATAAATTACTGCTAGAAGGGGATCAAGTTCTTCCGCATAATATGTATAGAATCTTATAGGTATCTCGCCTGCTCCTGAAGCCTTTCCAGTACCAAGCAATTGTAGCTGCTTTACAATTCCGCTATCGGTTATCTCAATATCTGCCATTTCGATGTTGTTATCTTATGAAACACACACACACACACACACACACACACACACACTCACTCACATTATCGTCACTGCATTCAGCAGATACATTTAAGGCACAATTCACGCAGTCTCGTCGCGAGCGAAGTGCCGCAGCGGTTAGTGCTGTATCCTAAGACATCGGCTACACTGCAGCACAGTCAGGGCTGTTGGGTTGCGATGTGGGCAGGCGTCAATCGCCTTTGCGTAAAACATCAGGTAGCGTTTAACATCAGTAAATAACATATTCCATGGTACCACCACCACCACCACCACAGGCGGTGCTACAATTCCGGATTATTTCTCTACATTAGTCACGTGCACGCCAGGAAACGGAACAAGTAATCTTTCGGGCAATAGGTATTGAAATGGTTACGCCAGTTGCAGAGCAGACTCTGATTCTCTCATCTTTGGTATGTTCAACAAGTTGCTAAGGAATCTACAAGTGGGAGGGTGTCGCTCTTGCCACTCACCACTGGGTCGTTGGACTGTTATGTTGATGGACAGGAAACATAGTCTCACACTGAGGAATTTCCTAAAATGGTTGAAATGGCTCTGAGCACTATGGGACTTATCAACTATGGTCATCAGTCCCCTAGAACTTAGAACTACTTAAACCTAACTAACCTAAGGACATCACACAACACCCAGTCATCACGAGGCAGGAGGAATTTCCTAGTCTGGCTTAGCCTGAGTGATAAAATTTCAAGCTGACCTACTGTACATGTAACTGATTAACCATTCAGACTTGACTGAATAACTGAGCGTATGTTTCTTCTTCTGAATTCTGACCCATTAAGTGAACCATTTTTAGTTGTGTAGACCTGCGTTCGAGCTAAATGCTGCGCCGTTAGTAACTGATTTCATAGTGATTTAAATAAAAGCGTGTGTTTGTAATTTGGTGCCTGGGAATATCAGTTAACGTGTTTTGTTCCGCTTCGGCCATGAGAGTTATCACACTTCCTCGTACTCGGGAGGACGATGGTTTAAATACGTGTCCAACCATCCACATTA
The DNA here is from genome assembly GCF_023864275.1 of Schistocerca cancellata. Taxonomy (NCBI): domain Eukaryota; kingdom Metazoa; phylum Arthropoda; class Insecta; order Orthoptera; family Acrididae; genus Schistocerca; species Schistocerca cancellata. The sequence continues at coordinate 14,645,192 of NC_064634.1, forward strand.
AGGTTTTACGTAATTTCATCAAAACACTTAAGGCAAAGGACAGAATATTTCCTTCCCCGTCACTGCCTAATCCGACGCTAATGACTTAGTTGTTTACGGAATGTTATACAATAAGCTTGTTTCCTTCCTCCACAGTCTGAGAAAAGGGGCCATTGTGTGCAAAAGACGAAATCCGTTTCCGATTAATGGGAATCTATCCCTCGCGGTCTTCCACCCATCAAAGCAATGCGACAATCGCTTGTTTTCGTAGTTCAGTGTTTCCCAACAGGGGAGGGGGGGGGAGGTACTTACCCCTTGGGGATGAAATGACATTTATTTGTAAGCAGAAACAATAATGGTTTAACTGTGATTTAGTCAGGAATCTTATTTTAAAAAATAATCTCAATTGCCATTATTTCGTTAGATCTAGTATTTATATATGAATTCGTAGCATTGTTTGTGACAAGTCCGAAAGAAAAGACACCATGCATTCATATATAAATGATTCGCCTCGAAGGGGCAAGGAATCCGCAATGTTCAGAGTGGATGCACATTTCCGCCGGACTTCCAGCGGGAAACTGAAAATTAGCGCAGGGAGGACACTGACGGGGACGGGGACTGGCAGACAGGTGGGGGTGTGGGATGGCCGGGTAGCGGACCGAGGTGCTCCTCGAATGTCCGACAAACGCTGTGTCCGAATGGCGTAGTGGTTAGCGCAACTGCCTCCTAAGTAGGAGGTCTGGGTTCGCATTTCCACTCGTCACCGCTGATTCCACAAAAAGTCCCGATCCAACAGACATCAAAATGCCTTTCCTTTCTCCCCTTCCACCTTCAATTTACGTAATAACTAATATGTAATATTTATTGTATTATCGTCATTACCAGCTCGGTAAAGGACCTCTCTATACTTCTCCAGGATTTATGTTTCTCAACTATAATCATCCATATTGATCTTGCATGTTTTCTAATGTCACATACTCTTCTTCCATTACGTCATCGTCTAGCGCTTCTCTTATCTCATGACGTGCAGCAAAGATCTTCCTTCTTCCCCATTTGAATGATTGCGTGTTTCCGTTTACGTATAATGAGATTTTCTGCTCCAGTCTGTTCCCTGGCTCATTTGTCCCTTCTACTGCGAGTCCAAGTAAAACACAACATACGCCTCTCCATTGATCGCTGACCAAGCACTTGTTTTTAATGTTTTTCGCTTTAAAAAGACTACGTATCATGTACAAAGCCAAAACTGATACTACACATGAATTGTAAACTTTGTCTCAGAGGAATCAGATACGTAGAATTGAAAATTCTGTTAAGTTTACCAAAAGCATTCCAAGCCATTTTCACTTTTCTGTTTGGCTACTTTGCTGTATGTCAACCAATAGTCAAAGTAATTTCAGTACTTTGGTTCTTAGAAAATCAACATTCTTCTAAGAATGTTTTCTTTGACTCCGCTAAGAAAACGCGGTGAAAGTAAATTTTGTTAAAACAGAACAGTCACATTTTCTGGAAAATAATGGACGTTCGTCGCCAGTCTGTCGGGACACGCCTGAGGTGTACCAACTTCCACTTTGTACAGCTTGTGGGCGTGAAGTACGTTTTGGACTACGGAAACAATGAAAAACGTGAAAAAGATTGAACTTGAGGCATTGATTCTGATGCATGTTCCTCGACACCAAATGGAAAATAAAATATGTAGTGAGAAATCAGCAGAATCAACCATGTAAACTGACTCATTATTTCTTGGTTTAATGAAAAGAGTAAATTTTATATGTCTGATCGTTAACTCTACTTAGTTAATTTAAACATAAATCTAATTTCTTTTAGTCTAAAAAGTTTAGTGTGATGCAGTAGGTTTTTGCGGTGTTGGGACAGGAGTTGTAGGCCAATGTCTGATGTTCTTCACGGATAGCGTTCTCAGAAAAATTGAGAATCGTTGCGGTAGTAAAACGTTGTTCGTATATTTAATGATTTTAATTATATAGAATTGTCCCGAGTATGAGAATAATTTTCGCGTCATAGAGGTTTTGACCCGGCCTTCGCTCAGTTAGCTGTTAGCTATTACATCATATCGTGACCGAACAAATCTGATCGGCATTAGACTATCGCGGCTGTTACTGGGGGGGGGGGGGGGGGGACACTTAGCCTCGACGAGTGAGACAGGAGTCGGGGAACACAGCGACTAAATATGCTGCGGCGCGGACGCCTTTTTGGGAAAACACAGTTACAGACAGTACTCAAGTGTAATAACGCAGGGGATGGCTAAAGGTGATAAATAGATTTTAGACTAGATTCTTCTTGTACATCTACACACATAATCCGCAAGCCATAGTATAGTGCACGGCAGAGGGTACTTTATACCACTACCAATCATTAAGTTTCCTGCTCAACTCGCAAGCAGAGCTGTCAATATGTCTCCGTGCGAACCCTAACTTCTCCTGTCCTCGTGATCATAGCGCGAAATCTCCATTGGGGGCAGCTGAGTCGTTCAGCAGGAGGCTTCAAATGCTGGTTCTCTAAACTTTCTCAATAGTATTTCGCGAAGGGAACGTCGTGTTTCCCCGCAGGACTTCCCGTTTGAGTTCACGAAGCATCTACAGAATATGGATAGAAAGTAAACCAAAGAAAAACGGAGGCAATGAGAAGTAGCTTAAATGGCAATACGGTAGTGACTAACTGAACATCTGAACTGTGGGCCTACATGTAAGCAAAATAATACATGAAGGCCAACAAAACCAGACTAGCACAGATAAAGAGGATCTCGCTGAAGGAAGTCCACTAATACCAAACACAGGCCTTAATTTGAGGGAGGCATTTCAGAGACAGTACCTCTGGAGCACTGTATTACACTGAAGAGCCAAAGAAACAGGAACACCTGCCTAATATCGTGTAAGCTCCCGCGAGCACGCAGAAGTGGCGCAACACGGCTTGGCATGGACTCGACCAACGTTTGAAGTGGTGCTGGAGGGAAGTGACACCACGAATCCAGCATGGCTGTCCATAAATGCGTAAGAGTACGAGAGGGTGCAGATCTTTTCTGAACAGCATGGTGTAAGGCATCCCAGATGTGCTCAATAATGTTCATGCCTGGGGAGTTTGGTGGCCAGCGGAAGTGTTTAAACTCAGAAGACTGTTCCTGGGGCCACGATCCACTCTGTAGAAATTCTGGACGTGTAGGTTGTCGCATTGTCCTGCTGGAATTGCCCGAGTACGTACACGTATCAGGGGTCCCATATCCATCCAATTGCACGCGCCTCTTTCCATTACAGAGACTCCATCAGATTGAACAGTTGCCTACTGACATGCAGGGTCCATGGATTCATAACGTTATCTCCATAGCCGTACACATCCATCCGATCGGTACAATGAAACGAGACTCGTCCGACCAGGCAACATGTTTCCAGTCATCAACAGTTCAATGTCTGTATTGACGTCCCACGCGAGGCCTAAAGCTTTGCGTTGTGCAGTCATCAAGGGTATACGAGTGGGCCTTCGGCTCCGAAAGCACATATCGAGGATGTTTAGTTGAATGGTTCGCACGCTGACACTTGTTGATGGCCCAGAATTGAAATCTGCAGCAATTTGCGGAAGGGTTGCACTTGGGTCACGTTGAACAATTCTATTCAGTCGTTGTTGGTCCAGTTTTTGCAGGATGTTTTTCTGGCCGCAGCGACGTCGGGGAATAGGTGTTTTTACGCGATTCCTGATATTCACGGTGCACTCTTGAAATGGTCGTAAGGGAGAATCCCCACTTCATCGCTACCTCTGAGATGCTGTGTCCCAACGCTCGTGCGCCGACCAAGACACCATGTTCAAACTTCAGACTTGATAACCTGCCATTGTAGCAGCAGTAACATTTCTAACACTTGCGCCAGACACTTGTTGTCTTAAATATGCGTTATCGACCACAGCTCCGTATTGTGCCTGTTTACATACGAGGGTTGGAACTTAAATAGTGGCAACTATTTATACACAATCGATACAAAAGAGTTACATGTTTGCATCTGTTACCGTCCTTCAGAGTAGTCACCAGCGTTGTGTAGAACCCGTTGCCAGCGATGTGGAAGGCGTAGTATACCGTTAGCAGAGCCTGTTCTGTTGATGGTGCGAATGGAGCGGTCTACTGCCTGTCGAATCCATGGAACAGTTCTGAAGCGAATCCCACCGTCAGTGCACAGTATTACTGTTCGTTTTTGGAGCATCGCCTGCGACCAGCTTTGCGAAAGAAGCGACCCACCCATTATTTTGCACGACAATACGAGGGCGCATACAGCGCAAGCTGTGGCTGCTCTGTTCGGTCGATGGGATTGGGAAGTACTGTACCATCCATCATACTTCCCGGACTTAAGCCCTTGTGACTTTGATTTGATTCCGAAGATGAAGGAACCACTTCGTGGCAGTCGCTTCAGAACTGTTCGAGAGATTCGACAGGCAGTAGACCGCTCCATTCGCACCATCAACAGAACAGGCTCTGCTAACGGTATACTACGCCTTCCACATCGCTGGCAACGGGTTCTACACAACGCTGGTGACTACTCTCAAGGACGGTAACGGGTGCAAACATGTAACTCTTTTGTATCGGTTGTGAATAAATAGTTGCCACTGTTTAAGATCCAACCCTCGTATCTCTGTATTTGAGTACGCATGCCTGTACGAGCTTCTTTGGCGCTTCAGTGTGCGTCGAAGTGAATCGTTTATTGTTGGAACAAACAATAATGGGTTCGAAAGTCAGTATTCGTGCGAGCTGCGAAGTACGTACTGTAATTGGAATTTTGGGTACAAAAAATCTAGAACCGCTCTACTGAATAAGGACTGTGTCTAGTTGATAGGCGTGTGGTAATGGGTGAGAGAAATATTGGATAATGGTGTTGCCACGTTAAAGGTAGCCGTACTAATGCGCACGGTAAAGAGCAAAGTGGTAGGTCCAGAGTCCAGACCAATGAAATCGTGATGTAAATGAACGAAAACCTGCCATCCGTTCCACATCTGGTGACTGTTGCTCCGGTTGACAAGGTTTACTAACGTCGGACGCGTCACTCTGTACGAGATTATCGCGGCAGAGCTTGGATGTCGCAAATCCTGTGCAGGATGCTACCCTAAGTCGTTATTAGCAAACGTAAAGTGTAAGGAGTGTCAAGAGGACTAGCATTTTTGACCGCTATCGACGAGAGTGTGATCATTTGTCGTTCCTCATTGTTACGGGGACAGACACGTAAGTGTGCTAAGCAGACGCAAAATCAAAGCAACTGTCAGTAGAGAACGTCCTTGTCATGATGCAGCGTTCACTTGTCTATGACGTCCTGTCTCACTCGATTTACCCTTTTCCAGAGCCTTCAACAGGTCACCCATCGTCCTCTTTGCTAAACATCGGCCTGATCTCACAAGGGCAGGAACACGTTCGACATGTTCGTCAGGTTTTGAAGTTGAGCGAGGCTTCAACGTGTTCTCGTCCTTCCAAAACTGATTTGTGCCACTGAAAAACTTTCCCATAGGCTTGTTTCAAGTTTCCAAAAGGTCACACTCGAGAATTCCCCAAGTTTAATACAGAAGCTGATGGGAAAAAGGTTCTCTAAATTCCTCTGTTCGATTTTACTAACACACAAAGAAATACACAACTTCACTGATGGCATACTCAAAAATTACCTAATGGGTGCACAATCTCAGACTGAGCGTTCGGAAGGGACCAAATACATGTGTACACAAGTAGCACAATACAGCGTCGCCAGATCGCTCGCTTTACTGTTAGTCTCATTATTTTTCCCACACACCCCATACATTCGGTATCACTCAGGACTGGCGACAACAGCAGGCTTCGGTGCTTGCCGATACTTTCACTAGAGTTCAGAAGCGGCAGTAGGGTCTGCTGTTGCGAAAGGCAAGAAAATAAAGGAGAGCACAGTCGCTTTCCAGTGCAGGCAGAGGATGGAAGCAACACCTAAACACTAGAGATGGGGGATCCGCTCTTGAACTAATTCATAGAGTTCAATCTTTCAAAGGAGTGAACAATCAGTGATTCAGAAAAAAAGAACGGTAGCTCCAAACGTTTCCCACGGCAGAGAGAGAGAGAGAGAGAGAGAGAGAGAGAGAGAGAGAGAAGAGAGAGAGAGAGACGGAGCATATCAGCAGCGCCTCTGCTGGTCAGAGCACAGTGCACGCCACACAACACAGCCAGCGCCGGCCTCTGCCCTGCTTCTACCTTGGCTGCCTGCATTGTGCAGTGCCCCATTGGATTTTGTGTTTCACATATGCCGTGTCGTCTCTGTGCGTCGTCTGCCGCGTGCAGTGTCGCACTCTGTCGGCGATCGTTTCAGTCGCACGTCCTGCCCTCTGGGCAGTTGATGCGAGCAACAGGACAGAGAGCCACCTAGCGGATAACATAGGAACTACTTGCAACAACCTGCTCTCAAGGGAACGGACGATTTGTATCGGAGCGGGTGAGTTCACCGCTCCCCCCACCCTCGGAACCTGCCCGCTCAACGCTCACACCACCGTCTCGACTCTAGCCAGAGCATTGAGCAAAGCGACTCAGGTATCACTCTGGTCTCTGCGGTCTCAGCTCACGCAGTAATACAGCTCGCGGCTCGACCTGCTCGACTCAGCGCCTCTGCATCGGAGTTCGTCCCTACTGGATATTGTTCTTCGTAGTAATACCGCTATGTATATTACATTATTATGTTATGTATACATCAATTGTTTTTATTTTATTTTTATTTGTTTAAACTGATTAGATTAGGTTCGTGATGACTCCTCTTACTATAGGATTTTTATAATGGACACTCGAATTTACGCTTTAATTACGAGCGAACCGATAAACGTATCGCAAAATGTGATACACCAATATTTTCCTTGTTTTATTCTGCGTAAGGCTATATGCAGCACTTTCGTTTTACAGTCAAATTTATATATTTTTTTCTTATTCTGGTACGGATTTTGCGATTTTAGGCGTCTTCGGAAGGAAACGTTCACTTTAAAAATATATGGCTTGCGATGTATTTGTATGAGGTTAATGAAATTTTAATACATTATAGCCAAATATATTGTTAATGTAAATCTCAAGTTACAACATTTTCCGATCACCCAAAAAACCACGATAGTGCAAAATAAATCAATAATCAAAAACTTTGTCATATCGTGGAAATTTCAATAAACAATACAAAATTCTTGATCATTATCTGTGTTACTTCAAAATAGGATCAAATAAGATCAAAATACAGGTATAGTACTGGAATAAACCAAGTTTAAAGGGCAATGTGCCTTCCATTTATTTTATATTGTAAATGAGTGGTGAGTCATGAAAAAGAGCTAATTCATTTCAGGGAGTGAACAGTTCTGATCCGATCTCCGAAAAGAACAGTTTTGCCCATCTCTAATAAACACAGACGGTGTTGCTGATTACGACCAAATATAAAGGCACTCCATGGCCAATTGAAACGCCATCTCCGTCATTGGAAGAGGGAATCCGAAAGACCACCTTATTTGGAAGCTAAAGGATGAGGGACTGGAACGAGGGAAGCTTTTGGACATACAGTGAGGTGAAAAAAGTCATGGAATAAGGATATGCCTGTATATACACAGGGTGGTAGTATCGCGTACACAAGAGGGCAGTGCATTGGCGGAGCAGTCATTTGTACTTTCCGACGTTATTATGGCCCCACGACGGATATTAAGAAAGCTTGAACGCGGAATGGTAGCTGCAGCTACAAGCTTGGGAATCCAGTTTCAGGTATCGTTAGGTAATTCAGTATTCCTCCAGACAGTGTCAAGAGTGTGCGGAGAGTAGCAAATTCCGGGCATCGCCTCTCGCCACCGACACTGCAGTAGCTGACGGCCTTCACTTGACGACCTAGAGCAGCGGCGTTTGCGTGGAGTTTTCAGAGCCAACAGACGAGCAACGCTGCGTGAAATAACCGTAGAAATCAATGTGGGACATACGAGGAACGTATCCGTTAGGGCACTGCGGCGGAATTTTTTTGTTAGTGGGTTATGGCAGCAGACGACAGACACGAATGCCTTTGCTCAGAGCACGACATCGCTGTAGGGCTTCTCCTGGGCTGGTGATCATACAGGTCGGACCTTAGACTACTGGAAAACCGCGGCCTAGTCGGGTGAGTCCTGATTCCACTTGATGATAGCTGACGGTAGGGTTGGAGTGTGGCGCAGATTCATGTTGTCAACAAGGCACTGAGCAAGCTGGTGATGGTTCGGTAATGGTGTGGGCTGTGTTTACAAGGGATGAACTGGGTTCTCTGTTACAACTGACCAGAGCATTCACTTAAAATGCTGATGTTCGGCTACTTGGAGACCATTTTCAGCCATTTATGGACTTCATGTTCCCACATTACGATGTAATTTTTATGAATGACAGTGCGGCTTGACACTCGGACACAATTATTCACGACTGGTTTGAAGAACATTCTGGACAATTCGAACAAACGTTTCAGCCACTAAGGTCGCCCGACAAGAATCCCACCGAACGTTGGAGGGACATAACTAAGAGGTCAGTTCGTGCATCGGCAACACTATCGCAATTATGTAAGGCTATACAGGGTGATTTTTTTTCACCCGTGTGCATACCGTATGGATTGATCGATGAGAGGATACGTAGCAAACGAGGTGTAAAGAAATTATGTCCGGAAGTGCACGGTTTTGATGCTACCAACCGTTCATTGAATCATACTTTGTTAAAGAGACGGCGGTCTAATACGCGCTGTACCATGTAGGCACAGTTATAGTATGCATGGTTTCCTCCTAGAGGGTGGTACTGTTCCTCATATGTCATGCCCTAGCGCGGCCTCTCTTGCCATAGTAATCGATAACGTTGTGTGCGATTCACTTCTGTGGCTGAGTCACCCTGTAGTGGATGTGATACAGCGTCGCACACAATCGTTCCGTATTCGAATCGAGAGCTTGCCGACACCGTGTTTGCTTACGGAAAGGCAAATAACAGCGGTCGGCAGGGAGCAAGGTTGTATCAGGAGACGTGTCCCCGCCGACGACGACCGCAGCATTCAATGTTTGCAACAGCGTTTCGCCGTTTATCTGAGACAGGGTCGTTTCGGGAAGCAGGAAATGATGAAGGATGTACCCGAAATGTTGGGACACCAGACTTGGAGGAAAATGTTGTTAACACTGTGGAAGGCGACCGCCGAGTCAGTACCAGGCAGTTGGCCGACCACTACAGGGTAAGCCAGAGGACAGTTGTTACTAGTCTTATCACTTACAGGGTGTGCAGGGCTTACTAGCGACAGAGTTTCCACATCGGGAGCAATTTTGTCACTGGTTTCTTCGCCAGGCAACCACGATTCCGAGATGTGTGTCATCCATCACTGTCACAGATGAGGCCACCTTTGCGCGGTGTGATATCTCCAACTTCCGTAACAGTCGTCTGTGGGATAGTATGCAGAACTGCCACGGTATGGTGACAGCGAACAAACAATATCGGTGCAGCCACATATGAATGAATCGCCTGAGACAATTGGCGACCGTATTTTGGGACCAGTCTGCCTTCCACGTCTGCTAACAACTTCTTGCAGGTGATTTTTGCCTCTCCTGCTGGAAGATGTGTTATTGATGATTCGAAAGGTTATGTGGCTGCTAGACGATGGTGCTCCAGCCCAATTGGCCGTTAACGTGTGGACGCAACTCAGTCCTGTCTTCCCTGGTCGATGGATGGGACGAAGGCGTCCAGTTGCATGGACTGCCCGGTCACCGGATCTCAACCTGTGCGATTTTTGGTTATGGGGTCGTCTCAAAAGTAATGCAGAGCCCATTCCAGATGTGGAGACACTGGAGCAGAGTGTTCGTGTTGCTGTGACTCTCTTCGAATGCAGCTGGCCGATGTGAATGTCTGAGACAGAACATAGCACGGCGCGTACACGTATGCACTGAGGCACATGGAAACCATTTTCAACACATACTGTGTGGTGTCGCCGCCAGACACCACACTTGCTAGGCGGTAGCCTTTAAATCGGCCGCGGTCCGTTAGTATACGTCGGACCCGCGTGTCGCCACTGTCAGTGATTGCAGACCGAGCGCCGGCACACGGCAGGTCTAGAGAGACTTCCTAGCACTCGCCCCAGTTGTACAGCCGACTTTGCTAGCGATGGTTCCTGACAAAATACGCTCTCATTTGCCGAGACGATAGTTTAACATAGCCTTCAGCTAAGTCGTTTGCTACGACCTAGCATGGCGCCATATTCAGTTAAAATTTATATTGTGAATCATGTACCGTCAAGAGCGACGTTCATCATTAATGGAGTAAAGTTAAGTATTCCACCAGCTACGTCCGTTTTTCTAAATTCTAATTTCCTTGTCCTGTTCCAGACCTCACGCCAGCCTGCGTGAGCTGAAACGCGTGCATTTCGGCCTCCTCTAGTAACGCGGTGTTGGCTCTCCTGCCAACGACAACATACTGTAACTATGGTTGGATGGTACAGCGCATATTACCCGGAGTCTCTGTTACAATGTAGGATTGAATAAATGGTCTCTAGCACGGAAACAATGTGTTTCCGGACACAAGTTCATTAGGCTTTTTTTGTTCCGAATCCTGTCATCGATAAATCCCTAGAGTTTGTACACGGCGGAAAAAATCACCGTGACGAGGCAGCGTGGCTAAGCAGGGGGCGCCGCGCCGAGATGCTGCACTGGGCCGCGCTGAAGCAGGCTCGAGCGAGATGCCGGGGGTGCCCCGTGACTGTTGTAGTGTCGTGTAGTGCTGGGCGGGTTGCGGCGCGGCGCGGCGCGGCGCGCCTGCACTCACTCGTCGCTGGAGAAGGCGAGGTGGCGGCAGGCGGGCACGGGCAGGTCGTGCAGGCGCGACTGGAAGCGCTGCAGCGGCGGCGCGCCGGCCAGCCGGATGGCCTGGCGGATGCCGCGCAGCGACACCAGCACGTCGCGCGGGTGGCTGAAGAAGCCGGGCCGGATGCGCGGCGGCGCGCGCGGGTCGCGGCTGCGCAGCCACACGCGGCCGCGGCTCAGCGGCCGCATCGGCAGCGGGAACGCCATCCAGGTGTGCGCGCGCTCCACCGGCGCGAACATCGCCTCGTACACGTCGTCGCGGATCCCGAAGTTGCGCCGCAGCGTCGGCTCCGACACCACCGAGCCGCCCTGCGGGCACACGGGACGCTTGCAGGACCTCGGCTACTCGATATAAAATGTCGAGCTAAAAACACCTTCAGCCGTCTGCACTACCAATTTCAATTAATTTTTGCCACTAGTTCTGGCTTCACTTTACAGCGACTTTTGGCAGGCCCCTGTTCTAATGCCACTTCCTCGGACGAGAGATGAAAATCAAAAATTACCTCCAAAGCTACCAAAGATTTCCCCAAAACAAGTTCCAAATTTATTAAGAAACTAAAAACCCTCCTCGATTGCGAAAAAAGCACCTAGTGTCAACCCAGGTTTATGTGTAGATAACTACACCTTCTTCAGAACAACAATAAAACCCACAAGTGCCTAAGAACACCTCTGTCAGTCATTAAAAGAACACCATACCTATACATTTATAAACGAAAACGAAAAGGAAAACGCAAACAGTACATATGTACAAAGTCAAAACCACTACTTAATAGTGTACGCTCCACCTTATGTGCATAGGTAGCGGGTCGGGCTTGTAAGTGAGCGACCATTTGTGGCTGCAGTTTATTTATGGCGGGTCGTGGCCCATCGAAAATTCACCTATGTGAGGTGGCGCGTACGCTATTAACTTAAGTAGTGGTTATGACTTTGTACATATCTACTCTTTGTGTTTTCCTTTTCGCTTTCGTTTATAAATGTATAGCTGTGGTGTTTTATAATCCTTGACAAACGTCTTCTTAGGCACTTGAGGGTTTTATTGTTGTTCTGAAGAAGGTGTAGTTATCTAGCCCGAAACCTGGGTTAACACTAGGTGCTTTTTTCGCAATCGAGGCGGGTTTTTAGTTTTTCAATATATTAACCAACGATTCCTGACGCGCTGCGATGTTGAAGGCTCTTAAGTTCCAAATTCCATGAAAATTGAACAAGCAAACAATTTTCCAGTTACCACTACTATTTGGATATTAACCAGTAACTGAATCAGGAATCTAATACTTAGTACTTTATTAACATACGAAATAAAGATAGGATTACAGTAAAATAAAACTCAAAATTCAAAATCGTAGTAAATCGCAAAATCATTATAATTAAAATCCGCAAAGTAGAACCAAGGTTCCCAAAGAATACTCCGTGTGAGTACTCTTTGAGATTCGTGAGTAATGGCTAAGGATAATTCAATCCATTGTCACTACGTTACGACAGTTAGCCGAAGCAGGTCATACTTTTGAATGCTCGTATATGTAGGCGCAATGAATTTTTTTTTTTCCAGAATTGATTATTGCGATCTACTACGACGCAGTGAAACGATACTTTGAATTCAAATATTATGTTATTTAGAATTCAGACAGAGGACTTGCATACATGAGACAGAAGTGACTTTTAATTACATAACCTGAAGTTAACGGTATTTAGGAAGTGAACACAGATACACAATTTCATTCGTAATAACTAATGGTCTATGGAACTTGCCGATAGTTACGAAGCATATAATTTATAGTTTCCCCCCAACACCTGCGAAAGCTTCTTCCTCACGGCTCTGTTAGGAAGTGACTAATATTGTGTAATAAACTGGCATATCGTGTCAATTCACGCATTTATCATTGACGTTTTAGAATATTATTTACAGAGATGACGTGCTGCAATATTATTTGACTGTAGCGCTCGGCGCTTACATAGAAACTCCTTGACTTTAGGAATTAATAACACAGTTACGACTGATTATACATTTGAGATTACAACCAGTCTATATGGAATTTTCTGTCACTGGAACTAATTTGAACTTATCATTAATATTTAAATAGCAACTGATAAACCATCGATTATAAACGATTTAATTACGACATTTGGTGAAGTAAATACCTCGCACAAGTCGCGAGATCAGTTCATCAGTGTTCTGTTTGTAACGATACATAAGAAATAACAATCTCATTGCTCTACCGCTGAGTGTTAGCCAAGACCAAAGATCCGAAGGGCGTTACACTGTGTAGAGACAACAATAATAACGGTGTAAACTACCTAACGAAAGGTGGGGGAGGGTTGCTTTAAAATTTCTTAAATTAATTTACATACGGTGCTAATATGTCGTAAACATACAACAAAAAACAAAGTGTACGGGGAGTGACATGAAAGATAAATTAAGGAATGAAACGAGAGAGAAGTTGGACGCTGTATGAATATGAAATAAGAAACAAAATATGTATGCCATATGATAGTGAAAGAGAACATTACGACTGCAGGGCAAAATTACGTGTTATGCATAAATAAACACGGTGTTACATATTAGCAAACAACCAGTATGTAATGGTAATGTCAATGCCTGTGAATCAACTGAAGCAAAACTATCACACTCATATACTGATGAGTACAATCTGAAGGTAAAATATTTATTTCTATATTGTCATGTAATAATAAAATGTAAAACCACTTAATCGAGGTCATTCCCATGTTAACTGCCTGCATCACCATGTACCATATACTAATAATAACTAATAAAACAAGAACATAAAGTTATGTCATCACAATCTGTCAATACAGATTCATAACGTGCCACTAATTCAATAACAACATTACTAATGAATCTAACTCTTCAGCTAATATAATACATCGTAACGAATCAACACTAAGCAGGAAATATCAGAAAAAACCAGAGACACACACACTTCTGCGTGAGACGAGCGCTTGTACAGGGTAAGACAGAGGACAGTGCGACCTACGATCATGAAAAGAAAGCAGTAAAATTCACCTACAATAAATAACAAAATCACATGTCGTGTGGCAAATACACGAAGGGAATATCAAGATGCTTATAGGGGCAAAAGTTACGACTCGAGTATCCACAGATGTGCTGCAGAACCAGATATATATATAATTATCTAAGTCGTAATTAACCAAAATATACAAGAAACAAGTCAAGAGGCAATGCCAGTAAAGATGGACAAACGAACTTGTCTACTAGATGTAAAAATACGTACGAAGAATAATATATTAAGACCGCATACGTACTTCGTATGGAATCAAGAATCAGGTGGAAACTTTTGTGTGTCATGAAATAGGACACAATGCAAAGGGACAGTCATTCCGGTAACGAGGTCGACCAGCGGATCATTGTAAATATAGACAGCTGAACGTGTTTTTGATGTGACACTTCCAAATTACCTCGTGCAAACACGTTTCGCGTCTTTCAACAAAAATTTGCACTAACAGCCTTTAAGAAAAAGGATATTGATTCAAACTATGTAGTTCACTAAAGAATATGTCAGACACCTTCTGGTTATTTCATTGAAATAATGAGAAATTCGGAAAAGAAAGAACGTTTGGACAAGCAGCTTAGACATTACGTAAACTATGCTGAGAAATCGTAGTGGATGCTTTCAGATGCTTAGATTCAAAAGAAGAGAACGTATTAATGGGATACACCTGAACCTTCGTTTTCCTGCCTTCACTGCACTGTTCGCCAAACATAACAGTAAAAATTGCCCTAAGACCTTTCGGTAAAATAAACAGGGTATGCAATACTAGCCATTCTATGTGCCTGAAACAGAAAACTTCCTATTGCATATAGGACAAGTTTCGATGTTTCACAGGTTCATAATCGAACAAGAATGCTGTAAGATACGTCGGGAAATACTAGGAAATATGACAAAAGATGCAGAAAATGGGCCACAGAACAGATTAACGTGGAAGATGTAATTACAGCTATAATGAAAACAAAATGGAACTGATGGGGAGGGATGCTTTTTTGTGTGTGTGTGTGTGGGGGGGGGGGGGGGCAGAGAGACATGTAGTCAAGTGAATCGGTAGTAAATGAATCAAGGAAGTACAGTGATGGATTCAGAGAGATAGGAGAAGATTGAGAAGACGCCTTAATGAAAGATGAAAGAGAACATTAGAAAACTTGAAATTGCTATCACGTTTGCAACTTACATACTAAATTATTCCGTGTGCGCTAATTCGCAGGATCCCTGCATAGACACATTCTGTAATACGGTACCGATATCTGCAAATGTAGTTGTCTTTGGGACGCATGTAAGGTGGTTCCACGAGCCAATCATGCTCCAGCCCGCCGCATGGCTAATTGTGGAACGTCGGCTTCGAAGGGTGCAGTATCGTGTGGAGTCTGGTCCAATATGGTCTCCTCACGTCGTTCGCTCAGTGGGCACTACGGTTTTAGTAAGATGTTACATGGCTGAGCAAACATTGAGAACTTTTGCAGTTAGTCATTCAAGGATACTGTGTAGTTAAAAGGCACCGATATTTCTGCCTCGTATTGCGAGATTTAAGGTGGACAGTTTCACGGAATGTTTTATGATTTCAAAGCGTCTCTCCATCTGGAGATGTTATTTTTGTGCCACTGCGAAGAGAGTAGTTGTCGATACACAGTCCAGAATCTGTTTGATATCAGTCTATCCGAATAGTAGAGCATTCAAATTCGTCACACCCCCAGTCAAGGGGCCTTATTAAATATTATTCTAGGTAGCCAGACTTCCTATGTTGCAAGTTTTCATGGTCGCAGCCTCTTGTGCCACGTGTTCTGAGCAACATTGTGTGCGCTATCGTGACTTAACTTCATTTTGGAAGTAATTACATTCTGTTTCGCTCGAATATTTTCTAAATAAATTGAATTTCCTTGCCATCATTTTCCTATTTCGACTAAATTACGCAGAGTTTCACTTTACAGGTAGCACAACTACACTCGAATAGCGTGGACTTGCCATAAGCGGAGAGAATTCCTTCTGTTTCAAAATGATTTTACGAATACTTTCTTGCTATTCAGTTATTACTGTGAACATCACGTCCCGTCGTTCTGTGCATTGCTTTTCAGAATAGAGGGTAAGTGGCGCAGTTATAGATAATCATTTCATATAAAATGTGGTTGTTTTGTGTCTGTAAGTATATAACAACTGTCTGGGTACACTTTGACTATTGCGCCCAACAGCGCTAAAGTACCGCTGTTTACAAGTTTTTAAGTAAATTTAGATGTTTGGTGTGAGTAATCACTTTGACGAAAATCAGTCAATGTGCTATGCCCATTGTCAAATGCGCAAAATAAGTCTTTCCTGTTCTAGGTCTTATATCCGAAATATTACGGTCAATCGCATATTTTCGTAAATTCATGGACCTAAAACTTGTATATGAGAGGACATTTCAATACAGGGCCTATTTCGGAGTCATTTTCGTAAGTAATCCTTTTTTAAAACTGCAAAAGGGGCTTAAAAACGTATAGGATTGACATGAGACCGTAAGCTGGAGAGTAGTACATAGATAAAACTGGGACGTTCATGGAGCTGTAGGTATCTAATTATTGTTGTTACTGAGAATGATGTTGATGTTGATGTTGATGATGATGTTGATTCAGCCTTTAACAACAAACCTGAGCTAAGTAATTTACAAACAAGATTAAAATTTAAAAGTATATGAATCCAGTCACATCATATAGCAAAACTTACCTTTGAAGAAGCCTTGGACATACAGGGAACACTGCCAGGGCAACAACACTTTGTAATGAAACTACTTACTACTCTGAAAAAATACACACACACACACACACACACACACACACACACACAGAGAGAGAGAGAGAGAGAGAGAGAGAGAGAGAGAGAGAGAGAGAGAGAAAGAGAGATATGAGGTGCCATAACCAAAGAAAAACCACTACACTACCTGTTGTAGCCGCAATTCCACGAGCAAGTAGGAGCTAATACTTGCCAAACTTTCAATCCTAGTATAAATGAAGTACGTTTAGTTTATGTATCTCCGATTTCATGCTTTTCAGGACAACCACGGAGGAAGAAATCGCATGTACATAAGACAAATTTTTGGACATGTAATAAATTTGAAGAGATTTTGTTAATTTTATGACTGCCTACGTAAAAAGATAATGTTATTGTAGACGTTAGATTCCACAACATTTTTCAATCTTGACACCATGTAGAGCTGAATCTCAGTGTGTAAAGGTCTGAAGGATCTTACACGGAGCAAGTCTTTTCTGGCTGTGACAAAAATTCGTTCTAAAGCCATAATTTCCAGCTTAGTTAAGTCTGTCGTCCAGTGTAGCACTGAGATTCTTTGCTTGTGTTGATAGTGCAACAGGATGGCAAAATAACTCGGAAAATAGGGCTTGTGATTTCCTTTGGATTCGATGATTTGTATGCGTGTCTAGATAGTAAGTTTACAGTGTTACTCGGCACGCCATCCCACCCACCCCCTGTAGGGATGGACAAGTTCTCAAAAATATTGATACTTACAGAATATATAATAATTATCGAGACGAAAATATCGATATATCGGTCGGTATTTTCAATATTCAGAGGAATTTCAAAAAAATTGATCGAAGTCAGAGAAATTGTGAGCATACTGTTGAAAACTGAAATACTTCATTGTTTCCAACATTAACGAATAAAAGACACACAGTATTCTACAAATTGACTTATTTACAAAAAAAAAATAAATTAATGAAGCCAGTAATTATCAGCAATAGAAATTAATGGAGCTCTTTTGTTAACGTGTTCCCCTGCAGACATAGTTGTTCTGGAAACTCAAATCATCTCGAAGCCAAATTAAACAACGTTATTAAAATGTTAACACTTCTCGCACACATTCAAAGGCGCACATGTAACCGCTTTGGGACCATGTCCTACTATGCACTGCCGCCGTGTTGAGTTCAACTATATACACGGCTATTACAAATGATTGAAGCGATTTCATAAATTCACTGCAGCTCCATTCATTGACATACGGTCACGAGACGGTACAGATACGTAGAAAAACTCATAACGTTTTGTTCGGCTGAAGCCGCACTTCAGGTTTCTGCCGCCAGAGCGCTCGAGAGCGCAGTGAGACAAAATGGCGACAGGAGCCGAGAAAGCGTATGTCGTGCTTGAAATGCACTCACATCAGTCAGTCACAACAGTGCAACGACACTTCAGGACGAAGTTCAACAAAGATCCACCAACTGCTAACTCCATTCGGCGATGGTATGCGCAGTTTAAAGCTTCTGGGTGCCTCTGTAAGGGGAAATCAACGGGTCGGCCTGCAGTGAGCGAAGAAACGGTCGAACGCGTGCGGGCAAGTTTCACGCAAAGTGATGTGAAAGATTCAGTGTTTAAACCTCCTCTACCAAGAAACGTGCCAGAACTGCGAGCTCGCATCAACAATGCTTTCGAACTCATTGATGGGGACATGCTGCGCCGAGTGTGAGAGGAACTTGATTATCAGCTTGATGTCTGCCGAAACACTAAAGGGGCACATATCGAACATTTGTGAATGCCTAAAAAAACTTTTCGAGTTTTTGTATGTGCGTGCAAAGCATTGTGAAAATATCTCAAATAATAAAGTTATTGTAGAGCTGTGAAATCGCTTCAATCATTTGTAGTAACCCTGTACAGTAAGCCACTCCGCCATAACCGCCTAACAAGAGCCAAACGATTGGTTGGAGGGCGTCAGGTTGCGTCATTGTTCGGTGTGTTCCAGGTATTGCGTGAACGGTTTCGCTGTCTCGCCAGTAGACGGCACGCGCCGTGCGGAATGCTGCGCCGAGCTGCGCCGTTCTTGTGAGCACTGTGCGAGGCATGCCTAACAAGTGACGAGCAAGCAGAAGCGAAATGACTGACGGGAAGTAGTCTCGGCTTCTGAACGCGATCTGAACATGAAATACTGTACTTACCATACACATTTCAGACAACAAAGCCCATGTTCCATTACATACCAGTGCAGTAATATTTGCGACATTTGCGCCGAGTGTACGTTACTTTTATTGTGCATCCGTCATTTTCTTGATCCAGGCCTTCAGGGGGTGATAAAAGCACACATTCTGCCTCATATTTGGGAGCTGGGAGTGATAATTTCCAGCATTCTCACACAGTGTTCTCACCAAAACTGTGCATTTTGCACCTTGTACCTGTCGTTTGAAATGATAGAAGTGACACGCGCAGGTAACACGCTTTCACGAATATGCAGTATAGTAACATTCATGTCCAAATGTGCCGCTCGTTTGTAGTGCTGAATTGTTGTTGTTGTTGTGGTCTTCAGTCCTGACACTGGTTTGATGCAGCTCTCCATCCTACTCTATCCTGTGCAAGCTTCTTCATCTCCCAGTATCTACTGCAACCTACATCCTTCTGAATCTGCTTAGTGTATTCATCTCTTGGTCTCCCTCTACGATTTTTACCCTCCACACTGCCCTCCAATGCTAAATTGCTGATCCCTTGATGCCTCAGAATATACTCTACCAACCGATCCCTTCTTCTAGTCACGTTGTGCCACAAACTTCTCTTCTCCCCAATCCTATTCAATACCTCCTCATTAGTTACGTCATCTACCCACCTTATCTTCAGCATTCTTCTGTAGCACCACATTTCGAAAGCTTCTATTCTCTTCTTGTCCAAACTAGTTATCGTGCATGTTTCACTTCCATACATGGCTACACTCCATACAAATACTTTCAGAAACGACCTCCTGACACTTAAATCTATACTCGATGTTAACAAATTCCTCTTCTTGAGAAACGCTTTCCTTGCCATTGCCAGTCTACATTTTATATCATCTCTACTTCGACCATCATCGGTTATTTTACTCCCTAAATAGCAAAACTCCTTTACTACTTTAAGTGTCTCTTTTCCTAATCTAATTCCCTCAGCATCACCCGACTTAATTCGACTACATTCCATTATCCTCGTTTTACTTTTGTTGATGTTCATCCTATATCCTCCTTTCAAGACACTGTCCATTCCGTTCAACTGCTCTTCCAAGTCCTTTGCTATCTCTGACAGAATTACAATGTCATCGGCGAACATCAAAGTTTTTACTTCTTCTCCATGAATTTCAATACCTACTCCGAATTTCTGTAGTGCTGAATACGAAATTAAATTAAGGCCATTGCAAGACACTTAGTCAGATTACGAAGATCGGTAGTTGTTGGAATGGGCAAGAAATCTACTGATGAGAACGGTAGTGGCTTAGAATCACGAAAAGACAGACAATAAAAAATATCGCTATCGATATTCAGTATAAAATACAGGTCAACCGATATATCGATAATGTAAATACCTCCAGCATATGTCGATACTAGTCTGAAGAGACATCTGTCTTTTTTTCCGTCCCTCCTCCCCCTCCCTGCTTGCGCTTGGTAGAGCGGCTCACCAGGAACTCGATCTCCATGTCGGCGTGCGCGTCCAGGTCGGCGGGGTCCTCCGTGTCGTAGAGGGCGAGGGCCTCCGCGCCGCCGGGCACCGCCATGGGCCCGCGCCCGTACGCCAGGAACTGCACGTAGTTGTCGCGCCGGCCCAGGATGTCCTCGGCGCGCAGCGACACGCTCTCGTTCACCACGAACATGAGGCCGCCGATGGACGCGTGGTCCTGCAGGTTGTAGCCCACCTGCGGAACAGTCGCGCACCTCTCTTCAGTATTCTTATCGGAGCGTACAACATACAGAAGCACCGTCGAATTCCTAACAGAACCTCAGAAGTCAGCGTCTCTTCTCACGGACAGCTTCTGTCTCGTCCCATAAATCCACATATTGTCCAAACTCTACGTCGTGCTAGCCATAGTAAACGAGATTCTTATGTCCTAGTATCACTCCGTAACAAGCTACTGCGTTTGTACTATTCTCTTCGTGTTTTCTTCCCTCAGTAATATACTGGGTGATAGTTATTGAACTACATGAAAAAAAAGTAAAGTAATTACAAACTAAGGCGTGCACACACTTTATTCAACACGTGAACGTCACTATAGATATTCGTATTTACGTTATGACATGTTCGATGTGCCTGCCATCGTTGGCGATGGTATGGCGCAGACGAATGGTGAAATTCTGCATGACCCGCTGAACTGTCTGAACGTTGATGCTGTCGATGATCTCCTAAGTGGTTTTTTTCAGCTCTGCGATGGTTTTGGGGTTATTGCTGTAAAACTAGTTTAATATACCCTGCCGGCCGGAGTGGCCGTGCGGTTCTAGGCGCTACAGTGTGGAACCGCGCGACCGCTACGGTCGCAGGTTCCAATCCTGCCTCGGGCATGGGCGTGTGTGATGTCCTTAGGTTAGTTAGGTTTCAGTAGTTCTAAGTTCTAGGGGACTGATGACCTCAGAAGTTAAGTCCCATAGTGCTCAGAGCCATTTCAACCATTTAATATAGCCCTACAAAAAGTAGTCGCATGTGTTCAGACTCGGAGAATATGGCGGCCAGTCGGGGCCCATGCCGTGGCCCATGGCTACCGCAGAGCCAGAATGCGGTCCCCAAACACCATTCTCCTGCTTCGACGGGGTCGAACTCCGTCTTGCAATACCCATATCTTGTCGAACTCAGGGTTACTTTGGATAATGGGGATGAAATCATCTTCCAAAACCTTCACGTACCATTCGGTGATCACCGTGCCATCAAGGAATACCGCAACGATTACTCCGTGACTGGACACTGCACACCAGTTACCCGTTCAGGCTGAAGACATTTCCCGATCGAGAAATGCGGATTCTCAGTCCCCCGAATGCGCCGATTTTCCTTACTGACGAACCAATCCAAAGAGCTCCGTCGCTAAACCAAACCACACAGCGCATACTAACTCCCATTATGCCCCGCGACTAACCGTGCAGTTTGAACGTCCCAACGCAAACCGTTCAGAAGTTACGACGATTCTGTTTCATATACATCAGTAATTGTCACCCTGTAAAAGAGCTGGCATAATACTCTACTTAAGGGACATTCACAACCGCCGCTAAACTATTTCTTGATGAATAAACACTTAACAAATCCTTTATTACGATAAAATCATACAAACGACCCGTGTTTCAGGATGCAAACACCATCTTCAAGCGCTACAGAAAAAACAAAGAAAGCTAAGAGGGATTCTTCATAAAATTAATTAACATAAACGCAGTTGGTTCATAGATTACAATGCGCTGCCAGTGTCCGCTTCTTTGCTGTTACATTCATGGTTTTTTTTCGGTTAGGCCTCTTTTATTCGGTGCGGTACTGGTTGACTCAGAGAACCTTTTCATGTGTCATCCGCACGGGATCTCGCGTGCTACTAGATAAATTTGCTGGATTTTTTACGTGATTGTTACGACTTCCTCGTACGCAATCAATGTATAACACTATGTCAGGACTTGTGAAGGCCCTTTTAGTATTAATTAATTTCTATGAATAAACAGTCTTAGCTTTCTATGTTCTTTCGTACCGTCTGAATACGGGATTTACATTCTGAAACCAGTGTCGTGTGTAGCATTAAAGGGTTTGTCAAGTACAACTGGAGGGGATTTTTTTCGTCCTGAAAAGTAAAAGCACTGTTGAAATTGATAAATTTACAGCAGTCACTCGCAAATAATCTTTATTGCAGATCTAGCTAGATTTCACCCGCTGTGTGCCTCTCATATATGCTAAAATAGCGTACCTCTGCTGGTGCACAAGTTCGAAAATCACGTGGTTTGTATTTTTAATTTGATCTGCCGTTAAAATGAAGTCAAATGTATTTTAATAGATAATTTTAGTAAAGTTTTATTTATGTAAGCAAGAGAATTGTATATTATTATTCTGGATTTACTTTTATCGACTGTAATGTTGTTGTTGTGGTCTTCAGTCCTGAGACTGGTTTGATCCAGCTCTCCATGCTACTCTATCCCGTGCAAGCTTCTTCATCTCGCAGTACCTACTGCACCGTAAATCCTTCTGAATCTGAGTAGTATATTCATCTCTTGGTCTCCCTCTACGATTTTTACCCTCCACGCTGCCCTCCAAGGCTAAATTTGTGATCCCTTGATGCCTCAGGACATGTCCTACCAACCGATCCCTTCTTCTAGTCAAGTAGTGCCACAAACCTCTCTTCTCCCCAATCCTATTCAATATCTCCTCATTAGTTATGTGATCTGCCCATCTAATCTTCAGCATTCTTCTGTAGCACCACATTTCGAAAGCTTCTATTCTCTTCTTGTCCAAACTATTTATCGTCCATGTTTCACTTCCATACATGGCTACACTCCATACAAATACTTTCAGAAACGACTTCCTGACACTTAAATCTATACTCGATGTTAACAAATTTTTCTTCTTCAGAAACACTTTCCTTGCCATTGCCAGTCTACATTTTATATCCTCTCTACTTCGACCATGATCAGTTATTTTGCTCCCCAAATAGCAAAACTGCTTTACTACTTTAAGTGTCTCATTTCCTAATCTCATTCCCTCAGCATCAGCCAACTGGCGTGACACTCTGCACTCAAAGTGAGCAGCAGCTGTTCCAGAACATGCGGAAGTTCATCTCGGTTTCGCTCCAGCGAAAAGGAGGTCGCGTGGTCAACACCAGACGCATTTCGTGGAGAAAGAAATAGCACAAGAATGAAATGTTAGACGTTGCTACACGCTGCTCCCTAGCCGCTCAGGTAAACAACACGCTGTACAAGTGTAAAGACGACAGATAAAGTTGAACCGGGAAGTAAATGAAGTAGGAATTTCTCGTATGCACGTGCAGTAGGCAAAGAGGATAAAATGTGAGGGGAAGGGCCTGCAGCGGGCCGCCGCCTCACAGTACGAGAGACACGGCGGTGAGACTTACGGCGAGGTCCTGCAGCACGGGGATGCCCATCTCCTGGAGGTGCTGGCGCGGCCCCACGCCGGACAGCATCAGCAGCTGCGGGCTGTTGATGGCGCCGGCGGACAGCACCACCTCGCGGCGCGCGCGCACGTAGCGGCGGCGGCCGGCGCGCTCCAGGAAGACGCCGCGCGCGCGCAGCGTCTGCGGGTCCACGTCCACCCTGGTGACGAGCGAGCGCTTGCGCACGTGCAGGTTGGGCCGGCCGCGCGCTGGGTGCAGGTAGGCGCGCGACGACGACCACCGCGTGCCGTTGCGCAGCGTCACTGCGGGGGCAACGGCGGAGGTCAGCTGGCGTGCGTGGGCGGAGCGGGTCGCTGCCGGGGTTGCGGGAGTGTGCGGGGGAGGGGGCCAGTAGCGGGAGGAGGCGCGCAGCGCGGCTGGGCACGGCGACGAGGGCGGCTGAGCAAACGTTAAAACCTGCGAAGATCCCAGCGAGGTCCCCCCCCCCCCCCCCCCCACTCTACCTCCCTGCGACACTCACCCCGCACTCAGCTCGCCCCCATACCTCGCTCACGAACGGGACCTCACACCACCCCCTATAGCTCCCTCACAACGGAAGACTGGAAACAGTACCTGCATTTGAGTATGGAAAATACGACTGTCTTCATAACGTTTTTGTTATCAGTATGATTTTTTATATTCTTCATTTCTTTAGGTCTAATGAGTCAAGCTACATTTTATAAACATAAAAATATTGAGTCAAGTCAGGATATTGTAAACAAGTAGGCCTGTCTATTCTTATTAGATTATTACCTCTATTCCGTAGCAGAATATTTTGGATGTTTGAGATACAGAGACTGGAAACAAGATAGTGAAGCTAATGCAAATAGCGCAAGCTGTTTGGTGGATAAAGCTTTCACTTATGTCTCTACTGATGTAATACAGTATTTTTACTGTGCTGTTTTGGTTTGTGTTTGTTCTGTATCTTATAATCTGGAAAGATTTTTTTGGATGAATAAAAGAAATAAACTCTCTGGCCATCTGCAGCATCGTAAGCTTTTATTACCGACATACGTAACATTTCCAACCACATTATTTGCGAAGTGTAGTTTTCCCGAAAGATCACGTTATATTAAGCGATTAATTTGATGATAATTGACTCACATTATAATTAAGAGACAGCACGTTTGTACTTCGCTTTCATTTATTATTTTAAATTATTCGTGATTTTTTGTTCCGCTTGTTGTAAATACCATTAGGTGCCGGAAATCCATTTTAAGTTATAGACACTTCTACTTCATCAATAACACACAGTTATAATCGTAGTAGTGTCTGTAAACGTTTACATTGATACCTGAAACTTAAAGTGTTTGCATTATACGTTGGAAATTGTTCATTTTCTAGTTCTCGTTCTAGGAGTAACATACCTGCGACGATGTGTATCGTTTTGCGCCGGTTGGGCGGAGCATCTTGCTGATCAGGGGTGGAGCTTAAGTGGGGTGGGCGGGGACTATGTGTCGGGATCTTCGCAGGTTTTAAGCTCATGTGGGCGGCTGCGGGAAAGGCAAAGAGAAGGGGCAGAGGGGAGTGGCGGCACGGAGAGGAAGCGTTTGCAGCTGGTTCTCCTTCTCAGGTATATGACATAAAAAAATGAAATAGCACCGTGTACTTCATGCTGTGCCTAACGCACAATATGAGATCTCAGATACCGGCTGGTATCGATTACATCATTTGTGACTTCGTATAAAAATCAGTTTTTACTTGGCAATACAGAGTCTGATATGCTATTCTGCTGGATGCAAATTTTTCGTGTGTGTGTTAGTTTAACAGACACCCACTCTGGGGTAAGAAAAGCCGCGGACCGCCTCCTATTATCCTCTGGGTCCCCTCTCTCGCCTGGCACAGTGCAGCAGATCGACGTAGCGCCGACTCAACAAGTCGTTACAAGTCACCTGCACATGTTTCGAGACACGCTGCCTCTGTATAGCCGTCCATAATTGCTGAAGTGTTCCCGTTGCAGGATTTTGTGCGCGAACTGACCGCTCGATTGTGTCCCATTTAAGTTCAGTTGGTTGCCAAGTCATCCAGAAAGTTCTTCAAGCCGTTCGCGAACAATTGTGGACCAGTGACACGGTGCATTGTCATCCATCAAAATTGTATTGTTGTTTGGGAACATGAAGTTCGTGAATGGCTGCAGATGGTTTCCACGTACCGCGAACATAAGCATGTCCCGTCAGTGATCGGATAAGTCGCACCAGAGGACGCAGTCCATTCCTTGAAACACAGAACACTCCGTTATGGATCGCCCACCAGCTTGCACAGAGCCTCCTTGACAACTTGGGTCCATGGCTTCGTGGGCTGTCCGCTACACTCGAACCCCCCACCACCTCGTATTAGCGACTGAAATCGGGACTCATCACACCAAGCCACGGTTCTCCACTCGTCCGGTTTCCGACAGACACGGCCACGAGCCCAGAACATGTGCTGCACGCGACGCCGTGCTGTTAACAAAGGCAGTCGTGTCGCTCGTCTGCTGCCGTAGCCCATAAACGCAAGATTTCGCGGCCCTGTCCGAACGGATACGTTCGTCGTACGTCCCACATTGATTTGTGCGGTTACTTCACTCAGTGCTACTTGTCTGTTGGCGCTGACAACTATACTCAAACACCGCTGGTTTCAAATGTTAGCTGCGCGGTATTAGCCTAGCGGTCTGAGGCGCTGCAGTCACGGACTGTCCGGCTGGTCCCGGCGGAGGTTCGAGTCCTCCCTCGGGCATAGGTGTGTGTGTGTGTGTGTGTGTGTGTGTGTGTGTGTGTGTGTGATTGTGTGTGTGTGTGTGTGTGTGTGTGTGTGTGTGTGTGTGTGTGTGTGTGTGTGTTTGTCCTTAGGATGATTTAGGTTAAAATGGTTAAAATGGCTCTGAGCACTATGGGACTTAACATCTGTAGTCATCAGTCCCCTAGAACTTACAACTACTTGCTGTTGCTGCTGTGGTCTTCAGTCCTGAGACTGGTTTGATGCAGCTCTCCATGCTACTCAATCCTGTACAAGCTTCTTCATCTCCCAGTATCTACTGCAACCTACATCCTTCTGAATCTGCTTAGTGTATTCATCTCTTGGTCTCCCTCTACGATTTTTACCCTCCACACTGCCCTCCAATGCTAAATTTGTGATCCCTTGATGCCTCAACCATGTCCTACCAACCGATCACTTCTTCTAGTCAAATTGTGCCACAAATTCCTCCCCAATTCTATTCAATACCTCCTCATTAGTTATGTGATCTACCCATCTCATCTTCAGCATTCTTCTGTAGCACCACATTTCGAAAGCTTCTATTCACTTCTTGCTAAACTATTTATCGTCCATGTTTCACTTCCATACATGGCTACACTCCATACAAATACTTTCAGAAATGACTTCCTGACACTTAAATCTATACTCGATGTTAACAAATTCCTCTTCTTGAGAAACGCTTTCCTTGCCATTGCCAGTCTACATTATATATCCTCTCTACTTCGACCATCATCGGTTATTTTACTCCCCAAATTGCAAAACTCCTTTACTTCTTTAAGTGTCTCATTTCCTAATCTAATTCCCTCAGCATCAACCGATTTAATTCGACTACATTCCATTATCCTCGTTTTGCTTTTGTTGATGTTCATCTTAAACCCTCCTTTCAAGACACTGTCCATTCCGCTCAACTGCTCTTCCAAGTCCTTTGCTGTCTCTGAGAGAATTACAATGTCAACGCCGAACCTCAAAGTTTTTATTTCTTTTCCTTCACTGCTTGCTCAATATACAGATTGAACAACATCGGGGAGAGGCTACAACCCT
The DNA here is from genome assembly GCF_023864275.1 of Schistocerca cancellata. NCBI lineage: Eukaryota > Metazoa > Arthropoda > Insecta > Orthoptera > Acrididae > Schistocerca > Schistocerca cancellata. Next base: position 14,672,594 of record NC_064634.1, read on the forward strand.
GTCTCACTCCCTTCCCAACCACTGCTTCCCTTTCATGTCCCTCGACTCTTATAACTGCCATCTGGTTTCTGTACAAACTGTAAATAGCCTTTCGCTCCCTGTATTTTACCCCTGCCACCTTCAGAATTTGAAAGAGAGTATTCCAGTCAACATTGTCAAAAGCTTTCTCTAAGTCTACAAATGCTAGAAATGTAGGTTTGCCTTTTCTTAATCTTTCTTCTAAGATAAGTCGTAAGGTCAGTATTGCCCCATGTGTTCCAACATTTCTACGGCATCCAAACTGATCTTCCCCGAGGTCGGCTTCTACCAGTTTTTCCATTCGTCTGTAAAGAATTCGTGTTAGTATTTTGCAGCTGTGACTTATTAAACTGATAGTTCGGTAATTTTCACATCTGTCAACACCTGCTTTCTTTGGGATTGGAATTATTATATTCTTCCTGAAGTCTGAGGGTATTTCGCCTGTCTCATACATCTTGCTCACCAGATGGTAGAGTTTTGTCATGACTGGCTCTCCCGAAGCCATCAGTAGTTCAAATGGAATGTTGTCTACTCCCGGGGCCTTGTTTCGACTCAGGTCTTTCAGTGCTCTGTCAAACTCTTCACGCAGTATCTTATCTCCCATTTCGTCTTCATCTACATCCTCTTCCATTTCCATAATATTGTCCTCAAGTCAAGAACTACTTAAACCTAACTAACCTAAGGACATCACACACATCCATGCCCGAGGCAGGATTCGAACCTGCGACCGTAGCGATCACGCGGTTCCAGACTGAAGCGCCTAGAACCGCACGGCCACACCGGCCGGCGATAATTTAGGTTAAGTAGTGTGTAAGCTTAGGGACTGATGACCTTAGCAGTTAAGTGACATAAGATTTCACACACATTTGAACATTTTTTTCGAATGTTACGTGAAGGCCGTCGGCCACTGCGATATTCGTGGCGAGTGGTAACGCCTGAAATTTGGTATTCTCTGCACGCTCATGACATTGTACACTTCGGAATATTGATTTCCTTAACGATATTCGAAATGGAGCGTTAACTACCATTGCGCGTTCAAAGTCTCCGTTCGGCCTTAATCACGTCAGAAACTTATACTTCGTCTACGCCATACTACCGCCGTCTGTATATGTGCATATCGGTATCCCATTACTTCTCTCGCCTCACTGTGATGCTCTTAACAGTTAAGAGTGGTTTAAAAATAGATATGAGTTAAAGTGAGATGTTTATTATTTGTACTTAGTCTCTCACTGGGAATAGTACAGTTTTTCGTTCAGGCATAACTAGTGGACATACTCATACTCCAGAGAAGAAGCAGCGAGGCCACCAAAAGAATCGGCAAACTACGAAATCCATAATTTATCAGAGTGGACTTGTCTTCTGGTGTCACTCTAAAATGACGAACGTCTTTGTAGTGGATGCATCATGACAGACTGATTTTTATTATTGAAAGGGGCTGTTAAACTAGCGAACGTACATAACGATCCTGGAAAGTAATGGAATTTACAGAAAGTGTAAAATAACTAACGAAAAACTTAATGGCGGATTTAAACTGTGTGCCGAAACAGTATTCGAACGTGGAACCTTACCTTGAACGGGCAATGCTCTTACCGAATGAGCTGTCCAGTCACGACTCACAAACTGCTGTCACAGCTGTACTCTTCTCCTAGTGCCTCTCTCCTAGGTTTCCAGACTTCCCCTCCAGACCTTTTCCGACTATCAGTCCTGTAGAAATAGGTATTGCGGGCAATGGGCTTAGCCGCAGCCTATATGGTCCTTCCAGAGTGAACAACCACTCTGCAGCGGAATGTGCGCTAGTCTGAAACTTCGTGCCAGATTTAAAACGGTGTGGCGGACCAGGAAATGATGCTGCAGACTGGAAATTCGTTCTGGAAACGACGCTAAACTGTGGCCAAGCTATTCGTTTTTAGCAGTGGTACTGATGTTAGAGAAATGTGAACTCGCACGGGAAGATTTGGGTGTTCATTTTTCCCTCATGCTATAAGAGAGTGGAATTGTAGAAAAGTAAACTGAAAGTGATTCTACGAGTCCTCTGCCAAAGACTTCGTTGTCAGCTGCAGAGTGATCATGTAAATGTTTGCTTCCAGGTCTGTGTTCCTAGTCCCGCAGGATACATAGAACAACTAATGTCAAGTTAGAGAAGTAGTTGTGAGCTGCTGGTCGAAGTAAAGCTGTAACTGCGAGTCGTGGGTCGCAGCAGCGTGGCTGTCAGTGAGAGCACTGATCGTGAAAGGCGAGATTCCCGGTTCGAGTCCCAGTCTCGTACACAGTTTCAGTCTGCCGGGAATTTTCTGCTGCAGAAAGCTACCGACAATTAAACGAATATCTGAAGCTAATGGCACTGCTAGCGTAATAAAATGCGAAATGGTTGTGGCATGTATATACATCTCGCGAACTGCTGCCGTATCGAATTATTAACACTTGTAAGTGATTGCCAAAAACATGTTGTAAACGAACAAAAATTGTTAATTATTACAAAACAGCACTTAGCTGTTTAAAATGAAAGTTTTTATACTGACTGTGCGATGAGCTTAACAACGTTCTAATATTCAAGTACCTTGAATCGTTGTCCGTTTAAAGTAACAAGACCGATTACATTTTCAATCACCTTGTAGTAACTATTAAGAGAAAAAAATATAAATTATTATTCGTTATCATCCCTCATTACGATTCCATTTCGACCCACACACAGACTAAATTTAAAATTTAACTGGTCACCTTGTTTTCCGGACATCTTCATCATATGTACATCAGAATAGTCACTGAAAACATTAAAATCTAAATTCCTGTCCTGTGATCGGTCTAAATACGTTATGTACCGACAAAATAAAAAATATCAGTTCCGAAGAGAATTAACATTATATTTGTAGGGTTAACTAAGCTGCCAGATGCCAACCGTACTACGAGACACAAAAGAAAACGCTACTGCCTGCACTACCACGGAACTGTTTACCGCATTTTCATTGCCGCTTGTTTTTCAACCTTGGACTGTGTCCAACCAGCTGTATACTACTGAAATAGCAGTTCAGTGTATGTGTGGTTTTGTAATAAGGTAAAAAGGCTGAGCTTTCGTGGAGCTTCATAGAATTCAAGCAGAGATGTTTTAGCGGTAGAGGTAACGAATGTCGAAGTCTGTAAACTCAAATGGTTCGTACTTTTGTCACTACTAAATGATCATATTTTGTAAGTGCATAAATGTGCGTCATCAGTCGCACAAGAGTTAACTGCTGGCGTCTCGTGTAAACTATCTTTACGTAATCTAAAGCAGCTACTGCCGCTTCACTGTGTGGAGTTTGTTTTCGTTCAGAACATTCTTTCTCAACGATTCAGCTTTCACAAACATTAGTGCACAACGTATTACATACGACTTGTACATTCGTTCTCATGGAATTCGTTAGCGTTATAACAAAGGCTTATTTGGGTCAGTGCTAAATCCCTCCGGAAACGTTACCACCATCCGGAAAATAAGCGCCGTACCAAGAAAAACAAAATGCAGTATCCAACCTAAATACGTAAGACTGTTTGCCGGAGTATGGGGTATTTAGATATTTGTTTTCCGCTTGTTATATGTTCGTTCCGATTAACTACACAGATTATACCTAACAAATCATAAATTAAGATTTACGAGGTGCTTTCTGGCAGGTATAACAGCCCAAGCAGTTAAACCGAGTAGTCGAGTAGCTTTCCTTCTGAAAAAAAGTCAGAAGTACACTGGAGGACGTGAGAGACAGCTGAAGAAGCTCACCTGCTGTAAGAACGGAGAAAGCAAAAGCAAGTACTCGTAGTGAAAGGTTTCAGACCACAAGCACTTCGGCGCCCGCTTCTCAACAAACGTTCTAAGCTGTATGAATGCCAAAGTTACTGCCCGGATAGCCGCACGTGTTAGCACGCTGCTTCCGAGATTTGGGGAGGCGCGCCATCCCCAAATCCGCCCAGCGTAGTAACGACGGTTGCTAGTGTGCTGCCCAGCCTGGATTTGGTTTGAGGCGGGTTTCAGCGTCCCACCAGGTGAACGTCATGCGCTTCCCACGTCTCGCCTCAGTTACACGACATGCAAATATTTCGAAAATCTTCTCACGCTTACGTGGACCCACAGGAGGGGGCACACAATTTACATAAGGGCCAGGAAGAGGGGGGGGGGGGAGGGGAGGGAGGGAGTTGCCGGTAGGAGCGGCACCCGACCACCTACTACTAACATTACCAGTTAACATGCCGACCTCGTGAAGATACGGGATAAGGCCAGGATACAGATTCGCAAGTCACGTTCAGGCATTCAAAGCAAACCAAAAGGATTTTCTTCCCGAATGTCGTTTGTTACACTCGATAAACCAAGTAAATCGCACTCAGAATAAGAGTGCCGCAGTCAGAAAAGCTGAAGTTATTGTTACTCTTCTCTTTCAGGAATACAAGGAATACATTGTCCAAATCCTACCAAAAGCTCTGTTAGAACCTTTTTTTTTATTCGCGAGACCGATTTCTGAACTTCATAGCTCATTACGAACAGTGGAACTTTTACGTCATGTACACTGTGCAGTTTAACATGGTTTTCCTGTACGTTCCGACCATCAGCAGGAGTCAATATATGAAAACGAACTACATCCATTCTCGACGCTTAGCTGTAAGGTACTCGAACTGTTCGCAGCAAAAACCCCGCAGAACGTGAACTGTATCATTTCGTCTAATTTACGGCCATCCGAAGTAATGGTTCTCGTAACATTAGTGAATGAGACTGGAAGCAGTAACAGTGTCTGTTATAGGATTTATTTCACTTATTCGTGAAATAAGAGGGGACTTCAAAGGGTTAATTACTCCCGTCGTCCCAAGCTTAACGCCGTTGGGCAACTAGAGTGTTGTTCTCTGCAGACACAGTTCTGCTATGGTACGGATAACATGTGCACCTCGGTGTGGGAGTGAAATGACGCGGCAAATGGAAACGTACTCCAAATTCTGAAGCACGCGAGGAAAGTGCGATTCTTGTGAGAAAATCGTGCAAGTTGCAGAAAGTAACGGTGAAGTTCTAGCTGTACGTAGACCAAAACCAATGTTGCGTCCAGGCAAAGTGAACTGATGCCAAATCGGGAAGGATGGCCATCGGCATCCACCACAGACGGAAGTATCCATACAGTCGAGGAACTAATTCGCGCCGGCGGGGTTGACCGAGAGGTTCTAGGCGCTACAGTCTGGAACTGCGCGACTGCTACGGTCGCAGGTTCGAATCCTGCCTCGGGCATGGATGTGTGTGATGTCCTTAGGTTAGTTAGGTTTAAGTAGTTATAAGTTCTAGGGGACTGATTACCTCAGATGTTGAGTGTCATAGTGCTCAGCGCCATTTGAACCAATTTGAACTAATTCACAGCAGCCACAGATTTTCGGACAATGGGAACGCACAGCGGTTCTCGGATGGCTCCGTGAGCGAGGAGCGGATTTCTGTCGCCGTGGAACTGAACGATCGTAGAACGTTCCGACCGTTGTTTGCAGAGATTTGGCGATTGTGTTGAAAAATAGTGTCACGTATCTTTATCTGTGTGTAGTCTAAGACATCATTTAACAAAGTGTACCTGGCCTGTCATAACAATGTGTAACTTACTTCTTGAAGTACCCTCTAAATTGATCTGTGGATCTCCCAAACCGCCAGAAAGATGAAAAATCTCGCAATGTTCTCGTTGTGAAGCTGACAGTGAAATAGGATGACAAACGTTGCGATAAGAACGGAAACTCTGTATTGAATGGATACGCACATTGGTCAAAAAATTTGTTGTGATTCTTGAGTTTGTGCCGGCGTATTTGATAATCAAAATATCCACGGGTATACTGCCGGTCTACAGTGTCCAACGGGCACAATATTTCGGCGATCATACATGTCGCCATCGTCAGGTGAACTGACGGACTGAGCTCCTGTGAACGTGCCGGCTCGGAGATCCGTACGCTATGGCTGCTCAGAGGGAACTGGGTTCGGTCGCGGCGGCGGCCGACTTATATACCCTCCGCCCGCGGCGCACTCCCTCCGCCGTCCGCGCCCCGCGCCACGGTCACGCGGTGGAACAGATTGCGACGGCGTCTGAGATGACGTCGGTGTGATGGATCTGTCCGCCGGGTCGTCACAACTATACGTTTGCTCGATTTACTTCCGGAAATCCAGAAATACGGAATAAATCTGAAATCCCTTGCCAATAGCACTCAGCACTTCATGCGAATAAAGAGCTAGTTGTATTTCACAAGAACGTTGTTTTCTAAATCCATGTTGACAGTGTGTCAATAGACCGTTTTCTTCGAGGTAATTCATAATGTTCGAACACGATGTATGTTCAAAAATCCTGCTGCATATGGACGTTAACGATAAGGGCCTGTAATTTCGTGGATTACCTTTCTTGAATATTGATGTGACCTGTGCAACTTTCCATTTTTTGGTACGGATCTTTCGTCGAGGGAGCGGTTGTATATGACTGTTAAGTATGGAGCTATTGCATCAGTATACTCTGAAAGTAGGCTAATTCGTATACAGTCTGGACCAGAAGACTTTGGCGCGCGGGGTAGCGGCACGGTCAGGGGCGCCTTGCCAACGGCCCGCGCCGCTCCCCCGTCGGAGGTTCGACTCCTCTCTCGGGCATGAGTGTGTGTGTTGTTCTTGGCGTTAGTTAGTTTTAGTTAGGTAGTGCGTGACCATAGGGATCGATGACCTCAGCAGTTTGGTCCCATAGGAATTTACCACAAATTTTCAAATTTCCAGAAGACTTGCTTTTAGTAAGTGATTTGATTCGCTACTCCGAGGACATTCACTTCTACGTTACTCATATCGCAGCTGTTCCTGATTCGAATTCTGTAATATTTACTTCGTCTTCTTTTGTGAAGGCATTTCGGAAGACTGTGTTTAGTAACTCTGCTTTGGCAGCACTGTCTTCGTTAGTATCTCCATTGCTATCGCGCAGAGAAGGCATTGATTGCATCTTGCCGGTAGCATACTTCTCGTACGACCAGAATCTCTTTAGATTTTCTGCCAGGTTTAGAGACAAAGTTTTATCAACGTTCACCCTGTATCTCTGATTCTATATTACGATTTCTGAGGTCAGCTGCTCGATCCTATCTTTCGGTGTTACTTTGACCCCTGCTCATTGTTATCCCAGTATTACAGATACACAATTTATTACACAGCGTTGATGCCAATGACAGTGTGGAACTAGGGAAGACATACATTAACCATCAGTGTATAGACGAAGGCTCATTTGGAAGCTCAAATTGCAAGCTGTTGTGGTCCAGACAGTGATTGAGGTGTAACATATAACGTCAAATATCTCCGGAAACAAGGAATGAATTTTGTTTGGCCACAAACTCCAGATAAATGAAGAGCTGGTAACCTTAATTCAAAATGCAATGGATGTTTTGAAACGTGGACTTGGGTCTAACAGGGGTGAAATTGGAGGTATTATGCTCAGCTAAATTTGGTACCATGCGTATGGTACTCCATACTGGTATCTTCACACATCAAAAAAAGTTTTGCATCACCTCGGTTCCCAGAGTTCCGGAACCTATACAGAAAATTGGAACAGAGATCAATGTAAACATCATTTCCGCCATTTTTATTGTTCATGAAAGCCACACATTGCATGTTGTACCACCATACAGCGATACCTTCAGAGGTGGTGGTCCAGATTGCTGTACACACCGGTACCTCTAATACCCAGTATCCCGTCCTCTTGCATTGATGCATGCCTGTATTCGTCGTGGCATACTATCCACAAGCTCATCAAGCCACTGTTGGTCCAGATTGTCCCACTCCTCAACGGCGATTCGGCGTAGATCCTTCAGAGTGATTGATGGGTCACGTCGTCCATAAACAGCCCTTCTGAATCCATCCCAGGCATGTTCGATAGGGTTGATGTCTGGAGAACATGCTGGCCACTCTAGTCGAGCGATGTCGTTATCCTGAAGGAAGTCATTCACAAGACGTGCACGATAGGGGCGCCAATTGTCGTCCATGAAGACGAATGCTTCGCCAATATGCTGCCGATATGGTTGCACTGTCGGTCGGAGGATGGCATCTACGTATCGGACAGCCGTTACGGCGCCTTCCATGACCACCAGCGGCGTACATCGGCCCCACATAATGGCACCCCAAAACAGCAGGGAACCTCTACCTTTCTGTACCCGCTGGACAGTGTATCTAAGGCGTTCTGCCTGACTGGGTTGACTCCGAACACATCTCCGACGATTGTCTGGTTTAAGGCATATGCGACACTCATTGGTGAGTAGAATGTGATGCCAATTCTGGGCGGTCCAATCGGCATGTTGTTGGGCCCATCTCTACTGCGTTGCATGGTGTCGTGGTTGCAAAGATGGACCTCGCCATGGACATCGGGAGTGAAGTTGCGCATCGTGGAGCCTATTGCGCACAGTTTGAGTGATAACACGACGTCCTGTGGCTACACGAAAAGCATTGTTCAACGTGGTGGCGTGTCCGCCGCTTGTGGTCTCGCGGTAGCGTTCTCGCTTCCCGAGCACGGGGTCCCGGGTTCGATTCCCGGCGGGGTCAGGGATTTTCACCTGCCTCGAGATGACTGGGTGTTTGTGTTGTCCTCATCATTTCATCACCATCCAGGAAAGTGGCGAAATTGGACTGCGCAAAGGTTGGGAAATTGTACGGGCGCTGATAACCGGACTGTTGAGCGCCCCACAAACCAAACATCATCATCAACGTGGTGGCGTTGCTCTCAGGTTCCTCCGAGCCATAATCCGTAGGTATCGGTCATCCACTGCAGTAGTAGCCCTTGGGCGGGCTGAGCGAGACATTTCATCGACAGTTGCTGTCTCTCTGTATCTCGTCCATGTCCGAACAACATCGCTTTGGTTCACTCCGAGACGCCTGGACACTTCCCTTGTTAAGAGCCCTTCCTCACACAAAGTAACAATGCGGACGCGGTCGAACCGCAGTATTTACCGTGTAGGCGTGGCTGAACTACAGACAACACGAGCCGTGTACCTCCTCCCTACTGGAATGGCTGGAACTGATCGGCTGTCGGACCCCCTCCTTCGAACAGGCGCTGCTCATGCATGGTTGCTTACATGTTTGGGCGGGTTTAGTGACATCTCTGAACAGTCAAAGGGGCTGTGTCTGTGATACAATATCTACAGTCAACGTGTATCTTCAGGAGTTGTACGAACCGGAGTGACGCAAAACTTTTTTTGATTTGTGTGTATATTTATAATTTTGATGATGAATCACACTATTTGATTTGTGTACAATAGTACGTCATTTTGTGAGGGTTAAAAAGGCACTTAAGAAAAATTTAAATTAATGTATTTATTTCGGGATAGTCAACGTTTCAGGGTGTTTCGGAAGTATGTACCACAAAGGGGGTGGTATGAGACGGCTCTGGGGAAGTACAGGCTGGTCGATGTACGCCGAATCGATGATAAGTCTGGCGATCTACATTCTTTTCAATTACTTCGTCTGCAGTCTAGAAAATGTGTTGTAGTAATCATTATGTAAAATTTTCACACAGGCCCTTATATTCACTAGCATAAATATCGACAGAAGTTAAAAAGCGGTCCTGATAATCAAGTTTGAACCTGGAAATGCGTCAAAGTGCACCTGGTTTACGGTACCGGACTCCAAATGTCCATTTCACGCGTTTCACAGTGCGGTGTTGGCTGAGAAACTGGTCGAGATGGACCTGCACTCCCTGACAGCAGCAATTCTTGGCGGGTTTGAAAACGATTGTGACACTCGTCTTCGGCCCCTGTGGGTTAGGTTCTTTTTTTGCGATCAGTGGTGTTACGCAGTATTATGTGCCTGTGAGTGACGCAACTCTTTGCAGACGTTTTGGGCAGCCCTCTCTGATGCACTAACTTTATGAAGGCTACGTTAGTGGGCACGTCCAGATGCGGCAGCCACGCTGCCACGATTCCAGGTCGACCCGTATTCCAGCACTGATTCAGTACAACCGTCTGGCCATAACGCACCACTCGATTACCGTGGCTCAGGTCAGCGGTGGAGTGTGGCATGACGGCCTGGTACCAGCTCAACACACACATCGCTCTAAAACTATCAGTGTTATCTTCTAAGATCATCGTGCAAGACAGTCGTCTGTGCGCACGTTACGTCCATGTGAGGTGAGGTGTGAGGTGTGAGGTGAGGTGGCTCCCGTTCTTACCTTGCAGGTATGAGGAGCCGACCTGCGTGGCGCCGTTGTAGTCGTTCTGCGGGAAGCCGAGCAGCGCGGCGGCCTCCAGGAAGGCCTCGGCCAGCGGCGTGTGGTAGGGGGCGTAGTCGACCGCCACCGGGCCCTCCGTGTTGTGGAAGACGCGGTCCGCCGCCAGCTCAGGGATCGCCGTCGCCTCCGACTTGAGGAAGTACCTGCGCAGTGCGACAGCACACTGTTCAAAAATGGTTCAAATGGATCTGAGCACTATGGGACTTAACATCTGTGGTCATCAGTCCCCTAGAACTTAGAACTACTTAAACCTAACTAACCTAAGGACATCACACACATCCATGCCCGAGGCAGGATTCGGACCTGCGACCGTAGCAGTCTCGCGGTTACGGACTGAGCGCCTAGAACTGCTAGACCACCTCGGCCGGCTAAGCACACTGTACCTTGCATACCGATATAAGGGACGCATTGCTTGCAGATAGTGCCATACATTCCATCACTGCCGGTATATTACTGCAGCATATACGCTCTTACGGAAAAAAAAGAAAAACCACGACGCACCACGAAGGAATTATCCGACGCGACGTCCACGTAAAGACAAACAGATAATTACAATTTCAGAAGATTTGGATAGTTCATTCTATACAAGAACTTTACAAACAGGAATTCATTAACGCGTTGGTCCACCTCTGGCCCATACGCAAGCAACTATTCGCGTCGGCATTATTTGACTGGCTAGTTGGATGTCCTCCTGAGGGATATTATGTCAGATTATGTCAACTGGCGCGTCAGATCGTCAGATTCCCGAAATGGTTGGAGGGCACTGCTCATAATGCTCCAAACATTCTCTATTGGGGAGAGATTCGGCGAACTTGCTGACCAAGGTAGGAGGGTTTGGCAAGCACGAAGGGAGGCGGCAGTCACTCTGTACGTATGTACACTGAAGAACCAAGGAAACTAGTACACCAGCCGAATATCGTGTAGCGCCCCCGCGAGCACATTTGGGTCAACATTTTGTAAAACTTTAATTCCTGTCTCAAAGCCCACCCTATGGGGAGAGAGGGAGAGCTTTAGTTTTAGCGAATCAAAATTTACGAAGTAAGTAAGTGTTTTTATTTATCCGTAATCATTTTCCACGCAAAAATGAGAACATGGATTTTCTTGAATTACAGCGCCATCTACCAAGAATCAAAATAAATGTTTAAGACAAAATTTACGTAGTTATTTATGTAGAATCTGATTTTGCAATAAGAAATGGGGGTTCCCAGTCGAAATTTTGAAGTGTCCTCCCGGCGCACCCCCAGGGGCCTGGGGTGGCGGTCTAATTTTAGCACCAGCCACCAGCAGATGTCCCCCTCGAAACTAATCAACTTTGGCCTCTACACATTTTTTCGTCTGATGTTTATTTTTCGAGTTATTATAGTTCGTCAACTTTAAATTTACACCCTGTATAAGACACGTGTCTCTCGCATTTGTTGGATCCGTTACTGCTGGTAAAATGGCAGGTTATCAAGATTTAACGGAGTTGAACGTGGCGCTGTAGTCGGCGCACCGTGAATATCAGGAATACCGTAAAACGTCGAATCTCCGACACTGCTGCGGCTGGGAAATGAGCCTGCGAGAACAGGACCAACGACGGCTGAAGAGAATCCCTCTACGTGACAGAAGCGCAGTCCCTCCGCAGATTGCTGCAGATTTCAATGCTAGGCCATCAACAAGGGCGAACCATTCAAAGAAACATCATCGATATGGACCTCCGGAGCCGAAGGCCCTCCTGTCTACCCTTGATGACTGCGTGGCACAAAGCTGTACGCCTCGCCTGGGCCCGTCGACACCGACATTGGACTGTTGATGACCGGAAACACGTTGCCTGGTCGAACGAGTCTAGTTTCAAATTGCGTCGAGCCGGTGGGCGTGTACGGGTGTGGAGACGTCCTCATGAATCCATGGACTCTGCATGTCAGTAGGGGACTGTTCAAGTTGGCGGAGGCTCTTTAACGGTGTGGGGCGTGAGCAATTGGAGTGATACGGGACCGCTCATACGTCTACATACGACTCTTGACAGGTGACACGTACGTGTGCATCCTGTCTGATCACCTGCGTCCAGTCACGGCCAGTGTGCATTCCGACCGACTTGGACAACTTGTGATGTTACACAATAAAAGTGATGTTGTTATTCAATGGAAAGTTGGAAATTGAGATTTAACTAACTGTTTTATCAATCACAATTGGCGTAAGAATCATGGATTGACCATTGTCATAAAATATTGCATTATGAGATGTGAATAGTTTTTACTTGCAGTTTCGCGTGGCTTGAGGCAGTCACAACTAGCGTGCTATTGATTAAGAAGTTGCGTTATCGTCTTTCTAATTACTTCATGATCGTAGATACGATCATACCCGGTTGTGAAGTTATTGTTATGACCAAACAATTTTCTAGGGGACCAGAAAGTTCTTAAGGGCGCAAAAACAACTGTAACATCACACAAAAGGGAAATTCAATATTAAAGCTGATGCAAGAAGACGATAAAACAGTTTTCTTTTTATCAATGTAACACGCACATTGGACTGCTGATCTTGGAGTCTGTAATATTAGCAAAATGCATAATTAAAATGAAAATAATACTGAGGAGATAATAGAAATGAGCACTGCTAAATGATTCAGTATTCCCAGAACAAATATTTATTATAACTAAAACATATATCGTACCTTTAGCTTAATACTACAATGACGGTAGATTTTTATGTCCATATCATGTCCATTGAGCGCTCTTTTATATAGCCATTGTCTTCTTTGAGTCACCCATGCGTCGTCACGATAAGTTTTAACAGTTCTTCTTACACTTCACTCAAACTTAGACGGAACACGTTTTTATTTATTTAGTAAAAATAATTAGATCAGACCGCCACCAATCTGCGTCCGTCTTACTCGAGAAAAACAGTAAAAGTCCTTTTAGCGCTCAAGGCTTCATTTATTCTCCAGCGAACAAAATAGTGAAGGATCGCATATCCATCCGTGTTTTTCTGTTTATATTGCCGCCCAAAGACGACGAATTACATTATTTAGAAAATTCCACCGTCGCCATGCGACGCCTTATTATATATTAATCATTCTTTATAAACAAGTATTTGCCTTCTGGCTGAATTTGCTGTTTTAATTAAGCCAAAAATAGCGAATATCACAAACTCCAGCAGGACAATGCGACACACCACATGCCAGAATTGCTACATAGTTGCTCCAGGAATTTGTGAGTTTAAACCTGATAGTCACCAACTCCCCAGACACGAACATTATTGAGCATATCTGTGATGCCTTGCGACGTGCTGTTCAGAGGAGATCTCCACACTCTCGTACTCTTACGGATTTATGGACAGCCCTGCAGGATTCATGGTGTCAATCCCCTGCAGTACTACTTCAGACATTAGTCGAGTCCATGCCACGTCGTGTTGAGGCGCTTCCGTGTACTCGCCTGGTCCCTACACTGTGTCAGGCAGGTGTACCAGTTTCTTTGGCATCTTAGTGTAGTTAGGCTTGATTAAGGCTGTGTAGTAGTAATTTGGCACCACTGCAGACGTCTGCTGAAACAGGCGTTAATAACTTTCTTCCTCTGTGGGTAGCTTCAAAAATGGACAATTTTGTTGATTTAAATCTAACTCCATGATTCCATACCAGGACCTAAAAATCTGCAGTACGCCTGCATTGGTGTAGAACATGCTTACAGTTTATCTCGTACATTTACGTCAGAAATCGAATAACGACAGTAAAGCTGATTACGTTAGAATTACTCACTGTTTCTTGGCCTATACATAAGGATTCCTGACGAAAAAATTGCTTGAAGAATGTCTTCTAAAAGGGAAAAAAGACGACTTATAAAGCATTAATAATAACATTAATCAATGAAGTTCGTTATTCTGGTTGAATCACAAACTATAAAATTAATTTTGGGCTATTCTCAAGTCCTGCATATCAGAGTATATAAAATTCTTCATCTGTTGTTAGCGAGCGTGAGAGACAAATCCTAGTCATTTTTCGTGGAGCATAACTCAACAACATTGAAGCATTTTATACTCCAAGGGTATTAGTGGTGGCTGATGCTTGAGTCACAGGGTGAGCGAGCGCTGCGCAGCCGCGGCATTTGTTGCCAGGTGCCAGCAAGTGGGTCCTAGAAAGCTCTGACACATGTGGCGTTGAAAGGCAGATAGTCTGCCGAGAAATATTTCGCAAAAATGTTATTGGACGGAAGTGTTATTACCGGTGTATCGGAACGTTAAATAGGTAGTAGGTGTGGTACCATCAAACTCTGGATTGCAGTATTCAGACTAAAGGCGCTATAAGATTGAGGTAAAGATTCGACCACAAGACGTCGCATTCGGGCGACGCGCTGTTCACACGTAGACCAGGGGTGTAGGCGTAGCATAATTTCAGCAGAAGACAAGACTTTCTCAAGGAACTGCTGCAGCCTACGGTGTTGCCATATTGTGCAGATCGCCGGACTTGGAGAATTGTCAGCGTGGTCAGTTTATTTGTCCATATTACGAGAGCTGCAGACTTAGATTCCAGGGCGGCTTGCCATGGGCCAGATTTTATGTCGAAGAGTATAAGTCCAAATCACCGTCAACTGTCCATAACTAGACGGGATATCGTAGTATCTGTATGGAATAATTTATCCTTTGTATTTTCAGTAATATGCGATTCTACTGTTTCATTTCTCCTCATTAGCAGCAATAATTTTTATTTGACCGTGAGGTGCCAGACTGAATCTGTAATGATCGCACACAGAAGTTTTTCGCTGATAAGCTGTTGTACTGATAAGCTGTTGTACTGATAATTACTTCCTAACTTTGAGATAACAGGGGGTTGGACACAAACATAACAAATGTGACACGTTAGCTGAAGTACTTCAATCTATCTGTATTTACACTCCCATACGGTGTTAACATTTAAAACAGACCGGACTGAGAAACATTTATATAAAACAAATCTATTAATTAAATATACGTTTAATCTGCATTTCACAGACGACAAAATGCCCTCCAGTGGTGAACGGTCATTTAAGTATCAGTGTGAAAAACAATTTCATAAAAGAAAGTTTCTAGCAGTTCACTTTACAGCAGTTGTTTGAAAAACAATATTTAACTGAACCTGATCCGGGAAATGTAATTGAGTTCAATAAAACTTCAATTTCGTCACACCGAATAAAAGTACTGTTTTAACTAGACTTTATTCATCACAGTACCTGTACTAAGAATGTATTTGGCATTTTACGTTTTGAAGTCAGCTTCGTCGTATGTTTCACAACATTTGGTACATTTACTATAGCATGGTGGTTCCTTATTTATAAAAGTGTGATGCATTAGTTGATAACAGACTATATCACATTTTAGGACGACGATTTTAATGTGTTATAAGGGAGAATGGCCCATCCTTCTTTGTTTCTAAGTGATCAGCCTGTCACATATTCCTATTCTAGTTATCTATTTTAATTCTCTTCTTGTCTTTCTTAGGTTTACTTAACAGTTTTAGAACATCTGAACACTTTTAACGCTATCGTGTAGGATGTGAGCTAGTGTGAATATGAGGATTATCATCGGTGAGTTTGGGTAAGAGCGCGCGCGCGCACACACACACACACACACACACACACACACACACACACACACACACACACACACACATTATTTCCGTAGCTGTTAAACACAGAACACTTCAAGCACATGGAACGTAGGATAAGGATACACTCAACACTTACGTAATGACACACGTAAGATCAATTTCAGTGACAGAACACACAATTATTCAAATAAAAACATCACACTTGAGAGAGACTGGCTTCGTAAAGTGAAGTGGTTACCGTGTGCATCGGTAGAAAATAGGAAGAGGAAAGTACGTGCGCAGGCCGCGGTGGCCGAGCGGTTCTAGGCGCTTCAGTCCGGAACCGCGCGACCGCTACGTCCGCAGGTTCGAATCCTGCCTCGGGCATGGATGTGTGTGAAGGTTAGTTAGGTTGAAGTAGTTCTAAGTTCGAGGGGACTGATGACCTCAGATGTTAAGTCCCATAGTGCTCAGAGAACCATTTTTGAAAGTTCTTGCGAGTGAACGTATAACAATAATAATAATGACAATAACAAACTAATAATGAATGAAGTTTATTGCATTACAGGAGGCGGTTTACTATTAAAAATAAATGGAAAATAGGCTGATCGTTCATGATCTTTATTTTCAGGTTGTACACAAGCGAAGAGCCAAATATAAGCCGAATCGGTTTGTTCGTGTTTGATGAGGCCTTCCCCTTGTCGGTGGAGCATGAAATATACAAAAGGGAGGAAGATTAAGCTGTAACGTCGTGTCGAAAAGCTCGAATTGGTGCGGATGGTGAAGGAAATCTACTTTGTTTATAACATTCTGGCATTTACTATTGCAGATTAAGGGGAAGTGTAAATGGCTGGACGGAGATTTGAACCGCTATCCTGCCGAATGCAAATCCGAAGTCTTACCAGTGCGCCATCTGACTCGGCAACGGGATGTGCGACGCTCGGAGAGTCTTTTGGCAGAGGGCTGTCAGGTTGATTGCTTGGTAACATGTACCAGAGTATACTGGTAACAAACAACAGAGTACCGCACACTCCTCAGTACTACTGGTGCCGTATGTGGGTGAGACATTTATTGAGGAGGGGGGGGGGGGCAGGGTCATGAATTGGCATCCCTCCCCCCACAAAAAAAATATTTTGTTAGAAGTGTTCGTATATTTAGATATACGAAGAGACTTCTAAAAGTAAGTTACGTACTATTATGGCTGGTCAAGGAGCTTTTATTAAATACTGAATTACACTTCAAAGTGAGGCAGATACAGAAGACTCGTTCATTAATTAACGCAATACATTCTATTTCTGAAAGCAGTTCGGTTTGGTCAGGATTCAAATACACCATATTATCTTCCACTCATTTGGTTACGAAATCCTAGTTTTCAAAAATAATCTCCGTCCAATTCGACGGCCTTACGCCGTCTTACTGAGAGGGCCTTCATGCCGGCATGGTACCGCTCCACTGGCCGACGTTTGAACCAACGTCTTGCTGCATCAATAAACTCCATATAATCCGACCACGTATTGCTTCTCGTGGAGTGCATCCTTCATTGGGCCAAGCAGATGGAACACGGAAGTTGCGAGATCCGGGCTGTAGGGAGGACGAGGAAGAACAGTCCAGAGTTTTGTGAGCTGCTCTCGGGTGTGCGGACTTGTGGAGGCCTTAGGTTCTCATGGAGAAGTAGTAGTTGGTTCACATATTCGTGGCGATGAACCCACTGCAGTCGTTTCTTCATTTTCCAGAGAGTAGCGCGAACAACTTCAGTGTGTGTCAGCACTGCCAACAGAGGCGTCCCGTCGAGCAGCGAGGTGTTCGGTTGGGACCTGTCGGCCACGTGGAATCAGAGTGTCGGCGCGTTCCAACACTGCAGGGGCCGCAGCTGTGTGTGTGTGTGTGTGTGTGTGTGTGTGTGTGTGTGTGTGTGTGTGCGGGCGGCCGCCGCTCGCCAGGCCGGACACGTTTGCGCGACCTCGTTTCGAAGATGACAGGCGCGTCGCCCAACGGCTCGCCGTGCTTTTGTTCACTGCCAGGTCGCCGTAGGCAGTCTGCGAGCGCCCCTGAATATCTGCGCTGCTCTGGTTTTCCACCGAAAGAAACTCGGTGACAGCTCTCTGCTTGGCGCGCCCCTCCGCTGAAGGCCGCGTGTAGCGCCGCCACCTGCCGGAACTTGATGGAACTACAGGGGCTCAAGCAGGAGTATCACTCGACGTTCCACAACAAATTCCGCATTTTTACAACCGAAATTGGCGGAGAAAAAAATATATTGCATTACTTATTGAACGCCACTCGTATTGTCAACGTAATTACCAGGTCTCCGTAAACAAAGGGCGCAACGTTGTGCCAATCGTTGAATTCCTGGACGATAGAAATCCCGTGAATCATTCGTAAACCGTTGTGTGAACATCCTTATCGCTGGAATCTGTGCAGGCCAGTCCACTACAGGGATGTTACTGCCGTGTAACCACTCCGCCACAGGCCGTGCATTATGAACAGGTGCTGCATCGTGTTGAAAGATCGCCATCCCCGTATTGCTCTTCAACTGTGGGAAGCAATAAGGTGCTTAAAACATCAATGCAGGCCTGTGCTGTGATTTGCCACGCAAAACAACAAGGGGTGCAAGCCCCCCTCCATGAAAAACACGACCACACCATAATACCTCCGCTTCCGAATTTTACTGTTGCCACTACACACGCTGGCAGATGACGCTCACCGGGCATTCGCCATACCCACAACCTAACATCGGATCGCCACATTGTGTACCGTGATTCGTCACTCCACATAACGTTTTTCCACTGTTCAATCGTCCAATGTTTACTCTCCTTACACTAAGCGAGGCGTCGTTTACCGTTTACCGTTTAACGGCGTGCTGTGTGACATATGACCAGCCGCTCGACCATGAAATCCAAGTTTTCTCATCTCCCGCCTAACTGTCATAGTACTTGTAGTGGACGCTGATGCAGTTTAGAATTCCTGTGTGACGGTCTGGATAGATGTGTGCCTATTACACATTACGACCCTCTTCAACTATCGGCGGTCAACAGACGAGGTCGGCCTGTACGCTTTTGTGCTGTACGTGTCCCTCACGTTTCCACTACACTATCACTTCGGAAACAGTGGACCAAGGGACGTTTAGGAGTGTGGAAATCTCGCGTACAGGCGTATGATACAAGTGACACCCAATCACCTGACCACGTTCGCAGTCCGTAAGTCTCTCACGATGTCTAATGACCACTGGAGTACATGGCAGTAGGTGGCAGCACAATGCACCTTATATGAAAAACTGATGTTTTTGGGGGTGTCCGGTTACTTGTGATCACATAGTGTAAATGCTAAAGGTGACCACTCACAAACTGACAGTACTTACCGTCAACCACAAACCCGAGACAGTTCATGTGTCCACAAGCAGAACCGGCAAACGACCAGTATTTGAGTAAAGGAACATAGCAAGGGGGAAGACCATGCAATAAGAACAAAAGTAATAGAAATAATGGCATCCCGAACATAAGTGGAGATTAATGAAAGAAACCGCACTCACTCCCATTTACACGATCGCAATGATGGCAGGGACAACGGCGAGTGAACAATTAGATTGTATATAGTATGAATTATGACGTCGTCAAAGTTATAACAGTTTATTACTGTTAAAGTTCATAAATCAGTTACATGAAAGATGTACTTTTAAAAATTTTCGGACGAATACTGTTCACATCCAATATTTTAGTGAATTGAAGTTTCTAGGTAGTTGCGCTAAAGCAGTGTAAATAATTATATTATTATTATTATTATTATTAATGAATTGAAACATTTTATATTGTACTGTAACCATTACTAAAAGAGGAGATATCTGCGGCACGTTCAACCTGAGAATTACACAACGTATTTTTCTCTCTCTCTCTCTCTTTTTTCCTGTAGATTACTGTCTGTCACGCGGTTCAAGGCCGAATACATTAGCAAGAAAAACAAAAACAGAAACAAAGATTCATTGCCTGTTGTCATTTCCAATGCTTGTGCGCACTGTAGAGAAGAACGAACGCCAGAACTCATGATCCATTCAGCACTGAGTGAGAAAGGAGCATCTATTTACACGAGACTTTGCCTTAAGAACGGTACACACCAGTACATGTTCGCCTGCAGCTGTCTTCTCCTGAAAAAAAAAAAAACAACGGTGTACTCCCTCAGAAGACACCCTATTTTAGTGACAAACAATTATCAGTGCTCGGGTTTGCTCTCACCCACACATCCGATAGCGAAGTACTCAATGCACGTGAAGTAACGGCTAATCATGATGCTTGTCGACTGCAGTTACGAGGATAAAACAAATCACATTTGGAGAAAGAAGAATGTTAGTTTACTTCTCATCTAGCGCCAAAGGCTGTAAATAATTAACTACATACTGTATTGTGTTTCAGATATTATTTGTCAGTGGATAAGATGTTTAGTACCTAATGAAATGGTACTTATAAAATATGCATGTAACTAATGAGCGAGTAAAGACTACAGGGAAATGCCATTAGGTCAGTGAGCAGATTTACCGTTGCACAAAGAACGTGTAACGATCCTGCGTTTTCAGTACTCTTTGCGAGGAATGCGTCTTTGTGATGTTAAGGAATGAACGCGATGGCGAGCAGACATGAACGAAGCCTCGGATAAACTGTGTGAAAGTGGTACTTCTGGAATCGACGGTTATACTGGGTGGTCGGAAAGAGTCTAAGAAGCTTGTAAGGGTGTTAGAAGGTAGGTTGTGTTGAGAAATAACTGTTAGGAAAGCAAAATCCATACGATGCGCCGTTTCCGAGTTAGGTAGCACTGAAGTTCACCAAAGAGGTTGTTGCGCATGCAAATTCAAGCAGCCAACCAGAGACCGCGTCGCTAAATTTGTTCTTTGTGCCGGCCTGAGTGACCGTGCGGTTCTAGGCGCTACAGTCTGGAACCGAGCGACCGCCTCCGGTCGCAGGTTCCAATCCTGCCTCGAGCATGGCTGTGTGTGATGTCGTTAGGTTAGTTGTAAGTTCTAGGGGACTGATGACCTCAGGAGTTAGGTCACATAATGCTCAGAGCCACTTGAACCTACGGCTGGACCATAAACAAGCTGTAACACACATTATTAAATACATAAACAAATTAAATAAACATATATCAAAGGAATAGCAACAAAAGGTAGGCCAGTAGTCTGATGTCTCTGTGCTTTCTAAAACACAGTAAATATTTAACCAATTTCTTATGAATATTATATATTTAATAGCATGCTGCTACCGTTTTTTCGTGTAACAGTGGAGTAATTATGGCCTGACGCGATCGCTAGTAATCGGCAACTTTGACCTCCAATAACTCATGTACTATTCAAGTTACATGCTTGTAATTTATACCAATTTAGGTTTACACTAATAGCTTTCTAATCACACGTCGGTCGACGAAATCGGATGAAGCGTTTCGATTTTCGAAATTCGTTGCTGGGTGTTACTTGTATAATTTACCGTCAGATACCAAACCTTAAACTGATAAAGATATTGAAAATCTGATTACACCATCTGAATCGCCGTGGAAATAATAGGAATGTGCATGTTTCTTTTTGAGGTATCATGATTCATCTGACTATTATTAATTTCTATACGAACTGTGAAATGTCTGCCATGATGGTTTCACAAAGTCCGCCATCCTTGGCGCTCTCGGCATACAAGGCTCCTTCATCCACACAGCATCGCTAAGGAATTCCCAGCCACGTGCTCGGCCTGGACCACGCGCTGGGACCGCCACTCTTGTGCAGCTAACGTTCAGCACCACGTGTTTGCTGCCGGGCCCCGGCTTGCAGCGCGGCCGCGCCAGCTCCGAACTTCGAATATCTCCGAGGCGTCTCAACTCTCCCGTTGCCTCACAGCCTCGTGATGCCAACTGGGGAGCTACTACACCGAATAGTGGCGGCTGCGGTCGTAGAAAACCGTCATAACGACCGGGAGAGCTGTGTGCTGACCACACGCCCCCCCTATCCGCATCCTCACCTGAGGAAGACACGGCGGTCGAATGGTCCCGATGGGCCACTTGTGGCCTAAAGGCGAAGTGCCTTTCGCGGGCTCCTCCTGGCTGCTGTGAAGACGGGGGCAGTTCCCAGTAGCCTGGGGAAGGCCGCTTTGTCCAGCCTGGAAACAGTGGGTCTGACGTTCCACACTCCTTCCATTGGAACTGTGAATGGAGGACTGCTGTTCTGGCCAAATGACTGAAGATTTCCCCATTTCGAAACGCATTTCTTCACCACTTGATGGAAGTAAAATTTCCAGAAGAGCTGGCAGAAAGCAACCCTTTGCAGACACTTTATATAGTCTATGAACGTGCCTCCATTCTACTGCCGACATTGACTGACTGCAAGGCGTAGCAATTAGCTAGTTTCGTGCAGTGGTTTCGAGCTCACGAAATGTACAAGTCGGGCGGCTGCCAACGTGGGCGTAGAGGGGCGTGTGACCCGTCAGGCTGGAAGTGATGTTTTGTGTCCAGCATATCAAATCTAGACTGAGTCATCCTTACCGCTGAATGAAGTTGTTCATACAGTACGGCAAACTTAAAAGTGTTGTCAAGTTGTCTACAATTTTAATCAATCATTTTCTGGTTATATGGGTGAGTTTTGTGGTTATGCAAGCGTGCACCGTACATCAGACCGCGGACACAGTAGCGAGCTGGGTGTGGTGTTCCGTGAACGAACCGGACTTGGCGAGGTTTAGTTGAAACTATTACATTCCATCCATTTGTTTCCGTGGAAATTTGAGTGTGATGTTTTTTTTTTCCTGTTTCGTTTTCGGTGCAACAGTTACTAGGCGGCGTCTGGGTGCTGTGTATTAACCGATAGCGATGTACGTTTTCCATTTGAGTGATCGAATTTCGGAATCTTTCTGGAAATGGTCAGATTCTTACACAGCATTTAGGGTCGCAGCGAGGCTGCGGGCCCTTCATATAGACTGACTTTGTAATTGTATTAGTGCAGAGGATTAATCCGGGCCCGTCGAAAAAAGTTTGCGAGTAAATCTGCGGTGTAGTGTGTCGCTAAATTTGCCTCACCAGCAGTGGGCGGATTCTGGCCGCGGGCGCTGCTGGTATTTTTCGCGATGCCGCGTGAGTTCCGGGAAAGGGGACGAGAGGATATTTTCAGCAGCTGTGATGTAGGCAACCTGATCAAAAGTATCCGGACACCTCTATGTGATGCAGAATTAAGGACAGGGTGTAGCGAGAGGCGGACCGGCCAGTATAAAAGGAGGCATTATCAGTGGCGAAGTAGTAACTGCAGGGGGGGGGGGGGACCATTAGAGTAGCTCAGTAACTTGGAGCGTGGCCTAGGCACTGGATGTCACTTGAGTGACAGATAGGTCAGGCTGTCCGAGTCGACCGTTGGAGATGTCGCTGTGAAAGTGGAATCGCGGAGGAACCATCACGGCTGAACCAGAACCACGCAGTCTTCTTCTACTCAGGGAGAGAGATCGCCGAGTTTCGTGGGGCTGGTTGTCAAAAGTTGCATAAAATCGATGGAAGGAATCATTCGTGAGTATCAGTGTTGCTAGCAGTCCAGCTAACACTGTGAATGTGTGTGGCGAGTTTAAAAAGAATGGTTACATTTTTCGAGGAGCTCCTCTTAACGCCCACATTTCTGTTGTCAGCGCTAAGCGACGATTGTGGTGGTGTAAAGAGCGATGGTACTGAATGGCTTTAAGGTAGTGATGAGCAGAGGTAAACCACGCGACGCCTGTGCCAACTAGAGATGGGGGATCCGCTCTTGAACTAATTCATAGAGTTCAATCTTTCAAAGGAGTGAACAATCAGTGATTCAGAAAAAAAGAACGGTAGCTCCAAACGTTTCCCACGGCAGAGAGAGAGAGAGAGAGAGAGAGAGAGAGAGAGAGAGAGAGAGAGACGGAGCATATCAGCAGCGCCTCTGCTGGTCAGAGCACAGTGCACGCCACACAACACAGCCAGCGCCGGCCTCTGCCCTGCTTCTACCTTGGCTGCCTGCATTGTGCAGTGCGCCATTGGATTTTGTGTTTCACATATGCCATGCCGTCTCTGTGCGTCGTCTGCCGTGTGCACTGTGCAGTGTCTGGTGCAGCTTAACTTTGCATCGCACTCTGTCGGCGATCGTTTCAGTCGCACGTCCTGCCCTCTGGGCAGTTCATGCGAGCAACAGGACAGAGCCACCTAGCGCATAACATAGGAACTACTTGCAAAAACCTGCTCGCAAGGGAACGGACGATTTGTCTCGGAGCGGGTGAGTTCACCGCTCCCCCCCACCCTCGGAACTCGCCCGCTCAACGCTCACCCCACCGTCTCGACTCTAGCCAGAGCGTCGAGCAAAGCGACTCAGGTGTCACTCTGGTCTCTGCGGTCTCAGCTCACGCAGTAATACAGCTCGCGGCTCGACCTGCTCGACTCAGCGCCTCTGCATCGGAGTTCGTCCCCACTGGATATTGTTCTTCGTAGTAATACCGCTATGTATATTACATTATTATGTTATGTATACATCAATTGTTTTTATTTTATTTTTATTTGTTTAAACTGATTAGATTAGGTTCCTGATGACTCCTCTTACTATAGGATTTTTATTATGGATACTCGAATTTACGCTTTAATTACGAGCGAACCGATAAACGTATCGCAAAATGTGATACACCAATATTTTTCTTGTTTTATTCTGCGTAAGGCTATATGCAGCACTTTCGTTTTACAGTCAAATTTATATTTTTTTTCTTATTCTGGTACGGATTTTGCGATTTTAGGCGTCTTCGAAAGGAAACGTTCACTTTAAAAATATATGGCTTGCGATGTATTTGTTTGAGGTTAATGAAATTTTAATACATTATAGCCAAATATATTGTTAATGTAAATCTCAAGTTACAACATTTTCCGATCACCCAAAAAACCACGATAGTGCAAAATAAATCAATAATCCAAAACTTTGTCATATCGTGGAAATTTCAATAAACAATACAAAATTCTTACTCATTATCTGTGTTACTTCAAAATAGGATCAAATAAGATCAAAATACAGGTATAGTACTGGAATAAACCAAGTTTAAAGGGCAATGTGCCTTCCATTTATTTTCTATTGTAAATGAGTGGTGAGTCATGAAAAAGAGCTAATTCATTTCAGGGAGTGAACAGTTCTGATCCAATCTCTGAAAAGAACAGTTTTGCCCATCTCTAGTGCCAACCCGATGGAACGGTTTGGGTTTGGTGAATGCCTAGAGAACTGCAATTTTTCCTAGTAAGAGTGTGATGTCCTTATTGTGCTTAAAAAAGAAAAAAAAACGCTAAACGCGGAAGAAAGACATTTTATACTGCGCACGGTAAACGAACCGTTGATTTACATCTACGTGGCTTCTCTGCAAATCACACTTACGTGCCTGTCAAGGGGTTCATGGAACCAGTTTCAAAATAATTGTCTATTATTCCATTCTCGAACAGCGCGTGGAACAAACGTGCGAGCTCTGGTGTCCCTTATTTTATTGTAATAATTGTTTCTCCCTGTGTAGGTCGGCATCAACAAAATATTGTGGCATTAGGAGGAGAAAGTAGGTGATGGAAATTTAGTGAGAAAATGCTGCCGTAATGACAGACGCGTGTGTTCTAATGATTTCCACACCAAATCCTGGATCATGTCAGTAACACTCTCCACCCTATTTCTCGGTCATACAAAACGTGCTGCTCTTCTTTGAACATTCTCCATGTACTCCCTTAATCGTATCTAGTAAGGATCCCAAAGCGCACAGCAGTACTCCAAAAGAGGGCAGAGAAGTGTAGTGTAGGCACTGTTAAGCAGATCTGTCGCATCTTCCAACGCAGTGTGTGGGTCGCCATCCCCACAACATTTTCTGTGTGTTCTTTCCAATTTAAGTTGTCCGTAATTGTAATTCCTAGGTATTTAGTTGAATTTATGGCCTTTAGGTTTGATTGACTTATCGTGTAACCGAAGTTTAACGGATTCCTTTTAGCATTCATGTGGATGACTTCACACTTCTTGTTGTTTAGTGTCAATTGGCAACTTTTGCACCATACAAATACCTTTTCTAAATCGTTTTGGAATTTGTTTTGATCTCCTGATTACTTTACTAGTCGATAAACGACAGCATCATCCGCAGACAACCTAAGACGGATGCTCAGATTGTCTGCTGAATTGTCTATATAGATAACAGGGCCTACAACACTCCTTTGGGGATCAGCAGGAGTCACTTCTGTTTTATTCAATGACTTCCCGCGATTAACCACGAACTGTGATGTTTCTGACAAGAACACGCGAATGTAATCGCAAAACTGAGACTATATTGCATAAGCACGCACTTTGATTAAAAGCCACTTGTGAGGTAAGGTGGCAAAATCCTTCTGGAAGTCTAGAATTACGGAATCAGTTTTCGGACAGGATACTCTCTGTATCAGCACGATAATGCACCCTGTCGTGAAACAGCATCTGTGTGGCATTAGTTTGTTTGCAGTAACATTCTTGCAATGGACTGGCTTTCCGAGTGTGTCAGCATCAAGCCTTTGCGACATGACAGAGCGTCGACTTTGCGCCAGACCGCACCATCCATCATCACTAACTTCTCTGGTTTCAGCTCTTGAGGAAGAACGCGGTACCGTTCCTCAGACGCTTCATTGAAAGTGTCCACAGCGAAGTTAAAGCCGTCGTGAAGGTGGAAATACTCCACATTAATGTCCACTAATAGGTGTTTGGACACTTTGCATTAGATAGTGTGTGTGGTGCTGTGTGCTTCCACGAATACCCGGGATTGGTTTTGTGTCCCCCGAGCTGTTAGCAGCGCTGCAGAATGAACACAGGCGAGCGCGGCCGTACTCACGGCAGGACGTCTGCCCAGCCCCAGCCGGTGTTGCCGAGGCGCTCCCAGTGGTCGTAGTCCCTCCGGTTGCCCCTGGTGTAGATGAGGTAGTTGAGGACGCTGGTGCCGCCCATCACCTTGCCGCGCGGGAACCGGCAGCGGCGGCCCTCCATGGCCAGGCACGACGTCGACGACGGCTCCGTCCGGTAGTTCCAGTTGGCGTCCGTGAACTGCACCCAACACACACGCACGAATTCATTAAAACACTGCTGCTCGTAATGAAATTCTTAGCAAGTAGGAGAATGTTTCCAGAATGAGATTTTCACTCTGCAGCGGAGTGTGCGCTAATATGAAACTTCCTGGCAGATTAAAACTGTGTGCCCGACCGAGACTCGAACTCGGGACCTTTGCCTTTCGCGGGCAAGTAGGAGACGAGATACTGGCAGAAGTAAAGCTGTGAGTACCGGGCATGAGTCGTGCTTCGGTAGAGCACTTGCCCGCGAAAGGCAAAGGTCCCGAGTTCGAGTCTCGGTCGGGCACACGGTTTTAATCTGCCAGGAAGTTTCAAGTAGGAGAATGATTGCTACTCCACCGTCTCAACCTTACTGTAGTCAATATGTTGTTGTTGTGGTCTCCAGTCCAGAGACTGGTTTGATGCAGCTCTCCATGCTACTCTATCCTGTGTAAGCTTCTTCATCTGCCAGTACCTACTGCAACCTACATCCTTCTGAATCTGTTTAGTGTATTCATCTCTTGGTCTCCTTCTACTATTTTTACCCTCCACGCTGCCCTCCAATACTAAATTGGTGATCCCTTGATGCCTCAGAACAAGTCCTACCAACCGATCCCTTCTTCCAGTCAAGTTCTGCCACAAATTTCTCTTCTCCCCAATTCTGTTCAATACTTCCTCATTAGTTATGTGATCTGCCCATCTAATCTTCAGCATTCTTCTGTAGAACCACGTTTCGAAAGCTTCTATTCTCTTTTTGTCGGCCGGCCGCGGTGGTCTAGCGGTTCTGGCGCTGCAGTCCGGAACCGCGGGTCTGCTACGGTCGCAGGTTCGAATCCTGCCTCGGGCATGGGTGTGTGTGATGTCCTTAGGTTAGTTAGGTTTAAGTAGTTCTAAGTTCTAGGGGACTTATGACCTAAGATGTTGAGTCCCATAGTGCTCAGAGCCATTTGAACCATTCTCTTTTTGTCCAAACTATTTGTCGTCCACGTTTCACTTCCACACAGGGCTACACTCCATACAAATACTTTCAGAAAGACACTTAAGTCTATGCTCGATTCTAACAAATTTCTCTTCTTCAGAAACGCTTTCCTTGCCATTGCCAGTCTACATTCTATATCCTCTCTACTTCGACCATCATCAGTTATTTTGCTCCCCAAATAGCAACACTCCTTTACTACTTTAAGTGTCTCATTTCGCAATCTAATTCCCCCAGCATCACCCGATTTAATTCGACTACATTCCATTATCCTCGTTTTGCTTTTGTTGATGTTCATCTTATACCCTCCTTTCAAGACACTGTCCATTCCGTTCAGCTGCTCTTCCAAGTCCTCTGTTGTGTCTGACAGAGTTACAATGTCATCGGCGAACCTCAAAATTTTTACTTCTTCCACGTGGATTTTAATTCCTACACCAAATTTTTCTTTTGTTTCCTTTACTGCTCGCTCAATAACATCGGGGAGAGGCTACAACCCTGTCTTACTCCCTTCCCAACCACTGCTTTCCTTTCATGCCCCTCGACTCTTGTAACTACCTTCTGTTCTCTGTACAAATTGTATATAGCCTTTCGCTCCCTGCATTTTACCCCTGCCACATTCAGAATTCGAAAGAGAGTATTCCATCAACATCGTCAAAAGCTTTCTCAAAGTCTACAAATGCTAGAAACGTAGGTTTGCCTTCCCTTAATCTTTCTTCTAAGATAAGTCGTAGGGTCAGTATTGCCTCACGTGTTCCAACATTTCTACTGAATCCAAACTGATCTTCCCCGAGGTCCGCTCCTACGAGTTTTTCCATTCGTCTGTAAAGAATTCGCGTTAGTATTTTGCAGCTGTGGCTTATTAAACTGATTGTTCGGTAATTTTCACATCTGTCAACACCTGCTTTCTTTGGGATTGGAATTATTATATTCTTCTTGAAGTTTGAGGGTATTTTGCCTGTCTCATACATCTTGCTAAGCAGGTGGTAGAGTTTTGTCAGGACTGACTCTCCCAAGGCTGTCAGTAGTTCTAATGGAATGTTCTCTACTCCCGAAGCCTTGTTTCGGCTTAGGTTTTTCAGTGCTCTGTCAACCTCTTCACGCAGTATCGTACCTCCCATTTCATCTTCATCTGCATCCTGTTCCGTTTCCATAATATTGTCCTCAAGCACATCGCCCTTGTATAGACACTCTATATACTCCTTCCACCTTTTTGCTTTCCCTTCTTTGCTTAGAACTGGGTTTCCATATCAGCTCTTGATATTCATACAAGTGGTTCTCTTTTCTGCAAAGGTCTCTTTAATTTTGCTGTAGGCAGTATCTATCTTACCCCTAGTGAGATAAGCCTCTACATCCTTACATTTGTCCTCTAGCCATCCCTGCTTATCCATTTTGCACTTCCTGTCGATCTCATTTTTGAGACGTTTGTATTCCTTTTTGCCTGCTTCATTTACTGCATTTTTATATTTTCTCCTTTCATCAATTAAATTCAGTATCTCTTCTGTTACCCAAGGATTTATGTGAGTCCTCGTCTTTTTACCTACTTGATCCTCTGCTGCCTTCACTATTTCATCTCTCAAAGCTACCCATTTTTCTTCTACTGTATTTTTCCCCCATTCTTTTCAATCGTTCCATTATGCTCTCCCTGAAACTCTCTGCAACCTCTGGTTCTGTCAGTTTATCCAGGTCCCATCTCCTTAAATTCCCACCTTTCTATCTGAAACCTGTTAGTATGTAAAGAAGCAAATTATTACCAGCTGCCGCCTTGCATTGAAAGCGTAGCTTGCCGTGGAGCAAATTTTGGTTCTCACGCTGGCGCAGCTGACTCTGGCTATTGGCCGGAGCGAGCCGTCTACTTGACATATTCTGCGTGCAATACGTTATGCATACTCTCAGTTAATCTGAAGAAGTACTATTAAATATTAATCGATCTTTCTCACACTTAGTATACCAAACACAACCATACTGTTAAAATTTCAAATCATTAACTCCAATACTTTCGGAAATACAATTTTTTTAAGTAAAACACACAATAATCGTGCTGGCATTGTGAAACTGAGCTCGGGACTCTAATGCATTCATCCACAGCATCAACTGAAACTACAACCAAGAGAATACGTTCATAAAATCTAATTTTCTTTAGTTTCATTACAACAGATTTGGAAAATTATTTCATCGTGTTTTGGGTGTGTGAGAGTTTTGAAGAGAATGAGAGAGTGAATGGAGGACATACGTAAAGTGAGA
The DNA here is from genome assembly GCF_023864275.1 of Schistocerca cancellata. Lineage (NCBI taxonomy): Eukaryota > Metazoa > Arthropoda > Insecta > Orthoptera > Acrididae > Schistocerca > Schistocerca cancellata. Next base: position 14,702,598 of record NC_064634.1, read on the forward strand.
ATGTGATATTTCATTAAAACTATGTAAATGTATGCGTGAGAAAGTTGTTGTGTAATAGGAGAATTTGTAACATATGTCCGAGTGAGCTTGACATTGTAAAAGGCAACCATATTATTAAATTTATTAGTGATTTATTTTGTGAAAAGAAATCGTGTTTTTTTCATTAAATTTTATTTAGTTTCTGAATTACGAAATCTCCAGTTTAAATTACTTGCGGTAGTCTGATTGGCTGACATTAGGAATACTGCGAGTATAGATGTGCTCGAGATGATCTGATTGGCTGCTTAACATATTAGCCAATAGGAATTCAGCATTTTCCTCGCTTTTGAATGGGGCTTTCTGCCTCAGATGTATGAGTCAATATAGTCGCTCGGTAGCCGTTTCCCTGCGTTAACACGCGCTGATCAAATTTGTACCAAAATTAAAAACTTCGTGCGTTTGATTGGTTCTCGTATCGCAGAAGAAAAGCGACTACAGTGTTGAATATTTAGTGAAACTTTGACACTTGTGAGTGACTCATTTAAGAAGATATTTGTGTGTAAACATTTCATGTCGTATATAAACTCCACGTGGGGTGTTTCCTGCGGTTTAGAGACGTTGCTGCGGGTTCTTCTTTACAAGAAGCGTACTGAACGACTGAACGTGTTAACTCGCAAGTAGCCGTGGGTCAGTGACAGTATAGGACATTCAATATATCAGGTCGAACAAAATGTCTTCTGGCTGCTTTCAGGTGTGAACTTGTAACAGAGACAGTCGATACCATTGCGTAATTTATGTCGGATATTAAATATTGACCTGATAGCTATTTTCCGTGTTTTAAAGACAATAAACCAAGATAAAGGAAATTTTAGACATTGTTTCAAACGAGTCATAGAAGAATCCTGAACGCCCAAAAGTTTAAATAACTTTCAGCTACTGTCAATGGACTAGAGTTGATGTGGCCTTTGTGGGGTAGGTATTTAGACGAATTTTCGTCAACACTGCTTTTGTCGGCTAAATCATCATCTACCATCGCAGAGTGAAGGGGCAGACAACCTGAAATCTATCCAGTTAGGTGGACTGATTATTTAAGGACAGTAAAAGAACAACCAGCCCCACCGCAAGTAGCCAAATGATTCGTGGACGGTGCTGGCGATACTCATTCTCGGACAGCTCATGATCTTAAAGTGGCGTTCCATTGACATCTGTCAAATTTGGTGTGATTCGTGGTCGTTACATGCATTTGTTACCATACAGTTGCATTACATTACAGGGGCTCTCCCCCTCTCAACTGGTTAGAAGAAACTGCGCAAGATTTACGAGACATGGACAGCAGAGAAGAAAACATAACAAATCGTCGAAATTTTGGAAGCTTCAGAAGAGGACTGGCAACAAATGTCAGAAGAAAACAATAAAAAACTGTAGTGGCATCAAGAAGAAATGTTGAGGACGGAAACCATCAAGGCAAGTTCAAACGCGCTCCTTAAGTAGACAAAACGAAAAATGAAGTATAATAATAATAATAATAATAATAAATGGATCCAAACAGCCAACCAGTTGCGAGAAAAGGTGTTTTTATTCAACCTTTGACGACGGTTTCGAAGGATGTAAACATCGAGATGACTGGGTGTGTGTGTTGTCCTCATCGCTTCATCCTCATTCATGAAACTGGCGAGATTGGGCTGAGCTAAGGTTGGGAATTTGTGCGGGCGCTGATAACCGCGCAGTTGAGCGCCCCACGAACCAAACATCACCATCATCATCATTATCCAGAAATACATGTAACTAAAATTTCACACCAAATAATGAAGTGATCTGAAGTACGTCCAATGAAAATATGCCGTCAGCACACATCATTGAATACATTATTAAATACGCCTGCCCCTATGATCAGGACTTGTCTGTAAGAATGTAGAAATAAAACCAATCAAATGAAATGACAGGTCATATTATGAGCTGACCTTGTCATCTCAGCATTAAAAACTGACTTACAGACGTGCATTTTGCAACTATAACGACCCGAATGTACCTGAATCCAGTATCACACAACGGAAAAACGTGCGAATGATCTACTAGGCAGCAGCTAAATACTGTGTCTGTCATGAAAACTATGCTGTAGGGATGAACTGTTACAACATTTGGCAATGCAGATGGAGTTGACAACTGGTCACGCTTGGTTCGCAGGTACCACATTTATCTGACAAATCCACGGTTCAGCTCTGTGTTTGATTTCCTACTTCCTGTGATCTTTCGCCACGGGCAAATTTACATTACTCGAGTTGGTTTAAACGACGTTTTGTCACAGCTACGGCACCACGAAAATCGTGTCAGAGGTGCGTCAAACACCTTGCGGGAAAGGCATTACATCCTAGCCATAAAATAGCTCTGAGGACTATGAGACTTAACATCTGTGGTCATCAGTCCCCCAGATCTTAGAACTACTTAAACCTAACTAACCTAAGAACATCACACACATCCATGCCCGAGGCAGGATTCGATCCTGCGACCGTAGCGGTCACGCGGTTCCAGACTGAAGCGCCTAGAACCGCACGGCCACACCGGCCGGCTCCTAGCCATAAACCGTACACCAACTGCTACCTACATGTAGTTAACGTTAGTCCGGTATGAAAAGTTTTCTTCGTTTGTTACTGTGGAAGTATCACGCATTTATGTAAAGTATTGGAGGGAATTGTGCTTTGAGAACTTGTCTAGCGAGCTGTCACCGTCCTGTGGTCAGCACATTGCTTCCTACACTTCCTAATGCTGGCACAGAGATGTTGCGAAACCTGCTCCAGCGAGAAAACTGTGCTCTTAGCTCTACTATTTAAAGTCATTGACGGCGTCGGCGACTTCTTGACGAGATGCTTCCGCAAGCCGATGCTTTAGTCCAGTCGGCAGGCACCGTCTCGGCCAACAGGTTCCTGCGATAAGCCAAGACTAGGAATAGTCCGAACTACATGGTAAACACGTTACGCATCACGATAGGCTCATAGCGTCGTATGTTTATCTACGAACCGGCGCCGCGCATTTCGCCGGTTGATTCTACAGGTAAAAATTTCTGTAACAGACATTAATTTTTGCTCAGAAGTGCAGCACTGCCTGAATAACCCGCGCCATGGCGAGATTTCGCAGTCAACTGCCACGAATCGAGAGTTGCAACAGCTTCAAGTTGCACTACAATTTCTCCAGTTTCTGAGAAATATTGCAGCTACCTATTCGATCAGGATTTGACAAATCTATACATGATGATATATTAAGTCTTCGTGCCGAATTAAGCCCATATGGTTGACCTCTTTGAGTTACATACCTGACAGAAGCGGAACGATATGTTTAACCTTCTAGAATCCCCTAGCTAATTCACAATAGTTTGCTCTCTCACAGTGGATTCAGTTTGTTTATGCTTTTATTTAGCGTCACAAGATAAGTTACTTCCTGGTCTCATCTAAGAGGAAATGTGTAATTTCTTCTGCTTGTCCTTTAATGGGTGCTGACGACCACGCGATGTATCAGTATATGCACCGCAGTATGTAGTAGTTGATCTGGAATGGTAATCCAGTCTAGTGCCTCATGTTATCTAACCAAGGTATTCTTCTTCGCCTTTTTCTTTTTTTGTCCTCGGTGTTCCCTTCTATTATCGACAATGGAAGTTTATATTTGATATTCAGAAGTTACGCCCTATGTATGCAGTTGTCCTTCTTTTAAGTTATATCTTAACTTTGTTACCGTTTTTTTCTGTCTGCGTGTTCTTTTTTTTTTTTGCAATACTTTGGTGAAGTTATTCTTGGTTCCCGCGGTATTTTAAGCATTCTACAGTACATTAAATTCATATTTGATAGGCCTCGGACATCTTTACTGTTCACGTACGAGGTCGTGCTGAAAAGTAATTTCTCCGAATTTTTTATGTAAAAACTCTTAAAACTTTTAAAATTAAAAAGCTCTTTATGTCAAGACAACCGCTAGAGGGCTCCGAATTACAGCGTGTAACGTGATGGTGTACACACAGGTGACAAAAGTCATGGGACAACTCCTGATATCGAATCGGACTCTTTTTCGCCCGGCGTTGTGGAGTAACTCGACTCAACAAGTCGTTGGAAGTCCCGTGAAGAACTATTGACCCATTGTGGCTCTGTAGCGTCCATAATTGCGAAAGTAGACCGAAGCAGGGCTTTTGCTCACGAACTGACGTCTCCATTAATTATCATCATTGTTCGATGGGATTCGTGTCGGGTGATCCGGATGGCCAAATCATTTGCTCGAATATTCGAGAACGCACTTCAAACCGATCGGATTGGCTCGATGAGATGGAGCACTGTCAAACATAAAAATTCCATCGTAGTTCGGGAACATGAAAATGGAACATGACCATTTTCAATATGAAAAGGAAACATAACAATTTTCAATCAATGACCGGTTCAGTTGGACCAGACGAGTCCATTCCATGTAAACATGGCCCTCACTACGACGGAACGACCACGAGCTAGCACAGTGTCTTGTTGACAACTTGGGTCCACGGCTTCGTGGGGTCTGCGCCTCACTCAAACCTTGCCGTCAGCTCGTACGAAGTGAAACCGGGACTCATCTCACCAGGCTACGGTTTCCCAGTCGTCTGGGGTTCGACCGATACACTCACGAGCCCAGGACAGGCGCTACAGGCGATGCCGTGCTGTTAGCAAAGGCACTTGCGTCCGTCAACTCACCTGCTGCTATAGCCCATTAACGCCAAATTTCCCTGCACTGTCCTAACGGGTGTGTTCGTCCTACGTCCCACATCGATTTCTGCAGTTATTTCAGCCAGTGTTGCTTGTCTGTCAGCACTGACAACTCTACCCAAACGCTGCTGCTCTCGGTCGTTAAGTAAAGGCCGTTTGCCACTGCGTTGTCTTTGGTGAGAGGTAATGCCTGCCCTTCCACGTTTCAAAGTCTGTTAATTCCCGTCGTGCGGCCATAATCACGTCGGAAACCCTTTTACGTGAACCACCTCAGTACAAATGGCAGCTCCGCCAACCCGCTGCGCTTTTATATTTTTGTGTTCGCGATACTAACGCCATCTGTATATGTGCATATCGCTTTCCCATGCCGTCTATAACCGCAGTGTTTAAGGTAACTATCTCGTACTGAAAAACAATGTACTGTAATTGAGTTTCGATTTCTAAGTGTTCGTCCACACATGGAACAACCTCTTCTTGAGCGGAACAATGCGTGACCGCACACGAGCGCTGCGACTTGCTCAACAATCCGACGCCTTCGGTTCTCAGTCGTAGATCGTACTCCACAGAGTCCCGAGTTGGCCCAATCCGATTTTCATGTGTTCGCAAAACTTAAAGAACACCTTCGACGACTTCACTTTGATATTGGTGAAGCGATGCAAGCAAGGTGAGGTATCAACAAACAGGTTTCTCTTTGGAAGAAATTTGTTTGTCGCCAGAGGCACAATGTTGAGAAACAAATGTGCAGACTTGAAGAATAAAGATGAAGAATGTTAATAACTTTTTTATTTGAAAAGCTTTCCGTGTTTTCACAAATAAAATCAGAGGCTTTAAATTCCAGCACGCTGTCTTATTTAGTGTTCATTCTTCTCAACCACATAGAAGTATGGACTATATGAAGCATCTTCCAAATCGAACCCCCAAGGTTTAGGTATAGGTTTGCGTCTGTAACAATGCTCTTACGAAAGCGTATCGTGTGTTCTCTATGCGACATTTTATCTCCGCATCCGATCCCCTATCTTCTCAGAGCCACGCTCCAAGCTACTGAAACCTGTCTCCTCTTTGTATTAAGGTGTCATTGAACCGTAGATATGCATTCGTAAAGGAGTCGAGCATCGCCGTCGTAAGATTCGTCTTTTTGTGTTGATATTCAGACGCAGATTACTACTACAATATCCTAATATGTTGACGAGCTCTTGAAGATAATGTAAATTACCAGCAATCTGTACTGTGTGACCAGATTAGCAGATGCTGTTGCTGAAGACTCTATTAACCATTGTGCCCCTTTGTATAGCAACAAGTGCTTCTTGAAAAGTACTCCCTGAGTACAGATTGAATAACAGGGGTGGGAGAATGTATCCATGTCGGGTCCCTCCATAAATATTAACCAAGTCGGTGTCCTCATTACTGAAGTTAATCTGTGCTGCCTTATTACCATACCAATTCTTTATACGGCGCACTTCTTTCTGATCTGTCCATTCTTTTGAGAATTTTGAAAAGTTTACGATGATTTTCTCTATCGAAAGGTTTTCAATGATCAATAAAACAGAGACCCACATTTTTATCCTGCTCGTAACAGTTTCCCACAAGAACATGTAGTGCTGGGTTTACTCTATTTATACCTCAGCCTTTCCTATAACAATGAATTTCTCACATTTTTCCCATAAACATTAACGTATGACTTTCAGAGATATTTTAAGGGAGTGTCTCTTAGGACTAATGAGCCCACCATCTTCACATTTTCGCGCATTCTTTTTTTAATTTTCAATTTTTTTCCTAAGAGAATGAAAGTTGATAACCATTAAGCGCGCAATGATATGTATAGTAAATTTTGTTAAAAAGTTAGTGTAAAGCTCTAATAGCGTCTTCATCTAAAAGTTTAATCTGTTCCACCGAAATTTCTTCAGACCCTGTGGCTTAATTGCTTTTTGGTTAAGTAAGACTCAACTTCGTTGGAATGCAAAGAAGTGAATGAAATGATTGAGGCAGGAATAACTGGAATGTGCCTATAAATCAGTTAAACAGTTCTTTGGAAACAGACCTATAAAATTCAGTGGAGTTTAGAATGAAGATGGACTATTATTGCATGAGCAGAAATAATAGTAAGAAGGTGGAAACAATACTGTGAAAAACTGTGTCCAGAAAATAATGAAGGCGTGGAACTGGAGAATGCTAGAAAGTCGATCCGAAAGAAGAGACTGTATTTTTCGCCAGTGTTCGACCTTCCAGCCAGGCAGCTAAAATGTAGGAAAGTTGCTGGAGTTGATGACACACCAGCAGAATTGCTGGAGGAGAGCATCGACAAAGCAGTTCTGTCTCATATAAGCTGTATACGAAACCAGGAAGCTCCCAACAGACTTTATAAGAAACGCATCACAGTACCAATACCAAAGAAAGCATCTGAGAAGCAAAGGTGCAGCAACATGAGAAGCAGTGTCCGGCTTAAAATTAAAACTCGAGGAAAGACTGAAAATGGCTTTTCATCGACTCAGAAATAGCATTTGACAGGTGAGACTGGCTACAGCTTTTGAAGATGCTGAGAGAGACTGGCGTAAAGTATAAGCACAAAAGTGTGGTGCGAAGACTGTACAGAGAACAGGTGGCTGTGATAAAATGTGGAGAACACGGAGAAGGAGCCACTAGTAGGAAGAGCGTACGACAGTTCTGCTAAGTCTTGTCTTGTTCAGTGGTTATATTCGGGGGGTGGGGGGGGGGGAATAGGTGAAGCTGGGGAGAAAGTAGGAGCTGTAGGACGAATTAGAATTCATGGCAAGAAAACAGTCATGCTGAGATGTGCTGATGATATCATCATGTTAAGTGAAGATGCAGAGCCGGCCGAGGTGGCCGAGCGGTTCTAGGCGCTACAGTCTGGAACCGCGCGACCGCTACGGTCGCAGGTTCGAATCCTGCCTCGGGCATGGATGTGTGTGATGTCCTTATGTTAGTCAGGTTTAAGTAGTTCTAAGTTCTAGGGGACTGATAACCTCAGATGTTAAGTCCCCTAGTGCTTAGAGCCATTTGAACCTTTTTTTTTTTTTTTTTTTTTTTGAAGATGCAGAACTATTAAAACCGATGCCGTCCCAGATGAAAACCATTCTCAGATCTTCTTACAATATGAAAATTGCCGAAGGTAAAAAAAAAAAAAATCTCACAAAATTGTACAGTGCCCACTTAACAATGAGCGACTGGAGACTGTCGAATCCTTTGCTTATAACGGGAGTAAAATTACATCAGACGGAAGATCAAGAAAGGACAGTGCAAGCCGAATCCACTGGAAAAAAGCTGCTTTTTAGAAGAGAAAAAACCTTTTCACATGCTAAAGCATCTCAGGAAAGACCTAATAAAGACTTTTCTTTGTAGTTCTCTGCTCAACGAAAGCTAAACATGGTCAGCCAGAGAAGCACAAAACATAAAATAAATATGTGGTACTACCGCAGAATGCTCAAGATTTCCTGGGTAGGCATCAAAAGAAGAGGGGCCCTACAGAGTGGAGGAAGGGAAATCTTGTCTCCTGAAGCTCATCAAACAACACATGGGTCAGCCGTCTGCTGAGACATGATGGCATCATCAAAAGCTTTCACTGAAGGAACAGTAGAAGGCAGTCTAAAGTACATCAACAGAAGCATGGAGGACATCAGATGCACCATCTATACTGCTCGCAAGAGGAAGACCGAAGAGAGAAATGCATGACGAGCTGCTGCTATCCAACCTGATGGTTAAAGACTGGAGAGGAAGAAGAAGGCTTTTTCGATTTCTTCTCTCATAGTTGAGGATTCTGTTACAGTGTCATTCCTGGAAATCTCAGCATTTGGTCATCATCTGAAGATATGTTCTTAACATAGTAAGGAGTAAGTAAACTTCTCCAAAAAGATTAGTACCAATCTTATGACTTGAATGGTTCGCGCTTTTCTTCCCCTATCAGAAACTATTTCTCAGTGCTGTTCCGACCCTAGCAAATCGCTGTGTACAGCCATCTGTAAAGTGGAGGTAAGAGTAAACCTGCCTTGACGATGCCGTTCCGCAGGAAGTACAGTGTCTGTAATCGGGAACGGGACAAAGCGGCTATGTATGCTGTCCAGTCCTTCAACATGTCGCGCCTGATTTGTTATCGTCGCAGACGACGAAGCAATCGAAAACTATTGTCGATAAGGATGTCAGCGGTCGGAGAGACTATTTTATTTACACGTCAGACTGAGGAGCAGCACATGAAATTACAACATAAAAGTAATAACAGATAAAAGTAAAATGTTTATGAACCCGAAAAAAGTCAGTCCATAAGTTTAAGTAAACGCAATAAATAATGCAATAAGAATCAGCTTAATTTTTCAAGGAACTCCTCGACAGAATAGGAGGAGTGAGCTATGAGGAAACTCTTCAGTTTAGATTTGAAAGCGCATAGATTACTGCTAAGATTTTTGACTTCGAGTGGGAGCTTATTGAAAATGGATGCAGCACATCCAGAAATGACAGTAAGGAATATATAGGCCAATGTCAAAATACCCAGACTCGTGAACAGTAGTCGACAAGAAGTTCGTGAACTTACACCATTTATTGACCGAACCTCCCGTACCTGGGCCAAAAGTATCCTTTTAAGACGGGAAGACTTACTCCAAAATATAATACCATACGACATAAGCGAATGAAAATAACCGAAGTAGACTAATTTTCTTATCGAACGATCTCTCACTTCAGAAACCGTTCGAATAGTAAAAATGGCAGCATTAAGTCTTTGAACAAGATCCTGAACGTGGGCTTTCCACGAAAGTTTTCTATCTATCTGAACACCTAGAAATTATAACTGTTCAGTTTCACTAATCATATGCCCAATCTGTGAAATTAAAACGTCAGGTTTTGCTGAATTGTGTATTAGAAACTGTAAAAACCGAGTCTTACTGTGATTTAACGTTAGTTTATTTTCTTCAAGACATGAACTGAGGTCACGTACTGCACTATTTGAAGTCGAGCCAATGTTTCACACAACATCCTTTACTACCAAGCTAGTGTCGTCTGCAAACAGAAATATTTTAGTTACTCGTAATACTAGAGGGCATATCATTTATATAAATGAGGAACAGGAGTGGCCCTAACACTGATCCTTGGGACACTTCCCACTTGACTATACCCTACTCAGACCCCACATCACAGCGATTCTCAACATTGTGAATAATGACCTTTTGGTGTCTGTTGCTAAAGTAAGAGGTGAACCAATTCTGAGCTACTTCCCGTATTCCGTAATGGTCCAACTTCTTGAGCAACATTTTGTGATCAACACAATCTAACGCCTTAGTTCAGTCAAAAAATATGCCTAGCGTTCGAAACCTTTTGTTTAACCCGTCCAGTACCTCACAGAGAAAAGAGAATATAGCATATTGAGTTCTTAAACGACTTCTAAAGCCGAACTGTACATTTGATAGCAAATCGTGTGATATAAAATGATCAATTATCCTTACAAAAAATAGGTCAAATGGCTCTGAGCACTACGGGACTTAACATCTGAGGTCATCAGTCCCCTAGAAGTTAGAACTACTTCAACCTGACTAATCTAAGCACATCACACACATCCATGCCCGAGGCAGGATTCGAACCTGCGACCGTAGCGGTCGCGCGATTCCAGACTGAAGCGCCTAGAACCGCTCGGCCACTTCGGCCGACAATTATCCTTACATATACAGCCTTTTCAATAACTTTAGCAGACACTGATTGTCTATATTCTCCTTCCACACTTTTTAAAAAGCGGCTTTACTACTGAGTACTTTGATCGTTCAGCTAACTGACCATTCCTAAAGGAAAAATTACAAATAATGCTAAATACATGGCTAACATGTGCAGCACAGTACTTAAATATTCTGCTAGGCACTCCGTCATAGTCTTTTAGTACGATACGGGAGAAGGCAGTACACTAGATATAATGTCTGAAAATACAGCGGCAGATGACACGTCTCTTCTGAAGTATCACGGAACACTGAAGACATTCACTACTGTCAGCTGACCGACGGAACCACATGCCCCAGGCGGTTGTGGGAATAGGAAGCATTGTCTTGGAATAGATGGACTCAGACTGTCTTTGTACATGGAAGTTGATGATGTTCAAATTATGTGAAACTTCAAAAATAAAGCGAAGCGTAAATAAATTGGTACACAGATATCGAAACTTTTCTGGGCACCAAAAGGAAAGAAAAAAAACTTTGTTTTACCGCACGTAATGTTATAGAAACCATAATAATATGGTGGCGACCGTTGCAAAAATCTTGTACTGGATGGTTTGCACCGCTGCAGTTGGGCTAACTTCCTCTCAGAGAGACAGAATACTGAAACAGGACAACAGATCATCTCATGAAACAATCAGTCTCATAGTTTCGTTTGAAAGTGTAGTCTCATTGTAAGACTAAAGAATAGTTTACGGAACATGGAGAAGGTTGTCGGCCATGAAAGGTGAACAAAGCGAAGACCATGTACAAGTATGGTTCGAAGTGATCTTGCCAGCAGCTTTTCACTGCTGCATTACATATCTACGTGATGTCATTCACCCTGGAACTGTGTCGCAGCCCAAAAGAAAATTATTTGCTTAGTCTAATACGCGAAGTGTCTGTAGCCCAAATAAACGCCGTCATAATGATATTTGTCACTTACTACTTACATTTTCTCGAGTGCCAGATGACACAGAGCTGGTGATAATCCATCCCCGTTTGTCACGCCTGACACAATTGAGGGGCTTACAGGAGCTATTAGTTTCGCTTCGTCCGTGTATTTGACGCTCGAGCTTCCACCATTTATGCTATTTCAAAATGGCAGACCTGACTAGGAGAGAGGATTGGTGTTTAACATCCCGTCAACGTCGAGGTCAGCGGAGACTGAATTAAAGATCGGACTAAAAGGAGGAAGTTGATTTGTTTAAGGAGCCATCAAGGTATTCGTCTCAAATGATTAAGAAAAATCGCTGCAATCGTTATACAAGGATTTGAACATTGTTTCTCCAAAATAGCAGTCCAAGCTCAGTTAGGGTCTGGATTAGCCACTATGTGCAGCTGTATTTCCTAAATGATGTTAACATGTGGCCACCTCGATTGAAAGTAAACACGGAAGTTGCTCTCTCCTGTTGAAAAACCACATTCGCCAGGCGAAATGCTGGTTTTACTTCCGCGCAGACCTGCTACCTACAGCTTCCACCAGTGGCTTTTCTCTACTTTCACTGGGACAAGATGGCCACACTGCGCGAGCGGCCCTCCGAAAGAGCAGCGGGAGAATTCCTCTGGCGCTTTCTGCGGGCCTTTTCACTTTCAGACGTGGCCGTTCCTCGCGTGGATGACACGGCCGTAGAAATTAATTGTTCGCCTGCAGGCGTTGGGCAGATGGAAATCTCAGTCCACTGGGCGTCGGCTACGCTTTGTCTCTTGGAGCCTTGGATGGAGACTCCCGATGCGAAGGTGAATGGACCGTGATGAATGTGCATTGTATGTCTGTTTGTGTGTATGAGAGAGAGAGAGAGAGAGAGAGAGAGAGAGAGAGAGAGAGAGAGAGAGAGAGAGAGAGAGAGACAGTGAGAGAGAGAGAGAGACGGCCGGGAGGGGGGGTGGGCAGAGAATAAAACATGCAGACGATCAAACGAACTAATTACTAATGAATTATTCCCTAGTACTTTGTTACACCACTATGTGTATGAACACGAACACGCACGCACGCACGCACTCACGCACACAGCTGGTCTCACAAGTGGGATACCGACTGGCTAAAACATGAGAGAATTTCTCTCTCTAGTATAGAGACAACTTTCACATCAGTGAAATATATTTATTATCTCGGTACACCCTGCGCAATTTGAAAACTTGATCTGCGGGATATTTTGTTCGTATGGCTTTCTGAAGTAGTGTCGTGGTGTTTTCGTTCAAATATATAAACCGGAATACGCTGATGTTTGGCATTCTTTGTCCTGAGGGGTACACCGTCAACGAAAATTTCTGCACAGTTCGTAATGATCAATGAGTATCGTTCTTCGTATTTCAGCCCTTAAAAAACTAGTGAGAATTCAAACGCAGCCGCACATTTTTCGATCATCATACAGCTCAAGGAAGCTCCCAAACAGAAAAAAAACAAGTTAAAATAGCGAGATAACGTCCATTATGGTGTTGCTGTGGGACATAGGATGATAATGTGATAAGCTGACGCAGTAAGAATGTCAAAGGAGAGTGGTCTACTTCTTACATGGCAAATGAAGTATGAAAAAAGCTGATATATGTAGAAAAGCTTCATACAATATATAAAACGCATTTGTTGAATGCTGGCAACAGGAAACACTAAAAGGCCCTCCTCCACAGTGTTTTGCAAAATGAAAACCAACTGATTTTGTGACGCAATTTCTTTCTGTAAATGCGGCGTGATTGTGCTGCTTCGCGAGAGAAACTAAGCACCAGTTTCGAAAGTGGGCTCAGGATAGAGTGCTACACAGAAAAGAGGTGAAGCAGATATCATCTGCTAGACTATAGCCAATGTTTACGGGGTTGCAAAAGGGATTCCTCTTGTTAGTTACGCAGCATAATCTTCATCATTTTCTCGGCAGATGGCAAAAAGAAATCCTGCAATGCAAAAATCCTATTTGATCAGTGCAAAACGTTTACTACAAGAGTATTTTGACAACGGTAAGTGAGAGATTTCATGTTCGAATTGTTTGAACAGCCACAATACCAACCATATTTTGCCCTTATGACCTCCACGCATTCACACATCTAAAGAAATTTGCTATTGGAAATTGTTTTGAGTTTAGTGGATATGTTAGAGCAATTATACGAGGGTAGCCGCAGACCCAGAATCGCACGTCACGAGTTGGACCTACTCACTGGACAGAATCCCCTTTTGACGTGAAAAGCGGCTGCGTCTTTAGCCTAACAAACCCATATGGCTGTTTCACGACCGCTGTCACAGTTACACACAGCAACAGCCACTGAACATTTGTACCTACCTTGGAAAGTTATGAATTCTTCTGTTGTTATCCATACAGGGAGAAGTAAAGGATTAACTCGTGAATTAATCAACAAGAATGGTGGCAAACATTTCCTGTCTTTCCAAGCAACTACACCGTCCTTCCAAAAAGTTCTGAGGCTAATTTTATTTCTGGCGTATAAATTGACGTCATCGCAGTAAGTACTGTGACAGCTCGAACTAACAACTGTAACCGTAAAAAAGTGCATTCGACTAACCAGTTATAAGCACTCGGACATCTATTTTGTGAAAAAAAAAAACCGTCACAGGTAACGAGACTTGATGATACCAATACGAACCTATTATGAAACGACAACGTGCAGACCGGATATCTGATGGTTCGCCAAGATCGAAGAGGGTGCGAATGTGACAGGAAAGATGAACAACATTGCATTGGAAGATTTTTCTGGAAGTTTCACATGGTTGCATGAACGTTCTGTGCGTTGTATTTGAGGGAGAACACCTGAAGCCTTAAAAAGCCTTCTTAATTTTTCTCTATTTTTTATTACACCGGTCTCGAAACTTTTTGGGCTGACGGTGGTATATTGTAGTCTTTCCCGAGATGCCATTACATTCATCGATAGGTGAATTAGACATACCTATCTAGGAACGTGAAGCGACTTCTAAAACTCTCACGATAGAGCCAAGGTATAATGGGAAAGACTTGACGAGACACAGCAAACGTTGAAGAGCCAACTTGACTCTTAACTCCGCAACAGCAGTACAGGATAAAGGGCGACTGGTCGAAGTTCCATCTAAGACTCACACATCTCGCCCAGTGCCATCAAAAATGTGCTCAATAGGACTGCGATCAGATGAGCATGGGCAGAGGGAAGGTGAGTGAATATATATATATATATATATATATATATATATATATATATATATATTGTGTGTGTGTGTGTGTGTGAGAGAGAGAGGGAGAGAGATAAAGAGGTAGAGAGATAGACGGAGGGTATGGGGATTGAAAGGTAGCCCAAAGAGCGGCCTCATGTCCATGGCTTGTTAGCAGATCAATCCGATAATGCGCTGAAAGTACAGGTCGTCGGTGGGGTGGGTTCGATGGACAAAGAAATGTTAATGTACATCTACATGGATACTCTGCAAATCACATTTAAGTGCCTGGCAGAGGGTTCATCGAGTCAGTGTTGTTTGCCGGCAAGAGACGATGGCAGACGCACTGTGTGCCGCAACTCACCTCATGTAAATGTAGGCCACATAAAATTACGTACACCACCTGCCTGCACAGTGGCCTGTTGGCGAACGCAATGCAGTGTCAATGAAGCCATGAGCGTTATCACTGGGACTGTTAGAGCTACCCCCATTTAATGATTACCTGTTCCAGCTAATGTTGCTCCACAACGCCATAAGATCTATGGACGAAAGCGGCTAAGATAATACTCCTCAAGAAGATCACAGCTCATAAGAACTCTCGCTTGTATGATGTTGTACAAGATCTACCAACAACTAATCTGAAATTACGGAAACCACCTAGGGTTGACTCACAAATTATCAGTTCTTTCGACGTGACTTCAAAGTGGCGACAAAGCTAAATGCACATCCAGCCGGTAACGCTCACCTGGTTTAAGATCCAGCAAGGAACTCTGAGGGCTCCCAACTACCGCAGCAAACCTGGTGAAGGCTGAGCTGCATTAGGGCGGTCAAGGGAAGTATGGTTACTCCTTGCAAAAGTGGGCTTTCCATCTGCCTAATTACTGCGAGTGCGGGGTAAAAAAAGAAAAAAAAAACCCACATAGTTAACAAGTGCCAAATTCGAGTATTTGCCGGTCATCTGAAGACTCTGCACCAAGGGGCTCAGAGGGCCCTGGACTGGTTGTCGCATTCGGACATTTTCATTTGGTTGTAGATTCTTCTGTTGATTTGTAAAACCATACGATAAATAAACAGAGACCAGTTACAGCAGTTGCGGCCAGGTTACCTCAGAAGAGAAAGCAACAGCTTTGATATCCTTCCCACCCGACACATTAATCACTGAAATCGCATCGCATGCTCCCTTTAGATGTATTTTTACCTTTACATTGAGCTGTGAGTATTGCAACTCACCATTCCAGGCGACTTCCCTGCATTTCCTTCCAATGTCTATCTAAAGGTGATATTCTTGACCCCTCTTCGAAGTGTTGTTGAAGCACATTTCGTGACCGCGTTGGCGCCTGACAGTGCGCCAGCTTGAGTCGTGATCTGGTATCTCAGACATAAATTATCTGTTTGTGTGCAATGTGATGATTGTAAGTGCATTCTTTTCTTTTTCTACATGCTTCACATCGTTAATATGAAAATGTAATGGGAAACAAGCCTTGTATTACCGCAACTGTGAGCAGAAAATCGCTTAAAACAGTGCATGAGTTGGTCAACGTGTAGAACATCGAATATGGTTGACCTGCATATGTAGGAGGTTGGTACGAAACACTCGTGAACGTCCCAGCGGTGCCGCAATCTCACTCCTCTCCCATGTGACTGGGAAGTACCTGCACAGAGGTGCAGCAGCTGAATATCTCCGCAGTCGTGTCCGGGACCTAGTTCCCACGTCGCTGTATATTTTTCTGCAAGACTAACATTTGCTTCTCTTCCTAGGAGAGTTACTCAAGTGTTTCAAGACAGGGATTTTCTCGTCACTCCATGTCTTTCCTCAGCGTGCCGAGAGCAAGCCACGAACGAAAGTTGCAAAAAATATGCAGAGATTACAAGCGCTGTAGCCGCTCTTCACGATGATGTGTTCCCTGGTGCTTGACAACGTGGTGTCGTTTCTCCCTTGACCTCCACACTGAATTGATTCGCGTTTAAGTGAAGGAGATACGAGCAACATTTTGTGGAGAACGAACGATGTCTTATCCGAGCCAGTAGCTCCTTGATAGGCAGCGTGTGGACGCCTTCTGCGCTACTATACGTGAACTTCAGCCAAGTGAAGACTGAACCGGTCTGTGATGTTGTGGCATTGTATTTCTGGGAAGCTTGATAGACAATGAAAGCATAGATTGATGGACGCTGAAGGAAGAGAATGCCCTCAATGAAAGATACGATGTCACAAAGAATTTCGATCGGTTCTCTAGGGAACACACTAGAGATGGGGGATCCGCTCTTGAACTAATTCATAGAGTTGAATCTTTCAAAGGAGTGAACAATCAGTGATTCAGAAAAAAAGAACGGTAGCTCCAAACGTTTCCCACGGCAGAGTGAGAGAGAGAGTGAGAGAGAGAGAGAGAGAGAGAGAGAGAGAGAGAGAGACGGAGCATATCAGCAGCGCCTCTGCTGGTCAGAGCACTGTGCACGCCACACAACACAGCCAGCGCCGGCCTCTGCCCAGCTTCTACCTTGGCTGCCTGCATTGTGCAGTGCTCCATTGGATTTTGTGTTTCACATATGCTGTGCCGTCTCTGTGCGTCGTCTTCCGCGTGAAGTGTCGCACTCTGTCGGCGATCGTTTCAGTCGCACGTCCTGCCCTCTGGGCAGCTGATGCGAGCAACAGGACAAAGAGCCACCTAGCGGATAACATAGGAACTACTTGCAACAACCTGCTCGCAAGGGAATGGACGATTTGTCTCAGAGCGGGTGAGTTCACCGCTTCCCCCACCCTCGGAACTCGCCCGCTCAACGCTCACCCCACCGTCTCGACTCTAGCCAGAGCGTTGAGCAAAGTGACTCAGGTGTCACTCTGGTCGCTGCGGTCTCAGCTCACGCAGTAATACAGCTCGCAGCTCGACCTACTCGACTCAGTGCCTCTGCATCGGAGTTCGTCCCTACTGGATATTGTTCTTCGTAGTAATACCGCTATGTATATTACATTATTATGTTATGTATACATCAATTGTTTTTATTTTATTTTTATTTGTTTAAACTGATTAGATTAGGTTCCTGATAACTCCTCTTACTATAGGATTTTTGTTATGGCCACTCGAATTTACGCTTTAATTACGAGCGAACCGATAAATGTATCGCAAAATGTGATACACCAATATTTTCCTTGTTTTATTCTGCGTAAGGCTATATGGAGCACTTTCGTTTTACAGTCAAATTTATATTTTGCGATTTTAGGCGTCTTCGGAAGGAAACGTTCACTTCAAAAATATATGGCTTGCAATGTATTTGTATGAGGTTAATGAAATTTTAATACATTATAGCCAAATATATTGTTAATGTAAATCTCAAGTTACTAATTTTCCGATCACCCAAAAAACCACGATAGTGCAAAATAAATCAATAATCAAAAACTTTGTCATATCGTGGAAATTACAATAAACAATACAAAATTCTTACTCATTATCTGTGTTCAAGATCAAAATACAGGTATAGTACTGGAATAAACCAAGTTTAAAGGGCAATGTGCCTTCCATTTATTTTCTACTGTAAATGAGTGGTGAGTCATGAAAAAGAGCTAATTCATTTCAGGGAGTGAACAGTTCTGATTCAATCTCTGAAAAGAACAGTTTTGCCCATCTCTAGAACACACTTGAAATGCGCAACAGCTTCTGCCACGTCCTGCACCCCAACACACACTTCCGCCACCATCCTACTTTGGCCAACTGTATCCGCTATAAGCAGCTCCGTGCGCGATGCCGTCGCGTCATCCGCGATAGCAAGAAGGCAAGCTGGAAATTCTTTGTTAGCTCATTTAACACCTTCACTCCCTCCTCGGAAGTTTGGAGTCGGCTTCGACGGTTCTCAGGCGCGCCTAGTTTCTCCCCGGTCTCTGGGCTCACTGTCGCGCATGATACCTTAGTGGACCCCGTCGCAATTTCTAACTCGTTGGGTCAGCACTTTGCTGAGATTTCGAGCTCTTCAAATTACCCGCCAGCGTTTCTCCCGAAGAAACGTGCAGCGGAAGTGCGACCTCTTGCTTTCTCCTCTCAAAATCACGAAAGCTACAATACTGTTTTCTCCATGCGGGAACTCCAACATGCCCTCTCATCTTCTCGCTCCTCCGCCCCGGGACCGGATGGTATCCATGTCCAAATGTTGCTGCATTTATCAACCCCTAGTCTGCGTTACCTCCTTCGCCTTTATAATCGAATTTGGACCGATAGTACCTTTCCCAAACGGTGGCGGGAAGCTATTGTCGTTCCTGTTCCGAAACCTGGAAAGGACAAACATCTCCCCTCTAGCTATCGCCCCATTTCTCTCACGAGTAGTGTCTGTAAGGTTTTGGAGCGTATGGTGAATTACCGTTTAGCTTGGTGGCTGGAATCCCGCAGTCTTTTAACACCAGCCCAATGCGGATTCCGGAAGCATCGTTCTGCAGTTGACCATCTTGTTGCTCTCTCCACTTATATCATGAACAATTTTCTCCGGAAACGCCAAACGGTAGCAATATTTTTCGATCTGGAGAGAGCATACGATACCTGTTGGAGGACAGGCATCCTCCGCACACTGTTCTCTTGGGGCTTTCGAGGCCGGCTGCCCCTTTTTCTTCGCGAATTTATGGCAGAGCGCACTTTTAGGGTGCGGGTGAACACTACTCTCTCCCGTACTTTCTCCCAAGAAAACGGGGTACCCCAGGGATCCGTGCTGAGTGTTGTACTGTTTGCCATCGCCATAAATCCAATTATGGATTGTCTCCTTCCTGATGTCTCGGGCTCCCTCTTTGTGGACGATTTTGCGATCTACTACAGCTCTCAACGGACCAGCCTTCTTGAACGACGTCTTCAAGGATGTCTCGATCGCCTCCACTCGTGGAGCATCGAAACCGGCTTCCGTTTCTCACCCAGTAAGACCGTTTGTGTCAATTTTTGGCGACGTAAGGAGTTTCTTCCGCCCTCCTTACATCTAGGTCCTGTCAACCTTCCGTTTTCAGACGTCGCTAAATTCTTGGGTCTTATGTTTGACAGAAAACTGTGCTGGCCCTCCCACGTCTCCTATCTTTCGGCTCGCTGTCTGCGATCGCTTAACACCCTCCGTGTCCTGAATGGTACCTCCTGGGGAGCGGACCGAGTGGTCCTTCTCCGCCTCTATCGCGCCTTAGTGCGCTCAAAATTGGATTACGGAAGCATAGTCTACTCCTCTGCTCGGCCGTCTATTCTTCGGCGTCTCGCCTCTATCCACCACCGTGGATTACGTTTAGTGTCTGGAGCTTTTTACACTAGCCCTGTGGAAAGCCTTTATGCTGAGACTGCTGAACCTCCGCTGTCCAATCGGCGAGCAGTCCTCCTGAGTCGTTATGCTAGCCATCTGTCTTCCATGCCTGCTAATCCAGCCCATGACCTTTTTTTCGACGCCTCCTTTGATGTAGGGTATGCAGGCCGCTCCTCCTCCGTACTACCCCCGGGAGTCCGCTTCCGTCAATTGCTCCATTCTCTTTCCTGCCGCTTTCCGAAAACCTTTTTGACAACTTGGGGTACAGCACCGCCTTGGCTCCGTCCCCGGATCTGCCTGCTCCGTGACCTTTGTCAATTTCCCAAGGATGGTACCCCTACACTTGTTTATCGTCGGGCATTTGCTGCTCTATGTGCACAAATGACGGACGCCACGTTTATTTACACCGACGGCTCGAAAACATCATTAGGTGTAGGGAGTGCCTATATTGTTGGCGACACCCCAAATCGCTTTCGACTTCCCGACCAGTGTTCGGTTTATACTGCGGAGCTTTACGCTGTTCTCCAGGCTGTCCACTACATCCGCCGCCATCAGCGGATACAGTACGTTATCTGCTCAGATTCTCTCAGCTCTCTCCTCAGTCTCCAAGCTCTTTACCCTGTGCACCCTCTGGTCCATCGGATTCAGGACTGTCTGCGCTTGCTCCACCTGGGGGGCGTCTCGGTGGCGTTCCTCTGGCTCCCGGGTCACGCTGGTATCTGTGGGAATGAGGCGGCCGATATGGCGGCCAAGGCTGCAGTCTCTCTTCCTCGGCCAGCTATTCAGTCGCTTCCCTTCACCGATCTACGGAGCGGTTTATGTCGCCAAGTTGCTCATTTATGGCATGCGCATTGGTCAACACTTCCCCGTAATAAATTGCGGGAAGTGAAAGCCCTTTCTTGCGCTTGGACTTCTTCCTCCCGAACGCGTCGTCGGGAGGAGGTAATTTTAGCTCGACTCCGGATAGGGCACTGTCTTTTTAGCCATAGACATCTTTTAAGCGGTGATCCTCCTCCACTCTGTCCCCACTGCTCTCAGCCGTGGACGGTCAGACACCTTTTAATTGAATGCCCCTATTTTAATCCGTTACGCTCCCGTCTACAGCTATCGCCTGATCTATCGTCGATTTTAGCAGATGACACGCGCTCAGCCGACCGCGTTCTCCAGTTTATTAGTGACAGTGAAATGACATCAGTCATTTGAAGTTTTTTTTTTTTTTTGGGACAACCGCCCCCTGTCTGTACTGGATTTTTAAGCATTCTTTCTACTTTTAGTTTCTCCAATTTTATGAGTTTGTTTCCATTGCTGCTGGTTTTCAATTTCGGTTTTTTACTGTCTTAAGTCACGGGCTGGGCGCTAATGACCATAGCAGTTTTGCGCCCTAAAACCACAAAAAAAAAAAAAAAACCCCAACACACACACATGGAGAGACTGGACAGCAGCGTTTTGTGGACGATGTCACCGGCATGGAGAACGCAAAGTAGCAGGGTCGCTGCCAATGGGTTCTGCTTTAAGGTGACAACTTACGATTTTGCAATTCACAGTATGGCTGAAAATGATTTTTTTTTTGTCAGCGACAATGATTGTTAGAGAGTAAATGTACAGGGAAATTTACGAAATGAAGACTTAAAGTAATGGTTGTGAAACTATTGCAGAAGGCCTGTGCAGCTACCTTCCAAACTTTGCCTGGTCGGTTTAGTTAAGGCCCTTCAGTGTAATTATTGCTGATAAACAAGTATACCAGTTTATAAATCATCGTTTATGTTCACTGCAAGGTAATTCATGTCCGTTAAGGAGACGAGCAGATACTGAACTTATCTCCGTACGATGTTATCCTTACTTGAGGTTCGTTTGATTCGTGTGCTGCAGTCTGTCAAATTGGCTGTCTGTTTCCTGTTATGAGAACCACATCTATGCAACAGAAATGCCATTAATGCCATAACACTTTAGTTTGACAAGTAGAATTTCAGGATCCACGTAATTAAAGGTGCTGGCAACATCACAGACTACATGTATAAACAGGATATTCTTGGACTTGGGTTGCTTTCTGTGTAGGAAATCCTCGACGAAAGTGAAACTAAGAGGCCATAAGGAAATTCTCAGAAAACTGAGACAGTATTCTGCCGGCGATTTTCTCAAAAACTTTATAAAACACTGCTGTGTGTTAAACAGCTCTGTATTTAGAGGCGGTTTGTTTTTTCCACTTTTATAGGCGAGTGTTAGTACAGCAACTTTAAGCCTGCCAGGATATACGCCCCGAGTCTGATCACAGTCAAGCAGCACCAGATAACTAACTGTTGGCGGCTACGGGGACTGAAACGCTCCTTTCGCCCGTGCCTCTGATCTTCCGCGTGTCGCGTGAACTATAGACCCGGCCGCGGCCAGAATGCACGTGCTTCTGGCGTTGTGCAGAGCGCGAGACAATCTCCACGACTACTTTCTGGAAAGAACGCTAGGTTCGACTACTGGAATGAGATATCTTGACCGCTAACAGTTCTAGGTACCGCCTCCTAATTTCTATTATCGCTAATAATCTCCACAGCAACAAACAGGAATGCAGTTCAAAGTAAATAGGGGGAGATGCACATAAAACAACACTTGTAACTTAGTACGAAAACCTGATGGGCGTGAATTAACCCCAGACAAGTGCGTCACTTCCATCCAACATGGACTTCAGCCAACCAATGCCTGCTTGCTTCGCTCTGAGATCACCCTTTTTACTGAAAACGCCTACGCTTAGTAATAGTTGCCGAGAACACGAAATTACTAAAGCAGAAATCTAGATTTCGGATTGTCTCTATCTTCGGTACGGCATTGAGTAACTTGGTTCACCCCTCAGAATCACCAGTTCAAGCCTTCCGAAACACACTACTAAAGCGTTACAGGTGTTGGACAGAAATATGGAAGCACCGCGGGAAATGAATGCGTGAAGGTAAATGCAGTTTCTAGACAAGCCTGCAAGTTACTCTGTGGTGTTTAACCACGAACAGCGCCTGTGCAATATCCTCAACACCTTGCAAGTACCAGTCGCGGTCACAACAGTGCCCTACGTAGCTGCTTTGTTTTATACCGGAGCTCAGAGCATTCGAACGTGGGAAAGTTGCTGACGCTCGTATGGTCGGTGTTTCCGTAAACAAGGCAGCCGAAGTGCCCGGTGTTCCGAGAGGCACCGTATCGAAGATTTATGCCGCATACAAGGAAAACAGAAAAGCATCTTCTGGCAAGTCACAACGCTGAATGATCGTGACACAGCTGCAAAAGTCACTGCCGCACTCGCGAATCCTATCGGCACCAAAAGAACGTGAAGAGAGCTCGATAATCATGGAATTGCAGGGCTAGCTGCAATTCCAAAACCATTCATCAGTGATTCAAACGCCCGTAACAGAAAAATGTCTTGCCGAAGCCATAAAAGCTGGACTGTGGAACAATGGAAGAACGTAATTAGGTCGGACACGTTTTGTTTCACACTATTTCCAACTTCTAGCCGAGTTCACATTTCAAGAATGCATCATGACAAGAGTCCGGTGATAATTTGCGCAGCCATATGTTAGTATTCAATGAGCCACATCGTTACACTGCAAGATTTCATTACTGCCAAGCATTACGTGACCATTCTGGTGAGCACCAGTGGTCTAGGGGTTGTCAGCCGGCACGGTAGCTCAGCGTGTTCGGTCAGAGAGCCGGTTGGCCTCTGTAATAAAAAACTGAGTGGAAGGATCAACCACCGAACTTGAACAGGATGTCCTGCGACGTCCGCAACGACCAAACACAACGATCGACAACGAACAAAACGCAAAAAAAAGAGTAGCGTCTTTGATTCATAATCAAAACGTCTTCGATCCTGAGTTCGAATCCCGCCGCTGCTTAAATTTTGATAAATAATCAGCATTGGCGGCCGAAGACTTCCGGCATAAGAAGTCACCCTCATTCTACCAACGGCCTTGTCAAAGAGGGCGGAGGAGCGGACAGAGGTTCAGGGCGCCCTCTCGTCCTAGGCGTGGGAAACTGCCCCTAAAGGCGGAAGAATCAGCAATGATCATCGGCACGAGGATGCAGAAGGCAATGGAAACCACTGCATTAAAGACACGTAACGTGTATCCACAGGACATGTGGCCTGTAACTGAAGAACTGTCATGATGATCTCTCCATTGGCAAAAGATTACGAAATAGTCCCCTATTAGGATCTCCAGGAGGGGACTGCCAAGGAGGAGGTTACCACGAGTAAAACACTGAATAATCAACGAAAGGACAACGTTCTACGAGTTGGGGGCGTGGAATGTCAAAATCTTTAACATGGTTGGGAAACTAGAAAATCTGAAAAAGGAAACGCAAAGGCTCAAAGTACATATAGCAAGGGTCAGTGAAGTGAGGTGGAAAGAAGAAAAGGATTTCTGGTCAGATGAGTATAGGGTAATATCAACGGCAGCAGAAAATGGTATAATGAAAGTGTGATTCGTTATGAACAGTAAGTTGGGGCAGAGTGTGTGTTATTGTGAACAGACCAGTTGACGGAGTTGTTCTTATCAGAATCAACACCAAACCAAAACTGACAACGATAGTTCATGCCGACGCCGCAAAATGAATATGAAGAGACAGAGGAAGTGTATGGGGATTTTGAAAGGGTAATACAGTATGTAAAGGGGGATGAATGTGTAATAGTCATGGGTGACTGGAATGAAATTGTAGGGGAAGGAGTCGAAGAAAAGGATAGAGGAGAACATGTGCTTAGGACTAGGAATGAGAGAGGAGGAAGACCAGTTGAGTTCTGTAACAAGTTTCAACTAGTAATAGCGAATACCCTGTTCAAGAATCACAAGAGGAGGAGGTATACTCGGAAAAGGCCGGGTGATACGGGAGTGTTTGAGTTAGATTACATCATGGTCGAGCAGAGATTGCAAAATCAGATACTGGATTGTAAGAGATACCCAGGAGCAGATTTAGTCTCAGATCACAATATAGTAGTGATTAAGAGTAGGCTGAAGTTTAAGACATTAGTCAGGAAGAATCAGTACGGAAAGAAATAGGATACGGAAGTACTAACGAAAGACGAGATACGCTTGAAGTTCTCTAAGGCTAAAGATAAAGCAATAAGGGAACGCTCAGTAGGTAGTGCAGTTGAAGAGGAATGGACATCTCTAAAAAGGGCCATCACAGAAGTTGGGAAAGCAAACGTAGGTACAAAGAAACCATGGGTAAGACAAGAAATACTTCAATTGATCGATGAAAGGAGGAAGTGCAAAAACGTTCAGGGAAACTCAGGAATGCAGAAATACAAGTCGCTGAGGAATGAAATATGTGCAGGGAAGCTAAGACGAATTCGCTGCAGGAAAAATGTGAAGACATCGAAAAAGAAATGATTGTCGGAAGGACAGATTCGGCATGCAGGAAAGTCAAAACAACCTTCGGTGACGTTAAAAGCAAGGGTGATAACATTAAGAGTGCAACGGGAATTCCACTGTTAAGAGAGACGAAAGTAATCACTAGTAGCAGAAATGAGAACAGCGAGAAACTTAACATCAGGATTGATGGTCACGAAATAGAGGAAGTTACAGAATCCTGCTACCTAGGCAGCAAAATAAGCAATAACGGACAGGGCAAGGAGGACATCAAAAGTAGAGTAGCACTGGCAAAAACGGCACTCCCGGCCAAGAGAAGTCTACTATTAGTAGTATCAAATATCGACCTTAGTTTGAGGAAGAAATTTCTGTGAATGTGAAACATGGACTGTAGGAAAACCGGAACGAGAATCGAAGCATTTGAGATGTGGTGCTATAGACGAATGTTGAAAATTAGGTGGACTGATAAGGATTGAGGACGTTCTGCGCAGAATCGGAGAGGAAACGAACATGCGGAAAACACTTACAGGGAGAAGGGGCAGGGTGATAGGACATGTGTTAAGACATGAGGGGATGACTTCCATGGTACTAGAGGGAGCTGTAGAGGGCAAAAACTGTAGAGGAAGACAGAGATTGGAATACGTCAAGCAAATAATTGAGGACGTAGATTGCAAGTGCTACTCTGAGATGAAGAGGTTAGCACAGGAAAGGAATTCGTGGCGGGCCGCATCAAACAAGTCAGTAGACTGATGACAAAAAAAAAACGTCCGCACCAGAGGGCGCATGACCTCTACAACTCACGAGAGCTGCTTGCTGAGTTCTCGATTTCGCAAGCTCCAGACCGCACCACGAAATTATTTAACAGTTAGTGCAGAATCAAGAGCAGAATGTTGACAGTTCTACTGGGCGTTTTCTACGCGCGCTGATGACGCTTCCGCAAGGTACTGCTTCCTGCCATGACTCAGTAGTTTCTCCACAACTTCGGAAAATATTTGTCGTGACTCGGTTTGGAGCAGGTCTTGTATGCTCCGACCACTATCTACACTGCCAGAAAAAAATGGTTAACTCTTTTAGAGCTATTCAATTCACTTGTCCAATTCACTTCTCGAATTATTGTTGCAACAGTGCATATGGCATACATGAAATGACTGCATTTACAGATCAATAGCACAACCGGTTCTGAGTTACCAGTTATTGACCCATGCTGAAAGATACGTATTGGGAAATGGTGTAGTCTCCTCATCCGGCAATGCAGGGGCTGACGCTGGCAATCATTCGATCTTGAAGATAGCGAATACTGTCCTAGGATGTGTTATGCCACACTTGCTCAATCTTTCCACGTAGTTCTTTAAGAGTTGTTGATTGACGACTCTCATCTTGTCGCGTGATATCTCTCACATGCTCTGTCTGGCGATTGTGCTGGCCAGGGAAGGTGCTGCGCAACTTCCAGAGCACGTTCAGTTTCACGGGCAGTGTGTGGGCGAGCATTATCCTGTTGGAACAACACATCACCTTGCTGCTGCAAGAACTGGTTAGCGTCCCCTCAAGAAACAGTAAAGGTGAAGAAGAGTCATCGCACGTCAGACCATTAGGCCTGCGGTGTGGCCAATGTCTCTTGGACGAATGCACTCTACGAATCAGCACTCACCAGCTCTACATCGTACGAACAAACGACCCTCACTTGCACGCAGAGAGAATCTGCTTCTATCGCAGAAGACCGCGGCTCGCCGTGCCACCTTCCGAGCGATCCTCTAACGGCAGCAGTCGAGCCGTGCACGTCGATGCTATAGCCTCAGTGCAAGACGGACCCGAGGTGTGCGTGCCCGTAATCTCCCTGCTAATGACCGGTTCACAAAAGTTCGCGTTGACACGTCTGGCCTCACAAGCCATCTGTGCTGTGCTTGCTGTACGATCTGTGACCTGCCACTGCTGCCCTTGCAGTACGATAGTCCTGGCGGGCGTCTGTGCTGTGTGGACGACCAGAACCTCGTCTTCAGATGTGAAAAGCTACACAACTGACGTAATACGTCCAACTTGTGAGGCAGTTCTCTGATAGGACCATCCACCACTCGGA
Organism: Schistocerca cancellata; assembly: GCF_023864275.1. Classification (NCBI taxonomy): domain Eukaryota; kingdom Metazoa; phylum Arthropoda; class Insecta; order Orthoptera; family Acrididae; genus Schistocerca; species Schistocerca cancellata. The sequence goes on from NC_064634.1 coordinate 14,729,750, forward strand.
AGGCCATTATTCACAGCAGTTCAACTTTAAGAAATGGCTCAGTTGGCTGTAGGAAGCACAAATGCGTGTCCAAGGCATACTTGCCTGAGTCTTCTGGCTGTCGTCATTGCCTGTTAAAGAGCAGAGAGAAATGGCGCTCTGGTAATTATGCTGTTTGTGTACGACGTTGAAACCATTATCAGTACATCTGCAATCCCCCAGGTGGGATATGCCGTCTTCGGATGAAAATCAATGTCTTCTTTCCAGGTGCTCTAATTTTTTTATCTGGTAGTGTATTTAGGGTGATTAACTAAAGAGGAGCTCGTTGCGTGCAGGCTGCAGAAAACCCCTTTCCCTGTTGGGCATAATAGGCTGTAGACATGAAGTGCTGGACAGCGGCGCGGCGCGGCACGCTACCTGCAGCAGGTTGGCGGCTATGGGGATGTCCATGACGAAGTTCTCGTGGCGGCCCGCCTCCACCAGCAGCACGGACCAGTGCGGCACCTCGGAGAGGCGGGCGGCGACCGCGCAGCCGGCCGTGCCCGCGCCCACCACCACGAAGTCGTACTCGTCCAGCAGCTGCGCGTCGGGCACGTCGCGCGGCTCCGAGTTCCAGTGGCGCGTGCCCTGCTGGAGCGCGCGCAGCGCCGCCTCCAGGATGCTCGGCTCCTGCCCCTGGGCGGCCACCGCGGCCACCACCGCAGCCACCAGCGCTGCTGCCAGCCCTGCACCACGACAGAGCCAGCGTCTCAGAAGCTTTTAGGTGGCAGAAAAATACGAGGGGCCTTCAAATTTGAAAACAATGCGGAGTTTGCTGTGGAACAATGTGGAATTTGCCCCCTTCAGTCCCTTTAGTCTCAAGAAGTGCCGATAAGTGGCGGCGCTATACGTAGCCTTAAAAATGGCGCCATTAACAGAGCTGCGATCCAAGCAGAGAACTGTCATTGAGCTTCTTTTGGCGGAAAACCAGAGGATCGCAGATACTCATAGGCGCTTGCAGAATGCCTATGAAGACCTAGTGGTGAACAAAAGCACGGAGAGTCGTCGGGAGAGGTGCCTGCCGTCATCGCAACAACGTCGCGCAAAGCTGTTCCACCTCCCGCCTGCCGGCTGGACGCCCAAAGCTGTGACTGCTGCGGTGCTGCAGTGTGCGGACACCTCATTCTAGGTAACCGGCGGATCACAGACAGACACCTCGCTGCTCGACTGGAAGTCTCTGTAGGTAGTGCCGACACACTCTTCCACCACCTGGTACACAAAGGCGCCTGCCCGCTGCGCCTCGCCGCCTAACAGGACACCGTAAGGGGAAACGAAGTACCATCTGTGCAGAATGAGCAATGAAGGGCTCAGTCTGCAGGAAGCAGTGCATGGATGATGGGGAGGTTACTGATGCAAACAAAATTGGCTTCGACGTCGACCGGTGGAGTGGTACCATGCGGGCATACAGGGCCTCACAGTAAGGTGGCGTAAGGCCGTCGCATTGCACGGAGATTACGTTGAAAAACAGGGTTTTGCAGCCAAAAGAGAGGCAAATAATGTGGTGTATTGGAATCGTCAATAAAACGAACCTGCTTTCAGAAAAAAAAATATGTTGCAACACTTAATGAGTGCCCCTGTAGTAACAGCTGTTGTCGCATGTGGGGCGTCATAATAAGATAATAAGATTAAAACTCCAGTTTTAGACGGTCCAGCCATTACTTTCGTTTTCTACGGGGACGTAGTACTTAGTAGAACGTTAGTATATGTAATAACTTTTTGTTTACGTATTACAACTCCAACTTTAAGTTACTCAAGCTGTCCTCTACCTGATGACTTTTGTTATATACCACTTTTTCGCATGTAATAAGAGGGCTTTTTTTTTTTTTTTAAACCTTCGATAAATCCCGAAGTCTGGTGAAGCTTCACGTAGGTGAGTTTCACAGTGAGTTTAGTATGCTTGTCTATCGCGTCATGGCGCTCTTTCCGGATCTAAGCGCAAAATGGTTCAAACGGCTCTGAGCACTATCGGACTTAACATCTGAGGTCATCAGTCCCCTAGAACTTAGAGCTACTTAGACCTAAATAACCTAAGGACATCACACACGTCCGTGCTCGAGGCAGGATTCGAACCTGCCATCGTAGCGGTCGCGCGGTTCCAGACTGAAGCGTCTAGAACCGCTCGGCCACACTGGCCAGCCCTAAGCGCAAAGTAAGCACATGAAGATGCCTACAAAATAGTCTCTCCCGCCAACTGTGATGTCCTGCTGAGTGGTTTCGCCTGATGTCATGCAGCCCACATAACATATCTGTCATGCGCTTCCTTCACGACGTTTCTCGGCCGCATCCTGCAGGGGGAATGAAGATGCTCCTGCAGTTTCCTCGATGGGCAGTGTTTGATGATCCACCATACAGCCCTGACTTGCTTCCCTCTGATCTTCGTTTCCACTCACATGAACAGCTGGCTGTGAAGAAAGCATTTTGGCACAGACATCGAGCTACAGACCAACGTAGGGAATTGGCAGACATAGCAGGCAGCTGCCTTCTATGTCGACGGTGTTGGAAAGTTGGTACGACGCTAAGACGCATTTCTAAGTCGGAGCAGCAACTATGTAACAGAAGTAGCTGCAAGGTGTGGCTAAATGTTGCAAATAAACGATTTTTGCTTTTCCCTTTGATTTCCCTTTCACTGTGGTTTTCTGTCGGAGGCAGAAAAAAAAATAGACCTCGAATGTTATTGTCTTCCTCTGACCTGTCAACTGGCTGAGCTATTCTCACATTTCTCGTCACGCCGGACACAAATCCGTGTACACTCCTGGAAATGGAAAAAAGAAGACATTGACACCGGTGTGTCAGACCCACCATACTTGCTCCGGACACTGCGAGAGGGCTGTACAAGCAATGATCACACGCACGGCACAGCGGACACACCAGGAACCGCGGTGTTGGCCGTCGAATGGCGCTAGCTGCGCAGCATTTGTGCACCTCCGCCGTCAGTGTCAGCCAGTTTGCCGTGGCATACGGAGCTCCATCGCAGTCTTTAACACTGGTAGCATGCCGCGACAGCGTGGACGTGAACCGTATGTGCAGTTGACGGACTTTGAGCGAGGGCGTATAGTGGGCATGCGGGAGGCCGGGTGGACGTACCGCCGAATTGCTCAACACGTGGGGCGTGAGGTCTCCACAGTACATCGATGTTGTCGCCAGTGGTCGGCGGAAGGTGCACGTGCCCGTCGACCTGGGACCGGACCGCAGCGACGCACGGATGCACGCCAAGACCGTAGGATCCTACGCAGTGCCGTAGGGGACCGCACCGCCACTTCCCAGCAAATTAGGGACACTGTTGCTCCTGGGGTATCGGCGAGGACCATTCGCAACCGTCTCCATGAAGCTGGGCTACGGTCCCGCGCACCGTTAGGCCGTCTTCCGCTCACGCCCCAACATCGTGCAGCCCACCTCCAGTGGTGTCGCGACAGGCGTGAATGGAGGGACGAATGGAGACGTGTCGTCTTCAGCGATGAGAGTCGCTTCTGCCTCGGTGCCAATGATGGTCGTATGCGTGTTTGGCGCCGTGCAGGTGAGCGCCACAATCAGGACTGCATACGACCGAGGCACACAGGGCCAACACTCGGCATCATGATGTGGGGAGCGATCTCCTACACTGGCCGTACACCACTGGTGATCGTCGAGGGGACACTGAATAGTGCACGGTACATCCAAACCGTCATCGAACCCATCGTTCTACCATTCCTAGACCGGCAAGGGAACTTGCTGTTCCAACAGGACAATGCACGTCCGCATGTATCCCGTGCCACCCAACGTGCTCTAGAAGGTGTAAGTCAACTACCCTGGCCAGCAAGATCCCCGGATCTGTCCCCCATTGAGCATGTTTGGGACTGGATGAAGCGTCGTCTCACGCGGTCTGCACGTCCAGCACGAACGCTGGTCCAACTGAGGCGCCAGGTGGAAATGGCATGGCAAGCCGTTCCACAGGACTACATCCAGCATCTCTACGATCGTCTCCATGGGAGAATAGCAGCCTGCATTGCTGCGAAAGGTGGATATACACTGTACTAGTGCCGACATTGTGCATGCTCTGTTGCCTGTGTCTATGTGCCTGTGGTTCTGTCAGTGTGATCATGTGATGTATCTGACCCCAGGAATGTGTCAATAAAGTTTCCCCTTCCTGGGACAATGAATTCACGGTGTTCTTATTTCAATTTCCAGGAGTGTATTTAAGCGCTCCTAACAAAAGATAACAGTCGTCTTATGGTATTACGCATCTCCTGGTCACCGCTTCCATTAACAATTGGCTTCCAATGAATGCCATTCAACATTAAATACTCTAAGACATTCATGGTGCTGTAGATGAAAGGGAAGGGCAGTACGACAATCAAAACGGTAGGGAGATCTCCAATTCGATTCCATAATTGCGATATGCTCTTAATCCAGGATTTACAAATTTGACGTAAGTCGAATATTGAACACAGGGACAGGAGGAAAAGGTGTATTAGTGTTAAATGTCAAGCTTACAAGTTGTCAAGAATCAGTTTAAATATAAGTTAAAAAAATTCAATGAGTGAAGTCCCCATGACATTTAGATGAGAAATAGAGAGAGCAGTGGTGGAGCATGATGGAGCGTTACGTAGCCTGTAGTGAGAAGCACGTCGTCATGTGGTGCTGACTGAAGTCCTCTGTGATTTAGGCGGACACCAGGTACTGCCTGGTACAGGGCAGTGACCACACTGTGGATCAGTTATCCGACTGAGTGCTGTTCAACAACTCTGTCCCGTAAGGAAACAGCAGACTATCAGGGTAGGCAGTATTTTCTATTGCTCCCTATACACCCCACCTTCCTATAAAAAGCTGTGTCTTAACAGCGAGTTATGAGAACACCCATATCTGTTAGGTTGCCATCACCTGGCTGGTCCTAACCGTGAACAACCTTTCAGGAATCTATCCTCGCGCTCCTGGCGTCTTTCTTCAAGCTAAGGAATTATTTTCTCTGTCCGTCAGCGGCATCTTGCCGACCATCAGCGATTAAATCTGAAATGCATTGCATTAAAATTACGCTTGCCCAAAATTATTCCTATACAGAGGGAAGAATTTTAACTAATTTCTGTCTCACACTCGTCTCGCCGACTCAGAGGAAATTGGGAGGCGGGTTTTTCACTCATTTCAATTTATAGATTAATTCGCTTACAAAATGCACTCTAAGACAAAAACCACCACACAGAACATAGTGTGTTCATCGAAGACAGGGGTAACATCAGGGAAGTGTTATGGGACGGTTGCTATTTTCTCTATACATAAAAGATCTGGCAGACAGAGTGGACAGCAATCTGCGATTGTTCGCTGATGACGGTGTGGTGTGTGGGAAGGTGTCGTCGTTGGGTGACTGTAGGAGGACATGGACAAGATTTCTAGTTGGTGTGACGAATGGCAGCTAGCTCTAAATTTAGTAAAATGTAAGTTAATGCGGATGAACAGAAAAACAAACCCGTATGTTCGTATACAGCATTAGTAGTGTCCTGCGTAACACAGTTTATTTTATTTATTTATTTATGCGTATGGCTAGGCCCGGCCCCCGTCGGGCAGACCGTTCGCCGGGTGCTGGTCTTTCAAGTTGACGCCACTCTGGCGACCTGCAGTCGATGACGATGATAGGATGATGATGATGATGATGATGACGATGATGACAGCACAACACCCAGTCCCTGGGCGGAGAAAATTCTCCGACCCTGCAGGGAATCGAACCTGGGCCCAGAGGACTGACAATCCGTCACCCTGACAATTTAGCGACCGGGGGCGGACGTAACACAGTTAGTTGCGAAGCGATATGAAATGGAACGAGCACGAGAGGATTGTGGTAGGGAAGACGAATGGTTGAATTGGATTTATCGGGAGAATTTTAAGAAAGTGTGGATCATCCGTAAAAGAGTACGCCGGAGTGTTTGGGATTCGTGCCAGGTCGGCTTGAAAGAAGACATCGAAGCAATTCAAAGGCGAGTTGCTAGAATTGTTACCAGTAGGTTCGACTAGCATGCAAGATTTATGGATATGCTTCGGGAACTCAAGAGAGAGACCCTGGAGGGAAGATGATTTTCATTTCCAAGAACGCTACTGAAAAAGTTTAGAGAACCGGCATCTGAAGCGGACTGCAGAACGATCGTACTGCCGCCAACATTCATTTTGCGTAGGGACCACGAAAACAAGATACTAGAAATCAGGGCTCTTACGGATGCATATAGACAGTCGTCTTCCCTCGCTTTATCTGCGAGTGGGACAGGAAAGGCAATGACTAGTTGTGGTACAAGGTACCCCCCGCCACGCACCGTACGGTGGCTTGCGGAGTACGTATGTAGATGCAGAGGACCTCCAGCGACTTGTTGAGTCCATGTTGCCGCACAGCGCCGTTCAAAATGGAATCTGACACGCTATTGGGCTCACTCGTAGGTCAGGTAGGTGGCAGACTCACATTCAGTGGCAGGGTGTTGGGAAAATGCCGCCAGTTTACAGAGAAAGCTGTTGACAAATCACTTCTGGCACCCATACCGAATGGGACTGTGAGGGGAATATTAAACGTATACAGAGAAGGGCGGCAAAAATTCTGATTGGTTTCTTTGAATAACGGAGAGCTAAATGGAAATGATCAAAAATCTGATTTGGCAGACTCCTGAAAATGGATATAAATTATCCCGGGAAAATCTACGTACCAAAGTTGAAGAACCATATTAAGTGAATAATCGAAAGGTATTTTTTATAATCTTATGAACCGCTCCCTTAGGCGCCGTGTGGACAATATTAGGCTAACTGCAGCAAGAGTAACACTTAAGTTATTGCTTACTGTATTTCGTTTGTGGGTGTTGTGAGCCAACGTGGGCTGGTTCTGATGTCTGCTCAGGGCGTTGTATTACATTCGATTCTCTTAGTGCATTCACAGAGATTTGCTCCTGAGTGTTCCATGGACGAGGGAAGGGGGGATGGGAGTGAGGGCGTATGGGGGGGGGGGGGGGGGGAGACTGAAACCCTCATCATCTGCTGACAAAATATTTAGCTTCTGGATCTTGGGTTCGAGAGCGTTGCTGACCACGAAAACCGTAAATACGTATACAATCCTGTTTCACTGTCGTTGTGTCCTAATCCCTTCAGCTTTTTGGTAAGTGGAAGAGTTAATTACTATTAGAATAAGATAGCATCACTTACAAATAGCATTCTACCATGTGGTATTTTAATTTTGTTGTAAGGACATCACATACAAGGGGCAGTCAAATGAGGCAAATGGGGCAAAAAAAAAGCAAGTAAACTTTTTAACATATCAAAAGTAATCTGCATAACTGTTAAAACATTTATACCACTGTGAGACAAGACGGTCAGTGCCTTCGTGGAAAAATGTTTGCGGTTGCCTACGGAGCCGTGATTGTGCCCAGGCGTGCACCACTTCGTCCTACGCAAATCCACGGCCACGGATGTATTTCTTCTGCTTCTTCTCCTTTTTCCTTTCCTTCCCTTCAGACCACCAAGAATATGGAAATCACATGGTGAGAGATGGCAACTCTTTGGAGTATGTGTAAGGAGTTCCCAACGAAACTTCTGCATTGTAATTGAAACGACCTGTGCGACATATGAACATGCAGACAACCGCAGACGTGTTAATAGTTACGGCGATTACTTTTGAAATGATAAACAGCTTACTTACTGACACCTTTGAGGTGTCGGGCATTCTGCCGGATATTAGAGTCGTTCTCGCACGGTATTTCGCTAGCATAACTCGTTATGTTCATCAGATGCTACCTGAGAATAAATGGGGTAGCACCTGTTGTCGATATATCGAGGAAGAACGACGCAGATATCCGACAGATTAGCCGACACAACAAAGATGTCAACAGATCGTCGAGAAAGCCTGAAGAATAATTAGCTGACAAACTTTTATCCATCTGTCTCGTTTTAATTTCAGTGTCCCTTATACATGGTACTCGGAAATTGCCGTTACATACTTCTAGGACTTGTAGAGGGGAATTGGTGCGTAATATTTTGAACAGGAAACCAAGACCGGAAGCTTCATGCAACCCCGCCACAGAGCGTCAAAGTTACAGGTGCCGGCGCCTGCAAATGTACGTATATGCAGGGTGATCGCGTGATGATGCTACATACTTTCTAGGATGATGGAGAAGGATAAATATATCAATTTGAGGTAGCGGTTCCTGTACCGGAAACGAACGAGTCGAAAGTTACAAGCGGAAACCATTCTGACTCTCTGACAGTACCTCTGACATGTAGTGGTACTAGTGTTGCTAAGATTGCAGGGTAGGTAACTTTCAGAGGTGGTAGTACTTACCAAATCAGTATAAAATGTCCAGAAACCATTGGCTCAAAAATGCATAAATTAGCACTTCTTCAATAGAGGAGAAGTGTTTCGCAGTAGCGAAGATGAACAAATACTCATAGGTCCTCAGGCATGGATTTTAGAGCATATCTTTACCAGAATTTTTTCTTGTCTTCGTCCATAATACCACCTCTCAACGTTGCGTACCCTACAATTTCAGCAACATCAGTACCAGTACACTGTCTGAGATACCAGAACGGTTTTCGCGTTTTACTTCCCACTCGTTCCTTTTCGGTACTTGGGCCCTTACCTCAAACTGATACATTTATCCTTCTCCATCGTCGTAGAAAGTTTGTAACATCACAGAAACATCCTGTACATACGTACATTTACAGGCGCAGGTGCCTATAACTTTGACGCTTTGTCGGATGACTTTGCGGACATGGGTTTTATTCAAAACATTGTGTACTCACTTCTCTCTACAAGTCGTAGAAGTTCGTAACGGAAATTTGGGAACACTCTGTCAGTGCCCGAGTGAAACAAGAGAATCATTCTAAAAAGAAATGCATTTTGTTTCGAACTATAGTACGTCTGTGTCTGCCCGAAACCTATTTTAGACATAAGACTCAGGTCTTCAAAAGTAAAGAGGGTGTCGCAGCTGCTTGGGGCATAACAATAAATACAAGTAATTCTGGCAACCTATAACTGAATCGAGCAGTTCAACCGCTGTATAATGGTAAAGTAAATCATGTTTAGTGTTTGGCGCGTCTTGCTGACAGTAAGGAGGGCGGCTGGCAGGTAACCAGCAGTTTAACCGCGGCTCCCGCGGCAGAGCTCGGCCGTTGCCCCCCTGGGCCACGGGCTTTTAACTGTCGGCCGCTAACACTTAGCGCACACAGGCGGCGCGCTGGTGGGGGTGGGGGCAGCACCTGTTGTGCTCACGTCACAGGTCGGTGCGGGGGCGGAGGCGGGGGCGGCGGCCGGCCTTGGCCGACCTTGGCCTAGTGCGTTGCGTGTGCGCGCAGCGAACCTCGGAGCCGGCACAGCTGTTGCACTCCACTCCACTGCACTGCCGAGTCGTACGAAACGACCGAGTAGGACCGCCAAGAGCTTGAAAACCGTTACCGTGGCTCTGCTGCAGCGAATGGTGTGGCTCGTCACCAAATTACTGAATTTGCGTTATTTTGTCCAGGATAATGGAGGATTACGTCCCTGGCTGAGGAATAACTTACATTGAAAGGAAAAACAGGATCCAGCAACTTTTTACCACTACCTGTTTGTAAGTTTGTGGAAACACATGTTGCGGGTTTTCATACTATACAATATGTAGTCGTTAAAGACATGGTGATGATCGATATATATACTCCACCAACAACATTACGGAAGATGTTCAGGTTCAAATGGCTCTGAGCACTATGGGACTTAACATCTGAGGTCATCAGTCCTCTAGAACTTAGAACTAATTAAACCTAACTAACCTAAGGACATCACACACATCCATGCCCGAGGCAGGATTCGAACCTGCGACCGTAGCAGTCGCGCGGTTCCAGACTGAAGCGCCTTGAACCGCTTGGCCACCCCGGTCGGCACATGTTCAGGGATATTTTCAATATGTAGTAGTCAAAAATACGGTAATGTTGGTTATATAGTCCACCACCAAAATTACTGAGGTTGTTCAGCGGTGTTTTCTGACTATTTTGATATAAGCGGTCTGTGGCCTCCGGTGGCTGGTTACAGAGTAATAACGTAACTACGATTTATTCGTTTCGTTACTGGAGTTGCCGTCGCTGCCGTGTGGCGCGGTGGTTCACTGGATAAGTGCCAGCCAGACTCTGGGTCCAAAGTTCTCATGCTCAGCGCCCTGTCACTACTAGGATTTATATCGATCACTTATTTGTCCTCTGGCAATGTTTGTTGATGTGAAGCATTCCGAACTGCATCGTGATTTGGAGGCCACGTTAAGCTGTAGCTCCTCCTACAGCCTGCTGGATAAATGGTTTCGAAGTTCGGATGATGTCAACGGCATGCCGCCAACACGAGGACCGCGCCTTGTGAAGCTCTGTTGTGTTCAAACCAGTCTTCGGACTGATCGCAGTTTACTTACTGTGAAACCACCTTCACAGCGGTGAGAGAAGCCTGTAATTTGCAGTCACCAAAACGTACGACAGAAAACGCTGAGTAATTGAACAACCGTCACACGAAGCACCGAGCTGAACATAGCGTCATTGTGCTGTCCTTCCAATGCATTCAGTAAACCCGCACACGAGAGGCATATCAGCCACTTCTTATTCAGCAAACCTATCCATACTGTGTATCGCTGTTAACGTATAACTGACACTGCCGAGACGGAAGCGAGCAGCACTGAATGCAGCTTTGAGGACGAAGAGTTAATTGGGCCTTACTGTTGCCAACAACAAATATCATCAGTCAATCGAACAATTTTTTCCCAAGAAAGACTCCTTTGGACTGTCATCCGAATATTTTCAGTACAGTACAAAGGTAAATGAAGCAAGAAATCAAACTAAATGCAATAATATTAAGTACTAGCTTCTGTTAAGCCCGACCTGAATTGGTTATCGAAAAAGTGGAGGAGTGACTATTAGGACAGTACTATCAGAATTACAACTAAATTGGCGCGGACAGAGGAAGTTAATTTAGCATATCCGCTGATCAGTATGTTTAGAAGGTTCATTTAGTGAACGCGAAACTATCATCGAGATGATCATTTTATTCCAGTGGCAGACACAAGAGAGACGGTCTACATCAGAGTGCGGTTTTCCTGTTAAAATTCACAGAGCGTAGTTTCCTAGGAAACGGGACCAATATATTGCTTCTTAGTCTCCGTGATTACTCTACAGTTTACATTTAAGTGCATGGCGCATTTGTCGCGTGAAGACGATAAAGGTAAAATTAGAAAAATTCCAGGTCGGAGGCTTGCCAACATTCCTTTCTCCCGCTCGCCTTTTGCGACTGGAGCAGGACAGGGGCGGGGTAGAGGAGGCGGGGTGGAGGGTTGGGGGGGGGGGGGACATTGACAGTGATGCACAGAATACCCGTCACCGAGGTGGCTTGCGGATTGTAAACGTACATGTAGGTATGCGGATGCAGACAACATGAACACGATTGCAGTTACTCTCACGATAAGTGTTCGATGCGCTCCGGCTGACACTTCAGCCGTCTTTCCTCTCAAAATGACAGCCACAAACGTAGCGTGTGATTTTTCTTCTCACGGCATTTGAATTACCTCCGGACATAATTTGAACTTTAAATTCACTTCACAGTATGCCAACGGGTACTTGCATCCGTTTACACGCTAAACTACGAATTTCAACAATGTAGCACTTCACCGATATCTGTTTTCAGTTTTCATTTACCAATTTATTGAAAACGGAATAGCGACCACTTGTTCTTCTTATGGTTAAAGGTTCACTGAACTAAAAATGAAATTAAAAAAAAGGAATTTCTGTTGATGGAAGTAAAAAAAATTCTGAGTCATCCCAACACTGAATATAAGCGCATATCTGCTTCTTCCACTGCAGAACTTATCAAACCACGCTTTAAACATCTATCGGTCCTCAGTATTTGTACCCTCGCGAATGCATCTTTGCCCCGACTTGGGAATGCGTTCACTGGAGGGGAAAATTGATCTCTCTTGAAGAGATCTTGTCTCAAGGATGTTCATGTTGTTTCGTAACTGGAGATAATGTATTATTTCCGATGCAAAATATATTTTTAAAACTTCAGACCGAATATATTTACCACGCGCAAAGTAATACGAAAGACCGATCCATATTCAGGTAATGAGCATTTGGGTGAGTGAAGAAACCCCGCTTTGCTGTCGCTACTTAGCGACCTAGTGGAGATGATTTGTTCTTAGCTTCCTCTGACCTGCTATTCTGTGAAGAGAAGGAACTCTATTGTGTAAACGACGGTCCGTGTTGGTTCTTGCACAATGCAATATACAGGACGGGGCAAATAAAAATGCCCGGAGAACAGCGTTCCAGAGTACAAAGAAACGCAGCAGAGGAAAGGAAATACAGGTGCTAACCTGACTACAGCAGATGTGTAAAGTGACCACCATTCATCTCTTGACACTTTTGGGCCCTGGTCAGCAAGATACTGAAGGCGGAACGAAGCTGAACTGCTGGAATTGCCGCAGTGTCATCCGAAACGTTCTGCTGCAGTTCTTGAGGACTATTACGGTTGTTGCATACACCTGAGACTTGAGGGCGCCCCACACAGAGTAATCGCAGATTGATAGATCAAGTGACCTCGGTGATTAGCTAGGGCCGTGGCCAAAATGACTTCTGCTAACAACTATGTCAGGCGTGAAGATAGTGTAAATGTGTTCCAGGGTTCGGTCGGCTGTGTGGGCAGTCGCTCCTTCCTGTGGGAAGTAATTGTAGGTCTTTCCCTCCTCAGTTAATACTGCCACAAATCGTATACACTCGGCCGCACTTTTATTTGCCCAACCCTGTAGTTTACTGTGTTTCTGGGAATAATGATGTGGATGGTAAGATGAGTCAGCACGTGGACCTCTGCTCTTGAGTAGCACCAAGAATGTCGTTTGAGTTGGACGGCGCCATCCGATACCGTACTGGTCGCCGTCAACAATGTTAACATGCACACGGTGCATGTGGCATTGCAGAGAAGTTCCTAATTTAATTCAGGATGTATACACACGGTATGATACTCAGGAATCTTTAATACGCTGCCTGTATAACGTGAGACAGCTGGCAAACATTTCTTCCACCTCTGTCTCGTTTGAGGACAACTCATCATTGTGCTTGTGAGCAAGTATTGTTTTCGAACTGAAGTCTGTTTCAAGTAAAGTTCGAAGTGCGTGTCGTGACTGTAAAGGAAAAGAAAAATAGTTTTAATGAACTGGGAAGAAAAGAGCGAGCATAGTCCGGAAGGTGTTTGGTTGCGTTCCGTCCGATCTCTCCGGGTGGACGCCTGCTCCAGATTTCGCCAGACGGTGTCCGATGTCAGGCCTGCCGAAAACCTGGCCACATGTTCGCCTACCTCCGTCAGCTCTCGCTTTCAGCTTCCCGAGAAAGTGATCTGCTTCCGCAGTCAGCTCTCGCGCATGTTGACGTTTTACGTAACGGTTTGATGGCGGATTTTTTGAGAATGAATCACCTGGATTGTTTGGGTATGTCTCCTTGCCACATTTAATCTTGAGGCATACGTTACATCCTCGTCTATTCCTGTCTCGTACGTCAGCTTACAGTACATGGTGGAGGCTATTACTGGTTAATTCCTAACAAACTGACGAAATCTCGTAGCATTTAGGATCTATAGATGCCTTTTCCGTACACGTTGTTCGTGAGGACTTTACTGAACCGAGGTTGCATGTCAGAACAAGATGTCGCCCACGTGTAATTGTATGTACCGAGTGTTTGATTATTGATAAGAACCAGATTCCTCTGCAATAAAACTATACTTTTACTAGTTCTTAATTTAGGTCATGATTTCAACTCTTGTAATTGAATAAAGTCGATATAGTTTCATTTTTTGTTGAACTCGCAAGCTGAATGCCTGCTGATGGCAATAAATCTCACAGAGCGAGGGGGCACAGTAATTGACAGAGCGAAGACGGATGTTGGAGAAGCCTCTTCAGATCCTCGCATGGTGTTGTTGAAGTAGATTTATAGAGGTTTCCTAAACGATTGTTGTTATGGTTCCAAAAACAGACCACGACTGTTCGTATCCACGATTTCTATCGTGTGACCTAGTGTCCTGTTTACTTACTCTGTGTGAAGCTTTTTTTAAAACTGTGCATTTCTTTTCTTAAGGTTCGCGTGGAATGAACACGATACCGCACCGAACAGTTTAGTTGTAGTCGGTGATAACTCACTGTAAGCTACATAGAAAATATATCAGGCTGTAGTCCAGGTGACAACTCCAAATGCAGGAAAGTGAATTCCGAAAAAGAAGTAGTCTGTCTGGCATATTTAGTGGCTTTTGTCCATAGAAAACAACATATAAATATTCGAGCAAATATTCCCTTTCGATATTATTCGGCATACCATTTAATAACTGAACAATGAAGCATCCATACTTTCCCAAACAGGCCGTGAAGACCCAACGACGCCGACCGGCAGCGGGGTCAGACTCAGCTCTCAGGCGTCACTTAAAGAGGGCCTTGTGGTCAGCACATCGCTCTCCTTGCCGTTTTTTTTTCTTCTTATTGAGTCATCAGTCTTCTGACTGGTCTGGTGCGGCCCGCCACGAACTCCTTTCCTGTGCTAACTTCTCCATCTCAGAGCAGCACTTGCAACCAACGTCCTCAATTACTTGCTGGATGTATTACAGTCCGTGTCTTCCCTACAGTTTTTGCCCTCTACAGCTCCCTCTAGTACCATGGAAGTCATTCCCTGATGTATTAAAAGATGTCCTATCATCCTATCCCTTCTCCTTGTCAATGTTTTCCACATATTCGATTCCTCTCCGTTTCTGCGCAGAACCTCCTCATTCCTTACCTTATCAGTCCACCTGATTTTCGACATTCGTCCGTAGAACCACTTCTCAAGTGCTTCGCTTCTGTTCCGGTTGTCCCACAGTCCATGTTTCACTCCAATGCAATGATGCGCTCCAAACGAACATCCTAAAAATTTTCTTTCTCATATTAAGTCCTATGTTTGATACTAGTCGTTTTGTCGAGGAGTGCCCGTTTTGCCAGTGCTGGTCTGTTTTTGATGTCCTCCTCGCTCCGTCCGTTATTGATTATTTTTCTGCCTAGGCAGCAGAATTCTTTAACTTCCTCTATTTCGTGACCAACAATCCTGATGTTAAGTTTCTCGCTGTTCTCATTTCTGCTACTACTCATTGCTTTCGTCTTTCTTCGATTTACTCTCAGTCCATATTCTGCGCTCAATAGACTGTCCATTCCACTCAGCTGATTACGTAATTCGTCTTTACTTTTACCCAGGATAGCAATGCCATCTTCTAGGCGCTACAGTCCGGAACCGCGCGACTGCTACGGTCGCAGGTTCGAATCCTGCCTCGGGCATAGATGTATGTGATGTCCTTAGGTTAGTTAGGTTTAAGTAGTTCTAAGTTCCAGGGGACTGATGACCTCAGATGTTAAGTCCCATAGTGCTCAGAGCCATTTGAAAGCAATGCCATCAGCGAATCGTATCATTGAAATCCTTTTACCTTGAATTTTAATTCCCCTCCTGAATCTTTCTTTTGTTTCCATCATTGCTTCTTCGATGTACAGATTGAGCATTAGGGGGCGGAAGACAACATCCTTGTCTTATACCCTTTTTAATCCGAGTATTTCGTTCTTATTCGTCCACTCTGATTATTCGCTCTTGGTTCTTGTACATATTGTATGTTACCCGTCTCTCCCTATAGCTTACCCCTATTTTTCTCAGAATTTCGAACATCTTGCACCATTTTACATCGTCTTTTCTAAGTCGACAGAACCTATGAATGTATCTTGATTTTTCTTTCGTCTTACTTCCATTATCAACCGCAACGTCAGAATTTCCTCTCTGGTTCCTTTACGTATCCTAAAGCCAAACTGATCGTCGTCTGACACATCTTCGATTTTCTTTTCCATTCTTCTGTATATCATTCTTGCCAGCATCTTGGATGCATGAGCTGTTAAGCTCACTGTGCGATAATTGTCGCACTTGTCACCTCTTGCAGTCTTCGGAATTGCGTGGATGATATTTTTCCGAAAGTCAGACGGTCTATTGTCAGACTCTTACATCGTACACACCAACGTGAATAGTCGTTTTGTTGCCACTTCCCTCAATGATTTTAGAAATTCTGATGAAATGATATGCATCCCTTCTGCGTTATTTGATTTTAGGTCCTCCAAAGCTCTCTTAAATTCTTATTCTAATACTGTCAGTTTACGAGAGCGATACTATAGGGAAGGAAGACCAAATATTTCATGATCAGTCAAGGTCAGTGCAACTCATGTTGCTGTCTTTACGTGGTTACAGATTGCATTTCACTTACGAAAGTCGTCACCGCAGTGTCCCTGGCACCTACAGCGGCTGCTTGTATTTCAGAAAGTTTTTGTGAGTGCGTCGTGGTGATCAGATCTCAAGAGTACATGACAGCAAACAGCACCCGGTTCGTCTCACGCAGAATAAGATTCAACACCCTGTGGATGGTTGTCCGTTCTGTTCTTTCCCTCCCGCGAATTTTAGCATTGCGAACAACGAATGGAATACATTTGCAGTGCGTATCACTTTATTCGTTTGCATCTTGAAATTGAGATGCGCAAACGACCCGAATGCCCAATGCGCAGCTGCGCATTTCAGTTAAAAGCGATATAGGTGGAGCATACCAAAACACTGGTTTCGAATTTCCGAGGAGCTGGGCTTAAATCACTGTCCGACCATTCCGATTTAGTTTTCAAATGTTTCTCTTAGTTACAGTTACTGTGATAAGTTATGTTGCAAATGATACGCTCTGCCCATTCGCGTGACCCTTGAATTGTCTTACCAGCCGGACACCGTGGCACCTACAGTTTAATGTGGACACCGTACTATTCTGCAACTTGACTTTTTTCACATTTAAAAATCATTGTCATAAGGGAAAAAAGCAATAGTGAATAGGACCTCCTGTGGACTGAACCCCGGACCTTTCGTTTTCTGATCTGGCATATATTAACATTTTATTTAGAACATGTTCATATAAAACTCACAGAAACAACGTTGTAGTGATATTGAGGCCTTGAATTGTCATTGCCACTTTTGTTTTTCAGTAAACATCAAAGAAATGTCGTTTCAATCACAAATCTTCCGTTTTTGCAAATGTCTTTGTACTGCACTAATTAATAAATCATTTCCAGCAAGTAAAATTGTGGAGCAAGTCTGTGTTGCATGAAAATCAGGGAAAAGATTCAGAGAATTTAATTACAATACTTCTCAGCCTTGTCGTCGCATGGCGCGCTGTGTACGGACAGTGCATTTTACAGCCGACAAATAAAGTCATGCGCGTGTGTCCGGCGTCACTCCCTGCACATACTGTCAGCAACGTCCCCTTTGTTGCTCATTTCACGCGTGGTGAAAGCTGCTCTGTCATTACTTGATGCTGGGTCTGGCTGAGTGATATTCGCAGTTTCTCTCCGTCTGCAGCGTCACTAAGGAGCAGTTCCGCGGTTTGTAGAGAATGTGAATGAAAGAAACGAAACAATCGGAACAACCGAAAATGGGATGGACTGACTGAAAAGACAGACTACTAAAGATGTAGCTAAAGTCCAGCAGTTGGACACATGGAATTTTCGAATAGCTGTAGATTTTAGGGTTACAAAACGGAGAAGAAAAATATCTATCTATCTATATCCGAATCCCGCTCCAGCTACTGCCGGGTCTGGGTGCTGACGAGTCCTCTCCATTTGGCTCGGTCCTCCCACCACTTTTCTTCCTCCACTTGCTGCCAGGTCACACCTCTCCTTTCAACAGATATTCTCACTCCCATTTTCCACCGTGTTCTTAGGCGCCCTCTAGGTCGTTTCCCATCCATCTTTAGTTCTTCCATAATTTTGGAGAGTCTCTGCCCATGCATCCTCTTAACATGCCCATACCATCTTAATCTCTTTCTTTCAATTTCGTCTCTCATACTTTCTTGTTTGAGGTCCTTTCTAATCTCTACATTCCTTACTCTGTCCATTCTTGTTTTTCCCTTAACTGCTCTGAGAAATTTCATTTCCCCTGCTTGCAGTCTGCTCCAGTCCCTTTCTTTCATTGTCCATGTTTCTCCACCATAGGTGACAATAGGGAAATAATAATTCTTATACATCAGGAGTTTTGCTCTTTCTCAAACTTCATTATTCCAAATCAGATGTTTTATTGTTTGGTAGAAATTGCCTCCCTTCTGTAACCTCCTATTAATTTCGTTAGTTATTCTTCCATCCCTAGATATTTCACTCCCTAAATAAGTGAAACTTTCTACCACTTTGAGGGGTTCTCCATTCAAGGTAATATTTCCATTGATTCCTTTCTCTCTTCCAAATACCATTACTTCACTCTTATCTTTATTTATTCTTAATCCATACCTTTTCATTATTTCCTTCCACGCATCAAGCTGTAACTGTACATCTACCTCTTTATCACCCCATATTACCATATCATCTGCAAAAATCATCTTTTTGTCTTTTTCTTTTACTATATCTTTAACTGTCCTATTCATTCCCTCCATCACAACATTAAAAAGCGCAGGAGATAGAATACTTCCTTGCTTAAGTCCTTGTCTTATTTCGAAGTATTCAGAGTTCCCCAGTGGTGTTCTAATTCTACAATTGTGGCCTCTGTACATTGTCTTTATAACATTAATGTATCCATCTTCTATAAAAGATGAGATAAAAGAAGAAAAATATGAGGCACCGAAATGAAGGAAGTTGTCGACATAACGCAGTGCTGCGTACGCGAGAAACGAAAAGCGTTTTGTGCTTGCAACACAGATTTTATCAACGGTAAAAGGTATCGTGTTGCCCAACTTGTAATTGTCTTATTAATTAACAGATTTGCGATATGACATACGTCCAAGTTGAGGTTTCTGCGGCAGGATATACCAAATATATGGGGGAGATCAAAAATTTCCCAATCGAGGGCCGTACAGTCCAGTATCGGTATCCTAATCAGAGAAAATCACCGTGAGCATCGAGACAATCATCCCGGCGACGCGCCAGGTTGAAGATAACAGTTTGGTCAAACACCGTGTCCTGCTGCGTGAAGAAGTCTGTAACTGCCTGCTGCACGCCCTCGTGAAGAGGAATCGTCGACCTTGCGAGGCCTTTTTTAAGGGACCGAAGGGATGCTGATCGCATGGAGAGAGAGAGAGAGAGAGAGAGAGAGAGAGAGAGAGAGAGAGAGAGAGAGAGAGGGGGAGAGGGAGAGGGAGATCAGGACTGTAGGGCGGGTGCTCGAATGTCTCACTTTCGAGTTGGTGTAACTACTGCGATACGACATAAGCAATATGGAGACGTGCGTTTTTATGAAGCAGCAGCATTCCCAATACGGTGGGGTTCGACAGGCACGCTGCACCATACACATTCTTCATTCTCCAAATGGTTCAAATGGCTCTGAGCACTATGGGACTCAACATCTGATGTCATCAGTCCCCTAGAACTTAGAACTACTTAAACCTAACTAACCTAAGGACAACACACACACATCCATGCCCGAGGCAGTATTCGAACCTGCGACCGTAGCAGTCACGCGGTTCCGGACTGAAGTGCCTAGAACCGCACGGCCACCGCGGCTGGCTCTTCATTCTCCGATGGATGTCTACCAGTGTTTGTACTTGAGCAGCCAAGAGAAGAATAGCAGCACGGTGGTCCTGTTTGGACGTATTTGGTAATAACGTCGCCATAGTTGACGTTTCCGCATTTACCGCACGCACGTCGGAAAGACACGAAGGCCATAACAAGCACTTGCCATCAAGTCGGCGCTTATATCCCGCATCGGAGTTGGGCTGCGTTGCGTATACGCAGCAGCAGTGCCCTCAAACAGGGTTAAATACTTTCTAAGACAAAAAAAAAAGACACACAACAAAAGAATTACGCGAATGGGACGGTAATCTGTAGATACGATGTACAAGTACAAACGAATAACTGATAAAAATTTCAGAAAAATAGATGATTTATTCAAGAGAAAGACGTTCACAAAATGAGTAAGTCAAAAATGCGTTGGTCCACTTCCGACGATTATCAAAGAAGCTGTTCGGATTGACACTGATTAGCGGAGTTGTTTTATGTCCTCCTGAGTGATGTGCCAAATTCTCTTCAATTGGCGAGCTAGATTGTCCAAATCCCGAGCTCGTTGCAGGGCCCTGCCGGTAAGTTCCAAACATACTCAGTTGGGGAGGGATCCATCCGGCGGTCGCGATGGCGAAGGTGGCGTTGGCAAGCACGAAGAAAAGTACTAGCGCCGTTTGCGGGCGGCCATTATCTTGCTGAAATGTAAGCCCGCGATGGCTCGCCATGAAGGGCAACAAAAAGAGGGCGAAGAGTATCGTCGACGCACCGCTGTACTGTAAGGGTGCGGCGGATGACGACCGAAGCGGTCCTGCTGCTGCGAAGTGAAGTGGCGCCCCAGACCAGCAGTCGTGGTCGTCGGGCAGTGCGGCGGCCGACAGTCGGGTTGGCACCCTACCGCGTCTCCAGGCGTGTCTCCGCTGCTCATCGTGCCTCAATTCGAAGCGGGACTCGTCACTGAAGACAGTTCCCCTCCACTCGATGAGATCCCAGGCCGAGTGCGGCCGACACAGTTGTATTTGGCGAAGGTGCAGCGTTCGCGGACAGTGTGGAAAATGTATATGTAACTGTTACAGCCGCCGAATTTTGACCTCGATTTTGTGTTTTTCCCCAAATGGGTCCATATATAGTATTTTGTGCGTTGGTAAGAACCTTTGAAGTGGATTTGAACGACATATTGTGTGATTCTTGATGAAAGAGTAACAAGATA
Organism: Schistocerca cancellata; assembly: GCF_023864275.1. Taxonomy (NCBI): domain Eukaryota; kingdom Metazoa; phylum Arthropoda; class Insecta; order Orthoptera; family Acrididae; genus Schistocerca; species Schistocerca cancellata. The sequence goes on from NC_064634.1 coordinate 14,750,465, forward strand.
ACAATGCTACGAAGCGAGTTCCAACATAAAATACCCCACTTTCAATTTGATCTGTGCGGGCCCATGTTATACGGCATTTGTGAATTCGGAGGTTGTCAGTGTTTCCTTGTATCTCTGTTTGTTCTTAATTTTTCGCACAGATCAAAGTACAGGGGTTTAAAGCCTGCTCAGCAAGGAGGCCATTTTATGTTACCCGAACGATCGATCCAACCATCTTCTAATATTCTATTGAAAAGGTCTGTAATCATTTTCAGTCGCGTTCGTACCACATGCACTGTTTTTTATCCAATGGAATGTGTTCCGGTAACAGCGGCAGTATGTCGGTTACCAGCTGTGGATCCTTCTGACAGTTCACGTTACGCCTATGTAGGCGAGCGACTTGATCGCGCCGCAGTCATTGACTGTGCGGCTGGTCCCGGCGGAGGTTCGAGTCCTCCCTCGGGCGTGTGTGTGTGTGTGTGTGTGTGTGTGTGTATATGTGTGTGTGTGTGTGTGTGTGTGTGTGTTTGTCCTGCCGCAACAGACAACCGCCACGGGCGAGTCCAGGTACAGAGGCGGGCTGTGTCACCGGAAATGGGTAAACCCCAAAGCTGGGAATCTGGGCGCCTGTCGCTCGTATGGCCTCCGTGCAGGAGTCATTGCTCCTCCAAGAAATGGCGGAGTGTCAGACAAGCTAAAAGATGGCTTCTCACAGATCTTCAAGAATCTGTACTATTCCCTACTCAAGTAGTAATGCAAGCCTGAATGCATCAGCGATCTCAGAAAAATGAGGTGCAGCCAGTGACACACCATAATTCTAATATCTTTAACGTTAGACAAGTTAATACTTCCCGACGAATCAGCAATTTCACAACTTTTAAACACTTCGCGCGATTTCATCATAACGTTATCTCAGACGATAGCATTGCACTATACCTATGATCTCTGAAAGCTACATACCTGTATCTATTTTATTTCTTGATTTACTACGTTTTTATGTGATTTCATTATGCAGACGTTTGTCAGAACATCGTATACTGCAACAGCAAATAAATATAGCACGAATGCCTCATTCTGTCATACTTGTGTATTTATTTAATGATCAGTTTGTATTTTGCTAGTAACTTTATTTAAATATTAATTACAGTTTATAACACAAAAACATGATAATTTAGGGGTGGTTAGTCACATCTGTTGCCTGGCACCACTTCATAAGAGGGCCAAAAGATGCATTTGACAAACAGGCCTAAATAACGGTTTAAACAATATTCAATGACAATATGTTCTCATTTTCGTGAGTGCACTTACACAAGAATGCTGGCTTATTTTGACACGGACAAACCTGTATTTATTGTGAATCATCTGTGTGTGGCGCAATGTTTATAACGTTTCTTTATCTAAATATTGGTGTAATATATTAGTTCAGTCTGGCGAGTCAAATGATGATACCTGTAGAACGTAAAGGCGGTGTACTTTTTGTGAGGGACACAGCCCTCAGGCAATGGAAAAGCAGATACTGGTGGAACACTACAGTCAAGTGGAGATCGGGACTTTATCTAATAAAGAGATCAGGGGAGGGATTCTGAACAGTTTTAGGCGAGTTCTGGGAGGAGGCAGGCACGCCTGTGTAACTAGTGATATTCGAACATGTAGGAGTTTGATTCTGGGCGCTGAACGGACGCTACCGTAGTTTAAGTTCTGAATGGACTTAACACACTCAAGCGCCAAATAAACTAATCTAGGCTTGCGTATTCAAATACACGAGACATGTAAACAGGCAGAATACGGCACTGCGATCGGCAGCGCCTATATTGCAGTTTATCAAGATTTAACTGAGTTTGAACGTGGTGCTATAGTCGGCACACGAGCGATGGGACACAGCATCTCCGAGGTAGCGATGAAGTGGGGATTTTCCCGTACGACCATTTCACGAGTCTACCGTGAATATCAAAATCCCGTAAAACATCAGATACCTGACATAGCTGCGACCGGAAAAAGAACCTGCAAGAATGGTACCAAAGACGACTAAAGAGAATCGTTCAACGTGACAGAAGTGCGACCCTTCCTCAAATTGCTGCAGATTTCAATGCCGGGCCATCAACAGGTGTCAGCGTGCGAACCATTCAACGAAACATAATCTATATGGGCTTTCGGAGCCGAGGGCCCACTCGTGTACTTTGATGACTGCACGACACAAAGCTTTACGCCTCGACTGGGCCATTTAACATCGACATTGGACTGTTGATGAAAGGAAACATGTTGCCTGGTCGGACGAGTCTCGTTTCAAATTGTATCGAGCGGATGGATGTGTACAGGTATGGAGATAAAGTCATGAATCCATGGACCCTGTATCTCAGCAGGGGACTGTTCAAGCTGGTGGACGCTCTGTAATATTGAGGGGCGTGTGCAGTTGGAGTGATACGGGACCCCCTGATACGTCTAGATACGACTCTGACAGGTGACACGTACTTAGGCGTCCTGTCTGATCACCTCAATCCATTCATGTCCATAGTGCATTTCGATGGCCTAGGGCAATTCCAGTAGGACAGTGCGACGTCCCGCACGTCCAGAATTGCTACAGAGTGGCTCCAGAAACACTCTTTTGAGTTCAAACACTTAAGCTGGCCACCAAACTTCCAGACATGAACATTACGGAGCACATCTGGGATTCCTTGCACCGTGGTGTTCAGAAGAGATCTCCTCCCTCTCGTACTTTAACGGATTTATGGACAGCCTTGGAGGATTCATGGTGTCAGTTCCCTCCAGCACTACTTCGGACCTTAGTCGAAGCCATGCGAGGCACTTCTGCCTGCTCGCGGGGGCCCTACACGATATTAGGCAGGTGTACCAGTTTCTTTGGCTCTTCAGTGTATTTCGAGAGGTCTGACTGTGCTCCGGAGTTAGAATAGAACACTTTATTATAAAGTATTCGTTTATCTTTCAGTTTGTATTTGTGTGTATTTTATTAACTCGCATTTCTAGCCAATGCCTAGACTATTTGAGTACAGGATCGCAACTGCAGCGGATTAGCTGCGGGGCACGAAAGCAGACGTGTGCGGCTCGATCCTGTGACCACATGGCCACATGGAGGTATTCTTCTTAAACGGAGCCGTGCATAGCCGCAGTACCTGAGGTACGAGTAACCGCAGGTAAAGACGCTGCTGGTTTGCTCGTAAGGAATTGTGTTTGGAAGAATAACTCAGCAGTAACCGATAAGTACCTTCACAGTAGGAACCAATGATGCGGTTCTTCAAAAACCATTCCCTCTAAGACCAAGGCCGTTGTTAAAAAAAAAAAAATATTGTGGTAAGGTCTTAGGGGACCAAACTTCTGAGGTCATCGGTCCCTAGGCTCACACACTGCTTGATATAACTAACTTACGCTAAGAACGACACACACACACACACACACACACACACACACACACACACACACACACACACACACACACACGCCCGAGGGAGGACTCGAACCTCCGACGTTGGCAGCCGCGATGACCGTGGCAAGGCGCATGAGACCGCGCGGCTACCCAGGGCGACAGCGGTGTTTATCCACTTCTATCACCTAGTGAGGAATTTTGATGGAGCAGTGGTTTATATTGCGAAGATTGATTTACCAGTAGTTTGTAAAAATTGCTTCATCCGTCAACAGATCCTGCATAGAAACGAACACCTCTTTGCACATATCGTAAACACTATACGGAAAAATGTAACCGATTCTGAAAGCTTTTGTCACGAGGTTGTTCATGGAACTAATGTGAAAGGGACGAAATGCTTTGGGATGTATTCGTAAGACACTCCCTATGCCTGATGTCTCTTGCACATTCACACTGCCAGTAGTGGCGTATGAGATTTGTAAGGGGTCTGTAGGCCCTTACTATAACATTGCACTCGGCACACGTCGATAGGGCGAACAATCGATTGTAACGTGTTGAGTGAGCGAGTGTCGAGATGCGCACCGAGCGAGGTGGCGCAGTGGTTAGCACACTGGACTCGCATTCGGGAGGACGACGGTTCAATCCCGTCTCCGGCCATCCTGATTTAGGTTCTCCGTGATTTCCCTAAATCGCTTCAGGCAAATGCCGGGATGGTTCCTATGAAAGGGCACGGCCGATTTCCTTCCCCATCCTTCCCACACCCGAGCTTGCGCTCCGTCTCTAATGACCTCGCTGTCGACGGGACGTTAACCACTAATCTCCTCCTCCTCCTCCTCCTCCTCCTCGAGATGCGCCAGTGTGGTTGGCGGGAATGGTGTGTGTGTGTGTGTGTGTGTGTGTGTGTGTGTGTGTGTGGAGGCCATTGTTGAATACAGGGTCTTTAACCGAGAAGGGTGTCACCATCGCTGTGGTTAGACCCCTAAATAATAAATTAATACCGGGAAAGTGATGAAGTATCACTATGAAAGTGATCAGTGACGTCACTAGTGCCGATATTTAGTTTCGCGTCTACCGGGCCGGCCTAACCTTGGATGGCAGTGTTGGATGCAGTGATGGATTAGCGTGTGACGATAACGGAAAATGAAGAAAGCCTGTGCTGAGATTAGCCGTAATTAGATGTGTGTGACGAACTCAGTGGCTGTCTCCATTTTGTGTTTTGAGAAGAATATAAGTTCGTAATTAGTAAAACTGTGTTGGTGTTCCTTATTGCCAGACATTCAGTATTATAGTATTGAACAGGACGAACTGGAAAGTAACAACTTCCGTAGCAGTCAATTCCGATTACCAGCCCCATTAGGTTCACGGTCATGTTAATAATAAATATTGGGCTGCTATTCGATCAGATCAGGTCGGGATAAAAACGGAGGTGTTACAGATTCTGCGTTACGCTGTTGAAATGTTAGCTGCATTTCTCTCATCAGTTGCTTTTATTTTTTGTTGACATATTTTATCGCTTGAAATCAGTTTATTGATTTTTCTTATGCTCGTCGCAAAGACAGATCGCAAGTGTTTGGCGCGATCAGGATACCGTTCAGCATAAAATCGCACTGCAGCCCTAATAATTTTGCGACAGTCGCCATAAACACAAAGAAACTTGTCCATTCTTCCGAATGTCGTATACATTGTGAACGTCTGGATAGCTATCCGATTTAGTTGATTGGTGGCTGAGAGCAGAGGTCAGAAGTCAACACAAGAACTGTTCCTGAGTATGACATTTGTTATTATTATTATTATTATTATTATTATTATTAACTAGCTGCATTACATATAGTAATACTTTATGTGTTGGTATACTTAGTTACGGCTTTTTTTTGCAGACACAAAAAGTATTTTAAGTGTTACACAATTTCTTTTACATTGCCTCCTGCATTAAAATTAGTACAAAGCTTGTTTACCGATTGGTGATTGAAATTCTTACATTTGTAAATTCTATTGAGGAAGCAATTTAAAAAGAGCTGGGCCGCGTTGAGTGGCCGAGCGGTTTGAGGCGCCATGCCACGGACTGCGCGGTCGCTGCCGCCGGAGGTTCGAGTCCTCCCTCTGGCATGGGTGTGTGTGTGTGTGTGTGTGTGTGTGTGTGTGTGTGTGTGTGTGTGTGTGTGTGTATGTGTGTGTGTGTGTGTGTGTTGTTCTTAGCGTAAGTTAGTTTAAGTAGTGTGTAAGTCTAGGGACACATGAGCTCAGCAGTTTGTTCTCTTAGGAATTCACGCACGTCTGAAAAGAGCTGTACCAGTTGCATTCTTACCGTTGTCCAATCTCCCTTTCATTAATACAATTTTCAGTAGTACGTATCTCTGCCTGCCCAAATTCGTACACTGTAGTAACATGTGGTCTACAGATTGGTTACCTCGACTGGATCTACACGCAACGTCGTTGGTTATTCTGAGTCGACGGTCGTGTCCCGTTAATAGCTGGGAAACTGGAAGAGGTCTTTCCTACGCCGTTGGGAAATATTTTTTTGTAATAATTTCTTTTGTAGTCTGTTGTAATTCTTTCTCCCTTTCTTCCAGAGATACGTTTTGTGATATTTGGTCGACGAAGGTGTTGGGACGTTTGATATAGCTAACTTCCTCTTGTAACCTGGATGCCTCTTTTGGCAGCTGGTTTGGGAGATCATTTCCGAATATGCCTGTGTGAGCTTCAGTCCCTGTAAAATGTAAAGTCAGTTTTTCTTTTGCAGTATTCTGGCACAGTGTTCAGCTAACTGGGAACACGAAAGATCCTGATGAAGATCGCAGCACAAGTGTCGAAAAGCGGATTAGGTAGAAGAAATCTCAAGAGGAACATTTTGTGTTCAGTATAAGAAACGGGTGGCGTTGCCCAACTCTTGCATATTTGCTTGAATGAGTTAAAGGGAATATATATATATATATATATATATATATATATATATATATATATACAGGGTGTTTCAAAAATGACCGGTATATTTGAAACGGCAATAAAAACTAAACGAACAGCGATAGAAATACACCGTTTGTTGCAATATGCTTGGGACAACAGTACATTTTCAGGCAGACAAACTTTCGAAATTACAGTAGTTACAATTTTCAACAACAGATGGCGCTGCAAGTGATGTGAAAGATATAGAAGACAACGCAGTCTGTGGGTGCGCCATTCTGTACGTCGTCTTTCTGCTGTAAGCGTGTGCTGTTCACAACGTGCAAGTGTGCTGTAGACAACATGGTTTATTCCTTAGAAGAGAGGATTTTTCTGGTGTTGGAATTCCACCGCCTAGAACACAGTGTTGTTGCAACAAGACGAAGTTTTCAACGGAGGTTCAATGTAACCAAAGGACCGAAAAGCGATACAATAAAGGATCTGTTTGAAAAATTTCAACGGACTGGGAACGTGACGGATGAACGTGCTGGAAAGGTAGGGCGACCGCGTATGGCAACCACAGAGGGCAACGCGCAGCTAGTGCAGCAGCTGATCCGACAGCGGCCTCGGGTTTCCGTTCGCCGTGTTGCAGCTGCTGTCCAAATGACGCCAACGTCCACGTATTGTCTCGTGCGCCAGAGTTTACACCTCTATCCATACAAAATTCAAACGTGGCAACCCCTCAGCGCCGCTACCGTTGCTGCACGAGAGACATTCGCTAACGATATAGTGCACAGGATTGATGACGGCGATATGCATGTGGGCAGCATTTGGTTTACTGACGAAGCTTATTTTTACCTGGACGGCTTCGGCAATAAACAGAACTGGCGCATATGGGGAACCGAAAAGCCCCATGTTGCAGTCCCATCGTCCCTGCATCCTCAAAAAGTACTGGTCTGGGCCGCCATTTCTTCCAAAGGAATCATTGGCCCATTTTTCAGATCCGAAACGATTACTGCATCACGCTATCTGGACATGCTTCGTGAATTTGTGGCGGTACAAACTGCCTTAGACGACACTGCGAACACCTCGTGGTTTATGCAAGATGGTGCCCGGCCACATCGCACGGCCGACGTCTTTAATTTCCTGAATGAATATTTCGATGATCGTGTGATTGCTTTGGGCTATCCGAAACATACAGGAGGCGGCGTGGATTGGCCTCCCTATTCGCCAGACATGAACCCCTGTGACTTCTTCCTGTGGGGACACTTGAAAGACCAGGTGTACCGCCAGAATCCAGAAACAATTGAACAGCTGAAACAGTACATCTCATCTGCATGTGAAGCCATTCCGCCAGACACGTTGTCAAAGGTTTCGGGTAATTTCATTCAGAGACTACGCCATATTATTGCTACGCATGGTGGATATGTGGAAAATATCGTACTATAGAGTTTCCCAGACCGCAGCGCCATCTGTTGTTGAAAATTGTAACTACTATAATTTCGAAAGTTTGTCTGCCTGAAAATGTACTGTTGTCCCAAGCATATTGCAACAAACGGTGTATTTCTATCGCTGCTGGTTTAGTTTTTATTGCCGTTTCAAATACACCGGTCATTTTTGAAACACCCTATATATATATATATATATATATATATATATATATATATATATATATATACTGCCATACCTTTATGATTCCCATAGAAGGGAGACGGTCGGAGACAGTTCAATGGAGGACGCCTCTATTTTCTGTCAGTGGGATATAAAAAAAAAAAGGTTCCAATGGCTGTAAGCACTATGGGACTTAACATCTGAGGTTATCAGTCCCCTAAACTTAGAACTACTTAAACCTAAATTAACCTCAGAACATCACACACATCCCTGCCCGAGGCAGGATTCGAACCTGCGACCGTAGCAGCAGCTCGGTCTCGGACTGAAGCGCCTAGAACCGCTCGGCCACTCCGGCCGGCCAGATGAGATCACTGGTGGACAGCGTTGATGGGGTGACGATGGACGAACCAGACCGTTTGTGTGTTGATGAAGTTTGAGAAACGATTACTTTCTTTTGGCAGAAAAGTTCTGCAGCAATTGACTACATTAATCGCAAGTACCTGATACGAGACGGAGTATCGTAAATGTACAGATTTTTAAGGTTTCTCTCTCGAATTATTTGCATTATACAGTGTAAAGAGAATAATACTGGAAAGATCTTGTTTGCGGTTACCTCTGTGTGATTATACATTCGCTACGACTTGTGCATAATCACTGAGTCTCCGTCACAGTAAACTCTCTTAGCGAAGCGAAGGGGAAACTACGTCTTCTGCTTGAGCATCGTGCAGACTCTTTTCTTGCGATTGCCTCACCACAAGATTGCGCTGGTCGTTTACTCTCGAAGTAGTATCGAGGGGGAGACTGCAGAAATATGCTAAGACTCTTTAGACTCTCTAATGTGCGAACCGACTGAAAAGGTTTGTATCGTTTGTAGATTTGGTCACATCGATAAAAACCAAGGGTGTAAGTGCTTCAAATAAGATAATAAAGATATCGAATACGCAGAAACACGAATAATACGAACAAAAGGCTGCTTGGGGTGTTTTCGTGATTATGATAAATATTATATACTCTCTGGGATGATAAGCGTGTAATTTTGAGACAGGAAACACTGGAACTGATTTTCCTCACGGCGGAACCATGAGTTAAATGAACAGTAAAATGAACTTGTACGTATTGTGTTAGTCTGCACTGTCAAAAGTAAACTTTTTTTTCACTCTTTACTATATCGCCCGCGCCTGCTTTCAATTTGTTCACAAACTTCCACGTGCTCTTTGCAGTCTCTGGTGTGGTACACAACCACTTCAAACTATGAACCTCTCAGTACCTAAAAATAACAGTGAGTATATACAAACTAAACATGTCTCAAATGAACAATGGGATTGCTACAATGCAGTGAATCGCCGTACTGTACTCACGCGTCACGAGGCCTATTTGCAGTGAATTTACAAAGACCGTTACGTTTTTTTACTGGCAGTTACACGAAATAATGAGGCGGATTAATCATAATATCGTTTCGTGCAGTGTAAGTCGTGTACTGTTCAGATGAGAAAACTAAATGCAACAATGTGTTCTATCATCCGAAGGTAAGGGAAGTGACCCTTGGCTGATAGCTACCGCTTGTGCATGCAACACTATTTTGTGCGTTGTTAAGTTCAATTCTGATCATACGGTTCACTCTGAAACTACACCCCAGATCCAGCATTCTGAACAAAACTATCAGTGAAATAAGATTTAGTCTGTTGCAGCACTGAGAAGAAAAGCGTTTACTGGGACGCAGTCAGGACCATTGCAAGTGATGCAAATAATTTAGCGCTACATTTCCATTGGTTTCGTGTCCAGGCAATATGTTTGTGTTTCGAGGAACGCAGCATCACCACTTTCACTCGTTAATTACGAAAATTACACTTCGTTGCTGGTTTCCGAAATGAGACTGGCGGTGGAAGTCACGAATGTCGCCGCAGAGGCTGTCGGACTGGTTGTCGGGGGGGAGGGGGGGGGGGGGGGGGAGAGGGGGGCAGGGGGGCAGGGGGGCTCGCGAAATCCCGACACGCAATCTGCGCATCAGGCTGCCGGGTGGGCTTCCGAGATATTAAAACAATTTATCGAGAATCCAGCAGAGTTAACGTGATTAAGAATCGATATCACGAAAAACTGAAGAAACGTTAATCGGGAATTCCACGTCAACCATTATGCAGAGAAACTAGGGGCAACAAATGGAAACTAGACAGATGGACAAAAATTAATTAAACTGTTTATTATTTCGAAGATAATCACCATAACTATTAATACATTTATGCTACCGTTGAGACAAGATGGTCGATGACTTCGTGGAAAAATGTTTGCGGTTCCCTACGGAACCATGATTGTACCCAGGCTTGCAAATCGATGACCACACATTGCCAAGATTGTTTCGACTACGCTGCAGAAGTTTCGCAGGGAAACCGTTACATATCCTGCATACAGTAACGATCTCTCCATTTCCATAATTTTGGATCCCTGAAGAAACACATTCGTGGCCCTCGATTTGCCTAGGACGGAGCGGTGCACGCCTCGGTACAATAATGATTACGTAGGCAACCGCAAATAGTTTCCCATGAAGGCACTGACCGCCATGTCTCACAATGGGATAAATATATTAACAATTATACGGACTACTTTTGAAATAGTAAACAGTTTACTTACTTTTTTCCATCTGACTCGTATTCATTTGACTGTCCGTTGTACGACGGTTGGAACTTAAATAGCGCCAACTACTTATTCACAAACGATACAAAAGAGTTACATGTTTGCACCTGTTACCGTCCTTCAGAGTAGTCACCAGCGTTGTGTAGATCCCGTTGCCAGCGATGTGGGAGGCGTAGTATTCCGTTAGCAGAGCCTGTTCTGTTGATGGTGCGAATGGAGCGGTCCGCTGCCTGCCGAATCTCTGGAACAGTTCTGATGCGACTGCCACGAAGTGGTGCCTTCATCTTCGGAATCAAATCAAAGTCACAAGGACTTAAGTCCGGGGAGTATGGTGGATGGTACAGTACTTCCCAGTACCATCGACCGAGCAGAGCAGCCACAGCTTGCGCTGTGTGCGCCCGCGCATTGTCGTGCAAAATGATGGGTGGGTTGCCCGGAAAGTGTCGCCACTTCTTTCGCAAAGCTGGTCGCAGGTGATACTGCAAAAACGAACAGTAATACTGTGCATTGACGGTGTGCCGTGGAGGAACGTAATGATTTAGGAAAACACCATCACAGTCGTACACGAGAATCACCATAACTTTCACCATACTGGGGCTCTGACGCACTTTCGACTTCCGCGGCGACGCATATTGACGCCATTCGTTGAACTGGTGTTTCAGTTTTTGCGTCGTGGCATTCGCCTCAGACCTGTTCCAGAGATTCGGCAGGCAGTAGACCGCTCCATTCGCACCATCAACAGAACAGACTCTGCTAACAGTATACTACGCCTTCCACATCGCTGGCAACAGGTTCTACACAACGCTGGTGACTACTTTGAAGGACAGTACCAGGTGCAAACATGTAACTCTTTTGTATCGGTTGTGAATGGATAGTTACCACTATTTAATTTCCAACCTTCGTAGTTTCGTTCAGGTCTTCACTCATGTCTCTGTGTACTCACACTAGGCGTGATTTGGAGGGTACAGCGTTGATGTTAAACGAGACACTGTCGACACTTTTTCAATAGGAATTACAGTTGTGCTATAAAAAAACCGCTATTTTTCAGCGTAATATTGAACCATGTCCACAGTTATCGTCACCAGTTGGCATTAGACCTTCCTCCCTCCCTTCACTTGCGATTCACAACATGCAGCGGACCAAAGAGAAAGTGTCCGGGATTAACACAGACAGGTGTTTAATATTAAGCATGCATGCGCTTTAGTTTGCGAAGGACGTCTCCATATGCGTTCACAACTATGACACGTGGGTGCAACAGTACGGTGTCTCGGCATTTAACAGAATTGATTCCCTCTGTGAGTGAGCGCCGAACGTATCGTGAATACCAAATGACGGGCGTGGCGGTGACACAAGTGTTCGTGTACCTTTCGGTCAGTACAGTCACGCTGCACGCAGCGTAACTGCGAATTGTTGAAGAGAATACCGTGTGGTTCCCAGCTTGGTTCAAGGAATGTGAGATCCATGTTATTCACGTATACACAGACTGTTCAAAGAATGCAGGCGTGAACGAAACAAGATATCCTACTTTCAGTCATCAGCTTCACATGCCACAAAAATTTCAGTTCCCAGCAAACATCTCGATTTACCTCACTGAGACAATACAATTTTCAAAGCGACTCAGCGTTGCACTAGCCTGACGTACTCATTCTTCCTGATTCTCTCAGACTCAAAGATTGTAACCCAAGTGCCATCTAGGAGTAACATCTTCTCATAATTCGATATACGTGGTACGAATACCCGCGAACTCAAAAGCAAATTACTTCTTGTGGATTAAAGCCCATTGGGAGGTCAAAGGAAGTGGAAAAGCAGACGACTTGCTAAACAAGCTGTGCGGAACGAAACGCACTAGACAGAATGTAGACTTTCATTCAAAAAAGAGCGCTCGAGACCAAGCAAGTCGAATGGTCTTATAGTTCGTGGAACAAAGGAAGTGAATGTGATCAAATCTAGCCACAAATTCTGAACCGACTTGTGTCGTGGTTCATTAAAGGCCGCCTAAAAACACTCTCTACGGAAAGCAAAATAAATCATCGATCATTTCGACTGCAGACAATTCACTTCCTTGCCTGCAATTGTTACGGACGTACCGAGACCCAGATCGCGTTCATTCCAGTACTCGAAATATCAAGAGTTCCTAACATGTTTCAACAACAACAACAAGATAACGTTCCCAACGTCAGTCAAGCCTCTCTTATTTGCATCCAAAATAAACATCTACAAAATTGTAATTAATGTTTCGTGTTCCCGAAGCATCAAGAAGCAACTATCGATGGTACACTACGACGGACATTAACTAAACCAAGAAAATGCATAGATTATTCAATGTGCAGTCACATTTAACGTGACCACTTGCCAAAAGCGTGAATAGCCAACCACCTTTTGCTGCGTTAACCGCTGCGAGACGTGCGAGAGGAGTGACAGCGAGCTTCTGGAAGGTGCAGGCAGGGATGTGGAGGAGACATGCAGACTGTAGTACCGCCAACAGCTGCGCTAGGGTTCTAGGTTTAGAATTGACGTTGCGAATAGCCGGTTGAGGTGGTCCCTCAGATTCTATATTGGCTTTAAATGCAGGAGATTTGGTGGTGAGGAGAGTACGGAAACTCGTGCTGGTGCTCTTCTAAACACGGACGTACCGTGGATGCTGTGTGACAGGTTGCCATCAATAAACAGACTGCATGTACGTGTGTTGACCCATTGTGCCTTCCATAATGACGAGATGACCCAGGCAGCGCCACGAAAACCTTCCAAAGACCGTAACGCTCAGACAGTTGTTGCAAGGTGTTTGCTTTCACACGTTTCACGCCGTACACTGCAACGGCCATCCCTCCGATGGAGCACAAAACGTGATTCATTTGGAAAGGCGACGTCTCGCCTCTCAGTGGACGTGCAGTTGCGGCGCTGGCGTGCAAATGCCAGTCTTCGTGGCGGATGCACAGCAGGCAGGTTGGTTCTAGGACGAGGCACGCGCCGTCTGCGGAGGCCCGTACACAGCAACGTTCGTTCAGGAGACACCGTTGGCAGACCCTTGTTTCGTCTGGGCGGTCAGCTGCTCAGTAGTTGCACCTCTGTTCACCCGTGCAGATCCCTGCAGCCGTCGTTGACCTCTGTCATCAATGGCCGCTGGTGCACCGTAGTTGCCTCGGTGCCATCTTTCTGCACACGGTCTACGTTAACCAAAGGGGGATGCGAACAGGTTACATACTCAGCCGTTTCGGAAATGGTTCCACCCCTGCCCCAAATGCCAATGATCGTGCGCTTTTGGACGTCAGATAAATCGCTGTGTTTCCGCAGTACGATGACTGCTCGGTATTCCGCGTCCCCCGACGCTCTTTATACAGGGTGTTTCAAAAATGACCGGTATATTTGAAACGGCAATACAAACTAAAGGAGCAGCGATAGAAATACACCGTTTGTTGCAATATGTTTGGGACAACAGTACATTTTCAGGCAGACAAACTTTCGAAATAACAGTAGTTACAATTTTCAACAACAGATGGCGCTGCGGTCTGGGAAACTCTATAGTACGATATTTTCCACATATCCACCATGCGTAGCAATAATATGGCGTAGTCTCTGAATGAAATTACCCGAAACCTTTGACAACGTGTCTGGCGGAATGGCTTCACATGCAGATGAGATGTACTGCTTCAGCTGTTCAATTGTTTCTGGATTCTGGCGGTACACCTGGTCTTTCAAGTGTCCCCACAGAAAGAAGTCACAGGGGTTCATGTCTGGCGAATAGGGACGCCAATCCACGCCGCCTCCTGTATGTTTCGGATAGCCCAAAGCAATCACACGATCATCGAAATATTCATTCAGGAAATTAAAGACGTCGGCCGTACGATGTGGCCGGGCACCATCTTGCATAAACCACGAGGTGTTCGCAGTGTCGTCTAAGGCAGTTTGTACCGCCACAAATTCACGAAGAATGTCCAGATAGCGTGATGCAGTAATCGTTTCGGATCTGTAAAAATGGGCCAATGATTCCTTTGGAAGAGATGGCGGCCCAGACCAGTACTTTTTGAGGATGCAGGGACGATGGGACTGCAACATGGGGCTTTTCGGTTCCCCATATGCGCCAGTTCTGTTTATTGACGAAGCCGTCCAGGTAAAAATAAGCTTCGTCAGTAAACCAAATGCTGCCCACATGCATATCGCCGTCATCAATCCTGTGCACTATATCGTTAGCGAATGTCTCTCGTGCAGCAATGGTAGTGGCGCTGAGGGGTTGCCGCGTTTGAATTTTGTATGGATAGAGGTGTAAACTCTGGCGCACGAGACGATACGTGGACGTCGGCGTCATTTGGACAGCAGCTGCAACACGGCGAACGGAAACCCGAGGCCGCTGTTGGATCAGCTGCTGCACTAGCTGCGCGTTGCCCTCTGTGGTTGCCGTACGCGGTCGCCCTACCTTTCCGGCACGTTCATCCGTCACGTTCCCAGTCCGTTGAAATTTTTCAAACAGATCCTTTATTGTATCGCTTTTCGGTTCTTTGGTTACATTAAACCTCCGTTGAAAACTTCGTCTTGTTGCAACAACACTGTGTTCTAGGCGGTGGAATTTCAACACCACAAAAATCCTCTGTTCTGAGGAATAAACCATGTTGTCCACAGTACACTTGCACGTTGTGAACAGCACACGCTTACAGCAGAAAGACGACGTACAGAATGGCGTACCCACAGACTGCATTGTCTTCTATATCTTTCACATCACTTGGAGCGACATCTGTTGTTGAAAATCGTAACTACTGTAAATTCGAAAGTTTGTCCGCCTGAAAATGTACTGTTGTCCCAAGCATATTGCAACAAACGGTGTATTTCTATCGCTGCTCGTTTAGTTTTTATTGCCGTTTCAAATATACCGGTCATTTTTGAAACACCCTGTACATCCTCCATTGCTAATGCTGTCAGCTGCAGTGTGTGGCCGTGGTGACATTAGTGTGACTGGGCCGTGTATGGCTCTGAGCACTATGGGACTTAACTGCTGTGGTCATCAGTCCCCTGCAACTTAGAGCTATTTAAACCTAACTAACCTAAGGACATCACAAACACCCATGCTCGGGGCAGGATTCGAACCTGCGACCGCAGCTGTCGCGCGGTGCCAGACTGTAGTGCCTAGAACCGCTCGGCCACTCCGGCCGGCCTGGGCCGTGTATTTGTAATGTTTTTGTTATAAATTGAGTTAGTTAAATGGTGTGTAACGGAGGTCAAACAAACTCATTAAAGAAAAAGTCGTACTCTTGTGACCACACTTTCATCGCGAGTCCGCCGCTCGTGGTCTCGCGGTAGCGTTCTCGCTTCCCGAGCACGGGGTCCCGGGTTCGATTCCCGGCGGGGTCAGGGATTTTCACCTGCCTCGAGATGACTGGGTGTTTGTGTTGTCCTCATCATTTCATCATCATCCAGGAAAGTGGCGAAATTGGACTGAGCGAAGTTTGGGTAATTGTACGGGCGCTGATAACCGCGCAGTTGAGCGCCCCACAAACCAAACATCATTATCATCACTTTCATCGCGTGTCAGTGTTGTTTCCGCACTGAAGTAAGTGTTGGTGATGCTGTTTGGCTGACCTAACGAAAGGATGAGAGATCTCTCTTCGAGGCCATCAGGCTTGCCGTCAGTGGGATTCGTAGCGCTTCTGGACAGTAGGAGGACCTGAAGGCGGGTGGTTTCAGCTAGCCTCGGGGCCCGTACGCCGTTTATTCCGTGAAGGAATAGGCTCGTAACAATTACGTTAGCGCCGCGACACGAGAGTTGTCCCGATAGCCGCCGTCTCTGGCCATCCTGATTTAGGTTTTCCGTGATTTCCCTAAATCGCTTCAGGCAAATGCCGGGATGGTTCCTTTGAAAGGGCACGGCCGATTTCCTTCCCCATCTTTCCCTCACCCGAGCTTGCGCTCCGTCTCTAATGACCTCGTTGTCGACGGGACGTTAAACACTAATTTCCTCCTCCTCCTCCTCCGATAGCCGCGTTCGGAGTCCGCCCCTGATTTCTACGTTTGCGCCGGCTCGCGCGGTGACGCAAAGCGGCGCGCGCCCTTGCGTGCGTCACGCCAGCGTGCGGCCGCGTAGCGTGTGGCGCGTGGCGCGTGCGTACCAAGCGGCGCGGGGCGAAAGCGTCTGGCAGACGGAGAGGGCAGGGGCAGAGGCAGAGGAAGAGGCACGCGCAGACATCCGCCGCACCTGTTGCGCATCCCGCGCCGGCAGGGCCTGCAGGTGGACTGCGGAGAGGAGAACAAACAGGGCCACAGCCGCGAAAACACCGACACATGCTGCGGGCGGCGTTTACATAACGTGGCGGGTGTCTCAGGGGGGGCTGTGAGATGACGGTCTGCTGTGACGCTGTACCAAATCTTTCAGTTGCTGATACCATGACTGGCCCTCTCAGGCAGTATTTGCGTCCATGGCGAATTTTCTTTTATTGGCATCAGGCCGTCGTCCAAGGCGTATACAGGGTGGCCCATTGATAGTGACCGGGCCAAATATTCCACGAAATAAGCATCAAACGAAAAAACTACAAAGAGAGAAACTAGTCTAGCTTGGAGGAAACCAGATGGCGCTACGATTGGCCCGCTAGATGGCGTTGCCATAGGTCAAACTGCGTTTCTTTTAAAAATAGGAACCCCCATTATTTTTTACATATTCGTGTAGTACGTAAAGAAATATGAATATTTTAGTTGGACCACTTTTTTCGCTTTGTGATAGATGGCACTGTAATAGTCACAAACGTATAAGTAAGTGAACTCAGGTAACATTCCGCCAGCGCGGACGGTATTTGCTTCGAAATACATTACCCGTGTTAAAATCGACATTTATCAATTGCGGAAGAGGTCGGTATCGTGTTGATGTAGGGCTATTGTGATCAAAATGCCAAACTGGGGTGTGCTACGTATGCTGATAGGTATCCTGGACGATATCATCCAAGTGCCCGGACCGTTCGCCGAATAGTTTCGATATTTAAGGAAACAGGTGTTCAATCACATGTGAAACGTCAACTACGACCTGCAACAAAAGATGATGCCCAAGTAGGTGTTTTAGCTACTGTCGCCGCTAATTCGCACATCAGTAGCAGACAAATTGCGCGAGAATCGGCAATCTCAGAAACGTCGGTGTTGAGAATGCTACATCAACATCGACTGCACCAGTACCATATTTCTATGCACCAGGAATTGCATGGCGACGACTTTGAACGTCGTATACAGTTCTGCCATTGGGCACAAGAGAAATTACAGGACGATGACAGATTTTATGCACGCGTTCTATTTACCGACGGAGCGTCATTCACCAACAGCGATAACGTAAACCGGCATAATATCCACTATTGGGCAACGGAAAATCAACGATGCCTGCGACAAGTGGAACATCAGCGACCTTTGCGGGTTAATGGATTGTGCGGCATTGTGGGAGGAAGTATAATTGGCCCCCATTTTATCGATGACAATCTAAATGGTGCAATGTATGCTGCTTTCCTGCGTAATTTTCCACCGATGTTACTACAAGATGTTTCACTGCATCACTTTCACCGGATGTGACGTCCCCGGATTTGTTTTTGTGGGGAAAGTTGAAGGATATTTGCGATCGTGATCCACCGACAACGCTTGATAACATGCGTCAGCGCATTGTCAATGCATGTGCGAACATTACGGAAGGCGAACTACTCGCTGTTGAGAGGAATGTCATTACACGTATTGCCAAATACATTGAAGTTGGCGGACATAATTTTGAGCATTCATTGCATTAATGTGGTATTTACAGGTAACCACGCTGTATCAGCATGCGTTCTCAGGAATGATAAGTTCACAAAGGTACATGTATCACATTGGAACAACCGAAATAAAATGTTCAAACGTACCTACGTTCTGTATTTTATTTTAAAAAACCTACCGGTTAGCAACTGTGTAAGGTTGTAACTTTAATTTGGTATGCTGAATTGTAATATTGTTACTTTAATTTTGGTATACTGAAATCGGTGCTAATTGACAATGAAAGTGGGTTAAAAGCCGTGATCTGTCTGGGGACGTTAACCGTGGATTACTGGGCAACTGTTTCATCAGATATTTAGTTTAGGTTTACCAAGCAGACTAACATTAATGATAATCTTTTAATAGTCATACAAAACCGGTAATATATATATATATAAAGGATAATTTAAATAAAAAGAAAGAAATCAGTTTATATTTGGAAATTTATTTTAAGATTGTTCATTGAAATTTCAGCGTATTATACGTGAGTTATAACTGAGCTGGTGCCTTATTTACAATTAAAAAAAAAGTGTGAGATTGTAATTTTACGGAACACATAAAATATGGACCCAAGATTGGGAGACTGGATACAACACTGCATTCATAAAATAACACACGAAGAACATTGAAACATAAGCAAGAAGAAATTAACCACAACCAACAGATTCAGTTTTTACCCAAAGAAATTACGTTCATACCACAATCCTGTCCGTCATGTAATTACCACACACTGGTATACTAAATTCATATTAACTCTTTGTGAAATCTTCGCAAAAAGAATAGCTGAGGGCTACTTTGATGATTACACCACATGCTTCACGTGGTCAGCTTGGTTTACACAAAGCGTACAACTCCACAATAATTTTGATAATTAAAATACATTAGATCGAAAAGCAATTGACAAAAGAAAAACCTTGAACTGGTTACTAACGTCTTACTATTAACCTGATGGGTCAAACAGTTATATAAGCACGTGGTAGTGGTCTCGCAAAGTACACCCCACGTGGGCTGAACATAAAGAAAAGTTGCTATATTGAAAATATAGTCAAGACGAGACGTTATAATCACACAAGCATTCGCATTTAAGATTGATGAACTTAGAGTTACTGATCAACACGTGGTTCCACTTTACTCACAAAGTAGTAACAAAGCAACTACCGCAAAATAATCTGAATTTAACACGAGAATTACACTCCGCTGCACTTTAAGATAGCATTAGATATTTTAGAGCTAAATCTGAAATCAAGGTGATTAAATTTTCAGTTAGGCTGGACTTAAGAAATCCATTGTCCTACGGACTTAACAGACACGCGCTTAGCCGGAGATCTTACCACTTCAGACGCTCGCCACGGCCACACTGCAACTGCCCTACTGCCGAGCGTGCTTCCTGAGGGTGGCTCACAAAGACCAACGGAAGTGGCCAGAGGGGCAGCTTCCTATACCAACATGACAACGGACGGACAGGACCATACTAAGGATAGAAACCTCTTTGCTTTTAGGAAGCGTAGCTACCTGTTCCGACGTTGGTCCTACTGTTCTCTAGCAGACCGCCTTGTCTGCTACCCTCAAGCATGCAACTAGAAATACATATGCTCATTCATCCTCTCACACAAAAGGGAAGGGGGATGACAGTATCTTATCATATACAGTAGATAAAAGAAAGCGGATGTAGGTTCCGTATGAGACTGTGTGACATGAATTACATATAAGAATTACATATAAACTGTGCTTTAAAGTGTAGTAGTGTGAGAGATCGTTCTTGTTTATGTGTAAAAGTAACACGTTCCACTGCTCAGTCTCCTCCCAGATAGTCAGAAACGCCACAGTACATTTAGAAGAGGAATTTATTCCATAAATGGCAACAGATTTAAGAAATTAAACATGAAAGGAATCCAACAGAGACCTTTCAACTGTTCGTCTAAAATTGTGAGACATATGTTTGTGACTATTACAGCGCCATCTATCACAAAGCGAAAAAAGTGATCCAACTAAAACATTCATATTTCTGTACGTACTACACGAATATGTAATAAAAAATGGGGGTTCCTATTTAAAAAAAAACGCAGTTGATATCCGTTTGAGTTATGGCAGTGCCATCTAGTGGGCCAACCATAGCGCCATCTGGTTTCCCCCTTCAAGGTCGACAAGTTTCGTTCTTTGTAGTTTTTTCGTTTGACGCTTATTTCGTGAGATATTTGGCCCGGTCACGATCAATGGACCACCCTGTATATGTCGCTGACGTTTCGTCTGGAAATGCTACAGAAGTCTGATGATACATCCAGCATTAGGAGTCTATACGTTCGGTACAGAAACGTACCTTGGACCACGCACTAATGCCTGTAAAACGAAAACGAAATTCACCAAGGACGTCTGACCTGCTGTCTATCCTTTCTAGTCTGAAACGGTGGGGTATACTCGACGTGGTTCCTGCTGCTCACCGATTTCGGAAAAGTAACGCCGGGACCTCACTACGCCTGTATTTTGCTGATCCTTAATTGACATCCTTCGCGGTGATCGGGCGTGGGTAAGAGATGGTTAAAAGAGAGAACACGATTGTTACGAAACGTGCCCGTGTTGCCTAAAACGAAAACGCGTGTCTGGTCCCTGTACGACTACAAAGTTCTTTGATTTTAGGTCAAAGAGGTTGGTTTGAAAAAGTAACAGTTTATACTATTTACTTAGTGTTCGTAACTAACAAACCGAACCACGCTCGTATCAGCAGTTAAATTTAACTCCAATTTCACACTGAAGTTTGCTATACCAGTATTGCTTTTCCAAATTAAACAACCACTTTTTAACATTTCATCGTACCCTTAATGATATTTCAAATAATATTATACCCACCAACGGGTTGAAGTCACTATGCCCAGATTAAACGCACTGGTGCCGAATCGTAGTGCAGGTACAATTTCTGCCAGTAATGAGAGATATTACACGTACAGCTCATTTCTGTGATAAAATTTAATAATGTAAAACATAATGCGAATCATAACAGAACTGAAAAGGCATAAATGCAGACATATTTGGTTTGATTAGTAAGAAGCTAGTTAATTTAGACAAATAAAACGATCGCCAGTCCACAGTAGACAGCTTTAATGTTTGAACAGTCGAGTGTATTCACATAAATTAACGTTCTCTGACAATTTACATTTACAAGAAAAATTAATTTATCAGATGTTTAAAATTGTTCTGCTAGTAACATATCAGTGCCGACAGCTGAGACATGGGCGCTCATCTAATAATTTGGGGTACGAAGTAGTAAGGTAATACTGGACTGTAATACGGTGACAGCCAGTCGATGTATGACACTGAAAACGACTCAAAACACACAGACTTCTGTACTGTACGGAACACGCTAGGAATAATAGTCCTTAATGTTTATTGTAATGGAAATTACGAACGACTTCGGAGTACTGCACACCAGTCTGAAATGACAACTATAAATACAAGAAAAATAAAAAAAATTATGAAAACATGGTACGTCCTTTGTGACTATTGCAACGTTCATCGAAATGGGATATATAGGATGAACCCGAACTCCATCGACAAAGTTTCAGAGCTGACTGTGTGGACCAACCAAGGAAAAAATGTCAAGTGGACGTGGACTATAAATGCTTACCTGAAGAGCTACGAGTACTTGCCCATCTTCGTTACTGTGAAACTCATGTGTTCCACTGAACAAATGCACATAGCTCTTAGGGTATGCATGTTTACTAGACTTTTTTTTTCTTCATTTGGCCCATACTAACACGTTTGAGAGTTTGTCAGCGGAGTCCTCGTTCACCTTGTGTATTTTTGAAATTAAAGAAAGCAATTTCCTAGATCCCGTCAACGTGCGACACCCTAGTACTTAAATGCAACGGAGCCGTAAGAGGAGCTCCGTGTGATGAGTCGGTCTTGGTGAATACTACAGAGTCAGGGCGATTTCGGTGGGT
Organism: Schistocerca cancellata; assembly: GCF_023864275.1. Taxonomy (NCBI): domain Eukaryota; kingdom Metazoa; phylum Arthropoda; class Insecta; order Orthoptera; family Acrididae; genus Schistocerca; species Schistocerca cancellata. The sequence goes on from NC_064634.1 coordinate 14,772,614, forward strand.
AACTTCCCTCTCTTGAACCCTGTCTTACAAAATCCTGGACAGTTCTCAATGATTTATTTACTATCAAAAACAGTCTTGATCACAATTTATTTATTGCGGTGACCGGTTTCGACCACTACTGTGGTCATCTTCAGACCAATGAGTAAGAACGTCCTTCTGGTGGTAAATCAGTACTGATTTCTGTCACCTTAATAAATAAATTGTGATCAAGACTGTTTTTGATATTAAATATTTGTAACACATTGATCATTGTTCACTCCCACAATGTATTCAGAAGTAAGTCTCAATGAAATCTATCATCATTGGGCTCTGACCTTCCTTCAAATGTAAGTGATGTAGCATTGTCATAGTAAGACCTATTGAAGGGCCACTTGTGTGTGTCAGCGTCTGGCTATGACTGTGACCGGGAACTCGGATTTTGCCTGCAGCCTGCAGCGCCCAGCAAGTTAACGGAATAGACAATATGACAGGTTGACAGCAGTGGTGCGCAATTCGTCACGGGTCTCTTCAGTCTCAGCGAGACTGCCATGATCAACTAAATTCTGAGAACACGTCTTTCGTGAGGTTTCAAGTGACGTATCAAACACGGCAAATTGTCTAATGAGTGTGACTGTAAAATTAGAGAGACTCAGGCGTGACCAGAGTTCTTCGTTCGCGCTGTTAGTGAAAGGCGCAGAGTGATGAGGGGCTGAGGGGGAGGGGGGGGGGGGGGGAAGACACTTGGAATTACAGTGACTGGACCTAGTTCCGACACCAACATTCGAGTCAGTGCGGTAAATGATTTGAAAGGTCTTGGACACAGGCTTGTTACAAGTGAGTTACACTTAGTTGCTTACAGCATTCGCACCTTTGCGGATGATTAGTGTTCCGTCGTTCTTACCTAGACGATAATGAGCATTCACTTGACTACTGGGGAAAAATACCGCAGATGTTAACACCAAGTTGTTCTCTCTGGAGGCAAATTTGTATCTCATTCATACTGGCCAGTCACGAGGAAGCAGTCCAACACGTAACGGGGCCCACAAGTAAACATGTGGAAGGTGCTAACAGTCTGTCCAAACACGGCGAGTATAACAGTCCGTCCCTTGTACGTGACGCAGCGTAAGAATGGCCAGTTCATTGGTTAGGCATATGCGCCAGTATAGGTGATTTCGACTGTATGCGAGACTTAGAATAGTTACACATTTATCTCATAACCTGAAACATTTTTTCTGTTTCACATCTGTCCATTTCCTTCTTTCACTTCCACATGCCTCGTCCTCCTTACCACCACCTTTACATTGCGGAGTCGTTTATTCCTGTAGTGTACTGAAGTTATTCTTTGTGCTGGAAGCTGCATACTCTATCAAACTCTTTCACTACTTACGTGCCCTTTACCCTTTTCCTCATTATCATTTCTCTTTTTCCTCCGTGATCGATCACTTGTTTACATTAGACCTTCCGCTTCCGACTTTTCCGTACAAATTTTGAGACACAGGCATACTCTACGTACAAGTCGTATGTCTTCCTTCGATCTCATGTACAGCAGTGATCCGTCGTGACGCTGCAGTAATGTAACGATGTGTCTGCAAGCGCCTTGCAGTGTGGCCGGAGTTGTAGAACTGCTGTAGACTAGCATAAGTTAGCGTAGACTACGGTAATTTTCCTAGTAGCTTTGGTCAGTTAAGATCATAACCGCGTTACCTGTACGTTACGTGTGTTGCTTACCTCTGGGTCTTACCTCATTTCGATTGCTTTGTTCGCGTATGCGATCAGCATCTTACTAGATTCCCCTAGAAACCGGAGGCGGTGAACGGTCTAGAAACTGTTCTACGTAGTTATGCTCCTGTCTGTTACTTAAGAATAAACATTATTTATAGTAAAAGTGCAGTTGTCAATGTGTAATCTAATGAAGAGACCGCCAACTCTACGATTGCCCGTTCTCTTTTGGAGTACCATTGCGCGGTGTGGGATCCTTACCAGACGGGATTAAGGGGGAGCATTGAGAAAGTTCAAAGAATTGCTGCACATTTTGTGTTATCGAGACTCAGAAGACGGAATGTCACGGACACGATACAGGATTTGGGGTGAAAATCATTAAAACAAACTCGTTTTCGTTGCAGTGGGATATTCTCACGAAATTTCAATCACCAAGTTTCTCCTCCGAAAGAAAAATATTTTGTGGACTCAGCCTACATAAGGAGAAACGATCACCATATTAAAGTATGGTAAATAAGAGCTCGCACGGAAAGATACAGGTGTTCTTTCCGCTCCATGTTCGAGAGTGGAATAACAGAGAATTAGTGTGAACGTGGTTCGATCAACTCTCTGCCAGGCACTAGAGTGTGATTTGCAGAGCAGTTATGTAGATGCAGACGTAACTCAGGTTTTATTCGAAAATTGTTGTCTGGTAACGTGAAACAGTGTGTTGTTCTTGTAAAAATAATCATATAGCGCTAGAAAATGCAATTTTCTCAACAAAAAGATAAAATAAGAAAACAAAGCCGCAAAAGAGAAGTACATCGAATATCGCTTAAATATTTCGTCGAAGACATGTACAAAATGTTTGTGTTATTCTACAACTTTCGTTGTTGTTGTTGTGGTCTTCAGTCCTGAGACTGGTTTGATGCAGCTCTCCATGCTACTCTATCCTGTGCAAGCTTCTTCATCTCCCAGTACCTACTGCAACCTACATCCTTCTGAATCTGCTTAGTGTATTCATCTCTTGGTCTCCCTCTACGATTTTTACCCTCCACACTGCCCTCCAATGCTAAATTTGTGATCCCTTGATGCCTCAAAACATGTCCTACCAACCGATCCCTTCTTCTAGTCAAGTTGTGCCACAAACTTCTCTTCTCCCCAATCCTATTCAAAACCTCCTCATTAGTTATGTGATCTACCCACCTTATCTTCAGCATTCTTCTGTAGCACCACATTTCGAAAGCTTCTATTCTCTTCTTGTCCAAACTAGTTATCTTCCATGTTTCACTTCCATACATGGCTACACTCCATACAAATACTTTAAGAAAACGACTTCCTGACACTTAAATCTATACTCGATGTTAACAAATTCCTCTTCTTGAGAAACGCTTTCCTTGCCATTGCCAGTCTACATTTTATATCCTCTCTACTTCGACCATCATCGGTTATTTTACTCCCTAAATAGCAAAACTCCTTTACTACTTTAAGTGTCTCATTTCCTAATCTAATTCCCTCAGCATCACCCGACTTAATTTGACTACATTCCATTATCCTCGTTTTGCTTTTGTTGATGTTCATCTTATATCCTCCCTTCAAGACACTGTCCATTCCGTTCAACTGCTCTTCCAAGTCCTTCGCTGTCTCTGACAGAATTACAATGTCATCGGCGAACCTCAAAGTTTTTACTTCTTCTCCATGAATTTTAATACCTATTCCGAATTTTTCTTTTGTTTCCTTTACTGCTTGCTCAATATACAGATTGAATAACATCGGGGAGAGGCTACAACCCTGTCTTACTCCTTTCCCAACCACTGCTTCCCTTTCATGCCCCTCGACTCTTATAACTGCCATCTGGTTTCTGTACAAATTGTAAATAGCCTTTCGCTCCCTGTATTTTACCCCTGCCACCTTCAGAATTTGAAAGAGAGTATTCCAGTTAACATTGTCAAAAGCTTTCTCTAAGTCTACAAATGCTAGAAACGTAGGTTTGCCTTTTCTTAATCTTTCTTCTAAGATAAGTCGTAAGGTCAGTATTGCCTCACGTGTTCCAACATTTCTACGGAATCCAAACTGATCTTCCCCGAGGTCGGCTTCTACCAGTTTTTCCATTCGTCTGTGAAGAATTCGCGTTAGTATTTTGCAGCTGTGACTTATTAAACTGATAGTTCGGTAATTTTCACATCTGTCAACACCTGCTTTCTTTGGGATTGGAATTATTATATTCTTCTTGAAGTCTGAGGGTATTTCGCCTGTCTCATACATCGTTCTCACCAGATGGTAGAGTTTTGTCATGACTGGCTCTCCCGAGGCCATCAGTAGTTCAAATGGAATGTTGTCTACTCCCGGGGCCTTGTTTCGACTCAGGTCTTTCAGTGCTCTGTCAAACTCTTCACGCAGTATCGTATCTCCCATTTCGTCTTCATCTACATCCTCTTCCATTTCCATAATATTGTCCTCAAGTACATCGCCCTTGTATAGACCCTCTATATACTCCTTCAACCTTTCTGCCTTCCCTTCTTTGCTTAGAACTGGGTTTCCATCTGAGCTCTTGATATTCATACAAGTGGTTCTCTTCTCTCCAAAGGTCTCTTTAATTTTCCTGTAGGCAGTATCTATCTTACCCCTAGTGAGACAAGCCTCTACATCCTTACATTTGTCCTCTAGCCATCCCTGCTTAGCCATTTTGCACTTCCTGTCGATCTCATTTTTGAGACGTTTGTATTCCTTTTTGCCTGCTTCATTTACTACATTTTTATATTTTCTCCTTTCATCAATTAAATTCAATATTTCTTCTGTTACCCATGGATTTCTGTTAGCCCTCGTCTTTTTACCTACTTGATCCTCTGCTGCCTTCACTACTTCATCCCTCAGAGCTACCCATTCTTCTTCTACTGTATTTCTTTCCCCCATTCCTGTCAATTGTTCCCTTATGCTCTCCCTGAAACTCTCTACAACCTCTGGTTCTTTCAGTTTATCCAGGTCCCATCTCCTTAAATACCCACCTTTTTGCAGTTTCTTCAGTTTCAATCTGCAGTTCATAACCAATAGATTGTGGTCAGAATCCACATCTGCCCCAGGAAATGTCTTACAATTTAAAACCTGGTTCCTAAATCTCTGTCTTACCATTATATAATCTATCTGATACCTCTTAGTATCTCCAGGATTCTTCCAGGTATACAACCTTCTTTTATGATTCTTGAACCAAGTGTTGGCTATGATTAAGTTATGCTCTGTGCAAAATTCTACAAGGCGGCTTCCTCTTTCATTCCTTCCCCCCCAATCCATATTCACCTACTATGTTTCCTTCTCTCCCTTTTCCTACTGACGAATTCCAGTCACCCATGACTATTAAATTTTCGTCTCCCTTCACTACCTGAATAATTTCTTTTATGTCGTCATACATTTCATCTATTTCTTCATCATCTGCAGAGGTAGTTGGCATATAAACTTGTACTACTGTAGTAGGCATGGGCTTTGTGTCTATCTTGGCCACAATAATGCGTTCACTATGCTGTTTGTAGTAGCTAACCCGCACTCCTATTTTTTTATTCATTATTAAACCTACTCCTGCATTACCCCTATTTGATTTTGTATTTATAACCCTGTAATCACCTGACCAAAAGTCTTGTTCCTCCTGCCACCGAACTTCACTAATTCCCACTATATCTAACTTTAACCTATCCATTTCCCTTTTTAAATTTTCTAACCTACCTGCCCGATTAAGGGATCTGACATTCCACGCTCCGATCCGCAGAACGCCAGTTTTCTTTCTCCTGATAACGACGTCCTCCTGAGTAGTCCCCGCCCGGAGATCCGAATGGGGGACTATTTTACCTCCGGAATATTTTACCCAAGAGGACGCCATCATCATTTAATCATACAGTAGAGCTGCATGTCCTCGGGAAAAATTACGACTGTAGTTTCCCCTTGCTTTCAGCCGTTCGCAGTACCAGCACAGCAAGGCCGTTTTGGTTAATGTTACAAGGCCAGATCAGTCAATCATCCAGACTGTTGCCCCTGCAACTACTGAAAAGGCTGCTGCCCCTCTTCAGGAACCACATGTTTGTCTGGCCTCTCAACAGATACCCCTCCGTTGTGGTTGCACCTACGGTACGGCCATCTGTATCGCTGAGGCACGCAAGCCTCCCCACCAACGGCAAGGTCCGTGGTTCATGGGGGGGACAACTTTCGTATCGATCAGTAATAATAGGAAAGTCTTGCCTTTGCTCGTGACGAAGAACTTTCTACTGAGTACAAAATAACGATAATAATTATATATATTAATAACTTGAATACAAATTATTAATACAGTAATACTTTGTATTCAAGTTATCACTATGGCTGTTTTCCTCCAAGAACCGACAGAATATTCCATAAATAATATCTTTCCATGTTCGTGCATGTAAACTGTACTTGCATCAAAAGTAATTGCTTTGGTTACATAAAAGCGCAGAAATTAAGCTGTCAACTAACTTTTGTTTCTTATAAAATGCGATTTATAATCTGTAAGGATATAAAATACACAGTGGACTAACACTGAATGATGTGCGGTTCAAATTACGTGCAAAACAACCAACCAACCAAACAAACAAACAAAAGAACAGAGAAGTCGTCGGCTCTCATTTTCTGTCGTACACATTCAGTTAAGTTTCTTTCCCTACCAGTTGTACCAATCCTGCCGGTAATCCCATTTACTACGTCATTTATATAGTGTACTAAAACTACCGAAACGTAGTTTTGGTAGAGCGCAACTCGTGTTGTGGCTGTCAACGCAGTGTACTGTTTAGTATTGAGACCCGGTTTGCGTCGTTCCATTAAATTCTACAAGAGCTATAAAATAACATCACGTTAACTTTGGTAGGCATTCAAGGTGGCAACAATTCGTTAAGTCGTGCGCCTTCACAGGATGCGTTGATGTTGTGAAACATGTCACAGCCGTTTGCGCAACAGAGCAACATTACCGGATGCAACCAAATCGCAAATCGCATCCTCCCCCCCCCCCCCCTCCCCGCCTCACTACTCTTTTTTGAGTGCGTGCTTGGCTACCACGGCACCCCGGTCTTTGCAAAATTACTTGTACTTCTGGTATCCCTTTCCCCACTGCCTCTCCGTTGGATTGTTTTTGTTAGTGCAGACCCTACTTGGACCTGGTTTATGACTTGGAACTCGAGTTTCCACTTCCGGCGTTTTCTACAACTTTCCAGTAAGTAAGCAGATGGTACCCATTATTGGGTTTGACGTTCCACCAATTTTCAAAATTCTCCAGAAGTGTGGATCATGCAGGGAAGGTGCATTTAATGCAGAGAGATACAATCCTAAAATGTTCCCTTCCCTGGCTACACCACGGGAGGAACACAGGGCCAAGCAGCAATCAGAGAAGTACTCCCCGCAATACTTGACTGACGGTGATTCCGTCTTCGCCACAACGCCCTTATTCTTTGTGGAGAACTTAGAAGACAAGTTCGGGAAAGTGGCAGCCGTCTCTCAAATGAAAAGTGGGTCAGTTTTGATCAAAATAACATCTCCTGCCCAGTCAAGGGCGCTGCTTGCTTGCAACAAGTTAGGTGACATACCGAAGACTGTCATTCCCAACAACAGGAAAAAATGTGGTACAACCTGCTTTTGGAACCTGTTGATAAGCTACGTGTGAACTTGGAGCGTGAGGTGTACACTTTGCCTGTCGTGTACATAGGAGGCCAAAGGACAATAGTGTCATTACCAGTGCCTTTATGAAAGCGAATCATTGCCTGAAAAGGTCAGGGTGATGGTATATGGATGTGATGTGAAACCGAATGTTCTCTCCCCCATCCCCCCCTCTTCCCCATGTGGTGCTTCAAATGTTTGAAATTCAGGCACATGCCTTTGTGCTGCATTTGGCTGAGCGCTGCACACAAACGATCCTTGTGTCCTTCTCCCCCATCTGGGTCAACTGTGGAATTGCCATTTTCCTTGTTCACCAGATTGCATTGTTTTCCAGAGAGAAGAAAACACAAAAATTTCGACAAATTGACTTATGAAGAGGCCAAGAAGAAGTACAAGTGGCTCCATCCAGCATGTCAAATGGTGTCATATGCTACAGCTACGACGACGTCGGCCCCTTTGGCGACGGTACTCCTGCACATTGCACCTCCTACAGTGGGCCCTCAGGGCTGTTCAACCCCCTAATGGTTGGGGGCTCCCTTCTTGCTGCTTCCACCACACCTAATTTGGGGTCGACAGCTTCCTACCTACCAGGGACATTGGTCCCCACCTCAAAGCCAGATACAAATCACCTCCCTCTGGCTCCTCTCGCCAGGAAGAGGTCCCTGAGGACACTTCCTTCAGAGGTTTCCATTAGTCTACAAATCGACACCAGCCAGTGGCTGAAGGAGTCACAGGCTGCTGGTTTCAGAGCTTCACAATCATCATCTTTGCCTGAAACTGAATTAGAGAAGCCCTCACAATCATCGAAATCCTCAAAGAAGAGAAAAGGAAAAAAACGTCCCTTTAAGAAGAATGACATTCTGGTGGCCCCACATCACCAGATCGCGCCTGTTCCACTCCTGTTACCGAGATGAAGATTTCAGCGGCCCTTGAAGCCTCAGTTCATACCACACAATGGAACCCAGAACTTATGTGTATTTAGGCCATAACCCCTCAACCAGTGGCAGAAGGTGTCTCCTTGGTCCCTTCATGGCTTCACAGTACATTGACAACATTATTCTCCAGTGTAACTGTAGTGGTTTATTCCACCACCTGTCTGAGCTATGACATCTATTAATCACTTCTTCTGCCTTCTGTATTGCCCTTCACGAGACTTGGTTTCCAGCAATGTGGACCCCAGCCCTGTGTGGATACTGGTGATATAAGAATCATGGTACCTCTGACAGGGTGTCTGGCAGTGTTTGCCTCTTAATATACCTTTGCGGGCTGTAGCTGTTTGGGTAAGGGCATTTAAAGACATTGCCATCTACAATGTTTACCTCCTTCCTGATGGGGAAGTGTCATAGAACATATTGTTTGCTGAACTTATCACCTTCGCCCACCTTCCCTAATCTTGGGTGATTTCAATGCCCATAACCCTTGTGGGATGGAACCACAATTACTGGCCATGGTAAGGACCTCAGATACTTACAGGCACAACTTGACTTTTGTCTCTTGAATGCTGGTGCCCCCACACACTTCAGTGTGGTACACAGAACTTTCTCAGCCATTGACCTTTCCATCTGCAACCCTTGTCTTCTCCCATCCATCCACTGGAGTGTCCACAATAACCTCTGTGGTAGTGACCACTTTCTGATCTTACTGTCCCTCCCTCAGCACCATTATGCCTCTGATTTTTGCCTCTGCTGTCGCCCTTCGCTCCCCACCACATGGAAACACCAATTAGGCAGTCCAGAATACAACTACAGCCATTCTTTCAGCAGCTGATTTAGTGATCCCCTTTTCCTTGGACCAACTTCAATGGAAGACAGTACCATGATGGTCGTCATAAATCACAGAGGCCACCAGAGATTGAAGGTGGGCTCTTCAACATCGTAAAGGGCACCCATCGATGGAGCGCCTTATTGCCTTTAAGTGGCTTTGTGTCTGGTCTGCCACCTCATAAAACAATGGAAGTGAGAATGCTGGGAACAATATGTTTCAACCAACAGACCATATACCTCTCCTTTGCAGGTTTTGGCAAAGAGTAAATGTCTCAAGGGATACCAGACTCCTGCCAGCATATCTGGGGCTATTTACACTGACAAAGATGCCATCACCATTTGCTCTGCATAATGCTGAAGCCTCAGCATCTGAAAATTAACAACGTGCCTTTCATGTCCTAAAGCAGTGGGTGGAGTGAAAGCAATTAATTTTTACTACAAGCCTCCTGTAGCTGCATAATGTTCCATTCAGTGAGTGGGAATTAGTAAGTGTCCTAGTGCACTGCCCTGATACAGCCCCATGGCCGGACAGCATCCACAACCAAATGATCAAGCACCTTTCGATGGATTGTCGGCGTCATATCCTTGCCCTCTTTAAAAGCAGCTAGAGTGGGACTTCCCATTGCATTGGCGAGAAAGCATCATCGTCCCAGTACTGAAACCGGGTAACACCCTCTAGATTGCATATTTATCGCCCAATGAACCTCACAAATGTTGTCTGTAATTTGCTTCAATGCATGGTGGGCCAGTGGCTGCTTTGGCTCCTTGAGCCTTGGGGTCTTCTGGTTCCATTCCAGACTGGTTTTCACTAAGGCTGTACCACTACTGATGATGTGGTTTACCTGGTGTCTGCGATCCTTTTACCTGATGTCAACATCTTATAGCTGTCTTCTTCAACCTGTAAAAGTCTTATGACACCACATAACGACAGCTGTCTTCTTCAACATGCAAGTCTTATGACACCATATGGCGACACCACGTCCTTGCTACCTTATACGGTTGGGGTCTATGGGGTCCATTCCCAATTTTTATCCTCTGTACTTTCCAGGTTCGAGTTGGTGCTTCCCACAGTACTCCCACCCCTATCCAAGAGAACAGCGCCCCACAGGGCTCAATACTGAGTGCTCTCTTTCTAGTAGCCATCAATGATCTAGCAGCAGTTGTGGGGTCCTGTGTATCACCCTCCTTGTGTGCTGAGAACTTTTACCTCTACTACTGCTCACCTAGTGTGGATGTTGCTAAATTATCACTGCAAGGTGCCATACAAAAGTTGCAGGGATGGGTCCTCATCCATGGCTTTTAGTTTTTGGCCACCAAGACTTGTGTTCATCCACAACCAGAACTTTAAATCGACAATTAACTACTCAGTGTGGTGAAGACTTGTCACTTTTTAGGACTGGTCTTTGAGTCTCAGTTGTCATGGATTCCCCATCTTCACGAGCTCAAGCAAAAGTGCTGGCTGCACCTTAATACACTTCGCACCTGAGTAACACCAGCCGGGGTCCAGATGCACTACCCTTCCGCAGCTCTTCAAAGCTGTGATACAATCCCATCTTGATTACAGAAGTCTGGAATATGGTTCGGCATCACTATGAGCATTGCACATACTCAATCCAATACACCACTGTGGGTTCAACTTCCAACAGGAGTCTTTCATACTAGCCCTGTGAACAGCTTCCTCATGCAGGCTGGGGTCCCTTGATTGTGGATCAGACACCAACAACTGCTTGTCAATTATACTACCCACATTTGCAGTTCACCTAAGCATCCAAACTATCATCTCCTCTTTCCAAACATGGAAATCCATCTCCTGTAACAGCAGCCCAGATCAGGGATTATGGTTGAAATCTGCATGTGGTCCATCCTCTCTGAACTTCAGTTGTAACATCTTCCTCCCCCTTCTCTGGGTCCACTCACATTCATCACTGTGGTGCATCCCTAGGCCACAACTTCGTCTTGACCTCTCACATGGTCTGAAAGACTCGACTCATCTCAAAGCCCTCTGCCACCGGTTTTTCTCCATCCTTGGTGCATCATGAGGTTCAGACCTAATCTATACTGATGGCTCGATGGTTGCTGGTCCTGTGGGATTTACGTATACACACACAAGATAGACTGAACTGTGCTCCTTGCCAGATGACTCTTGTGTTTTCATTGCAGAGTTGGCAACCATTTCTTGTGCTCTTGAGCATATCTGTTCCTGCACCGGTGGGTTCTTTCTCATCTACAGTGACTCCTTGAGCAGTTTACGTCTTGATCACTGTTGTCCTCACCACCGCCTGGTCATTGCTGTCCAGGATTCCCTGTATACCCTTGAACAATGTGGATGCTCAGTAACCTGCATCTGGACGCCAAGCCATGTCGCTATACTGGGGAATGAACTCGCTGGCCAAATTGGCTAACAGGAAACCGACTCTTGAGATTCCGGAAACAGATCTCCAGTTGGTACTACGCTGTCAAGTTTTAGAAATCTGTAATGTGGGTGGTAAAGGAGACCACGAATCTGTGGAGGTCCTCCGTGCAGGCCTCTTGCAAGGACTCGACTGTTGTTTGCTGGCTCCTCATTGGTTGTACTTGGTTGACTGATGGTCATCTGCTGCATTGCAAGGACGCATCCCACTGTCGTCGTGCTTCCTGTTTGACGTTGCGCCACATTATGCTGAACTGCCTCAACCTGGCCACCCTGTGGCGTACTGTTAATCTCCCTGACTTGTTTCCGCTGGTGTTAGGAGCCAGTGCCTCAGCGGCTGACTTAGTCTTGTGTTTTTTTTCGTGAATGGGGCTTTTACCACTCTCTTTAAGGGAGGGCCACCTGTCCTTATCGGCCCATTGAGGGATTGATAAAACACTCTGTTGCCTCCCCAGAACAGCTGCAGCTGTCAGGGCTTTGTAGTCCAGCCCAGTCCTCACCCTACATTGTCTTTTAGTCTTGTACAGTGGGGGCCGTTACTGAATGGATGTAATAGAATAAAAATTTGTTTTTATTTTTCACTTGATGTTCGTCAGTGCCTTCTGCCTGGCGGCTACTTGCAGCGTGTCAGTCACGTTGCACAAAACCGGACAGAACCACTTTGAAACTCACGTGTTGAACCATCAGCAGCTGAACTCGAGTGTTGCTGACGAGGAAACGCTACCGAACTGCGCGTCTACAACTGGGCAGTCCAGTAGGGAGGGTCGGAGGCGGTCACGTGGGGTGGGACCGCGGCCAGCCGCCGGGGGCCGACACGCCGTCCGCTCTCTTCCGCTGGCAGCTGCCGACCCGACCAGACGCCCTCCTCTCCTGCTCTCTTGGTCAGTCGCCCATTCAGTTTTGGCGGCTTCTCTAGTCCTCCCTTTCTTTCTTACTGCGTTAAATAACCATGCTCTTACAACGTGTTTGTCTTCTTCACCTCAACAGATGCCCACTGCTTTCCCTACGTCGCCAGTCCTGACACTTTAACAGTCTTCCCCCTTCTCACTTAGTGTGACTTGTTAGTCTTCTGTCTCTCTGTGGCTCTCTTGCCCTGTCCATGTTGCTAGTCTTTCCTAGGCAATTTCTGAGGGGTACCTCTAGTAAGTGGCGGGGGCTGGCGGATATATGCCCCTCATTGGACTCAGCTTTTGGTTGCTACTCCCTGATTGGTGCATCTTGCCTGCCCTTCTTCTTTTGCCTCCCTTCACTCTTTTTATTCGTTGTCTCGCCTTCTTTGATCTCCGGTAGACCTTCGAGTTTCCTTCCCCTGTGTTTTGTGCAATAGGCTATGTATGATCTACAGTCATGTAGACCAGTCTGCAGAAAAAGGGACTGATGACCTAGTAGTCTGGTCCCTTTAATAATTCAACCAACTAACCAAGTACCAAATAGATCGCAATATCTGAGTAGTATAATGGATTCCTGTGTGATCACCATAATGACGTCATTAGAGACTGAGCATAAGCTCGGACAGGTGAAGGAATCCTGCCATGCCCTTGTCTTGATGAACCATCACGCCATTTGCCCTCCGTAAAAAAAGGGTAAACCGAATGTGGATGGTCACACGAGAACCATAATCGCATTCCACTCGCATAATCGTGTGATACGTAGGTCGATGGAAGCGCCATAGGGCAACGTTTTGTCGTAGGGTACACGCCCTCGCTCACAAAGATGATATCAGTGTCGGTTTCGACGTGTTAGCAAGTCTTCGTCAGATGGTTTTCATAAAAAGAGAGAAAAAAGAAGGGTAGTAACATACCAGGAAAGTAAACAGCAGTCTCATTGGACTTCTTAGAACATAGGACACTTCGCAGTTATCAACCATAATTTTATGTAAAATGACCACTTTTTGAGAGCCGGCCGCGGTGGCCGTGCGGTTCTAGGCGCTGCAGTCCTGAACCGCGTGACTGCTACGGTCGCAGGTTCGAATCCTGCCTCGGGCATGGATGTGTGTGATGTCCTTAGGTTAGTTAGGTTTAAGTAGTTCTAAGTTCTAGGGGACTGATGACCTCAGATGTTGAGTCCCATAGTGCTCATAGCCATTTGAAACATTTTTTGAGGGCAAAATATGACCCATCGTGTATTGGCAAAAATATAGGATTTAATGAATGTGTGGTGTCTGTTCTTTCGCACATGTCTGAAAAAAACAGACACCACGTATTCATACAGTGGATTCGCCTCGGCGGGAAATTAATCTACAGCCTTCAGTGCGGACGCACAGCGACGTCCGACCTCCACCGGGAATCTAAAATTAGCGAGCATGGAGGACATGGATGGGGACCGCGCGTAGGTCACACTAGGTGGGAGGGGCGTGGGGTTTCTGTTTTGCTTCTTTTTTTCACAGTTAAGTACACCTTTCTCCTGTTTTGATGCTTGAGCTGTGTTCAGGTTTTGATGGGCTGCCCGTTGGGCCATTTTACCACCAAATCTGAGGCAAGAAGCGGTGCATGCGGACTGTGTATAAATCGCTGCTTCTCGGCATTCTGGATGTGACGTAATGATTAATGGCAATTTAGAAGCGAGTTAGTTTGCAGCAGAAGAAGGAAATGAGCCAGTGGACAAGAAGTATTATTGTTAATTAATTTACTTACTTTCGGGGCTTGCCTATACAGCCGTCTCAATGTTAAAATGTCGATTATGACGATACGAAGTTGTGGATACACAGCATCCAATAACTGAGCGGAGAAAATCTCCGTCCCAGCCAGGAATCGAACCCGTGCCCCATCGGTTGGAAATACGCTGCGCTCACCGTGCCGTTACCGAGGCGGACTTAGGCAAGAAGTATCTGAGATATTTACAAACACGTCTGTTTTTTAATACCTTCCTATTTAGTCTTTTTTATTAACATTAACAGCTGAAAACTGGATAGGAAGGCGTGAGAGGATTTAATGAGTGATTCGGCTATCACTTCAGGGATTCGGCTATCACTCATTAAGTAAACATAAACTATGGAAGCAAAAATTATATTTATAATAAAGATGTTCTCACTCTTAAAATTTGGATCCCTGCTCTCTGTTTAAGACACCGTATCGAAGACAATGCCGTGATTATTCGCTCTCCCGTATGATAAAAGTTCACTAGAAATCCCATAATACGGTGGTGAGAATTAGTCTTTCAGGGACGTAACAGTGTGAGAGACAAACGACACAATCTGAATGAGCTTTCAGAACGTAGTGTGGTCAGTTGAGAAGCCGTCGAATTACGTTTTAGATTCGCAAAATACATAACAGAATGCCGAGTCTCGACTTCACCTCTATTCTGAAACAGTTCACGTAGACAAACGGCAGTATGGAAGACATTCCTGAAAGTATATAACTATTTGAGCAGGTAACTTCACTGTTCCTAGCATACTGAACTGTCATAAGAAACTTGTGGTCGGCGAGTAGACGTCATAGGCATTGCCTGGACTGTAATGGTACTCATTCTACAAAGAGAATAGTAAAACTAATACCGTCGTTCGGGACGACAGTTTGAGAATGAAAATTTGACTTAAGGCGTTTTTGTTTACCATCGTTAAACAGCCTGGTAGATACTCGTTAATAAGTAAACGAAGCGTTGACCATTTAAACGCTACCTGTTTATCAGGTAAAAACATATCTGATAGAGTACAATAATTGAAAATAAATGTACGAAACCGACTCACAGTAAATCACAAAGAATGGCTGATTGCCAAAGAACTAAAATTAGTAAAAATTATACTCGTTACATAATTGTGCGAAGACCTAAATCGGCAAATAAATTTATTGTAAGATATGTTCAACATATTTTCTAACAGTTCCGTACACTGGCTTTAACGACAAGTCGCATGTTTCATTTCTAGTGTTAGAGAAGGACGCTGGAATCGAAATTTTTAATCGGGGAGGCTAAATTCATGGTAAAATAAATGGTGCTTTTGTAATGGAGCATGAAATAGTCGCCATGCGTACAGTGTGCGACGAAGAAACGCGGTGACGTCATTCGCTCTCTTTCTTGGCGGCTGTCCTAGAGGCGACTGGCAGCGATGGAACGCTCGCTCACACTTACGGTGCCAACAATCCCCACGTCACGGTTCCAGATCATCTGCGGATTTGCCGGGAAATTCTTTTTCAGTTACGGAGCGCAGTGGTTGAGGCACGAAACACGAATTCGCGGCGGGCAGGAAGCGGCACGGCGTCGGTCAGTGCTGACGTCTCTCTGGTAGCTGCCAACTTCAGTCAGCAGGCAACACAGTGCCAAGTTGTGTCAGAGACTACGAAAGCGTAGACTTTGTGCGTAAATAGAGTTAGTGAGTCTTCGCAATGAATTGAGATTTTAGACACAATAAAGAAAGAGTGCTTCTCCTGGTAGTTGATGTTGTCAGCGATTAGTAAACAATGGAGATTAACAGATTTCAGTCAATTCTGATAATCCCGTCACCCACGTCAGTGAAGGTCTTCTCAGAGTGTGTGCCCAGTAACTCAGTAAGTATGCTTACAAATATAATCTTCTTCATGTATGTTGCAAAACGAGTGGCTGAATCATCTCCATTGATTATATAAACGGGTGTTACACGTTGCTTAACTTGTACTTGGAAGATATTTAGTAAAACATGTGATAAACACAGAGGTTTTTAATGAGATGTGTATGAATAGCGTTTATGGTTGCTAGTCTATTGGTCTCGAACAAAAACAGATCCGTGATCAATTCTAGGCCGGACACATACTTTTAGGTTGTCACAAATGTTCAAAATTTTGTCTCGTATTTCTTTTTTCTTCGCAGCTCTCCCTTCGGCATGATAAATTGCCCTGAAGCGTTCTCCACCATCTCCTTCCCATCGTCAGTTTGTTGGCTGTCGCTTTGGGTCGCAAAACAGCTGCGGTCGTAAGCGCCCGCTCCCTCGTCAGTAGTAAGTAACGCTAGTGGACCTGCTACATGTGAATTATTTTCCAGGAGCAACACCGATGTGATAAATACGTGGCGACTAACGAAAATTTGTAAAAAGCCAAGACTCGAATGCAGGTATCTTGCTTTTCGCAAGCAGTCCCCCTTACCCATTCTATAAAAACACGAAATAACTTTCTTTGTCGCTTATGTATTCTTGTTAATTCGATGTCGACAGACGACACTAATTTAGTTTCTACTGACTGCATACACTTCATTTTAGTGATTTCAATCAATTGCAATGAATCCCTTGAGAATGTGACCCACGATCCTGCTTTATGTGCGTTCCTCTGATAGACCTCTGCGCGGTGTACCCGCGGGTCTGAAGCGCCTTGCCACGGTTCGCGCGGCGCTCCCCGTCGGAGGTTCGAGTCCTCCCTCGAGCATGTATGTGTGTGTTGTCCTTAGCGTAAGTTAGTTTAAGTTAATTTAGGTAGTGAGAAAGCCTAGGGACCAGTGACCTCAGCAGTTTGGTCCCATAGGACCTTACCATAAAATTCCAAAATGGAATGGCGAGGCATGTATGTTTGTTCGGAAACAAGGGGAGGAACCATTAGCGACATTCAGAGTCCCCAGAGGGTGCTCAGGTAGCCTAACGATTAAGGCGAGTTCTGGCAAAAAGTTAGAGATCCAGGTTCGAGTCTTACTGTCTTGTTAACCAGATACTGCTTTTCGTTGATCATGACATTTTCACTCAATTAATCTTCGTAGGTTTTGTGCTAGTGTAATTAATTCAGTTGGCTACCGTGTAGAAGCAGCTTACGAATATTTACTAGTGGCACTGGAAACCACTTACGCTTTCGAGGCAGTGTTTCGTGTGAGGATGGCTGAATGCTAAGGCGTGCTTTGTGGAGGACGACTTAACTGCCGAGCCGTGCATCGAGTAAATTCTTCCAAAAAAAAAAAAAAAAAAAAAAAAAAAAAAAGAGTCCTTACGTCTTACTACGAGCGACTGAAATTAAGTCTACAACGAAAGAAACAGGTTAAAGGCACGGCGTGATCGGCGACTTCGCTGCCAGCAAGTGGAGGCACCACGGTCGAGCAGTGGTCAGGTGGTCGTGTGGTCGTGAAAGTGGCGCTCTGGTTCCGCGGGCAAGTGGCGAGGCAAGATGCCTGGGACGCGTGAGTGGTGGGGGTCGGTGAATATCGCACGCGGCTTTCTCGCGAGGGTCAGCGGAGAAAGTGCTCCGATGCGGTCGCGCCGCCGCCACAGGCGTCCGACAAACCCGTCCCTGAGCAGCGAGGCGCGGCCGTCCAAGCTCACGTACACAGCCCGGGTTTGCTGAGTGGGAAAAAACTGCAGGAGACGGCCCCTGATAGGACAGGGCGCAAGAAAGGCCGTGTGGACGTATGGCCGGAAATGCGTTCCAACGGAGATGCATGCACTTGAAGACCGAGGTAAAGGTGTTTGACACCGTAGGTTTCAGTTATTGGAAGCACGAATGAGAACACATCAGGTACGTGGGAATGTTGTGTCCGTACTAGTGTCTTAGCTCTAGAGTAAAGAGGAGAGTGAGCCGCACGCGGGCACATTCCGCTGTGGCTCAATCTGCTTAAATGGGAAATAAAGAAAGAAAGAAACAAAGAAAGAAAAGAGAAAGCACACATTTCTAATATGTATGGGACTTGGATATACGTCCTAATCTCCTTCTCTCCTTGGTCTCTGTATGTCTCCCCTCCTCCTTTCTTTGCCTATCACCTCCTCCCTCTCTCTGTCCTCCTTCACTTCCCCTCCCTCACCATCGATCTCCTGCTGCCCTCTCTGTCTGTCTACTTCCTCCTTCCCGTTTTCTATGTCCATTTCCTCCCACTCCTCTGTCCATTTCCTCTTTTCCCCTTTCCCTGACCTTGCGCTTTGTTTATTGTTATTGCATATTCAGATTCTGTAGTAGTATTCTAATCATGAACCAATAAACCACAAGTACAACTTTGTTATTCGCTAACAATTATGTGTATGTATTAAAAAGTATATTGACTATATTAGTCCAAACGTTTGTTATATTAACATGTAAAAATATGCAGTCAATCGGAAAGGTACATTTTGAGATTCTTGGAAACAATATTTTCCCTTTATGTATTACATATATTTCATACATGTATTAAAATACACATATGTTAAAGAATTGGGCACGTAAAAACACGCCCGTATTAGAATTCAACGTTGTCAAATTTTCAAAGCAACCGGTCAAGCACTTTCACAGATAAACGATTTTGAACAAACCAGCACTTACATTTTGAAACCTTTTCCCCTTCTACTGCTTACATAGCACAGGTTTAACAGATAGTGTTCCAGTATAAAAAAAAAACTCTTAAATATTCGAATGCAAAGTTGTGTCAAAATTTCAAAGCAAACCATGAAGAACTTTCGGACTTTCGAGAGTCCGAGATTTTTATTTATATCGATTTTTGGGAACTGGAACAAATTGGGAAGGCTGCAAAATTGGTGAAGGTGGCAGAGAAAGCAACAGTATGGTGGTCTCTTCCTTCTTCTGCAAGAGCGAAGGAGTGTTAAGCTCATAGAAAGATACTGCCCATCTTACGTACTGTCATGCACCTTTTTTTTCGATCTCTTGAAAGGTTTATCAAATACAAGAAACGTCCTGGACTCGTGAACGTGCTGTGAGCTACAGTTACCTCGTGCCTGTGGAGCAGTGAATGTAACGCCGGGAGTTGAGGCACGAACGTACAAACTGTGGCAGGCTGCGTCTGAGCTGGGCGGCGCGGCCATGACATAGTGTCGGCGGGGATCCCTGCTCCGCTGGCCGCCGTAACGGGCGGCGCACGGCGGTCAAGGGCGCCAGCGAGCGTCTCTGGCCGCAGCAGGTCCCACCCCACCACTGTGCGCTCTGCAGCAGGACTGCACGAAGGGAAGCCGGGATGTGGCAGGGCGAGGTAATGGTAGAGAGCTTCTCAGAACCTGGCACTAGGGCGAGAGGAGCTTCATCCGGGAGTGTAACGTGGGGTGGTCGAATGTAAACAAGAAAACTGTAATTGTTATAGATACAGTGTAGAGAGACAGAAAGAGAAAGAAAGACAGACAGCTTTAATTTATTTTTTCATTGTGTTCGTCACGTCTTGCTTCATTTGTGACTTATTGGGTTGCGCCATAAGTTCGTAGCGTTTTTTTATGTTTTAATAAACACAACAGATGCACATAACAGAGACTTTAGGCATCAATAATATATTCTCCTTCACTATTTGCATGTCTGCCAATGCTGTGGTAACTTTCCGACTCCGCGACTATGGAGATCAGGTGGTTTTGAAGCGAATAACTCGTCGAGCAGTGTTCGGAGCGCATTTCCATCCGGGAAGAGAGAGTTCGATGGACAGCGGGAAAGGTGAAAATCTAAGAGCGCAAGATCAAGTGAATAAGATAGGTGCAGAATGACTTCCCAACGCAACTCCTGTTAGTGCTTTTTTTTTCCAGTCTAGCAGAATGCGTTTTGGCATTACCGCGGAGTTGCCTCACTTCGCACAGTCTTCCTGGTCGTTATTCTTGGATTACGTCTGCAAGACGTTGTAGTTGTTGTCGATAAATTTCAGCAGTGATGGTTATATCTCGGGGAAGCGTTTTGCATATCTTTATCTTTTATTGGTTGCGCTCAGATCTTTTACGGGGAGTTCCTGCTTTGTTTGTACTCATCCATTCCTTGTGTTAGCGTGGTCATTTCTCGTCACCAGTGACGATACAAAATAGAAATGGTCGACGTTGTTCACGAGTCAACTGATGCTGAGCAAGTACGAATCCACTTATGGCCACCCGATGATTTTTGTGATTTTGGCTTGGAGCATGTGGTACACATACACCCGATTTTTGAACCTTCCTCATTCCACGCAAATGTCGCACGATGGAGGGATAGTAACATTTCATCACATTTGCCGGTTTTCGAGTACAGTGACGTGGATCCTTGTGGATTAATGCGTTTAAGTGATCTTCATCAAACCCCGAAGGTCTTTCTGAACATGGAGGGTCACTGATGTCTAAACTATCTTCCGTAAAACGAGAAAACCATTTTCTTGCCATGCTCTGTGCAAAAGCATTACCCTATACATGTCCGCCTCCGTACCGCAGCGGTAGCGTTATCGCCTACCACGCAAGGTGCTCCGGGTTCGATTCCCGGCAGCGGACTGGATGTTGTGTGTCCATAATCATTGACACGCAAGTCGCCGAAGTCACATCAACTAAAATACGGCGTCAACTTCCAGCACGGCTGCCGAACCCCTAAGGTGATATCCCGGCCAGTAAATGCCATACGATCATTTCATTTTTACCCTAAGCATGACACAAATGTTTCTGGCTGCCTCATTTGCTGTCACCCCTGTATTGCACTCAAAAAGAAAAAAATGTCGGAAATGTTCCGATTTTCCACTTGGCACAGCTCCAATCGCTATCTCTGAATGACAAAATGACAATATGTAAACTCAAATAGAAACAATGAGTTACAAATAAGAAATGGCAATCGGTAAATAAACCCACAGCAACCTCAATAAAAACAAGTAAAACAAAAACGCTACGAACTTATGCACCAACCTTATATTTTCGCCTCCTCCATCGATACTCATTTCCAAAGAATCACTATTTCGGCGAAAATGTCGCTTTTGGCTGACTTACCTAAGCACTGCATGAGCACAACTACTTGCAATTATAGTTGTGGGGTAAAACTCGTATCTTATTACACGTATAGCGTAATCCGTTGCCCTGGGAGGGAAAAAAAAATAACACAGAGGTGGCCGTTTATGAAGAAAAAAATGGTTCAAATGGCTCTGAGCACTATGGCACTTAACATCAATGGTCATCAGTCCCCTAGAACTCAGAACTACTTAAACCTAACTAACCTAAGGACATCACACAACACCCAGTCATCACGAGGCAGAGAAAATCCTTGACACCGCCGGGAATCGAACCCGGGAACCCGGGCGCGGGAAGCGAGAATGCTACCGCACGACCACGAGCTGCGGACGTTTATGAAGAATCTGTACCAAAATGCACTATGTTTTTTTTTTTTGGACCAAACTGCTGAGGTCATCGGTCTCTAGGCTTACACACTACTTAATCTAACGTAAACTGACTTACACTAAGGACAACACACACCCATGCCCAAGGGAGGACTCGAACCTCCGACGTGGGGAGCCGCGTGAACCGTGTCAAGGCGGCCCAGACCGCACGGCTACCCCGCGCGGCGAAATTTAACGTCGTTCAAATAACTCCAAAATGTTTTACAGCGCAG
This sequence comes from Schistocerca cancellata, assembly GCF_023864275.1. Lineage (NCBI taxonomy): Eukaryota > Metazoa > Arthropoda > Insecta > Orthoptera > Acrididae > Schistocerca > Schistocerca cancellata. The sequence continues at coordinate 14,794,279 of NC_064634.1, forward strand.
TCACTCTGTGGATAATAAACTAGTTTACTTAGTGAAGCTTGAGGACGAATGACAATTACCTCTTACTGAGTAATGTGTTTAGAAGTCTGTTAATTATTCAACGATTTTCTGCGAAACGAAAAGGATTCTTCTCCTTGCTCCACAAGAAATTACTGTGTGACACTCGCTTTGTCACACCAAGTGCTAGCGTCGTGCCGTGACTCACCGTCTCTCTTTGCGTGACCGGAGATCCTACTGCGTAGTGCAGGTGCAGAGACCTTGGGAAAATCTCGCGCCTACTTGATGTTAGAAACTGCCGGGACTTGACATTCCAAGCTAGTGGATAAAGATTTTCCTACTGATTTAAATAAACGCCATCGTCTATCATAACAGCTCAGAACATGAAAGTAGTTCATAAAAGTTCACCCAAAGTACTCATCAATCACATCAGCAGTCATATTCTGAAATACGTGAAACGTAAAGACTCTATCAGAAGAATGCTTTTGAATGACGAGATCTATTTTCATGGGTACAAAAATCATATTACAACTAGGAGCTATTGACAGACTATTGGCTTTCATTGAACAGTAGTTGCAATATAGGAAGCAGACTTTCGCTTCGTACGAGGACTATTCTGATACTTTCGTAATATTACATGAACAGTCACTAGCTCTGTACGTGGCGTTCTTACGCTCTGTATGGCCGATGTCAGGTTTTATATTTAAATGTCACATATATACACAAATTTGTTCATAATGGTTCAAATGGCTCTGAGCACTATGGGACTTAAGATCTATGGTCATCAGTCCCCTAGAACTTAGAACTACTTAAACCTAACTAACCTAAGGACATAAGTGGTAAGTGCATGACACGCACACGTACTACACAGAATCACCGACTCCCACATTGAGCACTGATAATATGTGATGCTACATACAATACCTTCTGGAGAGGGCAGTTTTAAAACTGTCGAAACCGGGTCAAGGTTTAATGAACTTGTATTTTGCAACTGATTGGCTGTTACTGCCAGTCCATTGAAATTTTATTTACTAATATAGAAAGTGGAAGACGGAAAAGGTAAAAATAAGCTTGTATTCAGCGCAGACAGTACAGCCAAGATCACTCTATATTTATTCAGAGATAGAAAACATTACTCTGCAGTTTGTTGTTATGTGGACGCAGGACTTCTTCCATTCATTACAAGCCTAGCGCCGGAGTAGCTGTAGAGTTCAATAGCAAGCCGTTTGAAAAAGTCATGGTGTTGATGTTGAATTTTGACAGAGATCAAAAACTTGCAATAGTAGGGAAACCGACGCTATTTTGACGGGTATAAATGAACAACAAGCTGTTCATTTAATCCGAATGCATCATATAAATGCCATTACTCGGTGTAGCTGTTTTGTTGCTATTAGATTGTGCCGCGACACGTCATGAAGTTCGCTTGTTGCTTTGCGCGAAACAGTCTATCGCAGTTGTGAATAATCGTAAATAATTGCGATCGATGGAAAGGTGCTTGAGAACGAAATAGCTTTCGCATAATATCACTGTCAAGTTGTGTAATTCGATCAAGCTTGCATCGTACATAGAAAGAACTGCAACAGGACAGTACGGAAGGTAACTGAAAGACGAACACAAACGGTGCTTTGATTCAAAGGCAGTAGCTAGACTGTCACCGCGGTTTGTGAAGGTCCACTGGACATTACAAAAGACGGGACGTGGTTGTTACCGGGGTGTGTGACCACCACGGACGGCAAAGTAGGCTCTCCAGCGTGCGCTCTTGCTGGTCGATAGATCTTCCTGTGGCACGGCTTTCCGTTCTTTCACCAGCGCCGTTGACTTCTACTGGATGGTCATCAGTGCATCTGAACGAGCTGCAGAACTTCTCCCCATCCCATCCCATCCCACACCTGCTCGGTGGTAAAGGTCAGGGCAGTCCATTAGCGGATTGTCTTTTCGTTCCAAGAGGGCCTCCATTTACATTGTTACATGCGGTCGCGTGTTCGTCATCCATAGAAATACAGTCGAGGTCGAACGCACCCCGGAAAAGACGCACGTAGGGAATGAGTACAGTGTCACAGTTTCGCTGACGGGTGAGTGTTCCGTGTTCTGGAGGTCAGGACGCGCATGCACCATCATGTCTTCGCACACTTTGACTCTCGGAGCACCAAAATGATGATGCTCGACAGCGTTCTTGGGTACTTCACGTGTTCCCATCTACCGTATGAGGGTAAGTCGAGCACTGTTGAATATCACAGTTTTGGTGGTCCAGGTCTTACGTGGTGAGGAATGAGCGTACTGACCACTAAATCCTCAGACACGGTACATTCACTGATCGACTTCATTGTGACAGTATTCTCCTTTCCCATGTCCGTTTTGTTAGGGGTGCGTTCGGCCCTGACTCAATTTTTATGGATGAGAATGTGCGACCGAATCTAAGTGCACAGATGGAAGAGCTCTTGCAACGAGAGGATATTCGGTGAATGGACTTGGCTGCCCATTACACCGACTTAAATCCCATCGAGCACGTACGGGATGCGACGTTTAGCCGTATTGCAATACGTCCATATGCACCGACCACTATCCAAAAGTTGTCAACCACGCTGGTGGAGGAATCGAACGCTGTACCCCAACAACTTATCGACTTTATGACCAGCTTGTGAGCACGTTGAAGAGCATGCATTGCCGTCCATGGTGACCCCACACCCTATTAACAAACATATATGGCCTTTTGTAATGTCTGGGTGTCCATCATACATTGCGATGACTTCAGTGTAATTATTGTCTTCGAATAAAAGTGTCGTTTCTGTGGGTCTCATTGCATATTTCTCCCAGTTACCTTCTGTTCCCTACCGTATCAGTTCTTTCTATGTATGCTTAAAGTTTAATCGAAGTACGTTGCTTGGCAGTGACACATATTGCGAAAATCAGTTTCATCCTTAAGTTTTGCTCAGCATTACAGTATGTCAGATAACTATCGCTAAAGTTTCTACGGGGAATACTTTGTTCCAAGGTGTGAACTACGAAAGAGCGATGAGGAACGAGTAGCAGAATGGAATTTCTGACTGAAGGAATTTATTGAAAAGCCACATCTTTTATTGTCTGTCCAACATCTGGTCACACAAATACTGTCATAACCGTTTTCTGTTTCTCAGAGAGCAGTGATGAGATGGTCTGTTTGAAAAGAAAGGAAAACCGTTTCTAGAAAATGACTAGAAAGCTGTATAAAGCTATAGGCACTTGACTACCTCGGGTAGTAAACCGTCACAGCAGAACTGAACAAATGAGGAGAGGCATTCACTACCAAATATATTTGCACTTGGATTTATGGAACTGAAGGTTGCAGATGACTGCATTAGCGTATAAATCTTGTAACTCGTAAATCACCGATTAACTGGTTGAACTGGCTCTGAGCACTATGGGACTTAACTTCTGAGGTCATCAGTCCCCTAGAACTTAGAACTACTTAAACCTAACTAACGTAAGGACATCACACACATCCATGCCCCACCGATTAACGATTAAACGTATTCGCAACGTAAAATTAATTTTCAGGCATACTGATTTCTAAGGGAATAACTAGTAAAAACCACGTAACTTCGGGCGTCGGTAAACTATACCTGAGTTAGAGGGAGATTTGATGACGGCCGCCTACGTCTTAGCAAATCAAAGGTACTTTGAACCGTAATCTGAAGTACACAGCCACTGCAATGTCGTATTGCTGTAATATTGTTCGCTTTTCTTTTGAAGCCACTGTGCTTGACACCCTCGTGACTGGCGATTCGTACCGTGAAACGCAGACATTTCCGTATAGCGGATAGTGTTAACGCTTGTATCGAGTCAAAGTAGGGGGGCTAGTTCATTCACATGTCCGTTACTACTGTTGTAAGTCGTACATTGTATAAGACAGGAAGTAAGAACTTCGTAATGCCGCTAGGAATTAACGACGCCGGAGCTTCACTGTGGCTCTGAGTAGTGCCCACTCGGTCGGGTGAAGAACAGCCGTGGCGAACCGTGCGTCGCCGGCTGTACTTCGCCGCCAGCCCGCACACTTTCCTCTTCTGCGCAGCGCCGGCGAACGACGGCGGCGGGCACGCCTCCTCGAGGGAGAAAGTCTTGGCGTAAGGCGAGCGCGTAGGAAGGCCGGCCGGAGCGTCGTGCGTTTTGCGAACGCAGCGCCGCGCCGCGCTGGAATTCTGCTCCGCCGCCCGTCCACCGGGCGAGTCATCACGAGTGCTTCGGCTCTGTCGCCGCTTCTCGCGAAGGAGGCGCAATTAGCAGGTCGGCAGCAATTTGCTGGAATCCTCTCCTTGAGTAAATGCAGAAAGCGTTTCGGATTAAACGGATGATGTAAAAGGTGCAAGGAGAGTCTACTGGAGTTTCAAAAGTTGACTGCATTTATTTTATTGTGGGTAACGTTTTACGTAAGTACGGAAAAGTTGGTGTATACTGAAAGAATATTTCTTTCTCCATGACTGTTCGTGAGCGGTGTACGGAACTGCCGATTACTCTGGTGTTTGTTAGAGAGTCGGTGTACGTCATCAATGGCGTAAATTTTGACTAGCTAGCGGCAGTTTTTGAGGAAAAAATTTTTGATTGGTATAGCAGTAAATGTTTTGCTTCAGCCAGTAATTTTAATGACTAGATATATACAAAATCGCGTAGTGGTAACACCAGTTCCGTCAGATCACCGAAGTTAAGCGCTGTCGGGCTGGGCTAGCACTTGGCTGGGTGACCGTCAGGTCTGCCGAGCGTCGTTCGTAAGCGGGGTGCACTCAGCCCTTGTGAGGCGAACTGAGGAGCTAGTTGAGTCAGAAGGAGCGGCTGGGGGCTCGTAAGCTGACATACGGCCGGGAGAGCGGTGTCCTGACCACATCCCTGTCCAGTCCGCGTCCAGTGGGCTGAGTGGATGACACGGCGGCCGGTCGGTAACATTGGGCCTTCGTGATCTGTTTTTGGGCGGAATGTAGTTTCTTTTGCAATTAAATTCTTTCCCGCACGCACAACAAAGTGAGTTCAAAGAAATTGTACAAGTTCCATAGGAAGTCGTTTATACAAGGGTCTTCAGTAATGTGATATGTATGCTCTTGATAACTTGTAATAAGAAGCGTGACAGAAAAATTATCTTAATGATTTAGACAATTTTGTTCCTCAAAATATTTTCGTGTCTTAGTTGATGTCACTGAGGTCCTGTAGTAAGATGTCAAGCGTTAGTTTCAGACTATATAAAATGTTAGAACTCATTTTCTGGTGATTTAGCACAGCAGAAAACTAGAGAAAGTAGGAAGATTTGAGAGCGATTCGAGGCAGGCACGAACTGTTTCTGCTGTCTGCCCTCCGAACGGGCAAGTCCACTTTCAGACACGGTGCAGACCTATGTGGAACGAGAAAAGCGGCAAAATAAGGGACTAACGAACTATATTGTCAAAATAATTCGTTAGAAAAATTTGAATTACTGGCGCATCTACTTTATGTACGCGACTGGCAATACAGATAGGCCTATACTACCGTATCTCCTAGTTGGAAGCTAAAGTATTATACTCTCAACAGAATTTTATGTAATAGGTGCACCGGTGAAAGGTACAATTATAGGTGATAGCTATCGCATCCAGTGAACACCGTGGTCTCATATGTCTAACGCTTGGCTGGTGACCTTTCTCAAGCACTGGAACGCGCTATATGGTAGTAGTTCACACTATAATACTGCAGTGACGACAGTCACTGACCTTAGAGGTGTAGTCAAGTTCATGACAGGTGGAACTCCGCAGCCTTCTCTGAAATGAGCAAAAATACCACCGTATCGATAATTTCCGATATCAATAATATCAGAGGGCTGTGTTTCTGTCGTGCTTCGACACACTCAGGTAACAGTTACAAAGAAACCAAAAATTCATTTCGAATTACAGTCGTACCACCACACTTGGCATATCCAGCCCTTGCCTTTCGCTTCTCCACACGCTGCCTTGATTTCGCAACCACCGCACGCGAGGTGGACCCACCTGTCATAACGCCGACCGACGCAGCCGACCCGTCCTGGTGCAGAGACGCCCGCTGCCGCTGCCGGAGAGCCACTGAGGCGCTGCCCAGCGCGGCTCCTGCTGGCAGCGCGACCCGTCTGGAAAGCGCGCAGCCGCCTCCTCCACCACCACCACCACCACCACCACCACCACAGACTTGCACAGCGTGGGGCTCAAGTGGACGTACTGCTGTTGCGTGCCGCTAGTCGGAGGTTAGCAAATGTAATGCCAGGGGGACGTTCCACGGAAGGTCGACTTACACCCGGTGTCTAGTCACGTCGCATCAAAACATCCCGCACAGCATTCGCAACAACCTAGGAAGGAAATGAGTGGTACGGAACTTCAGCATCGGGTCACGTCAAGGCTTCTCTGCGAGTCTGTTTTGCATTATTTCACAATTAGAGAGAGAACGCAAAGGATGACCTGAAGGGTAGTATATAGCGCCTTGAACAAAATGTTTTTGCTTCATGTTTTCTGAAGCAAGTAATTGTTGTCTCAATGCTTGGACGACACTCTTCCTATTTTTTCTGTCTAATGTATAAGATATACCGTATGAGTTCAATCATCGCCATCCATTATGAATTTTGATTTGGATGCTGTTATATCAAACGACCAACACCTCTAGTTTAAGCGTGCTTCGATGAAATCCTGACATTCGTGAGAGGGACGGTCCTTCATATCTTCTAAACCAAAATTCAGTACTGTAGTGTCGACTTCACGTGTGAACCAGTCGCTGTTAAAAGGGGATGTTGTCGTTTCGTGACGTGACGTTCCCTTTAAGTCAAAGCGGCGGATGAGAAGGCAACGTAAATTCTCCCACTCCTTGTAGCTCGTTTCTTCCGCAGTCACCAATGAGGAGCCACGTACTGTAAACGCACGCTGTTGTCACGGTGTCATATAAGTGAATAGGATTATGAGATAAACTTGTCTTTGGTTTATTTGGCTGCCGCCTGTACGACACGATCATGTTCCAGCAAGGAAGCAGTGGTTGCTAGTTCGATGTTCCCTGGTTCGCAAAGTGGTTGGTCGTATGTCGATAACACACTTTCCTCAGAGATTTTAAATTTCTGCCAACCGATGTTTATATTGGTAATCAGTGCATTTTTGTGCGATAATATAAGACTAAAATACTGAATTTTAAAAATTGGTGTTTTTCACCAAAATCTTAGGATATGTTCAAAGTGGATACCATTTATATTAGAAAATAACTCAAATATGTACAGTACTTAGAAAGCTCAGTATTAAACACCTAAAAGTTATAAAAACGATGCCATTGCAGCGTCAAACTATAGATCGTTGACAAATATAGTCCTAGTGCTGCCTGGAAAAGGATCTATCGCTGCATTGTCCTGAAGAAATAAGCATGATGCGAACTTACAGAGACGAAACCAATTTATGCACAGAAAGCACATGTTTAATTCATTGTCACAACCACTACAGAGAGTTTAGTTATGTCCTCATCAGCAAACAAAAACTGGCTGTAATGTATACACTACATAAGGACTGAAAAGGATTCAAGGCTTCCATGCAAATACCGGGTAGTTATAAATAAACTTTCCCTATTTAACATGTTCTAACACGGAAACTAATTTACATACGAGGACAAAACTTGATAGCATTAATGTCAAGGACATGGTGAAGAGAAATAATGCCGAATCTATTCAAGGGAAACATTTTAATGTGCTGCTGCAGTACATCATACTATTACATTATTGCTACAAAAGAGGCTCAATATGGCTCTGAGCACTATGGGACTCAACATCTTAGGTCATAAGTCCCCTAGAACTTAGAACTACTTAAACCTAACTAACCTAAGGACATCACACACACCCATGCCCGAGGCAGGATTCGAACCTGCGACCGTAGCAGTCCCGCGGTTCCGGATTGCAGCGAGGCTCAATATGACACCCATCAGTGTTCAGAAGAGTCTGAAAGCGTAGGATTGCATTCTGCACAGTAGAATGAAGCGCGGCTGCTTCTCTTGATGTGCTGCGCTTCAGACCATCACCAGTGTGAATGTTCCCCTGGTAAATCACGTCCTTCAGGTAGCCCCACAACCAGAAATCCCAGTGAGTGAGATCAGGTGATCGTGCCGGCCAAGAATTTGGAAACGATCGGCTGATAATCCGATCGTTTCCGAATGTGTTTCAGAGAAGCAGGGAAACTTTACGAGCGATGTGCGGTGGGGCCCCGTCTTGCATGAAAACTGTTGGGTTCAATACGTGTCTCTCCTAGAGGGCGAAGCTTATAGCAGCAACGCTGGCCAAACACACTCCACGTTTTTGGTCCTTGAGAGCCAACATGTTCGAAAAAGAATGGGCCAATGATGACCGTAGCCGCGAAGCCACACCATACGATGACACGTTCAACATACAGGGGAACTTCATGCGCACTGACTGGAGGTGAAGATCCCCACATTTGGCAAATTATGTGTGTTCACCTCACCCGTCTGAGAAAAATGAGCTTCGTGTGTCCATAGGATGGCCGACGGCCAGCGCTCATCAATTCTTGCGAGGAAGTGGAGAGCGACGTCAACACGCCGTTGTGCGTACTGTGGTGCAAGCTGCTGTACGATACGGATCTCGTTCGGATACCATTTGAGAATAGTTCGAAGAACTTTCCGTACAGTGGACCACGGCATGTTCAACTGTCGTGACACAGCACGCGCACTGCCTGACGATCGAGAATTGCACGCAGCGTTGTCTGACACAGGATCTCATCAACCACGTGTGGTGCAGCCGGTCGCCGGCCTCTTCACGGAGCGACGCCCAGTTCTCCAGTTGATTAGAACTTCATCATGATGCTCCGCACAGCAGTTGGAGGAAGAGGACCCTTTCGTAATCCTTTCAGCCGGCTGTATTCTCGAAGAGCAGCTGCAGCATTGCTGTTGCTTTGATAACAGAGCACGACAGTAATGCCCTGCTCGTCTTGTCCAAGGGCACTGCGACATGTTAGGTCTGTGAGACTGTGAATGACGGTGACTGATCACAGCACATGGTGGCCGTATTTGGAAGTGGACGGTGTCGCTATGACGCATGGAATTCATACACCACGTACTCTGGACATTAATGCTACCAAGTTTGTTACTCGTACGGTAATTAGCTTCTGTGTTATATAAAGTGTTAAATAGGGAAAGTTTAATTATAACCACCAAATACACTCCTGGAAATGCAAAAAAGAACACATTGACACCGGTGTGTCAGACCCACCATACTTGCTCCGGACACTGCGAGAGGGCTGTACAAGCAATGATCACACGCACGGCACAGCGGACACACCAGGAACCGCGGTGTTGGCCGTCGAATGGCGCTAGCTGCGCAGCATTTGTGCACCGCCGCCGTCAGTGTCGGCCAGTTTGCCGTGGCATACGGAGCTCCATCGCAGTCTTTAACACTGGTAGCATGCCGCGACAGCGTGGACGTGAACCGTATGTGCAGTTGGCGGACTTTGAGCGAGGGCGTATAGTGGGCATGCGGGAGGCCGGGTGGACGTACCGCCGAATTGCTCAACACGTGGGGCGTGAGGTCTCCACAGTACATCGATGTTGTCGCCAGTGGTCGGCGGAAGGTGCACGTGCCCGTCGACCTGGGACCGGACCGCAGCGACGCACGGATGCACGCCAAGACCGTAGGATCCTACGCAGTGCCGTAGGGGACCGCAGCGCCACTTCCCAGCAAATTAGGGACACTGTTGCTCCTGGGGTATCGGCGAGGACCATTCGCAACCGTCTCCATGAAGCTGGGCTACGGTCCCGCACACCGTTAGGCCGTCTTCCGCTCACGCCCCAACATCGTGCAGCCCGCCTCCAGTGGTGTCGCGAGAGGCGTGAATGGAGGGACGAATGGAGACGTGTCGTCTTCAGCGATGAGAGTCGCTTCTGCCTTGGTGCCAATGATGGTCGTATGCGTGTTTGGCGCCGTGCAGGTGAGCGCCACAATCAGGACTGCATACGACCGAGGCACACAGGGCCAACACCCGGCATCATGGTGTGGGGAGCGATCTCCTACACTGGCCGTACACCACTGGTGATCGTCGAGGGGATACTGAATTGTGCACGGTACATCCAAACCGTCATCGAACCGATCGTTCTACCATTCCTAGACCGGCAAGGGAGCTTGCTGTTCCAACAGGACAATGCACGTCCGCATGTATCCCGTGCCACCCAACGTGCTCTAGAAGGTGTAAGTCAACTACCCTGGCCAGCAAGATCTCCGGATCTGTCCCCCATTGAGCATGTTTGGGACTGGATGAAGCGTCGTCTCACGCGGTCTGCACGTCCAGCACGAACGCTGGTGCAACTGAGGCGCCAGGTGGAAATGGCATGGCAAGCCGTTCCACAGGACTACATCCAGCATCTCTACGATCGTCTCCATGGGAGAATAGCAGCCTGCATTGCTGCGAAAGGTGGATATACACTGTACTAGTGCCGACATTGTGCATGCTCTGTTGCCTGTATCTATGTGCCTGTGGTTCTGTCAGTGTGATCATGTGATGTATCTGACCCCAGGAATGTGTCAATAAAGTTTCCCCTTCCTGGGACAATGAATTCACGGTGTTCTTATTTCAATTTCCACGAGTGTATTTCGTCGGCAGCGAGGTGAGAGTGTGTACTGTGCCTTCGTGTGCCGCCCAGCCAGCGTGACGCTGCAGCCGCGTGGTCCAGGGTCTGGAGGCCGGCACTCGACTGCAGCGGCCGCTGTCCCGGCCCGCCACTCAGACACGCATTCACACCTGTTTACAATACAAACAGCTCCACCGCTGCGGTGTATCGTGAGTCAGCTCCCCGGTGTCACCAGTTAGCTGAGTTATGGAGGCGCGCGCGTGTTTGCTTTTTAAATTGACTTACTCGTATGTTTGTTCCACTGTCTCTTTCTCGATTTTTCTTTCTGTATCCATCGAGTCTGGACTCTAAGCCGGGGTCCACTAGACGGAGAAATGTTTACTAGCAAATATTTGCGCATTACTTCTAGGACAGGTGCACGAGGCATTCTTCCTGTTGACAGCAGTTTGAGCGTTGTGGAAAGGAGGAAGGAACATGCTCCATATACATTGCCGTGACAAAAGTCGTGGGAGAGCGATGTGCACACATACAGGTGGCGGTGTTACCATGTATACAAGGTGTAAAAGGGCAGTTTATTGGCACAGCTGTCATTTGTACTAAGGTGATTCATTTTAAATTATTTCTGACGTGACTGTGGCCGCACGATGGGAATTAACAAACTTTGAGCGGAGAACGCTACTTGCAGGTAGACGCACGGGACATTCCATTTTGGAAATCGTTAGGGAATGCCGTATTCAGAGTTCCACAGAGTGCAGAATGCGCCGAGAATTCCAAATTCCAGACATCACCTGTCACCCAGGACAACGCAGTAGCCCACGGCCTTCACTGAAGCACCGAGAGCAGTGGCGTTTGCACGGAGTTGTCAGTGCTAACAGACAAGCAACACTGCCTGAAATGACCGCAGAAATCAGCGTGGGACGAACGACGAACCTGTCCATTAGGACAGTGCGGCGAAACGTTTTGTTAACGGCCTACGGCAGCAGACGACCGACGCGAGTGCCTTTGCCAACAGTACGACATCGCCTGAGGCACGTGTTCTGGTCTCTGGTCTCGTGACCATGTGGGTTGGACTCTAGGCGACTGGACAGGTCAGGTGTGCGCCGATTTCAGTTCGTAAGAGCTGATGGTAAGTCTCGAGTGTGGGGAAGACCCGACGAAGTTGTAACCTCCCCCTCACTTATCGACCTTACTGACAGTGAAAAATTAAACCGCGTGTACCTAATGGAAATTTGGGAAAAGCAATCGTCACCGAAGTTAATTTGTCGGTAAAGAGAGAGGAAAGGGTTACATCTAAATGAAAGGAAAAATGCTAACGAAACTGATGGAAATTAATTTTGAAAAAGGGTAAAGTTAATAAAGAAAGTAAATGTGCGGCCGTTACGTTAACAATTAACTAGCGGTAATTAGATATTGAGATATATGGGAAATTACGGTCGCCAGTCCTAAGGACAATTACTATAGTAACTGAAAAAGAAAGATTATTACACATATAATTAGCACTAGAAGCGTGGCAACTGAAGGTTGACACGTGTAGTGTCAAAACTGAAAGTTTGTCGGAAGTAATAAATCTCGCTACACTCTGACTTAATTTAGCAAAAGAATTAATAAAACCGGAAAATCGAAAGTTAATTTAGTGACTGAAGTTAATAGTGAGCTTTCTTTCTGAAGCACATCGAAATTCAGTAAAATACAGTTAGTCTTGGACTACCTCAACAATCATTTCAAAAGCTACTTGAATCTACGCAATTTAGAAAGAAGAGATTTAACTTTGAGCCTGAATTAAATGATTCTGAACAATTAACAATAGTAAAATTTAGTACGTACCAAGCTGAGCTGCAGTCACAGGTAAGCTAAAATACGGTAACAAAACTCGCACTCTTAATTTGTGCTTGTGTAATCTAAATATTGTAGTCAGCTATGAATACTTTAACTGAACTTTGAAATTAAAGCAGTGAAATCGAATTTGAATTTCAACGACACTCGGGTTCATTCCGGAAAAGGAAGGGACCCTGCTTGCTAATGCAATTGGGACAATGAGCAACAAGGGTTCGTGCTACGTTGCTGTAATTTTGTGATGCAACAATTTTAAAAGTTTGAAAAGCTGAGGTCTGCCATACAGTTCTAAAACTTTACGTGCTTCCAGTCTTCCTTGTTGGTTGATTGAAGGTTTGAAGCCGTCGATCGAGGCGGTGGCGACAGTCACTCATTGTCGGCCGTCGCTGTTGCAGAAGCTGGATGTTGGCGCGCCTTCTTCTCGACACGGTCACCAGGCGAAACGGGCTCTAGATGTGCGCCAGCTAATGGTTCCCGTCCACGACACCGTGTCGGAAGCTATCATAGCAAGTCGAGCGCAATTACCTGCTGCCAAACGCCGAAAGCGCGGCAACTCGCGGAAGCGTCACACAACACACCTGCTCCACTGCACCACCCCAGCCAGACTCCCCCTGCCCGCGCTCCACGCGACAGAGTTAACACTACCAAAGATCCTGAACACTCTGGTTCTCCACACGATCTATCGACGTATTCGTTCGATAGCATAGTTTTCCCTAGGCAAGACCCAGCGTAAAAATACAAATAATATTTACAAAACAACCAATTATAGATCGACATAAATGCGTAAATATATACATATATATATATATACAAACAGTAAAACAATTACAGTATATAAAGAGACAGAAATGTCATATCTTGAGGTAACAAAAGAAGCAAAAAAATTATAGTACAACAGATGGAAATAGGAGGATATGCATTCCGGCGTTACAACTCGAGCTATCAACAATACACTGTGCAAGTTGATGGCGGCTCCATAATGACGTGGGCTGTGTTTACATGGAATAGACTGAGTCCTCTGATTCAAATGAACCGATCGTTAACTTGAAATAGTTACGTTCGGCTACTTGGAGACCCCAAACAACGATGGAATTTTTATGGATGGCACTGCGCCATGTCAGAACATTCTGGACAGTTCGAGTTCATGATTTGGCCACCCGGATCGCCTGACGTGAATACCATCGAACATTTACGGACTATAACCGAGAGGCCGGTGCGAGCACTAAATCCCGCAGCGGCGATACCTCCGCAGTTACGGGCGGTTTTAGAGGCGGCTTGGTTGAATATTTGTGGAGGGTCTTCCAACGACTCGTGGAGTCCATGCCACGTGCAGTTGCTGCACTACGGCTGGGAAACGATACTGGAAGGTGTCCCATGACTTTTGTCACCTCATTGTAATGTGACTTAAAGGTCTAGTTGGGAGCTTCCGACATAAATGGAGCTTCCCTTAATTTTATAATTTCGTTTTAATTACTTCATGTTTCCATGAAATACTTTATGTTGCAGTTGATAAAAGTCGAACTCAGGAACTAACTGATTACACCATGTTCATCATGTTCATTATATTTCAACACGCTTTGGTTCCTTTGTGTATGGTCCATGAAGCTGTTCGTTCTTCTTGGACAGATATTAAAGAAACGTTGTTCATGGGCCGTTTCCTCTTCAAATGTCCGACGACAACAGCGAGAAACTACCAGACAGACGAGATGGGGACAGTCTCGCTCATTGCATATGCATGCGTGCCATCTAATAAACCACGGCACATGCCAAGCTACATAATTGTCTCAGCAGAGCTGTATCAACCCGTATGCCATGTGTGTTTGTTGTTCGTTGCTGTCGGGATTGTTACTAAAACAGCACTGATAGCTTTTCCCATTTTCTGTAATAACGCAAAATATCACAACAATGGAAATTTTACGAGTAAAAATTAGTCGTTTTTTTAAAAAAATATTTATTTAAAAACCGAACATTGTAACACTGCCCCTATTGCTAACTGATATCTAAGTTTTTTACCCTGTTATTAGTAAAAAATAAGAACACCTGTTATAACCGAGACCAAACAAATACCGATTAAAATGGTTCAAATGGCTCTGAGCACTATGGGACTTAACATCTGAGGTCATCAGTCCCCTAGAACTTAGAACTAATTAAACTCAACTAACCTAAGGACATCACACAAATCCATACCCGAGGCAAGATTCGAACCTGCTGCTGTAGCGGTCGCGCGATTCCAGACTGAAGCGCCTAGAACCGCTCGGCCACTCCGGCCGGCAAGTACCGATTATTCAGAACTAAGAAACTAAAGTACCGGTATCGGTTTTAACAGGTCGGTTTTTCCCCATCTGTGCCATAGAACTGTGTGGATCTGTTCTCCTTCGCGATAGTCATCAGGCGTCAAACAAATCATCACTCGCCGTTGAAGAGAACCTGGTTCTGTTCGAGATCGTAAGTTGCCCTCCTCCCTGCGTACCCCTCGCTACTGGGAGCTTTGCACTGCTGTTCGTCATGGGCACCTGGAGGTCCAGTTGATAGTGCGGAAGTGGTTGCTTACTGTTTGGGACAACAAAGCCCTCCTAGTTACCTCCGAAAAATTTCAGCGTACAGGTTAGTCACGTTTACCTCAGGGCACGTACGAGCAATCGTCTTTGGCAGCGTGATTAGCCGGTGTGTAGACCGCGGCTGACTACTGACAGACAGATCTTCAGTGTTCTGTCTCATTACAGCGGCTGAAAATTCGAATAATGCCAGTGTGGTGTACATCATTTCGACGGGCAGCTTTCCGTACTGGAAATCCTTCTCAGACAATGCGGACATCGTCTACGCCCGAAAATGGTCTTAGCATCATGTTGGGTGATTAGACAGCCGCGCTGTCCACTTCGTGATTAAAGACAGCGCTGCTCTTTCATCTTTGTCTCACGCGTGGCTACACCTTGGCATTTCTTGAACCGAAAGAGTATTGAGAAGTTTGTGATTATGATAAAGCTTACGTCCTCATTCCGTCCCATGTATCCCTGTTCTCCGACTACCATTTTCCTAAAGAGGCGGTTTGCGAATATTCTACCGCAAAAAGTTCACAAAAGAAGTGAACCAGAGCCTAAAGCCGGCCGGAGTGGCAGAGCGGTTAAAGGCGCTCCAGTCTGGAACCGCACGACCGCTACGGTCGCAGGTTCGAATCCTGCCTCGGGCATGGATGTGTGTGATGTCCTTAGGTTAGTTAGGTTTAAGTAGTTCCAAGTTCTAGAGGACCTATGACCACAGCAGTTGAGTCCCATAGTGCTCAGAGCCATTTGAACCATTTGAACCAGAGCCTAAAGCTTCATAAAAGCCTCGTTCATTTGATTTTTCAGCTGACCAAAACTGTGTAAGGAACTTGTAACGGCACTGAAATGATGGTGGGCTGACAGTAATTTGGAGCCCGCGCGTCGGAAACGGGCGCGCTTGTGTGAGACAGCCAGGGAGTGCACCCTGATGCCATCTATTGGCGAAACTGGGATTTAGCGCTACCTGTCAGACAATGCACTAAGCTCTCGGAGTCAAATGTATTCTTTTTCTTGGTAATTATAAGTTATTACTGTATAATTCAATGTTGTAAAGCGCTAGTAGTAAATCATTATGACTGGTATGAACTCCAGGGTAATAAATATAAATATTCTTAAATACTAAATGATTTCGGTAAAAAGGTGGTAGGGGAACGCCCCCACTCTTGGTGATACGAGTGTAGCTAGGGTTAGCTGGAGACACAGGGACTGAACAATGGAATGGCCTGGGGAGTGTTGATGTGATCGGACGTGCGTAACTGTGCTCACGCAAAAGTGATTGTGCAACAGAGAAGAGGCGAATACCGTCGCCGTTTTTGGAGTAAAACGCGACGAATGGTTGTTGAAGCCGCCTCTATGCCACTGGGGCTGATTGTAAGAGTTCCTGCGCCCAGATTTTATGGCGGACGTGCAGTAGCTTATACGAGTGCTACAGCTCGTAGTTCCAGCCGCCATTAAGGGCATGAGGCGTGAAGAGCTGCGTTAGCCACATGCATCTCACCACCAGCACCGACACGTCTACCCAAGGCAAGACTGCTTGCAATTGTTAAGTCGAACTTTGTATACATATGAAAGGAGAATACCAGTTTTCTTTTATGCAAGTGCAGAGGACAGAATATAGTAATGAGTAAAATTACGACACATGTTGTTCATTGTAAAGTGTAGTAACCTCAAACATAGTATAGTGAAATCAGACTGAGGCCACCATCGCCTCTTTCATGTACAATTCTTTTGGTTGTAGAATACTTTAGCGTATAAGAATGTTGAAAAGAGCAATGGTCACACCAGAATGAGTCGCCTATTTATAGTTACTTAAATTTTTCTGAGTAACCTTTCAAGTAAAGTCACTTAACTAATTCTGTATCAATGGTCCAAAGAGTAATATCCAAAATCATTAAATAAGTTGAAGGATAGAATTTTGTTAACCCAAGTTGCATAAACTGTCTTGGTAGTGATTATCAAGCCAACTCACAGACATTGAGAGAGTATTTGCTTTGTAGAATCATCTAGAATGATCAGAAATAGTAATATTCAGAATTAAGTTTAAATTCAACTCAAGCCATTTCACTTTGAAACGAGCCAAAAATTGATTTATACTTTTGCTCCTTCAGAGCTGGCGACCGTAGTTATAAGCATTTTCAGGAGGATTCGACGGTAAGTCTGCTGCTCTCGTCGTGCTGATAGGATTATCCACTGCTGCTAGCAGTGGTGATTGGATACATAAGCTCACTACCAAGTTAAGTGGGTCAGGTAGGCAGTGTTACCGTGTGAACTGTAGGGCACTGTAGGCCGTGGATCGAACCCGTTCAATCATCACAGCTCTTAGGGGAAATAGTCCGGTTAGGAGTGTACTAATCGTTAGGTAAATACTGGCGAGTAACGGTCCAAAATGTATACGCAAGTGAATTTAGCAAGGTCCACGTAGCACCTAGTTAATGTGGTGCCAAGGGCGAGGGTAGGAGTGGAGTAAAAATGAGCTGAGCTTGTGGCAGCTGTGCTGTATTCAAATATTAACAACGTGAACTCACTACTACCTCTTACCATTAGGACTGAGCTATTTACAGTTAAAATACGTAGCAGTAAGCGCAAAGGTGTGACAGCTACAAGTCCGTATTGGTTTTATACATACGGAATTAGGAAGCGGGTCATTCCGTCAGTGGAGGGGGTTAAAACAACCGAGTCAGTTGAGAACATACCCCATTTACTGATGGAAAGATTCGGCGGTTCGGTCGCAAACTGATGATGGTGCTTTGTGAAAAAATACGGCAACCATAAAACAGAATTACCGGAGGGGACATTCTAAATCAGTTATATATGAACTTGATAAATTTGGGTATTTGTAGTAAGGACTATGGGACCAAACTGCTGAGGTCATCGGTCCCTACGCTTACGCACTGCTTAATCTAACTTAATTTAACTTACGCTGAGGACAACACACACACACACACACACACACACACACACACACACACACACACACACAACCATGCTCTAGGGAGGACAGGACTCGTACCTCCGACGGGGGGAGGGAGGGGTGGAGTTTTGATAGTGTTGTTATTTATATTTAGAAAAAAAGACTTTTCTGGATTCTGGATTATCATGTCATTTCCAGTCCGAATGTCGTGCATATTTTCCCTCTCTCTGTACGCCAATTTTCTCACTAACTGTAACGTAGATACTGTTTAAAGTCCAAAAGATTAATAGTTGATGGTTTTCGTCGTACACTGCTTCTGCGTCATATTCCGTTTTTCTATGTGTGGACGTCGCCCTGCTTTTCTAGCGTTATTATTTTTCTTGTTATTTTTAACTGTTGTGAATGATAAACATTCACCTTCGAAATTTACAAACTCCATTACGTTTCAGAGTTCTTACTGCCCTTGTGTATTGTCTTCCTCTCATTGACGTTCCGTACCTGCGCATTTAAGTCCACGTGGTATCGATGCTTCAGGTTTATATTAAGTTATGTGTTTTGTGGTTATGGTGTTATAGTTAATGATTTTTTGTTCCCATTGTACATATTATTGGACTGAATTTTTTAAATGTGTCGTAAAAATCACTTACATGTCTCAGCAGAGCTCCATATTCGCCGTCTTAAACTAGCAATGTATAAGTCCAGGCAATCGCCATGTTTTATTTCCGGTTAAGTCTTTGGGCACAAAGACTGGAACAACGTGCTGTCTTTCTGAAACATGTTGAACATTATATGAACATTTCACGGGGGCGGTTCGCAAATGGCGAGGAACTGTTGACAGGCACAATGCTCTAAATAAATCAGAAGTGCAGATACTATGACAGAAATATCGATTCCGGGCGGTAACGCATGAAGACAGCCTTTCAGTCGCCATTGTCTTGGAAACGTCACTCATTTGATAATGACTCCGCAGAGACAAGAACTGCTTGTGAAGTACACCACCCCATGTGGTAGTGAAAATGCTAAAGATGCTTGGGGGCGCGAACGCACTTGAACGACTTTGTGTGTGTGTGTATGAAAGTGGTTTTGTGGCTGTCTCCAGATTTTAATCAATTTTTGTGCGTGCTGTAATTGTCTTCCAGATGAGCTCCAAGTTAAGAATTGCGAACCTGTTGGATTCTTGCCTCAGGTATACATAACCGCCAGATTCTATCTTTCCCATAGCGGAATGTTTGCGCCATTGAAGTTTCTCCACCTCAGACAAAACCATCAAGAATGAGGAACTGTTATCTACAGGCACGACAGACACTTTTCCAGTAATGTCTGAAATCCACGGAAGTGACCACGGGGTTGTCCAGATATTCGCAGGAATGTTACACGTAGGCAGCGATCCGGAGGTACTCACGGCAAATGTGTAACGGGCTGACCAGGGCGTGACAGTTACGAAGCGCAATTCGCGAACACTGCAGGGCGAATTCCGTACAACAGGCACTATGTAGGACTCTGGGACATAACTGTTGGTGTAGGCACAAGTTGGGCTAAATTCTGATTTATTTTTACGATTACTTCTCATACCGTAGCATTTCAGTATATCCTCAGGAGTCATATGCTCGGCTCATATGCCCACAGTACTATGCGCTTCAGTTTTCACGGCAGTTTTACAAGAGGGACTGATTCACCAACGATATAAATTGTGTTAGAAGGCGGTTTATGTGTTTGTATGTTGGCAGCGCTATGTAGCGCTCTGCATTGATAACTCTGACAGTGCTGTGCGCACTCTGTAAGAGACTCTCTGTGGCTGGTCGGCTAAATACATTGTTTGCTCTGCAACAAAATCTTTCCTTTGCTAACCACATGCCTATTAGTAGTTAGAGCTTTCAGTAGTTAGAATCTGTTATTTAGCTGGCAGTATTGGTGCTTGGGGCATTGCTGTAGTTCGTGTCATTGCTGTAGTTCGTGTCATGAAGGTTTTCTGTGAGGTAAGTGACATATGTATGGGTCATTATTAGTATTTCTTCTAATTCAGGGCCATTCTTCTGAGTTAATTTTAAAGCAATCAGATCGCGTTACCGTTGACTATGTGGGTAATTAATAAGTAGGAAAAGTTTGAGTTCTGTTAGTCAGGGCAGATTCTGTAGGTCAGATATGAAAACATAAATACAAGCAAAGATACAGTACTTTAGTTTCACTCAGCAGTTTCAGAATTAAATTAAGAATTTTCTATTCTAGACAGAGGTACACAAAAAGTTTACAAGTTTTAATGGGCCTATGATTATCCTTTTTTGTAATCCTGATAGTTCGTTTATTTTAACCATAACAGCATTTAACGATATGCACGCTGACTGCCTTACACAGCTACTTCGTCAGTGCACGACAGGTGACGCAAGTCATGAGGTACGTTGTGTAGAGTTAATATTAAGGAAGAAAACAAACATTAACTAAGGTGGTCGTTGCAATAACGCGATTCGGCTATGTAACAATAGCTTGTTCAGCGTGGTTTCAAGAGTTCTGTACAGAAGCAAAAATTCAAGTCATGTGGTTAAGTTACACGAACACGTTCCACTTCCGTGTAACGCCCACAGATACTATGACTCACAAGCAGGGGGGAACATCACCGAGCGGAGAGACTTCGCGGGATTTTGCTCAGTGGACAGCGTTCGTTTCTTCGACCTGCGAGAAATCTGCCAGCTTTTCCCTTACTCCCACTCAGCCACTCACCCGCCCGTGCTACAACTCTAAATCTTCATCTTCAAGGAAGCGAAACACGTTGCGTGTAGTTTCGTTTCTGGTAATTAAACCTCGCAGAAGCTGCTAATTGTGGCGTGAGAGAAATGCTGAACGTACTGGGAGTGTGGCGAGACTCTCGCTTTCCGTGTCAGCCCCGCCGCCGCCGCCGCATCTTAGCGCTAGAGCAGCGGCCCAGACCTTCACACAACTCAACTCCACTCCACTCCACTCCCAGCTGCACTGCTCCCGTTTCTGGAATCCACAACAGAAACAACAGCAAACTACTACTACTACTACTACTACTACTACTACTAGTGACCGACACCAAAATCTCTATGGGTCACCTACAACACCAAACACTTCCTCCACCACTACCTGCACCGCCACGACCACGACTCCTAGCAATACTACTACTACTACTTCTACTACTACTACTACTACTACAGCTCAGGTGGTGGTGATGATGATTCGGCTTGTATGGGAAACGTAGAAGCGTAGTTCAGAAATGCATGAGACATTCCTGGCTTAATATGGCCTTGGCTTTCCTAAAATCTTCTGCTTTTCTCCGACGGATTCCTTCAACGTGGTTGCCGGAATTCCTTCACGGTCTGAGCCAGGACAGAGTCTCGCGAGACATCGAGCTCTGATCCCCCCCCCTCCCCGCCCCCCGCCACCACCCCGTCGGAGGTTAGAGTCCTCCCTCGGGCATGGGTGTGTGCGTTGTCCGTAGCGTAAGTTAAGTTAGATTAAGTAGTGCGTAAGCTTAGGGACCGATGACCTCAGCAGTTTGGTCCCATAAGACCTTACTACAAATTTCCAAAATTCTGATCTGCCTCTGTTCTTGCTGCGAAACCTTCGTACTGAACATATCCTGCTGCCGTCAACTGTACTTCTTTTATTCTTTTACATGTTTCATCCTATCTGCCATACTTAATGGATGGTCCTACTGTACGCGGTAGACAAAGTGTCCATATAACAGTTACCAACAACGCGCATATTATGATAATTTCCGCATAGTGTCTACTACCTTCACATATAACATACATTATTCTTGAGCATACCTGGGCATAATACTACGATTTAGTTTCCCAAACTGTGGTAACAAAGTTTCAGTCTCGCGTGGAATATTTGAGGAACACTGTAGGCAACTCCATTTAGGGCAACAGGCACTGAATCCACTCGTATGGAAACTCAAAATTAGTTAAAATTGTGTGGCAGGCCGGGATCCAGATAATCCACACCATCACCCCAAACTACCACTACCTCTCTCTTACCAGTCTAAATTCGGTAGTGTTTTTTCGACTACCGCTACGAGCTAATGCTCCTGAGATATAAATATGTTGCTGTGATTTTCGGTCCGAGGATTGGCCTGGTACAGTTCTCCATGTCATCATCCCATCCTGCCATCCTGTGCAAGCCTCTTCATCTTTGAATAACTACAGCAGCCTACACCCGTTTCAAACTGCTTACTGTCTTCACGCCTATGTCTGCCTCCACAATTTTTACCCCTCTCCCTGCGTCAGTTACCAAACTGGCTATTCTTTGACGCCCCAGGATGTGTCCTATCAACTGATCCCTTCTGTTACTCTTTACGAAACTGTGCTGCTAGGGTTAAATAAAACGTCCTATTGAGTTTTGTTTTCGCCGTTGTACGCAGATTAATGAGGAATGAATAATATATACTAAGAGTTAAAAGGACTTTAGGAGTAAATCTAGTGGGAAATATTTGTGAGTTGTGAACCTACCGGCTGTAAAAGCATTGAAAATAATACTGTCATTTTGTAAAGGATTCTACCTCGCTCAAGCAGAAGTTTGTACGTCTTTCATCCATACAGTGAACTGCCATTACAATGATTTGCGCAATGGCCGTTCTGTGAAAGTAGACATCAAAGTGTGCTGCTCTAAAGGTCTCGGATCATTTGCGTTAATTGGAGAAGTGCTGGACCACGGCCGGTGTACGGAACCGCCTCCACGTTTCGCTGCGGCGACAGCTGGTTTTGCAGGGCCGGTGGAAGGTGGCTGCTTGGGCGGCCATCGCGCGCTCTGTTTGCAGACATTCTGTAAGTGCCACGGAATCTTGCGTCAAGATGACAAGTAATCAATAGGAGCGCGGCCCGCCGGTCTGCCTACGATTTCACGAATGGATAAATCTGGAATTCAAGGTAGCAGAGTATAACGTAGCAGGACTCCAGCTGGATTTCATGCGAAATACACTATTTATGGAGATTGAAAAAGACAACTTGTGGAAAGAGTGGTGGCAGATAACGGCGGAAAGAGGCAAGTTGGACATTCTGACGGTTCTCTCTGTGACGCACCTGTATTACATGCGGCATACGGAATTATAACTGTGAGGGTTTTCAACTTCTCGCTCGAAGTCGCGAATGAAACAACTGCGACTACTTTGCACAGTTTGGAAAAGTATTTTCGCCAAACAATAAAAAATAGGGTGCTGCAATTATGTATAAAGTAGACAAAGGCGTCAGGGGCATTAGAATAGTTTCGGAAAGAGACATATCCACGTGTTCCTAACTATGGCCGGACATACGGTTATCATTTCATGCCATAGACTGCAATACGTACGAGGGCGTCCTGGAAGCTAACGCCTCCAAATTTTTATGTGAAAACTGTTAAAGCTAGCTTCTTAAATAAAACGAATATTATTAACACGCTTTGTCTCTGCGTGGCGTGTAACGTTACTGTGCCGGTGCGTGAGAAACGGCGTGCTCTAATCGAGTTTCGATTTCTAAGAAATCGTCCATACGTGGAGAACCCTCTCCTCCAGCATGGGAGTGCCACGACTCACAGGAGCGCTGCGACGCCTGCAACAACCCGGTGCCCTCGGTTCGTTCGCATCGATCATCCTCCATACAGTCCCGACTTTGCCCCATCCGCTCTGTTTCTAGAACTTAGACAACATCTTCGACGTCTTCACTTCGATAATGATGAAGCGGAGCAAGCGGAGGTGACGTTGTGGCTCCGTCGAACAGAGTCAAACATTCTGTAGTGACTGCATCAAGAAACTGCTCTCTCGAAGGGAGAAAAATGTTCGTCGCCAGGCTGACTATGCCGAGAAATAAATAGGTAGGCATGAAGAATGAAGATCGTTATTTTACTTACGTTTGTGTTTATTTAAAAAGCTAAAGAGATTTCGCATAAAAAGATTTGAAGCCATTACTCGTCAGCAAGTCCTAGTAATTCGCCCGACCATATACTTGGAAATCGTGTGAAAAGAAAGCCAGTACAACTTTCTCGCGACACTGCAACAACATAAGAGGCAGTGGCGCGTGCCACCAGCCCCAGGAATCTCAGATGGGCAGCCGACCGACACAGCGAGGGCAGCGCAAGGAAAACCGAACACACTTGCGTCACGGCGCGGTCCCTCCAAGTGCCCACCGACGGTGCGCACGACGACAGACAACGCAGCAGACGGCTGCACCGCTGCGAGCAGACGAGCTACCAGTCAGTCGAGCGACGCCCGGACCTTCAGCCGCTGTTAAAGCCGTAGACGCCACGGAGGTGTCCAAAATAACAATTGCAGACGAAAACAGCGAACCAACGTGACAGTCTGAAAGATCTACACGGACAGCGGGAAGCAGGAGACGTAAGAAACAAGGACGAGAGAAAAACATCAACTGCGCAGCTCCAGGCGGTAGCACAGAGTAGTAGTAGTAGTAGTAGTAGTTGTTGTTGTTGTTGTTGTTGTTGTTGTTGTTGTCTTCAGTCCTGAGACTGGTTTGATGTAGCTCTCCATGCTACTCTATCCTGTGCAAGCTTCTTCATCTCCCAATATGTACTGCAGCCTACATCCTTCTGAATCTGGTTAGTGTATTCATCTCTTGGTCTCCCTCTACGATTTTTACCCTCCACACTGCCCTCCAATACTAAATTGGTGATCCATTGATGCCTCAGAACATGTCCTACCAACCGATCCCTTCTTATTGTCAAGTTGTGCCACACACTCCTCTTCTCCCCAATCCTATTCAATACTTCCTCATTAGTTACGTGATCTACCCTCCTTGCCATTGCCAGTCTACATCCTCTCTACTTCGACCATCATCAGTTATTTTGCTCCCCAAATAGCAAAACTCCTTTACTACTTTAAGTGTATCATTTCCTAATCTAATTCCCTCAGCATCACCCGACTTAATTCGACGACATTCCATTATCCTCGTTTTGATTTTGTTGATGTTCATCTTATACCCTCCTTTCAAGACACTATCCATTCCGTTCAACTGCTCTTCCAAGTCCTTTGCTGTCTCTGACAGAATTACAATGTCATCAGCGAACCTCAAAGTTTTTATTTTTTCTCCGTGGATTTTAATTCCTACTCCGAATTTTTCTTTTGTTTCCTTTACTGCTTGCTCAATATACAGATTGAATAACATCGGGGAGAGGCTACAACCCTGTCTCACTCCCTTCCCAACCGCTGCAGTGTACAAAGCGCAAACTGGCCGAGCCGCTTGTCAGTCGACTGAAGACAAGTGCCACCGAGCACGACGCCGCCGCCGCCTCTCTCGACAACCTGCTGCGCGGCACAGAGTGAGACACGCACCGCCGACAGGGAGACTCCAAAGAAATACGTCTGGGCAGACGACCCAAAAGATCAATCAAACACTCAAACCTGAAAGCGATTTCACAACTCACAGTTACAGTTGTTCTACAAATCAACATATGGGAATGGAAATTTGTGGTTTAATCTGACTTACACTAACTTACGCTGAGGACATCACACACACACACACACACACACCCATGCCCGAGGAAGGACTCGAACCTCCGACAGGGGGAGCCGCGCGGATCGTCAGAAGATGCCCCAGACCGCGCGGCCAACATATGGACTCATTTATGTTGTGTAGCGTAGCGTTTTACGTGCTTTTAGTTTTACTTTGAATAACATACGTCGATTAATTACAACCACCTCAGATCGAAAATGTAACTACTAACAGTGAACGAATAAACAGTCCAGCTTAACTCAGATTTTAATATACAGGGTGTTACAAAAAGGTATGGCCAAACTTTCAGGAAACATTCCTCACACACAAATAAAGAAAAGATGTTATGTGGACATGTGTCCGGAAACGCTTAATTTCCATGTTAGAGCTCACTTTAGTTTCGTCAGTATGTACTGTACTTCCTCGACTCACCGCCAGTTGGCCCAATTGAAGGAAGGTAATGTTGACTTCGGTGCTTGTGTTGACATGGGACTCATTGCTCTACAGCACTAGCATCGAGCACATCAGTACGTAGCATCAACAGGTTAGTGTTCATCACGAACGCGGTTTTGCAGTCAGTGCAATGTTTACAAATGCGGAGTTGGCAGATGCCCATTTGATGTATGGATTAGCACGGGGCAATAGCCGTGGCGCGGTACGTTTGTATCGAGACAGATTTCCAGAACGAAGGTGTCCCGACAGGAAGACGTTCAAAGCAATTGATCGGCGTCTTAGGGAGCACGGAACATTCCAGCCTATGACTCGCGACTGGGAAGTCCTAGAACGACTAGGACACCTGCAATGGACGAGGCAATTCTTCGTGCAGTCGACGATAACCCTAATGTCAGCGTCAGAGTAGTTGCTGCTGTACAACGCAACGTTGACCACGTCACTGTATGGAGGGTGCTACGGGAGAACCAGTTGTTTCCGTACCGTGTACAGCGTGTGCAGGCACTATCAGCAGCCGATTGGCCTCCACGGGTACACTTCTGCGAATGGTTCATCCAACAATGTGTCAATCCTCATTTCAGTGCAAATGTTCTCTTTACGGATGAGGCTTCATTCCAACGTGATCAAATTGTAAATTTTCACAATCAACATGTGTGGGCTGACGAGAATCCGCACGCAATTGTGCAATTACGTCATAAACACAGATTTTCTGTGAACGTTATGGCAGGCATTGTTGGTGATGTCTCGATTGGGCCCCATGTTCTTCCACCTACGCTCAATGGAGCACGTTATCGTGATTTCATACGCGATACTCTACCTGTGCTGCTAGAACATGTGCCTTTACAAGTACGACACAACATGTGGTTCATGCACGATGGAGCTCCTGCAAATTTCAGTCGAAGTGTTCGTACGCCTCTCAACAACAGATTCGATGACCGATGGATTGGTAGAGGCGGACCAATTCCATGGACTCCAAGCTCTCCTGACCTCAACCTTCTTGACTTTCATTCATGGGGGTATTTGATAGCTCTTGTCTACGCAACCCCGGTACCAAATATAGAGACTCTTCGTGCTCGTATTGTGGACGGCTGTTATACAATACGCCATTCTCCAGGGCTGCATCAGCGCATCAGGGATTCCATGTGACGGTGGGTGGATGCATGTATCCTCGCTAACGGAGGACATTTTGAACATTTCCTGTAACAAGGTGTTCGAAGTCACGCTGGTACATTCTGTTGCTGTGTGTTTCCATTCCATGATCAATGTGATTGGAAGAGAAGTAATAAAATGAGCTCTAACATGGAAAGTAAGCATTTCCAGACACATGTCCACATAACATATTTTCTTTCTTTGTGTGTGAGGAATGTTTCCTGAAAGTTTGGCCGTACCTTTTTGTAACACTCTGTATTTTGTCTGTAAAGTTGTGATGCAAGATTTTAAAGCAGCCTCCAATTGAACCTCACGGGTATTCTATCCTTTCAGTAAACATATACAAAAGAACAGCGCATTATAAGGTATTAGCACTACCAGACTTAATCGTCTATACCAGAACAGACGTCATGTTATTACGGGCGGGAACAAATGATGGCAATAAAAAGATATTGGTCCGTTGCGCTCACGTAAGTACAGACCGTGAAACAAAATATGGAACCTATATTTTAGTCAAACCGCACCTACAAGTCGCACATGTAACTGCTTCACCTAGCAGACGAGGAACTGCTTGCACGATCACAACACGCGCCTTGTTAACATCTCTGCGCCGTCAGGCGCGGTCGTTTCGTCAGTACAGAAATTTTGCGAACTGTTCTAAAGCCACATTTGAGCGAGGAGACTGTGTGCTATCGGAAGAAGACCAGGTCCTCACGGCAAACCAATGTCGCGAACTGCAGACTCTGGTGGACAAATTGTACCTCGCGGACACGTGGCGGAATCTCCGCCCACGCCACACAGAGATGAACTTCCATTACCCACGACGACGAAGCAGAATCGACAGTCTCTACATATCACGGTCCTGTTCCCACCAAACAGCCAGTTCCACAGACCACCGAACTTCTGCCGCGTACATCTTCCTAGCATAGTGAAATACGCCCGCCAGGGAGTCGAGAAACTAACCAGGCAACATCTCCAAGACTCCAGTCCTCGTAGTATGATTTTCATTTTGTGGGAACAGAGTTTGCAGAAAGAAGTGACGTACAGCAGTACTTTGATGCGGTGGTCTTTTGTGCGATACCGCCAACACGACAAGCTACTCTCAACTACAGCACAGGAAAAGCTTTCTGGCGAAGAAGCTCTTCGGAATTCTGCGTGTAGTGCCTGCGACGCGCGGTAAAGAAGCAGACACAGTTATGTTGACACAAATAATCGAGGACAAAGCGAAATAGTTGCATGTAAAAGAATCACGCACGCAGAGGATGGCACTGAGAAGTCTACCGCTAGGTTCTTTCGACGTAGAAGGCGTATCGATACACAAAATATATCGCGAGAGAACTAGGGAAGGACAGAAGGAAAACACAGAGTTATGCAAGCGGAACGAGGATAGCATCGGAACACAGCACGCCATTTAACACGAAATACGGTTATGTCTTACAGAACATTTCCAGAGGAAAATGAAAAGAACGCGACTGCTTGTCTGCTGCGAATGAGTCTATGTGATTGCCGTAAGCTTAGTGACAACAGTGCATCCTAATTTAAGTTATACAATATAGCACTGAACATGGTCACTCAGTGACAGAAAATCGATTTTGCGATAGTAAAAAATATACGACCAATGCTGTCTCTTTTTTCAAGTATTCCACGAATGTGTTATCTCCAGAGGTTTTCCAGATGTATGGCCCGCATGATCACGTGATGTGAATCCACGTGACATTTGGCTCCGGGTATATCCAAAAGAATGCGTTTACCAGGGGCACGTTCGATCTCTCTGTGATCTGAAGGCCAGTATACAGCAACTCGTTGCTCATGTTTCACACGAACTGCAGCGATCAACTCTTGACCACGTCGTTTTACGGATGAAGTAACTCGTCGACGTCTCCGACGTTCATACTGAACAAACTGTAGATGCGGAGATTAATAATAAAATCAACATTATACTTTCTCACTTATTTGCCCTTCCAGCCTACGTCCCGTTCCTATCCCGTTTCATATGGTAACATTTCCGTAGGCGTTTCTTGCATTCAAAGGCCCAGATGTCCACCTGGTGGCCAAAATTGGAATTATTTTTTTTCTGGCGTAAATCTGTTCCTTATTAATGCATTATAATATCTATCAAGTTTCACTTTCATACGATAATTAAGCCCGTACTCGACCGTTGTGAGTATCTGTACTTCAGTTGTAGCCATCAGATACTGTACGGCAAACAAGGAGTAGTGAGTGCACACTTCCGAGAATAGATATGCATCTGACCTCACCGTTTACTAGTAGACTGTAAGAAACATACGTAAATTTCATATCATACGACACAGAAGACGTCACAATTCACAGAGCCGATTTCGTTTCTTGTAGTATGCAGTTGGCAGGGGGGAATCTCTAATGGATTTATCATTCTCCGTGGTCACTGTGCACTTCCCTATTATATCGGCAGACATTTCTAGCCTACATTTGTCGCATACCAGTGCTCACCTATAGCTGGGAGCTGGTTCTGGGAAAAACCTCCGAGGTGAGCTTCTGTCCAGCCAGTGGCACAGACGGAGATACTATCACAGAAATTCCACCTCATGTGCTAGTGTTTGATTTACAGATATTCTCGAGAAATTATTCGAGAAACATTAGTTATTGGACGTTTCCTGTTGAGTTTAAGGGTGGAGTGGGGTTAACTGGATAAAAAAAAAATAACCAGTGGGTTTAACGAGGTGCTGATGATTCATAGCTGCATGAGTGGCGTTCCGGTCCCGGAGCACGAAGGTTCGCTCGTGTTCCGCCGGTAGCACCCGGCACCAGCCGGCACCCGGCCTTCGCGCTTTCGGCGCACCCGGATCAACCACCAATGATTACGCACGACGTGGAGGTTCGCGAAATGGGCCTGACGTATTGTGAAATTAACCATGTACGTTGGAATGCGACTTACTAATTCCTTCCTGTCATCTGTAATTCCTAGAAAATATCATGTCCCTAAATAGGTCTGTTTTGCACGAGGAATTCCAACTATTCACAAAGATTTATTTCTGTTTGTTAAATATTGTTGAAATACCGCGATAGCCAGAAGGTAGGTGGGGGAATGGTGATTGGCTGGATTAGCTAATAAACGCGTAATGCTTTAAAACACATTTATTACAGGTAAAATTTCCCGGACGATAAATAGCATATTAATCGTACCTTTAACTGATCACGTCCTCACTGGACTTAAAAAAAACAAGCATTACAGAAGGAAACACAGTTCTTTTAAACACTGAATTGCTCAGATAACTTAAAATTCCAGAAAATGATTGCAAATACAAGCCAAAAGATCGTTACGTTGGCGAAATTTACTAGTGACCAAAATAAAGTTGCAAGACACTAACAAAGTTAAAACCTTACATAAAATTCCATTAAATGAGTTACTTCCTGAGCCACTTAAAGAATTAAAATTTACGTATCAGTAAGGCCGCCCGTTGTCTCAAGAATTACGGGAACGCCAGACTAGGCACCACGCCCAGAAGCAGCGGACGTAGCTGCTGGCATCAAACGAAGTAGCGGTAATGAGGGACCACTAAGCCATGACGTACATAACGCTCGTCAGCCATCACTGCAAGCTCTAGGATTTTCAAGCACAATTGTTAAGGTAAGCCGGCCGAGGTGGCCGAGCGGATCTAGGCGCTACAGTCTGGAACCGCGCGACCGCTACGGTCGCAGGTTCGAATCCTGCCTCGCGCATGGATGTGTGTGATGTCCTTAGGTTAGTTAGGTTTAATTAGTTCTAAGTTCTAGGCGACTGATAACCTCAGAAGTTAACTCCCATAGTGCTCAGAGCCAAACTTCCTGAGTGGCTTTACATTAAATTCAATAATGTGTGCACTTTTGCAGCGCAAAAATAAAAATTCATGAGATAATTTAAAAATAAAAAGAAACTAAACTGATTTTATAATAATTTTCGGTGATTCCCGTGTTATTCATGTAGAATGGGAAACTAATGGAACATATGAGTCTATTTACGCTTATTTTTCACTTGCAAGGAAGATTGGAATTAACGCCCAGTCGACGTCGAGGTCATTAGTAAGGGGATGGCGCCAAGCAAAGGAAAGGAAGTCGGCTGTGCCCTTTCAAAGAAACGGTCCCGGCATTTGTCTGAAGCGATGTACGGAAATCACGGAAAACATAAACCTGGATCGCCGGACGCGGGATGGAACCGTCGCCCTATCAGTGTACTAACCACTGCGCCACCTCGCTCGATTATTTTTCAGTTAATGGCTTGCTTTACTGCGTAACATGCGCCCCTAATTTGTTTTATTAGAAAAGACTCGTTTGAGAGAGGGAAAAATCAGACGTAGAATAAACTTTCCATTATCTCAGTAACAGTAAGAGAAACTCAGGCAATAACTACACTCCTGGAAATGGAAAAAAGAACACATTGACACCGGTGTGTCAGACCCACCATACTTGCTCCGGACACTGCGAGAGGGCTGTACAAGCAATGATCACACGCACGGCACAGCGGACACACCAGGAACCGCGGTGTTGGCCGTCGAATGGCGCTAGCTGCGCAGCATTTGTGCACCGCCGCCGTCGGTGTCAGCCAGTTTGCCGTGGCATACGGAGCGCCATCGCAGTCTTTAACACTGGTAGCATGCCGCGACAGCGTGGACGTGAACCGTATGTGCAGCTGACGGACTTTGAGCGAGGGCGTATAGTGGGCATGCGGGAGGCCGGGTGGACGTACCGCCGAATTGCTCAACACGTGGGGCGTGAGGTCTCCACAGTACATCGATGTTGTCGCCAGTGGTCGGCGGAAGGTGCACGTGCCCGTCGACCTGGGACCGGACCGCAGCGACGCACGGATGCACGCCAAGACCGTAGGATCCTACGCAGTGCCGTAGGGGACCGCACCGCCACTTCCCAGCAAATTAGGGACACTGTTGCTCCTGGGGTATCGGCGAGGACCATTCGAAACCGTCTCCATGGAGCTGGGCTGCGGTCCCGCACACCGTTAGGCCGTCTTCCGCTCACGCCCCAACATCGTGCAGCCCGCCTCCAGTGGTGTCGCGACAGGCGTGAATGGAGGGACGAATGGAGACGTGTCGTCTTCAGCGATGAGAGTCGCTTCTGCCTTGGTGCCAATGATGGTCGTATGCGTGTTTGGCGCCGTGCAGGTGAGCGCCACAATCAGGACTGCATACGACCGAGGCACACAGGGCCAACACCCGGCATCATGGTGTGGGGAGCGATCTCCTACACTGGCCGTACACCACTGGTGATCGTCGAGGGGACACTGAATAGTGCACGGTACATCCAAACCGTCATCGAACCCATCGTTCTACCATTCCTAGACCGGCAAGGGAACTTGCTGTTCCAACAGGACAATGCACGTCCGCATGTATCCCGTGCCACCCAACGTGCTCTAGAAGGTGTAAGTCAACTACCCTGGCAAGCAAGATCTCCGGATCTGTCCCCCATTGAGCATGTTTGGGACTGGATGAAGCGTCGTCTCACGCGGTCTGCACGTCCAGCACGAACGCTGGTCCAACTGAGGCGCCAGGTGGAAATGGCATGGCAAGCCGTTCCACAGGACTACATCCAGCATCTCTACGATCGTCTTCATGGGAGAATAGCAGCCTGCATTGCTGCGAAAGGTGGATATACACTGTACTAGTGCCGACATTGTGCATGCTCTGTTGCCTGTGTCTATGTGCCTGTGGTTCTGTCAGTGTGATCATGTGATGTATCTGACCCCAGGAATGTGTCAATAAAGTTTCCCCTTCCTGGGACAATGAATTCACGGTGTTCTTATTTCAATTTCCAGGAGTGTATAATTACATACGATTTTTGAGAGATATTCTTCACGATTCTCTTTATCTTGGTGAAAAGAACTTGTGTCCGTAGTTTATAATGACCCACACGAAAAAAATGTTGCGAAAGTTACATGCGTTCGATACAGGGGTTAAACAAAAATGCGGTAACGCCGCGAGAAATGCGTAACTGATAATAAATGCAGGTGCGCGGCCAAGCCTGCAGGTTGCGCTGTTGCATCTGAGCACGAACGGCTCCTATACAATGTCCTCGAAACGTTTCAAGTATCAGCCGAGGTCAGAATAATGTTATGTGTAGTTGTGAGTGCATTTTATTTGGGCAACTTGGATTCGAACATGGAGAAAATTGTTGGTGGTCGTATGGTGGGTGCTTTCGTAACTAAAGTAGCCAAAATGTTAGGTGTTTCAAGAGGTAGCATATCCAAGTTCTGTGCCGAATAATAGGAAAGCGGAAACAAATCAACCGCTGAGGCACAACGCGGACGAAAGGGTGTCTTGCGTGATCGTGACATGCGATCGTTGAAGAGGATAGTGACAAAGGGGGGAAAAAAAGGTCTCACTCGCCAAACCTATTAGCGCCACATCATCACGAAGGGAGCTGCATAAAAAGGGGAAATGCAGGGCGAGCTGGAATTCGAAAACCCCTCATAAGTTATGCTACTGCTGGTAGCAGGAAAAGGTGTTGCCGAAGTAATAAAACCAGGACTATGGAGCAGTGGAAGGAAGTCATTTGATCGGATGATTCTTGTTTCACAGTTTCCAACTTCTGGCTGCGTTTACGTCACAAGAGCGAAACGTGCCAGGGGTTCGGCGATGGTTTGGGCATCCACATCGCGGTATTCCATGGTCTCCATAGTTACACTGTAAGGTTGCTTTAGTGATACGGATTATGTGACCATTTTCGATGGTACGCCGACCCTATGGTACAATATGTTTTCCCCATTGGTGTTGCTGACTTCCAAGACGACAGGGCCAATGTTCACACATTAGTGCAGGACTGGTTTAATGGGAATTGGGAATGAGGATGAACTATCGCACTTCCCCTGGTCACCAGTCACCTCATCTCAATATGACTGAACTCTTTTGCTCAACTTTGAACACAAGTGTGCGTGATTGCTTTCGATCTCCAGTGGTGTTACCTGATGTTGTCACAATTTTGCAGGAAGAATGGCGCAAGATCGTCTTGAAAACCATACACGACCTGTATTTATGCATTAGGGAACGAATGTAATATATTTTGAATACCAACTGGTACTCCGTAAGGCATCTTAATCTGTTGTCCACTCCCTGTATGTTCATTCAGTCACTACTGGTTGTGAGGTAGGTACTTCATTTTAGAATTATCTAGATATCTTTAGTTGTAGAAATAAATTTACCCAATCGATGTGTTGAGCATGGTCGATCGTATACTAATTCATGGGGCCGGCCGCGGTGGCCGTGCGGTTCTAGGCGTTGCAGTCCGGAACCGCGGGACTGCTGCGGTCGCAGGTTCGAATCCTGCCTCGGGCATGGATGTGTGTGATGTCCTTAGGTTAGTTAGGTTTAAGTAGTTCTAAGTTCTAGGGGACTGATGACCACAGATGTTAAGTCCCATAGTGCTCAGAGCCATTTGAACCATTTGAACTAATTCATGCATCATGATTTGCATAATTGTACCTGAAATGAACGATCAGTTGTCTGTGATATTAATAAACGATTCATTGGCGTGAAGTGAGAAACATAGTCGCAAACGTAGGTCAGCGTAATAAAAATATGTTACACCTCATAAGTAAGTGTGTCACTTATTCGTATATGAACCTTGTATCTTATGTATCATTATACCGCTTTTGTAACAGGCCAGCTAAATGACAACATGTAGCCTTGGGGTAACACTGTAAATTACGTTTAGTGTCAGTAATACATTTGTGGTGTCACCGCCAGACACCACACTTGCTAGGTGGTAGCCTTTAAATCGGCCGCGGTCTGCTAGTATACGTCGGACCCGCGTGTCGCCACTGTCAGTGATTGCAGACCGAGCGCCGCCACACGGCAGGTCTAGAGAGACTTCCTAACACTCGCCCCAGTTGTACAGCCTACTTTGCTAGCGAAGCTACACTGACAAATACGCTCTCATTTGCCGAGACGATAGTTAGCATAGCCTTCAGCTACGTCATTTGCTACGACCTGGCAAGGCGCAATTACCAGTTTATATTGAGATTGTAATTATGTATCATCAAGAGCGATGTTCTCCAATTATGGATTAAAGTTAAGTATTCCACAAGCTATGTACTATTTTTGGCTACTATAATTCCTTGTCATTTTCCAGACCTCACGCCAGCCTGCGTGAGCTTAAACGCGTGCCTTTCGGCTTCCTCCAAACTCCGTGAATTGGCTCCTGCCAATTCACAACAACATTTACCCATCATAAATGATAAATGCGGCCCCCCCACCTCCCTCCCCCCTCCATCGGACACACAACAAACGTGCAGACGATAAGGAATCTCGTCCGTTACTTCTGTGAGCAGGTCTGGTGCTACTGCATTCACTGCTGCTGCTATGCCGCGGCGCAGATCAAACAAAGTTGCTGGAAGAGTAGCCAAATAGACAGTCCTCCATAAATTCCCGCCAAAAAAAAAATAAAATAAAAATGGCAAGATTCGTACTTGACTTACGAAATTCGACGTGTGGTCCCGTGTGACTTAAATGGCACGTCACAGTTGTAACAGAACTGCATCTGTCGAAAAGGAGAACGCGAAACGCCTGTTGTTGTTGCATTATTCCTGTTTCTACTCTGCGCACGTAATGTAAAGAACGGACAAGCAAGCTAGCGGCGCCAGAAAGGCGCCTCCTGCTAACCAGATGAATCGGCAACTTACAAATCGTGCTAATTTACGAAAGTTAAAATTCATCCTAAGTTTCTATCTCCATTCAGTTGGAAGATACGGGCTTGTGAAATAAACTTTGTCCGCCCAGGCCTCGGAAGGCCCAACGGTACGGGCCGAGCGTCGTGTTATCCTTCGCCGGATGCAGATATGAAGGGGCATGCGTTCAGCACGCGTCTCTTCCGGCCATAGTCAGCTTTCGTGGCCAAAACCGCTTCTTCTCAGTTCAAGCAGCTCTTCAACTGGCCTCGCAAGGGCTGCGTGCGCTCTGGTTACCGTCAGCGCTCGGCAAGACGCGGACTGTCACCCACCCAAGTGATAGCCCAGCCCGACAGCTCTTAGCTTCGGCAGTCTAACGGAAACCGGTGTTACCACTGCGGCGAGGCCTTTGCCAGACTTCCGAAACAGAATGAATCTGTTTTAGTGCGCTACTACTTTTTTCCAAAATGACTGCGTGTTCTAAAAAGTTTAATCAACGCTTTGCATGCGAAACGGACGTATACTCCAAGGAAAATGTCGTTTATGTGGTATGGCTCAAAAGAAACATCATCGATGCTGCAAATTTGTGTTATTACCAATTACACTGATGAGCCAAAACCTTATTAACACTGTCCACCGCGCCCGGCTTTCCGGGTTCGATTTCCGGCGGGGTCAGGGATTTTCTCTGCCTCGTGATGACTGGGTGTTGTGTGATATCCTCAGGTTAGTTAGGTTTAAGTAGTTCTAAGTTCTAGGGGACTGATGACCATAGATGTTAAGTCCCATAGTGCTCAGAGCCATTTGAACCATTTTTGAACTCTGTCCACCGAGAGCTTAAATGACCCTTGGTAATCCTTATAATGACGATATCGGCTGCAAATCGGGAAATCCTAAGCGACTTTGACAGATTGTTATGACCTGGCGCATCGGAACGAGCATCTCCGAAACGGGAAAGTTGGTCGTTTGTTCGCGTACTTGTAACGTCCCCCTTCCCTTCTGTCGACAGTGTTAGAAATATACACTCCTGGAAATGGAAAAAAGAACACATTGACACCGGTGTGTCAGACCCACCATACTTGCTCCGGACACTGCGAGAGGGCTGTACAAGCAATGATCACACGCACGGCACAGCGGACACACCAGGAACCGCGGCGTTGGCCGTCGAATGGCGCTAGCTGCGCAGCATTTGTGCACCGCCGCCGTCAGTGTCAGCCAGTTTGCCGTGGCATACGGAGCTCCATCGCAGTCTTTAACACTGGTAGCATGCCGCGACAGCGTGGACGTGAACCGTATGTGCAGTTGACGGACTTTGAGCGAGGGCGTATAGTGGGCATGCGGGAGGCCGGGTGGACGTACCGCCGAATTGCTCAACACGTGGGGCGTGAGGTCTCCACAGTACATCGATGTTGTCGCCAGTGGTCGGCGGAAGGTGCACGTGCCCGTCGACCTGGGACCGGACCGCAGCGACGCACGGATGCACGCCAAGACCGTAGGATCCTACGCAGTGCCGCAGGGGACCGCACCGCCACTTCCCAGCAAATTAGGGACACTGTTGCTCCTGGGGTATCGGCGAGGACCATTCGCAACCGTCTCCACGAAGCTGGGCTACGGTCCCGCACACCGTTAGGCCGTCTTCCGCTCACGCCCCAACATCGTGCAGCCCGCCTCCAGTGGTGTCGCGACAGGCGTGAATGGAGGGACGAATGGAGACGTGTCGTCTTCAGCGATGAGAGTCGCTTCTGCCTTGGTGCCAATGATGGTCGTATGCGTGTTTGGCGCCGTGCAGGTGAGCGCCACAATCAGGACTGCATACGACCGAGGCACACAGGGCCAACACCCGGCATCATGGTGTGGGGAGCGATCTCCTACACTGGCCGTACACCACTGGTGATCGTCGAGGGGACACTGAATAGTGCACGGTACATCCAAACCGTCAACGAACCCATCGTTCTACCATTCCTAGACCGGCAAGGGAACTTGCTGTTCCAACAGGACAGTGCACGTCCGCATGTATCCCGTGCCACCCAACGTGCTCTAGAAGGTGTAAGTCAACTACCCTGGCCAGCAAGATCTCCGGATCTGTCCCCCATTGAGCATGTTTGGGACTGGATGAAGCGTCGTCTCACGCGGTCTGCACGTCCAGCACGAACGCTGGTCCAACTGAGGCGCCAGGTGGAAATGGCATGGCAAGCCGTTCCACAGGACTACATCCAGCATCTCTACGATCGTCTCCATGGGAGAATAGCAGCCTGCATTGCTGCGAAAGGTGGATATACACTGTACTAGTGCCGACATTGTGCATGCTCTGTTGCCTGTGTCTATGTGCCTGTGGTTCTGTCAGTGTGATCATGTGATGTATCTGACCCCAGGAATGTGTCAATAAAGTTTCCCCTTCCTGGGACAATGAATTCACGGTGTTCTTATTTCAATTTCCAGGAGTGTATGACACAGACACAACCGTACCAGTTGCTGTGCTCTGATGTCGAACCAAACTTGTGCACGTTCTCTTGTGGCCATGCGTGCCGTAAGACGGTCATCCTGTGTCTCAGTCAAATAGTTCAGTGCAGTACCCGCTCGTTGCTGCTTACTGCTGTTACTGGTTGCGCACTTGCATTAGTGCCTCAGCGTTGTACTATCTACAACTTAGATGCGCGATCATTATACCCCTTTTCGAATTAGTCGCGTACGTATAATGTACATACCTTTTAACGACAGAGTCCTACTGGCAAGTGTTTACACGTTTCCTCTTCGTTTGCTGGCTCTTCATTGGCATAGCCTGGTGCAAAACACGCCTTTCCGTTCCTCGCGACAAGCCGATGCTTTTCCTTCGGTTTGCAAGTTTAACAAACTTTATCGTATAATAATTGCACTCGTCAACGAAATTACTTTAAAGTTAACTGGTGATCGTAAATGACTGTTCCTAGATTTCTTCCACTGTACGCAAAGCTCCCTGTTTTTTGCTGTACAATACCATTTGTGATGTTGACCGCCTGCCACCCGTGTTATTCAACGCCATAAGAACAGGGACCTTCGGATCGTACACGAACGCTGGGCTATTCATTTGACGTGTAACTGAGAGTTCCACGAAGACACAGTTCATTGTGATGAAACTGGAGAAGTCGTATTACAGAGTGTGATTCACAATATGGCGCCAGGCGCAGCGCCCTGGCATACTGAAAAGCGTGGGATGACTAGTCCTTTAACTGTAGTACATTTCTATACCTCTAGAATGGAGAAGCTATATAATATTAGAGCTTGTACGGTAGGCGGAAAACTTGGCATTATCACTAATAATTCGTCCTTGAACAAATTTGCAGACGATGAACAATAGCCTGCATCCATTTCTCAAGCTCATCGCTATATTAAAAATGGAAAAGGTTTCGTGTTTTTGAAGGTTTGTTTAAATCTAGTGTAGTGAAGTTATACTGCGCTGTAGAACAAGTGCCCTCGTGGAGTACGCCTACATCGGATGCATCCAGCTCCGTCGTCACGCAGTGTGGGTAGCATACAACGTAGGCGCTAGGAGATTGTATGTAGCTGCTGACATTCCCATCAGTTTACGGTCAAAGACTTTTTCTCCATTTGTTCTACATTCCTACTGTGTAATAATGAATTCACCTGTGTGATATGCTGCACTCTTCTCTAACTCCATTTTAGCTCCAGATGACGGCAGATGAACGTAATTTTCTTGGAATCGAAGAAGGTGTATGGCAATACATCATGATGATAAATCTAAAATCCAGATGCATTCATTCCTGAATCGCAAGGCACTCTTCTCCGCGTCAAGAAACTCATTTTGAGATAGGAACCTAGTGGTTACATTCGAACAATACATTTTCTTGCTGATACAGTTTACAAGTGCCCACATACACACGATTCGTGATTTCTTTTGTTTTACATTTGTGATTTAGCATAATGTGCTGATGAATGTCTCTACTTGTATTTCCCGCTCGTTCCTTTCGTCCATCATCTCTCTCTCTCTCTCTCTCTCTCTCTCTCTGTGTGTGTGTGTGTGTGTGTGTGTGTGTGTGTGTGTGTGTGTGTGTGTGTGTGTGCGCGCGCGCTCGTGCGTGCGTTTTGAATTCCGTCAAAATAACAGCATTTACATTCGCGACAAACTTTCTGTTGAACTTTGCGTCTTGCAACTTCGGTTGAGACTTTCCGCTGAAGAATTCTCTGACAGCGACATGCACAGGCTTTCTTCCACCAGACACGAATTAATCTTTCCTGTCGCTGCACTGACATACTATCTAAAGAAACTTTTCATATTTTCCTCCGTGTTAGGAAGATATTACAATACAGATCAGCATGGAGAGTTGCATCGTAACGGTATTCAGACTGTAGACAAGGAAGCAGAAGCAGCAACATAACAACAACAATAACACAGTATATAATGAGGAGAAAAGATCTCCATTATCAGATTTCAGAGTCTTCGAGTAGCTACTTCTGAAGCAATTGTAGCAGCATTCCGATCCTTTTCACGGTCGGTTACTCTGCTGCCTACATATGGATCTGAGTACATGATCGTTAACTGTTTACAAAGGTAACTCAGAAGGTTTGTGAGACTTGGTACTGAGCGTAAAATTCAGCCTAATACATTGAATGTTTAAGTTGTACAATAAGTACTCCTTCATCATTTGTTTGTACCTATGGCGTCCTTTTTTAAGTCACCTTTTCACTCGGATAGGGAGGTAACTTGGACATACAGAGCCTACATTCCTCAAATTCCTGATTAGTCATATTAATCGTCCTTAAGCGGCGAGACAAAGTAATTACCTTTGCGCCACAAAAACAAGATTGTCGCTGTCCTAATATAAGTGCCTCAATAATAGGCAGATCATACGCCACGAGTACTTGGAGGTCCGCTCAGATGGTGAAGGAACGATCTTACGACTGTGCATATTCCAGTAGAATGCACCTGCTGGAATACACAGAATGAACTTACATGTTGTACTATAACGAAATTTTAGAAAGAGTACCTGTGAAAATCTTACGAACCCTCTGAATCCTGGAAGTCGAGAAATGAAGGTATCGTGGATTTCGTGGCTGCTGAAGGACAGATGCGAGCGTCGTCATCTTCGCGTGACGCAGGATCTTCGCGCTGTCGATCTGACGACGAGCTACGTGATGGGGGCAGCGCTCTGGTGGTCGGCTGCGGAACTACGTCAACAAGCTGCTGTCGTGCGAAGGATTTCGCGGTATAAAACAAGGAGTGAAGTTGTTATTTGGGGCGGTCGACAATTATGTAAAAGCTCCCGATAAGGGGAGGAAACTTGTCATCTCTTCACACGACAACGGGCAGCTGTTCACTGCAAAGCTCAGTAGACCATCTCGTATACGAAGACAGGTAATTCACACTTCAGACAAGAGAGTCTAATCGTTGGTGAAACACACTAATTAATATTATTCTCATTAATAACCAAATGAGTGTCATAATATCTCCAGCTACAGGCCCGTCGGAGGTTCGAGTCCGCCCTCGGGCATATGTCTGTGTATTGTCCTTAGCGTGATTTAGTTTAAGTTAGATTAAGTAGTGCGTAAGGCTAGGGACCCACGACCTCAGCAATTTAGTTCCATAGGAACTTCCCACGAGCTTCAAACTGATAAATACGCTCCTCTCTCTCTTTTTTTTAAATTCTTTATTCAGAAACTACAAGATTCACATGTGAGTGCAGGCTTTCTCCGCGAATTTCATATATGAAGTCTACACGGGTTGTCAGCCGAGTAGCAGCGTCGTCGTCTCGCAGCAACGTTTCGATGGAATGCGTCTTCATCATCTTCAGGCGAAGTTGCTACGAGACGACGACGCTACTCGGCTGACAACCCGTGAAGACTTCATATACGAGATTCATGTTCAACCCACCACCTAAATACATTAGTGGGTCCTAATTTATACTTACGTTACATATACTGCAGCTGATCTTATTTTGTTACGACAGGAGTGTTAGTGCTACTTCTATTTCCACTATGGGCATTACTAAGTGCTACTGTTACCTTATGCTACATGTTTCTTTTATTGCTATGTTGCTTAGCGTTACTTCACTACTGGTGTGTTTCTTTATATGCTACTTTGTCTATGCTTAAATAATCTACACTACCTGCAGCGTTACAGGTGTGCCAGCGTGTTACAAACCCTCGTTATCGGCCGTGCCCACCGGCCCCGGACACCGGGCTGGCCCAAAATGGCATCGCTGCAGTTCTATCATGGTGGGATTATCCTGTCCTATCCTACATCTAACCTAATTCCTGTTGTCATTTCTGGTGCGTGTCGTGATCGACTGGAATGTGCCCCTCCCCTTAGTGCGAGACGTGGCGGATCCCAGCCGTGAAGCGGAACAGGACAGGTGCACGGAATCTGAATTGGGCTCTATTTATAATTGATTGTTCCATTGAAACTCCGTTAGAACTCTGCTCGATATTTCGTTAGCAAGTTTATTTCGTTAGCAGGTGGTACATGTCGTGATGTGGAAGTTGTTGTCTTAGTTGTGCTGCTACGTCATCGAAGACGGGGCCGCTCATACACCACATGGTCCGGGGTGCCCTGTACGACACCACACTTACACGTTGATGTAGCCCGCTTTCCAAGCCGGCAAAGGTATGCTGGGTAGGGTCCATGTCCAGTAAGAAAGCCTAGCAGTCCTCTTGATGGCTTGATGTATTTCAGCTGTAAATGCTCCTTGATGTTGGGCAGCAACCCATACGTTCTTCGACCCGTTTCATCATTATTCCACTGTTCCTGCCATAACTCCTCCACCTTCTTTTATTTCCAGTTTTATCCTCTACGTGAATCCCCATTATTTCAACTACACTCCTGGAAATTGAAATAAGAACACCGTGAATTCATTGTCCCAGGAAGGGGAAACTTTATTGACACATTCCTGGGGTCAGATACATCACATGATCACACTGACAGAACCACAGGCACATAGACACAGGCAACAGAGCATGCACAATGTCGGCACTAGTACAGTGTATATCCACCTTTCGCAGCAATGCAGGCTGCTATTCTCCCATGGAGACGATCGTAGAGATGCTGGATGTAGTCCTGTGGAACGGCTTGCCATGCCATTTCCACCTGGCGCCTCAGTTGGACCAGCGTTCGTGCTGGACGTGCAGACCGCGTGAGACGACGCTTCATCCAGTCCCAAACATGCTCAATGGGGGACAGATCCGGAGATCTTGCTGGCCAGGGTAGTTGACTTACACCTTCTAGAGCACGTTGGGTGGCACGGGATACATGCGGACGTGCATTGTCCTGTTGGAACAGCAAGTTCCCTTGCCGGTCTAGGAATGGTAGAACTATGGGTTCGATGACGGTTTGGATGTACCGTGCACTATTCAGTGTCCCCTCGACGATCACCAGTGGTGTACGGCCAGTGTAGGAGATCGCTCCCCACACCATGATGCCGGGTGTTGGCCCTGTGTGCCTCGGTCGTATGCAGTCCTGATTGTGGCGCTCACCTGCACGGCGCCAAACACGCATACGACCATCATTGGCACCAAGGCAGAAGCGACTCTCATCGCTGAAGACGACACGTCTCCATTCGTCCCTCCATTCACGCCTGTCGCGACACCACTGGAGGCGGGCTGCACGATGTTGGGGCGTGAGCGGAAGACGGCCTAACGGTGTGCGGGACCGTAGCCCAGCTTCATGGAGACGGTTGCGAATGGTCCTCGCCGATACCCCAGGAGCAACAGTGTCCCTAATTTGCTGGGAAGTGGCGGTGCGGTCCCCTACGGCACTGCGTAGGATCCTACGGTCTTGGCGTGCATCCGTGCGTCGCTGCGGTCCGGTCCCAGGTCGACGGGCACGTGCACCTTCCGCCGACCACTGGCGACAACATCGATGTACTGTGTACGTCCACCCGGCCTCCCGCATGCCCACTATACGCCCTCGCTCAAAGTCCGTCAACTGCACATACGGTTCACGTCCACGCTGTCGCGGCATCCTACCAGTGTTAAAGACTGCGATGGAGCTCCGTATGCCACGGCAAACTGGCGTACACTGACGGCGGCGGTGCACAAATGCTGCGCAGCTAGCGCCATTCGACGGCCAACACCGCGGTTCCTGGTGTGTCCGCTGTGCCGTGCGTGTGATCATTGCTTGTACAGCCCTATCGCAGTGTCCGGAGCAAGTATTGTGGGTCTGACATACCGGTGTCAATGTGTTCTTTTTTCCATTTCCAGGAGTGTATTTTGTCCCTTATCTCTTTTTTCACCAAGTACCATGCCACCTGTTCTCTAATTTTTATATCAAGGGGACAAAGTCCCATAAATACTAGTAGTGCTCCCCCCCCCCCCCCCCCCCCAGAATTGTCCTGTATGCCCCTACAAAATGCATGAGCATATTTCGCTGCACCCTTCTTACGGCAATGGTGCGCATGACCCTCGTGAGCCTGTGCGCCCACACTCCTGACCTGTGTCCTACAATCGAGGTTAGAATACAACTGTGGTATAGTTTTGTAGCGGCACCACCGTTTAGGATAGGGAAAGTTAGTTTTGTGCAATATT
This sequence comes from Schistocerca cancellata, assembly GCF_023864275.1. NCBI lineage: Eukaryota > Metazoa > Arthropoda > Insecta > Orthoptera > Acrididae > Schistocerca > Schistocerca cancellata. The sequence continues at coordinate 14,838,292 of NC_064634.1, forward strand.
CTGAGCACAAGTTACAGCCAAGTGCGGGCCGGATTGCAGTGAGTTACGCATACCAACAGTTGAGAAGTAGAATAGAGGCCACAGGGCCATCAAGTTGCTGAAAGAGTATACGTAGCAGTTTTGCATGTCGCTAATCACAGACAGAAGGGGGACAGCGGCCAACGTAGCACGTTACGAGTAAGTGACGCGAAGCGACGCGTATGGCAAAACAGAGGCGCAGAACCGTGTATAAATAGGTACGGGATTCTAATGAGATTCATTCGAGTGTGGCAGCCCTCCTGGACGGCGGGGCGTGTCACGCCACCAGCTACACGCAGCAACAGATGGGGCGCCAGGGTTCCAGTCCACGGTGGGTCGCTGGTTCGACCCTCTGTGGCCAACGCGTGGTCAGTAGCCAGCCAGAGGCGGGCCGCTCCACGGATCACCGCCGCGGGCAGCCGTCCTGGCTTCCAACACACGCCAGAGGCATCCCGAGGCGAGGGCCGCTGATTCGGACGGCGGATCGCGGGCGCTTGTTGTCGCCGCAGTCTCAGCCACGCCGGAGAGAAGGACACAGCCGGCCGCCTGCAACTCACACCGAGAGGTGCTGAGTCAGCAGGGATGCAGACCACTGATTCGACTGCCGGCATCTTGGCGACTCCGTATTTCCACTGGTGTACAAGGCCGACGCACAGTGCGTGCACAGGTCACTGAGGCACCCATTCCGCGCCAAGCCGTTTCACAGACAGCGAAGTGGTGTCCTCAGCATTGCGGGAGCCAGTGACGCATATCGAGGGGAATGGGGGCACTGTCGTTGGAAACGATAAATCACTTGGAAAGCTCAGATGAGTTTTAATACGGTGCCTTCTGCCTCTGCCCGCTACGTTTGGTGTTGCTGTTACATTCGGTTTCAGAAGTTGCCGCTACGGTTTTATTAAGTTTGGTGGCAAGTGGAAACGTTTCTGTCCGATCCCATTCAAATTACTGAGTGATTCCAGTCATCTTCGTGTTACAGTGTCAGTATGTGACGTATAGTTCCACCTCTCGTCGACGACTACACCTAGATCCTCACGGCGGCGAAGAACTGGTGAGCCGTCTATTCTTACTGTTGGGTTTCTTACGAGTTGTCCATTTAGTAGTAAGTACGTGAACTTGTTAGGTGCTATCGTCTTTTTTGCTGTACGGCACCATGCAGTCGGGATGGATATAGCCATTTCGATTTTCGGCTCTAAGTCTTCTTGCTTCCCACTGTTGAAGAGCAATTCGGGTATGGCGATTGCTTCTTTCAACACGATCGAGCACCTGTTCATATTGCACGGCCTGTGGTGGAGTGGTTACACGACAATAACATCCCTGTAATGGACTGGCCTGCATAGAGTCGTGACCTGCATCCTATAGAACACATTTGGGATGTTTTGGAACGCCGACATCGTGCCAGGCATCACCGACCGACATCGATACCTACTTTTGATCACATAGTGTGTATATATAGCCGCCAAATCGTCACCGTGTCACCACAATGTTTCAGGCTATGGACATAAACCCGGACAGAAGTTGGGAAGAGTGTGTGATGTATCAGCACAGCATGGATTTCAACCTTTTACACAAGGACACAAGCTCTGTAGAATTAATCAATCTATTAATGAACATCAGCTAAGCAGTACAAAACTGTATTATCTTACGTGCGTAAGGCCGATTATACATTAAACCCCGTGCGAACTAGATACACAGCCAGCCGTCACTTTCGGGCAGAGGGGCGGAAAATACACAACAGCACAAGCAGGACACAACCCAGGGCCTCGCACCCGCTACCAGGGCAAACAGCAGGTGCCGTGATAAACAGAAATCAAAATGCAAGTAACTAGCGTGCGGGCTAACGGTATATCGAGTTCTCCTCCCCCCCCCCCCTCCCGACGCAAAACACAAAGCCACTTACAGCAAATAGCCACACTTAAATCTGTGATAAAATCAGAATTAGTTACAATATCCACATACTGTCATTGAAGGACTTCTTGTACTTTGATTAATAGAATCAGTTTCAAACTATTTAAACACACAATAACAACTGGCCTCTCAGTAACTCGTAAGAATTTATGAAACTAGTCATTTATAATGAGACACGTGTCTCTCAGACGCACTGTCACTTCAGATAGAAACATAACAGTAATGTTATTGCATTTCGCAGCAATATATACCCAGGGAAAATTTTATCCGTGTATATCTATAGCAATTGACCAGCTTAACTCCGTCGTGTGATATGAATACAATAACCAGGCGGCACTTAGACAAGGACCAGCCAAACTGTTTTCAATGGTCGTTAACCCTGACAGTAGCAATCTACAAACAATGTTCAAATGGTGCAAATGGCTCTGAGCACTATGGGACTCAGCTTCTGAGCCATAGAAAATAGAACTAGTTAAACCTGACTAACCTAAGGACATCACACACATCCATGCCCAAACCGAGCGAGGTGGCGCAGTGGTTAGACACTGGACTCGCATTCGGGAGGACGACGGTTCAATCCCACGTCCGGCCATCCAGATTTAGGTTTTCCGTGATTTCCCTAAATCACTCCAGGCCAATGCCGGGATGGTTCCTCTGAAAGGGCACGGCCGACTTCCTTCCCCATCCTTCCCTAATCCGATGAGACCGATGACCACGCTGTCTGGTCTCTTTCCCCAAACCAACCAACCAACCAACCATGCCCAAGGTAGGATTCGAACCTGCGACCGTAGCGGTCTCGCGGTTCCAGACTGCAGCGTCTAGAACCGCACGGCCACTTCGGCCGGCTACAAACAGTGTATCAGCACTCCAGACCCTAGTAAATGTTAATCATCACATCACATCACATCACATACAGCTCTCACTAGAACCTTGCACTCTAAGCAAGTTGTAATTAAACACATTCGAGGACAGACTCAGTAGGTGTAGCCACGGACGGCCAAGATAATGAAATCAACAGCACTGAACCCAGTAGTCGATTCCGGCCACAATTTACAGCACAAGCGAGGCCCTCACCCTCTTGCTTGTTCGACGAAGCCGGCCGCCGCAGATCTCGGTGCCAGGAGACGTGCAGGAAGCAAAACACACCAACGGCTCCCCAGGAACGTGACTGCTTGCACGCCTCGGATATTTGCTACGGTGCCGCCACCCGGGTAAACAGCCCGTTTTAGACGTGCTCTTCCTGCTGCAACCCCAGCTTCTGCAGCTCCCTTCGTGCTGTTTTGGTGCTGACAGGGTTCGCAAGTGCGACTTTTAGGTCTCCAGTGACTTTGGCACTTGCTGTCCACCCTTTTTCCCTCACAGTCCCCTTCAGTGGCCTGTGTCACGATTACTCAACACACGCTTTCGTCCGCGCTGTGGCTCAGCTTTGTCCGATTCCCCTGTAGGCCTTCGACACGGTGCTCCTTGAAACGCCAAGCACTTTGGCTACCTTGGTTAAGGAACCGGCCACCACACCAGCACCGACAATGAGCCCACGTTCGGATTCTCTGGCGTCGGACACAACGCAGTCTCACCACGGCTGACACTCGCCGCGTTCTGAGGAAACCGCACAGCCGCCGCTCGTGGTCAAATACGACGTCACAGCCTGCAGGCTTGGCTGCCATCCGAATTTATGTTCAAACATGCATTTCACGCGGTTTCTCCGTACTGCTGTCCAGCCCCTGCATGTCCTTAGGGTTGCACGTAGCGCTCCGACAGTTTCCTACCGACTGGCATTACAGCACAAATCTTACACTTGGAAATCGCGTGGCAGTGCTGACTAGCTGATTTTTTGGTTGCGTAGCTATTACTTGAACGATAAATCGTTCAGTCTCCCTGTGTCATGTACATATGAAAAGAGTGAAGTGTAAGGGACATCACGTCTAGGTGAATTTAAGTTTGAGTATAAGGATCAGTTTTAAATTCCAGTACATTAAACCACCCATCACAGCGACACACTCCCAATTGAAAATTGCTGTGCGCATCTCATCATTGCATATTGTTAGTTACATGTTACATGGGTATGATCACAGTGTACCATAACGACGTGGATCGAATAAAATTACACGATATTACATTAACTAGCCTCAACTTTCGAAGCATGCTATCCTCTTTCAAACAAACAATTAGACCGTATTACAAAAAACGAGTATATACGTCAACCAACATGTGTCCCACAACACCCAATGATTCTCATGCCCCATTCTGTGCATCTGAGTGCTTCACTTCATATCCTTATGTGTGACGGCCACAAGAATTATTTACTTTGCTGAAAAGACAAAGAAGGGCAGCCTTGCAACACGCATCGCAAAGAGCGTGTACATTTTGCCAGACGAACAACATTTCTGCTGCATAAAACTGACGCTGACTATCAATACAGGCGTTTCAGGCAAATGCCGGGATGGTTCCTTTGAAAGGGCACGGCCGATTTCCTTCCCAATCCTTCCCTAACCCGAGCTTGCGCTCCGTCTCTAATGACCTCGTTGTCGACGGGACGTTAAACACTAACCACCACCACCACCACTATCAATACAGGACGACCGACACATTTTCAGCGTGGGAAGTGTACTTGTAGCTGTCCATCGTCGACATTTACATGCAATCTGTCATGGGCTCAAATTGCTGTTAGCCCTAGTCTGCTGATGTTTCGCACTGGACACGAGCTCACCAAACTCTTTCGACCTGGCAGCCTACCCTACTGCAGCGTATACAGGGTGGTCCGTTGATAGTGACCGGGCCAAATATCTCACGAAATAAGCACCAAACGAAAAAATTAGAAAGGACGAAACTTGTCTAGCTTGAAGGGGGAAACCAGATGGCGCTATGGTTGGCCCGCTATATGGCGCTGCCATAGGTCAAACGGATATCAACTGCGTTTTTTTAAATAGGAACCCCAATTTTTAATACGTGTAGTACGTAAACAAATATGAATGTTTTAGTTGGACCACTGTCTTCGCTTTGTGATAGATGGCGCTGTAATAGTCACAAACGTATAAGTACGTGGTACCACGTAACATTCCGCCAGTGCGGACGGTATTTGCTTCGTGATACATTACCCGTGTTAAAATGGACCGTTTACCAATTGCGGAAAAGGTCGATATAGTGTTGATCTATGGCTGTTGTGATCAAAATGCCCAACGGGCGTGTGCTATGTATGCTGCTCGGTATCCTGGACGACACCATCCAAGTGTCCGGACCGTTCACCGGATAGTTACGTTATTTATGGAAACAGGACGTGTTCAGCCACATGTGAAACATCAAACACGACCTACAACAAATGATGATGCCCAAGTAGGTGTTTTAGCTGCTCTCGCGGCTAATCCGCACATCAGTAGCAGACAAACTGCGCGAGAATCGGGAATCTCAAAAACGTCCGTGTTGAGAATGCTACATCAACATCGATTGCACCAGTACCATATTTCTATGCACCAGGAATTGCATGGCGACTACTTTGAACGTCGTGTACAGTTCTGCCACTGGGCACAAGAGAAATTACGGAACGATGACAGATTTTTTGCACGCGTTCTATTTAGCGACGAAGCGTCATTCACCAACAGCGGTAACGTAAACCGGCATAATATGCGCTATTGGGCAACGGAAAATCCTCGATGGCTGCGACAAGTGGAACATCAGCGACCTTGGCGGGTTAATATATGGTGCGGCATTATGGGAGGAAGGATAATTGGCCCCCAGTTTCTTGGTGGCAGTTTAAATGGTGTAATGTATGCTGATTTCCTACGTAATGTTCTACTGATGTTACTACAAGATGTTTCACTGCATGACAGAATGGCGATGTTCTTCCAACATGATGGATGACCGGCACATAGCTCACGTGCGGTTGAAGCGGTATTGAATAGCATATTTCATGACGGAAGGATTGGTCGTCGTAGCATCATACCATGGCCTGCATTTTCACCGGATCTGACGTCCCAGGATTTGTTTTTGTGGGCATAGTTGAAGGATATTTGCTATCGTGATCCACCAACAACGCCTGACAACATGCGTCAGCGCATTGTCAATGCATGTGCGAACATTACGGAAGGCGAACTACTTGCTGTTGAGAGGAATGTCGTTACACGTATTGCCAAATGCAATGAGGTTGACGGATATCGTTTTGAGCATTTATTGCATTAATGTGGTATTTACAGGTAATCACGCTGTAACAACATGCGTTCTCAGAAATGATAAGTTCAGAAAGGTACATCTATCACATTGGAACAACCGAAATAAAATGTTCAAACGGACCTACGTTCTGTATTTTAATTTAAAAAACCGACCCGTTACCAACTGTTCCTCTGAAATTGTGAGCCGTATGTTTGTACACTCCTGGAAATGGAAAAAAGAACACATTGACACCGGTGTGTCAGACCCACCATACTTGCTCCGGACACTGCGAGAGGGCTGCACAAGTAATGATCACACGCACGGCACAGCGGACACACCAGGAACCGCGGTGTTGGCCGTCGAATGGCGCTAGCTGCGCAGCATTTGTGCACCGCCGCCGTCAGTGTCAGCCAGTTTGCCGTGGCATACGGAGCTCCATCGCAGTCTTTAACACTGGTAGCATGCCGTGACAGCGTGGACGTGAACCGTATGTGCAGTTGACGGACTTTGAGCGAGGGCGTATAGTGGGCATGCGGGAGGCCGGGTGGACGTACCGCCGAATTGCTCAACACGTGGGGCGTGAGGTCTCCACAGTACATCGATGTTGTCGCCAGTGGTCGGCGGAAGGTGCACGTGCCCGTCGACCTGGGACCGGACCGCAGCGACGCACGGATGCATGCCAAGACCGTAGGATCCTACGCAGTGCCGTAGGGGACCGCACCGCCACTTCCCAGCAAATTAGGGACACTGTTGCTCCGGGGGTATCGGCGAGTACCATTCGCAACCGTCTCCATGAAGCTGGGCTACGGTCCCGCACACCGTTAGGCCGTCTTCCGCTCACGCCCCAACATCGTGCAGCCCGCCTCCAGTGGTGTCGCGACAGGCGTGAATGGAGGGACGAATGGAGACGTGTCGTCTTCAGCGATGAGAGTCGCTTCTGCCTTGGTGCCAATGATGGTCGTATGCGTGTTTGGCGCCGTGCAGGTGAGCGCCACAATCAGGACTGCATACGACCGAGGCACACAGGGCCAACACCCGGCATCATGGTGTGGGGAGCGATCTCCTACACTGGCCGTACACCACTGGTGATCGTCGAGGGGACACTGAATAGTGCACGGTACATCGAAACCGTCATCGAACCCATCGTTCTACCATTCCTAGACCGGCAAGGGAACTTGCTTTTCCAACAGGACAATGCACGTCCGCATGTATCCCGTGCCACCCAACGTGCTCTAGAAGGTGTAAGTCAACTACCCTGGCCAGCAAGATCTCCGGATCTGTCCCCCATTGAGCATGTTTGGGACTGGATGAAGCGTCGTCTCACGCGGTCTGCACGTCCAGCACGAACGCTGGTCCAACTGAGGCGCCAGGTGGAAATGGCATGGCAAGCCGTTCCACAGGACTACATCCAGCATCTCTACGATCGTCTCCATGGGAGAATAGCAGCCTGCATTGCTGCGAAAGGTGGATAAACACTGTACTAGTGCCGACATTGTGCATGCTCTGTTGCCTGTGTCTATGTGCCTGTGGTTCTGTCATTGTGATCATGTGATGTATCTGACCCCAGGAGTGTGTCAATAAAGTTTCCCCTTCCTGGGACAATGAATTCACGGTGTTCTTATTTCAATTTCCAGGAGTGTATTACAGCGCGATCTATCACAAAGCGAAAAAAGTGGTCAACTAAAATATTCATATTTCTTTACGTACTACACGAATATGTAATAAAAAATGGGGGTTCCTATTAAAAAAAAACGCAGTTGATATCCGTTTGACCTATGGCAGCGCCTTCTAGCGGGCCAACCATAGCGCCATCTGGTTTTCTCCTTCAAGCTAGACAAGTTTCGTTCTTTGTAGTTTTTTTGTTTGGCTCTTATATCATGAGATATTTGGCCCGGTCACGATCAATGGACCACCCTGTATAACATTGCCTCAGCTCCTGTTGGTACGTGCGAGTCCCTGTGATGTCTGTGCAGGAAACTCAGGCAACGTATCTCGCAGCGAGAGAACAAGAGGCACCCACAGCTACATCTGCGCCTGTAGCGGTTGCAACCTACTTCATCAGTTATTTGCTGGGTGTATACCAGGCTCTGTTTCCTTCTACAGATTTTACCTTGTACAGTTTCCTCCAGTATCATGGAAGTTATGCTCTGATATCTTAAAAGATGTCGTACCATCGTGTCCCTTCTTCTTGTTAGTGTTTTCCATTTTCCATATATTCCTTTCCTCGCCTATTCTCCGGAGAACCTCCTCATTCCGTATCAGTCCACCTAATTTTCCGCATTCTTTTGTAACAACACATCTCAGATGCTTCGATTCTCTTCTTCTCTGGTTTTTCCGGAGTCCATGTTTCACTACTACCCAAAGCCGTGCTGCAAATTCTTTGAAATTTCTTCCCCAAATTAAGACCTATGTTTGACACTAGTAGACTTCTCTTGGACAGAAACGCCCTTTTTGCCAGTGCTAGTGTGCCTTTTATGTCTTCCTTGCTCCGACCGTCATGTGTTATTTTACTGCCTAGGTAGCAAAATTCCATAATTTCACCTACTTCGCCGATTCTGATGTTAAGTTTCTCGCTGTTCTCATTTCTGCTATTTCTCATTACTTGTTGTTGAGTGGTACTTAAGTAAATAAATTAGTGAAATCATAGTGAAGTAAAAATTAGAATATAAATGAAAAACTGGGTTTAGTTTAGAGAGTTACATACTGGCATTCAGCGGGCAAAACAGCAGAACAGAAGAGACAATGACCCTGAAGTCAGCAAGTTCCACACAAGCGGGCGCTGTCGATTCAGCCGTCAGGGCATCGCCCGACCGGCTCACGTGTTTCTCAGTTGTCGCATGGGAGCAAAGGCCCTCGCCTACATCCCAAGAGCCAATGACCGACGTTGAGAAGATTCTTCGAGAAGCTTTTCAACGTGCCAGAAGAGGCAATGGCCGTGAAGTCGTTCACCTCCAGTAAACTGAAGTGAATAAATACGCGAGACGCAGTGGGCCCGACAGATGAAGACGAAGGCGAAGACGGAGACGAAGACGGAGACGAGCGACGAAGAAGACGAAGAAGTGAAGAAGCGTAGCAGTTGTTTTAAGTTAGTTTCGGTGCTGAAGACCGTCATGCAAGAAGAGACTACATCATGCACAGACGCACCAAGTCCGCCGCTGTAATGGAATAGCAAGCAGCAGCCTCGGCGCGAGAAGACAGAAGTTAAAAGGTATTTGAAGTCTGATCTTTACGTACCCGGCTGACTCGTGAGGACGGGAAGGAGACGGCCTCACTTCAGCAGTCACCTGTGAGCTGGGATGAAGACCTGACAGCCGAAGACTGGCAAGCGGGAGTCCGTGGTTCGAGTCCGGGACACTGGCCTTCCCCCGCCGCGCCGCTCTGCTGGCCGACGCACAACACACGCGGCCGCTTAGAGAAGAGAAACACTGGGACGCCACATTCAAGGTATCACCATCCGATGCACGACGTCTCTCGCAATAATTAAACGGGCCACCTCGCGCTGCGCGTCTCCGGTCAGCTGGGCGAGACGGCGACACGAGATACACACCGCTACGCGTAATCAGACGCCGCCGCCACCGCCGCCGCCGCCGCTGCCGCAGCAGAAGGCTACGCAAACGACACAGCTGCCGCTCTCCGAACCAGAACATCCCGTAAGATACAGTTGTACAAATCTTCAATAAAAGTTATCTTACGTAAAAATGATGTTTCATTCGACCTCATACCCGAGCCAAGGAAGAACCCACCCTGCCCACATGTTGTTAAGAGAGAAAAGTTAATTTATTTAATATTTTCACCCTGACAGAATGCTTTAGAATGCTCATCCTGACAATTGACAGCATCAAAAGAGAAAACCCAGTTACATTGAGTGACAGAAGTGTCACAATTAGTAACAGGAACGGTTACATTGCGTCTTTCCTCGATTTACTCTTAGTCCAGATTCTGTACTCATTAGGATTTTTACTTCTTTCAGCAGATCCTGTAATTCTTATTCACCTGATACGCTAAGAGTACTTAAAAAAAATGTCTTGACTCACAAAGACTGGACAACTTCTGCCACACTCCATGCAGGAACCATGAACTGCAGTACGCTTAGGACTGAAGGTATCAGAGGTACTGGGTCAAAGGAAAAGCGTCATGTAGAGCTGCACTTAAGAAATGTATTTTTACTAAGGAGTAGGTCTTTTCATTAACAAGAAAATTAAACATAAAACTGTCGATGCTAAACGAAGCTCTATATTAAAATAAATAAAAGATACTCGTTCAAAATTTTGCAAATGTATGCCTCGACAACCACGCACGCTATTGAAGAACATAGTTGAAGATCTTTATGAACAGTTACAGGAAGTGTTATAAAAAAGTGGTTAACATTAAAAGATGTTTTTAAAGGGCAACTTTAATCCAAAAATGGGGACTAAGTTGAAAAATTACTCTTCAGTAGGTAACTTCTGGTTTGACAATAGGAACGTCAGAGGTGACACCACTACCAGAGAATGTCCCACAGAGTTTCAACAGCCACTGCGTGTTCATTACGTTGCAGGTACAGTATATCTCACCGGTTTGCAGTGACGTCGTTCGGTATCATTGTATGTTTACTGATTTCATGCCCATCGATCCATTCTCGATGGATCGGTCAGTATGAAATCAATGAAAATACTAAGATATAAAATGATGGCACTGCAAACCCGTCAGGAAAACTGCAGTGTAATGAATATGCAGTGATAGTTGAAAATCTGTGGGAGAGTCTCTGGTAGTGGTGTGTGTGTGTGTGTGTGTGTGTGTGTGTGTGTGTGTGTGTGTGTGTGTGTGTACGAGGGAAAAGGTCTATTGCTCTCCTGGAAATCCCTGGAGCACGTTGCGGTCTCATAGGACGAGTGGAAAACTTCGAGCCTTCGGTTTGACGTCACACCGAGAGTTCGTCGTACGAGCAGGCAGCGCCCCGGGCTCCAGCCGCTTTTTGCTCTCCTTCCAGTCCAGTCGTTGTCCGCCTAGTGCTACGCAACCACCGAGTCTTCCGAGCTGTCGCTCACGTATGTGATCTTTCAATTAAATCTCTATACTGTCTCCCAATTTCTGTATAACCGTACGTACGTGTAATACTATCCACCACTATCTGTACTTCGTCAGCGTTATAGTACGTATGTTTATTAAGAACCGACTGAAATTATCCTTAGCAAATCATCGTTATCGATTTGTAAGACCCAACGCTGCCAATCTCCTGAAAATTTCGCCGCAGATTCTTACTGTATGGTGTCTTCTATGAGCCTTCCGTAGTGACAACCATTTTTATGCGATTTCTAGTCACGCTTCTGGATGTGTAACGACAGACATCCAAACGTTGATCCCGTATTGAACGTTCTCGCGATTTATGATACAATCCTAAACGAAAGACTTTCGCTTACAGTAGGCATATACATAATAAACTGTTTTGTTATTTCCTGTCAACACAACAGGCATGTGGAATGTACGAGATGTGTGTCAAATGAGACTTGGGGGCTGCCTCTGGTAAAGTCGCGTACAAACACAGACGCGACAGCGCTTGCGGTTCATGGTGCGATTTTCGGTTTTAAATTTTGGTGGCAACGTCTAACCCGTCAAATAGTGTGCGTTTTATGCTGATTATATTAAAGCTGTAAAAGAACTGAAAAGGACAATAAAAATAGCACAGTCTCTTTAGCAGTATTACCATAAGCACAACTTACCATCAACGCGTTTGCTTAATTTAGAGCTTTTGTGAAATGTGCAGCCTTGGGACATGATTGATATAAAAACACATCTTTTGTATCACATGACATAGAGACCTTTGGATCAAAACCTAAAAAAGACACCACTACACAGATATCTACATATTTTTCAACGTACCGTAGGTGCAACCACAACGGAGGGGTATCTGTTGAGAGGCCAGACAAACGTGTGGTTCCTGAAGAGGGGCAGCAGCCTTTTCAGTAGCTGCAGGGGCAGCAGTCTGGATGATTGACTGATCTGGCCTTGTAACACTAACCAAAATGGCCTTGCTATGCTGGTATTGCGAACGGCTGAAAGCAAGGGGAAACTACAGCCGTAATTTTTCTCGAGGGCATGCAGCTTTACTGTATGGTTAAATGATGATGGCATTCTCTTGGGTAAAGTATTCCGAAGGTAAAATAGTTCCCCATTCGTATCTCCAAGCGGGGACTACTCAAGAGGACGTCGTTATCAGGAGGAAGAAAACTGGCGTTCTACGGATCGGAGCGTGGAATGACAGATCCCTTAATCGGGTAGGTATGTTAGAAAATTTGAAAAGGCAAATGGATAGGTTAAAGTTAGATATAGCGGGAATTAGTGACGTTCGGTGGCAGGAGGAACAAGACTTTTGGTCAGGTGAATACGGGGTTATAAATACAGAATCAAGTAGGGGTAATGCAGGAGTAGGTTTAATAATGAATAAAAAAAATAGGAGTGCGGGTAAGCTACTACAAACAGCATAGTGAACGCATTGTTGTGGCCAAGATAGGCACGAAGCCCACGCCTACTACAGTAGTACAAGTTTATATGCCAACTAGCTTTGCAGGTGATGAAGAAATTGATTAAATGTATGATGAGATAAAAGAAATTATTCAGGTAGTGAAGGGAGACGAAAATTTAATAGTCATGGGTGACTGGAATTCGAGAGTAGGAAAAGGGAGAGAAGGAAACGTAGTAGGAGAATATGGATTCGGGGTAAGAAATGAAAGTGGAAGCTGTGTGGTAGAATTTTGCGCAGAACATAAGTTAATCATAGCTAACACTTGGTTCAAGAATCATAAAAGAAGGTTGTAAACATGGAATTAGCCTGGAGATACTGACAGGATTCAGATAGATTATACAGGGTGTTACAAAAATGTACGGCCAAACTTTCAGGAAACATTCCTCACACACAAAGAAAGAAAATATGTTATGTGGACATGTGTCCGGAAACGCTTACTTTCCATGTTAGAGCTCATTTTATTACTTCTCTTCAAATCACATTAATCATGGAATGGAAAAACACACAGCAACAGAACGTACCAGCGTGACGTCAAACACTTTGTTACAGGAAATGTTCAAAATGCCCTCCGTTAGCGAGGATACATGCATCCACCCTCCGTCGCATGCAATCCCTGATGCGCTGATGCAGCCCTGGAGAATGGCGTGTTGTATCACAGCCGTCCACAATACGAGCACGAAGAGTCTCTACATTTGGTACCGGGGTTGCGTAGACAAGAGCTTTCAAATGCCCCCATAAATGAAAGTCAAGAGGGTTGAGGTCAGGAGAGCGTGGAGGAATGGAATTGGTCCGCCTCTACCAATCCATCGGTCACAGAATCTGTTGTTGAGAAGCGTACGAACACTTCGACTGAAATTTGCAGGAGCTCCATCGTGAATGAACCACATGTTGTGTCGTACTTGTAAAGGCACATGTTCTAGCAGCACAGGTAAAGTATCCCGTATGAAATCGTGATAACGTGCTGCATTGACCGTAGATGGAAGGTTGTACAGTACATACTGACGAAACTAAGATGAGCTCTAACATGGAAATTAAGCGTTTCCGGACACATGTCCACATAACATCTTTTCTTTATTTGTGTGAGAGGAATGTTTCCTGAAAGTTGGGCCGTACCTTTTTGTAACACCCTGTATAATGGTAAGACAGAGATTTAGGAACCAGGTCTTAAATTGTAAGACATTTCCAGGGGCAGATGTGGACTCTCACCACAATCTGTTGGTTATGAGCTGTAGATTAAAACTGAAGAAATTGCAAAAAGGTGGGAATTTAAGGAGATGGGACCTGGATAAACTGTCTAAAACCAGAGGTTGTACATAGTTTCAAGGAGAGCATAAGGGAACAATTGACAGGAATGGGGGAAAGAAATACAATAGAAGAATGGGTAGCTCTGAGGGATGAAGTAGTGGCTAAAATGGTTCAAATGGCTCTGAGCACTATGGGACTTAACTTCTGAGGTCATCAGTCCCCTAGAACTTAGAACTACTTAAACCTAACTAACCTAAGGACATCACACACATCCATGCCCGAGGCAGGATTCGAACCTGAGACCGCAGCGGTCGCGCGGTTCCAGACGCTCGCGCCTAGAACTGCTCGGCCACTCCGGCCGGCGATGAAGTGGTGAAGGCAGCAGAGGATCAAGTAGGTAAAAAGACGAGGGCTAGTAGAAATCCTTGGGTAACAGAAGAAATATTGAATTTAATTGATAAAAGGAGAAAATATAAAAATGCAGTAAATGAAGCAGGCAAAAAGGAATACAAACGTCTCAAAAATGAAATCGAAAAGAAGTGCAAAATAGCTAAGCAGAGATGGCTAGAGGACAAATGTAAATATGTAGAGGCATATATCACTAGGGCTAAGATAGATACTGCCTACAGGAAAATTAAAGTGACCTTTGGAGAAAAGAGGACCACTTGTATGAATATCAAGAGCTCAGATGGAAACCCAGTTCTAAGCAAAGAAGGGAAAGCAGAAAGGTAGGAGTATATAGAGGGCCTATACAAGGGCGATGTACTTGAGGACAATATTATGGAAATGGAAGAGGAGGTAGATGAAGATGAAATGGGAGATACGATACTGCGTGAAGGGTTTGACAGAGCACTGAAAGACCTGAGGCGAAAAAACGCCCCGGGAGTAGACAACATTCCATTAGAACTACTGATAGCCTTGGGAAAACCAGTCCTGACAAAACTCTACCACCTGGTGAGCAAGATGTATGAGACAGGCGGAATACCCTCAGACTTCAAGAATAATATAATAACTACAATCCCAAAGAAAGCAGATGTTGACAGATGTGAAAATTACCGAATTATCAGTTTAATAAGTCACAGCTGCAAAACACTAACGCGAATTCTTTACAGACGAATGGAAAAACTGGTAGAAGCCGACCGCGGGGAAGATCAGTTTGGATTCCGTAGAAATATTGGAACACGTGAGGCAATACTGACTTTACGACTTATCTTAGAAGAAAGATTAAGGAAAGGCAAACCTACGTTCTTAGCATTTGTAGACTTAGAGAAATCATTTGACAATGTTGACTGGAATACTCTCTTTCAAATTCTGATGGGGGCAGGGGTAAAATACAGGGAGCGAACGGCTATTTACAACTTGTACAGAAACCAGATGGCAGTTATAAGAATCAAGGGGCATGAAAGGGAAGCAGTGTTTGGGAAGGGAATGAGGCAGGGCTGTAGCCTCTCCCCGATGTTATTCAGTCTGTACATTGAGCAAGCAGTGAAGGAAACAAAAGAAAAATTCGGAGTAGGTATTAAAATCAATGGAGAAGAAATAAAAACTTTGAGGTTCGCCGATGACATTGTAATTCTGTCAGAGACAGCAAAGGACTTGGAAGAGCAGTTGAACGGAATGGACAGTGTCTTGAAAGGAGGGTATAAGATGAACATCAACAAAAGCGAAACAAGGATAATGGAATGTAGTCGAATTAAGTCTGGTGATTCTGAGGTAATTAGATTTGGAAATAAGAAACTTAAAGTAGTAAAGGAATTTTGCTATTTGGGGAGCAAAATAACTGATGATGGTCGAAGTAGAGAGGATATAAAATGTAGACTGGCAATGGCAAGGAAAGCGTTTCTGAGAAAGAGAAATTTGTTAATGTCGAGTATAGATTTATGTGTCAGGAAGTCGTTCCTGAAAGTATTTGTATGGAGTGTAGCCATGTATGTAAGTGGAACATGGAAGATAGATAGTTTGGACAAGAAAAGAATAGAAGCTTTCGAAATGTGGTGCTACTGAAGAATGCTGAGGATTTGATGGGTAGACCACATAACTAATGAGTAGGCATTGAATAGAATTTGGGAGAAGAGAAGTTTGTGGCACAACTTGACAAGAAGAAGGGACCGGTTGGTAGGACATGTTCTGAGGCATCAAGGTATCACCAATTTAGCATTGGAGGGCAACGTGGAGGATAAAAATCATGGAGGGAGACCAAGAGAGGAATACACTAAGCGGATTCGGAAGGATGTAGGTTGCAGTAAGCACTGAGAGATGAAGAAGCTTGCACAGGCTAGAGTAGCATGGAGAGCTGCATCTAACCAGTCTCAGGAATGAAGACCACACCAACAACAACAACAACAAATAACGCCAGGGCGATTGTTCATTATGTATATTACAAATACGGAAATTTGTATGTGTGTGTGTGTGGAGGGGGGGGGGCGTGTTGTGGGGTGTGAGGGGGGGGGGGGCAGCGTGCGCTTTGTTCCTTCTCGCTGAAAATGCGGCACGGATTAGGACGAAGTGTGGAACGGAGATAGCTTATACCCTGAATTAGCACATATATGTAGCTACATGTCAAAGTGGTGGGGATGGTGGGGAGAGGGTAGTGTATCGGACGGCGCGCGAATAAGTTTATTCATCCAGCGTTTCAGAATGAGAGCTCTTCATGGTTTGGAACAATCTTCATTCAGAATATCGAATCTTTACGAGTTGTTCACTCGTTGACAATCCCGACAAAATGATGAAAGTACAAGTAACACGTACTATATTTTCGCCGTTCATGTAGCAAAACTGTCACATGAAGCAAAACGTTTTTTCAAGTTATTACTTCTTTACGTACTAAGTCTGTCCGTGAAACATTTTGCAGACTATCTACGTATGTTGAAAATACGTGCAAGGATCTATCGTCCGGGCTGCTAATAATAAAAAAACCGTCTAATCTCTCCATTTTATTTTTAATTGCTACGTGCTTCTCGGTGAAATGTTTAACACGAACTACAGCGACGTCTTCAGGTGTGAAATTTGCAGACGCAAATGAGCATGCTGATATATTCCTTTCCTTTTTAATTCTACACAACAGGTACGCCGCATTTCACACACGCACAGCACGTAACAGAACGATATATTGTTTTCGACAGCACGAAAAACATGGACGAGGTGAAACGTAGACTGCTTTTGTAGGAGAAAGCGACGTGTTTACGTACCTAGTAGTATCTGTGTTAGCTTTTGGCGAGTGTCCTGATATCCAGTCACACACATCTCCAAAGAAATTCAACCCAAACAAAGCTCGAACTCTGCCGATGATTCTCGTTCGGATGCACAAGCCCTTGCAGAGCGTGGAGCCTGCGATAGTAGGCCACAGGAATCGGTCTGTGCGCTGCCCCGAAACTGTGTCGTCACGCGGGTCTCCCGCGGGGCCCACGAGAAACACGGGCCGCGCAACGGGCTTGTGACGTCACACTAGTCGGCTCGGGGGCAACGAGATGCACGGGCCCTGCAAAAAACTTTTGACGTCACACTAATCGGCTTCTCCGCCGCACTTCGGGAACGATCGGCACCATGCTGGACCCACGGGAAATCAATACTTAACTGAAAGGGCAGGAACAAAACACCTTAATTTCTTCGTCTGAAATACACTGAGGACCAAAGAAACTTGTACACCTGCCTAATATCGAGTAGCGCCCCCGCCAGCACGCAGAGCCGGCCGCGGTGGTCTAGCGGTTCTGGCGCTGCAGTCCGGAACCGCGGGACTGCTACGGTCGCAGGTTCGAATCCTGCCTCGGGCATGGGTGTGTGTCATGTCCTTAGGTTAGTTACGTTTAAGTAGTTCTAAGTTCTAGGGGACTTATGACCTAAGATGTTGAGTCCCATAGTGCTCAGAGCCAAGCACGCAGAAGTGCCGCAACACGACGTGGCTCGGACTCGACCCAACTCCTGGAGTAGTGCTGGAGGGAACTGACACCATGGGATCCTGCAGGCCTGTCGATAAACCTGTAAGAGTACGAGGTGGTGGAGATCTCTTCTGAACAACACATTGTAAGGAATCCCATATATGGACAATAATGTTCAAGCCTGGGGAGCCTGATGGCCAGAGTGAGTGTTTAAACTCAGAAGAGTGTTCCTGGAATCAATCTGTAGCAACTCTGGACGTGTAGGGTGTCGCATTGTCTTGCTGGAATTGCCCAAGTCCGTCGTAATGCACAATGGAAATGAATGGATGCAGGTGATCAGACAGCATCCTTACATACGTGTCACCTGTCAGAGTCTTATCTAGACGTATCAGGGATCCCGTATCACTCCAACTGCACACGCCCCACACCATTACAGACACCCCACCAGCTTGAACAGTCCCCTGCTGACGCGGAAGGTCCATGGATTCATGTGATTGTCTTCATATCCGTACACGTCCATCCGCTCTATATAATCTGAAACGAGACTCGTCGGACCAGGCAACATGTTTGCAGTTATCATCAGTCCAATGTGTGTCTTGACGGGCCCAGGTGAGGGTACAGGAGTGGGCCTTCTGCTCCGAAAGCCCTTATCGATGACGTTTCGTTGAATGGTTCGCACTCTGAAACTTGTTGATGGCCCAGCACTGAAATCTGCAGCAATTTGCGGAAGGGTTGCACGTCTGTCACGTTGCACGATTCTCTTAAGTTGTCATTGGTCCCTTTCTTGCAGGATCTTCTTCTAGCCGCATCGACGTCAGAGATTCGATGTTTTACCGGAAGTGGTCGCAGGGGAAAATCCCCACTCCATCGCTACCTCGGAGGTGCTGTGTCCCATCGCTCGTGCGCCTACTATAACATCACGTTCAAACTCACTTGAATCTTGATAACCTCCCATTGTAGCAGGAGTAACCGATCCGACAACTGCGCCACACACATGTTGTCTTACATAGGCGTTGCCGACAGCAGTGCCGCATTCTGCCTGTTCACGTACCTCTGTATATGAATACGCATGCCTATACCAGTTTCTTTGGCGCTTCAGTCGGAAGTGGCTGCTGGCACTCGGAAGGTCTGCAGTGTGACGGAGGCGCCCCCGGCTCGCTCGTGCTTCTCTTGGGGCTCTTTCCTGTCACCAGGCGGAGACTCCATGCCACGTGAAGCAGAGGTGACGGGTTAAATGTCTGCCGCTGGTCTTTTGGTGTGTTCTGCGTTTGGTCTTACTGTCTCTCCCCACATCATAACGTCATTCTGTCAAAAAGTTAGATACTACAAGTGCGGTATCCCTTAGATAAATTACTCGTATATTGTGATTCGGAGCATACGTTGGTTTCGAATATGAGTTTTTGATGCTAGCTTCATGGAATATGCCAAGGATCAAATTTAAGGATTGGAAAAAAAAAACTGTAACTGTACATATTGTGTTTCTAAAGTGGTCCGGGAACAGTTTTACTGCGGAGGACGATGACCGCATCATCTGAAGTAAAACTAAGTTTTCTTAGTATTGCCATCCATCGTCGACATTACGCAGCAGTAACGTGTTCTGTGTCGCTGAACACTTTGCATCCATCCATTTATACACTCCTGGAAATGGAAAAAAGAACACATTGACACCGGTGTGTCAGACCCACCATACTTGCTCCGGACACTGCGAGAGGGCTGTACAAGCAATGATCACACGCACGGCACAGCGGACACACCAGGAACCGCGGTGTTGGCCGTCGAATGGCGCTAGCTGCGCAGCATTTGTGCACCGCCGCCGTCAGTGTCAGCCAGTTTGCCGTGGAATACGGAGCTCCATCGCAGTCTTCAACACTGGTAGCATGCCGCGACAGCGTGGACGTGAACCGTATGTGCAGTTGACGGACTTTGAGCGAGGGCGTATAGTGGGCATGCGGGAGGCCGGGTGGACGTACCGCCGAATTGCTCAACACGTGGGGCGTGAGGTCTCCACAGTACATCGATGTTGTCGCCAGTGGTCGGCGGAAGGTGCACGTGCCCGTCGACCTGGGACCGGACCGCAGCGACGCACGGATGCACGCCAAGACCGTAGGATCCTACGCAGTGCCGTAGGGGACCGCACCGCCACTTCCCAGCAAATTAGGGACACTGTTGCTCCTGGGGTATCGGCGAGGACCATTCGCAACCGTCTCCATGAAGCTGGGCTACGGTCCCGCACACCGCTAGGCCGTCTTCCGCTCACGCCCCAACATCGTGCAGCCCGCCTCCAGTGGTGTCGCGACAGGCGTGAATGGAGGGACGAATGGAGACGTGTCGTCTTCAGCGATGAGAGTCGCTTCTGCCTCGGTGCCAATGATGGTCGTCTGCGTGTTTCGCGCCGTGCAGGTGAGCGCTACAATCAGGACTGCATACGACCGAGGCACACAGGGCCAACACCCGGCATCATGGTGTGGGGAGCGATCTCCTACACTGGCCGTACACCACTGGTGATCGTCGAGGGGACACTGAATAGTGCACGGTACATCCAAACCGTCATCGAACCCATCGTTCTACCATTCCTAGACCGGCAAGGGAACTTGCTGTTCCAACAGGATAATGCACGTCCACACGTATCCCGTGCCACCCAACGTGCTCTAGAAGGTGTAAGTCAACTACCCTGGCCAGCAAGATCTCCGGATCTGTCCCCTATTGAGTATGTTTGGGACTGGATGAAGCGTCGTCTCACGCGGTCTGCACGTCCATCACGAACGCTGGTCCAATCGAGGCGCCAGGTGGAAATGGCATGGCAAGCCGTTCCAGAAGACTACATCCAGCATCTCTACGATCGTCTCCATGGGAGAATAGCAGGCTGCATTGCTGCGAAAGGTGGATATACACTGTACTAGCGCCGACATTGTGCATGCTCTGTTGCCTGTGTCTATGTGCCTGTGGTTCTGTCAGTGTGATCATGTGATGTATCTGACCCCAGGAATGTGTCAATAAAGTTTCTCCTTCCTGGGACAATGAATTCACGGTGTTCTTATTTCAATTTCCAGGAGTGTATTATAATACACGCTTCGTGATAACGATGTGTGGGCCACACACAAACACACACACACACACACACACACACACACACACACACACACACACACACACACACACACACACACACATAGATTTGGGGCGAGCAGGCTGGAGCAATGGGTTCGCCTTCTGGGAAGAGAGTGCCGTTCTAAATGTACGGCCGCACGTCCAGACATGTATTTTACGTAGTTTCTCGAATTATGTTAAGACGACTACTTGAATGATTCCTCTGAATAGTGCCTGGCTGATTTGCTTTCCCACCTTTTTTCTGTCCGAGCTTGTGCTCCATCTCTGGTGGGCGTGTCGTTCGCTCGACGTCAGCCCCTACTCTTCCTTCCTTCCAGACGCTCTTGTCAGCACTGTGTCCAAACGATACAACTCTCTGTCTTCAGTAATCTTGACGTTAACGGAACGTTCAATTCTAACATCACTTTCTTGCGGTTTGGCACTGTAACACCGCTTCCAGTGTCTATTGCAGGCAGTGTAGCTAAATTAGCATCTGCTGCCAAAGGGGGAGTTCATTTCTTTCTCCTCCCGACCTTCATCCAACCTAGCAGCCATTACATAACACGTCCGGCAATAAGTACGTCTTGTCTGCGGTAAAGGACTTGTCGATGCTCGTTGCTGAGCTGATTGCTGTCTGTGTTTACTGAACTCTTCATATTCAGAATTTTTCATCTTTTATACACAGGCTGATGGAGAAAGAGAAGTACCCAAAAGACAGGGTCGGACGTCAATGTAATTTCTTACTCGTAAATACCGGTGGCGGCTATGCACACGATTAGAGTCAAAATTCTCTGTAAGAGGTACAAAGGCCACCACAGTACATAGGGGTCGTTCTTGTTTATTCTTCTTACCAGAAGACTATAAAATAACAGGACTATTGAAAACATTGCATTTCAAAATATACATATTGAATTATTGTCACATTAAATATCTCCCCCTCCTACCCCTCTCTCTCCCTCTCTCTCTCTCTCTCTCTCTCTCTCTCTCTCTCTCTCTCTCGCTACAGCACTCTAGGCGAGTTTTCCATTGATGGAAACAGTGGTGTAAGTCTTCCTCCGTGAACTCCTTTACGAAATGTGCTGCTTTTGCTCTCACTGCTTCAACACACTCAAATGTTGCTCCTTTTAATGCAGATTTGACGTAGGAGAATAGGGAAAAGTCACGTGATGCTAGGTCGTATGAATAATGTGCGTGGTCGAACACTGGGACGCTGTACTTCGCTAGAAACTTCTTAACAGACGATGCGGTTTAGCCGGTTCGTTGTCTTGATGCAGAGAACTCATGATTTGTTTCTCTACAATTCTAGTCTTTTTTTTCCTATTTTCTCACAAAGTTGAACAAAATCCTCAAGGTAGTAATGCTGATTAATACAGGGCTATTACAAATGATTGAAGCGATTTCATAAATTCACTGCAGCTCCATTCATTGACATATGGTCACGACACACTACAGATACGTAGAAAAACTCATAAAGTTTTGTTCGGCTGAAGCAGCACTTCAGGTTTCTGCCGCCAGAGCGCTCGAGAGCGCAGTGAGACAAAATGGCGACAGGAGCCGAGAAAGCGTATGTCGTGCTTGAAATGCACTCACATCAGTCAGTCATAACAGTGCAACGACACTTCAGGACGAAGTTCAACAAAGATCCACCAAGTGCTAACTCCATGCGGCGATGGTATGCGCAGTTTAAAGCTTATGGATGCCTCTGTAAGGGGAAATCAAGGGGTCGGCCTGCAGTGAGCGAAGAAACGGTCGAACGCGTGCGGGCAAGTTTCATGCGTAGCCCGCAGAAGTCGACGAATAAAGCAAGCAGGGAGCTAAACGTACCACAGCCGACGGTTTGGAAAATCTTACGGAAAAGGCTAAAGCAGAAGCCTTACCGTTTCGAACTCATTGATGGGGACATGCTGCGCCGAGTGTGGGAGGAACTTGATTATCGGCTTGATGTCTGCCTAATCACTAAAGGGGCACCTATCGAACATTTGTAAATGCCTAAAAAAAACGTTTTGAGTTTTTGTATGTGTGTGCAAAGCATTGTGAAAATATCTCAAATAATAAAGTTATTGAAGAGCTGTGAAATCGCTTCAATCATTTGTAATAACCCTGTAGTTAAATCTTCAGGAACCCTGTGAAGATATACAATTCCGTTAATATCGGAAGAAACAGTCGTCATCGCTTTGAACGCTAATTTTTTTTCAGTCTCGATTAAGTTGGTGTCTTACAGAGCATGAATTGACGCTGAGTTTATGGATCGTAAGTGCAAAACCAAGATTCATCGCATTTTTCTAAGAAATTAGGATTATTTTCAGTGCTATTTAAAGTGTCAGTACAAACATTTTCACGAGCTTCTTTTTATTCGATCGTGAGTATTTTGGTCACCAGTTTCTCACACACTTTTTTCATCTTAAATTGATTTACGTAAAACATGCCTTACGGATTCTTTGTCAATTCCCAGAATTTCAGCAATTGATCGAATACTCAATCGACAGTTAGATCGACACAGTTTACCTACTTTATCCATCTTTTTGATTTGCAGCTCCTTGTATTGGCTATGTTCGCAGTTAAAACTTTGGATGTGAGGTCAGCCAGTTATGGAAAACACCGTTTTTCTCAGTACCCAAACATGTTTCGGCATCACTGTGCCATCATCAGTGGGTTTTCGTTTTTATTTATTCTGCAATGTGAACATTTTTGATAAATGGTTATAAAATTATGTGCATTTTTAATTCAAACAACAGATCGTTTCTTTTTGTAAATACCTTTACATTTGGTGTGCATGAATTTTCTGGATCACTTTTGTGTTAGCTACTACAGGTAGCTTGTCATCTGCAACCAAACGATGTTGATAAGAAAGTTTTTTGCTAGGAGTTAACCTATCTTCTAGAATGTAATTTAGTTTTTCGCGATGTTTTCGCACCTATTTTCATATTTACTATTTACTTGCGTTTTCGTGTGGCAAGCACTTCCATTCTCCGCATCATGCTGAGATGTTGTGATGCATACGTAACTATAACACTTTTCACTACACCAGAACACAGTGTGATTGTGGTTTAAGTGTCCCAGGCCAGTCAGTGTTCATTCTCACCAGAGAGTTCGGCGCCAAATTTGAATTTTGTTTGCAATTTACCTTTGTGTGTGTGTGTGTGTGTGTGTGTGTGTGTGTGTGTGTGTGTGTGAGTACGTGCGTGCATGCGTGCGTCTGTGTGTGTGTGTGTGTGTGTGTGTGTGTGTGTGTGTGTGTGCGTGTGTGCGAGTGTGCGCGCGCATTTTTGATGTTTAAGGGATCTCGGGTGTAAGTCTTTTTCAGTGTCTTCTCGGCCAGCTAGGAAACTCTTGGCTGACTCAGAAATTCGCTACGTGATGTACGTTTCCACCATACACTTCTTCTCGTAAGAGAAAGTTTCAGTAGCAGTTTTTCCAGGTTTCAAGCGAAACTTCACTACAATTCGTTGCTCTGTTATGAAATCTGCCATTTTTTTCGGTAAAACAAAATAACATCTCTTACACTTACAGCTACGGCCACAGCCTCCAGAGACGCCGCGTTCGAATGAGAAGGCTTCGCCCTTCACAGCTGTTGATTATTCATCTTTGGCGCATACGTACTTACTCTGTGACAGCATCACTCCCGTTATATTATTACAGCCACACCTTGTACTACGAGCGCGAACAGCGTCAGATGTCGAGTGATCACTGTGAATCTCGGTTCGGCACTACTCCTAACGACCATCGTCGGCGAGTTTGGGGGGGGGGGGGGCGGGGGCGGCAGGCCATGCCATATTTTTTCAATGTTTGGGGGAGCCACAGCGGTATTAGTCTTGACGATGCGGGATGCCGTCGGGTATGATTCCAGGTAACGATTGGTAATGGTTGGCGGAATTCTAACTACAGAACCGTACGTCACGGGACATGCTGTGTTACTCCTCATGCGATACTATCGCTGGTGTCATTTTTCAACTGGACAACGATCGTGCACACAAGTCGGCACGATGATGAGCTACTGCAGTGGTCGTGAACGTGTGTAGGACCAGACCGGATGTCAACTACGTCCCAGAGCCATTGTCCAGGAGATGAAGGATCACTCAAAACATGTGTGGGCCAGATTGCCTGAGGAGAGGATACTATAGCTGTATGACGCCCTTCCCATTCGAATCAGTACATGCGTCTAAGTTAGAGGGGGTGTAACGTCATACAGACAAGTGGCCCCACACTGCGAACATAATTTTAAATTTGACTCCATCTGTAATCACTGAAACACCATCATGTACCTTCTCTATCCGTGAAGTTTCAGTTCGTTTCTTCCTCCCCTTCTGCGTGCTTCACTTTTCTGTCATTCAGTGTATTTTTAATCCTTGCAGAATAGATACTGAGGCTGCACATCAGTAGCTTTTCTTAATTGTACTGCTCATTCGATTTACTAGTGTATAACGAAAGGCTTTTTTCTGTTTCAGGTATGCTACATCATCTGATTGCACCTGCAAGCAGAAATCGATACTTGTGAGTAAAGAGATAAGCACAGACTTACTTGATATCTATTGTACCACTGGCTATCTGTCTCAGTGTAACTTAGGAATCTAGAGAATAGTAACAGTGCCATGTAACAGAGCCTAAATATTTAGTGGATACTCAAACATACAATTATTTTATTACACTTCATCAAAGCAATTTCATGTTAACAAACAGCGTTCGGATACCAAGAAATCTAGAAGACTTGTTTTTTTTTTTTTTTCTTTCTTGGGGCCTTGTCCCACTTCAATGTGGGGACTGCCATGTTACTATTGATATGACAGTGTTACTTTCAGAGGGTGGGCAGATGCTCTTCCTGCCGCCACCCCGAACCTCCCTCCCCCCCCCCCCCCCCACCGGGTTGGAATTAGAATTAGTGTACCCCAGCTGTCTGCATCTAGTGTAGGCCATGGAATTGTGCGAACGTTTTCAAATGTCTGCGAGTCGTGTAAGTGAGGCGGAACGTGGGGACCAACCCAGTATTCACCTAGTGGGATGTGGAAAACCGCCTAAAAACCACATCCAGGCAGACCAGGATACCGGTCCTCGTCGTTAATCCGCCGGCGCGCCTGCGAGAATCCAGGAAGCAGCGCATTAGCGCTCTCTGCTGCCCTGGTGGGTAAATCGAGATGATTTTTATTTTATGCCAGTTATTATTTTAAACAGAATGCTGAAATTTAAGAGTCCGGTGGAAACGATTGGGATTCGAACCCTGATTTCTCCTTTCTTACTGACTGGTACTTAAAATGAATCCGACTTCTAACACTTATCTATGTGTGCGAAAATTGATTCGTGTTTCCGATGCTATAGTACAGTGTAATTTTATTTATAATTGTCTGTGTGAATCACTTAACAATTTGGAGTAAGGAATGTAGAGTGTCCGAACGGGCGTTTCCAGCAAAAGGAGTGCCGCACACCGCCTTCCTTTTCATTAGTGCATACGAAAGAAAACGTGGCGCATCTTAAAGTACAGGGACGCTTTATGTGTGCTTAAAACAGGCCCTCGCATAATAGCTGCCACGTCCTTCGCTGCTGAACACATTTTATGATATATCCTAGTAACTTCTACATTCATATTCGAATCATGCCAAACTCTTTGTATGCAATCACTTTGTATGGAAACTCTTCTGAAGGCGGACAATAAGACGTTTTATTCAGTTTGCTGATGACGTTTGTTACACAAAATAACTTGATAAATTTTCTGCAGTACGCTTCAAACCGAAAGAAGGGACGGCAAGTCACGATCGTTACGGACTGCAGAAGTGGGAAACGAACTTTTTCTCGGTTTTGTATTATTCGAACTGGTATCTACACTGCTTCACATAAAAGTGAAGCATTTAGAAGGGCAGAAGGAACGAAATGAACACGGGTTGAGAGGGTATCTGTTGTCATTACAGTGACTGAAACACCAAGTCAAATTTCCGAAGAACTTGACGGTATGATCTCCGGTAGCACCTGCTCGCTGGCCTGGCTACGTGCCGTGATTCGATTGGTGACGGTGTCGTCAAGCCGTTGTGTCCCGTCGTGAGGCAAGCTGACCCTCAACTGTTGCAATTGGTCGTTGACGTCCTGGAAATTCTCACTGGAGCGGAGCTGACTTTAGAGCTGCTCGGACAAATGTTCCGTCGGAGACAGACAGCGGGATCGTGTTTGTCACGGGAGCACCTCAACATCGTGCAGATACGCCGTAGAGTTGATCCGGATGAGAGCTACCACGCGAGGACGCAGGAGGAGGTGACGTACCGTTGTGCCGTTAAGAGTCCCCGCTGTCACCGCCACCCTTACCTGGATTCATACCCGATGGCTCCCGACACAATGAGGCCAGGACTAACGCAGCTGGGCAGCTGGGAACCTCCAAAACATGGCGAGAATGGAGCCTCTTCCTAGGTCGCCGCCATGCGCACCGACGGTGGTCGTCTAGGATAGTGCAGAGACGCGATTCATCGCTGAATGCAATGCGACGCCATTAATCGGCAATCCGTGCTTCCCGGCCGCTGCACCACTCCAAACGCAGCCGTTTGTGTCGTGTTATTGATGGCAGCCTACGCATGGTACCGTAATTTCATTGTCAGGTTGCTGCTTATCTCGGACCAGTAATAGGATATGACGCAAAACGTTGCGCGGAATTCATTACTCGTTCTCGGATGGCAGGCACGGAAGTGCAGTGGTTATAGTGTCCTCGGTGCACAGTACTGCAGACGTGGTCGACCGAGATGTCGTTGACGAGTTTATTCGCCCTCACCTTCCCATGCAGTAGAACAGCGGCCAAATGGAGACCCACAATGAGGTTGTTCTACCTCGCACAGAGAACTGGAGCTGTAATCATTTACGTATCTGCTGATGATGTGCACGTGTACGATGTTACATTGTCATCTAAGCATGTTTTCTAGATGCTTAACCTTTTTGGTCAGGTGCTGTATTTGTTACAAGTGCCAAAAATTTTCTTCGTAGTATTGATTACGTTGACGTGACAGTTTCATTATACACCAGATTTTATTGTTGAGGTCTACAAGGAATACCTACAATTATTGATCCAGGAATGGTTTAGCGGTAAGATGTGTTCCTGGTTGCGGTCTCTCTTTGTGACGTAATCTTTCAGTACTGGATCACTTCACTCGGGCAGTTTCTTTGAGCATAAAATACGCACTAACAGCTTTGTACGGTTTCGGTTTTCCTGAAATATAAGATAAACGATGCCTTAAGTCTAAGCGGATTGGTCTCGGAGACGAAACAAGTAGATCGGTAGGCAAGCCTCACGGCGATTAATCTGAACACTCATTTTAACCTTTTTACATATTGAAGTGGTTTGGTAGATGGTTGTTAATTTCATCTCGTTTTAATAAAAGTTTTGTTTTAGTATGAGTTAAAACTACTTGCCTAATGATGTGAAAAGATTACTTGGATGGCTCCTGGGCGTAGCTCTCGAATTGTTGCACCATTGTGTTTTGTTTCCGTCAGAAGGTGGCAACGACCCTGTGTGAGATGTCTAGTTGTCATTCAGAACTTAATTGTCACATCATTCAGATAGACTCGGAAGTGAGGTTAACCAGATTCATCAAAATTTACTGTAAGGCGCCTTCTAAATGCGACGGTTGTACGCGGTCTGGAACGTTGTTTCGCAGGTTGGACCCAAAAATAAGGTCGTTTGCTACATGGAAGGACGGCTCTAACACAGATATTTATCGGTGGTGGTTCTTCTGCTGCTTGTAAGTTTTTAATCCTCTTCTCCCTCGCACATGCGGTTCCCATTAAATCGTGTTGTTGCGGTCTTCAGTCCGAAGACTGATTTGATGCATCTCTCCACGCTACTCCATCCTCTGCAAGCTGTTTGATATCCGAATAACTACTGCAAGCTACATTTTTGTGAATCTGCTTACTGCATATGCGATAAAACTAAGTACTGTGATATACACTCCTGGAAATTGAAATAAGAACACCGTGAATTCATTGTCCCAGGAAGGAGAAACTTTATTGACACATTCCTGGGGTCAGATACATCACATGATCACACTGACAGAACCACAGGCACATAGACACAGGCAACAGAGCATGCACAATGTCGGCACTAGTACAGTGTATATCCACCTTTCGCACCAATGCAGGCTGCTATTCTCCTATGGAGACGATCGTAGAGATGCTGGATGTAGTCCTGTGGAATGGCTTGCCATGCCATTTCCACCTGGCGCCTCATTTGGACCAGCGTTCGTGCAGGGCGTGCAGACCGCGTGAGACGACGCTTCATCCAGTCCCAAACATGTTCAATGGGGGACAGATCCGGAGATCTTGCTGGCCAGGGTAGTTGACTTACACCTTCTAGAGCACGTTGGGTGGCACGGGATACATGCGGACTTGCATTGTCCTGTTGGAACAGCAAGTTCCCTTGCCGGTCTAGGAATGGTAGAACGATGGGTTCGATGACGGTTTGGATGTACCGTGCACTATTCAGTGTCCCCTCGACGATCACCAGTGGTGTACGGCCAGTGTAGGAGATAGCTCCCCACACCATGATGCCGGGTGTTGGCCCTGTGTGCCTCGGTCGTATGCAGTCCTGATTGTGGCGCTCACCTGCACGGCGCCAAACACGCATACGACCATCATTGGCACCAAGGCAGAAGCGACTCTCATCGCTGAAGACGACACGTCTCCATTCGTCCCTCCATTCACGCCTGTCGCGACACCACTGGAGGCGGGCTGCACGATGTTGGGGCGTGAGCGGAAGACGGCCTAACGGTGTGCGGGACCGTAGCCCAGCTTCATGGAGACGGTTGCGAATGGTCCTCGCCGATACCCCAGGAGCAACAGTGTCCCTAATTTGCTGGGAAGTGGCGGTGTGGTCCCCTACGGCACTGCGTAGGATCCTACGGTCTTGGCGTGCATCCGTGCGTCGCTGCGGTCCGGTCCCAGGTCGACGGGCACGTGCACCTTCCGCCGACCACTGGCGATAACATCGATGTACTGTGGAGACCTCACGCCCCACGTGTTGAGCAATTCGGCGGTACGTCCACCCGGCCTCCCGCATGCCCACTATACGCCCTCGCTCAAAGTCCGTCAACTGCACATACGGTTCACGTCCACGCTGTCGCGGCATGCTACCAGTGTTAAAGACTGCGATGGAGCTCCGTATGCCACGGCAAACTGGCTGACACTGACGGCGGCGGTGCACAAATGCTGCGCAGCTAGCGCCATTCGACGGCCAACACCGCGGTTCCTGGTGTGTCCGCTGTGCCGTGCGTGTGATCATTTCTTGTACAGCCCTCTCGCAGTGTCCGGAGCAAGTATGGTGGGTCTGACACACCGGTGTCAATGTGTTCTTTTTTCCATTTCCAGGAGTGTATTACTTTCGTGTCGCCGATCCCTTGGAGTAGGTCGCCAAACCGAAATCGTATGTTACTCTGCTGAGTCCAATTAGTTTTTTTGATCTTCTGCGTTTTCATGCAACTTGTGGGACAAAGAAGAGAGGGAAATCTGGCGCAGCAGATTGATCTTGTAGCCCTAAGGAGCGCTGACAGCATCAACTTGGTCTCTCAGTAGGTAGACCAACAACGGTTACTGAAGCCATCTCTGTGAAACGACGCATCACTAGCGTATCATTTTGGATGAACAACTATATTCTTACCACCCTTGACAACGTTTCTTTCACTATTGGCATTCGTTGCGGGGACTTCAAGGTCGATTACCATTTTGTCATAACCGTTTAACAGCATGGTTTAGGAACGAACGCAGGTTGTCTCTAGACACACACAATGACGAGCGATTGCACTGAAAGTCTCTGCTTTTTTGGAGAAAAATGCCAATTCCTGTGGAATACTCGTGTTTCACCGTGACGCGTTCTTATTTGGACAGGGTTTGTGACTACCGATAAGAAAGTATTTTGTAGTGGCAACGTTTTATTGTTGCATTGCCGTCTGTTTCGACTGTTTGGTGTAAATGTTTTCCTTATCGAATGTGTGTTCTTGTGGCATATTTAGCGTGAGTCGCACGACTCTGATGGTTAAACGACACAAAGAACTCTTGATACGAAGTGTAGGAAAGAGCATTTTTTTACCTGTAAATATTCATCTATGCCTAGCGTACCTTCCGCTGTTTCACTGTTCGGACCGGCTCCCCTTTAAGACCCTCTGTACGTCATGAACGTCTTGTTGTTTATCAATTCCCTTACAGCTACTGGTTGCCGCCATTCCACTTCAAAAAATTCTCGTAGAATGGTCACATCAACGGGGGAAATACTGCCTTCAAAATTCCTTAAGAGTGCTTCTACGGCCACTGTAAAAACAAGATTATAATCCTACTGGAAACTCTACTTCAAGTTAAGAAAACTAAGAAATTGCCGCTGAAAACACCTGTTGAAGCCAGTTTGCTCATGAAAGTGGTGGTCTGCACGACTTTCCTGCACAGAACCGCAAAGCTGAAGAGACGTGTCATAAGCCACAGGGGACTTTGACTCAATGGATGCGTAATTATAAACTTACTCGCTACGTTCCTGAAAAAACGTCTGTATTTTTTTAAACTTTATATTTTATGACGCTAATACACACTGTTTGAAAAGCAAACAATTTGTTTTTAAATTAAAATTGTTCTGAGCGCGTATAGAACTAGGAAAGAAAATAAATGGCAGATATACCATGGCACTCAGTTGACAAAGAAATCGGAAATCTCTATCTGTCTTGAGGGATTTTTATCTCGGAATACTGGACATGCCGTTTATACGCCTCCTCTTCGCTTGCAGTTCCTTCCCGTCGTCAAGACACCCGTAAAAGCTGTTTGAAGTTTACACATTACCTGCAGAGATCTGGGACCGTGCAGCATTTAAGGCAGCTACTCGTACATTCTGAAGCTCTGATGCTGTGAGGCGAAGTCGGGAATGGCAAGGTTTCATAACCAAAAATGGCATCTCAAGCGGACAGGAGGGAAGCTTCCCTGCAGACCCCCAAGTCGTATCCACAGTTTACTTACATGTATTTTGTTCGCTTTGTATCACGAAGACCAACACGTCTACCAAACATCTGCTTTCATTTATCTATTTAGTGACTGTAACTGTAACGTAACAGACGTAGCACGAGGTTCGATCGGATTTCTTCTCGTAATAAACGACAACTAGTCTGCTGTCGCGTGCTTAGGGAATGAAGGTGAACGTACACAAATGACTCACGTTCGCATTGGAGAGTTCATTGTCTTGTGAACATACTTAATCTCTAGTACACTGTTCAGAATCGACGCACTATCAGTTCACTACAACAAAATTGCTCTGAGCACTATGGGACTTAACTGCTATGGTCATCAGTCCCCTAGAACTTAGAACTACTTAAACCAAACTAACCTAAGGACATCACACAACACCCAGTCATCACGAGGCAGAGAAAATCCCTGACCCCCGCCGAGAATCGAACCCGGGAACCCGGGCGTGTGAAGCGAGAACGCTACCGCACGACCACGAGCTGCGGACTCACTACAACACTCGAGCCCATCCGTCCCAACACTGAGAATACTTTTGCACAAATGGTCACGCCATTGGCCGATATTTCCGCTTTGCTTTAGATTTTAATGAAGTTTACAACTTTCCTAACCAGTTCTCGACTGTTATAACAAGAATTTCAAATTTCCATACTTTGAAACTTTGCATCTTGTAATCTGCAGCCATTCAAGGAAAAGTATTACCTTCCTTTAAACCGACTCTTGGAGAGCTTAAGCCACGATCGCTACTTTCGTATTATACAACGAAACTTGGCCTCCTCCACGGTACCAGCCAAAAATATTATTTTCGCTGTCTCCCCCAAATTTGACGCAACGGCATGAACATTACGACGAAACTGGGATGTCGTCAGACGTAGTAACTGGTGTTCGGCGAACAGACTAGCGCAGGAGGGCAAGGCGAACGATGTCGTCCATCCACCACTAGGCTGTGGCGAAATGCGCTAACATGCGGGTTACACTGTTTCCGAGGCCGTGTAGACACTGAGCTTATAACGTGAGACGGTGTCAAGGGCGTAACACGAGTATCTGTTGTGAGGATCCTGTATCCTCACACGTTAGAATATTTGCTATTTTTTATTCTTTTTGTAAGATTAGTACCTAACATTATCGCATATAAACTGTTACGTTACTGCAGCTACAGCTGATTAAGCTGCCTCGAGCGGTTAAAATTAATCTTTACCCGCTGACAGTGCATCTGCAGTTTTTATTGTCGTGTTGTTTCGTGCGCGCTCAAGAGACAATAACAGGTCAGCTAGCACTTAGCAGGCGGGTTTTGGAATTGGAATTGGTCAGCCGCGTTTGCTAGATGCAGGTGACCGAGCGGTGTGTGTAAGGATGTAATCAGCAACACCTAATTATTCGCGTCGCGTTTTCGTGGTATAAAAAGTTTCGGTGTGAGGCAATTAATTTTTTATTGGGGCATACGTGATGTTACTAAAGCGAATTCTACTGCTTTGGATGGAATAATAATTTCAGTGCCGAATCGTAGAGTCTGTGATCCTTTGCTAAACCTTATCAGTTGAATCCTTCAAGGTCCACTTCCTAGAAAGCTACCAATTGATTAATATAATTGGATAATTCGAGATCAAGAGAGGTAATTTTGCACTGCTGCTAATTGTACCAACGGTACTGTTATACTGAGTTCAGTGGAAAATATGCCGTCATAATCCACTGAGGTGGTAGAAAACGACAGGTGTCAATGACGACAGAGACATATCGCAACATCGGACCCAGGAGTCACAGAGCAGCAAACCCCTCCGCTGATTCAGTGTTGGACAAAATCGACCACTGAGCAGCCATACGCTCCCGAATAACCACCACGAATGTCTCCGCCCCACTTGTTATGTGTGGGGCGCTTCCGAGCAAGTAGTATGAATCCCGAAGTCAGTTCCGATCAGTCTCCATGAGCTGTGGCCTGTGGTTTGGCGCTTATTGATTAGGGTGGCTTCCCAACGCTTATGGTATCATATAGACTCCATGCTAAAGGTTTTCATCTGGTGTTTGTGCTCGTTCGAACTGCTCAGTACATATAGCTCCGTGGAAGTCCGGCAGATGTCAGTGCAGCTGCTTTCAACGTGGAGAACAACTGCACTCGACTTCCTTCACCCCAGTTCGGGCATCCCATGCATGAATGGCCGGACCGTATAGTCTGGTTATCCAATTGCCGCTCAGTCGCCCAGTACGGAATAATGGCACGTGAACGCGAGGCCAAGGAGAGTGTGAAAGCGAAATTTCGTTCGAAAAAATAATTTGTGAAGCATTACTTGTTTCAGTGAACGCTACATTAGCTAAAAAGTGCGTAGAAATGTGTACCGGATATCTTCCTTTTACATTAATATCAACTTGAGGATGTCGCGCTTTATGTGAGAATGTTGTAAATACCGGTTCAGAATAGGAACATGTGGATCTTTGGAACATTTCTTCTCGTTCCACGGAAGTACCACGAAACACTGAAAGACAAGCTGATGAAATGAGGGCGAGTATGCTGGCCAGCCAGCATTGTCCAAGCCGTCGGAGTGAATGCATGAGCATGCACAGCGGATATGTGGACCGATACATATCAGAAAACGTGTTACCTGTCTATTACTACGCATTTCGTTTATCAGGATTAGCGACCACGAAATACGGTATTGACGACAACTCACTTTATGAGAAGGAAAAAATCTGAAGAATTTATTACAGTGAGAAACATTATTTAACTTGCGATTAAATACCAAGCCTCTTAATAAGATTTCGTTTGTCACTGACCAAGTTACTAATACATGCAAGGCATTGAAACCGTATTAGCATTATGCATACAGTACACATATTTTCAACACAGTTCTGAAACATATGTCTGATTACGATTATACGGAAAATGAGACTGCAGTGGTTTATTTCATCATATATGCTGCGGGAGATACAGTCCATATGACGAAGAAAACTGGTGACCTAAATTCGATACATACAAGGTTGACGCAAGAAACGCAGACTAGGTGAAACAGCTTGTTTAGAAGACTGCAGTCTGCAGTTACGCAGTATAACAACATGGAAGAGCTGCCGGAGAAGGGTGTCTCAGAAAAACTTAATGGTTACGACAACAACATTGCAAAAAAGTCATGACATTTTCGCAGCCCCTCAGAGACGTAATAGAAATGCTCGAAGGCGAGAAGCATCCTGCAACTCACTTCGTTTTTCCTTTGGCTGTAAAAACTGAAAACTCATTACAACACAGGGCCCAAAGATACAGAGGTACGTTTAAATTACTGTACACCCAGTTCTCTCGTTCAAGTCGAAATTCGGAAGTTCCACAGAACAGCAGCATTTCCGTGGTCGCTCTGCCAATTGTTAAAAACGATGTCCGTTACTGATAGAGATGGGACATGAAATACTGTGCCTCAGATTTGTGATGTTCCAGGTGAGCTGGAACGAAACTATAACGCTTCTGTGTTTGTGATATCTCTAAGTGTTTACTTACGGCCAGTGCTGCTCACCAACATGTATGTTTTTGGTGTGATTAGACTGTGGGGCATGTCATACTCAATCTGCCAATAAGATTAACTTGTATTTAAGCTGAATAGACAGTGGTTATGACGAGTATCCGCTTGACATGTGGAAGAGCAACAGTGCTAGCTCTCGCAAGCTATCTGGTTTAGCGAGAAGAATGTTTCGTGTTCCAGCCTCAAATGTTGCCAACGGAAGAAACTGCAATGGGCAGGGTAGCTGCTTGGCCGAGTGGTAATGTGCCTGCCTCCCATGCAGCGGGTCTGGGTTCGAGATTTGCACTCGGCGGCCGCACGATCATTCATTCTTATCTCGCACAGACGAAGCAGCCTTGATCGGAAGCGAGTCGATGATACCCTGACAATTCTTTGTAATTACAACACGAAGAGAGTATAATTCGGAGACATTTTGTTTCCGTTAAATTTCTAATTTATTGGGTGAGGCTCGGCCACAGTGAGCCAAGCTGCGGGCGACCACGTGCGGGTCGAGGCTCGACGTGTCGGCCCTCCGCGGAAGTGCTCCGTGCAGCGCGACGATTTCTCATTTAGAATTACGCTGCGGCGTGTTCCGGTCGGCACGACATTCTTCAGTCCGGCACAATATTGTGGTGTAAGTGCAGTTTACCCATCGCTATTCGTTGATGGTACAAAGGAAGTTCACAGGTGCAGTTGCTGTTGGTGCTGCAAAAGACACCACCTAGCAAATGCCTCGTGATGACTGGGTGTCGTGTGATGTCCTTAGGTTAGTTAGGTTCAAGTACTTCTAAGTTCTAGGGGACTGATGACCATAGATGTTAAGTCCCATACTGCTCAAAGGCATTTGAACCTAGCAAGCTGTCGTCACAAGCGTCTAAAAACGAGTAGGAGTGACAAAAGAGAGGAATGAGAATTGTCAATATCTATCATGGAGTCGCATAATCCACGGGTATAGCAAATTTGATGTGGAACAGCATTACAACACCCTGCAGAAAGAGTTTAAAGATTTAGATGACGATGAAAGAGCAGAAGTTACAATTATCGACAGACGGGATTCATTGTTCTCTATATCAAGAAGCACTTAGCGCTAGATTCGCAGACATGGAGGACGCCATGAAATTGGTACTACGAATATCAAATTGTCCTAAGTCGCAGGCATTTTTAAACCGTTAGTTGCAACAGTTTTCGATGGAACTGAACGAAGAGTGTGGAGACATTATACATTACTGAAAAGTAATTTGGTTAAATCGAAGTACATGCCTGGAACGACTTTCCCATTTAAGACCCGCTGTTGTTGAATTTATGAAGGAAAACGGAGGACTGGAACGAAAATTAGAATATGAAGAACGAACTGCAGACATTGAATTTTAAATGGACTTGACTGCACACTGCCCACAGTGATAGGGATGCATTTAAAAAGGAAATCGTTTTGTGGAAGGGAGAAATTCTGACAAAAAACTCAGTCCATTTTCCTAAACTCATTGGCATCAAGGAAAACGTGAAGTTTGAAGAATTCATTGTGGCCTTGAAACAATTACAAGGATAGTTTTCTAAACGTTGTGTGGAAACTGCCAATCTTCCATCTCTATCCGAACTGTTTTCAAGTAGATTTACTATTTCAGTTGAAAGAGGCCGTATGCATGTGCTGATTGGACAACGTAACTTCTGTTTAGAAGACAAATCCTGTTACGTTAATACGGTCCAGGATACCTGCGTAAATTTCCTTGGGAACAATTGTAGAGTCTCTATAATGAGCCTGCAAACGTGATAAAATATATAGATCAGTTTATGTGCGTGAATGGCTGTTTGGCGTTCTGGCACTCGGTGAAAGCGTAACACTTACAGGATCAATTTGTTGTCCGTTTGTGTGCCCGATTGTTAAAAAAACCTCTTCTCTATGGAACGGGAAAATGTATCAAGTTGTAATTTGTCCGTACTATGGTCTACAGTGCCTTGGCTGTGTAAAAAATGGAGGCTTCTGGGTCAATGCAGCGATAAGGTACTGCCATTTATGTCACATATTTTGGTACTCTCAAACTGTCTCATTAAAAGATGTAGGATACTTACTTTTGACATAGAGTAATGAAATGTGGCAAGGAGCAAGGTTACACAGCACAAGTATATCAAAAAAGTCAGAAAATTGTTAATCCGTAATAGTATCGCACAAGAATATTTCTTTCATTACGTATTATTCGCCTTCAATCTTGAAATTAAAACATTCTCGAAAGTTTTGGAAACACTGGGACTGATATCTTGCCAGCATCAATATCCATAAAAGGCAAAAATGACAGATATTCTAGATTCCCGGAATGGATGAACTATCTGTGTATATAATTATGTTTGTAAGAAGGCATCAGCGCACATATGAGCAATTTTTTCGATTATGAAACTAAATACAACACGATTGCGTGGCACCCTGAATGTGAAAATCAGTGCATTGTCTGCATCTGTCGGTATGCCGACAGTCTGTACCAGATAAAAATTTTGTCTTCAGCCGGAAAAAAACATTTAAATAATCCTGAAAAATTATTTTGTTTGTAATCTGGGCGAGGAGGAGATCAGTGTTTCACGTCCCGTCGACAACGACGCCATTAGAGGCGGAGCACAAGCTCGAATTAAGGAAGGATGGGGAAGCGAATCGGCCGTGTCCTGTCAAAGGAACCATTCCGGCATTTTCCTGAAGCGATTTAGGGAAATCACGGGAAACCTAAATCAGGACGGCCGGACGCGGGTTTGAAGCGTCGTCCTTCCAAATGCGAGTCCAGTGTGCTAACCACTGCGCCAGCTCGCTCGGTTTTGTAATCTGTGTTGTAGAGGAATATGAAATGTAAAACTAAGTCGTACGCATTGTGACTGCGTCGCCATTTAAATCCGGCGCGTTCCGAGTTCCCTCTTGTTGCCGCTGCTCACACTCGGACAGCACGGCGTCGCCGTTGTGGGGGTGTGCAGCCACGGCACAGAGCTGTGCCACTCGCGCCGTCTGCTTGGCCATCCCTGTGTTAGGCGGTAAAATTCCCATATGCCTTCCGTGTTTGCACTGAAAAGTCTGTGTAGGCGCCAAAAGTTCTATTCCTACCTGCTCTTGCTGCTACATTCTGTTTATTCCACTTAATGATACATCTCGATTACTTGCTGAATGCTAAAATGTTGTTGTTGTTTGTTGTTGTGGTCTTCAGTCCTGAGACTGGTTTGATGCAGCTCTCCATGCTACTCTATCCTGTGCAAGCTTCTTCATCTCCCAGTACCTACTGCAACCTACATCCTTCTGAATCTTCTTAGTGTACTCATCTCTTGGTCTCCCCCTACGATTTTTACCCTCCACGCTGCCCTCCAATACTAAATTGGTGATCCCTTGATGCCTCAGAACATGTCCTACCAAACGATCCCTTCTTCTGGTCAAGTTGTGCCACAAACTCCTCTTCTCCCCAATTCTATTCAGTACCTCCTCATTAGTTATGTGATCTACCCATCTAATCTTCAGCACTCTTCTGTAGCACCACATTTCGAAAGCTTCTATTCTCTTCTTGTCTAAACTATTTATCGTCCATGTTTCACTTCCATACATGGCTACACTCCATACAAATACTTTCAGAAATGACTTCCTGACACTTAAATCTATACTCGATGTTAACAAATTTCTCTTCTTCAGAAATGCTTTCCTTGCCATTGCCAGTCTACATTTTATATCCTCTCTACTTCGACCATCATCAGTTATTCTGCTCCCTAAATAGCAAAACTCCTTTACTACTTTAAGTGTCTCATTTCCTAATCTAATACTCTCAACATCACCCGACTTAATTCGACTACATTCCATTATTCTCGTTTTGCTTTTGTTGATGTTCATCTTATATCCTCCCTTCAAGACACCATCCATTCCGTTCAACTGCTCTTCCAAGTCCTTTGCTGTCTCTGACAGAATTACAATGTCATCGGCGAACCTCAAAGTTTTTATTTCTTCTCCATGGATTTTAATACCTACTCCGAATTTTTCTTTTGTTTCCTTTACTGCTTGCTCAATATACAGTTTGAATAATATCGGTGAGAGGCTACAACCCTGTCTCACTCCCTTCCCAACCACTGCTTCCCTTTCATGTCCCTCGACTGTTATAACTGCCATCTGCTTTCTGTACAAATTGTAAATAGCCTTTCGCTCCCTGTATTTTACCCCTGCCACCTTTAGAATTTGAAAGAGAGTATTCCAGTCAACATTGTCAAAAGCTTTCTCTAAGTCTACAAATGCTAGAAACGTAGGTTTGCCTTTCCTTAATCTTTCTTCTAAGATTAGTCGTAAGGTCAGTATTGCCTCACGTGTTCCAGTATTTCTACGGAATCCAAACTGATCTGATGCTAAAATACATTATTCAAATTAGTTTCGTGGGCGGGATGGGAACATCGTCATGTTGTATACAATACTGCAGTTGATCTTTATTTGAGCCAGTAAATACAATTTATTTATAAATATTGTAATACAGTCCTATTTAAAGCAAACATTATAAATAATAAGGTTAGTGAGCAACATGTAGTTGCCAGTAAAATGTGTAAGTCATTTGCTCTGTAGTAAGCGTCGTCATTGGGGATGATCAGGGGAAAGTATATTACAAATAATGACACTGTTCTGATATCTGCGATACCAAGGAAGTCTACTATAAGCATTGCGAAGTCGCGACAACATTGAGGAATCGGAAGCTCTATTCGTATGTGACTTTGATGCACGGCATGGAATTTGGCACTGTCTTACATACGTTCTGGAACTGGGACGAGATACAGCTTCTAGTCCCACTGTGTAGAGCAGGAAATTGCAGGACGGACGGACTGGGTTGGCTACGTTCGCCGTGGAGCGCCTGTGAGGTAGGAACGCAGTCAGTGTGCTGAGGCGAGGCTGCCCGCGCGCCACCCACGTACTGGGGGGGGGTCGGGGTCGGGGCTCAGCGGCAGAGTGCCGGCGGTGACGTCACCGGCCGCGGCGCCCCGCCATGCGCCGGCGCACCTGGTTGGCGGAGGAGTCGCCGCCGGCGTCGAGGCGGCCCCAGTCCTCCTTGATCATGTCGGCCGCCTTCTCGGCGATCATGTAGGTGGGCGCGTTGGTGTGCGCGGCGGGGATGACCGGCATGACGGAGGCGTCGACGACGCGCAGCGCCTGCACGCCGCGCACGCGCAGCCGCGGGTCCACGACGGCGTCCGGGTCCGAGCTGGGCCCCATCTTGCAGGTGCCCGACTGGTGGTAGATGGTGAAGGTCAGGTGCCGCGCCGCGCACTCCCAGTACCTGCAGGGGCACAGGGCGGATCTGTACCGCAGCTACCTGCTGTCTTACATGGGGCTCGAGTTATTCCTCACTTGCCCGTTGTTGGGAATGAACTACTAAAGACTAAGGACATTGTCGAGACACTGGCGCACCAACATGTAGGGGTAGAATTTGGTTTGTGCTGAAAGAAGCTCGTAGCCAAACGCAAAGCTGTGTGCACGTTGTTACTCTTGCGTTTCTCCCTTTTTAGTCTGTTACTGCTCCAGACGACGTTGACTTAGCAAGACATTTATATCGACTAAATCATTCTGTTGTTGTTGTGGTCTTCAGTCCTGAGACTGGTTTGATGCAGCTCTCCATGCTACTCTATCCTGTGCAAACTTCTTCATCTCCCAGTACCTACTGCAACCTACATCCTTCTGAAACTGTTTAGTGTATTCATCTCTTGGTCTCCCTCTACGATTTTTACCCTCCACGCTGCCCTCCAATACCAAATTGGTGATCCCTTGATGCCTCAGAACATCTCCTACCAACCGGTTCCTTCTTCTTGTCAAGTTGTGCCACAAACTTCTCTTCTCCCCAATCCTATTCAGTACCTCCTCATTAGTCATGATCTACCCATCTAATCTTCAGCATTCTTCTGTAGCACCACATTTCGAAACCTTCTATTCTCTTCTTGTCTAAACTATTTATCGTCCACATTTCACTTCCATACATATACTTTGAGAAACGACTTCCTAACACTTAAATCTATACTCGATGTTAACAAATTCCTCTTCTTCAGAAACGCTTTCCTTGCCATTGCCAACCTACATTTTATATCCTCTCTTCTTCGACCATCATCAGTTATTTTGCTCCCCAAATATAAATCATTCTATTTATCTGTAATAACTATCTTTGTTCCATAACAGCCTGAAAATTCTTTATTCTAATGTCCTTCTACATCGCACCTAACAACATATTTAATTGCAGTTATATAAATGCAGTCAGTCTGAGATACAATTAGATTACGTTGCTCAATACATAATCTCAAGATAAAAAGCTGTTGTCCATATGAATGACGAGCGATGTGAGCTGTCTGAGGAAGACTTTATGCCGAAGTATGTAAGTTGAGCTAAACAAATTAAATCTAGGACTTAGAACAGAAATTTAAAAGTAAAGAAGAGTACAAATCCGATCGCGCTCTAGTAAGTGAAATTACATTCCTTCACTGACAAAAAGCTTCAAAATTATCGTGTTAATGCAACACATGGAGTTTGGGAAATTAAGTATTTAACTATGAAATGACTGGGAGGATATTTAAGTTCATACAGACATGACTACTTTGAAGCAAAGATTGGGGAAAATATTCTCGGATTTACATTCCGGTTCAGTCAGGTATTTCAACCGCCACGAGACTGCGGCCGAGTAACAACCGACCCTTGTGTTCTGGCAGCTAGTCATGACGTCACACGTGTTCGTTCCATTGCCATACAGCGTGTAGTTTTCGCTTCACGACCGACGTGTCCACTTCAGCCTCGCAGTTCGTGGGTTCTATTCCGTAAGGGGCTGCACGCCGCCGCTTTTATTGAAGACTTGCTTGCTTTCTTAGTATCTATAACACTTTTCCTTATAAATCATAAAAATACTGGTCCTTTCGGTGCTCTTGCGTGGTAGACTATATCTGCTCAACGTAATAATGATCCCGTTCACATGGTGTCCTGCATGCGTTTGCGGTTGTGAGTCCTGCCTCGCTTTCCATAAGCCTCAGGAGTGGTCCTTAATGGCTGGCTGAGAACTGGCCTCGAGTCCATACGTCTGCGTGTTGGTCTGTATCTTCTGTACCGTTATCTCATATCGTAGGTCCTGTAAGTATCAAGGGTGGGGTTAGGCAGTAGTTGCTAATGCAGAAATCACTCAATTGGCGAAGATTACGAGGAAATGACCTGTTACCTCCGAGCTGCCGGTCAGTGACACCCCAGCTAGGTGGGCCTGTATCAGTCTACTGTCGTGCTCCCCTACTCTAAAGGCTCGGCCAACCAGAGAGCGAGCTGCCAGCAAGGGAAGGCGCTGTCGAGCGACCGGGACCCGGCGATCCGTTTGTCGTCTGTCACTCGTTGCGAGGGAGTCGCTGCCGTGCGGTAAACACGACCAATAGTTGCGACGACTGCCAACTGCGGTTCTTATTTCAACTCTCTTCAAGGAAGCGACGAATGTTGTTATATGATATGAACAGTGAACGGGAAGACTACGACGAATTCCACTATCTTTGTAAGGGACTGCTTTGTAGTGAAGACATCATCTTCAGTTATTTTCGTGTCTCGCGAACAGTTCGAAACGTTACGCGAGCTCAATGAAACAAAGGTCGTGACTAATTCCAGTTGAGGATCGCTAATCCTCCGTTCAAAAGATATAAATGGAAAATATTAAAACCTCCAAGAATTTTATTAAATGATTCTCTAGACTGATACAGTAACATTACTCTGTGCTCTAGTCTCTGTACAGGGATAATAAAGATAGAATTCTTGGCTGAAAGTTGTTGTAGGATATAATTGTAGCAATTGAGGTATGTTTCGCACAGCAATATTAATGTGATAGCACATATGATCCGACTATTTCACTGAGGAAGATAGTATTGTGATTCTTCCATTAAATCGTCACACGAAAATCAAAATGACAGATGTCGAAAGACGAGAAGCAACTGAGATCGCTCAACCGAGGGCAGGCCACTGGACCTGACCGGATAGCCGTACGACCCTACATAAAGTATGCTAAAGCACTTGTTCCTCTTGCAGCAGCAGTGTACGGCAGATCGCTACATCCTAGTAATAAGGAAAGAAACCTCTCGTTGTGCCAGTTTTCAAAAAGTGTTGCTGAAATTACAAGCCTATGTCTCTGACGTCTTCTGTTTGCAGAATGTTCTACGCTAGCATGTAATTACATTACTGTAGATTTAAAATATCGTATGTGGGAAGCAGTGTGGGTTCGGAAAATAACGATCTTGTGAAACCAGTGGGCTCTGCTTGTCCACGAGACCCAGGCGATAGATACAGACGTTCAGGAAGATACCCTGTTCCTTGACTTTGATAAAGCGCTCGATACACTTTCGCACTGTCTCCTAATGAACGAAGTACAAGCGTACGGAATATCAAAAGGTCTGTGTGATTGGACTGAAGAGTTTCTGGCAAACAAACCCAGCATGTCTTTCTCAATGGAGAGAAATTTTCAGACGTGAAAATAACTTCAGGCGTACACCAACGGACTATTACAGTGCCATTACTCGTAATTTCCTGAGTGCAAGCCTACTTAGATGACCTAGCGGAAGGTCAATGGTACTCTTCGTGGACGAGGCTGTCAAAAAAAATGGTTCAAATGGCTCTGAGCACTATGGGACTTAACATCTATGGTCATCAGTCCCCTAGAACTTAGAACTACTTAAACCTAACTAACCTAAGGACAGCACACAACACCCAGCCATCACGAGGCAGAGAAAATCCCTGACCCCGCCGGGAATCGAACCCGGGAACCCGGGCGTGGGAAGCGAGAACGCTACCGCACGACCACGAGATGCGGGCGATGAGGCTGTCGTATGTGGAGAAGTCGCAACACTAGAAAACTGGAGCGAAATGCACGAATACATGCATAGCGTC
The DNA here is from genome assembly GCF_023864275.1 of Schistocerca cancellata. Classification (NCBI taxonomy): domain Eukaryota; kingdom Metazoa; phylum Arthropoda; class Insecta; order Orthoptera; family Acrididae; genus Schistocerca; species Schistocerca cancellata. The sequence continues at coordinate 14,882,368 of NC_064634.1, forward strand.
GGCGCTTAGCGCAGGAATTGGTTGTTGCATTCCGATATAATTCAATGTAACGTCCTGCGCCTAAATAGACCGAAAGACCCATTACTGTAGGATTACACGATTGCAGAACGGTCAATCAAAACAGCCACCTCCACTAAGTATCTAGGAATATGCGTCCGGAGCGGTTTAAGGGGGAACGACAACATAAAACTAGTCGTAGACAGGGCAGATGCCAGACTGAAATTCATTGGGGGAATCCTCAGAAAATGTAGTGCCATGAACAAAGGAGGTGGCGTACAAAACCTTCGTTCGACCAATACTTGAGTACTGGTCGTCAGCCTGGGGTCCGCACCAACTAGAATTGATGAAATAGAGGAGACCTACAGCAGAACAGGGAGTTTCGTTAAAGGTTTATTCAGTAAGCTCGAAAGTGTCACGTAAATCGTCAACCAACTCAAGAGGAAGGCGCTGCGAGACAGGCGTTCTGCATCGCGGTGTGGTTTCTTGTTGAAGTTCCGAGAGCGTACGTTCCTAGGAGAGTCAACACATGTATTGCTTCTTCGCAGGTGCATCTCGCGAAGAGACCTTGAAGGTCAAGACGGAGAGATTCGAACTCAGACAGGCGCTTACCGACAATCGTTCTTCCCGCGACCCACTCGCGACTAGAAGTCGAAGGTGCATTTATTTGCCATGCGGGGTAGCCGCGCCGTCTTAGCCGTCTTGTCAGGGTCCGCGCTGCTCCTCCCGTCGGAGGTTCGAGTCCTCCCTCGGGCACTGGTCCGTGTGTTGTACTTAGCGTAAGTAAGTTTAAGTTAGATGAAGTAGGGTGTAAGCCTAGGGACCGATGACATCATCAGTTGGGTCCCATAGTGCTCACCACAAATTTCCAATTATTTGTAAATGTATGGAATAAATAAATACCTCTTTTACGCACACTTGTGACTTGTTTCATCCACATTTCTGCCTTTCTTACCACTTTTTTAGATTTCTGTAACTCGACATGTATAAACGGAACCCCTGTAGGATCGCTTTGTTGTCTGCCTGACAGTAAAGAACAAACACTTCTTCTCAGGGACAGGTGGACGTGTCAAGTTGAAATTTGTGTCACATATCAAGTTCTATGGTCGCTTGGATATTTAAAAAAAAATTGGGTTTCTAAGTCAGTTTAGTCAATGGATACGGCCATTAATGTCACGTATTATGATACTCGAAAACTCACTGATTAAATCTTACAGGGAACTTCCCGTTGAAATTTGGGAAGACCCAAGGTTTCAGAGTACGAGAGAGGAAAGAACTGAAAATTGTCAGTTTGTAATTACATCGTACGAAAAACTATTTTTTTGTCATTTTTATCTCTCTGTGTGTCTGTCGGTCTCCGTCTTTTAAGGCTCATTTTTCTCGTGAACCGGTTGGCGTATCAAATTCAAATATATGTCAGTCATCAAGGTCTACGGTCCCTTGGCAATGAAAAAATTTAGGATTCTAAGTCGATACAATCAAAAGATCCGGCCGTTTAGATAACATATTTTGATACTTGAAAACTCGCCCATCAAAACTCATATGGTATTTCTCGTTGTCTTAGAACCGTGAAATTTGGCAAGAAGCAAGAAGGTTTCGTAGTACAAGTAAAGTAAAAACTTGAAAATTGTTAAATTGTATCACATAAAAAAATCTCTTTCCGTTAGAACATACGTTGCATTCATCACTTGTCGAAAGCATAATAAACGAACAATACTGCACGAAAGCGTAAAATGTAAGTTGTAGTCATGTTTCAGGAAGTAAATAAAAACTATTTTATTGACTCGCCTGTATCTACATACATAAACTGAAGTCCCCTGTTCGCTTCCTTTTTGTGTGTCTGCGCTAGTCGGGGGAGCTAGTGTAGAGATTCTGATACGGTCTTGGAATTCCCTGGACCGATGTCTTGCCAGTATCTATAAGACAGGCAGAATTGTTGAGATTCTCGAGTCCCAGGACGGGTGAGCTGTATAAAGTCTGCACGGAACCGTCAGCGCGCGTGCGCTACTGGAACGTGGCTAATTTTTGTTATTTCGGTGTGGCGTGTGTTATCGTACAAACGTAGATTTGTAAGCAACGAATCGATTAATTATTCGGTTTTCTGTTCATTTCTCACACTGTACTTGCTGGCTTCCTCGGTCGAGAGTGATCTAGCGCGCGGGCACACGCCTCCTGTTTGACAGGGACGGTGCCACGGTGTAACGTATGAGACCTCGGCCAGTTGTGGGCTATGACTGCGCAGCCTAACTGCTCACTGCCTGGCAGGATCTGAAGACGTTTCAGTCCTTCTGGAGTGGACTGTAATCCTGCTGGGAAACACTTATTCCGTGGAGGATACTAGTGCTCAATAATGACATTGACAGAATTAAGCAAGTCCTGTTAAAGTTCTGCGACAATCTGCTTGCGACATAGGCTGAAGTGGTCGTCCTTGGTGGCTGTCGTATAATCTAACCCTCCGTCTGCATGAACAGATGCCCCGTTACTGCGCTCGCCTGGCCTCCGTCACTTACTTGTCGGTGTTGAATCCCAGAGAGGCGCAGGCCGGTATGGGGATGTCGTGCAGCTTGGAGGCGAAGCGCTGCATGGGCCGCGTCTGGGCGATCTCGATGGTCTTGCGGATGCCGGCCACCATGGTGTCGACGTCCTGGCGGTGCGCGAAGTAGTTGTGGAAGATGCGCGGCTTGGCCTGCGGGTCCCTGCTGCGCAGCATGACGCGCCCCCGGCTCAGAGGCCGCATCAGCATCGGCAGCACCATCCACGTGTGCGCCTGCTCGATTGGCCCGTACACCGCCTCGTACAGCTCGTCCTGCACGCCGAAGCCGCGCCGCAGCGTCGGCTCCGACACGATCGAGCCGCCCTGCAAGGCGAGCCGTAGCGTCTTCAAGTGCGCCAAAGCCAGCTGGCTACCCGGCCTTGTGTCAGGTAGGAACTAGAGATGGGGGATCCGCTCTTGAACTGATTCATAGAGTTGAATCTTTCAAAGGAGTGAACAATCAGTGATTCAGAAAAAAAGAACGGTAGCTCCAAACGTTTCCCACGGCAGAGAGAGAGAGAGAGAGAGAGAGAGAGAGAGGGAGCATATCAGCAGCGCCTCTGCTGGTCAGAGCACAGTGCACGCCACACAACACAGCCGGCGCCGGCCTCTGCCCTGCTTCGACCTTGGCTGCCTGCATTGTGCAGTGCCCCATGGGATTTTGTGTTTCACATATGCCGTGCCGTCTCTGTGCGTCGTCTGCCGCGTGCAGTGTCTGGCGCACCTTAACTTCGCATCGCACTCTGTCGGCGATCGTTTCAGTCACACGTCCTGCCCTCTTGGCAGTTGATGCGAGCAACAGGACAGAGGGCCACCTAGCGGATAACATAGGAACTATTTGCAACAACCTGCTCGCAAGGGAACGGACGATTTGTCTCGGAGCGGGTGAGTTCACCGCTCCCCCCCACCCTCGGAACTCACCCGCTCAACGCTCACCCCACCGTTCTCGACTCTAGCCAGAGCGTTGAGCAAAGCAACTCAGGTGTCACTTTGGTCTCTGCGGTCTTAGCTCACGCAGTAATACAGCTCGCGGCTCGACCTGCTCGACTCAGTGCTTCTGCATCGGAGTTCGTCTCTACTGGATATTGTTCTTCGTAGTAATACCGCTATGTATATTACATTATTATGTTATGTATACATCATTTGTTTTTATTTTATTTTGATTTGTTTAAACTGATCAGATTAGGTTCCTGATGACTCCTCTTACTATAGGATTTTTATTATGGACACTCGAATTTACGCTTTAATTATGAGCGAACCAATAAACGTATCGCAAAATGTGATACACCAATATTTTCCTTGTTTTATTCTACGCAAGGCTATATGCAGCACTTTCGTTTTACAGTCAAATTTATATTTTTTTTTTCTTATTCTGGTACGGATTTTGCGATTTTAGGCGTCTTCGGAAGGAAAAGTTCACTTTAAAAATATATGGCTTGCGATGTATTTGTATGAGGTTAATGAAATTTTAATACATTATAGCCAAATATATTGTTAATGTAAATCTCAAGTTACAACATTTTCCGATCACGCAAAAAACCACGATAGTGCAAAATAAATCAATAATCAAAAACTTTGTCATATCGTGGAAATTTCAATAAACAATACAAAATTCTTACTCATTATCTGTGTTACTTCAAAATAGGATCAAATAAGATCAAAATACAGGTATAGTACTGGAATAAACCAAGTTTAAAGGGCAATGTGCCTTCCATTTATTTTCTATTGTAAATGAGTGGTGAGTCATGAAAAAGAGCTAATTCATTTCAGGGAGTGAACAGTTCTGATCCGATCTCTGAAAAGAATAGTTTTGCCCATCTCTAGTAGGAACAGAAACCAAACTGAAACAGCATCTGAGGCCAAAACTGTACTGTGTAGCTACGGTAATACGCCATAACAACCACCATCATGCTCATCCTCATCCTGCTCCTGCCCTATGTGTAGCTGTGGTATAACCACACAAGAAAAAAAAAACAAAAAACTGAAACACCCCAAGGAGATATCACGCTAATACTGTTTATCACGTCCACCACCCTTGACAGACGCTTCATTTCGGGGAGAGAAAAAGAGTCCATCAATTTGCACATGTGTGCGTATCCAGCGGGTGGGACCATTGGTGGCTAGACCCCAAATAGAGCTACCAAACTCTTCTGTGTAATGTTTCACCGCTTTTCCTAATATAGCAGCAAGTCGGGCAACTTCATACACGTGTGTTCATCGTCATATCCAAGTGCGATACCTGCTTTGTGCCATTGTGTCACGTCTCCATATCGACCGGTATTAGTGGATTGATTCCACACAACCCACTGACACATACAGCGTAAATCAGTTGCCCCTACCGCGGTCCCTTTATCCAACCCGCAGCGTTGTACACTCCTGGAAATGGAAAAAAGAACACATTGACACCGGTGTGTCAGACCCACCATACTTGCTCCGGACACTGCGAGAGGGCTGTACAAGCAATGATCACAAGCACGGCACAGCGGACACACCAGGAACCGCGGTGTTGGCCGTCGAATGGCGCTAGCTGCGCAGCATTTGTGCACCGCCGCCGTCAGTGTCAGCCAGTTTGCCGTGGCATACGGAGCTCCATCGCAGTCTTTAACACTGGTAGCATGCCGCGACAGCGTGGACGTGAACCGTATGTGCAGTTGACGGACTTTGAGCGAGGGCGTATAGTGGGCATGCGGGAGGCCGGGTGGACGTACCGCCGAATTGCACAACACGTGGGGCGTGAGGTCTCCACAGTACATCGATGTTGTCGCCAGTGGTCGGCGGAAGGTGCACGTGCCCGTCGACCTGGGACCGGACCGCAGCGACGCACGGATGCACGCCAAGACCGTAGGATCCTACGCAGTGCCGTAGGGGACCGCACCGCCACTTCCCAGCAAATTAGGGACACTGTTGCTCCTGGGGTATCGGCGAGGACCATTCGCAACCGTCTCCATGAAGCTGGGCTACGGTCCCGCACACCGTTAGGCCGTCTTCCGCTCACGCCCCAACATCGTGCAGCCCGCCTCCAGTGGTGTCGCGACAGGCGTGAATGGAGGGACGAATGGAGACGTGTCGTCTTCAGCGATGAGAGTCGCTTCTGCCTTGGTGCCAATGATGGTCGTATGCGTGTTTGGCGCCGTGCAGGTGAGCGCCACAATCAGGACTGCATACGACCGAGGCACACAGGGCCAACACCCGGCATCATGGTGTGGGGAGCGATCTCCTACACTGGCCGTACACCACTGGTGATCGTCGAGGGGACACTGAATAGTGCACGGTACATCCAAACCGTCATCGAACCCATCGTTCTACCATTCCTAGACCGGCAAGGGAACTTGATGTTCCAACAGGACAATGCACGTCCGCATGTATCCCGTGCCACCCAACGTGCTCTAGAAGGTGTAAGTCAACTACCCTGGCCAGCAAGATCTCCGGATCTGTCCCCCATTGAGCATGTTTGGGACTGGATGAAGCGTCGTCTCACGCGGTCTGCACGTCCAGCACGAACGCCGGTCCAACTGAGGCGGCAGGTGGAAATGGCATGGCAAGCCGTTCCACAGGACTACATCCAGCATCTCTACGATCGTCTCCATGGGAGAATAGCAGCCTGCATTGCTGCGAAAGGTGGATATACACTGTACTAGTGCCGACATTGTGCATGCTCTGTTGCCTGTGTCTATGTGCCTGTGGTTCTGTCAGTGTGATCATGTGATGTATCTGACCCCAGGAATGTGTCAATAAAGTTTCCCCTTCCTGGGACAATGAATTCACGGTGTTCTTATTTCATTTTCCAGGAGTGTATTTGGCCTTCATAAACCACGCGTGAAATTTTCATATATCGTCGCTCGCTACGCGCAAACTACTAGTCCTGCACAAAAAAAAAGAAAAATCAGCAGAACCTTTTTGTTCGAAATGTAATGCACATTGGATACGTCTTGGCTGGAGACCGCGGTTATATATTCAAGAAAAACGTACAAAAGTCACCTCCAGAAGCGCATCCACTCCTCCCTCATCCTCCACCAATGAGGATTTCTGGTACGTTATTCGCGGCTCTCCCTCCTACCATTCTACAAAAATTTCAGACCAAGTATTCCCGACATTCAACTTTTTTCGTTTACATTGATTAAGCTACTACGTCGCCAGATGATCGACTACTTTGTTAATATTAATTTAAACGCGCCCTGGTAATGAAAGACAAACGACTTTTGTGAACTTTAAGCTAAAACTAATTGCTTTGACAATTCGATACAAACTTAAGCCTTGCTATCACAAAAGTTTCGTCGTCAGAAGGTTTGACGAGTACAACGATGTAATTGTTTATTTCATGCTGTTAAGATTCACAAAATTGTTAGGTAAAATATACACAGACGTCAATTTTACGATTTCAAAGTATTCATCTAAGTCGGTCGCGTAATAAGGCCAGTCAACGAAGAGCAAAAAAGGTCAAATATTCATGCAGTAGGTGCTTCATAACGAAGTTATTACTCGTACTTACCTATGTTTACGCCTCAGGCTATGTGATACAAAACAAACTAGGGAAACGGCTAACGACTCATTGTTTGAAGACCAGCTATTATAATTGCGAATTTCGTAAGGCACAGTTATGACAAAGTCAGAAACTTTAAAGACAACCAAAGTATCAAGAGGCGCGGGAAAAGTGAAGAATGCCAACCTTGACATGAAGGAAGAACAGAGAGGAGCAGAGGCAGGAAACAACCGGGATCGTGAAATATTCGAGTTTACAACGGCTATGTTGACAAGTTCTTTAGAGCTGAGGATGTGGGAAACTGAACTCTGTGATTGACGAATAGTTCAGAAGTTAAGAAAGGTGATTCTACATCGTTGTCTCTAGGGCTAAAACTGATTTCATCTGTTGCGGCGCTTAACTGAGACCAGTGAGAGTACGACCAGTGTTTCTGCCGCTGCTACCTTATCGTCTCCGCGCTGTGCATCACTCCTGTGCTACTGCACTCCGTTGAACTTGGTGTGCTAATGAATTCTGCCCCTCAGGTTTCATGTCGCGGAACGACACATTTTCATGCATATTCCGGGCAAACCAGTCGATTATTTCATACACAGTGCCTTCTACAAGTGGCGTTCCATAATGATTTACATTTCACTTATTCTAGCAGTCGGTAAGAACCTCTATGCCTCGGCAGATACATGCAACTTTCTGAGCGTAGTCTTCATTTAGCTGCACACACATGTGCCCCCGTTATGGTAATTTCTGTACGCCCCTCTCGAACCACTTTTTTGGAGTGTGACGCACCCATCTCAGGACAGAAGTTCGGAGCTCCTGCAGCTCTGCGAAATGATGGCCGCACACAGATTTCTTCATAGCCCAGAATAGGTGGTAATCACAAGGGACAAGAGAATATGGTGGGTGTGGCAGTACCTGGAACCCTTCGACAACAACGGCAGCTGTGCTTGTCCGACTCGTATGGTGGCAACTGTTGTATTGCAAGAACACTCCTTTCGCTATAGTCGACATAATCGTCTTGAGAGATTCAGCAACTGTATAAATATTTTTTTGTTCCGTCTCAACTGCACATTTTCAATTAGACGACAAGTTTCAATCACTCTCGATCATCTTCGGACCCAAGTAGTTGCGTCAGCAACCCGTCTGGACTACTCAGAACCACATATGAGAGGATTACCTTAAACACTCCTTCCGTCCATTTTCCTACCCGAACTGCATGGCGCAACCTCCAAAGTGCCTCCACTTACGCGGCACTGTTAATGGTGGTCACTGGTTGTAGCCAGTCCATGGGGAGGATTCCGTCCGCGTCCCAAGAGACTGTGGCCATGCTTTTTTCCACTGAGGAAGCTGCACGGAATTTTTTCGGCAGCAGTCTGGCTGTATGTTTGCACTCCATTTATTTGGCCTTGGTCTCCTTCTCACGGTAGTAGAGGCAAGTCTCGTCGCCAGTCACGTGTTTGGACATAAAACCTTCTGGGTCCTGGCTCTGCAGAGTGCTTCTGGCAAGTTCTCTGGCAGCCTCCAGTTCAGTGAAGGTGATGCGACGATTCTCCTGAATATGTCTTTCCACTCTTGAAATGTTGACTGTTGTTACCCCGCTTACCGTTGGGTGCGGCTATTTTACCAGCCAGCCGCACAGGTGTACTCGGTTTGTGGTGACATGCTGCCACCAGTCGCCTGCGAATATCCACAGTGTTTACAACCTCTTTGCACAGAAACCACAACCTCCGGCATTGTCCTTGAGGATCACGGTGTATGTTGCCATATCACTTAATGACAGAGATCGGGAAAATTGGCTATACTGTGCAGGGAATACACTTTCAGTGGTCGTTCTGCCGCCTAAGGGTAGAACAAAGTGCTACATACTTGCAGATGTAATGATGCTTCAGACGGCGCATTATGAATGATGGGGAAAAAAATAAAGTGTAAATCAATACGGAACGCCCCTCGTGTAAATTAAAAAAAAGACAAAAGTTCTTGTTGAGGTGTTCAGAAGGAAGGAAAGAAAGAGAGAGAGAGAGAGAGAGAGAGAGAGCGCTGTAGAAAATCGAGTGCCACCTGGAAGAGCAGCTCCATGTCGGCGTAGCCGTCAGGGTCCTTTTCGTTGGCGAGGTCGTAGAAGGCGAGCGCCTCGCAGCCGCCGGGCACGGCCATGGGCCCGCGGTGGTAGGCCAGGTAGTCGACGTAGTAGTCGCGGTTCTCCAGGATCGTGTCCGTGCGCAGCGACACGCTCTCGTTCACCACGAACGTCAGCCCGCCCAGCGCTATGTGGTCCATCAGGTTGTAGCCCACCTGAAACGGCCGGCACACGGGTCAGGACTACTCTGCAAGACCCGATTATACGTAGCTCGCTCTTGAGTACTGAATCTCGCGAGTAATTGTCTTCACGCCTTAACTACTAGAATGTCATTGAACGTAGTAAACTACGACTAGAGAAACACCTTTAGTCAGTTAGTCTGATGTCTAATTATAACCTGTTTTCCGTTTAATAATTAATCTATCATGACTTGTACAAACTTCTGGCCTGCTCACGATGTGAAGCAGCGGCCACAGTGTGACTGAGTTAGCGCCTGCTGCTACACTCGCGTAGAATGTGTGGTTTACACAGTCTTTCTCTCTTTTTTTCTGTAACAGGTGTTTGTTAATCCTGCCTTATGAGTTTTTGTCATGATTTTTCCATAGAAACTTTCATCTTCTAGGACACATTTTTTTAGAAGTAAAGAACGAATCTTCACAGATTTGGATTTACTTTATTTTAATAATAGTAGAGCTAAACATTTCCATAAAAATTTTCATCCTCTTTTTCACCCCCTTAGAGGTCAAACACCGACACACTATTTTTTTTTATATCCAACCGAGAAGCCAAATACCAGTTTGCTGAAATTCAGTTTCAAAAATGCTTTCATAATAACATATTTGGATGAAAAACTTTCATCTCCTATTTTAACCTCTTCAGGGTTTAATTTCCAAAAACACTGAAAAGTCTTTTTTTTTTAATTTCTAACTGAGAAGTTAACTGCCAATTTTCGTGGATGAAGCTATTAAAATGGTTTAGTACTATATTAATAATAATTTATTTTAAAAAAATCATGCGTAGGTGGCCGGCCGGGGTGGCCGAGCGCTTCTAGGCGTTACAGTCTGGAACTGCGCGAGCGCTACGGTCGCAGGTTCGAATCCTGCCTCGGGCATGGATGTGCGTGATGTCCTTAGGTTAGTTAGGTTTAATTAGTTCTAAGTTCTAGGCGACTGATGAGCTCGCCAGTTGAGTCCCATAGTGCTCAGAGCCATTTGAACCATTTCTCTCCAAATTTGGTGTTGTGTTACATGTAGCCTCCTGACACCAGTTGCGACTCCGCTGATATGAACCTCATCTTCCACAAAACGTATTTGTGCGTAACTCCCTTAAGGTTGTGTGGTGATTTGACAGTAGAGAAGAACCAATAAATTATATACACGATGTAACGTTTCACTGCTGGCCAAGCCACAGCATCTTCATCTTCACCGTTATGTTCATAAGGACCAGCTCCTGGCATGTAATGGTTTGAATGGGTGCAGATTTGTCCAACCTGGGCCGTAGCCAGACCCTTTTAGTGTGGCACAAGGCTAGTAACTTTCCCACAAGGACAGTTCTTTTCCGGCGCATATTGCTGTAGAAAGAAGCACTTTCCATAGGAGAGCTTTCAGTGCCAGGCGGGAGTAAGCAATGAAACTGCCTGCATTGTGCTTCAGAAGCTGATTCGTGAAAGGCCTGAATGTCGAAATTCTTTCGTGGAGCTTAGCAGACCGCAGTTCTGGTGTGTCGTCCGGGGCAGCGGTGTCGTTTTAGGTAGCATTTCTTAAATCTAGTGTTACAGTCCTTTGTGATCGACGCAGTTATTTTTCCAGTACGGAAAGTTTAATGTAATTCAGCTCACTCACGTTCCAGTTAACTAGAAGAGTGTAGCAGTGTAGTGAGTGCCCTCGTGCGCGGTAAGGAGTTATCTCATCCGAGACGGGGAGCCACTATGTAGGCGGAAGTGACGATTAAAGGAGAAAAGACAGACTGGTCCCCCTGGGGACCTGGGCCGTGGCGCTCTTAGAGTTCTCGACCCCCCCGCCCCCGCCCGCGCCGCTCACCTTGAGGTCCTGCAGCACGGGGATGCCCATCTCCTGGAGGTGCTGGCGCGGCCCCACGCCGGACAGCATCAGCAGCTGCGGGCTGTTGATGGCGCCGGCGGACAGCACCACCTCGCGCGTGGCGCGCGCGTAGTGGCGGCGGCCGTCGCGCATGTACTCCACGCCGCGCGCGCGCATCGTCTGCGGGTCCACGTCCACCCTGGTGACGAGCGAGCGCTTGCGCACGTGCAGGTTGCGCCGGCCGCGCGCAGGGTGCAGGAAGGCGCGCGACGCCGACCACCGCGTGCCGTTGCGCAGCGTGTCTGCGAAGCGCGCCGCGTTAGTCTCGCGGGCCGGTTTACCCGTCAGGGAAAGGTGAGGACCGTCGGGCCCTCACCCACCTCCGACGAGGATTCCGCTTATTAGGTTGGTGCGTAAGTTCGTAGCGTTTTTGTTTTTCATGTTGGTACTCCAGTCGCTAGGGGTTTACTTATCGGTCGTCGTTTTTATTTGTATTGCACTGTTGCACCCCGTGTTTACGTATTGTCAATTTGTCATTTGGAGATACTGAGTTGAGCTGTGGAGAATAGAAAATGGAGTCCCAAGTGGAGAAATCTGAACATTTCCGACATGTTCTTCTGTTTAAGTTCAGTAGAAGGGTTGCAGCAGCAGCAGAGGCAGCCCGAAACATTTGCGCCCTTATGGGGATAATGCAGTTCGACAGAGCACGGTAAGAAAATGATTTTCACGTTTTAAGGAGGATCATTTCGACGTTACTGACTCTCCACATTCAGGAAGACCTTCAGCGTTTGATACAGACGGTTGAGACGCATTAATCCCCAATGATCCGCGTCACTGTACGGAGAAACTGGCGAATGTGACGAACTGTGATCATTCTACCATCGTTTCACATTTGCGTGCAAGGGGAACGTCCAAAATCGGAGGGGTACGGATACCGCATGCCCTGAGCCAAAGTCACAAAAATCGGCTGGTGGCCATATCTGCACCACTGCTTGCTCGCATCAGTTAGCCGGTGAACAACACCGGCCGTTCCTACCGTGCATTGATATGGGTCACGAGAAATTCTCTCTTCATCCTGACGTAAGGAAACGAAGGGAATGATTGAGCCCAGACAGAGCAGCAACTTACCGTACAAAGAACTGCGCGCATACACCAAAGATAATGATTGCCATCTGATGAAACAGCGACGGTGTGAAATAACCGCAGAAATCAATGCGGGACGTACGACTAACGTATCCGTTTGGACAGTGCGGCAAAATTTGGTGTTAATGTGCTGTGGCAGCAGACGACCGACGCGAGTGCCTCTGGTAACAGGTGGACATCTCTGACAGCGCCCCTCCTGGGTTCGTCACCATTTCTGGTTTCCCTAGACTACTGGAAAAACATGGCCTGCTCAGATGAGTCCCGATTTCAGTTGGTAAGAGTCGATGGTGTAGTACTAATTGACTGATTGCCTTCCGGGGGTGTGACCACCACTGCTGACATTTATTGTCAACAACTGACACGTCTTGCAGAGGGAGCCCAAGACAACGACCGGAGAACTGACAAAAAGCACTATGCACGAGTTCGTTTGGGAAGTGGGAAGTCATTCCGCACCCACTTTATTCACCTGATCTTACGCCCTCAGATGCACACCTTTTCCACACCCTATCGAACTGCCTTCAAGGAAGTTGCTTTCCCGAAGAAAATACAGTCGCGGAATGAAAAAGTTACCCCAGCGTTGGCAGACTTTCGTTTATAGTGGAAGGAGAATATATTGTTCAAGACTAAAGTCCCTGCTGTACGCATCTGTTGTCTCTATTAAATGTACGGAAAAACGCTACGAACTTACGCACCAACCCAGTATTTAACGTCGTAGTCACGTGATGACACAGATAAAAAAAAGACTTAAATTTAATATGCGGCACAATACTTGTAAGTAGCTACAACGTGAAGAGTGGAAGAAAATCATGTTAACATCTTTAACTTCCGTTCCCCTGCCGTCCTCAGCTGCGTGTAATATTATGTTAATAATTATTACTGCGGATCCGTCTTACTATAACGGAATAAAAGGAAGTTTTCGTGCCATATGCGTTCCGTCTTTATTTTTTACAAGGCATCTACAGTAGCATAAAATACCGGATATTTTAAAAACACTTGTCACGTATTCCTACAGAAGGTAGTATTGGTCAAAACTAGACGAAAGGTTCCTGAAATTTTATGCCAGGAAACCAATAGCTGTGGATACATTTGCCGTTGAAGATCCACAGTTCACAGCATGCATTTTATGTATGGTTGATGCAGGATTCAAGAGAGATATCGTAATTAATTCCGACAACGCACACGTGTCGGTAGATGAGAGTGCTCGAGAAATCGTGGAGATCGTCACCGTGATCGCGCCAGTGTCTGTGGTACGGCCCAAACGCCGCACGGCCACACCAAAGACGGCGACGTGCACCGACATCGCAGACATCAGCAGTGTATCGGTGCAGTCTGCAACGACGAATGGGAGGCACTTCTGAAGACACAACATTCTTTCACCACCACAGCGGCATCGCACGGAGGTCTATATAGATCCGAGCATGGAGCCGCCCATCCGACTCGTGACCTCCAATGAAGCATTCAGCATAATCCAGTTAGGACGCGAAAACTAATCAAGCCTCAGATGCCACTGTACTTTTGTATCAGTTGAACTTCGTACTTCAAGAGAAGAGTTTGTAATTCTGTGTATCAAGTGATGCCTTACTGTTGAAAGACAGCTGTAAATTCAACACTCTCCTGTGGCAATGGATTCTATAAAATTATGTAAATCTTTTTATGATTCTCGCAATGAAGTCGACTAATCTCTGATATGTTGTAGTTTCGATCTGCCATCTCCCACAGCAATCAAAGGAGCCACAGCTATGATCGTATGATTATAGTTTGGTAAGGTCGTAACGGTATTAATGTTATGGCAGGAATCGTCGGTGACGCACTCTTAGGGTGGGTAATTCGCGTTACCAAGCAGATTACCAGACGCTGTATATCACCGATTTCTGCGCGATGAGTTACGAAAATGTTGCACTCGCAGAAAGACGATGACTTGGTTTACGCCTGACTGGTCATCACCCCGTGTTCTACGGATCGTGCGACAGTAACTCAGCACCATGTTTAGTGGGCGACGGACTGGCCGAGGAGGTTCAGTAGCTCGACTTCTCCGTTCACCGGGCTTGAATCCGTTTCTTTTCTGCATATGGGACGTTTAAAGGTATCAGTGCATGCCCCACCCATCGAGAATGCGCAGAAGAAACAGGAACATGTGACCAACGCATGTGAATCAATTCGATTGAAGCCACTTATATTTGAAAATGTGCGCGATTCACTGCGAATAAGGGCTGAGGAATGCATGGGGATGTGCTGGTAACCACATCTTGCACTGCGCATAGTGTCTACCTCTACGTAACGGACAGACGGCAATAAGAGAACAGATTGACCCATATCTCAGCAGTTATTGGTTTCTGGACATATTACAGGAACTTCTGTTGTACGTTTGACCAATACTGACACCTGTGGGAATATGTGATGTTTCATTGAAACACCTTGCATATACATATGTATGTTTATACAATTCATTCTACGTACTGGACATTATATATTGAGGATATAAAAAGTTTTGGCACTTGCTGTTTTCTATGACGTAATAATACACCTGAAATTTCTACTTACAAATTGTGTGGCTCCTGCTCGAAATGTGTTCTTTTTCCAGTTTCACAGCTATTGTTCCTCTGCTTGCTGCCATGGGAAATTTCGTTGACACAGCAGTAGAAATTTAAGGCACATTTACTTGACGTTACGTTTCAGATGCTGTTTCCCACTGTTGAATTTTATTTGCAACTCTCAACTGTGTGTTCAAGATATGTCTCTATAATAAGGCAAAAAATAAATATAACATAAAAGAACCAATTTATACATTTAGTCATAGTAAAACGACTACACACACACACACACACACACACACACACACACACACACACACACACACACACACACACACAGAGTGATTTGAGCTGTCTCAAACTTACCACCGAGAGTTGGCAATACGAAATTTCGAATGGCAGTACACAGAAGAACAACAGTAAAATCGAAAAAAAAACACATGTAGAGCAGGATCTACAAAATTTGTAAGCAGAAAGTATTACTACGCCGTAAAAAACAAAAATGAACTGTGAGAAACTGAATGTTTAATGTGCAATATATAAACAAATATTATAAAAATAAGTATGTACGTATTTCAGGTCAATGAAGATGGCTTGCAAGAAATGAAGATGAAACGCGTATGTCACCAAATATTGGTTTTATTCAGTTTTTACTAGATGGATATATAATTATCAAGATAAGTTTATATTATTTCATGAAAAGTACAAAAAGTGAAAGTAGGCCATTGGGAGCAATAGATGAGAGAGAAAGAGAGAGAGAGAGAGAGAGAGAGAGAGAAACCAACGTCATGGGTGATGGATACACGAGTAACGGTGAGAGTAAGAAAATGGCGTGGCTGATTGAGCAACGGATTTTGTTTACTTTTTGACAGGCGGGAAACTGGCTTTATGTGCTATTTTTGTAGGGAAACGCTGTGAGGTTGGCAAAAGAAAGTGCTTCAAAAGTTTCCTTTAATGCAACGGCGCACAGAACAGGGCTCAGAGTGGAGTTTTTATTGCCGCTGACTGAAGTAGCAGAGTAATAGTTTCCGAATGCCTTTGTTTTATGGATAGGCAGTGCTAAGATACTAGATAAGTGCGACTTTGTGTTGTTGCTATTATGATGACGGTTATACGTTCTGCTGTTTAAGTTACGAATAGTACATCCATTTCCGTTGTGGACGTCATATGTGATGTTGCAGAACGTTTTTGTGATCCGTTTTCTCTCCGTCGTTTCGTGTCTTTCCTATGTCCACCTGCTAGCGCAGGCAGTAGCTGCTCCTCCTCTGTGTAACAGCTTACTACAGGACTGTGGAGGGCATCAAAACTTGTGTGTCGGACCGCGACTGGCCCCGCTTTCACGGACAAGGCGCTAATCGGCTGAGCTATCCAGCCACGACTCGCCACTCGTCCTCACGGACCGAACTGCAACATTATTTCTGGAAACAACCGCTTCTTTACAGTGAAGCCGTTTCTTGGGAAAGAGGCAAGGTAGCAGAGTTGAAACAGAGGGAGAGTAGTGAGCTGCAACTGAATAGCTGAGGCAGTAAGAGCGTTAGCTCAGTCTTTACTGTCTGTGAAAGACAGGCGTCTGTGTTTCAGTTGCTAATATCAGGAAGACTCAGTACTGCACACACACACTCCTGCGGACAGCGAAACATCCGTTCGAGATTAAATTATGTTTAATATTTGATCCTGCGGGGCGGTTTGTTGGTGGTGATCATCTCGTAATGAGAGATTTGAAGGAAATTTGTTCTATAAAAATAGAGCTATAGGGTAGTGAAAGTAGCAACCGCTACGAGCGGTCACGTGACTTGGGGAAAACAGCTGTCGATGCAGATGCATGTACAACTGGGAGTTGTTTGTTAGTGAAAATGAGATTCCAGCACGAACTGCTGGAGCGAGCGGCCCCGTAGCGCCGAGGAAGGCGGGCGGCGGCACTCACTCTGCAGGTAGGAGAAGCCGGTCTGCGTGGCGCCGTTGTAGTCGACGATGGGCATGCCCATCTCGTGGGCCGCCTCGACGAAGGCCTGCGCCAGCGGCGAGCGGAAGGGCGCGTAGCTGACGGTGAGCGGGCCGCCCGTGCGGTGGTACTTGGTGTCGCGCGCCAGCTCCGGGATCGACATGTCCTCCGACTTCAGGAAGTACCTGCAACGCGCCGAGCCGTCGTCTGCGAGTTGCTTTCATTTTGCGCTCCGAAGGTGGACCCTCATCACAGAAAGTAACACCGATTGCAACACATTTTTGTCTCAGAGAAAATACCGTAAATCGTCCTCACTATGAAGCAGCATAATACGTGCAGTGGGGTGACAAAAGTCGTGGGGCACCGACATGCACATACACAGGTGGCGTACACAACGTATAAAAGGGCAGTGCATAGACGGAGCTGTCATTTTACTCAGGTTGTTTGGTTGTTTTGGGGAAGGAGACCAGACAGCGAGGTCATCGGTCTCATAGGATTAGAGAAGGACGGGGAAGGAAGTCGGCCGTGCCCTTTCAAAGGAACCATCCCGGCATTTGCCTGGAGCGATTTAGAGAAATCGCGGAAAATCTAAATCAGGATTGCCGGACGCGGTATTGAACCGTCGTCCTCCCGAATGCGAGTCCAGTGTCTAACCACTGCGCCACCTCGCTCGGTTTTTACTCAGGTGATTCGTGTGGAAAGGCTTCCGACGTGATTATGGCCGCACGACGCAATTTAACACAATTTGAATACTAAACGGTAGTTGCAGCTAGGCATGTGGCACATTCCATTTCGGAAATCGTTAGTGAATTCAGTATTCGTAGACCCACAGTTCAAAATGGTTAAAATGGCTCTGAGTACTATGGGACTTAACTTCTGAGGTCATCAGTCCCCTAGAACTTAGAACTACTTAAACCCAACTAACCTCACACATCCGTGCCCGAGGCAGGATTCGAACCTGCGACCGTAGCAGTCCCGCGGTTCCAGACTGTAGCGTCTAGAACCGCTTGCCCACAGCGGCCGGCAGACCCACAGTGTGAAGAGTGTGCCGAGATTACTAAATTTAAGGCATTGTCTCTCACCACTTGACGACCGTGAGGAGCGGCGTTTGCGTACAGTTTTCAGTGCTAACAGACAAGCAACAGGCCTGAAATAACCGCAGAAATCAGTGTGGGACGTACGACGAGCGTATCCGTTTGGACAGTGCGGCAAAATTTAGTGTTAGTGTCCTATGGCAGCAGACGACCGACGCGAGTGCCTCTGCTAACAGTTAGACAAGGCGCCACAGTCTGCAACCGCGCGACCGCTGCGGTCGCAGGTTCGAATCCTGCCTCGGGCATGGATGTGTGTGATGTCCTTAGGTTACTTAGGTTTAAGTAGTTCCAAGTTCTAGGGGACTGATGACCTCAGATGTTGAGTGTCATAGTCCTCAGAGCCAGTTGAACCATTTTTTTGAACAGTTAGACATCTCTGGCAGCGCCTCTTCTGGGCTCGTCACCATTTCTGGTTTCCCGAGACTACTGGAAAACCATGGCCTGCTCAGATGAGTCCCGATTTCAGCTGGTAAGAGTTGATGGTAGTGTTAGAGTATGACGCAGATCCCATGGACCCAAGTTGTCAACAAGGTACTGTGCAATGTGGTGGTGGTTCCTTAATGGTTTCAGCTGTGTTTACGTGGAATCGACTGGATCTTCTGGTCCAACTAAACCGATCACCTACTTGGAGACCTTCTGCAGCCGTTCGTGGACTTCATGTTCTCAAGAAAGGATGGAATTTTTATGGATCGCAATGCGCCATGTCAGAACATCCCGGACAATTCCACCAAATGATCTGACCACCCCTATCGCCCAACATAAATTCCATCGAGTATTTACGGGACATAATCGAGAGGTAAATTCGTGCACAAAATACTGCACCGGCAACACTTTCGGAATTACGAACGGCTCTAGAGGTACCATGGCTCAGTATTTCTGCAGGGGGCTTCCAACGACTTGCTGAATCCGTGCGCTAGACGGTTAAAAGGAGTTCCGGCACAGTGTTTGGAGGTATCCCTTGGTTTTTGTCACCTCAGTGTACGATAGCGTATGAAAGTGGAGACACTATAATAGAAATAAGTGGAGGAACCAAGTGACAAAACTGAACGACAAGAGAATACTCAAAATTGGATTTAACTACCAGTCTAAAAATCATTAATTACTTAAAGAACCACATGGATATATGAAAATGCAGGCTTTCTCGGCGAATCTTGATGATAAAATCTTCTCGGGTTGACAGTCGAGTCAATGCGTTGTTCTCCGGCAACGTTTCAGCAACTTTCTTACTTGCGATCTTCAGGGGAAGATGGCTGGCTCGGCTGTCAACCCGAGAAGACTTTATAACCACATGGACAGATCAGAGAATCGATTAACCTTATGGAACAGAAGTTTATAAGAAGATGTAACAGGCAAAGTCTACTTCCTAAGGATAAAAAAAAAAACGAAAGGTGAAAATGCTGTTCATAGTTTTCGATATTACATTGCATCGTTCGTCTTAACAACGCAGCGATTGCAATATCGTATTTATCCGCCGATACCAGGCAACGACTTTCAGTCATAATGCCCTCCCCTGCACGGAAAGTACGTAACGTGTGTGTATGAGTACAAGTTGTGACGCACGAAAGACGAGGTATGGAAGTTTGGGTCTGGCTGTAAGTCGCGCTCGGATGGCTGAAGCGGCTAAGGCGAACGCGAAGCAGGAGACTCGTGTCCGAGACCAGGTCCGGCAAAAGACTTTTTGTCATTATTACCCTACACAGCTCATTGTTGTTCGTATTCGTATCTTCGAATACATTTCATGTTCCCGGTTAAGTGATCTAATACCGCCCACAAAAATAAACATTGTTTGTTGCGATTCCAAATTCACTGTTACTTTAGGTCTTGGCGACTGTAAGATAAGAGTACGGGAAACAAATGAACTCGGGTGACAAGCACCGAACTATTTCATTGGCACTGTACTTCGTGTTTTGAGAATGGTTCAAATGGCTCTGAGCACTATGGGACTTAACATCTGAGGTCATCAGTCCCCTAGAACTTAGAACTACTTAAACCTAACCAACCTAAGACCATCACACACATCCATGCCCGAGGCAGGATTCGAACCTCCGACCGTAGCGGTCGCGCGGTTCCACACTAGCGCCTAGAACCGCTCGGCCACCCCGGCCGGCTTTTTGGGAATGAAACTATCACTATCATGTACATACGATTCACACCATCTGTGTTGGTGTGCATGTGAGTTGTTGTTGTTGTTGTTGTGGTCTTAAGTCAGAAGACTGGCTTTATGCGGCTCTGCACGCAGGTCTATCCCGTGCAGGCCTCTCCATCTCTGTACCACTACTAGAAACTACTTCCATTTGTACTCATGCCTATGTCCGCCCTTACTAGTTTTGCTCGTACACTTCCCTCCATTACCAAACCAACAATTCTTTGATGTGTCCCGTCAACTGACCCTTTCTTTCAGTCAGGTTGTGTCCCACATCTTTTCCTTCCCGATTCCATTCAGGACGTCTTGATTGGTTGCGCGACCTACCCATTCAATCTTCAGCATTCTTCTGTAACACGACACTTCCGAAGTTTCTATTCTCTTGTTGGCTGAGCTGCTTATCGTTCACGTTGCTGAATTGTTTATCGTCCACATCTTGAGCTACATTACAATAATTTCACTTCCGAATTATTCTCAAAAAGCTTATGACCAGTAACGTAATCTTCGTTCCAAAGTATTGTGGGAATGGAAGCCGGAATTGAGTTTATTGTATGCATGGTCGCCTCTAACGGTGAAAAAAGATGCATCCTGTCATAAGAATCGAGTAATATGTCAGACGGACACCAATGCACTTGCTTTAACTCCTAAGTGACGTATCTGATGATGAAATTACCCCAAATCAGGTAATAAAGTATTACTGAACTCTGGGAGATGGCTATTTGTGGATCTCAATCTGTTTTTCATATCCACAACAGGTTATAACACTCGTCAGTTCATGATCTACAAAGAAAGAACTAAAAACATGGACCGTGAGAAAAATGGAAGGGTTTGAAATGTCGTCACACATATGTTAAAAAGTAAATGGATAGAGCAAACAAAATAATGGTGAATCACCAGAAACAGAGAGGACAAAAAGAGCGAGGGACCAAGGGCATCCGCAACTTCGAAGGACATCCAATACTCCGCCTAGAAGTGAGGTTGTTACTGGAATCCGCTCTAGACGGGGCAGACAAAGAACAGAACTTATAAAATCACTGAATGTTATAGCTAAGCAGAGAAGAATATTTTAGCAAACCTTACGAAGACGTTTAGGACTTCATCATAAAAGTCGAAAGGCGATTGATTTAAGCCAAAAAGAACAGCAGGTACGCAGTGTCTGAGGAACCAAATTGCATAAATCTACAGGAACAACATGGGGTCGATCCCCGGTAACATCAAGGGGTTTCCCTTGCCAGAAGCTTTCATATTCAACAGCTTTTCAGGTGGCCTCCTCCCAGATCTTTCCATCAGAGTAAAAATTTGAGACTGTCACCGGGAATCAGACCCGGGACCTCGGCATTACCAGTCGGAAACGCTGACCACTTTCTTTTTGTGCATTTTTTTCTCTGTTGATCGTTGTGTTTGGTCGTTGCGGACGTCACAGTGACATCCGTTCAAGTTCGTTTGTTGATCCTTCCACTCAGTTTTTTTATTACAGAGGCCAACCGGCTGTCTGACGGAACAGACTGAGCTACCGTGCCGGCGGGCACTAGACCGCACGACCAGTTTGTTTTTACTGCGACTGTGGAACTTGTGTTACGCAAAAAAGTGTGTAGTGATTAGTAGAGGTGAGATACTGCGATGGACGTTAAAACTGAAAATCTACAGGGTGTTTCAAAAATGACCGGTATATTTGAAACGGCAATAAAAACTAAACGAGCAGCGATAGAAATACACCGTTTGTTGCAATATGCTTGGGACAACAGTACATTTTCAGGCAGACAAACTTTCGAAATTACAGTAGTTACAATTTTCAACAACAGATGGCGCTGCAAGTCTGTGGGTGCGCCATTCTGTACGTCGTCTTTCTGCTGTAAGCGTGTGCTGTTCACAACGTGCAAGTGTGCTGTGGACAACATGGTTTATTCCTTAGACCAGAGGATTTTTCTGGTGTTGGAATTCCACCGCCTAGAACACAGTGTTGTTGCAACAAGACGAAGTTTTCAACGGAGGTTTAATGTAACCAAAGGACCGAAAAGCGATACAATAAAGGATCTGTTTGAAAAATTTGAACGGACTGGGAACGTGATGGGTGAATGTGCTGGAAAGGTAGGGCGACCGCGTACGGCAGCCACAGAGGACAACGCGCAGCTAGTGCAGCAGGTGATCCAACAGCAGCCTCGGGTTTCCGTTCGCTGTGTTGCAGCTGCGGTCCAAATGACGCCAACGTCCACGTATCGTCTCATGCGCCAGAGTTTACACCTCTATCCATACAAAATTCAAACGGAGGAGGAGAGGAGGAGATTACTGTTTAATGTCCCGTCGACAACGAGGTCATTAGAGACGGAGCGCAAGCTCGGGTGAGGGAAGGATGGGGAAGGAAATCGGCCGTGCCCTTTCAAAGAAACCATCCCGGCATTTGCCTGAAGCGATTTAGGGAAATCACGGAAAACCTAAATCAGAATGGCCGGAGACGGGATTGAACCGTCGTCCTCCCGAATGCGAAAATTCAAACGCGGCAACCCCTCAGCGCCGCTACCATTGCTGCACGAGAGACATTCGCTAACGATATAGTGCACAGGATTGATGACGGCGATATGCATGTGGGCAGCATTTGGTTTACTGACGAAGCTTATTTTTACCTGGACGGCTGGAATCATTGGTCCATTTTTCAGATCCGAAACGATTACTGCATCACGCTATCTGGACATTCTTCGTGAATTTGTGGCGGTACAAACTGCCTTAGACGACACTGCGAACACCTCGTGGTTTATGCAAGATGGTGCCCGGCCACATCGCACGGCCGACGTCTTTAATTTCCTGAATGAATATTTCGATGACCGTGTGATTGCTTTGGGCTATCCGAAACATACAGGAGGCGGCGTGGATTGGCTTCCCTATTCGCCAGACACGAACCCCTGTGACTTCTTTCTGTGCGGACACTTGAAAGACCAGGTGTACCGCCAGAATCCAGAAACAATTGAACAGCTGAAGCAGTACATCTCATCTGCATGTGAAGCCATTCCGCCAGACACGTTGTCAAAGGTTTCGGGTAATTTCATTCAGAGACTACGCCATATTATTGCTACGCATGGTGGATATGTGGAAAATATCGTACTATAGAGTTTCCCACACCGCAGCGCCATCTGTTGTTGAAAATTGTAACTACTGTAATTTCGAAAGTTTGTCTGCCTGAAAATGTACTGTTGTCCCAAGCATATTGCAACAAACGGTGTATTTCTGTCGCTGCTCGTTTAGTTTTTATTGCCGTTTCAAATATACCGGTCATTTTTGAAACACCCTGTAGTATAATCAGTGAGCGAAGATTCGAACGAAGCGTCAGTATTATCATCCGAGACTGAAACAGCAGGTGAATCAGCAGCCACAGATTTGCAGCATCAACGGGTATGGTAGTTTTACAAATACTGCCACAAGGCATGGTGAGCAGCCAACATGAGATACGCTGCACTTACTTTTTTCCATTTTTATAGTCCGATTAAAAATACTTGATAGTTGGTGCTGGTTTCTTCCAATCAGAGCGGTCATGGTCACGCCCGAACCATGGACCATTGTCAAACTGCCAGAACAGATGGTCAGTTCACCTTGTCCGGCTTTCTTTCTTGTTTTCTTTGGATCCCGACTCCTGAATCTTCCTCTTAATTTCGTATTTCATCACATATGATAACCACAGAACACAACACACGCACAGGCAGGGACCAATGACCAAGCAGCTCCGCCCCCCCCCCCCCCACCCGCTCCCTCTTAGACAGACCAACCAACCAACATACAGACAAACGATGCAGACGATATACATTGCGTTTCGTACACAGCGCTAATGCAACACTACTGGTCTTCCTGCACTCTACGCAGTCCAGCGTCACAAATGCAGTTTGTATCACAGAGATGGACTTACACTAGAAAAGATTCGCACGTCATTACGCGAAGCCAAATTTTTGAAGGCTGCAGTTCATCGCTGCTACTGGACTATGACAGTCCGAAATGTAACAGCTGTAGGTATCGTGTCATAGTGTTCTAGCGTAGTGGTTAGCACATTTCCCTGTCGTGTAGGACGTTTTTAGTTCGAAACTCGTGAACCACAATTATTTGTTTTTATTTCTAAATCTAGTCAGTAGACTTTCGTTATTATTTTTATTCAATTAATTGATGTAAATGTTATTTCTTTAATTTCTAACGCTTTCCCGCGTCATTTTCATTATCGTGTTAACCTTTTTTATTTGGCTTTATTTTTCTTCCTATCGTTCGTTTTTTGTATGGAATTTGCCAGTATCGTCTATAATATACGACCAAATATCAACAAGAACTGATCATCGGCTGGCAAAGCGGCAGCTCGTGAGGCCACCGTGAGGATAGTTTCAGGCAGCCAATCGATGACGGTTGTCTTTCCTTTTTTTTTAAAAAAAACTCTGAAAATGAAATGTTTCTAAAGTTTGCTTTGACTGCTGTGAACAAATCCATCGTGCTTTTTTATTCTGCCGCTGATTGTTGAGCGCCGTTTTCTCGGATAAGTTGCACATCACAAGGTTGTGGTTGGGTTAGGGCATCAGTCTGAATTCAGGGCTGAAAGACGCGCCGTCTGCTACAGTTCACTCATTTGTCACTTAAAGTCAGCTGCCGACAGAGACTCTCGCATTTTCATCATACCTTGTGCTGGCCGCTCCAACACTGCTCCGCGTTACGCGTTACCAGCATTTGTGAAGTAATCCGCCCCGTTTGTGTCACCTATAACCGAGGGTAGCTGGCAGCCGGTGTGGCAACAGGCGTCAACTACCAAGTAATTTGGATCAGACTGCAGTAATAGACGTGTAGCGTGTGACACTCGAGTGTACACTGCTACTACTTGCCCTGCCTGTTGTTCAGGCGTAAGCGCGACTGTGTTGTCCCTCTGACTGGGTAACCAGCAGAGAAGTACAAATTCCGCTTTTAGCCTGCCAGTGCTCGCCCGTTAGCCAGACAGGCAAGTCGCCGCACTTGATCAGCAGAACGGGGAGGCTCCTTTGCTCCCATCCAAGCCAAGCTGTGCCCAACACAAGCAGGCTGAATGAATTGTGCTTGCCTGCCCGCCTTCCCGGTACGATACGCTACGTAGCTGTTATTTCTGTACGCTTCCACTGTAGTGTTATGAGGAGGATTCGAACTGATTTTTTTTTTAACCTGAGTACCACGAGACGAGGCTCAATGAAACACATATTCATTTTGTGTCACAGCAGGCGAGAAAATGGTTGATTTTTATTTGTTCCTTTTTTCCTTTTCGGCTTATTTTTGGGATTATTTATTTCTTTATTTCGATAAGAACGGTTTTCTGTGCATGTTCGCCCTGTCTAGATTAGTAGTGACTACGGTCAATTGGAACCATCATCAGTTCACCTCTAATACACGTTTTCTGTAGTAAGCAGAACCATCTCTGAAAGATGAGATCTCTTGCATTTAAGAACTTGAAGATACCTGTTATACTGCAGCACCAAGTAAAGTGCGGATTGTCAGCCAAGTATGACCCCAATTATATAAATTTTGATTACTGTTCCAGGATGTGCTCTGTGGTTTCACTGAATTCATTCTAAGTGAACAAAATAGTTGATTCTAAATTTCCCAAAATAGATTTTAGCAAACACTAAATTCATTTTTCATATTATTTTAATGTAGGAAAAAAGCTTTTCTGTTATGCTAAATTTTTTTCGCACTATGTTACATATCACCAGAATGTGTTTTTTAATATCCTCGGAGCCATGTTTTTTTGCCCTATTTCAATCAATGTTTGCGCTAAACTGAGAGAGCCTATGTACTGCTAAATGGCCTCAAGTCCTTAGCACACAGTTCCACACGTTTGTCAGCCACTAAGTCTTTGTCCTCTTTCAAAATATTTGCAGAGTGAGGAAACTGATGGTCAAATTTACAAACAAGTAACGTGGTAGAGGTTCTACATCTACATCTACATTTATACTCCGCAAGCCACCCAACGGTGTGTGGCGGAGGGCACTTTACGTGCCACTGTCATTACCTCCCTTTCCTGTTCCAGTCGCGTATGGTTCGCGGGAAGAACGACTGTCTGAAAGCCTCTGTGCGCGCTCTAATCTCTCTAATTTTACATTCGTGATCTCCTCGGGAGGTATAAGTAGGGGGAAGCAATATATTCGATACCTCATCCAGAAACGCACCCTCCCGAAACCTGGCGAGCAAGCTACACCGCGATGCAGAGCGCCTCTCTCGCAGAGTCTGCCACTTGAGTTTGTTAAACATCTCCGTAACGCTATCACGGTTACCAAATAACCCTGTGACGAAACGCGCCGCTCTTCTTTGGATCTTCTCTATCTCCTCCGTCAACCCGATCTGGTACGGATCCCACACTGATGAGCAATACTCAAGTATAGGTCGAACAAGTGTTTTGTAAGCCACCTCCTTTGTTGATGGAATAAATTTTCTAAGGACTCTCCCAATGAATCAACCTGGTACCCGCCTTACCAACAATTAATTTTATATGATCATTCCACTTCAAATCGTTCCGCACGCATACTCCCAGATATTCCCGAATGAGTGTTTAGTAACTTTTTATACAATTTGTACTGTAAGCCACCTTCACATTTATTTGAAGCTGCCTTACAAACCACGGAAGCTTTTCCCCTGCTCGACTTAGTACATATTCCCCAACTGTTAGTTTCTCCTCGATCTCCTATAAGTTTGTTAATTTTACTGCTGGCACCGTTATGATAAATGAGTTGCAGTGAAACTATCTACGCAAAGATATTCCTGGCTATTCTGTAGTCACGTTGGACTGATGGTGCAGCCTGTTGTCAGCTGTAGCAGGCTGGACGGGTCCCATGAAGCTTGACAGGCTTGCTGAAACCCAAGTCGGCCAGCTTCAGTACACTTGCACTCCCGTGTCTCCGTTGTGGCAGGTTGAGCTACTGTAATGGTTACGGCGGATACAGGGGCAGGCGGGCTGGAAAGAGAATTTGTACATCTCAGGTAACCAGTTCGCCTTGCCGGGTAATAGGATAGCGGGCTGCGACGCATTGTAGACTGACACGGGAAATCCAGTGGGCCTGCAACGTGTTGAGGAGCAGACAGACGAGCGGCAGTGTCGTTCACGCTAGGAGACGCCGGGGACTCGGTGGCGGAAATCATTGGCGCCTTGCACTTCCTGTCCCGTTCATTCCCCTTACCGGCATAGTCGTACGGGGGTTCCCCACGAGGCTTTACGTAAGGCCGTGTTTACGGACCGCTATACCCTTCTGAAGGCATGCCTCCGAAGCAAAACTGTGTTCCAAGTGAAACGTCTCTGTTACATTCGTTTCATACTATTTAAATTGTATTTCGTACTGTCACGCTTAATTATTTGTAATTTAGTTTTGTTCTTCGTGTAACTTTAAAGTATCAATTTTTCCAGTAAACATCTAATCCTCTGTACATCACCTGCAGTCTGTGCTCCAAAATTTCCTTTTATCATCTGTATGAATGACTGAGTGAACGTGTACGTTCAATTTGTTTTATATATGGTAGCAGTACAACATCTGGCTGTCTGTTGTGGTAGCAACAGTGTAGCCAACGTGGCTTTCTCAGTCGAGGCAAAGAGATTTGTAGCCATTCGGTGGTCATTGGACACTAGTTAAGTTGGTGACGGAGAGGATCCACCGGGTCTCTACCGGCTACTTGGGGGAAGTTCGCTGCAGGAAGTTCGGCACTCGGGACTGGACTCTCGGTGAGTGAAGACTGCCTTTACTCCTGTTCCCCACGCTCTCCTCTGTCTTCTTCGTCCTCCAGAAGGGACCCAATCTCGTATTTTACAGGCTACTTTTCTGTGTTTGCATTTTGCACAGGCTCCAACCGCAGTACCCGGCACATCCTACTTACTATATATATTTCCAGACAGTAATATCTTCTGTTGGTGTCCATTAATGTTGCACACTTCTGAGCTGTAGAGCGTAATTCACTCAATAATGATGAAAATGTATTGCTGAATCATCCTCCCAATATTCATATGTCAGTCATCTTTGAATATGAGAAACTATTTAGCAAAAATATTTACCAGAGTGGAATATTTTGTAAACATGTTAAATGCATTAATTTGTGAAGGAATGATGCTGATGCTGTTACATATACAGAGTAGTCACACGGCTAGAAAATTCTTGCGAAATGCACGAAGACGGGCAGAGGATTGATGCTTGGTGCAGAGATTTTGAGTTGATAGTCAACATAAAGAAATGTAAGTTACTGCGAGTAAAATTACGTGGAGGGGCCCGTCGTTGCGTGATTGCAGAATGCCGAACAATAACTAGAAGCAGTCACATACATTAACGATCTATGAGTATGCGTATGGAATTACTTTTGTTCTGCAGCTGTTCTGCAGATTAGTTATGCCGCGTTATTTTAGGAGGAGTAGGTGTTTGCGTCTTACAGTTTTTAAAGCAGTAGAAAACATTTCTATTACTACCGAGGATTTCGTAGGCGCCCAAGTCATCTTGCACGGGACGTCGGTGTTTTGCGGTGGAGTTTTGAACTTCAAGGATACGAATGAACACGGTAGCGGCTGGGTCACCGTTGCTCTTGTACGTCGACCAAAAGTCGATAGACCACATAAAACTAATTGTAGAAAAGGCAGACTGAAATTCATTGGTAGAATCCTTAGGAAGTATCGTGAACAAGCGAAGGAAGTAACCTGCAGAACACTCGGTCGACCGATACTATAGTATTGTTCATCAGCGTGGCACGTGTGCTGGACGGGATTGGCAGGGGACATGGAGATGATCCGAAGAATGGCAGCGCGTTTCATCACAGGCTCGTAAAGACGAAAGCATCGCGAAAATGCAGTCGCAGACGCTCAAAGTCGCGCGTTGGGCGCCATAACGGAGTGGTTTACTGCTGTAACTCCTAGAGCGTGAGTTCCTAGAACAAGTATATATTGCATCTTCATACGTGGATCTCGCGGACTGACCATGAAGACAATGTTAGAGAGATCGAACCCACGCAGATCACCAAAAGTCGTTCTTTCCGCATCTTCCTCAGGTGGAACAGAGAAGGGTGAAAGTGACAGGGGTGCAAACCGTACTCTCCACCACAAACCATGTCGCGGCCTGCAACATACACTCCTGGAAATGGAAAAAAGAACACATTGACACCGGTGTGTCAGACCCACCATACTTGCTCCGGACACTGCGAGAGGGCTGTACAAGCAATGATCACACGCACGGCACAGCGGACACACCAGGAACCGCGGTGTTGGCCGTCGAATGGCGCTAGCTGCGCAGCATTTGTGCACCGCCGCCGTCAGTGTCAGCCAGTTTTGCCGTGGCATACGGAGCTCCATCGCAGTCTTTAACACTGGTAGCATGCCGCGACAGCGTGGACGTGAACCGTATGTGCAGTTGACGGACTTTGAGCGAGGGCGTATAGTGGGCATGCGGGAGGCCGGGTGGACGTACCGCCGAATTGCTCAACACGTGGGGCGTGAGGACTCCACAGTACATCGATGTTGTCGCCAGCGGTCGGCGGAAGGTGCACGTGCCCGTGCCCGTCGACCTGGGACCGGACCGCAGCGACGCACGGATGCACGCCAAGACCGTAGGATCCTACGCAGTGCCGTAGGGGACCGCACCGCCACTTCCCAGCAAATTAGGGACACTGTTGCTCCTGGGGTATCGGCGAGGACCATTCGCAACCGTCTCCATGAAGCTGGGCTACGGTCCCGCACACCGTTAGGCCCTCTTCCGCTCACGCCCCAACATCGTGCAGCCCGCCTCCAGTGGCGTCGCGACAGGCGTGAATGGAGGGACGAATGGAGACGTGTCGTCTTCAGCGATGAGAGTCGCTTCTGCCTTGGTGCGAATGATGGTCGTATGCGTGTTTGGCGCCGTGCAGGTGAGCGCCACAATCAGGACTGCATACGACCGAGGCACACAGGGCCAACACCCGGCATCATGGTGTGGGGAGCGATCTCCTACAATGGCCGTACACCACTGGTGATCGTCGAGGGGACACTGAATAGTGCACGGTACATCCAAACCGTCATCGAACCCATCGTTCTACCATTCCTAGACCGGCAAGGGAACTTGCTGTTCCAACAGGACAATGCACGTCCGCATGTATCCCGTGCCACGCAACGTGCTCTAGAAGGTGTAAGTCAACTACCCTGGCCAGCAAGATCTCCGGATCTGTCCCCCATTGAGCATGTTTGGGACTGGATGAAGCGTCGTCTCACGCGGTCTGCACGTCCAGCACGAACGCTGGTCCAACTGAGGCGCCAGGTGGAAATGGCATGGCAAGCCGTTCCACAGGACTACATCCAGCATCTCTACGATCGTCTCCATGGGAGAATAGCAGCCTGCATTGCTGCGAAAGGTGGATATACACTGTACTAGTGCCGACATTGTGCAAGCTCTGTTGCCTGTGTCTATGTGCCTGTGGTTCTGTCAGTGTGATCATGTGATGTATCTGACCCCAGGAATGTGTCAATAAAGTTTCCCCTTCCTGGGACAATGAATTCACGGTGTTCTTATTTCAATTTCCAGGAGTGTATATACGTAGGGGGAAGTAAGTGAGAGCTTGAGGAGCGGTGCAACCCTCGTCCACGCCACGTCTACGACGAGCCCTGACGTCAGACGGACAGCGGTGAGGCCAGAGTGGCAGGCGGGCAGTCAGTCTGACCTGAAGACGTCGTCCCAGCCCCAGCCGGTGTTGCCGAGCCGCTCCCAGTGGTCGTAGTCGCGCCGGTTGCCCCTGGTGTAGATCATGTAGTTGAGCACGCTGGAGCCGCCCATCACCTTGCCGCGCGGGAAGTTGCACTGGCGGTTGCGCAGCCCCAGGCACGCCTGGTCCGACGGCTCCGTCTTGTACTTCCAGTTCGCTTCCGTGAACTGCAACCACACCGGCACAGTGCCTGAGAACTGCGTCGCAGTAAATCAATCAAAGAGAGCAACACAGACACGCAACAGTTCCAGTAAGACACAGATAGAACACACATCACCTCGAATATCAGGTAAAGACCAAACACGCGTTGTGTGTCACCCACCCGACGAAAGATTTCGAGCTCGCCCGTAGGACTGAAAACTGTGTAACAGGACAAATGACTGGAACCGGACAAACATTCACCGTCGTTATTGGTAGCGACCACCCACGTAATGCCCCAAACGCAGGTACCTGTAGGATTTGTCACGTCGCTCACAGATTGATAGTTCGACCGATACCTGAGTATCCCTCGTCAGTCTGGGATCTGTCCCAGACAGGATTGATAGAGGAAGGAAGAAGTAAATCGAGCGAGGTGGCGCAGTTGCTAGCAAATTGGACTGACGTACGGGAGGACGATGGTTCAAACACGCGTCCTGACATCCAGATTTAGGTTTTCCGTGATTTCGGTAAATCGCTTCAGGCAAATGCCGGGATGGTTCCTTTGAAAGCGGACGGCCGATTTCCTTCCCCATCCTTCAGTAATCCGAGCTTGTGCTCCGTCTCTAATGACCTCGTTGTCGACGGGTCGTTAAACACTAATCTCGTCCTCCCTCATAGAGCAAACCGGCAGCACGTTTCGTTATAGGCTCGTTTAGGAATTGCGAAAGCATAGAGATGCTCATCAGTCTTCAATGGCAGATATTGCGAGAGAGGCGCTGTTCATTACGGTGTGGTTTGCTGTTAAAATTCCGAGAGCGTATGTTCCCAGAAGAGTCAGTCAGTATCTTGCTGTCTCCTTTGTATCTCTCGTGGAAGGATCATGGCGACTACAAGTCACAATTCTATACATGTATAAATGAACGTTCACAACTAAGGGATTTCTTTTTATTTGCAGCTGCCGTAAGCGTTTACCCGGTTACAGGTTTATTCCTGTTTCTCAGAACAAAAGGTCATGTGTTAGCGATTTCGCGAACGATTACTTCTTTCTGGAAGGTTCTGTGAAAGTCAGTACTCAACTTGGACACACACATCTCAAGTGTGAGCATTTGATGGTTTCATAAATTACAGAGTTGACATTATTAATCGGTCTTCTCGACTATTTTTGTATCGCATGGTTTCTTGTCCTCGTGCCAACAGCGCCAGCGCAAGCCATAACCTTATACTTTTTTTTCCAGTTAGTAAATCATATGTTTACAAAGTTTGCTTGTGCTTGCTTCAGGCGTTTCAGAGTTACGCTGAATCATACGTACAGGAAGATTCACAATTCATGTTACACATTTCTAGAGGTCGTAGAGAGGACTTAGTAGATCAAGTTTCAGATAGAAACCCATGTCGGGTAACGTCGTGCAACGACGAAAGATAGCGTCAAAGTTATGGACGCCGGGGCCTGTAAATGTATGTATGTACAGTGCGGTTCCACAAACTTTCTAGGATGATGGAGACAAGTAAATTTATCATCTGAGGTAAGGGGCTCTGTACCGGAAACGAACGAGTCGAAAGTTCTGAGCGAATACTGTTCTGATACTCCTGGCAGTTGAATACATGTATCGGTACGATTGTTGCTATGATTGTAGCGTAGGCAACTTTCAGAAGTGGTAATGTAGTGTGGAGCAAAACAAGAAAAAAAAGTCCTGTAAACATCGGCTCTAAAATGCATACCGTTAAGAGCGAAGACTACTTGTTCAGTAGAGGAGACGGGTTCCACACTAGCGAAGATGAACAAGTGCTCCAGGTCCTCAGGTATGCGTTTTAGAGTGTACGTTCACTGGACATATTTTCTTGTTTTGCCCCATACTACCAACTCTGAAACTTGCGTGCCATTTAATCGTAGCAAAAAGGCTACCGGTATATGTCAGAGGTATCGACTCGTTCGTTTGCGTTACAGGGACTCTTACCTCACATTCATACATTTAGTCTTCTCCATCATTTCTCAAAGTTCGTAACATCATCACGGAATCACCCTGTATATACATACATATACAGGCGCAGGGGCCTATGGCCTGTAACTTTGACGCACTCTAGCGTGCATCCACCGGACATGTGGCCTGTAAATAAAAAAGGATGATCTCGCCACTGGCAAAAGATTCCGGAGTAGACCCAGTCGGATTCAATAACTAACGAAAGGATAACGTTCTATGATACGGGGCGGAGAATTTCAGAAGCTTGACATGGTAGGGAAACTAGAAAACCTGAAAAGGGAAATGCAAAGGCTCAGTCTAAATATAGTAGGGGTCAGTGAAGTGAAATGAAAAGACAAGGATTTCTGGTCAGATAAGTATAGGGTAATATCAACAGCAGCAGAAAGTGGTATAACGGGAGGAGGAATCGTTATGAGTAGAAAGGTATGGCTGGGAGTGGGTTGCTCTGAATAGTTCAGTGATAGGGTTGTTCTTATCAGAATACACAGAAAAGCAGCATCGACACCGATAGTTCAGGTGTACATGCCTACGTCGCAAATTGAATATGAAGAGACAGAGGCAGAATATCAGAATACTGAAAGGGTAGTAACGTACGTAAAGGGAGATGAAAACCTAATAGTCATGAGGGCCTGTAATGCAGTTGTAGGGGAAGGAGTGGAAGAAACGGTTACTTGAAGAAATTGACTTGGGACGAGGAATGAGAGGGAAGAAAGACTAATTGAGTTCTGTAACAATTTTCAGCCAGTAATAGCGGATACTGTGTTCAAGAATCACAAAAGGACGAGGGATACTTGGAAAAGGCCGGGAAATGTGCGGATATTTCAGTTAGACAACATCACGGTGAGACAGAGATTCTGAGATCAGATTCTGGATTGTAAGGCGCACCCAGGAGCAGATATAGACTCAGATCACAGTTTAGTAGGGTTGATGAACAGGTTGAAGTTCAACAGATTAGACAGGAAGAATTGATACGCGAAGAAGTGGGATACGAAATTACTAGGGAATGACGAGATACGCTTGAAGTTCTCGAAGGCTATAGATGAAGTAATAACGAATAACTCAGTAGGCGGTACAGTTGAAGAGGAACGGACATTTCAAGAAAGGGAAATCACAGCAGCTATAAGAAAAACATAGGTACAAAGAAAGTAACTGCGGAGAAATACTACAGTTGATCGATGAAACAAGGAAAAAGTAACGTTAAGGGAAAGTCAGGAATACATAAATAAAAGTCTCGCTGAGGAATGAAATAAATAGGAAGTTCAGGGAAACTAAGACGAAATGGCTGCTTGAAAAGTGTGAGAAAATCGAAAACGAAATGACTGCCGGAAGGACTGACTTAGCATACAGAAAAAAACAAAATAACCTTCGGTGAAATTAAAAGGGAATTACATAGAGGAGAGAGCGGATAGATGGAAAGAATACAGTGAAGGCCTCTATGAGGGTGAAGATTTGTCTGATGCGATAGAAGAAGAAACAGGAGTCGATTTAGAAGAGACGGGTAATTCAGTAGTAGAATCAGAATTTAGTAGAACTTT
The DNA here is from genome assembly GCF_023864275.1 of Schistocerca cancellata. Taxonomy (NCBI): domain Eukaryota; kingdom Metazoa; phylum Arthropoda; class Insecta; order Orthoptera; family Acrididae; genus Schistocerca; species Schistocerca cancellata. The sequence continues at coordinate 14,916,670 of NC_064634.1, forward strand.
GGAGGCCTTCAGGTCAAATAAGGCAGAAGAGATAGAAAATATTCCATCAGAATTTCTAAAATCGTTGGGGGAAGCCGCAACAAAACGACTACTGACGTTGGTGTGTAGAATGAATGAGTGTGGCGACATATCGTCTGACTTCTGGAAAAATAGCATCCACACAATTCTGAAGACCGTAGGATCTGAGAAGTGCGAGAATTCTCGTACAATCAGCTTGACAGCTCATGAATCCAAGTTGCTGACGAGGATAAAACATAAAATAATGGAAAAAACTGAGGATGTGTTACATGGCGATTAGTTTGTCTTTAGGAAAGGTAACTGCATCAGAGAGGCAACGCAGACGTAGTGGTTGATAACGGAAGCAAGATTAAAGGAAAGTCAAGACACGTTCATAGGATTTGTCGACCTGGGAAAGGGGTTGGACAATGTAAAATGGTGCAAAATGTTCGAAATTCTGAGACAAAATGGGGGTAAGCTGTAGCGGGAGACGGGCAATACACAAGATGTGCAAGATTCAAGAGGGAATAATAAGAGCGGACGACCAAGAACGAAGCGCCCGGATTGAAAAGTGTGTAAGACAGGGATGTAGTCTTTCGCCCTACTGTTCACTCTCTGCATCGAGGAAGCAATGATGAAAATAAAGCAAAGGTTCAGGAGTGGAATTAAAATTCAGGGTGAAAGGATACCAATGATACGATTCGCTGCTGACATTGCTATCCTGAGCGAAAGTGAAGAAGAATTACACTCCTGGAAATTGAAATAAGAACACCGTGAATTCATTGTCCCAGGAAGAGGAAACTTTATTGACACATTCCTGGGGTCAGATACATCACATGATCACACTGACAGAACCACAGGCACATAGACACAGGCAACAGAGCATGCACAATGTCGGCACTAGTACAGTGTATATCCACCTTTCGCAGCAATGCAGGCTGCTATTCTCCCATGGAGACGATCGTAGAGATGCTGGATGTAGTCCTGTGGAACGGCTTGCCATGCCATTTCCACCTGGCGCCTCAGTTGGACCAGCGTTCGTGCTGGACGTGCAGACCGCGTGAGACGACGCTTCATCCAGTCCCAAACATGCTCAATGGGGGACAGATCCGGAGATCTTGCTGGCCAGGGTAGTTGACTTACACCTTCTAGAGCACGTTGGGTGGCACGGGATACATGCGGACGTGCATTGTCCTGTTGGAACAGCAAGTTCCCTTGCCGGTCTAGGAATGGTAGAACGATGGGTTCGATGACGGTTTGGATGTACCGTGCACTATTCAGTGTCCCCTCGACGATCACCAGTGGTGTACGGCCAGTGTAGGAGATCGCTCCCCACACCATGATGCCGGGTGTTGGCCCTGTGTGCCTCGGTCGTATGCAGTCCTGATTGTGGCGCTCACCTGCACGGCGCCAAACACGCATACGACCATCATTGGCACCAAGGCAGAAGCGTCTCTCATCGCTGAAGACGACACGTCTCCATTCGTCCCTCCATTCACGTCTGTCGCGACACCACTGAAGGCGGGCTGCACGATGTTGGGGCGTGAGCGGAAGACGGCCTAACGGTGTGCGGGACCGTAGCCCAGCTTCATGGAGACGGTTGCCAATGGTCCTCGCCGATACCCCAGGAGCAACAGTGTCCCTAATTTGCTGGGAAGTGGCGGTGCGGTCCCCTACGGCACTGCGTAGGATCCTACGGTCTTGGCGTGCATCCGTGCGTCGCTGCGGTCCGGTCCCAGGTCGACGGGCACGTGCACCTTCCGCCGACCACTGGCGACAACATCGATGTACTGTGGAGACCTCACGCCCCACGTCTTGAGCAATTCGGCGGTACGTCCACCCGGCCTCCCGCATGCCCACTATACACCCTCGCTCAAAGTCCGTCAACTGCACATACGGTTCACGTCCACGCTGTCGCGGCATGCTACCAGTGTTAAAGACTGCGATGGAGCTCCGTAGGCCACGGCAAACTGGCTGACACTGACGGCGGCGGTGCACAAATGCTGCGCAGCTAGCGCCATTCGACGGCCAACACCGCGGTTCCTGGTGTGTCCGCTGTGCCGTGCGTGTGATCATTGCTTGTACAGCCCTCTCGCAGTGTCCGCAGCAAGTATGGTGGGTCTGACACACCGGTGTCAATGTGTTCTTTTTTCCATTTCCAGGAGTGTATATGATCTGCTGACTGGAACGAACAGTCTAATGGGTACAGAATATGGGTTGAGAGCAGACAGAAGAAAGACGATAGTAATGAGGAGTAGCAAAAATGAGAAAAGCGAAAAACCTAACATCAGGATTGATAGTCACGAAATAGAGGAAGTTAAGGAATTCTGCAACCTAGACAGCAAAATAAGCCAAAACGGATGGAGCAAGGAGGACATCAAAAGCTGAATGGCACTGGCAAAAAGGGCATTCCTGGCCAAGATACGTCTGCTAGTATCAAACATTGGCCTTAATTTGAGGAAGAACTTACTGATAATGTGCGTTTGGAGCACAGCATTGTTTGGTAGTGGAACATGGATTGTAGGGAAACTGGAACAAAAGCGAAAAGAAGCACGTAAGGTGTGGCGCTACAGACGAATGTTGAAAATGTCGGGCTGATAAGGCAAGGAATGAGGAGGTTCTGCACAGAAATGGAGGGCAAAGGAATCTTTGAAAAACACAGACAAGGAGAAGGGACAGAATGATAGGACATCTGTTCAGGGAATGACTTCCATGGTACTAGAGGAAGCCGTAGAGGGCAAAACTGTAGAGGAAGACAGAGATGGGAATGCATCTGGCAGATAACTGAGGACGTAGGTTGCAAGAGCTACTCTGAGATGTTGATACAGGAGAGGAACTCTTGGCGAGCCGCATCGAACCAGACTGATGATTCGATGACGTTTCCTGAACACGAGTTCCCATGTAAACTTCATCTACCAAAGTCTCCTCTGCAGCGTCTGTGACATGAATTGTGAAACACTGTGTTGCTACCAATATTACACGTTGAGAGGCAGACTCCGAAAGTGGCTGGTTGCTATATTTCTTCTAGTAATTTAATCCGCGGTCACTTAGCTCGATCACCGTTGTTATAAACAAAATGTTTTTAAATGCTGTCCATCTTGAGCATCTCCTTGACACTGCGACAAATCGTCTCCTTTGCCCACGACAGCAGTGGGCTGTATGTCGCTTTGCTTCGCCACAGTCCGTGAAGTGAGTCACGACTCGGGTTGCTGAGAGGCAGCGGCTGGTAGCTGATCACCACAGCTGAGAGAGTTCGACACACCCCGGCCCCTGCGGGCGAGCCACCGACCTGCAGGAAGCTGGCCACGATGGGGACGTCCATGACGAAGTTCTCCTCGCGGCCGGCCTCCAGCAGCAGCACGTTCCAGTCGGGCACCTCGCTGAGGCGGCTGGCCAGCGTGCAGCCGCCGGTGCCCGCGCCCACCACCACGAAGTCGTACTCGGCCAGCATGCCCGCGTCCGCCATGTCCCGCGGCTCGGTCTGCGCCTGCTGCACCAGGTCCCCCAGGATGTGAAACGCCGACTCCAGGATGGACGGCCTGTCCGCCGCGGCAGCCGACCGACCGCCACTCCACACCGCCAGCGCCAGCGCCAGCAGCAGCGGCCGCGCTCGGAACCTCGCCGGCTGCGGCATCGCTGCGAACACAGTCCAGACGTTCTCACCGTGTCCGTCCGTACCCAGCTGGTGGGGTGACAGGAAGGTCCAGACATTTACGACACGTCCTACCGCTCGGTTGATAGGCGAGTCAGTGTTACACCGGTATGATGACCTACAGTGAATAGCATTAGTGTTAAACATTGTGGCTGTAAGTAAATACGCTTCAGTTGTGTACTCAATGTTGTGTTTGTATTCTGTTACATGTAGGGGAGAGGCCCCACAACTTGCAGTCGGCAACATCTTCCCGGCCGCTGTGGCCCTCCGCGGGAAGACAGTCGGGCGGCAGAAGATACTGCCGGCGCGTCACAGACACACATTACTGGGCTGGCAAAGGCGCGTCTTTTACTGAAGCCTGTCATTCGGTGAGGCAAGATGGCGGCGGCGGGAAGTTTTTGTATGGTACTACTATGATTCCTGAAACGAAATGACGTTGCAAGCTTTACGAGGTGGTCTAAATAAATGCTGCAGCTGAGCAAGTATTTTAACATATACATTCTAGACTATAGTTACGAAAAGAACATCAAGTTATGTATACACACGTTTAAAGTAGACTCTAGTTTTTGTAAAAAACACTCAAATGAATACAGACGATTGTTAATAACGACAAATAAAGCGTTCAACTAATAGTAGCAGTTTGATAACGAGCATACTACTAATCGAAGAAAAGCCACAATTGATCAAAACTGGTTGAAAGCACATCCTTAAGCTACGTCTGTTAGTACTAGATTTATTAAACTCCTTAAATACACGTAAACTACTTAAACATTGCCGGTATTTTAGATAAGACAAATTGTGATGTCATTATTTAGGCTCTGATACCGTACAAATGCAAAAATTCGTAAGATGTTTGTAGTTATGGTTACATTGAGACGTGTTGCTTTACTTGTATCTTCTGCTTTACGAAATTTTACAGCCAAACACGATGCATGTACTGAGCATTATGTCGAAACTCTAAAGGTAACGCAGTTATGTCCGTTTATACCCATTTCTTACGACTATCAGTAAATAAACAGCTGTTTACATGTCCTTTGCGTTCGCCGCCATGCTACGATTCATTTGTACCAGTGATTCTGTATTTGATATTGTCAGTCTAGTAATGTATGTCTGTGGGGCGCGTGTTATCGGCTTTGACTTAAATCAAATTAATGAATGAAAATAATTGTTGAAATGTTTTGTAATAATGGAGAGCTATGTTGGAAGTGGAAAAATGCCATGTTTACGATGAGATCTTGTTTAAACTTGATGCTAAGAGCATGTGTGTCTAATTTGAAAATATACATCGATAACTACGAAAGTTGACGTGTTTCTCAGTCAAGCGTGTTGATATGATGGAATATGATAAAGAAAAATATGTGACTATTTTAGTCTGTCATCGTCATGTGGTGATTGATTTCAGAACCAAATTTCATTGATGAATTTGGAAGGTCACTGAATATTAAAGCGAGCCAACGATCTGTGTTTGGAAGGTCACTGAATATTGAAGTGGGGCACCGACCGGTATATTAAGAATTGCCAGCAGGTGTTGTTTGATACGCACAAAACTGAATCTTCGTCTGTCTCAGCTTGCGAACTTGCAGAAAGTTAAACAAAACAATCCTTTGCGTTAATTCAATTTTCGTTGTGGCGCGCTGCTGAAAAAGAAGTATGTTAAGGTCAAGATTTAGTACTTCCCACTTATGACTGAAAGTGTTCAGTGCCATAGCACATCCTGGTGTTTAAAAAAAGGGGCGTAGCGCCACAAGCTCACGACATTTTTAGGTGGTACGGCCAGCGTTCTGCCGCAGAGCGTGGCAGACATCCAAATAAAGTATAAAAGGAACAAAATGAACACTGAAGCCGTGCGGGATTAGCCAAGCGGTCTGAGGCGCTGCATTCGTGGACTCTGCGGCTGATACCGGCGGAGGTTCGAGTCCTCCCTCGGGCATGGGTGTGTGTATTTGTTCAGATGGTTCAAATGGCTCTGAGCACTATGGGACTTAACTGCTGTGGTCATCAGTCCCCTAGAACTTAGAACTACTTACACCTAACTATCCTAAGGACATCACACACATCCATGCCCGAGGCAGGATTCGAACCTGCGATCGTAGCAGTCACGCGATTCCAAACTGTAGCGCCTGGAACCGCACGGCAACCCCGGCCGGCGTGTGTATTTGTCCTTAGGATAATTTAGGATAAGTAGTGTGTAAGCTTAGGGACTGATGACCTTAGCAGTTAAGTCCTATAAGATTTCACACACATTTACAACACTGAAGGCAGGAAACAGTTTGCTGTTTGTATTCGGGGTCGTTGAAGCGAACACGTAGGTGGGCATCAAAAGAAATGAACAGAAGTGTAAAATTGGCTTTGGCAAAGTAAACACGGTTTTCAAAACTAATCTCTGATGTGTCCGAAAAGGAAAAATAAGGTCAGCTTACAGGAGTGACACATGGGCTTTTAAAGTGGTAACCATTCCGAAACTGTGGTTCCTTAGAGGGCCGCGGCGACATGAATCATGAGAACTACAAGAAAAGGCAAGAAAATAAATACAGGGAGCAGGGTATATACACTGGACTGGAAGGCGTAGTTGTGTACAAAATGGAAGTAAAGTTGACATGGGTTGGTGCGTCATGTAGACAGGCGAGTGGATGGTGGATACGAGCTCCAGTCACGTTGATGTGACCGCAGCCTATGTTCGACGTCAACGAGCAATAACCACTGGTACGCGATAGGTGGCAGCAGTAGCAGTGGAGGGTATAAAAAGCGTATCCAGGGGACGTGGAAAACAGTGCAGTCGTTGTCCTAATGGGCAAACGGAGCGATATGCCTGACGTCCAAAAGGGCATAATCATTGGCTTGCGGACAAAGGGTAGAAGCATTTCCGAAAGGGCTAAGTTATCTGTTCCGCATCGGTGTGGTTAAAGTATACCGTACATCGAAAAACGGCGCTATCCAAAACCATAGCATCATAGACGACAGTAGTGAACGATGGCTGCGGAGATGTGTCCAGGCAAACAGACGTGCAAGTTTTGAAAAACTAACCGTCCGTGTGAACCGAGGCGCTGCGGACGGCGTCTCCTCAGTGGCCTTTCAGCGAGTGTTTCTGCGTTTAGACCTGCACAACAGGTGCCCGGTTCATGTTCCCATGCTGACTGGTGTTCGTTGCTGACGAAGGCTGTAATTTGCAAGCTCATTCACGATCCACCTTCAGTCCACAGGCATCGCTTCCATATAATTCAGCAACAACATCATAGAAGTTTCCAGCTAGATGGTATGTCCAATCGCGTCATCTCTCTAATAACATATTTCGTGTTCATTGTTATGAAAATGCATAATCATACATTGTATTGCTGTACTATCATAGGTTATGTATTTTCCAACGCCCTTGCCGTAATGGAAACACCAGTTCCCGTCAGATCACCGCTGTCGGGCTCGGCTAGCTCGTGGATGTCCAGGTCTGAAGACTGCTGTCGGCAAGCAGGGAGCACAGAGCCTTTGTGAGGCCAGTCGAGGTAGCGGCTCCGGTCACGAAAGCTGACATCTGCCGGGAGGGCAGTGTGCTGACCACACGCCCCTCCGTATCTGTGTCCAGTGACGCCCAGCGTCAGAGGACGACATGGCGGTCGGTCTGTACCGTTGGACCTTACGTGTCCTGTTCTTACGGAGTATAGAGTATACTTTATGTACACTCCTGGAAATTGAAATAAGAACACCGTGAATTCATTGTCCCAGGAAGGGGAAACTTTATTAACACATTCCTGGGGTCAGATACATCACATGATCACACTGACAGAACCACAGGCACATAGACACAGGCAACAGAGCATGCACAATGTCGGCACTAGTACAGTGTATATCCACCTTTCGCAGCAATGCAGGCTGCTATTCTCCCATGGAGACGATCGTAGAGATGCTGGATGTAGTCCTGTGGAACGGCTTGCCATGCCATTTCCACCTGGCGCCTCAGTTGGACCAGCGTTCGTGCTGGACGTGCAGACCGCGTGAGACGACGCTTCATCCAGTCCCAAACATGCTCAATGGGGGAACAGATCCGGAGATCTTGCTGGCCAGGGTAGTTGACTTACACCTTCTAGAGCACGTTGGGTGGCACGGGATACATGCGGACGTGCATTGTCCTGTTGGAACAGCAAGTTCCCTTGCCGGTCTAGGAATGGTAGAACGATGGGTTCGATGACGGTTTGGATGTACCGTGCACTATTCAGTGTCCCCTCGACGATCACCAGTGGTGTACGGCCAGTGTAGGAGATCGCTCCCCACACCATGACGCCGGGTGTTGGCCCTGTGTGCCTCGGTCGTATGCAGTCCTGATTGTGGCGCTCACCTGCACGGCGCCAAACACGCATACGACCATCATTGGCGCCAAGGCAGAAGCGACTCTCATCGCTGAAGACGACACGTCTCCATTCGTCCCTCCATTCACGCCTGTCGCGACACCACTGGAGGCGGGCTGCACGATGTTGGGGCGTGAGCGGAAGACGGCCTAACGGTGTGCGGGACCGTAGCCCAGCTTCATGGAGACGGTTGCGAATGGTCCTCGCCGATACCCCAGGAGCAACAGTGTCCCTAATTTGCTGGGAAGTGGCGGTGCGGTCCCCTACGGCACTGCGTAGGATCCTACGGTCTCGGCGTGCATCCGTGCGTCGCTGCGGTCCGGTCCCAGGTCGACGGGCACGTGCACCTTCAGCCGACCACTGGCGACAACATCGATCTACTGTGGAGACCTCACGCCCCACGTGTTGAGCAATTCGGCGGTACGTCCACCCCGCCTCCCGCATGCCCACTATACGCCCTCGCTCAAAGTCCGTCAACTGCACATACGGTTCACGTCCACGCTGTCGCGGCATGCTACCAGTGTTAAAGACTGCGATGGAGCTCCGTATGCCACGGCAAACTGGCTGACACTGACGGCGGCGGTGCACAAATGCTGCGCAGCTAGCGCCATTCGACGGCCAACACCGCGGTTCCTGGTGTGTCCGCTGTGCCGTGCGTGTGATCATTGCTTGTATAGCCCTCTCGCAGTGTCCGGAGCAAGTATGGTGGGTCTGGCACACCGGTGTCAATGTGTTCTTTTTTCCATTTCCAGGAGTGTATTTCTAATAGCTATAAAAGTTCTTCCTCGTTATCTAAAAACAGAGATGTAGCATGATTGTAACTGACAGATTGGCTGGAACGAATGTTACGTTGTAACCCACAGGTAGAGGAACATACACGAACTCTCAGTGAGCTTCTGCTTTCAGCGCAAGTCGCTTGTGTATTTCCGCCCGTGATGTATGTTTCCCTCGTAATGCCAACCTTTTTTTATGCGCCGTAGGAAGGGAAAAAAAAGAAAAGGAAAAGGACGCTGAGTTCGTCTTGCGACTCTCTTAACGAGAGTGTTGGATGAATATTTTACCTCAGGGGGAGGAAAAACATATCATACTGACGACGGAATGTCTTAGCGTAAATCAGACGAACGGAAGCAATTTGTTGTTACTTTTAAGCGAAACTGACACGAGTGGCAATGAAATGCGGTAGAACCATTTATGAGGTCTGTTCAAAAGGTTTCTGAACATTCGTAATTTCGCGCGAATGGTGTGTAGCAGCGAAGTGCGGTTGGCATCCCTGCACACGCCTGTGTTTAATGAGTAACTGCCGGAAGTTTCATTGTTGTATGTCTGTTTTTAGTTACTGTGCGGTACTGTACTGAGTAGAACGTCGCGTCGCACAGTTTGCGAATTTCGAGATGGCGGAGTTAGAGGAGCAACGCGTGTACATTAAATTTTGCGGGAAACTCAAAAACTTTACAGACACACGCCAAGTGATGCAGGAAACCTATGGTAATGTGTGCTTAACCCAATCGAAGACCGACTGTCGGAGACATTGTCCGGTTTCAACTGGAACGTGTCATGAAATCCTGGCACAGCGTCTTGGAATGCATCGTGTTGCCCACGGCTCACGAGTCAAGACCAGAAAGTCCTTCGCCTCGCAGTCTGTGAAGAGCTTTTGGATCGCGCAAGTGAGAACGAGACGTTCCTTAGGAGAATCGTAACTGCCGATGAGAGGTGGGTCTACGGTTATGATGTTGAGACCAAGGTTCAATCTTCATAGTGGATCGGGAAAGGTTCTCAAAGACCAAAGAAAGCTCGTCGGGTCAGGTCAAGTGTCAAAGCCATGCTGATAGTTGTATTTGACTTTGAAACATAAGTTCATCAAGAGTTCGTGCCACAGGGACAGTCTGTTAATCGACGGTACTATCGAAACGGGTTGCGACGCCTGCGAGAAAACGTGAGAAGGAAACGGTCTGCAATGTGGCGAGACAACTCATGGTTCTTGCACAGAGATAACGCGCCCGTACATTCATCCCTGTCGGTGCGCGACTACTCCACAAAACAACGATATCACTCTGCTGCCTCATCTTCCGTACTCTCCTGACCTGATGCCTGAGGACTTCTTTCATTTCCAAAGTTGACAACCCCGTTGAAACGACGAAGATTTGCAACGGTAGACGAGTTTAAAGAAAATTCGCAGACGGCGCTTCGCGCGATCCAGCAAAAGGCGTACCGAGGCTGCTTCCGGGAGCGGAAACTGCGTTGGGGGCGGTGTATCAGTTGGAGGAGAGAATTTCGAAGGAGCCAGTGCACAGTAAGGAAAAGGTAAGCGCAGAAAAAGTTTGTAGACAATGTTCCACGATTTTTTGAAGAGACCTCTCACGACGTAAACGTCAAATTGCTGAGTTTGCAGTTGAACTTGCTTACAGAACGTTGCCAGGCCCTGTGTTCATTTCGACGTCTGGTTGAGCGAGAGCTCCTGTGATTTATGGCATCGTATTCAGTGAGTACCTACTGCCGGTCGTTGCCGAGTTGCTGTTTACTATCAATGAGCAATAAACTCCCACGTGTCCTGTGCTCTGCGCTCTCTTTGCTCGTAACGTGAAGGATGAATACTCGGCTCGTTGAGAACCGACAACTCTGTGTTGCGACTTAAGGCGCCGTAAATCAACATGACAGTGTTACGAAGGGCTGTACGTAATTTGCGAGCGTGGCGGAGTTGTAATTCATACAGTGAATTTTGTGTGTTCGCAGTGCAAATGTAGAGACGTGAATAGAGTCGTGGGAGACACTCTGTGTGAGAATGTATTCTATTCCCTATTACACGTGTAACAAAATGTGAATGGGTACGTCAATAAAATATATTTGACTTGTCCCTGCATTGAGAGAAACATTGCTCGGTATTACAAGATAAAGCGGCAAAAATAAATTAAGGTCAACCTTTTCAAGCACCATACCCGGATACGGCAGAAAGGATTTACTGGATCAGGAGTCAATGTAACACAGACGTTCGGGTGGGAAGGACTTCCTGAAGATGACAATTTCACGAAATCGTTTCGCTGAATACACTATTGTCTTTATTTAGCCTCACAGGCTTTTGGTATGAGTGCTTGTCTACTCATCACTTCAATTTGGTACGAAAATATGATAAAGCATTTCCAAGAGATGAAGTTCTGTACTGAACACATTACCTTCCTGCTTTTGCGATCTCGTATTGCAAGAAGTCCGACAAAGGTCGGCGAAATTCATTTGGAGGGAGTGAAGTTAATAGCCGCCAGATTCGTGTTGTTGCTTCTAATTTTCACTAAAAAAACTGTGTGCAAAAGATTTTGTACTGCTTAGATCCGTGCTCTAGTAGTGAAGTGCTGAACTGATGTCCTAACACTACCAAATGAAAAACGGGGAAAATAGTACCTACAAGTTCGTGATATCGTTTCTTTATATCCAAGAAGCTTGTGATCACTTGAATAATGCGGCCGTCACACAATCTACGCATTATATAATGCAGCCATTATTTAGTTGTGGTGGAAGGATGCTGCCAACATCGTCTCAAGGAATTCTTCAAAAATGGCGGAGACAAAAGTTTTGTAAGAAAGGGAGGGATGGATGGATGGATGGAGGCATTTGTAAAACTGCGTCCTAAATCAGGCTGTCGAACAGTATCGCATTCTCCTCGAAGCTACAGGAAATCTGACTTTAGCAAATGTTATATTATGTCATTCTACAACCCGACAATTAACTCATGGTGGTATGTTTGTAGCCAGCTGAGGCGGCTCTTACAGAGCCTGTTCCGCTAGCAAGCATCAGGCAGCCGCTGAGGTCAACGTCCCAGCATGAAAGAAGAATCAGTAGTCAGCATCTAACATGCAATTACTTCATGAGACACTGCGGAGACGTTCTGGACATCGATCAACATCTATCAGCTACACCTTTTCCAGCATTAATGATTATTATTTTCTGCACCTTTCTTAGTAGCCTTGAGGAGAATTTTCTCTAGTGTTTCGACAGATGTGTGAAATTTTGTGTTCGCAGCGTGTAGCGCGAGTCATCCCAGACAAAAGCTGGCCGTCACGTCTCCGTCGCGGCGCCCACTGTCGATTGTGAGTCGGTTCGTTTCTCATTACAAGGAAGCTATTTTTAAAGAGCAATCTGACGTGCTCATTCAGTAGAGCGGTCTTTCATTAGCGCACTGCGATGTTCGTTGTGTCGATACGTATTGCCAGAAACACTGAAACATGATGGACAACCAGTACACCGCCAGCAGCGGCTGAGCAGCCAGCGTGGCCCATGGCAGCACGCTTGTCCTTGGCGGTGTTCTGGTTATTCATCATGTTTCAGTGTTTCTGGCAATACGTATCGACACAACGAATGTCGCAGTTGACTAATTAAAGACCGCTCTACTGAATGAGGAAGTAAAAAAAAAAAAAAAAATTGGTTCAAATGGCTTTGAGCACTATGGGACTTGACGTCTGAGGTCATCAGTCCCCTAGAACTTAGAACTACTTAAATCTAACCAACCTAAGGACATCACACACATCCATGCCCGAGGCAGGATTAGAACCTGCGACCGTAGCGGTCACGCGGTTCCAGGCTGAAGCGCCTAGAACCGCACGGCCACACCGGCCGGCAATGAGCACATCAAATTCCACTCGACTAATCATTGTATTTCTAACGGGAAACAGTCCGACGCTTTCCGTCGATGCTGGGCGTCGCATGAACGATTTGATGAGCAGTATTTGTTTGTACTGACTGCTGCTACACACTGCAAATACGAAATTGCATTTGTCTGACGAAGTAGAGGAGTAAACGCGGCTGGCGTCTGTTAGGAGGGACACTCTGTATGTAATTATACATGTAGAAATGCCTATAGATATGTTGTTAATAACGCTTATATCCGCACGGGCATACGTTTTCAGACTGGGTTTTGCTACTGGGAAGTAATTTTTATTGGTGTAGTGAATCTGCTCGCTGTCGGTTTCGTTTTCAGTACACTAAACCGGTCTTGTCGGCCGAACAGTTCGCGCAGAATCCACGACTCCTGTCTGTTTGCAGCGTCACTAAACCACTCCAGTCAAACACCAAAATGGAGCCACAAATGTGTTCCCTGTTTTGAAATATTTAAGTTAGTGGGCCTTGAAATAGCTGTTAAATCGTCACATAAATTGGAAAGAACAGACATTCATTCATCTTGAGGAGATTCGTTCAGAAAGCTCACTACTGGAGTTCGCCTTCGTTCGAAAAAAAAAAAAAAAGAAAAAGAAAAAAAATTCTGCATTCGACAAAACAATTTCCTTTTTCTGTTAAACAATATATGTTTCGATAATGTTATAGCTATTAGGAGGCTCCCTATGTTTCGTGCCTCCCACCCCCCCGTGTCTCTCTCTCTCTCTCTCTCTCTCTCTCTCTCTCTCTCTCACACACACACACACACACACACACACACACACACACACACACAGACAGACACACACACACCTACCTCATAGGCTACTGAGTACGAGGTATCTGCCTCCATCCAGAAACCAGATAGATGTACAATGTGTCTAGTATAAACTATGAATCAGGGAATGTTGTAAATATGCTTTACGGAGTTTTAATGACGTCAAACGCATTACCGCCGACAACGAAAGTTGAAGCAAAGAGCTTAAAATACTCTGTCGCATTCGCAAATTTACAAATTTCAGCTCAACTAACACTTTTCTGGACTAACAAGTAACACATTTATCACAAAAATCTCTGAACAAACGAGAAACGTGATTATTACAGTAGCACTTTGGGAGCAATAGTAATAACTTAACAGTAGTAGCAAGCTAAACGATCATAGTGAAGTGAGAAAATATGTGAAACACCTACCGTCTCATTTTAGAAAGTATCGATGCATTCGCTTTAACACTTGGAGCGTTTCCACGCATTTCGCCGGAAGTTTCACTGCAGAAATTCACAAGGATTATATCGATGTATTAATCTTTTAAGGAGATATCAAATGACGATGGGGATAACATATAATTATATTGTAAAAAATTAGTGTTTAAATACAAAAGTATTTGCTTCATTCAAAAGTATACTTTTCGCACCCTTTCTTTTGCTATCTTGAATAATTTTAAATACAAGGCGTTCGTTCGTTAAATTAGCTTCTTTGTGTATTGTGACAGTGGCATTTCCATTGTAATCCACTTGCTGTTTACACCTGACTGTAAATTATTCGAATTTGAAGATACAGTTTCATGAGCCTTCAGAATGCATAAGGACACAGTTCGATATTGGAAACAGTCGCGCTATAATACCGCACGACGACCAGTTTAATGCGAGGATAGTGCTGTAGAGTTTCTTTTTCTCGTGGTCACATTCGCCTTGGGGAGTAGCAGAAATGAGAAACTTAACATCAAAGTTGGTGGTGACGAAGTTAAGGTATTCTGCTGCCTGGGACGCACAGTAACCTATGACGGGCGAAGCAAGGATGGCATAGTACTGGCAAAGACTAGTATCAAACGTAGGCCTTAATTTGAGAAAGAAATTTCTGAGAATGTACTGTTTGAAAACAGAATCCTATGGTAGTGAATCATGAACAGTGGGAAAACTAGAACACTAGAGAATCGAAGCGTTTGAGATCTGGTGCTACACAAGAATGTTGCAAATCGAGTTGACTAACAAGGAATATGGAGATTCTCTGCCGAATCGTCGAAGAAAGGAACATAACGAAAACAGTCATCAGGTAATACGTGTAACATCAATGGTACTAGAGGGAACTGTAGAGGGTACGAAGTGTAGAGGAAGATATAGACTGGAATGTATGCAGCGAATAACTGAGGGCGTAGGTTACACGTGCTGCTGTGATATGAAATGAAGAGGATGGTGCAAGGGAGAGACTTCTTCGCGAGGCGCATCAAACCAGTTAGAACAGTGACGATTCAGAAAAGAGAAGGAAAGAAAATGTAGGACTTCAGCAGACATTAGTAGTTAAATGTAAGAAAAACGATCAATGTGACTAAAAATCATCGTTTGGAATCGAGACAGAGGTTTTACTTGGTTTAGTTAAATCACTTCGTGCAAAATCTGGGACACAGCTTCAGGTGATCCACGAACGACGTCCTGTGCTGTCTTTGCCCACTCCGAGGTCTGGCTCAGTCTGTGACGTCAGTGGGTCGTGAAACCCCACTCTGCCTCCCACAGAGTCCGCATTTTCGCTGTGGCCAGACAGCGGCGCCTCTCCCGAGTAGTTTGTGTTTTGGTGCTCACGTAACAGAGCCGGCCGTGTGGACTTCCCTCCGCCGGGCAGTAATTGCCGCACGCCGCCTTGTGGCGAATGCGACGCTGTTCTTGCGCCACCCTTTCCTGAATGGGGAAAGCCTTCGCCGCTGCTGCGGACAATTCCTAGAAGTATAATACACTGCTGTTACCTCCCTCCTCTGACCCACGGGAAAGCCCACGACAGCGCTTCAGCTATAAAAAAGTAAATAAAAGTAAAAGCAACTGACCACACTATAGAAACTACTCTCTAGAAATGAAAATATTGACTAAAAATACTATCTGACTTTATACATGCATCAGAAGTACCAATTTACTTTCAATAAAGGTAACGGATAGATCAGGAAAAAGATAGAGAGAAGTTTGAGGAATTTATTAGGAAATACGACCGCAGTAGATACATTTGAATTGAGGAGTAACATAGAATACAAAGGTGAATTAAGAAAAACAAAATAGACATGAGGTTAGAAGAAGAAGTGTAACGTTCCAGTGGCACATTCAAAGAAAGAGTCCTAATAGACTGACAAGAAGAACTGTTCGTTTCGAAACCTTAAAAGGCAGAAGGAGAAGTTGCCATAATTAATCAAGAAATTGAAGACAGCAGAAAATGTAGAAACAAAATGAGAAACTGAGAAGGTTTCCAAGAAGCCAGGGCAGAAATTCGACAGCAGAAGGAAGGACAAAAGAGACTGAATAGTTGGAAGTGTACTGGACAAAGCGTAAAGCCAACCTAGTGGCTCAAACATTGTTAATCGCTTGCATGTAACGAAAGAATAACAAAAATAAAAATAGAAATCCTTTTTATCGATACGACCTGCGTTCAGTCACTTCACCAGTTTAATTCACTTTCGAACTTCCTGGTAAATTAAAACTGTATGGCGGAGTGAGACTTCAACCTGGGATCTTTGCACAAATGCTCTACTGACCAAGTACGGTTCATGATCGGCCTCAGAACTTCACTTCCTCCACGACTTCACTCCTACCTCCTTTCAAGCTCCAGGAATTTCAAATAAGCGCACATTCCTCTGCAGAGTGCAATTTCATTTGGTGATTTACTTGAGATTTTCTTGGATCCTAATTTAATTGATTCATTTACCAGAAACCCTGTGTCTCGTTGGTATATTATTGTTTTCTCTCATGACAAATGTGAGAAAATCTGTAGTTTAGTTAGCCTTGTTATCAGGCCAAACTTGCGTGGTGATAAACTTCGCAGTAAGAGGGTCCTTACAGAACTGAGCATCTGCTAGGTTGCGTGTCATAAACTAGTAGCTTGAAAGCGCGGCTGTCCTTAAGGTAATTTGAGGCTTGGTTTTTACGTAACAGTTAATAACACTAGGGCATTATTTGATGAGAACTGAATTTATCTTAGACGATTTCTTTTTATAAAGTATAATGAGTTTGTTTTCGAGAGACCTGCGCTTTCATTTAGTTAGCAGATTTCATGATTAAAACTTCCTTGTGAATTACGTGAACAGAGTTGTTCCCATGGCAGTTAACATTTTTACAGGGAGGGAGCTTTGCCCAAAGAAAACATAGTCCACATGCATATACCAGAAGACAAGTTAGACTTGGTGTGATCATTTTTAAAAGTATTTAGTGTGGTCATTAGGAACTATTAGTGTAAAACAGGATTACGCCTTCTTCAGGTTTCCACAAATACTGAGTCGTCGGGCAGTGTTGTTGGCATTTGTTCTTGGACGAGAGTGGGGAGGAATGAGGCACCCGCATTCCACATTGTGATTTATAGTTTGTAATCATAATGATAAATCATGATTTTCTAGAGTGGTGGGTGAAAGAGATTTTGTGCTTTGTGTTTTTAAGGTCCTGGACGAAAGTGGGTGGTAGCCTTAACGGAGGACATTAGCGAGTTAGTAATTGCAGTAGCACAGAAATCGTTGTATACAGTATATCGTTTGATTTTATATGTGGAGATGGCTTATTCACGCATTTAAGACAATGTTACTGATTGATGGTGACGAATCATGTGGGAGGTCTAAGATTTTGTTTGGAAATATCTCCATACATACAGGGTGGTCCATTGATAGTGACCGGGCCAAATATCTCACGAAGTAAGCGTCAAACGAAAAAACTAGAAAGAACGAAACTCGTCTAGCTTGAAGAAGGGGGAAACCAGATGGCGCTACGGATGGCCTGCTAGATGGCGCTGCCATTGGTTCAAAAATGGTTCAAATGGCTCTGAGCACTATGGGACTTAACTTCTGAGGTCATCAGTCGCCTAGAGCTTAGAACTAATTAAACCTAACTAACCTAAGGACATCACACACATCCATGCCCGAGGCAAGATTCGAACCTGCGACCGTAGCGGTAGCGCGGTTCCAGACTGTAGCGCCTAGAACCGCTCGGCCACCCGGACCGGCTATTTTAAGAACATTTACGACACACTTGCACTTGGTAAGTCACCCTAACTATGCGTGGCGAAATGGACGTTAGTCTCTTCCTATACCACTATCCTCCCCGGCGTATTCCATTTGTGGATATGACAACTGTCAGTGTCTACATTCTACATCATACACGTCCGCAAGGGCTGGGAGGGGGAATGGAGAGGGCAGCATTTGTGGAATCTTGAGTACAGGGTTTCTGCTCATATACTGAGTGCATAAACTTCACTTCTGTAAGACTGAAGGTCACCTATAACATTTAGTTCTTAGGGCATGACACATATCGAATATGGGGTACTTATTAATATAAAAAATGGCAGTTTGAAAGTCTAGCCCCCCCTCCCTCCACGGGAAAGTTTATGCGGTCGTCCGTGGTATACATTGTACAAAACTCCCAGTGTGGTCGAGTGATTTTCGTCCGCAGCTCGTGGTATAGTGTTCAGCGTTGCTGCCTCTGGATCACGGAGTCCCGGGTACGATTCCCGGCCGGGTTGGGGATTTTCTCTGCCCGGAGACTGAGTGTTTATGTTGCCCTCATCCCTTCATCATCATCATCATCATCATCATCATCGATTGATTTTCCATAGCAGATAACAAAATACCAGGGTCTTTCAGTAATACACTTTTTCTCGGGAAATTTCGACTGAAAAAAAAAAAATGCGGAATTATTTTGTGGGGAATCATGGAATGTTCCCCCTCGAGCCTCTATAGTTTCATGAGGGTGGCGGCGCTGAACGTGGCCTTCAAAATGGCGTCAGTGACGGAGGTGCGTTCCAAACAGAGAGCTGTCACTGAGTTTCTTTCGCCGGAAAACCAAAGCGTCGCAGATATTCACAGGCGCCAGCAGAATGTTTACGGAGACCTGGCAGTGAACAAAAGCGTGGTGAGTCGTTGTCCGAAGCGTCTGTCACCATCGCAACAAAGTCGCGCAAACCTGTGCGATCTCCCGCGCAGTGGCTGCACACGGCTGTGGCTCCTGCGACGCCGGAACTAGCGGGCGTTTACGTTGGAAGTGGTCGGCAGATCACAGTCAAACACTTCGCTGCATCTCTGGGCGTCTCCGTTGCTACTGCTGACACACTCGTCCCTTGATTAGCATACTCGAAGGTCTTTGCCCGCTGGCTTGCTCGGCGCGTAACAGAAGTCCATAAAGAACGACGAAGGATCATCTGTGCGGAACTGTTTGCACGTTACGAAGCTGACCGTGACAGTTTTTTTTTTTTTTTTGTCGAACATCTTCACAGGCGATGAAACATTCGTTCATCACTTCGAACCGGAAACAGACGCTACTCCATGGAGTGGCGCCACACCACCTCTCCTCCGAAGAAAAAGTTCGACGCCGCGCCCTCAGCCGCTGAAGTCAGGGCGACGGCCTTCTGGGGCTCTGAAGAGGCTATTCTGTTTGATGTCCTCCCTCAAGATTCGGCGATCACCTCTGAAGTGTATTGAAGTACCCTGAGGAACTTGAAGACCAGCTTCAACGTGTTGGTCAGCACAAAAATGGAAACGAACTTGACCAGTCCGTGACGACGCAAGGCCTTAGACAAGTGTACACAACCGAAAGGAGCTGACACAACTTCGTTGGACTGTTGTTCCTCGTCAACCTTACAGCCAGGATCTCGCGCCTTCCGACTTCCGTCTTTGTGGCCCAATGGATGATGGACTCCGCGGGAAGCAGAACGTGGGTGGGCCGGATGTTGGCTCCGACGTGGACCAGTAGAGAGGCGCCACGCCACCAATAAGGTGGGCTGAGGCCGTCGCATTGGACGGAGAACGCGTTTAAAAGTAAGGTTTCTCTAGCCAAAAGAATGGGGAATAAATTGGGTCATTCTAATCCTGAATAAAACTAAGATGGTTTCAAAAAAAAAAATGCGTTGCATTACTCATTGAACCCCCCTCGTATACCTGGGAACATGATTTAAAAGTAATCCATAGTCAAATAAAAAATTACGTCACCAAACAGCGATGGCACCATGTGTTACTCATAGCCACACAAACCGGGCCTTGTGGAAAACAATACACATGTAATTCTGTTGTTCTTCGCTAAGTTCAAATGTGTGTGAAATCTTATGTGTCTTAACTGCTAAGGTCATCAGTCACTTACACACTACTTAACCTAAAGAAAGCTAAGGACAAACACACACACCCATGCCCGATGGAGGACTCGAACCTCCGCCGGGAGCAGCCGCACAGTCCATGACTGCAGCGGCACAGACCGCTCGGCTAATCCCGCGCAGCTTCACTAATGTGTTCCTTTTGAATATACGAAATTCTCTTAAAAATAGTTGATATCGAAATAGTTCTCTTCTGGTTGATACAACTGGACTGCTTTTTCTTTTTTGGCAAATTTTCCTGTAGAAAATATTAACTGCGATTCGAACAATGCTGTGCAGGGATCTCGCAGGGAAGTTGTAATTATTACTCTGTTAGGCAATTGGGACAGCTGCTCTCTGGGAAAGTAACAAAATTTGTTGAAGATAAAAGTAGTTGCGTGGCACGAACGCAAGTCTCATCAAGTGATGGCCTTGGGATATTACGAGTTTCGTAAACAAAGACTAGATTACCTCAGAGACAGCTAAACTTCTACATCACGAGTTTAAGACACGCAATCTAAGATACGGCGGATACGCTATCTTCTCCGAGAACCCAAAATGCAGTAAAATGATTCTAAGAAATTCATAACCACCACGTTTGGTCCCTAGACATCTTCAGAAAATATACAGTTTTAATGGTATACCTTCTCCAAATATTCTTGCTTTTCCCATATCCGTACTAAGAAGAAAAGATCAGTGTCTCGCCTATAGAGACGGAATTCTAGTAACTGCGTCGATGATGATGATGATGATGTTTGGTTTGTGGGGCGCTCAACTGCGTGGTTATCAGCGCCCGTGTAATTATCCAATCTTTGCTCAGTCCAATTTCGCCACTTTCCTGGATGATGATGAAATGATGAGGACAACACAAACACCCAGTCATCTCGAGGCAGGTGAAAATCCCTGACCCCGCCGGGAATCGAACCCGGGACCCCGTGCTCGGGAAACTGCGTCGATTTACGTGGTAGCCAGTGAGAGTTGAAAGTAAGTGAATAAGGCATGGAGACGTGACAAGAGATAGATCGTGTCAACAAAAATAATTTCTGTTTTTGGTCTTCATTATTATTTTTCTTTACAGGCCAGCGATGCACCACATCTAAGCCGACAAATTAGCTTTTCGCACTCTCCAATGTTCTTTCATCTTTTTCTCTGTCTCTTTCCTTCCTTTTGCTTTCAGTTTTGGTCCCTGGCTTCTCGGAAACCACTTTCATATTGTTTCCCGTATTTTCTCCAGGTGGGCGTGGTTGTGGTGGTGAGGCGGGTAAGACACCCGACTCCGGCCCTGCAGGTCCCGGTTTCGATATCCCGGAGGGGGGGGGGGGGGAAGGGGCGGAAATTTCTCCTGGGTCCATTCCGCCTGTGACGGCCCCAGGTCCCCAGAGCGCCCTGTCAGACTGAGTATCGGGACATCCAGAAGGCGGCGGTGACAGTCAGCTCGCCACCCTCCCCCTCCTGCTGCCGCGGCCAAAGAAAGGCTGCACCCTACCTGCAGTCGCGCCTCAGACTTTAGTTTCTTTATTTTCTCCTCTCTTAAGTTCCTCTGTATCTTCATGCACTTTCTTACCTTTTGATTGTGTTTGACAAATGTCATTGTTTGAATGTGCCCATGGAACGACAGTCTGTTTTGGATAATTTCCTGCTTAATTTTCTACTGTACATATGCGTGCTTCTTAAAAAGTTTCTGCTGTACTGTTTGGTAGTAAGTACTTCAAAATCTTTCTTTGTTTTCATCTGATTTCTTTATTTCATTTTATTGACATTGATAATGATTCCAGCGTACATCGTACTGATGACACATAATGGATATATGTGTTCTGTATCTTAAAGCATCTCGACAAAATCCTTCAAGAGCTTTAATCACACCATCCATTAACAAAATCCTCGTAGAAGAACAAGAAATACCATTGTACACTCCTGGAAATTGAAATAAGAACACCGTGAATTCATTGTCCCAGGAAGGGGAAACTTTATTGACACATTCCTGGGGGTCAGATACATCACATGATCACACTGACAGAACCACAGGCACATAGACACAGGCAACAGAGCATGCACAATGTCGGCACTAGTACAGTGTATATCCACCTTTCGCAGCAATGCAGGCTGCTATTCTCCCATGGAGACGATCGTAGAGATGCTGGATGTAGTCCTGTGGAACGGCTTGCCATGCCATTTCCACCTGGCGCCTCAGTTGGACCAGCGTTCGTGCTGGACGTGCAGACCGCGTGAGACGACGCTTCATCCAGTCCCAAACATGCTCAATGGGAGACAGATCCGGAGATCTTGCTGGCCAGGGTAGTTGACTTACACCTTCTAGAGCACGTTGGGTGGCACGGGATACATGCGGACGTGCATTGTCCTGTTGGAACAGCAAGTTCCCTTGCCGGTCTAGGAATGGTAGAACGATGGGTTCGATGACGGTTTGGATGTACCGTGCACTATTCAGTGTCCCCTCGACGATCACCAGTGGTGTACGGCCAGTGTAGGAGATCGCTCCCCACACCATGATGCCGGGTGTTGGCCCTGTGTGCCTCGGTCGTATGCAGTCCTGATTGTGGCGCTCACCTGCACGGCGCCAAACACGCATACGACCATCATTGGCACCGAGGCAGAAGCGAGTCTCATCGCTGAAGACGACACGTCTCCATTCGTCCCTCCATTCACGCCTGTCGCGACACCACTGGAGGCGGGCTGCACGATGTTGGGGCGTGAGCGGAAGACGGCCTAACGGTGTGCGGGACCGTAGCCCAGCTTCATGGAGACGGTTTCGAATGGTCCTCACCGATACCCCAGGAGCAACAGTGTCCCTAATTTGCTGGGAAGTGGCGGTGCGGTCCCCTACGGCACTGCGTAGGATCCTACGGTCTTGGCGTGCATCCGTGCGTCGCTGCGGTCCGGTCCCAGGTCGACGGGCACGTGCACCTTCCGCCGACCACTGGCGACAACATCGATGTACTGTGGAGACCTCACGCCCCACGTGTTGAGCAATTCGGCGGTACGTCCACCCGGCCTCCCGCATGCCCACTATACGCCCTCGCTCAAAGTCCGTCAACTGCACATACGGTTCACGTCCACGCTGTCGCGGCATGCTATCAGTGTTAAAGACTGCGATGGAGCTCCGTATGCCACGGCAAACTGGCTGACACTGACGGCGGCGGTGCACAAATGCTGCGCAGCTAGCGCCATTCGACGTCCAACACCGCGGTTCCTGGTGTGTCCGCTGTGCCGTGCGTGTGATCATTGCTTGTACAGCCCTCTCGCAGTGTCCGGAGCAAGTATGGTGGGTCTGACACACCGGTGTCAATGTGTTCTTTTTTCCATTTCCAGGAGTGTATTTAAGTTTGAAGCATACGTTGGCCACATTCCTAAAGAAACAGGGGTACGATGGAAACGAATTAATCAGTAACAGAGCTTTCCAACTAACAAGCTAGACCTTAACATGAAGATACTGGATGAATAAAATAGTTCCACCAGTAACGTACTTGTACGATATTACGGTAACGTAGCTCGCAACCTTCATCAGGTGCGACCTGACACTGCTCCTCGAGAGCTTTTTCTTTTCCATCCCTGGACCTGGTCCAGGATTTGGGTCTGTGGCCTTCCCCCCTCCACCGGCGGTTGCAGGCGTTACCTCTGCATTTCGCGACCGCTCGCTGCGATCTTCTGCAACGTTGCCGTCCCGTTTTCCGTCCGCTGCGCCCGGCACTCTGTCTGATGACCCTTTTCCATATCCACGCCTTCACCCCATGGAGGTTACGAGCTAAGTTAACGAAATAAGCCGGCCAGTGTGGCCGAGTGGTTCTAGGCGCTTCAGTCTGGAACCGCGCGACCGCTAAGTTAACGAAATAAGCCGGCCAGTGTGGCCGAGCGGTTCTAGGCGCTTCAGTCTGGAACCGCGCGACCGCTACGGTCGCAGGTTCGAATCCTGCCTCGGGTATGGATGTGTGTCATGTACTTAGGTTAGTTAGGTTTAAGTAGTTCTAATTCTAGGGGACTGATGACCTCAGATGTTAAGTCCCATAGTGCTCAGAGCTATTTGAACCATTTAACGAAATATCGTGCAAGTACGATGCTGATAAGCTGCGGAACACCCGACAACACAAGATGTCATTAACTTTTTGACGCTTTAAATGTGTACTTAGAGTAAAACGTAACATGTACTAGAATGAATTTAGAAAATAAACAATGGAAAATATAACATAAGAGAAAACCTACAACTGTTCCACTTCTAGCTTCAGCTCCATGAAGCTAATGACTGTACCCGGAATGTGTGTCGAGTCTTACAATTTCCATAGATGCTCACTACACTACCTCTAGCACCACCCATACTACTACGGACACTTTTGGAGTGTGTACCCTGCTTGGTACAAGCCGCCACCACCAGGTCCTTTAGGTCCATCTGTATACCAGCGGCTGTGAAACATTTTCTTCTCTTGAGTGAGACCCAGAGGCATGAATGTTAAGACAGATGCATGCACAGTCATTTTTCCCCTGCGTCATCAGACTTCTCACTGATTTGACGCGACCCGCCACGATTTCCTCTCCTGTGCCGACCTCTTCATCTCAGTGTAGCACTTGCAACCTACGTCCTCAGTTATCTGCTGGATGCATTCCAGCCTCTGTCTCCCTCTAAAGTTCTTACCTCCTACAGCTCCCTCCAGTAACGTGCAAGTTATTCCCTGATGTCTCAACAGGTGTCCTGTCATGCTGTCTCTTCTTCTTGTCAGTGTTTTCCACATATTCCTTTCCTCGCCGATTCTACGGAGAATATCCTCATTCCTTACCTTACCTTACCAGTACAGCTAATTTTCAACATTCATCTGTAGGACCACATTTCAAACGCTTCGATTCGCGTGTGTTCAAGTTTTCTCGTAGTCCATGTTTTACTACCATACAATGCTGCGCTCCTAACGTACATACTCAGAAATTTCTTCCTCCAATTATATTGATGCTAGCAGACTTCTCTTGGCCAGGAATGTCCTTATTGGCAGTGCTAGTCTGCTATTGACGTCTTCCTCGGCTCGTCCGTCATGGGTTATTTTACAGCGTAGATAGCAGAATTCCTTGACTTCGTCTACTTCGTGATCCCCAATTCTGATGTCAAGCTTCTCACTATTCACATTGTTGCTACTTCTCATTACTTTCATCTTTCTTCGATTTGCTCTCAATCTACACTCCTGGAAATGAAAAAAAGAACACATTGACACCGGTGTGTCAGACCCACCATACTTGCTCCGGACACTGCGAGAGGGCTGTACAGGCAATGATCACACGCACGGCACAGCGGACACACCAGGAACCGCGGTGTTGGCCGTCGAATGGCGCTAGCTGCGCAGCATTTGTGCACCGCCGCCGTCAGTGTCAGCCAGTCTGCCGTGGCATACGGAGCTCCATCGCAGTCTTTAACACTGGTAGCATGCCGCGACAGCGTGGACGTGAACCGTATGTGCAGTTGACGGACTTTGAGCGAGGGCGTATAGTGGGCATGCGGGAGGCCGGGTGGACGTACCGCCGAATTGCTCAACACGTGGGGCGTGAGGTCTCCACAGTACATCGATGTTGTCGCCAGTGGTCGGCGGAAGGTGCACGTGCCCGTCGACCTGGGACCGGACCGCAGCGACGCACGGATGCACGCCAAGACCGTAGGATCCTACGCAGTGCCGTAGGGGACCGCACCGCCACTTCCCAGCAAATTAGGGACACTGTTGCTCCTGGGGTATCGGCGAGGACCATTCGCAACCGTCTCCATGAAGCTGGGCTACGGTCCCGCACACCGTTAGGCCGTCTTCCGCTCACGCCCCAACATCGTGCAGCCCGCCTCCAGTGCTGTCGCGACAGGCGTGAATGGAGGGACGAATGGAGACGTGTCGTCTTCAGCGATGAGAGTCGCTTCTGCCTTGGTGTCAATGATGGTCGTATGCGTGTTTGGCGCCGTGCAGGTGAGCGCCACAATCAGGACTGCATACGACCGAGGCACACAGGGCCAACACCCGGCATCATGGTGTGGGGAGCGATCTCCTACACTGGCCGTACACCACTGGTGATCGTCGAGGGGACACTGAATAGTGCACGGTACATCCAAACAGTCATCGAACCAATCGTTCTACCATTCCTAGACCGGCAAGGGAACTTGCTGTTCCAACAGGACAGTGCACGTCCGCATGTATCCCGTGCCACCCAACGTGCTCTAGAAGGTGTAAGTCAACTACCCTGGCCAGCAAGATCTCCGGATCTGTCCCCCATTGAGCATGTTTGGGACTGGATGAAGCGTCGTCTCACGCGGTCTGCACGTCCAGCACGAACGCTGGTCCAACTGAGGCGCCAGGTAGAAATGGCATGGCAAGCCGTTCCACAGGACTACATCCAGCATCTCTACGATCGTCTCCATGGGAGAATAGCAGCCTGCATTGCTGCGAAAGGTGGATATACACTGTACTAGTGCCGACATTGTGCATGCTCTGTTGCCTGTGTCTATGTGCCTGTGGTTCTGTCAGTGTGATCATGTGATGTATCAGACCCCAGGAATGTGTCAATAAAGTTTCCCCTTCCTGGGACAATGAATTCACGGTGTATATTCTATCCTCGTTAGTTTGTTTATTTCATTCAACATTCTTCACTTTCACCGGCGATGGCAATTTCGTCAGCGAATCTTACAATTGATAACCTTTCACCCTGAATTGTAATCTCGCACTTGACTCTTTCTTTTATTTCCGTCATTGCTTGTTCGATATACAGACTGTCCGCAGCTCGTGGTCCAGGTGGCTAGCGTTGTTGCCTCTGGAAATCGGGGTCCCTGGTTTGGTTCCCAGCCGGTTTCAGGATTTCTATGCCCGGGGACTTGGGTGTTTGTGTTGTCCTCATCGTTTCATCATCATCATTCGTGACAGTGGCTCGATTCGATTGCATAAAAATTAGACTGTGTCAAAATTGGGACCTTGTACGGGCGCTGATGACCGCGCGGTTGACCGCCCCACAAACCAAACATCGATGTATAGAGTGAACAGTAAGGGCGGAAGACTACATCCCCACCTGGAAATCTTTTTAATCCGGCCACTCCGTTCTTGGTCTTCCACTCTTATTGTTCCCTCTTGGTTCTTGTACATATTGTATATCACCTGTCTTTCGCTATTGCTTATCCCTGTTTTTCTTAGAATTTCAAACGGCTTGCACCATTTTACATTGTCGAACGCGTTTTCCCGGTCGACAGATCCTATGAACGTGTCTTGATTTTTCTTCATTCTCATTCCACTCTCAGCCGCAACGTCAGAACTGTCTATCTGGTGCCTTTATCTTCCCTAAGGCCAAGCTGATAGTCATCTAACACATCCTCACTTTTCTTTTCCATTCTTCTGTATAATATTTTTGACACTGGCTTGGATGCATAAGCTATTAAGCTGATTGCGCGATAATTCTCACACTTTTCGCCCCTTGCAGTCTTCCGAATTGTGTGGATGATCTTTTTCCGAAAGTCTGAAGGTATTTAGTCATACGGGATGCCAACGCAAAACCAGAGTGTACAGTTACCTCCTTATCCGACAGCCTGTCAACACTAGCAGCCATCAGACATCATCATGAGAAATAAAAAAAAACACCCAACTCTTTAACAAGTCGTGGTGAAAATACAAGAGGTAAGATAAAAGGAACGGACATAATGATACAGTCCAATCCTCAAACCGGCAGTAGAGGTAACGTGTACGAGCGAAACCGGTTACTGTAAGCGACCAGAATCAACCCGCATCCACAAATACGCTAAAGCGCCAAAGAAACCGGTATAGGTATCGGTATTCAAATACATAGGTATGCAAACAGACAGAATACGGCACTGCAGTCGGCAACGCCTATATAAGGCAAGTGTCTGGCGCCGTTGTTAGATCAGTCACTGCTGCTACAATGGCAGGTTATCAAGATTTAAGTGAGTTTGTACGTGGTGTTATAGTCGGCGCACGAGCGATGGGACACAGCATCTCCAAGGTAGCGATGAAATGGAGATTTTCCCGTACGACCGTTTCACGAGTGTACAGTGAATGTCAGGAATCCGTAAAAACATCAAATCACCGACATCGCTGCGGCTGGCAAAAGATCCTGCAAGAAAGGGATCAACGACGACTGAAGAGAATCGTTCAGCGTGACAGAAGTGCAACCCTTCCACAAATTGCTGCAGATTTCAATGCTGGGCCATCAACAAGCGACAGCGTGCGAACCATTCAACGAAATATCATCGATATGGGCTTTCGGAGCCGAAGACCCACTCATGTACTCTTAATGACTGCACGACACAAAGCTTTGCGCCTCGCCTGGACCGTCAACACCGTCATTGAACTGTTGATGACTGGAAACTTGTCGCCTTTTGGAACGAGTCTCGTTTCAAATTGCATCGAGCGGATGAACGTCTACGGGTATGGAGACAACCTCATGAACCCATGGACCCTACATGTCAGCAGGGGGCTATTCAAGCTGGTGGAGGCTCTGTAATGGTTTAGAGAGTGTGCAGTTGGACTGATATGGGTCCTTGTTACGTCTAGATACGACTCGGACAGGTGGCAGCCTGCCTGATCACCTGCATCCATTCAAGCCCAATGTGCATTCTGACGGACTTGTGCAATTTCAGCAGGACAATGCGACACCCAACACGTCCAGAATTACTACAGCGTGGTTCCAGGAGTACCCTTCTGAGTTTAAACACTTCCGGCGGCCACCAAACTCCGTAGACATGAACATTATTGAGCATGTTCGGGATGCCTTGCAACGTGCTGTTTACCAGAGATCTCCACCCCCTCGCACTCCTACGGATTTATGGACAGCCCTGCAGGATTCACGGTGTCAGTTCCCTCCAGACCTACTTCAGACATTAGTCGAGTCCATGCCATTTCGTGTTGCGGCACTTCTGCGTGCTCGCGGGGTCCGTACACGATATTAGACAGGCGTACCAGTTTCTTTGAATCTTCAGTGTATAAGAGTAGCTTCATACACTTCTGGGGAAAAGAGTGGATAACGACGTCACATATAATATGCGGCGCCGGCCGGGCTGGCCGAGCGGTTCTAGGCGCTTGATTCTGGAACTGCGTGACCGCTACGGTCGCAGGTTCGAATCCTGCCTCGGGCATGGATATGTGTGTTGTCCTTAGGATAGTTAGGTTTAAGTAGTTCTGTTCTAGGGGACTGATGACCTCAGATGTTAAGTCCCATAGTGCTCAGAGCCATTTGAACCATAATATGCGGCATTAGGCTCACATATACTCACGTAACCCAATAAAGCACTGGTGTAAAGGAGAAAAATGCTGCAAAGGGTCAGTTAGCTCAGTAACAAGACAGAACTTTAACAATGGAAGTTTTTAGAAATATCTGCGGAGAATATACTTACTGCAGGCAGTCATTAGCGAATGTGGCCTGAAAAACCAGACCATCTGGCCTTGTAGTGCATCACCGACCGGGATAAAATGGATCAGCTGCTGGCAGACTTTGTGAGGAGTGGAAACAATGGAGAGCAACCCTCTACTAGTGTTAAAGTACTTCTTGCAATAAGCGCTAATCAAGTTTGTGAGGAACTGTGTAAACTTCTTGACGAAACACAGATGCATTTATAAGGTTCTTGTTAACATCCTCTAGTGTAAGATGTAATATTTTTCACCATTAGCTAAAGCATTACAAGTATCAGGTATTATTGTACCTAGTGGTTTGCGTGAGGACCTACAGTGTCAACTATAGGCGTACTTAAAACTGTTAAGTCATTTACCCAATTAACGATAACTACAGGAACAAAAAAAAAATTGTATAGATGTATTTGAGCACAAGTGGCAAGTGTGAAATAAAGAAAATAACTTGTACCTTACTGTATAGGTTCGCACTCAAAGCCAATTAAGACACAAGTTCTGTACTTGAAACAATTTATTTTATTTTCGTAGATTTGAAACAGTGTATTCAGATCTCTGTACAATAAAATATGTAATGTATTCTTTCTTCAGTATTTTCACAAGCTGAACCTCACGCAATGAAGTAACGGAAATGGGCCGCGCGGGGCAGTCCGCCGTACGCCGAGGTTGCGCTGGCCTACGATGGCGCTGGCCGGCGCTTTCACGTTTCCGAGAACTCGGATCGGGGTCAATGGCGCTGCTGCTGTGTCTGCGTGTCCCGTTCTGCAGGCGCACGCATTGCGTTCTCCGGCCGACCAGAAGAAAGTGTGCCTCGCGGCAAAGGAGCCTGCTTAATGCACCGGCCGTCCTTGACTGTGTTACGACGGTCAGTCGTACTGGGCAGAGCGAAACTGCCCTGCCCAGCGATCCTTTACACCTTCCGCAGAACATCAGGTGAGCGAAATTTATCGACGGTATGCCAGTAGGACTTACGTACGTATGTAGGTAGTAATCAGATTTCCTTAAGGCGTCATACTGTGGGACCTATGCGACATTTCAGAACTCGTATGTGATGTTAGACGTTGTGTATAGTGCACCAGTACAACGATCTCCTCTTTGTATTCCTTTACCCATCGATAGTACGCGGGAACAAAAGATGTCGATACCTTTCTGTATGACCCGGAATTTCTCTAATTTTAGCGAAGTGGTAAAATTTGGAAATTTGTGGTAAGGTCTTATGGCGCCGAACTGTTGAGATCGGGTCTTATGGCACCAAACTGCTGAGATCATCGGTCCCTAAGTTTACAAGCTACTTAATCTATCTTAAACTAACTTACGCTAAGGATAACACACACACACACACACACACACACACACACACACACACACACACACACACGAGGCAGGGGAGAGCCTCGCGGACCGTGACAAGACGCCCTAGACCGGGCGGCTGCCACGCGCGGCCAAGTGGTGTAATACTTACTCCCCTCTCGCTATATTTCCATTGTTTATTAAACTTTTATACAGGGGTTCTGAAACCATTCATTCAAATTAATACAGGAGGCAGAGAATCAAAACAGTTATATTTCGATAAGGAAAGTATCGTTTCTGAACTCAGCTCTTAAGGAATATTTTGTTAGTGGTGCTGACGTAAGGTATTGGGTCGATGTCGCTGACTGGGAAAGTGTACTGACATTCAAATATCCACAGTTTGCATGTTTCGGCACACAATCCACGAGGTACTGGATGTCGTGCTCATCAACAGCGATCCAACGTTAGTGTGGGGACCGGCATTCTCGGTGATTGCAGCATACATTATTCGGTTCCTCCTCAACGGGTGGAGAAATCGCATCTCTGGAACCCGTGTTGACACAATTGCTGGTCGAGCGAGGTGTTGCTGTGGTTAGCACACTGGCGTCGCATTGGGGAGGACGGCGGTTGAAACCCCCGTCCGGCCTACCTGATCTAGGTTTTCCGCGATTTCCCTGAATCGCTTCAGGCAAATGCCGGGATGGTTCCTTTGAAATGGCACGGCCGATTTTCTTCCCGATCGTTCCCTCAGCCGATAGGACCGATGACCTCGCTTTTTGATCCCCTCCCCCAAATCGACCAACCAACCAACCACAACTGCTGCTGAACGTATCTGTGAATGTTAGACAAAGGACCGCGGCAGCCGATCTCAGCATTGCTGTGAGGAATCATCTGAGAGCCACCTTCGGGAACCGACGGATGGGCAGAGGTGACCCCGTGGCCTGGCCGCCCAGGTCACCTGACCTCACTGTCTGGAGTCCTTCCTGTGGGAGTGTATGAAACAGCTGGCGTACGAAACCGTTGTAAGACCTCGTCGCTGTAATTTTCGTCGCCGCGGGTACCATTGCGGACAAGGCAGGAATCTTGGAACGGACACGACTGTTGATGGCCCGACGATGTACTGGGTACATGCAGGCCAATGGGTGCGCATTCGACCAGTTTCTGTGAAAGCCACTGCTAAGCTACCTTCTATGTAAATCGTGCCTAGCATTAGGTATTACTGTCAGGGATCAAATGTATCACAAGTTTCGATGTTCTCTACCTCCTGTATTAATCTGAACGTGTAATTTTGGAACATACTGTATATTAAAGGCCAACGAAAAATTAGTCGTCGGTGAAGTAGTTACAGGCATGTAACGAGAGAAGATATTACGAGTTCCATGCCACTATTTCGATCTTTTGATGCCGTTCGCAGCATATTTTTATAGAAATCAAGTATATAAACTAATATGTTGGGTTTAATATATAACCAAGAGAACTTGTAACTGAAGCCACTGTTTATTACATAAAACTTTCAACCTTAAAGTATTTCAGTCAGCAGCATGCACACTGGTCATTGTCTTGACGAAACCATTTTTCCTCTGATTAGCGCCAATCTGGAATTTTTTCCATGGAAATTAATAGATCTTAAACATCTACACGGCCGTCTCTATTTCTTAAGACTTGCGCACGATTGTTAGTCTTAAGGCACTTGAGCTTCTTGAAATCGAGACAGTTTGCTTCGTGACTTCTTGTTACGTTGCTGTCCCACGAATTATTAATAATTACGTTTCTTTTTATCGCACTTTCACTTCTTGCATTGCGTCGGCATTTGTCTCGCTTTTAATAATCACTATATGCCACTCTATACTTTCTGTATCCCCACTTCGCGATACACTTCCGTAGTCGAGTCTCAAAAATGTTCAAATGTGTGTGAGTTCTTAAGGGACCAAAGTGCAGAGGTTATCGGCCCCTAGACTTACACACGACTTAAACTAATTTACGCTAAGGACAACACACACACACACACACACACACACACACACACACACACATGCCCGAGGGAGGACTCGAACCTCCGGCGGGAGTGGCCGCGCAGTCAGCGACATGGCGCCTCCAACCGCACCGCCACTCCGCGTGGCAGTCGAGTCTCGGTTCCTACTCGATGACATCAAACCGCACGCTCTCTCACCTCGAAAGATTCGTCCTGACGAGACAGCAATGCGTAAAGAGTGTCCGTCTGCCACAGAAATCTGCACCGTGTGGGTGTGCTTCCCCTATGAGAGATACACGTTGAAATCAGTAGTATTTCTGAAACTTCCTGGCAGATTAAAACTGAGCGCCGGACCGAGACTCGAACTCGGGACCTTTGCCTCTTGCGGGCAAGTGCTCTAGCAAGTGAGCTACCCAAGCACGACTCTCGCTCCGTCCTCACAGCTTTACTTCTGCCAGTACCTCGCCTCCTACCTTCCAAACTTTACACAAGCTCTCCTGCGAACCTTGCATATCAGCGCACACTCCGCTGCAGCGTGAAAATCTCATTCAGTAGTATTTGTGATAACTAATTTTGGGACGTAGTCTCCAGGAACTTGGTGAGTTTAAGGTCCTTCGCGATTCACCACATTTTTCTTGTACCGTCTAACATTTCCGTTCGTTGAGCGTTTCTCTCGCTGACTAATTAAAACCTCTAATGAATCGTGGGGTATGTGATGTTACACAATAAAAGTGATGTTGTTATTCAATGGAAAGTTGGAAATTGAGATTTAACTAACTGTTTTATCAATCACAATTGGCGTAAGAATCATGGATTGACCATTGTCATAAAATACTGCATTATGAGATGTGAATAGTTTTTACTTCCAGTTTCGCGTGACTTGAGGCAGTGACAACTAGCGTGCTATTGATTAAGAAGTTGCGTTATCGTCTTTCTAATTACTTCATGATCGTAGATACGATCATACCCGGTTGTGAAGTTATTGTTATGACAAAACAATTTCCTAAGGGACCAGAAAGTTCTTAAGGGCGCAAAAACAACTGTAACATCACACAAAAGGGAAATACAATATTAAAGCTGATGCAAGAAGACGATAAAACAGTTTTCTTTTTATCAATGTAACACGCACATTGGACTGCTGATCTTGGAGTCTGTAATATTAGCAAAATGCATAATTAAAATGAAAATAATACTGAGGAGATAATAGAAATGAGCACTGCTAAATGATTCAGTATTCCCAGAACAAATATTTATTATAACTAAAACATATATCGTACCTTAAGCTTAATACTACAATGACGGTAGATTTTTATGTCCATATCATGTCCATTGAGCGCTCTTTTATATAGCCATTGTCTTCTTTGAGTCGCTCGTGCGTCGTCACGATAAGTTTTAACAGTTCTTCTTACACTTCACTCAAACTTAGACGGAACACGTTTTTATTTATTTAGTAAAAATAATTAGATCAGACCGCCACAAATCTGCGTCAGTCTTACTCGAGAAAAACAGTAAAAGTCTTTTTAGCGCTCAAGGCTTAATTTGTTCTCCAGCGAACAAAATAGTGAAGGATCGCATATCCATCCGTATTTTCCTGTTTATATTGCCGCCCAAAGACGACGAATTACATTATTTAGAAAATTGCACCGTCACTATGCGACGCCTTATTATATATTAATCATTCTTTATAAACAAGTATTTGCCTTCTGGCTGAATTTGCTATTTTAATTAAGCCAAAAATAGCGAATATCGCAGGTACTTCCTTTAATCCAAACCAGAAAGGGTTCTAGAACGACGAACAATGCGAAGAACTGGTCGAATGAGGGATCTGTAAGCGACTCCTTTTTACTGGCTGAGTTACACTTCCTCCGGATTTTTCGAATAAACCTGAGTGTGGCATTTGCTTCAGTCACAGCTGGATGTATTGGTCGTTTGACATCAAAACACTTTTCGATGGTATACTGGCTGTTTCGTAGCGCAGACTGCAGAAGAAATTTCGTGGTTTTTGTTGTCCGTTTCACTGAGGCAGTAGTTCGCCATTCTCGGCGAGTAAGGCGGCGTTTTCCCCTGTGAAGCGGGCCGCCGCTTGCAGACGCTCGCAGCAGTCGCTCTCTGCGTGCTCCACTCGGCCCCGGTGGTCCACGCGTGCTGATGAAACTGCTGAGCGGCGAACACGCCGAAAGCAGGCGAACCGGTGACCGAGCGTCCAGGGCGGCAGACCTCTCGTCTGGGCTCACACCGAGAACAGCGGTGGCGCCCTAACACTGTAGGAAGTTTTCCTGTACGCCCAACAGCCCGAGACGCTGAATCGAAAAATCAAAGTTATGACGCAGCGAGAAGCAGAATGTGGGTACAATTCGCTAGTGCACCTGCATATTACTCGCACTTACTAGTGAAATTAACACCCAGTGACTTCGTTTCATTTGTCTTCTCGAGCTGTGCACTCTGTACCTGAGCTTTTGACAATACATCGGCCCCCTCAACACGTCCAGACGCATTACAGTCCCTGACAGAGAAGCTTAAATTGAGCCTCCCTATATTTCATTCATGAAAGCTGTCCTTAGGTGCGCCCTGCCCGTGGTGTATTGCCTTGACACAAAAGACGCGAGAGTGATCACACTGCTCAGGGACTACTGTTCTTCTGCCTTGAACCGTGTCTACATTGCAGCCCTGTCTGGATAAACAGCAACCACACGAACACGGCAGATACACAATCACGTCGGACAGTGCGGGTTGTTACTTGCACAGTCAAGACCACTCCAGTATTGTGGCTACCTGCCAGGCACCTAACCTTAGAAGGAAGAATAATCTTCTCATGGAATATAAGAAAATGCGCTAAGCCCAGCAGCTACCAGCTAATGAGGGCATACGTACTGCCCATATCAATAACCTCTGCTCCAGACATCCCGCATTCAGAACAGTTAAAAACCTGGCCGACCATCACTTTAGTCTCCACGAGGCACGATGGCAAGAGCGGTATAATAATGCTCCACCAGAGCTCCAGAGCTCTCTTCACGCCACCAACAAACCACGGGAACTTGATCTTCCCTGGACGACGTGGAGTACACTTAGCAGGGTCCGGACCAACCACGGGAGGCGCGGCGACCAACTACAAAGACAACCTCTGTAACGTGCTGCTGTAGCTTCCCAAGACAAGACTGTCAGACACGTTGTGGAGGGGTGTCTTCAGAATTCTTGGCCCGAAAAAGCCCTCGGACTTCTTGGGCACTGCAGAAGGTGGTAGAACAGAAGAGAATCGAAGAGTTTGAGACGTTGTGCCACAGAGGAATGTTGAAAGTCAGGTGGAATGATGAGGAATGAGGAGGTTCTGCTCAGAATGGGCGTAGGAAAACACTGACAGGAAGGAGGGACAGGATGACAGGATGGTGGGACATGTCTGAAGCCGTCAGGAAAGAACTACCTTGGTACCAGAAGGAGCTCCAGCGGGTGAAAACCGTAGAGCGAGACGCCGATTAAAAATGCACCCAACAAATAACTGAGGACATGGGGGACTATTCGTAGGAGGAGCTGGTGCAGGTAAGGTGTTCTCGGTGGGTCGCATTAAACAAGTCATAAGACTTATGACGAATAAAAACAAAAAGCTGAAAAAACAATTCTCTCTCCTTACTCATTGTAAAGAAAGGTCTCACCCATCCCTGCAGGCACGTTTTTCACTAGGTTTCCAGCAGAAATGCAAAAAAGATCAACGTTAACCGCCATAATTTCAACTCTAAGTTGAAATGATTGCTTGTGGTTTATTCTTTTTATTTTGCACAGAACTCCTCGGAGTCTTGTAGAAGGAAGGAAGGAAGGAAGGAAGGAAGGTTAACGTTAAATGTCTCATCGACGAGACCCCTCCTTAGGGAAGGAGGAGGTGGGGGTGAAGGTGGGGCCAGAGGAGCTGGCCGTGTCCTTTTGAAATAAAACATCCCGCCTTTGACCTCAATCGATTTAGGGAAACCACAGAAAGCCTAACATCTGGTCGAACCGTCTCGCGCCAATATGTGAGTTTCGCCAATTTGTCACATCTCTAGGTCACAATAATTTTTAGCCTTTTACTGTAACGTATGATTAATTGTATACATTACAGTATATCTTCTTTTCTTAAATTATTAGACATTTTAGGATCTACTTTGTGGAATATGTATTTCTCTGATCACGTAGGTCTGAATCACATGGTCACAGCCGGCCGGAGTGGCCGAGCGGTTCTAGGCGCTTCAGTCTGGAACTGCGCGACCGCTACGGTCGCAGGTTCGAACCCTGCCTCGGGCATGCATGTGTGTGATGTCCTAAAATCTGTCATTTCAAACTCACATCATTTACTTCTTGCTGTATCAGGTTTTGGAAAGTACGTAGGCGATTTTGGACAGAATTGCCAAACTTAAATGTTATGTAGTTTTAAGTTCTAGGCGACTGATGACCTCGCATCCCATAGTGCTCGGTGCCATTTGAACCACATGGTCCCACGGAATCCCATGATGACTGGATTTGAACCAAAACTATGAAGGTGACCCCTCGGAGAGAAAAATTTCCATCGCTGACGGTACTCCCGATCCATGTGACTGCCGTGAGCCTTTCAGCCAACGTAAATTTACTTCTTTCGCATTATTAGTCTAGCAGCGCTGGATGCCTCCAGCAAAACATGAGCAAAAACGCGAGACGAGTGATTGCCACGGCAATCCGTTTGGCAGCCTTCCGTCGTCGAGACTGAACTACGACCTCTGTGCTGTTAGCGTGATTTGCGACCGCCCCCAAGGTCCGTCTCACTGACAGGGCAACCTTCGCAGGCCGCAGCCGCGCGGATTTCCCCGTACGAGCTAGGTCCCGGCGCCGACGCCGACGCCCGAGCTGCTGTAGCCTTCGGCCGCCTCCTTTCGGATCCGCGGCGCCAGCTCCTCGTGAGCCAACGTCCCCGACCGCTCCTGCCGACGGCCGGCAGCGCTCACCAGCCACATCCTGGTCTTTGGAGCCAAACAGTCAAAAATATTCATAAACTGTGTTGATATTTCACTAGCATCCACACTAACAAGAAATAAGTCTCCAGTTTCTAACAGAGCCAATCAGTTGATGATCCCCCTATTGCAACCTTTATTTTTCCACTCTTACGTAATTTCTGTACACTTACACATACACTGAAGAGCCTAAGAAACTGGTCCACCTGCCTAACATCGTGTATGGTCCCCTCGAGCACGCAGAAGGTACCCGCAACACGACGTGGCACGGACTCGACTAACGTCTGAAGTATTGCTGGAGGGTACTGACACCATGAATCCTGCAGGGATATCCATAAATCCGTAACAGTACGAGAGGGCCGAGATCTCTTATGAATAGCACGTTGCGAGACATCCCAGATACGCTCATGAATGGATTCAGGTGATCAGACAGGGTGCTGACGAACGTGTCACCTGTCAGAGTCGTATCTACACTTATCAGGGGTCCCGTATCAATCCAAATGCACACACCCACATGTAAAATTATAAAGAATGTTACATTTCATGTACTCGAGGTGTCTCTTCATCGTAGCTGAAAGGTAAGAGAACTAAGTAAACGATATCTCTTCTCCTTTGTTTCTTCTAAAAGTTAAACTTTTCACAATACATTCTCCCTACAACCGCGTCTGAATACAGTTTTTCGCTGGAGACCTCACCATAGGCCATAAACACGCAGTTGGTATTTACGAACCTAAAATCTGTCATTTCAAACTCACATCATTTACTTCTTCCTGTATCAGGTTTTGGAAAGTACGTAGGCGATTTTGGACAGTATTGCCAAACTTAAATCATTTACATTTTGCTGCTCTGTATTCTGACCTTGGTCTCCTTCAACAGCTCCTTGCCTCCCCCCCCCCCCCCCAAGAACACTCTTCGTTGCAAAAACACTCCCTTCTTCCTACCACGATTGACTATTCATCAAGATATATTCTATCAACCATCTCCTTCATTTAGTCAAGATTTACAGAGCCTCCACCAGCTTCAACAGACCCCTGCTCATATGCAGGGTCCATGGATTCATGAGGTTGGCTCCATGCCCTTACACGTCCATGCGCTCGATACAATTTGAAACGAGACTCGTCCGACCAGGCAACATGTTTCCAGTCGTCAACAGTCCAATGAGGGTGCTGACGGGTCCAGGCGAGGCGTAAAGCTTTGTGTCGTGCAGTCACCAACGGTACACAAATGGGCCTTCTGTTCCGAAAGCCCTTATCGATGATATTTCGTTAGACGGTTCGCATGCTGACACTTTTTGATGGCCCAGCATTGAAATCTGCAGCAATCTGCGGGAGGACTGCACTTCTGTCACGTTGAACGATTCTCTTCAGTCGTCGTTGGTCCCATTCTTGCGGGATCTTTTTCCGGCAGCAGTGATGTCGGAGATTTTACGTTTTATCGGATTCCTGATATTCACGCTGCACTCGTGAAATGATCGTACGGGAAAATCCCCGCTTAATCACTACCTCGGAGATGCTGCCCCATCGCTCGTGCAGCGGCTATAATAGCACGTTAAAACTCACTTAAATCTTTATAACCTGTCATTGCAGCAGCAGTAACCGGTCTAATAACAGCGCCAGACACTTGTTGTGTTATATAGGCGTTGCCGGTCGTAGTGCCGTATTCTGCCTGTTTTTATATCTCTGTATTTGAATACGGACACCTACACCAGTTCCTTTGGCGCTTCAGTTTATTATTATGCCAAGACACTGCGACTTTATGAAGCTTTGTTGAAGTACTGTACAGTTAGGCGATAACCTTATTTCTGATTCACTGCCATTTACAAGCGATTCCCATATCTCATATGCAGTGCCATTTTCAAGCGATTCCCATATCTCATCGTTGACGTTGCAACTGTCAAATATTTTTATTTAGCAAGATTAGATGTTTTTATCGACTAATTTTTGTAGAAATTTTCGTTTTCTATAAATATGACAGCTTTACTTGATAGAATGATACAGCAAGCAAAGCTATTAAATTTACAGAATACGAAAATTTCAACAAAAATTACTCAACAGCATTATAGATCTCAGTATGCGCTGCAAATTCATTACGCAAAAATATTTGACAGCTACAGCGTCGACTATGAGATATTGCTGTCATTTGGAAATGGCAGTGCAGCCGAAACAAGCTTGTCGCCTAACTGTGCAACACTTGAATAAAGCTAAAATAGCAGCGTCCTGGCATAATAATATATATAAAATCTCGTTACAAGATATCTATTACAATGCAGGCCCTGAGGAATACAAAAACTGTACACTTACTTTGTCCTTCTACACAAAATTACTGACTGGCAGTATACAGCTTCAGACTCCTGTCGTTACTGATTTATTGTGTACAGCCTAACTTCCTATAAGGGCTGCCAAATTAAAAATAGATGGACAACGTAATTAAACTGTATATTATGCCAACCGTAACCATGAAAGTTAATTCATTTATGCCACTGTTAGACAAGACGGTCGGTGCCTTCATGGCAAAATTTTTCCGGTTCCCTGTGAAACCATGATTGTATCCAGGCGTGCACCTCTTCGTCCCCAGTGTCTTTCTTCACGGTTCAAAAAATACGGAAATGGCATGGGGAGAGATCGGACTGTGTGCAGGATGTGTGAGGGCTTCCCAGCGAAACTTCTGCAGCGTACGCGAATTAACCGTGGCAACGTGTGAAGGGGTGAGGGGGGGGGGGCACGGAGGGGGGAGGGGAGCGTCATCCTGCAACAGAATGATGCCGTCCATCAACATATCTTTGCGTTCGGACTTCACGACGTTATTCGATTTCGGCACAGTGTTCACATATCGCTGTGCATCAATTGCGGTGCCGTGTTTCACAACGTCTATGAGAATTTGGCCTGGCAGTCAGAGAAAAAGGTCATTATGATCCTCTGGGAGCTGCCGTGCCTGTTGTTCCGACTATGTTTCGGAACCGCTGAAGAAAGACACACGTGGTCGTAGATTTGTTGCGGGCGAAGATATCCACGTTTCGGCACCATCACGGTCTCCTAGGCAACTGCAAACATTTTTCCATAAAGTCATTGACCGCCTACTCTCATAGGGTAATAAATGGGTTAACAGTTCCGGCGATTGTACACTGGTGTCCAAAATTAAAGCAAGAATCCAGTATTTCCTCGTCCTGTATCCAATTTACGATATAATCGTACAAACTGCCATCGGATATTCGTACTGTCGTGTTCTGCACGGAAGATGGCAGTCCGGTCCACAGGCAAGATACCAACAGTGACGTCAGGACACCTATCGAACGGGTTAGCGTTTTCTGGGTAGTCTCACACCCTCAGTCGCTGTGGACACAGCCATACACGGTGCATTACGGCACAGAGAAGACACCCACGAGACCCTCTGCGGTTGAGGGCCAGAGGAAGAATGGAAGCAGGAGAGTCGCAGATTGATGTGGCCGGATAGCTTAATGTGAACTGTTATGTTGTTTTCCGTATGTGGCGACAGTATGTAGAGATCGAAACTTTATTCTGAAGACCAGGGCGGTGCCGACCACGTGTGACATCGGAAAGAGAGAAACGTTATTTAAGGTGTAAGG
This sequence comes from Schistocerca cancellata, assembly GCF_023864275.1. Lineage (NCBI taxonomy): Eukaryota > Metazoa > Arthropoda > Insecta > Orthoptera > Acrididae > Schistocerca > Schistocerca cancellata. Next base: position 14,957,531 of record NC_064634.1, read on the forward strand.
GCGCGACGGTACCGTCTTAGTACTGCGCGGCAACTGGCGTCTGACGTCGCTGGACGTGTTGTAACGAGGCTAGCGGTGTATAGAAGGCTTCGGGAGAGTTGCTTTTACTGTCGGAGACCGCCTTCACAGAAGTGAACGCCTAGCGTGGAGTGGTCGACACGCCACAGGGACGGTCGAACAGTGGGTCAGTGTTCTTTTCACAGATGAGTCCCGATTTGGACTGGAGAGTGATACTCGACGGATTCGCATCTAAAGGGAATGCGGAACACGATTTCGAGACACGAACACTGTGGAAGGAGACCGACACCGAGGACGATCCTTAGTGGTGTGGGGTGGGCAGGCATTGTGGTGGCCATTCGGACGCCTTTTCATAAAATTATACAGGTGGATCGGCAAGGTTTAATTGGTGTTAGGTATCGTGACGAGATTGTGGGACCTCATGTGCGGTTGTAGCGAGGTGCTGTGGACCCAGACTTCGTACTGATGGACGATAATGCTGGACCTCCTAGAGCACGGGTGGCTGATGTTCTCTTTGAAACTGAAGATGTTGCACGCATGGCGTGGCCTGCTCGCTCTCTCTTTTCGATTCCCATAGAGACGTCTGGGATGCAGTAGGGAGACTGGTTGCATCACGTCAGCATACACCAACCACTCTCCAAGGCTTGCAGCTCTACAGAAATAATGGGCTTTATTGACTCATCATGAGGTTGATGAAGTCAGGCAAAGCATGTCCCGTCGTTGTCACGCATTTGTTGCTGCGTGGTGGTCACACCGCATACTGAGCCCATCATCAAGTTGTCGGAATGTGTGTGTAAATCCGTTAAGTTGGAAAAAATTAAGAACATTTTTGTTTAACGTTATGCATGTTGCAGTTGTTTACCTGATGTACAGGGTGATTCAAAAAGAATACCACAACTTTAAAAATGTGTATTTAATGAAAGAAACATAATATAACCTTCTGTTATACATCATTACAAAGAGTATTTAAAAAGGTTTTTTTTTCACTCAAAAACAAGTTCAGAGATGTTCAATACGACCCCCTCCAGACCCTCGAGCAATATTAACCCGATACTCCAACTCGTTCCACACTCTCTGTAGCATATCAGGCGTAACAGTTCGGATAGCTGCTGTTATTTCTCGTTTCAAATCATCAATGGTGGATGGGAGAGGTGGCCGAAACGCCATATCCTTAACATACCCCGTAAGAAAAAATCGCAGGGGGTAAGATCAGGGCTTCTTGGAGGCCAGTGATGAAGTGCTCTGTCACGGGCTGCCTGGCGGCCGATCCATCGCCTCGAGTAGTTGACGTTCAGGTAGTTACGGACAGATAAGTGCCAATGTGGTGGCGCTCCATCCTGCTGAAATATGAGTTGTTGTGCTTCTTGTTCGAGCTGAGGGAACAGCCAATTCTCTAACATCTCCAGATACTGTAGTCCAGTTACAGTAGCACCTTCGAAGAAAAAGGGACCAAAAACTTTATTGGCTGAAATGGCACAGAAAACGTTCACCTTAGGCGAGTCACGTGCATACTGAGTTGTTTCCCGCGGATTCTCAGTGCCCCATATACAGACATTGTGACGGTTGACTTTCCCGTTAGTGTGGAAAGTTGCTTCATCACTAAACACAATCTTTGAAACGAAAGATTCATCTGTTTCCATTTGAGCAAGGATAAAATCACAGAAATCGATTATTTTAATCTTATCAGCTGCAGACAGTGCTTGAACCAATTTCAGACGATAAGGTTTCATAACTAACCTTTTTCGTAGGACTCTCCATACAGTTGATTGTGGAATTTGCAGCTCTCTGCTAGCTCTGCGAGTCGATTTTCCTGGGCTGCGAACAAATGCTGGCTGGATGCGTGCTACATTTTCATCACTCGTTCTCGGCCGTCCAGAACTTTTCCCTTTGCACAAACACCCATTCTCTGTAAACTGTTTATACCAACGTTTAATACACCACCTATCAGGAGGTTTAACACCATACTTCGTTCGAAATGCACGCTGAACAACTGTCGTCGATTCACTTCTGCCGTACTCAATAACACAAAAAGCTTTCTGTTGAGCGGTTGCCATCTTAGCATCAACTGACGCTGACGCCTAGTCAACAGCGCCTCAAGCGAACAAATGTACAACTAAATGAAACTTTATAGCTCCCTTAATTCGCCGACAGATAGTGCTTAGCTCTGCCTTTTGTCGTTGCAGAGTTTTGAATTCCTAAAGTTGTGGTATTCTTTTTGAATCACCCTGTATTATTTACATTGTTTGTACATTTCTGTCACCCGCTTATACTATTTTGTGGAAAAATAAACGCATCCTTGCAAAGTTTCCCTTTGTTGCTTTGATTTTGGAGTTTACTTAGTTTTTTCCATCTGTCTCATTTTCTTTTTACGGCCCATTTTTTGGCTGTCGCTGATGAAATACTAAAGTCAAATACAGGGAGCACAAGAAACTCCAGAAAGGACTCAGAGGACGCAGTGGAGCACTTCGCTTCCAAAACTGGTGCGAGAGACTGCAGCAACCGTTCTCTGTAGAAAGAGGCATAGCCTGAACATAAACATTAAGAGGATCTTGCCAGCTGAATTAGTGAATCGGTGGTAGGTTGTAAAAATACATTTGTATGCAATACTTGGCCGACCGGGTGGCCGAGCGGTTCTAGGTGCTACAGTCTGGAACCGAGCGACCGCTACGATCGCAGGTTCGAATCTTGCCTCGGGCATAGATGTGTGTGTGATGTCCTTAGGTTAGTCAGGTTTAAGTAGTTCTAAGTTGTAGGGGACTGATGACCTCAGAAGTTAAGTCCCATAGTGCTCAGAGCCATTTTGCAATACTTGATTAGAAACGCGTTGTGGTAATAGTACCAATCTTTAATCAACCAGTTAAACACAACAATTGTGAGTTGTCAGAGCGCCTCACTGAACAGCACGAAATCGATGTCGACAACGCACGCGACTAAATAAACCAAAACGTTGGAAGTAAGGGGCGGAAAGCTGCCTGGAATGCCAAGGGGGTGAGTGAAGGGCCCCAGGTTTGGCCATTAGGCGGAGGTATTCTCGTAGAGCCTCGACAGACTGCCGCCAGGAATACCGAACACACAATACACTCCCGCTGTCTTCGCCACTATATTGCCACGCCTTGCCAATTGTGGGATATGTTCGCCGTCGGCTTGGGCAAGGAATGTAATCCTTCGTCTGAGGAAGTAGCCTCCAAGACTCTCCATCGACCAATACTTGAATACTGCTCTCCATTCTGAGATCCGTACCAAATAGAACTAATACAGGAAGCAGACCAAACCCAAAGAAGAGCTTCGCGTTCCGATGCAGGTTCGTTTAGTAAGCGCGAGAGTGCCACAGATCTGCTCGGACACCTCCGCATGACGGGCCTTCCGTACCGTACTGTGGTCCACTGTCAAATTTCAAAGAACGTACGTTCCCACAAGATTCAGAAAATATATAGCTTCCTTCTACTATAACTCGCGAAAAGAGCGTGAGGATAAAATTAGAGATTCGAGTCCACACAAAGGCTTACCAGCAATCGTTCTACCTGCAAACCATTCGCTACTGGTACGGGAAAAGGGGGACTGACACAGGGACATAAAGTACCTTCCGCCACACACTGTAACGTGGCTTGCGGTGTACAGCTGTAGATGTAGATACAGATACTCCATCATCTCTATCCTGCTTAGGCCATGTTTTCGTAAATGTAAACCGATTCGTCGTGGTCTCGTACTACTGCTACCGCGAACACTGCCATATCACATCGGATAACGCAAGAACGAAAACAGAGTAACGAGGCAGAGTGACGCTGTAGGGCTGTCTCCCTACCGGCGAGGGTAGGTTCGACGAGCCCAACAACTGTTCGTGTGGCGAGGTACTCAGCTGGTAACGCCACATGTTCAACATTTGTCATCCACCTTTGGGTGTAGTTTCCCGACATTTGCGGCCCCATGTGTCTTACATTAAATTATTTGTCTCAGCGTCATATACGTCTCTTTTGAGTTTGTTAAACGTTGGTAAGAATCACCCTGTATAGCCATACATAGTTTAAAAATATATGTATGTGCGTGTGTTCCACATCTCCTCCTACGGCTGGACCGAATTCAACAAAACTGGGTACCCACATCACGCAGTGTCTGGGAAGAATCGCTGTCTAGATCAGAACCCCCTACCTCTCAAACTGGTGAGGGTGAAAAAGAAGTGTAGCCCACGACGTGCTAATACACAGACTTCGTTCATCCAGTGTTTGCGAATGAGAGCACCTGGTAACTTTCAGAAAACTTTATACATAATTTCAAACCTTTACGAAACTCTTTCTCGCTCACAGTCCTCAAAAAATGATGAAAAGGAAAAAACTTTATCACTTTCAACATTTTCGCTCTTCAGGCAGTAAAACTGCCATATAAGGCGTGACGCATAAATTTATTACTTCTTTGCTATTAACTCTATACACAACACATTTCGCACACAGTATCCTGAATGTTTCTACTAAGTTGTGTTATTGTACGACACAAAGTTTGCAGATATGACGTCATAAATACACTCCTGGAAATTGAAATAAGAACACCGTGAATTCATTGTCCCAGGAAGGGGAAACTTTATTGACACATTCCTGGGGTCAGATACATCACTTGATCACACTGACAGAACCACAGGCACATAGACACAGGCAACAGAGCATGCACAATGTCGGCACTAGTACAGTGTATATCCACCTTTCGCAGCAATGCAGGCTGCTATTCTCCCATGGAGACGATCGTAGAGATGCTGGATGTAGTCCTGTGGAACGGCTTGCCATGCCATTACCACCTGACGCCTCAGTTGGACCAGCGTTCGTGCTGGACGTGCAGACCGCGTGAGACGACGCTTCATCCAGTCCCAAACATGCTCAATGGGGGACAGATCCGGAGATCTTGCTGGCCAGGGTAGTTGACTTACACCTTCTAGAGCACGTTGGGTGGCACGGGATACATGCGGACGTGCATTGTCCTGTTGGAACAGCAAGTTCCCTTGCCGGTCTAGGAATGGTAGAACGATGGGTTCGATGACGGTTTGGATGTAGCGTGCACTATTCAGTGTCCCCTCGACGATCACCAGTGGTGTACGGCCAGTGTAGGAGATCGCTCCCCACACCATGATGCCGGGTGTTGGCCCTGTATGCCTCGGTCGTATGCAGTCCTAATTGTGGCGCTCACCTGCACGGCGCCAAACACGCATACGACCATCATTGGCACCAAGGCAGAAGCGACTCTCATCGCTGAAGACGACACGTCTCCATTCGTCCCTCCATTCACGCCTGTCGCGACACCACTGGAGGCGGGCTGCACGATGTTGGGGCGTGAGCGGAGGACGGCCTAACGGTGTGCGGGTCCGTAGCCCAGCTTCATGGAGACGGTTGCGAATGGTCCTCGCCGATACCCCAGGAGCAACAGTGTCCCTAATTTGCTGGGAAGTGGCGGTGCGGTCCCCTACGGCACTGCGTAGGATCCTACGGTCTTGGCGTGCATCCGTGCGTCGCTGCGGTCCGGTCCCAGGTCGACGGGCACGTGCACCTTCCGCCGACCACTGGCGACAACATCGATGTACTGTGGAGACCTCACGCCCCACGTGTTGAGCAATTCGGCGGTACGTCCACCCGGCCTCCCGCATGCCCACTATACGCCCTCGCTCAAAGTCCGTCAACTGCATATACGGTTCACGTCCACGCTGTCGCGGCATGCTACCAGTGTTAAAGACTGCGATGGAGCTCCGTATGCCACGGCAAAGTGGCTGACACTGACGGCGGCGGTGCACAAATGCTGCGCAGCTAGCGCCATTCGACGGCCAACACCGCGGTTCCTGGTGTGTCCGCTGTGCCGTGCGTGTGATCATTGCTTGTACAGCCCTCTCGCAGTGTCCGGAGCAAGTATGGTGGGTCTGACACACCGGTGTCAATGTGTTCTTTTTTCCATTTCCAGGAGTGTATGTAACTACGTGAAAAAGAAACTACATGGCGAAATTTGCTAAAGATAACTACATCCAGCATCTCTACGATCGTCTCCATGGGAGAATAGCAGCCTGCATTGGTGCGAAAGGTGGATATACACTGTACTAGTGCCGACATTGTGCATGCTCTGTTGCCTGTGTCTATGTGCCTGTGGTTCTGTCAGTGTGATCATGTGATGTATCTGACCCCAGGAATGTGTCAATAAAGTTTCCCCTTTCTGGGACAATGAATTCACGGTGTTCTTATTTCAATTTCCAGGAGTGTATGTGCTAAACGTGTATGACATGTACGTACACGAACAAAGCCAAAAGTAGAAATCTCCTACATCACCCCTGGATCGATTTCCACCAAACGTGTTACATGTATTACTTACTACGATGGTCGTCAATAAGTAATGCCCCACATTATTTTAAAAGCCATTAATATACATAGACAAAAGTCCTTCTCGGTGCTTCACATTTGATTTATGTTCTGTGCGCCGTTGAAGTTTCGAACCCCTCTGGCAGATGGCGGAGTCGTAGTACAGTGTCAAAATGGTGTCTACATGCGACTCATGTTACAAGCAGCGTGCTGTAATTGAATTCTTGCGTGCAGAAAAAGAAACCGCGGTGTATGGCGATGTTGCAGTTGATACTAGTGGAGTTGGGTGATGGGTAAAGAAAGTCACAGCCTCGGGAAATGCAGAAACAGAGCTCCATGATCAGCCACGCCCGGGACGTTCTGTCAGAGCCACTGCTCCAGACACGCTGAATCATCCAGCCTACAGTGCAGACCTGGCACCCTCGGAGTTCCAGCTCTTTGGGCCACTTTAAAGATTCTCAACACTTTGGAGATGACGAGAGTGTCAGTCATGCAGTGAAGACACGGCTACGCCTACAGGACAAGAGCTTTTACCAGCAGGGAATATATGCTCTTCCACAACGTTTGCGTACGGCCGTAGAACGTGATGGAGACTACGTAGAAAAATAGGACACGGACAAGACTTCTTGATGTATATTGTCACCAAATTCTGACCCTTGACGATAAATATGTTATGAGAAAAAAAAATGCGGGTCATTACTTATTGAAGAACCCTAGTATAAGGAGAGAAATGATGTGGAGGTAAGCATCAGTAATCTAGAGTTGGGATAAGGGTGATAACGTGGAGGGAGAAGGGGGAAGGAGGAGATGAAAACGGGTAGGGGTGAGGCGGAGAGGGGTGAGGAGGAGATGGACAAAGAGAGGGCCGAGGATGATATGGACAGAGAGGAGAAGGGGGAGACGGACAGAGAGAGAAAGAGGCGAGACTATTAGAAGATTGGAAAAAAATCATATCCAGTACTCAACTATTAATGTATGAAGATGAAGCGTTGTTAGCAAAAATCACGAAAGCCCGCCCGGTTGGCCGTGCGGTCTAACGCACGGCTTTCCGGCCGGGACGGAGCGCCTGGCGGATTTGTGTCGAGGTCCGGTGAACCGGCCAGTCTGTGGCTAGTTTTTAGGCGGTTTTCCATCTGCCTCGGGGAATGCGGGCTGGTTCCCCTTACTCCTCCTCAGTTACGCTATGTCGGCGATTGATGCGCAAACAAGTTCTCCACGTACGCGTACACCACCATTATACTACCACACAAACATAGGGGTTACACTCGTCTGGTGTGAGACGTTCCCTGGGGCGTCCACCGGGGGCCGAACCGTACAGTAATCCTGGGTTCGGTGTGGGGCGGCGGAGGGGTGAAGTGGACTGCGGTTGTCGTCGTGGGGTTGTGGACCACTGCGGCTGCGGCGGGCACGGAGCCTCTGCGTCGTTTCTAGGTCCCCGGTTAACATACAATACTATACAATACAAAATCACGAAAAGTGCTTGACCGACTTACTTAAAAAAATGGTTCAAATGGCTCTAAGCACTATGGGACTGAACATCTCAGGTCATCAGTCCCCTAGACTTAGAACTACTTAAACCTAACTAACCTCAGGAAATCACACACATCGATGTCCGTGGCAGGATTCGAACCTGCGACCGTAGCAGCAGAGCAGTTCCCGACTGAAGCGCCTAGAACCGCTCGGCCACAGCTGCCGCCAGCTTACTTAAAATTTTTACACGATACCCCAGTACACGTTCAGACGGACGTATTTTTTTAAACGTCAATGTACATGTTTTCTGTTAAAACCAACTTCTAGAAAGGAAAAAATCTTTGCTGTGAAAATATGCGGTTTCGTTTTCGTTCTCGCAGTTCTCTACGAAATCCAAGCCTTTAAATTATTAGAGAAGTACATTATCCTTATGTTTAATTTAAATAATTAATTGTGTACAGACGTATGTGCTATTTTCTTTTCTTCCTCCCAACCATTTTTAACGGAATACAGTAAAGCTGTGTTTATGGATTATGGGTTAACGATTAGAATAATACTATGGAATCTAGATCGTCCGAAACTTCGTAATCGTACCTGATCGCAGATTAAACCTGTGCAAAATAGTGTCAGTGAAACTACCATCCTCAAATCCGGCAGCAGGAGACAGGCTTCTGATGGCCCGTATACCAGTGATGCCAACAGATCTACCCAAATTCACTTCTAGGAACTTAAGTCCCCAGTCAAGGTTCCGTTGGCACGTTGGCAACAACAATAAGCAAGGCTCAAGGTCAGAGTGAGAGTTGGGCGAGGGTGGGGGGGTGTAAGTAAGCGCCAGGCTGCCAAGCCAAGGATCCACGTTCCAGTCCACAGGCGATCTAGTGATATGTTTCTGTCAGTCCATCACATCATGTGAAAGACGTGAGGGCGGGCAGTGGTCGGAAGCCCACGTTGAACCGCAGCTGCCCCCTGGAACTGGCCGAGGACGTCAGTTCAAAGTGCACACCGTATTCGACAGAAACGTGTCTACTAAAACACTGCAGTGTTCAGGCCGAACTTCTGGTTGAGGACATAACAGCAGATAACAGCACGCCTTCCAGTGACGACAGGAAGAAACACAATTTAGGTGCGTTCCAAAATCCACTAGTTTCTGTCGCATTTTAAACAGACTTTCGTCGATTTTCGGGTGATAATTTCGTTAAAATGTAACCCAGACAGATAGTCACCTAATGTGTTAAGCAAAGGGAAATGATTAAGTTCAAAGCTGGTTTTAAAAGATTCCACCTCCAACTTGAGTGGACTAAAACCACGTGTAACTGTTGTGAAGCCGTCGCGACCTTCTTTTAAGGGCCGTAGCAGTTTTCGTAATACGAACGAGCACTTCATTAGTCGTGTTTACTTTTTTCTTGGGGATTTGGCCTTTCAACCATCATTATAGGCAAAAATCAACGGGGGGGGGATATGAGACCTCGGTGGCCAAGAAATGTGACCATTAATTCCGAGCTATCTTCCGGGAAATTTTGGGTCTGGAGAATGTGTCACCAGACGCCTAGAAAGCGCAATCAGAAATCGTGCTGGAAGGAAATACCAATTCTTGTAGCCAAAGGAACAGGTTGCAGTAACACTAGAAGGTAGACAATGGGACCCGGCAAAATGGCGGAGGAACAAAACGGGATCAGTCAACTGATTGCCTGTCATAACACACATTCACAACACACACAACACACATTCACAGGGAAGCGCACCTGAACATATGTGCACTGAAATGGATTTGGGTTTTCGTCGGAGCTTCGTCTGAATGACGAGTGTTATTGATACCATCACGAATGGAAATGACTTAAACGGTATTAATGGGATTATTCTGCACAGCAAACCTACACAAATATCATATCGACTTCCTGGGTATTTCCAAGTATGTGCAGCATGCTTAAACGATACGAGAGAACTGCCCAACAAATGATGATAACAGCTGAAAAATTCGATTATGCAAACTCCAGCACAAGTCCACAACTTGTAGTTCAAAAGATAAATGGTAAACAGTGGATAAACTCATAACAACTGGAGTAGAAACACACGGAAATGAAAACTCATCCATGCGACGATTCCTGTACAAAATTGTTGAGGCTTTCATGATGACTTGTTTACGTATTGCCTGGTGGCTTCTGTGTCTGGTTCTTCTGCCGACGTGTCGCCAGAACAAGTGGCTGGCATTGCCAAAGTTCCACCCTTTGCCTTCCCCAACCAGCAGCGGGTGGTGAAGAGTTGATAGTGCCAACCACTCGTGCTGGCGAAAAGGCAGAAAAGTCGTGAAACAAACGTCGGCAGAATAACGCGAGATGGCAGGCAACAGGCATTATGCATCTCTGTAGCCAATAAAAATTGTACACACGTTGTAGGTAATGTTTTATTCAACTCGGTCATACCACCACCTCGCAAAATATTCACCTTCTGCTGAAACACGCCGACCGAAGTGGCCGAGCGGTTCTAGGCGCTTCAGTCTGGAACCGCGCGACCGATACGGTCGCAGGTTCGAATCCTGCCTCGGGCATGGATGTGTGTGATGTCCTTAGATTAGGTTAGGTTCAAGTAGCTCTAAGTTCTAGGGGACTGATGACCTCAGATGTTAAGTCCCGTGGTGCTCAGAGCCATCTGCACCATTGCTTTTGCTGAAACACCGTGCCCTTATTATGGGGACATCTGCACATCTGGACATGGCAGCAGCTTCGAGGTGATCGTATCGACGATTGCCACCCAGAGGTACAGCTACGTCTCCCTAAACTCATAGTCGTGGTGGCGTATGCGGTTTCCTTTTGCTGGGAGAGTTCCCGCGGCATCGGCCGGCACGCAGCTTTCGCCGACGCACCGGATCGCCGCCTCCATTGGTATTCAGGCGGGCCCCAGCCGTGCTGCCCAGTTGCACCAGAGGCGGGCGCTCTGGGCGGCTGCCAGCCCCGGGCTTACGACACGCACCTCCGCGCCGTTGCGTGGCGCTGCCCGGGCAGGGACGGGGCGGTCCGCCGGGTGACGCAGCGCACCGCATCGCGGCCGGCCGTGGCTCAACCCGGCGAGCAGCTAGAGATGGGCAAAACTGTTCTTTTCAGAGATCGGATCAGAACTGTTCACTCCCTGAAATGAACTAGCTCTTTTTCATGACTCACCACTCATTCACAATAGAAAATAAATGGAAGGCACATTGCCCTTTAAACTTGGTTTATTCCAGTACTATACCTGTATTTTGATCTTATTTGATCCTATTTTGAAGTAACACAGATAATGAGTAAGAATTTTGTATTGTTTATTGAAATTTCCACGATATGACACAGTTTTTGATTATTGATTTATTTTGCACTATCGTGGTTTTTTGGGTGATCGGAAAATGTTGTAACTTGAGATTTACATTAACAATATATTTGGCTATAATGTATTAAAATTTCATTAACCTCGTACAAATACATCGCAAGCCATATATTTTTAAAGTGAATGTTTCCTTCCGAAGACGCCTAAAATCGCAAAATCCGTACCAGAATAAGAAAAAAAAATATATAAATTTGACTGTAAGACTAAAGTGCTGCATATAGCCTTACGCAGAATAAAACAAGGAAAATATTGGTGTATCACATTTTGCGATACGTTTATCGGTTCGCTCGTAATTAAAGTGTAAATTCGAGTGTCCATAATAAAAATCCTATAGTAAGAGGAGTCGTCAGGGACCTAATCTGATCTGTTTAAACAAATAAAAATAAAATAAAAACAAATGATGTGTACATAACATAATAATGGAATATACATAGCGGTATTACTACGAAGAACAATATCCAGTAGAGACGAACTCTGATGCAGAAACGCTGAGTAGACCGGGTCGAGCCGCGAGCTGTATTACTGCGTGAGCTGAGACCGCAGAGACCAGAGTGACACCTGGGTTGCTTTGCTCAACACTCTGGCTAGAGTCGAGAACGGTGGGGTGAGCGTTGAGTGGGCGAGTTCCGAGGGTGGGGGGAGCGGTGAACACGGCCACCAGTCACCCGCTCCGAGACAAATCGTCCGTTCTCTTGCGAGCAGGTTTTTGCAAGTAGTTCCTATGTTATCCGCTAGGTGGCTCTCTGTCCTGTTGCTCGCATCAACTGCCCAGAGGGCAGGACGTGCGACTGAAACGATCGCCGACAGAGTGCGATGCGAAGTTAAGCTGCGCCAGACACTGCACAGTGCACACGGCAGACGACGCACAGAGACGGCACGGCATATGTGAAACACAAAATCCAATGGGGCACTGCACAATGCAGGCAGCCAAGGTAGATGCAGGGCAGAGGCCGGCGCTGGCTGTGTTGTGTGGCGTGCACTGTGCTCTGACCAGCAGAGGCGCTGGTGATATGCTCCGTCTCTCTCTCTCTCTCTCTCTCTCTCTCTCTCTCTCTCTCTCTCTCTCTCTGCCGTGGGAAACGTTTGGAGCTACCGTTCTTTTTTTCTGAATCACTGATTGTTCACTCCTTTGAAAGATTGAACTCTATGAATTAGTTCAAGAGCGGATCCCCCATCTCTAGTAGCAGCTGGCAGAGGCCAGGCCGCCCTTCTGCGTCACTCTGCCACGTCCGCTTCCCTGGCTCGAGCGCCTGGCTGCCTTACCGCGTGTCGCAGGAGCGAACATGAGTGCCACCTGTCTCTGTATTGTAGAATACCGAATATACGAGGGCTGTTCAGAAAGTAAGCTCCGATTGATCGCGAAATGGGAACCACAGTGAAAATTAGAAATGTTTTATTTTTAACAGTTAGCTACACCATCCAGCTACTTCTCTACGTAGTTGCCGTTCTGACTAAGACATTTGTCGTAGCGTTGTACCAACTTTCCAATACCCTCATCATAAAAGGCAGCCGCCAGTGCTTTCCGCCAATTCTCTACGCTGGCCTACAGCTCGTTTTCTGTGCCAAAATGTTGTCTTCATAGCCAGCGGTTCATGTGAGCAGAAATGAAACGCAGGGGGAGTCAATTACGGGCTGTATTGTGGGTAGTCAAACATTTCCAATTGAAAACGATGCAGGAGCATCTTCATTGCCCCTTCAGAATGCGGCTGAGAATATTGCCTTGTAGAAGAAACTGCACGACAGTTATGTAATGTTGGCTGTATAGCTTCAGGCGAAATTTCTCACCAGGTCCTCGTACTTGGCGGGAGACACTATTCTCTAGACAACTTTACGCGAACACTGTGAGCTCAGAAATGAGAGGAGTGACGTGATGCTATCTAGGGTCGTACTAGAGACACTGCCCAACACATCTGTGCAAAGCTTTATCGGATTATCATAGTCGTTTCCATTTCGCGATCAATCGGAGCTTACTTTCTGAACAGCCCTCGTATTACAAATGGGAAAATTTGTGTGCGTGTTTGTTACTGGAAGAAATTGCGAGTGGTTTTAATTTACGCTCTGAATTAGCACTTGGGATACTTTTTAAAAGTGTGTACTACAAGGGACAAGAAGAGAATAGAAGCTTTCGAAATGTGGTGCTACAGAAGAAGATAGGATGGGTAGATCACATGACTAATGAGGAGGTATTGAATAGAACTGGGGAGAAGAGGAGTTCGTGGCACATCTTAACAAGAACTAGGGACCGGTTGGTAGGACTTGCTCTGAGGCATCAACGGATCACCAATTTAGCATTGGAGGGCAGCGTGGAGGGTAAAAATCGTAGAGGGAGACCAAGAGATGAATACACTAAGTAGATTCAGAAGGATGTAGGTTGCAGTAGGTACTGGGAGATGAAGAAGCTTGCACAGGATAGAGTAGCACGGAGAGGTGCATCAAACCAGTCTCAGGACTGAAGACCACAACAACAACAACAAGATAATGCGAAATGAGGAACAATAATTACCCTTACAAAAAGTCATTTACTCGTTCACTTTCGAACTGTATCGTAATTTGTGAAAATGCTTTAATTGCTTAATATGTCCTACACAATACCATTCAATGTAATGACCACAGTGCTTCACCAACTTCTCAAAGTCTTTATTCCATACTTCCTTACAACCCCGTTGCATTTTAGCATGACTTATACTCTGAGGTAACGAAAGTCATGAAATACCGATATGCACGTACACAGATAGCGGTAATACAGCGGAGATAAGAGAGAAAAGAGCAGAGCATTGGCAGAGCTGTCATTTGTACCCAGGCGATTAATGTGAAAAGTTCTCTCACGTGGTTATGGCTGCACGACTGGAATTAGCAGACTTCGAACGCGGAATACTAGTTGGGGCTGGACACGTGGAACAGTCCATCTCGAAAATCTTTACGAAATTCCATATTCCGAGATCCACAGTGTCGAGAGTGTGTCGAGGGCAGCATACTTCAGGCGGCATTCATTACCCCTCACCACGGACAGTGGAGTGGCCGACGACCTTCGCTTGGTGACAGAGAGCAGCGGCGTTTGTGTAGGGTCGTCAGTGCTGACAGACAAGCAACACAGGGTGAAATTGTCGCAGAAATCAGTGTGGGACACACGACGAACTTGTCCGTTAGGACAGTGCGGCAAAATTTGGCGTTAATGGGCTATGGCAGCAGATGGTCGAGTGAGTGCCTTTGCTAACAGCACGAAATCGCCTGCAGCGCCACTCCTGGGCTCGTGACCGTATCGGTTGTACCGTAGACCACTGGGAAACCGTGGCCTGATTAGATGAGTCCCAGTTTCCATGGAACATGTGGAAAACACCGATAAGGAGAAGGGACAGGAATATAGGACATCTACACTCCTGGAAATGGAAAAAAGAACACATTGACACCGGTGTGTCAGACCCACCATACTTGCTCCGGACACTGCGAGAGGGCTGTGCAAGCAATGATCACACGCACGGCACAGCGGACACACCAGGAACCGCGGTGTTGGCCGTCGAATGGCGCTAGCTGCGCAGCATTGGTGCACCGCCGCCGTCAGTGTCAGCCAGTTTGCCGTGGCATACGGAGCTCCATCGCAGTCTTTAACACTGGTAGCATGCCGCGACAGCGTGGACGTGAACCGTATGTGCAGTTGACGGAATTTGAGCGAGGGCGTATAGTGGGCATGCGGGAAGCCGGGTGGACGTACCGCCGAATTGCTCCACACGTGGGGCGTGAGGTCTCCACAGTACATCGATGTTGTCGCCAGTGGTCGGCGGAAGGTGCACGTGCCCGTCGACCTGGGACCGGACCGCAGCGACGCACGGATGCACGCCAAGACCGTAGGATCCTACGCAGTGCCGTAGGGGACCGCACCGCCATTTCCCAGCAAATTAGGGACACTGTTGCTCCTGGGGTATCGGCGAGGACCATTCGCAACCGTCTCCATGAAGCTGGGCTACGGTCCCGCACACCGTTAGGCCGTCTTCCGCTCACGCCCCAACATCGTGCAGCCCGCCTCCAGTGGTGTCGCGACAGGCGTGAATGGAGGGACGAATGGAGACGTGTCGTCTTCAGCGATGAGAGTCGCTTGTGCCTTGGTGCCAATGATGGTCGTATGCGTGTTTGGCGCCGTGCAGGTGAGCGCCACAATCAGGACTGCATACGACCGAGGCACACAGGGCCAACACCCGGCATCATGGTGTGGGGAGCGATCTCCTACACTGGCCGTACACCACTGGTGATCGTCGAGGGGACACTGAATAGTGCACGGTACATCCAAACCGTCATCGAACCCATCGTTCCACCATTCCTAGACCGGCAAGGGAACTTGCTGTTCCAACAGGACAATGCACGTCCGCATGTATCCCGTGCCACCCAACGTGCTCTAGAAGGTGTAAGTCAACTACCCTGGCCAGCAAGATCTCCGGATCTGTCCCCCATTGAGCATGTTTGGGACTGGATGAAGCGTCGTCTCACGCGGTCTGCACGTCCAGCACGAACGCTGGTCCAACTGAGGCGCCAGGTGGAAATGGCATGGCAAGCCGTTCCACAGGACTACATCCAGCATCTCTACGATCGTCTCCATGGGAGAATAGCAGCCTGCATTGCTGCGAAAGGTGGATATACACTGTACTAGTGCCGACATTGTGCATGCTCTGTTGCCTGTGTCTATGTGCCTGTGGTTCTGTCAGTGTGATCATGTGATGTATCTGACCCCAGGAATGTGTCAATAAAGTTTCCCCTTCCTGGGACAATGAATTCACACAATGTATTTACGCACAACGCAATGACTTCCATGGTACTAGAGGGAGCTGTAAGAGAGATTGGAATACATCCAGCAAATAATTGAGGACGTATGCTGCAAGTGCTACTCTGAGATGAAGAGGTTGACACAGGAGAGGAATTCATGGCTGGCCGCATCAAACCAGTCAGAAGACTGATGACAAAAAAAAAGAAAAAGAGCTGATGGTAGGGTTAGACTGGCGCAGCCCCCACGTAGCTCAAATGTCTCCGAGCACTATGGGACTTAACATCTGGGGTCATCACTCCCCTAGAACTTAGAACTACTTAAACCTATCTAACCTAAGGACATCACACACATCCATGCCCGAGGCAGGATTCGAACCTCCTACCGTAGCGGTCGCGCGGTTGCAGAGTGAAGCGCCTAAAAGCGCTCGGCCACTCCGGCCGGCCCCCACGAAGCCACGGACCCAATTTGTCAACAAGGCACTGTGCAAGCTGGTGATGGCTCCATAATCTTGTGGACTGTTTTTACATGGAATGAACCGGGTTCTCGGTTTTGTTCGGCTACTTGAACACCATTTGCATGCATTCCTGGACTTCATGTTCCCAAACAACTACGGAATTTTTATGAGTAACATGGACCACGGTTGTTCTCGATTGGTTTGAAGAACATTCTGGGCAGTTCGAGCAAACGATTTGACCGTCCATATCGCCGACATCAATCCCATCGAACATTTATGCAACACAATCGACAGATCAGTTCGTGCACAAAATCCTGCACCGGGAACACCGCTGCAGTTACAGGCGGCTACCGAGGCAGCGTGGCTCGACACTCCTGCAGTACACTTCCAGCGTGTAGACGAGTCCACGCCGCGTCGAGTTGCCGCACCACTCGGGCACAATGAGCTCCGACACGATATTAGCAGGTACACCATAAGTTTAGTCACCTCACTGCAACTTCTGAGACTTTTGAAGACTCGCATCGATGGTGTCTTTTAAATGCTGTACAAGAGAGAGAGACGTTGTGTGTTTACTTGTAGAAAGTGGTGGACTTTTAGTGAGGCCGGATTTGATTCTGATATGCGAGCGTATCTGCTGGTAACAATCACACACGCGAGGGAAGACGACGCTGTTGTACGTACAGTTATTGTAAAATTTGCGCTACATCGAACTAAAAAGTGCTTATTTTCCTTCTTCCATGAGCTGGTATGTTTGCTACTCGTTCACGCTGAAGCGGTTGGACTGATTTCAGTGAACGTTGGAATGGAGGTAGCGTATACCGTGAATACTGCTGAGCTAGTCGCCATCTTTCGAGCCCTAGAGTATATCCGCTCCTGCTCAGGTGAGTCCTTCGTTATCTGTAGCGATTCCCTGAGCGGTTTACGAGCTCTCGACCAGTGTTTTCCTCGTTCTCGTCTGGTGATGGCTATCCATGAGTCCCTGCATACTCTTGCGCGTTGCGTCCGCTCTGTGGTCTTTGTGTGGACCCCCGGTCATGTCGGTATCCCGGGCAATGAACATGTTGACCGCCTGGCGAAAGAGGCCACGAGTAAACCATCTCTGGATGTTGGCCTCCCAGAGGCTGATTTGCGGGCAGTCCTCCGCCGAAAAGTTTTTGCGCTTTGGGACGCTGAATGGCGCGATCGCATTACACCCAATAAACTCCGTGCCATTAAGGAGACGACGTCTGTGTGGCGGTCCTCCATGCGAGCCAACCGCAGGGACTCAGTCGTCCTTTGTCGGCTCCGCATTGGCCACTCCCGGCTAACACACAGTTATTTACTGCGCCGGGTGGACCCTCCTGTATGTCGCTGCGGGGCGGCTTTGACTGTGGCCCACATTCTGTTGGCCTGCCCCCTTTTAGCTGTGGTCAGGCAGACATTTGCGCTGCCTGATACGCTCTCTGCAGTTTTATCTGATGACCCTGTTATGGCTGCCTTAGTTTTACGTTTTATTAGGGCAGGGAGTTTTTATTCTTTAATCTGAGTGTTTCTGTTTTATTTTATTTTTTGTGATGATTCTGGCCTTTGGCCTATGATTTTAAACTGATCTTTTAATGTGTTTCTAAGTGGTTGGCTTTTCCTTTTTTATTTCTATGGTCGGCCAACCACTGTCACACTCTGTGTGGTTTTAGTTTGTTTTGTCTTGTCTTTGTCTCAGTTTCTCTTGTTCTGTATCGTCTGTGATCTATTCTGTTCCTCGTTTTTATTCTCTCTGGGTGTTCTTTGTATTTGGAAAAAGGGACCGATGACCGTAGCAGTCTGGTCCCTTTCATCCCCCAAACCAACCAACCAACCAACCGTATACTGTGAAATAACACACAGGCTATCTTTCAATTCGAAAAAAATATTGCTGTTCCCGTGGGATGGTCAGCGTGACTAGTGATCCCTTGGGATGGATAACGTGACTAAAAACATCCGTTAAAGCTAGCTGTAAAATGACTGCATTAAGTTTAGCGTAGAGGTTAGTTGTTAACTTTTTTGACAAATGAAATTATTGATACCACGATTTCTTTGTCATTCCAATAAACTTGCCTTTCCACTTCAAACGCTTGCAGTTCCCTTTGAAAATGGCCTTCCAGATCGCTATAAAAAGTTAAGGACGTGTTGAAAGTACCAGGTATTCATCCGCGCACGCAATGTTTTTCTCGAGGACAGCTTTATATGGACTGCTAGCGTGTATCGAGAGCCAGAAATCTCGACGTATACGCAGCGGACAAGAAGTCTCTGGACGTTGTTTACTGAGACGTATTACCGTAGATTTCTGGCTCTACGTACACACCAAGACAATGATCATCTTTTCCGTGCTAGGCATGTCGCAAACAATCGGAAAAGTGTTGACTCGCTTTTCAGGCACATTTTGTATTTCCCTACAGGGTGGCGTAAAATTTTTTTTCTGAAGTAAGGGAGTAAGTTGTGAACGGTGTGCACGAGTATTCTGACACCGTCTCCCATCGTCTCGAAATTCGGTGGTTTTTCTCGAGGCCGCGCGGTTCGCTGGGCAGCAAGTGGCTCGCACCTCGGTACCTCCAAGACCAGAGCTTTTTGATGATGAATATACATGGATAGTGAGTTTCAGCATTGACATTTCTTTGTAAATAACATTTTAACAGCGGGTAGCAATGCGGGGCGCATCTAGTACAGTCCTGGAAATTGAAATAAGAACACCGTGAATTCATTGTCCCAGGAAGGGGAAACTTTATTGACACATTCCTGGGGTCAGATACATCACATGATCACACTGACAGAACCACAGGCACATAGACACAGGCAACAGAGCATGCACAATGTCGGCACTAGTACAGTGTATATCCACCTTTCGCAGCAATGCAGGTTGCTATTCTCCCATGGAGACGATCGTAGAGATGCTGGATGTAGTCCTGTGGAACGGCTTGCCATGCCATTTCCACCTGGCGCCTCAGTTGGACCAGCGTTCGTGCTGGACGTGCAGACCGCGTGAGACGACGCTTCATCCAGTCCCAAACATGCTCAATGGGGGACAGATCCGGAGATCTTGCTGGCCAGGGTAGTTGACTTACACCTTCTAGAGCACGTTGGGTGGCACGGGATACATGCGGACGTGCATTGTCCTGTTGGAACAGCAAATTCCCTTGCCGGTCTAGGAATGGTAGAACGATGGGTTCGATGACGGTTTGGATGTACCGTGCACTATTCAGTGTCCCCTCGACGATCACCAGTGGTGTACGGCCAGTGTAGGAGATCGCTCCCCACACCATGATGCCGGGTGTTGGCCCTGTGTGCCTCAGTCGTATGCAGTCCTGATTGTGGCGCTCACCTGCCCGGCGTCAAACACGCATACGACCATCATTGGCACCAAGGCAGAAGCGACTCTCATCGCTGAAGACGACACGTCTCCATTCGTCCCTCCATTCACGCCTGTCGCGACACCACTGGAGGCGGGCTGAACGATGTTGGGGCGTGAGCGGAAGACGGCCTAACGGTGTGCGGGACCGTAGCCCAGCTTCATGGAGACGGTTGCGAATGGTCCTCGCCGATACCCCAGGAGCAACAGTGTCCCTAATTTGCTGGGAAGTGGCGGTGCGGTCCCCTACGGCACTGCGTAGGATCCTACGGTCTTGGCGTGCATCCGTGCGTCGCTGCGGTCCGGTCCCAGGTCGAGGGGCACTTGCACCTTCCGCCGACCACTGGCGACAACATCGATGTACTGTGGAGACCTCACGCCCCACGTGTTGAGCAATTCGGCGGTACGTCCACCCGGCCTCCCGCATGCCCACTATACGCCCTCGCTCAAAGTCCGTCAACTGCACATACGGTTCACGTCCACGCTGTCGTGACGTGCTACCAGTGTTAAAGACTGCGATGGAGCTCCGTATGCCACGGCAAACTGGCTGACACTGACGGCGGCGGTGCACAAATGCTGCGCAGCTAGCGCCATTCGACGGCCAACACCGCGGTTCCTGGTGTGTCCGCTGTGCCGTGCGTGTGATCATTGCTTGTACAGCCCTCTCGCAGTGTCCGGAGCAAGTATGGTGGGTCTGACACACCGGTGTCAATGTGTTCTTTTTTCCATTTCCAGGAGTGTATATCGCACGCAAACTTTAAGATTTCCGTTCATATATAGTCTAAATTCTTAGTTATCGATGTTCTATTGTAAGTTATTGAAGGTCGATTACGTTAAGAAAAACTTACAGAGTTAATTTTTTGAAGAAATATGAAAAATCATGTGCACTCTATTTGGATATGTCCGTTCTTTTAAACTACGGGCGTGGCCTCACACGAGCCAAACTGATGGAAAACAATAATTTTCACGGCATTGAGCACACTGTATAAATGATGCATTTTTACGGATGCTACGGTACCATTGCAGTCCGAACCGAATAGAATTGATCTGGAGGCAAGTTAAGGGATTGGTCGAGAGAAATAACAAAAAAATTGAGGTACCAGTGGCATTGGAACTAATGCACGTAGCTTTGTCATACGCCTCTACCGAATACTGGTGAAATGCCACGTCATGAAAGAAGAGGAGAAAATTTGTTTTTTTGGATGGCTTCGGGGATTGTGTTGTTGATCGCTTCGTTATCAACGTAGCACTAAAATGCATTCCTCAGAGTCGGATATGGAAGTAGTTAAGACATTACGAGACGACTGACTGTTACACTTACAGTCGCTTCAATATTTAACTATATGGTGAAATGCCTGCAATACGCTTTTACATCACACGTAGCTCACGTAGAAAAATTAGCCTTTGTTTAAGTTGGGAATTATCATCACTCCTGTTTTTAATTGCAAACTAAGTTAGCTGAGATCGACAGGATGTTTCGTTATCCAGGTGGTCACCTAAGAAGCGCACTGCAGGAGTTTTGCCATGCATTATTTCATTCTGTTTACAAATTAAATGACTTTCAATGTTGTTTCTTTACTCCTCTTGAAACGTCCCCTTAGAAAAATTATACATGACTGTGCTTAAACTGACACAATGTTTTTAGCGCAACGCACTCTGACTATCAAAAATCCCTACAAAAGAATGGCCCTGACTAACATTAACCTATACCTTTCACAAATCACTTACCTCACAAAAATCTTCATTACTCGAACTACTGCAATACAGCGAGCGCCACTACTGCCAGCTAAATAAAAGATTCAAACTACGGAAGGCACTAACTACTAGTTGGCATAGTTAGCAAATGAAAGATTTTAATAGAGAACAAACAATGTATTTACCTTAATAGTCATAATGTATACAGCAGTTCGTGACATCCATTTTTACAAATATCAAACCTCCGCCATTTCTCTCCCCACATCCACCACTGCTGGCGGCTCACCTCCAACTGCGCAACGCTACGCGCTGTTCACATCCAGCTGTCGCTGCCCAACACTACAATGGCAGACAACAATGCAAACTGGACACAGACTGCACACAGCACAGCCAGTGATTTTCATACAGAGCGCTACGTAACGTTGCCAATAAGAAAACATAAACAGCCTACTTACACTCTCTTTTTACGTCTTAACTGAAACTGTTCACACCTCCGTAGGTTTGTTCGACCAATTGGCTGGACAGTACGGTCCAAGTTAAATGCGGCGGTAGTGCAGTTTCGCCGTATCATTGCTGAGTCGATGTGCGCGTAACGCACAGCATAAAAAGTATTTTTAGTATCGTACTTGGCTGTACTCGAGACGGCTTGGCTTCTGCGCCACGCTAAACGAAATCCAATGAGGTTCCAACAAACGAGGAAGAATACGCAGTGTAGTGTCTACATGAGGTTTATTCTTATTCTTATGACCTGCCGCCGCCGTCGGGTCATTAAGCCCCTAGCATCTTCCTTCCTTCCTTCCTTCGAACGAAACCCGAAGTCTCTCCCTCATCTAGGAGCCCAAAGGTCGACTTTTTTCTTTCACTAATCGTCCGGCTAAGAAACTCGATGGGCAGTAGACTAACTCATATGTTCAAGCATTAGATTAAGCCTTTTCCTGTGGTTTTCGTCAATACCGAACGTGAAAAAATGATTCTCTAATAGAGGAACCGTCCTAGGTTTATCGAGCTTGTGGTCCGTCTCTAGCCATGCTTACGAAGCGAGTTACGAAAATACTGAACACGAAAATGGGATGACTTTCATTCAAGTTGCTCTTCTCCCCTTCCACGTCCCCTGGACACAAGTGAGTGGTTTCCGTTGAAGATCGAAATTTTCCTGCGAAGATATGCAGAGGACGTAGTGGCAGTGGAAATTTTCTTCGTTGGGATTTGCCTCCCGGATGGAAAGTGGCGATCCCCAAATGATCGTTTTCGCCAGGCCTCCGCTGTTAGAGTTTAAAACACACAGCCTCTTTTTTTGTCATGGGATGATGAGTGTTGAAAGTATTGCGTTCATCGGACACGAACGACATTAGGTTCTGGGTCTCGCTTGGTGGTACTCAAGATTTGTAGACTTTGTTTCTCCTTATCCATTTTTGTCATTGCGTGTTTACCGATGAGGGCAGAAACACCTTGTTATACTGCATGTGCGCTCCCTAGCCATCCATTCCAAAAAATACACGGCTGACACGCAACAGCAAAAAGGGAAGAGACACGAGCCGAGTATTTATGTTTAAAGTAGACAGATGAAAATGGGTCGTAGTAGTAAACTTTTGACTAACTGTTAGACATACCCGTAACGTAGAACGCTCAGCTGTTGATTTATTCAGTTGTCTAGTGTCGTTAATTTTTTACGATAATACTCAGTTTGATGACGTAACTTTGTCGGATGTCGCTGTAAACTTATCCACGTGCTGTCCTCTACTCTTGAGTATCGTAACAAAACAGGACAGTGCTGGCCTTTTACGACCGAGGAAATTTTCCTGATGTCAACTGTGTGAACAGCCGTGGGGCCACTGGCCACCTAGCTATCCTTAATTCATTGACCTTTTCGATTTTGCTGACTAGGGAGAAAGTAATATTTCATTGTTGGACACAAAAGACAAATCACTTTTCAGTTTTTCTGTACTAATGTTGTTTGTCTTCGTGGACGTGCGTTCGAGTATCAAGCTTCATATCCAAACATCTGATGATAATCGATCCAAGGTTGGTTGCATGATGTTATTCTGGCAGTTATTGTGACTTTTATTTCTCTCATTCATCACACGTGAAAAATTATCAAGTTGAGTATTTCCTGTTTCGTGTCCCGGTGTTGGTCATCTTGTAACTAGCTGGGCGCGGTTCCCCTCAGCAGAACCACAAAATAAGGCGACGCAGTGGCCAAAGCAGTGAGTCATATTCGGGACAAGCGGGCTGCAAATCCCTGGACAGGTGTCGTATTTAAAGTTTTCCGTGATTTCCAAACGCCATCTAATGAACTCTGGAATGATGCTTGTAATTTTCGTCCAATTACTTCACCGTCGATGTGCCGCTGATCTACAACGTTGCTCCTTTTCCAGTAGCATTATGCGCCCGGGGCACTGTCTTATTACTTATTAGCGTCAACGGTCCAGCTGGTGACTACTTTAGGATTTTGAATAGAACGCGTGTTACTGTTCCGGCAGTCACACGGAGATTTTCAGAAACCTTCAGACTGCAGTCGAATGTGATACTTACTGAGTAACTACATATGTATTTTTCTATAAAAATAGTAAATGAAAAATTCTAACAGTTGCGGTAAATATACTACCTGCGCGTAATAATACCTCTCTCAATGTCTGACATACTCAGGACTCGTGCAAGAAGGACGTTTAAATGTGCTGCTAGAACCTGGACATTCACTTTTCTAGGCCGCTCTAGGTTTCTGCTGCTCTCTTTAGTTTTGTTTGTCTAGAGCGCACATTATGCTAAGGAGGACAACATTTAAATGAGCTGCCAGAACCTGTACGTCCAGTTGTCTAGGCAGCTCTAGCTTCCTGCTGCGCTGGTCTGAAGGCCAGACGTGGACTTTCAGGTATCACTACGATCGCGTTACGCCGATGCAGAAACAGCTCCCCCCGGTCACCGACACCTAGCTACTTTACTGCAAGCACAACTAGACTCAGACCACCTCATTTTCCACTTCGAAATGAATAAAACATTTGTAACGGTTGCAGATGTAAACAATAGTATCCCTTAGCATCGACCGGATCCTTTCGGAAGCTCTACTCGTTATTTAATAGAAATTAAGTCTCCAGTTACGGAAAAAATAATAAGACGTTCTTTATAAATCATAAGATTGGCCTCGCATATGTTTCAAGGATCGTGTATGTCGAACAGGCTGTTTTCTCGTCACAAGTCACATCATTCTACTGTTAAAGAATGCGAGCTGGAATTTTTTAAACGTCGGCATTCGCAATAATTTATATTTTCACTTGCACCGAGTAGAGTTACGATCCATATCTCTAAAGACAGATTTATAAAGTGTCCAGGGATTACTGCTACTGACTTACATGCTTATTGTCAACACAGTCACGGTGGTCGTGTATCTTAACGAACGAATCAATAAATAAATGCGTGGATGAATCAGTGGATGAATAAATAAGTGAATGAATGAACTGATGACTTAATAAGTTAATGAAGTTGTTATCAACTTGACGGTTTGTTTGGACACCACAGTTGTTTACTGTGCCTCGCCCCGTATGATATGGTAGTTCTTCCTTCGCTTGACATGTGTAATTTCTCATATACAGATAGCTGCGAGAGATGAAAGAAATGATAAGTATTTATGGGACGAGACTATCATATTTAGTTGTAAGGTGATTATGCTCGCTCTGACACGAAAGAAATTTCTGTTCCTGGTTCTAAGCCGGCCGGAGTGGCCGAGCGGTCCTAGGCGCTACAGTCTGGAACCGCGCTACCGCTACGGTCGCAGGTTCGAATCCTGCCTCGGGCATGGACGTGTATGCTGTCCTTAGGTTAGTTAGGTTTAAGTAGTTCTACGTTTTAGGGGACTGATAACCTCAGCAGTTAAGTCCCATAGTGCTCAGAGTCATTTGAACCTAGTTCTAAACGCAGAAACTGTGATAGACACAATTAAACTTTGACACATTGAAACTATATGACGAATCTAGATTCGAACCGCAGACCTTCGCTTTTCGAGAACATCGTTTTGTCTACTCGGTCACATTAATACCCTCCAAGTTCCACCCATAGCAGGAATTTGTCAGTACTTCCCGAGCTTTCGCCACAGGAGCGTGTGCCGTTTCATCGGATCCTCCCTGGCCCAGAAGTTCATTCACGGTCGACCGCTACCAAAGGCCGTGCGATGCCCTCAGTGAGTGAGCCATCCCAAGCCATTCCCCGTCGCGGAACGTCTTTCAACAACTACAGTGCTCAAAAATGTGCTGTTAATACAAAGATACAAATGCAGACGCAGTCAAATTGAAATAAATTATACGTCTTAATCTTACTAAACTGCGTGAAAACAGATACACACCTACCCTGAGAAACTCACCAACTTCCCAGAGCTGATCAGCTGCTATGGTGATGAAATATCATAAGAGAAGGATTACTCAGTTTCAAATACCCTCTTAAGTCATATCAAGCTGAATACTGCCATTGTTTTGTAAATAAATCCATGGCTGACGTCTTTCCCACTATAAGGCTGAACGTTTCTAAAGACCGGCTCTTCGAAAAGAAGTTAAGAGCATCACCATTACCCACCTCTCCTCCTCCTACATGCCCGCATCTCGTGGTCGTGCGGTCGCGTTCTCGCTTCCCACGCCCGGGTTCCCGGGTTCAATTCCCGGCGGGGTCAGGGATTTTCTCTGCCTCGTGATGGCTGGGTGTTGTGTGATGTCATTAGGTTAGTTAGGTTTAAGTAGTTCTAAGTTCTAGGGGACTGTTGACCATAGATGTTGAGTCCCATAGTGCTCAGAGCCATTTGAACCATCCTCCTACATTTTCTCAGAACAGGTCTCAAGCCATAGAAAAAAAGGTTAAGAAAATGGTGACTCAGCCACGATGTAACATTTCACCTGTGAACATAGATCAGATTCAAATGTTCAAAAGTGTGGGACGTCCTGTGGGACCAAACTGCTGAGGTTATCGATCCCTAGTCTTACACACTACTTAAACTAACTTATGCTCAGAACAACACATACACGCATGCCTGAGGGAGAACTCGAACCTCCGGCGGGAGGGGCCACGCAGTCCGTGACATGGCGCCTCAAACCGCTCGGCCACTCCGCGCGGCATACATCAGATTAATAATTTTTCTTTCCTCCTGGAAGTTGACAGATTAAAAATTACTTTACCAGCTTTATTTTATGTACTTTACCTAAAGTGTCGGTCATTGGTAAGTTCGTACTGCAGCTCACATGAGACAAGGACTGATGAAGCAAGGGTGCTGTCTGTCTGCCATACTGTTTAAAATGTATGTGCAGAAGGCACTGGATCAATGCTTCAGAAAGTGCATGGGCATGAGGATTGAATTAGCTAACCAGTGTACGTACACACTTTTCTCTGCTGATGGTCATATCGTTGCAGCAAACGATGAAGAGGATATATCTTACATGATTGGGAAACTGTTGGAAGAGTGTAAAAAGTGAGGTTTGATAATGAATTTTGAGTAGGTGGAATATGTATGTTGCGGCGGAGAAGAGGGAAGTAACTTGAATATTGGCGGACATGTTATCAAAGAGTTTAAGTACCTAGGTAGTATCCCGTCACGTGATGCAAGATCTGACACAGATATCCAACAGTGGATCAGGCAGGGAAGGCGGCTATCCAAAAATCAAATCCTGTAGTTTGGTCCTCAAAAATGAGTTTTAAGGTTAAAATGCATCTATACAAATACATGGTTAAACCAAATAAAAGCATTGGGAGTGAGCGCTGGGAACTCACAGAAAGAAAAAGAAGAGAGTTGGAGCTTTAGGAATGGACCACTTGAGAAAAGCATGTAGAGAATTTCGTGACTTGACCACATAAAAAATGAGGGGATAAGAGAAGGAACACAGACTCATTATAGTATTCCGGATAGAATAAAAGATAGACGGCTAGGACGGTTTGGGCATGTCAAAAGATTGGACGAAAATAGATGGCTCAAGATGGTACTTTCATGGGAACCTCCCTGAAGGAGAGGAACAGGAAGACCTCCGGAAGTGTCGCTAAGTGGTGTCCAAGAAGCGATGAGGAAGAACGTCTTGGTCGAGACGTTTGGCGACGTAGATGTGGTATTTGCCGACAGCTGTAGGACCCCCGCAGCAAAAAGAACTAACATCCCTGAAATGGAATGAATGTGAGATGGAATGATACCAGTGCAAACCACCAGATGTGCTGGACTCGCACCGTTAGAGTTTAGATTATCGGAGCGTGCCCCCAGGCCTAACACAAACTTTCATTGACAGTTACGTTTCTGCTAATGAACGCTACCAGTAGAGATTTGTCTTGGAAGGTGTATGGGAATGGCACCACTAGGAGAACGGAATGTGTGGGGGACTGTGGTGTCGCTTGCCGCATTACACGCATGTACACCCGTGTGTAAATGGTGCTCGTGATAAGCGGGAAATCTGATCCCGGTCTTGCACAGACTTTCAGTTGCAGCTACGTACCTATTAAATCTAATTCTGCCCTGTGTCCTTGCACATTCCCGTCATCTGCTATTGTGTATCTTTCGGTGACACTGGTGCTTTTGAGACGAGTACTCGCTGCGAAATAACAGCAATTGTGAGGGACAGCCTTGAGCGGCATGGCTGATTACTGTAGTGATAACGGGAACACACGCAGTGCATTCAGGAAGTGTCTCTTCTTCTCCCCACCTCCCCCCCCCTCCCGCCATTTGTAATAGAGTGTCATTAGGGAGTTGCAAATGTGCGCAGTCGTTAAGCGAACTTTGAAGCGTGTGTCTGGTTGCTGGAGTCAAGACAGCTGCCTTGTTTCTTCAACGGAGACAGCGAATAATCTAGCAAATATTCCACGTACGCCACATTTTGTCTTCTCTTATCTGAACTGATTATGAAGTTAGCGTTTTTTACTTCAAAACTAAGCGGTGATCCACAGATACTGTCGCCAAAAGCGTGCAGCAGACTTTCTGCCTTACACGAAGGAAACGCCAGTACGTCGTTTGAGGACAATCGCGCTGAGGTGCAGGGGCCAACACCTTCAGAGGGAGTCTGCCAACAAGTAGCAACAGAGGGAAAATAGCATTTCACTTACATCACACTCCGCAAGCCAACTAATGGTGTGTGGCAGAAGGTACTTCCGATACCACTATCTGATCCCTCCAACCCTGTTCCACTCCCGAATGATGTGTGGCAAGAATGATTGTCGGTAAGCCTCTGTATTGGCTCCAGTTCCTGGAATTTTCTCCTCGTGGTCAATACGCGAGATCTATCTGTGTATATGTGTGTGTGTGGGGGGGGGGGGGGGGGAAGCAATATGTTATCCGACGCCTCCCGAAAAGTGCTGTTGTCCCGAAATTTCTGTGGTAAATCTCTCCGTGATGCACAACGCCTCCCTTGTAACGCCTGGCAGTGGAGTTTGTTCAGCATTTCCGTATTGCTGTCTCACCAACTACACGATCCCGTGAGGAAACGCGCCGTTCTTCGCTATATCTTCTATATGTCATCTATCAGTCCTACCTGATAGAGATCCCAGATAGATGAACAGTACTCAAGAAGCGGGCGAACAAGCGCCTTATAAGCGACTTCCTTCGTGGATGAGTTACACTTCCTTAAGATTCTGAGTCTGGTGTCTGCTTTTCCATCTATCTATTTCATATGGTCATTCCACTTAAGGTCGCTCTGGATAGTTACACCTAGATATTTTACAGCAGACGCTGTCTCAAGCTGTTTGTCATCACTGATGTACCCATACAGTAGTGGATTTCTTTTCCTGTGTATGCGCAATATGTTACATTTATTTACGTTCAGGGTCAACTGCCAGAGTCTGCACCGTTCACCAATCCTCTGCAGGTCGTTCTGCAAATTCTTACTATCTTCTTGCGGTGCTACTTTGGTATAGACAACAGTATCATGTGCGAATAGCGTTAAAGAGCATCTGACACCTTCTACTAGATCATTTATACATACTGTGAACAGCAACGGTCCTATCACATTTCCCTGTGGTACTCCGGATATTACCTTTACATCTGTCGATTTAGTTCCGTTAAGAGCGACGTGTTGAGTTCTATCTGCAAGAAAGTCTTGAATCCAATCGCAATTTTGCTCCGATACCCCGTAATCTCGTCTTTTTTTTTTCATTAAACGGCAATGCGGGACGGTGTCAAATGCCTTACTGAAATCAAGGAGCACGGCATCAACCTGAGCGCCATTGTCCACTGCACTGTGGATCTCATGGAGGAACAGGGCGAGCTGAGTTTCGCCGGATCTCTGAGGAATCCATGTTGATTTTTATAGAGGACACGTTCATTTTCCAAGAGCGTGATAATTCTTGAGCATAAAACATGTTCCATATTTATAGAACAGATTGACGCCAACGGTATATGTCTATAATTGTGTGGATCTGTCTTACGGCCTTTCTTAAAAACGGGAATATCCTACGCTTTTTTCCAGTCGTTAGGTACCTTTCGTTGCTCAAGCGATCTACGATAAATTACAGCTAGAAGGGGAGCAAGTTCTTTCGCGTAATCTTTGTAGAATCTTGTAAGTATTTCATCTGGTCCTGACGCCTTTGCACTACTGAGCGAATTTAGTTGCTTTGCAATTCTGCGATCTATTATGTCAATATCTTCCATTTAGACGTTCCTACGACGATCGAAAGGAGGGACAGTGTTGCATTACAGTCTTTCGCGGTGAAACAACTTCGGAAGACCGAATTCAGCATTTCGGCCTTCTGTTATCTTCCGTTTCGGTGCCTGTGTGGTCACTGAGAGAATGAATAGACGATTTTTGACGCACTTACTGATTTTACATATGACCAAAATCTCTTAGCGTTTTTAAATCAGGTCGGTTTACATCGTCTTACTTTCAGAATGATTCAACGCGTCTGTCCTAGCTGTCCTTACCCTCATTTTCGCTTCGTTCAGCTTTTGTTTGTCAGCTAGGTTTTTACTTTTCTCGAATCTGAGATGAAGTGCTCGTTGTTTACGTAGCGCTTTTCTAACACACAGTCGCGGAGTGATTATAAAATCTTTGAATACGTCGTCAAGCGTGGAACGAAAAGGAAATGCGCTGCGCGCTCTCCGTGACGCACTGCAGACGAGCACCGTCCATTGTGGTGACTTTACCCTGTGGCCTTGGAAGGAGGAGTGGACAACTTGTGAGCCCAGGAAAAGAACACAAGGCGAGCGTCGCAGCTTTGGGTCTCTTGTTCTCTCTTGCCTCTGTTGTCTACACCACTAGCCAGTGCGAAATCAGACAGTGCCCTACCGCTCTCGTGATGCACTTGAGGACAAGAAACCGGATCTTGCAATAGTGAACGACTTCATATGTCGCACATCACTCGGTATAGACTGCATTCTTTGCTGGCCTTTTTTTGTTGCCCTGAAAGTCCCTTCGCTGCTTGACAGATTCCTAAGAAGACGCTGCAAGGCTGACCTTAGGTTTTTCTACTGTCTATCAGATTATAGGTTGCCACGAACGTTTGTGATGAGTTGGAAAAACTGTGTGATGGACCCTAACGTGAATCCGAATAGCTGCCATTCGCAAAGTGGACAATTTGTGCACCTGTCGACGAGGAGAGTTAATCTATGACTGTCACTTATTCACCGCCATAATTGTTCAAGTCACGAGATCGAGTCCTTAGTCCGGCACACGCTTGTGACTTGCGCTAAATGTATACCGCAGTCTATACTAAAAAACAGAAAATGTCGTCTCAGTAAGACAGCAAAGACAGCAGTTCTTTCTCGCCGTTACTAGTTTTGCAGCGTAGTGAGAGTATGTTGTTGGAGCTTGGAAGGTACGGAATTTGATAAGCGAGATGCTAAAACTTTGAGCCGGTCCGCGATGCTTATTCGACTAGCACAATTTTTAGCGCACTCTGTGCGAATAGCAACAGTCCTGGTTCCAATTCTGGTCTGACACACAGTTGTAACTTGTCACAAATTTTCGCTCAAAACCTTTTCCTTAGAATGCCGTACTGTCAGGCATCTCGATGCCATAGGGTGATTTAAATTACTGAATGATTTTAAAAAAAATGTAAGCATATGACTTGTTGTGTGATTGCTTATTGTAAGGCTGTTGCAGTACAATGTAATCAAACACTATTTCCAGAAAGTTTCATATATTCTGTCGACTGTTTTCGACCCATCACTGGTCATTGTCGGGTAGTATAAAAATTTGTGTCCGGAGTGAATTTTCGAGTCTACATCCGTAACCGAGTGATCAGCACGTCGGTCTCTCATGCGGAGGACCCGGGTTCCTTTCCCGTTACTGTTAGAGATTTTTTTCCCTTAGTGAGAGGAGTGGAACTTGGTGCACTCAGCCCCGTGACGCCTGTTAAGTAGCTACTTGGATCAGAGTTACACACGTGAATTCAGCCTGGCCGTAAGCAGCGTCTACTTCGAACTAGTCTTTAGAATAAATCGTGTGCCATTTGGAGCCACTGTTCGATAACACTGTAAATAAATACACACATACAACTCGAAGGGGAATGTTTATGAAACGTTGACACTTCAACTAGTGCTTATCGCAGAAACAGAGACGACGACGACGACGACGACGACGACGACGATTTCGCGCTGCCAGTGTCACGCTATAATTCGGTTCATCGTTAACCAAGACAACATGACTGCGTTATCCACACACCACATGTTGCACCTGATTGAATAGCGGCAAAGAGACAGTGTTCCTGCGGTTAGGCGGACGTGTGGACCGGAATGTGGTGGTCTTGCTCCTCGAGCGACGTTAATTCGATGTCAAAGAAAAGGACATGGCGGAAAGTTCAAATGGCTGTGAGCACTATGGGACTTAACATCTAAGGTCATCAGTCCCCTAGAACTTAGAACTACTTAAACCTAACTAACCTAAGGACATCACACACATCCGTGCCCGAGGCAGGATTCGAACCTGCGGCCGTAGCAGCAGCGCGGTTATAGACTGAAGCGCCTACAACCGCTCGGTCACAACGGCCGGCGCGGCGGTAAGTCAACGTTAAGTGAAGGTACAATTAAGATTTCCTCGGAGTCTGCATCCATCTCTTCGCAAATACCAGCTTCAGTATGTGAAGACTGTTGGAGAACCACTGACAATCGTTGTGTGAAAAAAAAAAAAGGAAACCACCTTAACGGTATTTCACAGTCGAGCAACTTTGTGGACATTGTGGAAACGGAGGGGGATTCGCCAGAGCGAACCTGTAAGTAGCGTGAAGGAACATGCAGGAACAGCAGCTGTCACAAAGTCCGTACACGGTCATCCGAGATAGATCGCGCTGTCGCTGTCTCGTTCACCAAGAGAACTATCATACGAACAGTGACAGTGTAGCGGAGGCCGAAGGGACAACCGTTAATGTCACACCTTACGCCGGAGGGAGGAGCAGCAAGGGTTAACCTTCCAACAAGATAGCACTTCGTCACATTAGCTTCCAGGGGTTCACATATCGACACGTGCCAGGTCGACCGACACACCATCTTTTAAAAATGGCTGCACCCCTTGCAGCATATCTGCATGTGATTTATGTCTGTGTAGCCTCATAAAGGACATACTTTAACCCGACTTAATGCAGCGCCGTTGCCGGAATTGAGTAGGTGGCTTCCCACAGCAATGAAGAAGACATACCAAACCCATGTCAGGGAGGCAGGGGGTTGACGAGAGTGCGACTTTACTCCTAGAAAAGAAGGAAGGTTAGGATTCAACGTCTCGTCGGCGATCAGGTCTTCAGGGAGACGAAGTGCGAGCTAGGCTTGGGAGAGGATACGTAAGGAAATAGACTGCGCGCTAGTCACAGGAAACAACCCAGCAGTTGCGGTGATGATTGGCAGAAAGCATAGAAAACTAAATGTTGATGGCCTTACGGGGATTAGAGACCCTGATTTTACTGAGACCTGTCTCTCAACCAGTGCACAGCTACTCTCTAGATACCTCTTGAATTAGTAACATGGTGTGCATAAGGTCAGTGCAAAATCTTCTAAGGTTGTTCCCTCAGACTTTACGATGAATGGAAGTTCAGTTCTGATGAAACTGTGGAATAATTTGTAGTCGCTCTCTATTTCAAAACGGGTGGTCCTAAAGTGTTTGTAATACAAGAAAACGACGACGACGACGACGACGATTGGGTTTGGCATTAGAAATGAGCTTTTACAACTTTGACTGTGGGTTTCTTCCCCCTATCTCACGCCTGGCGCTGCTCAAACGTGCACGAATTTGCCACAGAGCATTATTTGTTTGTCGCTAAAGTCGAGGAGAGTTGGGTTGCAGCAACGTGTTCGGTGAGGAGCGATAACTGGGGCCGCCCGTTACTAAATAACAAAGGCATCTGCTAAGTGCAGACGTGACAGTGCCGTGACAAGAGAAACTGATTGCATGGCCCAAATTTATCATGATACGTGACACCGCGTGGATGCAGAACGGCTGCACGGCGTTGACTTGAGGTGAAGCTGATGTACAAGGTGTTCCACATAACGTGAACTCCCTCAAAGTGTTAAAAGGATGACACTGAATTGCCTTACTCTGCACCAAGTAAACGCACCGTTGATCAGATCAAAGAGTCGAATCCACAACTTCTCACCGTTGAGAGAGGAGAAATATTTTAAGGAGCGGTCCCATCGGCTACGAGGCGGAGTGCAACCTTGGGTAGGATCAGCCTTTAGAAGGAAACTTGTCGCGTGCCTTTAGAGGAACCGTCCCGACAGTTGTCTTTAAGCGATTCAGGGAAACTAAGGAAAGCCTGTATTTGGATGATCAGGCCGCGAAATTGAATTCTCATGAATGCAAGTCCGGTACTTTGCTACTGTAGCATATCGCTCTGTGAGATATGTAGTATATCCCTGCCAAACTTATTTTCGTACTCTTACCGTGTACCGTGATTGTTAGATGTATATACCACCGCTTATACTAATAATATGTTACGAGGTTCATTCCTTGACAGAGAACTGTTAACGTGTCGCCTAGTCACACGAATAACGGTACACATTGTTTCGCTCTGATGATCTTCGCATGTAGCGCAAAGAGCTCCTAGGTATGTGCAAAGAACTATGCAGGGTGTTTTCGTTTATTAACACTTGCCTTTTTCCCCTGCACTCATCGGTAGTGAAGCGAATGGTAAACGGAAAATAGTGACAATTATCATTACGAACTGCTAAAAGGGCTACACAACTTGAAAGGCTTCCCAGAACAATTTCCGGCAACTATTAGATTAGTGCGAGGGTCAGCAGGTAGGTATGCAGCTCGATGTGCCATTTCTGTGTTTTCACTCGTAACGTAGTCATTTCAGAGATTTTCTCGAAAAAGCTTTTACTTAAATGATTTGTTTAGCTCCTAAAGTGCTATTCCATATTAAGTGATGTGAGTAGATTATTTTAGCAAATGTATATGTCAAGTAACAAACCCCAGATACGCTCATTGTTGAAATATGTCATCTTTTACAAGCGTCAACAGTTACCAGGAATTTAACTACGATCCTCACTTTTACATGGGAGCTTTCATTAGCTTAAACAGTTACAAGAATTTAACTGCGTTCATCGCACAGCCTGCAGTGCTTCGTAATGACCTGCAAAGGAAGACACTGCGCCACTTTGACATCAGAGGCAATCAGAAAGACGTAGTATTGGCACGTGTAAAGATGTAGCACCACTTTCTGAACTATTGTAAAAGTGTAACGATAATAGTGACGAGTTTACTGTGTTGTTTCCAATAAATACGTGTGATGGTAAATAAGGTTTCATTTTAACAATTTAAATTTGTCGTTGTATTTGCACCTGCAGCGCTGTGCAACGATTGCACTCCTGAAGGAGCCGGCCCGAGTGGCCGAGCGGTTCTAGGCGCTGCAGTCTGGAACCGCGCGACCGCTACGGTCGCAGGTTCGAATCCTGCCTCGGGCATGGATGAGTGTGATATCCTTAGGTTAGTTAGGTTTAAGTAGTTCTAAGTTCCAGAGGACTGATGACCTCAGATGTTAAGTCTCATAGTGCTCAGAGCCATTTGAACCATTTGAACTCATGAAGGAAAGCACAATAGATAAATCTGAAGATTACACGAAACTTTCTACCTCGTTAAAGTTTCGGCTGCTGCAACTGAACATATCCGTGTTACGGTGGAACTGTTTTAGGTCGCCATGTGCACACAAAAAATTTTCAGAACGGCAGCGCGTCTTTCCTAAATTTCACGTTACGAATTGATGTGTTTGTTCTGCAGCTGATGCTCGCTAATTCTTTCTTAATATCCGTATACCCGCATACGGGATATATTCGAACGGGACTAAGCGAGAGTTCAAGGGACCAGGATTTATTTTCTCGCTTGTGCAGTGTTTCTGCAAACAGGCCTAGCAGATACGCGTTGCACATAGGGAGGTTTCAGAAGACAGAAGAAACAGAATAAGAGATATCCGTGCCATGAAGAAATATTGTAATAAATTGTAACGTAACTGTAATACCTAAGATATCTGTCAGTTACCTTAGTTTTTACATTCTGGAATTTTGAAGACGTTTTCAAGCTCATATATCTTGCCAATAACTGGCTGGTAAGTATCCGTTGAAAATTTATAAAATCTATGACATAAATCTGTGTCATAAATCATCACTTGTCTACTCATTAGTCTTTGTTCTCTAAAGCACTGAAAGCACCGACACCCTAGTGAGAAGTATCATCCATGCCAGTACTTCTCCAACCTTTCGGAATGTACGTAACGCACAGTATTTACCCGGGATGTGTACAAATAATGAAAGATTCGTTTTATCGAAGTAAGAAAATGTGTAACTATATATAATGACTGTAGGTAAATTGAGTTACTTACGGCATTTCCTGGATATTGCCCTCACTTGCGCTCGTGGAAAGGCTAATAGTGTCACAGAGGGTCTGTCGTGAAACAACTGGCAACGGAGCTCACATATATTGCTTTCTCACTGCTGCAGGTTCGAATGTATTGAAGCGCGGAAATGAGGGAAGAGCTTGATGTGTCGAGTCACTGAATACTGCATTGACATTGATGGAAACCACCTTGCCTTGAGTATATAGTGGACGCTGTTGGAGCGTGCATTAGTACATGTCACTTAAATCACGCGCTATAAAAGTTTCGTGCCTTCTTCAATCACATAGGCATGTACGCTACGCACGGTGTGTCGTTGTCGTCGTCGTCGTCGTCGTCTTAATCCTTGATATGATTTGATCGTCTCGGCAGCGGAGATCACCAACATGCGGTAGCGCGTCAGTGCCATAACGTAGATACCCAGTTCGAATCCTGTTGGTAAAAGAAATTTTCTTTGCCAGAATGCTGTCAGCAAGCGAAGCTGAGACGGCGGCACACAGTTCTGGACCACCAGAATATGGCTCAGTGTCCTAAGGCAATTCTCAGGCTTCTCCGCAGCGTGTGGTGTGAGAGCGTGTAGCCCTTTTGTTTGCGATTCCTGGATGAGAGAGAAGCCAATGTTGGCGGCGTCTTTGGCGCTGTTCGAAAGTGTTAGCTGCAGCTGATTTCTTCCCCTCTCTTCCTGTTGTCTCGATAATCACTACCAAGAAAATAACACAGAAACAATCAGCTAGATACAGTTACACATAGTACACGCGACGTAGTTATATGTATTACGCTCTATGTACTGGCTGGTGAAAGGCTTTGGTTAGCCGCGCGCAATAGGATTTTCCAAGAGTGCACTGCGGTATATTCAACAGTTTTTTACAGTGCTTAGTACTGGAATTTAGCTATACATAGCATATTTTGTCCACTGCTGCTACGCAATTGCAAGGAAATGATACCCCACTCTCACTCACACCCATATGTACATGTACTGCCAATTTAACAGTGGTTAATGGAATTGGCTCTTCGTTCGAGCGGAAAAAAACGGAAAAAAGAGACAAGACGTTGAGAAAAGCCACATCTGTGGGTCGAATTAATACGTAATAATCGTAATAAGTTAAAAGTTCCGTTGCTCATACAGTCAAGGTTATGAACTCAAAAGTGTTTCCTTTACAGTAGTTGGACAGATTTATTAAGTAGGATTGTATACGGTGGTATGTTGCCCATTACAGTACGTGACTATTTGCTTGATTCTTGAAAAAGTATTTTTGCTATCAGACATTTTATTTCCTGGGTATATACCAGAGTTTCATGGACGTTAACTCCATGTTGAGCCATTGCTAGGATGTGCAAACGGTGAAGTGGATTATTTCTTTCCACTGCAGTTGTTTCGGAGTGTTGCTACTAATGTCAAATCGAACTGTTGGCAAACGTCATAGGAGAATATATATACTTTAAGCTAGGATATACTAGCCTGAACTTCTCAAACATATAAATAGAAAATGTGTGTATGTACTCCACAGATAATTTTGAGTAACTTCTTTGTTGCCTAATTCGTGAGTAACCATAATGTAATATACTTCAGGACACTAATGAATGAAAGTACACAATATATTAAAAGCTCCTGGCATTTACGATAAACTGGTAAAAATTTATATCGTAAAATAAAAGTACAGTTCATGCAAATAGAAGTGAACACGGTAAACGAGATGCACAGTAGAACCCTTTCAGTCGAGCCGGCCGGTGTGGCCGAGCGGTTCTAGGCGCTACAGTCTGGAACAGCGCGACCGCTGCGGTCGCAGGTTCGAATCCTGCCTCGGGCATGGATGTGTGTGATGTCCTTAGGTTAGTTAGGTTTAAGTAGTTCTAAGTTCTAGGGGACTGATGACCTCAGATGTTAAGTCCCATAGTGCTCAGAGCCATTTTTTGAACCTTTCAGTCGATCGCCTGTATAAGACGTGTTGTCATCGAGTGAAGCGGAGTGCTCCATCAGGATACTCTCTGGGAAAACACATTCGAAGTTGGACATGCCATCAGTACAAAGCAAGTTAAAGGACAAAGTTCTTCTAGTCAAACGCGCGAAATGGTTGCATGTTTGCCGGTATATGAAGAAAATTGCTGTTCTAGGTGCTCCATTGAAACGAGTGGCCGAAGCAACTGGTGACTTGTTTGCTTTCGTTCGGTGAATTAAGAGAGAACTGGAAAGAGTCCGCCGGCCGTTGTGGCCGAGCGGTTCTAGACGCTTCACTCCGGAACCGCGCTGCTGCTACGGTCGCAGGTTCGAATCTGCCTCGGGCATGGATGTGTGTGGTGTCAAAAAATGGTTAAAATAGCTCTGAGCACTATGGGACTTAACTGCTGAGGTCATCAGTCCCCTAGAACTTAGAACTACTCAAACCTAACTAACCTAAGGACAGCACACACATCCATGCCCGAGGCAGGATTCGAACCTGAGACCGTAGCAGCAGCACGGTTCCGGACTGAAGTGCCTAGAACCGCTCGGCCACAGCGGCCGGCCTTATCCATATCGTCCAGAGTCGAATACTTTAGTGCTGATGTGGCAAGAGTCAAGAATGGCGTTTTTGAACGTAGTGTGTCCTTCAGAATGGATACGTTATTAACACCGATAAATGAACAAATTGCTTCTATAACAAAGGAAGACTAGGAAAAATGCTGTGACTACATAAGTAAAATTGAAGAGCAGTATATTTCAAGTGATGGTTTACTAGGCCAAACGCTGGAGACGATCATAAATGTGGGAAGTAGCACAGCTTCGAATAGTGATAGTCATAGTGTTAGAAATAATACTGATTCGGCAAGTGTAGACAAAAGTGACTCAACTGATGCAGATATGGCTGCTGAAAATGAAGGAACGTAATGTGGAGCATTTTCTAAACGTATTTTGTGTGTGGAAATAGTGACAGTGGAAGAGCCGTAGTATTGTATCAAACGATGAACTGCTTATTTGTAATGTGCAATTGCGTCTGGAATTTGTCTAAAGATCTGTGATCATCATCTTACGAGTGAAGCTACAGTTTACGACCAAATTGTACGTTTCACGTGGCTATGCTTGTAAAATGAACCCGCTTACATCTTCGTATGGATGCTGGCGCCGTCTGAAATCCCTTTGCTTGTCGGCTACACTGGAATACCCTTTCTTCTCTCCTGCATTTCCCCTCCTAAGCGTAAGACCGTCCTCCTCTGTTTGTATGAAGTGTAGTTCAACTTAAACCCTTTAATAGAAGCATTATTTTGCGTTAAAGTGTTCTTGAGTGTGCTCCTCCTGAAAATTGCAACTCTTGACATTATTTGCTAATTTCCTTCCGTATGTTGCATTTATCGATGGACACGCAGGATGGTCAGAAACAGTCGGAAAAGCTTGTAAGTGTGTTGCAGGATATGTAATGCTGCGATATAACTATTAATAAAAAAATCGATATGTTGCACCGTTTCAGATTTAATTAGCATTGAAGTTAGGCCATGAGGTAGCGTGCGTAATTTAAAGCGTGTGGTTTCCTCATACCAAACGAAACATAGCTTTTGGTCAGGTAGCTTAATTTGATCAGATCCGAAAACGGCACATTTTAACTGGTAAGGAACAGAGCACCTGGACGGGTCATACCTGACGGACCCTCAGATGTCTGGGCATTACCGCATTTTCAGCGCGTGCGAGTGCTTGACTGTGCGTGTGCAACCACCTGATTGGCTAAATTCAATGCTAATTGACTTGGAAACTATCCCACGTATCGAATTTTTTTCTTAACACACCTTCCTAATGAGGTAAAGCTAACTTGTAATGAAGAAAAAGAAATCCGCATACATTTCAGTGCTGATGCCTACGAAGTTACCCGATCAACACCATATATGTAAGAATGCAACTGATGTTAACATCGCAAAATAGTGTGGGGACCCAACTCCAAAACCAACGTCTGGAGCAGCGCTGCAACTTGATAAGAAGGACTGGAAGCGTTGTCTTAAATTTATGTGTTACATTCATGGCAAAAAGTGGATGGCATTTGGCTCATTAGTCTTTAGGCACAACTTGCACGAACGCCCAGGTTTACGCAAATCCGATCCTTCCACGATTTGTTATTCTTCACGTAGTCTTAGTTCGACACTTAAGCCAAAAGCTGAGGAAACGCCAGTGTTTGGCACTAAATTGATTCCTTGTTCCTAGATTTTCTGAAGCTTTTGACAACGCACCTCACAAGCGGCTTGTAATCAAACTGACTTCCTGTCAGAGAGGTCACATTTCGTTGTAGCTGATGGGAAGTCACTGAGAAAAACCGAAGAGATTTCTAACGTTTTATAAACGATTTAGGAGGCAATCCGAGCAGCTGTTTTAGGTTGTTTTTCCTGATGAAGCTATCGTTTATCGTTTATTAAAGTTATCAGAAGTTGAAAACAAATTGCAAAACGATTAGCCCTGAATAATGAAAAGTGTGAGGTCGTCCATATGAGTGCTAAACGAAATCCGTTAAAGTTCGGTTACAGGATAAATCTATCAAATCTAAAGGCCGTAAATTCAACTAAATACCTAGGATTTACAATTAAGAATAACTAAGTTGGAAAGAAAACAAGACAGCGTTTGGAGAAGGTGAACCAAAGGCGGTGTTTTATCGGCAAAACACTTGGAAGATGCAACAGATCTACTAGAGAGACTGCCTACACCACGCTTGTCCGTCCTCGGTTCAAGTAGTGCTGCGCGGTGTGGGAACCTTACCGGAGAGGATTAACGGAGTATATAGAGAAAATTCAAAGAAGGGTAGCACAATTTGTATCATCGAGAAATACAGTAGAGAGTGCAAGGATTTGGGATGGACGCCATTAAAACAAAGGCTTTTCTCGTAGCGGGGGATCTTCTCATGGAATATCAATCACCAACTTTCTCTTCCGAATGCGTAAGTATTTTGTTGATGCCGACGTACATAAGGATAACGTGCTGTTTGATAATACAATGACAGAGAAGTACTGTGAAGGCGGTTCGATGTACCTTCTCCCATGCAGTTAAGTGTAATTTGCAAAGTAGCGCTGTAGATGCAGATGTAAATCATGTCGTGATAATAAAATATGGCGTTACTATTTCCGACGAAAATCAATTTTTTCTTAAAAAAATGCATCAAAATGGGAAACCTGATAAAGTGAAACACACAGTTGACATCTGGTACGTGTCTGTGAAGACAGACAGTGAGCGGAGGAGAGGAGACTCACGGCAGAGTTGGTGGGCTCTGTGTGTCCGGGCCGCCCGCTTCGCCACCTTGTCGTGTCGTGTCCGGCGCTGTCCCGCCTGCTCCTCGGTGGTGCTGGCGAGGCGCGCTGCGCAGACGAAGGCCGCACACTGTGCCCGGCTGGCGGTCGCGTCTACCGCGCCGTACCGCCTGACGTCACGAGGACCCTCCTACCGGACGCCGCTGCGCGCACGAGAGAGGGGGGTGGGCCACACTCTACCACTGTGCCACCTCTCCTTTCCGCTGGTTCAGGAGTTGTTTTAACAGCTCGTAATGGTACCCCTGTTGGTGTTTCGGAGAACCGAGACATTACAGCGTCACAACAGAGGACACTTTAAACAATAAAAAAAGCTGAATGACACAAGCGCTTTTTCCGTTTTCCGTCGTCCCTTAGTCGCTTCTGAAGTGCACGAGTTAAGAACGGTGTTACAAGGATGTAGTTTTTCGCCCATACGGTTCATTCTGTG
Source organism: Schistocerca cancellata (assembly GCF_023864275.1). NCBI lineage: Eukaryota > Metazoa > Arthropoda > Insecta > Orthoptera > Acrididae > Schistocerca > Schistocerca cancellata. Next base: position 14,999,393 of record NC_064634.1, read on the forward strand.
CATGGAAGAAGCAATTACGGAAATAAAATGAGCCAAGAGTGGAATTAAAATTCAAGGTGAAGGGATCTACATCTACATCTATACTCCGCAAGCCACCTCACGGTGTGTGGCGGAGGGTACCCTGAGTACCTCTATCGGTTCTCCCTTCTATTCCAGTCTCGTATTGTTCGTGGAAAGAAAGATTGTCGGTGCGCCTATGTGTGGGCTCTAATCTCTCTGATTTTATCCTCACGGTCTCTTCGCGAGATATACGTAGGAGGGAGCAATATACTGCTTGACTCATCGGTGAAGGTATGTTCTCGAAAATTCAACAAAAGCCCGTGCCGAGCTACTGAGCGCCTCTCTTGCAGAGTCTTCCACTGGAGTTTATCATCTCCGTAACGCTTTCGCGATTACTAAATGATCCTGTAACGAAGCGCGCTGCTCTCCGTTGGATCTTCTCTATCTCTTCTATCAACCCTATCTGGTACGGATCCCACACTGCTGAGCAGTATTCAGGCAGTGGGCGAACAAGTGTACTGTAACCTACTTCCTTTCTTTCCGGACTGCATTTCCTTAGGATTCTTCCAATGAATCTCAGTCTGGCATCTGCTTTACCGACGATCAACTTTATATGGTCATTCCATTTTAAATCAGTCCTAATGCCTACTCCCAAATAATTTATGGAAATAACTGCTTCCAGTTGCTGATCTGCTATATTGTAGCTAAATGATAAAGTATCTTTATTTCTTTGTATTCGGAGCACACTACACTTGTCTATATTGAGATTCAATTGGCATTCCATGCACCATGCGTCAATTCGCTGCAGATCCTCCTGCATTTCAGTACAGTTTTCCATTGTTACAACCTCTCGATATACTGCAGCATCATCCGCAAAAAGCCTCAGTGAACTTCCGATGTTATCCACAAGGTCATTTATGTATATTGTGAATAGCAACGGTCCTACCACACTCCCTTGCGGCACACCTGAAATCACTCTTACTTCGGAAGACTTCTCTCCATTGAGAATGACATGCTGCGTTCTGCTATCTAGGAACTCTTCAATCCAATCACACAATTGGTCTGATAGTCCATATGCTCTTACTTTGTTCATTAAACGACTGTGGGGAACTGTATCAAACGCCTTATGGAAGTCAAGAAACACGGCATCTACCTGTGAACCCGTGTCTATGGCCCTGTGAGTCTCGTGGACGAATAGCGCGAGCTGGGTTTCACATGACCGTCTTTTTCGAAACCCATGCTGATTCCTACAGAGTAGATTTCTCGTCTCCCGAAAAGTCATTATACTCGAACACAATACGTGTTCCAAAATTCTACAACTGATCGACGTTAGAGATATAGGTCTATAGTTCTGCACATCTGTTCGACGTCCCTTCTTGAAAACGGGGATGACCTGTACCCTTTTCCAATCTTTTGGAACGCTTCGCTCTTCTAGAGACCTACGGTACACCGCTGCAGGAAGGGGGGGGGGGGGGCAAGTTCCTTCGGGTACTCTGTGTCAAATCGAACTGGTATCCCATGAGGTCCAGCGGCCTTTCCTCTTTTGAGCGATTTTAATTGTTTTTCATCCCTCTGTCATCTATTTCGATATCTACCATTTTGTCATCTGCGCGACAATCTACAGAAAGAACTACAGTGCACTCTTCCTCTGTGAAACAGCTTTCGAAAAAGACGTTTAGTATTTCGGTCTTTAGTCTGTGATCCTCTGTTTCAGTACCATTTTGGTCACAGATTGTCCGGACATTTTGTTTTGATCCACCTGCCGTGATAAGTTGCCACTGATACTGACATCCTTAGTGACAGCGAAGAATACGTGCACGATCTGCTGAATGGAATCAACAGTCTAATGAGTGTTGAAAATGGGTTGAGAGTAAATCGATGAAAGACGAAAGTAATGAGAGGTAGCAGAAACGAGAATAGCGAGAAACTTTACATCACATTTGTGAATAACGAAGTAGCCGAAGATAAGGGATTCTGCTACCTGCGCAGCAAAATAACCCATGACGGGTGGAGCGAGTGGACTAGCGCTGGCAAAAAGGGCATTCCTGGCCAGGAGAAGTCGACTAGTATCAAACAAAACATGGACTGTGGGAAAACCGGAACAGAAGAGGATCGAAGCACTTGAGATGTGGTGCTACAGAAGGATGTTGAAAATTAGTTGGACTGGTAAGGTACGGGGTGACGAAGTTCTGCGCAGAAATGGCGAGGAAAGAAATGCATGGACAACACTGACAAGAACAGCGGACAGGATGGTAGAATATCTGTTAAGACACAATGGAATAACTTGCATGGTACGATAGCAAGCTGTAGAGGAAGGCACTGTAGAAGGAGACAGAGAGTGGAATACATCCAGCAAATAACTGAAGATGTAAGTTGCAACTGTTATTCTAAGATGAAGAGGTTGACACAGGAGAGGAATTCGTGTCGGGGCGCATCAAACCAGTCAGAAGTCTGATGAATGAACGAGAGCGACCTCGAACCACACCTACGCAACACAAAAACAGAAGAGGAAAGACAAACACTCAGTAGCAGTCGGCAACATTACACACTGTAGACACACTGTTCACTGTACACAGTACAAAGTGCAAGTGAAGTGTTGAAATAATGTGGTCCGTAATGCATTTATTGTACACATAAAAACAAACATGTATTACAAGCCACTAAAGGTGCTTCATGAATAAAAGAGGCATCATACCTCTGTTTTTGTTTTTGTTACGTCCTTCAGTTCGAAGACTGGTTTGATGCAGATATCCACGGTAGTTCATCTTGTGCAGGCCTCTTCATCTCGGCATAAATCTTGAGGCTTGCTTCCACTTGAACCAGCGGGCTTCGGTCTCCTCCATTTAGTCAATTTTTACCATACATTTCCCTTTCTTTTGTTTTCCTTCCTCGGCCGCGCGATCTGAGGCGCCTTGTCACGGTCCGCGCGGCTCCTTCCGTCTTAGGTTCGAGTCCTTCCTCGGGCATGGGTGTGTTCTTAGCGTAAGTTAGATTAAGTAGTGTGTAAGCTTAGGGACCGATGACCTCAGCAGTTTGGTCCCATAAGACTGTACCACAAACATCCAAATTTCCTTTTTTCTCCAATTCGATTTACTACCTCCCATCAGTTTCTCGATTTACCCATATAGTCGCCACTATTGTTCTGTAGCACCACATTTCAAGCTCCTATTCCCTAATAATATACTGCCTAATACCCACTTTTCACGCCTGTACAGAGCTACGTTCCAGACAAAGACCTCCACAGAAGACTTCCCGTCACTTAAATTTGTGTATTAGGTATTAACAAACTTTTCTGTTTGAAGAATACTTTCCTCGCTATTACCGGTCTGCATATCCTTTCTTGCTTCGGTTATCGTCAGTTAATTTGGTGACGAAACAGCAAAACTATCAACTACTATTAATGTCTCATTTTCTGATATAAGGCCCACAATACCGCCTGATTTAATTAAAATTCATTTGACTACCAGTGTTTAACTGATGTTCATCTTATAGCCTCTTTTTAAAACACGAATGCATTGGCGTTTGGGAAAATTTCTTTTCAAGTGTCAACGCATCACACAGGCCTATTTCTCGTTGCAAGCTAGATATTTTTTGTTAACTTGAAGCCCCTGTGCCTATTGGCTGGATAAGTCTTAAATTAGTCTCGCACAGACTTAGTGATCTGTTTTAAGACGGTCAGTAAAACACGAACAGTAGCCAGCACTCCACCGGTGACTGCGTTTTCGAGGTGTAGCAGGCTGACAGCTGGACCGTGGCTGGCACTGAAGACTGGCCACGCTGGGCAAGGTAGGAGCGCCGAACGAGACACGAATGACATGGGTTTAAACCCAGTACCGCACTAGATTAATCTGTGTTGGCTTCGTGGAATGATCGCGAAAAAGGTGTCTTACAGAATACGTTGCTTGCAAGGAGAAAGTAACCGGCGGCTTCTGTCGATACTGAACACATTATGAGACAGGGGAAAAACTCTGCTTACTGGGAAACTGCATCAAAACATTGAGAAACGACTAAATTACAGTTACCAGCCGCAGTACCACAGAAATTGCGCCTGTCGACTCTTAGCAGAAACTACCGGTACATCCGTGCATTGTCCCTTAACTGTCAGCGCAACCACGAGTCCGTAGCGGTCAGGTAACTTCAAATTTAGATGAACTCATCGATTACTTCATGAGATTACTTCACATACACTGAAGCTTGTCTGTCCGTATATGCATTCATTCATTTATTTTACTTGCCATTTGATAATACTGTCCGACTCACTACAAACTCCAGAGTTGAAGCGTGGAGAAACTCACACACACACACACACACACACACACACACACACACACACACACAGAGAGAGAGAGAGAGAGAGAGAGAGAGAGAGAGAGACAGAGAGAGAGAGAGCGAGAAATGGATGCAAGAGAGTAAGGCGATTGTGATTGCCATTGTTCCCTTCCGATGACATTCACCGATTACTTTTGTGTTATGTAATAGGTAGGTCTTTGCGCTTCTTATTTTTACTTTGCATTGTAAGGTTTTATATACCTTAATTTCTAAAATGTTCAATTAGTATTGTTTTATTCACATAGTAGCGTGAAGATGTTGAACGTTTAATTTATCGTATTGACGCTGCTTTCCTGCGTTGTTCGTCTGCCACTAACGGAGAGAACTCGATACGTGCCATCACCCGATTTCCTGGAAGGTTCGCTCAGTGGAAGAGGGGTCAAAATAGGGGAACACGTGTTTTGACTTATCCGTAGATAATCGACTGCTTCAGAGAAAACGGCGGACAAAGTTTGCGGCGTAATATACAAGGTGTATCATAATTAATGGCGTAAACGCATACAGTTGAAAGTACACGACACCAGAAGCAAAAAAGTCTGAGTAAAAAAAAGGTCGAAAGTGCATACCTTAACGAGCTACGAGCAATTTTTCATCTTCGATACTGTGGAACAAATCTCTTCTACTGCAATCGCTTTGCTTTCCATATTTTGGGAAGTGGCAGTATGGACGAAAACAAGAAAAAAATGTCCAGTAAGCATGTGCTCTAAAATGTATACTTCAGGAACTACGAGCAAAATGGCTCAAATGGCTGTGAGCAGTATGGGACTTAACATCTGAGGTCATCAGTCCCCTAGAACTTAGAACTACTTAAACCTAACTAACCTAAGGACATCACACACATCCATGCCCGAGGCAGGATTCGAACCTCCGACCATAGCGGTCGCGCGGTTCTAGATTGAAGCGCCTAGAACCGCTCGGCCACACCGGCCGGCCGAACTACGAGCACTTTTTCATCTTCTCTACTTTGAAGCATAACTCTTCTAATGAACCAATGCTCATAACTTTTAAGGTATGGATTTTACAGCACATGTTTACTGGACATTTTTCTTGTTAGCGGGCCGTTGTGGCCGAGCGGTTCTAGGTGCTTCAGTCCGGAACCGCACTGCTGCTGCGGTCACAGGTTCGAATCCTGCCTCGGCCATGGATGTGTCTGATGTGCTTAGGTTAGTTAGGTTTAAGTAGTACTAAGTTCTAGGGGACTGATGACCTCTCCCGAGCTCGGGGTCCCGGGTTCGATTCCCGGCGGGGTCAGGGATTTTCACCTGCCTCGAGATGACTGGGTGTTTGTGTTGTCCTCATCATTTCATCATCATCCCGGAAAGTGGCGAAATTGGACTGAGCAAAGGTTGGGAAATTGTACGGGCGCTGATAACCACGCAGTTGAGCGCCCCACAAACCAAACGTCATCATCACCATCACCTGATGACCTCAGATGTTAAGTCCCATAGTGCTCAGAGCCACTTGAACCGTTTTTATTGTTTTGGTCCATACTCCCACTTCCCAAAATATGCAGTAGAAGAGATTTGTTCCACAGTATCGAAGATGAAAAATTGCTTGTAGCTCTTAAGGTATGCATTTTCGACCCTATGTTTACTGAGACTTTTTTGCTTCTAGTGTCGTGTACTTACAACTGTATGCGTTTACGCCATTAATTATGATACACCCTGTATATGCCTTTTAGCACACCTTAATTCAACCGAAGCACTTTCGAAACCCGATTATTGACTCTTTTTTTTTTTCATTCATCTTCCCATTTCCGTGCAGGACTGCTACACGAATCTTTCTTATCAATTTGCGGGGTACAACGGCGTTCTATTAATTGTAGAATTACAACTGGGCCTTCGCAATAAGTGTCGTAGAATTATTATATAATACAAGTGTGTATAGTATTTTCAGGGGTTACAGTATTTTTAAATTCTCGTATTCTTATACTTCATCCTTTCATCAATTCTGTGTATTGAGCAGGAAGACTTCGTACAGTCCCTTGGATGATACCGATCATAGAAGACGGCGGGCATCGCGTGCAGGCAGATTTGCCACAGCCACATTCCTTCGTATAAATCTCACTGGGGAAAGAAACGTCGTTAGCATGACTGAAGATTTCACGCGTTGGCAATAATTTCGCGGCAAGCCACGCATAGCAGACCATTTTTCCGAAAACTGGCACCTGCAGTTGATTATGAATCAAAATAGACTACAGGAATTTCACCGAAAACAATTTCGAATAATTTTCTCATTTTTTTTTTTTTTTTAATTCATTCCCCAACACACTGTTAATTCGTGAATAAGGACAACGTTGTTTCAACATACATTAGAAAAAATTTTTGTAGTAATATTCTACGAACGTGTACGAGTAATTGAAAAACAAAAACAAAAATAGAAACAATAATCAGGTTTCAAACACGGGGCGCAGAAGCGCAAAGCCGCGACGCAACCCACTGAGCCACTGCTTCGGTTAAATTTATTACGCGCTAAAAAACATATAAACTACCTTGAAAACTTTGACCGCCGTTTTTTGAGAGACGGTCGAGTATGTGCGGACAAGCTGAGACGTATGTTCGCTTATTTCGATCCCTCTTTCACTGAGCGAAGGTTCTGGGAAATCCGTTGGTGTGTTGTTCTGATAAGTTATCATAAATTTCAACACGGGATGGTACTGAAACTTCCTGGCAGATTAAAACTGTGTGCCGGACCGAGACTCGAACTCGGGACCTTTGCCTTTCGCGAGCAAGTGTTCTACCCAAGCACGACTCACGCCCGGTACTCACAGCTCTACTTCTGCCAGTATCTCGTCTCCTACCTTCCAAACTTTACAGAAGCTCTCCTGCGAACCTTGCAATATCCTTTTCTTCAGGAGTGCTAGTTCTGCAGAGGCATGACTTAGCCACAGCCTGGGGGGATGTATCCAGAATGAAATTTTCACTGTGCAGCGGAGTGTGCGCTGATATGAAACTTCCTGCCAGGTAGAGCACTTGCCCGCGAAAGGCAAAGGCCCCGAGTTCGAGTCTCGGTCCGGCACACAGTTTTAATCTGCCAGGAAGTTTCATATCAGCACACACTCCGCTGCAGAGTGAAAATCTCATTCTGGATGGGATGGTACTTTTGGAAGATTATTTTTTTTATCTCTTTTAATGATTTTTACAGCAGGTAATTTTGGCGGCGGATAACGTTTTTGGATATTAGTAGGAAGATGTAGGTCGAAATGCTGGTCTTCAGTCACGCACTGTCACTCCTGAAACTCATTTGTCCAAACATAAAAGGAATTGCAACGCAATGTTTATGGCCCGAAGTTCAGTATCTAAGTTGATGTAATACTTCGCAAGGTTACTATAGTGTATCTCCGCAAATGAATGGGTCTGAACACATACAAACGGGCATCATGCTTTCATGTAAGGTTTTTCTTTAGTAAAGTTACGTATCTGTGTTATTAAACGAAGAAAGTGGCGGTATCGGGACTTTCTCTTTTTAGGTGGTCAGTAATCATCTCTTACATTTTTTTAATTATCGAGTTAAGCCTCTATGGATAGCGTGGTAACGACCAATTTTATTTTAGTGTCTAGTTCTTGTTCTTGTTCCAGCTTTGACTTCCTGCCAGTATCTTCTGAGTCCACCAAGATGTGCCTGTTTCTGATCTTCGGATAATGGCCATCTCCGTCTTTTGGACGTTGATGCCATTTTAAAAGCTTGGTAGTTGTTCACCAATCTTCTAAATTCGTTCCTGTCAGGAGTATCTCTCTCTGAGATACCAATCTGCTTAAGATCATTTCACATTCTTCGAACCATCTTGGCCTTGTTTTGTTAGACTGGATGAAACTCCACTTTCCTTTTGTTAGTCGGTCATCGCCCATGAGACGCCCGTAAAATAACAGTCGTCTCCTCTTAATGGATGCTGAGATAGGTTCTGCCTTGCTGCACAAGTCCTCGTTTGCTCTCATTCGCCATTGTCCATCAACCCATCTATTACCTAGGATTTTCTTTAATACCGTACGCTCTCGCTTTTCCAGCCGCTTAACTTGACCTTGTGTATTCATGCTCAAAGTTTCGGACGCATATAAGCCCTCAGGTTTTACAACTGTATTATAATGTCGGAACTTGGCCCCTATACTCGTAGACTTTTTGTTATAGGTATTCTTCGTCGGTTGGTATGCTTGATCTAACTTCCTCATCCTGACAATAATTTCTTCTTCTTCTTCTTCTTCTTCTAATCCATTCTCCTGGATGACTCCATCGAGATACCTGAAATTCTTAACTCATCCGATTTTCCCCTGATTGGTGATCATCCATTCAGGCCCATCACAGATGTTCGTCGTATATTTTGTCTTTTGTATAGAGATCTGGAGTCCAACTTTTTCAGCAATTTCTGGCAGCCTAATGAACTTGTTGACTGCTGACTCTATGTTGTTAGCAAAAATGTCCAGGTCATCCGCAGAGGCCAAGCAGTCAGTGTACACCCCTTTGTCCTTAGAACCAAGTCTGAACCGCTCTTCATTTGTTTCTTCTTGGGGTAACAACTTTCTTGACTCTCGAATGACTCGAAGACGCAGTTGAAAAGGAGTGGGTATAGTTCATCCCCTTGTCTTGCGCCCGTTCTGATTGTAAAGGGTTCTGATATGTCACCCATAAATTTTATTTTTGACACTGTGTTAGTGAGAGTTTGTTTGATCAGCTTTCTTGATGTATCATCCACCCAAAACTCTTCCAAAATATTAATGCCTGTCGGTCGATGAAATCATCTGCCTTCTGAAAATCAACAAATACGACCACGTAGTTATTTCCTCCAGTTTTTTTGTTCCTGATGACGTTCTTCAGGTTAAAGATCTGTTCTGCGAAAGAACTGCCCTTTCGGAAACCAGCTTCATATGTGTGTAATTCACTTGTCTTCAGTGCGGTAGCCCTCTGAAAGGTCCTTATAATATTTCAATGAGGAGAAATGGTGTAATTCCGATTACCCCTTTTTTTCTTCGAGCTGTGAACTGAGTAAACAGTCAGGTGAAGCGAGACCATTGCATTCAGCTGAAAAAAAATTTGCGAATGCACGATGCACGCGTCAATTCCAGTAGCCTTTTTTTATTTTTTTTATCAGTTCGCGGAGGTGAGAACGTGGCAGCATTGATTTATTGATTTCTATCCAGCTCGTTTGCAAGGATTTCTCTTGGCGCTAGTTCAACGTATTGAACAGAGTAGATCCGCAGATCAAGGCAAACAGGAAATGTTAGTTAACTCCTTCTCGTCTCTTGTGATGTCCTAATGTGATGTTCTGTAGTCGCCGTCCTCTGCTGTCACCAAACAAACCATGTTCTGCTAGCGAAAGAGCAATTACATCATTTTCTAGCGACTGTCCTACTTAGAAGCGAGGCGGATTGCAGGATAACTGGCAAATTTTCTCCAAATCTCTCCTCACCTATTGCTTGCCAGGCACGAACGGGTGCGTTAGTCTAATCAATAGTCGTAACTTTCGCTCTGTGACTGCGACATGCCTTCGCTACTAGCCTGGAAGTCCAGCAACTTCGTTGTATAATCACCGCTGCCCCTTTCTCTCTAAAATGTTGAAATATTCTCATCGCTGCAAAAGCAAGTGTTCCGCAACACTAGTTCTCGATTAGAAAACGTTTGCCGTAGGTGAATGCTGTGTCTTACGTAATGTTTTGATTACTAATTGGGTTGTGTGGATAATGAGGCGATCCAGAATCGTAGCTGCTTTCCTGACCTGCAGTACGTGATTAAACACCAGTGTATTTCTTTTTATTAGTAAAACATTTCTGAAAAGTCTTTTCTAAGAGTGGACTAACGTTTTCAGTTTCATCCAGAGACAAACAAGAGCGCTCTTTACGCTGAACTCAACTATTTCCTTTTACTTAACACGTACATGTTTCATAAACTATCACACTAGTTTTAGTGGGTGACTATCGTGGAAAAGTGGAGAAAATTTAACAGCCTTAACATACGAGTAGAAAACGATGTAGTGCTGTTAAAGAAAAAAATAAATTCTGCGAAAGACGATGATGAATTTCTAAGTGTGTTAAAAAATCGTGGCGGTTGTTCATTACTTGTGCAGTCACAGGTTATTATTCATTTTTACTGCTGTAATTTAGGAATAAATTCACAGAAACTAAACCGTGACTGCGTCATCTGTTCAATAGGTTACGTGATTGTTAACCTGGAGGTCACGCGGAACGATGAAGGCAGAGAAGAAACGTGCACCTTGCCACTCGCTATACCTGGCACCTTTTCCTGTAGTCCCTCAAGTCAGTCAACCTACTGCTCAGCTCCAGCGTGGGTTAGCCTAGTGCAGATACTTCACTTAATTAATTCGACAAGTTTCCGGAAAGAAACGCTCTGTCCTCCCATTCTAGGAAACACTCCAGCTTTCGTTTATGCTAACTTAACCAGAAAAAAAAACGGATTAAAAATTAAAACTCTCAGCTAGTAGCAAATAAAATGGTTTACGGAACTTTCAAGCAATAGACTGTAGATGTTAAGTGAAGGTGGAGAACGTAAAGCTGAATGAAACCTCTTTAATCTCTATATTTGTACACTGAGTAGACAGAAGTCATGGGATAGCGATATGCACGTATACAGATGGCGGTAGTATCACGTACACGAGGTATAAAAGGGGAGGGCATTGGCAGAGCGGTCAGTTGAACACGAGTGATTAATGTGAAAATGTTTCCGACGTGAGTATGGCCACACAGTGGGAATTTACAGACGATGAACGCGGAATGGTAGTTGGAGCTATACGCTTGGGCCATTCCATTTCGGAAATCGCTGGGCAATTCAATACTCCTAAATCCAGAGCGTCAAGAGTGTGCCGAGAATACCAAATTTCAGGCCGGCCGGAGTGGCCGAGCGGTTCTAGGCGCTACAATCTGGAACCGCGCGACCGCTACGGTCGCAGGTTCGAATCCTGCCTCGAACATGGATGTGTGTGATGTCCTTAGGTTAGTTAGGTTTGAGTAGTTCTAAGTTCTAGGCGACTGATGACCTCAGACGTTAAGTCCCATAGTGCTCAGAGCCATTTGAACCAAATTTCAGGCATTACCTCTCACCGTGGACAGTGCAGTAGCCGACGGCCTTCGTCTGACGACGGAGAGCAGCGGCGTTTGCGCAGAGTGGTCAGTGCTAAGAGACGAGCAGCACCGCGTCAAATAATCGCGGAAATCACTGTGGGTCATGCGACGGACGTATCCGTTAGGACAGTGCGGTGAAATGTGGCGTTAATGGGCTGTGGCAGCAGACGAGCGACGCGAGTGCCTTTCCTGGCAGCACGACGTCGCCTCCAGCGCCCTTCCTGGGCTCGTGACATGTCGGTTGGACCCTAGACTACTGGAAAACCGTGGCCTGCTCAGATGAGTCCCGATCTCAGCTGGTAAGAGCTGATTGTGGGGCCGAAGTGAGGCGCAGACCCAACGAAACCATGGACGCAAGTTGTCAACATCGCACTGTGCAGACTGGTGATGCCTCCATAACGGTGTGGGCTGTGTTTACATGGGATGGACAAGGTTCTCTGGTCTAAATGACAGTTCATTGACTGGAAATACACTCCTGGAAATTGAAATAAGAACACCGTGAATTCATTGTCCCAGGAAGGGGAAACTTTATTGACACATTCCTGGGGTCAGATACATCACATGATCACACTGACAGAACCACAGGCACATAGACACAGGCAACAGAGCATGCACAATATCGGCACTAGTACAGTGTATATCCACCTCTCGCAGCAATGCAGGCTGCTATTCTCCCATGGAGACGATCGTAGAGATGTTGGATGTAGTCCTGTGGAACGGCTTGCCATGCCATTTCCACCTGGCGCCTCAGTTGGACCAGCTTTCGTGCTGGACGTGCAGACCGCGTGAGACGACGCTTCATCCAGTCCCAAACATGCTCAATGGGGGACAGATCCGGAGATCTTGCTGGCCAGGGTAGTTGACTTACACCTTCTAGAGCACGTTGGGTGGCACGGGATACATGCGGACGTGCATTGTCCTGTTGGAACAGCAAGTTCCCTTGCCGGTCTAGGAATGGTAGAACGATGGGTTCGATGACGGTTTGGATGTACCGTGCACTATTCAGTGTCCCCTCGACGATCACCAGTGGTGTACGGCCAGTGTAGGAGATCGCTCCCCACACCATGATGCCGGGTGTTGGCCCTGTGTGCCTCGGTCGTATGCAGTCCTGATTGTGGCGCTCACCTGCACGGCGCCAAACACGCATACGACCATCATTGGCACCAAGGCAGAAGCGACTCTCATCGCTGAAGACGACACGTCTCCATTCGTCCCTCCATTCACGCCTGTCGCGACACCACTGGAGGCGGGCTGCACGATGTTGGGGTGTGAGCGGAAGACGGCCTAACGGTGTGCGGGACCGTAGCCCAGCTTCATGGAGACGGTTGCGAATGGTCCTCGCCGATACCCCAGGAGCAATAGTGTCCCTAATTTGCTGGGAAGTGGCGGTGCGGTCCCCTACGGCACTGCGTAGGATCCTACGGTGTTGGCGTGCATCCGTGCGTCGCTGCGGTCCGGTCCCAGGTCGACGGGCACGTGCACCTTCCGCCGACCACTGGCGACAACATCGATGTACTGTGGAGACCTCACGCCCCACGTGTTGAGCAATTCGGCGGTACGTCCACCCGGCCTCCCGCATGCCCACTATACGCCCTCGCTCAAAGTCCGTCAACTGCACATACGGTTCACGTCCACGCTGTCGCGGCATGCTACCAGTGTTAAAGACTGCGATGGAGCTCCGTATGCCACGGCAAACTGGCTGACACTGACGGCGGCGGTGCACAAATGCTGCGCAGCTAGCGCCATTCGACGGCCAACACCGCGGTTCCTGGTGTGTCCGCTGTGCCGTGCGTGTGATCATTGCTTGTACAGCCCTCTCGCAGTGTCCGGAGCAAGTATGGTGGGTCTGACACACCGGTGTCAATGTGTTCTTTTTTCCATTTCCAGGAGTGTAGTTAGGTTCGGCTATTTGGAGACCATTTGCAGCCAGTGTCCCCAGACAAAGACGCAGTTTTTACGGATGACAATGCGCCATGCCAGCGGGCACAGTTGTTCGCGCAACGATTTGAAGAACGTTCTGGACAATTCGAGCAAATGGTTTGGTCACAGCGATCGCCGGACATGGATCCCATCGAATATTTATGGGACATAATCGAGAGGTCAGTTCTTGTACAAAATCCTGCAGCGGCAACACTTCCGCAATTATGGAGAGCTATAAAGGCAGCATGGCCAATATACTTGTAGGGGATTTCGGGCGACTCCCACGTCCAGTTGCTGCAATAGCCCGAGCAAAACCCCGCATCTCGTGGTCGTGCGGTAGCGTTCTCGCTTCCCACGCCCGGGTTCCCGGGTTCGATTCCCGGCGGGGTCAGGGATTTTCTCTGCCTCGTGATGGCTGGGTGTTGTGTGCTGTCCTTAGGTTAGTTAGGTTTATAGTTCTAAGTTCTAGGAGACTTATAACCACAGCAGATGAGTCCCATAGTGCTCAGAGCCATTTTTGCCGAGCAAAGGAAGGTCCGACACGATGTTAGGAGATACCTCACGTCGGTGTATTTATTGAAGTCATTGTACACTCACACTGCCGGTTTCGCAACATTTTTTAGCTGCACTTCATGTACATCTCTGTATAAAAATTGCCAATATTACTATTAAGGAGACAAGTAATTACGTAGTCGGAATAACTAATTTGTGGGTTGAATGATTTAAAAAACGTATGAAATCGGAACTGGATTAACCAGAGTACCGATCTGCTCAGTGTTAAACGAGAAGTGGTCCCGTTATCAGCCTCTGACTAGGGGCTAGCGTTGCTTAATGATTTTGAACACACACTGGCTTGTTGCGGACTTACATTACTGTTACACGTAGCGAAAATAGTTTACAGTTGACGAAGTCTAATGGTCTACGCCGACAAGCAATATTTTCAGCAAGTGCAAAAAATAAAACATACGTCAGCACCTCTACTGTGTGTCGTACCAGCAGGAATCCTGGTTTACGATGCTGTGGTAAGAACCCGTTACATCTCCTTGCCTTGCCTTTGGTTCAAAATTATCTCTACAGCAAATCAATTCATCCAAAGCAAATAGCGTCAACACAGTAGTGAATTCAAGGTTAATGAATGAGTAGATTTAAGAGGTTTTACAAGTTACTATTTGTCCTTTCAGCACTCAAAACAATGAGTCCAAACTGAGGGGATGTGTACCGGAGAGATTAAGAGTGCAGAGACAAGGCGTGTAAGGTGGCCCTTCTCTGCGCCGAACTGTTCCCTAATAGTTCAGCCTTACACCAGTTCCACAACTGTCCAACAGCTGTCCAACACGGCCGCGGTACGGATAGCCGTATGGCGCCGTTCAAGTCTACTACCGAGCGAGGTGGCGCAGTGGTAAGACACTGGACTCGCATTCGGGAGGACGACGGTTCAATCCCGCGTCCGGCCATCCTGATTTAGGTTTTCCGTGATTTCCCTAAATCGCTCCAGGCAAATGCCGGGATGGTTCCTTTCAAAGGGCACGGCCGACTTCCTTCCCCGTCCTTCCCTAATCCGATGAGACCGATGACCTCGCTGTCTGGTCTACTTCCCCAAACAACCAACCAAACCAAGTCTACTCAGCACGGGCCGGTGTCGTGCCAACTGCACACGGCGGGCCTGTACGAAGCGGGCGCCCTCACTGCAGTGGACGACTGCTGTGCCTTTCTCGCAATGACGGATCGGGTAGTGGGGACTTCCAAAGAATCCCTCGAGCGCGAGGTCGCCAAAGGCCAATGACGATTACGGTATTCGAAGCTCCGCACTTTGCCGGCCGTGCAAGCACAACGCTGGCTACCAGTGACACCTAGAGGCGACACTGGCGATATCCGGTGGTGAGCTCAGCGTGGGGCTGCGGAGCTCCTCAGCTGACAGTCACCCACAACAGTGCTGTTGGTGTTGACAGAAAGCAGAGCAATGGCAACGGTAAACAAAGCAAGCATTGCATTAGATCTACAACAGCAATTGCTGAACAGTTGTTGAGGAGACACTATTGGTGGCCCCTTGGTTGGTCTGGGTGGTCAGTTGTTGGACAGTTGCACACCTGTTCACCCGAATTCATCCCGTGGCCGTCGTTCACCCGTGGCATCTAAGGTCGGTGGTCCACCACAGGTGCCTCGGCGCCGGTTTTGGATAGCGCCATTTTGCCACGCACTGTGCGGTTCAGCCACGACGGCGCCCAAACACTTTACAAACTTAGCCGTTTCGGAAATTCATCCATCCTCAGTCCGAAAGCTAATGATCATGCTGTTTTGTACGTCAGATAAATCACTCCATCTCCGCATTACGACAACGACTGCACTGTTTCCCGCGTATCCCCGACACGCTTAATATACCCTCCACCGTTAGTGCTGCCACCTGGCGTCTGTGAGTGGTTACTGCCCGTTGACGTCGAACGTAGTCACATTATTGTGGACCACGTAGTTGATATTCATCGAATTTGATGGGGGGTTCAGTATTCGTGTAGGTTTACCATCAGTAGCTGCAGTGCAGTGTGGAAAATTTGCTTTCAGTATGTCTTTGTGAGCAATTGTTTCCCGCTGCTCTTCTGTAAACTGGCAAGGGATAAAATGGATGGAGCTTCCTTGCCATACCGTGCCGCATGCATCAGCAGCCCGTTAAACTTGAAACGGCGGCGGCGGCGTGCCGTGAAGGCGGCGCCGTCTCAACGGCTGCCGGCCAAGTGTGTGGAATGGGTGGGCCACTCACTGTACATCACCGCATGGGTCGCGTCCGCTTTGGAATTTCAACAATCTAGTTTTTAAGACTTGCCTATTATTTCATTTGATGGTCCACCTAAAACGCTGTTCGGGTAAAGTAAAAAAAATAACAGTATGACTGAATAGAGTGCATTTTTGTCATCAGTGTTGAAAGTCTACTGGTGAAGAGATCGGATAACTAATGAAGAGATACGGCATCGGACAGGAGAGTGAAGAGCATTGTGGTACAATTTGAGTAAAACAGTGCTGCGATTGGTAGGACACATCATGAAGAAATCTGAGAATAGTTCATTTGGTATCATAGGGAAGTGAAGTAGGGGGACCAAATCTGGGATAAAGGAAGAAGTTTCAAATTGATGTAACTTGCAATATTTATGCAAAGTGAAGATATTTGGTTTTCTACAGTCCTGGAATTGCCCTCTTTCAGCCTCAACGTGCAGAATAAACATTCCGTGACGGGAAGCGGATCTTCAGTATTGTAGGTATAAAGAGAACTACTTTCCATTTACGCACCAACAATATCCGCCAAAAGTGTGTTTCCGTTTTTCACGCAGTCCATTAATCTTCGGGGTCTATACGTAAGATACTGGCCGGATGTATTGGCCGCACTGTGTGTTCTCTCCTCCTCACGATTATAAAATGTGCGTAGTGTTCGCAACACACTTCACGGCCTTCTGCGCCAGCCTACAGCCACGTCTCATTCAGACGACCTGTCTGTCAGACCCACTGCGAGCTGACAACCTGCGGTGGTCAAGCCACTGTTACTGACGCCTCCTCGCCAGTGCATACTCGACAAGCTGCACGCAGCCCCTGGTGGAAACTTCGGTAACCGTAGCGTGCGTGTACCAGCGCTCTCGGTCCATATCTTATTACAGGCATAGATGTTGTTCTCCTAGAAGCCCCCATCCTTGTGTGACTGGAAAGGGCAGTGTTGCACGAAACTCAGTTAATCGAGATCCGTAGGACAGTTTTTACCCTCTCCAGTTGCCTCTAGCACCATGGAAGTTAGCCGACCGGAGTGGACGTGCGGTTCTAGGCGCTACAGTCTGGAACCGAGCGACTGCTACGGTCGCAGGTTCGAATCCTGCCTCGGGCATGGATGTGTGTGATGTCCTTAGGTTAGTTAGGTTTAATTAGTTCTAAGTTCTAGGCGACTTATGACCTAAGAAGCTAAGTCGCATAGTGCACAGAGACATTTGAATCATGGAAGTTATTCACTGATGTCTTAACAGATATCCTACCATCCTGTCCCTTCCTCGTGTCAGTGTTTTCCATATGTTCCGCTCCTGGCCGTTTCTGCGGATAATCGCCTCATTCCTTATCTTATCAGTCCACGTTATTTTCAACAAATTTAAAGTGTTTGTCTGTGTGCTCAGACACCATACATATAAATATATCGCCCTTGACGGCACTTCATGAACGTTCAGAACAAATGCACTGCTCGTCCCACATCCAGCGGGAATCATTGCGAGGCTGCGAGAAATTTTGGTCATCGGCAGGGTACGCTACGTACAGTACAGTATGTAGTGTGCCCCAAGTTGGGAATTTGGATTGGACGGGAAGCGCGCTCAGGTAGCCGAAAGTTAAGGCGACCGCTCGCGTACAGCGGGAAATTCTAGTTGGAGCTGCGGTTCGGTAGAAATTTCACTTGTCGCCATTGAATTTATTCCGATTGCGGCTAATGTCGGAATTTCAATTTCGTCAAATCTCAAATGCTTTGATTCTCTTCTGTTTCGGCTCTCCCCACAGTCCATGATTGTCTACCGTACAATGTGATTCTCCGAACTTGGCGTTCACAGTACTTTCTTCCTCACGGGTTAAGAGCTATGTTTCACATCAGTAGACTTTTGCTGGCCATGTGGCCCGTTTGCCTGTACTACTGTGCTTTTTAGGTCATCCTTGCTTCTAAGGTAGCACGATTCCTTAACTTCATCTTCTTCGTGATCACCAATTTTGATGTTAAGCTTCGCGCAATTCTCATTTCAGCTACTTCTCATTACTTTCGCTTTTCTTTGGTTTCGTCTTAATACCTGTCCTGTATTTATTAGAATGTTAATTCCATTCAACAAGTTCTATAATTATTTGCCTTCAGTGAGGATAGTAATGTCGTCAACGAATGTTACCATTAATATCCATCCACCCTGAATTTTAATCTAAGTGTTGAACCTGGTAATTAGTAGAGGATAATCAGTTTTAAAATTATTTTTGTGTAGTTCATAATATTCCGACGAATCTCCGGAAGGTAAGTTCTATGATCACAAAACGTAGCACAATAGCTCTGTAATGAAACGATGCCTCCATCGCCTTCGCTCGTATTTTGACAGCTTGCTGGCGTAGTCTGCATTTTGTATTCCGCACCTCCATCGCAGCTTAACTCAGCTAGCTACCTATTCCAAATTACAACTACAAACTCATCATTGTCATGACTCAAAAATGTCTAGCCGCCGTATATAACTCTAAAAGGCACATTCTAGAACAGGACGGACGGACTGAAACATGTCGCCATACCACGTGGCGCAAGCACAGCCAGCGTAGCAACTCTGCACTGGAGGGGGTGCAGTATGCTCCCCTGTACCACTTTGGAGAATCAGCATCGAGGACTGGTGGTGAACTTTCGGATTCACCTCAAGTTGCTCGTTTAGAACGTAAAGCGGCGTAATAAACGTATCTGAAATACAAATGTGGCCTGTTTTGTTCACAGTTTCATTATTCACATGTGGATCACAAAATGATAAACATTATCTCCTGTCTTAAGCAGTTACGCTGGGGGCGTTTACACGTACAGAAATTCTGGAAATTAGTGAAGATACAACTCCCGATGTTTAAATGACAGTCCTCATCTCAGATCAAATGTTATAAAAAAAGTAAATGTTAACGCAGCGATTGGAAAAACCTACAAATCGTTCTACACTCCTGGAAATGGAAAAAAGAACACATTGACACCGGTGTGTCAGACCCACCATACTTGCTCCGGACACTGCGAGAGGGCTGTACAAGCAATGATCACACGCACGGCACAGCGGACACACCGCGGTGTTGGCCGTCGAATGGCGCTAGCTGCGCAGCATTTGTGCACCGCCGCCGTCAGTGTCAGCCAGTTTGCCGTGGCATACGGAGCTCCATCGCAGTCTTTAACACTGGTAGCATGCCGCGACAGCGTGGACGTGAACCGTATGTGCAGTTGACGGACTTTGAGCGAGGGCGTATAGTGGGCATGCGGGAGGCCGGGTGGACGTACCGCCGAATTGCTCAACACGTGGGGCGTGAGGTCTCCACAGTACATCGATGTTGTCGCCAGTGGTCGGCGGAAGGTGCACGTGCCCGTCGACCTGGGACCGGACCGCAGCGACGCACGGATGCACGCCAAGACCGTAGGATCCTACGCAGTGCCGTAGGGGATCGCACCGCCACTTCCCAGCAAATTAGGGACACTGTTGCTCCTGGGGTATCGGCGAGGACCATTCGCAACCGTCTCCATGAAGCTGGGCTACGGTCCCGCACACCGTTAGGCCGTCTTCCGCTCACGCCCCAACATCGTGCAGCCCGCCTCCAGTGGTGTCGCGACAGGCGTGAATGGAGGGACGAATGGAGACGTGTCGTCTTCAGCGATGAGAGTCGCTTCTGCCTTGGTGCCAATGACGGTCGTATGCGTGTTTGGCGCCGTGCAGGTGAGCGCCACAATCAGGACTGCATACGACCGAGGCACACAGGGCCAACACCCGGCATCATGGTGTGGGGAGCGATCTCCTACACTGGCCGTACACCACTGGTTATCGTCGAGGGGACACTGAATAGTGCACGGTACATCCAAACCGTCATCGAACCCATCGTTCTACCATTCCTAGACCGGCAAGGGAACTTGCTGTTCCAACAGGACAATGCACGTCCGCATGTATCCCGTGCCACCCAACGTGCTCTAGAAGGTGTAAGTCAACTACCCTGGCCAGCAAGATCTCCGGATCTGTCCCCCATTGAGCATGTTTGGGACTGGATGAAGCGTCGTCTCACGCGGTCTGCACGTCCAGCACGAACGCTGGTCCAACTGAGGCGGCAGGTGGAAATGGCATGGCAAGCCGTTCCACAGGACTACATCCAGCATCTCTACGATCGTCTCCATGGGAGAATAGCAGCCTGCATTGCTGCGAAAGGTGGATATACACTGTACTAGTGCCGACATTGTGCATGCTCTGTTGCCTGTGTCTATGTGCCTGTGGTTCTGTCAGTGTGATCATGTGATGTATCTGACCCCAGGAATGTGTCAATAAAGTTTCCCCTTCCTGGGACAATGAATTCACGGTGTTCTCATTTCAATTTCTGGGAGTGTAGTTTTTAAGAAAGAGGACTGGCACGTAGAATTACGGACCTGTATCACTTACGACGATGTATTCTGGGCCTTATGGAGCACATTCTGCTCTCTCTCTCTCTCTCTCAAGGTGACTAATTTTGAGACTCAGCACTGTCCTCATTGGTACCAAGTATGGATCGTGCAAATACACTATCGCGCGACTAGCTGCTCTGACGAGAACGGCTGGTTGCGCTTCCCAGACTGGTGTCGCGTTCTTGACTTCCGGAAACATTTACATATAATTCCACATTTCCGCTGATTGAATAAAATTCGTTGTCACGTGATGCCAGACCAGATCAATGTTTGGACTGAAGACAGGCGGCAAACAGTGGCCAGGATGTCAGCGGCAGCAGGGAGACGTCGCCAAGAGGGAAAGTAGTGACAGCCGCGCCTCGGGACACTGTCCGGAGACTCTTACAACTCGCGACACATATAAACGGCCTGATAAAACACGTCACGCGGGTGTGTGCGCGCACAGTGCAGAATTAGAGAGCGAATTCGCGACGTGCGGATAGAGCTGGATAGTGGAAAGTGATATGCACAGTTGTGCGTTGCCCTCGTTCCTATTTATTAGAAGGGAATGATCTCCCACGTTAAGATGCAACAAGTTGATACTTTTTGCAGATAAAGCAAGTGTTGCAGTTAATGTCGTTAGATACACAGTGGCAGTTGAAGCCGTCAGTGTTTTTGGCAGAGTTAGGTAGTTCTTTGCAAATGGGTTCACCCGTTGTGTCAAAGTAAACACAGCATGTACAGTATAACAACAAAGTCCTTCGCGACGGATTTGTTCTAAAACTTGTTCTCTGGGCATTTGCCGCGTTAATTCACCACGAAAAACTGAACTTTAAGCGCCGTTCCCGCGTCAGAAAAGCAACGAAGTCAGTGGTTTTCATTCTCGAAATGCCCAATTTTCATAGTGAATTAACGCTACATGGCACCGAGAACAGTTCATGCAACAGCACGTTCAGTTGTGTACAACGATTAATGAAGCGCAAAAATAGGAGTCGGTGGATAATGTACAAAGCTCCAGAGTTCCTGGTGTACTTATCAACGAAAACCTATCGGGCTTGGTGGTCTAGCGGTAAAAGTGTGCGCCTGCAAAACAAAAGGTCGGGTCATGGAATATTTCAGTTTGCTTCTAACCCAGCATTCACCTCTCAATGATGTCGATACGATACAGCAATGGCTTTGTTGTTCAAACGTAGTATGCAGTGTGCCTTCAACAACAATGCGCATCCGAAGTAACAGGCACTTCAGCGGCTACGGCCATTATGAAATGCCTGGTACGTATCCGCAGTTGCCAGTATGGACAACCATCAGCTATACGTGTAGTGAGATGCGGACCAGGACTCTGATCCGGATTTCCCCTTACCTTTAGGCTGTCCGAGGACGCCTCGCGGCCACATCCAAACTTTGATGTGTCGTCAACTGTGTGTGTACAGCCTGCACTCGTACATCCGTTATGTGTATTCCCGCAAAGGGGAGACATTTTAAGTGAGAGTTCTTGTACGGTGTCGGCGGATAAAAATGTCTGCTCTGTACGGGAATATACCCAGTGGATGTACGAGCGCAGGCCGTAGAGACGTGGTTGACGAGATGTGCAAGTTTGGGCCTGGCCGTGAGGCGCGTTCAGATAGCCTAATTGCAAGGCGACCACTTGCGACCAGCGGGAAAACCAGTTTCGAGGCTTGGTCCGGCACAAATTTTCACTGTCGTCATCCCACTACACGTATAGCTGATGGTTGTCCATACTGGCAACTGCGCGTGCATTTCAGGTATGTCCTTGATGTGGTGATTCGCTATGAACGACAAGTGGTTCACATTCGACGTTAAAGCCTTGGTTCCCTTTCCGTGGTGCCATTTCTGTTCTAGGTCGTGGTTACACAAGTCGCTGAAGTGCTGTCCAATTGAGAGGTAACCTTGGCCTTTGAGTCAAACGGAATAACTAATAAAGGAAAAAATTGGACTGGCAGAAACATTTCATTGAACTACTCAGACAGTTACACAGACCAGCTTCCGGTGCGAGCAGAATTGCTGGTTTCGGAAAATGAAAGGAAAAAAAAAAAACCGAAACAAGAGCTTGGCAGAGGAATATCACTTGCGAATATTTTACCTAAGAAAACTAACGACAAAGCGATCGTCTTTTTGACGGATACCATCGCCGTTTATAGGAAAGGTTGATGCCAAGGAAGAGGGCGAACTTTCACTGTGTTGGACTAGTCGCCGGGATAATCCCTGAAATACTGCACTGTATGTTTTTCACCCTCATCAACAAAATCAGAGAGTTTGCTCTGACGAGCAGTTGGACTGGAGACAGCGACAGAGCACCGCCGTCCTCCCCGTGACCTGAGCGGACCAACGTGTCGCGTCAGTGCGTGGGCTGCCATCGAACGTCGTGATGGCTCAGCGTGATGCCAGCGCATCGGTCTGATCTCGGCCGGTTGGGCCCACGTGGAGTGGGGCAGTCCGTCTCCGAAGTGGCGTGGGCGCAGCGCCTCTCGCGGGCCACCGGGTCAAGCGTGCGCACTGAGTCAGCTGCCATCGACCACACAACCTGTTGACGACGAGAGGGGGCAGACTGTTGCCGACTCAAACAGCGAATAAACGTGTCTCACTGCCTGCAGCCGCATCCAAATTCAACGCTAGTCAACAGCAATGCAAGGGTAGACTTTCTGAAACTTCCGGGTAGATTAGAATCGTATGCGGGACCGCGACATGAACCGGGGACGCTGCCTTCTGCTGCCAGTTCTCCTTCCCACCGAGCGATACTGATACATAGCTGTAACCTGTCAGAAAGAATGAAAGAATAGTTCTAGAGAAGACATCTCATTAAGAACAATATCAAATGCGACACCCACGGAGTGTACTTAGGCTCTGAGCACTTCACAGGTTACAGTGGTTTATAATGAGCCAGGTGGTAAGAAAAATGTTGCCTGGATCGGTGGACGCACCACAGGTTGGTACTCTCCGATGACAGTTGACTAGAATGCCGAAAACAACGGGAGGGAGATGTAGCTTATTTACCAAGATGATACTGGTTCAAATGGCTCTGAGCACTATGGGACTTAACATCTATGGTCATCAGTCGCCTAGAACTTAGAACTACTTAAACCTAACTAAGCTACGGACATCACACAACACCCAGTCATCACGAACCACCGAGCGAGGTGGCGCAGTGGTTAGCACACTGGACTCGCATTCGGGAGGACGACGGTTCAATCCCGTCTCCAACCATCCTGATTTAGGTTTTCCGTGATTTCCCTAAATCGTTTCAGGCAATTGCCGGGATGGTTCCTTTGAAAGGGCACGGCCGATTTCCTTCCCAATCCTTCCCTAACCCGAGCTTGGGCTCCGTCTCTAATGACCTCGTTCTCGACGGGACGTTAAACACTAACCACCTACCTACCCTACCTACCAGTCATCACGAGGCGTAGAAAATCCCTGACCTCGCCGGGAATCGAACCCGGGAACCCGGGCGTGGGAAGCGAGAACGCTACCGCACGACCACGAGCTGCGGACAAGATGATACTATTAGGCAACTTGTTCAGCTATTGTATCCTGATGGATGTTTGTGTAATAATAGCAGGAACCTTCCAACAGTGAAGTGTACAGTAGGAACGAATAATCACACATTCTTGAAAAGTATTACAAAAGGAACTCGTTGATACACAAACGCAATTGCAGATCGACATATCGAGGGGCAGCACCACACGATTCTGCAGCGGCTCCGTTTCTTAAAAAAGAAATGAGGTTTGAATTAATTTAAAAGCATCTACGAGGGTATACCGAAAAGTAATGACTCAGAATCTTTTATCTAAAAACTCCTAACGCTCTAGTTTGCTTTTCATTTATTATAATGTTGTTCCACCAAGAACCGACGGAAGATTCAGTTAACTCCTAAAGCTTTTTAAATAAAACAGACATTATTAATACTCCACATCTTTACTCTTCATGTCTACACTTTCATTTATCAACTTAGTCATCTTGGCGATAAACACGTTTCTCCCAGCGAGAGATCAGGCTGCTGATAGCGTCACTGCGGGATGTATGACTCTGTTGACCTCCCCTCTGGTTGCACCGCTTCTCACAATCAAAGGCAACTCCTAATGGGAGATCTTTAAATGTTGGAAGCAGACGGAAACCGGAAGGAGCCAGGTCAGGACTTCGCGGAGGGCGACCGATGGCATCGAACCCAAGACGCCGGACTGTCGCACCGCTCGTGCGTGGTCTGGAACTGTCGTGCTGAAGGAGAGAGGACGAATACTTTGAATCTGTGAAACTCGACTACAGCACTCTGGTTCTCACTCGCCGACATAGTTACGTTACACATCGCCATGTTACACGACACATTTCGGAGCCTTCTGGCGGCAGAGAGCTGCAAATATGTAGACATTAAGAACAAAGATGTCAAATGTTAATAACATGTGTTTAAAAAAAAAAAAAAAAATTCGGAGACATTGCTTACCTTTTAGCACCTCCTAATAAGTTCTGCCTCCCATCTGACAGAGGAGTTAAGTAAAATTTAAGTTCTTAGAGTTTTTCTCGGGTGAACCACCGCAATAAGTGGTCTAAAATAAAATCCACCTGATAAATTCAAGGTACCTGTATAAAAGTCGTCACTAGGGTCTTAGAATCCGCTTGTTGCTCCATTAAAATGATCCGCTGCTACGAGCGCCTCTCACAAAACTAAAGAATGCCTAACGTTAAAACAAGGACTAAATATTTATCTCACTTTCACGATTAAAAAAAAAAAAATGCATAGTGCACAAAATTATTGAAAGTAAAATGGCGACAATACTATCATACAGTCTGAGTTTTGTCCATTCTTTGGTATTCTTGAAAGCATGCGAATGTGAAAACAATGAGTTTGTTTACAAATAACTTACTTCTACCAGTCACAATTTTCTTTTATTTATGTTTTACTCAAAGCGTTTCGGGAAATGATGCCAATTTTCAAGTGTGTATTTCTCTGTACTATCTCATTTTTTTCGTAATGTTTTCGATGTGTGTGGTACTGCTTTGCTTTGTTGATTTTATTGCGGTATATGAAAGACGCTAGTTAGTTATCGATTTTTATGTGTAGATTAGTGGCGAGATTTGGGGGAGCTTGTACTTACAGTTTCTATGGTCCACATGAGAGACTCTCGATAAATGGACCATAAGAAAACTGGAAGTAAAAGTTCTTCCAAATTTAGCCACTAACTGCATACAAAGATCGATAACCAAACTAAGATCGACAGACGAGTGCAACAAAATATATATTAAGTGTGAAATCCATTCGAATTTTATAAAGGACTTATACAGAAGTTCCAAAATAGTTCGGTAAGTTTCATAATACATGGTGCTTTACACTGCGCAGTTCGTGCTGTGTGAGTGCGCGTAGTTAAATTCGCATTCTGCAAGCACTCTTTGCAATCACTTCACGATCTTTTAGAAATGTTCACCACCCGTAGTACGGAGTTGGGGAAAAGAAACAGTGGAATTTACCGTCAAATTATGTACTGTCTCAACGAAAATGGATTCACCACGATGAAAAAGAGCGCTTCATCTGTGTGATCATTCGGTATTTATGATCCAACTAATTTCGCTGCGTTAGAGTCACGTCTTCAAGAATACGTATTTATTTCATAATTTATTCTAAACAATAACAAATGCATTACCCAACATTCTTTGTCCACTTATGACAAAAGTGTTTACCCGTCAAGAGTTTGGAAATACAATTTAAAATAGAATAGAATGCAGGGATGATGCTCACTGGATCTTGATCTATTTTATATTGATCTACCGACCACTGATGGGTAAACATTTCTGTCACCATTGGACAAAAACTGTTGGATGATCTGCTGGCTGTCGTCTGGAATAAATTATGAAATAAATACCTGTCCTTGAAGATGTGGCTTTAACAATGCGAAAATAGTTGGATCATAAATAAAGATTTATTATACAGCTGAAGAGATCTTATTCATCATGGTACAATTCTACAGCTGTGGGTACCCACAATACAAAATTAGCTACGAAATGTATTCAGGTACCACACAGATTGCCGATTCAAACTCGTCCAGTGTGATGGGATACTTCCAGTAACCAGTATCGTTCGATGTGCCCCCACAAAAAGTAGTCACAAGGACTCAGATCGGGTGAACATGGAGGCCAGTCCATCCCTGCGCCAGTAAAGTTGCGGTAATCCAACGCAGTGACTCTATTACCGAAGTATCCATCAAGGGAGCGAAACATTTACCAGGTGCTGCGCGGTCTTGGTGCACGAGCTCTCGGGTGCCTGGTCGACAGATTGTTCCAAAGTAGCAACGCAGCGTTGGCTAGTGGTCTGTTCTGGTGTTAAAAAAGAGCCAATAATGCCTCTGCTGCATATCGCAGGCCAAACTGTTACTTCGGGTGAACACAGTGGCATCGGTCCACACAAACGGGGAATTTTGGGTTTCCAAAACAGGCAGTTTTGTTTTTTGACTAATCCATTGAGGTAGAAGTGTGCTTCATCTGTGAACCAGTTGCAGTCAACATCAAACCCTTCTTTACTAGTCACTGTTCGAATCTGGTTCTCGAAGTCAGCCCTCCGTCGCACAGCTCGAACAGGTATGGTGCCTTTGGATTTTGATTGTCTCGGTATTTTCTGAATGCTGGAACGTTTCAAACCAGTATTCGCTGCAGTTCGTCGGGTGAACTTCCTTGGATTTTTCTGAATAATTTCAGAAATCATGGCGACATTTTCAAAATTAACTCAATTTGCCTGGGGCCAACACTCCTCGCTAGATCGACGGCACCCTGCCTGTCCGTTGGAATTAGGCGAAAAGTTTGCAATGGTGTGTGTGTGTGTGTGTGTGTGTGTGTGTGTGTGTGTGTGTGTGTGTGTGTGTTGGAGAGGGGTCTCATCAGAAAGATCAGAATGGCTCTAAAAATGGCTCTGAGCACTATGGGACTCAACTGCTGAGGTCATTAGTCCCCTAGAACTTAGAACAAGTTAAACCTAACTAACCTAAGGACATCACAAACATCCATGCCCGAAGCAGGATTCGAACCTGCGACCGTAGCGGTCTTGCGGTTCCAGACTGCAGCGCCTTTAACCGCACGGCCACTTCGGCCGGCCAGAATGGCTCTAGAACTCTTCGCCTTTACCAGTTTTACCGAAGGAAGAGTTAAATCAGCAAGTTTTGGAAAATAAACATATGACCTCAGATGTGCTCTCCTCTTTCAAACTTAATTGTTCGATCACTGATAAAGCATTATCCAGTGTACATGTCTCTTGTTAATTCTGTTAGTATTGAAAATTATAAAGAAATATTTTGGCTGGATTAATTACTCAGAAGAAGTAAGAGGCTAGGCGGAGGAGGGGGAAAGTGTCGCTTCGGAGACAGTAGCCATTCGTTGTTCAGTGAGACGGTCCCCCCTTGAGCGTCATCGTACACTACAGTACGTAGGACGAGATTCCAGTATCAGCCTTTTACAATTATGTGTCCGGTAGGGATAGGCCTCTTGACTGAGCATGGTACCCCAAACTAATGGGACCAGAATTATACCAACGATAGAGGATCCTAAACTGGTCATTTTGAGAGAGGTCGCAAATCATGAGCATTGCCTTGATACAAGAGTCTGTAAACTTACCATTTTTCTGCTTCGGTGTCGGTGTCACCACTTTCATCAAAAACACACACTGGTCTGCAATGTGAGCACCGTCGAATTCATCTGTGGGTTTCCGTGAAGTGGTTGGTTTAAGAAACCAATTGCAAAGAGTTGTGGCCTGGTGACATGGCGCATTGTGATCCACAAAAATTGCTTGGGGACATGAAGTCCACGAATGGCTACAAAAGGTCTAGAGTCAATGAACTGTCCAGCCGGACCAGAGCACACAGGCCACACCATTATGGAGCCACTACAGTCTTGAACAGTGCCTTGTTGACTTCGGGTCCATGGCTTTGTCGGGCCTGCGCCACACTCGAAAGCTACCATCAGCTCTCACCTACTGAAATCGGGACTCATCTGAGCAGACCACAGTTTTCCAGTCGTCTGTGGTCCAACCCACTTGGTCACTAGTCCAGGAGTCGTACTTCAGGCGATGTCGGGCTGCTGGCAGACAGACCAGCGTCGGTTGTCTGCTGCGATAGCCCGTTAACGCCAGATTTTGCCGCACTGTCCTAACGCATACGTTCCTCGTACGTCCCACACTGATTTCTGCTGTTATTTCACGCAGTGTCGCTTGTCTGTTAGCACTGACAGGTCTACTCAAACGCCGCTGCTCTCGCTCGTTAAGTGAGGGTCGTCGGCCCCTGCGTTGTCCGTGGTGAGAGGTAACGGACGAAATCTGACACTCTCAGCACATTCTTGACACTGTGCATCTCGGAATATTAAATTCCCTAACGATTTCCAAAGTACTTCGTGCCTTGCGTCTAGCTCCAACTACCATCCGCATTCAAAATCTGTTAATTCTCGTCGTGCAGCCATAATAACGCTGGAAACCTATTGACATGAGTCACGTGAGTCCAAACGACGTGTCCGCCAACGCACTGCCCTTTTGCACCCAGTGTACGCGATACTGCATTCATCTTTATACAGGGCTATTACAAATGATTGAAGCGATTTCATAAATTCACTGTAGCTCCATTCATTGACATATGGTCACGACACACTACAGATACGTAGAAAAATTCATAAAGTTTGGTTCGGCTGAAGCCGCACTTCAGGTTTCTGCCGCCAGAGCGCTCGAGAGCGCAGTGAGACAAAATGGCGACAGGAGCCGAGAAAGCGTACGTCGTGCTTGAAATGCACTCACATCAGTCAGTCATAACAGTGCAACGACACTTCAGGACGAAGTTCAACAAAGATCCACCAACTACTAACTCCATTCGGCGATGGTATGCGCAGTTTAATGCTTCTGGATGCCTCTGTAAGGGGAAATCAACGGGTCGGCCTGCAGTGAGCGAAGAAACGGTTGAACGCGTACGGGCAAGTTTCACGCGTGGCTCATGCCACAACTGGAGACCGACAGCGCCGACTTCATCTTTCGACAGGATGGTGCTCCACCGCACTTCCATCGTGATGTTCGGCATTTCTTAAACAGGAGATTGGAAAACCGATGGATCGGTCGTGGTGGAGATCATGATCAGCAATTCATGTCATGGCCTCCACACTCTCCCGACTTAACCCCATGCGATTTCTTTCTGTGGGGTTATGTGAAAGATTCAGTGTTTAAACCTCCTCTACCAAGAAACGTGCCAGAACTGCGAGCTCGCATCAACGATGCTTTCGAACTCATTGATGGGGACATGCTGCGCCGAGTGTGGGAGGAACTTGATTATCGGCTTGATGTCTGCCGAATCACTAAAGGGGCACATATCGAACATTTGTGAATGCCTAAAAAAACTTTTTGAGTTTTTGTATGTGTGTGCAAAGCATTCTGAAAATATCTCAAATAATAAAGTTATTGTAGAGCTGTGAAATCGCTTCAAACATTTGTAATAACCCTGTATGTGAATATAGCTATCGCATGACTTTTGTCACTTCAGTGTAAGTTTTTGTTGTAAGATGTAATATGTTAAAGTCAACAACAAAGCTGTGCATTCAGTTCTGCCTATTATTTACCTTTTCTCAAAGTATTCCGTTTATAATCGACTACAGTCTATAAACTGATCCATAAAGATTGGAGATTTTCTGTACTAGCAGTATCCGGTATATGTGTTTCCAAGAGCTGTGATGTTCTCTTAATGGCAGATAAGCCGACATTGAGTATCCACTGATGTTTATTTCTGCACCGACGTCCCGTGTAACCTTCTCTGTCAAGCGTTTATTTCTAATTCACTATTCTATCCTCAGGAATAAGGTACACTGAATAGCCCTATGTTGGTCCGTCGAGCGCGAATCATTCGCTCTCTCGTCCAGGTCCGGCTCAGCCAAATGAACGATCGTCCGAACACAAGCTTCAGCGGAGTGTAGCGGTACTATACGCTCTGCGAATGCTCGTTAGCTGGATAACAGTGGACATACACCTAGAGCGGTAAACATTTATGTCGCCAAA
Source organism: Schistocerca cancellata (assembly GCF_023864275.1). Taxonomy (NCBI): domain Eukaryota; kingdom Metazoa; phylum Arthropoda; class Insecta; order Orthoptera; family Acrididae; genus Schistocerca; species Schistocerca cancellata. Next base: position 15,029,841 of record NC_064634.1, read on the forward strand.
ATTGGGCAAAGAGTTCAAATACTGCAACGCGGTTCAAATATGTATAACTTTACAGTCCATTTCACTCCTTAGACTATTTTTGAGATAGCAGTTTTTGATCCCAGTTTTCAAGGTTTCCTCAAGACCAACTAATTTCAAAACAGACACGAAAGAGAGAAATTGGCGGTATTCCTCATCATCTTCAAAGCGTTCGGAGTAAATATTTTCTCAAGTGTCAATCTTATTTCACCATATACGGGAATGTACATCTGCAGTCCAAAATCAAGTCCTTGGTAGAGGGTTCATCGAACCATCTTTAACCTATTGCTCTATCGTTCCACTCTCGAACAGTCCACGGGAAAAATGAACACTTAAATATTCCCGTACGAGCTCTGGTTTCTCTTATTTTGTTATGATGATTATTCCTCCGTGTGTAGGTGGGCGCCAGCAACTCTGACGAGAAAGTTGCTGCTTGAAATTTTATTAGAAGATTCTGCAACGACGGAAACCGCCTTGTTACCGTATCCGTGGTAGTTTCTCCCCTACTTCGCAATAATACAAAAATGGCTCTGAGCACTATGGGACTTAACATCTATGGTCATCAGTCCCCTAGAACTTAGAACTACTTAAACCTAACTAACCTAAGGACATCACACAACACCCAGCCATCACGAGGCAGAGAAAATCCCTGACCCCGCCGGGAATCGAACCCGGGAACCCGGGCGTGGGAAGCGAGAACGCTACCGCACGACCACGAGATGCGGGCGCAATAATACAGAACGAACTGCTATTCTTTGAACTTTTTCAATGTCCTCCGCCAGTCCTATCCGATGGTCATCCCACACTGTGCAGCAATACCCCAGAAAAGGACGAACAAGCGTAGTATAAACAGTCTCTTTAGTAGACGTGTTGCATTTTGTAAGTGCTTGTTTTGCTTTCCCCAGAAAATTGCCTATGTGATCCTTCCAATTTAAGTTATTCGTAATTGTAATCCCTAAGCATTTAGTGGAATTTACTGCCTTTAGACTCGTGAGATTTATTGTGTATCCAAAATTTAGCGGATTCCTTTTAGTACTCATGCGGATGACGTCATTCTTTTCAATATTTATAGTCCATAGCTACTTTTCCCACGATAAAGATATCTCGTCTAAACCATTTTGCTGTTGCTTTTGATCATATGGTCGCTTTACAAGGCAGTAAATGACTGTGCAGATTGTTCTTCCTAAACTGTTTACAAAGATCAGGAACTGAATAGTGCTTATAACATTTCCTTGGGGAACGCGAGATATTGTTTCTGTTCTGCTCGATGACTTTCCGTCAATTACTGCGAACCCTGACCTCTCGCACCACTGAGACGATACTCCATAGGCACGCAATTTGATGAGAAGTCGCTTGTGAGGAACGGTGTTTGGGTTTTCTGCCAGATGTCGAACTGGGTTTATTTGAGTAAACTATTAAAATAATGTCGGATTGAACTTTGCGCTAAATTTCGAGCTTCTATAGAACTTTCTCAATCTCTGGGTTTCTTGTGTTGTTTTAAATTTAGCGTTTTTTATTTATTTTGGTTGCCTTTGCAAAGTGTTCTGACCTGTCACGTAAATATCTGGACGTCACGTTGCACAACACTCATCTGAGTTTTAGCATTCTTTTGTAGCACCACATTAAAAAAAATTAAAAAAAGCACATTAAAAAAATCGAATAATTGTTGCTGTGAATGTTAATAACTATTACTGTTAATGTTAATAATTATTGGTGTTAATGAAAAAGCGTCATCACCAACTAAAACCGCATCCTATAACATGCCGAGTGTTCTCGATTGTAATGCACGCAATATGATATGTAACTTCTGTTCTGGCAACAGTGCTTCGTGCATTACAGTATCTTTACTCCTTATCGCATAATTAACTCTGCTTAGAAGGAACGTGAACAGTTCTGGTGACATTCTAAGATAGCTGAAAGAACTTCTTGGGTCTTCCATTATAAATTATTTCAGCAAGCATGCTGAGCAACCCAGCTGACGTCTGTTCTTCATCGAGTCACGAATCGAAACACGTTTCTCATTTTTTCTTATTCAGCGATTCCACGCAACTAGTCTTTAACTCCATCACAACTCGAGCGACGTGCAGCTGTCAAAACTTTCATTTCAGACACGACTCAGGGACCCACTGAAAGGTCTCTGTTGGATTCCTTTCATGTTTAATTTCTTAAATCTGTTGCCATTTATGGAATAAATTCCTCTTCTAAATGTACTGTGGCGTTTCTGACTACCTGGGAGAAGACTGAGCAATGGAACGTGTTACTTTTACACATAAACAAGAACGATCTGTCACACTACTACACTTTAAAGCACAGTTTATATGTAATTCTTATATGTAATTCATGTCACACAGTCTCATACGGAACCTACATCCGCTTTCTTTTATATACTGTATATGATAAGATACTGTCATCCCCCTTCCCTTTTGTGTGAGAGGATGAATGAGCATATGTATTTCTAGTTGCATGCTTGAGGGTAGCAGACAAGGCTGTCTGCTAGAGAACAGTAGGACCAACGTCGGAACAGGTAGCTACGCTTCCTAAAAGCAAAGAGGTTTCTATCCTTAGTATGGTCCTGTCCGTCCGTTGTCATGTTGGTATAGGAAGCTGCCCCTCTGGCCACTTCCGTTGGTCTTTGTGAGCTACCCTCAGGAAGTACGCTCGGCAGTAGGGCAGTTGCAGGGTGGCCGTGGCGAGCGTCTGAAGTGGTAAGATCTCCGGCTAAGCGCGTGTCTGTTAAGTCCGTAGGACAATGGATTTCTTAAGTTCGGCCTAACTGAAAATTTAATCACTTTTATTTCGGGTTTAGGTCTAAAATATCCGATGTTATCTTAAATTGCAGCGCAGTGTAATTATCGTGTGAAGTTCAGATTATTTTTCGGTAGTTGCTTTGTTACTACTTTGTGAGTAAAGTGGAACCACGTGTTGATCAGTAACTCTAACTAAGTTCATCAATCTTAAATCCGAATGTGCGTGAGATTATAACGTCTCGTCTTGAGAATATTTTTTTAATATAGCAACTTTTCTTTATGCTTTTCTTTATGTTCAACCCACGTGGGGTGTACTTTGCGAGACCAGTACCACGTGCTTATATAACTGTTTGACCCATCAGGTTAATAGTAAGACGTTAGTAACCAGTTCAAGGTTTTTCTTTTGTCAATTGCTTTTCGATCTAATGTATTTTAATTATCAAAATTATTGTGGAGTTGTACGCTTTGTGTAAACCAAGTTGACCACGTGGAGCATGTGGTGTAATCATCAAAGTAGCCCTCAGCTATTCTTTTTGCGAAGACTTCACAAAGAGTTAATATGAATTTAGTATACCAGTGTGTGGTAATTACATGACGGACAGGATTGTGATATGAACGTAATTTCTTTGGGTAAAAACTGAATCTGTTGGTTGTGGTTAATTTCTTCTTACTTATGTTTCAATGTTCTTCGTGTGTTATTTTATGAATGGAGTGTTGTATGCAGTTTCCCAAATCTTGGCTCCATATTTTATGTGTTCCGTAAGATTACAATCTCACATTCTTTTCAATCGTAAATAAGGCACCAGCTCAGTTATAACTCACGTATAATATGCTGAAATTTCAATGAACAATCTTAAAATAAATTTCCAAGTATAAACTGATTTCTTTCTTTTTATTTAAATTCTCCTTTTTATATATATATTTTACCGGTTTTGTATGACTATTAAAAGATTATCATTAGTGTTAGTCTGCTAAATATCTGATGAAACAGTTGCCCAGTAATCCACGGTTAATGTCCCCAGACAGATCACGGCTTTTAACCCACTTTCATTGTCAATTAGCACCGATTTCAGCATACAAAATTAAAGTAACAACATTTCACCACAAAGCGGCGAAACTGAAGTGTATACTGGTTGCGCCGTGTCTACAGTCAAAACCATCTGCGTGCGACTCATTCCACCCAACGAGTGGCGCAACCCAATGTCGTCGTGTGAACTAGGCTTAAGAGTACCCAGTTAGTTTGTGCCTAGTTGCCGGAACCACGGCACACTGTTGGGGAGGTTGGACGTTACGGGAGATGGTGCTGCGCGGCAGGTGCCTTGCGACACGTTGCGCCTCCGAGCTGCGCCACTCCCCTCTCTTGCAACCCAGAGGCGGCGTGGCCTGCTTGGTGGCTGCGGCGGCGTTTTCTCTGTGGAACAACACCAGCGGAGGCAGGACGAGGCAGCAGACACACAAGTAGAGTGGTCGGATGTGGTGCGACGGTATGTGGGGGGGGGGGGGGGGGGCGCAGTGGAACCTGTTGGCGGACCGGACCTGGTTATTGATGCCTGGCTTCCTAGCAGTCCTGCTAAAAACGCAGTTACAGCTCCGTCCGGTTGGTCCGCATTGTGGCCTTCAGACTCGCCGCGTTTTTACTTTTTCGTGAAACGGAAATAAAATGCGGTATTAACACATTAAATCAAATGTCGAAACCGAGCGGCGGCGGTGGTATCAGTTTGCTGCAAGCAGAACTGCTAACACTGCTTCGTCACCGTTTCCAATAGCAAGAGCGTCCGCGACCAAAATATTTGATCTACAACGATACGGACAAAACCATATAAAATCGATAGATTCGATTATCCTAAACAGTAAAGGACTGCTTTCGGAATCTTCTAATCCTACTGAACGTTCAAAAATCTCAACAAATTTTACCGAACTTTGCGACAGCAATATGTCTGATTTTTGGAATGCCAAAATACGCCTGTAGCGTAGCACAAACATGGGGAACTATTTGGGGGAAAAAAATTAAATCGTAGCAAACCTCTAAAAATCTGTTTCATCAGTAGATTTGGGTCAATTAATGAGAAAAAATAATTTTTCCGAAGACAATCTGAGCACCTTCCATTTTGAGACCGTTTTGAAAATATATATAAAAAAATTACCGATCAGCAACAAAGCATTATGTCTGAAAACTGTTAGACATAAAAAAAAGTTACCTACATGCAGAAAGAAATAGTTACCAGACAAATTTAGTGCTGCATCTCATTAATCGAACAACTCTTCCACACTCAAAAATCATAACAAGATCATGTTGAGTGGTATGAACGTCTGTGTTGCGAGCCAGTGAATAAGCTGCAATTCTCAAACTCTGGTATTAATAAAGAGCTTACTCGACACAATCGTACTATAGGTTTTTCGAAATAAATAGCACAAAAAGAAAGTTGGATACAGTTCGATAAATACAGTTTATTTAAAGAGAAAAATGCTAACGTTTTTAATCACTGTCGGGCTTATCATCATTGTCTTCACAATGAAATTACTCTCCAGACCATTACCAATTTCCTCAGTGTCTTCTTCTGGAAAGCAAAGAGCATTTGTCGAAATGAATCGTTTTTTTAAATTATTAGAGAAAAAAATCATTTTAGCTTTACCTTCTGTGGACGAACGTCGCTTAATTTTGGTAGTTGGCTAATGGAGAATCACGAAAACCAGTAACGTCCCTCGTCACGTCATCCGAAATCTGTGTAATTTAGATATGGTAGATTTTCCATATGAGGGTTGCTCCATGTTTGCAAAATACATTTTGTTCTCAATAATGCGATCCCAATTCCATTTTATGTATCAGTACATCGCAGGCATCAAAATTAGATAAATACAGATTTAGAATTGTAGAAGAGTGTTCACTTTTTATACGTTTCTTTAAAAATGTTTAATATAAACAAATCGATATAATTGATTTTTATGTCCTTTGTATAATCTGCCCGTCAAATCTTCTAAGACGTTCAGTACAGTACCACTATCAGGAGTATATCTGCCTAAATTTGTGAAAGCGTTTTGGTAATGTGTAGAATTTTTTAGCATCGTCAATGGTCCTTCTTTTCCTTGCAATAAAATGCGTGATTGTATTCGCAGCCTTTCGTATCATGAAAAGGAAGTTAAGATTATCCTACGATAATCCGACTGCTTCGTATAGACGCGAAACATCAATGTAACGACGGGTATTATTTGTGCCAACATCCATCCAAATCTTTACGAAACCTTTTACAAATTCCATGTTCCCAAGCTTTGTAATTAAAATGTCAATGTTGAATACTCAACAGATACTCAACTTCGTTTACTAGTTTGATAAACATGTTAAACAATCTTAGTAGCTGTGACCTCATGAGAAACTGAAGAAACTAAAAGATGGACCAACCGACATCCTAGTCAGCTTTGATATTGTTCCTTTGTTTGCTAAAGTGCCACTTGATAACTGTCTGGCGATACGTGAGAAAAATTATGAAACGTCGGCCGAAGAACCCGAGAGAGAAGCTAACAGGCATTTTGCAACAAGTGGCCACGAAAGCCTTAAAAATTCTGTTATTCGTTAATTGTTCGATTAATGGTACCATATTTACCCAATTTTCATAGAACATGACGTGATTAATGTGGAAAGGTTTATTCATGATAAACTGCGCCATGTCTTGTTATGAGCAATTATTACTTAAAAGTTCGAACAGGATTTCTTTGAATTTCAATTCTTTTGCGAAATCCAAAGGTGGAATTTGCGTTCGTTACATGTGAATGCAGGGACAAGAGCATAACAAATAAATAGCTGTTCTGAAACAAGAGCGTAACAAGTGCTGGGACGTTCGTTTTGTTTTTAAGGCGTAGGTGACATCGAAAATGTCTGCAAATTTAGTATCCTTATAGCCATTAGAAGCTTGTAAAACCGGTTGACTGTGGTACACTTCAGTAATCTTTGTGCCGATGCTACACGCAAAACGGCATCTGCCTGTTTTTTATACAGATAGCAGAAACGGACTTAGTAGAGTTGTGATGTTTTTAACCATTCCTGCCCCCTTGCTTGGCTTCAGGATGATATAACTATTTAATATAGTTTTGGCTGTAAAATGATGAGACATGGTTTTGATCATGGGCTCTTGTACTTCAACCATGTTGCTGCAAATAGTATAGCAGGGTCAGTTCAAAGACAGGTTAACATCGGGCGAAGCATCAATTCCGATGATGTGATGACACCATAACAGATTCAGAAGTAGGCACACTATCTGACCTTGAGAGATAAGTAGGGACTTCCAGAGTCAGGTTACACATTTGGGCGAATTAAATTCAAGGTCACCCCTCCCCTTACTCTGAGGAATCACCGACAGTTCTCAAGGTCATCCAGGGGAACCTCCATTCATCTTAGGTAAGTGTGCTAGTTGCAGTCAACCTAAACTCAAGGGAACTCCATTGCTAACCATGCACATAAGGGAAGTGGAACGGGTCATGGCGAAACTCAATACCGGTTACATGATATTAAATTGTTGGACATCGCTGGATCAATGGGAGCACATTAAAATTGCAGGAAACCCTTGGACCAATAGAATTCATGCTCCTGCTCTCCCTCAGCATTCTTTACAACTAGTTCAACTTTATAGTCCTCTTCCTTTAGGCTCTGTACATCATGGGGAGAGGTTCAGGTTTTTTATGAACAATAACTCAATACTGGTACTGGTAGGGTTTGGGAATAATAACAATGATATAACAAGTTTACTAATGATTCGTTATGGACAGAAACAAAATCCTTTGGCACACATTTATTTACAATTTTTTGTTTATTAAATAAATTACTAACTTTTTATTTACAGTTTTACTTGATCCTCACCCACCCACCAAGCCACACACACACACACACACACACACACACACACACACACACACACACACACGGCGTTTTTTCCGCAAAGCTTATTTTTTCTTGTCTGCACTAATTTGTAATTTTTTGTTGGTGTTTTTACACAGATTTTTTTTTATTACATACATATATTGATATTATGTACAAAGTAATTTTTGTTACGACTTATTTCCGTTAGGTACATTAAAACTAGACGAACTTAAATACTGTGTTTTCCTTTACAATCACATGAATAGTGTATGGAAGCGTGCTGACCCCATCCCCATTAATGAACTGATAGTCATTATGACAGGACAACCATATTTTCAGCTGGAGTGCAGTATGTACCTCATGGCCACTCGAAAGAAATACTGCTTGATACACTATATGTCAAGTGGTACCAACACCGTCGACCAGTCATGTCTTGTGATCCTCCATCGAGATAGCTTTTAGGGCAGCATGATGCACACCCTTACCCCACCTCTGGTGGCACCAGCGTCAATGCAGTATACGTATATCTTTGAGCTGACTCCTACAAACCCAACAATATTCGAACTATTTATCTCATATCTCATGAGGCCAATAACCTTCTTGTTTTGAGGAGTTAAAAATGGTTCAGTTGGCTCTAAGCACTATGGGACTTAACTTCTGAGTCATCAGTCCCCTAGACTTAAAACTGCTTAAACCTAACTAACCTAAGGACATCACACACATCCATGCCCGATGCAGGATTCGAACCTGAGACCGTAGCAGCCTCGTGGTTCCTGACTGAAGCGCCTAGAACCGCTGAGCCACAGCGGTAGGCCTTGAGGAGTTATTCCGGAAGGTTTATCAGCTTCACATTGAGACACGACTAAGTCATCATAATCGTGCCTGATAGCTTCATATAGATTGGAGCCTTTCATCCAGTAGATGAAACTGTCAGTATCCAAATGAAGTGACGTGGAATCAGTGAAGTTTGGCTTCGGACACTTGTAGTGCCATCAGTAGATGAGGAGCGGAGAGGTCCAGAAGACACGCACTGACGTAGACAGGCTTCGTTAACTGCACTGAAGTCACGCCATCTCCACAGTGACTAGTACATAATTGAAGTGGTGACTTCGAAATTTGGTCAGGCAATGTGATCTGTTGCACATAAGACCCATGCCACTTGTAAACAAAATGAATTTAACAATATTCTCTAACATTTCCCAACATTTTTCTGGACACTGAATTGTTCATTAACTCGTATTTTTTTTTTCAAAGTCCATTGTTTGGTGTGTACATCAAGAAGCAATGCTGCTTGAAGGACCTTATAGCACATAGCATAGACACTCAGTCAGAACGCCGCTTCCATTGATGCCCGTAGTGGAAAACAGTTTTCGTAGCGGTCGTAGTTGTGTAGATGTCTGCACCTACTCCCAGATTTGCCTAAGTCCTGGAGCTAGAATTTCCTCCCAGCTGTAACTCAGCTCGACCGTCGAAAATCATGTTACTAAAGACCAATAATCCCAGTAACCACAATCAGTACTGAGCCCATTCGTAGTACTGTGCATTACAAGTTACCTGCGACTGGAGGAACTGCTTCTTATGAAGGTGGTGGACGCCCAGTACGTCGTGTCGAGAGGCTTAGTGAAAGTAAATTCAAATGCGTTAATATTCCACACGAATATTCACTCTAACAGAAAAAAGACGCGTCACGAAGGAGTTAACCGAATCGGAAGGAAATCAGTAGATGTGCTGTACATGTACAGAAAAACAAATGATTACAATTGCAGAAAAGTTGGATTGTTTATTCAAGAGAAATGGCTTCGTACATTGAGCAAGTCAATGAGGCATTCGACCAACTCGGGCCCTTATGCATGATGTCACTCGGCTCGGCGCTGATTGGTAGGGTTGTTGGGTGTCCTCCTGAGGGCCATCGTGTCAAATTCTGTCCGGCTGGCGCGTCAGGTCGCCAAAATGACGAGCTGGGTGGGGAGCCCTGCCCATAATGCTCCAAACGTCCTCCATTGGGGAGAGATCCGGCGACGTTGGTGGGGACAAGGTAGGGTTTGGGCAAGCATCGAGACAAGCTGTAGTAATTATGCGGCGTCTGCGGGCAGGCATCGTCTTCGTGAACTGTAAGCCCAGGATGACTTGCTATGAAGGGCAACGAAACGGGGTGTAGAATACCGTTTACATACCGCTGTGCTTCTAGGGTGCAACGGATTAAAACCAATGGAGCCCTGCTAAGAAAAGGTCGGGGGACAGTCCGGTTGTTATCCAACCGCTGTCCACCAGGGTGTCTCCAGGCAGTCATCGGCCTGGAATCTCATAGACTGGCGTCGAATTGTCTTCCGTGATGAGTCTCGCTTCCAACTGAGCCCCGATGACGGGCGAAGTCGTGACTGGAGTCGCCCAGGACAGCGGTAGTATTCCAGCCTGACTGTTGTCCGCCGCACGATCCAACAGCCAGGGGTGATGGTCGCGGCTGCTGTTTGTTTTCATAGCAGGACCCCGTACAACGCAGCAGTATGTCGACGTGATTCCACCTCCACGTTTTATTTCCCTTCGTGGCGAGCTATTCTGGGCTTACTTCAGCAAGACAATGCTCGCTCACATACAGTACGAGTTGCTATTGCTCGTCTTCGTGCTTGCCAAACCTTACGTTGGCAGCTGAAAACTTTCGGAGTACTACGGGCAAGGCCCTCCAACCAGCTCCAGATGTTGACGATCTGAAGTGCCAATTGGACAGAACATTGCACGATATCCTTCTGCAGGAGATCCAACAACTCTCGACCAACGCCAAGCCTACTAACTGCTGAGGAACTGGACCAACGTGTCACCGAATTGCTCAATTTGTGAAGCTCTTTCTCTTGAATAAACCATCAAGTTTTCATGAAACTGTGCTCTTTCCTTTTTTTCTTTTGTGCGTCTACATCACATCTACCGATTTTCGTCTCATATGGATAAATCCTTCATGGTGCGTTGTATTTTTTTATATATATATATAATGTACACACACCAAAAGAAGTTTCGCATCATTCCAGTTCCCAGAACTCCTGAAGACAGACGTTGACTGTAGATACTGTAGCACAAACATAGTCCTTTTGGCAGTTCAGAGATGTCACTAAATCAATGCAAAGACGTAAACAACCCGACATGAGCAGTGCCTATTAGACGGAGGGGGCCCAAAAAATGGCTCTGAGCACTAGGGGACTTAACATCTGAGATCATCAGTCCCCTATAACTTAGAACTACTTAAACCTAACTAACCTAAGGACAGCACACACATCCATACCCGAGGCAGGATTCGAACCTGCGACCGTAGCGGTCGCGCGGTTCCAGACTGAAGCGCGTAGAACCGCTCGGCCACCGCGACCGGCGGAGGGGGCCCGACAGCCGATCAGTTCCAGTCATTCCAACAGGAAGGAGGTACACGGCTCGTGTTGTCTGTGGTTCAACCATGCCTAGACGGTCAATACTGCGGTTCGATCGCGTCCGCATTGTTACTCTCTGTCAGGAAGGGCTCTCAACAATGGAAGTGTCCACGCGTATCGGAGTGAACAAAAGCAATATTGTTCGGGCGTGGAGGAGACAAAGAGAGACAGGAACTGTCGATGACATGTGTCGCTGAGGCCGCCCAGGGGCTACTACTGCAGTGGATGGCCGCTACCTACGGACTATGGCTCGGAGAGACCGTGACAGCAACGCCACCATGTTGAATAAAGCTTTTGGTGCAGCCACAGGATGTCGTGTTACGACTCAAACTGTGCGCAATAGGCTGCGTGATGCGCAACTTCACTCCCGACGTCCATGGCGAGGTCCGTCTTTGCAACCACGACACCATGCAGCGCGGTACAGATGGACCCAACAACATACCGAATGGACCTCTCAGGAATGGCATCATGTTCTCTTCAGCGATGAGTGTCTCAAATGCCTTCAACCAGACAGTCGTCGGAGACGTGTTTGGAGGCAACCAGGTCAGGCTGAACGCCTTAGACACACTGTCCAGTGAGTGCAGCAAGACGGAGATTCCCTGTTGTTTCAGGTGGCATTTGTGGGGTCTTAGTACGCCGGTGGTGGTCATGGAAGGCGCCGTAACGGATGTACGATACGTGAATGCCATCCTCCGACCGATGGTGTAACCATTTCGGCAGCATTTTGGCGAGGCATTCGTCTTCATGGACGACAAATCGCGCTTCCATCGAGCACATCTTGTGAATGACTTCCTTCAGGATACCATCGCTCGACTAGAATGGCCACCATGTTCTCCTGACGTGAATCCTATCGAACATGCCTGGTATAGATTGAAAAGGGCTGTTCATGGACGACGTGACGCATCAACCACTCTGAAGGATCTACGCCGAATCGCCGTTGAGGAGTGGGACAATCTGGACCAACAGTGCCTTGATGAACTTTTGTATAGTATGCCGCGACGAATACAGACATGCATCAAGCAAGACGACGTGCTAATGAGTATTAGAGGTACCGGTGTGTACAGCAATCTGGACCACCACTCCTGAAGGTTTGGCTGCGTGGTGGTACAACATGCAATGTGTGGTTTTCATGAGCAATAAAAAGGGCGAAAATGGTGTTTATGTTGATTTCTGTTCCAATTTTATGTACAGGTTCTGGAACTCTCGGAACCGAGGTGACGCAAAACTTTTTTTGATATGTGGATATTTATTTACTTATGCCCGACACCAATTTACTTATGTCGGACACAGCAACATAATACAAGAACGTAAATGATGACGCCGTTAGAGACTGAGCACAAATTCGTTTCGAGGAGGATGGAGAGAAAATGACCCGTTGCTTTGGAAAGACACGATCCTGGTATTGCATTGTCTTGAAGCCATTAAAAGCACCACTCATAATGCAGATCTCGATAGCTAGGTGGGAATCTGAACCTCGCTGTTGCCAGACGTGAGTCCACTTCTCGAGCACCTCGTCTGTTGTCGGAACACAAGGACACGTCAGTCGCCTAGTGTTAGCAAACATAGAATGGGCATTGGCACGGACGGTCATTTCTGAAGCTGCCCTAGAATTATCCCATTCTGCTGTCTTCGAGTAATCTCGCTGTTGCTTAAGAGAGTATTAATTTTTTACGATTTACCAAGATACGTATGTAATTTTAACGCAGGTTTGGGCGACAGTTTTTACGTTCTTATGTGACTGACTGCAATGTATTGTCGGCCGTGGTGGCCGAGCGCTTCTAGGCGCTTCAGTCCGGAACCGCACGACTTCTACGGTCGCAAGTTCGAATCCTGCCTCGGGCATGGATGTGTGTGATGTCCTTAGGTTAGTTAGGTTTAAGTAGTTCTAAGTCCTAGGGGACTCATGACCTCAGATGTTAAGTCCCATAGTGCTCGCGCCATTTTTTTTCCAATGTAATTTAACTGTAGTTGCAATTAATTTATGCTACTGTAACTGCATTTGTTAACTTGAACTACTATGTTGTACGATAAGACATCAATCAACATGTGTTTCCACATTTCCAGTCAGCAATCGTAGTTTTAGCTTTTTGCGAAACTTCTATGTTTCTCATATTCCGTTAAACAGTTTATTGAGACACAAAAGAAGTATAGACATTGGCTGCGAGTGGAAAAGTTGTGCCGGACAGGGATTCGAACCCAGGTCTCCTTCTTACTGGGGAAATGCACTGACTATCGCGCCATCCGTACACAGTGGTCGTCACAACTGCAAGGACTAACGTAGCTCGCCTCCCGCCAGACCTAAATTCCCAACTTAACAACACGCTACTTAAGTTGTGTACCACGCCCATTATCTTCATTACTCAGGCATTTCACCGATTCTGGTAAGAACTAGAGCCTGGTGTGCATCCTCACTGAAGAGATCATTCACCGTCTTCGCCATAATTATATACACTCCTGGAAATGGAAAAAAGAACACATTGACACCGGTGTGTCAGACCCACCATACTTGCTCCGGACACTGCGAGAGGGCTGTACAAGCAATGATCACACGCACGGCACAGCGGACACACCAGGAACCGCGGTGTTGGCCGTCGAATGGCGCTAGCTGCGCAGCATTTGTGCACCGCCGCCGTCAGTGTCAGCCAGTTTGCCGTGGCATACGGAGCTCCATCGCAGTCTTTAACACTGGTAGCATGCCACGACAGCGTGGACGTGAACCGTATGTGCAGTTGACGGACTTTGAGCGAGAGCGTATAGTGGGCATGCGGGAGGCCGGGTGGACGTACCGCCGAATTGCTCAACACGTGGGGCGTGAGGTGTCCACAGTGCATCGATGTTGTCGCCAGTGGTCGGCGGAAGGTGCACGTGCCCGTCGACCTGGGACCGGACCGCAGCGACGCACGGATGCACGCCAAGACCGTAGGATCCTACGCAGTGCCGTAGGGGACCGCACCGCCACTTCCCAGCAAATTAGGGACACTGTTGCTCCTGGGGTATCGGCGAGGACCATTCGCAACCGTCTCCATGAAGCTAGGCTACGGTCCCGCACACCGTTAGGCCGTCTTCCGCTCACGCCCCAACATCGTGCAGCCCGCCTCCAGTGGTGTCGCGACAGGCGTGAATGGAGGGACGAATGGAGACGTGTCGTCTTCAGCGATGAGAGTCGCTTCTGCCTTGGTGCCAATGATGGTCGTATGTGTGTTTGGCGCCGTGCAGGTGAGCGCCACAATCAGGACTGCATACGACCGAGGCACACAGGCCCAACACCCGGCATCATGGTGTGGGGAGCGATCTCCTACACTGGCCGTACACCACTGGTGATCGTCGAGGGGACACTGAATAGTGCACGGTACATCCAAACCGTCATCGAACCCATCGTTCTACCATTCCTAGACCGGCAAGGGAACTTGCTGTTCCAACAGGACAATGCACGTCCGCATGTATCCCGTGCCACCCAACGTGCTCTAGAAGGTGTAAGTCAACTACCCTGGCCAGCAAGATCTCCGGATCTGTCCCCCATTGAGCATGTTTGGGACTGGATGAAGCGTCGTCTCACGCGGTCTGCACGTCCAGCACGAACGCTGGTCCAACTGAGGCGCCAGGTGGAAATGGCATGGCAAGCCGTTCCAGAGGACTACATCCAGCATCTCTACGATCATCTCCATGGGAGAATAGCAGCCTGCATTGCTGCGAAAGGTGAATATACACTGTACTAGTGCCGACATTGTGCATGCTCTGTTGCCTGTGTCTATGTGCCTGTGGTTCTGTCAGTGTGATCATGTGATGTATCTGACCCCAGGAATGTGTCAATAAAGTTTCCCCTTCCTGGGACAATGAATTCACGGTGTTCTTATTTCAATTTCCAGGAGTGTATGTGTGTGTGTGTGTGTGTGTGTGTGTGATGTCTGTTCTTTGGGATATGTCCGAAACAACAGACACCATATGTGCAAACAAATTATGTTTTTCACAGTGTGGTAGTTAACTTCCCAATTAATAATATTCGTCGGAGGTCACACAAGCAAAACAGAACAGCCCAGAGCAGAAATTTCCTTTCACCGTAGCAACCCGTCACGCTATCAGGGATAACGAGTTAACTTCAAAGACGAACATAGACACGCGATGAGTAAAACTGCCGATTGCCGTAGTTATAATCACTACTTTACATTTTAATGAGCTAAACAATTTCTTTTTTGACAGAAATTAATGTAATGGGAGTAATTTCTCGGGTTCAACATAACTCTGTAGTCGTTGGCGGCGTCCTTGACGTTGGAGGCGCTAAGCAACAGCAGTGGCAGTAGGCAGTGCCGATTTCTCAGGACTGAGTGACGTCGCCATCGGCAGCACGATGGTGTTTCACGCTACTGGAGCACGCGGAAAGTAGCCTCTGGTCCACGGTGAGGCTTTTGGAACAAATGCGGATGCTGGTCATGTGGCCTTCCCCCTTAGTGTTGCGTAAATATGCTTGCTGCTGTCGATGGCTGAAAGTACAACTGGAGCCGCACGTGGCATTTAAATCGCCTTATCCGGCTAAGGAAGCTCCGTCAGCAGCGATCGGGGAGGCCGGGTTTGTTACTGAGTGGGAGCTCCAGCACTGAGTAGCCTGTGGAACCACTGTAGATAGATTCAGATATAAATAAAGAGGAAACCTTTGAGATTTTCGAAATGTATCGAGCAAAGAGTGTCATTACTCAGAACACTATTAACATTCGGGAAGACAGTTCAGACCCCCATGGAGGCGTCGAGAATTGGGTATTCCCAGGTTTCATCGACTCCTTCTCAGACTATTGCGGCAGCTGTTTCTTCAGGAGGACCACGAAATTTTTCAGCACTGTCGCTCGTCTCTAATTGGCTTGCTGTCGACGATACTTTAATCTCTGACCTTCGGCCGAGCGTCCTTTCTTACAAGGTATAGTAAGGAGGTGACGGTGAGAGTCTACTGTGCGCTTAGGCTCCCCCTGTGAGTGTGGCGGCTATGTGCTGAATGCTACACACGCAAGGAAACTTACGAAGACGTGTTTGTAACACATTGCTGTTACTTGTAAGACACGAATATTGCAGCATACTTTTGTAAGCAGGCATTCATCACGTGTGTCTGTTTTCAAGTTTTTGTATCACTGCCAAAGCAATTATTTTTATTACTCGATTAATTAAACATATTATACTCGTATAGTGCTAATACTGTGAACAGAACTACAGAAAGTATAATATACAGGCATTTAAGTTTATGTTGCAAACTTCTATACATTTCGATTTTAGAATACATAACAATTCTGAAACTACGGTTCGTGAAACAGTCAAACACATTGAGTTACGCAGATTACAACTGATTAAACCAAAACGTCGACGAGACTTGGTCAATTTCATAAGGGAACAGAAAATATTCACATACATTGTTGAAAGAAACGCTGATACAACATCAGCGGCTTGTTTCTGCTTTCGAAGATGTTGATCTTGGAGTAACATTTTGTAAAAGTCTTGTACGTTCCTGGATTTGACAAACAGGTGGTTGAGATGGATGGCAGGCTGTACGTCCGTCACCGCAAGTCGAACGCAGTGAGGGCCACCGTCGTTCTCAGCGGACTGGGTGGGCAGCAACCTGCCGTTGTTTGCTCACGACGACGTGGAATACGGTAAGGTGTCGAATTTGAGTGACTGTAGGAAGAAACACGAGGGCAGTTCAATAAGTAATGCAACACATTTTTTTTCTCGGCCAATTTTGGTTCAAAAAACCGGAAATTTCTTGTGGAATATTTTCAAACATTCCCGCTTCGTCTCGTATAGTTTCATTGACTTCCGACAGGTGGCAGCGCTGTACGGAGCTGTTAAAATGGCGTCTGTAACGGATGTGCGTTGCAAACAACGGGCAGTGATCGAGTTTCTTTTGGCGGAAAACCAGGGCATCTCAGATATTCGTAGGCGCTTGCAGAATGTCTACTGTGATCTGGCAGTGGACAAAAGCACGGTGAGTCGTTGGGCAAAGCGTGTGTCATCATCGCCGCAAGGTCAAGCGAGACTGTCTGATCTCCCGCGTGCGGGCCGGCCGTGCACAGCTGTGACTCCTGCAATGGCGGAGCGTGCGAACACACTCGTTCGAGATGATCGACGGATCACCATCAAATCACTCAGTGCTCAACTTGACATCTCTGTTGGTAGTGCTGTCACAATTGTTCACCAGTTCGGATATTCAAAGGTTTGTTCCCGCTGGGTCCCTCGTTGTCTAACCGAACACCATAAAGAGCAAAGGAGAACCGTCTGTGCGGAATTGCTTGCTCGTCATGTGGCTGAGGGTGACAGTTTCTTGTCAAAGATTGTTACAGGCGATGAAACATGGGTTCATCACTTCGAACCTGAAACAAAACGGCAATCAATGGAGTGGCGCCACACCCACTCCCCTACCAAGAAAAAGTTTAAAGCCATACCCTCAGCCGGTAAAGTCATGGCTACAGTCTTCTGGGACGCTGAAGGGGTTATTCTGTTCGATGTCCTTCCCCATGGTCAAACGATCAACTCTGAAGTGTATTGTGCTACTCTTCAGAAATTGAAGAAACGACTTCAGCGTGTTCGTAGGCACAAAAATCTGAACGAACTTCTCCTTCTTCATGACAACGCAAGACCTCACACAAGTCTTCGCACCCGAGAGGAGCTCACAAAACTTCAGTGGACTGTTCTTCCTTATGCACCCTACAGCCCCGATTTCGCACCGTCGGATTTCCATATGTTTGGCCCAATGAAGAACGCAATCCGTGGGAGGCACTACGCGGATGATGAAGAAGTTATTGATGCAGTACGACGTTGGCTCCGACATCGACCAGTGGAATGGTACCGTGCAGGCATACAGGCCCTCATTTCAAGGTGGCGTAAGGCCGTAGCATTGAATGGAGATTACGTTGAAAAATAGTGTTGTGTAGCTAAAAGATTGGGGAATAACCTGGTGTATTTCAATGCTGAATAAAACAACCCCTGTTTCAGAAAAAAAATGTGTTGCATTACTTATTGAACTGCCCTCGTAAGATGATTTAGACGAAGTTTTATGTGGTGTGATGGATGGCGGCTAGCTCTAGATATGGAAAAATGTAAGTTAATGCGGATGAGTAAGAAAACCAAACCTTTGGTGGTCGGATACAGTATTACTGGTGTCCTACTTGTCACAGTCAAATGGTTTAAATATCTGGGCGTAACGTTGCACAGCGATATCAAATGGAGAACTGTGGTGGGGAACGTGAATCGCCGATTTCGGTTTATTGGCAGAATTACAGGGAAGTGTGGTTCGGATGTGGAGGAGACAGCATTTAGGACGCTGGTGCGACAAGTTCTTGAGTACTGTTCGAGTGTTTGGGATCCGCACCGGGTCGGATTAGAGGAAGACGTCGAAGCAGTTCGGAGGCGGGCTGCTGGATTTGTTGCCGGTAGGTTTGATCAACACGCAGTTGCTGCGGAGATGCTTGGGGAAGTCAAATGGAAATCCCTGGAGGGAAGGCGACGTTCTTTTCGAGAAACAACATTGGGAAAATTTAGGGAAGCGGTGTTTGAAACTGACTGTCCCACGATTATACTGACGCCTACATGCATTGCGCGTGACGACCACGAACGTAAGATACGAGAAATCAGGGCTCATACGGCGGCGTATAGAAAGTCGTTTTTCCCTCGCTCTGTTTGCGTACGGAACAGGAGATGAGAAGACAAGTAGTGGTACAGGGCACCCCCCGCCACGCACCGTACAGTAGACGCAGATGTCGATGTACACTAGCAGCGAAAAACGAAAAAGGCCTGACAAATGATTCAAAATCCAATTTCTTCGAGAACTCGTGAAGAAATACTACATAGATTGATACGTATTCTGTTATGTCTGGTCCACAGATGTCTGCCTTGGATCACGCGAATCGTTTCATGTCATGAATTTGGTGTTGATTTTTCCAGAGGATTAATTTTCGTTTGATAGCATCAGCCTTGCTGCCACATCTGTCACCAAATGAGTCTCCCTTTGCTTTAAGACACTTACAGGATTCAAATAATTTGTGACATAAACAGTAAAAGATTTTGTCACCACTCTACTTTCACTCAATTCCGTTTTATTCTCTAATGGCTGCCTTCAGCTCAGCCAGCATTCACTGTCGTTCGTAAGAAAAAAAACTGCATCATACACACACCAAAAAAAGTTTTGAATCACCCCAGTACCGAGAACTCCTGAAGAAAGACGTTGACTGTGTATATTGTATCACAGACAGAGTCTCTTTGACTGTTCAGAGTTGTCACTAAACCCGCCCAAAGATGTAAACGACCATGCATGAGCACCGCCTATTAGACGTAGGGGGGTCCGACAGCCAATCAGTTCCAGTCATTCCACCGGGAAGCTTGGACACGGCTCGTGTTGTCCGTAGCTCAACCATGCCATCGCGTCCGCATTCTTACTTTGTGCCAGGAAGGGTTCCCAATAAGGGAAGTGTCCAGGCGTCTCGGAGTGAACCTAAGCGATGTTGTTCGGACGTGGAGGAGATAAAGAGAGACAGGAACTGTCGATGACATGCCTCGCTCAGGCCGCCCAACTTCTGTATAGTACGCCACGACGAATACAGGCATACATCAAGCAAGAGGTACCGGTGTGTACAGCAATTTGGACCACCACCTCTGAAGGCCTAGCTGTTGGTGGTACAACATGCAACGTGTGGTTTTCATGAGCAGTAAAAAGGGCAGAGATGATATTTTTGTTGATCTCTATTCCGATTTTCTGTACATATTCCGGAACTCTCGGAACCGAAGTGATGCAAAAATTTTTTGATGTGTGTATCTTCTTTGTGGCTGGTGTTGTAATAATGTTCCAGTAAATGTATTTCAAGCTCATAATAGTGCGATGGTATATTAAGCCCTTTGTTTGGTGTTTAAATAACACAAAAAGTTTGTCAATTTCCATTTGGCAATGAACGAGTGGCTCCTCCACTTTTTTTTAAATTTTTTTTATTATGAAGTGCGTAGACGCCATTGTACTCCAACTGCAGAACATAAATCTAACTTAACGCAAGTTAGTCATCAGATTGATTGGCGACTGTCCAGCTGGGCCGCAGCCTTCGCTCCGCCCTCCCTCCCCCCTCCTCAGGCCCTCTCGCTGCTGCGCTCGTAGCGCTGGGCAGGAGCAGAGCCCTTCATGGGAAACAGCTGCAGGAAGGTACTGCGCCTGTAACTGACTGCCTCACCTGTCCACTAAAGCGTGTGTTAGACAACATGTCGGAGGCTGAAACGTTGGTCAGGCTCCATATGGATGGTATAGCTAGTTTTTAATCTTGCCCGTAGCCACGCTGATCCTTCTGGTTAGTGCTCGCCCATTGGTCAGGTGGAACAGGAGCGGCCCAGCTGGACAGTCGCCTTGTCAGACGCCAAACAATCTCATGACTAACTTGTAGGAATCAGCATGGGTTTCGAAAAAGACGGTCGTGTGAAACCCAGCTCGCGCTATTCGTCCACAAGACTCAGAGGGCCATAGACACGGGTTCACAGGTAGATGCCGTGTTTCTTCACTTCCGCCAGGCGTTCGATACAGTTCCCCATAGTCGTTCAATGAACATAGTAAGAGCATATGGACTATCAGACCAATCGTGTGATTGGATTGAAGAGTTCCTAGATAACAGAACGCAGCATGCCATTCTCAATGGAGAGAAGTCTTCCGAAGTAAGAGTGATTTCAGGTGTGGCGCAGGGGAGTTTCACAGGACCGTTGCTATTCACAATATACATAAATGACCTTGTGGATGACATCGGAAGTTCACTGAGGCTTTTTGCAGATGATGCTGTGGTGTATCGAAAGGTTGTAACAATGGAAAATTGTACTGAAATGCAGGAGGATCTGCAGCGAATTGACGAGTGGTGCAGGGAATGGCAATTGAATCTCAACGTAGACAAGTGTAATGTGCTGCAAATACATAGAAAGATAGATCCCTTATCATTTAGCTACAAAATAGGTCAGCAACTGGAAGCAGTTAATTCCATAAATTATCTGGGAGTACGCATTAGGAGTGATTTAAAATGGAATGATCCATATAAAGTTGATCGTCGGTAAAGCATATACCAGACTGAGATTCATTGGAAGAATCCTAAGGAAATGCAATCCGAAAACAAAGGAAGTAGGTTACAGTACGCTTGTTCGTCCACTGCTTGAATACTGCTCAGCAGTGTAGGATCCGTACCAGATAGAGTTGATAGAAGAGATAGAGAAGATCCAACGGAGAGCAGCGCGCTTCGTTACAGGATCATTTAGTAATCGCTAAAGCGTTACGGAGATGATAGATAAACTCCAGTGGAAGACTCTGCAGGAGAGACGCTCAGTAGCTCGGTACGGGCTTTTGTTAAAGTTTCTAGAACATACCTTCAGCGGGGAGTCAAGCAGTATATTGCCCCCTCCTACGTATATCTCGTGCCCGCATCTCCTGGTCGTGCGGTAGCGTTCTCGCTTCCCACGCCCGGGTTCCCGGGTTCGATTCCCGGCGGGGTTAGGGATTTTCTCTGCCTCGTGATGGCTGGGTGTTGTGTGCTGTCCTTAGGTTCGTTAGGTTTAAGTAGTTCTAAGTTCTAGGGGACTTATGACCACAGCAGTTGAGTCCCATAGTGCTCAGAGCCATTTGAACCATTTTTCGTATATCTCGCGAAGAGACCATGAGGATAAAATCAGAGAGATTAGAGCCCACACGGAAGCATACCGACAATCCTTCTTTCCACGAACAATACGAGACTGGAATGGAAGGGAGAAGCGGTAGAGGTACTCAGGGTACCCTCCGTCACACACCGTCAGGTGGCTTGAGGAGTATGGATGTAGATGTAGATGTAGACACTCAAAGCTCACAATCTTTCGCTGCTTGGTGTGGTGTCTCAGACGCGCCCTAGCGCTCAGAGAATAGACTGTCAGGCCACTTCGTCGAATTTACCAACTTGTACAGATTTCCTTAGACAAATAGACAAGCTAAATTAGACACAAGAGTATGACGTAATCCCATTATCTCTAAAGGAATGTTGGAAAAAATGCAGGAATTCTACATTATCGTCCACCACAAGTTGTTAACGTAGGGGTTTTGCTGTTTCCTTCCGCTGATAGGTTCTGAGCATCTGTGTGTAACTGCGATGAATGTCACCGGTAGAATCAAGGTACCATGTTATTCGTGTGGATGGGTATTGAATGAAATAAGAGAAACAGAGGATGCCACGTAGTACAGACTCAGTTCTTAGTCCCTTTCCAATAGTACCCCGGCAGTTTCCCCTTCCATCTTACAGATTACTGTGAATAGGGTCACATGTACATAGGATAGAAACATAGAAGCTCTTGATTCCACCTTGGGTAACTGTTAGCGTTTTTTGTAAAAGTTACAGTATTAATCTTAGTTAATGCCTGCATGATATTTGTTGTGGAATGCTGGTTGAAGGCAGATGAAAATAGTAGTCTGCTCCAATTAGAATAGACAAGGTGTTCCATAATAATGTCACAAATTTTCAGGGGCAATTGAAAGTCCAAATGTATCAATTTCGGATAAGGCAGATTGTGAGTTGAAACTGATGAAGCCAGACGCCACATTGGATAATATTACTAGTGGAATACGAGAAACTACATATATTTAGAATTGGCGACTGACCCTCAACGCAAACAACTGTAACATTTTTGCTCAAATTCGCAGCATGGGCTGTTGCAACGAGTACGACAGAGCTTTGTCCTATGGTGTGTTGCTTATAAAGAAGATAGTAGACGAAACTTCGAACACTGTTCAGGATGCAGCATTTTCTTCAACTAGTGTAGACAAAATTAACACTTCGATTTTTGTCATTATCAGCAGACCAACGACAAGTATGAAATTTTTGTCTTTTATTTTATACTTCCCGACCCTGTTGTTGCCCTTATCTCAAATTATTATATTCGTTCTTCTCAGTCATCCCACAAAGCTTTCAACCGTCATCACCGCGAACGCCATCTGTATCGGAAATACAGGCCAGAAGATAGCAGAACAAGTATTTATTGCTCTCGAAGTTATGATTGAGGCAAGTCAAGTGAATACACAGTGACAGGACGAAATCATCTCCCTAATGTTAACTACGAAATCCTGGTTCAGAATTATATCAGGGTGTTTTATTTGGGTTATGTACAGGGTGTTTCAAAAATGACCGGTATATTTGAAACGGCAATAAAAACTAAACGAGCAGCGATAGCAACACACCGCTTGTTGCAATATGCTTCGACCAACAGTACATTTTCAGGCGGACAAACTTTCGAAATGATAGTAGTTACAATTTTCAACAACAGATGGCGCTGCAAGTGATGTGAAAGATATAGGAGACAACGCAGTCTGTGGGTGCGCCATTCTGTACGTCGTCTTTCTGCTGTAAGCGTGTGCTGTTCACAACGTGCAAGTGTGCTGTAGACAACATGGTTTATTCCTTAGAACAGAGGATTTTTCTGGTGTTGGAATTCCACCGCCTAGAACACAGTGTTGTTGCAACAAGACGAAGTTTTCAACGGAGGTTTAATGTAACCAAAGGACCGAAAAGCGATACAATAAAGGATCTGTTTGAAAAATTTCAACGGACTGGGAACGTGACGGATGAACGTGCTGGAAAGGTAGGGCGGCCGCGTACGGCAACCACAGAGGGCAACGCGCAGCTAGTGCAGCAGGTGATCCGACAGTGGCCTCGGGTTTCCGTTCGCCGTGTTGCAGCTGCGGTCCAAATGACGCCAACGTCCACGTATCGTCTCATGTCCCAGAGTTTACACCTCTATCCGTACAAAATTCAAACGCGGCAACCCCTCAGCGCCGCTACCATTGCTGCACGAGAGACATTCGCTAACGATATAGTGCACAGGATTGATGACGGCGATATGCATGCGGGCAGCATTTGGTTTACTGACGAAGCTTATTTTTACCTGGATGGCTTCGTCAATAAACAGAACTGGCGCATATGGGGAACCGAAAAGCCCCATGTTGCAGTCCCATCGCCCCTGCATCCTCAAAAAGTACTGGTCTGGGCCGCCATTTCTTCCAAAGGAATCATTGGCCCATTTTTCAGATCCGAAACGATTACTGCATCACGCTATCTGGACATTCTTCGTGAATTTGTGGCGGTACAAACTGCATAAGACGACACTGCGAACACCTCGTGGTTTATGCAAGATGGTGCCCGGCCACATCGCACGGCTGACGTCTTTAATTTCCTGAATGAATATTTCGATGATCGTGTGATTGCTTTGGGCTATCCGAAGCATACAGGAGGCGGCGTGGATTGGCCTCCCTATTCGCCAGACATGAACCCCTGTGACTTCTTTCTGTGGGGACACGTGAAAGACCAGGTGTACCGCCAGAATCCAGAAACAATTGAACAGCTGAAGCAGTACATCTCATCTGCATGTGAAGCCATTCCGCCAGACACGTTGTCAAAGGTTTCGGGTAATTTCATTCAGAGACTACGCCATATTATTGCTACGCATGGTGGATATGTGGAAAATATCGTACTATAGAGTTTCCCAGACCGCAGCGCCATCTGTTATTGAAAATTGTAACTACTGTAATTTCGAAAGTTTGTCTGCCTGAAAATGTACTGTTGTCCCAAGCATATTGCAACAAACGGTGTATTTCCATCGCTGCTCGTTTAGTTTTTATTGCCGTTTCAAATATACCGGTCATTTTTGAAACACCCTGTATTTGCAGTGAAGAATAACCGGTTTTTTTGGAGACCATTGAGAAGACTGACACGATAAAGACATTTAAGGGCATAGTGGTATGAAGTTACTGAAGTTTGACAGCTATAGGTGTATAGAGCTGAAGTTTAGTAGAGGGGGTGTAATCGAGTAAAAATTTTTTCTAGGCACCTTATGGAAATCTTTTTCGTAGATAATACTAGCTGCGCATCTGTATATCTCGTATTAAGGACGATTCACTCTGGAAGTGAAATTAACGGAACGTCACCGTCAAATAGACGTGTGTTCACACTAGATGGAACGACAGTAACCCTTCGCTTAAGCCCAGTAAACGGTCAAAGACATCACACACTATCAAATGGCTCTGAGCACTATGGGACTTAACTGCTGTGGTCATCAGTACCCTAGGACTTAGAAGTACTTAATCCTAACTAACCTAAGGACATCACACACAATCGTGCCCGAGGCAGGATGCGAACCTGCGACCGTAGTGGACGCGCGGTTCTGCCTGAAGCGCCTAGAACCGCTCGGCCACACCGGCCGGCTCACACACTATCAAAATTAAGGTAGCACCTCTGATAGTTGAATTTATTGACATCCAAAGCTAAATTTACGCGGGATGTTCTCGAGGAAGATCGTGTGGTAAATTTCACATACTGATAAGAATGCAAGAGTTGAAAGGGTCATCCAAAATGTTTAAAATATCAAAATTTGTTACATAGATTATGTACATTCTTAGTAAGATGTCAAACCAAATTCTGAAGGCAACTCATACCGCCTTTTTACTCCTGTATCTGTTCTTCTCCTATATGAAAAAAACGTAAAAACTGTTTTCCTACTTTAATAGAACTGATTTTTCGCTACGTAAAGAAGGCATTTCAGTGAGAGTTGCTTAGACTATTTATATTCACGTTTAAGCACAGTTTAAGGCTTTTTTTGTCATGCTATTATAAAATGTAATTAATTTTTTGCTGTCATTTAGACTCTTTTGTGTAATAAAATTAATAAAATAAAGTACTAAAGTCCCCATACAACCTTTGCATCGTGTGACTAAAACAAAGCAGACAATAATATAGAGCTTAAGAAAAGACAAACAGCTGTAACGTAAGTGAATGTGGCAAGAATTCGTTGATTTCCCGTGTCAGCATGTAAAAGTATCACAACAGAGAGGGGAATTAGTGTTCGAAATATCGCCTGCCACAGTACGTGCACGGGAACGCACGGTGATGCAACGTGTGATTTACAGATGAGAGTCTAGTGCGTCCGACGTCTAATTGTCGTAAGTGAATTGCAGCGAACTGCTTACCTCGCGTCTCGTAGACATTGCCTCAGTTGGTTTCTTCTCCGTCGGTTACGAGCTCTTAACGCCTGTGCATTGCACAGTATCCGACAGTGCATAATAATATGACAAGGGGATAGGTTCAAGTGCTAAGCATAAAGAGAGTCGTAAAATGTTAGGATGTCAACTAATTTTGTTTTATTTCGCCAATCACAAAATCAGTACAGCGATTTCTAGACCCAATCAATCTATCGTTTATATTCATAACAATCTTCCCTGTAATTAATCATTAGTTCCCGAGCACCGTGAAATTCACGATTTTAGAATCAACTCGAGACCGCATAAATGTGTTTTCTGGGGCAACGCCAACATTTAATTCCGTCTTTTTGCGGTGTCGCGCTTCACTGACCAGTTCCCGTGTCGCCGCCTCTAGAACCGATTGTGGCCGGCCTTGGATTAACACAACACCGCACAAGTCCGTCATCCGGGGCAATTTTCCAACAAACTGTTCCGTCTTTACACGAGGTCAGATTTTATATGCAGATTCATGCATTGCCTCCTCGGAAACCGTTCGTAGACTGAGAGTGAGTTTTCTTCGCAGTTTGGCGGCTGCCCTCTCAGGGCGCACCTGAGATTGGTCCATCATTTTCGTCAGTAATCACTGACAGTAAGAAAAATGTGTAATTAGCATTTCCTGATGAAATAAGTGATATCGAAATTATTGTTAACAAATTTTCAGTGCAAGACACATCATCACGGTTGGAGCTGTATATTAGTGTATAAACAGTGAATATAAGTAGTAATAGATTTGCTTTTGGCGGCCAGAGTTCTAGGTGAATCTTCATACCCACTCTCTGTTCCAGTACGATACGCCTCTTGGTCCCTCTATATGACCATCTGGCGCGGCGTTCGATGAGTTTGCCTTGTGATCCTGCCTACTCGCTAGACTCCTGTGACAAAATCTTCCTACATTTCGCATTAAATCATAGCAACGAAACGCAATAAACGAGGGCAGCGACGTGGAATAAACGTCACAAGGAGACGACGCCGCCATGATCAACGCCGAAACTTCTTTACCGAGAATCCTTGACGTTAACGCTCGGTTCCGTTGCTCGCTTGTGCGAATGCTGCCATTTTAAATGCGTTGTACGTACTTACTTATACTGGCCACACAAACCGCAGCCGGTTCTTAGCCTCACTCAGTCCAGCGTTCCGCCCTTTCCTGTCACCTGCATCTTCATCTCCCGGACCCAGTATCTGCATGTCTCCCATGGTATTGTCCTTCCATCACATCCTCGGCCGTCTCAGTGGTCTCCTTCCTTCAGCTTCTCCATCCATTACAGCCTTTACTACCGTGTTCTTCCCTCTCCTCCTCACACGTCCGTACAATCTTAGTCTCTTAATTTTCACACTCGCTACGACGTCAGGCAGTGTGTATAATTGTCCGAGTTCTCTGCTTTTTCCTTATTCTCCACTGTTCATTTTCTTTCACTCGTCCATGTATTTTTGTCAGTACTTTATTTTCAAAAGTTATGAGTTTTTTCTCTGTTTTCTTTGTCAGGGTCCATGTCTCACTTGCATAGCACACTATTGGTTTGGGTCTAATATATTTTTATTTTTGCCTGTCTAGATAGTAACTTCGATCTTATGATGTTGTGCATAGATCCTAGCTTGAATTCTTCTTATTATCTTTTGTTGTATGAGGTTTTTTTTTGGTTGATGTTGACACCGAGGTACGTGAACGTGTCTGTCTTTTGTATTGTTAGATCTCCGATGTTTAGATGGTTTGGTCCTAAATGACCTCTTCTTCCTACTAGTATGAACTTTGTTTTACTTTCATTTATACTTAGACCTACTTACATAGCTTCTTCCATTAGCACAGTCCCCATGTTCTCCAGGTCTTCCATGTTCTTTCCTGTCAGCACAATATCATCCGCAAAAGCCAGGACATTTACCTTTTTTCTTATGGTGACTCATGCACTTTCCCATGTTGCTCTCCTCAGGGTGTTGTTGAGGGCCAAATTGAACGGGGATGGCGATATAATATCTCCCTGTCTCTCTCTTGTTTTTACTTCAAATGCTTCTGAGATCTCCCCCTGTACTTTCACTCTACACTTTGGTTCCATCACACACATTTTAGTTAGCTTTGTCTGCTTGTCAGGTATCCCATACTCTGCCATTGCCCTCTACATTTCCTCTCTTACTATGCTTCCATATGTTTTGCTGAAATCTGTAAACAGGCAAAAGGTATGATGATTGTGGTCCCAGTTCTTATCTAATATTTGCCTTAGTGTGAATATCTGCGTTTTATAGTGTTTTTATGTTCTATACCGTTCCGTGACATCCGGTGTGGTGACTCAGACACGAAATCTTTCTACGCAATAAAACAAAATGTTTGGTGAAAGACTGGCTAGCTCGGCAGCCAAGTATTACTGCAGCAAAGAATTCAGTGGTCACGATCGTGTCTGGCGCTCAGTTCTGTTAGCCGGGCACATGTTCGCCAGGGGAAGACGTCAGGTGCCAATAGTCTGTCGACGGCAGTGCATTTTCGCGACGCTCTGAAAGCGACAGCGCCAGTCCCGCGTGAAGCGTTCTCTTTGAAAGCGGCTGCTTACTGAAACAGCCTGCGACTCGTTACGCCACGCCGTAATCTTAGAGCGGAGGCTCTCGACACACAGCAGGGATCGCAGGCTGAGGGCACAAGTGCTGTTGTGACTGCACTCTCGCCCGAGCTGCGCGGACCTCTCGAGCGAGTCTTGAAGGCGTCCTACGTCGTGGTCCCGTTCCCGTGCACTTTTAGACTGTTTACAAACGTTACGCAGTCTGCGCGATGGCAGGAGTGCTGTTGCATGGAGCAGCCCCTGCTTCGAGCAGGCTGACAAAATTCTCGTGCAAACATGTTAAGTGGGACGGCTCCAACAGCCGAGAGGATTTCTCTTTCGTTCTTACGTCTGGGACGACATTGCCAGCAGGGTTGCGTTAACTCTTAAACAAAACAAACCAGCGTGACTTTCATTTAATCGGTTTCGTACGTCTTAACCAATGAACAACGTGACGTATGGTATATCTTAACACTACACGTACCATTTTGAGATGTGTCTAAGCTGTAGCAGTTCAGGCACCGTTCAGAAACTCTTAGAGAGAGAGAGAGAGAGAGAGAGAGAGAGAGGGGGGGGGGGTAATTGAATCAGTTCCATGTGTGACTTGCCCTTGGATAAAAAAATAAAACTTTCTAAGGAGGAAACGGAAAAGCTTATTTATAAAAACCAGCGCGGTTGTACCTACTTCCCTCGTATGAACCACATTTGCCCTCTGGACGCTTCGTTTCACACACAACGCATAACACGATGATACATAACAGGGCACGTACAAGGTGATTCCGTGATCTAGTTACCAAGTTTCGAGGATGATGCAAAAGAATAAATGTATCAATATCAGTAAGGGTTTCTGTATCGCGAACTCACGATTAGAAAGTTATAAGTGAAAACCATTCTGATATCTCTGACCGCGGAATACAAGTACCGGTACTGTTGTTGCTAAGATTTCAGGGTAGGCAACTTTCAGAGGTGGTACCGTGGACCAAATCAAAATAAAAGTGTGGTAAACATCGGCTGTAAGACGAGTGCCTTAAGTGCTATGATACCTTGTTCACCACATGAGACGTGTTTCACACTAGCGAAGATGAACAAGTGATCATAGCTTCTTAGGTATGTTCTTTAGAGCACTTCTTTGCTGGACATTGTTTCTTGTCTTAGTCCATACAACCGCCTCTGAAAGTTGTATACACAACATTCTAAGGAAGAACAGTACCAGTTCATCTACACTACTGACCATTAAAATTGCTACACCAAGAAGAAATGCAGATGATAAACTGGTATTCATTGGACAAATATATTATACTAGAACTGACATGTGATTACATTTTCACGCAATTTGGGTGCATAGTTCCTGAGAAATCAGTACCCAGAACAACCACCTCTGGTCGTAATAACGTCTTGATACGCCTGGGCATTGAGTCAAACAGAGCTTGGATGGCGTGTACAGGTACAGCTGCCCATGCAGCAACACAATACTGGCGTATTGTGACCAGCCAGTTGCTCGGCCACCATTGACCAGACGTTTTCAATTGGTGAGAGATCTGGAGAATGCGCTGGCCAGGGCAGCAGTCGAACATTTTCTGTATCCAAAAGGCCCATACAGGACCTGCAACATGCGGTCGTGCATTATCCTGCTGAAATGTAGGGTTTCGCAGGGATCGAATGAAGGGTAGAGCCACGGGTCGTAACACATCTGAAATGTAACGTCCACTGTTTAAAGTGCCGTCCATGCAGACAAGAGGTGACCGAGACGTGTAACCAACGGCACCCCATACCATCACGCCGGGTAATACGCCAGTATGGCGATGACGAATACACGCTTCCAATGTGCGTTCACCGCGATGTCGCCAAACACGGATGCGACCATCACGATGCTGTAAACAGAACCTGGATTCATCCGAAAAATTGATGTTTTGCCATTCGTGCACCCACGTTCGTCGTTGAGTACACCATCGCAGACGTTCCTGTCTGTGATGCAGCGTCAAGCGTAACCGCAGCCACGGTTTCCGAGCTGATAGTCCATACCGCTGCAAACGTCGTCGAGCTGGTCGTGCAGATGGTTGTTGTCTTGCAAACGTCTCCATCTGTTGACAGGGATCGAGACGTGGCTGCACGATGCGTTACAGCCATGCGGATAAGATGCCTGTCATCTCGACTGCTAGTGATACGAGGCCGTTGGGATCCAGCACGGCGTTCCGTATCACCCTCCTGAACCTACCGATTCCATATTCTGCTAACAGTCATTGGATCTCGACCAACGCGAGCAGCAATGTCGCGATACGATAAACCGCAACCACGATAGGCTACAATCCGACCTTTATCAAAGTCGGAAACGTGATGGTACGCATTTCTCCTCCTTACACGAGGCATCACAACAACGTTTCACCAAGCAACGCCGGTCGACTGCTGTTTGTGTATGAGAAATCGTTTGGAAACTCTCCTCATGTCAGTACGTTGTACATGTCGCACCGACGCTGACCTTGTGCGAATGCTCTGAAAAGCTAATCATTTACATGTCACAGCATCTTCTTCCTGTCGGTTAAATTTCGCGTCTGTAACACGTCATCTTCGTGGTGTACCAATTGTAATGGCCTGTAGTGTATTCCCTTGTCAGAGGTATCAGAACGTTCCCGAACCACGGACTCTTACTTCAGATTGATACATTTATCTTTGTCCATCATCCTAGAAAGTTCGGAACATCATCACGGAAACACCCTGTGTATACATGCATTTATCGACCATAACTTTGACGCTCCGTAGCGCCGTTGGATGACGTTTCCTAGCACAGGTTCCCGTGTAAAATTTGCTCTACTGTGTCCCCTGCACAACCTCTAGAAACGTGCGACAAGAACCGGGAAACACCTTGCAGCAGTGTCTCGACTGTATCAACGGTTGCGGGATTTACTTCCAATGGCACGTAGGTTCCGTTGCGTAGCACTGGATTGTCAGGTGCCTCCGCAACGCTCGACGGTGCCTCTCCGTTAGGACATGAGGTCTGTGTGGTCTTGGTGTGGCTGTTGTTGTTTCTTCGTGTTTGCACTTCCCAGTCATATCACTAGCAATCGACGTGGGCAGCCGTAGAAGGGTTGAAATGTCCTCCATGGATTTGTTACTCAGCTGACCTGTAATGACTAGTCCACGTCCAGCAAGACGAATTCCACTGCTACCGCTGCTCTACTGACACAACACTAATCTCCGCCTGCTTTTGTCCTGGCGGTCCGCCTTTCGCAACACCTAATAGTCAATTCCTCATTACGTAGGGGTGTCTGGACAGTTTTGATAAGTAGCGCATCTTTTAAGGAATATCAGTTCTTATTAAAAGTAAGTATTTGGTACAGACGTGCAGAGTAGAACTCCATAAGCATCGGGTATAAATAGAGGCGCTCGCTACTAAATGCTGAGGGATATACAGGGTGTTTCAAAAATGACCGGCATATTTGAAACGGCAATAAAAACTAAACGAGCAGCGATAGAAATACACCGTTTGTTGCAATATGCTTGGGACAACAGTACATTTTCAGGCAGACAAACTTTCGAAATTACAGTAGTTACAATTTTCAACAACAGATGGCGCTGCGTTCTGGGAAACTCTATAGTACGATATTTTCCACATATCCACCATGCGTAGCAATAATATGGCGTAGTATCTGAATGAAATTACCCGAAACCTTTGACAACGTGTCTGGCGGAATGGCTTCACATGCAGATGAGATGTACTGCTTCAGCTGTTCAATTGTTTCTGGATTCTGGCGGTACACCTGGTCTTTCAAGTGTCCCCACAGAAAGAAGTCACAGGGGTTCATGTCTGGCGAATAGGGAGGCCAATCCACGCCGCCTCCTGTATGTTTCGGATAGCCCAAAGCAATCACACGATCATCGAAATATTCATTCAGGAAATTAAAGACGTCGGCCGTGCGATGTGGCCGGGCACCATCTTGCATAAACCACGAGGTGTTCGCAGTGTCGTCTAAGGCAGTTTGTACCGCCACAAATTCACGAAGAATGTCCAGATAGCGTGATGCAGTAATCGTTTCGGATCTGAAAAATGGGCCAATGATTCCTTTGGAAGAAATGGCGGCCCAGACCAGTACTTTTTGAGGATGCAGGGACGATGGGACTGCAACATGGGGCTTTTCGGTTCCCCATATGCGCCAGTTCTGTTTATTGACGAAGCTGTCCAGGTAAAAATAAGCTTCGTCAGTAAACCAAATGCTGCCCACATGCATATCGCCGTCATCAATCCTGTGCACTATATCGTTAGCGAATGTCTCTCGTGCAGCAATGGTAGCGGCGCTGAGGGGTTGCCGCGTTTGAATTTTGTACGGATAGAGGTGTAAACTCTGGCGCACGAGACGATACGTGGACGTTGGCGTCATTTGGACCGCAGCTGCAACACGGCGAACGGAAACCCGAGGCCGCTGTCGGATCACCTGCTGCACTAGCTGCGCGTTGCCCTCTGTGGTTGCCGTACGCGGTCGCCCTACCTTTCCGGCACGTTCATCCGTCACGTTCCCAGTCCATTGAAATTTTTCAAACAGATCCTTTATTGTATCGCTTTTCGGTCCTTTGGTTACATTAAACCTCCGTTGAAAACTTCGTCTTGTTGCAACAACACTGTGTTCTAGGCGGTGGAATTCCAACACCAGAAAAATCCTCTGTTCTAAGGAATAAACCATGTTGTCTACAGCACACTTGCACGTTGTGAACAGCACACGCTTACAGCAGAAAGACGACGTACAGAATGGCGCACCCACAGACTGCGTTATCTTCTATATCTTTCACGTCACTTGCAGTGCCATCTGTTGTTGAAAATTGTAACTACTGTAATTTCGAAAGTTTGTCCGCCTGAAAATGTACTGTTGTCCCAAGCTTATTGCAACAAACGGTGTATTTCTATCGCTGCTCGTTTAGTTTTTATTGCCGTTTCAAATATACCGGTCATTTTTGAAACACCCTGTAACTCCTAGCGACGCAAGGAACTGGTTTTCTTATTCAGGTTAAGCTTCGGTACACGGCGGCGGCGCGATCTTGCAACAGGTGGCGTGTTCTTGTATCGTGGAGTGGGAAAGGTTGCCTGCTACCCCGGTCGTTAGTCGGACCGCCGAGCGCAGCCACGTGCTGTGCAAACGGCTTGTGAGGCCGGTATTCCCACCACATCTATTCCCCTCTGGTTCCTGGCTCATATAAGGTTGTTCACATTTTGTGATTTACTTTGATACTACCAGACAACTGTCTGCTGTGGAAATACCTGTTGCGTTCTTGTCCGTCTGCAGCTGTGACCTGTTCGTTAACGCACGGCTCCAACGGAGCAAACTGCAGTTGCTGCAGTTTCAGGTCTCCAAGACTATTGACGTGCACGGGCGTTTTGTCTTGAAGTTCGGCTCTCTTCAGTTTGACCAAGACGTGCCCACTGTCTCTGCGTGGGAATGCGTTCTACTTTCTCATTAAGTAACGTTGACGTTTAACATCAATTGTCGTATCTCGGAACTAAATTTCAACATCGCATTGATGAAAAAGTCACATGTGAACGAGTCATAGTTGAAATTTCCAGTTGTAAGAATTAAATGCTACCCTAACTTTTGCCACTAATACCAGCAGTCAAGTTGAAATATTACGTCGCGTTCGCAGCAAGAGCTCAGTGCATGGAATAACAAACCAGTCTCCACAAATGTCAGTGGAGCGGTTCGCCATGGCCTTGCATTCGTACTTACGAGCCACGGCCAGTCTGTCCTTGTCCAATGGCAGCCGGCGTGTTTGCCGCAGCCTGTTTCCAAATGAGGAACCATCCAGTCTGAACCGCCGGCAGACTGAGAAATTTTTCTTTTACCAGTTGTAACCGCCAATTCACTTGTGATCCCTTGTGTAATAACTACGTCTTGACAACAGTAAGCAAAACAGTTTCTTTTGTTCACCATTTCCTATAACATGTGGACAACCGTGATCTGTATACCAGAATGACGACAGTGGAAATTTGTGCCGGGCCGGTCGCCTTGACATTAGGGTACTGGAGCACGTGTCACAGGACACACCCAAAGTATCCAGTGCCGTCAACCGTGCGCCTACATCCATTACGTATATTCGCGCACAGGGGAGACACTGTAACTGAAAGTCGCTTGCCCGGTGATACCGGATAAATACGATATTACAGTGCCTGTACATGTCCGAAGAAACATTGCATCGTAATTCTGAGCAACACAGACAATACACTATGATATTTCTTGTGCTTGTTTCGGTGCTGTTACACTATCAACGCTTTGCTTTTAATTTTCTGTGCGACACACGTAATACAGGATAAATATGCACGCAGGTTTGGGATTATTGTGAGCAGATTCACAGGACGAGTCCCACAACACACCTACCTTAACAGAAAACCTGGTTGTTCATGTAGCTCTGTCGTGTTCAGATGGTATTGTTTCACAGTTTATCATCTGCAAGTAGTTTGGACTTTTAAGATTTTTGTTTTACGTTGCTGTACTGTAATGAAATGAAAATGTACAATGAAACCTTTATTTTTTCAGCGAGGTTTTCTAGTTATTTATTGCTATTATTTTTCTTACTACTACTATTACTACTACTACCACGACCACCACCACCACCAATTGTGTATACTACAGTTTTTCACCGTAGTTGTTACCGAAAACTGAACCTGGTTGAGACTTTAAAAAAATTGATTTCTCAGGATCTATGCACCCAAATTGCGTGAAAATGTAATCACATGTCAGTTATAATATATTTGTCCAATGAATATCCGTTTATCATCTGCATTTCTTCTTGCTTTAGCAATTTTAATGGCCAGTGGTGTACAATAATTTTTTGCTCTTTTTAAAAATGATTCGTGATTCAGTAAAGCAGTTAGCGTATGATATATCAGTAATTTGTAAAATAGCGGGATACTGTCTGAGTCCATTACCAGTACTATGTATTTAGTTGTAACGATATGATCTCTGAGTGATGTTGCATGCCGGCCGGAGTGGCCGAGCGGTTCTAGGCGCTACAGTCTGGAACCGCGCGACCGCTACGGTCGCAGGTTCGACTCCTGCCTCGGGCATGGATGTTTGTGATGTCCTTAGGTTAGTTAGGTTTAAGTAGTTTTAAGTTCTAGGGGACTGATGACCACAGCAGTTGAGTCCCATAGTGCTGAGAGCCATTTGAACCATTTTTTGATGTTGCATATGGATACGTCATAAACAACCGTAGGCGCCTGCCAATAATGTTTATATACAAACAACTTAAGACACCAATCGAATTTTGAATGTATCAAGACAATCGTAGTGCAGTCAAGTAACCTTCGTTATACTAATGTAGGAATTACGTAAACATTTTTAAAATCAGTACTTACTGATAGAACTGATGATAATGTTAAATTATTTCTCGTTATTAATAATAATGTACGTCCTTATTACGTATTATGTCCAGGTCTGGCAGACGATGACATTGATGTCTAAACTAGTTCCAAAATAATAGTAATTTTAGCAGCTTGTGGTGGTTTTAAATAAAAAAGGCTGTTAGAGAGTTTATCGCGACGGAAAAGGTTGACAGCGTAAGAGGACGCGGGCAGAGGGCGCCTGCAGACCTCTCAGCTCGTGACACAACATTCGTCGTCTGCTCTTCACAGCTTCCCAAACTCAGATTACATCGCTGTGATTGCAGAAACGTCCAACATTTAGATCATAACAATCCACCAACGGACTCCTCGCAAACTCATTGGCTTCAAATAATCGCAGAACCTACAGTTGATTGCAAAATACGTGAATTTACTGATAATTTCACGGCTCTCTCCGGTAAACACGCTCCTGTCCCTGTAAGAAAAACGCCTCTTCCTGGGATGACAACCGCCTCAGGTCGAATGATGAACGACACGGATGCTGGCTACAGACGTCTCAAGACAAATCCCAAACCGAAGCGCTGTGAAGAATATAGAAAGCTACGAAGCAGGGTACAGCAACAGTGCTAGAATCAGGTGCGCTCGTTTCCTGTGTACCGCTGTATGACTCGTGCAGTTACGCTGGAAGAATTTTCGTAGTTTCGGTGTCGAAAATACAAAGTTTGAAACTGTTTTTCAGTTATTAGCTGACGAACTAACTTAATTTATTTTCAGCTTTAGTCAGTATCCGTGCTACAAAGAACTGTCGCTCTCAAGCGTCTCCAGACTACATAACTGTTCTGAACGCTGTGCACCTAAAACAAGAGAAAAGCAATTATGAGAATCTCTTCTTGAGCAGTAGGCAACGAAGATATTAGAATAACCATGTTGCAAATAGCTTAGTACCTGTACTCTCGTGGATGGAAAACAAACAATTCCTGATCTACACTTAATAGCTTGTGAATACTGACGAATGAGTATCTAACCTGCTGTATACAAAACGCTGCATTATATCGTCGCAATGAAATAAATTCAATTTATGGGACAAACATCAATCTGGCTCTCTCGAACTCCATACCAAAAACACTGCATTAATCAAACTAACTGATTGACACAAGACGTCAGCAAATGATAATACATTATCAGCTTTGACATACTTCACAGAAAACTACGAAACCTAAAATTTTCGGGTATCGTTTTGAAGTGGTATGAACGCTACTTGAAAAACAGACATCATCGTATTGTCTGTGGCCATGAAAAGTCGCATGGAGCATGTTATCTCAAAGACGCCACCAAGGACAGTTATGCGACCACTGTTCCCCTTATAAGACAATTCTTTCACTTTTTAGTCCTGTAAATATCATTTCTATGTCGACGACCCCCAGATTTACTTAAACGCAAGACTTAAGACGTCAATACAACCAGCGTCCAGATGACTAACGATCTTCTTCAGTGTTGACATGGAAGCAAAATACGGGGTTTGAACTAAATATGAAACATCTTCTTGGATTCATCGAGGACTCGGTACAGCGGATGACCAAACAGTATGAAGAACAAAAACCAAACAACAGCCGTCTTTCAATCAGGTCTTACTTATCTTTCTTTAAGCTACTAGTTCCGGCACTTCATTGCTTCCATCATCAGGCAAAGCTTGCTGCAATACAACAGGAGCCATCAAATAAATATCGATTCCCTGAATATTTTTCGGAAGTCAGACTTCAGAAAAATATTCACAGAATCCAGATTTATGTCATGGCTCCTGTTGTATTGCAGCAAGCTGTGTGGTAAATCAGTTTACAGTGTGTATGCTGGCCTGAGGTTGGCACCAGTGAAGTGGCAAAACTGGTAGCTTAACGAAAAATAAATAATGTCTGATTGAAATACACCTGTTGTTTGGTTTTATGTTCTACACAAACGAGAAAAGGTCTCATGTAACTTCTATGCCCTACAAGACGATCACATTCCAATACCACTTGATACAACAGTGGAGAACTTTGTTTTAACTCTGGATGAGCTCGTTAATTGGGTAGAAAATACTGTCGCCACATGAAGAGTTTCGCTTGCTCTCTAAAATTTTCGGAACACGTTTCGACCAGTGTGAAACGTAAACTTGTGCAGTCATTCGTTCTCCGTCAGCACTGAACGTAGATGCTTGTGTGCGTTACATCCGCAACAGCCTTCTGTATGACCATGTCTGTGTTTCGTCCATCCAGTTATGTTTTCTGCGGCCAGAGAAGTTACGCGACTACCACACGCACTGGTTACATCAACTGCTCCTCAGTGCTCAAGTGCATCCGAGGCTAAGTACTTGTCATCTCATTATAATCTAAACACCAGATCTCAGTCATCTAGTACCCTAGGCGTGGCCATCAATATAACAAAAACATTCCAAACTCCTTTTCTCTTCAAATGAGTTGACAGCCTCTGTTACAATTATATAATTGTATTCTTAATTGCATTACACGTTTCGCGCTGTTGGCGCGTTGTCAGACTGGAACAATAAGGAAATAATTACATCTCAGGCACATGATCGTAGCGAATAGTGGATCTATTATTGCTAAAAATTTCCTTGGTTGAGCGCTGAAAGCGTGAAGTATGGGACCCTGTCGTCACGTAAAACGACGTTGGAAAACACGCTTTTCATGTTCGAACTACAAACTAACGCAGGGTAACCACTAAAAGGAGGGAGAAAGATAAATAGCAAAAACATTTACTTGGCTCCAGAATGAGCACTTGCGCTCGAAAGGCAAAGGTCCCGAGTTCGAGTCTCGGTCGGGCACACAGTTTTAATCTGCCAGGAAGTTTCATTTACTTGGCTGGTTGGGTGATTTGGGAGATGGGACCAAACAGCGAGGTCATCGGTCCCACCTGGTTAGGCGACGATGGGGAAGGGAATCGGCCTTGTTCTTTCAAAGGAACCATCCCGGCATTTGCCTGTATAGTGAATTGGGAGTGGGGGTGAGGGTACGGCGGGTAAAATAATGAGTGATAATTATTGAAGTACATGAAAAAAGTAAATTAGTTATAAACTGATTCATTCAACTTGTAAACGTCAGTACAGATATTCGGATTTATGTTATGACATGTTCGGTATGCTTGCCGTCCTTGGCGATGACGTGGCGCAGACGAATAGCGTAATTCTGCATGACCCGCTGAAGTGTCGGAACATCGATGCTGTCGATGACCTCCTGAATGGCTGTTTTCAGCTCAGAACCTGTTACTGCTATACACCTTATCTTTAACATAGCCCTGTAAGGAGGAGTCGCATTTGTTCAGATCCGGAGAATATGCGACCAATCGAGACCCATGCCAGTGGCCTCTGGGTACCTCACAGCCAGAGTGTGTTCTCCAGAGAGACACTCCAGGACATCAAACACTCTCCTGCTTCGATGGAGTCGAGCTACAGCTCTCAAAAACCACATCTTGTTGAAATCAGGCTTAATATGGACAATGGGGATGAAATTATCTTCCAAACTCTTCACGTACCGTTCGGCAGTCTCCGTGCCGTCAAGGAGTTTCGCACCGATTATTCGGTGACTGGACGTTGCACACCAGTCACCCGTTGAGGGTGAAGAGATTTCTCTATCGTGAAATGCAGATTCTCAGAGCCCGAAATGCGCCAATTTTGCTTATTGACGAACCAATCGAGATAAAAGTGGGCTTCGTCGCTAAATCAAACGACACACTGAAACGTCCCCTTTGAACCATTATACATGATTGTGCTTAAACTGACACACAATATTTTTAGCGCAACGCAATCAATAATCCCTACAAAAGAATGGCCCTGACTAACATTAACCTATACCTATCACAAATCACTTACATCACAAAAATCTTCGTTACTCGAACTACTGCAATACAGCGAGCGCCACTACTGCCAGCTAAATAAAAGATTTTAACTACTGAAGGCACTAACTACTGATAGGCATAGTTAGCAAATTAAAGATTTTGATAGAGAACAAACAATGTATTTACCTTAATAGTGTTCAAAAGTCATAATATATATAGCAGTTCATGATATCCAGTCTTACAAATTTCAAAACTCCGCAATTTCTCTCCCCACATCCACCACTGCTGGCGGCTCACCTCCAACTGCGCAACGCTACGCGCTATTCACATCCAGCTGCCCAACACTACAATGGCAGACAACAATGCAAACTAGCCACAGAGTGCACACAGCACAGCCAGTGATTTTCATACAGAGCGCTACGTAACGTTGCCAATAAGAAAACATAAACAGCCTACTTACATAGCCCCCATGCTCCCCACAAAAAATTTTACAAATTGTTTTGGGCAGTGGCCAATAATGATTTGATAAAATTTTTCATAATTACAATAACAAAGATATCAAATGCACACACTTATTGATACAATGTTGGTCATAAGCTAAAATTTTCTCACAGTCCATAAAGACAGTCCTGATCATTCATCACAGTAAAATTGCAGTGTTTTTCTCAAAGTCTGAGCAGTGAAAGAGAATGCACACGGAAGTAGTGGATTTCCATGCAATCTTGAAGAAGTAGTGTTGTCCTTCCAACGGAAAGGCAGTGCTGACGTTTGACATGCAAACAGGTAATGGGCCACAACAGAACAAACCCACCGCAGAGTCAGTCGAAGTTTTGAAGAATATTGGTAGGTAGGTCATCACAGAGTAGACCCACTGTAGTCCTGGTAGAGATTATGGTATTGGTGGGCCATCAAAGATGCAATAGTCGTTGTAGAGATAATGGTATTGGTGGGCCATCAAACGTGCAGACCCACTGTAGTCCTTGCAGAGATGGCCAGCAGCAATCTGTTGCAACTGTGCAGGTGCACAGTCACCATCGAACAGTCTTGTGGAGAATATAGCAAGTCCGTAAACCACCACTTGTGCACTCACAAAGTTTTTTTTTTAATTGTCCTTAGAACCAGCAATGCTGTTAACCAGTCCCTTGCTGAATTATTAACACACGTGCAAACACTATCAGTCCCTACCTCTCACATATTGTCCATATACTATGACCAACA
This sequence comes from Schistocerca cancellata, assembly GCF_023864275.1. NCBI lineage: Eukaryota > Metazoa > Arthropoda > Insecta > Orthoptera > Acrididae > Schistocerca > Schistocerca cancellata. Next base: position 15,070,770 of record NC_064634.1, read on the forward strand.
GAAACGTGTGCAGTGAAATGTAACTTACAAGTTACTTAATTTGATGAACTGGTGTCAATTACAATTTTATAACATAAGAATACAATGACAAAGGTACAAAATACATCATTAAAGAACATAACAATACAGATAACATTTGTAGCAAAACAGGCTTTACAAAAGAATAGAAATAAACATGCACATCAGTGTTACAAAAATTATGACATAAGTACATACATAAAAGATCAGAATAACTTTTGAAACATCAACTTCACGCATGAGCATTAAAACAGAACAGAATAAATAATGTCTAAACATCTTTATGAAGAAAATAACATAGTATTTGAAAAATTCTACAACATAAATCTTATTAGCTAAACACATAAAGACAGGAAAAAGACAAATACGCAAGGGTACATAAACACATAGCGGAATAATACAAAAGGAAAGACAAGGTTCGTTTTCAGTGTAACATTTGGTACTGCTGTCCAACCCAAAACTTCATTCCATAGATATTTCCTCTTATTTCAACATTTGTTTCCACCAAAAAAAATCCTATCCAAGCATGCTTTCTGTATTCTGTTCACATCCTCTTTCAAAAATAGTTTTTCTCCACTGTACACTACTTATGTGGCCAAACCATTTTCTTATAGCTTCTCAATGCATTTCTTCCAATTCATCATAGTTAGTTTCTTATATGGTCTACCCCCTCCTAAGCTAACTTAAATCTACTGAACTCAGATGCTAAACTAAGGGACGAGGCAATGCAGCAGCACAAAACAATTAACACAAGCAGCAATGACAAAAAAAATGCAAATTGACAAAGCAAGCAGCATTATAGAAATTAGCAAAGAAATACAACTAATATGAGGCAATGAGCAGCAACAAGAAAAATAAATCAGTAGTAAAACTGGCTTAACAGAGTAATACAAAGTGAAATTTAGTAGCACTATGCCTGGAAAACAGCAGCAGCAAATGCAATAACTAATATCTAAACATGACAAAGCTCAAGCAGAAAGAATATTACAGTAAAGATGACCATGTCTAATACCTATGTCATATCTTAACACTAGAGTGATGCATCACCTTGACTTACTCTAGCAGATAAGTTACCAAACTGTTAAAAAATTATTTTTGCAATTCCTGTGAAGGGAAAGGTCTATTTGTGCTCTCTTTTCTACGAAAGTACATCATGAAATTTTTCTTTACTGGGTCTGTAGACAGAAAATAGTGATATTAGTACATCTATTAAATTTTATTTTAACTAATGCTGCAGTGCAGCTAGAAACTAGATATTAAACAAAATGAGCAATCTCTCAACTAAAAAGACAATGGATGTAAAATGTTTCTCATCATTTCATTAGGCATTTTAGTAAATATCATAAATTAAGAGCTCCACAGTGTAATCATATGTTTTCAAGTTAGAGCGTGTCGTATTTGCGATGCTTTCTACAAAGGAATGTCAATAGCGAGGATAATGGCCCCTTTTTTTTTTCTCTACCTGTGCCTCTGAAAGGCACACACTAATGGCCTTTTTCCAGGTGACTGTTGGGCAGCTGGGTGCCCACGACTCATTACGTGAAGGTGGTCACTTAACTTTCTTACTGAAATATTTACGACATCAGTTTGCATTACAGTGACAGCCTCATATAAAAAATTTTACAGATCGAGAATTTGCGTTGCAAATGTGTAGAAACAAAATCCTATGAATATAACAGTGTGCAAAAAATTTTCACCTGCGTTGTGATTTACACACATTTCATAACTCTTTAAGTACGATTCTTGGTTTCCAACATCCTTTTTCACAAGTCAGAGTCCCTAACCACTACTCATTAATCCTTACATTATTACGCATATAAATATTTGTCGACACTTCTTAAATATTTCATCTTAATAAATACGTAGCATAATCAAATTTCTCATATAACATCAGCTTATTGATCATAAACATACCTCAACAGCATGATACACATCGTCGTCGTAAAAATAACATCATAACACCTCAGTCACTTCTCAAAAACGTCTTAGCTTTCTGCAATAATGTCAAAACCTAAAAAAAATTCTCTGCTCATTTCAATAGTGTCATCTACCTCAAACGTACTTTAAAATCATGCTCCCATACCAAATACATCATTCAAAGCTCTCATAGTATCACAATGATTCCAAAAAAATATGAACCATTCACAAAGTACAGACAAAATACAATTTCGTAAGCGTGAAGCTATCCAACGGTGTAATTACGTAAACATCTGTCACTGATGTAGTAAAATAAATGTTTGTCTCTCTTAGTTAAATGATCAGATAGCTGTGTATTTGTGTGTTAGAGAAATATGGTACCGATGTGTAAAGTTGTATAAGCAAATACCATATTAGCTAGGGCTCCTTGTGCTTGCCAAACACATGGTACACAAAGTAAGCATGTACCCCCCTGAGGATTAATGTAATTCTACCCTCAGGTGTTACAGATTACAGCAATGGAATGAAATGTATCACGGAAAACCTTTGTATCTTTGTAATTCAAAAATCTTTAAAAATAAATGTTTTAAGTACAAAATTAATCACTCAAATACGTGCACTGTAGCGCTAAACTGTGCGTCTTGTTGTAAGATAATCTCTGTGGAAGTGTCGTAGTTATCATCCTCTGTAAGCAAAGTTCTGCTGAAATCAATGTACTTACCTCATCATAAACGAAAGTGCAATGCTTTGCGTATAGATATGGTAGTTATTATGTACCTTACTGTGATCAAGAAAGTACTATAATGTAACGTATTGTTGTGCTACGAAAAAGGCTGTCTCATTGTAGCTATACCACAAAAGTTACTACTAAAACATGTTTTCCTTTCCAGAAGAATTCAGAAAAACTGTGCAGATATAAAACAGATACAGCACAAAAGCAATAATGTAATCGTGTAGCTGTCAAATAAACCACTGTGTCATGTGGTATCTCTCAAAAAGTACTTTAAATCCAGCATGTATTTTCAAGTAAACCAAAATGTTGCATTAAAATCTCTTTAGCAGTACCAGTATATGTTCTAAGTATGTAAGCCTGTTATGTAATCCTGTTACGTAATCGTGCAACTAACAAGTAAGAATGTACAAATAACAACACTGTGTCGTCTGTTCACTATAACAATGCATTCGTAATTTCTGTTTAAAAATGTTCCCTAGGTTCTAGACTGGATAGTTAACACCAAAACATTGTTGCATGTTAACAGTTTCTCAGTGTGACAAATTGTACTAGTAGTGTGAAGTAAAAAATTTTATGGCATAGGCTAAGTTAAAAAGCAGATTATCTTTCAATAAACGGTTTTACATGTGAAATGTGGTGCAATCTTTTACCCTTTCTAGTGCGCAGAGTTTCAACTTCAAAGCAATTATCATGTTGCGTACGTCGGTAAGGAATGCTAGAATTTGCTCAAGGTTAGCGTCTATGTTATTTTTCTCTGAGCCAGCCGGCGCACGTGGCTGCCTGCGGTGCAAGTCATTGTCTGCTATCTCTTTGTTGGCGTGCGTCGCTATTGGGGTTAAGAGCCCTAACTTCTACAAATTCACCATTTATCGAGAGTGCCCTGCTCTGTTTGAATCCCGCCACTTACCATAAAATTCAGGTCTGTCGTTATGATTATATCGTCTGTCGTCATGTCGGTAGATTCCATAATTTCTTTCTTCTCGGTCATGTGGTGGAGAATTTCTCCCTGAATCGTAACTGCGCGCTGAACTGTTGCGTCTGAAGTTATTCTGTCTCCCCTGATAATAATTGGTTTGGTTCCCATATTGTCTATGGTTATCTCTGTCATACTCATTACTACGGAAGTGCGATCTTTCTCTGTAATTATTATTCTGCCAACGGTTGTCATACGGGTGGTGTCTGTTTTGGTCACGATTGACGTTGTAAGAATAGCCTTGTCGTGTATTATTTCTGTCATCGCAGAATTGTGACAGATGTGACCTGTAATTGTTGTGTTCCTGTTTTCGCGTCCTGCGATTGTCAGTGTCAATTTCCAATTCTTGTAACAGTCCCTGAAAAGCTTCAATGTCGTCTTTGCAACGTCCTGCCAAAATAGTATGTCGTAAATGTTCAGGCAGTTTGATTAAGCAAATGCGGATGAGTTCTGAGGGGCTATATGGGTTTGACAGGTACTGATTCTTGTGCAACATGTCTTCAAAATATTTGACAAGACTGGAAAATTCAGATTGTTCAAAGTGTTTCATCATCATGATGCTATGTTTTACTCGGTCTTGTGTAGCTTGTGACCAATATGCTGAGAGGAACGCATGGTAAAATTCTCCTTCACTGTGACAATCGTGAATGACCGATCACATTCTTACAGCTGGTTCATTCTCTAAGTAGCCACACACAAATTCTAACCTGTGCTCCAATGACCAGTTGGGAGGAAAACAATGATAGAATTGATGAAGCCACGCTTGCGGATGAATGTCGTTGCCAGAATTCTTGAATGTTTTGAATTTACGTGTAGTAATAACAGCTTATGGTCCAAATCATCATGTCGGCGAGTGGCATGTCGGTCATTATTACGTCGTTTCGGCGGTTCCATCTCAAAAATCGGCAATTTCTTTCATAATTTCCGAAATGCGCTGTGTTATTATTTTGTGGCTGTTCCGTATTTCTATGTCCCTCTTCCCGTGTTGGAGCACGAGTGTCCTCTGAAATATTGTTGTATTACTTGTGCCAACTGATCTTGTACTTCCCGGATTTCTCTTTTGTATTGCGTATTAATTTGATTCTGATTTTGTTTGAATTTCCTAATTTTTTCGCACTCTTCTGTGTCATTAAAGACTACCGGTTTTGTGTCATTCAGATTATCATCTACTTTCGTAGATAAATTATTTAGCTGATCCGAAAGTTCAACTACTTTCTCTGATAATGAACTAATTTCCTCCATGTGTCTTTCCGAACCAATTTTCAGAGTATCTACTTTGTCCTTTAAGTTTTCCTGAGTTCTTGCAAATTGCGTAACCGAATCGGTAGATGCAACTGAGTCAATTTTAGCTTGCAAGGTCTCATGATTTTCATGAACAATAGTTTGCAGTTCTTTTATGGCTGCTTCGTGATTCTGTAATGCATTTTCATGCCGCGAAAAAATAGGTGGAAAATGCTCACAAATTTGTGTTTTTACGTTATTACAGACTTTTTGACATTTCGATTCAATGTTATGTAACTCAGTAGTTAAATCTTCACGTGTTTGTTCAAGCGTGGTGTCTAACTGCCGAAGGTTCTGTTCCATTGTGTCTAACTGTTGCTGTGTTTGTCTCTGATTTTGTTCCATTGTGTCTAACTTTTGAAGATTTTGTCCCATTTGTTGCATTAATTGTAATAACAATGCACTGGTGTATGAAACATGTTCCTCAGTGATATTCGGCAATGCATTTGAACCGGCAATATTCGCATTTTGAAAATCAGGAAATGTGTCTTGACTTATTTGAGAAAACGGCGAGGACGCAAAACCTGAATCTACAGTATTTGCAGGATTGTGTCCTGTCATTTCGGATTCCTGAGGCAAGCTGTTGCCGACCGATCGATCGATAATACTTCCCTGTTCACTAATTGTTTCACTGCCTACACCATTATTTGCAGCCCGCTCCATTTCCCTATGCACAATTACCAAATTACTAGCTTGAACATCAGTTAATTCATTACACGGTGGCGCTAACACACTGCTTTCGTCTTCGCTGTCATTTCTCAGTTTACTTTGGAGCCTAGTATTATGTTTTTCACACGCCATTATTGTATTACAATATTTCACACGACAACACAGAAAAGCACAATTTGAAGAGTAAAATAAGAGAACACATTAACATAGCATTGAAAATAATATCTCGTTAATTGCAAGCGCAGCTGCGAAATACTTGATGGAAATCTACATACATGCCACAACTGTTTTACTGTACCACAATGAAAAACTACAACTACTAAGGAAATTCTCTCTATAATTACGCGCTAGCAATAAACAGTAGCTACACTAAATACAGAAACTTCAAGGAAAAAATCAGAAGATTCCAGTGAGGTATCCTCGGCTAAAGGTCGACATATGAAACGTCCCCTTTGAACCATTATACATGATTGTGCTTAAACTGACACACAATATTTTTTAGCGCAACACAATCTGAGTTTCAATAATCGCTACAAAAGGATGGACATCATTTCAGATGATGACAGCAAGTCCACGCGATGACATCAGTCCTCCTCCGTGTATGGTGTGAAACGTCCCCTTTAATTTATACACGACTGTGCTTAACCTGACACACAATATTATTTAGCGCAACGCAATCTGACTATCAAAGATCCCTGCAAAAGAATGGCCCTGACTAACATTAACCTATACCTTTCACAAATCACTTACCTCACAAAAATCTTCGTTAGTCGAACTACTGTAATAGAGTGAGCGCCACTACTGCCAGCTAAATAAAAGATTTTAACTACTGAAGGCACTAACTACTGATAGGCATAGTTAGCAAGTGAAAGATTTTAATAGAGAACAAACAATGCATTTACCTTAATAGTGTTCAAAAGTCATAATATATATATCAGTTCATGATATCCAGTCTTACAAATGTACTGTTTCTGATGGACACACGTCCAGATCATCCGCTCTAAAAAATCCGCCATCTCACTTCGCCACATCCACCACTGCTGGCGGCTGACCTCCAACTGCACAATGCTACGCACTGTTAACATCCAGCTGCCCAACACTACAATAGCCAACAAGAATGCAAACCAGCCACAGACTGCACACAGCACAGCCAGTGATTTTCATACAGAGCGCTACGTGGCGTTACCAATAAAAAAACCTAAACAGCCTACTTACAACACCGCTTACTTATTCCCGTCACGCCCCGCGGCCAATCAGGCAGTTTGAACGGCCTAATGCAAACTGTACAGAAGTTATGAAGATTTTATTTCATATATTTCGTTTATTGTTACCCTGTATGAAGGTAATAATAAAGAGGTGTCACGGTAATTAAAATTCACCGTAGCAGAAGAAAGGCCGGTGCAGCGGTATCTACGGCTTTACAACCATCAAGGTGAGTGAGGTGGGCTGCAGTGGCTTGGCCGGCCGTGAACACAAAAGCGGTGCAGCAAGGTTACGGCCAGTGACAGCGACTGCGTGAGGTGAGGCCGGCAAGGTCGTGCCGCTTGAGCGGCGGGAATGTAACAGCAGTGCAGGGAAATGTTGAGGAAAGGGGGGAGTAAAAAACAGGGAGCAGGTTAAATATTCGGAAAACATTACACTGACGGGACAGAATCACGGAATAGCGATATGCACGTTAGAGACGGCGGTAGTATTCCTTACACAAGGTATAAAAGGGAAGTACATTGGCGGATCTCTCACTTGCGCTCAGTTGCTTCATGGGAAAACGTTTCCGACGTGATTACGGCTACACGACGGGAATTACCAGACTTTGTACGCGGAATGGTAATTGCAACTACACGCACGGCACGTTCCATTTCGGAAAACGTAAGGGAATTAAATATTCTGACATCCGCGAAATCAAGAGCGTAAAGAGATTTCAGGCATAAGATCTCACCACAGACTGACGGCTTTCACTAAGTGGCCGTCAACAGTGGCGTTTGCGTGGAGTTGTCAGTGCTATCAGACAAGCAACAGCCCGTGAAATACCAGCAGAAATCAATGTGGGACGTTGACGAACGTATCCGTTGGGACAGTGCGGCGAAATCTGGCGTTAATGGGATGTGGCAGCAGACGACCGACGCGAGGGCCTTTGCTGACGGCACGACGTCGTCCCTCTTCCCGTGGCTTGGACGTCCTCCTCACGCCCTTCTCGGCGGGAGGAGGTAGTTTTGGCCCGGTTAAGAATTGGGCACTGCCGGTTCAGCCATCGCCATCTGCTGACGGCTGCGCCGGCGCCGTTCTGCCCATGTGGGCACTTGCTGACGGTTCGACACATTTTAATGTCCTGTCCAGATTTTAACACACTGCGTCTAGATCTTAACCTGCCAAGTACTTTCGATGCCATTTTAGCGGATGACCCACGAGCAGCTGCTCGTGTTCTTCGTTTTATCAATTTGACAAACCTCTCTAAGGACATTTGATGATGCTGTTTTTTAATCCTATGCCTGTCAGTCTGTCTTTTATCGTGTTTTCCCTTTTAGTTGTTGTTGTCAACTTGTGCCTCGCGGTGCATTCTTAGAGTAGTCAGGGCGCTAATGACCATTGACGTTGTGCGCCCTAAAACCACAAAAAAAAAAAGAACGACGTCGCCGGCAGCGCCTCTGCTGGGCTCGTGACCACGTCGGTTGGACCCTAGACGACTGGAAAACCGTCGCCTGGTCAGATGAGTCCAGATTTCAGTTGGTAAGAGCTGGTGATAGGATTAGTGTGTGGCGCACACCATACGAAGCCGTGGACTCAAATTGTCAACAAGACACTGTGCAAGCTGGTGGCGGTTACGTGATGATGTGGAATGTGTTTGCATGGAATGGGTCCTCTAATCGCACTGAACCGATCACTGACTGGAAATTGTGACTGCAAATTGTTACGTTCGTCTCCTATGTGACCATTTGCAGCTGTTCGTGGATTCATGTGACAAAACAACGACGGAATTTTGTGGATGACAGAGCGCCTTTTCACTGTCCACAATTGTTCGTAATTGGTGTGAAGAACGTTTTGGTCGATTGGAGCGAATGATTTGGGCAACCGGACCGCCCGACATGAATCCCATCGAACATTTATGGGACATAATCGAGAGAAAAGTTCGTGCACAAAATCTTGCACCGCCAACACTTTCGCAATTATGGACGGCTTTAAGGAAGCATGGCTCAATATTTCTGCAGGAGACTGTCTAGCTGCTGCAGTACGCCGGGCAAAATGAGTCCCCACAAGACATTAGAAGGTATCTCATGACTCTTGTCACCTCAGTGTATGTATTAATAAGAAATAGTAGGAAAAGAGGGGGGGGAGATAGAAGAGGCCATGGTGCCACTTGAAGTTTGTGTAAGACAGACGGTAATGTTATAGCAAAGGACGGGGATTCTTGTTGTGCTGTTATAGGAAATTTTTGACTTGGTGTGAATGGAAAGAAAGGTGGCATAATCGTTGAAAGAAAAGGAGGAAGAAACAGGGTTTAGCAAGGAAATAGGATAAGATGGAGGGGTAAGCGTGGATGCTAGTTGGAAGAGCAGGAGCAGGGATTGGAAACAAGGTGGATAATGTAGTATCGAAGAAAGATTGATTTTTTTTGTAGTGGTGCTGTTCTTCAGACCGTCTCACGAACTTGGAAATTTCTAATTCTTCCAGAAGTGATACCTTTTTCTCTTGGAGTCATAGTAGAGGATTTGCAACTTACTTACAGGTGGGCGGCCGGTGTGGCCGTGCGGTTTAGACGCTTCAGTCTGGAACCGCGTCACCGCTACGGTCGCGGGTTCGAATCCTGCCTCGGGCATGGATGTTTGTGATGTCCTTAGGTTAGTTAGTTTTAATTAGTTCTAAGTTCTAGGGGACTGATGACCTCAGAAGTTAAGTCGCATACTGCTCAGAACCATTTGAACCATTTTGAACTTACAGGTGGATGAATACTTGGTTCTTTTGAGATGATCGGAAAAGGCCTATTTCTTTTCGACGGTGCTGCTGCTGTTTAAGAGGTCTACTTGAAATCTAAGTCTTAAGGGCTCGTCCAGTTTGACCAGTCTATCATGAGGGTCACAGTGAGCGAACGTTCTTCTACATCCCGGAGCGAGATTACGGGTCCTTCAATAATCGTTCGTTATGACAGTAAGTTATCTTAAATCTGTCTTCACTTGGTGTACTGACTATACAATAAAAACCTAAAAACAGCACCTCCCTCGATCTCGAAGGCCAGTACTTGTGAGTCCATATATGCTTCCTTCGCTTTAGTAGGAGACCTTTCTCATGGACTTGCCGCCCTTCCTAACGGTCATCACAATTAACAATAAAGTCCCATATCTTCGTTCCCCCTCCCCCACTACTGCCCCGCCCCTTCCCTCCCTCTTATCCCATTTCGTTATAGAAACCAAATCCTCCGCCCCCCCTCCCCTTTTCTTTCAGACTTTTGGCACATTTCTTTCCATTCTTACCAGGTTAAAATTTTCCTCCAGTACCACTTTCCTTTGTTATGACATTACACTCTATCTTTCACGAACTTGACGTCGTACCCTGTCCTCTTTTACCCCCACCCGCTTTTTCTGTTCCTTCATATTAATACATACACTGAGACGACGAAAGACATGGTATGTCTCCCAGTACGGCGTCGGACCTCCTTTTGCCCAGCGTAGTGTAACAACTCGACACGGCATGCACTCAGCAAGTCGTTGGAGGTCCCCTGCAGAAATATTGAGCCGTTCTGCCTCTATACCCGTCCCTAAATGCTAAAGTGTTGCCCGTGTAGAATTTTGTGTACGGCCAGAACTCTGGATTATGCTCCATAAATGTTCGATATAAATGCTCCATATAAACACCACCAGCTTGCATAGAGCCTTGTTAACAACTTGGGTCCAAGGATTCGTGGGTCTGCGCCACATTCAAACCCTACCATCAGGTCTTACCAACTGAATTCTGGACTCATCTGACCAGGTCACGGTTTTCCATTCGCATAGGTTCAAAATGGTTCAAATGGTTCTGAGCACTATGCGACTTAACTTCTGAGGTCATCAGTCCCCTAGAACTTAGAACTACTTAAACCTAACTAACCTAAGGACATCACACACATCCATGCCCGAGGCAGGATTCGAACCTGCGACCGTAGCGGTCGCTCGGCTCCAGACTGCAGCGCCCAGAACCGCACGGCCACTCCGGCCGGCCATTCGCATAGGGTCTAATCTATATGCTCACGAGCCGAAGAGAATCGCTGCAGGCGATGTCGTGTTCTTAGCAAAGGCACTTGCTTTACTCGTATGCTGCCATAGGCCGTCAACGCCAAATTTCGCTTCACTGTTCTAAGAGATACGTTCGTCGTACGTCCAACATTGATTTCTGCGGTTATGTCAAGCACTAACAATTCTACGCAAACGCCGATGCTCTCGGTCGTTTAGTCAATACCGTAGGCCGCTGCGTTGTCCGTGGTGAGAGGGTATGCCTGAAATGTGCTATTCTTGGCACACTGTCAAATGCAGAATATTGAATTCCTTAACGATTTCCGATACGGAATGTCCGATGCGTCTAGCTCCGACTGCCATTGCGCGTTCAAAGCCTGTCAACTCCCGTCGTGCGGCCACAATCACGTCGGAAACCGTTTCACGTGAATCACCAGAGTAAAAACGGCAGCTCCGCCGATGCACTGCCCTTTTGTACTTTGTGTACGCGATGCTACCGCCCTCTTTGTATGTACATATCGCCGTCCCATTACGTCCGTCGCCTAAGCGTAATGTTCCCCGTATGTTTAAGCTCCTCGCTTGTTTCCTCCTCCCCCCCCCTCCCGCGCCATTCCCGTGAGCGGTACTTACAGGATGTTTCAAAAATGACCGGTATATTTGAAACGGCAATAAAAACTAAACGAGCAGCGATAGAAATATACCGTTTGTTGCAATATGCTTGGGACAACAGTACATTTTCAGGCGGACAAACTTTCGAAATTACAGTAGTTACAATTTTCAACAACAGATGGCGCTGCGTTCTGGGAAACTCTATAGTACGATATTGTCCACATATCCACCATGCGTAGCAATAATATGGCGTAGTCTCTGAATGAAATTACCCGAAACCTTTGACAACGTGTCTGGCGGAATGGCTTCACATGCAGATGAGATGTACTGCTTCAGCTGTTCAATTGTTTCTGGATTCTGGCGGTACACCTGGTCTTTCAAGTGTCCCCACAGAAAGAAGTCACAGGGGTTCATGTCTGGCGAATAGGGAGGCCAATCCACGCCGCCTCCTGTATGTTTCGGATAGCCCAAAGCAATCACACGATCATCGAAATATTCATTCAGGAAATTAAAGACGTCGGCCATGCGATGTGGCCGGGCACCATCTTACATAAACCACGAGGTGTTCGCAGTGTCGTCTTATGCAGTTTGTACCGCCACAAATTCACGAAGAATGTCCAGATAGCGTGATGCAGTAATCGTTTCGGATCTGAAAAATGGGCCAATGATTGCTTTGGAAGAAATGGCGGCCCAGACCAGTACTTTTTGAGGATGCAGGGACGATGGGACTGCAACATGGGGCTTTTCGGTTCCCCATATGCGCCAGTTCTGTTTATTGACGAAGCCGTCCAGGTAAAAATAAGCTTCGTCAGTAAACCAAATGCTGCCCACATGCATATCGCCGTCATCAATCCTGTGCACTGTATCGTTAGCGAATGTCTCTCGTGCAGCAATGGTAGCGGCGCTGAGGGGTTGCCGTGTTTGAATTTTGTGTGGATAGAGGTGTAAACTCTGGCGCATGAGACGATACGTGGACGTTGGCGTCATTTGGACCGCAGCTGCAACACGGCGAACGGAAACCCGAGGCCGCTGTCGGATCACCTGCTGCACTAGCTGCGCGTTGCCCTCCGTGGTTGCCGTACGCGGTCGCCCTACCTTTCCAGCACGTTCATCCGTCACGTTCCCAGTCCGTTGAAATTTTTCAAACAGATCCTTTATTGTATCGCTTTTCGGTCCTCTGGTTACATTAAACCTCCGTTGAAAACTTCGTCTTGTTGCAACAACACTGTGTTCTAGGCGGTGGAATTCCAACACCAGAAAAATCCTCTGTTCTAAGGAATAAACCATGCTGTCTACAGCACACTTGCACGTTGTGAACAGCACACGCTTACAGCAGAAAGACGACGTACAGAATGGCGCACCCACAGACTGCGTTGTCTTCTATATGTTTCACATCACTTGCAGCGCCATCTGTTGTTGAAAATTGTAACTACTGTAATTTCGAAAGTTTGTCCGCCTGAAAATGTACTGTTGTCCCAAGCATATTGCAACAAACAGTGTATTTCTATCGCTGCTCGTTTAGTTTTTATTGCCGTTTCAAATATACCGGTCTTTTTGAAACACCCTGTATATTTCCTATGCGTCAGTGCCGCCACTGTACTGGCCCCGAACTCACGCTAGTTACTATCCCGTAAGCTCGCTACAGAACAACTGTGTTTAAGATTGACGAGGGCACTGCAGTTTCACCTCATTCGCCTTAGTGGTTGATAACGTGTAGCTACTGCTGTACCGGCTCATCCTTCTGCTGTAGTGAATTGTAATTACCGTGAAACCACCTTATTGTTACTTTCACCCTTTATCCACCGTCACCACCCATCTCATTATACCTAAATGTTTTTGCTATTTATTTTCTTCGCTTCTTTTAGGGTTCCCCAGCGTTAACTTGTAGTTCATGAAAACGTGTTTTCCAACAGGGCCCCACAGTTCACGCTTTCAGCGATCAATCAGATAAGTCTTTGAAGTTTGTTTACTCACCTTTTAGCAGTATTTGATTCGCTATTCGCTAGGTTCACGTGTCTGACCAGTAGTTATTTCATTATTGTTAGAGTCTGATAATGCGCTAAGGGCAGGAAACGAGTAATTGGAAACAATTACATAATTGCGACAGATACTTTCACTGATCTGTCAATCAGCTACTGTTGCTACATCTGCCATAATGAAATGTAATGGAATATCCTTATATGTTGCTATTGTCCGCATCTGGGACAAGTTACCCTTCACTCTGTGCCCAGTTGAATGCCCTGTTGTTTTACTTCTGTCTGCCTCATAGCTTTTACCCAAAAATTTAGGTATGTGACCTGTCTACCTCTGTCAAACGGTGAAGGAAATGCTCCCATCTTACCCTAATTGGGCTTCTTTTGTCTTTTCATTTCTCGATCCGTCACATCTTACCCGATCCCTTACCTCGTGTCCTTTGCTGCCAGCGTTCATAGTCTGAATCTACCTACCTGGAATATGTCTGTACTGTTGAACTTATCGTGAACGAATGTAAACTTCACTATTTGTGTCGCAGTAGTTTTTAAATGTTACATCTAATGTAATTTGATTTAAAGCAAAAGCAAGAAAAGAAAAAGTTCCACGTTTTGGACTTAATGGGTGAATCGGGACCGACCGACAGCCGTGTCATCCTCTGCCAATGACGTCATCGGATGCGGTATTGGAGGCGCGTGGCGTCAGCACAGTGCTGTCCCCCTTCCAGGCGCTGCCTCCCGTTCCAGCAGGTCCTCAGTTGGCGTCACGAGGGAGGGAGCAGTGAGAGCAGCCCGCTCCAGCCCAGTCCAGTCCTCCCACCGACGAAAATTCCCTGGAATTACCGGCAGTCGAACTCAGGTCCTCCGAACAGCAGTCACGCACAGTGACCACGGAGCTACGCAGGACGACATAATTATATGATGGTGCATGAGTTCGTACCTTTTTTTTTTTTGTTTTGCGTGTTGCTATTCCGGTTTCTATGGGTTTATTTATCGACTGTCATTTTTGTTTGTAGTTCATTGTTGCGATTTGAGTTTACGTATTGTCATTTGGAGATAGTGAGTGGACCTGTGGACGCTAGAAAATGGAGCGCCAAGTGGAGAAATCGGAAGATTTTGTACGTATTCTTCTGTTTGAGTTCAGTAGATGGTGACAACAGCGAAGGTAGCCAGAAACATGTGCGCCGTGTATGGGAATAATGCTACAGGACAGAGCATGACAAAAAATGGGTTTCTCGTCTATGGAGGATCGTTTCAACAGTATTGACTCTCCACGTTCAGGAAGACCTTCAGGTTGTGAGGTAGATAGTTAAACGCATTAATCCACGACAATCCATGATATCGTAGTCGAGAACTTCCCATTGTGATGACCTGTAATCATTCCACCATCGTCCGACGTTAGCATCAATGGGGAAGTTTCAAAAATGTGGTGTGTGGGTACCACACGCTCTAAGACGATATCACGAAAATTAGCGGAGGGCCATAAGTGCGTCTCTGATTGCTCGTTATCAGCTGCCCGTGAACAACACCGACCACTTCTATTCTGTGTCGTTAGTGGTGACAAATGTTCAAATGTGTGTGAAATCTTATGGGACTTAACCGCTAAGGTCATCAGCCCCTAGCCGGCCGCGGTGGTCTAGCGGTTCTGGCGCTGCAGTCCGGAACCGCGGGACTGCTACGGTCGCAGGTTCGAATCCTGCCTCGGGCATGGGTGTGTGTGATGTCCTTAGGTTAGTTAGGTTTAAGTAGTTCTAAGTTCTAGGGGACTTATGACCTAAGATGTTGAGTCCCATAGTGCTCAGAGCCATTTCAACCATTTTTCATCAGCCCCTAAGTTTACGCACTATTTAACCTAAATTATCCTATGGACAAACACACACACACACCCATGCCCGAGGGAGGACTCGAACCTCCGCCGGGACCAGCCGCACAGTCCACGACTGCAGCCCCTGTGACCGCTGGGCTAATCCAGCGCGGCTTAGTGGCGATAGGGTCTCTTTACGGTAACATGAGGAAAAGAAAGGAATCGTTGAGCCCAGACAAAGCAACAGCTCCCCATACAAAGATCTGCACGCATCCAGAAAGGAAAAGGTTATGCATTTAGTGGAACAGCTACGGTGTGGTGTACTACGAATTGCTTGCACGGGCATTCATCGTGAACAGCTGTGACGTCTCGAAGACGCAGTACAAGAACAACGACCAGGAAGACTGCGTGAAGTGGTGCCACGCCACGGTAACGCCCACACGCATTCTGCTGGAAACAGAAAACACAATACGGGAACTGGATTGGGAAGTCATTGCGCACCCACCTTAGTCGCCTGATCGTGTGCCCTCATATTTTCGCGTTTCAGCTCTCTATAGAACGACTTCCAAGCAACTTCCTTTCCGGATGAAAATACTCACCGAACATGGCTCGACGATTTCTTCGCCTCAAAACCGCTTGATTTCTCGCGGAATCGAAAAGTTACTCCAGCGTTGGCAGAGTGTTGTAAATAGTTAAGGAGAATATATTGTTGATGAATAAACTCTCTGCTGTATGTGTCTGTTGTTTTTGTTATACTTATCAAAAACAGCTACGAACTTACACACCCACCCAATAATTAATATAATGACTAGTAAGTAATTAATATACTAATACAATTAGATATAACATGCTTGTCGTAATGAATGCAGTGTGTGATACTTGTAGAATGGCCCTAATCGTGTTACATTAAATAATCGATAAATGAGGCGTGTAGTATTAAAACTGGCCAAGTCACTGAAGACTTGTTTTTCAGTGTGAATAAAAATCCTGTAGAGACAAAACAATGATAATCACGAACGTTTCTCTTTGGTAATTACATTCTTAATGGTTTAATTTGTAGGTTCTATTCTTTTGTGAAATCTGATTTATAATGAACCCATTTATTTGTTAATTTTAGTTTTGACTTGGCCGCTTTTGTTGCAATTTTAAATGATGTTTGTTGAGTCCTGCCTAGTCGTCGAATATGGGGTGTCTAGGAAACCTGCTTTCTCGACTCGCTAGACAACAGTTCAATCAAATCGTATTAATAAGTTTTATTACGAAACGTAAATAATAATATTGAACTTTGAGAAATACGTAGATGTGTCGCAAGCAAAGGGCGACATGTAAAAGTAAGTAAGTTTCTTCAGTGTAGTCACTGCTACATACTACAAGCGAAATGACTAGTGTTGAAGCTATTCTCGGCCGCTGGCGCGGCGCTTACGTTCTCTCCGCATAGAGCCCGCTGCTGTCGCGTTGTCGTCCTGGGCAGGGGTCGGTCCATGTGCGATTGGCTGACGTCTTGTCACAGTTCTGACTAGCGTGCCGGCGCTCGACTTTACGCCGTAACAATTTTACTCTTTTTTTTTATAAATTTGGAGTGTATTTAAGTTCCAAAACCTTGTGAAAGATGAACGAAATGGAAGACAAAGTAACATTGTTCTTACTTTTTTACAGCAATAAAAAAAGCACTTCAACATAAACTGCACAACAACATATCAAGAACAACATCAGAAGTGTGTGTATGTGTGAAATCTTATGGGACTTAACTGCTAAGGTCATCAGTCCCTAAGCTTACACACTACTTAACCTAAATTATCCTAAGGACAAACACACACACACCCATGACCGAGGGAGGACTCGAACCTCCGCCGGGACCAGCCGCACAGCCCTTGACTGCAGCGCCTCGGATATCAGAAAGCTGAGGATTCCTCTCTCTAAAAGTTTGTCATTCACTTGAACGCAGTAGAAAGGAAATGATCTGCAAATACTAAAGTGTGGTAACGGAATCGTTATTATGATAGAAACTGTTCACACATACTGAGTAATACTGTTATTTCAAGTGGTCAGTTTGCTCTTATTTGGACTGCAATATCAAGCCCTTCACGTGAATCATTGATGCAGACATTAGTATTTATTTTGGAACTCGTATCACCAATGCAAGCTGTTTCGCTAGCTAATATTGTTGTTTTAGAAAACTACAATGACTGAAGGTCTTTCCACTTTGGTCCAAAGTATTTCTGCAGCAGATACTCTATGTCTTTGGTGTTACAGACTGGAATAGTAATGCCCCTGATCACTGCATGTGAACAATGTACATGCTACGCTACACAGTAATGACAAATTACAGGCAGGAGATAGTATTGCTTTTGTACCAATTACGGTAAGAAGCCTTCGAATACGTAAATCAGTGCAAAAAATTGGTGTTGTCAACTTAGATCTCAAATATTATGACTTCAAAGGATATGCATTATAAGGAATTACTTTGCCTACTGATATGGTCACATTGTTGCGTAATGTAACAACATAAGATTCGAGAGAAAAATGCTGCGACATTAAGATTGTTGCTGTTTGCTTGGCATGGCCGGTTATGAATTTCCTGCCGGCAAGATCTGGCCCACTCAGTTGCACGACGAAGAATTCAGTGCTCTGTAACTCCGTAACAACAAGACAAAGCTGAGTTTGATGCCTGGTGTTATTTCACTTGAAAGTGATATGCTTCTACTTTAAATGGATAACTTGACTCATTTTTGTAAATTTTTTGAGTGGCAGGTTTTGATTTTAGACGCCTCAAATAAATCTTTATCAACCAATTGATATCCAGAACTTTTCAGTCCGTAGCGGAGTGTGCGCTGTTTATAAATTTCATCGAGGATTGAAAATGTGTGTTGGACCAGGAGTCTAACCCGGAACCTTGACTCTAGTGGACAATGCTCTTACTGGGAGAGCATGCCAGTGGATGCCAGTGGATGTTGTAACTATCCAGAAAGAACAAGTTTTAGCGGCATCTACGAAGAGTTTCAGATATCAGCTGAATGACTAATGGCTCCGTATGGCTTCTCGACGTTACTTTTGCGTTGGTGGAGTACTTGTCAAGAGTAATGTCTTTCGTCTAATTTTTGCTCAGATTCTGTTGAAGTGAGTGAAATGATCCTACTAAACCTTCATCTTTTCACTGGACAAGAAGGGTAATTATCTTCGATTTTGTGTGATGTAAGAGACAAGACACTGCCTTCCGAGCTGTGTAGTCAAGAATTAGGTGAACGACGACCCCACCTCGCCATTATAAACCGGCTTCGAAGATGGAAAACGGACACACGTAGCTGCGAAGGCAATAACGCTTTCATATTTCACAACGCGACTGCCTCGGCTGTAAAAGGGCGCGGAACGCTCGCTGGTGGTCTGTACCGCGTGGGGGAAAAGATTCTTGAGACGCCTTGTCGATGACGTCGGCCAGCGTTGTAGTGGTGTGCGTATGCGGAGGCTGATGGTGGGGGGATGCGGGGTAGTAAGCGGAAGTGTACCACGTGACCCGACAGCCAATTGCGTCATTCTGTTGCTTTCGTCTGCCACGTGCAACTCCATGTGCCCGGTGAACATTTCGTGATGATTTTTCTGCTGCTGTGGGCACAGAGACGGCTGTCTTTCTACGTTAAGGTGAAATAGTCAACAACGCCAAGATTGGTTTGAATGCTTTGGTGTTTCATTAGGCGTGGCCCCACGTGAACTAGTATTCCCTTGCCTTCCTACGACCTTCGAAATGTCTTGCCCAGGGAGACTTTAACGCGGTACTTACCACGAGTGGTCTAGGGATAGCGTCTTTGATCAGTAATTGTGAATAAAAATCGTCAGACTGGCGGCCGGAGACTTCCGGCATAAGAAGTCGCCCTCACCCAGCCGGGGGCCTCGTCAAAGAGGGCGGAGGAGCGGAGAGAGATTCAGGGCAGTCTCTTGCCCTGTGGCTGGGAAACTGCCTCTAAAGGCGGAAGAATCAGCATTGATCAACGGCATGAGGATGCCGAAGGCAATAGAAACCACTCCATTAAAGACACGTAATATGTATCTACAGGATGTGTGGCGTGTAACTGAAAAAGTGTCATGATGATCTCTCTCTATTGGCAAAAAATTACGGACTTGTCCACCATTCGGATCTACGAGAGGGGTCCGCCAAGGTGGAGGTGACCGTGAGAAAAAGATTAAATAACCAACGAAAGGATAAAATACTATGCATCGGATTGTGGAACGTCAGAATTCTGAACTGGCTAGGGAAGCTAGAAAACCTGGAAAGGAAAATGCTAAGGCTCAGTCTGAATACAGTTGGTGTCAGTGAAATGTATTGGAAAGAAGACAAGGATTTCTGTTCAGATGACTATAGAGTAACATCAGAGGCAGCAGAAAATGGTATAACGGGTGTAGGATCCGTTATGAACAGGAAGGTAGGCTAGGGAAAGAGTTCTTGTGAACTGTTCAGTGATAGGGTTGTTCTTATCACAATCGACAACAAACCAATACTAACAACGATAGTTCAAGAATAAATGTCGATCTCGAAAGCCGAAGACGAAGTAAGTATATGAGGAGACTGAATGGATAATTCAGCACGTAAAGGCAGGTGAAAATATAATCGTCATGGGGGACTGGAATGGGACTGTAGGGGAAGAAGTGGAGGAAGGGGTTACGGGATAATGTAGTCTTGGTAGTAGGCAAGAGAGAGGAGAAAGTCTAATTTGCAGTTAATTTCAGCTAGTAATAGCGAATACTCTATTCAAGAATCATAAGAGAAGGCGGTATACTTGGAAACGGCCGGGAGATACGGGAAGAGTCTCTGAAACCAACACTGGATTGTAAGGCGTACGCAGGAGCAGATACAGACTCAGATCACAATTTAGTAGTGATGGAGAGTACGACGGTAAAGAGATTTTTCAGAAAGAATCAATACCCAAAGAAGTGGGATACAGAAGTACTAAGAAATGAAGCGACAGCGTTTGAAGTTGTTTGAGTCAGTAGATAATGCGATAAGAAGTAGCTCAGTAGGCAGTTGATTTGAAGAGGAATGGGCATCTCTAAAAAGGGCAATCACAGGAGTTGCAACGAAAAACATACGTACAAAAAAGGCAACTGCGAAGA
This sequence comes from Schistocerca cancellata, assembly GCF_023864275.1. Taxonomy (NCBI): domain Eukaryota; kingdom Metazoa; phylum Arthropoda; class Insecta; order Orthoptera; family Acrididae; genus Schistocerca; species Schistocerca cancellata. Next base: position 15,091,045 of record NC_064634.1, read on the forward strand.
AACCGTGGATAACAGGAGAAATACTTCAGTTGATCGATGAAAGAAGAAAGTACAAAAATATTCATGGAAATCCAGGAATGCACAAATACAGGTCACTTAGGAATGAAAGAAGTGCTGGGTAGGGGGGGGCGAAATAGCTGCATGATAAATGTGAAGACATCGAAAAAGAAATGACATTTGGAAGGACTGACTCAGCTTATAGAAAAGTCGGAACAAGCATTGGTGAAATTCAAGGCAATGGTGGTAACATTAAGAGGGCAATGCGAATTCTAGTGTTCAATCTAGAGGGGAGAGAGCAGATAGGTGGGAAGAGTACACTGAACGTCTCTATGAGATACAAGGCTTATCTGATAACGCGGTAGAAAAAGAGACAGGAGTCGATACATAAGAGGTAGGTGATTTAGAATCAGAATTTAGAAGAGCTTGGAAGAGCTAAGATCGAATAAGGCAGTAGGAACGGGTAATATTCTACCAGAATTTCTAAAATCATTTGGGGGAGTGGCAACAAAATGACTATTCCAGTTGGTGTGCATAATGTACGAGTTCGGTGATGTCTCATGTGACTTTCGGATAAACATCATCCACACAATTCCGAAGATTGCAAGATTCGACAATTGCAGGAACTATGGCACAATCAGCTCAACAGCTTGTGCATCCAGGTTTCTGACAAGAGTAATATACAGAAAAATGGAAAAGAAAATTGAGGCTGCATTAGATGACAATCAGTTTAGCTTTATGAAAATAAAGGCGCCGGAGATGATGATCTGATTGATAATGGAAGCAAGACGAAAGAAAAGTCAAGACACGTTCATAGGATGTGTCGACCTGAAAAAGCTTTCGACAATGTCAGATGGTGCGGTACGTTCGAAATGCTGAGAAAAGTAGGGGTAAGCTATAGGGAGAGACGCGTAATATACAATACTTACAAGAAGGAAGAGGAAATAATGAGAGTGGAAGACCAAGAACGAAGTGTTCGGATTAAAAAGGGTGTACAACGGAGATGTAGTCTTTCGTCCCTATCGTTCAATCTATAATTTGAAGAAGCAGTGAGGGTCATAAAAGAAGGGTTCAAGTTCAAGAATGTAATTCAAGGTGAAAGGGTATCAATGATAAGATTCGCTGATAACATTACCGTCCTCAGTGAAAGTGAAGAAGAACTCTGGGATGTTTTGCATAGAATGAACAGTCTAGTGAGTACAGAATGTGGATTGAGAGCAAATCGAAGAAAGACGAAATTAATGAGAAGTAGCAGAAATATTGAGAGAAATTTAACATAACACTTGGTGATCATGAAGTAAATGAAGTTAAGGAATTTGTTAGCTAGGCATCAAATTAACCCATGACGGGCGGAGCAAGTAGGACACAAAAAGTAGACTAGCACTGCCAGAAAGGGCATTCCTGGCCAAGGGAAGTCTATCAGTGTCAAACATAAGCCTTAAATTGAGGGAGAAATTTCTGAGAACGTACTTTTGGAGCACCGAATTGTATGATAGTGAAACATGGACTGTGAGGAAGCCGAAACAGAAAAACATTTCAACTGTGGTCCTACAGAAGATTGCCGAAAATTGGTTGGACTGATAAGGTAAGGAACAAAGAGGTTCTTAGGAGAATCGAGAGGAAAGGAATATATGGAAAACACTGACAAGAACAAGGGATAGGATTGTAGGATGTCTGGTATGGCGTCACGGAATAACTTCCACGGTGGTAGGGGGAGGGGGCGGGTTGAGAGTAAAAACTGTGGAGGAAGACCGAGTTTGGAATACAGCCAGCAAATAATTGAGGACGTAGGTTGCAGGTGCTACTCTCAGAGGAAGAAGTTGCCACAGGAGAGGAATTCACGGTGGGCCGCATCAAACCACTCACAAGACGGATGACTCAAAAAACGTACCACCGTGAAGCTTCGAAAGTGCTTCGTTAATATGAAAAAAGAGATGAAAAAGCGATTGACGCAAAAAAGTCCAAAGGTAGATCCTGTTACGATTTGAAGGAACGTCCATTTTTAAGGAGTTAACGTTCTGCAGACGTTGAGGCAATTGTAGACAAACCACGAAATCTATTGGATTAATATTTTTAGCTGGGAAGGGGAGGGAGAGAGACTAACGGAGGATTCGTCTTTTGAGGAAACCACAGTCGCACTGCCTGAGGCTACTCGTAGAAACCGTGAAAAACCAGATTAAAGATGTCCACACATGAATTTGGGACCAATGTTTTTCCAGTTATAGGAAATGACTGGTACAGCGTTTCAGTTATTCCTTTTTGTGTTACTTTATTTGTAAAAGTCCGCCTTGATTACATAAATGGTAAGTTCACAATGAAGGGTTTCGCCTACCGCCCTCTTCAGGTCATAAAAATATTTTCATGTAAGTATCAATGTCAGTCTTAATATCTACTATTCATTGGAGCACTTAACATGTACCTAGATACATAGATTGACGCTAATACTTACATCAGAATATTTTTATGATCTGAAGACAGCAGTGGTCGAAACCCGTAATAATGAATTGTACAATTTATGTGATCAAGACTGACTTTTACAAATGAAATGCTATAGCATGATCGCGGACTTAATTAGAGAATTTTGTCTGCAATTGCTTTTGTGTTAGCGCTCACGGTATTTTTTTTACGTCTTTGGGGAAGCAGTAGAGTGTTGCATTAACTGAGTTTCGTAACGTGCAGACAATTTAATCATTAAACTCACCTCCTCCAGCGGCAGCGCCGTCGTGTAAATTTGCATACAAACTACGTATTCTATGAATAATTTTGAGTCGTGGGAATAAGCAACAAGTGAAAACTAGACACTGTTTGGGTAATAGTGGGAAACTAATGTTCTAAACCGGATAGAGAACATGTGTCATCAAAACTACGTGTTAGTACGAATAGAGTAACATGTTTTCACCAGTTCCCACGCGTCTTTTACGGCTACGATTTTTACTCAATTTTCGGCACTGGCGACAGTCAACGAAAACTGCCGATTTTTGTATCACACGTATATTAGCGCACACTGATTATACGTACTGACATTCAGAGGCCCTGCTTAGGTCCGCAGGACAGAACAGGTTGTGGGAATTGTGGAAATGGGTGAAAAGGGGGCTGTCAGTTACACTCAAACACATATAACTTTATTTAGTTGTCCAAACAATACAGCAAAAATTTTTGAACTTAGTTATCGGCTGAATAGGCCACACTATCTTATGCCTTAAGGGCACAACCACTTAAATTTAAAAACGGCTGAAAGCCATTAACTTAAAGTTCAGACTGAAAACAGAATTTTCAGAAGGCAGAAGGCCTGAGGTAAGCAAGTTATATAACTTGGCTGACGGCCCAACAAATCTCACACTTCAAAGGCAAACAACTTTAATTTAAAGACGGCTGAAGGCCCACGATTTAAGACTGCAGATAAAATTAATTTAAAAAATAACGCAAGGGAGAAGGCCTTCTCTTCAATTAGGCTGAAGGCCTGACACAGTGTGATACTTGAAAGACAAGAACTTTAATTTAAAAAACGGCTGAAGGCCGATTACTTCAAACAAGTAAAATAATTTTTAGTAGGCAGAAGGCCCAAACCTTTATCTTTAAACAATATTTTACACACGCTGAAGGCCAAAACGATCTAAGGTTTCCAAAACAATCTAAGATTTAACAAGTAAGGAACTTTCAATTTTAAAGCGGCTGAAGGCCCGTTATTTAAAACCCAACTAAAAGCATCCAAATTGAAACCATCGGCTGTGAGCCATTAAAGTACACAGTCAAACACCAATAAGAAAAGGCAGAACGGCCAGCGGTGCTCAGAAGTTTCTGGGGGTCGGTCAGCACTTGAAATATTAACGTTCGCTTAGGGGAGACAGGTAGTGGGCCCATCTATATCCGATCCGCCGGCAACCCAACCAAGAGGCAGTCAACGGACTCAGCGACAAGACGACGTGCTTTCCACCCGACCAGTGCACAAGGAACTTCACAGACGAAACGTAAAAGGCGTAGCCGCCCACAACCAAGTATGCGTAAGCTGTCAAAACTACACACACGTGTTGGACAGCGGCAACACGGCGAGGAAAGGACACTGCCTGAATTTTACGTCAGCGGCCAGGGCAGGTAACCGGGACGCTAATGGCCACAAGGCAAAAAATTCCGCTCGTACACTTGGACTTCAAATAACCAAAATACAGCTAAGCTTCACCGGATGGTGGCCAAACTTTCGCCAACTCGAACACTCGCTGTTGCTCACGGGAATACCCCCAACAGCCAACCGTGAAAACCAGCGGCACAATGTGAACAGACTGGCTTCGGTAATTAAATCACCACTCAACATTGATGTCCTAGGTCGGTGAGCCACGAACCCGGTAGCAATCTGAACAGCTCCCACACACTCAGACACTGCGTAGAGACCGCCGGCTGGCCCGGCCCGCTGCGCGGCGCAGAGATTCCCTGGCTGATCCACACCAACCGACCGACTCACTACTAGTACGCCGAAAACAATTAAAACAAGTTGCCAGCGGAAATGACACCCACTACACACACATTTTGTAACCTCCCCCTCACTTATCGACCTTAATGACAGTGAAAAATTAAACCGCGTGTACCTAATGGAAATTTGGGAAAAGTAATCGTCACCGAAGTTAATTTGTCGGTAAAGAGGGAGGAAAGGGTTACATCTAAATGAAAGGAAAAATGCAAGTGAAACTGGTGGAAATTAATTTTGAAAAGGGGTAAAGTTAATAAAGAAAGTAAATGTGCGGCCGTTACGTTAACAATTAACTAGCAGTAATTAGATATTTGAGATTTGGGGGAAATTACGGTCGCCAGCCCTAAGGACAATTACTATAATAACTGAAAAAGAAAGGTTATTACACATGAAAGTAGCACTAGAAGCGTGGCTCAAAAATGGTTCAAATGGCTCGGAGCACTATGGGACTTAACATCTGTGGTCATCAGTCGCCTAGAACTTAGAACTACTTAAACCTAACTTACCTAAGGACATCACACACATCCATGCCCCAGGCAGAATTCGAACCTGCGACCGTAGCAGTCGCGCGGTTCCGGACTGAGCGCCTAGAACCGCTATACCACCGCGGCCGACAGAAGCGTGGCAACTGAAGGTTGACACGTGTAGTGTGAAAACTGAAAGTTTGTCAGAAGTAATAAATTTCGCTACACTCTGACTTAATTTAGCAAAAGAATTAATAAAACCGGAAAATCGAAAGTTAATTTAGTGACTGAAGTTAATAGTGAGCTTTCTTTCTGAAGCACATCGAAATTCAGTAAAATACGGTTAGTCTTGGACTACCTCAACAATCATTTCAAAAGCTACTTGAATCTACACAATTTAGAAATAAGAGATTTAACTTTGAACTTGAATTAAATGATTCTGAACAATTAAGAATAGTAAAATTTAGTACGTACCAAGCTGAGCTGCAGTCACAGGTAAGCTAAAATACGGTAACAAAACTCGCACTCTTAATTTGTGCTTGTGTAATCTAAATATTGTAGCCAGCTATGAATACCTTTCCTGAACTTTGAAATTAAAGCAGTGAAATCGAATGATGCTGGCGTTTGAATTTCAACGACACTCGGGTTCATTCCGGAAAAGGAAGGCACACTGCTTCGTAATGCAATTGGGACAATGAGCAACAAAGGTTGATGCTACGTTGCTGTAATTTAGTTATGAAAATGGAACAGTTTGAAAAGCTGATGTCTGCGATACAGTTCTAAAACTTTACGTGCTTCCAGTCTTCCTTGTTGGTTGATTGAAGGTTTGAAGCCGTCGATCGAGGAGGTGGCGGCAGTCGCTGTTGCAGAAGCTGGATGTTGGCGCGCCTTCTTCTCGACACGGTCACCAGACGAAACGGGCTCTTGATGTGCGCTAGTTAATGTTTCCCGTCCGCGACACCGTGTCAGAAACTATCATCGCAAGTCGAGCGCAATTACATGCTGCCAAACCCCGAAAGCGCGGCAACTCGCGGGAGCGTCACACAACACACCTGCTCCACTCGCTACTCCCGCCACACTCCCTCTGCCCGCGCTCCACACGGCAGAGTTAACACTACCAAAGATCCTACACACTTTGAATCTTCACACGACCTATCGATGTAATCGTTCGATAGCAGTTTTCCCTAGGCAAGACCCAGCGTAAAATACAAATAATATTTACAAAACAACCAATTATACATCGACATAAATGCCTAAATATATATAAACAAATAGTAAAACAATTACAATATATAAAGACACAGAAATGTCATATCTTCTGGTAACAAAATAAGGAAAAAATTACAGTACAATAGATGGAAATAGGAGGATATGCATTTCCGGCGTTACAAGTTTTCCAAACACTTGCACGAAGACTTGAACGACACTAAGCAGTAGCTGTACAACCACGAAGACAAATCGGGAGTCGATATACACACACACACACACACAGCCAACCCATAAGCTATCGGCGAGCCAGTTCACGTCGTACGGTAGGACGACCGAGCGACGATCCACGAAGACCGTCCCCGGCTCCATGTGATGCATGGCGGCAAGGATCGGGCGAGCCATGGACATCCGGGCCTCACTGCTGCTCCAACCGACTGCGCTAGTGCCGCGTTCCAACTCCCCGACTGGCAGGTCCCAACTGCACTCTTCGCACGTTCCAAATCTACGCAAGACAGATGACAACCGGAAAGTAATAGCAGTGCAGCAAAGATAAGACGTGAGGGCTATATCGATAGGCGCTGCTGCTGCCGCTCACGGGCAGACAAAGCAGCAACTCAGTGACAACAGAAATTGAAACTAACATAACGAGGTGACAACACGCAAAAAAAAGAAAAAAAAGACAGGATGTAAAACAAGAAACGGCACGAGCGCGAGCGACGCACGGCTCAGAGATTACTTGACTCTCATTGAGAAAGAAGTGTTGCTTGTACGATGAGACGAATGTGCTATACACTGGGGAAACAGAAGTCGTGCAACATCTCGACGTGGCATGGAGTCCCCTGCAGCAATGCTGAGTTACGCTGCCTTTATAGCCGTCCACAATTGCGAAAGTGTTGTTGGTGCAGGATCTTGTGCAAGAATTGACCTCTCGATTATGTTCCGTAAGCATTGGATGGGATTCGTGTCGGCTGGTTTGGGTGGCTAAATCACTCGCTCGAATTGTCCAGGCCATTCTTCAACCCAGTCGCCAACAATTGTGATCGAGTGACATAGCGTAATGTCATCCATAAAAATTCCATCGTTGTGTGGGAACATGACGTCCATGAATGGCTGCAAATGCTCTCCAAGTACCCGAAAAATTTCCAGTCAGTGGTCGGTTCAGTGTGATAAGAGGACCTAGTCCATTCCATGCAAACACAGCCCACACCACAATGTTACTACCAACAGCTTGCACAGTATCTTGTTGACAAGTTGGGTCCATGGCTTCGTAGAGTCGGCGCCACACTCTAATCCAACCATCAGCTCTTACCAACTTCAGTCGGGACTCATCAGACCAGGCCACCGTTTTCCAGTCGTCTAGGGTCCAACCGATACGCTCAAGAGCCTAGGAGAGGCGCTGCACGAGATGTCGTGCTGTCAGCAAAGGCACTAGCGTCGGTGTCTGTTGCCGTAGGTCATTAACGTCAAATTTCGCTGCGCTATTGGTTCAAATGGTTCTAAACACTACTATGGGACTTAACATCTGAGGTCATCAGTCCCCTAGACTTAGAACTACTTGAACCTAAATAACCTAAGGACATTACACACATCAATGCCCGAGGCAGGATTCGAACCTGCGACCGTAGCGGTCGCACGGTTCCAGACTAAAGCGCCTAGAACCGTTCGGCTACAGCGGCCGGCCGCACGATGTTTTTGCGAGAGTTTATTGTCATGACCAAGTACAAGTATTTACACAGTTGTTTTATGCGATGGTTCGGAAAATCGGACAGAATAAATCTGTCCGTGGCAGTAAAACATAAAAACATAACTGCAGGGCAACAGAGGCAGAACAAGACACGTACAAACACCACATAAGATACCTGTGTAAATATTTCCTTTTGATAATGACGATTAATTCTCCAAACGCGTCATATTAAGTAAGACAAAATACGTAAGTAATGCAATCTTCCATTACTTAAATCGCGGATGACGCAGCTGCAGGCCTTCCAGAAAAATCGATTATGACGAATGAGATTAATAAATGGCGTTCTTTAAATGAGTATCGTGTACGCAGATGTGACAAGTCAGTTTCATGAAGGCAAACTGAAATGTTTGTTCACCCAGTCTCAAAAAATTTTCCTAGTTCTTTATGTCCTCCCACTGTAGCTCACGAAGGAAGTTTTGCTGAACACTTCCAGCTTCCCTTCTCACTATCCGCGGTTTCGCGTTTGCGTCGACCGACAGTAACAAAAGGTTCATGACGTCACACAGACGTGCACTTAGGGCTGTATTTACCATAGGCTGCGCGTACACACGGTATGTAAGTGATTGTAGAGTTGCAGTCGTCTGTGACAGACAGAGTGGCCACCAGAGAGCATCACTGGTTGCGGTGTTTAGTTGTCTAGCCTGGCCTGGTAGGGTACATAATGGGCTTGAACAGCACCAGATGTTGAGGGATGACTGTGTATGACCAGAAATATCGCATACTCTTGTGAGACAGCGTTATCAGCACCTTGGACCATTTGGAAGGCAGCCTCATTAAGGGCTGGTTGAACCGTGCAGTGTCTACATCAGTGGTGCATCCAGATGTGATGGTTGCCCGATGTTGGACTGCATGGGGACACGCGAGGGCAGCCCTACTCTTCGTCAAGGTTCTGGTCGACTACATCTGGCCACCGAACTGGAGTATCGCTGCGATCTCCACCAAGCTCATCGTCACGCTTTCACGGCTGCGCCTGCCATCTTCGAACAAGTAATGCACTCCCTGTAACATTCTGTGATATCTCGCAGCAGCCGCATAGGGAGTTACCGTCCCATGCGTAGAGTGCGTTCAAAATCACTCTGCACTCTCCCGAATGACTATCCTCGGCGAGTATGGCGGCGAACTTGAGAGAGGTCTCGTTGTTCCAATAATCTGCAGAGGCACCGCGGTGATACTCCTGGATTCATGGTGTGACGAGCCATCGGTTATGACTTCAGTGGTTTAATGAACTCCGACGGCCTAACGATACGTCAAGACATCCTCTCTCTTGGTGTTATCTCACATACGAGAGTACGGTGGTACTAATTTTCAACAGGATAATGCCCCTCCGCAAATGGCACGTATCTCTATGAACTACCTGCGTGATGCTGAAGTACTGCGCAAGCAAGAACTCCAGACCTGTCCCCAGTAGCCACTGTAAGGGACCAGTTGGAACGTCAGCTTCGTCCCAGGCTGTCAGGGACCAGTTCCAGCAGTTGTGGCCCAACTTACCTCGGGAGAGGGCGCAACGTCTGGATACACCCTTCCCAACCGAATCACTGCATGCATCCAGGCTAGAGGCGGTGCAACGTAAATTCAGTTAAATGGTCTCATACTGCCAAATTCTTTGTAAGTTTGATTGAATTTTGTTTGTAATTAATGAAATAATCGAATACTCTCTCAATTCGTAAAATTTAATTCCGGTTCCTCTTTTCGTTGTGGGCGTTTCACCTTCTTTCAGGCGGTGTTTTTAAATGCGAACGTCAGAGGCAAACTAAAACTGCGTGCCGGGCGGGTCTCGAATTCGTATCCCTGCCTCTGAAGGGCTGTGCGCTGCTGGCACAGTCCAACCCACAGCATCAAATTACTACTTGTTCGTTTAGAGTCGCAACTGGTAGCGAATCGCTCGCAAGCGGCAGGCGACTGGTGTTAGACACGATCTGTAACGATTATCATTCTGCAGCTCATACTTAAAGGCTTTCGTGGAGGGTGCAAGATTGTATTTGCGGTCTATATTTGTACCGACCTCGAGGGGGAACGAACTCCTATACAGGGTGGTCCCGAATTCATGGTACAAACTTTAATGGTAGGTGCAGGACATTGTAACAAGGATATATTGTATAGGAATGTATAGTCCCAGGTGACGCGGTGAGGCGTAAACAGGGGAAATAACGGCCGAAAGGAAAACGAAAGATTTTATTGAAATCGTTGTTGACAAGTGTCATGTTTACAGTAAGTGTTCAAAATTGCGTCCACCATGAGCGATACATGCTTGACAGCGTCGGTGCAGCGATTGGCGTACACGTTCAAAGATGCCTGGTATTTCACGCACACCTGCAGCAGCTACAGATATGCGAGCAACGAGATCCTCATCTGAGTCAACTGGAGTCTCATAAACAAGACTCTTAAGATGTCCCCATAAAAAGTAATCGAGGCAAGAGAAATCAGGAGATCGGGGTGGCCAAGGGACTGGTCCACCACGCCCAATCCATCTAGCACCAAACGTGGCATTCAGGTAATTCCGTACAGCAGTGCTGAAGTGTGCTGGCGCTCCATCGTGCTGAAACCACATGCGGTTACGAATGGCGAGCGGAACATCTTGCAGCAGTTCTGGTAACACTTCTTGCAGAAAAATACGATAGCTTTCGCCACAGAGTCGCGTGGGTAGTAAGTATGGCCCAATCAAAACGTCGTTCACAATACCAGCCCACACATTAATACCGAAACGTTGTTGATACGCATGTGGACGCGTTGCATGTGGATTATCTGTTGCCCACACATGGGAATTGTGCGCATTAAAGACACCCTCGCGTGAAAATGTCGCTTCATCTGTAAATAGCACATGACCTACGAAATCTGGCTGCAACGCACATTGCTGCAACAACCACTGGCAGAAGTTCACGCGAAGAGGATAATCTGCCGGATTCAATGCTTGTACTTTTTGAAAATGGAAGGGGTGTAAGCGATTTTCATTTAACACTCTGCATACAGTCTGATGACTCACATGTACGTCACGCGCAACAGTTCTTGTGCTTGACTCGGGTCTATCAGCCACTATGTTCAAGATGCGTTCTTCCAGTCTTGGAGTGCGTACAGCTCTTAATCGACCAGCGTCATGTCTGTATACGTCGAACGTACCTGTTTCACAAAGTTGACGATGTAACCGTTGAAAAATTCTATGATCCGGCATTCGTCGATTAGGATACTCCGCGCGATACATTCGTAACGCAGCTCTGGCGTTACCATTTGCACGGCCGTACATGTAATGCATGTCTGCTTTTTCTGCATACGTAAAGTCACCCATCGTCTACGGCAGCACAATTGTGAATGGCGCTTGTCCCTACTGCGATACATCATGTTCATCTACTGCCCTCTACCGGCAGTGACACCAACCGATCACTCCATTTCTCTTTCCCCTGTTTACGCCTCACCGCGTCACCTGCGACTATACATTCCTATACAATAAATCCTTGTTACAATGTCCTGTACCTACCATTAAAGTTTGTACCATGAATTCGGGACCACCCTGTATACACTCCTGGAAATTGAAATAAGAACACCGTGAATTCATTGTCCCAGGAAGGGGAAACTTTATTGACACATTCCTGGGGTCAGATACATCACATGATCACACTGACAGAACCACAGGCACATAGACACAGGCAACAGAGCATGCACAATGTCGGCACTAGTACAGTGTATATCCACCTTTCGCAGCAGTGCAGGCTGCTATTCTCCCATGGAGACGATCGTAGAGATGCTTGATGTAGTCCTGTGGAACGGCTTGCCATGCCATTTCCACCTGGCGCCTCAGTTGGACCAGCGTTCGTGCTGGACGTGCAGACCGCGTGAGACGACGCTTCATCCAGTCCCAAACATGCTCAATGGGGGACAGATCCGGAGATCTTGCTGGCCAGGGTAGTTGACTTACACATTCTAGAGCACGTTGGGTGGCACGGGATACATGCGGACGTGCATTGCCCTGTTGGAACAGCAAGTTCCCTTGCCGGTCTAGGAATGGTAGAACGATGGGTTCGATGACGGTTTGGATGTACCGTGCACTATTCAGTGTCCCCTCGACGATCACCAGCGGTGTACGGCCAGTGTAGGAGATCGCTCCCCACACCATGATGCCGGGTGTTGGCCCTGTGTGCCGCGGTCGTATGCAGTCCTGATTGTTGCGCTCACCTGCACGGCGCCAAACACGCATACGACCATCATTGGCACCAAGGCAGAAGCGACTCTCATCGCTGAAGACGACACGTCTCCATTCGTCCCTCCATTCACGCCTGTCGCGACACCACTGGAGGCGGGCTGCACGATGTTGGGGCGTGAGCGGAAGACGGCCTAACCGTGTGCGGGACCGTAGCCCAGCTTCATGGAGACGGTTGCGAATGGTCCTCGCCGATACCCCAGGAGCAACAGTGTCCCTAATTTGCTGGGAAGTGGCGGTGCGGTTCCCTACGGCACTGCGTAGGATCCTACGGTCTTGGCGTGCATCCGTGCGTCGCTGCGGTCCGGTCCCAGGTCGATGGGCACGTGCACCTTCCGCCGACCACTGGCGACAACATCGATGTACTGTGGAGACCTCACGCCCCACGTGTTGAGCAATTCGGCGGTACGTCCACCCGGCCTCCCGCATGCCCACTATACACCCTCGCTCAAAGTCCGTCAACTGCACATACGGTTCACGTCCTCGCTGTCGCGGCATGCTACCAGTGTTAAAGACTGCGATGGAGCTCCGTATGCCACGGCAAACTGGCTGACACTGACGGCGGCGGTGCACAAATGCTGCGCAGCTAGCGCCATTCGACGGCCAACACCGCGGTTCCTGGTGTGTCCGCTGTGCCGTGCGTGTGATCATTGCTTGTACTGCCCTCTCGCAGTGTCCGGAGCAAGTATGGTGGGTCTGACACACCGGTGTCAATGTGTTCTTTTTTCCATTTCCAGGAGTGTATTTTGTAAGTAGGCTGCTTATGTTTTCTTATTGGCAACGTTACGTAGCGCTCTGTATGAAAATCACTGGCTGTGCTGTGTGCAGTCTGTGACTAGTTTGCATTGTTGTCTGCCATTGTAGTGTTGGGCAGCTGGATGTGAACAGCGCGTAGCGTTGCGCAGTTGTAGGTGAGCCGCCAGCAGTGGTGGATGTGGGGAGAGAAATGGCGGAGTTTTGAGATTTGTAAGACTGGATGTCATGAACTGCCATGTATAGTATGATTTTCCAACACTATTAAGGTAAATACATTGCTTGTTCTCTATTAAAATCTTTCATTTGCTAACTATGCCTATCAGTAGTTAGTGCCTTCCGTAGTTTGAATCTTTTATTTAGCTGGCAGTAATGGCGCTCGCGGTATTACAGTAGCTTGAGTAACGAAGATCTTTGTGAGGTAAGTGATTTGTGAAACGTATAGGTTAATGCTAGTCAGGGCCATTCTTTTGTAGGGATTATTGAAAGTGAGATTGCGTTGCGCTAAAAAATAGTGTGTGTCAGTTTAAGCACAATCATGTATAATGGTTCAAAGGGGACGTTTCATATGTCGACCCTTAGCGGAGGATACCTCACTGGAATCTTCTGATTTTTTTTCTTGTAGTTTGTGTAATTAGTGTAGCTTTTGTTTATTTCTAGCGCGTAATTGGAGAGAGAATATCCTTTGTAGTTGCAGTCTTTCATTGTTGTACAGTACAACAGGTGTGGCACGCATGTAAATTTGCACCAAGTATTTCGCAGCTGTGCTTGCAATTAATTAGATATCATTTTCAGTGCTATGTTACTGTGTTCTCTTATTTTTGCTCTTCAAATTGTGTTTTTCTGTGTTGTCGTGTGAAATATTGTGACAATAATGGCGTGTGAAAAACTTAATACTAGGCTCCAAAGTAAACTGAGAAATGACAGTGAAGACGAAAGCAGTGTGTTAGCGCCACCATGTAATGAATTAACTAATGTTCAAAGTAGTAATTTGGTAATTGTGCATAGGTAAATGAAGCGGGCTTCAAATAATGGTGTAGGCAGTGAAACAATTAGCGAACAGGTAAGCATTATCGATCGATCGATCGGTCGGCAACAGCTCGCCTCAGGATTCCGAAATGACAGGACACAATCTTGCAAATACTGTAGATTCAGGTTTTGCGTCCTCACCGTTTTCTCAAATAAATCAAGACACATTTTCTGCTTTTCAAAATGCGAATATTGCCGGTTCAAATGCACTGCCGAATAGCACTGAGGAACATGTTTCACAAACCAGTGCATTGTTATTACAGTTAATGGAACAAATGGGACAAAGGCTACAAAAGTTAGACATAACGCTTGAACAAAATCAGAAACAAATGGAACAAAATCTTCGGAAGTTAGACACCACACTTGAACAAACATGTGAAGATTTAACTACCTAGTTACATAACATCGAATCGAAATGTCAAAAAGTCTGTAATGACGTAAAAACACAAATTTGTGAGCATTTCCAACCTATTTTTTCGCGTCATGAAAATGCATTGCAGAATCACGAAGCAGCCATAAAAGAACTGCAAACTATTGTTCATGAAAATCAAGACACCTTGCAAGCTAAAATTGACTCAGTTGCATCTACCGATTCGGTTACGCAACTTGCAAAAACTCAGGAAAACTTAAAGGACACTGTAGATACGATTTCAACACAAATGGACGCTCTGAAACTTGGTTCAGAAAAACACACAGAGGAAATTATTTCACTATCGGATAAAGTAGCAGAACTTTCAGATCAGTTCACTAACTTATCTACAAAGGTAGATCACTAACTTATCTAGAAAGGTAGATGATGATCTGAATGACACAAGACCTGTAGCCTTCACGGACACTGAAGAGTATGAACAAATTAGAAAATTCAAACAAAATCAAAATCAAGTCAATACACAGTACAAAAGAGAAATCCGGGAAGTACAAGATCAGTTGGCACAAGTAATACAAGAATGACATATTTCAGAGGACACTCGCGCTCCAGTACGGGAAGAGGGACATAGAAATACGGAACAACCACAAAATAATAACACAGGACACTTCGGAAATTATGAAAGAAATTGGCAAGGCGCATTGGATTTTGAGATGGAACCGCCGAAACGAAGTAACAATGAGCGATGTGCGACTCGCCGACACGATGATTTTGACTATAAGCTGTTCATTACTACACGTAAATTCAAAACATTTAAGAATTCTGACAACGACATTCATCCACAAGCATGGCTTCATCAATTCTCTCATTGTTTTCCTCCCAACTGGCCATTGGAGCACAGGTTAGAATTTATGTGTGGCTACTTGGAGAATGAACCA
The DNA here is from genome assembly GCF_023864275.1 of Schistocerca cancellata. NCBI lineage: Eukaryota > Metazoa > Arthropoda > Insecta > Orthoptera > Acrididae > Schistocerca > Schistocerca cancellata. The sequence goes on from NC_064634.1 coordinate 15,106,197, forward strand.
GCTGTAAGTATGCGATCGGTCATTCACGATTGTCACAGTGAAGGAGAATTTTATCATGCCTTTCTCTCAGCGTATTGGTCTCAAGCTACACAAGACCGAGTAAAACATAGCATCATAATGATGAAACGTTTCGAACAATCTGAATTTTCCAGTCTTATGAAATATTTTGAAGACATGTTGCATAAGAATCAGTATCTTTCAAACCCATACAGCCCCTCAGAACTCATCCGCATCTGCTTAATCAAACTGCCTGAACATTTACGACATATTATTTTAGCAGGACGTTGCAAAGACGACATTGAAGCTTTTCGGGGACTGTTACAAGAGCTGGAAATTGACACTGACAATCGCGGAACGCGAAAACAGGAGCACAACAATTACAGGTCACATTTGTCACAATTCCACGATGACAGAAATAATACACGACAAGGCTATTCTTACAACGTAAATCGTGATCAAAACAGACACCACCCCTATGACAACCGTTGGCAGAGTAGTAATAATTACAGGGAAAGATCACCTCTCCGCGGTAATGACTATCACAGAGAGAATCAGAGAATCAGAGAAACAGACAATATGGGAACCAAAATAATTATTATCAAGGGAGACAGAATAACTTCAGATGCAACGGTCCAGCGCGCAGTTACGATTCAGGGAGAAATTCTCCACCACGTGACCGACAAGAAAGAAACTATGGAATCTACCGACATGATGACAGACGATATGATCGTAACGACAGAACTGAATTGCATCAGAACTGGCGGGATTCAAACAGAGCAGGTCCCTCTCGACAAGGTGAATTTGTAGAAGTTAGGTCTCCAAATCCCAATAACGACGCGCGCCAACAAAGACACAATAGACAATGACTCATACTGCTGGCAGCCACAAAACATACTTATGAAACTGACGACGCAGCTGCCGTGGCTAGTAATTACGTAAAAATGGAAGACATTAGGGACATCTTACTCCAGGAACATGATGTAAAACATAACAACATTGCATATCCTATGATTCACATTACAGTAAATGACGAAAAATTTACGGCAGTACTTGACTCTGGCAGTCCCATGTCAGTAATTAGTGAAACAGCTTTTAGCAAATGCAACAAATCGAACGATTGCTCCACACTTCCGTTACGTAAGATTAAATTACAAGGTGCAATCATTGCAAAAAGTGTAGATGTACGCCAACAAACCAACTTAGAATTCTTTTGTCAAAGCCACAGCTTCTCTATGAACTTTCTTATTGTTCCATTATTGTCGACGGAAATTATACTGGGAGTAGACTTTTTGAATGAATACAAAGCAATCTTAAACTTTCACGATGCTGAAATAAGTTCAGAGAAAGAAGGTAAGTCAATAGCTTTGAAATTTGAAGATTGACTCTCAAACCATGACGAGGAAATTAATCGGCTTTACCTTATATTAGACAACAGTTCGGAATTTTCTACGGAACTAGACACTAACAATCACTCTGTAAGTACTGACAGGGATGATATCGACGGCATATTTGAAACTAATGAGTTAATTCAGAATAAAATTCAAACAATTGAGAATTGTAATGACACTGATAGGCAGGACCTTTCTGAGATTTTACAAGCACATTCCACAGTTTTTACTCACAAAACCGGAACAATCAAGGGATTTCAATACCAATTTAGTGTTCGTGAGCATACTAAATTTTGTGTTAGACCATACGTAATTCCAGCACATTATAGGGACCGTGTTAGAACAGAAAAACAATCTATGCTTGACGAGGGCATTGTTGAGCCTGCAGTAAGCTCACACAACAATCCATTACATGTTGTTGAGAAGAAAAATGGATCGATCAGGCTTGTCTTAGATTCGAGACAAATCAATACTATCATTATTCCTGAAACAGACATGCCGCAAACGTTGGAAGAACTTCTTCAAAATTTTAATTGTGTAAAAGTGTTGTCTTCCATTGATCTCACATCCAGATTTTATCAGATCGAACTTCGTCCAGAATATAGAAAATACACAGCTTTCCTTTTTTTCGGCGTTTGTTACCAGTTTCGGAAACTTCCTTTTGGCTTGAACATTTCTTCAGCAGCATTCATTCGCGGGCTAAATTCCATATCACCTGAGTTCTTAAAACGTCACATCACCTTATATGTGGACGATATTCTAATAGCAGAAGCTTCATGGGAACAACATAATCGCATCCTCAACAGTTTGTTACGTATTTTTGCAGAATCTGGAATTACAGTTAACTTGGAAAAGTCTGAATTCGGTAGGTCAAAGGTGAGGTTTTTGGGACATATTATTTCTTCTGAAGGCATTCAGCCGGATCCTGAAAAGTTAGAAGCAGTCAGAGCCATTCCAGTTCCATCCACAAAAAAACAATTCCGCAGTTTTCTAGGTCTCGTAAATTTTTACCGTCGTTTTCTGAATATGCAAATTCTTGTTACACCAAAACTTTGTTCTCTCACTGGAAAAAATACTATTTGGAACTGGGACGAACAAGCACAGTTGGAATTCAATTCTATGAAAAAATCGCTACTTAACGCGCCAATACTAGCTCATCCAGATCTGTCACAAGATTTCTGCCTTAGCACGGATTCTTCTGAAGTCGCTCTTGGTGCCCATTTATTTCAAGAAGCCATAGAAAATGACACTACTGTTCAGAAAACCATCGCTTTTGCTAGCCGAGTGCTAACAAAATCTGAAAAAAATTATTCCGTTACTGAATTAGAAGCTTTAGCTATCGTTTGGGCATTTAACAAATTCCGTTTCTTTCTTACTGGTAAGCACGTAAAAGTATACAGTGATCATCGTGCATTACAATTTCTTATGTCTTCAAAATTAAATCATGACAGGTTAAAACGTTGGGCATTGTATCTGCAAGAATTCCACTTCACAATAGTTTACATTCCCGGCAAGGAGAACATTGTTGCGGACGCACTGTCACGCGCACCGGCTGGGCTTGAGAAAAGTAGCACAGAAGGCAACCTCGAGAAAAATTTCAGTATTCTTTACATTCAGAAAGTTCCCTTTGAAAACTTCATCACCACATCTTTAAAGGACATTGTTCATGAACAAGATAAAGATCCGATTTGGAAAGACATCAAGAGCAAATGGCATGAAAAGACACACAGATTCGGCATTATTATCTGGTTAGAAACAACATACTGTTGAAACGCTGCACTGTTGATGACAAGCTATGCGTACTTTGCATTCCTGACCTCATTTGGTACATTCATTTCAGCTATGCACATTTTGGCCCACGAAAATGTTATCATATTCTTCGAACGACTTGTTATTTTAACAATATGGAAAACAGAATTCGAAGAGTCTTGTCTATTTGTAAACTTTGTCAAAAGGCGAAACCATCTACTATCTCACATCGTGCTCCGCTGTTTCCTATCATTCCTTCTAAATTAAAAGAATTTGCTGCTGTTGATCTCTTGGGACCCCTTGTCAGAACATGTAATGGATTTTCGTACGTTCTGGTCGCTGTTGAACTTACTTCAAAAGTTGTTTCTTTCACTCCGTTACGTAAAGCCACTGGACGGTCTGTATCCAACGCCTTTGTTAAAAATTTCTTACGTGAAGTTGGACACGTTAGTAAAGTCGTTTCAGATAACGGACCGCAATTCAGATCTGCTGTTTGGTCACGCATGCTTCGGAACCATAAAATCAAACATGTTTTTATTTCATTGTACTCACCACATTGTAACCCGTCTGAACGGATTATGAAAGAAATCAATAAACTTTGCAGACTTTATTGTCACAGAAAGCATCAGCATTGGGACAGATATTTACACTTATTTCAAAACGTGTTGAATGAAATGAAATGCCTCATGACTCCACTGCTTTACCACCTATTCTTGTACTGAAGAATGAAGAACCACCGAACAGAATCAGAGAGCTTGTACCTTTTCCGAATACACGTAAACTTCGACACAAAGACATAGTTGATTTGGCTATTAAAAATATAAAATCTGCAGCAGACAAAAGGAGAAAACTACACGGTAAAGCAAATGCAAAGAAATTATATATTGGTCAGAAAGTTCTCATTAAAGCTCATTCATTGTCACATAAGAAGAAACACTTGAGTCACAAATTCGTTCTACACTCCTGGAAATTGAAATAAGAACACTGTGAATTCATTGTCCCAGGAAGGGGAAACTTTATTGACACATTCCTGGGGTCAGATACATCACATGATCACACTGACAGAACCACAGGCACATAGACACAGGCAACAGAGCATGCACAATGTCGGCACTAGTACAGTGTATATCCACCTTTCGCAGCAATGCAGGCTGCTATTCTCCCATGGAGACGATCGTAGAGATGCTGGATGTAGTCCTGTGGAACGGCTTGCCATGCCATTTCCACCTGGCGCCTCAGTTGGACCAGCGTTCGTGCTGGACGTGCAGACCGCGTGAGACGACGCTTCATCCAGTCCCAAACATGCTCAATGGGGGACAGATCCGGAGATCTTGCTGGCCAGGGTAGTTGACTTACACCTCCTAGAGCACGTTAGGTGGCACGGGATACATGCGGACGTGCATTGTCCTGTTGGAACAGCAAGTTCCCTTGCCGATCTAGGAATGGTAGAACGATGGGTTCGATGACGGTTTGGATGTACCGTGCACTATTCAGTGTCCCCTCGACGATCACCAGTGGTGTACGGCCAGTGTAGGAGATCGCTCCCCACACCATGATGCCGGGTGTTGGCCCTGTGTGCCTCGGTCGTATGCAGTCCTGATTGTGGCGCTCACCTGAACGGCGCCAAACACGCATACGACCATCATTGGCACCAAGGCAGAAGCGACTCTCATCGCTGAAGGCGACACGTCTCCATTCGTCCCTCCATTCACGCCTGTCGCGACACCACTGGAGGCGGGCTGCACGATGTTGGGGCGTGAGCGGAAGACGGCCTAACCGTGTGCGGGACCGTAGCCCAGCTTCATGGAGACGGTTGCGAATGGTCCTCGCCGATACCCCAGGAGCAACAGTGTCCCTAATTTGCTGGGAAGTGGCGGTGCGGTCCCCTACGGCACTGCGTAGGATCCTACGGGCTTGGCGTGCATCCGTGCGTCGCTGCGGTCCGGTCCCAGGTCGACGGGCACGTGCACCTTCCGCCGACCACTGGCGACAACATCGATGTACTGTAGAGACCTCACGCCCCACGTGTTGAGCAATTCGGCGGTACGTCCACCCGGCCTCCCGCATGCCCACTATACGCCCTCGCTCAAAGTCCGTCAACTGCACATACGGTTCACGTCCACGCTGTCGCGGCATGCTACCAGTGTTAAAGACTGCGATGGAGCTCCGTATGCCACGGCAAACTGGCTGACACTGACGGCGGCGGTGCACAAATGCTGCGCAGCTAGCGCCATTCGACGGCCGACACCGCGGTTCCTGGTGTGTCCGCTGTGCCGTGCGTGTGATCATTGCGTGTACAGCCCTCTCGCAGTGTCCGGAGCAAGTATGGTGGGTCTGACACACCGGTGTCAATGTGTTCTTTTTTCCATTTCCAGGAGTGTAGTTTACAATGGACCTTACAGAATCCGACGTATACCGATAATTGCGTTGAAGTTGAAACTCTGCGCACTAGGAAGAGTAAAGGTTTACACCACATTTCACATGTAAAACCGTTTATTGAAAGATAATCTGCTTTTTAACTTTGTCTTTGCCAAATAACTTTTCACTTTACATTGCTAGTATGCTTTGTCAGACTTAGAATCTGTTAACATGCAACAATGTTTGAAGTTAAATATCCAGTCAAGAACCAGGAGAACTTATTTAAACAGAAATTACGAATGCATTGTTATTGCGAACAGACGACACAGTGTTGTTATTTGTACATTCTTGCTTGTTAGTTGCACGATTACGTAACGACTATAAGGCTCACATACTTAGAACATTTACCAGTACTGCTAATGATATTTTAATGCAACATTTTGGTTTACTTGAAAATACATTCTGGATTTAAAGTACTTTCTGTGAGATACCAGATGACATAGTGGTTAGTTTATGTGACAGCTACACGATTTTATCACGACGCTACTAATGAGTGACAATTTACAATGTTGCTTTTGCAGTGTTTCTGTTTTATATCTGCACAGTTTTCCTGTACTATTCTGGAAAGTAAAACATGTTTTAGTAATAACTATTGTGGTATAGCTACAATGAGACTGCCTTTTCCGTAGCACGACAATGCGTTACAGCACAGTACTTTCTTCATCACGGCAATAAGCGTAATAACTAAGATATCTATACGCAAAGCATTTCACTTTTGTTTATCATGAGGTAAGTACATTGGCTTCTGCAGAACTTAGCTTTCGGAGGACAATAACTAAGACTTTTTCACAGAGATTATCTTACAGCAAGACGCACATTTAGCGCTACAGGACACGTATTTGAGTGATTAATTTTGCACTTAAATCATTTATTTTTAAAGATATTTGAAGTGCAATGATACAAAGGTTTTCATTCCATTGCTGTAATCTGTAACACCTGAGGGTATAATTACATTAATCCTCAGGGGGGTACACGCTTACTTTGTGTACCATGTGTTTGGCAAGCACAAGGAGCCCTAGCTAACATGGTATTTGCTTATACAACTTTACACATCGGTACCATATTTCTCTAACACACAAATTACACAGCTATCTGATCATTTAACTAAGAGATAAACATTTTTTTTTACTACAGCAGTGATACATGTTCACGCAATTACACAGTTGGGTAACTTCACACTTATGGAATTGTATTTTGTCTGTACTTAGTGAACTGTTTATATTTTTTCGGAACCATTGTGATATTATGAGAGCTTTGAATGATATATTTGGTATGGGATCATGATTTTAAAGTATGTTTGAGGTAGATGACACTATTGAAATGAGCAGAGAATTTTCTTTAGGTTTTGAAATTACTGCAGAAAGCTACGACGTTTTTGAGATTAGACTGAGATGTTATGCTATTATTACGACGACAATGTTTATTATGTTTATGATAAATGAGATGATGCTATATGAGTAATCTGATTATGCTGTGTATTTATTATGATGAAATATTGAAGACGTGTTGATGAATATGAATATGTATATGTGCAATAAGGTAAGGAATAAGGAGGAGTGGTTAGGGTTCTCTGATTTATGAAAAGGATGTTGGAAACGAAGAATCGTACTTTAAGAGTTAGGAAATGTGTGTATATGCGTGAATGTATCACAATGCCAGCGAAAATTTTTTGGACACTGTTATATTTACCGGAATTTGTTTCTACACATTTGTAAAGCAAATTTTCGACCTGTGAAATTTTTATATGAGACTGTCACTGTAGCGGAAACTGCTGTCGTAAATATTTCAGTAAGAAAGGTAAGTGACCTTGACGTAATGCATTTTGGGCGCCCAGCTGAGAGATAGTCATCTGACAAAAGAAAGCCATTAGGTGGAGAAAAAAAAAAGAGGCCATTATCCTCGCTATTGACATTTCTTTGTCGAAAGCATCGCAAATACGACACGCTCAAACTTGAAAACATATGATTACACTTTGGAGCTCTTAAGTTATGGTATTTACTAAAATGCCTAATGAAATGATGAGAAACATTTTACATATATTGTCTTTGCAGTTTAGAGATTGCTCATTTTGTTTAATATCTAGTTTCTAGCTGCACTGCAGCATTGGTTAAAATAAAATTTTATAGATGTACTAATATAAAAATTTTATGCCTACAGATCCAGTAAATAATAACTTTATAATCTATTCCAAAAAGATGACTGAGCACAAAAAGACATTTCCCTTCACAGGAATTGCGTACATAATTTTTGTCAATGACTGGGTAACTTATTTAGTAGTGTAAGTAAAGGTGATGTCTCACCCTAGTGTTCTCCTAGTGACACGACCAATGGAGTGTCAAGTGAACTATAAGCTGAAATGAATACAGGGTTATTACAAATGATTGAAGCGATTTCACAGCTCTACAATAACTTTATTATTTGAGATATTTTCACAATGCTTTGCACACACATACAAAAACTCAAAAAGTTTTTTTAGGCATTCACGAATGTTCGATATGTGCCCCTTTAGTGATTCAGCAGACATCAAGCCGATAATCAAGTTCCTCCCACACTCGGCGCAGCATGTCCCCATCAATGAGTTCGAAAGCATCGTTGATGCGAGCTCGCAGTTCTGGCACGTTTCTTGGTAGAGGAGGTTTAAACACTGTATCTTTCACATAACCCCACAGAAAGAAATCGCATGGGGTTAAGTCAGGAGAGCGTGGAGGCCATGACATGAATTGCTGATCATGATCTCCACCACGACCGATCCATCGGTTTTCCAATCTCCTGTTTAAGAAATGCCGAACATCATGATGGAAGGGCGGTGGAGCACCATCCTGTTGAAAGATGAAGTTGGCGCTGTCGGTCTCCAGTTGTGGCATGAGCGAATTTTCCAGCATGTCCAGATACACGTATCCTGTAACGTTTTTTTTTGCAGAAGAAAAAGGGGCCATAAACTTTAAACCGTGAGATTGCCCAAAACACGTTAACTTTTGGTGAATTGCGAATTTGCTGCACGAATGCGTGAGGATTCTCTACAGCCCAGGTTCGCACATTGTGTCTGTTCACTTCACCATTAAGGAAAAATGTTGCTTCATCACTGAAAACAAGTTTCGCACTGAACGCATCCTCTTCCATGAACTGTTGCAACCGCGCCGAAAATTCAAAGCGTTTGGCTTTGTCGTCGGATGTCAGGGCTTGTAGCAATTGTAAACGGTAAGGCTTCTGCTTTAGCCTCTTCCGTAAGATTTTCCAAACCGTCAGCTGTGGTACGTTTAGCTCTCTGCTTGCTTTATTCGTCGACTTCCGCGGGCTACGCGTGATACTTGCCCGCACGCGTTCGACCGTTTCTTCGCTCACTGCAGGCCGACCCGTTGATTTCCCCTTACAGAGGCATCCAGAAACTGCGCATACCATCGCCGAATGGAGTTAGCAGTTGGTGGATCTTTGTTGAACTTCGTACTGAAGTGTCGTTGCACTGTTATGACTGACTGATGTGTATTTCAAGCACGACATACGCTTTCTCGGCTCCTGTCGCCATTTTGTCTCACTGCACTCTCGAGCGCTCTGGCGGCAGAAACCTGAAGTGCGGCTTCAGCCGAACAAAACTTTTTGAGTTTTTCTACGTATCTGTAGTGTGTCATGACCATATGTCAATGAATGGAGCTACAGTGAATTTATGAAATCGCTTCAGTCATTTGTATTAGCCCTGTAGGTATTGGCGCTGGGTAAATGGCGGGAACCCATTTAGTGAAAGTGAACTATATCTGGCGTTTCTCAAAGGATTATAGTTGAGAATACTTTAAATCGTAACTATCGTAGAGAAAATGTAGAGAAGGTGAACCACGATTGCGTTTTGTTGGGAGAACGCTAGTAAAGTGTAACAAATTTTCTGAAGAAAACATGTGTGTATTAAAATAACAGCAACTGAGCATTTATTGTATGAGAGTGAGCACTATAACGTTTATTTATCAACATTTACAAACTTTCCTCAGAACACAGTATTTGTTTCTAGACTCTAATAATGAAACAGGTACGAAATAAGTACAAAATAACGTCCCTTTCTGAGGAAGTAAAATAAAAACGGAAGATGTATAATCACCCATCTTCTTCGATATATTTGTTAACGTCACAGCCATTGGGACAAAACCTTGGACAGCGTGGGAAACATAATTATGACCACGCACTTTGCATTTGTACTGGGTGAGCCGTGTAGTCTCGTTCGCGCAACATATTTGGCAGCGCTTTCGCGGTTTGGTGTGCACTCAGTCGTTGTGCTACTGGAAGTGGCAGGTGTTTCAGTTTACGGAAGAAGTTCCCCAAGGCGGAATGAAATGGTTCGAGCCAAGCGTGGCGGCAGCGAACGCTTCAGCATCTGGATTCTTACTAGTTCTTTTCCCAGATGGTGGAGGAAGATTCAGCGGTCTGGTACTTCGATTCCGTTTCCTAGACATATGATGTGGCTGCTTATGCCAGCAACATTCAACAAGGCGTAAAAAATAACCGTTGGCCACCCTCTTCTGCCTCTTTGGACACTGTACTCAGAACATAATTTATCTACCACGTCCACACCTATTTTATGTGATTCGAAAAGGTAATCATATCCGGTTTCTTTTTATCCCCGGTTTCTTTTTCAATCGCTCCAGCCATATGCATGCTGGAAATAACAATGACTTTTTCTTGGTATTTTTACTATGGGGCACATACGATATCATGGCAACGTCTTTGCGGAATGCAAACATTCTAAAAAACAGTTCCCTTCTTTTTATCTCTTTCAGTTTATTGGGGATTTGCCGGTTGTTATTTTTTAGTGTTACCAAGTAAGACAATCTGCATTTCGCAGCCAAGTCGTGAAGGAGAGTGGTGTCGCTAAACCAGTTTTCAGCAGTGATATTTCGGCCTCAGTTAGCTGGAGGAGTAACCTGACATTCACCCACGACTACGGGTTTGTTGCTAACCTGCGAAAGACCGTCGGGTTGCCTTCTTGCATAAATTTCCATGTTCAGTGTATAGTACACACCTGAATCTACTGCAGCTAATATCTTTATTTCTTTTTTGTGGGGTTTGTCGGTATATACTGGATGGAAATCACCTCTTGCCTCTGAAGGTCTCTAACTTTTCATCTATTGTAACATCGTCTCCTACACAATAATGCTGTTGGCACTTCAGTAAAAACTTTTGAAAAATTTCCCGAGGAGAGGTGAGGCGATCTAGATCTTTTCCCTCTTGTCTTGTTTCTCTGTTGTCAGATCTCGGAGCCCGAAGTAAGAACCGTACGATAGTCATGGTGAATTGGAAAATCTCAATCCCGAATCCGTCGTTAGCCCATAAATCCTCGAGGTTTAGTTTTCCATTTATAGAGAGTCCACTAATATATAAAAGCCCTATAAATGCTTTCAACTCATATTGATCAATGGCTCTGACGTCTCTTTCCCGTGAATAATTATCTTGTACGGAATCTATATATTGGTTTGTGGAATGTACAGTGTTGTCCAACATACTTCCATAAAATAAACAAGCCCACGTGTCTAACATTGTGTGTATGCCCCGAGCTCTAGCGATCTGGCCTGGGATTTTCGTAATTAGGTATGTTTGTCCCATTTCGAAGAAGGATACGGGGTTTTTTTCCAGCAAATGGCATAGATTACGTTCTTGCCCTTCTTTTTATGGCCAACATAGAATACATCGACCTCTTCGCCATCGTATAAAACATTCGTGTCACTTTGCTCCGTTTCTGAACTGTCCTGACGTTCTTCGATTGTTTCCTCCGCATCCGTGACACAGTTTTCCTCCGGTTAATCGTAAACTGTATGCGGTGGGCATGGAACCAGGCCTGAAGGACCTGGTGCGGAACCCGACACACCAGATATGTCAGTAGGACTTACGTCACCGCCACCAAATGGCACACAGGAGCTCGTGTATTTTTTCGATGTCAGCAGGATTCCTGGAATCATATTTCTTTCTTGTGTCCGTATTGACCCGTAACAAGAAGATGATAGTATTTTATTTTCCACACACATTCATAATAGTGGTGAAGACAATACACATGTCAGGTGTAACATATACAGGGTGAGTCACTATTGCCACCAAGAATAACTCCGAAAGTATGATAGGAGCTGAAAAGTTTGTAGGACAAACGTTTTATGAGACAACGGGGGCCATAATATCACGTTGGTTTTTTTGTTAGGTGGGATCGCTTCAGAGATATGAAGGTCAACTTTGTTTTTATTTTTAAATGGGATGTTGTGGTTTGGTACTTATTTTCTGATCGCGGCTATCGAGATGAATGCAGTGATGTGTAACTGTAAGTTTTTTGAAGGTCACAAAGGCGACATAAACGTCCATCTACAGAAGGTGTTCGAAGCGATGCAGTGCTGCAATCTTATTATCACGGATTGAGTGGTTTTCCTTATCACATCGGCACATGCGCTGACGATTATCTCTCGCATATCTTCAGGTGTAGTTCGAAAATCTTTATAGACAATGTCTTTTATGAATCCCTACAAGACAAAATCCAGAGGCGTCAAGTCTGGCGAACGAGCCGGCCACGACACAGCTCCTCCACGTCTAGTTCAACGATCTGGGTATTGTCTCTGCAATTCATTTCAAGCAATCAGTGAAATATGTGCCGGACACCCATCGTGTTGATACCACATTCTGTTCCTTGTCCCTAAAGGTGTTTCTTCCAATAACAGACCTAATGTTTCTTGCAGGAATGTGGTGTACTTCCTACCATAAAGATTTCCTTCGATGAAATAGGGCTCTATTATTCTATCCTCCGGAATCCCACACCGAACATTCACCGACCACGGTTTTTGGTGTGCAACTTGCCGCAGCCAACATGGATTTTCAGTTGCTCAATAATACAAGTTATGCAAATTAACATTTCCGTGGTTTGTAAATGTAGTTTCGTCAGTAAATAAAGTCAAATTAATAAATGTGTCATCCCTCTGAATTTGAAGTTGGGCCCATCGGCAGAATTCGATGCGACGCGTACAATCTGTAGCAGTTAATTCTTGGTGGAGACTGAGAGGGTAAGGCTGATATTTGTGGCGATGCAGAACACGAACAACACTACTCTGGCTCATGACAGATTCCCTTCCGATATGACGCGAACTAACACAAGGATCTCGAACCACAGTGGTATGGGTACCAACTTCTGTTTGGTCGTTAGTAACTTTCGTTTGCCGGATATGTTTCCGATGCGTTAAAGATCCAGTTGTTCTCAATTTATCATCCACACATTTAAATTTACGATGTGTAGGGTGAGTACGTTGAGGACATCTTTCAGCGTATAAGCCTCTAGCTGTCGCTGAATTTTGTCGGAATTCTCCATAAATGAGAAGCATTTCGACTTGTTCTTCGAAGGAATACATCAGTGACATTCGCTTGATTCTACGATGCAAGTCTTACCGTTCCAATTAGAGTTGTATAGGGAAACCGTCGAATGGTGTTTACATGTGAATGGCACGTTAGATGGATATGCCTTATTCGGCGAACATTTACTATTTGCACGATATACGAGAGAGAACTGTCAGAGCATGTGCTTCGATATGTGCCGCAGTCATAAGGAAAACCACTTAATCCATGATAAGAAGATTGCAGCACTGCATTGATACCAATGCTCGTCACTTCGAACACCCCCTTCTAAATGGACCTTCATGACACCTTTGTGACCTTCGTTGACCTTCAGAGACCTTACTGTTGGATATCACTGGATTCGTCTCGATAGCCTCTATCATAAAATGCCAAACTATATCATCCCATGTAGAAAAACAAAGATGACCACGCTACCTAGCAACTAAGAAACCAACGTCATATTACGGCTCCCGTTGTCCCAAGCAACATTTGTCACACAAACGTTTGCGCTACTATTATACTTTCGGACTTATTGTTGATGGCAATGGTTAGTGACTCACCCTGTATAGTCTCGTTCTATGTGTGGGATATGCGTCCGTATTTGCCAACAGTATTTTATCGGCGAGTAAATAACTGCAAGTGAGATACATCACTATGTAAGCGACCCACATCAAGCATCAAAATCGGAAAGCAGACACAATGGACCTACGTGATAATATGGTCGCGTGGCATCTCTGAGATACAAAATGGTCTCACACCGATCAACCTGAAGCGGGCAAGGTCACCGCACGACTGTCGCAGGGAGGGCAACTATGCAGAAGAATAGACGAGGGGGGAGCTTGGTCCGCTCCCGCGCGGCCTTCCTATTACGAGAATACGTAGCTTTATATCTGAGAGATCCCAGGCGATCATTAGAGCGTTAAGAGTAGAAGCGCATCTCGTGCACTTTGGTAGCTCTCGTTGACACCGAACACTGCTGAAACATCTTATGTGATGACAGAGTTACTTCGGCTGTCATAATGTTACAGATAACTCTGAGGCGTCCTTTCGATTTAGTTTATGGACTCACACCAACGCGTATCTAGGAAACGACTAATATCTCGCGCAACTAAAAATTGCAAATTGTGTGTTCTAAATCCCTCTCAGTGTTGATTCATGAGCAACTTGAAAAGCAGGTGAAAAGAAGTTAGAGAGCTGCTCGACGTACGAAGTAGAACATTACCAAAGGAAGTCGAAAAGCATTTAGGTCCTTGCCCCTAGCAGTAGAAGGGAGGATAATGAAATAAGAGTAAAGTACGCTTACTGATAATGTAGAGGGTTAGGTAATCGACAGTGCACATTGGAGTAAGGTGGTTCCCATCCTGAGAACATTAAGGAAAAGATGAGATAGAGAAGGTTCAACAAGCGGAAATAATGAAAGTGGAAGATCAAGAAAGACAAACATCGGGCAGAAAGGTATTATATAAAAGTGAAGTCAGGGGCGAATGTGCCCGTGAAAAGACAAACTCGGGGAAGCAGTGCAGTGACAGAACGTCGTTGACTGGTGAGAGTCCTGTGTTTAAAGATTTGCAGGTCAGCACATCCACGCAGCATTCTGCCTGCCCACACCATAGCACCTGGACCACCAAGAAGATCCTGTTCGGCAGTGTTTCTGCGTAAATTACGTGCTACCACGTCTCGTCATGTCTGGGTTGGTCCAGCTTAGATGAAAGTCGAAAAAGACGCTTCAAAACGTTTTTTGGCAGAATATGACCAGCCCTGTTTGAAACGTAACTTGCGTAACACAAAGAACGACGGACTTAGATACCACCTCCTTCCAGTTCCCTTGTTTGAAATTGTTGTTTTTCCTCATGGTTATTGGCTCCTGTATTATTTCAACACTCCGTACTACATATTGGTGTTCAGTTATTAGCTCACTTCGGCGCACTGAAACGCCGTGTTTTCTAGTTCCTACGTCGCAGTACATCCACAGGCAACTTCTGTAATCCGTGAACTTTGTTTGATCAAGCACGAGCACAAATATGTTGTTAGCTTAAATAACGTTTGGTTTTGCATGTTGGTTCGGTCGTTTAGTATGTGCTTCATTTCTGTGACTGGCCCAACGAATTTGGAAATCTACATGTACTATTAGGAAATATTCTTGTTACTGAATCTGATTATTTCCATATGTGTTTGTACTGTAGTAGACTAGTGATTTTCTTGTCCGAGACGTATGAGAATGATGAATGGCTGGTGCCATATTTCAAATGAATTTAACTTTGGTGGACTTGTTTTATTGCTTGTTTCTTTACAGTGTTACGAATTTTATGTGTCATTTTGTTTAGTTATTGGAGTGTGTAAGAGGCTGTCCGATTATGATTCGTCGATCACCTCGAATGTGAAAAGTGTCCGTTCGTTGCAATACTGCAGGAGTCACGGCAGTGTGCGGCAGGCCGGCAAACGGCAGATCCGACAGGTTTGCGTGAACTTGTTGTCATGGTAACAGACGTGTCGGCCAACGGCTCACCGTGCCTTTGTTCACTGCGAGGTCTCCGTAGACATTGTGCAAGCTCCTATGAATTTCTGCGATGCTCCAGTTTTCCGCCAATACAAACTCAAGCACAGCTCTGTGCTTGGAACGCACCTTCGTTACAGACGCCATTTTGTAAGCTACGTATAGCGCTGCTACGTATCTGAACTTTATGAAACTGCAGACGCCGAAGCGGATATATTCCACGATGTGTCACATCAAATTCCCCATTTTTTCCTCGTCATCATCGCAACAAGGTCGCGGAAACCCGTCGACCTGCCGCGCGGCTGCAGCCGGCGGCGACTCCTGCAGTATTGGAACGAACGGACACTTTTTACATTCCAGGTGATCGACGGGTCGCAATCAAACGCTTCGGTTTGTAAACACTCGTCGCCAGTTGTGTAAAGCTACTGCTGGCATCGTCGCTACTGCTGTGGAGGCCTAGTTGCCACTGTTGTTACGATAGGCAGAATTTGTGAGTTGGTGAAACGACTTCTGGTGCAGTACACCGCTAAGGCAATTTCTCCCTACCACTATTACGCAGCTATGCCCCAGGGTTAGGTAACAGGATAGGAGAACGAAAGTACTACTACAGTCCAACAAATTAGGAACAAAGTTAAAAAAATGAGTTAAAAGGTTCACTTATCTTTGTGACTTGTTGAATAATGAAGTCAGAATCACGACTTGTAATTCAACACAAAAAGGCTCTTAATGGTTAAAGTAAACTTCACACAATATAACAAATACAGTTTTACAACTATGGTGTGTTCACTTCTAAAAGTTCCCTGTCTAAGTCAGCCCTGGACGATGAACTGTAAACAAGTGGCCGGGAGCTGCTCTTCTGTCTTACGAGTAGGCTTTTGTCCGTTGTCGTCCAGTCATTCGAGGGCTGTACTCGGCCGGCAATTGGCAGGGGCGAAGTCGATGTCTTCATCGTCAGCGCCGCGCGTGGCGCTGTTGGAACTCGCGCAAGTGGCGAGTTTCTATGGCACTGGCGCCAGCTCTCATCTTTGCGTTATTTTGTTTGATGTCCTCCTTCGTGGTGAAACGATCAACTCCGAAACGTACCGTGCTACCCACAGGAAATTGAAGAAATGAGTTATGCGTGTTTGTCGCCACAAAAATGCAAACGAACTTGCCTTTCTCCGTCACAATGCAAGGCTTCACCCAAATCTATGCACCCGAGAGAAGCTCAGAAAATTTCACAGAACTGTTCTCCCTCATCCACCCTACAATTCGCGTCTTGCGCCTTCCGACTTCATCTACTTGGCTGAATGAAGACTGCACCCTGCGGGAAGCAGTACGTGGATGATGGGGAGGTTGTCGATGCAGCAAGACGTTGGCTCCAATGTCGCCGAGTGATACCATGCGCCGGCCGGAGTGGCCGTGCGGTTCTAGGCGCTACAGTCTGGAGCCGAACAACCGCTACGGTCGCAGTTTCGAATCCTGCCTCGGGCATGGATGTGTATGATGTCCTTAGGTTAGTTAGGTTTAAGTAGTTCTAGGTTCTAGGAGACTGATGACCTCAGAAGTTAAGTCGCATAGTGCTCAGAGCCATTTGATACCATGAGGCATACTGTGCATCCCAGTAAGGTCGCCGCATTGAAGGGTATGCGGAAAAATGGAGTTTTGCAGCCAAAAAATGGGCAATAATATGGTATATTGGAATCCTGAATAAAATCGTCTGGCTTTCAGAAAAAGTATGTGTTGCATTTATTGAACACCGTCGTAATTAGTCTAGTAGAACCTCTGTCGGCTATTTCCGTCGCTTGTTAACAAAGATTACTTCCGTCGTTGTTAACAAAGATAAAAGTCGAGATGCTTAGTTCAGTGGGTTCGGTTTATTTTGAGGGCTCCTTCCTCAAACATTATCTTTGGGAAGTAGCACGTAAAGATTTCATCTCGTGCTTCGTTGGCTATGCAAACTACAGTCAGTCCCTGGTAATGAACTGTTGTATATCCGCGTATAAACTGTATCAAGTTGAGCATTCCGCGCTAACGGAGAAACAGACTGTCCATCGGTAACAGGCCACTAGTGAAGAGAACAACATACGTTCGTGAAAACAAATTTGCTGAGATGGCAGGTCATCGTTGCCAAGTTTTATCGAGTGGAGTAGTAGAACTTCGTGATATAAGCTTATTTGTCACTTTAACTCTCGGGGCACGTATTGATAAAAATGGGTGTGGACATACAGAAGAAAAGCATAGAATACAGAAAAGCAGAAAATTGTTAGGGTGTATGAATTCTTTTTGGTGGGATAATATTTCCAAATAAGAAGAGAGTAGGTAAGATAATGGTTGAATCAGTGGTATGCTATGGATCAGAATTCTGGATCTCAAAAGACGACTAATAGCTGTGCAAGGAGTGCCAGAATATCAAGAAGCGAAAGAAAAATTTTTAATGACGTAACAGCTAGAATGAAGACAAATGATACAGTGACACACAGAATTGAAAGAAAATCATTAAAATGGCTCGGACACATGATGAGAATGCCAGATCATCTGTGGCCAGAGAAGGATTATGAATGGAAACCACCCGGCAGACGTAAGCGCGGAAGACCACGACGTGCGTGGACAGTCCACATATATGGAGTAATGGAACATCGCAGCATCGACAAGGAAGATGCGCTGGATAAAGAGGCTTGGCGGAGGATAATAGGAATACAAGATGATGATGTTCAAATGGCTCTAAGCACTATGGGACTTAACATCTGAGGTCATCAGTCTCCTAGACTTAGAACTACTTAAACCTAACTAATCTAAGGACATCACACACATCCAAGCCTGAGGCAGGATTCGAACGTGCGACCGTAGCAGCAGCGCGGTTCCGGACTGAAGCGCCTAGAACCACTCGGTCACAGCGGCCGGCAAGATGTTGTTATTAACTAATCTTTGTGTTGATTAAGCTTGTAATAATAATAATAATAATAATAATAATAATAATAATAACTCTCAGCCACTTTTTACCATACAAGCAATCTTTCTTCATGCCTTGCTAACTAATTCTTTCACCTTCCTACTCTGCTATTCCCCTATCATTCTCGGCCCCGATGCCCACCCCCCGTACTTACTTTCTTTCTTCTCTCTCTCCCATCATCGCCCATTTCACTGTCACCCCTTTGAGGCTTCAAACTGTTTCTCTTAAAATTAAAGCAATAAACAGCCCTCGGTCGCAAAATGAAGTCTTTTTGACCTAGGTTTCGGGCACTTCGAAGAATGCCTTCATCAGAAATAAAACATTTAAACCGGACTATAGCATAAGTACAACGTTTTAGGAAACACTTTTTTATAAGTACTGACTAGCAGTATAAAAATAAAAGGCGTAGGACTTACACATCACGTATAAAATAAATAGCAAGCGATAAAGCTTTAGTCGCAGAATTTTAAAATAGAAAATATAAAAGGCAAGCCATTATGGGCTGCTCACACCCGTTGAGCTCAGTGACGGAAGTCGCCAAAAAAGTGATCCGAAGACTATTACAGTATCTTAGCAGAAACACTAGCCGTATGTATTTGAAATATAGCTGACATTATTTTATTATAATGTTACTTATAATGTTACTTATAATCAGTCTTGATTGCAATTTTTTTTTATTCATTTGACCGGTTTCGGTTCATTCATAACCATCTTCAGATCTGATATTTCAGTTACAGGAGTAACCCGTCCAAATCGAGCAACTTGTGACGCAGCATGTGAAAGTTGCTGGATTTGGACGGGTTACTCCTGTAACTGAAATATCATATCTGAAGATTGTTCCGAATGAACCGAAACCGGTCAAATGAATAAAAATAAAATTGCAATCAAGACTGATTATAAGTAACATTATAAAATCACTGATTAGTGTTATCCCATCAGACATTATGTCTGTTTTTGCAAAATTATTTTATTAGTATTCCTTTGAGAAACTTGAGTTAATTTACATCAACTGTAACTTATTCGCTCTATATTCTTGCAAGTAGCGCCTTGGAAACTCGGAACCGAGTTCGTAAGAACACAAGATTACATGAATAGAGTCGTATTCTTTCATGCATTCATTTAAGCTTCTCAATGGTTCTACGCTGTGACTTGCTCATGGTATTTGAACTGCAGTGTGGGTTGAATATTCTTGCACTCAAAGACTACTGTCGGGCAAAAGTAGTATTAGCTACAAAAGCAAATTGTTGCAACATTTCGGGATCGAACCACGGATTTCTAATATAAATTTCTTGTAAGTCACCGAAAGTTGAATGGCGGAGGGCATTAATGTACCAGTTTAATTGCTCTCACGCTAATACATATTACATTTACAGAGAATGCGCTGACTTCATTGTTATGGCCATTGAGCTACTTAATTTCTGGAGGCCACTCCCAACAGATTTCTTTTTTCAGTGCCATATCGATTTGACATTGGTTACATAATCCCATGACAAACATCGCAACTCTTCTGACTTTTCTCCTTTTCTTAGTTCGCAAGGATCTTACTGCGATCAAAAACACTGGAGAGTCGGTTGAAATGTCTTGCAAGCAACATCATTCCTAGATGAATTATACTTTCTTAAGATTCTTCTTTCGGATGTAATAGATTGTCACATTTGCATTGCAACCATATCTGTATATATTTTATGGTTATGAACGATTCCAGTTACGATTCAACGAAGATGCTGTTGAAAACTATCTAGTCTTTTCGCCTATTTACACTTACTAAATTAAATGTTTTTCACAGTAGTGTAAAAACACCGGTCAACAGGACACGACTGTATGGGACGATACTCAGTCATTACCGAGTGACATCTTCAGGTAGCAGTTCTGACGTGGGAGAGGGCAGCAATTCCTATATTCTAATATTGAGTGTGGCTGTGGCTCTAGGCCTGGGGACACTGCCATTGGGTCATGTTGATGGTTAGCTACCACTGTCTCCACCTAATACTGATCAGTTACAAATATCTCAGACACTTTTCTAAAGGTAGAGTATCCCTGTAGACATCCGTGTCGTACAAGGTTTTTCTTCGACGCGAGCTGGGCCCCTGTACGTTTGTTGAATCGTGGCGGTATTTGCCGTGGTTGTCATATCTATTCCTGCAACTTACCTTTCTGGCGACGTTCCTCCATTGAGAGGGCCCTGCCGATTGCCAAGAAGGGTGCGGTCTCGTGGGTCTGTCGCAAAACCTGCTCAGCCATGCGAAACAGTTATGTAACGAAAGAGCCTTTACGACGCCTGCTTCTTGTGATAGCCTAGACATTTGTCGCAGCTACAAGTGGAACAGCGAATGGAGGTGGACTCACTCCCTCTCTGTGTGTTGCAGGTACGTGCCGGCCGCCACGTGGCAGCGCGTGTGGGCGCCTCTGCTGTTCCGGTGGCCCACGTGGAGGGCACGCCGAGGTGACCGCACGTAGACGGCCGCACCTGCGGCTCTTTCACTGCTGTCAACGCTGGAAGCGGCGAAGCGGCAGAACCCCGTGGACATCTAGCCGCGGAAGCATTTTTCTCTTCTCCGACACGACGGGGACTGTGCCGCAAACATAGATAGATAGCTAGTTATCGACTGATGTGAAAGTAACTTGAGGCGCGCACCAAGAAAGTTTCTTGGGACCCATACTGTTCGTGTTTTAAAAAAGACGCACTACGAAGGAATTATCCGAATGGGTCTGAAATCGGTAGATGTGATGATGTGCCGTATATGTACAGACGAAAAAGTGAGTACAATTTCAGCAAAATTGGATGATTTATTCAAGAGGAAGAGCTTCGCAAACTGAGCAGATCAGTAATTCGTTGATCCACCTTTGGTCCGCGTGCGAGCATTATTCTGTTTGACATTGTTTGACGCAGTTGTTGGATGTTTTACTGAGGTTTATCGTGCCAAATTCTGCCCAGTTGGTGGGTTAGAGCGTGAAAATCCCGAGATGATTGGAGGGCCCTGGCCATAATGCTCTCCAACGGTGAGAGATCCGGCGACTCTGCTGCCAAGGTAGAGTTAAGCAAGCGAGAAGGCGAGCCGTAGAAACTCTCGCTATGTGTGAGCGTGGCTCGCTGAAATGTAAGCCCAGAACGGCTTGCCGTGAAGAGCAACAAGACGGGAGGCGGAACATCATCGACGTACCGTTGTGCTGTAAGGCTACCGCGGACGACAACAAAAGGGATCCTGCTATGAAAAGAAATGGAACCCCAGACCGTCACTCTTGCTTCTGGGGCCGTACGCCTGGCGACAGTCCAGTTCGTCTCCAGACAAGTCTTCGGTGTGGAATCTCATTGGCTGGAACAGAATGTCTTCAGTGACGATTCCCCCTCCGTGTTGAGCCCCCGTGAACAGCGAAGACGCACCTGGGGACGCCTCACACAGCCGTGGAATACCAGCCTGATTGTCGCCTACCGTGCGGCCCTACAACCAGGTGTCATGGTCTAGCATGCCATTTTATTTCATAGCAGGACTCCTTTGTATGCGATCTGAAGTTTTCCCGCCGTATTTCCAATGTGAACAGTTCTCGGGTATCCGACCGGATAGAGTCGTAATTTCTCCACAATATTTCGGCAGACGTACACGCTGCCATCTTCAGGTGGTTCCTGACGAATGCTGTGCTGTTCCTCACGGCGCCCTATATATACTAGCTGTTACCCCCTCCACCGTTCCTCTCCTGGTGTCTTCGGCGCGGCCGGCGCGGCGCCTACTGGAGGTGGTGGAGTAAGCGGCGCCTGGGTCTGAACTGGGGTCTGCAGTCTCCTTGCTGCCACCGTCGGGGGCGGTCCTCGATCTCTGGGACCGCATCTTTCTCTCCAGGCTGAGTGCAGGGTTCCAAGCCTGACTAAGTTGAAGGCCGCTGTCTTTATTATTAATTAGATCGTCCTGTAGTCGGATTTCGATGGCCTCTTTAGTAACGCAGTCCCAGAAGTAGGAGGATTGACAGAGTATTTTTGTTTCTTCATAGTCCATAGTATGGCCAGTCTTTATACAATGGTCAGCCACGGCTGATTTAGTGGCCTGGCGTAATTCGGCATGGCGCTTGTGTTCGCGGCACCTCTCTTCTACAGTGCGGACTGTCTCCCCAATGTATGATTTTCGGCACTGACAGGGAATTTGATAAACGCCTGGTTTTCGAAGGCCTGGGTCATCTTTCACTGAACCCACTAGAGTCAAGGTTTTTGCAGGGGATCGGAATACACATTTCACATTGTGTTTCCCCAGGATTCTACCGATTTCTCAAAAAATGGTTCAAATGCCTCTGAGCACTATGGGACTTAACATCTGAGGTCGTCAGTCCCCTAGAACTTAGAACTACTGAAACCTAACTAACCGAAGGACATCACAAACATCCATGCCCGAGGCAGGATTCGAATCTGCGACCGTAGCGATCGCGCGGTTCCAGACTGAAGCGCCTAGAACCGCACGGCCACCGCGGCCGGCACCGATTTCTATTGAGGTGTTTCCGACAAACGGAATGCACGCCAATGACTTGTGTTCTTCTGTTTCTTCTTCTTGTTCTCTTGGCGTAGTCTGTCTGAATGCGTGTGTTATTTGCTTCTGGTTGTAGCCACTTTTCCGAAATATGGTGCCGCGAACACAAGCGCCATACCGAATTACGCCAGGCCACTAAATCAGCCGTGGCTGACTATTGTGGACTAAGAAAAAACAAAAATACTCCGTCAATCCTCCTACTTCTGGGACTGCGTTACTAAAGAGGCCGTCGAAATCCGACTACAGGACGATCTAAGTGATAAAGACAGCGGCCTCCAACTTAGTCAGGCTTGGAACGCTGTAAGCCTGGAGAGAAAGATGCGGTCCCAGAGATCGAGGACCGCCCCCGACGGCGGCAGCAGGGAGACTGCAGACCCCAGTTCAGACGCAGGCGCCGCTTCCCCCACCACCTCCAGTAGTCGCTCCGCCGGCCGCACCAAAGAGACCAGGAGAGGAACGGTGGAGGGGGTAACGGCTAGTATATACGCTGTACCTGACCCATCAGGAGGCGGACGACTTCATTGAACCGACCACTGCGGAGGAAGTGCAACACCACCTCGACTTCCTACAGCCCAGGAAGGCAGGGGGTTGCGACAAGATCGACAACGCGCTGCTGAAGAAGCTGCCACCGGAAGCAGTGCGTATTGTCACAGCGATCTTCAACGCCATCCTTCGCACAGGCGCCTATCCCGACGCGTGGAAACACGCAGAGGTGGTCGCCATCCCGAAGGCTGGCACGGACCCCAGGCTGGCGCAGAACTATCGCCCGATAAGCCTACTGCCATCCCTCTCGAAGACCTTCGAGAGGATACTCGCCAAACGGCTACAGCGCCACGTCAGAGAAGAAGGCCTGCTTCCTGACGAGCAGTTTGGCTTTTGCAGTGGGCATTCGACACAGCACCAACTACTGCGACTGGTGGAGCAGGCGATGGGGGCCCTGGAGCGTCGCGAGTACCTTGGGGCGGTACTCCTCGACGTCTCCGAGGCCTCTGATAGCGTGTGGCACGACTGCCTCCTGTATAAGCTGCTGGTACAGGGGGTACCCGTGTCGCACGTCCGCCTCCTCCAGTCCTACCTGCGAGGGCGCACGTTCCATGTGCGTGGCGTGTCACCGGCGCGCCACATACGTGCTGGAGTGCCGCAGGGGTCCGTTCTTGACCCCTGCTGTACTCCCTCTTCACTGCCGAGGGTCCATCTGGCGCTCTACGCCGACGACACCGCGCTGTACACGCGCAGCATGAGCGCGCAGCTGATGCGCCGCCGCCTGCAGCTCGCCTGCAACGAGATTGGAGCCTGGGCCACCGAATGGCGGCTCGAGTTCAACGCCGGGAAGAGCCAGGCGGTGGTGTTTACGCGCCGCCGCATACCCGACGCGCTGCCGCAAGTACGGATCATGGGAGGCCCCATCCCGTGGTCGCGTACTGGAAAGAACCTCGGCGTCACAATGGATCGACGCCTGACCTGGGGTCCACACATCAGGGCCGGGCGCTTGGACGGATGCGCTCGCTCTACCCCCTCCTCAACCCCACGACGACACTGCCCTCCCCCCCCCCCCCCCTGCGGCCTCACGCTCTACCTAGCAGTAATCAGGCCAGTGCTGGAATACGCGGCCGTGGTGTGGGGAAATGCCGCCGACACACACGTCCAGACGCTGCAACGAGTGCAGAACAAAGCCCTTCGGCTGGCGCTCCACCTACCGAGGGACTACGGCGCTCGTATGCTCCACGACATCGCGGGAGTTCCGATGCTGAAGCGCCGCTTCCGCGCGCTCGCAAGGAACTTCTACGAGTCGGCAAGGGCGTCTAGAAACCCGCTGGTCAGTGGACTGGGAAACCAACTCCACTGGCGTCCAGCGACCAGATGGCCGGACCGGTTGCTGGAATAATTACATGCAGCCAGAGAGGTTGACCTGCAATCCGTGACTACGAGAAGACATACAACCAAGTGAGGACCACATTTATCGAGAGAATCCACGACGCAGGAACAGCAGTTGATCTGCTTAACCTGCTATAAATCGTGCAGGGAATTGCACGTGACTCACACGGTACAGCACAGCATTCGTCAGAAACCACCTGAAGATGGCAGCGTGTACGTCTGCCGAAATATTGTGGAGAAATTACGACGCTACCCGGTCGGATACCCGAGAACTGTTCAAAATAGGACTGCTTTGGCTGTCGTGCGCGGCACCCTTACAGTGCAGCGGTACGCCGGCGATGTTCTACTCCCCGTTTTGTCACCCTTCGTGGCGAGCCACCCTGGGCTCTTATTTCAGCAAGATAAAGCCCTCCCGCACATGGCGAGAGTTTCTACTGCTTGCCAAACCGTACCTTGGCCTACAAGATCGCCGTACCTCCCGCCAGTTGAGAAAGTTTGAGCATTATGGGCAGGGCCATCCAATCACCTCGAGATTCTGACGATCAAACGCGCCAATTGGACAGAGTTTGGCACAACGTCCTTCAGGATGACATCCATCGACTCTGTCAATCGATTCCAAGCCGAATAATTGCTTGCATAAAGGCCAGAGGTGGACCAACTCGCAACTGACTTGTTGAGTTTGTGAAGCGCCTCCGCTTGAACAAATCGTCCAATTTTTCTGAAATTGTAATCATTTGTTTGTCTGTATATGTGGATGACATCTACTCATTTCCTTCATGGTTAATTCTTATTTTCTCTCAGAGTGTACTGGTGGCGAGGTAGACAATGTAAACTGTGCATTGTCGCAGTTGATGTACTTATCTACAATAAGCACTACCTGAAAAAAAAAGAAACTGCACAGGTATTCGCTCAGATTGTGACTAAATTTCAAGGTGGTGCAAACATTGGCAACTTGTTTTAAATAATCAGATATGTAAAATCGTGCATTTCAGAAAGTGCAGAAATATAGTATTCAGTGCTTCCAATATTAGTCAGTCACAACTGGAATAGGTCAACTCACACAAATACGTGGGTACAACAATTTGTAGGGCTACCAAACGGTATCATCACATGTAATCCATACATATTACAAAAATGTCTCTCTCTTTTAGGCCTGGCGCGGGCCGACCCGCAGCGATCTGGGGAGGGTCGTTGCGTTACAAGAGTTTGTGCGTTTCTCATGGAGGCACAAGCTTTCCTGGACCTGTTAGAAACATGCAAGAATCCTGACAGGAGCGGAATTTCGCCGCGGAATGGTATTTGTGGGAACTCGAAATGTCGATGAAATCGCCTGTATTCTGCTCCGGCAGGCTGATGGATGAAAGTCTTGAATGTTGAAACCGTTTCATGGAGCAATTTGGAGCTCACATAATGTAGAAGCTGGGCGAAAACCCCCTTAGTTGTAGGAAGTCATGTCACCTCTGGGACAGGGATCCTGTTGCAGATGGTGAATGTTTCAGGAGCGCCATGAACCTCATGCTTGCGCAACAGCTGAGATTTGGATACTATGCAATTCAGTAACCTGGAACTATGGCAGAGTGTTAACGTGATACTTCGACAGTCCAATCCCGATTTAAAAAAAAAAAACGTAGTGTGTAGTTTAACGCAGAAATACTTATAAGATGCAGAATCAATAATTCAATCGAGGGAATAGAGTCGCACCGCTTCTCAAATGCTCAAGAAGAGTAAGAGCGAGCGATTAGCGCAGATATTCACGGTATCTGGTTTTCGGTTTGCGAGGACTTCACTCTCCATCGATCCTGGATCGCAGACGAACTGTCAGTAGCGACTGGCATATTAGCACACTCCAGAAATTTTAAGAATCCATTAGGAGGAAGAGACCGCAGAACAGTCTGAATGCGATACAATTCCACCATGACAATGCCCATTTTGTCATCGTGATAGGTGATGGGAAAACTGGAGTTGTCGACCACACCACATCCTTGTACTGTACCTGGCGCTCAATTGTTTCTCTCTGATGAGTCTGCGAAACACAGTCTTGAGTAACAATAATTTGGTTCATACAAATAAAGTGGAAGAGACTAAGCTTATGCGATATTTTCAAAGGAAGTTTAACAATTGGGCCGAATGCGGACGTAAATCCATAATTCAGAATGGATTCTGTGTCGAATATATATATCTCCGACCCTGGCCGAGAAAGAGTTACGTTCGTGAAGGAAGGAAGGAAGAAACGTTGGGTTTAATGTCATTAGAGACGGAGGATAAGCTCGAATTGTCAGGGATGGGGAAGGAAAACGGCCATGCGATTTTAAAGGAACCATCCCGGCATTTGCCCGGGGCGATTTAGGGAAATGGCGGAAAACCTAAATTTGGATGGCAGGACGCCGGTTGTTGGTGAAGGAAATATTTTCAGAATGAAGATAAGCAGACCCATTCTCCGCTGCCAGGATAAAAGGCTCGCAATTTCTTATTCACCACTGCGTGAATTTCAGTTATAAGAGGCGCACCAATTTTTTCGCGCTTGGACATCGAACTTCGCAGTGAAATAATAGTTGCACGCTCTGAAAAAGTCTGCTACCGTTAGTAGCGTTCTGCATGAGATGTGGGAAATGGATGGTAATGGTTCGTCGCCAAGCCGTTGTTCCGGAAAGCGTTACAAGTAATAAAAGTCTGTGGAAGCTCTGGTTCCTCATCTGTGAAAATGGTGATCAACACCCTTTAAAAAGAAAAAGAAGAACACACAACATTTTCAGTTAATGCAGGAGCAGAATCACTTATGCTTACACAAGCAGTGACCAAGGCAGGAGTGAGTAGGCTAGCTGAAATAGAAGAACAAAAAGAATTTTTGAAAAACAACTTTCCAAATAACATCTTTTGATTTTTAACGGAATTCCTGATAAATATTACGTTTGCGTTATCTGACCATGCGTATAAAGGGTCATTCAGTTACATATTCCTAATAACATTTATAATACAAATTTATACAGCTTTACGAGTCATTTACTATATCCTTTCACATAGCAGCTTTTGCAGAAGAAGGGTCACTCCGATTACACTTGAAACTGAAACAAGTTGCTTCAGTTAATAAAGAAGTTGTGGTCATTTTGGATCACTTTTAGTTCAAACAGCACAATAACTTTAAAAGCTGTGTACATGTAATGCTGATTTCTGCGTCTCTGCTGTTCATCTTTGGCAGTGGCCGGATTACGGTATGTTGTGAACACGCTCGTGTTTGTCAGTGAGGCGTACATTTACATGTTTTCAGATGAGCAGCATTATCAAAGAGGCATAGCCTCCATCTGCTAATTGATGATCAGTGTCGCTTCACCAAACAGCGAGGCCTGGCCAGTACTGTGTCAAGGGTTCCAAGGTTCAGGACGTGACCGGACTGACCAATTACCGGCTGGCAGCAGATCAGGGGCGCTCTGTGGCTATCCCCTCTCTCTTCTTAATACCGACACTGCTTAACGTTTGCAGTGAACTGAAAGACGAAACGTGGCTTTCACGCAACTTACGGTAGCGTTCGATGTACAAAATGTGCAAGCTGTAAGAATCCAGTTACTCCGCTGTATGTTGATGGTGTAGTCTTCAGGCCGCAGAGTTGGTTGATGCAGCGCTCTACACTAATCTATCTCGTGTAGGTCTCTTCATTTCTGTACAGCCACTGCAGCCTAAACTTATTTCACTCTGCTTGCTGTATTCAAACCGTGGTCTCCCTCCACAACATTTACCCCCCCCCCCCCTCCGCCCACGCATACTTTCCACCCGTTACCAAATTAACTGTTCACTGACGGCTATCCCATTTGTAGTTAAGTTCTGCAATCGAGCTCTTTTTCTCCCCAACTTGATTCAGTACCTCTGCACTGTAATCTTCAGCAGTCTAATGTACAAATGCAGAGACCAGCGAGGGTAACATTGAATAAAAAGTTCTCGGGTTCCCAACCGCGTCAAGTGATCAAAATTAAACGAGCTTTCTGACAAGCAATCCATGGCCATTGACAAGTGGATTTCTGGTACGCCCCTTACGCAGGGTGAACGTCAATATAACCGACAAATTGCAGGGACAGTTTCCTGACTGGCAATGGAGGAAAAAAGGTCCTAGAAAATTGGTTCGAAATGCATCGTTGCCGCGATAGATGGCGCTGACGAATGACAGTTCCTCTGACCACGTGCTGTGGGTTTCTTATGTGTTGCAGGATACATGATTGATGCAACAGAATGGTCCGCTCTTCATGTCGGGAACAACCCGAGGTGGTGTTCGTTTACGGCCAGCCAGGTGGAAACGGTCGAGAGGGAGCACCGCTATACCAAACCAAGTACCCTCACAGACACCAACCGCCTTACACGACATTTCAAGAGCTTCTTTGGCGTTTGTGTGGTTGTGGGTCCTTTCAGACAGATGACCATGCAGGGAGGCAGCGGACTGTACGCACACCAGATCTGGATGGAGCTTGCGCTAGGGTTCGTCTGAATATCCTGTAGCATCCGGTTCTCCAAATCTGGAGTACGCCCAGTCTGCTGCCTCACTATACGTTGACTCGGCGTTCGATCAGTCAGCTTCAGCGGCGCGATCGTGAAACTACATTTCAAAAGTTCTCTTCTGGTCTGTACTGCTTATCTCCTATAGTTCACTTCCATATAGACCTACACTCCCGACAAATAATTTCAGAACAGAGTATCTATCATTCAAATTTGTTTTAGATTTCTGCACTCCAGTCCGGCTGTGTGTGTTTATGGCCATGTGGAAAACATGTTCTTTTTATGCCCCGGTTGTGCGCTGCTACGCCCTGGTGGCTCAACGTCACATGACCCCTCGATGTTGGCTGTGGTGCGGTGTAAGCACGCTGCCACACTCCAGGTGTGCCGCTCGCCGTCCGTGTTTCGTCGGTTTGCCCTACGGCTGTTTCCCTTGTGTTGGTGCAGACTGCCCAACTGTTCCCCCGTGACAGCTGGACGGCGCAACACGACTCCTGTTCTCATCGTGGAAACCGAACGTACGACTGTACGGTCAAGCAAGGAAGCCCAATGAAAAATATGGAGCAATATCAAAACTTCTGAAACTTTTCTGACATAATTTGTGATTAATCAGGCCTGAGGTTAAGGTTCTAGAAAGCTATAAATAAGTGTAGAAACGGTATTTCCATTGGCGGAGTTTCATTGAAACAGTATTCCGTTTCGAATGACCAATCCCAAGAGGTTGTCACGTTTTTTTCAAAATGCAACTCGGCAGGTAAAAGAGATCACACCAACAAACGGAACAGGTTTTCTCACTCATTGCTATGGCGTCGCGTAATTCCTACACTTTGACCTGCAGCCCTCTACTAATTACGCGGGATCACATCAACAACAGAGAAAAACTCTCCATTCGCTGGTGAGACCTCTCTTACTCGCCGAGTTGCATATTGAAAAAAACTGTGATAGTCTCTTGAGCTTGGTCATTCTCGGTCGGAATGCACAGTCTGTCCATAGTTGCGGAATAACATTGCGTGATAACTAGTTGTTTATTTCCTTAGTTATGTTCCACAGTTCGTGAACGAGATAAAAGTTTTTCATCAACTATCGTTATAGAATTCTACCCACCTAATGACTGCCCTTATCAGGTAGAAGGTGCTGTTGAAGACAAGCCAAGATTGTTTTGTGCATGTAAGAAGACCGTCGCATATTTCGGTGTTAAGACGAATCATTGTTATAATGTCCCATAACGAGGAAAATATTTTCAGGAGTTCGTGAATTACGTTTAGAAGTGCTGTACAAATTACTGTGACATATCGGAGAATTTTTCTGGCTGACTTATTTTTCTCGTCTTACCATTTCCTTAAGTTTCCTCCTTTACTTGAGGCACTGTGAACCGTAAGGGCCCCAAGCGTAGAAACAGAGTTTTGAGAAAAACAGATGTTTATGAAAATAAAATTTATAGACAAACTACCAGTGTCATAGGACTGAACTGATTTTTTAACTAGGTGTCAACATCCTATACTTCCTATGAAAAACTAATTACCCGCTTTATTGTATGAAATATTAATTAATATTTAAAGTTATATTAATTATTCATTTTAATTCACAAAATTTCCGTGTATAGGATAGTGGCAATAGTGTATTTTTACAGTGTAAAATTTGTGATTAATGTGAAACTAAATAAGTACATAATCAACAGATACTACTGGAAAAGAATATCCGAGAAATCGGTGACACAGCGTTTCGTGAATGTTCATACACTGAAGAGCCAAAGAAACTGGTACATCTGCCTAATATCGTATAGGGCCCCAGCGAGCACGCAGAAGTGCCGCAACATGAAATTGTACGGACTCGACAAATGTCTGTAGTGCTGCAGGTAACAAACCATAAATCCGTAAGAGTACCAGAGGGCTGAGACCTTCCTGAACAGCACGTTGCAAGGCATTCCAGATATGCTCATTAATGTTCGTGTCTCTGGACTCTGGTGGCCAGCGGAAGTGTCTAAACTCAGAAGAGTGTCCCTGGAGCCACTCTTTAGCAATTCTGGACGTGTGGGGTGTCGCATTGTCCTGATGGAATTGCCAAGTCCGTCGGAACCCACAATGGACATGAATGGATGCATGTGATCAAGTAGGATGCTTACGTACTTCTCGCCTGTCAGAGTCGTACCTAGACGTATCACAGGTCCCATATCACTCCAACTGCACACGCCCCACACAATTACATGGCCTCCACCGGCTTGATCAGCCCCCTGCAGGTTCCATGGATTTATGAGGTTGTCTCCATACCCGTACACGCCCATTTACTCGATACATTTTGAAACGAGACTCGTCCGATCAGGCAACATGTTTACAGCTATCAACAGTCCAATGTCGGTGCTGACGGGCCAGGGGAGGCGTAAAGCTTTGTGTCGTGCAGTCATGAAGGGTACACGAGTCGGCCTTCGGCTTCGAAATCTCATATCGATGTTGTTTCGTGGAACGGTTCGCACGCTGTCACTCGATACTGGCCCAGCGTTGAAATCTGCAGCAATTTGCGGAAGGGTTGCACTTCTGTCATATTGAACGATTCTCCTCAGTCGTCGTTGGTCCCGTTCTTCCAGGATCTTTTTCCAGCCACAGCGATGTCGGACGTGTGATGTTTTATCTGATTCCTGATATCCACGGTACACTCGTGAAATACGCTTCAACACTACCTCGGAGACGCCGTGTCACGTCGCTCGTGCGCCGACTGTAACACCACGTTGAAGCTCACTTACATCTTGACAACCTGCCAGTGTCGCAGCAGTAATCGATCTAACAACTGCGCCACACACTTGTTGTCTCATATAGGCGTTGGCGACCGCAGCGCCGTATTCTGCCTGTTTACGTATGTCTGTATTTGAATACGCATGCCTATGCCAGTTTCTGTGGCGCTTCAGCGTGTATGCAGTGTGGGCCTACGGAATACAGGATGTTAGGAAATTCACATTGCATACTTGTAGCACTTGTAGAGGGAAGTGAGTACATAATATTTTGAACAGGAACCAACGTCCGGAAACGGTGGTTTCAGATCACGTGTTTAATCCATCGTATTCTGACTGAGGAACTGAAGTATCTGTGACGCAGTACAATTAATGTTTACGATTCTAAAGGCAACATAATGAAACATCTATTTCTCACTTAAGCACAGATCTTTATATTAATACACTCCTGGAAATGGAAAAAAGAACACATTGACACCGGTGTGTCAGACCCACCATACTTGCTCCGGACACTGCGAGAGGGCTGTACAAGCAATGATCACACGCACGGCACAGCGGACACACCAGGAACCGCGGTGTTGGCCGTCGAATGGCGCTAGCTGCGCAGCATTTGTGCACCGCCGCCGTCAGTGTCAGCCAGTTTGCCGTGGCATACGGAGCTCCATCGCAGTCTTTAACACTGGTAGCATGCCGCGACAGCGTGGACGTGAACCGTATGTGCAGTTGACGGACTTTGAGCGAGGGCGTATAGTGGGCATGCGGGAGGCCGGGTGGACGTACCGCCGAATTGCTCAACACGTGGGGCGTGAGGTCTCCACAGTACATCGATGTTGTCGCCAGTGGTCGGTGGAAGGTGCACGTGCCCGTCGACCTGGGACCGGACCGCAGCGACGCACGGATGCACGCCAAGACCGTAGGATCGTACGCAGTGCCGTAGGGGACCGCACCGCCACTTCCCAGCAAATTAGGGACACTGTTGCTCCTGGGGTATCGGCGAGGACCATTCGCAACCGTCTCCATGAAGCTGGGCTACGGTCCCGCACACCGTTAGGCCGTCTTCCGCTCACGCCCCAACATCGTGCAGCCCGCCTCCAGTGGTGTCGCGACAGGCGTGAATGGAGGGACGAATGGAGACGTGTCGTCTTCAGCGATGAGAGTCGCTTCTCCCTTGGTGCCAATGATGGTCGTATGCGTGTTTGGCGCCGTGCAGGTGAGCGCCACAATCAGGACTGCATACGACCGAGGCACACAGGGCCAACACCCGGCATCATGGTGTGGGGAACGATCTCCTACACTGGCCGTACACCACTGGTGATCGTCGAGGGGACACTGAATAGTGCACGGTACATCCAAACCGTCATCGAACCCATCGTTCTACCATTCCTAGACCGGCAAGGGAACTTGCTTTTCCAACAGGACAATGCACGTCCGCATGTATCCCGTGCCACCCAACGTGCTCTAGAAGGTGTAAGTCAACTACCCTGGCCAGCAAGATCTCCGGATCTGTCCCCCATTGAGCATGTTTGGGACTGGATGAAGCGTCGTTTCACGCGGTCTGCACGTCCAGCACGAACACTGGTCCAACTGAGGCGCCAGGTGGAAATGGCATGGCAAGCCGTTCCACAGGACTACATCCAGCATCTCTACGATCGTCTCCATGGGAGAATAGCAGCCTGCATTGCTGCGAAAGGTGGATGTACACTGTACTAGTGCCGACATTGTGCATGCTCTGTTGCCTGTGTCTATGTGCCTGTGGTTCTGTCAGTGTGATCATGTGATGTATCTGACCCCAGGAATGTGTCAATAAAGTTTCCCCTTCCTGGGACAATGAATTCACGATTTTCTTATTTCAATTTCCAGGAGTGTATTAAACACTAAGTGTTTACATAATTCCAGAACAAAATAGAAGCCAGCATACTGTACGTACAGAACAGTAGTGATGCATTACAACAGTGGCTCGGTGTTTCGACCACCAACGTTGTTACAGACATCGTAACTACTAAGCATGTTCTGGTACACACTCTCCATCCCATCTTGTGTCGCTTCAGTTTCTAGTGAAGCGGTCAGAACCCGTGCTAGCTCTATGTCTGCAGGGGTTCCGTAAATTAAACTTTGCTCGCGGCCCCACACGAAGTAGTCGGTACTAGTTAAACCGGGCGACGGCGGCGGCCACGCGCTTGGACTACCTCAACCTGTCCATCTTTCCCCAAATCGTCTGTTGAGATGTCTCTGAAACACACGTGAGATGTGAAGTGGTGGACCATTATGATGAAACCGTTTTTCCTGACGGACGTTCAGTTCCACAGCTTCCAAGAACGGGTCCAGTACATTTTGTAGGAAGATCAAATATGCAGGACCAGTTAGCATGAGAGGAAGGAGGTACCACCCAGTCACATGACGGTCCAGAAAACCTGACCGCACATTAGTGCCGAACCGGTGCTAAAATCCCGCAACATGCAGTGTTTTTTTCGTCTGCCCAGACACGACTCTTTCGCGAATTCAGAACACTGTCCCTAGTGAACCTAGATTCATCTGTGAACAGGACTCGGCGTGGAAGCAGGGGTGTGTCGGTGCAGCGGCGCAGCAGCCACGTGCAGCGGGCAGCGCCTTGTGGAAAATCGGCTGGACCCGTAGCCCGTGCCCTTTTAACGTGGTACGGACGCAGCTGTGGCTCACGCAGGACGCCCCAGGCGACGCTGCGGCTGACGCCCACTGCACGCGCCGTTGTTCGAGTACTCGTTGACGGTTTCCCTTCAACGTTTTGCAGTCCATCTTCTTCAAATTCTGGCGTGCGCATGGCCGTGGAGCATCACAGTTTCGCCTTCTGAGGGTGAAAGTATCTGCGCAACTTGGGCAAAACGTTTCTGCGATGGCGTGCTACGTTGCACGAAACGTTCGTGACACAGCCAACTAGTAGCTCTTCCGTCACCTCGAGCTTTGCCATACACAGGGAACGTCTCTGTGTATTACGAAAATGTGTGACGAACTGTGTGTACTGTATCGAAGATGCACTGGCATTGATGAAGTCTGACAGCAATGCATACTTTAAGTGGCATCAGCTGACCGTATGACGTAGTAGACGTCATCTTGTCTAGAGACTTTGCACTTTCCCTCAGCAGACGTGGATGCGTTAGACATCTGAAGCGAAACCATGGCAGGTCGGAAACGGCAGTTTTCCGTACATGGGTTGCTATTAGAAATACAGTGTGCACACTGTCCTCTACAAGTCCTAGAAGTTTGTAACGGAAATTTCCAAACACTATGTATCTAAAACTGGTTCAGTATAAGATCAAGATATGTGACGATATTCATTCGGGCTAATATCTCAAAACCGATGACAGTGTGCTTCAGGCCCGAATGGTTCTCAGCACTGCAGTTGTAACGCTCTGGTTATCAAGTCAGTCCAGTCCAGTACGTTACTCCGTTTTATTACAATTATGAAGCATGATAGCGTTCTTTGTACTAGATTTTTCTAAGTTTCCCGTGGCTCTTCTGGCCACATGTAGAGGGGCGTTAATCAGTCAAGTCTATAAAATAGTTTTTCAGTAACAGTGATCGTTAAATTGTGCAGGTGTTTTTCCGAGAAGGGGATTGCATCGTCCCAATAAAACCTGAGTTTGGTGTCATAAAATCATAAAACGAGAATGTACACACGATGGCTGCCGTTTACGATCTGTTGATTTCAATATGAGCCGTTCTACTCTCTGACAGAAAAAATAATAGTAAAGAAGTTAAGAACGTCGGTGTTTGTTTTGTTTTTATTTTACAATGTAGGAATGCCGGCCTCTGTGGACGAGCGGTTCTATGCGCTTCAGTCCGGAACCGCGCTGCTGCTACGGTCGCAGGTTCGAATCCTGCCTCGGGCATGGATGTGTGTGATGTCCTTATGTTAGTTAGGTTTAAGTAGTTCTAATTCTAGGGGACTGATGACCTCAGATGTTAAGTCCCATAGTGCTTAGAGCCAATTTTTTACAGTACAGGAACAGTTTATTTGTGAGAAGTAGGGAAACATGTTCGCGCCAGTTTGTTTATCCTGTGGCTAATTCTGGTCGTCAGAGCTAGTTTCCAGTGTCCAGGGGTAGGGGCTTTTTGTCCAGGTGCGAGATGCTTGATCGGCCTTTCCGCAATCTTCCTAAAAGCATTGTGAATGGGGCCTACTATGCGTATTTCAGCAGCGAATGACTATCTAAAGATGGTCAGGTGTTTTCTGTCATCCATTGGAACCGAACTTTGAAAAGCTCTGGCAAGGAGAAGCTATTTGCTGAAGAGGAAACTTTCAATGAAAATACTAAAGTTCTATCCCTGAATCTGGTTGGCTGAAAGGACTAGATATGAAAAATAATTTCGTTGAGTTCGCAGAGGTTGAAAATTCAGCTTCAGTTGTAAGGTTCTTTGTATTTAAAACACGACCGGTTTCCGGCTATTATATGCCCATCGTCAGGTGCTGTACTGAAAATAAACAAGAGACTGCAGGCTGACAATAGTTTTTACATGCAGTAGTACATATTAAAAAGCAAAATAGAAGTACTATGTAACATTTTAGAAAACCAGCGGTCGCGCTAGCTGCGGTAAAAACTAAGTCAATGGCAAAGTGACACCAGACACTACTAGTACGGACGACTGCCTGGGTAGAGAGATGTGTAGTGAACACAGGGACACCTGCACTCCACGCTGTGGCCCCGAGTGCCGCGGTGGACGAGTAAAGGAGGCGGTGTACCACCGGCGATCGCAGAGCACGGACTAGCGTACCCGAAGGGAGAATAAAAATGTTACACCGTAATCGAAAAAATACTGCCATCTGTTGACGGAAAGAACAACTCTGGGCCAACTAGCCCGGGCATTCACAGTTTTAATTAGTGAACTACGTTCAAAATGAAAAAGAAAAA
Organism: Schistocerca cancellata; assembly: GCF_023864275.1. Classification (NCBI taxonomy): domain Eukaryota; kingdom Metazoa; phylum Arthropoda; class Insecta; order Orthoptera; family Acrididae; genus Schistocerca; species Schistocerca cancellata. The sequence goes on from NC_064634.1 coordinate 15,142,989, forward strand.
ACATGAAAAGCGTTAAAGGTACATTGTGAGTGGTGAAGGAACATATTAAACAGGGGAGCACAGAACTGTAGTAAGACTCACTGGAAGTCGACGCTTTTTAATGTGTACTACTGCGTGTAAAAACTATTGTCAGTTCCGGTCTCTTGTTTGTTTTCTGTACAACACCTGATGATGGGTATAAAAACAACTTGCAACTGAAGCGGTATTTTGAACCTCTGCTATAATGCTCAGTAGCGGATGTTCCTCCGAGAGGATTGTTTCGTTTAGTTCGTCGGAGTTCGCGAAATCAAATGAGGAGTTGGTTGTCAACAGTCGTGCGGTGTGGGAGGAAAACCGCATACCCCTTTCGGGCAGAGTTGAAGTTCTAAAGTATTTAACTTTCTGAAGTTGGATTTCTTAACCCGTAGCGAGCTACAAAATAAAATTATTTCCTAATGATGGAAAGACTACAAGAATTGGACGTGTGCCGCCATGTGCGGATATACAGTTCTGTTTTGTCCTTTTCCATTTTTCTGGGCGAGTGTTGCAGCTTAGTGACCGCGCATTTGTTCGGTAGAAAGATGGATTCAACCAAAGCGTGGTGTTACTAGATAACGGGAGGTGGTGCGTAGTGAACGCGGCGGACTGGGCGAGGTGTGATTTGGGGCAATAAATTACATTTGTTACCGTGGAAACTTTAGGTTTGATGTCTTTGTGTTTCTTTCAACTAGTCGACTTCGTGCGAGTTAATTTGTGGAGACTTTTAGCGTTGTGTTCTGTCTCATACTGAGACATTTAAGTAAGAGTTTCCCAAAGGCCGACATCAAAATGAAATGTTACGTAATTTAACTGTCGGGCAGGGACTACTCAAGGAGGACATCGTTATCAGGAGAAACAAAACTAAAATTCAACGGATAGCAGCGTGGAATGTCGGGTCCGTTAATCGGGCAGGTAGGTTCGCACATTTAAAAAGGGAAATGGATAGGTTAAAGTTAGATATAGTGGAAATTAGTGAAGCTCGATGGCAGGAGGAACAGAACTTCTGGTTAGGTGAATCCAGGGTTACAAATACAAAATCAAAAAGGGGTAATGCAGAAGTAGGTTTAATAATGAATAAAAAATAGGAACGCAGATAAGCTACTACGAACAGCATTGTGAACGCATTATTGTAGCCAAGATAGACATTAAGCCCACACCCACCACAGCAGTAAGAGTTTATGTGGCAACTAGCCCCACACATGATGAACAGATTGAAGACTGTACGATGAAATAAAAGAAATTGTTCTCATAGTTAAAGGAGACAAAAATTTAATAATCATGGGGAACTGGAATTGGGTAGTAGGAAAAGGAAGAGAAGGAAAAGTCGTAGGATCAATGTGTGGGGATAATGAATGTAAGAGGAAGCTGCCTAGTAGAATTTTACAGAGAGCGTAACTTAATCATAAATAACACTTGGTTTAAGAATTGTGAAAGAAGGCTGTACACGTGGAAGAGACCTGTGGACACCGGCAGTTTCAGATTGGTTATTTGGTAAGACAGAGATTTATGAACTAGGTTTGAAGTTTTAAGATATAGCCAGGGGCAGATCTGGACTCTGGCCACAATTTATGAAATGTAAATTAAAAGTTAACAAACTGCCAAAAGGTGGGGATTTAAGGGGATGGGACCAGGATAAACTGAAAAAAAAAACCAGAGGTTGTTGATTCAGAGGGAGCATTAGGGAACGACTGAAAAGAAGAGGGCAAAGGAATACAGTAGAAGAAGAATGAGTAGCTCTGAGAAATGAAATAGTGAAGACAGCGGAGAATCAAGTTGGTAAAAAGACGAGGGCTGGTAGAAATACTTGGGTAACACAAGAGATATTGAATTTAAGTGATGAAAGGAGAAGATATAAAAATTCAGTAAATAAAGCAGACGAAAAGCAGTACAAACGTCTTAAAAATGGGACCGACAGCCGGCCGATGTGGCCGAGCGGTTCTAGGCGCTCCAGTCTGGAACCACGCGACCGCTACGGTCGCAGGTTCGAATCCTGACTCGGGCATGGATGTGTGTGATGTCCTTAGGTTAGTTAAGTTTAAGTAGTTCTTAGTTCTAGGGGACTGATGACCTCACATATTAAGTCCCATTGTGCTCATAGCCATTTGAACCATTTTTGTGTGACCGACAGGAAGTGCAAACTGGCTAAGCAGGGATGGCTAGAGGACAAATGTAAGGATGTAGAGGCACACGTCACTAGGGGTAAGATAGATACTGCCTACAGGAAAATTAAAGAGACCTATGAAGGAAAGAGAACCGCCTGTTTGAATATCAAGAGCTTAGACGGAAAACCAGTCCTAATCAAAGAAGGGAAAGCGGGAAGGTGGAAGGAGTATATTTAGTCTATAAAAGGACGACGTACTAGAGGGCAGTATTATGAAAATGAAAGAGGATGTAGATGAAGATGAGATGGGAGATCTGATAGTGCGTGAAGAATTTTACACAGTGCTGAAAGACCTGAGTGGAAACGAGGCCCTGGGAGTAGGCAACATTCCGTTAGAACTACTGATGGCCTTGGGAGAGTCAGCCATGACAAAACTCCATCTGGTGAGCAAGATGTATGAGACAGGCGAAATACCCCCAGACGTCAAGAAGAATAAGATAATTCCGATCCCAAAGAAAGCAGGTGTTGACAGGTGTGAAAATTACCGAACTATCTGTTTAATAAGTCACGATAGCAACATATTAACCCGAATTCTTTACAGACGATTGGAAAAACTAGAGGAAGGCGACCTCAGGGAAGATCAATTTGGATTCCGGAGAAATGTAGGAATACGCCAGACAATGCTGACTCTACGACTTACCTCAGAAGATAAAGAAAGGCAAACCTACGTTTCTAGCATTTGTAGACTTAGAGAAAGCTTTTGACAATGTTGACTGGAATACTCTCTTTCAAATTCTGAAGGTGGCAGGGGTAAACTACAGGGAGCAAAAGGCTATTTACAATTTGTACAGAAACCAGATTGCACTTAAAAAAGTCGAGGGGCACGAAAGGGAAGCAGTGGTTGGGAAGGGAGTGAGACAGGGTTGTAGCCTATCCCAGTGTTATATCATCTGTATATTGAGCAAGCAGTAGGAAAAAAAATTGAGGTAGGGATTAAAATCCAGGGAGAGAAAATAAAAACCTTGAGTTTGCCGATGACATTGTAATTCTGTCAGAGATAGTAAAGGATTTGGAAGAGCAGTTGAACGGAATTGAAGTATTAGGAAGGCATTTCTCAAAGTACACTCCTGGAAATGGAAAAAAGAACACATTGACACCGGTGTGTCAGACCCACCATACTTGCTCCGGACACTGCGAGAGGGCTGTACAAGCAATGATCACACGCACGGCACAGCGGACACACCAGGAACCGCGGTGTTGGCCGTCGAATGGCGCTAGCTGCGCAGCATTTGTGCACCGCCGCCGTCAGTGTCAGCCAGTTTGCCGTGGCATACGGAGCTCCATCGCAGTCTTTAACACTGGTAGCATGCCGCGACAGCGTGGACGTGAACCGTATGTGCAGTTGACGGACTTTGAGCGAGGGCGTATAGTGGGCGTGCGGGAGGCCGGGTGGACGTACCGCCGAATTGCTCAACACGTGGGGCGTCAGGTCTCCACAGTACATCGATGTTGTCGCCAGTGGTCGGCGGAAGGTGCACGTTCCCGTCGACCTGGGACCGGACCGCAGCGACGCACGGATGCACGCCAAGACCGTAGGATCCTACGCAGTGCCGTAGGGGACCGCACCGCCACTTCCCAGCAAATTAGGGACACTGTTGCTCCTGGGGTATCGGCGAGGACCATTCGCAACCGTCTCCATGAAGCTGGGCTACGGTCCCGCACACCGTTAGGCCGTCTTCCACTCACGCCCCAACATCGTGCAGCCCGCCTCCAGTGGTGTCGCGACAGGCGTGAATGGAGGGACGAATGGAGACGTGTCGTCTTCAGCGATGAGAGTCGCTTCTGCCTTGGTGCCAATGATGGTCGTATGCGTGTTTGGCGCCGTGCAGGTGAGCGCCACAATCAGGACTGCATACGACCGAGGCACACAGGGCCAACACCCGGCATCATGGTGTGGGGAGCGATCTCCTACACTGGCCGTACACCACTGGTGATCGTCGAGGGGACACTGAATAGTGCACGGTACATCCAAACCGTCATCGAACTCATCGTTCTACCATTCCTAGACCGGCAAGGGAACTTGCTGTTCCAACAGGACAATGCACGTCCGCATGTATCCCGTGCCACCCAACGTGCTCTAGAAGGTGTAAGTCAACTACCCTGGCCAGCAAGATCTCCGGATCTGTCCCCCATTGAGCATGTTTGGGACTGGATGAAGCGTCGTCTCACGCGGTCTGCACGTCCAGCACGAACGCTGGTCCAACTGGGGCGCCAGGTGGAAATGGCATGGCAAGCCGTTCCACAGGACTACATCCAGCATCTCTACGATCGTCTCCGTGGGAGAATAGCAGCCTGCATTGCTGCGAAAGGTGGATATACACTGTACTAGTGCCGACATTGTGCATGCTCTGTTGCCTGTGTCTATGTGCCTGTGGTTCTGTCAGTGTGATCATGTGATGTATCTGACCCCAGGAATGTGTCAATAAAGTTTCCCCTTCCTGGGACAATGAATTCACGGTGTTCTTATTTCAATTTCCAGGAGTGTATTTCCATGGAGTGTAGCGATGTATGGAAGTGAAATATGGATGACAAACAGTTCAGACAAGACGAAAATAGCAGTTTTGGAAATTTGGTGCTAAAGAAGAATGCTGAAGATCATATGGGTAGATTACGTAACTAATGAGGAGGTACTGAATAGAATTGGGGAGAAGCGATCGTTTGGTAGAACACGTTCTGAAGCATCAAGGGATCACCAATTTAGTATTGGGTGGAAGCGTGAAGGGTAAAAATCGTAGAGGGAGACCAAGGGATGAATACAGTAAGCAGATTCAGAAAGATGTATGTTGCAGTAAGTACTCGGAGATGAAGAAGCTTGCACAGGATAGAGTAACAGGAAGAGCTGCATCAAACCAGTCTCTGGACTGAAGACCACAACAACAACAACAACAACAACAACAACAACTGTCGCGACAAGAAAACAGGTCACGCTGGTACTGAAGAACATTCTCTTTTTGAAGGATACCGTGCAATGAAGCACATTGGCTTATCTGTAGTCAGATTGACTTTATACGTGCATTGGTAAATCATCTAATTTCTTATAAGTGGGGCTGTATCAAGCCATTGAATAAGGTGGTTAACGTAATTGTTCGAGTGCGAGAGACCGATCAATCCCTACAATTATTAGGAAAATATTTTACGTAAGGTAATGAAAATGATCAGTAAGAGGTATCTCTGGGGGAAGCTTTTAACGAAAGAATAGGAACAGTAATCGGTTGTTCACCTTCCAACAATTCACCTCCAACTTCTTTTAGTTGCTTGCTGAAAAACATTAAAATACTATTAAAATTATTTGCATGACAAGGAGATAGGACGTTAGTCACTTTTAAATAATTATCATGCCTAAAAATAGTAAATAAAGTAATTATTAAGCCAGAAAATACGTAGTGGTTATGCTTACATGTTGTCCGTACAAGCAAATACAGCGGAAAGAGTAAAAAGGATGGCCGAAGACAAGCAAAGTAACATTTATCATTCTTAGCGAAAGGGAAATGTGTTTGACTTAGCTGGTTTTGACGTTGAAATAAAACAACAGCTGCAGTTCGGGTCCTCCCTCGTGTGTGTGTGTGTGTGTGTGTGTGTGTGTGTGTGTGTGTGTGTGTGTCGTCCTTAGCGTAAGACGGATTAAGTAGTATGTAAGCTTATGGACCGATGACGTTAGCAGTTTGGTCCCATAAGACGATACCAGAAATATATATATAGATATATAACCGGATTCTTCGCTTCTCTTCTCCGACTCAGATTCCCAAGTGCTGCTCACCACTGATTTTGGGCCCCGTTTATTTTCCCCATTGCTCGCAGCCTCGCTTTTTAATTGCAGCTGATGAGTTATTCGGGCACCCAGGGCAACTGAGTCATACAAACTTCTCTTTAGTTATCAATATAAAGAAAGGCTGATTAAGTCAGTCGTTACTGTCTGTTCTTTCGAACATGCCGGAAAAAACAGCCACCACACATACAATTGCATTTATTATTTGTTCTCAGAGACATAAATCTCCCATCCCAGAAATTTCGTTATGTATGAATGTTCAGTATGACCGTACGGGTTTAAACTGGTTTCTTCACAAGTAGCACCCCAGCAAAATATTTCATTTAAATTTAAGAACAAGCAGGCTGTTTCGCATATTGTATCATTTTAAACGTCAGTTAAGAAAAAAGTAAAAGTAACACCTTATACTATCGGTGAAACTTGTTAGGAGCCAACTGGAGAACCATTGGCTGTGTATGTTTTCCAGTACAGTAGTTGGAACTCGAAATGTACCTGAATGCAGTTAGACAACATCCTGGCATTGATCATTGGTTTTGGAACAATGGCCAGTCGGAACTATAGTCGTGCGGGTCAAACCGAGGCTGGTGCTCGTATTTTAGATTGGTTTTGATAGTTCGGCAATGCAGAATATTAATCAGAATCTGCAATTAATTGGTTCGGAATAAATCTACCGAGCAATGCGTCGTAAAATTTATCATGCTTGCCACACATCGCCGAAGAATGTATCCGCGCTCACTGCAGTCGCGAGAAGAAATTCACGCGACGCCGTGGAAGCTCCGAGGGCGGACAAAGGGAACGTCTCAGTGGTACAGAACGCAGCTGGTGGTCATTTGAATGACGAGCTGGTTTTACGGAATGTGACATGGGTAGAGTGATAATCTACCTGCAGGCTAAGGGCTGCTGTCGATGGGCTGGCTCGATCGGTGGCCCAGCTCGATTTCTCTGTGGTTCCGCGAATTGGCAGGTGCTAGCGGTCATTAAATATGCACCGTCTTGCCAAAGATTCGCCATCTCAGGGGTGAGGTGCTCCACGAAGACACAAAGCAAAAGGGAAAAACAGCTAAGGTTCACACTGTCTTCCCATAATTGACTAATATTAATGATAGAAAAGTCGTAGTGATGTGGTGATAGTGATTAAATTTTTGCAACCATCATTGGAAAGTATGAGCACTTCACATCATTTCGTCATATTCACAATACATAAAACCTGCTGTGGACGGAGACTAGTTTAATGAAAAAAAAATATTATTTATTATGTAAAAAAGAATGAATGGAAATGAAAATGGAGAAAAAATGTTTTTATATATTTTTGTTATTTGCTCTTTCAGTACGAACTTTGTTGTAGAACCCCTTATTTACGTGTGGTAATAAAAATGCATTTAGACAGAATTAAGCATATTTAAAATTACGTGAACCTTAGCAACCCTCTCATCCTGATAAATTCATACTAACTGATTAATAACATTTATTTGAAAATTGTATAAATTAAATTTTTTACGTATTTCGGCCTTGGCACACATTTTCTAAATGCAGTGGTTTTTTAAATAGTTACTGAATTCTTTCCCGGCGTTAGCTGTGGAACACAAGACTGTCTCTGTTAGCATAAAATGGTTAAATATTGCCAAGCCGACCTGAACGTTTAATTATCATTGACAAAACACACTTCACTATACGTTTAAGCTATTTGCTTTAGAAATTGAAAGAACCAACAGATTAACAACTTCAACGTTAACATCCGCCTATGAATGCACAAATGTAAAACCAGTAATAAATTCCGTCAGCCTCAGGATCGCTGTAAAAGAAAAATATTTCGTAATTCACTCCTAATTTTATCTGCTCCCGATTTACGGGTTTGGTTAATTTTTTAGCGGAACAATTTTTTAAATGTGCCGCCGCTGCAAATCGTTCGGTCGCGGCACAGCCCAGCAACACCAACTATAATCGCTAAAAATGCTGAAAATTCTTTAAAGAAATATTATAGATGACATGGGCAAGCTAATTTACATTAGTAATACACAATTTTGATAAATTATAATGTATTTAGACCACAACAATAATTAAACGTACATTACTTTTTAATTTCTCCTCTAATGGCGGCTAAAGATAGATACAGACAAAAGAAGTCTGTTCATTCATAAAATGCTACGTCACAGGTTCCTCTCTCTCTCAGCTCCCGAGGAAGACGACAAAGAACGCACACCATGCAGTGCTATTTATATTATGGCTGACCATTAACATCTCTTTGTAATCGTACAACATTATTTTACTCTGTGGCTGTATTTTACATTTTTTATCGCAGATATTAACATATTTCGTAATTACATTATGAGTATAGAAATATTACAATCATAAATACATCGAGAATATTATTACAGAAAATATTATGATAATAAAGAATGTCCTTTATACAAAATTAAATAATATTTTTTTGTTAAACAATTACAGTACATACGAATTGCTTCATAGTGACGTACATAGTACAATTAAACGTCATTTCATTTTATTAATAGTGTGTGTGGTGCCAAAGAACGTTACACTAGGTATTGTTATGAGAGGCAGTGCGAGTTGCCTTAAATGAGCCTCCCGAATTTTGTATAATCTTAGGCTTCAGTAGGTCACTATCAGCAAAATTTAATTAATGGTTTTCATTGTATGTTTTTTAAAGTGTTTTGGTAAACAGTCAATTTTTCCAACCTACGAATGCGACATTTCTACTTCTAGTCTCCTAGGCTTCGATTACATGTCATTCAGTTTGAAATGCCAACAAAAACTTCTAAACATAAAAAATATGAAATATATTGACACTTACTTGGAGGTGTGTAGTATTTCAGAGCTATTACATTGTAGTCCATTCACGGAAACTGCCTGGCCCACTGAAGGAAACCACTCCCCTTCGTTGGGCCGATGACACGTGGTTTTTTTTTTTTTTTTCAAATATTTCATTAACATAGAATGTTCATGAGTTCTATTTCTATTACAGTGAAATGTGAAATACAAAGTTCAAGTTACATTGAAAATAAAATCGAGGACTTTATTACTCATTTTCCTTAGATGGACCATCGATAGCAATCTTCTCCTATCGTAATCTAAAAGTATAAACTCGGCATTATGTTATGAGGTTAACGCAGGACGTGCGAACAACTTTTTTCTTATAACATGTATCAGTGTCACAATGCAATCGCTATCGTTCATCTACCTTGAGCCAGCCGCTGTGGCCGAGCGATCCTAGACGCTTCAGTCTGGAACCGCGCTGCTGTACGGTCGCAGGTTCGAATCCTGCCTCGGGCATGGATGTGTGTGATGTCCTTAGGTTAGTTAGGTTTAAGTAGTTCTAAGTCTAGCGGAGTGATGACCTCAGATGTTAAGTCCCATAGTGCTTAGAGCCATTTGAACCATCTACCTTGAAGCGTGCAACAAGTTGTGACGCAAAAGCATTCGTCTCTCACTTTATCCTACTTTGCACGAGAAGATTCGTTCTGTTTAAACTTAGAAAAATCTTTTTCCCCAGAGGTTATTCTTTCATTATAATATTTCCAGTACAAAGCTGTCATTTGTAATCCTGTCGTGTCTTTTTTATTGGATCAGCTTCTTACGGTGCATCCAGGCTGAGTGATACGACGTGAGCAAACGGCGTTCGAGCCCAACATCACAAATCATTCCACGATTTGTCACCATCCTCTGTAGAAGCCGACAGAATAGCGACCACATTGCTGAAGAGAGATCCCAGTGGGTGTATAGAACGGAAACCTGAACTTATCAATGAAGCAGATAATGTGAAGTTAGAAAAGAGACTCCCTTGTGATTGTAGCTCTCAGTAACAAATTCTCTCCCTAAACCACATCGTCAGGTTACTGCTGGAGAAGCTATCACAACTGGGCTGAAGGAGGCAACTGACGGTGATTGTATTGGTACTTGCGACTCACCAGCACCGACCGAATTAATTTTTAGCTAAATAAATCAGAAAACAATAATCTAGACAAATGTTATGTGGTTACGTATGGGGAGATATGGGAAATTCAATACTGCTTTCATTTGTTGTGTTGTGTGGAGACTGCGACGATCTAACAGATTTGCACAATTAAAATATTTAAAATCCCATATAGATTATAATTGCAGTAGTTTGTGTGAGAGTGTGTGTTACTTCTTCACGCTGAAGCAGCTGGACAGATCTGGATGAACTGTGAAATGGAGATCTCCTAAACCATGAATTAACACTTATGCCACCTTTTATTAAAAGAACTATTCTCATGGGATGGCCAACATGGCTACTACTGTTACTGTTGGATGGGTAATGTGACTAGAAAGTCATCCATCAAAGTGAACTGTCGAATTAATTCATTAAGTTTAGCGTAGAGATTCTTTTTAAATGTTTTCACGAATTAAATAAGTATGTACACAAACCTAGGGCAGCAGAAAGGTTCCTGTAGGATAAAATCATCACTAAACTCCGTAATAATGTAATGCATGCACATGAAAATATTTCGCAGCTTATGGTGGCAGCATACTGGATTGTGATATTATTTGGTTAGTCAAGGACAAACGTTAAAAGTGGCAGGTATTCATCTGGGCACACCAGCTTTTTCTCACAGACATCTCTATGTGGGCTGCTCACATGTACTGAGAGCGGAAATCTCCACATGTACAGGTAGAGAACGAGAATTCTCGGAATGTTGTTCAGAGACGTATTACAACACGTTTGTGGCTCTCCGCACACACCAAGACAATTATGATCATTCCCGTGCTAGACATGTCGCGAACAGTCACGAATTTATTTACTTCCTTTTCTGGCACATTTTGTAATTCGCTACTCGGTCACGCAAAAAGTTTTTCCTTAAGTTAACGAGTGAGTTGTGAAAGACATGTATTCTGTCGGCTGCTCCCATAATCTCACGATTTGGTGCTTTTTTCCGATTTCGCGCGGTTTGCTGGGCTGCCTCGATACCTCCAACAAACAACTTTTCTGATGTGGCATACGCGGGTAGCACAGTGGGGCACAACTGCCACGTAATAATGCAATATGTAAAGTTCGTCCGTGGTGCTAGGCTATCACCCCACACGTTGTGTGTCACGGTCGTATAAACTGTTCAATAGTTAATAATTGTTAAACTATTTTTCTAAGAGCATTTGCGTACTGTGATCGCCTAACGTCCGTAGTTCGTAACATAATTGTAAATTGATAAATAAACATCACTGCCGTAGGTATGCTGATCTGATTGGATTTGCGCTACAATGAAACATCGAATTACTATTGAAAACAATCTACACGCATCAAAAAAAGTTTTGTATCATCTCGGTTCCGAGAGTTCCGGAACCTGTACAGAAAATTGGAATAGAGATCAACATAACCATCATTTCCGCCCTTTTTGTTGCTCATGAAAACCACACATTGGCTGTTGTACAACCATACAGCGAGACCTTCACAGGTGGTGGCTCAGATTGCTGTACACACCGGTACCTGTAATACCCAGCAGCACGTCCTCTTGCATTGATACATTCATGTATTCGTCGTGGCAACCATCCACAACTTCATCAAGGCACTGTTGGTCCAGATTGCCCCACTCCTCAACGGCGACTCGGCGTAGATCCCTCATAGTGGTTGGTGGGTCGCGTCGTCCACAAACAGCCCTTTCCAATCCATCCCAGGCATGTCGATAGGGTTAATGTCTGGAGAACATGCTGGCCACTCTAGTCGAGCGATTTCGTTATCCTGAACGAAGTCATTCACAATATGTGCACGATGGGGGTGCGAATTGTCGCCCATGAAGACGGATGCCTCGCCAACATGCTGCCAATATGGTTGCACAATCGATCGGAGGATGGCATTCACGTATCGTGTAGCCGCTACGGCGCCTTTCATGAACGCCAGCGGTGTTTGTCGGCCCCACATAACGCCACCCCAAAACAGCAGGGAACCTCCACGTTGCTGCACTCGCTGGATGCTGTGTATAAGGCGTTCAGCCTGACCGGGTTGCCTCCAAACACGTCTCCGACGATTGTCTGGTTGAAGGCATATGCAACGCTCATTGCTGAAGAGAACGCGACGCCAATCCTGAGCAGTCCATTCGGCATGTTGTTGGGCCCATCTGTACCGCGCTGCATGGTGTCGTGGTTGCAAAGACAGACCTCGCCGTGGACGTCGGGTGTGAAGTTGCGCATCATGCAGCCTGTTGGGCACAGTTTGTGTCGTAACACGACGTCCTGTTGCTGTCAGGGTTCCTCGGAGCCATAATCCGTAGGTAGCGGTCATCCACTGTAGTAGTAGGCCGTGGACGGCTTGAGCGAGGCATGTCATCGACAGTTTCAGTCTCTCTGTATCTCCTCCACGTCCGAACAAGATGACTGTGGTCCACTCCGAGACACCTGGACACTTCAGTTGTTGAGAGCCCTTCCTGGCACAAAGTAACAATGCGAACGCGATCAAACCGCGGTATTGAGCGTCTAGGCGTGGTTGAACTACAGACAACACAAGCCGTGTACGTCCTTCCTGGTGGAATGACTGGAACTGATCGGCTATCGGACCCCCTCCGTTTAATAGGCGCTGCTCATGCACGGTTGTTTACATCTTTGGGCCGGTGTAGTGACATCTCTGAACTGTGTCTGTGGCACAATATCCACAGTCAACGTCTCTCTTCAGCAGTTCTGGGAACCGGGGTGGTGAAAAATTTTTTTGATATGTGTATTTTAAAGCAGCCATATTCTGTTTCATTGCGAACGCCAGCCTCTGTGGAGCTAGCACGTTCATCCATGTACTAGTGCTGAAGTCAGCCGTCTGCTTCTCACACCATTGAATCCCGATAAAACACAGTTTCCGTACCCCTAGCTCACTGGTGAAGACGAACTCCCATCATTACAGTACCTTCAGGCGGCTGATAGCTCGCCAGCATATGCTTTGCATTACATACTTTAGAAAAGAAAATGGTGTGCAGATGAGATTAAATAGCTGTTCCCCGTTCCGATTAAATGTCTCCACGTCATCTATAGCGGTTGGAATGGCTTTAAGATACATTTTTGATATATCAGAAAGGTAAAGAGCACGCTACGCGTTCAAATCTCGACGACAGTTTCCACCGTTCGTCGGAGTCAATCTTCCTAGTGTCATTAGGTTCTTAGTGTAGGCAGCCGTCTGGAGAATTACTGTTTCATTACGGTTGGTGTTTCCGTCAGAGCGTGCAAAAATATAGCAGGACGCAGGGAATGCTCCACTTGACAGTTTGAGGTAGGGAACCTGGGGTCGGAGAAGCCTTCTTAAGGAAGTATGGATGTAAAATTGTCTACGACTAACATGCGTACAAGTTTACACGTACTGTGCTGTTTATTTACATGTCCATTCTACATTTTCTGCAAGGAAACAAGGACGAGCCTGATTGCTAGAAAGTCATGATGCAGGTTTTGTTTACTTTGCTTGCTCCTAACGTTGCTCTGTTGTGTCGAATTTACATTGTCCCATGACAGAACGTGATATGAATCAACGTCAGACCTATTCATTACTCAGTGCTATTCATTGACGTTCAGTCGAATGCCTTGGAGCAGTGCCGGCCGGTGTGGCCGTGCGGTTAAAGGCGCTTCAGTCTGGAACCGCATGACCGCTACGGTCGCAGGTTCGAATCCTGCCTCGGGCATGGATGTGTGTGATGTTCTTAGGTTAGTTAGGTTTAATTAGTTCTAAGTTCTAGGCGACTGATGACCTCAGAAGTTAAGTCGCATAGTGCTCAGAGCCATTTTGAACCATGGAGCAGTATCGATACAGTTTCGCACAACTCACTGGCATCCACCTTGTGTATGGGGAAGTACGTTGCAATGCTCTCGCTGCTGAAAGGCTGTAAAGGGAACGATTTCCGAACAGGCTTCACCTGGCACGACGAGTGTTTATTTCTCTCGATCTACGAATGTGGGAGACTGGTTCACTGAAAAGAAGAAACGGGGGACCTCGCAACATGAAGGCCACTGGAACACCGTATTTTGAAGAGGATGTGCTGGAACGTGTTGCAGCGGACACCACTACAAGTACTCGTCGTATTACACGCGAAATGGCCGCTGCACGTACTAGCGTGTGGCCCCCGAATTTACATGCAACTAGTTGCCTACTATTTCATTATAAACGACTACAGTTGCTGAAGATGGACAAAATACTACCAGTCCATTCAGTGCTTGTGACTGACTTTGCACCAAGGGTCGCGTTGTGTCAGTGATTACTCCAACAGTGGATTGATTCACCAGATTCCTTCCATATCGTGCTATTTACTGATGACGCCTTGTTTAATCGGGATGATATTTCGAACAGCAGGAATACCCACATGTGGGATGAGGAAAACCGTCACGTTGAACTAGAATCACACCACCAAGTACGTTTTGCTGTGGATATCTGGTTGTATGAACATCAAGAGCTCAGATGGAAACCCAGTTCTAAGCAAAGAAGGGAAAGCAGAAAGGTGGAAGGAGTATATAGAGGGTCTATACAAGGGCGATGCACTTGAGGACAATATTATGGAAATGGAAGAGGATGTAGATGAAGATGAAATGGGAGATACGATACTGCGTGAAGAGTTTGACAGAGCACTGAAAGACCCGAGTCGAAACAAGGCCCCCCGGAGTGGACAACATTCCATTGGAACTACTGACGGCCTTGGGAGAGCCAGTCCAGACAAAACTCTACCATCTGGTGAGCAAGATGTATGAAACAGGCGAAATACCCTCAGACTTCAAGAAGAATATAATAATTCCAATCCCAAAGAAAGCAGGTGTTGACAGATGTGAAAATTACCGAACAATCAGTTTAATAAGTCACAGCTGCAAAATACTAACACGAATTCTTTACAGACGAATGGAAAAACTAGTAGAAGCCGACCTCGGGGAAGATCAGATTGGATTCCGTAGAAATACTGGAACACGTGAGGCAATACTGACCTTACGACTTATCTTAGAAGAAAGATTAAGGAAAGGCAAACCTACATTTCTAGCATTTGTAGACCTAGAGAAAGCTTTTGACAATGTTGACTGGAATACTCTCTTTCAAATTCTAAAGGTGGCAGGGGTAAAATACAGGGAGCGAAAGGCTATTTACAATTTGTACAGAAACCAGATGGCAGTTATAAGAGTCGAGGGACACGAAAGGGAAGCAGTGGTTGGGAAGGGAGTAAGACAGGGCTGTAGCCTCTCCCCGATGTTATTCAATCTGTATATCGAGCAAGCAGTAAAGGAAACAAAAGAAAAATTCGGAGTAGGTATTAAAATCCATGGAGAAGAAATAAAAACCTTGTGGTTTGCCGATGACATTGTAATTCTGTCAGAGGACCTGGAACTGCAGTTGAACGGAATGGACAGTGTCTTGAAAGGAGGATATAAGATGAACATCAACAAAAGCAAAACGAGGATAATGGAATGTAGTCGAATTAAGTCGGGTGATGCTGAGGGAATTAGATTAGGAAATGAGACACTTAAAATAGTAAAGGAGTTTTGCTATTTGGGGACCAAAATAACTGATGATGGTCGAAGTAGAGAGGATATAAAATGCAGACTGGCAATGGCAAGGAAAGCGTTTCTGAAGAAGAGAAATTTGTTAACGTCGAGTATAGATTTAAGTGTCAGGAAGTCATTTCTGAAAGTATTTGTGTGGAGTGTAGCCATGTATGGAAGTGAAACATGGACGGTAAATAGTTTGGACAAGAAGAGAATAGAAGCTTTCGAAATGTGGTGCTACAGAAGAATGCTGAAGATTAGAGGGTAGATCACATAACTAATGAGGAAGTATTGAATAGGATTGGGGAGAAGGGAAGTTAGTGGCACAACTTGACCAGAAGAAGGGATCGGTTGGTAGTACATGTTCTGAGGCATCAAGGGATCACCAATTTAGTATTGGAGGGCAGCGTGAAGGGTAAAAATCGTAGGGGGAGACCAAGAGATGAATACACTAAGCAGATTCAGAAGGATGTAGGTTGCAGTAGGTACTGGGAGATGAAGAAGCTTGCACAGGATAGAGTGGCATGGAGAGCTGCATCAAACCAGTCTCAGGACTGAAGACCACAACAACAACAACATCTGGGCCGGCATTGTAAGGGACAGTCTCATTGGGCCATATCTTCTACCTGCATTTGAGGTTCGTGCAAAGAGTGCTTTATGAGTTGTTGGAGAACGTACCCTCGGCTGTTCGTGAGAGGACGCGGAGGCAACGTGCCGGTGCACCGCCTCACTCCAGTGTGGATGTCCGCAACCATCCCAACGGTGTATTTCCTGATCGCTGTATTGGTAGGGAGGTCCTATTCCGTGGCCTGCGAGGTCACATGACCTGAATCCCCTTGATTATTTCCTATGGGGAGAAACATGGTGGACCTGACCACGGCACAGGAGTCGACATAGTACCACACCTCTCACCTCTGCCGGTACCCTCCAGAACGTCATCGATTCTCCTCGCGCACCTTTCGCAGCGGTCAGCGCTGCAGACTGTGGCTACTCAGGCTTCTCACAGGTGATGACGCTAATGCCGCTGGTCTACGTAATTCAGTGGCAAATGGTCTAGTGACTAGCTGTGTTCCCAGAAATATTTTTTAGCCAATTTCATATTTGCCGTGTTACTGACAGATAGCAACAGCAAACATTTAATTAAACAACAGTGTTTTTGACTCTCAAATACTCGGATAAAATATTTGTATGGCTAACAAGTTTTAGGGAGACTGTCATTTATGCCATTCCTCCGCATACAGCCGGACACCTCATTAAAAGTGGCCCCAGCAGAGCTCAAGCTGTCATAAAGACGAAGAGTGGACACAACTGACGTCCATTAATTCGCGTCAGAATACTTATGGTCAGGTAGTATACATCTTCAACCGCTCTCTTCTCGTATGCATTTTCTCTTCTGTAGATGTTTCAATCTAATTCTCGACTTCTTCCATGATAGGCCTTGTAAGACCTGTTACTTCATTCACGCTCACAGTCAGTATTACTATGAATTGCATGTCCCAAACAGTCCACACTTGCCCACCAGCTAAGCCGTGCGTGAAAGTACATCCACCTATTCGCAATTTTCACATTTCATAGAGATGCTGACCCACTCACCGCTGGTTCAAATTCCTTACGCAGTATGAACCAAGTCCTACCACCTGTGATCCCAGGCACGCCCTTTATATCACACACCAGCTCCTGCCGGTCAGAGCATGGCAGGTGGCGTATGGTGGTGGTGGTGGTGGTGGTGGTGGTGGTGGTGGTTGTGGGGGTGCTGCTGCTTTTCACCTCTTCTTTACCTCCCTGTCTCTCTCTTTCTGTCGCTCACCTCCTTACTGCCCACACAAACTTCGTGCGACTGGTAGATGCCGCTGCAGGCCCGACACTATCCAGGTTGTCGCTCTTCGACGTCACCTCTGTTTGCTCCACGCTTCGGAAGTTTCCGCCGTCAGTCCGGTTTGTTACACAACGAGAACGGTACATCTTGGGAGAACTTGTTTCGAGCAGTGAGTTGTACGATCGGGTTGAAAGCTCAGTACCACACATCAGGTTTTTCTCTGGTCCGTGTCGAAAACGGGTTCTCGGAATAAACGCGCATTACTGCATCCGTTGGCCTCAAAAGGAGATCGTGTCTTGCTAGTTTGTATTCGTAACCCTCGTCCAGTACCGCTATAGCAAGGTCTATGTCAGAGAATAAATTATAATAGAAGCAAGACCAGCCTTCTCAAAGTGATGCTCGAAAATCGGTCGTACATAGTCAATATTTTTCATCTTGTTTTTCCATTTTAAGAATTACCAAATTTACAGTATTCCAACTCTAAGACAAAAAGAAAAATTACTCCCCACGAAGAAATTTTCGAACGGGATGGAAATCGGTAGGTGTTATATACATGTACAGACAAACAAATGCTTACAATTTCAGAAAAATTGGATGATTTATTCGAGAGAAAGAGCTTCACGAATGAAGCAAGTCAGAAATTCATTGGTCCACCTCTGACCCTTGCGTGGGCAGTTAGTCAACTTCGCATTGATTGGCACAGTTGTAGGATGTCGACCTAATGGATATCGTGCCAAATTCTGTCCAATTGGCGGGCTACGTCGTTGCTGGTTGGACGGCTCTACCCATAATGCTCCTAACGTTCTCACTTGGCGACCTTGAAGGCAAAGATGGAGTTTGGCAAGCAGGAAGAAAAGTAATATAAACTCTCAAAGTGTGCAAGCGGGCATTATCTTGTTGAAATGTAAGCCCATAATGGCTTGCCATGAAGGGCGTAGATATCATTCGACGTATCACTTTGCTGTAAGGGTGCCAAAGATGGCAACCAGAGGGCCCTTTGGTTGTCATCCGCAGCACCCTCCTGCGTAGCCCTACGGTGTGTCGAAGGTACTTAACCCCCCCCCCCCCCCCAGTTTGTTGCCCATCATGGAAAGCCATTCTTGGCGTACATTCGAGAAGATAATGTCCTCGCGCACGCGGCGAGAGTTTCTACTGCGTGTCTTCGTGCTTGCCAAACTCTATGTCGGCCAACAAGACTGCCGGATCTGTCCCCAAGTGAAAACCTTTGGATCATTGTGGGCAGGGCCCTCCAAGCAGCTTATGATGTTGACGACTAACACGCCAATTCGACGAATTTTGCACAATATCCCTCAGAAGGACATCGAAGAATTCCATCCATCAACGGCAACCCGAATAACTGCTTGCGTAGACGTCAGAGGTGGACCACCATGTTATTGTCTTCCTCAATTTGTAAAGCTGTTTTCCGGAATAAATAATCTATTTTTTCTGTAATTGTAATCATGTATTTCTGTACATGTACAGTACATCTACCGAATACTTACGTCGAAAATTCCGCGCGATTTTGTTGCGAAGCGGAAATTTCGACGTAAGTACCGTAACCACTTAACCTCACCACGCTGTATTTCATCGTTTGGATGTTAGTTATTTTCATATAGGGCGTTTCTAACACTGTTTTTTCTACCGTAGGGCAACAACACACCATAAATACTTCGCCACAGTGGAATACTAAAAAACGGAAACGGACGATAATGTAAAGTGTATCTTGAAAATCATGTGAACAGCCGTCTGATGATGAACTTTCCAGTTCGAAACCGGTAACGGCGCTATTTACCTAAATAAATAGCAGTGTTAATATTGACTGGTTGCTGTTTTCTTCTTTGTAAGAATTAACCTACATTATTCGTATGTTTATTCACAGGGTATGCTTTTGTATGTAAAGAAGTGACGAGATCAGAAAACAGTAGCTAAATGCAGTTACAGTAGAGGCACAGTGCCGCCACTGGGTGCAGGTGAAGTTCAGACTCAAATAAATGTAACGTGTAATGCGTGAAGAGAGAGACTCATTTCACGAATGGCAAGTAGATTCCATAACAACCCCATTAATGCGTAGGAATGTACGTACAGAGCTGTTTAAAATGAAGAACCACATAGTCGTAGAAAAGCCAGATGTCTGAGTAAG
The DNA here is from genome assembly GCF_023864275.1 of Schistocerca cancellata. Classification (NCBI taxonomy): domain Eukaryota; kingdom Metazoa; phylum Arthropoda; class Insecta; order Orthoptera; family Acrididae; genus Schistocerca; species Schistocerca cancellata. Next base: position 15,162,346 of record NC_064634.1, read on the forward strand.
TTTCACTGGAAGAATTCTAAGGTCATTCTGTGCATCAAAGCATAAGGTAGCAAACAAGGCCAGCATTCGACCGATTCATGCTTACTGCTCGTCATTCTACTACTACACAGATATTGCATTATACAGGCGAGGGAGAAGATCCAAAGGAGACCAGTGTGTTTCGCCACTATTTTGTTCAGAATGTGTGAGAGCGTCACGGATTTCCTTACCATATTTCAGCCGTTGACACTGTAAGGGAGTCAACAAGTTATTGCTCCTTGCCAATGACATCTTGCGAAATGATCACGACAAAATAAGAGAAACTGAGAGGTCGTACGGAAAATTGCCGACAGTCGCGCTTCCCCGCCCGTTGCACGGACGGAGCAGGTGACAGGGGTAATGGTAGCGGGAGCAGAAGTGCCCTCCGCCAGACACCGTTGAATTGCGGAATATAAATATAAGTGTCAGGTCCCTGCACTCAAGTCATCAGTCTAGCACCAGTGAAGAAATGCAGTTTGGCCGGTGTGGCTGATGTCCACCGACTTGTCAGTATCGCGGATAGGGCACGGTGTAAGTGAAGTTAACAGGCGCGCAATTTCTCATACACAACCAAGTTTTTTTGAAAATGGGTTGCTTAGTTTCCATAATGGCTCCACCCTCTATAAATGAATATACTATCCACAAATAGTATCCACGGTCGACCAGTGAGCTGACGGAATATGCGGGAAGTGTGTGATAGTATAAGTGGCGTCGGTGTTCTATTGGACATGTCAGAAAGCACACATATCGTTTTTATCCAGCAGCTACTATGAATAAAGACCAAAGGAATTGTAGGAATTTTCTGCAAGTGGGCACTGATTTACATCAATGGAGTAAGTTGAAAATTTGTGCCGGACCGGTTTCTCCTGTTCGCTAGGCAGATAAGCCGACCGCTACGCCATGCGGTCACAGTGGTCACCACGACCTCTCGGACTACCCCAGCCCCCGTCACTCCAAAAATTCTCAAATTACACCAGACACTAATGACGTAGTGCCCCTGCTCCTTAGTCTCATAACTTGCGGCATCTCGCCGAACCGCGTAAGAGTTGGAACTTGGTGTGCGTCTGCAGTAAAGGTTTAATTGGCCGTCGTAGCCTTCATTAGTTATACATGCCGCGTCTGTTCTTTCGGACACAAGCTCGTACCGTTACGGGAACTATGTTCACTTCTACATGCATTTTGGTTTTCCTCCGCGCGATGGCATCTACCAGCAGGACAACGCAACATGTAAAACAGCTCGCTGTATACGTTTGTGATTCCGGGAGCACCGAGATGGGCTTACCGTACTCCCCTGGCCACTGTACTCTTCGGATTTAATCCACTACAATCGGGCTGTTCGAGACATCGATCCTCAACCGAGAAACGTATCGCAGCTGGCCACAGCACAGGAATTGGCACGGCTCCACACTTCAGTCGGTACCTTCCAGAACTTGACTGACTCTGTTCCTGTACACGTCTAGCAACGGTCCGCGCTGCGAAAGGAAGTTATTCAGGCGTCTGACAGTTGGTAGGATCGGTATGACTGGTCAATGTAGAATGACTGTAAACTGTTGGAAGAAATTTGCTGATCCACGAGTGAAGCTAAACTCCAGAGCGTCATTTCATCATTTCAAAGAAGCACTACCTGAGGGTTTAGTTTATGTATTGCAAGAAACAAAATCAGTTCGAATCTTCTATGAACCGTATTAGCAGATACATTTCTTTTTTTTTATTTGTTGTTGTTCTAGTAGGAGTCCACGATAAATTAATGTTCTTCTGAATTCGGTAGTGACGTGAAGCACATTTTACGTGCGCTTGTGCGTATTCGTGTCCAATTCGTTCAAGTTTATCAGTGTTAACCCCTGTAAGCATCACTGTTCATTGTAGTACGCTGTAGTAATTTCTCACACAGTTAATCAGTAGGACGCTAACTGGTCTTAATTTAACATTGAGACTGAAACAGTGCCTGAATATAAAGTATTTATTTGAAGAACTCACCATAATTGGTTGTCTTTCTTCAGGTAACAGACAAACTTTTACTTATGCAAGTGTCACTTTCGTTTCTAGGAATATAACGCAGTTTCCAACAAAGCCTGTTCTAGAGGCTGAGCCACGTCAAGTCAAGCAAACAAATTTGTCAGCTAGTAGCGTTCTATAATCATTTGATAACGGTAATATACCTGGTTGATATATGGAGTCATCGCTGTAGTAGAAAAAGTCTCATTTATTCTTAAGGTGTCACCATTCACGGACATCATTTCAGATGATGACAGCATAGTCCACGCGATGACGTCCTCCTCCGTGTATGGTGTGAAACGTCCCCTTTGAATAATTTATACACGACTGTGCTTAACCTGACACACAATATTATTTAGCGCAACGCAATCTGACTATCAAAGATCCCTGCAAAAGAATGGCCCTGACTAACATTAACCTATACCTTTCACAAATCACTTACCTCACAAAAATCTTCATTACTCGAACTACTGCAACACAGCGAGCGCCACTACTGCCAGCTAAATAAAATATTCAAACTACTGAAGGCACTAACTACTGATAGACATAATTAGCAAATGAAAGATTTTTGTAGAGAACAAACAATGTATTTACCTTAATAGTGTTGAAAAAGCATAATATACATAGCAGTTCATAATATCCATTCTGTACTCAAAAATCCGCCATCTCATTTCCCACATCCACCACTGCTGGCGGCTCACCTCCAACTGCGCAACGCTACGCGCTGTTCACATCCAGCTGCCGCTGCCCAACACTACAATGGCAGACAACAATGCAAACTAGCCACAGGCTGCACACAGCACAGCCAGTGATTTTCATACAGAGCGCTACGTAACGTTGCCAATAAGAAAACATAAACAGCCTACTTACATAAAGAAAACATAAACAGCCTACTTACATAAAGAAAACATAAACAGCCTACTTACATAGAGAAAACATAAACAGCCTACTTACAGGTGGAACGGTCATCACGAAATCACTGATAATGCTAGAGGGAGGACAGTTTGTCATTCCTCACATATCACTGTGATACGGTTAAGTGGTCACTAACAGGTCTTTGCCTCGCATTGCTGGTATGTGAGCAGTTAACCTTTCGCACACAACGTAGATAAAACGTAAACCCGTGATTTTATTCGAGTTCATATTTTGGTATTCATCTACGTGGTAATTACACTGAAGGGGCGTAGTCTGTTGATGTCGGAACGCAACACATTAATCAGACTAATTGCATCTGTACAAGCACATACTAAGTGCGTTTCTGTGTTAGCACTTTTATAACTTGCCCCACACCTCCCGAGTCCGTTGATTAATAAAAGCAAGTCTTCTGTCCAGACTGTAGACCAATTAGGTTCCTTTCATAATACGCCGATGCAATAGCTCCATCCTTTAGTCATGTACAGCCCGCTCGCTCGACGAAATATCGTTTCCCAAAGACTGGAAAGTTGCAGATATCACACCAATATTCAACAAAGGTAGTAGGAGTAATCCAGTAAATTACAGGCCCATATCATTAACGTCGATATGCAGCAGGATTTTAGAACATATATGGTGTTCGAACATTATGATGCATTACCTCAAAGAGAACTGACTATTGACACACAGCCAACACAGATTTAGAAAACATCGTTCCTGTGAAACACAACTAGCTCTTTACACACACACAAAGTGTTGAATCCTATTGACAAGGGGTTTCAAGCTGATTCCGTTTTTCAGAGTACCACACAAGCGGCTTGTAGCGAAATTGCGTGCTTGTGGAATATCATCTCAGTTATGTGACTTGATTTGTGATATCCTGTTAGAGAGGTTCGTAGTAACAGATGGAAAGTCATCAAGTAAAACAGAAGTGATTTCTGGCGTTCCCCAAAGTAGTGTTAAAGGCCCTCTGCCGTTTCGTATCTACACTCCTGGAAATTGAAATAAGAACACCGTGAATTCATTGTCCCAGGAAGGGGAAACTTTATTGACACATTCCTGGGGTCAGATACATCACATGATCACACTGACAGAACCACAGGCACATAGACACAGGCAACAGAGCATGCACAATGTCGGCACTAGTACAGTGCATATCCACCTTTCGCAGCAATGCAGGCTGCTATTCTCCCATGGAGACGATCGTAGAGATGCTGGATGTAGTCCTGTGGAACGGCTTGCCATGCCATTTCCACCTGGCGCCTCAGTTGGACCAGCGTTCGTGCTGGACGTGCAGACCGCGTGAGACGACGCTTCATCAAGTCCCAAACATGCTCAGTGGGGGACAGATCCGGAGATCTTGCTGGCTAGGGTAGTTGACTTACACCTTCTAGAGCACGTTGGGTGGCACGGGATACATGCGGACGTGCACTGTCCTGTTGGAACAGCAAGTTCCTTTGCCGGTCTAGGAATGGTAGAACGATGGGTTCGATGACGGTTTGGATGTACCGTGCACTATTCAGTGTCCCCTCGACGATCACCAGTGGTGTACGGCCAGTGTAGGAGATCGCTCCCCACACCACGATGCCGGGTGTTGGCCCTGTGTGCCTCGGTCGTATGCAGTCCTGATTGTGGCGCTCACCTGCACGGCGCCAAACACGCATACGACCATCATTGGCACCGACGCAGAAGCGACTCTCATCGCTGAAGACGACACGTCTCCATTCGTCCCTCCATTCACGCCTGTCGCGACACCACTGGAGGCGGGCTGCACGATGTTGGGGCGTGAGCGGAAGACGGCCTAACGGTGTGCGGGACCGTAGCCCAGCTTCATGGAGACGGTTGCGAATGGTCCTCGCCGATACCCCAGGAGCAACAGTGTCCCTAATTTGCTGGGAAGTGGCGGTGCGGTCCCCTGCGGCACTGCGTAGGATCCTACGGTCTTGGCGTGCATCCGTGCGTCGCTGCGGTCCGGTCCCAGGTCGACGGGCACGTGCACCTTCCGCCGACCACTGGCGACAACATCGATGTACTGTGGAGACCTCACGCCCCACGTGTTGAGCAATTCGGCGGTACGTCCACCCGGCCTCCCGCATGCCCACTATACGCCCTCGCTCAAAGTCCGTCAACTGCACATACGGTTCACGTCCACGCTGTCGCGGCATGCTACCAGTGTTAAAGACTGCGATGGAGCTCCGTATGCCACGACAAACTGGCTGACACTGACGGCGGCGGTGCACAAATGCTGCGCAGCTAGCGCCATTCGACGGCCAACACCGCGGTTCCTGGTGTGTCCGCTGTGCCGTGCGTGTGATCATTGCTTGTACAGCCCTCTCGCAGTGTCCGGAGCAAGTATGGTAGGTCTGACACACCGGTGTCAATGTGTTCTTTTTTCCATTTCCAGGAGTGTATATAACAGGTTTAGGGACAAGCTGAGCGTCTTAGGTTGTTTGCAGATGATGCTGTCTTTTATCTTCTAGTAAACTCACCAGAACATCAAAATAAATTTCAAAATGATTTAGAAAAGCTATCTGAACGTTGCGAAAATTGGCAATTGACCCTAAATAATGAAAAGTGTGAGGTCATCCACAAGAGTGCTAAAAGGAATCCGTTGGGTTACAAGATAAATCAGTCAAAACTAAAGGCCGTAAATTCAACTGAATACCTAGAATTACAACTGCGAACAGTTTAAATAGGAAACAACACATAGCGTTGTAGGGAAGGCAAACCAAAAGCTGCGTTTTATTGGCAGAACACTTAGAAAATGTAACAGATCTACCAACGAGGCGGCCTACACCGCCGTCCATTACATCGTTAAAACGAAGGCGATTTTCGTTGCGACGGAATCTTCTCACGAAATTTCAATCCCCAATTTCCTCCTCCGAATGCGAAAATATTTTGACGCCTACCTACGTAGGGAGAAACGATCATCAAAATAAGGGAAATCAGAGCTCGCACGGGAAGATACAGGTGTTGGTTTTTTCCGCACAGTGTTCGAGAGTGGAATAAAAGATCATTATTGTGAAGGTGGTTCATTGAACCATCTTCCAGGCAATTAAGTGTGATTTATAGAGTATCGATGTAGATGTAATTATTTTTTGCTTCACTGTATTAGCAAGAAGCGTCGTCTCATAAATTTATTTAACAGTTTAATAGTGAAGCATGTTATGCGGGAAGCCGTAAGCCTTGCATTCTGACAAACAGATCGTTTGCATAGCGTAAGAGGCCTTGCAAGATGAAAAACAGCCCACGCAGTGAAAGTGCCATGTATTGCAGGTGTGGCGTCGATCATGTTTTGGTACAGAAATAATCATAGTTCCGCGGTGAACACTTCATCGGCGATACATCACTGCCCTCAAAGGTACGATGGACATGAGCGTGAACGGTGCATAAATGGCCACAGATAAAAAAAGGAAAATATTTTCTACGATTTTATTACGGTTTAAGTATTAAAGACAGATTTTGATGTGACAGTGAGAAGAAGGAATATGGAGAAGAAAGAAATAGAAATAGTGGAAGAGGAGGTTCTGTGTGGCCACAGGAATATATCAACGTCACGAGCTTATTCCTTCCTAGGAGAATATGGCGTGTCTAACCTGAAGCCCACGATGACACAAGATATGCCAAATCCGTACATATTACAAAACATGTATGTATGTATGTATGTATGTATTAATGTACGTATATATGTTCCACATCTTGTCGTAAACCATTGGATCGATTTCAACCAAATTTGATACATGTATTACCTACTATCTGGAAAGAAATATTGTGGGTGTCAGAAACAGCAAACCCCTACTGGGGTGGCGGTGAAAATGTGGAGAGAGAGGGGTAAGGAGGAGATGGACAGACAGAGAGGGGTAGGGAGGAGATGAGCAGAGTGAGGGGGAGGAGGAAAGGTCCAGAAAGGAGAGAGGAGGAGATGGATAGACTGGGGAGGAGCAGATGGACAGACAGTGTGAGGAAATGGACAGAGGAAGGGGAGTAGATGATCTGTAGAGGGGGAGGAGGAGGTGACAGAGAAAGGGCAGAGGACGAGGTGGACAGTGAGAGGGGCAGGAGCAGATGGAGAGGGCGGTAAGGGGAGGGGGAGGACGAGGTGGACCGTTAGAGGGGCAGGAGCAGGCGGAGAGGGTGAGGGAGGGGGGATGGGTGGGGGAGGACGAGGTGGACAGTGAGAGGGGCAGGAGCAGATGGAGAGGGCGGTAAGGGGAGGGGGGAGGACGAGGTGGACCGTTAGAGGGGCAGGAGCAGGCGGAGAGGGTGAGGGAGGGGGGATGGGTGGGGGAGGACGAGGTGGACAGTGAGAGGGGCAGGAGCAGATGGAGAGGGCGGTAAGGGGAGGGGGGAGGACGAGGTGGACCGTTAGAGGGGCAGGAGCAGGCGGAGAGGGTGAGGGAGGGGGGATGGGTGGGGGAGGACGAGGTGGACAGTGAGAGGGGCAGGAGCAGATGGAGAGGGCGGTAAGGGGAGGGGGGAGGACGAGGTGGACCGTTAGAGGGGCAGGAGCAGGCGGAGAGGGTGAGGGAGGGGGGATGGGTGGGGGAGGACGAGGTGGACAGTGAGAGGGGCAGGAGCAGATGGCGGCAAGGGTGGGGGGAGGACGAGGTGGACCATTAGAGGGGCAGGAGCAGGTGGAGAGGGGTGAGGGAGGGGGGATGGGTGGGGGAGGACGAGATGGTCAGTGAGAGGGGCAGGAGCAGACGGACAGAGAATGGGGACTGGAGGAGGTGGAAGGAGGGGGGGGAGGTGGTGGTCTACTTGAAGATTCGAATAAATACGTACCCGAGCAACGCCAGTTACTCGGTGTGAAATGAAGTACAGAGTTCACATAAAACAGGAGGCATTTGTTTACGAGTGGCGGTAAGACATTCGTCTACTAAAACCAAATAGATGCAATAAACGCGTCATGCAAGCCGATGAAATACAACCCAACTTTATTAATAATTAGCTATCACATCCTATCATGTAATATATTTCGGCTACAGCCATCATCAGATGCGGTTTTCATGGACAAAAGTAGTATAAAAACAAGAAATATTATGTGTATATTGACAATCAATAACAGTAAAAATTCACCCATATAACTTAGAACTTTCAGCCTGATATTCGGTGTCTATATGTAGTAAATCCTATGCTGAAGCAAGGTGTCAACTGATAAAGCGATTCTCTGGTTTACACATGCACAGATGCAAGCAGTATGACTGAATGTACCTTTCTACGTTTTTCTGATCATGTACATGTAAAAACGAAACTTCATGGCAGATTAAAACTGTGTGCCGGACCGAGACTCGAACTCGGGACCTTTGCCTTTCGCGGGCAAGTGCTCTACCAACTGGGCTACCCAAGCACGACTCAGGGCCCGTCCTCACAGCTTTTAATTCCGCCAGTACCTCGTCATAAATTATTAAAAGCTGTGAGGACGGGTCCTGAGTCATGCTTGGGTAGCTCAGTTGGTAGAGCACTTGCCCGTGGAAGGCAAAGGTCCCGAGTTCGAGTCTCGGTCCGGCACACAGTTTTAATCTGCCATGAAGTTTCATATCAGCGCACGCTTCGCTGCAGAATGAAAATTTCTTTATGTAAAAACGACATGGAAAGCGCTTAAAACTACAAATACAACCAGCTAATATACGAAACATTCTCTCGTAATACTGCAGTGATGGGTCATGTTCAGCATTTCAGTAGTACAATTCAAATGACAGCAGCAAATACGAATGGAGTCAGTTAAATATAACCAAATTCATTGTGTTTGTTTGATGAAGATGTAGTTTTATTTACAAGTAGGCCCTAAACTAAACGCTATTTCTAACGTGCCATACACGTTTCATTCCTTTTTGTGAAGCGTATTCAGTGGCCTGTAATACACGTTTGTGCTCGTGAGTAATAAATGCGTTATACTGTACTTAAATATTTGTTACTGCGTTTCAGTTTTCTGCTATATTCTCGTTGATAGGTGAGAGAGAACTTTTCGTAGCACAAGTTTCGTGAGTTTGTCACTATTTTTTTTTCCTATTACGATTTGTGATCTTATTGGTGCATACGTGCCGTCCTGGAGTTGTACTTAGTTAGTCTGCGAACCCAGAATGTTGGATTTTCCGCCGTTTTACGAACACGTTTCCACTTACCACCACACTCCCACTGTTCACTGCGTTTTGGTTTCTGCTGCTTATCCAACATCCTGAATATGGAGACGAACTAATTACCTCTCCAGAACGGCGCATAGACACTAATAAGATCACTAATTACAATAAATGGTAATTTAACTTTACGAAATTTACGTTACAAAAAGTTGTTTCACGTCTAACAACAAGAGTATAACCAAGAACTGTAATGTAGTAACAAATTTGTAAGTATTATGTAGCGCAACTATTACACACGAAAACAAATATACACTCCTGGAAATTGAAATAAGAACACCGTGAATTCATTGTCCCAGGAAGGGGAAACTTTATTGACACATTCCTGGGGTCAGATACATCACATGATCACACTGACAGAACCACAGGCACATAGACACAGGCAACAGAGCATGCACAATGTCGGCACTAGTACAGTGTATATCCACCTTTCGCAGCAATGCAGGCTGCTATTCTCCCATGGAGACGATCGTAGAGATGCTGGATGTAGTCCTGTGGAACGGCTCGCCATGCCATTTCCACCTGGCGCCTCAGTTGGACCAGCGTTCGTGCTGGACGTGCAGACCGCGTGAGACGACGCTTCATCCAGTCCCAAACATGCTCAATGGGGGACAGATCCGGAGATCTTGCTGGCCAGGGTAGTTGACTTACACCTTCTAGAGCACGTTGGGTGGCACGGGATACATGCGGACGTGCATTGTCCTGTTGGAACAGCAAGTTCCCTTGCCGGTCTAGGAATGGTAGAACGATGGGTTCGATGACGGTTTGGATGTACCGTGCACTTTTCAGTCTCCCCTCGACGATCACCAGTGGTGTACGGCCAGTGTAGGAGATCGCTCCCCACACCATGATGCCGGGTGTTGGCCCTGTGTGCCTCGGTCGTATGCAGTCCTGATTGTGGCGCTCACCTGCACGGCGCCAAACACGCATACGACCATCATTGGCACCGAGGCAGAAGCGACTCTCATCGCTGAAGACGACACGTCTCCATTCGTCCCTCCATTCACGCCTGTCGCGACACCACTGGAGGCGGGCTGCACGATGTTGGGGCGTGAGCGGAAGACGGCCTAACGGTGTGCGGGACCGTAGCCCAGCTTCATGGAGACGGTTGCGAATGGTCCTCGCCGATACCCCAGGAGCAACAGTGTCCCTAATTTGCTGGGAAGTGGCGTTGCGGTCCCCTACGGCACTGCGTAGGATCCTACGGTCTTGGCGTGCATCCGTGCGTCGCTGCGGTCCGGTCCCAGGTCGACGGGCACGTGCACCTTCCGCCGACCACTGGCGACAACATCGATGTACTGTGGAGACCTCACGCCCCACGTGTTGAGCAATTCGGCGGTACGTCCACCCGGCCTCCCGCATGCCCACTATACGCCCTCGCTCAAAGTCCGTCAACTGCACATACGGTTCACGTCCACGCTGTCGCGGCATGCTACCAGTGTTAAAGACTGCGATGGAGCTCCGTATGCCACGGCAAACTGGCTGACACTGACGGTGGCGGTTCACAAATGCTGCGCAGCTAGCGCCATTCGACGGCCAACACCGCGGTTCCTGGTGTGTCCGCTGTGCCGTGCGTGTGATCATTGCTTGTACAGCCCTCTCGCAGTGTCCGGAGCAAGTATGGTGTGTCTGACACACCGGTGTCAATGTGTTCTTTTTTCCATTTCCAGGAGTGTATATTACAGGCCACTGAACATGCTTGACAAATAAAAAGGAGTGAGACGCGAACGGCACAATGCAAACAGCCTTTCCTTTAGCTGCATTAGATGTACCACGTCTCCAAGAATACAGAAGCAACTAAGGAACGACGAAAAACATCTAAATTGCCAAGTATACTTGTGTCCTAAATTAAAAAATCCTGCGATCGAACTCCCTGAAACAAGTTCTCTGAGATAATTTAGTACACAAATTACCGTGAAGTGATCGCGACGCCATTATTCGTGAAGTTCATAACGTTAGCGGCATCGTGCAAGAGAACTGTACTCGTGGTCAGGAAGTCACGTGACAGGATCCCCACTGTTTCCTTTTCATAATAGGCCTGTGTTCTTGCTCGTACACCATTACAGATGCTAATTCCCACACCTTCGTTCTTATTTAAGCTATTTCTGTTTTGGCCTTTTTCCCGGTTATCTTAAACTGAGATTTTATGGGTACCAAAAGCGACATGTAATTGCAAAATACAATAAAGTAACCTATTAAACAACACGAATTTTAAGCGAGGTAATGTTACTACCTTCAGTCGTGCCCCTTGTCTTCCTTACTTTCAGACACATTTCTATTAAACGTTTTCCGTGTCTCTCAGATCTTGAACATACAAACTAAACAGAAAGCAATGCAAAATTAATTTCTGCCTTAATCATATTTAAAGCATTCTTGTTTTTTCTTGATTTTCCTTTTCATTATCACCACCATTGAAGTCTACAATTCTTATCTAGCTTAGAGGTAAAGAATGAAGTTGAAACACGACTGTATCGCAAATCTCTGGAAGGAACGTAAAATGGCCAACTTTCTTACTGCCTGTTTCGATATTTAGAATTCCGCTTTTAATTCATTTCCGTTTTTGTATATTGTGAGCTACTGATAACAAACAGACCCGAACTTTTCGACTCTGTAAGTGCAGAACAGGGAATCAGTGATCATAAGGCCGTTGCAGCATCCCTGAATATGGAAGTTAATAGGAATATAAAAAAAGGGAGGAAGGTTTATCTGTTTAGCAAGAGTAATAGAAGGCAGATTTCAGACTACCTAACAGATCAAAACGAAAATTTCTGTTCCGACACTGACAATGTTGAGTGTTTATGGAAAAAGTTCAAGGCAATCGTAAAATGCGTTTTAGACAGGTACGTGCCGAGCAAAACTGTGAGGGACGGGAAAAACCCACCGTGGTACAACAACAAAGTTAGGAAACTACTGCGAAAGCAAAGAGAGCTTCACTCCAAGTTTAAACGCAGCCAAAACCTCTCAGACAAACAGAAGCTAAACGATGTCAAAGTTAGCGTAAGGAGGGCTATGCGTGAAGCGTTCAGTGAATTCGAAAGTAAAATACTAGGTACCGACTTGACAGAAAATCCTAGGAAGTTCTGGTCTTACGTTAAATCAGTAAGTGGCTCGAAACATCATGTCCAGACACTCCGGGATGGTGATGGCATTGAAACAGAGGATGACAAGCGTAAAGCTGAAATACTAAACACCTTTTTCCAAAGCTGTTTCACAGAGGAAGACCGCACTGCAGTTCCTTCTCTAAATCCTCGCACCAACGAAAAAATGGCTGACATTGAAATAAGTGTCCAAGGAATAGAAAAGCAACTGGAATCACTCAATAGAGGAAAGTCCACTGGACCTGACGGGATACCAATTCGATTCTACACAGAGTACGCGAAAGAACTTGCCCCCCTTCTAACAGCCGTGTACCGTAAGTCTCTAGAGGAACAGAAGGTTCCAAATGATTGGAAAAGAGCACAGGTAGTCCCAGTCTTCAAGAAGGGTCGTCGAGCAGATGCTCAAAACTATAGACCTATCTCTCTGACGTCGATCTGTTGTAGAATTTTAGAACATGTCTTTTGCTCGAGTATCATGTCGTTTTTGGAAACTCAGAATCTACTATGTAGGAATCAACATGGATTCCGGAAACAGCGATCGTGTGAAACCCAACTCGCTTTGTTTGTTCATGAAACCCAGAAAATATTAGATACAGGCTCCCAGGTAGATGCCATTTTCCTTGACTTCCGGAAGGCGTTCGATACAGTTCCGCACTGTCGCCTGATAAACAAAGTAAGAGCCTACGGAATATCAGACCAGCTGTGTGGCTGGATTGAAGAGTTTTTAGCAAACAGAACACAGCATGTTGTTCTCAATGGAGAGACATCTACAGACGTTAAAGTAACCTCTGGCGTGCCACAGGGGAGTGTTATGGGACCATTGCTTTTCACAATTTATATAAATGACCTAGTAGATAGTGTCGGAAGTTCCATGCGGCTTTTCGCGGATGATGCTGTAGTATACAGAGAAGTTGCAGCATTAGAAAATTGTAGCGAAATGCAGGAAGATCTGCAGCGGATAGGCACTTGGTGCAGGGAGTGGCAACTGACCCTTAACATAGACAAATGTAATGTATTGCGAATACATAGAAAGAAGGATCCTTTATTGTATGATTATATGATAGCGGAACAAACACTGGTAGCAGTTACTTCTGTAAAATATCTGGGAGTATGCGTGCGGAACGATTTGAAGTGGAATGATCATATAAAATTAATTGTTGGTAAGGCGGGTACCAGGTTGAGATTCATTGGGAGAGTCCTTAGAAAATGTAGTCCATCAACAAAGGAGGTGGCTTACAAAACACTCGTTCGACCTATACTTGAGTATTGCTCATCAGTGTGGGATCCGTACCAGATCGGGTTGACGGAGGAGATAGAGAAGATCCAAAGAAGAGCGGCGCGTTTCGTCACAGGGTTATTTGGTAACCGTGATAGCGTTACGGAGATGTTTAACAAACTCAAGTGGCAGACTCTGCAAGAGAGGCGCTCTGCATCGCGGTGTAGCTTGCTCGCCAGGTTTCGAGAGGGTGCGTTTCTGGATGAGGTATCGAATATATTGCTTCCCCCTACTTATACCTCCCGAGGAGATCACGAATGTAAAATTAGAGAGATTAGAGCGCGCACAGAGGCTTTCAGACAGTCGTTCTTCCCGCGAACCATACGAGACTGGAACAGGAAAGGGAGATAATGACAGTGGCACGTAAAGTGCCCTCCGCCACACACCGTTGGGTGGCTTGCGGAGTATAAATGTAGATGTAGATGTAGATGTAGATGTAGACAATGTCGAACCCACTGCACGAACAGGGGCAAGGCAGTGTTATCTTAGTGCAGGAACTGTGGTGGAATGTACTGAACGTGGTTGTGCTAAGTGTGCAATCGTGGCGTCCAACGAGTACACCCGACAGAGTCAGCGTGCCGATATTTGTTGTTCTCACAGCGGATCGATACCTTTGTAAGAGGAAAGAAACGATGCGGTCGCGTTTTCTGTTACAGGTACCAGAAGTTCATAGTACGGAAAGCGTGATGCAACTTTACGTTCTGATTCCGTATCACGCGTCTACATTCAGTTGGATACCCGAAATTTAATTCCATCCGTCATCTTCCTTATTATTCATTTAATCTGTTGAAGATAATTTCCTGTGAAGGAATTTCGTACGTAAGTTGCTGGTAATTTCGTTCAGTAAAACTTGGCCTCCCTATGGATATAAATCCCACATATGCAATCTTAATCGCCTTGAAACGATTGGAAAAGAGGTGGCAGTGTGTATTAATTGCCAAAAGATTGTAATTTAAAATAAAGTTCTTTCATTTCACGTCTGTGGTGACCAACTTGTAGGCCCTCAGACTACCGGATTCGATCAGCAATGACTATCTTCAGATCTGCAGCAAAATATGGGAAAAATACAGATACAACTAGCAGATTGTCTACAGCTTAAAATTGTAGCAACTGTGACAAATATTACATCCGTCAAACTAGCCGCTTTATTTTAACGTAATGTTTAAGGAACATTCACAGCCACGTAACCAAACTGCTATGCGACAGCATCTATCACAAACTTGTTATCCTACAGAGAATATGAGAACAGTTTGCGTATTCTCCACAAGATGGAAAAGGGCTGTGATTTTAGCTTGTTGCAGGATCTTGATATTTAGAGAGTGAAAAAGCAGGAACCCACGAAAGTGCTTGACTGGCAGAGTGATTTTGTCCTAATGCTTCCTTTGTTTTCTTTGGCAGTGTTCTTTTTTTTTTCCTTCTTTATTGTGATTTCATTCCCGTGCCCCATATGGGCAGGGGAGGGCTGTCAGCGGCACAACCCGCCGCTCTTCAGCCGAGTGGCATAACAACTTAAAATAAGAATAAAATGTTACATGCATAAGGCGAGAAAGGGGAACTTAAAACAGAATAATTGGAGAAAATGGAGGTAAAAAAATAGACTAAAACAGAGACGTTCATGGAGGACAGTTAAAAGTCACCAGAAAGTTAAAAAACACAGTTGGCGAGTTTTCAAAACTCAGAGAAGACACTGAATGGACATGCACACGTTAAAAGTCGGCCACAGTAATAAAAACACTCCGGAACGACACACTTAAAACCCACGTGGAGCACACACGACGAAGAATAAAACTGCCAGGCGGGACCTGCCGAGGGAAAGGGCAGAGAGGATGGAAAAGGAGGGGAGAGCATGGGGCAGCAGGGGAAGCGGCGGGATGAAGAGAGGAGGGGCATCAGTGGGTTCACGAAGAGGCAGGAGACACGTGGGGTGGGAGACGAAGAGAGAAGACAGGGCCGGAGGGAGCGCAGAGACACTGAAAGGAGGCACAAGAGATGGAGGGGGAGTGGGAGGGGGAAGCCGCTCAGGAGGAGGGAGAGGGAGGAGAGGGAGCCCTGAGGAGGAGGCATGAAGATGGGGTTAGAGTTGGTAGGAAGGGTAGATGTCAGGACGAAGCTCATCATCCAGGAGGGGTAGACGGTGGAAGTTGCATCGGGAAAGGAGATGGAGGGTGTGTAGATGGAGAGAGGGTGGGACACAACGGTAAAGGCGCGGCAACTGGTTGGGAGTGGAGAGGAAGGGAGACACCAGGGGGTGAGGGGGATCAAGGCGGTGGACAATATATAGTGTGCGGATGTGTTCGAGGGAAAGGAGAAGGTGGGGGAAGGGGACGAGGTCGTAGAGGATGCGCGTGGGGGACGGAAGGCGGATGCGGAAGGTGAGGCGGAGCGCATGGCGTTCGAAGATTTGGAGGGCTTTATAGAACCAGGGAGGGGCGGAAATCCAAGAGACGCTGGCATAACAGAGGATGCGATGGATCAAGGATTTGTAGGTGTGAAGGATGGTGGAAGGATGCAGACCCTGTCTGGCCGGACGGGAGTTTCAGGAGGCGGAGGCAGTTGTGAGCTTTGTTTGGGATGGTAAGGAGATGGGGGGTCCAGGTGAGGTGGCGGTCGAGTGTGAGGCCAAGGTATTTGAGGGTAGGTGGATAGGATGGCCATAAATGGTGAGGTAGAAATCATGGAGGCGGAAGAAGCGGGTGGTGCGGTCTATGATGATCATCTGGGTCTCGGAGGGATTAACATGGAGGAACCACTGGTTTCACCAAGTGGTGAATTGGTCAAGGTGGGTTTGGAGGGTACGTTGGGACTGTTGAAGGGTAGGATAAAGGGCTAGGAAGGCGGTGTCATCAGCGAACTGGAGAAGATGAACAGGAGGGGGAGGTTTGGGCATATCAGCATTGAACAGGAGATAGAGGGGAGGGGAAAGGACAGAACCTTGGGGCACGCCGGCAGAGGGATAGAAAGTACGTGAGTTTGAATTGTGGATAGTCACATAGGAGGGACGATGAGAGAGGAAGGAAGCAACGAGATGGACGAAGTTGATGGGGAGAGCATAGGTCTGGAGTTGGAAGAGGAGCCCGGGATGCCAGACACGGTCATGGGCATTCTGGAGATAAAGG
The DNA here is from genome assembly GCF_023864275.1 of Schistocerca cancellata. Taxonomy (NCBI): domain Eukaryota; kingdom Metazoa; phylum Arthropoda; class Insecta; order Orthoptera; family Acrididae; genus Schistocerca; species Schistocerca cancellata. The sequence goes on from NC_064634.1 coordinate 15,178,898, forward strand.
GTAACAAAGATAGCGGAGCGACAGGAGTTAAGTTGGTAAGGTTAAGGAGCTGGTCGTCGGCAGAGAAGGAAGGCCAGAAGCCACATTGGGTAAGAGGAAGGAGGCGGTGCTGGTTAAGGTGGCGGTGAATACGGCGAGAGAGGATGGCCTCGAAGGCTTACTGAACACGGAGGTGAGGCAGATTGGACGATAGGAAGAGGGGGTTTTGTTAGGTTTAGGGAACAGCAGGACACGGGAAGTCTTCCACAGGTTGTGGTAAAATCCAGTGGAGAGCAGGACATCGTACAGGGTAGCAAGGACAGACAGGAAGGATGGAGGGGATTCCTTGAGGTGACGGTAGGTGACGCCATCATGACCAGGTGTAGTGTTGCGTTTGGAGCGGAGAACGAGTGTGATGTCTTGTGTGGTGATGGGAGTGTTGATGTCTGAGGGGGGTAACCAATCCAAGCGGGCGGGGGGACAGAGGTGTCAGTGCGGCCAAGGACAGTGGTGAAGAGGGAGTAATCAAAATGGGGATCGTCAGGAATGGAGAAGACCTCGGATAGGTGGGAAGCAAAATGGTTAGCCTTCCTGAGGTTGTCAGGAAAGGGTCGATCGTCATGGAGGATGGGGTAATGCGGGGTGGGATGGCTACCAGTAAGGCGGTGGAAGGCTGACCAGTACTTGGAGGAGTTGACAGGGAGGGTGGAGTTGAGGCGTGTGCATGTCCGGCGCCAGTCCCGGCGTTTCTTTGCTTTAAGGAGGTTCCGGATATGTCGCTGTAATTGCTGGTGGCGGGTGAGAGTATACCGGTCACGGGTGCGGAGGAAGGAGCAGTAGAGCCTGCGGGATTCACGCAGGAGGAGGATGGCCTGTGGAGGAAGCGTAGGGCGGTGAGGGTGTATGAGTTTGGTAGGGACATGAGCCTCCGCAGCGTCAGTGATGGTCTTCTGAAGGAAGGATTTGACAGTGTTCCGGTTTAGAACGCCTCTGTTTTATATAGCGTGCTTATAGCCTCACCTATTATAGGATGCTTTACCTATGTACTTCGTTTTCTTACGTTGTGCGTACAACTGTAGTGTTTTCTTGTCCCTTCTCTGTTTATATAATACACTTCAGTAACTAGGTAATGTAGCTCATGTACTAGTACGGAGTTTTATCATTTTTTTTCTTGGGACGGCGTGCCTGTACGGCGTTCTGGCGTTAGCACCAACAGAGGGCGCTGATTACGTGCTGCAGTCTGTTTTCATTGATTGATCTTCTTCAGCTATTTGTTTTTTTAATTTTCATATTAGCCTGTGTACTCGGAAAGCTATTTATTATTTATGTCATTATCTTAAATATCGCAATTTGAGCATATCTCAGTTACTGTATCTTAGCTTTTTCCTTTTCAACAATCCTAATGTTTTTTCGTGTTTTATTTCATTGCTTCTTGTCACTGTAATGACCTTTACACCTTATTGGACCACTACAGACTTCACTCTGCTCGCCCCCCCCCCCCCCCTATGAGTCCTCTACCTCCTTCGGTCTCCCTTGGCAATGGTGTGTCCTCTTTGTGCCGACATTTTAGTGCAGTGTTTACAGTGAGTGTTCAGTGTTGTGTGTCCTTTCCGAAGTGTTGCGAACAAAAACCAGACTGTCGCCATGTCTTTTAATTGTTTGTCTACTATTTTACCTGTCTGCTTCCTGTGTATTTTATTAGCATTGCCAACCCTTTGTTTTATGTTTTGACTTTCCACAATTTTCCGCCGTTTTACAATTTAAGTCACAGTTTTATCGCCTGCTTTTATTGTTTCTTATCTTCTTCTTACGTTTTAAAAAGCCTGTAGGCTGAAGAGCAGCGTACTAAGCTGCTGCCAGCTCGCCCCCTTACGGGGGAATCGAAATTCAATAAAGGAAAAAAAAAGTACTTCACTGATTGTATCCTTTTTATTTTACATTGCACTATCATCATTGAAATACATGTGTACGCCTACAGTAGCGACATCTGACGAGCATGCAGCACAAACATTTTGTTGGCTACTGTACAGCAGCTTGTTTTTAACAGTAGGGCTGCTGACAAGACGACTCTTGTATACACTATTGTTTATATATATGTGAGAGGATGTTGCGATGATTTTGTGTTTAGCATTCGATGATGCCACTGCGGCTCCAGTATATTAGAACATGTTTTTTATAAAACAGTATGCCCCATCATATTCAGAGCGTATGAATGCACATGTATGTCTGCAATACTTTGTACCGTGGTCAATTTTATTGTTTTAAGCTGTAGACAATCTCCCAGTTGTATCTGTGTTCTTTCCCATGTTTTGATGCAAATCTGAAGATGGTCATTGCTGACCGAAACCGGTAGTCTGATAACCTACAAGTTTGCGACCATAGAGGTGAAATAAAAGAAATTTATTCTACATTTTCGAGTCACTGTTCAACTCGTGACCATGTCTCAGCTTGTGTAGATTGTAATTTGATTAGAAAATGTGGAAAACTGTCTCTTACTGGGGGTCGGACGTTGCAGATACATCATGATAACGCTAATTAAAGTTCTAATGTGAGGCCGTGAACTATTGTTCGATTGTGACTGCCCTTCCGACATCATTACGTGTAACTGAGTGGTAAAAACTCTTACTCATGGTGAGCACTGATTGCTTTGTCATTCATACGTGTTTATTTTATTTATTTCGCCAGTGTTCTTAAATAATAAGGATGCAGCATCAAATTATTTGTCTCCACATTTACACGCTCAAACAGTGCAGTGGATTGAGCACAAGAAACATCGGTTCTGTCATTTATGCTGCTGCAAATGGAGAGATGACGCCCGCCAGCACATTGTCTGTGGTAACAAAAGGTTACGGGTTTCGCAAGCTGTGGTCAGACCAGTGTGTTATTTACCTTGATAGCGACGTGTCCGCCGCTTTGTGTGAAATGACGTAATCAGAAATGAGGTGATGCATACTGTGTGTGTGTGTGTGTGTGTGTGTGTGTGTGTCCACACAAAGGGGCGGGCTATTTTTCTTTTTCTTGTAGATGAACAACGATTGAGTTAGAGCAAGATAGTTAACGAAAGGTAGAATGACTACGTGTATCATTTCATAGGTGCTAAATAGCTGAAAAAACTGCCACGTGAGAGAAACTCCCTATGATATTCGACTGCAAATTGGAAGTTAAAAAACCGTAAACTTGTAACGTTACGCGTATGCAGGCGAGCAGATGCAGGTGCAGATGCAGGTGAACGACGTGCGTTAGCAGAGGACCGGATGTGGGGAAAATCCGGAAGCTGGGAATCTTGACGGCTGTTCACTCGCGTGTCCTTTGTGCAGGAGATGCTTAGAGACCGCGAATCATTAGACTGACGAACAGATTCGCACTCAGGGTGCGTCGGATAACGACGAGAGTGTTCCTGCTGCCATATGAAATCGTGCCCCAGACCGTTAAGTCCAGGTGTAGATCCACTGTCTCTAGCAGGCAGGCAGGCAGGTTGGTTCCAGGTCATCAGTTGGTCTCCTCCTGGACAATACACGGCCACCGCAGGCACCGAGACACAACCAGCTTTCATCATAAAACGCAACAGACGTCCACCCTACCTTCACGTGAGCTCTCGCTTGACACCACTAAAGTTGCAAACGTCGGGAATTTGGGGTCAGTGGAATGAATACACGCTACAGGGCGTGTGTCCCGGAGCTGTCCTTAAAGTAACCGATTCTAACAGTTGACGCGCCAGTGTCGTGCCGACTGTTGCTGCAGGTGCTGCTGCAGGTGCGGTACGATGCGGCAGAGCCACGCCCAGAACTCGATGGTCTCCCCCCTCGCTCTCGGTGGTGCCACGTGGCCATCTGGAGTCCGGTCTTCTTGCGACAGGAAACATGTAAGAAGTGATCGCCGAAAGGACTGACTCAGCACTTAGAAAGGTCAAAACAATCTTCCGTGAAATTAAAAGCAATGGTGGTAATATTAAGAGCAGTATGGGAATTCCACTGTTAAATGAAGAGAACGGCTAGGTGGAAAACATACATTGGGGGAAGACTTGTGTCATGATGTTTTAGAAGAAGAAATTGTAGATAGTATGAAACACTTTGGGGATCCAGTATTAGAGTCAAAATTAAAAAGAACTCTGGAAGGTATGAGATCATAAAACGCAAAAGGGATAGACAACATTCAGTTGGAATTTGCAAAATCATTGGGGGGGGGGGGGGATGTGTCAACCAAACGATTATTCAAGTTGTTGTTGTAGAATTGAGGAGGTGGATGAAGTACTACCCGACTTTCGGAAAAACATCATCCACACAACTCCGAAGACAGCAAGGGCAGGTATGTGCGAGGCTACAGCATAATCAACTTGTCAGTTGATGTAACCCAGCTGTGGACAAGAATGACATAGAGAAGAATGCAAAAGGAAGTTGAGGAGCTGTTAGATGACGATCAGTTTGGCCTTAGGACAGGTAAAGGAACCGGAGAGGCAGTTGATAATACACTCCTGGAAATGGAAAAAAGAACACATTGACACCGGTGTGTCAGACCCACCATACTTGCTCCGGACACTGCGAGAGGGCTGTACAAGCAATGATCACACGCACGGCACAGCGGACACACCAGGAACCGCGGTGTTGGCCGTCGAATGGCGCTAGCTGCGCAGCATTTGTGCACCGCCGCCGTCAGTGTCAGCCAGTTTGCCGTGGCATACGGAGCTCCATCGCAGTCTTTAACACTGGTAGCATGCCGCGACAGCGTGGACGTGAACCGTATGTGCAGTTGACGGACTTTGAGCGAGGGCGTATAGTGGGCATGCGGGAGGCCGGGTGGACGTACCGCCGAATTGCTCAACACGTGGGGCGTGAGGTCTCCACAGTACATCGATGTTGTCGCCAGTGGTCGGCGGAAGGTGCACGTGCCCGTCGACCTGGGACCGGAACGCAGCGACGCACGGATGCACGCCAAGACCGTAGGATCCTACGCAGTGCCGTAGGGGACCGCACCGCCACTTCCCAGCAAATTAGGGACACTGTTGCTCCTGGGGTATCGGCGAGGACCATTCGCAACCGTCTCCATGAAGCTGGGCTACGGTCCCGCACACCGTTAGGCCGTCTTCCGCTCACGCCCCGACATCGTGCAGCCCGCCTCCAGTGGTGTCGCGACAGGCGTGAATGGAGGGACGAATGGAGACGTGTCGTCTTCAGCGATGAGAGTCGCTTCTGCCTTGGTGCCAATGATGGTCGTATGCGTGTTTGGCGCCGTGCAGGTGAGCGCCACAATCAGGACTGCATACGACCGAGGCACACAGGGCCAACACCCGGCATCATGGTGTGGGGAGCGATCTCTTACACTGGCCGTACACCACTGGTGATCGTCGAGGGGACACTGAATAGTGCACGGTACATCCAAACCGTCATCGAACCCATCGTTCTACCATTCCTAGACCGGCAAGGGAACTTGCTGTTCCAACAGGACAGTGCACTTTCGCATGTATCCCGTGCCACCCAACGTGGTCTAGAAGGTGTAAGTCAACTACCCTGGCCAGCAAGATCTCCGGATCTGTCCCCCATTGAGCATGTTTGGGACTGGATGAAGCGTCGTCTCACGCGGTCTGCACGTCCAGCACGAACGCTGGTCGAACTGAGGCGCCAGGTGGAAATGGCATGGCAAGCCGTTCCACAGGACTACATCCAGCATCTCTACGATCGTCTCCATGGGAGAATAGCAGCCTGCATTGCTGCGAAAGGTGGATATACACTGTACTAGTGCCGGCATTGTGCATGCTCTGTTGCCTGTGTCTATGTGCCTGTGGTTCTGTCAGTGTGATCATGTGATGTATCTGACCCCAGGAATGTGCCAATAAAGTTTCCCCTTCCTGGGACAATGAATTCACGGTGTTCTTATTTCAATTTCCAGGAGTGTAGAAGCATGACTGAAGAAAAATCAGAATACACTTATACGATTTGTCGATCTGTTTAATGGAATGGACGGTCTAATGAGAACAGAATACGCAGTGAGATTAAACCGGAAAAAGACGAACGCAGTTAGCTGCTGAAAAGTAAGATTATTGAGAAACTTAACATCAAAATGGGGATCACGAAGTTACGGAATCCTGCTACCGTGGAAGCAAAATCGCCCATGACGAACCAAGCAAGGGGGATGTAAACAGCAGACTAGCACAGGCAAAAAGGGCAATCCTGACCACGAGAAGTCTTCTGGTATCATACATTCGCTGTAATTGTGGGGAAGAAATTCTGAGAATGTACATTTGATGCACAGCGTTGTATGGTAGTGATTCGTGGATAGTAAGAAAACCAGAAGAGAAGAGAATAGAAGAATGCTGAAAAGCATGTGCACTGACAAGATAGGGGATGAGGAGGTTCTCCGCCAGCGAAGGAATATGTGAAAGACACTGACAATAAGAAGGGACAGGATAATAGGACATGTGTTAAGACATCACGCTGTAACCTGCATGGTACTAGAAGGGACGGAACAGGGTAAAAACTGAGGGATAAGACAGACGTTGGAATACATCGAACAGGTAACTGAGGACATAGGGTGCAAGTGCTTGTCTGAGGTGAAGAGGTTCACGCAAGAGAGGAATTCGTAGCGGGCCGCATCCACCAACTCAGCAGACTGTTGATTTAAAATGATGATTAACAAAAAAGATTGGCTTAATATGAGCAGCGCACTGAAGATACGGTGCCAAAAACGTTTCTGCACTTCTCCGATTAAAGTGACATGACAGTGGGGTCGTAATGGTTGCCCTTATTACGCCTGCTTGAAGCGAAGTGTAGGAGTCGTTGCAATACCAGAATTTTGCCTCCCCGTCTTGCAACCACACCTAATAATTACCAGAGAAGCCTTTTTAATGCAGAAAAATTAGTGAACGCTTTCTTCCAAAAATACGTGCATATGTTAGAACAAATACACTGCTAAAAAAAAGACTTTTAGCGTCTTCCATAATCCATTATGCAATAATTGAGCACCGAGTATGTTACCAAATTACACTTTCATCTTTCGATAACTAAGTACACAACAAAGCATCATTACATCCTCGATCGTTTACATAAAAAGACCCGAGATGGCTGACAGATATCGACAACAAAGTGGATACTATCATTAACGCTCCTGGGTGCTCTTCATTGGACTTTGAGAGCTTCAGTAACGTGCATACCCTCCGTGAGCGTTTATCACTGCATGGCACGCACGTGGTACGCTCCTTGTAAGTCAGTGGAGTTGGCCCTGAGCTACACGTCCCCACTTTTCAACGAGAGTCCACGGAACAGGCCGACCACGAACACGTCTGACAAGCACGCCCACATACGCACTACGGGATTTACGTCAGCTCTTACCTCCGGCCGTTCCATTACTTGTCCAGGCTTCACGAGACATCCCTGCTAACGCCACATAGGCCCTGACCTTAGAAGCAAGTCAGGGCCACCACCCTAAGCACCAGCCACCACATGGTCCGACAGCATCTGTTCGTTGTACTGCCGCTGGTAAGGCGATCATGGACAAGATCCACAAGGTTGTCAACACTGCAGCCCCCCCACAACACCACGGGTATCCGCAACGATCACAGCCATCACCTTGCGCCAGAGAATGTCTGGACGTATCTATAAATAGCACGTTTCGGCAGTGACGAAGTTGCCAATTGACATGGGAACGGCAGGACGAAAGGCGAGCTGCAAGAAGCTCTGCCAAGCGGGGTACTCCGACAGGACGTCTGGGTGGTGAGGTCCTTTCTGGTAACCTGCTGGTTACTGTCTGATCGGACACAGGGGCTCCAGCGGCCGTTCTGAGATCGTCTTGCAGTACTCTGGCGGTATCCGCATGACGCTGCGAGGAAGAGATGGCCAGGTATCGGTTGTCACGTGGACTTGTAATGCGTAGGTGACGTTGTCCAACTCGCCTTGTGTACTGACCTGGCTCCCTGTAGCGTGTCCGTAACCTGTGGGTGACACATGGAGAGCGGTTGCGTCTGCAGCATCAGTACCGAAAACTCATCCTTTTTGGGCCAAACAGACGGCCCTTGCGACTTCCATTCATTAGGATGTCGCATTGCATGTGTGTGGTTGAAGACAACGTCCAAAAGACGACAACTGCCATTTGCGTACCTCACTATGGACACCAGTACTGACTTCTTTCTGAGGGGTCACCTGACACTTATAATGCATAACACAGCTAATACATGGTGAATGATTTTAATTGCTCCCTACATTGAAAGCGAAGATCTCAAGGCAAGTAATAAGACCACAGATACCGCCCGTATCAAAATATGATTTAACACACCAGACTTTGTTACACGTGTTCCCTCAGTTCTTTTGAACAGTGAAGTGACGTCTTCCAGAGTGCACCAAACATCATTGCAGTTGACTACCCCTCACTACGCAGTCCGTCAGTGGAAATTTCTTTTTTTTCCCCTGTAAATTGTGTTCCACAAAATGGAACGCGGGAAAGCCACTCGTTACCACTATCTCAGACAGCCAGCTGGGTATGCCTTCTGCGCCTTTTCCCTTGGGGGAAGGCGTTCACCAAACGGAATCGACAAGGGCGAAAGCTTGGCCTTCCTCGGGACTAAAGGTATCCTTCCTTCTTTCTTTTGCCTGATTGTATGCTTTTCGTAATAGTAAGTAATATCAAGTTAAGAAGGAGCTCAGACTGAACATAAATGACTTATTTCATATTCTCAGTTTTAAAACAACAAATGTGCGTTTCCTTTTCTAATTAAACTTCTATAAAAATCTATTTACTAAGATGGTATCTGTTCTTTCGGACATGTTCGAAAGAACAGATACCATCTTAGTAAATATATAGTTAAGGCTCACCGGCCACTTGACCATCTTCTTCTTCTGTGCGAATGCCCAAACAGTGCCCGAACTCTTACGGGAATCGACAACGCGCCACGAGTAATGAGTATAATGGGCGGGGCACTACGAATGTAGTGCGGGACAATACGTTGAGAATGTGGGTTTCGCGGGAGGCGTGCCAGAGATAAATCCCTGCAGTCGTGCTATCCTCTGTGTCCTCAGATGGATAGAGGGTCTGTCATGCAAGCAGGAGATCCCGGGTTCGAGTCCCGGTCGGGGCACACATTTTCATCTGTCCCCGTTGACATATGTCAACGCCTGTAAGCAGCTAAGGGTGTTAATTTCATTGTAATTTCTACAAAAATTACTAATTAATCACTTCAGATCCCGAAGACAGCTACTTAAATGGACATTAACATTGTCGCGTTATAAACTGTTAAAATAGTTGAACATTTTTTTTAAATGTTAAGGATAATAAGTCGCCGTCTCTTCATCTAAGAGAACAGATGATGAATGCAGCTAGCCGCTAACTTTGTGTAATGTCTTGTCTGTATAGACGTGTATCTGTTGCCTTTAAGATCCCTTCACCTTCACACACAAATCTATACAGTAAAGTAAGGGCCTCCCATTTCTTGGCTGATCCGTGATAAGACAAGCGAAAAGTTAGACTAATGGAGGATTATTAGTATTATCTCTATTTTCATTCGCTCTCTCTCTTTCTCTCCTTTATCTATGTACAGTTTTTAATAACATATTTCATTACGTGAAATCAGCCAAATAGGATCTTTGGTGGAGTCCTTCGTCTTGGTAATCAGCGGCTGGCTTGCTGTAAGAGATCTTTACATTTATTATTACTGTTAAACACTGCATTCAGTCGGGAGAATCAATCGTGTGGACAATTTGTTCCTTTTACGAAAGATTGCGAATTCCAGATGTGTACGAAGCCTTTTTGGACGATTTAACACAGACTCAGTGATTGCAGGCTCTCTTCGACACAGCTGAAACTTCCCCACTAATTACAGGGCCAACGTGATCATCAAATGATCCAGAAAAAACTCATTCGTTCATTCACTCTCGAACAAAAAAGTCACAAACCTTATTTATGAAGGAAATCGTGTGTTAAATCCATCTCCAATACATGTCCAGATCTCCGGTGATTCCACGTCTTAATTATTTTCCGTTTACGGTCTCTTTCTCTTCAGACAAACCGCTAGCGGCACAAATGTTAATTGGCTCGCTTTAGCAAGAAGAAAAGCAGAATATGTATCTCTCAGAAACACGTCAATCCCTCAACAGATACTCCAGAAGCTGTCCTAGTTACCACTCTAACAACCATGGAGAATGCATATATGCATCTGTGTTATTTCAAAGAATAAACGCAGTAGAAAATACTTTGGCGTCGTCGATCAGTCGCCGCATATGTTACGAGAAAATCGGATCAGATACTTTTCCAAAGTGAATGAATGTGGATGGTTTGATTGACAATGATTAATTGGTGCGTGGTAGAGGGTATTTTCTGTGGGGACATTACAATGGGACTGCTCATGTAAGATAAGAAATAGTTATTTCGATATGTATGTTGGAGGAAGTTGGCCGGTATCTTTCGTTGTAGTCTGTACGTTGTTTTCCGTACACAGAAGACTGCTCAGTTTGTTTCATTTCTGTGGAGAATAGACCTCGCGCTACTTGCACAGTTCCTCATTCCGTCCTCCGTGACATAGTAACGTTTTCTTTGTCGTTCTTCTATTCTTCTCGGTCGCCTCCGTCCCGCTACTATCACACTACTGAAACTAGAATTGGTTATCCGCTCTTATCCTGTCGAGGAATTTTTTTCCAATTGTCTTAAGATAGTTCGGCCGATGAGGTCGCAGTTTGGTTCCTTTAATCCCATTAATGCACCCATCAGTTGATCTGTACTTACGAAACCGAGCACAAGGCGGATGTAAAATCGTCGATGCGGAAATGGAAATTTTTTGCGCGTCAAAAATGGATGTCTGAGCGAACACACAGAGGCGTCCAGCAGCGCCATGCAACCCTGAATCATGCAAAGCTTGTACTGATTGAGTGGAGTAGAGCACAGAGATTTTTTTAAAAACAGATAAAAACGCCGACTGAGGCGCATGTGATATTGGTCCGGGTGCATGGGGCAGGAGCCGTGAGCAGAGACTGTATTAATCAATGGGTCAGCCGCTTCCGTGGTGGAAATAAATGTAAACTGTTAGCGGTGTTCCGGGTTCGACTCGGCTGGAATGCCATCAATCATACTGACTGACAAGATTGAGCGAGCGCGACAGACGCTGCCACGAAACAGGCTGATGTCGGAAGAGCTGAGACCAGCGTCGGTAGTGCCTTCATTCACGAAGACCTGGGTAAGCGGAAATAAACTCCGATGAGTGCTGAAAAGTTTTTTGATGAACACAAAAAGAAAACGAATGGCAGCTGTCGGAAATTTCAGTGTTGCATGTGACCCAGATCCTCCATCTCTTCTGTAAACTATGATTACTGGGAACGGGACTTGATGCTGCCATTTTGATGTGGTTCAGGGTGCCGTGACATACCAATCGACATTATGAGGCGTGTGGTTTCAGCACTTCATCTGTTCCTAAGAGACCTTCATTAGGAATAGCTTTATGAAAGTCATCAAAAATGTATCGTGGTCTGTATGAGCGAATGAAAGAGTTTTGATTGTGTCTTTCATTTTCTTTGTTTGATACATCAGTCATAGTTATACACTAGTATATCTCCAGCTGACAGCACTTAAGGCTTGCTTAGTTCGCCCTTGATAATTTATTAGAGCAGAGACGATATTTTTTATTTTTTTAGTGACGATGACCGCGTCAGATTGACGTTTGGTGCAGCGATGAACGGATGCGTAACTCTGCGATTCGCACAGCGAGATTTGATACAAAATATTCACTGTCATGGTTGGTAATTCTTGCACTATATTTTCATGCTGACCTTTAGCGGGAGCTATGAATGCCTCTGAACAGAATAAACATTTTCATGTAAACATCGCGCCTTCACGCCTGAGATTTTATCCTTAAGTTGATATCTCCGCCATGCTGATGTACGCCAGAGGGTTGAAAGACTTCTTACATTTACATGTAGGTGTTCCATTTTAGCTACGTTTCAGTTGCCAGTTACCGTCTATTGCCATAAATTATTCGCAGTTCAACAGTTATTGTTTGTTTATGGTGTTCGTGATCCCCAAAGAAAAATCTTGAGTACTTTTGGATGTCTATATACCGTCTAAAATAGGTTTTTCGTTACCATGCGAGTTTCGTTTTGTTTAGATAAAATATTGCTCGTGACGCGGAAAATACATATATGTAAGGTTATTCTCTTTCGTCACAATGTTCGACGACAAGAACTATATCAAACACTTCACATGGAATATGTTGATGGGGGATCCAGTGGGTAATTTTGTAAAACGCACACTGTTTTCTGTTTGCAATCAAATTGAAAAGAATGACAGCAGACGCGTTTCGCTTTTATTTATAAATCATCTTCCGTAGTTATTCTGTAAATTGGATACATAATTTTGTACGTTTTCGATTGTTTTATGTTAAATAGGCGTTTTATTTGTAAAGTTGGTCTGCAATTTACCTACGATGTTTTCTATGTTTTCTACATATTCTGCTCCCTCCCTCCTTGCTAGCAGCAGTTGGTGTCGAAAGGCTTCATTTCGCATTTGCACTTGGCAGTTTTTGGCATTCTGCAGTGTCTCCTGCGCTGCATTATTTACACTTCACTTTCTTAAACTGTTTCTCATTCCGCACTGCCACAGTGTCTGTGTCCGGTGTCCGTTCTTTTGTCTTCATTCACGTTGTGAGTGTCGCAAACCTGTGGGAGAGCGGGGGAGGGGGGGGGGGAGAGAGAGAGAGAGAGAGAGAGAGAGAGAGAGAGAGAGAGAGAGAGAGAGAAATGGTTCAAATGGCTCTGAGCACTATGGGACTTACCATCTGAGGTCATCAGTCCCCTAGAACTTAGAACTACTTAAACCTAACTAACCTAAGGACATCATACACATCCATGCCCGAGGCTGGATTCGAACCTGCGACCGTAGCAGTCGCGCGGTTCCGGACTTCAGCGCCTAAACCGCGTGGCCACCGCGGTCGGCAGAGAGAGAGAGAGAGAGAGAGAGAGAGAGAGAGATTTGAACAGCTGCTGCGGAAGATGCCCATGCAAACAAACGTATTACACACTGTTATTATTTGCAGCAATTGAACCCCACGCAGTAATTTAATTTGGCTGGCGCATTGTCAGTTTTGAGTAAACTCGTGTGGTAGGGCCTTGCAAAAATGATTCTAGCTTGTCCGTACAGTTCCGAGTGCGTCGCCTACAGCATAAAAGTTTGCCTAACAGTCACTGCCTATAAATAAGTTCACTTGGTACCCACAGCACATAATCGCTTCTCTTCTCTTCTCTCTGTCGTATGGATAACTACACTCCTGGAAATGGAAAAAAGAACACATTGACACCGGTGTGTCAGACCCACCATACTTGCTCCGGACACTGCGAGAGGGCTGTACAAGCAATGATCACACGCACGGCACAGCGGACACACCAGGAACCGCGGTGTTGGCCGTCGAATGGCGCTAGCTGCGCAGCATTTGTGCACCGCCGCCGTCAGTGTCAGCCAGTTTGCCGTGGCATACGGAGCTCCATCGCAGTCTTTAACACTGGTAGCATGCCGCGACAGCGTGGACGTGAACCGTATGTGCAGTTGACGGACTTTGAGCGAGGGCGTATAGTGGGCATGCGGGAGGCCGGGTGGACGTACCGCCGAATTGCTCAACACGTGGGGCGTGAGGTCTCCACAGTACATCGATGTTGTCGCCAGTGGTCGGCGGAAGGTGCACGTGCCCGTCGACCTGGGACCGGACCGCAGCGACGCACGGATGCACGCCAAGACCGTAGGATCCTACGCAGTGCCGTAGGGGACCGCACCGCCACTTCCCAGCAAATTAGGGACACTGTTGCTCCTGGGGTATCGGCGAGGACCATTCGCAACCGTCTCCATGAAGCTGGGCTACAGTCCCGCACACCGTTAGGCCGTCTTCCGCTCACGCCCCAACATCGTCCAGCCCGTCTCCAGTGGTGTCGCGACAGGCGTGAATGGAGGGGCGAATGGAGACGTGTCGTCTTCAGCGATGAGAGTCGCTTCTGCCTTGGTGCCAATGATGGTCGTATGCGTGTTTGGCGCCGTGCAGGTGAGCGCCACAATCAGGACTGCATACGACCGAGGCACACAGGGCCAACACCCGGCATCATGGTGTGGGGAGCAATCTCCTACACTGGCCGTACACCACTGGTGATCGTCGAGGGGACACTGAATAGTGCACGGTACATCCAAACCGTCATCGAACCCATCGTTCTACCATTCCTAGACCGGCAAGGGAACTTGCTGTTCCACAGGACAATGCACGTCCGCATGTATCCCGTGCCACCCAACGTGCTCTAGAAGGTGTAAGTCAACTACCCTGGCCAGCAAGATCTCCGGATCTGTCCCCCATTGAGCATGTTTGGGACTGGATGAAGCGTCGTCTGACGCGGTCTGCACGTCCAGCACGAACGCTGGTCCAACTGAGGCGCCAGGTGGAAATGGCATGGCAAGCCGTTCCACAGGACTACATCCACATCTCTACGATCGTCTCCATGGGAGAATAGCAGCCTGCATTGCTGCGAAAGGTGGATATACACTGTACTAGTGCCGACATTGTGCATGCTCTGTTGCCTGTGTCTATGTGCCTGTGGTTCTGTCAGTGTGATCATGTGATGTATCTGACCCCAGGAATGTGTCAATAAAGTTTCCCCTTCCTGGGACAATGAATTCACGGTGTTCTTATTTCAATTTCCAGGAGTGTATTAAATTCTCGGCCCTTTGTCTCCTCTATTATTCAGTCCACCCACACTTCTGTAATGAAAGTCCAAGAAATTCTCATCTTCTGGAACTCTTCTTTCTCGGTAGCCCTGCGCATCGATAAATGTCAGCTCGTCCTTCTTCTTCTGGTCTCCTGATGTCGGTCCACCTGTCGAGGGTCCGGGTATGTTCCTTGGAACTCGTGCTAACATGAGGCAACACTCTTAGGACGTGGACGCTGCCGTCAGCCTGCAGGTCTGCTGGAGGCCTGACCTGCATGACCTAGACGTAGACACCCGCCTTCGAGAGGAAGGAAACAGTGCCACTGCTCGTCCCATTCCTGTGGCAGTCAATGATGCTGCTGGCTCCCGACTGCTAAACGGGAACGAGAACCGTAACCCCCAACACCACCTGCGTGCCGGCTAGGACTCGATGTGGACTGGGGCGAGCCTTTGACGTCAGCCAGTGCACTTTCGAGATCGGTCGGCAGAGCTGAGGGCCGCGGGTCGCCGGCCACCCCGTGACGCAGCAGCCGCCACCCCACACTCCCACACTCCGCTCCACTGGCGGCACTGCGAGTCGAGAGTCGAGCGTACACCGGCTGTCCGCTGCTGTCCCGCCGGCCCAGCAGGGGCGCGGCGCTGCCCGAGACAGTCCCGTGACTCTGCCCAACAGGTGTGTCGTCGTCGGCGATGTTTCCTCGGCGCTCTCGAGCGCAACTACAGGACCTCACAGCCGCACCCCGCACGGCTCTCCCCGCTCGACTGCAGGAGTTTGTCTGTACACTTCCAACGAACTCACCGCGATCAGTTTCTGATATCTTCGTTCTACTCGATGCTGATCTTCCAAAAACTGCTTCTCATTCTTTCGATAGCTTCGACTCTTACCTCCACGCTTCACCATCCATTATTACCACAAAGCACAACTCGTTTCTCCACTAACAAACTTCCGTGTCTCAGTCTGTCTATCTGCTCCTACTCCATCTGCCGACTGTCTGCTTCCTCGACAGTAATTACTATAGATTTTCTCATGCTGGGCCCTAATACAAGGTTATTGTAAATGTTGGATCCCCTTTCAAAAATTCGTATGTATTCAAGTACAAATCCAAAATGAACAGGGTTTATGCCACTGAAAAGAGAAAGTTTCAGAGATTTTGGCAGGCGGCGATGGTTTCAGAAGCGACCGGTAGAGTTCGCGCGGCAGCAGGTCCATCCTCAGTTGTGATCGATGGCTCAAATGGTTTTGAGCACTATGGGAATTAACTTACGAGGTCACCAGTCCCCTAGAACTTAGAACTACTTAAACGTAGCTAACATAAGGACATCACACACATCCATGCCCGAGACAGGATTCGAACCTGCGAACGTAGCGGTCGCGCGGTTCCAGACTGAAGCGTCTAGAACCGCTCGGCCACAACGGCCGGCAGTTCGTACTGAGACGGCGACTGTGGAGCACGAGCTTTTCTGCGTTCTTGAATTCGCGAAAAGTGAGTCGCAAATTGCAGTGCAGCGGGCATTTCGTACAAAATCGGTATTCAACCACCAACTCGCAAAATCATCAGCCGTTGGTTTAAACACTTTAAATAGACTGGGAGAGTGTGCAAAGGAAAAAGCACAGACCTACCGATGCAAAGGAAAAAGCACAGACCTACCGCGTGTGTCAGAGGATGATGTCCGACAAATTCAACAATGTTTTGAGCGCAGTCCCTGTAAGACTGCCGGCCGGAGTGGCCGAGAGGTTCTAGGCGCTTCAGTCTGGAACCGCGCGACGGGTACGGTCGCAGGTTCGAATCTTGCCTCGGGCATGGATGTGTGTGATGTCCTTAGGTTACCTAGGTTTAAGTAGTTCTAATATCTAGGGGACTGATGACCTCAGATGTTAAGTCCCATAGTGCTCAGAGCCATTTGAGCCCAGTAAGACTACCAATAGAACCAGTCGAGAACTTGGAATACCCCCAACCAGCTGTATGGAAAGTTCTGAGATGGCGTTTGCTGTAAAACCCCTACCAGTTACAACTCGTGCAGGCTTTCAACACCAATGACAAAGAGAAGCGTCTCGCATTTTGTGGTCATGTGCTAGCAAAGATGGAAAATGACGCATTTTTGCAGCGTGTAATTCTTAGCGACGAACCGACGTTCTATCTTAGTGGAAAAATCAACAGACACAATGTTCGCATATGGGGTTTGCAAAATCCACATTCACCATTGCGGCACGAAAGAGATGAACGTGTTCTTTCCGTATCCCGTACAAAGGTTATGGACCATTTTTCTTTGCGGAAACAACTGTAACGTGAATCACGAACCTGGACACATTGGAACAATGGTTGTTCCCTCAGGTTGTTGAAGATTCCCAGGACTTCATTTTCCAACAGGATGGAACTGCACCCTATTGGCACCGTGATGTACGAGGCTTTTTGAATGACTCCCTTCCTCAGCGCTGGATCGGTCGCTGGGGACTTGAGGACCTGGCTCTGCACTTCCGGCCACCGAGGTCTCCTGACCTCACACCCTGCGACTGTTTCTTACGGGGTTGTGTGGAGGCAGCTGTTTACGTCGCGCCTCCAACAACCACCGTGAACGATCTGCGGAACCGGACCACTGCTGCCGCGCTTTCGCGTGTCTGGGACGAGTTTGGCTGCCGCGCCGATGTTTGCCGTGCAGCCAACGGTGCCCACACTCAATATTTATAACATTTATAATTATTAAAAAATAATTAATTACAAATTACTGTATGTTATTACATTTGTAATTGATACGAAACATTATGGGGAAAAAACTTTGAAACTTTCTCTTTCCATTGGCATAAAGCGTGTTCACTTTGGATTTGTACTTGAATAAATACGAAGTTTTGAAAATTGCTCCATCATTTAGAATAAACCTGTACTTCCTTTACATCAGTATTACACAGAATTTATTCTCACTTCAGATAAAATACAACAAAACATACATTTCTTCAATATTATAAACCTCTTCTTAAGATTCGTAGAGGAAACTGATCAGTGAAATACGTCTGACATTGAACCAGCATTAAAGTAATGAATCATAAATGAAAAGGTACTACTCTAATTTACTGTCACAATATAGTTTCTTTCGAAAAGTGACTGATTTCTTACTTGGAACACGTTGTGTTTCTTGGCTAACAAGGAAACCGATGCGGTAAGCGACAAAAACGTGTGTAAGCTTTATGTGGCGACAACAAGTCCAGCGAACCTAAAGGTTACAGCAGTTTACTCGTGTTTGACAGGATTGGTTCTTGGCACAAGCGAAACATAGGCCAATTTGAAGAAATGAAGTCTCTCACCACCCTTCCCCTCTCCCTCAACGCCGGCCGCTGTGACCGAGCGGTTCTACGCGCTTCAGTCCGGAGACGCGCTGCTGCTGCGGTCGCAGGTTCGAATCCTGCCTCGGACATGGATGCGTGTGACGTCCTTAGGTTACTTAGGTTTCAGTAGTTCTAAGTTCTAGGGGACTGATGACCACAGAAGTTGCGTCCCATAGTGCTCAGAGCTATTTGAACCATTTTTCCTAGGCGCGCAGTCCGGAACCGCGGGACTGCTACGGTCGCAGGTTCGAATCCTGCCTCGGGCATGGATGTGTGTGATGTCCTTAGGTTACTTAGGTTTCAGTAGTTCTAAGTTCTAGGGGACTGATGACCACAGAAGTTGCGTCCCATAGTGCTCAGAGCCATTTGAACCATTTTTGAACCATTTTTCTGCCTCAACAACGAGGACAGAAAAATGTGCTGCCGACAATATCATACTCAGTTTGTGCCGAAGAGAGGTCCGGTGGCTTTATGAGTCGCAACATCTACAAATCGCGAATAGTCTATATTACAAATCTTTCGAAACTAGAGAAAAATTACAGATAATACATGTACGTTATCTAATCCTTTTCATGTGCACGCTGTTTTAATGTTGTGTTGTGTTGTATTGTATGGCATCTTAACCGCCGCCTCATCCGCAGTGGCCAGCAAACGCACGACGATTACCACAGTCCACTTCAACCCTCCTTCGCGCCACACCGAACCACTCTTCCAGGGTTATTGTGCGGTTCGCCTCCCCCCCCCCCCCCCCAAGGGGAACGTCGCACGCCAGATGAGTGTAACCCCTCCGTTTCCGTGGTAGAGTAATGGTGGTGTACACGACACGTACGTGGAGAACTTGTTTGCGCAACAATCGCCGACATAGTGTAGCTGAGGCGGAATAAGGGGAACCAGCCCGCATTCGCCGAGGGAGATGGAAAACCGCCTAAAAACCATCCACAGACTGGCTAGCTCATCGGACCTCGACACAAGTCCTCCGGGCGGATTCGTGCCGGGGACCAGGCGCTCCTTCCCAATCCGGAAAGCCGCACTGCTAACGAGGCGGGCTGTTTTAATGTTACAGAAATAAGTAGCAATTTTTAAATTTTCTTTCACCTTAGTCACATTATTATATTGTATCGTTAACGTTCTTTTCTTACGGATAGCCGAGTCTAACAGTTTGCGTGGCGAACACCAGCAGCGCGCTTCTCGCATCTCCCGTGGTGGCCGAGTTGGTTCAGTTTACTTAATCGTCCTGCTACCCGGACGGCAGCCACTGCACACGCTATGGACACCTTGCGGCTTGTGTTCTCAGCCGCTGCGATTACTATCGCGTTGGTGACAAACACACACAAGCGTTCTGCCTTCCCGTAACTTTCGTCTTCAGCAAAGTCTTCCTCCTTTCGTTCGCTGATGGCTCCCAAAATATGTTTAAAAAAATCAGTGTATACATTAAGTTTATTGATTTTCACTATTAAACTTGTTATTATTCAGTCCCTTTAGGACCATATACGGCCTTGCTGTGCTGGTACTGCGAACGGCTGAAAGCAAGGGAAACTACAGACGTAATTTTTCCCGAGGGCATGCAGCTTTACTGTATGGTTAAATGATGGTGGCGTCGTCTTGGGTAAAATATTCCGGAGGTAAAATAGTGCCCCATTCGGATCTCCGGGCGGGGACTACTCAAGAGGACGTTGTTATCAGGAGAAAGAAAACTGGCGTTCTACGGAACGGAGCGTGGAGTGTTAGATCCCTTAATCGAGCAGGTAGGTTAGAAAATTTAAAAAGGGAAATGGATAGGTTAAAGTTAGATATAGTGGGAATTAGTGAAGTTCGGTGGCAGGAGGAACAAGACTTTTGGTCAGGTGAATACAGGGTTATAAATACAAAATCAAATAGAAGCTTTCGAAATGTGGTGCTACAGAAGAATGCTGAAGGTTAGGTGGATAGATCACATAACTAATGAGGAGGTATTGAATAGAATTGGGGAGAAGAGGAGTCCGTGGCACAACTTGACGAGAAGAAGGGACCGGTTGGTAGGACATGTTCTGAGGCATCGAGGGATCACAAATTTAGCATTGGAAGGCAGCGTGGAGGGTAAAAATCGTAGAGGGAGATCAAGAGATGAATACACTAAGCAGATTCAGAAGTATGTAGGTTGCAGTAGGTACTGGGAGATGAAGAAACTTGCACAGGAGAGCTGCATCAAACCAGTCTCAGGACTGAAGACCACAACAACAACAACATTTTCCTGGAGGGGCACCATCCGTTGCTTTACATAGGCCCACAGGAGCATATATTAATCGGTAAAGTGATGACAGTTCGTGACTATAACGCAGGTCAATCCCGTTTTTTGGCAGGCGTTCCACGATAAACGGGGACGGTCGCCATCACTTTTTCATTTTAGTTACTGTTTGACTGATCGTTAATCAAGGATCAGTTTCTGATTCCTAATTCCGTTCCTTCGCTTTATAGGCCACATACTCATTATTGATGTTGGTTATACCAAATAAAGACAGAGAACTTTACCTGGCCACGCCAGCTGCTACTCCGCGTCATTCTGTAACAGTTGCCTACACCTTATGACATAGCATCGTAAGTGACCATCTTTTGGCATGAAATTACAAGTCTTATTTATTATCTGACAGAAGCATAATATTTTCTTCCTTGTTTAAGTCTGTTCACTAAGTATATTAAGACATCTCAGATAAATTCATTTCGCCCATATCAAAGTATCAGTTATAAAATTTTCTGTAGAGATATACACCAGAATATTCAATGTAAAAGTTACGAAACCGGTTGTGTTAGTCTCTAATCGACTTCAATGAAAACAGCTTCTGTGGACTATTGGACTTTTCATTCAGTTTTGTATTGCAATACTTTTACACCTGTTAATACACAGCTGATATACTCTAGGAATTGGTCAACAATTATTTACTCAAAAGTTGTCTGACAAAGGGCGATGCGGTGAGTATTGGACACAGGTGTCCGCAAGTAAGTGAGTCTGGACCAAAAATGCAACAGATAGCAAATATATAGCAATTAAGACGAGAGCGTAGAAAGTTCCTACCACTACACAAAGCTACCATTTTTAGACTAGTTTTGTTGTAGCATATGCATAGTAGTTGACTTTGAGAGTACAGGGACGGTAGTACTGCAGAACTGGAAACAAGATGACGGAAATTGGTCGGTTAGTATCGATGCGTCATTTTTCCGGTCAGGCGCAACGTAGGGCCATTAGCATGACCGACGCAGCTCAGAACGAGACGTGCACCGTCAGGATGATAGACTTTCGTCCTTTTATTATTCGCAGACTGCATGAACAATTTGTGACCGTGAGTTGCACACTCAAAAGGCTCGTCCAGGGACGAGCAAGGTCCGGCGAGGGATACATAGAGCTGCGAACACAATGGAGTAGGACTGCGGCTGCGTATTCTGCACGCTGACGGACGTGGAACACGTCGCACCTTCGAGGAACAGTCCGATATTTATCGAACTGTCGGGACATGTTCGTCGCATGACAGGTATTACACGATGAAACTTTTATTGCATTCAAAACTTACGTTCAACATCAGTACGAGGTGCAGTACCCAGAGGCACAGATGTGCTCTTATATTCGATGTTGGCGTCGAGACATGCAGCATCCGAATGTAATTTCGAGGAATGCTTTACCGTGCATGAAACACACGGTGTGTCGCTCCAGTAAGATATCGGGCAGGAGGTTGGCATGACAGCACAAGTCTTCCTTTCGGCCCGCATCCCAGACACGTTTTGAGGGTAACAAATCGGGATATCCTTCACGTCAGTCAAGGATCCGTATGTTCCTCAAGGCGCTTGTAGAATGTCTGCGGAGGCCTGGCCGCGAACAAAATCGACGGCCAGTCGGTGGGCGAGGCATCTGTCTTCGCCAACGAGATCGAAGCTGTGGCTCCTGCAATGTTGGAACGTGCGGACACTCTCGTCGACGGATCAAATCAAACAACTCGCGGGTCGTGCCTGTTGGCAGTTCTGACACGCAGTTCCACGAGTTGTGTTACTCGCAGGTCTGTGCCCACTGGGGCACAAAGGAACATCTGTGCGGAATTGCTTGCACGTTCCGAGGGTGATTGCGCCAACTTTTTGCCGAACACCGTCACAGGCGGCGAAACAAGGGTTCATCACATCTAACCGGTAAAAACGGCAACCGTCGAGTGGCGCCGCACCACCTCACTTCCGAAGAAAAAATACAACGCCGCACTGTCAGCTGGTACAGTCATGGCGACCGTCTTCTGGGACTCTGAACTCTGAAGGGCTTATTCTGTTTCAAGTCCCAACCTCAAAGTGCAACGATCAACTCAGAAGTGTATTGTCCTACCGTCAGGAAATATGAGATACCAACTTTTCCTTCTCTATGACAACACTAGGCCTCAAGCAAGTGTGCGGACCCGAGATAAGCTCACAGAACTTCGTTGGAATGTTCTTTTTCTTTCGCCCTGATCTCGCAACTTCCGACCTCGATCTGTTTGGACGACTGAGGATGCACTCCGCAAGCAACAGCACGTGGATGACGGGGCCGTTACTGATGCAGCAAGACGTTGGCTCCCACGTCGACCAGTAGACTGGTACCGTGCGGCCGTGCAAATCCTCCCAGTAAGGTGGCGTAAGGCTGTCACATTACACTACGTATATCTCGCGAAGAGACCATGAGGATAAAATCAGAGAGATTAGAGCCCACACAGAAAGATACCGACACTCCTTCTTTCCACGAACAGTACGAGACTGGAATAGAAGGGAGAACCGATAGAGGTACTCAAGGTACCCTCCGCCACACACCGTCAAGTGGCTTGTGGAGTATGGATGTAGATGTAGTAGATGTAGATGAACGGAGATTATGCTGAAAAATGGGGTTTGTAGCCAAAAGAGTAGGCAACAATCTGATGTATTTGAATAATGAATAAAGCCAACATGTTTCCAGAAAAAAATGTGTTCCATTACTTATTCAGTGCGCCTCGTAGTTAGTCAAATGTCAACACAAGCAATGAAGTGATTCTCACATCATCATTACCTTCGTTCAGTTAGAACAACGAACACTAGCGGTGAGCGTAAGAATTACATCCCAGTTTGCATCCTTAGGAAACGTAATTAAGAGGGTAATATGAATATTCCATGTAAGAAAACGTTTCTTATAATGCTCGTACGTTCTATTTACACTGGAGAGGTAAAGAAACTGGTACACCTGCCTACTACCGTGTAGGGCCTCCGTGAGCACGAAGACGTGGCATGGACTCGACTAATGTCTGAAGCAGTGCTGGAGGGAGTTCACACCATGAACCCTGCAGGGCTGTCCATAAATCCGTAAAAGTACGGGAGGGTGGAGATCTCTTCTGAACAGCACGTCGCAAGGCATCCAACATATGCTCTATAATGTTCATGTCTAGGGAGTTTGGTGGCCAGCGGAAGTGTTTAAACTCAGAAGAGCCACTCTGCAACAATTCTGGGCGTATTTGGTGCCTCATTTTCCTGCTGGAATTGGCCAAGTTCGTCGGAATGCACAATGAACATGAAGGAATGCAGGTGATCAGACAGGATGCTTACATATGTGTCGCCTGTCAGAGTCGTATCTATACGCATCTATATCACTCCAACTGCACACGCCCCACACCATTGCAGAGCCTCCGCCAGCTTGAACAGCCCCTCCTGACACGCAGGGTGCATGGATTCGTGAGGTTGTCTCCATACCCGTACACGTCCATCCGCTCGGTAGAATCTGAAACGAAACTACTCCTAGCAGGCTGCATGTAACCAGTCATCAACAATCCAATGGTGGTGTTGACGGGCCCTGGTGAGGCATAAAGCTTCGTGTCATGCAGTTATCAAGGGTACACGAGTGGGCCATCGGCTCCGAAAGCCGATATCGATCATGTTTCGTTCAATGGTTCGCACGCCGACACTTGTTGATGACCCAGCCTTGAAGTCTGCAGTAATTTGTGGAAGGGTTGCACTTCCGTCACGTTGAACGATTCTCTTCAGTCGTCGTTGGTCCCGTTCTTGCAAGATCTTTTTCGGGCCCCAGCGATATCGGAGATTTGATGTTTTACCGGATTCGTGATATTCACGGTACATTCGTGAAATGTCCTACAGGAAAATTCCCACTTCATCGCTACGTCGGAGATGGTGTGTCCCACCGCTCGTGCGCCGACTATAACACCACGTTCAAACTTACTTAAATCGTGATAACCTGCCATTGCAGCAGCAGTAACAGATACAACAAATGCGCCAGACACTTGTTGTCTTATATGGGGTTGCCGACCGCAGCGCCGTATTCTGCCTGTTTTACATATCTCTATTTGAATGCGCTTGCCTATAGTAGTTTGTGTGGCGCTTAAGTACACTCCTGGAAATGGAAAAAAGAACACATTGACACCGGTGTGTCAGACCACCACCACCTAAAGAGAAGGCCGCGGCGCGCTCTTGTTGCGTCACGCAAAGCGGGCCAGGGTTAGATTGGCGCTGCGCTTAAAGAATCGAGACGCACGGCCTGCAAATCTTTGTCAAACGGTTTTACAGAACCTATTCCGTAAAAAATAATTAATTTCTGAAATACTTTTAGCTTTATATGGCAGCTTCATGACGAAGTGCCAATCATTTCGATAATGGTCATAACTATTGTGGTATTTCACAGATGAGTATCAAATTTGAGAACGTTGCCATCAAAAATAGAGGTCACTATGAATTTGTGTTTGATGCGTATTACACATTCTATTGCTGAGTATGAAATACAGATGAGGTTTTGAAATTTTCGTAAAATTTTGGATCAATATCTGCTTCCAATCTAGAAAAAATTGAGCATCTGC
This sequence comes from Schistocerca cancellata, assembly GCF_023864275.1. NCBI lineage: Eukaryota > Metazoa > Arthropoda > Insecta > Orthoptera > Acrididae > Schistocerca > Schistocerca cancellata. The sequence goes on from NC_064634.1 coordinate 15,203,653, forward strand.
AGCAACTTCACTTCCGATCGCAACGCGCGGGAATGAAATATTCATAACGCCTGTCATATCTCGTAAACCGCTGGAGATAACGAAACGAGATCTTGGCAAATGATACCACGCAAAGAGGAGAGTACTTTGCCGAATGGTTAAAATAAGTAACTTTATCTATCGCGATATATTAGAAACTATAGTTTATAATTCTTTTTTACCGGTAATGTAATTGCATAAGACTTATCAATAGCCAATGAAAACGTACGAGTGCGGAATGTAAATAATATTGCGATATACATGATAAAACACGGTACATTTGTGAAAAATGCACTGTGATAAAGAACATTCTTTCTGGACCAGACAACTATTATTTACACTCACTTGAAAAATTCTGCACTAATACAGTGTATAATATTAAATTCCTCTGTCTTCAGTATCCTAAATAAATATTGTGTAGCTGTTTATAGAGGTCCCTCAGGAAAGCTGAGTACATTCCCCAAGCAAACAATCACTTTTAACTCACCTCACAAAAACAATTATGCGTTGTTATTGTAATGTAAATTTTCTTTCCTGTAAAAATATGGCCGATTTTGAGCATAAGTCAACAGTGAAAATCTACAAACCTTCAGCAGACATTTGCAGCAGTTGGAATGAGACAATGTGTCAAGCTAAAAACGTCAATAATAAATTTAACCTATTTCTAGATTAATTTGTTCCATTGTTTGGCACATCGAAAAATAACACAGATATGCTTCATACAGAGAGATCGCTTTTTAAACACGAAAACAGCAGTTTCAACATTCGTTAGCACTCATGCTAACTAATGCGAGAGTGAAAAACAACATCCACTCACAAATAGAGAATAAAACGTATCGGTAATGCGTAACAAAATACGAACTGCAGAGAAATTTAAACACGAATAAAAAGTAACACGAGCCACAAATTTATATTTCGTTTTCAAAATCAAAATAAAGCCACTTGATAACGAATACTAGGCCTACTTACTGCGAACTTTTGCTCACAATTTTAGTCAAATGTATCCAAAGTGCAAGATATTCCACCAGAAAAAATAACAATTGTACTAGGTATATAGTTTTTACATACCTTCGTGTGCTCAGTGGGTTGGAAATTGTCCCGATGAATCGCTGAAAGACATTTCCAACGCAGATTCGCATCTTTCGGAAAGGAAAACAACATTACTTTCGGTCGAGTTCCGTAATTCACACGACACCTCGGCACACAGCACTTGTAAACCATGTTCACAGTAGCTTCACTACACGCAAACACTGTAATCGCTAGTTTTAAGCACGAATATAGCACTCGATCCAACAAACGTGTAGATAAACAAACGCTTCCAAACACAACATGGTGGCCCGCTTGGAGTGACGTCACGACCTGCTATGAATTTCGCGCCGCGGCCTTGTCTCTAGGTGGTGGTGGTCAGACCCACCATACTTGCTCCGGACACTGCGAGAGGGCTGTACAAGCAATGATCACACGCACGGCACAGCGGACACACCAGGAACCGCAGTGTTGGCCGTCGAATGGCGCTAGCTGCGCAGCATTTGTGCACCGCCGCCGTCAGTGTCAGCCAGTTTGCCGTGGCGTACGGAGCTCCATCGCAGTCTTTAACACTGGTAGCATGCCGCGACAGCGTGGACGTGAACCGTATGTGCAGTTGAAGGACTTTGAGCGAGGGCGTATAGTGGGCATGCGGGAGGCCGGGTGGACGTACCGCCGAATTGCTCAACACGTGGGGCGTGAGGTCTCCACAGTACATCGATGTTGTCGCCAGTGGTCGGCAGAAGGTGCACGTGCCCGTCGACCTGGGACCGGACCGCAGCGACGCACGGATGCACGCCAAGACCGTAGGATCCTACGCAGTGCCGTAGGGGACCGCACCGCCACTTCCCAGCAGATTAGGGACACTGTTGCTCCTGGGGTATCGGCGAGGACCATTCGCAACCGTCTCCATGAAGCTGGGCTACGGTCCCGCACACCGTTAGGCCGTCTTCCGCTCACGCCCCAACATCGTGCAGCCCGCCTCCAGTGAATGGAGGGACGAATGGAGACGTGTCGTCTTCAGAAGGTGTAAGTCAACTACCCTGGCCAGCAAGATCTCCCGATCTGTCCCCCATTGAGCATGTTTGGGACTGGATGAAGCGTCGTCTCACGCGGTCTGCACGTCCAGCACGAACGCTGGTCCAACTGAGGCGCCAGGTGGAAATGGCATGGCAAGCCGTTCCACAGGACTACATCCAGCATCTCTACGATCGTCTCCATGGGAGAATAGCAGCCTGCATTGCTGCGAAAGGTGGATATACACTGTACTAGTGCCGACATTGTGCATGCTCTGTTGCCTGTGTCTATGTGCCTGTGGTTCTGTCAGTGTGATCATGTGATGTATCTGACCCCAGGAATGTGTCAATAAAGTTTCCCCTTCCTGAGACAATGAATTCACGGTGTTCTTATTTCAATTTCCAGGAGTGTATATTTTCAGTCTAAAACAGAAAATAGATTTTAAAATGTGTGACTGCACAGGGTAAGGGAGAACTCTACAGCCATAGGAATCTCTTCTCATTATGCTGTCGAAATCACCCTGGAGTACAGCAGCCCCCAGTAAATGGCTCGAGCAGCACATTACAGGATTCTGCTTGTTTCTTTAAGACACAGCACCTCGAAACGTACTCCAAAGTTTACGGGGGGCGCTACGGTTCTTGTGGGCAAGACGTGCGTGTTTCACACCGATTTACCGTGAAATTCTGGCGCTGAGCGGACCAAATGAGATGTCGCGTGCGACCGCAGTGATGTAATGCCGGTACTTTGACCAAGGCCGCGGAGACGTTGCTGATGCTTGCCGCGAAGTCGAGACCTTCCACCGTGCGGTGTCCAACTTAGATGGATGAACACCTGTGGGGAAAGAAATTTTCCAACGATTAAGACGTTCACACAACCCTTGTCGAATGGCTCCGTAACCAAGGAGCGGATTTCTATCGCCGAGAAAGTCAACATTTACAGACAGGCCTTGGTGACTATGTTCAGAAACTATGTCATGTATTTTTGTTTGTTTCAGTTGTAGTTCAGCATTCAATAAGAGTTACTTGGACAGGCATATTGACATATAATTAACTTTTTGAAGTCCTATGGTTCCCATTCTTACTAATATTTTACGAAATATTTCAGTTCTTACTGTGAACTGTCGTATTTCGTGCAACCACCTCTTTCCACCAGATGGCTTCTTGCCAGTGGCTCGACTTCTTAGAAGTGACCAAGTTTCACAGTTCAACTTCCCCTAACCGACTCCGTATTACTATCGCCACACTGAAGCGCACACCTCAACGGGGCAACATTCTTTCTTGAAAAAGGCAATGTTATGTCCAGTACAGTAGGGTAGAAGAAAAATAATTACATTATTGACTGATATGCAGAGTGAAGATGGGACTGTATTTTATTTATTGACTATCTGAGAATGCCGACATTTGGGGGTATTCATTTTGCCAATTTTATGTTAGAAAGGGAAATAGAAAATGAGCCGCATTTGTAGTGTAATAGAGAAAAAAAATTCATTTCCATGTATTCGTGGCAACACATTTGAAATTATGAAGTAGACGTACAAAGAAATATGCAAAGTACAGAAATGTATAAGTAGAGCTCATTTGCGTGTCTACAGTTCGATTTTGTAAACGCATCTATAGCAACGACTGTTCGTAGCTCTACAAACGGCTGTTGCTTTTGCCTATAGGCGTTTACGCTTCTGGGTTCAAAGCTGTGAAAAGCGCTGTCAGCTATCAGGGATTTCATCTAGTTGACTAGAATGCAGGAGTGTTTGGTGTTAAAGCAGTGAAGTAGTAGAGCTTCATGCATGCTGCGGCTTACACCATCTCAGTATTTGACGTCATATCTCTTGAACTGTGTGTGGTACCGTGGTATAACTAGGTAGGTGCATTTAGCGGCATATGTGGATGCTGCCTGAGAAATTAATAAATTTAAACGTCACGCATGATGCGGCAGTTTTCACGCATTTCATAGTTTACGTCATCATATGTCCTGAATTATGATAGTTACGTGGTTCTTAAACCGACGGAGATTGTTACTAGACAGTAAGGGGTGCCTATTGGTTTCTGTCTCGATTTTCAAACCGACAAGGAACATGAAAGAGTGTCTTAGATCGGCGAAGGAGAAAAGAGACCCACTTGCAATGTCGGGAATATACCGTATACCTTGCACATGCGGAAAAGTTTACGTCGGAATGACTGGACGATCCATTAAAACTAGGATCAAAGAGCATAAGCGACATTGCAGGTTGGGGCAGGTGGAGAAATCGGCCGTAGCAGAGCACGCACTGAATGAGACCGACCACGTAATAAAATTCGCCGACACGGAAGTTCTGGCTGTAGAGAAGCACTATCACACGCGCTTGTTCAGAGAAGCTGTAGAAATCCAAAAACACGCGAACAGTTTCAACAAGAAAGAGGAAAGCCTTAAAGTAAACGGATCCTGGCTTCCCGTACTGCAGCGAACGACCGTCGCAGGTAGCAAGAGGAGAACCGCACCGGAAATGACCGCGGAGAAGCCCTCGGGCGTTGGCGCGCCAGGTACATATAGTCTGCGGCCGCGAGCTCGCCTCCAGTTCACCACCGGCAATGGAGGGTGAAGCTTTGACAATGCCAGCCACTCGTGCTGGCGAAACGTCAGAAAAATCATTAGATGAACGTCGGCCGAAGAACCCGAGACAGAAGCCAATAGGCAGTTTGTCAACAAGCGACCACGAAAGCCTTAACAATTTTGTAGTAAGGGGTATGCTTACCAAGGTTGTTTGAAATCAGTCCAGTGGTTTATGAGATGGGCAAAAAACACACACACACCATTTTCATAATACACTCCTGGAAATTGAAATAAGAACACCGTGAATTCATTGTCCCAGGAAGGGGAAACTTTATTGACACATTCCTGGGGTCAGATACATCACATGATCACACTGACAGAACCACAGGCACATAGACACAGGCAACAGAGCATGCACAATGTCGGCACTAGTACAGTGTATATCCACCTTTCGCAGCAATGCAGGCTGCTATTCTCCCATGGAGACGATCGTAGAGATGCTGGTTGCGAATGGTCCTCGCCGATACCCCAGGAGCAACAGTGTCCCTAATTTGCTGGGAAGTGGCGGTGCGGTCCCCTACGGCACTGCATAGGATCCTACGGTCTTGGCGTGCATCCGTGCGTCGCTGCGGTCCGGTCCCAGGTCGACGGGTACGTGCACCTTCCGCCGACCACTGGCGACAACATCGATGTACTGTGGAGACCTCACGCCCCACGTGTTGAGCAATTCGGCGGTACGTCCACCCGGCCTCCCGCATGCCCACTATACGCCCTCGCTCAAAGTCCGTCAACTGCACATACGGTTCACGTCCACGCTGTCGCGGCATGCTACCAGTGTTAAAGACTGCGACGGAGCTCCGCATGCCACGGCAAACTGGCTGACACTGACGGCGGCGGTGCACAAATGCTGCGCAGCTACCGCCATTCGACGGCCAACACCGCGGTTCCTGGTGTGTCCGCTGTGCCGTGCGTGTGATCATTGCTTGTACAGCCCTCTCGCAGTGTCCGGAGCAAATATGGTGAGTCTGACATACCGGTGTCAATGTGTTCTTTTTTCCATTTCCAGGAGTGTATGTATGGACTACAATAACTTACCTTACAGATCGTACTGTTACGGAGGATACATTAGAAGAGACTCCATTCTAAATCCTAATCAGACCATATTTTTCCAATTACATAATTCGATAGTAAAATGCGACTTTGTGTATATGTTTCCTGCTACGTGTATCTAAGTCTACGCCACTAGTTGTGAGGGACAGCAGACAGTCTGTCTGTCTGGCTTTAACGTCTGATGTGGCAGAGGTGAGGACACGGACGGCGGCGTCTGCAGGCTGGGCCCGCGGCCAGCCATCCAGCGCTGCGTGACGGCCGTGGGTGGGGCGCCGCGACGCCGCCCCACCGCCCCACCCTGGCGGCGGCGCCAGCGGCGGCGTCGGCGTCTGTGCTGCGGCGCCTCCCCCCCTTCCCCTCCCCCTTCTCAGCCCCTCGCTATGAGACTTAATCCGGACGCTGCCACAATTAGCACGGAACACAGCCACCACGTGATACGAACCCCGGAAGGTATTTTCTCACTGTACGTGCAAGTAATATCTGGATTTTCGCCAGGCGCCAGAACTTGCGAGCAGACGGGCGAGCCCCGCCCTAACGACGGGTCTGCCCGCAGTGGCGCCAGTGGGCTGGCGCCAGCGCTTCTGACCCAGTTCTGCGCCCTCGATCCAGGCGACGCTCCGGATACTGGGCTCCAGTAGTGCACAAGCGGTTTATCTGAAGACTTTCATTCTGGAGTCAGGAAACACCGCTAAGCGTCATGTACGAGAGAAGCCCAATTTGTAGTCAGATTCTTGCTTTTCCACGTGGAAAAAAAAAAAAAAAAACGTGGATGGTGTATTTCCCTATTTCAAACACACGCACCAACACTTACGCGAAGTTACCGTTCACCGTCAATAAAACGAAAAGAAACAGCGAGAACTTTAAATGGTAAATCCCGTTCGGAACGTTAGTAAAATCTATAATCTCGGATTCCACAAAGAGATGGAGGAAATGCGGCCGGGGTCTTATTTAAATTCAGGAGGATGACTGGTCGGATCCCCGTCCGGCCATCCAGATTCACAAAAAGAAAGGTTAGGAAACTTCCTGGCAGATTAAAACTGTGTGCCCGACCGAGACTCGAACTCGGGACCTTTGCCTTTCGCGGGCAAGTGCTCTACCAACTGAGCTACCGAAGCACGACTCACGCCCGGTCCTCACAGCTTTACTTCTGCCAGTACCTCGTCTCCTACCTTCCAAACTTTACAGAAGCTCTCCTGCGAACCCTGCAGAACTAGCACTCCTGAAAGAAAGGATATTGCGGAGACATGGCTTAGCCACAGCCTGGGGGATGTTTCCAGAAGAGCACTTGCCCGCGAAAGGCAAAGGTCCCGAGTTCGAGTCTCGGTCGGGCACACAGTTTTAATCTGCCAGGAAGTTTCATATCAGCGCACACTCCGCTGCAGAGTGAAAATCTCATTCGAGAAAGGTTAGGGTTTAACGTCCCATCAACATGTAGAACATTAGAGACGGTCCAAATTTAGGTGTCTCGTGATTCATCTAAATCGCTTCAGGCAAATTCATGGATGGTTCGTTTGAAAAGACCACTCAGTTTCTTCCCCATCCCTGCAACATTCCGAGCTTGTGTTCCGTCTGTAAATCATTTTAATAACTTTCACACGTCTTCACTAATTTTTTTAAAATTACTTCCAAAATCGCCTTAACCGTTTCGACATTCCGTTATTTTCTAAGTGTATAAAGTACAATAAAAAACTGTTATCATAGGTACAAAATATTTTACGTTTTCACCATTGGCTGTACACATAGTATAGGGACTAGAATTTTTTTTAACTTACGAACTGTTATGCAATAATGACAAACATAGAAGACTGGCCGACCGGTGTGGCCCAGCGGTTGTAGGCGCTACAGTCTGGAACCGCGCGACCGCTACGGTCGCAGGTTGGAATCCTACCTCGGGCATGGATGTGTGCGATGTTCTTAGGTTAGTTAGGTTTAAGTAGTTCCAAGTTCTAGGAGACTGCTGACCTCAGAAGTCAAGTCCCATAGTGCTCAGAGCCATAGAGGACTGTCGAATAGATACATTGTATCTCGTCACCATTGTTAACCAAGAGGCATGTGCAAACTCTCACCAAGGAACAAGATTTAAACCGAGGACATTAAACTGCTAAACAGCACTACAGTGAAAGGGGGCCGTTTGCCGCCTATAGGGTACAACGAGGCAAATTTTGTGTTACAGACATGATTTTTAACTTATGAGCACGTGTCCTTCTCAAAGGAACCATCCCGGCATTTTCCTGGGGCGATGTAGGGAATTCACGGAAAAGTAGACGCAATGTGTGATTCGTAAGAAGAATCTCAAGTTAATATCTCTCATTCACGAAAGAAGGGGCTTATAAGGCGCTTGTTCCAGCGGTTCATGCGTACTGTTCACCAGTCTGTGGCCTTACGAGGTAAGAATCATTGAAGAGACAGAGAAGATCCAATCAAGAGAGGCGCGTTTCGTCACGGCATCGTTCAGTCGCGCGACAGCATTGGACTGCAGTGGCAGACGCTACAAAACAGGCTTAGTGCACATGGAGACATATGCTGTTGAAATTTCGGGGAAGAGTAGGACAACATATTGCTTCCTCCTATATACATCACACGAAATGACTACTGTGAAAAAATTCTATAAATTTGAGCTAATAAAGAGGCTTACCGACAATCATACTTTGGGTCGTTTCGTTGTCTGTAGGCTCGTACCGTGGGAAGCCAGGAGAGGCTGGTGGCTGGTATCCTCTTTCTGTAACAGAAACTGCGCACACACGTATTATTCATAAGAATAGAAAATTACTTTACTCAAGATAGTCCAGGCGTTGTGGGACAAGCTCTGTGTGGTAGACCACATCAGCCTGACTGCTGGAGAAGTAAAAGTCCTCTCTGTAGAAAGTACAGAAATTCTGACCGCTATGTACTGTCTGCAACTGCAAGTGTTTGGGCTGCGACTGTTGTCTGGGTGACGTGTTGACTCGCTCGATGACTGGTTGGAACTCACTGGCCCCTCCGGTCTGCAGCGGTGATCTAAATACTGGCGGCCGAGAGTGCGTTGGCGGGGCGTTTCTTGCGAGTGTCTTTGGCCTCTCTCGATCTTCTCGCAACCTCTATGCCGCCTGGTGTGCTGGCGCCAGCTTACGACAGCGTGTTCCTCGCCCCTGAAATGCCACACAGTTATCGGCAGTGAGGCTGCAAATGACAGTGCAGAGGGAGGCTGGACGCTGGATGTAGCCGTAGCTGTGGAGGGCGGCGCACCCGCGACCGTACCCTGCCATTTGGCTGGCGAGGCAACAGAAACATCCTCCAGACAACTGCTGCCAGAGCACACGTCCAGGCCTGAGCGCGTGTGCTGGGGTGATGGCGGCGACTTCGGGTCCAGGTCCGTGGGGTTGGCGGCGGGGGCGGCGGGGGCGGCGGCGCACCGTCCGTCCACTGCTGCTGGGGTGCCCCGGTGGCACCGCGCGGTCCGCGGAGCCGTGGGTCTCGGGAAAGAGAAACAGCAGTATCACGGGGCGCGAATTTCGCCCTGGTGGCGGCTTGGCGAACTATCGGGACCTGCAATTAAGTACTTGGAAGAGCCAAGCATTCCTGGACCACGCCTGTTTCCCAGCGCCGACGATTGCCATAAACCCTGAAAAGAACAAGATAGAGTGGCGCACAGCGATACTTGCGGACCATTGGCGCCGATGCTGCGGTGGGTGGAGCAAGTGTAGCAGCGTCCGATGGCTGCGGCCGTGCAGAACTTCGTCCGGTGGTGGTCCGTCTCGTGGATCTACATCTACATCTACATTTATACTCCGCAAGCCACCCAACGGTGTGTGGCGGATGGCACTTTACGTGCCACTGTCATTACCTCCCTTTTCTGTTCCAGTCGCGTATGGTCCGCGGGAAGAACGACTGACTGAAAGCCTCCGTGCGCGCTCTAATCTCTCTAATTTTACATTCGTGATCTCCTCGGGAGGTATAAGTAGGGGGAAGCAATATAATACCTCATCCAGAAACGCACCCTCTCGAAACCTGGCGAGCAAGCTACACCGCGATGCAAAGCGCCTCTCTTGCAGAGTCTGCCACTTGAGTTTGTTAAACATCTCCGTAACGCTATCACGGTTACCAAATAACCCTGTGACGAAACGCGTCGCTCTTCTTTGGATCTTCTCTATCTCCTCCGTCAACCCGATCTGGTACGGATCCCACACTGATGAGCAATACTCAAGTATAGGTCGAACGAGTGTTTTGTAAGCCACCTCCTTTGTTGATGGACTACATTTTCTAAGGACTCTCCCAATGAATCTCAACCTGGCACCTGCCTTACCAACAATTAATTTTATACGATCATTCCACTTCAAATCGTTCCGTACGCATACTCCCAGATATTTTACGGAATTAACTGCTAACAGTGTTTGTTTCGCTATCATATAATCATACAATAAAGGATCCTTCTTTCTATGTATTCGCAATACATTACATTTGTCTACTTTAAGGTTCAGTTGCTACTCCCTGCACCAAGTGCCTATCCGCTGCAGATCTTCCTGCATTTCGCTACAATTTTCTAATGCTGCAACTTCTCTGTATACTCCAGCATCATCCGCGAAAAGCCGCATGGAACTTCCGACACTATCTACTACGTCATTTATATATATTGTGAAAAGCAATGGTCCCATAACACTCCCCTGTGGCACACCAGAGGTTACTTTAACGTCTGTAGACGTCTCTCCGTTGATAACAACATGCTGTGTTCTGTTTGCTAAAAATTCTTCAATCCAGCCACACAGCTGGTCTGATATTCCGTAGGCTCTTACTTTGTTTATCAGGCGACAGTGCGGAACTGTATCGAACGCCTTCCGGAAGTCAAGAAAAATAGCATCTACCTGGGAGCCTGTATCTAATATTTTCTGGGTCTCATGAACAAATAAAGCGTGTTGGGTCTCACACGATCGCTGTGTCCGGAATCCATGTTGATTCCTACATAGTAGATTATGAGTTTCCAAAAACGACATGATAGTCGAGCAAAAAACATGTTCTAAAATTCTACAACAGATCGGTGTCAGAGATATAGATCTATAGTTTTGCGCATATGCTCGACGACCCTTCTTGAAGACTGGGACTACCTGTGCTCTTTTCCAATCATTTGGAACCTTCGTTTCTCTAGAGACTTGCGGTACACGGCTGTTAGAAGGGGGGCAAGTTCTTTCGCGTACTCTGTGTAGAATCGAATTGGTATCCCGTCAGGTCCAGTGGACTTTCCTCTGTTGAGTGATTACAGTTGCTTTTCTATTCCTTGGACACTTATTTCGATGTCAGCCATTTTTTCGTTTGTGCGAGGATTTAGAGAAGGAACTGCAGTGTGGTCTTCCTCTGTGAAACAGCTTTGGAAAAAGGTGTTTAGTATTTCAGCTTTACGCGTGTCGTCCTCTGTTTCAGTGCCATCATCGTCCCAGAGTGTCTGGATATGCTGTTTCGATCCACTTACTGATTTAACGTAAGACCAGAACTTCCTAGGGTCTTCTGTCAAGTCGGTACATAGAATTTTACTTCAGAATTCACTGAACGCTCACGCATAGCCCTCCTTACGCTAACTTTGACATCGTTTAGCTTCTGTTTGTCTGAGAGGTTTTGGCTGCGTTTAAACTTGGAGTGAAGCTCTCTTTGCTTTCGCAGTAGTTTCCTAACTTTGTTGTTGTACCACGGTGGGTTTTTCCCGTCCCTCACAGTTTTACTCGGCACGTACCTGTCTAAAACGCATTTTACGATTGCCTTGCACTTTTTCCATAAACACTCAACATTGTCAGTGTCGGAACAGAAATTTTCGTTTTGATCTGTTAGGTGGTCTGAAATCTGCCTTCTATTACTCTTGCTAAACAGATAAACCTTCCTCCCTTTTTTATATTCCTATTAACTTCCATATTCAGAGATGCTGCAACGGCCTTATGATCACTGATTCCCTGTTCTGCACTTACAGAGTCGAAAAGTTCGGGTCTGTTTGTTATCAGTAGGTCCAAGATGTTATCTGCACGAGTTGGTTCTCTGTTTAATTGCTCGAGGTAATTTTCGGATAGTGCACTCAGTATAATGTCACTCGATGCTCTGTCCCTACCACCCGTCCTAAACATCTGAGTGTCCCAGTCTATATCTGGTAAATTGAAATCTCCATCAAGACTATAACATGCTGAGAAAATTTATGTGAAATGTATTCCAAATTTTCTCTCAGTTGTTCTGCCACTAATGCTGCTGAGTCGGGGGGTCGGTAAAAGGAGCCAATTATTAACCTAGCTCGGTTGTTGAGTGTAACCTCCACCCATAATAATTCACAGGAACTATCCACTTCTACTTCACTACAGGATAAACTACTACTAACAGCGACGAACACTCCACCACCGGTTGCATGCAATCTATCCTTTCTAAACACCGTCTGTACTTTTGTAAAAATTTCGGCAGAATTTATCTCTGGCTTCAGCCAGGTTTCTGTACTTATAACGATTTCAGCTTCGGTGCTTTCTATCAGCGCTTGAAGTTCCGGTACTTTACCAACGCAGCTTCGACAGTTTACAATTACAATACCGATTGCTGCTTGGTCCCCGCATGTCCTGACTTTGCCCCGCACCCGTTGAGGCTGTTGCCCTTCCTGTACTTGCCCGAGGCCATCTAACCTAAAAACCGCCCAGCCCACGCCACACAACCCCTGCTACCCGTGTAGCCGCTTGTTGCGTGTAGTGGACTCCTGACCTATCCAGCGGAAACCGAAACCCCACCACCCAATTCCGCAAGTCGATGAATCTGCAGCCCACACGGTCAGACCCTCCACTCGGCTCTGTACCAAAGGTCCGCAGTCAGTCCTGTCGACGATGCTGCAGATGGTGAGCTCTGCTTTCATCCCGCTAGCGAGACTGGCAGTCTTCACTAAATCAGATAGCCGCCGGAAGCCAGAGAGGATTTCCTCCGATCCATAGCGACACACATCATTGGTGCCGACATGAGCGACCACCTGCAGATGGGTGCACCCTGTACCCTTCATGGCATCCGGAAGGACCCTTTCCACATCTGGAATGACTCCCCCCGGTATGCACACGGAGTGCACTTTGGTTTTCTTCCCCTCCCTTGCTGCCATATCCCTAAGGGGCCCCATTACGCGCCTGACGTTGGAGCTCCCAACTACCAGTAAGCCCACCCTCTGCGACCGCCCGGATCTTGCAGGCTGAGGGGCAACCTCTGGAACAGGACAAGCAGCCAAGTCAGGCCGAAGATCAGTATCAGTCTGGGACAGAGCCTGAAACTGGTTCGTCAGACAAACTGGAGAGGCCTTCCGTTCAGCCCTCCGGAATGTCTTTCGCCCCCTGCCGCACCTTGAGACGACCTCCCACTCTACCACAGGTGAGGGATCAGCGTCAATGCGGGCAGTATCCCGGGCAACCACAGTCGTAGTCCGATCGGGGGATGCGTGGGACGAGCTGGCCGTCCCCGAAAAACCCCCATCCGGACCCCCACAGTGATGCTCATTGGCAACAGCCTCAAGCTGTGTGACCGAAGCCAACACTGCCTGAAGCTGGGAGCGAAGGGATGCCAACTCAGCCTGCATCCGAACACAGCAGTTGCAGTCCCTATCCGTGCTAAGAACTGTTGTGCAAAGAACGTCTGAACTAATCTACAGAGAGCGCAAACAAATCGACACAAAATGTAAACGGTTATTAAAATACAAGATTGCCTAGTAAATGCAGTAATGCTGCCACTTGTGCACTGCTGACACACTGCTCGGCGGCGGAAGGAGACTACGCGATTTTACACTATTCAGGTACTAAAACGCGATGCTACAACTCTCAAATACTGTAATACGCCCGAAATTTATGAATTAAACAATGCAAGTACGAAAAACACGCAAAGAAATTAAGAATTAAACTATGTAACAAATGAGTGAGCTAGGAGTATACGACTTGCTGCTGCAGCTGCTTATCCAACGGCGGCAGGGAGCGGACGGGAGCGCCTGCTCCGCGCGTGGCTGGTGCGAAGCTCGGCCATCCGTTGCTCGAAAGGGTCTGTGAAGCGTTCCGCGTCCCCGTTGGACTGCAGGTGAAACGGAGCACTTGTTAGATGGCGAATGCCGTTTCTTTCACAAAACTGTTCAAAATCGGGTGGAATGAACTGTGTTCCGTTGTCCAACACAAGTACTTCTGGCAAATGTCGATGTAAAATGTGGAGGAAACGCTTGAATGGTGCTACGTGACGTGATAGACTTCATAGGTACCGCAAATGGGAACTTCCTAAAAGGAGTCTACCACTATGAACCAACGTGTGTTCCAGAATGGTTCTGCAAAGTCAACATGTTCTCATTGCCGTGGCGATTGTGTCGTAGGCCAAGCTGCGAATGTCTGTGGCGGAGCGGATTGGTGCTCCACGCATGCGCGACACTGTGACGTCATCTGTTCAATGTGGGTGGCCGTGCCCTGCCAAGTACTGTGCCGTCGCGCCAACTGTCTAGTGCGAACAATTCCCCAATGTCCTCGGTGGAGCAATCGCAACACATCCTTCTGCAGTACTTTGGAAATAGCCACACGTGATTGTCCGGGGTCATTTTGAACTACACTCCTGGAAATTGAAATAACAACACCGTGAATTCATTGTCCCAGGAAGCGGAAACTTTATTGACACATTCCTGGGGTCAGATACATCACATGATCACACTGACAGAACCACAGGCACACAGACACAGGCAACAGAGCATGCACAATGTCGGCACTAGTACAGTGTATATCCACCTTTCGCAGCAATGCAGGCTGCTATTCTCCCATGGAGACGATCGTAGAGATGCTGGATGTAGTCCTGTGGAACGGCTTGCCATGCCATTTCCACCTGGCGCCTCAGTTGGACCAGCGTTCGTGCTGGACGTGCAGACCGCGTGAGACGACGCTTCATCCAGTCCCAAACATGCTCAATGGGGGACAGATCCGGAGATCTTGCTGGCCAGTGTAGTTGCCTTATACCTTCTAGAGCACGTTGGGTGGCACGGGATACATGCGGACGTGCATTGTCCTGTTGGAACAGCAAGTTCCCTTGCCGGTCTAGGAATGGTAGAACGATGGGTTCGATGACGGTTTGGATGTACAGTGCACTATTCAGTGTCCCCTCGACGATCACCAGTGGTGTACGGCCAGTGTAGGAGATCGCTCCCCACACCATGATGCCGGGTGTTGGCCCTGTGTGCCTCGGTCGTATGCAATCCTGATTGTGGCGCTTACCTGCGCGGCGCCAAACACGCATACGACCATCATTGGCACCAAGGCAGAAGCGACTCTCATCGCTGAAGACGACACGTCTCCATTCGTCCGTCCATTCACGCCTGTCGCGACACCATTGGAGGCGGGCTGCACGATGTTGGGGCGTGAGCGGAAGACGGCCTAACGGTGTGCGGGACCGTAGCCCAGCTTCCTGGAGACGGTTGCGAATGGTCCTCGCCGATACCCCAGGAGCAACAGTGTCCCTAATTTGCTGGGAAGTGGCGGTGCGGTCCCCTACGGCACTGCGTAGGATCCTACGGTCTTGGCGTGCATCCGTGCGTCGCTGCGGTCCGGTCCCAGGTCGACGGGCACGTGCACCTTCCGCCGACCACTGGCGACAACATCGATGTACTGTGGAGACCTCACGCCCCACGTGTTGAGCAATTCGGCGGTACGTCCACCCGGCCTCCCGCATGCCCACTATACGCCCTCGCTCAAAGTCCGTCAACTGCACATACGGTTCACGTCCACGCTGTCGCGGCATGCTACCAGTGTTAAAGACTGCGATGGAGCTCCGTATGCCACGGCAAACTGGCTGACACTGACGGCGGCGGTGCACAAATGCTGCGCAGCTAGCGCCATTCGACGGCCAACACCGCGGTTCCTGGTGTGTCTGCTGTGCCGTGCGTGTGATCATTGCTTTTACAGCCCTCTCGCAGTGTCAGGAGCAAGTATGGTGGGTCTGACACACCGGTGTCAATGTGTTCTTTTTTCCATTTCCAGGAGTGTAATTCGTTAGAATGTCGTTGCAGAGCACTAGGGCGAGGATGAGGCACAACCTTAATCTCACTTTTGCCAGAACCTGCTGTAGGTTTAGAAAACACAGCGTTTACTGGATGTGCACGAGCCTGGTTTTCCTGGAAGTTGGCAAAATTGGCGTTTTTGTGCCGTTGCAAACAAACTGCTTGGACGTGGCCTTGTTTTCCACACGTGTAACACATTACGTTACGCGATGGGAAATCCTATCCTTTATGGCGGGCGGAACATGTAGGGCAAGACTTCACTAAGTTCACAGGTCTGTTTGCGTGTGTCTACGTGGCTGTCCGCGCTCGGTGTTCTGGCTGCTTGGGGCGGTGTGAAGTAAAGCGCGACTCGACCCGACAAATCGGGGCCTGGTCAAACTTGCCGGCCGCTGTGGCACCCGAATCATATTCCTCTAAGATTTGCAATACTTGCGAAAGTGGTGGATCGGAGTACTTTAGGATCTGTTCCCGTATTCTACTATATGGGACGTCGAATGTTATAGCATCTGTAATCATTAAGTCACTGTAAAAGTTGCCACAGCTACACTTAAATTTACACTTCCTAGTCACGCCCGTTAATTCCGTGTACCACTGGCGGTAAGCGTGTCCCGGCTTTTTCTGCGAGCGAGAGAACTCATATCTGGCTGCAACTACTTGGACTTGCCGGTCGTACTACTAAGTTAATCTAGCCATTACTTCGTTATAACGGAGTTCGTCGGAATGATTTTTGTATTAATCTGAACACAGGGGACCAGGCAATCGAAAGAAAGTATTTTAGCTTCACAGTACCTTGTACACGATGAACTTGACAAGGTGCGTGGAACTTGGTGAGGTATCGAGCCATTCCTCTTCTATGTCGTTAAGGGGGGTAGGACGTCAAACGGCCGACTTGGAGCAGGAGAGGCACCACAGGACATTTTAACTTCCACTGTCTATACTTTTACAAGTAAATTCATAAAACTTTTTCGGTATGACCAGGAAGGATTCAGGCTTCACACTCGTAGCAGCGGAAGTTCAAAAACATAACAAAATAATTTTTTTTACATGTGAAATTTAATCATTTTTTCACTTACTATTGGCTGCATTTGTTGCTATAGGTACACTTTCCTTCATAAGTAAGAGAGACTGTTCGATGAATTTTGCACAGCATACAAGCCATACTTACAGGTGTCTGAAACTCTAGAATCTATGTAATTTATTAAAAAATTAATGAGGTGTTACGTTTTAAATTTATGTTTGGAAAAAAATCAAATTTTGTAGCTAATTATCTCACTTTATACCAGAGTTTTTAATAGATTTGGAAAATTTTAGTTTCATACAACTGTAAGTATGGTTTGTATGCTGTGCAAAATTCATCAAACAATATCTCTTACTTGTGTAGAAAAATTTACCTATAGCAACAAATGCAGCCAACAGTAAGTGAAAAAATGATGAAATTTCGTATCTAAAAAAAAATTATTTTGTCATGCTGACAAAGTTTTATGAGTTTATTTGCAAAAGTATACACAGTAGAAAATAAAATGTCCTGTGGTGCCTCTCCTGCTCCTAGTCGGCCAGTTTGACGTCCTACCCCCCTTAACAGGCCGGAACGTTGGAATGCTGGGCGGCGGCACTCGTTGGGCTGGTCGGTCGGTCGGTTGTTGTTGTGCGGCCGACGTAGCTTGTGCAGCCAGAAGTTGTTGCACCGTCGTCAGCAAAGCAGCAGTTTGTTGGTTCTGAAACTGAAAAGCTTGCGTTAGATCCATTACATTGGCTCTCTGCGGCTGAGGCGCGGGGGCGGGGGATGGAGGGGGGCGGGGTAGCCATGGTTTACACAGATACGTTGTAGCAGAAACGCAAGCTAAGCCTCTGTAAAGAGAGATTGGATTAGTTCTGCAGCACACCTCCTGTAATGCATACAAGAACACAACCGAAAAATTAGCAAGCACTTGAATACGATCACCCATGAAATGTGAAATACATGAGAAGCAAACGAAATCTCCACCGAATTATTCTCCTCGCCATGTTTTCTTGTCGTCTCGTTGACATTGTTGGTTCGTACCGTGGCAAGCAAGGAGAGGATGTTGGTTGGTTACCGGTATCCTCTTTCTGTAACACAAACTACACGCATGTATTAACTGGGTTCTTTTTTCACAAGAATAGAAAATTACTTAACTCAAGATCGTCCAGGTGCTGTGGTACAGGCTCTCTGTAATATACCACGGTAGCCTCACTTCTGTTGAAGTACAAGTGCGCCATGTACACTGCTGTGGCCGCTATGTGCTGTCTGCGCCTGCAAGTCACTGGGCTGTGACCGATGTCTCGCTGATTTGTTGACTCACCCGATGACTGACTGGAACTCACTGGGCCCTGCAGTTTTTTTTTCTTTATTGTGATTTCATTCCCCTGCTCCATATGGGCAGGGGGGGGGGGCTGTCAGCGGCACAATCCGCTGCTCTTCAGTCGAGTGACATGACAGCTAATACGAGAATAAAATGTTACATATAAGGCGATAAAAAAGGCGGACATAAAACAGATTAATGGGAGATAATGGAGGTAAAAATACACTGACATGGAGATGTTCTTTGGGAGACAATTAAAATTGTTGATGTAAAGTTAAAAAACACAGTTGACGATTCGTAGAACACAAAAAAGACACTGAAGTCACACGCACAGGAGAAAAGTTGGCCACAGTATTAAAAACGCCCCAGGACAACACATTTTAAACCCGCTTGGAGCACATGCGATGAAGAAATAGAACTGCCAGGTGGGGCCTGCCGTGGGAGAGGCCGGAGAGGATGGAAAAGGAAGGGAGAACAAGGGGCAGCAGGGGAGGTGGCGGGATGAAGAGTGTAGGGGCGTCAGTGAGTACACCGAGAGGCACGAGGCAGGTGGGGCAGGAGATGAAGAGGGAAGACAGGGCAGGAGGGAGTGCAGAGACACTGAATGGGAGCACAAGAGATGAAGGGGAGTAGGAGGGGGAAGCCACTCGGGGGAAGTGAGGGAGAGCAGAGGGAGCCCTGAGGAGGAGGCAGGAGGAAGGTGGGGTTGGAGTTGGTATGAAGGGTAGATGTCAGGGCGAAGCTCATCACCCGGGAGGGGTAGATGGTGCAAGTTGTGTTGGGAAAGGAGACGGAGGGTGTGGAGGTGGAGAGAGGGTGGGACACAAAGGTAATGGTGCGGCAACGGGCTGGGGGTGGAGAGGAAGGGAGACACCAGGGGGTGAGGGGGATCAAGGCGGCGGACAATGTGTAGTGTGCAGATGTGTTCAAAGAAAAGGAGAAGGTGGAGGAAGGCGATGAGATTGTAGAGGATGTGAATGGGGGATGGGAGGCAGATATGGAAGGCGAGGTGGAGTGCATGGCGTTCTAGCATTTGGAGGGATTTGTAAGATCTGGGAGGGGTGGAAATCCGAGCAACGCTGGCATAACAGAGGATGGGGTGGATCAAAGATTTGTGGGTGAGAAGGATGGTGGAAGGATGCAGAGGCCCTCCAGTGTGTGGCGGCGATCTAAATACTGGCGGCCTAGAGGGCGTTGGCGGCGCGTTTCTTGCTGCAAGAGATTATCACAGCTACGTGCTGATAAGCCCAGTGACCGTCATACCCTCTGTTTACTCTGTCATGTTCTCAATCATACGCACTCCCTCTAATTTTTATTCTACCCTCACACTACTAACTAGCATAGCAGAAAACTTTGGTCTCAAAAAAGTGAAATCTTTTCTATACCTCTATATAAGACACCTCTTCACAAAACAGTTTTCTGTATCAGGGAACCGACTTTAGAGTGATCTTCCTCAAAATATAAGAGAAATTAAATTCCTTCCAAAATTCAGTTTCTTTCAAATTTTCTATCATAATAGCTGTTCGTCCATGTACTTTTCTGCAGTTCTCTCTTATCAAAACCCCCTCCTCTTCACTTTCATTAATGCCAATTATTATTACTCTACATGTGTATACATAAAGGTAAGTGTGTGTGTGTGTGTGTGTGTGTGTGTGTGTGTGTGTGTCTGTTTTGGTATGTATTGTCTCTGGTCCGATGAAACAGAGGGCATTAAGGCCTTAATCTGGTCAGGCAAAACAAAACAATGAAAAATACTCGTAAAAATAAATATTGTGTCCTTTCTTCGATACCTTCGAAAAAAATTTGTGCATCTCAGCAGTTTTATTTTTATGCACACCGTCTTTCTTAATAACTCTTCAACAGTGGGAACCAAGAAAGTGCTTAAAACATCAATGTATGCGTATGATATGATAGTGCCACGTAAAACAACAAGGGGTGCAAGTCCCCTCCACGAAAAACACGACCACCCCATAACACCACCGAATTTCACTGTTGTCACTACAGGGGCTGGCAGAGGATGTTCAACGGGCATTCGCCATACCCACACCCTGCCATCGGATCGCCACATTGTGTACCGTGATTCGCCACTCCACACAACGTTTTTGCACTGTTCAGTCGTCCAATGTTTACGCTCCTTACACCAGGCGAGGCGTCGTTTGGCATTTACCGGCGTGATGTGTGGCTTATGAGCAGCCGCTCGACCGTGAAATACGAGTTTTCTCACCTCTCGCCTAACTGTCATAGTACTTGCAGTGAATCCTGATGCAGTTTGGAATTCCTGTGTGACGGTCTGGATAAATGTCTGTCTGCCTGTTACACATTACGACCCTCTTAATCTGTCGGCCGTCTCTGTCAGTCAACAGACGAGGTCGGCCTCTAGGCTTTTGTGCTGTACGGGTGCCTTCACGTTTCCACTTCACTGTCACATCGGAAACAGTGGTTTTAGGGATGTTTAGGTGTGTGGAAAACACGCGTACAGACGTATGACACAAGTGACACCCAAAATCACCTGACCACGTTCGGAGTTCCGCGCAGCGCCACATTCTGCTCTCTCACGATTTCTAATGACTATTGAGGTTGCTGATTTGGAGTACCTGGCATTAGGTCGCAGTACAATTAACCTAATATGAAAAACGTATGTTTTTGGGGGTGACCGGATACTTTTGATCACATAATGTATATTTTACCAACAATTAAAACCAAACAATACGGATTCCCTATGGCGGCCGTTCTATGTGTCACAGAGAATTCCAGCTCGATTCATTTACATGTCCGCCCGTGATGGGTACGCGTGCAAGCTATATTCACGTCCAGACATTACTTTCGGGATGCTTCGCCTTCTTGGCAGGAAGTTCTTTATAGTAATGTTGAATTCCAGGTAGAGAATTTGAGTCGTTGTTCTGCATGTATAGATAGAAGTTTCAGCGTGGCATTACGAGAGATCCTAGCGCATTTTTAATGCAGCCTGTGCAACGTAAATTAGAATCCAAGCAGGAAGTCAATGGGAATAATCCATGGTGTCATTCCTAACATCGTTGGCGGAAACTACTACAAGATTTATGCAGGACACTCGTTATGTCTCTAGTGGACAGGGAATTACCCGAGTTGTTACTCTCGACCTGTTACTCATGCATTAAATATTTCAATCAACTTCCGCTGTTCGGTATTTTTGAGATCTCACGCTAACCGCAGGCGAGATGGTAGTCCACACTCTACATCTTCTTTGCTCATGAAAAATCAAAACGATTCAGTATTGCCATTTCCTTCATTAATTTTTTCTCCTTTTCTTTATGTCACGTTCCTGTTTAGTATCTAGAGGCGCGTTCAGCTACTTATCTTCGAAGAATCATTTACATAACAAGTCCTGACGTTGAATTTCATAAGCACGCGCTAATCAAAAGTCCGCCTATTAAAGCCCAACGGGCATAATCAAGATGTTGCGGAAACCTATTTATTTAACATGGATACGAAATTCACTCTAAGGAAAAAAACAACGACGCACCACGGAAGAATTACAGACTGGGACGGAAATCTTTATATGTCATGTACATGTACAGACAAACAAATGCTACTAAAATGTAAACTTTCACGGCCGGAAATATCATGTCCATTATAATTATCCGGGCTGTTATGCCGTGGTCGGTTGATGAATGCTGTGGTGATTCCCAACGTTTCGTCTCCGACTGCGGGAGACATTTTCAAGGGGGTCCGTAGCTTGATGGAAGGTCCAACACACACACTGGCTCGCTACTGACTTGAAGATGTCTCCCGCAGTCGGAGACGAAACGTTGGGAATCACCACAGCATTCATCAACCGACCACGGCATAACAGCCCGGATAATTATAATGGACATAAAACAAATGCTTACAGTTTCAGAATTAGTTGATTTACTGAAGAGATAGCACTTCACCAACTGAGCACGTAAATAACGCACAGGTCCACCTCCTGCCCTTATGCAAGCAGCCATTCGACTTAGCATTGACTGATTGATATTAAAAAATATATATATATTTATCGGTTCTCGATATATCGATAAATAGTATCGATAAATCGACGGAAACTGTATCGACGTACGAGCCTACAAAAATACCGGCTGCACTTAAATACGCTGCCGGTTTTAGACCCGTGTATTTAAGTACTGATTTATTATTACATATTCTGTAAGCTACCTGTCTGTTTATCCCCCATAGAGCAAGAGCTGAAAGGAAAACGGTGCACGTTGCCGCATGGCGATAGCCACTTTGCGAAAAATGGTAACTGCATGATAGTGGCCGGCCGAAGTGGCCGTACGGTTAAAGGTGCTGCAGTCTGGAACCGCAAGACCGCTACGGTCGCAGGTTCGAATCCTGCCTCGGGCATGGATGTTTGTGATGTCCTTAGGTTAGTTAGGTTTAACTAGTTCTAAGTTCTAGGGGACTAATGACCTCAGCAGTTGAGTCCCATAGTGCTCAGAGCCATTTGAACCATGATAGTGGCACAATAATAGGTGTCAGATGGAGTCAGTCGTTAGATTTCATCACATATCGGATTTGCCTGGAACATTTTATGCCGACTTCCTTGCATTCTCATTTCTGCAAACGCCAGAGACCTAGCCGTTGTTGTGTAAAATTGCGTCGTGAAGTTAAAGGTTCCAGTTTCTGTTGGTAGAGCCGATTATGTCAGCATGTCCCCTGACACGTCTCCGCCACCGCTAAAACCAATCTTGTCGTGTTTTTCAGCATCTGTTTTTGAAGAACGGCGATAGCACATTAGTTGCGTTAAAATATCTATTTTTTTTTTTTTACGCCACTGGTGTGCTGTTTCTCCACATCGTAAGTCTCTTTATTCCAGTCATACCGCCACCCCTCAGTGAAATCGGACTTCTTCCTTGTGCCACTTACACTTGCTTCACAAAGTCAGAAAGAAACACTAGACGTGATAGGAGCTCAAAAGGTAGTAAGACCCCTTCACAGAGTGAAAGTAAAATTACAGCGTTCTACTACAATTTGGAAAGAAAAATTTCATATATTTATCGAAAATTGCAAAAAAAAGTAATGTAAAATAAAAATATTGGCACTCGATATTGCCATTCCGACGTCAATATTTAGTGGAGAAAGTGTAGTCGATGTATTTCGATAGTTTCTGGAAGGAATAAATCTATATATCGATATTTTGTGAAGAGTCCTACTTGTGAAGCAACGGTTGATGTTTATGCCCAGGTGATTCACAGTGCGTTCCCCAGGCACTGCTGTTCCCTGGACATTTACCTGCGTTAGGTCCATAACAATCGGTCATCCCGCAACGACAAGGGCCTGCGTGTCTGCCCCATCGAATTTTCGACACCGCTGCTTTGCATACCGACCGAGAACGTCGCTGGCGCATTGGAGGTGGCATTGGAGATGAGCAGCACTCGTGCTCCAGAAGTGGATCGCCGCGTCGCCGGCATAAAGAGCCACCAGGACTTTGGGGCTCTTGGCACGCGCGCTACGTACCAGATGTGCGAGAGTGGTCCAAGGACTGACCCCTGTAGGACGCCAGTAAGGATGCAGCATTTTGTTGATGTGCCTTTGTGACGGACGAATTTCCTCCCACTTGTCCACAAAGAGTTGTAAAACATATTTCCTTCAAAAAGAGCCAAAGTCACAACTAAACCATTTCAGCAAAAATGTGAGTTACGCTGAAATATAAATGCGTAATCACAAGTTATTACATTTCACTGGAAACCTTAGTCTACAGGTAGCTTCCCTGATTAGTAATCGTATCCGTCATGGCTCCCGGGTTAGAACCCAGTCACTGCTTAAATCTTGAATAAAAGTCATGAGCAGTGACGGCCGAAGACTTCCGGTGTAAGAAGTCACTCTCGCTCTGCAAACGGCCGCGTGAAAAGAGAGCAGATTAGAGGAAAAAGAGTCGAGGAGTGGGGGGATGGGAAACTGTCCCAAAAAGGCGGATGAGTGAGTAACGATCAACGGCATGAATATACAGAAAGCAATGGAAACTACTGCAATAACGAAACAAAATGTGTATCCGCAGGACATGTGACCTGCAACTGAAAAAAAGGTCGTGATGATATCTCCATTGCATTGGCAAAATACACCGCATTAGTCTCCCATTCGGATCTCCGGGAGGAGGGAGAGGGATTTCCAAGGGGAAGATGACCATCAGGAAAAGCTGAAATAACCAACGAAGGGGTAACATTCCACGAGTTGGAGCATGAAATGTAAGAAGTTTGAACGTAGTTGGAAAACTAAAAAATCTGAAAATGGAAAGCCAAAGGCTCAGTCTAACTATTGTGGAGTCAGTGAAATGAAGTGGAAAGAAGGTAAGGATATTTGAGACGAGTGTAGAGTGGTATGAACAGCAGGAGAAAATGGTACAGCGGTAACAGGATTCGTTACGAGTAGGGAAGTAGGGCAGAGAGCGTGCTGCTGTGAACAGTTCAGTGATGGGGTCCTCCTCATCAGATTCGACTGCAAACGAACGCCGACGAGGATAGCCCAGGATTACATGCCGACATCGCGACCAGAGGCTGAAGAGAAAGTATATGAGGATACTGAACGAGTAATTCAGAACGTAAAGGGAGATGAAAACCTGAAATTATGGGGGATTGGAACGAGGTTGTATGGGAAGGAATAGGAGAAATGGTTACCGGAGAATATGGGATAGGCAGTACGACTGAGATAGGAGAAAGGCTTATTGATTTCTGCAATAAATTTCAGATTGCAATAGCGAATACTCTGTTCAAAATCACAGGAAGACGAGACATCAAGAGACACGCAAGTTTCCAGCTGGATTACATCATGGTCACACAGATATTCCGAAATCAGATATTGGATTGTAAGACGTACCCTTGTGCTCATATAAACCCAGCTCACAATTTAGTAATGATGAAGAGCGGATTGAAGTTCAAAAGTATGGTACGGAAGACTCAGTCTGGAAGGAACTGGAATACTGAAGTACTGAGCAGGATGAGACCCATCCCAGTTTCGCTAAAAGTGTGCGTACTGCGATAAGGAGTACTAGAATAGGTAGTTCAGTTGAATGCGTCTCTGCAAATGGCAGTCACAGACGTTAGACCTTCAGACACACGTACTAGGAAGGTAACTCGAAAGAAGCCTTGAATAGTAGAAGATACACATCAATTGTCGGACGAAAGAAGAAGGTACGAAGATGTTCAGGGAAAGACAGGAATAAAGAAATATACGTCACCTAGGAATGAAATAAATAGGAAGTGCGGGGCAACCAAAGCGAAACGGCTGCAGGAAAAATGTGAAGAAATCGAAAAAGAAATGATCGTCGAAAGGACGCACTCAGCATGCAGAAAAGCCAAAAAACCTTCGGTGAAATGAAAAGCAGGGACCGTACACTGTTAAACGTAGAGGAGTGCAGATAGGTGGAAAAAATACATTGAAGGCCGGGGAGGATTCGTCTAATAACCGAATAGAAGGAGAAACTGGAGTGGATAAGGAAGAGACAATGGATCCAGAATCAGAGTCATGACTGAAAGAGACCTCGAAGATATCAGTTCAATTGAAGCAGAACGGATGTATAACATTCCATCGTAATTTCTAAATTCATTGAGGGAAGTAGCAACCGCTATATAAGTTGATGTGTAGAATCTATGGGATTGGCGACGTAGCATCAGACCTCGGAAAAATACAATTCCGAATATAGCAAGGTCAGATAGGTGCGAGAACTACAGCAGAATCAGCTTAACAGCTCGTGCATCCGAGCTCCTGACAAGAATACTATACAGACGAACTGAAAAGGAAATTGAGAATCCATTAGACGACGATCAGTTTGGATTTAGCAAAAGGCAAGGGCACCAGACAGGCAGTTTTGTTTTAGGATGATAGTGGAAGCAAGACTGAAGGAAAATCGAGATATGCTCATAGGATTTGTCGATGTATAAAAAGCGTTCGAGAGCGTGAAATGGTGCAATATGATCGAAACTTAGAAAAATATGAGGAAGTTGCTGGTAAAGGCGAGGGAGAATCAATAGGTAACATTAGGACTGGAAGACCAAGAACAAAATGGTCTGATTAAAAAGAGTATACAGCAGAAGTGCAGTCTTTCGGCTCTTAGGTTTAATCTACACATCGAAGAAGCAATGACACAAGTAAAAGGATGATTCTAGATTGGGATCAAAATTCAAAGTGCAAAGATATGATTGCTAAGATTTGATTATGACATTGCTATCTTTAGCGAAAGTGAAGAAAAATTGCAAGATATGTTGAATGGAATGAATAATGACATGAATACAGAATATGGATTGAGAGTATACGGGAAACAGACAAAATTAATGAGAAGTAGCATAAGTGAGAATGGCGAGAGACTTATTATCCAAATTACTGATGACGAAATAGACGAAGTTACAGAATTCTGCTACCTTGGAAGCAAAATATCCCACGACGGACGAGGCAGACAGGACATAAAAGCAGACTAGCAGAGGCAAAGAAACCATTCCTGGCCGAAAGACGTCTACTGGTATCAAATTTAGGCCCTATTTGAACAAGTAATTTCTGAGACTGTGGGATTCGAGCACAGCACTGTATGCCAATGAATTGTAAACTGTGGGAAAACCAGAACAGAAAGGAATAGTAGCATCTAACAAGTGAAGTTACAGAAGAGCGTTGAAAAGTAGGTGGATTGTTAAGATTACAATTGAGCAGTTTCTCCGCAGAATCGGCGAGTGGAGGAACAAATGAAAAACACTGTAAAGAACGCAAGAAGGATAGACAGGATAATAGGACATTGTTAGGACAATAGGGAATAACTTACGTGGCACTAGAGGGTGCTGTAGAGGGTAAAAGCTGTAGAAGAAGTCAGACATTGGAAAACATCCAGCAAATAATTGAGGACGTGGGGCGGGAGTGCTACTCCGAGATGAAGAAATGGCACAGGAGTCGAATTCATTGCGGACCGCATCAAACCAATCAGAAGAGTGACGACCCAAGTAAAAAAACACATCCGTGATACGACGCTGCTGTATTTAGCAAAGCGGATTAGTCAGCGCAGCTTGACATAGTCTTAATGAAACATGTAAAGAACAGAAACTCAATAGTGCACATATAAATATCATTAATACACAATACATTCGTCTGAAGGACGTTAATAATGAAATTGATAATTATTGAAATAAAGAAAAGTAAGTAATTCAGACTGCGCAATGCATTGTAGTATATTAAAAATTTGATTTCAGTTTATTGGTTTAATTAATAGTGCTGGTCTGTAAGGAGTACGACGTTTTAAAATAAATTTCAGCGCAAAGAAACAAATTGTACCAATTCATCACAGCGATAATGAATAATAATTAAAGGATTGAGGCGTATTTTAGAAATAATTGAAAATAAATATTGTTACGTTTTCTTTTATAAAGTCGAATACCTGTGAGAGATTTCGACTTGCCCAGTCTAATACGTCGTCATACAGCGAGCTGGCCAAATTCACGGGATGCCTGCTAATACCGTGTCGGTCCTCCGTTTGGCCGGCGTGGTGCATCAGCCACAGCAAGTCGTCGGAAGCCCCCGCACAAATATCGAGCCGTGCTGCGTCTACCGCCGTCCGTAACTGTGAAAGTGTTGCCGGTGCAGGCTTGTTTGTTGTGGTCTTCAGTGCTGAGACTGGTTTGATGCAGCTCTCCATGCTACTCTATCCTGTGCAAGCTTCTTCATCTCCCAGTACCTACTGCAACCTACATCCTTCTGAATCTGCTTAGTGTATTCATCTCTTGGTCTCCCTCTACGATATTTACCCTCCACACTGCCCTCCAATGCTAAATTTGTGATCCCTTGATGCCTCAGGACATGTCCTACCAACCGATCCCTTCTTCTAGTCAAGTAGTGCCACAAACTTCTCTTCTCCCCAATCCTATTCAATACCTCCTCATTAGTTACGTGATCTACCCACCTTATCTTCAGCATTCTTCTGTAGCACCACATTTCGAAAGCTTCTATTCTCTTCTTGTCCAAACTAGTTATCGTCCATGTTTCACTTCCATACATGGCTACACTCCATACAAATACTTTCAGAAACAACTTCCTGACACTTAAATCTATACTCGATGTTAACAAATTCCTCTTCTTGAGAAACGCTTTCCTTGCCATTGCCAGTCTACATTTTATATCCTCTCTACTTCGACCATCATCGGTTATTTTACTCCCCAAATAGCAAAACTCCTTTACTACTTTAAGTGTCTCATTTCCTAATCTAATTCCCTCAGCATCACCCGACTTAATTCGACTACATTCCATTATCCTCGTTTTGCTTTTGTTGATGTTCATCTTATATTCTCCTTTCGAGACACTGTCCATTCCGTTCAACTGCTCTTCCAAGTCCTTTGCTGTCTCTGAAAGAATTACAATGTCATCGGCGAACCTCAAAGTTTTTATTTCTTCTCCGTGGATTTTAATACCTACTCCGGATTTCTCTTTTGTTTCCTTTACTGCTTGCTCAATATACAGATTGAATAACATCGGGGAGAGGCTACAACCCTGTCTTACTTCCTTCCCAACCACTGCTTCCCTTTCATGTCCCTCGACTCTTATAACTGCCATCTGGTTTCTGTACAAACTGTAAATAGCCTTTCGCTCCCTGTATTTTACCCCTGCCACCTTCAGAATTCGAAAGAGAGTATTCCAGTTAACATTGTCAAAAGCTT
Organism: Schistocerca cancellata; assembly: GCF_023864275.1. NCBI lineage: Eukaryota > Metazoa > Arthropoda > Insecta > Orthoptera > Acrididae > Schistocerca > Schistocerca cancellata. Next base: position 15,232,290 of record NC_064634.1, read on the forward strand.
CTTCTAGCTCTACAAATGCTAGAAACGTAGGTTTGCCTTTTCTTAATCTTTTTTCTAAGATAAGTCGTAAGGTCAGTATTGCCTCACGTGTTCCAACATTTCTACGGAATCCAAACTGATCTTCCCCGAGGTCGGCTTCTACCAGTTTTTCCATTCGTCTGTAAAGAATTCGCGTTAGTATTTTGCAGCTGTGACTTATTAAACTGATAGTTCGGTAATTTTCACATCTGTCAACATCTGCTTTCTTTGGGATTGGAATTATTATATTCTTCTTGAAGTCTCAGGGTATTTCGCCTGTCTCATACATCGTGCTCAGCAGATGGTAGAGTTTTGTCATGACTGGCTCTCCCGAGGCCATCAGTAGTTCAAATGGAATGTTGTCTACTCCCGGGGCCTTGTTTCGACTCAGGTCTTTCAGTGCTCTGTCAAACTCTTCACGGTGCAGGGTGGTGTGCACGAACTGACCTCTCCATTACGTCCCCTCAGTGATCGATGGGATTCATGTCGGGCGGTGGCCAAATCATTCGCTGGAATCATCCGCAACGTTCTTCAAACCAATCGCGAACAACTGTGGCCCAGCGACACGAGGCATTGTCCTCCATAACAATTCCATCGTTGTTTAGGGACACGAAGACCATTGAAGGCTGCAGATGGCCTGCAAATAGGCGAACATTACCATTTCCAGTTAGACCAGAGGAGCGAGTCTGTTCCAAGTAAATACAGCCCAGACAATTGTAGAGCCACCGCCAGCTCGCACCGTGCCTCGACGACAACTTGGGTGTGTACGTGTGTGGGGTCTGCGACACACCCGAACCCTACCACCGGCTGTCCCTGGACCACAGGTTGTGGCACTGTGCCGAGCAGCGGCGGACGAGAGGGCCACGGGGCTGGTGGGTAGTCGGTTCGCGCCTCGGCGGCGGCAGAATGGTGACTCCTCGGACTGGGTGGGTGGTCAGGCAGTGGGCAGCGGCCGGGAGCCCGGTGGCGGCGTCGGCTTCGTGACCGCGTCAGCAGGTCACGCGGTCACGCACTGACGACCGACACTCGACGGCCGCTGCAACATAGCCCCGCCGCGCCGACGCCCTGCTCGGCTGGGCCAGGGCTTTACCGACACCCCCGGGATAACAAGGCCGTCCAGCAGTGTTAGTGACGTCACACTAAGCGGCCCATAGCCGACGCAGCAGTCCACGGACACCTCCGTACAGACGCGCCTGATACTAACGATCTTCTGTCCGTCGTACAGAAAGGAGCCAACTATAATTCGAACCAAAGACCAAATTATATATATTCTTGTAAACAGCATGAAGATTCATAACGAAATACCGATTACATATACGGGCAGGAATAAGTTTAATCGATTGAGGAACTTTGCCACTATTTTATAATTGTCAGAATATTTAGCTTTAAAACTCGCATACAGGTGGTGACAAATGCCAACTGACAGCAGGACTTAACATTTTCAAGCTATTACACTGAAAGTAAATTATCTTAAACACTGTCATACATAGCAAAACCCTCACAACTTTCGCTTACAATAAGGTAACAAGAGTTCGCTTTATCTCATAAAACACATCACTATTGTGAATTTACTCATATGTTCATGGTGACAGCTCTTTTCAAGAATTTTTATAAGTGTATCCCCAGTAATAAAGAATGGAAACAAAAGATAGATACAAATATTCTCCTTTTAACATAGACATCACTGAACACAAGATTCTGTCTTGCACTGTGATACTAAGGGACTGCTGTTTCCTTCAACAAAAGGCTGACAATTTGAAGTTCACTCTGCTATTGAAGTACACTTCTTGAAACAATATTAAAAATGTTATGAAAGGTAAGGAAATGAAAAACAACCAAGTGCATTACATGTAAGAATGTGAGCAAAAGGCTGAGGCTCTCTTTACTTACCATTTTCAATCTCTGTACAGCTTATTTCCTTTTCCACTTAGAAATCACCAACTGCAAGTCTCATTATTGCTGTCTGTTACTAACAAAGTGCTTTTCTATTTAGAAAACCTGACAATTTGATGTTCATTCTGGTACTGAAGATAAACACTTTTCAGAGGAGTTCTAGAACGTATTCCTGCCCGTATATGTAATCGGTATTTCGTTATGAACCTTTATGCTGTTTACAAGAATATATATATATAATTTGGTCTTTGGTTCGAATTATAGTTCGCTCCTTTCTGTATGACGGACAGAAGATCGTCAGTATCAGGCGCGTCTGTACGGAGGTGTCCGTGGACTGCTGCGTCGGCTATGGGCCGCTTAGTGTGACGTCACTAACACTGCTGGGCGGCCTTGTTATCCCGGGGGAGTCGGCTTTACTGCAGCTGCCGGGAAGACACTGCATCTTTGTGTCACTCGGGAAGGTCTGGAACGGCGTCGCTCATCGTGGTGCATCTGTTGTCATGCGGTAGGAGGTCAAACCGCAGAAGCTTCCTGTAGGTTGTTCAAGTCCCAGGCTTACTTGTATGAATGTTAGTCATTACCGCGTACTGTGGATGTAAAATTCGTTCTCTGTCGGAATCTGTCCTTTTGATAAGCCTATGTAACTTATTACCAATGTAAGATTTAAACTAATGAATACTCCGAATTGACAAAACAAACTGTAGTATAACATATCCACTGTCGAGATGGCTGTATAGGCGCGTCCGATAGCCAATAAATTAAAAACAAAAAACTCCTAGCGTGTTGAGACGCGGAAATCTGACGCACGGGGTACTGAACACACCCACTGATGACTGGCGGCTTTCAGTGCCCCGGTCCTGGTGCTCTGGCCTTTGGCTATAAGCGCAGCTGTGGTGGATCATTGCACAAACTGTCTCGAACTGGTCGCTAAGCAGTGACAATTCGTATTGTTCTTGTTGTGGTCTTCAGTCCTGAGACTGGTTTGATGCAGCTCTCCATGCTACTCTATCCTGTTCTTGCTTCTTCATCTCCCAGCACCTACTGCAACCTACATCCTTCTGAATCTGCTTAGTGTATTCATCTCTTGCTCTTCCTCCACGATTCGTATTAACATTACCATTATGAGAACTGGAGAAATATTGAAGGCGGTGGCGCAGCGTTGTCGCTGACAGAAAAAAACCTTAAAATCAGGAGCATATATAAACACATAGTGGCTGCAGTGTCCTGTAATATTACCTACACAGATTACTGTCCCCATTGAGCTATATTACCTCTGAACTTTCAAATGGTTCAAATGACTCTGAGCACTATGGGACTTAACATCTGAGGTCATCAGTCCCCTAGAACTTAGAACTACTTAAACCTAACTAACCTAAGCACATCACACACATCCATGCCCGAGGCAGGATTCGAACCTACGACCGTAGCAGTCACGCAGTTCCGGACTGACGCGCCTAGAACCACACGGCCACCACGGCCGGCAATCGGGTCACAGTTGTGTTAGAGATGCGTACGGTCAGTAGTGACAATCTAACACCACAAACCGGATTAACGGGTAGAACTGGAAATTGCGGCCATGCTGCAACCGAATGGAAACCTGTCCCTCACTGATAGAGAGCCACTAAATTAATCCGAGACTACTGAACCCTCGTAAAGTTTACGATTGCAGCTGGTATCTGTTCGCAGTTCCTGTCAATCTGAGACACACGAACGACACATGTTCTTGCGTACCTTCAAGACAAACGTTATCCTTAGGAATGGCTGAATTATTTATTGCCTGACTCCAGGAGTTTGCCGACAGTAGTGCTCTTGTTGTAAATACTTATAATGTTCAGTAACAGTTTTTCTGTTTTCCGATAGTTCTCATATCTGTTTTATTGCTTAGAATTTATCTTAGTGTAGCATCTTAGGTGAAATATCAAGCATTTACAATTGTTTAGTTTATATCACATTGCCCTTCTTCAGTGCTAATTTAGTCTTTTGCTACTGAAATTATCACAGCGTGAATGGTGCCGTATCTGATTTTCACAACAACATAGTGAGTGATTCACTTGTGGAACTTGACCTGAACAGCAGCACCAAAACCTACAACAACCTCTAGGGAGAAAAGTTTTATACTTCCAGCAAATTAGGAAGGAAGACATTTTGTAACCGCTCCTCAAGAGCAAATTGTCCGGAATACTGAGCTAGGTCTTGCTTACATAGTAGTAACAGTGTCTAAAGCAGAAGATCTACTGGTTTTGTCTGTAGAATACCGTGGAGTTACAATAATCATAACAACTTGTACATAGTGCATAGCATACATTGTCACTTCTTTTCCAGTAACATTTTGAGCAGTAAAATTGTCATTACAGGGTATAAAACAAGACATTTTGTACTTATTTAGTTTGTAACATGTAATTGGAGGCCTAATAATTGTAATTAACGAGTGTATAACCTATAAATTTCGACGTTGTGTGAATAAGATTGGTCGTAGTAAAATTTTCGATGGTTTAGTAGCAGTGTAACATTTTCCCCCCTGCAGTGCCCTAGAGTTAAATATAATGCAGTTTTGTGACTCATGAAGCATAGAATAACGCAGTACTAATAGGATTACGTATACTTCAATTATTCGTGAACCCAGTACTAATTTAACCATCCTAAAAACACGATTAAGAATTCATAGGCAATATAACAGCGTCAAGTTACTAACGAAGCAGTAGATACACTATGTGATAAAAAGGGTCCGGAAACCCCCAGAACATACGTTTTTCATATTGGGTGCACTGTGCTGCCACCTACTGCCAGGTACTCCACATCAGCGACATCAGTTGTCAATCGTGAGAGAGCAGAACTCACGCACTTCGGACGTGGTCAGGTGGATTGCGTGTCACTTGTGTCATACATCTGTACGCGAGATTTCCACATTCCTAAACATCCCTAGGTCCACTGTTTCCGATGAGATAGTGAAGTGGAAAGGTGAAGGGACACGTACAGCACAAAAGCGTTCAGGCCGACCTCGTCTGTTGACTGACATAGACCGCCGACAGTAGAAGAGGTTCGCTATGTGAAATAGGCAGACATGTATCCAGACCATCACACAGCAATTCCAAACTTCATCATGATCCACTGCAAGTACTATAACGGTTAGGCGGGAGGTGAGAAAACTTGGATTTCATGCTCGAGCGGCTGCTCATAGGTCATACATCACGCCGGTAAATGCCAAAATGGTGTAAGGATCGTAACATTGGACGATTGAACAGTGTAAAAATGTTTTGTGTAGTGACGAATTACGGTATACAATGTGGCGATCCGATGGCACGGTGTAGGTATGGCGAATGCCCGGTGAACGTCATCTGCCAGCGTGTCTAGTGCCAACAGCAAAATTCGGAGGCGGTGGTGTTGTGGTGTGGTCATGTTTTTCATGGAGGGGGCTTTCACACCCTGTTGTTTTGCGTGGCACTGTCACAGCACAGGCCTACATTGGTGTTTTAAGCCCCTTCTTGCTCCCCAGGGTTGAAGAGCGATTCAGGGATGGCGACTGCCATCTTTCATCGCTATCGAGCACTTGTTCATAATGCGCGGCCTGTGGCGGAGTGGTTACACGACAATAACATCCCTGTAATGTACTGGCCTGCACAGAGTCCTGACCCGAATCCTATAGAACACCTTTGGGACGTTTTGGAACGTCGACTTCGTGCCAGGTCCCACCGACCAGCTTCGATACCTCTCCTCAGTGCAGAACTCCGTGAAGAACGGGCTCCCATTCCCCAAGAAACCTTCCAGCACCTGACTGAACGTATGCCTGCGAGAGCTGTCATTAAGGCTAAGGGTGGGCCAACACCATATTGAATTCCAGCATTACCGATGGAACGCGCCGCGAACTTGTAATCCATTTTCAGCCACGTGTTGGGATACTTTTGATCACGTAGTGTAGGTAAGAAAAGGAATATGGAGGTGAATTGTTAAGTTTAGCGAGCTATGTTCTGACTTTGCGGTGGCGTGCCACCCACAGCTGCCGGGAAAATGACCTCCTGTGACCAACTGCGGCATTCCCCAGCGCAGATTGCCGGCAGTTAACACGTCCCACCTCCACCCAACTTACGGATTCCGGTGGTTCTTTTCTTGCCGAGAGTTAGCAGTTTCATCAGCCCGAAAAGCGGATTCTGACTCATAGTGTTTCACGTAGTTCCACTGAACGGCAGTGTTTACACGGCATCAGGGGAAACACGTCTTCGCGGGTCAGCCGTAGAGCCAACTTCAAGCCACGATTCACTCCTTTCAATTTGTCGTTAATTACAGTTTTAGAGCGTCTTGTGTACATTTTACATTTTATTCTTATGTGTGCTTTCCCATGTATTAGACTTACAACTTAGTTTCTGCAGTTTTTCTCAAAGTCTGGGGCGTTAGTGTGAAAATTACAACAAATTAATGTTTCAAAGTGTTTGCGATGTCTGGCCACTACATTCACCCATCTTTCGGTGACCATACGAATCCCGCGGTCGAAGAACTCGTCGTCTTTTGAGGAGATCCGTGAGTCGATCTAATTTTACACTTGTTCATATGACTGGAAGTTCTGGTCAGCCGCCCAGGCCGTGTGGCAGGTAGTACTCAGCGGCAGCAGCGCCTGGAGAACACGGCGAGTGGGGAAGGACCCCCCGTGTCGACGCTTCCAACTACTTCTTGACGGGTGTTGCGATATGGGTCGAACATTGAAAATCGCTGTATTGTGTCCGTTTGTCTTTCAATGGCCGGCTCAGGCGCATCAATTGCTTTGGATATCGATCTCCTGTGATTGCCGCGCTTGGTAGCCGCACGGTTTAAGGCGCCTTGTCACGGTCTCAGGTGCCTTGTCGCGGTCCCTGCTGCTCCCCCGTCGGAGGTTCGAGTCCTCCTTGTGGCATGAGTGTGTGTGTTGTCCTTAGCATAAGTTAGTGTAAGTTCTATGGAGTAGTTTGTAGGCTTAGGGACGGTTGACCTCAGCAGTTTGGTCCCATAAGACCTTACCACAAATTTCCAATTTCTCCTGTGATTGTTTCCTTGGGTTTCAGTAGCTTCGAAAACCTTCTCTCTTGCATCGCTATTCCTGTCTTTGACAACACCAAAGCCACTTTTCTTGAAGTGGTGGAACCATTCTCTGCACGTTCTTTCACTAATACACTCCTGGAAATTGAAATAAGAACACCGTGAATTCATTGTCCCAGGAAGGGGAAACTTTATTGACACATTCCTGGGGTCAGATACATCACATGATCACACTGACAGAACCACAGGTACATAGACACACGCAACAGAGCATGCACAATGTCGGCACTAGTACAGTGTATATCCACCTTTCGCAGCAATGCAGGCTGCTATTCTCCCATGGAGACGATCGTAGAGATGCTGGATGTAGTCCTGTGGAACGGCTTGCCATGCCATTTCCACCTGGCGCCTCAGTTGGACCAGCGTTCGTGCTGGATGTGCAGACCGCGTGAGACGACGCTTCATCCAGTCCCAAACATGCTCAATGGGGGACAGATCCGGAGATCTTGCTGGCCAGGGTAGTTGACTTACACCTTCTAGAGCACGTTGGGTGGCACGGGATACATGCGGACGTGCATTGTCCTGTTGGAACAGCAAGTTCCCTTGCCGGTCTAGGAATGGTAGAACGATGGGTTCGATGACGGTTTGGATGTACCGTGCACTATTCAGTGTCCCCTCGACGATCACCAGTGGTGTACGGCCAGTGTAGGAGATCGCTCCCCACACCATGATGCCGGGTGTTGGCCCTGTGTGCCTCGGTCGTATGCAGTCCTGATTGTGGCGCTCACCTGCACGGCGCCAAACACGCATACGACCATCATTGGCACCAAGGCAGAAGCGACTCTCATCGCTGAAGACGACACGTCTCCATTCGTCCCTCCATTCACGCCTGTCGCGACACCACTGGAGGCGGGCTGCACGATGTTGGGGCGTGAGCGGAAGACGGACTAACGGTGTGCGGGACCGTAGCCCAGCTTCATGGAGACGTTTGCGAATGGTCCTCGCCGATACCCCAGGAGCAACAGTGTCCCTAATTTGCTGGGAAGTGGCGGTGCGGTCCCCTACGGCACTGCGTAGGATCCTACGGTCTTGGCGTGCATCCGTGCGTCGCTGCGGTCCGGTCCCAGGTCGACGGGCACGTGCACCTTCCGCCGACCACTGGCGACAACATCGATGTACTGTGGAGACCTCACGCCCCACGTGTTGAGCAATTCGGCGGTACGTCCACCCGGCCTCCCGCATGCCCACTATACGCCCTCGCTCAAAGTCCGTCAACTGCACATACGGTTCACGTCCACGCTGTCGCGGCATGCTACCAGTGTTAAAGACTGCGATGGAGCTCCGTATGCCACGGCAAACTGGCTGACACTGACGGCGGCGGTGCACAAATGCTGCGCAGCTAGCGCCATTCGACGGCCAACACCGCGGTTCCTGGTGTGTCCGCTGTGCCGTGCGTGTGATCATTGCTTGTACAGCCCTCTCGCAGTGTCCGGAGCAAGTATGGTGGGTCTGACACACCGGTGTCAATGTGTTCTTTTTTCATTTCCAGGAGTGTAGGTGTTTCAGCATAAGTCTTACCCAGCAGTTTATGAGTGTCAGCTGCAGATATCTTCATGTAAAAACAGAAAATTAAAACTTACCGAAAATGACGAAATGTGGGCTCTCTTGTGCTGACGTATTCAGTCGAGAATCACTTTGCTATGCAGTCACAAATCGAATAATATTTTGATTATTTTATGTTTACAAATGCTTGAAATTATTGTATGAGACGCTCTACTACCTGCCGCACCATTTGCCGCTACTGCCATCTTTTGTAAAACTGTGGAAGCTAAGTTGTAGACCTAACAGTATTGGAAATTTGTGGTAAGGTCTTATGGCACCAAACTGCTAAGGTCATCGGTCCCTAAGGTTACGCACTACTTAATCTAACTTAGACTAATTTACGATAAGGACAACACACACACACACACACACACACACACACACACACACACACACACACACACACACACACACACCCATGTCCGAGGGAGGACTCGAACCTCCGACGGGGTGAGCCGCCCAGACCGTAACAAGACGCCCCTGACCAAGCGGCTACCCCGCACGGCCCTAGTAGTATATGTCGAGTAATACAGTGTCAGCAATCGATGTACAGACATTCTGCGGACCTTCCTGTGTTATCGGTATGTCAATGAATATGCGTATCTGCGACATGAGACAGTCGTAGAAATTCCGGTCATTTGCACGGTGCGTCGGTCGGATTACGGAGGAGAAACAAAAGCCGAATCAGAAGTTTTTAGTAAAGCATTTTATACCGGAATTGGTAGCAACATGTGACTCGACAGTTTCTGTCCTACTCGAGGTTACACAAAATGTCGTTTCCATAAGGGTTTATAAATCTCCGCATTCTGCAGAACATTTTTTTTGTTTCTTTACCAAGCATTTTACACAGAAAAACGAGACAGTCTGTGGATGACACACAAGTGAAGAAATATGCTCGAGCAACATTTAAAACCAGGAAAAAAATTATCATACACGAAAAAGCAGCAGAAGGAGTCTCCTACTTCAACAAGATGATTAATGTGATTGGCTTTTCCCTCTGTTTACATCACAAGTGCGTGCAGAGCGTGTACCTGCGCGGTGGGAAAAAAAGTAATGACGGCATGTGTTCAATAACGTATTGTTTCCGGTGAGTGTCAAACAAAATTAAATGGAACGGAAGGAAAGGAAGATTAGGACATGGGGAACGAGTACAGTACCTCAGTACCGTTGGTCGGTGGGGGTGCAGTACGTCCGTGCAGCACTATGGCTCCCCACACAACAACACCTGGACCACCAAGATGATATTGGACAGCGTTCCGGGGTGCATTACGCGTATGCACCCAGGAACATTGTCAGAGATGGTCATTTGGTGGCCAGGTGTTACGGCATGGAAAGACTTAAAATGCGTGGGCGTACTGATATCCAAAAATCTGAACACGGTACACTCAGTGTGCGACCGAACCGCTGAATCTTTCCATCAGTAAATGGGGTATGTTCTCCACTGACTCGGTTGTTTTAACCCCCTCCACTGACGGAATGACCCACTTCCCAATTCCGTATGTATAAAACCAATACGGATTTGTAGCTGTCACGCCTTTGCGCTTACTGCTACGTATTTTAACTGTAAACAGCTCAGTCCCAATGGTAAGAGGCAGTAGTGAATTCACGTAGTTAATATTTGAATCCAGCACAGCTGCCACAAGCTCAGCTCACTTTTACTCCTACCCTCGCCATTGCACCACATTAACTAGGTGCTACGTGGACCTTGCTAAATTCACTTGCGTATACATTTTTGACCGTTACTCGCCAGTATTTACCTAATGATTAGTACACTCCTAACCGGACTATTTCCCTAAGAGCTGTGATGATTGAACGGGTTCGATCCATGGCCTACAGTGCCCTACAGTTCACACGGTAACACTGCCTACCTGACCCACTTAACCTGGTAGTGAGCTTATGTATCCAATCACCACTGCTAGCAGCAGTGGGTAATCCTATCAGCACGACGAGAGCAGCAGACTTACCGTCGAATCCTCCTGAAAATACTTATAACTACGGTCGCCAGCTCTGAAGGAGCAAAAGAATAAATCACTTTTTGGGCTCGTTTCAAAGTGAAATGGCTTGAGTTGAATTTAAACTTAATTCTGAATATTACTATTTCTGATCATTCTAGATGATTCTACAAAGCAAATACTCTCTCAATTTCTGTGAGTTGGCTTGGTAATTACTACCAAGACAGTTTATGCAACTTCGGTTAACAAAATTCTATCCTTCAACTTATTTAATGATTTTGGATATTACTCTTTGGACCATTGATACAGAATTAGTTAAGTGACTTTACTTGAAAGGTTGCTCAGAAAAATTTAAGTAACTGTAAATAGGCGACTCATTCTGGTGTGACCATTGCTCTTTTCAACATTCTTATACGCTAAAGTATTCTACAACCAAAAGAATTGTAAATGAAAGAGGCGATGGTGGCCTCAGTCTGATTTCACTATACTATGTTTGAGGTTACTACACTTTACAATGAACAACATGCGTCGTAATTTTACTCATTACTATATTCTGTCCTCTGCACTTGCATAAAAGAAAACTGGTATTCTCCTTTTACATGTATACAAAGTTCGACTTAACAATTGCAAGCAGTCTTGCCTTGGGTAGACGTGTCGGTGCTGGTGGTGAGATGCACGTGGCTAACGCAGCTCTTCACGCCTCATGCCCTTAATGGCGGCTGGAACTATGAGCTGTAGCACTCGTATAAGCTACTGCACGTCCGCCATAAAATCTGGGCACAGGAACTATTACAATCAGCCCCAGTGGCATAGAGGCGGCTTCAACAACCATTCGTCGCGTTTTACTCCAAAAACGGCGACGATATTCGCCTCTTCGCTGTTGCACAATCACTTTTGCGTGAGCACAATTACGCACGTCCGATCACGTCAACACTCCCCAGGCCATTTTATTGTTCAGTCCCTGTGTCTCCAGCTACCCCTAGCTACGCTCGTATCACCAAGAGTGGGGGCGTTCCCCTACCACCTTTTTACCGAAATCATTTAGTATTTAAGAATATTTATATTTACTACCCTGGAGTCCATACCAGTCATAATAATTTACTACTAGCGCTTTACAACACTAAATTATACAGTAATAACTTATAATTACCAAGAAAAAGAATACATTTGACTCCGAGAGCTTAGTGCATTGTCTGACAGGCAGCGCTAATTCCCAGTTTCGCCAATAGATGGCATCAGGGTGCACTCCCTGGCAGTCTCACACAAGCGCGCCCGTTTCCGACGCGCGGGCTCCAAATTACTGTCAGCCCACCATCATTTCAGTTCCGTTACAAGTGGTCAGCTTTACTGTGACACTCTACTTCCTCTCTACGTGCGCCTTTTCAGGGGTGCAGTCCTCCGTAGCTCCATGTTTACGGATGACAGTGCGCTATCGCGTCGCAAGTGGAGGCGCTCAAGCGACGACAAAATGTTCAGCGAATGCACTGGCCTGTCCGCTCGTCCGACGTAAGTCCTGTCGAGGACGAGTTGAATCCGTTGGGGAGACGTATTACAGCATGTCCACGTGCACCAGCGACCATCCAGCATTTGTCATCCGCACTCCAGTAATTCCTCATCAGCCTTGTGGCCAGTGCAGAGCATGTGATCACACGCCCTATTAAGAACCATGTCCCACCTTTTGTAATGTGAATCACGATGACGGGCGATGAGTTCAGTATATTCATTGTTTTCGAATAAAAATGACATTTCTGTTCGTCTCATTGCGCATTTCTTTTAATTACCTTCTGTATTAGACTACGCCATTCCTGAAACTTCCTGGCAGATTAAAACTGTCTGCTCTACCAACTGAGCTACCCAAGCACGACTCACGACCTCTCCTCACAAGTGTACTTCCGCCAATACCTCGTCTCCTACCTTCCAAACTTCATTCAAGTTCTCTTGCGAAGCTTCTGGAGAACTTCTGTGAAGTTTGGAAGGTGGGAGACGATGTACTGGCGGAAGTACAATTGTGAGGACGGGTCGTGGGTCGTGCTTGGGTAGCTCAGTTGGTAGAGCTCTTGCCCGCTAGGCAAAGCTCCCGAGTTCGAGTCTCGGTCCAGCACACAGTTTTAATCTACCAGGAAGTTTCAAATCAGGACACACTCCGCTTCAGAGTAAAAATTTCATTCTGGATACACCTTTTCTTCCTGTTTACGGTTCAAGCTTCATCGAACTGTGTTACTTGGCAGTGATACTTTACGCGAAAGTTCCTTTCGTCAAGTTTGGGAAAGTAATGCAGTTGCTAAAAATGTGTGCAGTGGCGCGTAGTGTGTTGTCTGGCTTCGTTTCCGCTTGAAGCGAACAGTCGGACGACCCACGGCGCAGTGGACGAACATTCGTTCAGAAAATAAGGTTCGGATATAAGGGTTATACGAGGGGGCATTAAGTAAGTAATGCAATAAATTTTTCTGTAAGAATATGGTTTCCAAGGAGAGCGCTGCCATTAAGTTTCATTTGGTGGAACCAGAGAATCGCAGATATTCAGAGCAGTTTGTAGAATGTCTCTGCCGCCGGCCGAAGTGGCCGTGCGGTTAAAGGCGCTGCAGTCTGGAACCGCAAGACCGCTACGGTCGCAGGTTCGAATCCTGCCTCGGGCATGGATGTTTGTGATGTCCTTAGGTTAGTTAGGTTTAACTAGTTCTAAGTTCTAGGGGACTAATGACCTCAGAAGTTGAGTCCCATAGTGCTCAGAGCCATTTTTTTGTCTGTGCCGGCCGGGGTGTCCGAGCAGTTCTAGCCACTACAGTTTGGGACCGCGCGACCGCTACGGTCGCAGATTCGAATCCTGCCTCGGGCGTGGATGTGTGTGATGTCCTTAGGTTAGTTAAGTTTAAGTAGTTCTAAGTTAAAGAGGACTGATGAACTCAGCAGTTAAGTCCCATAGTGCTCAGAGCCATTTTTAGAATGTCTGCGGAGATCTGGTTGTGAACAAAAGCACGATGAGTCGTTGGGAGACTGACTTGTCGTCACTGCAGCAACGTCACGCAAACCCGTCGGATCTCCCGCGAGCCGGCCGGCCGCACACAGCTGCGACTCCTGCAGTGTTGGAACGTGCGGCCACTCCCGTTCCAGGTGATCGACGCATCACAAACAAATACCTCGCTGCACTCTGTCGGTAGTGCTAACGCTCTCTCCACCTGTTGGGGTATCCACCCTACAGCCCAAATCTCGCACCTTCAGACTTCAATCGGTTTGGCCCACGGAGGATACATTCTACGGGAAGCGGTACGTAGATAATGAAGACGTTATTGATACACTCCTGGAAATGGAAAAAAGAACACATTGACACCGGTGTGTCAGACCCACCATACTTGCTCCGGACACTGCGAGAGGGCTGTACAAGCAATGATCACACGCACGGCACAGCGGACACACCAGGAACCGCGGTGTTGGCCGTCGAATGGCGCTAGCTGCGCAGCATTTGTGCACCGCCGCCGTCAGTGTCAGCCAGTTTGCCGTGGCATACGGAGCTCCATCGCAGTCTTTAACACTGGTAGCATGCCGCGACAGCGTGGACGTGAACCGTATGTGCAGTTGACGGACTTTGAGCGAGGGCGTATAGTGGGCATGCGGGAGGCCGGGTGGACGTACCGCCGAATTGCTCAACACGTGGGGCGTGAGGTCTCCACAGTACATCGATGTTGTCGCCAGTGGTCGGCGGAAGGTGCACGTGCCCGTCGACCTGGGACCGGACCGCACCGACGCACGGATGCACGCCAAGACCGTAGGATCCTACGCAGTGCCGTAGGGGACCGCACCGCCACTTCCCAGCAAATTAGGGACACTGTTGCTCCTGGGGTATCGGCGAGGACCATTCGCAACCGTCTCCATGAAGCTGGGCTACGGTCCCGCCCACCGTTAGGCCGTCTTCCGCTCACGCCCCAACATCGTGCAGCCCGCCTCCAGTGGTGTCGCGACAGGCGTGAATGGAGGGACGAATGGAGACGTGTCGTCTTCAGCGATGAGAGTCGCTTCTGCCTTGGTGCCAATGATGGTCGTATGCGTGTTTGGCGCCGTGCAGGTGAGCGCCACAATCAGGACTGCATACGACCGAGGCACACAGGGCCAACACCCGGCATCATGGCGTGGGGAGCGATCTCCTACACTGGCCGTACACCACTGGTGATCGTCGAGGGGACACTGAATAGTGCACGGTACACCCAAACCGTCATCGAACCCATCGTTCTACCATTCCTAGACCGGCAAGGGAACTTGCTGTTCCAACAGGACAATGCACTTCCCCATGTATCCCGTGCCACCCAACGTGCTCTAGAAGGTGTAAGTCAACTACCCTGGCCAGCAAGATCTCCGGATCTGTCCCCCATTGAGCATGTTTGGGACTGGATGAAGCGTCGTCTCACGCGGTCTGCACGTCCAGCACGAACGCTGGTCCAACTGAGGCGCCAGGTGGAAATGGCATGGCAAGCCGTTCCACAGGACTACATCCAGCATCTCTACGATCGTCTTCATGGGAGAATAGCAGCCTGCATTGCTGCGAAAGGTGGATATACACTGTACTAGTGTCGACATTGTGCATGCTCTGTTGCCTGTGTCTATGTGCCTGTGGTTCTGTCAGTGTGATCATGTGATGTATCTGACCCCAGGAATGTGTCAATAAAGTTTCCCCTTCCTGGGACAATGAATTCACGGTGTTCTTATTTCAATTTCCAGGAGTGTACATGCCCTCCAAGTAAGGTGGCGTATGGCCATCACATTGAACGGTAATTATGTTGAAAAATTGGGTCTTGTAGACATAGGAGTGGGGAATAATATGGTGTATCAGAATCCTAAGAGAAAAAACCAACCAACTTTCAGAAAATAATGTGTTGCTTTATTTATTGAACTTATTTAGTAGTAGAGCGTGAACTTGCTCCGCCGTATCACGGCATTTCCCGTCGTTCATATCTCTTAGACTAGACTTTTGCGACGTGTAGGGCAAAAGTCGCCGTCGGTTTGAAGGGAGTAACGGACTGGGTGAAGCTATTGATGTTGAAATATGTGAAAATCTGAAGTGGCGATATCTCAATTGTCGAACAATTTTCCGCAGGTATTTCTAAGTATTTTGAATGTTAGGAAACACAGGACACAATTTAGTTGCTACTTGGGTTTCAGAATTGTTTCTGAGAATCGTGAAAGTCAATGCTGACGCCTTCTCTGGGCTTTCTTTATCGTCATTAGGTGGAAAGAAAAGAAGTCATGCCCATGACTGTAATTAGTGACGAGGGAAGGGGTTCGTGTGCTAACATGGAGGCAAAACAGCGGTCAACCGTGGTGAGTCACACCGCCTCGCCCAAGCAACCAAATAAAGTGCAGTGGCGTCTTCCAGCAAAAGACGGGAGCTGTTAAGAAGAGGAGACACGGCCTCTTGACTACGAATATTTCACAAGTTTTTTCCACGGAATAATTCGGCCACGCTTTCCCTGGCAACCACGAGAATTATAACGTTAGTTAATGTGGGACGTCTTTGAAAATACTCCCGTCAGCCCAGATTTCGCTCAAAGTGATTTTCACGATTTCGTGCACGTGCAAAACTTAGCTCGGTTCCCAACGGTTTGGGTCCGACGAAAAACTGTAAGATGCGTTCATGGGCTTGCTGCGATCTCAGATGGCAGAATTCTGCGTTGACTGTAGTGTGATAGAGTCGCCACTATTGGTATGCTGACCTGGGCAGCCACTGCAAACACATGTGTTCACCATCCGATACACGGGTTGGCGGCAGCACAATCTCCGATGTGAGGAACTTGTTGTGGCGGCTGCCGTGTGTAATTGATCTGGGAGATGTTTTTTTTTTTTACCGTATTTGTCGATACCGAATTGTAAATGTTTTCTTGTATTTTTTGTCAGAATTTATTATAATTTGCCTTATTATACGTTAATTCACTTATATTTTTGAGAGTGAAAGCATATTGATTACTATTAGTAAATGTATTGAAGAATAGGAAAGAGACTGATTACAAGTGGAAACTTGTGTGTTGTGTAAAACATCTTTGACGTTGGAGTCGTCTTTGACTGTACTCAGTCGGCAGTTAACTCTTGGTGTGTGTTGACGGAAGAAGAGTGTGCAGGTCGCCGTCATAAATAATTTTGAATTATGTTACTTTTTTTATATAAACTATAAAAAGAAACTACATTTGAAGAAATGGTATTTGAAACACCAAAATGAGGCAAACACGTTGAACCAGGTCATTTCTGCAGCCGACAAAGATGCATTGTGGAATCATACTTCATTAGACAACTGAAGCCAAGACTAATATCGCCTTGTATACATCTAACGGAAAAGGTACTGTCACGAAATATGCCAAATTTAAGTAAATAAAAAATAGTGAGCATATTTTCAACTTTTGTCTCGTCCGGGAAAGCATATTTCACGTGGGAGACAGCACCGACACAAACAAGAAAGTTGAGAAGTTGCGATGGCCGGTGGCAGGAATCCAAAACGATCTGTAAATAACATTTTCAAATTAATAAAATTCTGAACTTCTCATTATGAAGTGGTTTCCTGTGCCTCCTACTTGCAATACCTTACCGACTATCACTACTCGCAGAACGCAGGCTGAGTGTCGTCTTCCTATTACTCAGTACTGATGCTCTCGATGTCTGCGACAGACGGGTCCCGACCAGTCGAGTCAGCGTCCACAGAGGGCGCTCAGCTGGTTTCGCCGGAAGTGTGGCGCTGCCCGGTGTTTCCATTGGCGCGCGGGTCAGCACCACCCTCTCGATGCCGCTTCGCGCCGCCGTGCAGTCGATGCTACAGGTCTACCTGGTATCTTGCTGCCGATTGGTGCCCGCATGGCGGCGGCCCACATCCTACTACACTGCCCAAATTTGGCTGCTTTGCGGCCATATCTTGACCTTCCTGACACGCTATCTCTGATCCTAGCGGAAAACACCGAAGGCTGACCTGGTGTTTGGGTCACTCGCGAAGATGTATTCCACTCTTCTGCGTGAGGTGGGTCACTTTAGCCTCCTTGACCGCCTGATGAAATGGTGGGGGGGGGGGGGGGGCATCGTCCGCCTGCTCTGGCCCAGGGGACGCACGGCGGCCCTTGCTCGGCAGTCTCGCCTGGTCCCTACCTTTCCCACCTTTTTATTTTCTTGATTCTTTTATGTGTAGCGCTTTAATGTTCCGAAAATTTCGTCAGTTTGTCAGTGCTGCTCGTTTTCCTGGGGTAACGGACGGTGAATTGGTGCTGGTGGGGTGCGCCTTCCACCACATACCACGCTATGCTCTGCGCACCTCCAACTCTACCCTGGACAAAGCGGCGCGCCCATGCTACGCCCCTCGCTTCCCTTCTGCTTATCTTTGATTTTGTCTCTGTCGTATCTTGCTTACAGTTGGGTTTCCCAGGATTTGTCTTTTGTATCCCTCTTCTGACGATTATTCCTGGTTAGATACACGTGGAGTGAAGGGACTGTTTACGTCGCAGTTTGATCCCTTTCGTTGCTACAACCAAGCAACCAATTTGCAGCAGTGCGAGCTCATCTTGCAACCACACATGTCTGCTCTCGCGATTGGACATTTCCGTGGTGAATAATGCCCACAAGCTCACCGCAGTGTTGACGACGAGAATGCAACCGGAAAACCTGAAACTCTTCCACTACACCGTGGAAAAATGAGTGTGTAATTGTGGGATCACGCGAGTCGCCGCCTTCACCGACAGCCATTCGGTAAGCAGTGAACTACGCTTCACGCGCGACCTTTCCCTGAGATACATCATCACGCCCATCTGGCATGAAGCCGTGCGGCTAGTTGTGGTTTCTTTAGGAGCGGTAAACACGCAGTTACTTAAGACCAATTTGTCTGTTCAGGAAGCGGGATTTCCGTTCGATAATTACGTCAGAAGCTACGACGCAGCAAAATCCAAAGCATTATCTTCGTGTATTCCTGAAGCAGTATCTTTACTGCTGCACCAAAAACGCCTGAATGCTAAATTTTGTAAGAAGTAATGAAATAGCCAGTCACTAAAAAACTGACTGACACCACTAGTTTGTGGAAACACTCCTACTCAGTTCTCTCGCATGGTATGTTGAAAAGTGTTATTGTTACCTATGTGAGACAACAGTTGTTAAAGGAGACCTATGCGTGAACAAAGTAAGCTGGTTAAAATCGATGTAGATTGCAGTGGTTATGTAAAGAAGAAGCTTGTGCGGGATGGACTAGTGTGGAGAGGTGCACCAAACCTGTCTCTGGACTGAACACAACAACAATAACGTGACGAAATGAAATACATTCTGACATCGGTCGCAATTGGTCACTGAAATGAAACCAATGGCGACAAATGAAAATCTGTGCCAGACCGGGACTCGAACCCGGCTTTCCCTACTCACGCTCGCGCATAAAGCGAGAAATTCGGGTTCCAGTCTCGATCAGGGACAAATTTTCACTTGCCGCCATTGAATTCACTTCAGTACCTAACTGCGACCGATCTCAGAATTTATTTCATTTGAAGAAGCTTGCACAGGATAGAGAAACATGGAGAGCTGCATCAAACCAGTCTCTGGACTGAAGAGACAACAACAATATGCATACGTATGGCTGCGGGATCAAGAATGGGTTATCTTTATAACCCTGCCACTACTATTGTAATTTAGTATGCTTTTACATAAATAACAGAAAAGCCCGTCTCTATGTTGCCGCGTATAACCATCTTACTGAAATGTAGTTTAGTTTCCAAATAATGTACACTCTGAGAGGATAGTCCTGTTTGTAGGAAAAGCTAATCAATAGGGCTACGCTTCTTACAGGATTTGACGGTGTGTTGTGTCTAATGGATAAGTAAATCAGACGATTCACTTCTTTTCCTAAGATCTTACCCAGCGGTTAGATAGAAACGCAGCATGAATAACATTATGCTGAAGCTAGGACAACTCAGTTTCAAGTTCATTTAATGGTTTACAACACGTACTGGTGGTCAGTAGCCTCTCCAGACAATGCAATAGTGAAGTTTTGGAAAAGCAGAAGTATGAATTTTGTCTACTTTGTTGCTACTGTTTAATTTGGTTCTTCAAATAAAAATTACCTTAAACAATGTTGGACTACACCCTGATACATTAAGTTTTTAAACGAGAAAAAAAACCGGTACACAACTTCGAGGAAGCTAAAAAAATTTGGCCAGGGGGAACTTTAGAAAATCACTTTCCATAATGAACAAACTTAAATACTTAGATACCAAAGCACACACTTTTTATACTGAAGTGTCACTTCAACAAAAGTTCTTTCTTACTGGAATTTACTTTCAAAAGCTATTACTCTTTGAACTAACTCTGTATAGTCATTTAACAGACTCTAATAACTTATTTTCACTCTGACTGAAGTTTACCTAAGCAAACTTTTACTATAACACTTTGAAATAGTTAATAAAACACAAAAACAATTTTTATATTACCTTGGCACTTCATACGTCTGTAAAGCAGAATACTCGGATTAATCAAACAGCAGAAAGGAACCCTATATAGGTGTATGATATAAAATGTATATGTGTATGAAATAAAAGGGTGAACCAGTTCCTTTAAAGTTCAAGAATGATTATTCACCAATAAAACACAGTTTAAATTAATGATTCAAGCTGTACAAAAGTAGAATACAAAAAAAGTGCTATCCGGTGGCTGTAGGCTTGGGTGTGGCGAACAATTACGATGGCTACACTACCCAAAGTACAGCATGGAATTATGTTGCTGTATGGGCTCAATTTCTCCTCTTGGCGTTGTTCTACACTCCTGGAAATTGAAATAAGAACACCGTGAATTCATTGTCCCAGGAAGGGGAAACTTTATTGACACATTCCTGGGGTCAGATACATCACATGATCACACTGACAGAACCACAGGCGCATAGACACAGGCAACAGAGCATGCACAATGTCGGCACTAGTACAGTGTATATCCACCTTTCGCAGCAATGCAGGCTGCTATTCTCCCATGGAGACGATCGTAGAGATGCTGGATGTAGTCCTGTGGAACGGCTTGCCATGCCATTTCCACCTGGCGCCTCAGTTGGACCAGCGTTCGTGCTGGACGTGCAGACCGCGTGAGACGACGCTTCATCCAGTCCCAAACATGCTCAATGGGGGACAGATCCGGAGTTCTTGCTGGCCAGGGTAGTTGACTTACACCTTCTAGAGCACGTTGGGTGGCACGGGATACATGCGGACGTGCATTGTCCTGTTGGAACAGCAAGTTCCCTTGCCGGTCTAGGAATGGTAGAACGATGGGTTCGATGACGGTTTGGATGTACCGTGCACTATTCAGTGTCCCCTCGACGATCACCAGTGGTGTACGGCCAGTGTAGGAGATCGCTCCTCACACCATGATGCCGGGTGTTGGCCCTGTGTGCCTCTTTCGTATGCAGTCCTGATTGTGGCGCTCACCTGCACGGCGCCAAACACGCATACGACCATCATTGGCATCAAGGCAGAAGCGACTCTCATCGCTGAAGACGACACGTCTCCATTCGTCCCTCCATTCACGCCTGTCGCGACACCACTGGAGGTGGGCTGCACGATGTTGGGGCGTGAGCGGAAGACGGCCTAACGGTGTGCGGGACCGTAGCCCAGCTTCATGGAGACGGTTGCGAATGGTCCTCGCCGATACCCTAGGAGCAACAGTGTCCCTAATTTGCTGGGAAGTGGCGGTGCGGTCCCCTACGGCACTGCGTAGGATCCTACGGTCTTGGCGTGCATCCGTGCGTCGCTGCGGTCCGGTCCCAGGTCGACGGGCACGTGCACCTTCCGCCGACCACTGGCGACAACATCGATGTACTGTGGAGACCTCACGCCCCACGTGTTGAGCAATTCGGCGGTACGTCCACCCGGCCTCCCGCATGCCCACTATACGCCCTCGCTCAAAGTCCGTCAACTGCACATACGGTTCACGTCCACGCTGTCGCGGCATGCTACCAGTGTTAAAGACTGCGATGGAGCTCCGTATGCCACGGCAAACTGGCTGACACTGACGGCGGCGGTGCACAAATGCTGCGCAGCTAGCGCCATTCGACGGCCAACACCGCGGTTCCTGGTGTGTCCGCTGTGCCGTGCGTGTGATCATTGCTTGTACAGCCCTCTCGCAGTGTCCGGAGCAAGTATGGTGGGTCTGACACACCGGTGTCAATGTGTTCTTTTTTCCATTTCCAGGAGTGTACTTTACGCACAGTAGCCCAACAGGCCGGCCGATGTGGCCGTGCGGTTCTAGGCGCTTCAGTCTGGAACCACGTGACCGCTACGGTCGCAGGTTCGAATCCTGCCTCGGGCATGGATGTGTGTGATGTCCTTAGGTTAGTTAGGTTTAAGTAGTTCTAAGTTCTAGGGGACTGATGACCTTAGAAGTTAAGTCCCATAGTGCTCAGAGCCATTTGAACAGTAGCCCAACAACTCGCAGGTATTCTGTAAGCCGTTTACAGTCTTCATCGGAGGCAATTTTGTGCAAATCTGCGGGTAAAGCTTCTCCTGCTCCAATAGGGTGTTGCCTTAAACACTGCTGCCTACAGACTGTATGACACTTCCAGCAATTGCTGTAGGTAGCGCGCCAATTCCCCTTCGCGACGTTCTCCACTCCTGAGGGCCACTTTCGTTTCAAACAAAAGCACACTGGCTTTCACACTTTTTAACTCCTCAATCCAATCACACAATTGGTCTGATAGTCCATATGCTCTTACTTTGTTCAATAAACGACTGTGGGGAACTGTATCGAACGCCTTGCGGAAGTCAAGAAACACGGCATCTACCTGTGAACCCGTGTCTATGGCCCTCTGAGTCTCGTGGACGAATAGCGCGAGCTGGGTTTCACATGACCGTCTTTTTCGAAACCCATGCTGATTCCTACAGAGTAGATTTCTAGTCTCCAGGAAAGTCATTATACTCGAACACAATACGTGTTCCAAAATTCTACAACTGATCGACGTTAGAGATATAGGTCTATAGTTCTGCACATCTGTTCGACGTCCCTTCTTGAAAACGGGGATGACCTGTGCCCTTTTCCAATCCTTTGGAACGCTACGCTCTTCTAGAGACCTACGGTACACCGCTGCAAGAAGGGGGGCAAGTTCCTTCGCGTACTCTGTGTAAAATTGAACTGGTATCCCATCAGGTCCAGAGGCCTTTCCTCTTTTGAGCGATTTTAATTGTTTCTCTATCCCTCTGTCGTCTATTTCGATATCTACCATTTTGTCATCTGTGCGACAATCTAGAGAAGGAACCACAGTGCAATCTTCCTCTGTGAAACAACTTTGGAAAAAGACATTTAGTATTTCGGCCTTTAGTCTGTCATCCTCTGTTTCAGTACCATTTTGGTCACAGAGTGTCTGGACATTTTGTTTTGATCCACCTACCGCTTTGACATAAGACCAAAATTTCTTAGGATTTTCTGCCAAGTCAGTACATAGAACTTTACTTTCGAATTCATTGAACGCCTCTCGCATAGCTCTCTTCACACTACATTTCGCTTCGCGTAATTTTTGTTTGTCTGCAAGGCTTTGGCTATGTTTATGTTTGCTGTGAAGTTCCCTTTGCTTCCGCCGCAGTTTTCTAACTCGGTTGTTGAACCACGGTGGCTCTTTTCCATCTCTTACGATCTTGCTTGGCACATACTCATCTAACGCATATTGTACGATGGTTTTGAACTTTGTCCACTGATCCTCAACACTATCAGTACTTGAGACAAAACTTTTGTGTTGAGCCAACAGGTACTCTGAAATCTGCTTTTTGTCACTTTTTCTAAACAGAAAAATCTTCCTACCCTTTTTAATATTCCTATTTACGGCTGAAATCATCGATGCCGTAACCGCTTTATGATCGCTGATTCCCTGTTCTGCGTTAACTTTTTCAAATAGTTCGGGTCTGTTTGTCACCAGAAGGTCTAATATGTTATCGCCACGAGTCGGTTCTCTGTTTAACTGCTCAAGGTAGTTTTCAGATAAAGCACTTAAAAAAATTTCACTGGATTCTTTGTCCCTGCCACCCGTTATGAACGTCTGAGTCTCCCAGTCTATATCCGGCAAATTAAAATCTCCACCCAGAACTATAACATGGTGGGGAAATCTACTCGAAATATTTTCCAAATTATCCTTCAGGTGCTCAGCCACAACAGCTGCTGAGCCAGGGGGCCTATAGAGACATCCAATTACCATGTCTGAGCCTGCTTTAACCGCGACCTTCACCCAAATCATTTCACATTTCGGATCTCCGTCAATTTCCTTCGATACTATTGCACTTCTTACCGCTATAAACACGCCTCCCCCTTCACTGTTCAGCCTGTCTCTGCGGTATACATTCCAATCTGAGTTTAGGATTTCGTTACCGTTTACGTCTGGTTTCAGCCAACTTTCTGTCCCTAGTACTATATGGGCGTTGTGATCGTTTATTAATGAGAGCAGTTCTGGAACCTTTCTATAGACGCTCCTGAAGTTTACTATTAGCACATTAATATTGTTATTCCCTGTTGCATTTTGCCTACTCCTATCTTGCCGCGTCTCAGGAGGCGTCTTGTCGGGCCTAGGGAGGGGATTCTCTAACCTAAAAAACCCCCATGTGCACTCCACACGTACTCCGCTACCCTTGTAGCCGCTTCCGGCGTGTAGTGCACGCCTGACCTATTCAGGGGGACCCTACATTTCTCCACCCGATAGCGGAGGTCGAGAAATTTGCACCCCAGATCTCCGCAGAATCGTCTGAGCCTCTGGTTTAAGCCTTCCACTCGGCTCCAAACCAGAGGACCGCGATCGGTTCTGGGAACGATACTACAAATAGTTAGCTCTGTATGTATAGTAATTCAAGGAACTGACTGGAATTCCTTCGTGAGCAGAAAAGCTGTAGAAAAACTCTTGAACGGTCAAAATAAATCAGAAAACAGTCACCCAGTCCGTGATTTTCCATAGACAGCGAAACAATCGTTGCATCCCGCCCTTCACCAAGAGCTGAAATACCATAAATATTTTAAGATCATTTGACTCAATTCTGAACGATATGCCATTCAGGGAGCCTCTTTGTCTTTATGGAATATTAACGCCGCTCCTGTTTTCAACTGAAGATAAATAGGAAGCGAGACTGTACGCTGATCCCTTGCCGTACTTTGACGAGTCCGACTCGTGGAAACAAATGCGGTCCAGACGTAACCATCAAGAGTGACACTCGTGGGAACGAAAATCGGGTCAAACATCTTGTGTGTCGGACATAGCTCTATTCAGTACGTACATTGTGCACAAAACAATACACAGTCAGACAAAGGTAACAAACGTCGTTTAACCAATAAACACAGCAGAGATAATGTTACAAAACGTCCAACTGCCGGACTACGAAAAGAGTGGAAAACGAATACTAGGCGAAACACCTCTTCGACTCCATGGGCAGTACTGGGCCTAATTCCAAAAGAGTAAGGATCCGACGCCTAAGAATAAAAGAATAAAAAGAAAACTAACAAGCATGTGCAAAGTTTGCATGAAACACAAAGTACGTGAGAATGCACCGAGTGTTACCTTGGCTTTATATCCGCAGAAATGCATTCGAAACTACCATACCGTGCAGGACTATCAACTTTTAGAGTTG
This sequence comes from Schistocerca cancellata, assembly GCF_023864275.1. Classification (NCBI taxonomy): domain Eukaryota; kingdom Metazoa; phylum Arthropoda; class Insecta; order Orthoptera; family Acrididae; genus Schistocerca; species Schistocerca cancellata. The sequence goes on from NC_064634.1 coordinate 15,257,332, forward strand.
TAGGTATTTTCTTATTAGAAATTCGTTCGATGGGAGCATTTATTCTTGTAGTTACATATTTCGTCTACAGTATCTACGGTTAGTCGTCGTGTTACAACATCCCTTCCAAAGAAGTCCCACCAGAAGACGCCCACGAATAATTTAATTTCTATGAAAATATTGTTTATGTGTAAGCATTTATTTTTATATTTTGAAGTATTGTTGGAAATATTACATTTCACATATATAAAGATAAAGCTCTCTGGTTCGATTCCCCGTCTGGCATGCAGTTTAAATTTACCAGGAAGTTCCAAATAAGCGTTCGTCACGCTGCAGGGTGAAAATTATTTCTAGAAGGTATGTTGTTTTTAACTTTCAGTATGGCGTGTTGTTAAGGTCTTCAGTCAGAATAGTGGTCTGATGTAGCTCCACGCCTACGCTATCCTGTGCGGGCCCCTTCGTCTCCAGATGACTTCTGCAATGCACCTTCATTTGGACCCGCTTACTGTACTCACCCACTCATGGCTTGGTCTTCCTCTACAATTTTTACCCCTCATTTCGCTCCATAAGGAAATAGACTACTTCTTGATGGCTCAAGATATCTCCTATCAACCGGTCCCTTCTCTCAGTAAGATTGTAATATTATTTTATTTTCTACCCAGTTCTATTCGGTATCTCATTATTAATTCGATCCGACCCACCAAGCCTTCAGCATTCTCGTGCAACACCACATTTCTGAACTTGTATTCTCTTCTTGTGTGAACTGCTTATTGCCCACGTTTCACTCATGTACAAAGCCGCACTCCAGATAAATATTTTCAGGAAAAATTGCTAGTATTTAAATTGATATCAGATGATAAGATGTTTCTTTTTTTTTTGGGTGGTTCTGATTTAACCAATCATTCAGCAGTTATCAGAGATGTACGTCGTATGTGAACTCTTTCGCGATACGTTGTCTGTTTGCTCACTACACACTGATGACAAAATATCACTTTCTGATGTTGTTGTGCATTCTACTTTTTTTCTTTGCTTTTCACGATACCTTTATAGGATCTCCGTAACTTCTCGGGTAGTCCCCTCAGTCACAGTTTGCATCACACGTCGCCATTTACATAAGCGCAGCTCCGACTACATCAACCGTTGTTATGTAAAGGCTGCTTGGGTACAACAAATAAAATGAAACGCTGACAAAGGGGGACTACACTTTTTTGCTATTTTTAATGCTTTGTTTTCCGGCCGGACAACAAGCCAGCTCTGTCAAGCGAGTGGGAGGGACGGGGTGGGGAGAGGTGAAGTGACGGGTGGAGAGGAGGGGAGAGGAGAGGAGGGAGGAAACGCGGTTGTCGACATTAGTCTAGGAAGTCCACTGACGTCACAGTAATGAGGGAGCTGCGTCTGAAAAACTCGTGCCCCGGCTAGAGGGCAGCCACGCTGACGTCGCTGCACGCTGCGTCGGCACAGCGTGAGGCAAAATGCCCTCACTCTAAGAGAAGTTAGACACTGCAGTTCGTGCCACTTATTTTTCTAACGTAATTTGGCTGTTTTCTATAGCCTGAAAGTGTCTTATTCTGGCAATAACTCTTCAGCAACTGTCCTCTTTGTTGTGTCGAAAACTGTTTGCCGTAATCCGCTAACGATTTCCAGACAGAATCATCTAATGATGTTGATGTCTTCAATTTTGTTTGTTAATACCAGTTTGATGGCCATATATGAAAAAATAAGCTCGCCCACCTGAAATTGTGGAACTGAACTAGCTGTACTTGTCAAGCTTTGGCTCTACAGTGCAAGAGGTTTGCTTCTCTGCCACTTACGGACGCGAATTTCAATTTGTTGTAGGCGTCAGGACGATATTGCAGCAGAGCCTCAGAGGTCAGGTGATGAGTCTTTAAAGACAGATTTATAACTGAAATTTTGAGCTCAAATCTTGTTTACATAAAAATTTACTATACCAAAATATTACTGTTAAAAATAGCATTAGTGACATTCGTTCTTGTATAGATGCAGCTCGTTCGATGTGCATATAGTCATATTGCTCAGCATTGTTTAACACTGAAATAGGAATGCTGGATGTGGCTGGAATATTATAATATATAATTATTGTCGACCAGATGTCTTTCTGTCAACCAGATGTCTCTCTGTTTAAAAGTCAGACTGAAATAATGGAACTACATACCATCAGGATGTTCCTCCCAGTAACGGTTATACATCTGCCTTGATTGATAGTATACTGCGAGAAAAGAAAATGCTTTGAATTACACCACTCCTGTACCCCAGTAAACAGCAACCAGTCAATAGCTATAAAAACTGGAGCCCAGAACTTGGCCAAATCTCAGGTAGCCTCGCAAAGGCGTTAATGTCTCGCAACCTACATTTTATTACACTAACAGCGGGTGAAAATTTTTACTCATTTGTGCAGATACCCTGCAACTCTTGGCACAGAGTGGTGTGTGTAAAATCACGTACAAGACCCGTGGAAAAGTCTGTATTCGTCAGTCAGGCGGAACTGTGTCAGTTTCGTTTTCTGAAGCTGAGAGAAGCTGGAGATTAAGAAATAAAGTTTCAACGTTTGCTTATCATCTTTCAACAGAAAACCATTAATATAATGTAGGCTGTGAATCTATACGAGAAAGGAATAATAGAGAAGTGTGAAGGCGGTTCGAAGAACCCTTTGACAGGCACTTGAATGTGATTTGCAGAGTATCCATGTAGATGTAGATATATTAAAATAGCAGAAAGGTGACCTGCAGGAGACCAACAAGCAGATGACACAGAATGTCAGTTTAGTATTAAATGATCAAACTCAGTTTCCTTTGACTTTTCTGTTAAATTATGTTTTAGATACAAATAATCGATTAAAATTGTAAATTCAACTTTGTTTTTCATAGGCTGTTAAATGTATCTCCACATAAAAACGTTGTTTCTTCTTTTTAACTAATGTAACTATTTCCGTGTGATGGCAAAAATGTAATACCTTTTTATTGTTAACTCTCTACATGTCATCTTCTATATCTTTTGTATCTTCTGTGTAAATATTATTTGTGCAAGTCGCACATTTTATCTGTCTTAGACGTTCAATTGGCCTAAGAGGCAGAAAACCAGTTCGTGGCTAACTAAATATAATTTTGAGAACATTAGGACGTGTTTATTATTTAATATTGCTATCATGCGTTCTGCCAGGCACCGACTCAGAATTTAGTTAATGTTCTAGAATGAGATTACATCAGGTAGAGGCTTCGATAAAATTTTCTGTAATGTAGTTACCTCACGGCAAATAAAGAATAGTTATAGTAACAAGAAGCTCTGCCATAGATAACATTTGTACAGACCAATGTGCACTGCACTATCATAGTGTTAATGCTATATTTGACTCCATAGCATGAAGATCAGCCGCTGACATGTAATATCGCTACAAATTACTTCAGTAATACAACCATCACCCTCAGTATTCCAGAAGAAGTAACGTCCACCATAAAAATTTTAAAATAAAAAAAAATCTGATGATGTGACAAAACATCAACAAAGTTAACTAAATAGTATGTTTCTGTGTTTCGTTACATGTTATTTGTGTAACCCGTCGTTTATCAGTGGAACATTTCCTAAGTGGTTGACATTTGCTGTAGTTAAGTCTCTGTATATGAAAGGAGGTAAAGAAATACCGTCAAATATCCGGCCTAGTTTACTTTTACTAGTGTGTGTGAAAATTTTAGGCTGACAACAAGTAACATAGTGCCACAGTAACAGTCTGGATCTCTAAAAGTTTTCGATATTCAGTAGGTTAACTAGACATACAGTGAGAATGTATTTCATTAGACAATAAATTACAGGCTACTGGTGTATTTTATGATCTGTCAAAGATATTTGTGTGATCACAACATCCTTATATTTCTGAAGGGAACCAATGTTCTCGTTAGGAAAGGGCATATATTGAGCTACCTGGTATCCTGCAACTGGAAACTAACTACATTTGCTGTCCCATAAGGTTCCGTGTAGGGCCCTTAGTTTCCCTTGAGAGTGCGGTGCAGTGGAGTAAGTAAGAGGTTTGTGTTAATGGAGTCGGTGAACCGTTAAGCGGCAGTGTGGCACATCTAGGAGCGGTACGGATAACGGTCAAATCGCAAAGGTTAAACGTCGAACGACTCCTGAAAGTCATGGCTGGTAAAAATTACACAGGGAATAATAGATATGTAAGGCACAAACTGCAGGACGCATTCCTCACACATAGACGAAGAAATTATGTTTTATGAACATGGGTCTGCAAACGCTTTGTTTGCGTGTTACAATTCATGTTCTGCAGCTCATCAATCATGGGAAACACACAAGAACAGAACGTTAGAATCATGGAGAGCATGCACTCTTGGTGACGTCTACTTACGTTGTGCACCACCAGTGTTTTGTTTTACACGTCCCTGTCGCCATGAGACGTACGTCATTGCTTGTTGGGCCGGCATTGCCGTTGACTGGTAGGACCTCTCTTTCTTCCATCCATTCTCAACAGACAAAGTTATCACAATTTCGTAGAGAAAGTTCTACCTGCAGATGTGCAGTGAATGTTCTACCTACAGATGTGCCATTAGCAATGTGACAAAACCTGTACCTCATGCACGATGGAATACCTTCTCATTTTAGTGTTATGTCCGTCCGCTTCTAAATAACAGATTCGGTGACAGATGGATAGGTTGAGATGGACCAACTGCGTGGCCTCCACTATCTCAGGGCCTAAATCCACTCGACTTCTGTTTGTGGAGGCATCTGAAAGCTCTTGTGTTTGGGAATCCAGTACAAGATATTCGTGTCTCCGGGCCCGTATTATTGAAGGCTGCGAAATGATACGCAGTACTCCAGGGATACATCAGTGCATCCGAGATTCACTGCAACGGCGGACTGATGCGTGCATCAATGCCTACAGAGGTCACACGGAACATCTCTTGTGAGAAAGAGTTGCATGTGGTGTGCTGGTGCATTCTGGTCGTGTGTGTTTCACATGATTAATGAGTTGGAGAAAATGAGTTGTAACGTGGAAGAAAACCGTTTCCACACCCATGTTCACATGAAATATTTTCTTTTTCTTCTTGTGAAGAATGCGTCCTGCAATTTGTGCCGTACATTTATGTTACGTCCTGTAAGCGATTGTTCACCAACTTTTATACAAGGGAAACGAAAGTGTACGGGGCTTTCTTTGTGCTTTTATTGATACCTTCCAATTTCGTTGCAGACAAAGACAACTTCACGAGTGAAATGCTAGATATAGACCAGAATAGTGGGCTGACGTTCGGTGCTTCTTTACGTGAGGATGACGACGACGATAATAAGGCTGCCCATTCACCACAGTCACATTCGTTGAACAGCTTCATTGGTACAGTAGGGCAGAGATGTAAAACCGAGAGAGTAAGTAGTGGTGTTGGTGTTGGTGTTGGTGTTGGTGGTGGTGGTGGTGGTGGTGGTGGTGCTGATGACGATTATGATGATTATGCTGATGATGAAGCCTGCTGTGGAGTGAGTGACAAATAGCCGGATCGCACGAATGTATAAGAGAAGTACGTTCGTAAGTTCATAACCGCATACTATCGTAATTATGGCCAAAGTTTCGCGCGGGATCGATTTTTGGGGCTTACATCCCTCAAGCGTGCTATTTTCTCCTCGATATAAGGCGTCAGGGTGGTTATGTTTCCTTGTTAGACGTCAGGTGTCTCGTAGGTGTAGGTCTTCGAGGTTGGTGTTCTGGCTAATGCCTTTCTCGGTAGTTTCCTAGCACCATGTAATCAGAACAGGGAACATAAAACAGGCGCCAAAGAGGTCGCCACAGCCGCTCCAAAATATTTTGTCTTTTCTAGACAAGATGAATGGCCACTTTGTTAAAAAAATAATAAATTATGCTAAAAGAAAGTGACAACGGCCGACCGGTGTGGCCGTGCGGTTCTAAGCGCTTCAGTCTGGAACCGCAACCGCTAGGTCGCAGGTTCGAATCCTGCCTAGGGCATGGATGTGTGTGATGTCCTTAGGTTGGTTAGGTTTAAGTGGTTCTAAGTTCTAGGGGACTGGTGACCACAGCTGTTAAGTCCCATAGTGCTCAGAGCCATTTGAACCAAACTTACAACGGTTAGACCAAGTAAAGTTCCGTAGCCAGAGGCAAAATTCCAAGTGTCACGTAGGTAATTCGGCCAAAACTCTGGCAATTCGACAGAAATTAATATTTAGTTGATCAGCTGCTACAAAAGATCAAAACTTCTGGCTAAAGGACCTTTGTTGTACGGAAGTTCAGTCGTGGAGGGATTGGGCTGGCAGTCAACGCCGAATGGCTATCGTCGTTGCTGCAATTAGACACAAGTGTTTAATTACACAGACATGACGCAGGCACAAGTTTCCTGAGAGACTTGGTCATTAAGTGCCGACGTGACTTGCAGTATTGATAACATTAATGAATATACAGGTCTTCCATCGAAACACTTTACAGTTTGGAAGGAATTCCCCATTTCGTAGTTCTCCCTGTGGGTTTCCTCCTGTAATTACCATGTGCCATGTACACGCAATTGAAGCGCTTCTATTTTGGCGATCATTCACTCAAGTCTTTAGCATCACAGGACAGAGAAAGTATACAGAACAGACGGTATACACTATGTGGTCAAACGTATCCGGACTCCGTCCACAAAAACATGCGTCTTTCATATTAGTGTCCGCCGCTCGTGGTCTCGCGGTAGCGTTCTCGCTTCCCGAGCACGGGGTCCCGGGTTCGATTCCCGGCGGGGTCAGGGATTTTCACCTGCCTCGAGATGACTGGGTGTTTGTGTTGTCCTCATCATTTCATCATCATCCAGGAAAGTGGCGAAATTGGGCTGAGCAAAGATTGGATAATTGTACGGGCGCTGATAACCACGCAGTTGAGCGCCCCACAAACCAAACATCATCATCATCATCACTTTCATATTAGATGCATTTTGCTGCCACCTATTGCCACGTACTCCATATCAGCGACCTGAGTAGTCATTAGACACCGTGACAGAGCAGAATGGGACTTCGAACGTGGTTAGGTGATTGGGTGTCACTTGCGTCATACGTCTGTAAGCGTGATTTCCACACTCATAAACATCCCTAGGTCCACTGTTTCCGACGTGATAGTGAAGTGGAAACGTGAAGGGACATGTACAGCACAAAAGCGTACAGGCCGACCTCGTCTGTTGACTGACAGAGACCGCCGACAGTAGAAGAGGGTCGTAGTGTGTAATAGGCAGACATCTATGCAGACCATCACACAGGAATTCCGAACTGCATCGGGGTCCATTGCAAGTACTATGACAGTTAGGCGGAAGGCGAGGAAACTTGGATTTCATGGTCGAGCGGCTGCTCATAAGCCACAGATCACGCCGGTAAATGCCAAACGACGCCTCGCTTGGTGTAAGGAGCATAAACATTGGACGACTGAACAGTGGAAAACCGTTGTGTAGAGTGACGAATCAGGGTGCACAATGTGGCGATCCGATGGCAGGGTGTGGGTATGGCGAATGCCCGGTGAACGTCATCTGCCAGCGTGTGTAGTGCCAACAGTAAAATTCGGAGGCGGTGGTGTTATGGTGTGGTCGTGTTTTTCATGGATGGGGCTTGTACCCGTTGTTGTTTTGCGTGGCACTATCAAAGTGCAGGCCTACATTGATGTTTTAAGCCCCTTCTTGCTTCCCATTGTTGAAGAGCAATTCGGGGATGGCGATTGCATCTTTCAACACGATCGAGCACCCCTTCATAATGCACGGTCTGTGGCGGAGTGGTTACACGACAATAACATCCCTGTAATGGACTGGCCTGCACAGGGTCCCGACCTGAATCCTATAGAACACCTTTGGGATGTTTTGGAACGCCGAGTTCGTGCCAGGCCTCACCGACCGACATCAATTCGTCTCCTCAGTGTAGCAATCCGTGAAGAATGGGCTGTCGTTCCGCAAGAAACCTTCCAGCCCTGACTGAACGTACGCCTGCGAGACTGGAAGCTTCATCAAGGCTAAGAGTGGGCCAACACCGTATTGAATTCCAGGTTTACCGATGGAGGGCGCCACGAACTTGTAAGTAATTTTCAGCCAGGTGTTCGGATACTTTTGATCAGATAGTATAGCGTTGCGGACAGTCGTTATGAAATGTTTGCGATAAATAACTGTTACTCGCCGCCATTTGTCAGTCGTATCGCTTAAACGGTAATAACTGGCTTAAAGCGAAACAGGAGCGAGCTCATTTCGTTATGGCAGCAATTATACCTTCGACCGGAGCTTCCAGGAGTGTCACTCTATGCGCAAGTTAGCAGTGTTACTTCTTCGCACCATGCAGTTCAATTTACCTGCAAGTAGCAAATCTCATGCTTGATGGTATTTGTTTTATCTAATGTTGTTGTCTTCAGTCCTGAGATTGGTTTGATGCAGCTCTCCATGCTACTCTATCCTGTGCAAGCTTCTTCATCTCCCAGTACTTACTGCAACTGAATCTGCTTAGTGTATTCATCTCTTGGTCTCCCTTTACGATTTTTACCCTCCACGCTGCCCTCCAATGCTAAATTTGTGATCCCTTGATGCCTCAGAACATGTCCTACCAACCGATCCCTTCTTCTTGTCACGTTGTACCACAAACTAGTCTTCTCCCCAATTCTATTCAATACCTCATTAGTTATGTGACTTACCCATCTAATCATCAGCATTCTTCTGTAGCACCACATTTCGAAAGCTTCTATTCTCTTCCTGTCCAAACTATTTATCGTCCATGTTTCACTTCCATACAAGGCTACACTCCATACAAATACTTTCAGAAATGACTTCCTGACACTTAAATCTATACTCGATGTTAACAACTTTCTCTTCTTCACAAATGCTTTCCTTGCCATTGCCAGTCTACATTTTATCTCCTCTCTACTTCGACAATCATCAGTTATTTTGCTCCCCAAATAGCAAAACTCCTTTACTACTTTAAGTGTATCATTTCCTAATATAATTCCCTCAGCATCGCCCGACTTAATTCGACGACATTCCGTTATCCTCGTTTTGCTTTTGTTGATGTTCATCTTATATCCTCCTTTCAATCAAGACACTATCCATTCCATTCAACTGCTCTTCCAAGTCCTTTGCTGTCTCTGACAGAATTACAATGTCATCGGCGAACCTCAAAGTTATTATTTCTTCTCCATGGACTTTAATACCTACTCCGAATTTTCCTTTTGTTTCCTTTACTGCTTGCTCAATATACAGATTGAATAACATCGGGGCAGGCTACAACCTAGTCTCACTTCCTTTCCAACCGCTGCTTCCCTTTCATGTCCCTCCACTCTTATAACTGCCATTTGGTTGCTATAGCAATTGTAAATAGCGTTTCGCTCTCTGTATTTTTCCCCTGCCACCTTCAGAATTTGAAAGAGAATATTCCAGTAAACATTGTCAAAAACTTTATCTAAGTCCACAAATGCTAGAAATGGAGGTTTGCCTTTCCTTAATCTTTCTTCTAAGATAAGTTGTAAGGTCAGTATTGCCTCACGTGTTCCAGTATTTCTACGGAATCCAAACTGATCTTCCCCGTGGTCGGCGTCTACTAGTTTTTCCATTCGTCTGTAAAGAATTCGCATTAGTATTTTGCAGCTGTGACTTATTAAACTGAAAGTTCGGTAGTTTTCACATCTGTCAACACCTGCTTTCTTTGGGATTGGAATTATTATATTCTTCTTGAAGTCTGAGGGTATTTCGTCTATCTCGTACATCTTGCTCACCAGATGGGAGAGTTTTGTCAGGACTGGCTTTCCCAAGGCTGTCAGTAGTTCTAATGGAATGTTGTCTACTCCAGGGGCCTTGTTTCGACTCAGGGCTTTCAGTGCTCTGTCAAACTCTTCACGGAGTATCGTATCTCCCATTTCATCTTCATCTACATCCTCTTCCATTTCCATAATATTGTCCGCAAGTACATCGCCCTTGTATAGGCCCTCTATATACTCCTTCCATCATTCTGCTTTCCCTTCTTTGCTTAGAACTGGGTTTCCATCTGAGCTGTTGATATTCATACAAGTGGTTCTCTTTTCTGCAAAGGTCTCTTTAATTTTCCTGTAGGCTGTATCTATCTTACCCCTAGTGAGATAAGCCTCTACATCCTTACATTTGTCCTCTAGCCATCCCTGCTTAGCCATTTTGCACTTCCTGTCGATCTCATTTTTGAGACGTTTGTATTCCCTTTTGCCTGCTTCATTTACTGCGTTTTTATATTTTCTACTATCATCAATTAAATTTAATATTTCTTCTGTTACCCAAGGATTTCTACTAGCCCTCGTCTTTGTACCTACTTGATCGTCTGCTGCCTTCACTACTTCATCCCTCAGAGCTTCCCATTCTTCTTCTACTGTATTTCTTTCCCCCTTTCCTGTCAATTGTTCCCTTATGCTCTCCCTGAAACTCTGTACAACCTCTGGTTTATTCAGTTTATCCGAGTCCCATCTCCTTAAATTCCCACCTTTTTGCAGTTTCTTCAGTTTTAATCTACAGTTCATAACCAATAGATTGTGGTCAGAGTCCACATCTGCCCCTGGAAATGTCTTACAATTTAAAACCTGGTTCCTAAATCTCTGTCTTACCATTATATAATCTATCTGATACCTTCTAGTATCTCCAGGATTCTTCTATGTATACAACCTTCTTTTATGATTCTTGAACCAAGTGTTAGCTATGATTAAGTTATGCTCTGTGCAAAATTCTACCAGACGGCTTCCTCTTTCATTTCTCTCCCCCAATCCATATTCACCTACTATGTTTCCTTCTCTCTCTTTTCCTACTCTCGAATTCCAATCACCCATCACTATTAAATTTTCGTCTCCCTTCACTACCTGAATAATTTCGTGTATCTCATCATACATTTCATCAATTTCTTCATTATCTGCAGATCTAGTAGGCATATAGACTTGTACTACTGTCGTAGGTGTGGGCTTCGTGTCTATCTTGGCCACAACAACGCGTTCACTGTGCTGTTTGTAGTAGCTTACCCGCATTCCTATTGTTTTATTCATTATTAAACCTACTTCTGCATTACCCCTACTTGATTTTGTATTTACAACCCTGTATTCACCTGACCAAAAGTCTTGTTCCTCCTGCCACCGAACTTCACTAATTCCCACTATATCCAACTTTAACCTATCCATTTCACCTTTTAAATTTTCTAACCTACCTGCCCGATTAAGGGATCTGACACTCCATGCTCCGATCCGTAGAACGCCAGTTTTCTTTCTCCTGATAATGACGTCCTCTTGAGTAGTCCCCGCCCGGAGATCCGAATGGGGGACTATTTTACCTCCGGAATATTTTACCCGAGAGGACGCCATCATCATTTAACCATACAGTAAAGCTGCATGCCCTCGGGAAAAATTACGGCCGTAGTTTCCCCTTGCTTTCAGCCGTTCGCAGTACCAGCACAGCAAGGCCATTTTGGTAAGTGTTACAAGGCCAGATCAGTCAATCATCCAGACTGTTGCCCTTGCAACTACTGAAAAGGCTGCTGCCCCTCTTCAGGAACCACACGTTTGTCTGGCCTCTCAACAGATACCCCTCCGTTGTGGTTGCACCTACGGTACGGCCATCTGTATCGCTGAGGCACGCAAGCCTCCCCACCAACGGCAAGGTCCATGGTTCATGGGAGTAGTTTTATTATTATAGCTATAATTTATAGGTATAGTGAAAGAAATTCGGGTGATTTATTATTCTTAAAAAGTACCGGAAATAAGTTTAATGGGTTCCATATGTACATACCGTAGTGAGTTACTATGATATTATACAGTATTTAATAAACTCCAGAAAATCTTGCAGATTTACCTGGTATAAACAGAGGCATGCTCAGGGCTGTTATCATGGCGAGAGTCGAAAAGTAATTACAAGGGGGGAAAGCTGAATTTCTGAGGCACGTGTACGAATAGTTCATTTCACAACGTGATGTCTTTCACACTTGGCGGAACTTTATGACTGTGTGAAGGATTTTTAATTGTAGAGACGAGCGCCAAAGGTGAAGGTCAAGTGCCGCTTGCGAAACTTCATCTGTTCTTCCGCAGGGACCAGAACGTAAGACGTTCTGTCATCTTCACGCATAGCGCCTGAAAGGAGGATATTCTCGTGTGTCCTCGGAGTCTTTCGGGACGGCATACATGAATAAAATGTTTTCGATTTTCAAGCCGCGTCCATTCGAATAAAATCCTCGAGCTCTCTATGACCATCTCCGCCATCGTCGTGAGGAGTTCACTGGCTGCCGGGGCTGCTACGGTTTCTCGCTTGTATAGGCATGATGACGTCATCAGCAGCCTGCAGTCAGTAACTCCTGACATCGATGGTGGAGATGGTCATCGAAAACTCTAGGATTTTATTCTGAAGCGACTTGAAAACCGAGAACGTTTTATTCAGGATATTCTCAGTCATTAAGATTTCTTGATGAAATTCTCGATCGAGTGCCTGAAGCCAATACGTGTTTCTTCAACGAAAATATTGAAATTTTACTTCCGACATCACTGTCTTTCATACTCGAGACGGTTCCAGAAGGTTTATAGCCACTGCCAGCTCTCGACGTCTGGCGAGAACTCCAGCTGGACAGCTTTGGATCGTCTTCCTGCCCTCCTCCCTCCAGGACCACGTGACGACCACCGACACCACCACCACCACCACCACCACCACCACCACCACTACTACCACTACCACCACCTCCACCACCACCACCACCACCACCACTACTACCACTACCACCACCACCACCACCACCACACGCACACCATCAGTACTGCGTGACGAGATGAGCGTAAGACTTCTGCGTGAATTAAATGCATCTGAAACCTGCATCTGCAAACAAGGTGCGCACCTTACTTACCGAAGTCAAGGTTCCCCTAGCTACGCCGCTTCTGAAGGACGTATGTATCGCGACGTACTTTATTTTCATAAAATATAATTCAGATTAATATGTTTTCTCTAACGTATTGTCTCTGATAAAAATGGTGCTACATTTTATGCGGTCAATATTTTATGGTACTGGTGTTCAACTGTTTCCCTCTGCACATAGGATAGCTAAAATGTGACTGGCTGGCATATCGAGACTTTGTGATCTAAACAACAAAGAACGGTGCATCTTTGTCAACAGTGGATATTTCCATCATCTTCTGTGAAGAGCAATTCTCACATTGACGAACTAGGATAACTTGTTTGGAGACAGAAATTTTTTTGGAGCAGGTTTATTGTAACCAACCTTTGCTTCTGTCACTTTGTAACCACCCATTTCACTTCCCGTTAGTGAGGAGTTAAACAAACCGTGTGCCTTGTTGATGCCTAGGAATCCTGCATACTCGATCCGCTACAGAAACAATCAAACAACTCTTCTTTATGAGTTTTACTACAACAAGAAAAGTACAAATACTTAACTTTGATCTGAGAACTCTTGTAGTCCTTTATACAAGATGATACACAAGTGCAATTACACAGATGTTGCAGTGTAACGACGTATAGGTTTGTTTATAAATGGTTTTCTTTCGACATATGACCATGTGCAGACTTCGTCACCTACGTCAGTTACAACCCACTTCAAAATGATTTATATTCTTTTTAAATTGTCACAGAATGGTTCTTGAACGAAACTGTAAAACATCAGTTGAGTCGTATGCAAAGAATTTCGTCACTTGGGACAATTGGTTTGCGTAAACTTTTCAATTTAAATTTCGTTTGTTTCTCCTCAGAACTTACATTGACACACTTTATCTTGACTTAATCGATATCAGAATCACACATTGACTAAACCTTTTAGATTCAAAGTTGCGATGACCACTGTCAAAATTCAATAATCTTGTCAAATATACTATTAATCAGTTCACATAATTCTCCATAAATAAGTCCTCAGAACACGTGTTTCAACTTCAGTAGTATCCACTATTTTATTAACTTCCTACATACAGACGTTCTGAACCTGAGGCTTAACAGAATAGGACTGACTTTTCAATAAGATTAAGCTCTATATGACGTCATTGTTATACAAAAAGAGTACAAAATTTCATTTTCAATTTTTAGAAGCACGACGCAACAACTCGGTTCCAGGATCTTCTGTTGCTCCTCGGCTGTCGACCCGCGACGTATAGCGGCCAGCAATTTCCTCTCTGGTCGCGGCAACGAAGATGCTGTCTCCGTTCGTTGCGCCGCCCTCTCCGTACATGAAACATACAAAAAATACAAATTTTAGATAATTCACAGCGATTACAAAATTATTACAGAAATACATAAACAAAACTAAATTAAACTTATATTCACCTGCAAACTGGGCTGACACGGGTGGATGGGTGACGCTTCAATTTCGCGTCCCACTACAATGTGTCGCAAGAAAAGGGCGACGTACAAAATAATCAGTCTTCCTCAGAACAGACAAACACGAGTTAACACTTCTGGTCCTAGCGACCGCTTCTAACAAAAGTCTGTCAACTGAACTGCAGTGACTGCTGATCTCTAACTGTGCTACGTCGAGATTGCTAATGATAGAGGCTACGACGCTTCGGCCAACACAGTGGCTGACGTTGAAGCTGCTATGGAAGAGCGTGCCCCCAGCCGGGCCCGGCGCTTATGTCCCCTCCACACAGGGGCCGCTGCTGGCGCGTTGTCGTCCTGGGGGGAGGTCCGTTCAGCGTGCGGTTGGCTGACCTCTTCTCACGGCCTTATCTTCTGTCGTTCCCGACCGGCGTGCCGGCGTTGACTTTATGCCGTAACACACCTAAAGTTTCCTTTTGCGCAGGAAAAGCATCTAATACAAAGAATAAATGAAATCCATGAAAGCCGGCCGGTGTGGCCGTGCGGTTAAAGTCGCTTCAGTCTGGAACCGCGTGACCGCTACGGTCGCAGGTTCGAATCCTTCCTCGGGCATGGATGTGTGTGATGTGCTTAGGTTAGTTAGGTTTAATTAGTTCTAAGTTCTAGGCGACTGATGACCTCAGAAGTTAAGTCGCATAGTGCTCAGAGCCATTTGAAATCCATGAAATGTAGGTGCAGTTACAACCGGATCGCCAATGCTCTGTGCTTGCAGCAATGACGACAAGAAGTAAAAAGCCGGTTAATGTTAAGTAAATATAAAATTCGGCTGGATGGAGTTACAGTAGTTAGTTCAATTTGAAAATGTTGTAAGTTTAGTGAATGAATTAAAGAAATTAACGGTTGCCAGCTCACTACGTAGGCAAAATTACTGTCATTATAATCATTGTTGGTTAATGGTGAAAAACGTACGGAAGAATGCTTGGTTTTGTTCCAGAGCAGAACAAAATTAGTAAACATTGCCCTAGCGTGTTTTCAGGCGGATGTATCACAGTTTACGAAAATCTTTCAATTAGCTAGCAGCTTATGGGTATCAATTAGTAATAACTGAAGAACAACAAAATCTCATCACTATTAAACAGTTACGTAAATGCAAAATTTCGTGACGTCATTCACTGTAATGCTTAGTGTCTTTAATTTTACTCAGAAAGTTATTTATGTTTGCTCATTACTAAATTCTGTAATTTAGCTTAAAATTTATTGTAATGATTTAGCGTCATTCAGAAATGTTCAAATGTGTGTGAAATCTTATGGGACTTAACTGCTAGGGTCATCAGTCCCTAAGCTTACACACTACTTAACCTAAATTATCCTAAGGACAAACACACTCACCCATGCCCGAGGGAGGACTCGAACCGCACAGCCGCGCAGTCCATGACAGCAGCGCCTAAGACCGGTCGGCTAATCCCGCGCGGCTAGCGTCATTCAATGACCTCTTTCTTATGAGTTACAGTTGCGCAAATTCAAAATTTCGATTGTAAAAGAAGTCAACTCAAAAAACTTCCATCACAACATAATAACTCTACATACAACAACGAAAACATACACACAAATTCTACCCAAGATTAGTCAACCTTACAAACACATAAGTAAATAAATAAACAAATAAAGACATCTGTTGGAGAAATAATTAAAACACAACATAAATTCAGAAACATATAAAGAGTACATAGAAAATCTAATTATAGAAACAGAAAGTATATGGACAAGGGAAGACAGAAGAGAAAGCAGCAGGGTCAAAATTGGATTAGCTAGAGAATTAGGAAAAAAATAGAAATCCGTAATATAGTAACCAACATGAAAACACAACACAAAAACAACACAATCACGAGAGCTGCAACACTGAGAAAACGTAGGAAAACAAAATGAAAATGTTATCATTTCAAAGGAGAACACAGCAGCACTTAAAAGAATAATACGCCGAAATAACACAAGAACTCATCTCACAAAATAACTTTGCAAAATTAAAATCAGACACAACAAACAGATTCTAGACAAAAGTTAAAAAATCTGAAAAATATAGACGTCATACTGGATAACATGGATACAAGAAAGCTGACGCAGATTAATCCCACTGAACCTCTCCTCCAAAGCCAGCCGAAGTTCCACAAACTTAATCTTCCTGTGAGGCCACTACTGGATTTCAGAAAATATACCACTTACAAGCTTGCAGCATACATGTTAAAATTACTGTCTGCGGATTTCAAAGTGCAAGAAGACAAGACCATTAAAAACGGTACACAGCTAATACAACAAATAAAAAATATATAAATCCCAAACACAGCAACACTCCTTTCATATTTATTCCAACAAACCAGTACTAGAAAAAATAGAAATCACAGATAAGATCTTGAAAACAAATAGGCAACTCCGTCATCAACAGATTAATGAAATACATGAATATAGATCATAACAGAATAAAATCACTACCAATTCAATAACGAATTTCCTGTAGTAGGAGACAGATTACCAGCGGGGTTCCTAGTTTCAGGAGCCTTGGCAAATATTTTTATGAACCATACTGAACAGGTCATTTTCACAGAAATAGAAGCAAAAAAATACAGCATATTATATTCGTTCAGGTATATGGATGACACACTCTTCTTAACAGATTAACCACAAAGAAAAATTGGGAAACTACAGACAGACATAAAAAAGTTACATAAAAATACAAAATTCACAATTATAGTAGAACAGAATAACCAAATTAGCTTTCTGGATATGACAATCAAAAACAAAAACAATACGCGTATTTTTGAAATTTACTGTAAACCCACAGCAAGTGACATTATCATTCCCCAATCCTGGGACTTTTCACACTCACAAAAACAAGCAGCACTTCAACAAATGCTCCATAGACTCAACACAATTGCACTCAACAAAGAAAACAATCAAAAAGAACTCGACACAATAATGCAGATAGCCAAAAACAATGTTTGCAATAGTAACATAGTGACAAAGCTACACGATAAAATTAATAGCAAAATAAAAGCAGAAAACAGAAAACCATAGACAACAACACAACAGAACTAAACACAATCACGAAGAGTACATTAACAACTACACAAAATAATGAAGAAAATATAAGGGAAAACGTAAGATGGTACACAATAACATAAATCCGCTAACATGTTCAAAAAAAAAAAAAAAAAAAAAAAGGTTCAAATGGCTCTGAGCACTATGGGACGCAACATCTATGGTCATCAGTCCCCTAGAACTTAGAACTACTTAAACCCAACTAACCTAAGGACATCACACAACACCCAGTCATCACGAGGCAGAGAAAATCCCTGACCCCGCCGGGAATTTTTTTTTTTTTAATTTTACTAAAACATACATTTCAAGTATTCAACAGTACAATTAATGATTAAATCATTTGCAACATTAAAAAAAGAACCAGTTTTAAACTATTTATATGCTAAATATGTCTAATACAGTAATAATGGTAAAACAAACTTTAAAAGTGGGTTACAGTGTAAACTTTGCTCAAGATAACTGAGATTATTCTAAGGTGCAAACTATTGTCACCCAACCAGTGGGTTTGTCTACAAAGTTGAATTCACTGTTTAATTTGTAAACTGTCCATTGAATAAAAAATAATAGCATATTTAATACCAGTTTTCTTGACTATGAACCAGTTTAAATACAATCCAGTTAAACACATACAATAACACACACAAAAAAATTCCGGAAGCAAGGGTAAAGTAAATAATAATAATAAGGAACCAAGTGACTTTTATTTTTCTTCTGTTCGTTCTCGTTCAAGGTGTTGTAGTGGTTTCACATATTTAACCAACACCCATTCTTTCAAAAATGATCTTCAGCATGTTGCCATAGTGCTTCTTGTGGTTGCGATACGTGCTGATTTTTGCATATTCACACTTCATGTAAACGCGGAATTCTATCTCGTTGTCCGACCCAAGTGTGTGGATGACATAACTAACATATTTTCCCAGTAACCAGCTAATGGCGTTGGTTTTTAATTTCGAAAGTACGTCATGTCCGGTCTCAGGAGGAGCGACGGCGTTATATATTGCGTAGAGGATCTGGTGAGAAAGGCGATTTGTTGCCTGATCCAATTCCAGTTATGCACATTGCCACCACAGGTGAATCTGTGGCTGAGTGTATCCACCAGATTGCATTTTCCACAGAGGTGTGTCTGGTTTAAACCGATCCCATATAGTCTCTCGTTGGTGCTGATGACATTATTAACTGTTTTGTACCATGCGGAAATAGCGTCTGTAGATAGCCCGGCATAGTTGATGTTCCGCCATACAGCTTTCCAGTCACAATTGGGGAATCGAACCCGGGAACCCGGGCATGGGAAGCGAGAACGCTACCGCACGACCACGAGCTGCGGACTGTTTCGTAAATCAAGTTGCAGTGTGATCTTCCGCATGTGAACAGATGATAGGAAACGCAGATACCAACCAGAAACGTGAAGAACTATAAGTAATCATTTATTTACTCAAAAAAAGAGACATGAACTCTTTTATAATCTACGTGTAATACATATCAAAACAACACTCTACCTTTGTAGATCTCATTGAGGATGGCTTAAAGTAAAACAGGGGAAACGCGTCTGCGAGAAATAAAATACAGTGCAGCAAGAAAAGGGGGTTTTTATCTACAAAACAACTATCGAAATTTTAATTCCTATTATTTTTAATATCTTCTGGTAGCTCTCGTTAATTTGCATCCTCTTGCGGTAGTTATATTGTGGCTATTTATTGTCATATACTGCGCCCGTCCGTACCAAATTTATGCCGAGCCATTACGTACTTTAGCACCTCTACTTCACGACCATTTCCAACAAGAAAAGCAGCAGTGCGACTCGACTGTCTCTCTCGGCGCTGTCCTGCCTGACTGCTCTGCACTGTACTCAACTGCAGGTGCGTGTCTAGTTGCAACAAACTTACAACAAACACTTATTTAACTTTACAATGAGAAAACATTCAGTTTCATCATACGAACACTAGTACACTTATTTACAAACTTTGATTCATCCAAAAGTAAAATTGCAAGGAAAAAATTTTGTAGTCCACAGAGTTGTTGTGTTACAACTTCTATTACGTGTGTTTCATTACAAGTATGAGAGGGAACATGCTGTGTCGATAATTAAACATTTCTTTAGTGTAAGTAGAACTACGTTACCTCGCTGTGCCAGTAACGCATTATATTAATTTGAAGCAAGAGCATGATGTTATTGTTCAACAGTTGTCTTCGGTACTGTGAATTTTCTACTTGCGATTGGTTGTGATGAAATATGCTGACAAAATAAAATTGTGTACCGAAGCAGGACTCGAAACGTGGGCCCTGGCTTTTGTGGACAGTAAGTCTTCCTGTTTCAGCATCTGCCTGCACCTGCGTCACACACTGGGGTGACGGAAAGCCATGGGACACCTCTTAACGCCGTGGCAGACCACGGCAGCTCGACGTCGCGTGGACTCGACACGTCGTTGGAAATACAGAGCCATGTTGTTGCCTCCATAGCCGCCCTCAATTACGGAAGTATTGCCGGTGCAGGATTTTGGACACCACCTGACTTCTCGATTATGTCCCAAAAATGTCCGACGGGATTCTCGTCAGGCGATCTGGGATGCCGTATCATTGAGTCTAAATGTCCTGAATGCTCTTCAACCCAATCGCGAACATCTGTGGCTCGGTGACATGGCCCATTGGTATCCAAAAAAAATCCCATCCTTGTTTGTGGAACATGAAGCCCATGCATGACTCCAAAGTAGCAGGACACAACCGTTCCCAGTCAATAATCGGTTCAGTTCATTCCATGTAAACATAGCGCAAAACATTACGGGGGAACCACCAGGTCGTGCCTTGTTGACAACTTGGGTCCACCGCCTTGTGGAGTGTGCGGCATACTCGAACATTACCATCAGCTCTTACGAACTGAAATCGGGAATTATCTGACAAGGGCACGGTTTTCCAGTCGTGTAGCGTCCAACCGATATGGTCACGAACCCATGAGAGGTGCTGCAGGCGATATCGTGGTGTTAGCAAACGTCTGCTCCCATAGCTGATTAACGCCGCACAGTAGTAACGGATACGTTCGTCGTATGTGCCACATGGATTGCTGCGGTTATTTTACGCACTGTTCCTTTTGTGTCAGCACTGACAACTCTACCCAAACGCTCTCGGTCGTTCAGTGAAGGCCGTCGGCCACTGCGTTGTCCGTGGTGAGAAGTAACGTGCCTGACATTTGACATCTGGCCACACTCTTGACGCTGTGGACCTCGGAATATGGGATTCCCGAACGATTTCCGAAATGGGATGCGCATGCGTCTAGCTGCAACTACAGTTCAACGTTCAAAGTCTGTTAATTTGTGTCGGGCGGCCGTCATCACGTCATACGCCTTTTCACACGAATCACCTCAGTACTAATGGCAGCTCCGGCAATGCACCGCCCTTATATACCTTGTGTACGCGACACTAGCGCCATCTGTATATATATGCATATCGCTCTTACGTCACATTTGTCTCGCCAGTGTATATGTCGAAGTCCTCTGTAGCTCTCCTGCGTAACTTTTGTGATGTTATTACAAGCAACGGACCCTCACCGTGCAATTTAAGCAACGGACTCTCATCGTGCAATTTGTGGCACTGAATTCTCTAAATGGAAAGGCAGCTACTTGCATGGTAACTGGGCTGGGTTGCATACCAATTTATAAGCAATTTTAATCATCGAATTTGGACGTCAATGGCAGTGAGTTTTAATCTACGATCAGTAAATTGCGCATCGATATCCTCTGTCAAATTTCGAAATATTAGATACATTAGAAAGAAATCATGACTTGTAAGAAGATTAGGCGCTAGGTCCCTTCTGGTGCTGTTCCAGACGAGCAAGTTGTACAACTACTTCGTTTGTGTGTGTGTGTGTGTGTGTGTGTGTGTGTGTGTGTGTGTGTGTGTGTGTGTGTGTGTTTCGTCCGTACGACGCTAGACTGGCCAGGCGTTAACTACAGTCTTCTTCGTGGATCAGTTACGAACGAGACACAGTGACGAATTGCCTCTGCTAGCACGCTGCTGAGTGCACGGGTCCGCGGCGGGCAGAGAGAAGCCGCGAGGTAAACAGCGGGCGGCGCGCCAGCCCCTGGAAGGACCCCTCGGCGCCGGCCGTGAGTTTCCGCCGGCCGGCCGGCACCTGCTGGAAACTTCTGCTCCCACGGCGCGGCCGCCTGCGTGCGACCTGCCTCGCCGGGTGTTATACCACCTCGCCTCAGACGCCAGCCACTTGTGACCGGCGGCGCTCTGACGTAACACTCGGGTTCAGTACCGGCGTGACGTGCACCTCCACTTCGTCTGCGGCACGAGTTCATTTTACAAGCTTCGACATCGAAGCGGATAAAAACACTCGTCCACGAACTACAGAAGTTCTTTCTTAACTCCCAGTCTTGATCGAAGAAACTGTCGTCAGACCTGTGACGGTCCGCTTATTTCGATCAGCTATGAGCCTTGAGCCCTTTCTTTTTATTTTGTGTGTCTAAGAGGTTCCCAACGTTCCTGAGACCGTCAGTCCTGCGTTCAGATATCAGATAGTCGACACCGCTGCCTTCCCCAGCCCCCTCACACCCCCCTCCACATTAATAACTTCGCGACTTAACTAAAATTTAGAACGTAAAAGAATTCTGTTACAACGCTTTTACACTCCTGGAAATTGAAATAAGAACACCGTGAATTCATTGTCCCAGGAAGGGGAAACTTTATTGACACATTCCTGGGGTCAGATACATCACATGGTCACACTGACAGAACCACAGGCACATAGACACAGGCAACAGAGCATGCACAATGTCGGCACTAGTACAGTGTATATCCACCTTTCGCAGCAATGCAGGCTGCTATTCTCCCATGGAGACGATCGTAGAGATGCTGGATGTAGTCCTGTGGAACGGCTTGCCATGCCATTTCCACCTGGCGCCTCAGTTGGACCAGCGTTCGTGCTGGACGTGCAGACCGCGTGAGACGACGCTTCATCCAGTCCCAAACATGCTCAATGGGGGACAGATCCGGAGATCTTGCTGGCCAGGGTAGTTGACTTACACCTTCTAGAGCACGTTGGGTGGCACGGGATGCATGCCGACGTGCATTGTCCTGTTGGAACTGCAAGTTCCCTTGCCGGTCTAGGAATGGTAGAACGATGGGTTCGATGACGGTTTGGATGTACCGTGCACTATTCAGTGTCCCCTCGACGATCACCAGTGGTGTACGGCCAGTGTAGGAGATCGCTCCCCACACCATGATGCCGGGTGTTGGCCCTGTGTGCCTCGGTCGTATGCAGTCCTGATTGTGGCGCTCACGTGCACGGCGCCAAACACGCATACGACCATCATTGGCACCAAGGCAGAAGCGACTCTCATCGCTGAAGACGACACGTCTCCATTCGTCCCTCCATTCACGCCTGTCGCGACACCACTGGAGGCGGGCTGCACGATGTTGGGGCGTGAGCGGAAGACGGCCTAACGGTGTGCGGGACCGTAGCCCAGCTTCATGGAGACGGTTGCGAATGGTCCTCGCCGATACCCCAGGAGCAACAGTGTCCCTAATTTGCTGGGAAGTGGCGGTGCGGTCCCCTACGGCACTGCGTAGGATCCTACGGTCTTGGCGCGCATCCGTGCGTCGCTGCGGTCCGGTCCCAGGTCGACGGGCACGTGCACCTTCCGCCGACCACTGGCGACAACATCGATGTACTGTGGAGACCTCACGCCCCACGTGTTGAGCAATTCGGCGGTACGTCCACCCGGCCTCCCGCATGCCCACTATACGCCCTCGCTCAAAGTCCGTCAACTGCACATACGGTTCACGTCCACGCTGTCGCGGCATGCTACCAGTGTTAAAGACTGCGATGGAGCTCCGTATGCCACGGCAAACTGGCTGACACTGACGGCGGCGGTGCACAAATGCTGCGCAGCTAGCGCCATTCGACGGCCAACACCGCGGTTCCTGGTGTGTCTGCTGTGCCGTGCATGTGATCATTGCTTGTACAGCCCTCTCGCAGTCTCCGGAGCAAGTATGGTGGGTCTGACACACCGGTGTCAATGTGTTCTTTTTTCCATTTCCAGGAGTGTATTTGTAAAATTATCAAACGTTAGTGAGATTTAGTTTTTGTAGGTATTTCATTAAATAAGTCAGTGAGACGATTGGTACTGCTTATTCCTAACAGTTCCCTCTATTCTCTGTCAATGAATATTGTAAGTCATTCTCCAAGTACATTCAGTTCCAGTTTTAATTTTCATTGGTGTCATAGTGAAGAATCTACATTCATAAGTTCAGTATGTTATGAAAAGTATGTGGACACCTATTAATGGTGATTAACATGGGTTGTGTCCACCGTTCGCCATTTTAATTTGCTTCTCGGTGGCTTGAACACTCTCTCTCTCTCTCTGCTCGGGTCTGAATGTCTGTGGAGTGACGGCAGCTCACTGCTCCTCAAGAGCGACAGGTGCTCCACTGGGATGAGGTCGGCAACATGGCACACCTGCATCCGTACTCTGCGAGCCACTGTGAAGTGCACGGCAGAGGGTACGTCCCATTATACCAGTCGTAAGTAGGCTGTTTATGTTTCCTCTATGTAAGAAGGCTGTTTAAATTTTCTTATTGGCAACGTTACGTAGCGCTCTGTGCGAAAATCACTGGCTGTGCTGTGTGCAGTCTGTGGCTCGGCAGCTGGATGTGAACAGCGCGTAGCGTTGCGCAGTTGGAGGTGAGCCGCCAGCAGTGGTGGATGTGGGGAGAGAGATGGCGGAGTTTTGTAATTTGTCATCAACTGATATATATACAGGGTGATTCAAAAACAATACCACAACTTTAAAAATGTGTATTTAATGAAAGAAACATAATATAACCTTCTGTTATACATCATTACAAAGAGTATTTAAAAAGGTTTTTTTTCACTCGAAAACAAGTTCAGAGATGTTCATTATGGCCCCCTCCAGACACTCGAGCAATATCAACCCGATACTCCAACTCGTTCCACACTCTCTGTAGCATATCAGGCGTAACAGTTTGGATAGCTGCTGTTATTTCTCGTTTCAAATCATCAATGGTGGCTGGGAGAGGTGGCCGAAACACCATATCCTTAACATACCCCCCATAAGAAAAAATCGCAGGGGGTAAGATCAGGGCTTCTTGGAGGCCAGTGATGAAGTGCTCTGTCACGGGCTGCCTGGCGGCCGATCCATCGCCTCGGGTAGTTGACGTTCAGGTTTCATAACTAACCTTTTTCGTAGGACTCTCCATACAGTTGATTGTGGAATTTGTAGCTCTCTGCTAGCTCTGCGAGTCGATTTTCCTGGGCTGCGAACAAATGCTTGCTGGATGCGTGCTACATTTTCATCACTCGTTCTCGGCCGTCCAGAACTTTTCCCTTTGCACAAACACCCATTCTCTGTAAACTGTTTATACCAACGTTTAATACACCACCTATCAGGAGGTTTAACACCATACTTCGTTCGAAACGCACGCTGAACAACTGTCGTCGATTCACTTCTGCCGTACTCAATAACACAAAAAGCTTTCTGTTGAGCGGTCGCCATCTTAGCATCAACTGACGCTGACGCCTAGTCAACAGCGCCTCAAGCGGACAAATGTACAACTAAATGAAACTTTATAGCTCCCTTAATTCGCCGACAGATAGTGCTTAGCTCTGCCTTTTGTCGTTGCAGAGTTTTAAATTCCTAAAGTTGTGGTATTCTTTTTGAATCACCCTGTATTATGACTATTAAGGTAAATACATTGTTTGTTCTCTATTAAAATCTTTCATTTGCTAACTATCCCTATCAGTAGTTAGTGCCTTCAGTAGTTTGAATCTTTTATTTAGCTGGCAGTAGTGGCGCTCGCTGTATTGCAGTAGTTCGAGTAACGAAGTTTTTTGTGAAGTAAGTGATTTCTGAAAGGTATAGTTTAATGTTCTTTTGTAGGGATTTTTGAAAGCCAGATTGCGTTGCGCTAAAAGTTATTGTGTGTCAGTTTAAGCACAGTCGTGTACAATTGTTCTAAGGGGACGTTTCACAGTTATTAAAGTTTCTTCCGGTTCCATTCACGTATGGAGGGCGCAAGGACTGATTGTTTACATGCGACTGCGCGTACTGTAATTATTCTAATCTCGACCTCACGTTGCCTATATGAGCGATACGTAAGGGTTTTAGTATTCTCCTAGAGTCAACATTTGAAGACAGTTCTTGAAACTTTGTAAGTAGGCTTTGTAGTGATAGTTTCCGTCTATCTCCAGTGGTCTGCCAGTTCGGTTTCTTCAACAAATCTGTCACACACTGTCGCGGCCAAACAAATCTGTGACCATTCGTGCTGCCCTTCTCTGTATACGTTCAATCCGCCCTGTTAGTACCATTTGGTACGGGTCCCATACACTCGAGCAACATTCTATAACTGTGTGATTTGTAAGCTATCTCCTTTGTAGATTTACTGTGTTTGCCCAATGTTTTATAAAGAAATCGAAGTGTACCGTCACCTTTACCCAGCACTGTTCTTATGCGACCAATCCATTTCATATCCCTAAGAAGTGTTACCCAAGCAGCTGGCCGATTCCTATTGTGACTCACTGATATTATAGTGGAGTGCACAGTTTTACATTTCTGAACGTTTAAAGCAAGTTGCCAGTGTTTGTATAGCTTCGAAATCTTAAGAAGAGCTGACTAATATTTATGCAGCTTCTTTCAAACAGTAGGTAATTACATCGTCAGCAAAAAATCTGACCTTTCTATTGATACTGACCGCGAAGTCATTAATCTACAACATGAGTAGCAAGGGTCCCAACGTACCTGGGACATACTGAAGTTACTATTGCATCTGATGACTCTGTACACCATTAAAAAAATTCCAGCAATGTTGTAGTCCACAAAAAACTGTGTCAACAGTATAAACAAAATCAGCTTGGCATGTTCGAACAGATATAATAAGCCCCTTTAATGTGACTACCTATCAAACGCCTAAATGACCGCCTTTTGCAGCGCTGACGTGCAGGAAGACATTCAGTGAGGTTCTGAAAAGTACCGACAGGGATACGAACACGGAGCCACGTAGACTCCAGTGCCGTGGACAGCTGCGCCAGGCTTCTCGATGGAGGATCCGTGGTGCGAGCAACGAGATCGACGTGGCCCTACAGAATCTCTGTTGCTTTTAAATCCGAGGTCTCTGGTGGTCAGGGCAGTACGGCGGACTCGTCCTGGTGCCCTTGGAGCCGCGCACGTACACTACGACCAGTGTGGCGCGTTGCATTGTCCTGCTGGTAGATGCCGTCGTCCCGAGGAAAAACAGTCTGCTAGTAGGTGTGGACACGTTACCCAAGGAGAGATGGATACTTGGATTGATCCATGGTGCCTCCCAGGGAATGTCACGAAATCAGTCCCCAGCCCATAACGGATGCATGGTGTTTGCTGTCAGACGTGTTTCACGCCAGACACACCGACGACCTCCTTGTGGGGCCGCGGTTAACTCGTAAAAATAAGCTTTGCTGCTGTATAAATGCTTGCAATACAAATGTTTGAATGTTGAATCAGTTTCAGGCTTTTAGAATGTTGTTAACGCTGTCTTTCGCCGTTCTCAACACTGGCTCTCTATTTACTTTTTAGCACCCAGAAAGTGATTTAACAAAACGTGAAGCCTGTAATTACAGTTCCTAGTGCCCACTTCATCTGAGAACACCATTATAGCTGCAGCTTATAGCTCTGAGGAAATAGGAGATTGTCCGGGATTTCTAATCAAAAACGATTTTCCAAAATAGTTGAGTATATTCTGAAATTCACTGATAACAAACACAAGTATCCCTACAACCTAACTAACAGAGCAGTTCAGAGTCTAATGCGCTGATGCAACTATAAATGTCCGAATTAAATGTAAAAAGAATGCTCGCCAAAATTCGATGAGAATATTTCATCAAACGCCACGCTAAATAATTGGTAGAATGTCTGTCCCGCGACGGCACGTGAAAATACGACAATACGCAAACTGAAGCTAGATAATGAAAATCATCCCAGAATTAACCCTTCACTTGAAATGATTTCACGGTTCCGCGTATCTCTAGTAACTTAATACGGCACCCGAGGCTGTTTGTAGCAGTGATACCGAAGCGACGCGACTCCCGACACAGATGTCGTGCTATTCAGCGTCTGGAGAGAACTGGGGCCTTCCTTCCTCGCGCAGCGCTCTTATATATATAGCCGCGGTGCGGACGGCTAAGGGAACGCCTGATCAAATCGGCTCTCCCGACTAGCCGCTGGGCTAGTAACGCACCACTTCAAGTTACATAATAATTTATAGCTTCTTTTGCTGATGGCCGATGAAGCTCTTAATTTAAACGTGCATTCAGCACGCAGGTAAGTATTGATAAAAAAAATTTGACGTGGCTAAGTTAAATATTTTGGGCGAGAGAATTAATTAAATTACACTGCACGCAGTAGATGAGCTCTGAACTGGCCCTTTTGAGATCCGCTATCGCTATAATTTTATAGGTATTCAAAAGAAACTTTTCACATCTTCACACCTATTTAAATCTAAACATCCTAGCCTTATTTATTAGCCTACTTAATCTATCTTGCTTCCTTCAGTTTTGAGACGAAAACCAGAAAATCATGAATTTCCACTAAAGTCTCAATTTGTGAAATCCAAAGTACTGCTTTTATTAAATCATTATGAAAGATGAATCTAAATATAAATTTTGAAGTCTCTAGCTCTTTTCTGTTGCGCCAATGATTTTTTTAGAAAAACGTCCAAATTTCGAAAATGGCTGAAGTTATCGAACTGATATTTAACACACATTAATTTAGTATTATTCCTGACATGCTAGAAAAGTTTTAGGTCATTTGCTTGATTTTTAAGGTATTGCGCAACATTTATGACGTCAGAGCTAGTTACAGCAGACTGGCTAGCACACAATGGAAACTGATGTGAATTTACTACAGCGTGAGTAGGCTGCTTCCCTACATTCTGTTCTATGGAACACAAAACCTGATTCATCTGTCGCGACTCAGTGAACTTGCCGTGCAGTTCCAGCCGCTGAACAGCAGTCAGCACGGGTGTACGAACGAGGCACCTGCTGCGGAGGCCCGTACGCAGAAACGTTCGCTCGACGGTCGTTGAGGAGACGCTGCTGGTAGCCACTCGGTTCATCTCGGCGGTGAGGTGTTCAGCAGCTGCACGTCTGCCCGCAGCCGTCGGCCACCCCTGTCATCTTTGGCCCGCTGTACACCACAGCTGCTGTCTCGGTGCCGGTTTTGAATAGCGCCATTTTGCCATGCACGGTGTTCCATAACCATGGCGGCACGCGAACAGTTTATAAACTTAGCCCTTTCGGGAAGCTTCCACCCTTGACGATAAAGCCAATGATCGTGTTCTTTTGGGCGCCAGATAAATCGGTCCGTTTCCACATTACGACGACGACTGCACTGTTTTCCGCGTCCCCCGGCCACGCTTTATATGCCCCTATTGCTAGTGCTGTCATCTGCCGTCTGTGAATGGTTACTGCACGTTGACGTCGATAACAGGCAGTGGTCAGACTAATGTGACTGCACCGTCTATAATATAAGCTTGGCCCCAGTGCCGGAAGCATCATTACGTGAACGGCACAAGAATTCCTAGTGGTAGGGATGCAGTTGCGACACAATACAAATGTGTTTTGGTGTTAACTCGACTGGTATCGCTACGCGCACACAATATCAAATACGCATCTACACTTAAGTAGAAAGTTTACAAGGGAGTAAAAAAGCTATCTTGAAAGTGTAAGTGTTAATTCAGTAATAAATAAATAAATAAATGTAAATTAAAGTATTATTTTCGAGCTATTAAAAAGGGAGTGGGTACATGACAGTATTTGATGTCAAGAAACGACATTGGTTACTTTTGATAACATTAAAAATACAACCATCTATCAAGTTACCAAAATTATACAAAAATGAGAAAATAATAAAAGGAAGGTAAACAAATTAGGGTCTCATCATTGTTTCATAATATATTGTTTATAAGATGTAGAGTATCCAGCAGTTGTATTTGGTAAAAGGAAGAGGGGGAGTCATGGATAAAAAGGTTCTCAGCAGGGACACCAGATAACAGGCTGTGTTTTATAAAAGAATTATATAATTATATACGATGTTTAGAATTATGCTTTCGCTACTT
The DNA here is from genome assembly GCF_023864275.1 of Schistocerca cancellata. Classification (NCBI taxonomy): domain Eukaryota; kingdom Metazoa; phylum Arthropoda; class Insecta; order Orthoptera; family Acrididae; genus Schistocerca; species Schistocerca cancellata. Next base: position 15,286,764 of record NC_064634.1, read on the forward strand.
GAGATGACCCCCCATCGTATGTTAATGAAACATTGTGGAAACAATTTTAAGGACATGTGGAAGAGAAATAACGACTAAAACATTGGGAGAAACACATCTTAATTTCCGTATGAAAGAGTGACATTTGTTACTTGCGTACCATGTTTACGTTCCAACATACAAATTTTGCTCAGTGTCACGATCATCTCCATTCCACAAGAGCCTGGAACTGCACTAGCGATTGCTCTGCTGCTGTCCGAAACAGTGGTTGACCATGGAATGTTCATCTTCCACATCTTGAAAATCGCACACAGCGTCCAGTATTGTCAGCCATGGCAGTAGTTACTTCTTCAACAATTTGTGACGCAATTGGCCGTTGACATTTCCCAAAATCAGTTCCGAAATGGTCAGTTAATTTCAACTTCTGAATCATGTTCTTCAACACCAGTTCAAAAAGAGGATGCCTCTATATTCCTTTAATGCGTCGATTCTAGCTAGGAGCGGCAGTACTATAACTGTTGTGATAGCAGCTTTACGAATAAAGCCCTAATCAACTTGTCCAGACCCATGTTAACTGTCTGCAATTATGAGGCACACTGATGCTTGCTTCAAAACGGCAAGTCGTGACAGTAACAGTACTAGCAACACAAATTCTCCAGGGCAGCCGGCCGCTGTGGCCGAGCGGTTCTAGGCGCTTCAGTCCGGAACCGCGCCGCTGCTACGGTCGCAGGTTCGAATCCTGCCTCGGGCATGAATGTGTGTGATGTCCTTAGGTTAGTTAGGTCTAAGTAGTTCTAAGTCTACGGGACTGATGACCTCAGATGTTAAGTTTCATAGTGCTTAGAGCCATTTGAACCATTTGAATCTCCAGCGCACAGTCTACACATCCGACCTGAACCCAGTGCAGCGCTCTTGGGATGAATTAGAATGTCTGTCTGCCATTCCTCCACACCTCACTGAAAGTGTCCCTAGCAGAGTTCAAGCTGTCAGAAAGGTGAGGGCTGCCCATACCTCATATTAATGTCCACTGTAGAGGGGTTGTAGTATATAAAATTTTGAGAAGAAACCCATGCGGAAAAACATCGTTCGGATGTAAAATAAGTTCGAAAATCGGATAAACTTTCACATCTCCCACCACTTGTAATACTGGCAGATCCGTCCTTCGTGACACCTAGTGGTGAATTCCGCACTATGTAGAGGTTTCTGGATAGTTGTGGTCAGATACTTAACAAATGCCCGGTGATGTGGCTTCGAAGACCGGTACTTGGTAACGGCGTGAAGCCGAAACTGCATTAGTAGCCATAACCGAAAAACGACGTCATTTAAACAACGCGTTTGTTTTAGGCCAAGACTGAATAGAATTAGTTATTAAGAGTTCAATATTTTTAAGACATAATTTGTTATGTTTCTTATTATACTGAGAGCCCAGTCAAACTAATCTGCTTATCATTCTTTTGGGCTATTTTTCGATATAACTGACTTCATTATTCCGTCTCTGCAATCATTATTTTAGCTATTACAACGTCACTATTTGGTCTCTCTCCGGCTCATGAGTATGCTACGTCCAGAGATTTCTGACGGCAGAGGAGAACTGCGATGGCAAAGTTTCGCTGCTTTCGTGTCAGAAAAAGCAGAGGTTCTAACGGGGGTGCACACGCCTCATGTTGATAAGGAGATGTTGTTGCTTCAGTTTCCTACTACCTGCTGTTTCCGTATCGACCCCGCCTACTCTGCCCCGGTGTTGTTGATCATCTGATGCTACTAGCACCGCGCTACTGTCACCTCGTGACACAGTGTAGGCCTTAGATGGCACCCATGTCGCCGCCTTAGCTGTTATCGTGATCTACGTTCTCAGGCCCACAATGTAAAGAAACTCGGTTTCTTTTGATAACAGGTCTTCGACATCACATAATTAACCATTGTGTAGAAAGATATCGAAGGAGCACAACACATCGTCCGTCCATCGCAGATGGCGTGATGTCGCAGTAGCCCAGTGTATATATCGCTTTGTATAGCAAGCATTATCTCCTGACCCGAGTATTTAATCAGTATGAGTGTCAGTTTTTATATTCCCCTCGTTTATGATCACATGATGCCTTGACGTGCATTCTTTTAATCGCACTTGTTTCTTTCGTACGCTTCAATTTTCTTTCAAGCTCTCTGTGTAACACCCATGTTTCAAAAAATTATTTTGATTATTGTATCTCGGCCACTCTTCCACACTTGGCTTTTCCTATCTCATAAAAGTGTCTAAATGGAGAGAGAATCACACCGGTTAGCACACTAAGAGACACGATGCCAACAGTAAACCAAGAAAATCGGATAATAAGCCATTTCTTACTTCAATTGAGATCTTTGTACTTTGTAGTGGAACTGAGCAGCCTACACCCAGTCTGTAGCAGAAGACGTAGACAGGCTAGCAGAAGGAAGACATGGGAAGCTACATTGCATAATATTCTGACCAAAGCAAATGCAATAAATTGCAGGCCGGTGTGGAAGAGCGGGTCTAGGCACTACAGTCTGGAACCGCGCGACCGCTACGGTCGCAGGTTCGAATCCTGCCACGGGCATGGATGTGTGTGATGTCCTTAGGTTAGTTAGGTTTAAGTAGTTTTAAGATCTAGGGGACTAATGACCTCAGACGTTAGGTCCCATAGTGCTCAGAGTTATTTGAACCATTTTGCAATAAATTTCCTTTACTTTACGTATATGGTCACACATTTTTTGTCATCAGACTACCGGTTTCGGTCTATAATGACGATTTTCAGATCTGTTTTGTAAAACCGTTAGTCTGATGACAAAAAATATGTGACCACAGACGTAAAGTAGAGGAAATTTATTCTATATTCGGGTCACCGTTTTATTCGCGACCATGTCGCAGCTGGTGAATTAAATGTAATAATTAAATAATTCTCGGCAACGTTTTTCAGCGTTTTTATAGGATTTGCACTTCGTTTGAGAGCAGTTTTTTTTACTGTGAATAAGATATGGCCACACCCTTTTACCCTGGTGGGTGCTATTGCGACAAACACATTATCCAGTTGTATTTTACGTAAGAAATGTATCCGTATGTTCTGAAACAGCTGTTGAAGAGGTACTGAAAGCTTACATAGAAATCTGCCTTTTATTTTTGGGTAAATACTGATTATCAGATCCTATGCGCAATTTGAAGTGAAAGCTCCATCAGAAACTGTGGCAACTGTATTTGTGGAATGTCTGTATCACTGCTTTTTCATAATGAATTTCCCAAATAATATTTCGTTTTTGTCGTACACATCATAAAACACTGTGTTCAGAGAACAATATTTGTTGTGACTTGTTTCATGATTAAGCAGCTTCGGCTTGTATGGAACGTCAGAGCACGACGAATTAAAAAAATTACATAAAAATGTACTGACGACAAGCAGAAGCTGCATGAAAAATGAACTAAAGACATGCAGAAGCAGGAAGACATTGTTCACAGTGATGCCCAGTGTAACCAATGATTCCATTTTGTTGTAAATACGACGTTGAAAAGAAAACCGTGTAAATGAGCAGCGAAGCAGACATTCAAAAAATAAAACCTTGTTCATGAGGTCTGATTACATACGACATAACTGATTTAATAACCTTGATACGGACCTGGGTGCGACATTGTAGTTTTTATACCAGTACTGGGTGCTCTCTACTGAGTGCACCGTTCTTCCTGACCAGGGCTCAGGGGAGGAACAAAAGGAGTGATCGGAATTCTCAGTGCAGTCCTGCCACCACTTGGATGCAACTTTGCTTTCTGCTTTGCACCGAGCAACTACGAAGCAAAAACTGGCACACATTGGTAACGGACGCCTAAATATTCCTTGCAATCTAACGAAAAAGTGCGTCATATGCTGACAAGTGAAGTGAAGTCCATCGAAGCGAAGGATAAGACATCGTTCACCAATAGCTGCTTCTTACGGTTGTTTATGTTAATTAATGTCGGTCACATCTAAATTAGTGCTCCGAAGCATGGCGTTATCTCTTCCGTACACATTTATCCATCGTCGTTGGCTAACGAGCAGATGGTGCTGCAACCCAACTAGCGTGCTAGCATGACGGGCAGCCGACTTGGTAGGCGAAGCCACTCAGTGTCACTATAGCTACATAACGAATAAAGATACAACGATTTTTCGATTGTCTAAGTATACGCAACGACTCTGTAAACTCACTCGGAATTGAAAGTAATTGTTTAAACACGAACAAATGTCAGGAAAAAGGAACTTTTTTACGTAGTGTTAGTACGAAAGAAGAAATCAGTTGAACCTGACATAGGGGCTTCACGCAACAGGCAATGCCATGGCTTGTTTTTGCACTTAGGAACCACTGTCATTACTTTTGCTCCTGTAATTTGCTACTAATTGCCAAGTACAATAGTTCTACGTAATATGCACAGACGTTGATCTGCTCACCTCATACTTACAGCTAACTTCCGTAAATCTTGCACGTAACGTTCCAAAATGAAGCGATAATTGTCTGTCGAGGGAAGTCCGTACACTTTTCTTGTTCTTGTTAAACACTGGACACAGATAAAAGGGATAACGCAATAGTAATTTAAATACAATGAGGCACGAAAAAAGATACATTAGTGTTGCGTTTTCATTGTCTCGTAACCTCTCTGCAGACCGCTTCGAAAAAACAGTAAGCAAAAAAGACTTGCCTCTGCAAATTTCCTCTCCCGGCTTTGTCGTCATTACTAACAACGTGAATGATTCATTCGTCTTAAGTTTGCGAAGAGGATTTTTTGTTCGATCTCTGGTCGTATGTCATCATTTGTTCTCGCTGGTGCTGTACTTCACGCATCCATTTGCAAAAATATATTACTATAATTTCGACTATTCCGCTTTAGGAGAGCGTGTGAACTTGAGCCATTCACAGCTTAATTTTCTTTTCTTCTTTAGTTTTCTTCCAAAAACTCTTCATTCATTCACTGTGTTTTTTCTTCCTTTCGTCTGTCCATTTTTTCCTGTTATTTCCTTCGTTGATACTTGTTCATGATGATTGCTTGCAGTTGGCTTGTGAATTGTTTTCTGTGCTCAGTTTCTTATTCTGTAATTTTCTGTTGCTGCAGGTTTACTTGGCCTTTCTTTAGTTGGTCCTTAATTCGCTTGCAGTAACGATGTTAAAAATTTTCTTTGCGCATCTGTTTCCATCCATCCTACGTAGGTATCCGTAGAGCTCGTAGAGCCGTTGGCTGTGTGTTCGTAGAGTTCCTGTGTAGCTCGTGTGACCCATATTCCGTCTCGGAGAACAGCGCCGTAGATTTTTCTAAGAATTTTTCGATCTTATTTCTCTAAGTCATCAATTTTTTTCATCCATATAATAATTGTGGTTTCTGCTGCATGCAAGACTTCTGGTAAAACAACCGTGTACTACTGCCGTAATTTTGCATTACAAGCTATTGCTCTTTTGTTGTAAAAATGGCTCTAAGCACTATGGGACGTAATATCTGACGTCATCAGTCCGCTAGATTTAGAATTACTTAAACCTAACTAACCTAAGGACATCTCACACACATCCATGCCCGAGGCAGGATTTGAACCTGCGATCGTAGCAGCAGCGCGGTTCCGGACTGAGGCGCCTAGAACCGCTCGGCCACAGCGGCCGGCCTTTTGTTGTACAGAATCCGTATCAATTTGTACGCCTTATGTAGGTTTAAAGAATGTTATGCTCAGTAATGTGTGCTTAATAATGTCGGCAGGAAATTGGTAGCTGCATGTATTACAGTTCCTATTACAGGATTCTAGATAAAGTTCTGATAACGATTCCGTGTCCGAAAATACACTCCTGGAAATGGAAAAAAGAACACATTGACACCGGTGTGTCAGACCCACCATACTTGCTCCGGACACTGCGAGAGGGCTGTACAAGCAATGATCACACGCACGGCACAGCGGACACACCAGGAACCGCGGTGTTGGCCGTCGAATGGCGCTAGCTGCGCAGCATTTGTGCACCGCCGCCGTCAGTGTCAGCCAGTTTGCCGTGGCATACGGAGCTCCATCGCAGTCTTTAACACTGGTAGCATGCCGCGACAGCGTGGACGTGAACCGTATGTGCAGCTGACGGACTTTGAGCGAGGGCGTATAGTGGGCATGCGGGAGGCCGGGTGGACGTACCGCCGAATTGCTCAACACGTGGGGCGTGAGGTCTCCACAGTACATCGATGTTGTCGCCAGTGGTCGGCGGAAGGTGCACGTGCCCGTCGACCTGGGACCGGACCGCAGCGACGCACGGATGCACGCCAAGACCGTAGGATCCTACGCAGTGCCGTAGGGGACCGCACCGCCACTTCCCAGCAAATTAGGGACACTGTTGCTCCTGGGGTATCGGCGAGGACCATTCGTAACCGTCTCCATGAAGCTGGGCTACGGTCCCGCACACCGTTAGGCCGTCTTCCGCTCACGCCCCAACATCGTGCAGCCCGCCTCCAGTGGTGTCGCGACAGGCGTGAATGGAGGGACGAATGGAGACGTGTCGTCTTCAGCGATGAGAGTCGCTTCTGCCTTGGTGCCAATGATGGTCGTATGCGTGTTTGGCGCCGTGCAGGTGAGCGCCACAATCAGGACTGCATACGACCGAGGCACACAGGGCCAACACGCGGCATCATGGTGTGGGGAGCGATCTCCTACACTGGCCGTACACCACTGGTGATCGTCGAGGGGACACTGAATAGTGCACGGTACATCCAAACCGTCATCGAACCCATCGTTCTACCATTCCTAGACCGGCAAGGGAACTTGCTGTTCCAACAGGACAATGCACGTCCGCATGTATCCCGTGCCACCCAACGTGCTCTAGAAGGTGTAAGTCAACTACCCTGGCCAGCAAGATCTCCGGATCTGTCCCCCATTGAGCATGTTTGGGACTGGATGAAGCGTCGTCTCACGCGGTCTGCACGTCCAGCACGAACGCTGGTCCAACTGAGGCGCCAGGTGGAAATGGCATGGCAAGCCGTTCCACAGGACTACATCCAGCATCGCTACGATCGTCTCCATGGGAGAATAGCAGCTGCATTGCTGCGAAAGGTGGATATACACTGTACTAGTGCCGACATTGTGCATGCTCTGTTGCCTGTGTCTATGTGCCTGTGGTTCTGTCAGTGTGATCATGTGATGTATCTGACCCCAGGAATGTGTCAATAAAGTTTCCCCTTCCTGGGACAATGAATTCACGGTGTTCTTATTTCAATTTCCAGGAGTGTATTTTCTTCCGTGTCTCCACGTTTCTGTCTCTGTCTGTGTATGTTGTGGCGGGGAGGGGAGGGGAGGGAGCAAGCGATGAGAGATTTTTTTTGGAGGGGGGATTAGAATAAATAATAATTGGTTCAACACTGACACAGTACCAAATTCGCATGCTCCATAATGTATGAATGTGCGCAGCATTAACCGTCCTTTTGATGGAAATGAACCTGTGTGTTACTGCAGCTTTCAAACTTACACATAATCTATTTTATTCGTGCAATTAAAAAATGTTATGACTGGGGGAAATAGAGAAATAGTATATTTGTCGGCTGAACTTTTGAAACTCATCAGTCTGTGTTAAGGTACAAAACTATTTTTTAGGATAACACGCATATTATTTGTGAAGCAAATTGTAAAAATAGTGTTGACCAGATGAACATAATTGACTTTTATGAGCATATTGAAATTTGTGTTAAGGAAACTACATGTGAAAGAAAAATCTTGAAAAAAATAACTTGAAAGTTTGTCATTTTATTCCATCATTTCTATATCAAAGTTTATTAAGTCTATTCGTTCACGTAACTGTGTAAGTGTGACCATTGTGATGCGCCTAAGAATCTTTTACGAACTCTGAATACTTCAGTGACCACATTTGTAAATATTTCGGTAGTGATCTGGCCGGTTTCATACATTTTCTTCGGCAGGGATGAAGGAACATAGTGTCATAAGCTACATAGGACTATCAGCAAAAAAGACGATAGCTTACTATGTGCGCTAACTACGTTAAATTACATTTAAAATGAATTTGTAAATACCTGAAGGCAGCATGGTACCAAAACACAACGATAAAATTTTATTATTTTATTTGGTAGTAAAAAGTATCCTAGAGATTTGGGGAAACATAATTGTTCGTTGGGTTAGTAAGCACCAACGGAAATAGTCCTTCATGTCGCTATCGTTACTGATATTTGACGATGTTCTGATCTTCAATATTTCTCCCGCGAGGTGAGAAGAGGTGGTGGCGTGAAGTTTCTAAGCCCTGGCGCCCTCTTCCAAGGTTAAATCCCGAACGTCTCTGCTGTTCGTCGTGCAGTTGGAGGATATGGCACTAGACAGCGATTCAACCACTGCCGGTGTAGCTGTTCTTATTCGACTGTGAGCTGACATCGTTTTTTTTTTTTTTTTTTAAGTTTCAGAATTGTCGTACATCGCATTTTGTGAATGATGTTTATAACCAGTACTGAGGAAGCACTATCTCGTGGTAAGTTATTGTATCGGGACGACAATACCACATTCTTTTGCTTAGCTTTTGTCCAACTGGCATAGTCTCTGTCTGAGACTCTGTGTAGGTAGTCAGTCATCAACTATTTAGCATCTACCAGCTTCGACCCACCATACTGAGGACATAGCTTTCCGTGCTAAAGTAAATGCCATCTGTTTGCAAGTCGTGGAAGCCTCTAATGACAGGCAACGGCGTCATTGCCGTATGCGTCTGAAAAGAATGTTTGCGGAAAGAATTAGCAACGATGTTGAACCGAGACTCATCGCGGTGTACGCTAAGCAGTATCCAGGAACACGCACACTGCGTCATTATGACTCTACGGTTCTGATATCGGAACGTCATAGAAGCATCACGCAGAGACGCTGCCACGCCTCCAGTACGCACAGTTGTCCAGCAACCAGAAGGCGAAAGGCGTGTAGCTGTAGTTGACAAGCAATCCTCAAGTACCAGAAAAGCGGAGGCAGTTCAGGATAGTCCGGACAAACTGCCACCGCAGTCCCAAGAGGTACGGCCGCGGGGTCGCAGGTCGCAGCAGCCTTTTACTGGTCGCCTTGGGGGTCCCAAAAGAAATCTCCACCAGGTATATTACAGGGGGGGAGTTATCAAAGAAAATACAGGCAGAAATAAATGAACAGTATTGACATCGAAATAAGTGTCCAAGGAATAGAAAAGCAACTGGAATCACTCAACAGAGGAAAGTCCACTGGACCTGACGGGATACCAATTCGATTCTACACAGAGTACGCGAAAGAACTTGCCTCCCCTTCTAACAGCCGTGTACCGCAAGTCTCTAGAGGAACGGAAGGTTCCAAATGATTGGAAAAGAGCACAGGTAGTCCCAGTCTTCAAGAAGGGTCGTCGAGCAGATGCGCAAAACTATAGACCTATATCTCTGACGTCGATCTGTTGTAGAATTTTAGAACATATTTTTTGCTCGAATATCATGTCGTTTTTGGAAGCTCAGAATCTACTATGCAGGAATCAACATGGATTCCGGAAACAGCGATCGTGTGAGACCCAATTCGCTTTATTTGTTCATGAGGCCCAGAAAATATTAGATACAGGCTCCCAGGTAGATGCTATTTTTCTTGACTTCCGGAAGGCGTTCGATACAGTTCCGCACTGTCGCCTGATAAACAAAGTAAGAGCCTACGGAATATCAGACCAGCTGTGTGGCTGGATTGAAGAGTTTTTAGCAAACAGAACACAGCATGTTGTTATCAACGGAGAGACGTCTACAGACGTTAAAGTAACCTCTGGTGTGCCACAGGGTAGTGTTATGGGACCATTGCTTTTCACAATATATATAAATGACCTAGTAGATAGTGTCGGAAGTTCCATGCGGCTTTTCGCGGATGATGCTGGAGTATACAGAGAAGTTGCAGCATTAGAACATTGTAGCGAAATGCAGGAAGATCTGCAGCGGATAGGGACTTGGTGCAGGGAGTGGCAACTGACCCTTAACATAGACAAATGTAATGTATTGCGGATACATAGAAAGAAGGATCCTTTATTGTATGGTTATATGATAGCGGAACAAACACTGGTAGCAGTTACTTCTGTAAAATATCTGGGAGTATGCGTGCGGAACGATTTGAAGTGGAATGATCATATAAAATTTATTGTTGGTAAGGAGGGTACCAGGTTGAGATTCATTGAGAGACTCCTTAGAAAATGTAGTCCATCAACAAAGGAGGTGGCTTACAAAACACTCGTTCGACCTATACTTGAGTATTGCTCATCAGTGTGGGATCCGTACCAGATCGGGTTGGCGGAGGAGATAGAGAAGATCCAAAGAAGAGCGGCGCGTTTCGTCACAGGGTTATTTGGTAACCGTGATAGCGTTACGGAGATGTTTAACAAACTCAAGTGGCAGACTCTGCAAGAGAGGCGCTCTGCATCGCGGTGTAGCTTGCTCGCCAGGTTTCGAGAGGGTGCGTTTCTGGATGAGGTATCGAATATATTGCTTCCCCCTACTTATACCTCCCGAGGAGATCACGAATGTAAAATTAGAGAGATTAGAGCGCGCACAGAGGCCTTCAGACAGTCGTTCTTCCCGCGAACCATACGCGACTGGAACAGGAACGGGAGGTAATGACAGTGGCACGTAAAGTGCCCTCCGCCACACACCGTTGGGTGGCTTGCGGAGTATAAATGTAGATGTAGATGTAGATGCAGGTGTAGACAGATGATACGAGGAAGTCAGCAAAAGTCAGTTAACAAATTAAAATGTACGGTTTCACTAGTCTCACTCTCCCAAGTATCACCTTGCCTATAGTTATAGCCCACCACTGACTGCCTTTATCGCCTGGTCTTCCACAGTGGCCGTAACAGCGCGACTTACTGGTCGACCGCTGACGTTGGGGCGCACAGCAGCCGCCTGACAGTGGGAACACTCTGGGCCGCCGGCCAGTCACCAGGCAAGTGGACCCCTCCAGTAGACGAAGGGCAGGAAGTGGTCGCTCGTCGGACAAAACACCAAGGAAATGGCGGGGGGTTCTGGGTCAGTGCAACACTAACGAGCCGAAACGGAGTAGTAGTATTTCACCACTTACATGAAGGACTGAAGACCATCAGAGATTAGTTTCTCTGTTACATCCTACTAAACCCCATTCCAGACCACTACTGTCGGCCACTGGGTCGTGTTCAGCAGACGCTTACCAGTGCCTTGTGCCCGCCTAGGGGTTACTTACCAAGCGCGTGACGCCAAAGGGTATTTAATTCTCTAAAGTGAACAACATATCTGAACACCCATGTTGTAGGATTCTTCATCCTCACGTCGTATCGTACTATCGTCGTGAAACGTGCGACCCACTAATAAGACTGCGTACCTGAGTAATCGTCGTTACGCAAAATACCTACCTCCCATCGCTTTGTAACATCAGCAGTTACTGGATCCTACAATATGGCGTCCCAGTTATTACAAAGCGTCCACCGTGTTTCATAGTTAAAGAGGACTGTCCGTATTGCACTGTTCTTCCGTTGTTCTCCAAACGTGAAAACGTGACGAAGAAGGAAAAAAGGTAGATGTAGATTCGCCTTACAGTGTTAGAACTTTCAATTGTCAGTAGTTCTGAATTTGTACTGGTTTCACCACTGCGTTCCTCTGGTTTTACAGAATGAGATCTGTTACGAATATTTTGTTTATCACGTCCTCGTCGCACTATTTTCGATTTTTCTGTATAATCAATACACAAATTAACCTCAGCAGTCACTTTGGTGCCAATGGTGTTCTTTTAAAAAGTAAAATTTTTCCTCAGTGCTTCTTGTCCCATAAAATGAGTTCAGTTTTCCTTTTACTCTTTGGTTCACTAAACAAAGTTTCACCGTGAATTCTGTATCTTTTGCCTTCCCTAGGTAGACTAATTCCAGATGCTAGCATCCCAATAAATTTGCAGCCGTTGTCACGAGTGATCTAATAGAGCGAACATCAACGCTGTACCCTCGTTGATGTGTTTCAAGGTTCGAGGTAACAGTAGATTATCACAGCGTTACATCAGTATCAGGCGTCGTGGCGTGTCTTTACATTTCCAAAACTCGCCAATGGCCGCGCGGGTTTAGGCGAACGGTCTAATGGCGCCGCAGTCGTGGACTGTGCGGCTGGTCCCGGCGGAGGTTCGAGTCCTCCCTCGGGCATGGGTGTGTGTGTGTGTGTGTTTGTCTTTAGGGTAGTTTAGGTTAAGTGGAGTGGAAGCTTAGGAACTAATGACCTTAGCAGTTAAGTCCCATCAGATTTCACACACATTTGAACATTTTTGAACCCCCCAATGAATCTGCCACTCCTCAGCACATTGTACGCAGTTTTTAAGTCAGGAAGCAGGTACTGCGTGAGTTGCAGATGTGGGAGCCACCCGAGTCGCTCTTGGATTCCCTCAAATGGCGGGAATCTGGACTCGGGCGCTAATACGACACAGTTTTACTCTGCCCGAGTGCAATGTGGAATGTTCATCCTGTTAAGGACGTGACGCATATTTATCCGCTGCATACTTTTGTCCAGGACTGCAGTTCCAATAAGACGTACAAGAGACTGCCCGAACTGCTCCGGAAGGCCCAACGTCACTGAACGAGTGCCGTGTCGTCGTCAGCGGTAAAGCGGAGGGGCACACGCGGTCAGCACGCCGCTCCACTGGCCGCTGTCAGCTTCCGCGACCGGAGCCGCTACTCCTCAGCCAAGTGGCTCCTCAGTTGCCCTCACAAGCCTCAGTGCAGCCTGCTTGCCAACAGCGCTCGGCAGACCCGAATGGTCACTCATCCGAGTGACGTCGAAGCCCGACAGCGCTTTACTTCGGTGATCTAACGGGAAACGATGTCACCATTGCGGAGAGGCAGTTGACCGCTACAAAGAGAGATTCAGCGAAATTTGGAAAAGTAGATGCGGGGTATTGGCAGAATTGAAGCTTCGAGGATCGGTTGTTGGTCGTGGCTGGATAGCTCAGTCTTTAAGACTAGGTTCGAGTCTTCGTGTGGTACGTGGCTTTAACTTGTGAAGATATTGAAATTGCAGAGATGTTGCGCAGGACATAAGAACAGCAATGTAGAGTGTCAGTCCATTGTTGAAAAAGTGATAACAATTAATTACTATGAAAAACAGTCTTGATCACGATTTATTTAACAAGGTGACCGGTTTCGACCACTACTGTGGTCATCTTCAGACCATTGAGTAGGAACCCCTTTCTGTTGGAGAATCACAACAGAAAGGGGTTCCTACTCAATGGTCTGAAGATGACCACAGTAGTGGTCGAAACCGGTCACCTTGTTAAATAAATCGTGATCAAGACTGTTTTTCGTAGTAATTATTTACAAGACATTGATCACTGCTGTTCCCGTAATGCATTCAAAAGTAATGATAACAATTAGATCTGGACATGGACATGGGCAAGGGTCGGTAGGTGTGGAAGTGGGGGGGGGGGGGACAAATGGTTAATTTTGATGTAAGTGAGTTCATCAGTTTGGAGACGTGTCATGCCACAAGAACTACATGTTATAGGTGACACAAAGAAACCTTATTATGATCTGAGAGGAGAGGGTCATCCAGCTCCTTGTATAAGTGTATGAGAATTTTGTAATGAATAAAACCTCTGTACTCCATACTTCAAGGGAGAGGGGAGGGAAGGGGAAGTAAGTAAAGTGAAGTTCCTATTTTTCCGTCCACCACTGCGTAAAAATGAGCACCTCATGCAGGTATATTAGTTTCTATAATTCGTGATTAATATAGTTATGCACGTATTGAAGCGAATGGCGAAGAGTTGATTTAAAAAAAGCCCACGGTTAGTGTGCTACATACGTGCCGTAGACAAGGGCCCAAAATATCTACAGTAACTGTTTTAAGGGATACTTAGTTGAGCGGTCAGTTGCATTTTGTTATCGGTAAAGTACTTGCACTGGTATGGTAACAAACTGTTGCTCGTCCGTGAATTACGCTGACAACGAAATGATAGTCTGCTGCGCTGTAGCGCCTAGAACCGCTCGGCCACCCCGGTCGGCACTGATAATCACCAATTGTGTAGAACAACAGTGATGATTCCTTGTCTCTATTACATTACATTTCTTTATATTGTAGGTAAATGTCAATCCCTGCATTTTCTTACAATTTTCATGCGGTGTGTCTTCATTTATACAATAGCATCATCTGCAAAGAGTCTCAATGAATTGCGGCGTTATCCATCAGGTCTCGTAAGTTCGCGGTTTGATTTTTCGATTTGTACGGAAATGTCGTCTGTATAAAATACGGGTAATCTGCGGACGAAAATTTCTCTCCTCTCTTTGTTTGGTCAGTATTATAGACAATAATCGATTTCGAATTTTTTTGTTTATACGAGGGCGTGGTAAAATATAATGCCTCTGAATTTTTTATGCAAAACTCTTAAGGCTTTTCAAATAAAACAAATGTTATTAACATTTCACATCTTTATTCTTGAAGTCTACATATTTATTGGTGAACGTAGTCACCCTGACGGAGAGCAAATTTCTCCCAACGAGAGACCAGTTTGTGTGTAGCGTCTCTGTGGAGTGTTTGACTTTGTCGACGGAGCCACGACCTCGCCTCTGCTTCCACCGCTTGTCACCGTCGAAGGTGTTCTCTAAGTTTTGGAAACAAATGCAAATCGAATGGGGCCCAAGGCGGGGCAGTATGGAGGACAGTCGACGACAAAGAGAGCCCAAGACGCCGGACTGCTGCAGACGTCGCAGCACCCGTGTGTGGTGTGGTGTGGTGTGGTGCTGTCGTGCTGAAGGACAGTGTGCTCCACGCGTGTGCCAACTCCCTTACAGCACGCTGTTTCTCACGCACCGAGCTCGTTCCGTTACACGCAGTAGTGCTACACTGGAGCCCTCTGGCGGCTCAGGTTTGCAAATACGCAGTCATGAAGAATAAAGATATAGAATAGCAATAATGTTTGTTTTATATAAAAAGATTTAAATGTTTAAAAAAAATCCAGAGGGGATTACCTTACAGAAGGCCCCCGTACCAACTGCCTTTTAAAACTTATCGTGTGTGGAACAGGCAGATGCGTATAGACGTCAGAACAAACAAGCGGCCTTCGAGGGAACCTTTTTGATTCACGTTGATATTAAGCGGCAGGTGCGTATACTACTAGGAAAATAGGCTGAATCCGCTAAATGATGTTCGGTAAAGGGACCAGGTGGTGGTCCCCAATTTACCAGTTGCTTTCGGTTATGCGTTTTCATGTTTTCGCGGTGCGATGATTCATTAAATTTCAGGAGTGCAGCCGCATAAATTCGACTTCCAGTATTTCCGCCGTATACCGTTCCGCTACGTGAAGAGTGAGCCGAAAGTCCGACGTTACGCGACAGCACACGTTGCGTCCTTTTACACCCGAGGACTGCTGACACACAGGCGCCAGAGACGTTGATCGGCGGCGAAGAAGTACACGTGTGCGTGAGAACTCCGTCTGTGTCTGTGGCTGCGCGGTCCACCCACCCACGCTGAGAAGTCGGTGTGTCATTTTGAGCTGCGCCGCAGTGACGTCTCTGCAGGGTTATTAAAGAAAGCCCCGAGTTCGATGATTTTTCTAAGCTACGCCAAACGGATTGAAGCTCTTCTTTGAGTAGCGAAGCCCAAAAGTATGAGGTAGCCGCCCGAATACGGCCACTTCTGTGCAGCATAAAGCGACCGGGGTCAGTGCAACGGTCTGCCGAAGCCACTTGATTGGGCTGTCAGAACCGGGTGTGCCTGTTGTGTTCCGTTCATCTTTCACTGACTGTACGAGTCGTCTGTCCGACGTATTAAAGGCCACACTCGCGAAAGACGATGTAAACCCCAGCCTTCCGGGGCATTAAACCATGCTTGGAAGAATCCAAGAGGGCTACTGCCTTCTCTGAAGTGCGAATAATCACTTTTACTTTGTGCCTGCTGAGGATCTGTCCTATTTTTGTCCATACGCTTACCACACATGGCAGGAAAGCCACGGATTTAAATTTTTCTGTGTCTTCTTCTGTCCAGCCACATTAATGTGACCATCTGTCAAAAGCCTGAATAACCGCCTTTTGCGGCGCAGGCGTGCAGGAAGAAGTTCTGGGAGGTACCGACAGGGATGTGGAGCCGTGCCGACTTCAGCGCCTTGGCCGGCGCCTCTGAGAAACCACAGCCAGGTCGAGACGGTCCCGCCGATTCTCGATTGAGTTTAGCTCGGGAAGTCGTGTGGCCAGGGGAGAGCGGTAAGCGCACCCTGCTGCTCTTCCAACCACACACCTACTCTGCGAGCTGTGTGACTAGTTGCATTGTCCTGCACGGAGCGAGGTGGTGGAGTGACTCGCATTCGGGAGCACGACGGTTCAAACCAGCGTCCGACCAACCTGATTTTGGTTTTCCCTGATTTCCTTAAATCGCTTCAGGCAAGAGCCGTGACGGTTCCTTTGAAAAGACACGGTCGACTTCCTTCCCCGTCGTTCCCTAATCCGATGGGAGCGATGACCTCGCTGTTTGGTTCCCTGCCCCGAATCGAACACCGACCAATCAACCATTGTCCTAGCTGGTAGATGCCATCGCGCCAAGGAAGAACCAAACTGCATGTCGGGGTGGACATGATCCCCAGTGATAGATGCTTATTTGTGCTGATCCGGTGTGCCTGTCGTAATGACGAGATCACCCAGGGAATGCCACACAAACATTCGGCAGACCATAACGCACTCCTCTTCGGCCTGACTCCTTCCAACGATTTTCGCAATGTGTTTTGTTTCTGTCCGATGCAGTATATGATGTGATTTGTCTGAAAAACCTACCTGGTGGCACTCTGAGGACTTCCAGTTGCAATAGTGGCGTGCAGATTCCAATCTTCGTCGCCCATCAACAGTCGGCCTGGGTGCTCGAACCTGGCGCCTGCTGCGGACACCCATACACAGCAACTTCCGCTAAACGGTAGTTGAGGAGACGTTCTTGGTAGCTCCTTGGTTCACGTGGGCGGTCAGTTGTTCAACAGTTGCACGTCTATTCGCCCGTACACACCTCAGCAGCCGTCATTCACCTCTGTCACCTATGGCTCGTGTGGACACAATTGTCTTGGGGCCGGTTTTGGATATGGCCGTTTTGCCATGCACGGTGTACTTTAACCACGGCGGCACGCGAACTACACTCCTGGAAATGGAAAAAAGAACACATTGACACCGGTGTGTCAGACCCACCATACTTGCTCCGGACACTGCGAGAGGGCTGTACAAGCAATGATCACACGCACGGCACAGAAGACACACCAGGAACCGCGGTGTTGGCCGTCGAATGGCGATAGCTGCGCAGCATTTGTGCACCGCCGCCGTCAGTGTCAGCCAGTTTGCCGTGGCATACGGAGCTCCATCGCAGTCTTTAACACTGGTAGCATGCCGCGACAGCGTGGATGTGAACCGTATGTGCCGTTGACGGACTTTGAGCGAGGGCGTATAGTGGGCTTGCGGGAGGCAGGGTGGACGTACCGCCGAATTGCTCAACACGTGGGGCGTGAGGTCTCCACAGTACATCGATGTTGTCGCCAGTGGTCGGCGGAAGGTGCACGTGCCCGTCGACCTGGGACCGGACCGCAGCGACGCACGGATGCACGCCAAGACCGTAGGATCCTACGCAGTGCCGTAGGGGACCGCACCGCCACTTCCCAGCAAATTAGGGACACTGTTGCTCCTGGGGTATCGGCGAGGACCATTCGCAACCGTCTCCATGAAGCTGGGCTACGGTCCCGCACACCGTTAGGCCGTCTTCCGCTCACGCCCCAACATCGTGCAGCCCGCCTCCAGTGGTGTCGCGACAGGCGTGAATGGAGGGACGAATGGAGACGTGTCGTCTTCAGCGATGAGAGTCGCTTCTGCCTTGGTGCCAATGATGGTCGTATGCGTGTTTGGCGCCGTGCAGGTGAGCGCCACAATCAGGACTGCATACGACCGGGGCACACAGGGCCAACACCTGGCATCATGGTGTGGGGAGCGATCTCCTACACTAGCCGTACACCACTGGTGATCATCGAGGGGACACTGAATAGTGCACGGTACATCCAAACCGTCGTCGAACCCATCGTTCTACCATTCCTAGACCGGCAAGGGAACTTGCTGTTCCAACAGGACAATGCACGTCCGCATGTATCCCGTGCCACCCAACGTGCTCTAGAAGGTGTAAGTCAACTACCCTGGCCAGCAAGATCTCCGGATCTGTCCCCCATTGAGCATGTTTGGGACTGGATGAAGCGTCGTCTCACGCGGTCTGCACGTCCAGCACGAACGCTGGTCCAACTGAGGCGCCAGGTGGAAATGGCATGCCAAGCCGTTCCACAGGACTACATCCAGCATCTCTACGATCGTCTCCATGGGAGAATAGCAGCCTGCATTGCTGCGAAAGGTGGATATACACTGTACTAGTGCCGAAATTGTGCATGCTCTGTGTCTATGTGCCTGTGGTTCTGTCAGTGTGATCATGTGATGTATCTGACCCCAGGAATGTGTCAATAAAGTTTCCCCTTCCTGGGACAATGAATTCACGGTGTTCTTATTTCAATTTCCAGGAGTGTATTTATAAACTAAGCCGTTTCGTAAATTCATCTACCTCCGGCCTGTAAGATGATTTTCGTGGCCATTTGGACGTCAGATAATTCGCTCCGTTTTCTCATTACGACGAACACTACACTGTTCCCCCCTCCTCCCCCTCCCCCCCCCCCTACACTCTTTATACAGGGTGAAAAGTACTTAAACCGACAAACTCTGGGAGGTTGTAGGGGACATCAAAACAAATATTTTTCCCTAATGTCATTTTTTTCCTACGAGGATTATTTAAACCGTTGGAGGCCGTATTACGCTCTCCAGTTGATAGAGGCCGTATTAGATCTTCAGTTGTAGCCAACTGCTGTCCACCAGTGCAGTAGTGCGTTGTCTCTGTTTACTAATGTAGCGATACACCTGGAGTGAGTACACTGATATGGTTGGTGCGTACTGCGCAGCGCACCACAACGGACGGGCTGGACAGCGGGTTCATCAGCAACAATATCCTAATCGCCGTATTCCGCATCATACGACCTTTGATGCTTTGTACCATTTAGCAGATGACCTGGACAGGGATGCCGTCGCACGCTGCAATTTGAGGTAGCTGTCTTGCAGCATGTGGAGCGGGATCCTTCAACCAGCACTCGTGGAATTGCACGTAACATGGGGACGAATCAGACGAATGTAAGAACAGTCCTTCGAGCGCAATTGTTACGTACATTTCACTTACAGCGTGTCCACAACCTGGAACCAGTTGATTATCCACCCAGAGCACAGTTTTCGCAGTGGTACCTGGAACAGTGTGAAATGCATCCTACATTTCCATCCTCTGTGTTGTTTACCGATGAAGCAACCTTCGGGCGTGATGGAGTCTTCAACATGCACAATTCGCATGTTCGGAGTGAGGATAATTCACATGCCACAGTTGCTAGCGCTCATCAAGTGCGGTTCTTCGTTAATGTGTGGGCCGGTGTCATTGGAGACTGTTTAATTAGGCCCTATCTGCTGCCTAGTTGTTGTCTCTTGGTGATAAAAAAATGGAAAAGTGTTTGTTGGTTTAATCAATTTGCCGCCAGAGAAATCTTCTTCTACCGGTTTAAATACTCCTCATAGGAAAAAATGACATTAGGTAAAAATATTTGTTTTGATGTCCCCTACAACCTCCCAGAGTTTGTCGGTTGAAGTACTTTTAGCCCTGTATACTGCGCACTGCTAGTGGTGCCACGTGGCGTCTCTGAGTTGTTATCGCACGTTGACGTCGAAGACAGGTGGTAGTCACATTAGTGTGAATCTCCTGTTGGCTTCAAAAACTCTTTTTAAGCGTAAAAGCTCATTCTGCAGACCGTTCTCGTCCGCTATGATGTGTGCTCTGTCAACGAAACTTCTGAGAACACTCATCGTCTGGGAAGGATTTGCGTCTGATTCCGATATACTGCATTTCCAAAAGTGCCATCATATTTGCATCGAACTAAGAATGAGGGATGCCTTCAGTTTCGGATGTAGTTATGAAAGCATAAGTATAGGTTGTAGGGAAGCAGCCTACTCACGCCGTATAAAATTCACATCAGTCTTTCCATTGTGTGCCAGCCAGTCCGCTGTAACTAGCTCTGACGTCATAAATGTTGCGCAATACTTTAAAAATCAAGTAAATAACCCGAAACGTTTCTAGCATGTCAGGAGTAATACTAAATCAATATGTGTTGGACATCAGTTCAGTAACTTTAACCATTTTCGAAATTTGCATGTTTTTCTGTAAAAATCATTGGCGCAATCGAAATGAGCTAGAAACTTAAAAAATTTATATTTAGATTCCTTTTTCATAATAATTTAGTAGAAACAGTAGTCTGGATCTCACAAATTAAAATAATAGTTGAAATTCATGATTTTGTGGTTTTCGTCTTAGAAATTAAGGAAGCAAGATAGATTAAGTAGGCGAATAAATAAGGCTAGGATGTTTAAATTTGAGTAGAAGGGAGATCCGCTATAATCATAAAGATGTGAGAAGTTTCAACTGAATAACTATAAAACTATAGTGATACGGTATCTCCAAAGAGCAATTTCAGAGCTTGTCTACTGCGTGTACTGTAATTAATTTAATTCTGTCGCCTAAAATATTTGAATTAGCCACGTCAGACTTCTATTATGATTACTTACCTGTGTGCTGATTGCACATTTAAATTGAGAGCTTCATCGGCCATCAGCAAAGGAAGCAATGACTTAAAGTGGTGCATTACTAGCCTAGCGGCTAGTCGGGAGAGCCGATTTGATCAGGCGTTCCCTTAGCCGTCCGCACCGCGGCTTTATATACAAGAACGCTGCGCGAGAAAAAAAGGCCACAGTTCTCTCCAGACTCTGATTTGCGCACCACCTTTGCCGGGAGTCGCGTCATTGCTATAAACAGCATCGGATGCCGTAATAAGCTACTCGGGATACGCGTAACCATGAAATCGTTTTCGAGTAAAGTGTTAATTCTGGGATGACTTTAATGATCTGTCTTCAGTTTGCGTATGTCGTATTTTCACGTGCCGCCGCGCGACAGACATTCTACCATTATTTAGCGTGGCATTTGATGAACATTATCATCAAATTATGGCGAGCATTCACTTAAATCTTTAATTTGAACAGTTATAGTTGCATCAGCGCATTAGACTCTGAACTGCTCTGGTGGTTGGATTGTGTAGATTCTTTTTTGGTCTGTGACTTTCAGAATATAGTGAACATTTTAGAGAGAATCGTTTTTGATTATGAATCCCAGACAATCTCCTAATTCCTCAGAGCTATAAGCTGTAGCTATAAGTGTATTTCTCAGATGAAATGGGCACTAGGAATTCTAATTACAGGCTTCACGTTTTGCTAATCACTTTCTGGTTGCCAATATTGTAGTTAGATAGCCAGTGTTGAGAACGGCAAACAACAACATTAAATAAATAATAGGAACATTTTATGTGACAACTACTCCACCTGCCGCCCCACAAGGTGTTCTGCAGGAGGTTAAGGAATATCCAGCTGTCCACTTCAAGGTTGATCTACATCCAGTCAAGAAAAATTTGAGCACAGTAGAAATGTGTACGTAGTCATTGATACGCCCACTTAGTCAGTAGTGCCAGTGCAACGTGGGCTACACTGAGGGATGCACACGCTGAGTCACCTCACGTCACCTCACCTCGCCTCACGTCGAGCACAGAGGGTGCCGACACCTTGGCGGCGGCTGTACCGCCGCTTCCTGCCCGCCTACGCACTGGCGGGGTGTTGTCGGTCGCGCTCTCTCCTGCGACCGGAATCACGCCGGCGGGCGCCGCTTTGCATTCACCAGGGGTCGAGCGCCAGGTCGTTCGGCTCGATGCGTGCGCGATAAACGGCTTTTCAGCGAGCGTCTTGCATACAAGCTGCCCTACAACACGGAAACTTCCGTGCAGGATTGCTGATGTGTATTCCCACCAAAATTTCTCGTCCTTGCGCCGTCCTGAATGTACGTAAACCAAGTCGGACTACATTTTTAATTTGTGAAGGTCGTTTGCTTGTGTCACAGATGCTTTGCTTTCCCGCTGGGCCTGATTTCTACTCGTTTGTGATTTCTTACCGAATTTTAAAACAGCAGCTGTCCACTGTCAGGCTGTAAAAGTGTTTATTTATTGCTGTTACAGCACTGAGCAACTTACGGTAGACGTTATCGTTCCGTCTCTTAGGAATCTGTTTGGTAACGAGCCACTGGAGAATATTGACTCCTAACATTAAACCAGTCGAGAAAGACCTCGGAGTAACCATTGAAGACACACGACGTGCGTCCATTGAGTCGGTGGTCTTGTTGGTGAGGGGAAGACAGTTAGTTGTCCTGGGCTATGGCGCTGGGGCG
The DNA here is from genome assembly GCF_023864275.1 of Schistocerca cancellata. Taxonomy (NCBI): domain Eukaryota; kingdom Metazoa; phylum Arthropoda; class Insecta; order Orthoptera; family Acrididae; genus Schistocerca; species Schistocerca cancellata. The sequence continues at coordinate 15,309,046 of NC_064634.1, forward strand.
GGGCACACAATTGGAACAGGACTGAACCTGTGGCGCCGCAGTCTAGAAACCGGCCCTGTTATGACAAGACAGTTCATACGCCGCTTAATTTTCGGTGGCATTTTTGATAAAATACAGCTTTCTAACATAAAGCACGGGTTATATACATCATCATACACAGTGGCGCAAAATTATGATAAAATTAGTGCACTCTTACGTATAAAGATTTATTAGAACCGATTTCATTGATGTGGAATCTCTAAAATTTGTCAATAAGTTTCATTGTTCTCTGAATATATCGATTCTGTAGATTCCAGTTAAAGAGAAGTCACTTGTATAAGATGAAGTCACGAAGAGAAAACTGTATAGAGGACGCTTAATCGGATGCACCTTTATTTCCTACCCTGATGGTAAGGCACCAGTTGTTCTTACTCTAAAAATTTATACGCTGCAGCAGTTAAAAATAACATACTGCGCGGAAAATTAGTACGAAATTATAACTTATCCTTAGAGAGTGTCTTACCTCAATGATTACCACTTAGTTGTCGTCGTATCACTGTCCATCTTCGATGCCGCTCGTGCTGTTTCCTATTGTTTTATCTTAGGCAGCCATGTAATGATTCCATTTGATCCTTCGATGTGCTTGTTTTATTTGAATTTCATGTTATCCTTTTTACAATTTTTGTAACTATTTTGTAATAAATTATTACACTCCTGGAAATGGAAAAAAGAACACATTGACACCGGTGTGTCAGACCCACCATACTTGCTCCGGACACTGCGAGAGGGCTGTACAAGCAATGATCACACGCACGGCACAGCGGACACACCAGGAACCGCGGTGTTGGCCGTCGAATGGCGCTAGCTGCGCAGCATTTGTGCACCGCCGCCGTCAGTGTCAGCCAGTTTGCCGTGGCATACGGAGCTCCATCGCAGTCTTTAACACTGGTAGCATGCCGCGACAGCGTGGACGTGAACCGTATGTGCAGTTGACGGACTTTGAGCGAGGGCGTATAGTGGGCATGCGGGAGGCCGGGTGGACGTACCGCCGAATTGCTCAACACGTGGGGCGTGAGGTCTCCACAGTACATCGATGTTGTCGCCAGTGGTCGGCGGAAGGTGCACGTGCCCGTCGACCTGGGACCGGACCGCAGCGACGCACGGATGCACGCCAAGACCGTAGGATCCTACGCATTGCCGTAGGGGACCGCACCGCCACTTCCCAGCAAATTAGGGACACTGTTGCTCCTGGGGTATCGGCGAGGACCATTCGCAACCGTCTCCATGAAGCTGGGCTACGGTCCCGCACACCGTTAGGCCGTCTTCCGCTCACGCCCCAACATCGTGCAGCCCGCCTCCAGTGATGTCGCGATAGGCGTGAATGGAGGGACGAATGGAGACGTGTCGTCTTCAGCGATGAGAGTCGCTTCTGCCTTGGTGCCAATGATGGTCGTATGCGTGTTTGGCGCCGTGCAGGTGAGCGCCACAATCAGGACTGTATACGACCGAGGCACACAGGGCCAACACCCGGCATCATGGTGTGGGGAGCGATCTCCTACACTGGCCGTACACCACTGGTGATCGTCGAGGGGACACTGAATAGTGCACGGTACATCCAAACCGTCGTCGAACCCATCGTTCTACCATTCCTAGACCGGCAAGGGAACTTGCTGTTCCAACAGGACAATGCACGTCCGCATGTATCCCGTGCCACCCAACGTGCTCTAGAAGGTGTAAGTCAACTACCTTGGCCAGCAAGATCTCCGGATCTGTCCCCCATTGAGCATGTTTGGGACTGGATGAAGCGTCGTCTCACGCGGTCTGCACGTCCAGCACGAACGCTGGTCCAACTGAGGCGCCAGGTGGAAATGGCATGGCAAGCCGTTCCACAGGACTACATCCAGCATCTCTACGATCGTCTCCATGGGAGAATAGCAGCCTGCATTGCTGCGAAAGGTGGATATACACTGTACTAGTGCCGACATTGTGCATGCTCTGTTGCCTGTGTCTATGTGCCTGTGGTTCTGTCAGTGTGATCATGTGATGTATCTGACCCCAGGAATGTGTCAATCAAGTTTCCCCTTCCTGGGACAATGAATTCACGGTGTTCTTATTTCAATTTCCAGGAGTGTATTTTATTCTTCGATTTTCGTCCCTATCATGAAAGTTAATACTTGGAAGAAACAGAGAAAATTTGTTGAGCTGGGTCGTCCAAAATATTTAATTTCACGAACTTATTTGATTTCAGGAAACAAGAAAATTGAGCCATTTGGTACATGTACGTAACTATAGCTGTATTCTTAATATTCAGAACTTTGCCGCCAATCTGTACCAGGACCATAGTATTGGGAGTATTAGAGTCGGCAAACAGACTGCCATCCGGAGACACAGCTTTTCTGTTTAAGATTAAAGCACCAATGTATAGTGACATTACCAACGTTGGAAGAACCTGAAGATATCGAAATCGTAAAAATTGTAGATGTATTGACAAACCATGTGCAATTGTTATCGCTGTTTCAAAGTAGTATTATAACTGATAAATTATCCTAATTGTCTCTTCAGTCTCCATAAAGTTAAGCGTCAATTTGTGTTTCAGTCGTCGGCACACACGGTCCGTCTCACATATACGTATGAATATTTAAAATATTTATGACTTCTCTCTCTCTCTCTCTCTCTCTCTCTCTCTCTCTCTCTCTCTCCCGATCCCATGTATGTCAGTACATCTCTAGACTTGGTTGTTCTCAGGTTGTGTCGACAGAACCGAGTGACAAAAAAATGGCTCTGAGCACTATGGGACTTAACTTTTAAGGTCATCAGTCCCCTAGTACTTAGAACTACGTAAACCTAACTAAGCTAAGAACATCACACACATCCATGCCCGAGGCAGGATTCGAACTTGCGCCGTAGCGGTCGCGCGGTTCCAGACTGTAGCGCCTAGAACCGCTCGGCCACTCCGGCCGGCGAGAACATAAGAGTAGTGGTACCTGAAGAAGGGCACAATTCCAAGGAGGAACTGAACTCCGTCGTTCTATAGCCAGAAAAAAAATAAGATGTTCTAGAAACCTTCAGTTGCAGTTCACTGACTAATTCCTCAGAGTTTCATGTAGTAGTGTGGCACTGTACATCGAGTTGCTCATGGGCGTGTTTCTGTACTGGGTGAGTGTCAGACAAGCGGAATATTCTTGTGTGTGTTGCGTAGGCACTGTGTTGCCGATCGCCTGCGGAACGGATTGGACCGTCTGGGGAAGATCGCTCTAACCGTTGGCCAGCAAATTTTGCAGCACGCCTGCCATTTCCCACTTTAAATTAGGTAACTGCAACATGCCGCCAGTGGGTTCAGGCCGCCGCATCCCATTTCAACACATTACCCACCTTCTATAGCACAGGTCCACCCTGTATTAGATAAGAGTCCACGGCTCTTAACCTCTCAGTCTAAAAACTAGCCCAGGTTTTTGTCATAAAAGCCCAGCTCTTGATATCTCCCGGATTTCAGATGAGGAATTAAAAGTCCATCGCCCTCGTCGAAGCATTCTGGCGACAGTAAAATAAAATTCAGGTGCTGCAATTTCTCTGGATTTCGGACCAACCATATATACATGACGAAGTAAACGCAGTTGTTCTAGAAAACATTTTAGGTAGTTCATCCACAGCTAGGAGGCTTTCCCAAAGCGTAGTCTGACCCCTGTCCATGAAAGACCTCTTCGTGGTTAGAATGTAATCCGGTGAATATCCTGGTTTATCCAGCCCAACGTTCCGATCTCAAAATTGTGGAGTGCGTGCGGAGTGATTGCTAATGGGCAACCAGATTAATTTCTACTTAAAACCAGGAAAAATCTATTTACTGTAATTTACGAAGAATGGAAACTACAGTGTCAGTCTTTAGTAAAGAACTTTTTGCGAAGATAATGTTTCCACAGGAGCAGCAGCTGCCTTAACCATTATGCTATACGGGGTGGTCAGAAACAGTAATAAAAGCTTCCAGATACAACTAGTATCAGCTGTTCTCACAGCGTAGATGACAGCACACGAGACTTCTCAGCCTTTGTCTCGGGTTTGACCCTTACTACCGTCCCATGTCCAATGTCTGTATAGCTCTCTTGCTGGGTTTTCGGAAACTAAAAGAAGAAAACGTTTCGCCACACCGTCTCTGGCAGGCAGCTTGAAACTGCACGCACACGGAACTGATAGATTAACTCCAGTGCTAAATAACTCAGAAACGGCGCAACGTATCGAATTTTTTTAACACTTATTTCTCAGCACAACCCCCCCCCCCCCTCCTCCTCCCTGAAACACTCTTACAAGCTTTTCAGACAGTTTCTGACCACTTTGTATGGGCACGCTACAGTCTTGATGTCACTGGTATTTCCTAATAGTACTGACGAACAAATATGTGGTTCTCCATTCCGGTATAAGACCACCAGACGAACGTACTGATTTCATCTCGACTGATTTCATGTAAGTGAAATTAATTTGCTGCATCCCTTAGAAAAAAAATTAACTACATGGGAATGGTAACACTAAAGGCCGAGACTTGTACAGAGAAGAAAACGACACAGCATTACGACATTTAATAACGCATTTGAATTTACAAAGAGTTAATGGCACACAATGTGAAAAAGATATTTATTCCACATGTCAGAACAACAAACACATGCTATAATTAAGTAACATTCCGCTCTTGTTAAAAGAACATAAGCTAACACTTCATCTAACATGTTCGTATTTAATCACCAGACTAAATATTCAGCAAATATACATAACCTGTTAAAATACTTGGTTGTCACCATTAACTTCGAAAGGAGGCTGTAAGACTCGCATTTCTCATCTCACTCTTGTGTCTCTTTGGTTTTGTCCCAACTAATGCCCACGTTGGCCGACCGTCGGTGGTGTCTGCCAGGTTTGTTACTAATCCACGTTTGCTGTCCGTACACGCACACTCCTCGCAGCAGCCCACCTCTCGCTTTTTCACACACTCACAGCCGCGTTTGTGTCTTGAAGCACTGTAAAGCGACGACGTTTCAGCTAGATCTTAACTTACGGTAAGATTGCTGTCTCTTCCATTGCTTACTTCTGAGAAATGCTAAATAAAATTAGTCCCACACACTGCTCAATGTATGAACTGTCTGTCTCCTTACCAGCTATTACTCTGACAACACGAAGTGGTTACTGGCCGTAGATCTTCGCGATCTTGTGCAGTGTTTAGAGTGACTATCAGTATGTCCGTAGCGGTCAGCAGGAGTAGTAGTCCAATAAATTAACGTCACATCAGTGATTCAACAGATACGACTAACTGTGAAAAGTATGAAGAGCCCTGATGCATCTTATAGATGCAACCGCTCTAGACTTTTATGCTAATTCAGTTCTAGGGCCTAGATGGCCCTTCACACAACTGGGTCATCAGTGAACGCATCTCTGGTTATCAGCTGGATAGCTACTTCCAGTAATGCAATGTTTCGAAGTCTTGCTTAAACTGCAGCCCCAGGTGAGAGAGAATTCCTGATTACAACCTGAAAATCTCTTCTTGTTTCGGCAAGTGCGAGCCTGTGGCTACACCGCAGAGGTTCTTCAGCCTAAGATCCAGCTGCAGTGAGTGTGAGCTCGGGCCGTCGACGTGGGGCAGAGGACGCTGCGCTGCCCTGGCCTGCCCTGCCTGCTCAGACCGCGGAGTGGGCGCGCTGCCTCTTCTCGCCGGGGTCAGGGGGCGGCGACAGCCAGTCCTGCTTGATCATGTCGGCGGCCTTCTCGGCGATCATGATGACGGGCGCGTTGGTGTTGCCGCTGGCGATGGTCGGCATGACGGAGGCGTCGACGACGCGCAGCCCGCGCACCCCGTAGACGCGCAGCCGCGGGTCCACGACGGCCTCCGGGTCGGAGGCGGGCCCCATCTTGCAGGTGCCCACCGGGTGGTAGATGGTCATCGAGATGGTCCGCACCGCGCACTCCCAGTACGCGTCCGATGCGAACCTGCCGCAGGAGAACACGGCGTTACAGTGTGTCTTTCGGGCGGCGTGATAACGGTAGATATACACTCCTGGAAATTGAAATAAGAACACCGTGAATTCATTGTCCCAGGAAGGGGAAACTTTATTGACACATTCCTGGGGTCAGATACATCACATGATCACACTGACAGAACCACAGGCACATAGACACAGGCAACAGAGCATGCACAATGTCGGCACTAGTACAGTGTATATCCACCTTTCGCAGCAATGCAGGCTGCTATCCTCCCATGGAGACGATCGTAGAGATGCTGGATGTAGTCCTGTGGAACGGCTTGCCATGCCATTTCCACCTGGCGCCTCAGTTGGACCAGCGTTCGTGCTGGACGTGCAGACCGCGTGAGACGACGCTTCATCCAGTCCCAAACATGCTCAATGGGGGACAGATCCGGAGATCTTGCTGGCCAGGGTAGTTGACTTACACCTTCTAGAGCACGTTGGGTGGCACGGGATACATGCGGACGGGCATTGTCCTGTTGGAACAGCAAAGCAAGTTCCCTTGCCGGTCTAGGAATGGTAGAACGATGGGTTCGATGACGGTTTGGATGTACCGTGCACTATTCAGTGTCCCCTCGATGATCACCAGTGGTGTACGGCCAGTGTAGGAGATCGCTCCCCACACCATGATGGCGGGTGTTGGCCCTGTGTGCCTCGGTCGTATGCAGTCCTGATTGTGGCGCTCACCTGCACGGTGCCAAACACGCATACGACCATCATTGGCACCAAGGCAGAAGCGACTCTCATCGCTGAAGACGACACGTCTCCATTCGTGTCTCCATTCACGCCTGTCGCGACACCACTGGAGGCGGGCTGCACGATGTTGGGGCGTGAGCGGAAGACGGCCTAACGGTGTGCGGGACCGTAGCCCAGCTTCGTGGAGACGGTTGCGAATGGTCCTCGCCGATACCCCAGGAGCAACAGTGTCCCTAATTTGCTGGGAAGTGGCGGTGCGGTCCCCTACGGCACTGCGTAGGATCCTACGGTCTTGGCGTGCATCCGTGCGTCGCTGCGGTCCGGTCCCAGGTCGACGGGCACGTGCACCTTCCGCCGACCACTGGCGACAACATCGATGTACTGTGCAGACCTCACGCCCCACGTGTTGAGCAATTCGGCGGTACGTCCACCCGGCCTCCCGCATGCCCACTATACGCCCTCGCTCAAAGTCCGTCAGCTGCACATACGGTTCACGTCCACGCTGTCGCGGCATGCTACCAGTGATAAAGACTGCGATGGAGCTCCGTATGCCACGGCAAACTGGCTGACACTGACGGCGGCGGTGCACAAATGCTGCGCATCTAGCGCCATTCGACGGCCAACACCGCGGTTCCTGGTGTGTCCGCTGTGCCGTGCGTGTGATCATTGCTTGTACAGCCCTCTCGCAGTGTCCGGAGCAAGTATGGTGGGTCTGACACACCGGTGTCAATGTGTTCTTTTTTCCATTTCCAGGAGTGTAGTACTGGTAAGTTTCTTCCGTCCCTCGTCGGGCCGTACGTCGCCCGAAGCGAAGCCCTGCTGTCGGCCGCGGCCAGACGCCGATACTCACACGATCGGTACGCGTGCTGCGGCATACGCTACCCAGTATGTTCAAATACGCCGCGCATAAAAGCGGGATTCCTTCGATGCTCATATCTCGGGTTCTGTTGATCATAAAAAGATAGGGTCGTGTTTTGGACAGCCCCTGGGCTACGGACAATTTGTATTAAGACTCGTCTTAATGTCACTTTCGTACAGTACAGGGTCAAAGTAAGTATATTAATCATTTCCTCCTGCTTAGGCAACTGGAGGAAATCTTTTGGTTGTGTTTATTACATTCGATGTTGTCTACGGGCCTATTGAGGCACAATTGGTTCAAAAGTTCTTTTTGCAATTTCTTCGCATCAAAACCGAGTCATGGATTCCACGACGGATACGCACAGCAAATGGCTGAAATTTTTGCAATATATTCCTAAGATTCCGATCTCGAACAGTCTTGAAATTCTTTTATCCGTTTCCCAGATACAGAGGTTCAAAGTTTCCCTACTTCTACACGTAAAATACGCACGGAAGATACGGTTGGGCTGAAAATGTAGTTTATAAAGTGATGTAACACAGAGAAATATGCTGTAAAGTGCCCCCGTTATCATTAGAAGGGTCTGGGCACCCAGTGTTCTAGTACTGGAGCACATGAAAAATATTTGTGTACGTAAAATCCTGTCTTAAGTATAAAACTGGTTTTTCTGTATTTGAGCTTCACGTAACTAAACTATCAAAACTTTACTGACACGTAAAGTACTTTCCATATGAGTGACATGCCCTGCTTTTGCAGAGTAAATAAGAGAACCAGCCGAAAAATGCTGCTATCGGAGCACCGTAAAGGCGAATGTGGTCCTATTTAAAAGACACACACTGAAAACTGCTTAATTTTACCTTCCTCAGCATCTTTAAAAATTTTCTCAAAAATTTTGGCTTACGAACATATCCGCCCTTTTTATTCTGAGAGGGAAGGGTTGGGTTCAGGGTTGGGTTGGGTTGGGTTGTCTGGGTGAAGAGACCAAACAGCGAGGTCATCGCTCTCATCGGATTAGGGAAGGACGGGGAAGGAAGTCGGCCGTGCCCTTTGAAAGGAACCATCCCGGCATTCGCCTGGAGCGATTTAGGGAAATCACGGAAAACCTAAATCAGGATGGCCGGACGCGGGACTGAACAGTCGTCCTCCCGAATGCGAGTCCAGTGTGCTAACCACTGCACCACCTCTCTTCGTGAGACGGAAGGAGACAGCGGCAGCGGGAAAGAAAAGGAGATAGTTGTGACATAGAAAGAGCGAAGCAGACAATGGCAGTGTGAGAGAAACATGGCGACACAGTGGCAGTGAAATATAGTTGACAGTGACAGAATAGTGCTGGGAAAAACGTGAAGGAGACAGTGCCAGTGGGAGAGAAATAAAGAGAAGAAGAAACTGGAAGTGCGCAAAGAGCCACTGACAATGAAGGAGAGAATCTATGACAAGAAGAGAGAGATAGTGACTCCGTGAGAAGAGACAGCAATAGTGGGACTGAATCAGTGAGATAGTAGTAGTAGTAAGAGAGAGCAAAGAGGAGACAGTGATGGTGATACGATACTTCAGTAGTAGTAGTAGTAGGACCGAACGACGGAGACTGTGGCTGTGAAACAAGTGACAATGACGATTAGACACAGAGGTAATGATGATGAGCTGGGTTGAACGAGTGAGAGAGAATGCGCAAGTGGGAGTCGAGCGACTTACAGTGATGGACTAGTGGGTGTGAGCGAGATACAGTCAGAGGTGAGCATCATGTTAGAAAGATTACAAATATGTCCACTTGCCAAAATTAATGGGAAAATTTTTGAAGATGTGAAAGATGGTAGAATGAGGCAACTGGTGTCACACTTTTAGTCAGTGTCTTTTAAAAAAGAAGCATATTGACCATTTTTGTGCTACGATAGGAGCATTTTTCCTCTAGCAGTTCTGTATATGGACAACATTAGTGAGAAATTATGCTTCATATGTCACCCTACCACTCAAGGCCTTGTATCTTGAGGATTTTAACTACGTACACTGCATAGACTGATCACTGCTGCTCTCTGCTGCCTGATTTAGATACTAGGTGCGGCAGCCATAGAATTGCTGTGTTGTAGGCATTTTGTACTGAATAGTAACGCGTCCTGTTGACATGAAAATTTTCTGTTATTTGTACTCACCAGATAAGCAGCTGTGAATGATAGTTTGTCAAAGACACCGAATTGAACAAAAAATTTTGCCAAGTAACCATAGTTGGGGTATGAATCGCTATGGAGCGCCGGCTATGAAACGACAGCCAGTCAGCGACCAGTCGGCTGAAGTGTGATCAGCAAGAGAAGGCGTGCGAGTCCGTCTCGCGGTTTGGTTTACTCCGACTAAGCTGCTGCCGCCTTTGTCCGACATCTGCGCAGCTTATTAACAGATCGGGCATTTTTAATTTAAGACGTCGCCCGAGCCCTTCCTGTCTCCACCCCCTTACCTCCCAGAACGGAGGTGTACTCCAACTGTATGCGTGTGGTGTGATGCACATGAATGCGTGCGAAGGTTTTCGAAATGTTTTGCGAATAGTCTAACTGAGGTGGGACTTTGTTGCCAGCCCAGTATTCACCTGGTCAAATGTGGGAAACCGACTAAAATCCACACCAGGCTGGCCGGAACATCGACCCTCGTCGTTAATCAGGCGGGTGGATTCGATCAGGGGCCGGCGCACCTGCCCGTCGTGGAAGCGGCGCTTCAACGTGATGGCTATCCGGGATGCTCAGGAATTTGGAGAATTTACAGTAAGAAATTTGATTTGAGAAAAGAAGAAATTGCGGTTTTCATTTTCACCGTTGTTTTACTTGACATTTAATGATCTACTGGATTTGTTGGAATAAAGGTTGACTCATCTTCTCTGTACATTAGCAGAAATGGAAACAACTGGCCTTCAGATTGCATTATTAAAAATTTTCTTCATTAACGGAATTACGGTAGGCTTAACGTTATTAATTTAATGTCAAGTTTTACCCACTAAACATAAAAAAAATCGCGTTTAGTGTAATCAGCTGTTGATGCAAGTTTAGAGATTGCCAAGGTTTGAATATTGAGAGCAAAGAAAAGCAAAGGTCCGCGTTCTGGCCCTGACGGGAGAAGTGGGACCAAGCGAGCGTCAAGTCATCCTCCGGCAGTGCCATCATTCCTCATGGAGGGTCAACGCGTCAAAACACTACACTGCCGGCGGTAGTCGCCTTTCTTGACCTCGGACCCCCTACTTTTGATTCAAGTAGCTCCTCTGTTGGTATCACGAAATAGACTGCACCCGTTCCAGCCCCCACCAAGGAAAATCGGCGGCAGCATCAGGAATGGAACCCCCCCCCCCCCTTCTCTGTATAGCACGCAGGCACGCTGACCACTGAACTGCGATCTTCTGACTGTTCAGCTGAAACCAATATGTTGAGCTGCTTAATCAGTAAATGCGTTCCTTAAGACAGGAGGTATTAGCTGGGGCACACTTCCGTGTGTTCATCGGTGACTCGCTTTAGTCGTCTGGTCGTTGGTCTGTATCGATGATTTCCGACCTATAGTTACACGGGAAACGCAGTTCGATTCGACGTTACTGCCTCTAGTCCTTACTAACACACAGCTTTTCTCCAGTATATCAGCTAAACACACAGTGCATATAATTACACCCAAGTTTATGCCTAAGTTTCTCAGATCATCTGGCGATACTAGCAGACGACCAGACGACGGCAGTTACACACAGAGAGACTCTCAAGGAATGCATCAATCAAAAGAGCTGGCCTTCAAATATTCTTCCAAGAACTAAGTAATCTTGGATGTGCTCAGAATAACTAGTTAGGTGAAATACATGTGGGAGGAATGGGGCGGGAAGAATAGCACAGAAAATTCGAATGCAAAAATTTACGAGAGCTTACTGTGAAATCTGCAACAACTGTAACAAAAAATTAATGTTCGTAGCCACTAAAATCAGGCGCTATAACACAGTTATCAAGCCTAACGCTTTGCACGCTGGCGAAAAGCTTACACTTCACACAAAAGGTGATCTGGAAGATATCCTGAAAGGACAAGGCAAAATTCTAAGAAAGATACTCCGTCCAAAAAGAAAGGAAGATGGATAAACAGCGCAATCCCGTACAACAACCGATAAATTACAGAAACTCGCGGTAGGCATAAAAAAAAGGCTAAAATTTTATGGGCATATCGACTGATTTCCATCAACACCACCCACTTAACAAAATTGCGAGGTACATACAACAACTCAAAACTATACCCTGGATCTAGCAGGTCAAAAGAGAATCAGTAAATGCTCATACAACTCCACTAGACATTTTCAGCGGAAAGCTGTACAGACAAAAAGTTTGCGGATGGGAAGTACTGCAAGAGAATTCAGCTATCACCAGACCAGGGAGAAAGTGGACCGAAGAAAGAAGGAGAATCCACAGAGAAGATGATTACAGGTGCTCGGAAACGGCGAAGACTGCAACAAAATAGGTTTGCGTTCTGGTAGGTATACGTACAAGGTGCTCAGAAACATCCTGAAAAGCTTGTGCGGGTTTTGCAGGGTAAGGATGTGCTGAGAAATAATTGTTGAGAAAAAATTCGATACGTTGCGCCGTTTCAGAATTATTTATGAAGTTAGCCAATCAGATCGTCGTGTGCGCCAATTCGAACAGCCTGCCAGAGGCGGTGTCGCCAAATGTGTTCTTCGTTTTGTTCCCTCGAACCGAACCAACGTAAGCTTTTGATGACATAGCTTAAATCTGTCACTCCTAAAAAAGGCACATTTTATCTGGTATCGAGCGTTTCAACGAGTGGAAACTCACAGACCCGCAGATGTGTGTGCACTACCAGATGTTAGTCCTTGCTAGTGCTCGAACTTTGGCGCGCAACGACTACCCTATGTATTTACAGGGTGTTTCAGAAATGACCGGTATATTTGAAACAGCAATAAAAACTAAACGAGCAGCGATAGAAATACACCGTTTGTTGCAATATGCTTGGGACAACAGTACATTTTCAGGCGGACAAACTTTCGAAATTACAGTAGTTACAATTTTCAACAACAGATGGCGCTGCAAGTGATGTGAAAGATATAGAAGACAACGCAGTCTGTGGGTGCGCCATTCTGTACGTCGTCTTTCTGCTGTAAGCGTGTGCTGTTCACAACGTGCAAGTGTGCTGTAGACAACATGGTTTATTCCTTAGAACAGAGGATTTTTCTGGTGTTGGAATTCCACCGCCTAGAACACAGTGTTGTTGCAACAAGACGAAGTTTTCAACGGAGGTTTAATGTAACCAAAGGACCGAAAAGCGATACAATAAATGATCTGTTTGAAAAATTTCAACGGACTGGGAACGTGACGGAAAGGTAGGGCGACCGCGTACGGCAACCACAGAGGGCAACGCGCAGCTAGTGCAGCAGGTGATCCGACAGCGGCCTGGGGTTTCCGTTCGCCGTGTTGCAGCTGCGGTCCAAACGACTCCAACGTCCACGTATCGTCTCGTGCGCCAGAGTTTACACCTCTATCCGTACAAAATTCAAACGCGGCAACCCCTCAGCGCCGCTACCATTGCTGCACGTGAGACATTCGCTAACGATATAGTGCACAGGATTGATGGCGGCGATATGCACGTGGGCAGCATTTGGTTTACTGACGAAGCTTATTTTTACCTGGACGGCTTCGTCAATAAACATAACTGGCGCATATGGAGAACCGAAAAGCCCCATGTTGCAGTCCCATCGTCCCTGAATCCTCAAAAAGTACTGGTCTGGGCCGCCATTTTTTCCAAAGGAATCATTGGCCCATTTTTCAGATCCGAAACGATTACTGCATCACGCTGTCTGGACATTCTTCGTGAATTTGCGGCGGTACAAACTGCCTTAGACGACACTGCGAACACCTCGTGGTTTATGCAAGATGGTGTCCGGCCACATCGCACGGCCGACGTCTTTAATTTCCTGAATGAATATTTCGATGATCGTGTGATTGCTTTGGGCTATCCGAAACATACAGGAGGCGGCGTGGATTGGCCTCCCTATTCGCCAGACATGAACCCCTGTGACTTCTTTCTGTGGGGACACTTGAAAGACCAGGTGTACCGCCAGAATCCAGAAACAATTGAACAGCTGAAGCAGTACATCTCATCTGCATGTGAAGCCATTCCGCCAGACACGTTGTCAAAGGTTTCGGGTAATTTCATTCAGAGACTACGCCATATTATTGCTACGCGTGGTGGATATGTGGAAAATATCGTACTATAGAGTTTCCCAGACCGCAGCGCCATCTGTTGTTGAAAATTGTAACTACTGTAATTTCGAAAGTTTGTCCGCCTGAAAATGTACTGTTGTCCCAAGCATATTGCAACAAACGGTGTATTTCTATCGCTGCTCGTTTAGTTTTTATTGCCGTTTCAAATATACCGGTCATTTTTGAAACACCCTGTATATGCGGCGTGTCCGGTAAGCGGTGAGCAGTGAGCAGGAGGCAGCGGACGTACTGGTGGTGCCGGCAGTCGGGCAGCGGCAGCGAGTGGAGGCGCGCGCCGTAGCGGCGGAAGGCGGGCGCCAGGCCGGTGCGCACGGCCAGCTTGACGCCCTCGACGAGCGTCGCGACGTCGTGCGGGTCGGCGAAGTAGTTGGCGTCGATGAGCGGGTAGTGGCGCGGGTCGGCCGAGCGCAGGCGCAGCCGGCCGCGCGACCGCGGCCGCAGCAGCAGCGGCAGGATGCTGAAGGCGTCGCGGTTCGCGATCGGCCGGTACACCGCGTCGTACACGCGCTCCGTCAGCCCCAGCACCTGCCGGCACGGCGCACGCAGTCGCTGGGACAGAGTCGAGGCAAGCGCAGGCGCAGAGGTTCAATGGTTCAAATGGCGCTGGCAATGGTTCAAATGGCGCTGAGCACTATGGGACTCAACATCTGACGTCATCAGTCCCCTACAACTTACAACTACTTAAACCTAACTAACCTAAGGACGTCGTACACATCCGTGCCCGAGTCCGAATCCGAACCTGCGACCGCAGCGGTCGCGCGGTTCCAGACTGTAGCGCCTAGAACCGCTCGGCCACCCCGGCCGGTCTCAGAAACCGCAAGTAGGCTACTTGTCGCCCTGCTCCTGCCACCGTAATGCCACACTTTTACCGTACCAGTGTGGACGACATGTGACGGTGTAATGCTATGTGAAATGGTGAGAACAGTTGTAAGATACAGAAAGTGTCTAAATTTTTCAGCCTGCAGACGGAAGATTTTCATTTCCAAATTACCGGTTTCGGTCAGTGTCGTTCATCGTAAAATCATATGTCGTAGCTATAGAGTAACCTGCCCCAAAGGAACTGTCAGTTCACTATGATGTATTAAAGAGTCCGTGACAGTGAACTGACAGTTACTGTATAACAGGTTACTCTGTAACTACGACATACGATTTTGCGATGGCGCACTTGTCAGAAACCGATAATTTGGAAATAAAAACCAGCGATCCGCAGATTGAAAAACTTTATAAAAATTTTACATAAATAAAAATCGTGGGTAACCCCATTCTAACTAACTGTCCAATATTGACAACTATACAAAAATGTCCCACAGTCCCTACGACATACTTCTACAGGGGACTCAGCAGATCCTGTCACGTACGAACACATCAAAGGGACTGCTAACCGAAGGAGCTAGGTTCGATTCCTGGCGGCGTCGGTGATTTTCTCAACTCGCAGACTGTTTTGTGTTGTCCTTTCGTTCGTATCGTCGTTATTGACGTTCCACACATGAGATCGCTGCAAGAACACATACCGAAAGCGACCAAATTTAAAAAAATATACATAAAAGCACATAAAAAGTAAAACCATGTTTCCATCGGGCTGTAAGCATTACCGAAAAATTAAAAATTTCTTGATACTATGCTGTTATGTGTTATTAAATGTCTGTAACTGGTCATATTGCCCCTTTTAATCAACTTTCCAGGAAAAGGCAATTTGTTCGCTAGGAATATGACAAAACCCTACCATCTGGTGAGCAAGATGTATGAGACAGGCGAAATACCATCTGACTTAAAGAAGAATACAATAATTCCAATCCCAAAGCAGGTCTCGACAGGTTTGAAAATTAGCGAACTATCAGTCTAATAAGTCATGGCTGCAAAATACTAACACTAATTCTTTACAGACGAATGAAAAAACTGCTAGAAACCGAACTTGGGGAAGATCAGTTTCCATTCCGTAGAAATGTTGGAAAACGTGAGGCAATACTGACCCTACGACTTATCTTAGAAGGTAGACTAAGGAAGGCAAACCTACGTTTCTAGCATTTGTAGACTTAGAGAAAGCTTTTGACAATGTTGACTGGAATACTCTCTTTCAAATTCTCAAGGTGGCAGGGGTAAAATAAGGGAGCGAAAGGCTATTTACAATTTGTACAGAAACCAGATTGCAGTTAGAAGATCGAAGGGAATGAAACGGAAGCAGTGATTGCAAAGGCAGAGAGAAAGAGTCGTATTCCGTCGCCGATGTTATTCAATCTGTATATTGTGCAAGCAGTAAAGGAAAGAAAAAGAAAATTTGGAACATGAATTAAAATCCATGGAGAAGAAATAAAAACGTTGAGGTTTGCCGATGACATTGTAATTCTGTCAGAGACAGCAAAGGACCTGGAAGTTGAACGGAATGGGCAGTGTCTTGAAAGGAGGATATAAGATGAACATCAATAAAAGCAAAACAAGGATAACGGAATGTAGTCGAATGAAGTCAGGTGATGCTGAGGGAATTAGATTAGGAAATGAGACACTTAAAGTAGTAGATGAGTTTTGCTATTTGCGGAGCAAAATAAGTGATGGTGGTCGAAGTAGAGAGGATATAAAATGTAGACTGGCAATGGCCAGGAAAGCGTTTCTGAAGAAGAAAAATTTGTTAACATCTAGTATAGATTTAAGTGTAAGGAAGTCTTTTGCGAAAGTATTTGTATGGACGATAAATAGTTTAGACAAGAAGAGAATAGAAGCTTTCGAAATGTGGTGCTAAGAAGAATGCTGAAGATTAGATGGGTAGATCGCGTAACTAATGAGGAGGTACTGAACAGAACAGGGGAGAAGAGGAGTTTGTGGCACAACTTGACTAGAAGAAGGGACCGGTTGGTAGGACACGTTCTGAGGCACCAAGGTACCATCAATTTAGTACTGGACGGAGTAGTGGAGGGTAAAAATCGTAGAGGTAGACCAAGAGATGAATACGCTAAGCAAATTCAGAAGGATGTAGGTTGCAGTAGTTAGTCGGAGATGAAGAAGTTTGCACAGGGTAGAGTAGCATGGAGAGCTGCATCATACTAGTCTCTGGACTGAAGACCACAACGACAACAAGAATATGAAACAAATGCGAAAAACATGTAGTGAAATTATTGTGTGGGTGTGATGTTCTGTCTTCTAAAATTTGATTATAATAATTTCGAAGTGCTACTGCATGTATGTTTCTAGACCTAAAAGACGACGGAAATCCGAAGGACCCCGTGTGTTTCATTTTTACTTTTTTCCCTTTACACATAGCTATAGTTCGACAAGACTGTAGAATACTGAAAATTCACCGCTAATATACAAAAATTTTTATTTATTGACCATATTTTAAGCTGCTAGAGTTTTTCCGTCTAAAATTTCGTTTCTCTAGATTTTGGTGTTTTAGTACGCTTCCCCATGAACCATGGACCTTGCCGTTGGTGGGGAGGCTTGCGTGGCTCAGCGATACAGATGGCCGTACCGTAGGTGCAACCACAACGGAGGGGTATCTGTTGAGAGGCCAGACAAACGTGTGGTTCCTGAAGAGTGGCAGCAGCCTTTTCAGTAGTTGCAGGGGCAACAGTCTGGATGATTGACTGATCTGGCCTTGTAACAATAACCAAAACGGCCTTGCTGTGCTGGTACTGCGAACGGCTGAAAGCAAGGGGAAACTACGGCCGTAATTTTTCCCGAGGGCATGCAGCTTTACTGTATGATTAAATGATGATGGCGTCCTCTTGGGTAAAATATTCCGGAGGTAAAATAGTCCCCCATTCGGATCTCCGAGCGGGGACTACTCAAGAGGATGTCGTTATCAGGAGAAAGAAAACTGGCGTTCTACGGATCGGAGCGTGGAATGTCAGATCCCTTAATCGGGCAGGTAGGTTAGAAAATTTAAAAAGGGAAATGGATAGGCTAAAGTTAGATATAGTGGGAATTAGTGAAGTTCGGTGGCAGGAGGAACAAGACTTTTGGTCAGGTGATTACAGGGTTATAAATACAAAATCAAATAGGGGTAATGCAGGAGTAGGTTTAATAATGAATAAAAAAAATAGGAATGCGGGTTAGCTACTACAAACAGCATAGTGAACGCATTATTGTGGCCAAGATAGACACAAAGCCCATGCCTACTACAGAAAATCCTAAGAAATTTTGGTCTTATGTCAAAGCGGTAGGTGGATCAAAACAAAATGTCCAGACACTCTGTGACCAAAATGGTACTGAAGCAGAGGATGACAGACTAAAGGCCGAGATACTAAATGTCTTTTTCCAAAGTTGTTTCACAGAGGAAGATTGCACTGTAGTTCCTTCTCTAGATTGTCGCACAGATGACAAAATGGTAGATATCGAAATAGACGACAGAGGGATAGAGAAACAACTAAAATCGCTTAAAAGAGGAAAGGCCTCTGGACCTGATGGGATACCAGTTCAATTTTACACAGAGTACGCGAAGGAACTTGCCCCCCTTCTTGCAGCGGTGTACCGTAGGTCTCTAGAAGAGCGTAGCGTTCCAAAGGATTGGAAAAGGGCACAGGTCATCCCCGTTTTCAAGAAGGGACGTCGAACAGATGTGCAGAACTATAGACCTATATCTCTAACGTCGATCAGTTGTAGAATTTTGGAACACGTATTGTGTTCGAGTATAATGACTTTTCTGGAGACTAGAAATCTACTCTGTAGGAATCAGCATGGGTTTCGAAAAAGACGGTCATGTGAAACCCAGCTCGCGCTATTCGTCCACGAGACTCAGAGGGCCATAGACACGGGTTCACAGGTAGATGCCGTGTTTCTTGACTTCCGCAAGGCGTTCGATACAGTTCCCCACAGTCGTTTAACGAACAAAGAAAGAGCATATGGACTATCAGACCAATTGTGTGATTGGATTGAGGAGTTCCTAGATAACAGGACGCAGCATGTTATTCTCAATGGAGAGAAGTCTTCCGAAGTAAGAGTAATTTCAGGTGTGCCGCAGGGGAGTGTCATAGGACCGTTGCTATTCACAATATACATAAATGACCTGGTGGATGACATCGGAAGTTCACTGAGGCTTTTTGCAGATGATGCTGTGGTGTATCGAGAGGTTGTAACAATGGAAAATTGTACTGAAATGCAGGAGGATCTGCAGCGAATTGACGCATGGTGCAGGGAATGGCAACTGAATCTCAATGTAGACAAGTGTAATGTGCTGCGAATACACAGAAAGATAGATCCTTTATCATTTAGCTACAAAATAGCAGGTCAGCAACTGGAAGCAGTTAATACCATAAATTATCTGGGAGTACGCATTAGGAGTGATTTAAAATGGAATGATCATATAATGTTGATTGTCGGTAAAGCAGATGCCAGACTGAGATTCATTGGAAGAATCCTAAGGAAATGCAATCCGAAAACAAAGGAAGTAGGTTACAGTACTCTTGTTCGCCCACTGCTTGAATACTGCTCAGCAGTGTGGGATCCGTACCAGATAGGGTTGATACAAGACATAGAGAAGATCCAACGGAGAGCAGCGCGCTTCGTCACAGGATCATTTAGTAATCGCGAAAGCGTTACGGAGATGATAGATAAACTCCAGTGGAAGACTCTGCAGGAGAGACGCTCAGTAGCTCGGTATGGGCTTTTGTCAAAGTTTCGAGAACATACCTTCACCGAAGAGTCAAGCAGTATATTGCTCCCTCCTAAGTATATCTCGCGAAGAGACCATGAGGGCCCGCATCTCGTGGTCGTGCGGTAGCGTTCTCGCTTCCCACGCCCGGGTTCCCGGGTTCGATTCCCGGCGGGGTCAGGGATTTTCTCTGCCTCGTGATGGCTGGGTGTTGTGTGCTGTCCTTAGGTTAGTTAGGTTTAAGTAGTTCTAAGTTCTAGGGGACTTATGACCACAGTAGTTGAGTCCCATAGTGCTCAGAGCCATTTGAGACCATGAGGATAAAATCAGAGAGATTAGAGCCCACACAGAGGCATACCGACAATCCTTCTTTCCACGAACAATACGAGACTGGAATAGAAGGGAGAACCGATAGAGGTACTGAAGGTACCCTCCGCCACACACCGTCAGGTGGCTTGCGGAGTATGGATGTAGATGTAGATGTACAGTAGTACAAGTTTATATGCCAACTACCTCTGCAGATGATGAAGAAATAGATGAAATGTATGATGAAATAAAAGAAATTATTCAGATAGTGAAGGGAGACGAAAATTTAATAGTCATGGGTGACTGGAATTAGAGTGTAGGAAAAGGGAGAGAAGGAAACGTAGTAGGTGAATATGGATTGGGGGTAAGAAATGAAAGAGGAAGCCGCCTGGTAGAATTTTGCACAGAGCACAACTTAATCATAGCCAACACTTGGTTCAAGAATCATAACAGAAGGTTGTATACCTGGAAGAATCCTGGAGATACTAAAAGGTATCAGATAGATTATATAATGGTAAGACAGAGATTTAGGAACCAGGTTTTAAATTGTAAGACATTTCCAGGGGCAGATGTGGATTCTGACCACAATCTATTGGTTATGACCTGTAGATTAAAACTGAAGAACTGCAAAAAGGTGGGAATTTAAGGAGATGGGACCTGGATAAACTGAAAGAACCAGAGGTTGTAGAGAGTTTCAGGGAGAGCATAAGGGAACGATTGACAAAAATGGGGGAAAGAAATACAGTAGAAGAAGAATGGGTAGCTCTGAGGGATGAAGTAGTGAAGGCAGCAGAGGATCAAATAGGTAAAAAGTCGAGGGCTAACAGAAATCCTTGGGTAACAGAAGAAATATTGAATTTAATTGATGAAAGGAGAAAATATAAAAATGCAGTAAATGAAGCAGACAAAAAGGAATACAAACGTCTCAAGAATGATATCGACAGGAAGTGCAAAATGGCTAAGCAGGGATGGCTAGAGGACAAATGTAAGGATGTATGGGCTTGTCTCACTAGGGGTAAGATAGATACTGCCTACAGGAAAATTAAAGAGACCTTTGGAGAGAAGAGAACCACTTGTATGAATATCAAGAGCTCAGATGGCAACCCAGTTCTAAGCAAAGAAGGGACGGCAGAAAGGTGGAAGGAGTATATAGAGGGTTTATACAAGGGCGATGTACTTGAGGACAATATTGTGGAAATGGAAGAGGATGTAGATGAAGACGAAATAGGAGATAAAATACTGCGTGAAGAGTTTGACAGAGCACTGAAAGACCTGAGTCGAAACAAGGCCCCGGGAGTAGACATTATTCCATTTGAACTACTGACGGCCTCGGGAGAGCCAGTCATGACAAAACTCTACCATCTGGTGAGCACGATGTATGAGACAGGCGAAATACCCTCAGACTTCAAGAAGAATATAATAATTCCAGTCCCAAAGAAAGCAGGTGTTGACAGATGTGAAAATTACCGAACTATCAGTTTAATAAGTCACAGCTGCAAAATACTAACACGAATTCTTTACAGACGAATGGAAAAACTGGTAGAAGCCGACCTCGGGGAAGATCAGTTTGGATTCCGTAGAAATGTTGGAACACGTGAGGCAATACTGACCTTACGACTTATCTTAGAAGAAAGATTAAGAAAAGGCAAACCTACGTTTCTAGCATTTGTAGACTTAGCGAAAGCTTTTGACAATGTTAACTGGAATACTCTCTTTCAAATTCTCAAGGTGGCAGGGGTAAAATACAGGGAGCGAAAGGCTATTTACAGTTTGTACAGAAACCAGATGGCAGTTATAAGAGTCGAGGGGCATGAAAGGGAAGCAGTGGTTGGGAAAGGAGTAAGACAGGGTTGTAGCCTCTCCCCGATGCTATTCAATCTGTATATTGAGCAAGCAGTAAAGGAAACAAAAGAAAAGTTTGGAGTAGATATTAAAATCCATGGAGAAGAAATAAAAACTTTGAGGTTTGCCGATGACACTGTAATTCTATCAGAGACAGCAAAGGACTTGGAAGAGCAGTTGAACGGAATGGACAGTGTCTTGAAAGGAGGATATAAGATGAAGATCAACAAAAGCAAAACGAGGATAATGGAATGTAGTCTAATTAAGTCGGGTGATGCTGAGGGAATTAGATTAGGAAATGAGACACTTAAAGTAGTAAAGGAGTTTTGCTATTTAGGGAGTAAAATAACCGATGATGGTCGAAGTAGAGAGGATATAAAATGTAGACTGGCAATGGCAAGGAAAGCGTTTCTGAAGAAGAGGAATTTGTTAACATCGAGTATAGATTTAAGTGTCAGGAAGTCGTTTCTGAAAGTATTTGTATGGAGTGTAGCCATGTATGGAAGTGAAACATGGACGATAACTAGTTTGGACAAGAAGAGAATAGAAGCTTTCGAAATGTGGTGCTACAGAAGAATGCTGAAGATAAGGTGGGTAGATGACGTAACTAATGAGGAGGTATTGAATAGGATTGGGGAGAAGAGAAGTTTGTGGCACAACTTGACTAGAAGAAGGGATCGGTTGGTAGGACATGTTTTGAGGCATCAAGGGATTACGAATTTAGCATTGGAGGGCAGTGTGGGGGGTAAAAATCGTAGAGGGAGACCAAGAGATGAATACACTAAGCAGATTCAGAAGGATGTAGGTTGCAGTAGATACTGGGAGATGAAGAAGCTTGCACAGGATAGAGTAGCATGGAGAGCTGCATAAAACCAGTCTCAGGACTGAAGACCACAACAACAACAGTACGACTGGGAGAAGGGAGCAAAACTTGGTTAAAGAAATAAAACAATAAAAATAAAAATGCTGGCAGAATGAAAATTTTAGTAGATTTCCGTGTATCATTGTTATAGATTGAGTATGTTAGAGATTTCGTGTGTTAAGGTGAACCGCCGGCCGGTGTGGCCGTGCGGTTAAAGGCGCTTCAGTCTGGAACCGCGTGACCGCTACGGTCGCAGGTTCGAATCCTGCCTCGGGCATGGATGTGTGTGATGTCCTTAGGTTAGTTAGGTTTAATTAGTTCTAACTTCTAGGCGACTGATGACCTCAGAAGTTAAGTCGCATAGTGCTCAGAGCCATTTGAACCAAGGTGAACCTTTCTTCTCCGTGTCTGCAAAATTATGTCACCTCTGAGAGTGAATAACAACAATTCTTCCTATTTTACAAAAATTGCCCTCCTGAATATAACAAGTGCTTGTCAAGACTGTAAAAATGGTGTTCTATTTCTGTATGGGGAAAATGAGGTATTGATACGAACAAAATGCAATCAAAAATGTAGCACATAAAGGTTCAACATTTTCGACAGTAAGATTGTCGTTACACTTTATGCAAGGAGACCCTGGAAGACTCACTAAACGTCTACTCCTAAAGAGAAATTAACTGTCGATAGCGAAAAGAGAGAAGAAGAAACTTCAACAGTTTGAGTATGGCAGTCCGAAGTACGTAAAAAAATTAATCGAACAGGTACTCATAAATTACTAAATGAAGAAATGTCCGAGTGGGTGGAAAGGCATTGTTTTAATAACTTCTAATAATGAGGACGACAGGTAAATGGTATATGTGCTGGAATTGACGACATGCTCGTTTGATTTTGGACGATAGACGTACTCATTCGATAACAGCCGAGGCGCGCAACAATGGCCGAGGTAATAACTGCAGATTGAGGACGTTGGATGCGGATTCAAACCTATGACCGTTTGTGCTGTCCTCATTTCTACACGTTCAATATCCCCCTGCTAAACCTATCTTGTCGTTTGTAGCCTGACAGCCCAAGTATTTGTACAAGTGGACTGACCCCAGTTGTGACTCATTGAGGCTGTAGTCAAAGGATACAACTTTCTTGCATTTTGTGAATTACACTGTTTCACATTTCTGCAAATTTAAAGCGAGTTGGCAGTTTTTACACCATTTCAAAATTTTATGAAGCTGTGACACCATATCCGTGCAGCTTCTGTCGATACTGATAAATGCGTCAGTCGCGAGAAGTCTGAGGTAACTAATGGCAGTGTTCGCCAGCTCATTAGTGTACAATGTGAGCAGAAAGGCTCCCAACAACCTTTCCTAGGTCGACCCTAAAGTTACTGTTGATCAATTGATGACCCTCCATCCAAGACAACATTCGTCAGTCCAGTCACAAATTTCGTTTGCTACCTCATTCGATCGCACTTTCTATAGTAAACGTACGAGTGATAATGAGTCAAATGGTCCTCAGAAGTCAAGAAATATTGCATCTACCTGACAACGCTGATGCATGTCTTTCCAGATGTCGTGTGAAAATTGCTAGTTGAGTTTGGTATGATGTGATTTCGAAATCCACGCTAATTGGCTTGGAGAACGTTGTTCTGTTAAAGAAGCCGAATCTTGTAATGTCTGAGCTGAAAATATGTTCCACGATTCTACAACAGATGGACGTCAATAAGATTGGATGATAGTTCTGTACCTCACGCCCTCTTGTAGATGGGTGTGGACACAATTTTTTGCCCAAAAATCTACAAGATATTATGTGTGATATCGTCCTGCCACACGTCAGTGCGCAACACGCATTGATACCACGCTGTGTCTGGCTGCAGTCCGCAACGACGAATGGGAGAGGGCAGCGAAGACACGCCCTCCCTCTCTGAGCACCTCACAGGGAGGTCAACATAGAGTAGTAGAGCATGGAAGCGCTCTGCCCCAGTTCGAGACCTCAGGTGTGGCATTCAACATCATCGAGTAGGACAAAAGCGTTATTCAAGTTTCAGATAGGCATAAGCTTCTGTAACTGTTGAACAATGTACTTCATATGAACAATTTGTTAATTATTGCATAAATTGATACCAATGACAATTGTAAGTGAGCAAACACTCCCGTGAGAAAGGATTTTATCAAGTAAAGTAAATCTTTCTATCATTCATGTAATAAATGGAACTTACACACTGACGGGAGCACCAAATAATAGCTAATATAGAGTAATGATATTTCGGGAATACACATGTCTAGGTAATATATTTAAGTGATTAACATTCCAAGATCACAGTGCGAGACAAACCACTGAAAATGTGAAACTGGGGTACAAAAATAACCAGTGTAACTGTGAGAATATTGAATGCAAACATGCTAACGAGCATACATTGTATTGTGCAGGTGCCGAATGTAAGTTTGTGGGATGAGGTTCCAGTGCTGCTGCACTCGGTCGAGCCGGCCGCTTTGGTCGAGCGGTTCCAGGTGCTTCGGTCCAGGAACCGCGCTGATGCTACGGTCGCAGGTTCGAATCCTGCCTCGGGCAGGGATGTGTGTGATGTCCTTAGGTTAGTTAGGTTTAAGTAGTTCTAACTATTGGGGACTGATGACCTCAGATGTTAAGTCCCACAGTGCTCAACCATTCGAAACATTTGAGAGCACTTGGTCGGTCAATACAGGGACGGCTAATGTAGAGTGTCCATGACGCTGGACCTGTCGTCCGATGATGCCCCACGTGTGCTCGTTTGAAGACAGATCTTGTGATCGAGCAGGCCAAGGCGACATGTGGGCACTGTGTAGACTGCGTTGCAACAGCTTTGTGAGGGCTATTGGAAAACACCCCTTGGAATGCTGTTCATGAATGGCAGCGCAACAGGTCGGATCATCAGACTGACGCACAAATTTGCAATCGAGGTGCGAAGGACAACCACGAGAGCGGTCCTGCCGTCACATGAAGTCGCCCCCGAGACCAACTGACTCTAGCTGGCTCTAGCCCTCATCTGGCCTCCTCCTAACCGAGACAAGGCCACCACTGTTACCGAGGCAGGACCAGCTTTAGTCAGACCTCCGTCCTGTCCTCCTTTGAGCTCTCGCTTGACACCACTGAAGTCGCACGGGGCAGTTGTTTGTGGTTAGTGGAATGCGTGCTACGTGGCGTCTGGCTCGGAGCTGTCCTCGAAGTAACCGATTTGTAACAGTTCGTTGTGTCACTGCGGTGCCCACTGCTGCCCGCATTGCTGCTGCAGATCCAGTGCGATGCGCCACAAGCATGCGCTGAACACTGTGGTCTTCCTCCTCAGTAGTATATATAAGAATATACAGCCGACAGCTGCAGGTTAACTTTATCGTTTACCTAGGTTTCAACGTTAGTAAAAACGTCTTCTTCAGAACCTGCAAAAAGTTAATATTATAATGTGCTAGATGTGGTCATCCTACAGGATGCATCGTGTAGTACTTACATAAAATATCATTTAAATGTTTGCCTAAAACAAGCCATGTCCTAAGTCAACAAACATGGCTTGTTGTAGCCAAACATTTAAATGATACACTCCTGGAAATTGAAATAAGAACACCGTGAATTCATTGTCCCAGGAAGGGGAAACTTTATTGACACATTCCTGGGGTCAGATACATCACATGATCACACTGACAGAACCACAGGCACATAGACACAGGCAACAGAGCATGCACAATGTCGGCACTAGTACAGTGTATATCCACCTTTCGCAGCAATGCAGGCTGCTATTCTCCCATGGAGACGATCGTAGAGATGCTGGATGTAGTCCTGTGGAACGGCTTGCCATGCCATTTCCACCTGGCGCCTCAGTTGGACCAGCGTTCGTGCTGGACGTGCAGACCGCGTGAGACGACGCTTCATCCAGTCCCAAACATGCTCAATGGGGGACAGATCCGGAGATCTTGCTGGCCAGGGTAGTTGACTTACACCTTCTAGAGCACGTTGGGTGGCACGGGATACATGCGGACGTGCGTTGTCCTGTTGGAACAGCAAGTTCCCTTGCCGGTCTAGGAATGGTAGAACGATGGGTTCGATGACGGTTTGGATGTACCGTGCACTATTCAGTGTCCCCTCGACGATCACCAGTGGTGTACGGCCAGTGTAGGAGATCGCTCCCCACACCATGATGCCGGGTGTTGGCCCTGTGTGCCTCGGTCGTATGCAGTCCTGATTGTGGCGCTCACCTGCACGGCGCCAAACACGCATACGACCATCATTGGCACCAAGGCAGAAGCGACTCTCATCGCTGAAGACGACACGTCTCCATTCGTCCCTCCATTCACGCCTGTCGCGACACCACTGGAGGCGGGCTGCACGATGTTGGGGCGTGAGCGGAAGACGGCCTAACGGTGTGCGGGACCGTAGCCCAGCTTCATGGAGACGGTTGCGAATGGTCCTCGCCGATACCCCAGGAGCAACAGTGTCCCTAATTTGCTGGGAAGTGGCGGTGCGGTCCCCTACGGCACTGCGTAGGATCCTACGGTCTTGGCGTGCATCCGTGCGTCGCTGCGGTCCGGTCCCAGGTCGACGGGCACGTGCACCTTCCGCCGACCACTGGCGACAACATTGATGTACTGTGGAGACCTCACGCCCCACGTGTTGAGCAATTCGGCGGTACGTCCACCCGGCCTCCCGCATGCCCACTATACGCCCTCGCTCAAAGTCCGTCAACTGCACATACGGTTCACGTCCACGCTGTCGCGGCATGCTACCAGTGTTAAAGACTGCGATGGAGCTCCGTATGCCACGGCAAACTGGCTGACACTGACGGCGGCGGTGCACAAATGCTGCGCAGTTAGCGCCATTCGACGGCCAACACCGCGGTACCTGGTGTGTCCGCTGTGCCGTGCGTGTGATCATTGCTTGTACAGCCCTCTCGCAGTGTCCGGAGCAAGTATGGTGGGTCTGACACACCGGTGTCAATGTGTTCTTTTTTCCATTTCAAGGAGTGTATTTTATGTAAGTACTACACGCTGCATCCTGTAGGATGACCATATCTAATATGATTTACTAGCACATTATAATATTAACTTTTTGTAGGTTCTGAAGAAGATGTTATTACTAACGTTCAAACCTAGGTAAACGATAAAGTTAACGTGCAGCTGTAGGCTATATGTTCTTATATAAACAATATCAGTTGCTGTCGCTGCATAAAAATGTTAAAAATTATGAAACTCCTGAGTAGTGCCATGTGACTGTGCGGAGCCTGGTATTCCTGTGACCACCACGGTCAGCAGTGGTGTACGGTGGTCTCACTCCTGCCACGTCTCTCTGCAGTATCGCAGAACGACCATCCAGCTTGTCTCAGCCCAGTTACACGATCTCGTCCAAACTCAGTGATGTATTGATAAGAGCGTCTTTGTCATCTTAAAAGCAGTCTTGACTAACATCAACTCACCACGTCCAATCTCAAAGGAAACTAATGCTCATTACAACGTGTATTTAAAGCAAACCTGATTTTTATCCTCTCAGTGGCGCTACTAATGCCACTGTTATGCGACTGGCGCGAAATACGAATTGACATAATCTTTCAGATGTGAAAAAACGACCAACAGATTTCGTTTCCACAACGCCTTCGTGTTAGCGTGTATTTATGCAATGAGCCGTCTCCCAGAGGAATCAAAGAACTCACTGTTACCGCTGGACGATTGTAATTTCGTCTGTTCGTAACATCATGGTTAAAGTGGACGCTACATCTTCACTACTAAAGGAACAGTTGGAAACGGAATTCAAAATTTCTAATTACGCTTTGATTTCATCAGTTTCAGTTCCTCTTTCATTCATTAGTGTCTGGACACTAACATTGATGCCACAGACAGCCTTCACATATGACCAGAATTTCTTCTGGTTTTGCGAGAGATCTCTGATAAGACCCTGCTACGGTTGTCATTGAAGGCTTCACGCACTGCGCTCTCGACGGCCAAATGCTTCTCATTCGGCAAGTCTCTATCTATGACCCTACGCTTAGTTTTACACCTGTTACGCAGCAGTCGCTGTTTTTTTAGAAATTTTCTTACAGTGACTGTATAGCATGGAGGACGTCCTGAATGTCCTCTGTCATGTAAATGTTGTAATCTACAATAATCTTATAAGGGAACTAAGGTTTTGAATCGAGTGTCACAAACCCTGCTGAGGCTGGCACAGTAGTTAGTAGCAGAGTCGCAGTAAACTAACTCGGTAC
This sequence comes from Schistocerca cancellata, assembly GCF_023864275.1. NCBI lineage: Eukaryota > Metazoa > Arthropoda > Insecta > Orthoptera > Acrididae > Schistocerca > Schistocerca cancellata. The sequence continues at coordinate 15,337,617 of NC_064634.1, forward strand.
AGTGCTGCGTTACCTTCCGTACTCTGGCGCCGCCGTCCGAGTTGATGGAGGCGGGGGCGAAGTGGAACTGGATGTCCGGCCAGTCGGCGGAGGCGTTGGCCAGCGGCGTCTTGACGAACGCGATGGCCTCGAGGCCGCCCAGCGTGGTCATGGGCCCGCGCTCGTTCAGCACGTAGTTCATGGTCACCGGCACCGCCTGCCGGCACAGCACCGCGCGTCGCTCACTCACAGCGCACTCACCAACACAGTAGTCTCGCTTACAGTAAAAAAAAATGGTTCAAATGGCTCTGAGCACTATGGGACTCAACTGCTGTGGTCATAAGTCCCCTAGAACTTAGAACTACTTAAACCTAACTAACCTAAGGACACCACACAACACCCAGCCATCACGAGGCAGAGAAAATCCCTGACTCCGCCGGGAATCGAACCCGGGAATCCGGGCGTGGGAAGCGAGAACGCTACCGCACGACCACGAGATGCGGGCTACAGTAAAAACAGAGCGTGGTCAGTGTCATAGGGAGGACCACAAAGGAAAAGGAGTCTGCAGCACTCTGTGATTATATTGGGGTGATTCAGCTGCCCCACCGATTCGTTTTATGCGACTGACACTGTCTGTATCGGGAACGGTGTCCAGCCAGGCGACAGCCGTGTAATCTGTATAATCGCTCCCAGACTTTTTGGCGACTCTTAGCAAATGGAATCGCGCTGTAAAACACAGGTGAGGACTGGCCATGAGTTACACGCTGTGTGTTGGACAAAGATATACTTTTCTTGTGCCATACTTGTCCAAGTCTGTCCAGTCTTTCGTTGTGCGATTTGCGGAGTACTCAAACAGGGTTTGGATGTCTGTGTAAGTTTATTCCTTATATAGTACTTAATCTTTCGTAAATGGTTTACAAACGTTGCCTTATAGAGTGTGTTTCACCATTAGAAACTACGAAATAAAGAGGAGATGTCAGAATGGGAAGCGTGGAAGTAACAGCTTTCCAGTGTACAACCTCTGAACAATTTACGAAAGATTAAGCACTATAAATGGAATAAACTTACAGAGACGTCCAAAATCTCTATTTCTGCGCCAATAATTACACCGAGAAAGATTCGAGACACTTCTATAAGTGTGGCAGAAGTAAGGTATATCTTGATACAAAAATACTGTGTCACTCGTGGCTAATTCTTAATTGAGTTTTTTTTTGTGTGATTCCGTTTGCTAGCAATGGATCAGAGGGAACTTGTATGGACTACAAGGCAGTCACCTGTCTCGATACCGTTCCTCATACACACATAGTGCGGGTTGCTTAAAGCAAATCGATAGGGGCAGCTGAAAAACCCTGTATACAGGGTGGTCCATCTGAAGTTTCGGATGACATTATCTCGAAAACTGTACATCGGGTAAAAGTAGTGGGTAAGACAAGTTCGTAAGCTCAAAGGAGCACACCAGTGATACTACACATGACCTCTAGCCCTCGCTGCCCTTCGGTGGGGCGGGGGACAACTTTAAAATCTTAAACAGAAACACCCATTTTCATTGCAGATTCGCATTCTCCATGAAAAAGTAATCAAGTTTTGAAACTTCCTGGCAGATTAAAACTGTGTGCCCGACCGAGACTCGAACTCGGGACCTTTGCCTTTCGCGGGCAAGTGCTCTACCATCTTTTTTTTTTTTTTTTTTTTTTTACTCATTTTGTTCGATATAGTTCGTTGCGTTTGGTCTGGGCGGACGACACAAGACATCCGTTCAAGTTGATCGTTGGTTTCTTGACTCAGTTTTTTTTTTTTTTTTTTATTACAGAGACCACGCAGCCCTCTGACCGAACACGCTGAGTTACCGTGCCGGCTTTTATTGGTCTATGAATTTGTTCGTGGCGGACGTACGATGACAGCCGTTCAGGTTCTTTGTTGATCCGTTCACTCAGTTTTTTTATTACAGAGGGTAGCTAAACCTCTGACCGGGCACGATGAGCTACCGTGCCGGCGAGCTGCTAGCATCTCGTCTCCTACCTTCCAAACTTTAGAGAAGCTCTCCTGCGAACCTTGCAGAACTAGCACTCCTGAAAGAAAGGATACTGCGGAGACATGGCTTAGCCACAGCCTGGGGGATGTTTCCAGAATGAGATTTTTACTCTGCAGCGGAGTGTGCGCTGATATGAAACTTCCTGGCAGTGATTTTTTTTCCGTCAAGGGTACCCGCTTTGCGTGCCGTCACAAACAAGCAACTATATAATATATGGTGGTCAATTGCAATTAATTGCAATGTACAGTTAATAACTTTTTTTAACTTTGTGTTGTGCCTTACGGCAGGTCTTGTCATGGGGGAAGCCTCGTCAGAGAGGCCCACCGCATGAGCGTCTAGGGAAGTGATCCCAGTGGCGGTTTCCCGTTGCCTTCCACTGGTGATGGTGACATGATAATGAGGACAACACAACACCAAGCCTGGAATCAAACCCGGGCCCCTTGGCGTGACAGACCACTCAGCTGTCGGGGCGGACTACAGTTAATAGACAACTTATACTGTATTCACTTAGTGTTTACTCAAGATCAAGTGGGTACGTAACATAACGATACACATAAAAGTAAATACTAAGACACAATCATACAATTGCAAGCAGTGTAAATAGTAAAATAACGTAACTCTGCTGACGGGAAAACAGTACGTATCTCACACCAAAATACACATAAGTAAACAATTTTTATTTATGTAGGTCTATGATGGTGTTTAATAGGAACAGGTGAAACAAGTTTGTTTGAAAACATTAATATTTAGCTGCAAAAGACGGTTAAAATTTCTTATTACTGATAAAAACAATTGGGTAACAACTGAGGCGGAATAACTACAAATATTAACAATACATAAAAGCTCAGTAATTACACAGATTACCGCTAACTTTTACTGATCTACGCATTGTACTGGTGTGTCTATTTGTGAACTTCGTGGAGCATTTCAAGCGTATGATAGTTGACAAAAATCTGAGAGTGCTATTATTTTACAGTTTATTCTGCTCCTAAGACACTTTAGTCTCAAAATCTGGCCGTACGCACTAAAAAGAACATGTACCTAATTTTTTCGTAACAATAAAAAACCACTTTTACGAAGACTCGATCCAGCACGTCGCACCCTTGTTGTGTTTACCTCATGTCGTCAGAGACAGTCGCTGTGTCCATATATAAGAGGCGCCGTGCTGCTGTCTTGTTTCATACTCCAGAGGAGGCGCGTTACATAGGCAGTGAGGGGGAAAACGTCTTAAAGCTGCCCATCTTTCTCGCCGCACGGTATGTTGTAAAGCCAGTTCCTTAATATTTCCGGCCTGGATTCTAACCTATCAAAGCAAGCAGCTCGCTCGTAAGGAAGTGATAAAAAAAAAATTCGTTGTTCAAAAAAATGGTTCAAATGGCTCTGAGCACTATGGGACTTGACTGCTGTGGTCATCAGTCCCCTAGAACTTAGAACTACTTAAACCTAACTAACCTAAGGACGTCACTCACATCCATGCCCGAGGCAGGATTCGAACCTGCGACCGTAGCGGTCGCGCGGTTCCAGACTGTAGCGCCTAGAACCGCTCGGCCAGCCCGGGCGGCGGTTAATGATTCATCAAATATGCAATCATTGCTGGCATAACTTAGAGACAATGTACTCATTGCCAACTCTTGAACCTGTTTGTGGCATGAAGCTCCCGATGTACAGGTCTCGGTTAGATGGGGAGTCAAAGAATAGTAATTAAGTTGTGTTTCTCTAAACCATTTCCACATTAACAAACAATGTTTAGCTGCTCCACAAGCTGACACCTTCGAAATGCTGTGGATATAATAGTGGGGTCTGTCTAATTACAGTATGTCCCATGAGTAATAGTCAATATTTTGGTTTGTGAAAAACATAGTTAATCGAAGCATGAAAGTTCATAAGGACATGTACAGCATTCCACTGATAGAACATATTTAAATAATTATCTTAATGCCTCGATCGCACAGTCATTTGAATTGTTATCACTTTCATGTTTCATTTTGTAATGTCTCACTTTTTTCAGGTCCGTGTATGTTTCTATGTTTACTTTCTGTAACTTTTCCTCCATATTTTCCATTCTCACTTAACTCCTTTGTGCTACTAATTTATTATTTGATTGTATCCAAACTTTTGATGTCGGTGAACGCACTGAATCTCGTTAATATGATAAATAATTAACGTATGATAAATAATCACGGTAAAGTACGTTCATTTCCGTCATAGGAAAACAAGTAAAACGACACATGCCTAGAAATTTTTTTCGACTTAGTTTAACAAGTAGTGGATACTTTGTTGGCCGCATAAAAATAAATAAATTTACAGCGTGATTTGTAACGTGACAGCCGGCCGGTGTGACCGAGCGGTTCTAGGCGCTACAGTCTGGAACCGCGCGACCGCTACGGTCGCAGGTTCGAATCCTGCCTCGGGCATGGATGTGTGCGATGTCATAAGGTTAGTTAGGTTTAAGTAGTTCTAAGTTCTAGGGGACTGATGACCTCAGAAGTTAAGTCCCATAGTGCTCAGAAGCATTTGAACCATTTTTTGTAACCTGACAAAGAAATTATTGTAACGAACAAAAATAATAAAAAATAAAACCATTTAATAATTACTGCTGGAGGTTTCCGAAAACGTACTGGTGATCGATAAGGACATGATCCATATGCTCTCCTACTTAGCTCTAGACCGAACTGTGGTAAATAAATCACAAATATGAACATGGGAAATACCGGAGGCAAAATCGTGTCGATATTCAATGTTTAACTTCGTTAATGATTCGTGACTCATTCGAAAGAATGAAGACGAAACTAAATATGCCGTACATAATCTTAAGAGAGAAGAAAAAAAAAAAAAAAGACGCAGCACGAAGGAATTGTCTGGATGAAACGGTAATCGTCAGATGTAATGTACATGTACAGACAAACAAATGATTCAAATCTCAGAAGAAAGTGGATGCTTTATTCAAGGGAAAGGGTTGCACGAATTGAGCAAGTCAGTAACGCGTTGGTCCACCTCCTGCCCTTAAGCAAGTAGTTATTCAGCTTGGCATTGATTGAGTTGTTGGATATCTTCCTGAGGAATATCGTGCCAAATTCTGCCCAAGTGGCGCATATATCGTCAAACCCTGAGCTTTTCAGAGGGCCCTGCCCATGACGTTCCAAACGCTCTCCGTTGGGGAACGCTCCGGCGACCTTGCTGTCCAAGGGCCATCTGGGCTCAGTTCCACGTGGGACTGATCACTGAAGACAGTTCTACTCTACTCAATGAGATCCCAGGCCGACTGTCGCACGCCATACTGCGTGGCAACCATGAGTGATGGTCTGGGTTGCCATTTATTTTCATAGCAGGACGCCTTTCGTTGTCATGTGCGCTACCCTTCCAGCACTCCAATACGTCAAATGATATTCTACACCCCGTTTTGTTGGCTTTCATGGCAGGGCACCCTAGGCTTACATTTCAGCAAGATAACGCTCTCCCATATATGGCGATAGTTTCTACTCCTTGCCTTCGTGCTTGCCAAACCCTACCTCGGCCAGCAAAGTCGCCGGATCTCTCCCCAATTGGGAATGTTTTGAGCATTATGGGCAGATGCCAGCAACGAGCTCGGGATTTTGAACGATCTATCGCACCAGTTGGACAGAATTCGGCACTATACCGAGAGAGATGAGGAAGACATCCAACAACTCAATCAGTCACTGCCAACCCGAATAACTGCTTGCATATGTGCCAGAGGTGGACAAACACGTTATTGACTTGCTAAGTTTATAACGCTCTTTCTGTTAACACAAGATTTAATTTTTCTGAAATTGTGTTTATTTGTTCGTGTGTACATGTACGCCACATCCACCGATTCCCGTCCCATTCGGATAATTCCCTCTTGATGCGTCGTTTTTCGTTTTAGAGTGTAAAAACGGGAAAGATATGATAAGAAGTGCGGAAGAAATGCGCACTTGTAACAACAACAACTGTACATATTATAAATTTTTTTCTTTCTGAATTTCGAGAGATTAATGTAAGCAATGTTTTGAATTTCTTTTTCTTTTCGTATCGTTATGTTAAAGAAACTATAAGCAACTTTTGAAATGAATATTATTATTTATGTTAGATTTCAAGTAATGTGGTAATCAAAGGGAAGTTTACTTAATGTTAAAACTAATGTAAGATGTGAAAATTGTATTTATAGGCTTGGTCCATACGTAGGAAAGGTATTAATATATGTGTAGTAGAAAACCTGTGGTGAATACCCTACCTGTAGGGGAGCGGGAAAAGGTGGAGGCAGGCGAGCGCGGGAAAACGCACACTGGCTCGGTTCAGCACAACGGGCTCAGTAACACAGTCGGAGTTGGGCATCGGTCAGAGGAACACGTACGGTACCGAGGAGGCTATCTAGGAAAAGTGGATTCCATTGAGCCTCGGATGTGCCGATCCCGACGACTACATGGCATGGCTATATTCTTAGGTACAAAATTGGAAAGATTACGACGCTAAGAAGAAGGAAAGTGCCGGTGCAGTAAGAGCCTTAGCCGTGCTTGTATGTGTGCTGTGCTTCTCGCTATCTCGCTGTCCGCCATCCGCCGCACCGACTTGCACAGGTCAAACATTTAATTCATCTTTAGAATTGTATCTGTGTGGACCAGTGTTGAAAATGTTTCTAACTGTTCAATAATAACGTGACTTTTACCAGAATTGCCTCAGCCATTACTTATCCTGATCACTGACCTAGACAGGGTCCTTACCACATATTGTGCAACCCGAGTATCCCGAACTGAAAGTTTAAAGTTAGTGTTAACGAGCATTATCAGCAGACAAATCTATGCTATAAAGAAGTTTAAAGTTCTGTGTGTTATTGCAAATGTTGATAAAGAACAAAAGTATGACTAAATTGGAAGAGAGTTTTTTTGAATTGAGTTAGCGATGTTATTTAATTAATTTGAGACAGAAATAATGACAGTTAAATAATTCAGAAGTAAGACAAAAGAGTAGTTATCCATAGATTGATAATTTGGAGTGTTAATTTACCTTCAGTACTTAATAGTTCCAGTATAACGACCTTAACAGTTTCAGGGCCCCCCCTTTTTTCTTGTCTGTTCTTTCAAATCTTGAAGGGTACTGATCAGATTTGAACAGCAAAGTTAAGTTCTATATTAAAGCTAAGTGTATTAGTGTTTTTCCAATTTTAATAGTGACATTGTATGTGTGCTTTCAAAATTGCTAATTCTAGGGTAATCTATGCCCGATTTCAGTCTGATCAATATACAAAATGCAGTTAGTAGTAATCGTTGCTGTGTGGTGTTGTGTAATTTTAGCTCGTCCAAATTAGTACAAAAGAAGAAAACCTTAGTTCAGTAGATTCCAAATTTTGCCATAAAACGCAACATTACTACGTGTTATTATGCTTGTACATGCACCCACTTGTACAAGGAAAAACTCACTCAATGCCTAATTAGGCTGGCGACCGTATTATTAATCATTGGTAACCTCTGCTGTGCGTACTTCTTGTCTGTGCGAATGCAGAATTGTACTTTACCTTTGCTTGACGCATCACTGTAGTTACTGACTGGATATAAGTCCGAATTGCTTCCAATTACGTACACGCGGTCAACTTACGTACTAAAATCCTCGTTTATAAGGTGAAGCCCGTGAACTTATTACAGTACAGGCTTTAAAGAGCTAACGTACGCCCGAGCGGGCAGTAGCGTTACACACTGAATAACAAGGTAAAAACTGGAAAGTCAGCGACCAAACGTAAACCCGCTCTTGATGTGGCCGAAATTAAGAAAGAAAGGAAAATAGCGTTGGCACCTGCTTTGTTACAAAACCATTTAAACTAGAGCCTGTATCTGCATCAAACATTGCTTCAGTTAACTGTTTCTATCACCTATTGACCATAGTTGGTGGTTACGTTGGAAAATGACCACTTGTACTCTCTATTGTCAAATGAAAAAAATTGCAATCTTGCTTAGATTTGATTCACTGTCGTGCGCAGTTTAGGAACAAGGAGAGCGTGTGTGTGTGTGTGTGTGTGTGTGTGTGTGTGTGTGTGTGAGTGAGTGAGTGAGGCTAACCTGCAGCCTGTTCTGGACGATGGCGACGGGCTCGTCGACGACGAAGGTGAGCCCGCCGAGCCCCACGTGGTCCTGCAGGTTGTGGCCCACCTTGAGGTCGCGCACCACGGGGATGCCCAGCTCGCGCAGGTGCTCCGCCGGCCCCACGCCGGACAGCATCAGCAGCTGCGGCGAGTTGATGGCGCCCGCGGACACCACCACCTCGCGCCGCGCCAACACCACCTGTTGCACGGGGGAGGAGCCGTCTGGTTACGCTACACCGATCCCCTGTTACCCGCTCCTGAACCGCCTACTAGATTACTGCCCCTTTCTGGAAGCGACTTGCGCCTCCGGTAGAATACCAGCCGTAGTTTTCACTGAGGAAAGGCTGAGTATGAACGCTGATGTGCAAAACACGAGGACGAAAGTTGATTTCGCTCGATGTGTCAGTTCCACCTAACATTGCTCGATGAAAGTAGGACCATACGAGGAAAGAACTTCTGTAGTTCAGAAGGTGAATGAAAGAAATGAGGCGAACAGAAGTGAGACTTTTACACAGAGAATAATTACAGCGGTTCACGTCAGTTCCCTGGACATCATAAAAGGCGGGGCATGATTCTTACGAGGGTACCTCCCCATCGCACCCCCCCCTCAGATTTAGTTATAAGTTGGCACAGTGGATAGGCCTTGAAAAACTGAACTCAGATCAATCGAAAAAAACAGGAAGAAGTTGTATGGAACTATGAAAAAAATAAGCAAAATATACAAACTCAGTAGTCCATGAGAAGATAGGCAACATCAAGGATAATGTGAGCTCAGGAGCGCCGTGGTCCCGTGGTTAGCGTGAGCAGCTACGGAATGAAAGGTCCTTGGTTCAAGTCTTCTCTCGAGTGAAAAGTTTTAATTTTTTATTTTCAGACAATTATTATCTGTCCGTCCGTCCGTCCGATGCGATCACTTTTTTGAGAGTGATTATCATATCGACAAGAAAACCTAAATCGGGCAAGGTAGAAGAATCTTTTTACCCATTTGCCAAGTGTACAAGTTAGGTGGGTCGACAACATATTCCTGTCATGCGACGCACATGCCGTCACCAGTGTCGTATAGAATATGTCAGACGTGTTTTTCTGTGGAGGAATAGGCTGACCTATGACATTGCGATCAAATGTTTTCGGTTCCCATTGGAGAGGCACGTCCTTACGTCTACTAATCGCACGGTTTTGCGGTGCGGTCGCAAAACACAGACACTAAACTTATTACAGTGAACAGAGACGTCAATGAAGGAACGGACAGATCATAACTTTGCGAAAATAAAGAAAGAAAAATTTTCACTCGAGGGAAGACTTGAACCGAGGACCTCTCGTTCCTCAGCTGTTCACGCTAACCACGAGACCACGGCACTCCTGATCTAGCTCTGTCCTTGTATTGCTTATGTTGCACATGGACTACTCAGTTTGTATATTTTTCTTTTTTTTTTCATAGTTCCACACAACTTCTTCCGGTTTTCTGGATTGATCTGTGTTCAGTTTTTCAAGGCCTATCCACTGTGCCAACTTATAACTAAATCTGAGGGGGGTGCGATGGGGATGTTCCCTTGTTAGTAGGGTGTCTGATGACTAAGAAGAGCAGTGCTGCTCCCATGCTGGGCACAAGGTCGGGAGGGAGGGTTCCTGTGGCGGGGCGTTCCATTCCTCCACCACCGAGGTTGACACCTGTTGGATGGTCGTTGCTGCACGTGGATGCACGTGCTGCAACACGTCTGCCCGACGCAGCCCACGTGCGCTCGATGGGAAATAAGATGGGGGAGCCGGCAGGACAGTCCATTCCCCGAATATCCGCTCGTTCCGAGAGTTCTTCCCCTGCGCAGGTCCATGCGTTGACACATGAACTCGAGCCAAGTCAAAGTAATCCCATACTCAGCGAATGTTTCGCCATTCAAGGCAAGGTCGTAATGGAGGTTGTTAGTCGTTGCCTTCCTCCGACCTGTTACGAAGTATCAGCAGTGTGTCTGTGTCGTGTGGATGACTTTGGTGAGTGCTTCTACGGTGTAGTGGTGGGTTTGCGTTGTTACGGATGAAGGGAACGGAGAGGGTGAAGCCAGTGGGCCCTCCAAGTGCAAAATCCCCATCCGACTGACGTATCACCATCAGCAGTGCCACGTGCTCTTACTTAGGGAGACGTTGCAGAGAGGTTTGGAATGTAATCCAGGACGTCAGCGCAAAGACTGGTCATAGGGAACATTACGCCCCCATCTGTCCTCTCCATGCTGACCAAGCACTGGTAGTGAAAATATTCCACCATCAGGAATCCAACGTGCCCACCTCGTAGTCGAGCGCCACCGTACAGTCGTGTATTAGCGACCTCGCTACCGAGGGAGGTGTCTACTCGATAAAGACTCAAATCATCTGGCTTCTGTTCCCGGAGTTGATGCTGCTGCTGTTTGTTTTAAACAAGTTCATGTTGTCAAACACACATTGGTCTACCGGACTGATGTACTGCTCTGTTTTCCTAAGAATTACCAGCTTGTTACATTGACGTCTCAATAAACTTTGTACATGAATCTGCTTTTTGCCTGAGCGTGCAATTCACCCTCATCGAATTAATCCAAAGTATTATCTTCCTACTATTTGCGGATCGCCATTATGTCCGGCTCTGCAGACGCAGAAAGTCAGATAGGATTAAATGAACGACCACCTCTGGATTACACCGAGAACAATAATCAGTTGGTACATTCACCATTTCTTCCACACACATGAGAGCCAGTCAGTTCCCTGAAGATACAGAATATAAAGAGAAAACCGCGTCTCAGGACGGAAAGTTTTCAGAACCATGAAGTATTTCTGTAGTTAAAAGTTATATGTTCATTCCGATGAAAAAGCTGCTACGACCGTGCGAAGATCAGATCCCACGACTAGAAAATTTTGTATCCCAAAATCGCAATGAGGCTGACAGCGCAGCGTGCTTTTGTTTTGTTCGCATGTTTCATCAGATGTGATACGTCAGCTAATATCGAAGAGACCGGTATAAGCAACACATGCGGAAAATGCGGCTTCCTGCATAGCATAACACAGCTCCTCAGAAATATCAGCATAGCATAAGCTAATAGGTAAATCAGCCCATATTGCCAGATTAATATACACTCCTGGAAATGGAAAAAAGAACACATTGACACCGGTGTGTCAGACCCACCATACTTGCTCCGGACACTGCGAGAGGGCTGTACAAGCAATGATCACACGCACGGCACAGCGGACACACCAGGAACCGCGGTGTTGGCGTCGAATGGCGCTAGCTGCGCAGATTTGTGCACTGCCGCCGTCAGTGTCAGCCAGTTTGCCGTGGCATACGGAGCTCCATCGCAGTCTTTAACACTGGTAGCATGCCGCGACAGCGTGGACGTGAACCGTATGTGCAGTTGACGGACTTTGAGCGAGGGCGTACAGTGGGCATGCGGGAGGCCGGGTGGACGTACCGCCGAATTGCTCAACACGTGGGGCGTGAGGTCTCCACAGTACATCGATGTTGTCGCCAGTGGTCGGCGGAAGGTGCACGTGCCCGTCGACCTGGGACCGGGCCGCAGCGACGCACGGATGCACGCCAAGACCATAGGATCCTACGCAGTGCCGTAGGGGACCGCAGCGCCACTTCCCAGCAAATTAGGGACACTGTTGCTCCTGGGGTATCGGCGAGGACCATTCGCAACCGTCTCCATGAAGCTGGGCTACGGTCCCGCACACCGTTAGGCCGTCTTCCGCTCACGCCCCAACATCGTGCAGCCCGCCTCCAGTGGTGTCGCGACAGGCGTGAATGGAGGGACGAATGGAGACGTGTCGTCTTCAGCGATGAGAGTCGCTTCTGCCTTGGTGCCAATGATGGTCGTATGCGTGTTTGGCGCCGTGCAGGTAAGCGCCACAATCAGGACTGAATACACAGGGCCAACACCCGGCATCATGGTGTGGGGAGCGATCTCCTACACTGGCCGTACACCACTGGTGATCGTCGAGGGGACACTGAATAGTGCACGGTACATCCAAACCGTCATCGAAGCCATCGTTCTACCATTCCTAGACCGGCAAGGGAACTTGCTGTTCCAACAGGACAATGCACGTCCGCATGTATCCCGTGCCACCCAACGTGCTCTAGAAGGTGTAAGTCAACTACCCTGGCCAGCAAGATCTCCGGATCTGTCCGCCATTGAGCATGTTTGGGACTGGATGAAGCGTCGTCTCACGCGGTCTGCACGTCCAGCACGAACGCTGGTCCAACTGAGGCGCCAGGTGGAAATGGCATGGCAAGCCGTTCCACAGGACTACATCCAGCATCTCTACGATCGTCTCCATGGGAGAATAGCAGCCTGCATTGCTGCGAAAGGTGGATATACACTGTACTAGTGCCGACATTGTGCATGCTCTGTTGCCTGTGTCTATGTGCCTGTGGTTCTGTCAGTGTGATCATGTGATGTATCTGACCCCAGGAATGTGTCAATAAAGTTTCCCCTTCCTGGGACAATGAATTCACGGTGTTCTAATTTCAATTTCCAGGAGTGTAGATGAGATTACGATTTACAGGGTCTAACATTGAAAATCATGGGCAAGATTTAAACTGTATAATCGATTTGACTTGAGTAACTTCCTTCCATCGCCGCAAGTAAGACCGATCCGTTGCTTGCATTAGTCACATACGCGTGATAAATTCAAGGAAAGTGAAAAATTCGTCAATGCTCATTATACTTTCCAATAGTAGAAGAGAGTTGAACACAACGCAAGAAATAAAAGATCCTGTATTATTTGCCTACACAATACACATTAAACCTCTAGAAAAAAAAACCGCATTTAAGCCTTACAACTCTCACCCAATTAGTTTAGGACAGTTACATAAATCTTGTCATCGAGAAAGTAGATACGGACGCATTCATAGGAAGAAGACACAGAAAGTGTCCTCGTATTTCATCTACGGAGGAGACTACTTGTCTAACTCTTGCTCCATCCATTCTAGAGCATTGTTCCTCTGCAGCGGCCTGTTACCAAACAGGACAAACAGAACAGTGACAGAACAGTCAAATGAGTCGAGGGTTTGTTTTGTCAGCTTAAGAACATCACAGACATGTTAGACAATCTGCATTGGGTGGTACGCAGACGCTGGGCATTGAGAGCAAGTATTACCGTTGTTTAGTGAACACGGCGGCAAAGTGAGAGCAAATGTTGTTGTATAGAGGCGTGCCGGCAGCCGCTCTTCTTGTGCGCCGTACACGGGAGGAGTCGCAGGTATGTTCTCTCAGCCACACACACAGTTTAGTGGTTTGCAGAGAAGAAGGAGGCATCCAGGAAGTACCTGGCAGTGTGAATGACAGGATTGAATTCGAACGCCTCAGTCCATTCCGAAGTATCGTGTTGTATACACCATACGAGAACAATGAATAGCGGCAGACAGCTGTGTACAATGGCGTGAATAATTTATTTCAGACTATAACAAATTCTCACAACGGCAATGTTACTGACACTTCGCTACCAATCTTCACTTATTAGGCACGAGCGGACCACAATAAGATGCCGACCATCGACCCACTGACATTTGCGGCCTACAAACACGGAGATAGTGAAACCAGAAGGAGGCAACGTAATCTGTGCCAATTGCAGGAGCGGGTTGTGTCTAAATATCTGCTAACGTGATCAACCAGTTTGGAAACGATGTGGCTCACTGGTGTTGCAATCAAAGCCCGTTGCTACGACAGTCTGCTCTGCTGTTCCATATCCGAGAAAAACAAGTTTGGGAGGTAGCTGCGAGCAGAACACAGGGTGCGTGTATACACTGGTGGTGGCAGGACACGGGAAGGGAACAGTATTTAAAGCATTGTCGAGAAATATTCCTTTTCCAGAATTAATCTTCCATTCTGTACTGTTCTGTGCGCGCTTTTCAAACTTAACGGCAAATTAAACCCGTTATTTTTTACAACAGTTTAAAGCTGAACTATCTGACGGAAGTAGTAGATAAACTTTCTGAGAGGAACCGATTGATTTGTTGTTTACTTTCCTGGAAGACAGACAGTAGTTACTGTTACCTGCTCTAGATTTTTGAGCCGATATAAATTAATCCCGGCGGAGGTTCGAGTCCTCCCTCGGGTATGGGTGTGTGTGTGTTCGTCCTTCGGATAATTTAGGTTAGGTAGTGTGTTAGCTTAGGGACTGATGACCTTAGCAGTTAAGTCCCATGAGATCTCACACACATTTGAACATTTTTGTATATTAATGGGCCAATAGCTAACGAACTTCCAGACGCTGTGGATGAAATGAGAGAGTGTTGAGTGTGAAGTAAACCTTAAATTTATGATGTAGCAGCTATATAAGAGTGCCGCATTGCCATATCACAACCAATACCTTGGACAAAATCTGTGCTTTATACAGGGTGTTTCAGAAGCGATGGTCAAGAATTCACACATGGAAAGTACAGACTAAAAGTAGCTAAAAAGCTCCAATAAATATGGGTCCTCAAATGAACCGTTGCCGATCTATGGCACTAATTCGAGTTGAGAACCAAAGTAAACGCCTCTGGATATCTCGGTATTTACGTTGGTACCTCAAGTCTTGGGATAGACTATCTGTTTGTTTACGCATGCGCAATTACTTCCCTTTCACCCTCCGTGCACTGTGCCACACAGGCTTCACAATCAGTTACGAACGTGAAGGCACCAAGGACACAGGTTACACCAATGAAGAGTACGCCGAGATGCACTTCAATGTGTGTCAAAGCGAATGGCAGTGCCCATGAGTCATGAAGAAGCCTGTCCTCTCCGCAGGCAGCCCGACACGCGGCGCACATTTAGCCGTTTACATAAGCGCCTTACATAAACACAGAGTTTCGTACACCATGTACGAGAATGTCGACCCAAATCAATAACACCCGTTCCAGAATGAGATTTTCACTCTGCAGCGGAGTGTGCGCTGATATGAAACTTCCTGGCAGATTAAAACTGTGTGCCCGACCGAGACTCGAACTCGGAACCTTTGCCTTTCGCGGGCAAGTGCTCTACCAACTGAGATACCGAAGCACGACTCACGCCCGGTACTCACAGCTTTACTTCTGCCAGTACCTCGTCTCCTACCTTCCAAACTTTACAGAAGCTCTCCTGCGAAACTGGACCACACTTCCCACCACAGAGACTAACCGGGCACTTGCACTTGCCCGCGAAAGGCAAGGTCCCGGGTTCGAGTCTCGGTCGGGCACACAGTTTTAATCTGCCAGGAAGTTTAATAACACCCGTTGTTGAGGATACGGTGTTACGCATTGTACACGAACGCCCGAGTACTTCAACAGGGAGCGTGCCCTGAGTCGTAGTAATGTGTGGCGGATTTTACATCGGCAAGTAACTCTATCCAAATCATCTCGAGCGAGTACAAGCCCACAACAACGCAGACTTCTCTCCCAGGGAGAATTTCCGTCAGTGGGTGCGACAACAGTGCACCCTGTATCCCCTGTTAGTAAGCAGTATTCTGTTCGCGGATGAGGCTGGCTTTACCTGTGACGGTATTTTCAACTACCATAACTGCCACATGTGGGCCGGTGTCAATCCTAATGGAACATACATATCACGACATCGGCAGCGTTGTTCCTTGAACGTTTGGGCAGGACTGCTCGGAGACGGCATAACTGGACCACACTTCCCACCACAGAGACTAACCGGGCAGCAGTACATGCGGTTTCTGCGGTGTTTACTTCCACATGTACATATGATGTCCCACTGAACCAGCTCCTGACATGCGGTTCATGTATGACGTTGCTCCGGCACATTTTCATTTACGAGTGCACCTGCTTCTAGCTCGGACGTTTGGTCAACACTGGATAGATAGATGAGGGGCTGTGCCGTGGCCTCCGAGATCTGCAGATTTAATTGCCATGGATTTCTGTGTGTTGGATTATGTCAAAAGTCTGGTCTTCGCTACCGGGGTCAGCTCTCCTGATGAATTACGCTTGCGGATTGAAGCAGCCTTCCAGCATTTACAGAATTCCCCAGGACTGCTTTAAAGCATTCGCAACTAATTTCAGGGACGAGTTCAGTGTTGCACTCAAACGCACGGACATTTCGAACACCTACTTTAACATTTAGACATTGATAAACAGCAACAGAAAATGTGTTGAATCTCGACAACGGTTGATTTGTGGACCCATGTTTATTGGAGCTTTTTAGCTACTTTTGCCCTGTACTTTCCACGTGTGAATTATTGACCATCGCTTCTGAAACACCCTGTACATAAGACAAGTCGTTTGACCGATTTACTTCAGTCTTTTACACAATGCTGTAATAAGCGTTATGTATCCGCCCGAATGTTTATTACAGTATTTTTTAAAAGAGTGAAGTAAATCGGTCAAGAACTCTTCGGGATTATGTACTACGTAAAGGGGAGAGGTTTATGCCAGAAATCTCGAAAGCTTCTAAACTAATTGACTTCAAATTTTTACACGATACTATGATAAATACCTGAATGGGCACAGGCTACATATTTTTAACGTGTGTATACGTATATTCAAAGAGGAGACAGTTACCGAAGCTCCCTAATAGTTTTGGACCGATTAACTTCTCATTTTGAGAAGATACTCTAACAGACATTCGGGCAGACTTTGGCTACACACATTATTATGAGCAATATGAAAACAGATGTGTAATATAAATGGGAAAATGTTATTACGAAAAATATCGAAAAGTTTTTGACCGATTTACTTCAAATTTTTACATGATACTCTAATGAATATTGGGACGGACATAGGCTATATACTTTTTAAATATAAGAATATCTATGCAATGCATAAAGCGGGAATTTCGTTGCCAAAGCTCTAGAAAAGTTCTTGACTGGTTTCATTTAAACTTTTACACGATACTGTAATAGACATTAAGAGGCACATGAGCCACTTATTTTTTAAAGAACAATGTATTGGTTTTCTGTTAAAACAGATTTCGATAAAGAAAACCCTGTGTTATGTTCTGTTGTCAAAATGAATGGTTTTGTTACCGTTCTGAATCAGACAATTTTTCTCCCATTTATATTTTTCTCATTACACGACAGATGTTTTCATAGAAGTGTGTACACAACAATGTGTAACTTCGTTTTCTCCCTCGCAGGTGGTTTTCACAGAAAACAGAAAGTTGTGTACAAGGTTTATGGACTTGTGATCAGCTTAGTACTACGTAATACGAATTTGCAGTAACGGTTAACGAGGCTCAAGTCAGAGAGACGAGATAGAAGATGGACAGAGAGGGGGTGGGGAGGAAAAGGACGTAGAGAGGGGGAATGAGGAAACGAAGAGAGAGAGGTGAGAGGAGGAGGTGGAGAGAAGGGGGTCAGGAGGAGGTAGAGAGAGAGGGCGAAGGAGGTGGTGGACAGAGAGAGTTGACAGAGATGGGGTGTGGAGGAGGTGGACAGAGAGACGTGGGAGAAGGAGATTAGGATGTATATCCAATTTCCATGCATATTTAGCATTGTCGGATTTGCTAGTAAAGCTATAAATGCAGTTGTCTCAGATTCTCTAATTTCAGAGGTACTCTGATCGATTTTCCCGGGTGTTTAAGATGAAGACCACATTGCTTTTGTAAGGGTGAGTAAGTACAGACACCACTTTCCACAACTCCTCCTTCTATCCTTGTGATGCGTACCACTGAACAGTAACTGTGCCTTTCCTTTACACTCTGGGTGTATACGAACGTACCTCAACTACTAATATCGTTCCCATGAATGGTGGCGTTTAAATCAACACACACGCCAAGTGGCTTTTTAATCGTATCCCCACTCCCATCGTAGCACTTCAATTAATGTACTTCCAGTTTAAATGTTGTCCGATTTCTCGTTACTTTTACGTTTTATTCGCTCAACATATTCTGTGTGTTGCACACGTTCCGCTCGCCATGTGGAGTGAGAGTTTGGATCTCTCTTCTCAAACCACGAATGTGCTTCGGTTCGTGATTTCCGTCGCAGATCGCTACATCGCAAATTAAACTTTCGCTCTCTTGTGCACAGTGTGTTGAAATGAACAGCACACACGAGAACTGCATCGGACACGGACTTGAAGCCAGGTAATTGCCATTTCGCACGCGAAGTTTTCATTAAAGTCAATTTTACAAGTAATAGTCACGGTTCGAGACGCAGTTTTAATCCGTTAGGAAAGTGTGCTGACTGTCTGTTGGTACAAATGCGGTGATACTGCTAGGCAGTCATAGATACGAGTCGAAATCAGTGCGTCTGAAGGTTTGAACAAATTTCCACATTAACACGGACAATGATAAGAAACCAAACGGCATAGCATATGACATAATTCGCTTCTCTAGATAACCATAAAGCAAAGAAGGGAAAGGAGAAAGGTGGAAGAAGCACACTCCTGGAAATGGAAAAAAGAACACATTGACACCGGTGTGTCAGACCCACCATACTTGCTCCGGACACTGCGAGAGGGCTGTACAAGCAATGATCACACGCATGGCACAGCGGACACACCAGGAACCGCGGTGTTGGCCGTCGAATGGCGCTAGCTGCGCAGCATTTGTGCACCGCCGCCGTCAGTGTCAGCCAGTTTGCCGTGGCATACGGAGCTCCATCGCAGTCTTTAACACTGGTAGCATGCCGCGACAGCGTGGACGTGAACCGTATGTGCAGTTGACGGACTTTGAGCGAGGGGGTATAGTGGGCATGCGGGAGGCCGGGTGGACGTACCGCCGAATTGCTCAACACGTGGGGCGTGAGGTCTCCACAGTACATCGATGTTGTCGCCAGTGGTCGGAGGAAGGTGCACGTGCCCGTCGACTTGGGACCGAACCGCAGCGACGCACGGATGCACGCCAAGACCGTAGGATCCTACGCAGTGCCGTAGGGGACCGCACCGCCACTTCCCAGCAAATTAGGGACACTGTTGCTCCTGGGGTATCGGCGAGGACCATTCGCAACCGTCTCCATGAAGCTGGGCTACGGTCCCGCACACCGTTAGGCCGTCTTCCGCTCACGCCCCAACATCGTGCAGCCCGCCTCCAGTGGTGTCGCGACAGGCGTGAATGGAGGGACGAATGGAGACGTGTCGTCTTCAGCGATGAGAGTCGCTTCTGCCTTGGTGCCAATGATGGTCGTATGCGTGTTTGGCGCCGTGCAGGTGAGCGCCACAATCAGGACTGCATACGACCGAGGCACACAGGGCCAACACCCGGCATCATGGTGTGGGGAGCGATCTCCTACACTGGCCGTACACCACTGGTGATCGTCGAGGGGACACTGAATAGTGCACGGTACATCCAAACCGTCATCGAACCCATCGTTCTACCATTCCTAGACCGGCAAGGGAACTTGCTGTTCCAACAGGACAATGCACGTACGCATGTATCCCGTGCCACCCAACGTGCTCTAGAAGGTGTAAGTCAACTACCCTGGCCAGCAGGATCTCCGGATCTGTCCCCCATTGAGCATGTTTGGGACTGGATGAAGCGTCGTCTCACGCGGTCTGCACGTCCAGCACGAACGCTGGTCCAACTGAGGCACCAGGTGGAAATGGCATGGCAAGCCGTTCCACAGGACTACATCCAGCATCTCTACGATCGTCTCCATGGGAGAATAACAGCCTGCATTGCTGCGAAAGGTGGATATACACTGTACTAGTGCCGACATTGTGCAGGCTCTGTTGCCTGTGTCTATGTGCCTGTGGTTCTGTCAGTGTGATCATGTGATGTATCTGACCCCAGGAATGTGTCAATAAAGTTTCCCCTTCCTGGGACAATGAATTCACGGTGTTCTTATTTCAATTTCCAGGAGTGTATATAAAGGGTCTATACAAGGGCGATGTACTTGAGGACAATATTATGGAAATGGAAGAGGATGTAGATGAAGATGAAATGGGAGATACGATACTGCGTGAAGAGTTTGACAGAGCACTGAAAGACCTGAGTCGAAACAAGGCCCCCGGAGTAGACAACATTCCAGTAGAACTACTGACGGCCTTGGGAGAGCCAGTCCTGACAAAACTCTACCATCTGGTGAGCAAGATGTATGAAACAGGCGAAATACCCTCAGACTTCAAGAAGAATGTAATAATTCCAATCACAAAGAAAGCAGGTGTTGACAGATGTGAAAATTACCGAACTATCAGTTTAATAAGCCACAGCTACAAAATACTAACACGAATTCTTTACAGACGAATGGAAAAACTGGTAGAAGCCGATCTCGGGGAAGATCAGTTTGGATTCCGTAGAAATACTGGAACACGTGAGACAATTCTGACCTTACGACTTATCTTAGAAGAAAGATTAAGGAAAGGCAAACCTACGTTTCTAGCATTTGTAGACTTAGAGAAAGCTTTTGACAATGTTGACTGGAATACTCTCTTTCAAATTCTAAAGGTGGCAGGGGTAAAATACAGGGAGCGAAAGGCTATGTACAATTTGTACAGAAACCAGATGGCAGTTATAAGAGTCGAGGGGCATGAAAGGGAAGCAGCGGTTGGGAAGGGAGTGAGACAGGGTTGTAGCCTCTCCCCAATGTTATTCAATCTGTATATTGAGCAAGCAGTAAAGGAAACAAAAGAAAAATTCGGAGTGGGTATTAAAATCCATGGAGAAGAAATAAAAACTTTGAGGTTCGCCGATGACATTGTAATTCTGTCAGAGACAACAAAGGACTTGGAAGAGCAGTTGAACGGAATGGACGGTGTCTTGAAGGGAGGATATAAGATGAACATCAACAAAAGCAAAACGAGGATAATGGAATGTAGTCGAATTAAGTCGGGTGATGCTGAGGGTATTAGATTAGGAAATGAGACACTGAAAGTAGTAAAGGAGTTTTGCTATTTGGGGAGCAAAATAACTGATGATGGTCGAAGTAGAGAGGATATAAAATGTAGACTGGCAATGGCAAGGAAAGCGTTTCTGAAGAAGAGAAATTTGTTAACATCGAGTATAGATTTAAGTGTCAGGAAGTCATTTCTGAAAGTATTTGTATGGAGTGTAGCCTTGTATGGAAGTGAAACATGGACGGTAAATAGTTTGTACAAGAAGGGAATAGAAGCTTTCGAAATGTGGTGCTACAGAAGAATGCTGAAGATTAGATGGGTAGATCACATAACTAATGAGGAAGTATT
Source organism: Schistocerca cancellata (assembly GCF_023864275.1). NCBI lineage: Eukaryota > Metazoa > Arthropoda > Insecta > Orthoptera > Acrididae > Schistocerca > Schistocerca cancellata. The sequence continues at coordinate 15,358,752 of NC_064634.1, forward strand.
GAATAGGATTGGGGAGAAGAGAAGTTTGTGGCACAACTTGACCAGAAGAAGGGATCGGTTGGTAGGACATGTTCTGAGGCATCAAGGGATCACCAACTTAGTATTGGAAGGCAGCGTGGAGGGTAAAAATCGTAGGGGGAGACCAAGAGATGAATACACAGATTCAGAAGGATGTAGGTTGCAGTAGGTACTGGGAGATGAAGAAGCTTGCACAGGATAGAGTAGCTTGGAGAGCTGCATCAAACCAGTCTCAGGACTGAAGACAACAACAACAACAGATAACCATACTAACTGCAACCAGTCGGATACTACATCTGTAGTCCGCAGCTCGTGGTCGTGCGTTAGCGTTCTCGCTTCCCGCGCCCGGGTTCCAGGGCTCGATTCCCGGCGGGGTCAGGGATTTTCTCTGCCTCGTGATGACTGGGTGTTGTGTGATGTCCTTAGGTTTGAGTAGTTCTAAGTTCTATGGGACTGATGACCACAGATGTTAAGTCCCATAGTGGTCAGAGCCATACTACCTCTGTTCATCTGTTAGTAGCAGCGGGTCAAATCTTAGGAAAGCGCTGATGGAACAGAAGACATGTCTGAAATGGAATCAGAGATACTACCGATAGACCTGTTCGTAAGGATCAGAGATAAAATACGGCCCAGCATGTATGGTTTGGGTTTTACATGATTTCCTTCAATAAACTGGGGCTAAAGTCATAATGGCTTAGCGAATTTTGTTGGTCACAAACTCAGGCTTTTTGCTGATCATGCAGTTATTTACGAGGAGATTTTCCTTGGAAAGATTGCGGTAATGTACATATAGGCCCCGATGAAATATGAACGAGTCTTAATGTTGAGAAATGGCAGTTTATAGTCTTCGCGAAACAGATCCAAGCTGAAGGCAGCTCATACGTGCGAACCGACGCAGAGCGTTGCAGAGACTTAATTAAGTTTTTAACCACACCAGCGTCCGGCAGCTCTCGGTAGTGAGCACTATGTGCGTCGCTTCTATCCAGCTGCGATCACCTTTCCTTGCACGCGCAATTTCTGCTGCTGACCTCGTAAATTTCGACGCCCCCACTCTATTACCATCAGTCCTGTCTTTCAGGAGTGACTACAACTACCGGCAGCAGATGGTGTCGAACAGTTGTTTCGAAAAAGTATTGTGTCACTTCCACAATGTTATCTGGCGACAAGGGCATTTAGAACAGGTTGGGTGGTTGGTTGGTTTGGGGAAGGAGACCAGACAGCGTGGTCATCGGTCTCATCGGATTACGGAAGGATGGGGAAGGAAGTCGGCCGTGCCCTTTGAAAGGAACCATCCCGGCATTCGCCTGGAGTGATTTAGGGAAATCACGGAAAACCTAAATCGAGATGGCCGGACGCGGGATTGAACCGTCGTCCTCCCGAATGCGAGTCCAGTGTCTAACCACTGCGCCACCTCGCTCGGTTTTAGAACAAGTCCTACGGGAAATACTGAAAAGTCATTTGCGATACTGTTAGACAACACTATTAGTGTGTCTCAACTTGAGTCGGAGACAGAATAAAAATGTTTTGGAATAACAATTTGTAGAGATATTGAGCGGAGCGACCATATCGAGTCAGTTATAGGTAACGAAAATGTGTTGAATATTACAGAGGAGAGAGTTGGAGATGACGGAGTTGAGTATGGAGAGGCGAGAGTTGGAGATGACGGAGTTGAATGTGGCAGAGAAAAGAGTGACGATAAAGTTGGATATGACAGAGTTAGAGACAACAGAGTTGGATATGACAGAGGAGAGAGAGACTACACTCCTGGAAATGGAAAAAAGAACACATTGACACCGGTGTGTCAGACCCACCATACTTGCTCCGGACACTGCGAGAGGGCTGTACAAGCAATGATCACACGCACGGCACAGCGGACACACCAGGAACCGCGGTGTTGGCCGTCGAATGGCGCTAGCTGCGCAGCATTCGTGCACCGCCGCCGTCAGTGTCAGCCAGTTTGCCGTGGCATACGGAGCTCCATCGCAGTCTTTAACACTGGTAGCATGCCGCGACAGCGTGGACGTGAACCGTATGTGCAGTTGACGGACTTTGAGCGAGGGCATATAGTGGGCATGCGGGAGGCCGGGTGGACGTACCGCCGAATTGCTCAACACGTGGGGCGTGAGGTCTCCACAGTACATCGATGTTGTCGCCAGTGGTCGGCGGAAGGTGCACGTGCCCGTCGACCTGGGACCGGACCGCAGCGACGCACGGATGCACGCCAAGACCGTAGGATCCTACGCAGTGCCGTAGGGGACCGCACCGCCACTTCCCAGCAAATTAGGGACACTGTTGCTCCTGGGGTATCGGCGAGGACCATTCGCAACCATCTCCATGAAGCTGGGCTACGGTCCCGCACACCGTTAGGCCGTCTTCCGCTCACGCCCCAACATCGTGCAGCCCGCCTCCAGTGGTGTCGCGACAGGCGTGAATGGAGGGACGAATGGAGACGTGTCGTCTTCAGCGATGAGAGTCGCTTCTGCCTCGGTGCCAATGATGGTCGTATGCGTGTTTGGCGCCGTGCAGGTGAGCGCCACAATCAGGACTGCATACGACCGAGGCACACAGGGCCAACACCCGGCATCATGGTGTGGGGAGCGATCTCCTACACTGGCCGTACACCACTGGTGATCGTCGAGGGGACACTGAATAGTGCACGGTACATCCAAACCGTCATCGAACCCATCGTTCTACCATTCCTAGACCGGCAAGGGAACTTGCTGTTCCAACAGGACAATGCACGTCCGCATGTATCCCGTGCCACCCAACGTGCTCTAGAAGGTGTAAGTCAACTACCCTGGCCAGCAAGATCTCCGGATCTGTCCCCCATTGAGCATGTTTGGGACTGGATGAAGCGTCGTCTCACGCGGTCTGCACGTCCAGCACGAACGCTGGTCCAACTGAGGCGCCAGGTGGAAATGGCATGGCAAGCCGTTCCACAGGACTACATCCAGCATCTCTACGATCGTCTCCATGGAGGAATAGCAGGCTGCATTGCTGCGAAAGGTGGATATACACTGTACTAGTGCCGACATTGTGCAGGCTCTGTTGCCTGTGTCTATGTGCCTGTGGTTCTGTCAGTGTGATCATGTGATGTATCTGACCCCAGGAATGTGTCAATAAAGTTTCCCCTTCTTGGGACAATGAATTCACGGTGTTCTTATTTCAATTTCCAGGAGTGTAGAAAGTTGGATGTGGCAGAGGAGAGCGTTGAAGATGATAAAATTGGATATGAAAGAAGAGAGGCTCGGAGATGACGAAGTTGGTCATAATAAAGGAGAGAGTTGGAATGACGAAGTCGGATATGACAGTAATGACTAGGTAGCTGTCGATAAGATTGATTCGTGAGAGTTGTGTGACGTCACAGCCCTTAAAAGTGTAAAGCCCGTGTGGCGCGCTCACCTGCCGCACGCCGTCTCGGACGAACTCGACGCCGTAGGCGGTGGCGGTGTCGGGGTGGACGAGCAGCCGCGTGGCGTGCGCGCGCAGGGCCACGTGCAGGTTGTGGCGCAGCCGCACGGGCCGCAGGAAGGCCTTGGCCGTGGAGCAGCGGGAGCCTCGCCGGATGGTGCCCTGCGCGATCATGAAGCCGGTCTGGCGCTCGCCGTTGCAGTCGCGGTGCTCGTAGCCCAGCTGCTGCCCCGCCTGCACGAACGCCAGCGCCAGCGGCGTGTGCCACGGCGACTCCTGCGAGTACGACGCGTCTGCCTCAAGACCCATTCCGTCGCCGAAGCACCGTCCCTCGCAAGGGCGCCTGCTGCTCACGACTTCGGGCTCAGGTTCTCGAGAAAAACCGGGACTTACGTTTGTAACACTAAATATCACGTTGTTTTGTTTTCTTGTACAAGAACAGTGTACAATTCTGGAATTCGCCTGAAGATGATGAGTAGGAAACTGAGCCGATAAACCTAGATTATTTACCAATGAAATTCGCCGAGAAAGCTTGCATTCCCGTACAAATATAAGCTGTTTAACAACTGCTTGTTTCTGAGCTATTTGAGGTAATGTGGAGGTTTAATTGAGACAGAATATACTAAAATAAGTAAAATATGGAGTTTCAGTCTTCGATCGCTATTCTTTATTTTCAATTACCGGTTTCGGGCTAGCTGCCCATCTTCAGATCATATGTTGTAGTTACAGAGTAACTTGTCCGTACAGAACACACTGTTCACTGTCATAAGTGACTTATGACAGTGAACAGTGTGTTCTGTACGGACAAGTTACTCTGTAACTACAACATATGATCTGAAGATGGGCAGCTAGCCCGAAACCGGTAATTGAAAATAAAGAATAGCGATCGAAGACTGAAACTCCATATTTTACTTGTTGAACGATCGCGGAATTCCCAGTGAGACAACTATGTCTAGTTTTGATAGAATATACTGAATTTGATATCATTTTATTCTCAAGCGTGTGTCAATTGCCTGAAGAAATGAAACTGAACAGAAAGGCGTGATCGGGTAGACCGGGGGAGGGGGGAGGGGGGGGGGAGGGGAGAATATTTATGCCATAGAGTTAACAACGAAAGATTCATTCGAGATGATATTTGTAAAACGTATGAGTAGTCATTTCTGAAAGTATTTGTATGGAGTGTAGCCATGTATGGAAGTGAAACATGGGCGATAAATAGTTTGGACAAGAAGGGAATAGAAGCTTTTGAAATGTGGTGCTACAGAAGAATGCTGAAGATTAGATGGGTAGATCATACAACTAATGAGGAGATATTGAATAGGATTGGGGAGAAATTTGTGGCACAACTTGACTAGAAGAAGGGATCGGCTGCTAGGGCAAATTCAGAGGCATCAAGGAATCACCAATTTAGTATCGGAGGGCAGCGTGGAGGGTAAAAATCGTAGAGGGAGACCAAGAGATGAATACACAGATTCAGAATGATGTAGGTTGCAGTAGGTACTGGGAGATGAAGAGGCATGCACAGGATAGAGTAGCATGGAGAGCTGCATGAAACCAGTCTCTAGACTGAAGACGACAACAACAACAACGTGAGTAGTTCTGCGTAGCCAGGCTTTCAGTTTAAGATAAGAGTGATCTTTGTGGCCGAAAACGCTTTCAGAGGCTTAAAAGCGTCGTAGCTGCGCCATCCGAAGCTAACAGTCGCTTGGGAACGTTTAGTGCCTTTGCAGTACCGTTCTGAATGGGAACACCTGTACTGACTATGGAGAGTTGAGGGGATAAAAAAGCAGTTATTTGTAAATACGTCCAGGGTTTCAGAGGACAGCTGACTGTAAACTAAAAGTCATACACAAAGTACTCTTACACCTGTGGACAGAGCATCTTTCAGAGTTTTTTGGCTCACATTACAGGTGCTCTCTGTGGGCACCGTTTGAAACGGGACAAACGTCGGTACGTGCGTGCAGTGCATTGAAGCCGCAGACACGAACTAACCGGAAGAGCCATCTTTGGAAATCTCTTTATTGGGTTACGTATTTGCAGGCGCAAACTAATATTTGCAGGCGCAAACTAATTCGATGCCACAATACGAAGTTAGAACAGGTGGACGGTTTCAAGTACTTAGGATGCATATTCTCACAGGATGGCAACATAGTGAAAGAACTGGAAGCGAGGTGTAGCAAAGCTAATGCAGTGAGCGCTCAGCTACGATCTACTCTCTTCTGCAAGAAGGAAGTCAGTACCAAGACTAAGTTATCTGTGCACCGTTCAATCTTTCGACCAACTTTGTTGTATGGGAGCGAAAGCTGGGTGCATTCAGGCTACCTTATCAACAAGGTTGAGGTTACGGATATGAAAGTAGCTAGGATGATTGCAGGTACTAGTAGATGGGAACAATGGCAGGAGGGTGTCCACAATGAGGAAATCAAAGAAAAACTGGGAATGAACTCTATAGATGTAGCAGTCAGGGCGAACAGGCTTAGATGGTGGGGTCATGTTACACGCATGGGAGAAGCAAGGTTACCCAAGAGACTCATGGATTCAGCAGTAGAGGGTAGGAGGAGTCGGGGCAGACCGAGGAGAAGGTACCTGGATTCGGTTAAGAATGATTTTGAGGTAATAGGTTTAACATCAGATGAGGCACCAATGTTAGCACTGAATAGGGGATCATGGAGGAACTGTATAAGGGGGGCTATGCTCCAGACTGAACGCTGAAAGGCATAATCAGTCTTAAATGATGATGATGATGATGATGATGATGAATACGAAGTCGATGGATTGTTTACTTGCTCTGACATGCCTGCCCGCTAGTGCTGCTACGCGATGGTGCGTACTACGAATCTAAATATGGAGGGACGATCTGTCCAAAATGTGAGTGGTTTCAGTACGTCGTGCAGTTTTCTCCTGCTAACGGTAGCGCCTGCCACAGTCGGGCAGTGGCGGGCCCCACACTTGCCTTACCTGCACGGTGAGCAGGCCGCCCGTGGCGTGGTAGCGCGAGTTGCGCGCCAGGTAGGGGTTGCGCTGGTCCTCCGACTTCCGGAAGTAGGGCAGCACGTGGCGGTAGCCCCAGCCCGGGTTGCCCAGCGCCTCCCACGTGTCGTAGTCGAGCCGGTTGCCGCGCGCGTAGATCATGTAGTTGAGCACGCTGGAGCCGCCCAGCACCTGCGGCGGGACAGAGCGCGGGGCGTCGCGTTAGCGCAGTGTGGCGGCGGCGCGTCCTGTCGCGCGACACACGCACGCCTCAGGGCGGTGTCTAGGGGCGCACGCGGAGGGCCGTTCTGCTGGGACGGGGGACAAACTTGTTCACGAGCAGGTGGGCATGCTGGGTAATTAAATGTTTAAGTTGGACAAGCGTCAGGAATGGACAACTGCATCGAACCAACCTAAGACCGAAGAATTAGTTACTTGTTCCGTAGATCATTTGAACTAAGCTTTCGTCTAAAATGTGTGGAAAGAGTCAGTTTATTTAGGATATGTTTACTGATATGTTTAACATTAATGAACACACTTTTTTAACTCCTACTCATGCAACTACACTTAAAAACAAGTTTTCTTACATGCTGCCCGTTTTTGAATACAAATTCTTCCATGTAGTAGAAAGAGTTGTCCAGGAGAAGTGACTTTAGGTTGGATTTTAAATTTGCTTTGCCACCTACCAGGTTACTGGACAAATTATCAAAGATTTTTGTTGCTGCATTTTCAACTCTTTTCTGAGCTCCTGGCAGCTTTGATAATGCTTAATAAAGGTAATTTTCTGTGGAATTTTGTAGTTATGGAGCTCACTGTTCTTCTCAAATTGTGATGGATTACCTATGTGGATTTTAAAAGGCTAATATATGTATTATGGCGGAGGAGTTAAATAGCCTCGCTCCTTGAAGACTTACCTACATAACGACCGTGGATCAACATTACAAATTATTCTTACTGCTCGCTTTTGTACACTCAATATTTCTTTCCAAGATTAGCAATTTTACGAAGAGTAAAGTAGCAGAACGTAATTGCTTTAAAAGCCCAGTAATAGAGTTCCTCCAGTTCAAGTTTTCATCAGTATGTACATGAGAAATTTGGATCATTCTGCGCTGTTCGCTGACTCTTGCTCAAGTGCTACATCAGTTGTTGGTATGAGTCAGTTTGTTGTATGCAAACAAATATAATGTGTTTTCCAAAATTTAGGCAATTTATTTTCAGAGAATCTGTTTATAATTCTTTGTAAAACATCATTCGCAATCTCTTCTGTTGCTTTCTTTCTAATCGGATTTGTTATGATACTTGTATCGTCTGCAGAAAGTAACAATTCTGCTTGTTGAATGTTAAATGGAAGGTCATTCACATATATAAGCAATAGGAATGAACCCAAAATAGAACCCTTTGGGGCACCGTTTGTGGTTCCTCCCCAGTCGCTAAAATTTTCTGCACTCCAACATTGTTTGAATTATTCAGCACAACTTTCTGCATAGTGTTTGTTAAGTATTGTTAAAACCACCTATGTGTAAAGCCATGAATTCCATAAAACTCGAGTTCTTGTTGTAGGGTAACACGTTCAATACAGTCAAACGCGTTGGAATGATCACAAAAAATACTACCTGGCGATATTTTGTTATTTAGGATTTATTATATTTGATGAGTGAACGTATAAAGCACTCTCAGTCGACCAAACCTTTCAGAATGCAGTCTGTGATATGCTAAGTAAACTGTTTTACTTAAATGGTGAGTACATTGCTTTTTCGAATATTTTGGATAAAGATGTCAGTACGGACATTTTTGTGAAGAGAAAAGAACGGAGAAGATCGATTTAATCTGTGAGGTACCATCAAGGCGGGATTATATCTGCCTTTCATCACAACTTCTGTGGAGAGGTTAATTTTAAAGAACATTGCAGTGTTTTCGTACACTGTGCGGTGGTATGAGGCGTCAGCACTAGGGGCATAAAATTGTGTTTTTGTATTGTTCTCGCGTGTGCATATTCCGTAACCTGCAGATACCAGTGGACTCAGATCTGCTTTGTACTGCTCAAACACCATTGGTCCCCACCTATACATTCACCTCCGCGCCCTGTCGTACAACAGATGCATCCAGCAGTCTGCATGCAGGCTGCGCAACATTGTCAGCAAGAACTAATACATTGTCATTCATTGGCTTAGTTCTTACAGAAATCACGAATTTGTTAGGCGCGCTAGTCCGCCCGGATCATTTGGGTTCCAGGCCGTGCCGTCACCGGCTGGTCTTGAAATCCCAATTCAGCACGCTTGACCGACATCCGCCTATTTCGCGTTTTCTTTGTGCATAAACACAGAACTGATATTAAACTTGTTATTAAGCGTGTTTTCCTTTCCGTTGCAATGGCTGTACAATTCTTCGGTGTAAGCCTTTAGTGAGACTGCTGAGCTAGTAGGTATATGGAGGGGCGGTATCGGTGGAAGGAAGGGACTTGGTAAATGAAAATCTATTAAACTTTTTCGGTTCTCATCAAGGTGTTTGATTTCTATGATTTTTTCATGTGCTATGAAACTGTTATCCCAAAACTTATTTTTTCTTTACTCTGTTCTCGGTATTTAACTGGAGACGATTGGCGATGTATAAAATCCCCGTCCAGTGGTAGAATAGGGAGACAATTTGGCAATAGCAGACTAAAGTCAGTGGAGGACTAGGGAATAATAATCCTTGCCAGAGGTCAAAACTACAGTGGCGCTCTTTATTAAGACATTAACTTCTTGTAATATGGGTCCAGAGCCTGTATGAAATGAGTAAAGAAATAAATTCTTCGCTTATGGGTGTAGAAATTTTTGTTCCGAGTTACACTACTGTCATGCATCTACAAACATACATTAATAGTGTCAGAAACATACAGCGTTGAGATGACAGTAGAGTGAACAGAAAACTTGGGAAGCCTTAACATTCACATACGATCACTCGACGCCGTGTCACGACACAGATACAAGCTGTAAGTAACGGTGCTCTTGACGGCTGTGTCCAGCTTTGTAGACTCTTAACAAATCGTACGTACATGAATTATCTGCAATGCCAAGGATTCAAAGGGCGTGTCAGTACGAAGGTTGTCTTCGCAGGAAGAATAACTGCAATGGGGGCACGAGCTGTGATGAGTAACGGAAGTAACAATGCCAAAACTGAACTACTCACGTGCAGGTTGAATTGTGGCTGTACAAAATAAAACGAAGTGGAAAGATAACGATGATGAACGTGTTTGAGCAAATCATGCAGCTAAATGACAGTAAATGAAGGAAGTAAATTGCTTAATGGAACACTAGTACATAAACTAGGGTTATACCATTAGGCAGCCTAGTAGGATATACACAGAATGTGTTTATTACAGTACTGAATAATGAAAAAATTAAGGAATCAAGATACTTCAAAGTAGTGGAGTAATGAAAAGTCCTCAAACTTCGTTGGATAGGTAATAAGATACGAAATAACGGATGAAATTGTGCTGACAAAGAGGGGAGAGAATTAGATCAAGTTATGTTTAAAATGCCCATTTACGCGTGTAGTCCAAGATTTTCTGTGTGACTGTGCCCGCTGGCTTACTCTGTTACTGAGCAAAGGAATACTGAGAGGCAGAGGGCAATCAGAGCTGCTTCTTACTGCAACGTATCCTAAAAGGAGTGCTGAATTCTTCAGCTTTGGAAACAAGACTCCATATGAAGATTTAATAAATCTGACATACGTAGAGCTGTGCTCTGCCGAAACTACGGCTCGGTATTTTCCGCCACAGTACACAGACGACACTGTAAGTAGTAGGATTACCCGTAGCACTGGTAGAAAAGAAACGTAAATGAATGTGTGAAGGTGGGGCCGGGCCGTACCACTTCTCTCTCTCTCTCTCTCTCTCTCTCTCTCTCTCTCTCTCTCTCCTTCCCCCTCTACCCCCTTCCCTCTCTCACTCTTTCTTTTACGTAATTAGAACCGCACATCGTTCAGCGTTAGTCGATTGTGCATTTTATTTCCTTTCGAAACGCAAAAATACAAATTGCATTTTGTAAGTAATAAAAATTGACTACTTAGGTTCTGTGCTTTTTTGTGATCAAAGCAATTACTTTTGATGCAAGTACAGTGCACAGGCACAAACACACAAAAAAGTCTATATAATTATTGTTGTTCTGCACTCAGTACAACGTTCTTCGTCGTGATCAAAGGCACGCGTTTCCTGTTATTATTGGTAAGTGCGAAAGTGGTTCAGCAATAACAGACTAATGATTCATATATGCTGGACGAAGTATAGAAGCGATGTTTGATATGTTTTTGTTTCGCTTTTTTTATCTTTATTTGAGCAAATTGTGTTTTTACTACGACGTCCCTCTGTTTCGTGGTACAAATCAACACTTTTCGAGTAATGTTTAATTTTAAGTATCAGACCAGAGGATAACTATGTAGAACAAAAATGTCCCATAAGTTACGCGGCCCTTTATACATTCTCCATCAGTTTGTAGACTGTGCACCGCTTCCGGTTTCTAGGGGAATCTAGTAAGACACTGATCGCATACACAAATAGTGCGATCGGACCTGGGTAACGTCCGATAGATATGCAACACACTTAACCTAGAGGTAACTCGATCACGATCTTAACTGACCAAAGCTACCAGGAAAAGTAACGTAGTCTATGCTTGCTTACGACAGTCTACGGCGACCTTCGGTAGTTTTACAACTCCAGACACATGCAAGGGTTCACGGTACACTTCATAGCTGCTGTTGTGTGCAGCAAGCCTTCAGAGTGTGAAGTGTCAGGGAATTTGGTCGGCCTACGAATACGTGTGTGGGTGGGAGGAGTCGGGTGCGGCGTTCAGCCAGTGTTTACCTTTCCGCGCGGCCAGTTGCAGCGGCGGCCGCGCATGCCCAGGCAGGCGGTCCGCGAGGGCTCCGTCTTGTACTGCCAGTCGAGGCCGCTGAGCTGCAGGTAGGCCGCCAGCGACGGCACGTCCGACACCTCGTTCTCGTCGCCCCCGGCCTCCAGCAGCAGCACCGACCACCGCCGCACCTGCAGGACGACACGCAACTTGCAGGCGGGAAACTCACCTTCTGAAAACTTGCTCAAGTTTTGTCACAGTTTGACAACTGAAGACACGTGTGTCGGCCTGTCAAGACTTAAATAGTATTACGCTGAAGTGCGAGGGATTTTTTTTTTCTTCTTCTTGAAGGTCCGTCGGTCGCGAAATTAAAACCACAGCGAAAAGCCTGTGGAACTTTGCGCAGATGCATTGTGCAGTGTCTCTAGTGTGCCGGTCGATCGCGTCAAGTCGCACTTTTCATTCCTGAGTCCACAGTGAGGACGTAAAGTGCCTAGAACGACAGACTCGCCCGTCAAGTGTAAAGTACGTTCTGTCATTAGGTTTGTTCATACTGGGGGTCTCTGCCTGATTTCGTGGAACCCACACAATGCGACTGCCGTGCGTGATAGCAAAGTGAGCAGTGGTGGAGGAAATTCGGAGGAAGACGTGGAGAAACTAGTGTCCGTGACGCGAGTGATGACAGAGAGAAGTGAGTGTCAACTGACGAACTTGTTGGGAGAGTGGAGCAGGCGACTCGAGAAAATCGTGTGTCAGGGGAATTAAGAACAGGCAAAGAGGAATGTTGTAATCAGGCACTGTCCTCCTTCGTGACAGTACTCCACTCCATCCTGAAACTGCAAAATGCAACTCCAATAACAGCTGTTAGAAACAATGTGTTCCACAGATTCAACGTATTGCTTAAGCTGCAGAAATGCCTGCAAGTGGAACATCAATTGGGTTGGTGCGTAAGTTCTTAGCGTTTTTCAAAAAATGTACACTTAACATAGACTTTTACTATGAATAATATATTCTCCTGCACTACTTACAACAGTCTGCTAACACTGTGGTAACTTTTCCGTTTCACGACTGTAGAAATCACGTGGTTTTCAGGCGAAGACCTCGTCCAGCCATGTTCCGAGTGCATTTTCATCCGCGAAGGAAGTTCCTCGAATGCTGATCGATAGAGAGCGGAAACGGTGAAAATGTTAAGAGCGTAAGGGTAGATGAATAAGATGCGTGCGGAATTACTTCGCAACCCCAGACCTGCGTAGTATTTTTCGTCACTCTAGCACAACGCGCGGAGACGTCCTCCCGATCTAGCGTCACTTCGCGGTGTCGCTGGTCGTCATTCTCGGATTAATTCCGGAAGACGTCTCACTTGCTGACAGTAAGTTCCAGCAGTGGTGGTCACACCGCGGGGGAGAAATTCGTAGTACATCGCACCGTCCCTGTTCCACCAGATACGTAACATTATCGTCTGCGGATGCGTGCAGTTCTTTGTACGGGGCGTCGCTGCTTTGTTTGGGCTTAACCGTTCCTTTCTTTTCCTTATGCTAGTATAAGGACTCCATTTCTCGTCAGCGGTAACGATCCAGGACAGCAGCGGTCGGTGTTGTTCACGAGCCAACAGATAACGGGCATGCAGAGATGCAGCTGTGGCCACACTCTGACTTTGTGATTGTGGGCTCAGAGCGTGCAGTATACGAAAACTCCCGATTTCTTAACCTTCCACATTGTATGCAAACGCCATACAATGGTGGAATGGTAACAGTTTACCAAATTTGCCAGTTCGCGAGTATGCTAACGTATATCGTTGTGGATTAACATGTTTAAATTATCGTCATCAAACTCGAAGGTCTTCCTGAACGTGGACAGTCACTAATGTCAAAACAGTCCCCCTTAAAACGAGAAAACCATTTTCAAAATGTTCAAATGTGTGTGAAACCTTATGGGATTTATTTGCTAAGGTCATCAGTCGCTAAGCTTACACACTACTTAACCTACATTATCCTAAGGACAAACACACACACACCCATGCCCGAGGGAGGACTCGAACCTGCGCCGGGACGAGCCGCACAGTGCATGACTGCAGCGCCTGAGACCGCTCGGCTAATCCCGCACGGCAAAACCGTTTTCTTACCGAGCTCTGTCCACTGGCATTATTCCCACAAACGTAGCAAGTGTTTCCGGCTGCCTCCGCTGCCGTCACTCCTGTACTGAACTCAAACGGAAGAGTATGTCGGACGTGTTCCGATTTCTCCACTTGGCACGCTATTTTGTAGCATCCACAGCTCCATCTTCAACTCCAAACGACATAATGACGGTATAAAAACTCAAATAGCAACAGTGAACTACAAATAAAAAAGGACAATCGATAAATAAACCCAAAGCAATCGGAATAGCAACATGCAAAATAACAACGCTACGAAGTTATGCACCGACCCAGTAAAAATGTGTACATTCTGTACCGCAGTACGACTCCCACTGTATCAAACGGATATGCCAAACATCTCATGCCGCACTCCACGTAAGAAGGGACTGTTCTGTAGGAAACACAAAATGAGCACTGTGTCACGAGTGGCATCGCTGTGAAACCATAAAGTGGAAGAATTTTTTCTGAAAGTAGATGCACTTTGTTGGTTTACGTAGTGAGAAAATAAAAATTCCATCAAAAATTTTATTGCTTTTAAAGAAAAGTTAAAGGTTACTGCCTGAACTATTCCTTCGAAAAGAACAAAGCCGATTTCATTCTCCATCATTGTCCTCTCAGCCCTTCTGCTCCCTGCTCCGCCTTTAACGATCTCATCATGGAAGGCACGTTAACTCCTTAGAGAGAGAGAGAGAGAGAGAGAAAGAGAGAGAGAGAGAGGTAGGTTTCAAGATGCAGGCAAGCAATAGTTCCATACATGGAAGACGTAATCATTGAGCCATTAACAGAGTTCGTGGTGTATGACATGGCGGCCGGCCTCGAAACGCGTGTTGGCGTGAAGAAGAAAGACATTGTTGTCAAGCAGGTCACTGAGGCTGTCTGTCGTCTGTGTTTTCTCGTTCTGCATTGTATTGCTTTACCCTTAGCTGCACAGCGAACCTGCTTGAGCGTTGATGATGTTTGGTTTGTGGGGCGCTCAATTGCGCTGTCATCAGCGCCCATACAAAGTCCCAGTTTTGACACAGTCTAGGGTTTTTTTTACGGTCCAAGGGAGGTACTGTCACGAATGATGATGAAATGATGAGGAAACACAAACACCTAGTGCCCGGACAGAGAAAAGCCCCAACCCGGTCGGCGGGAATCGAACCCGGGAACCCGAGATACGGAGACAGCAACGCCAGCCACTAGACTGCGAGCCGCGGACTGCTTCAGCGTCACACACGATTGCCGCTCATTAATAATGTGTACGATCTAAAGAAAGATGTCAGAACCCTGGGACGTCACAAATTCTCATTTGATGCAAAAAATTTTGTGGAAACATATGGCTTAATACAACTACGTTTCAATACAGAGCGGAAATTAAGTAGAATGGTTTCTGCGGTAGTGACGCAATGACAAAATACGGTCGCTAGTACCTGGGAGCAATGCCGATCTAACTCAGGCACGTACCTTCCACTAGGAACGAGCGAAGCAGAAATTGAATTTCGTCTGGACTAGCAGGTACACTAAGGGTATGACAAGGACACTTTTCCGATCTCGACTCTGAAGCTGGTGTACAGCTCAGGCTGAATACTGTTTACGTGGCTGCATTGGATGCCCATCTGCTTGGAGTGATGAGAACAACCTTAATAGCTCTCAGCTCACCTGGCAGCCCATCTAGACACTCATTGAATTACCTGAAGTTCGGAGATCTACACATACGGTGCTCGCCATATTGATTCTTTCCTCTCTTGTATATATTACAAATATTTAGTGAAAATACATATCCTAGAAAAATTAGCTGCCACAAAAGCTTTAATTTGTGAAACAAGTATTTGCACCTTTCTGTCTTCCTTCACATATAATTCCTTGCTATATTTTCCATGGAATGAAAGAGGTAACACGGCAGCGGAATTGATGGCACCCGTAGGAAAGGCCTACTTTATCCACAGTTTATCACAGCAAAAATATGCGTCATTCGCAGTTGGTTTATAAAAACTGTTATTGATGACAATATTTAGAAGTGTAATTGAAACAGGTAACGAACAGACTAAGATATGCATACGTATACATCCAAAACAAACCCATACCTGATAATTACCAGTATTTTCACAACAAATGAGAATATTTTAATATTTCGTGCAAAAAGACATTAATCACAAGCTGCAGGTAACTTTGCTATCTCAAAATTTTAAAGCAGAGACATAATATTATGATTCACATAAACTGAAAATACTACATTTATTTCTCGCCATCTTGTCAGCAAATAGCAACCACCAAAATTCAGTTGCCGAAAGACGTCATTGTAAACCAACTGTTGTCCATGATAAGTGAACATAATTGTCAAATTAGAGTAGTCATTGTTTAAATTTTGATAATAACAGTATGGCGAAAACATGCGTCGTTTTTGAGCTGGGAAAAATTGCAAAAAGTACTTCGATACTGATGGAAACAACTACAGAATCCCTGATAAATGACATTTACAAATGTTATTTGTTTAAAAAGAGAGCAGTTACTTTATAACAAAAAAAAAAAGAAATTGCCATCTCTTTGTGTGTTTGTGGGTGTATATGTAGGTCTGTGTATAAGGGTACTTACTTTCAGGAATAAAATACTGTTGGGGTAATCCCAGCAACTTTCTTTTTTGGAAGGTGAGGGTGTGACTAGTGTAACAAGTAAAATTAATTACTGCGAATAAAGAAGATAACGGGAAATAAAGAAATTGAAACAATGCATATGTTACGATTATCACTCATTTCTAAGGATCTCCTTTTTGATTTTGAGAGACTGCTCTTCCACAGAGACCATATCAATGAATCATATCGGCAATGTACTACATACTATAGGGCGGATTTTAGATCACCACCAGATATCTTAACGCTGACTGTCAAGAATGGGTTTGGCAATAATTTATTTATTGTTCCGTCTAGAGCAATGGTTCCCAACCTGTGGGTAATTACCTTTTGAGAGGTAAAGTGAAATTTTATTAGAGATAAAAACAAAAGGATTCGATTGGATCAATAAAGTAAATAATTTTTAAAAGGTCATTGCTATTGTTATTTCACAAGATTACAATACTGATTAGCAAAGTTACCAATCATTAGCATTTTTTTTCAAAAACTTGCATTATCGTGTGGCATATTGTTTTGGAGGTTATAGCTTTTGAAACGAATATAGGTACCTAGGCCACCGAATACACACATACTGAATGTATTCGCACTTACGAATAAGGACAACCAACAGCTGTAGAATGGAATGACGACAATGAAAATTTGTGGCGGACTGAGACTCGAACCCGGATTTTCCGCTAATAGCGAGCGTTCGCCTTACCATTCTGCTGTCCGTACACGACTCACGGCCAGACACGAAACCTCTAGATGTCGTGAACCTTCCGTCTACGACCTGTGTTCGAATATCCGTTACGTATGTTCCCGTACAGGTCACACGTTGTACTTGAAAATCGCTTGCTCGGTATCGGCAGAGAAATACGATACTGCAGTGCCTGACTTATTTCGATTACGATGCAAAGTTCCTCTGGACACGCATGTATGACCGTATTTCATAACGGCTGTAGTAGTTGCTTTGGACACCTACAAAAACTGGATACAATTTATTTTTCGCTATTTTAAAAATAAAAATCTTTAGATAAAATTCTTTTTCACTCTAAAGTTTAGTTAGGCAATAATGTTAATGATTGGGACGATGGGGTGAGCAGGATGGTGGGGGAGGTGAGGGGGAGACAGTAGTTAATATATGTTTACAAGTAGTGGTAAAGGCCTCGGAAAGGCTGGAGCCTACAGTCCTGAATATTTCGTCTCAAATAACTTCTGTCTAGTTCAAGTTATTTCTAAACTCCACTTAACACGAGTAGTCACGAGGGGTCCGGGAAACGAAGACCAACGTGTTTTCGTAACTTCATTAATCTCCGAGATATGGAAAGCAGCTGTGATTTTTAAGAGGAACTGTCGTAATTTTTTGCATCAGAACAGCAGGTCTGTGTGAGACATATTCGTTGAGATAACTGTTATGAACGATTTGACGTGAAATTACGCCGTAGAAATACATTGAATATGCAAATTTTGTCCTGTAGTGCAGATTTTCACGGCCAGGATTTAAAGTTTTGGCGATTTCTGTTTTATGCTCATTAGGACGTTGCCCAAGCTATGTTTCACTGGCTAACGTTTCACCTCATAATGCTTGATGAGTTTGTTTGAGTTTGAAAATTAACTGAGTACTTCTTTATACCCCTGCCGATGTCTCCAGGTGATGTGAAGCACATACCTTAGACAACATCTTAATGTATATAAAATAGAAATGAAAAAAATGGTTCAAATGGTTCTGAGCACTATGGGACTCAACATCTGTGGTCATCAGTCCCCTAGAACTTAGAACTACTTAAACGTAACTAACCTAAGAACATCACACACATACATGCCCGAGGCAGGATTCGAACCTGCGACCGTAGCGGTCACGCGGTTCCAAACTGAAGCGCCTAGAACCGCACGGCCACAGCGGCCGGCAAATAGAAATCACCAGAGTCTTTGTCCTGCTGTAGCGGCCAGACGTTTACTGTATTCTCCAACCTACCTGCATCAAACCAGTCTCAGGACTGAACACCACAACAACAACAACGTCGAGAGTGGCGTAAACATCACTCTTTGCTTGCCTCGGCTATACTGCTTGACGTGAGAAACGACGTTACATAAAAAATAGAAAAGTTTTTAAAAACCGAAATTGGTACCTGTATATAGGCGGCAATGAACTTCGGAAAAAACGTTGTTCTTAGTCGCGATAACACTGCTCCCTATTCGCCTATGTCAAAAAACATATAACACACATATTTAACGAGTCGAGTCATAAAATGTCATTTGAGGCGAAAAGTTTAAGAGTTGTTATGTTATGTGTTAATATCAGTGTTACAATCAACTTATAAAAGATTTTGCTTTATAATTTGTATGCTATATTAACACTATTAAAAAGAAGTACATGAACCTTGGCCCTCGCCGTTGGTGGGGAGGCTTGCGTGCCTCAACGATACAGATAGCCGTTCCGTAGGTGCAACCATAACGGAGGGGTATCTGTTGAGAGGCGAGACAAACATGTGGTTCCTGAAGAGGGGCAGCAGCCTTTTCAGTAGTTGCAGGGGCAACAGTCTGGATGATTGACTGATCTGGCCTTGTAACACTAACCAAAACCGCCTTGCTGTGCTGGCACTGCGAACGGCTGAAAGCAAGGGGAAACTACAGCCGTAATTTTTCCCGAGGGCATGCAGCTTTACTGTATGGTTAAATGAGGATGGCGTCCTCTTGGGTAAAATATTACGGAGGTAAAATAGTCCCCCATTCGGATCTCCGGGCGGGGACTACTCAGGAGGACGTCGTTATCAGGAGAACTAAAATTGGCGTTCTACGGATCGGAGCGTGGAATGTCAGATCCCTTAATCGGGCAGGTAGGTTAGAAAATTTAAAAAGGGAAATGGATAGGTTAAAGTTAGGTATAGTGGGAATTAGTGAAGTTCGGTGGCAGGAGGAACAAGACTTCTGGTCAGGTGACTACAGGGTTATAAACACAAAGTCAAATAGGGGTAATGCAGGAGTAGGTTTAATAATGAATAGGAAAATAGGAATGCGGGTAAGCTACTACAAACAGCATAGTGAACGCATTATTGTGGCCAAGATAGATACGAAGCCCACACCTACTACAGTAATACAAGTTTATATGCCAACTAGCTCTCCAGATGACGAAGAAATTGAAGAAATGTATGATGAAATAAAAGAAATTATTCAGACAGTGAAGGGAGACGAAAATTTAATACTCATGGGAGACTGGAATTCGACAGTAGGAAAAGGGAGAGAAGGGAACATAGTAGGTGTATATGAATTGGGGCTAAGAAATTGAAGAGGAAGCAGTCTGGTAGAATTTTGCACAGAGCATAACTTAGTCATAGCTAACACTTGGTTCAAGAATCATGAAAGAAGGTTGTATACACGGAAGAACCCTGCAGATACTAAAAGATTTCAGATAGATTATATAATGGTAAGACAGAGATTTAGGAACCAGGTTTTAAATTGTAGGACACTTCCAGGGGCAGATGTGGACTCTGACCACAATCTATTGGTTATGACCTGCAGATTAAAACTGAAGAAACTGCAAAAAGGGGGGAATTTAAGGAGATGGGACCTCGATAAACTGACTAAACCAGAGGTTGTACAGAGTTTCAGGGAGAGCATAAGGGAACAATTGACAGGAATTGGGGAAAGAAATACAGTAGAAGAAGAATGGGTAGCTCTGAGGAATGAAGTAGTGAAGGCAGCAGAGGATCAAGTAGGTAAAAAGACGAGGGCTAGTAGAAATCCTTGGGTAACAGAAGAAATATTGAATTTAATTGATGAAAGGAGAAAATATAAAAATGCAGTAAATGAAGCAGGCAAAAAGGAATACAAACGTCTCAAAAATGAAATCGACAGGAAGTGCAAAATGGCTAAGCAGGGATGGCTAGAGGACAAATGTAAGGATGTAGGGGCTTATCTCACTAGGGGTAAGATAGATACAGCCTACAGGAAAATTAAAGAGACCTTTGGAGAAAAGAGAGCCACTTGTATGAACATCAAGAGCTCAGATGGGAACCCAGTTCTAAGCAAAGAGGGGAAAGCAGAAAGGTGGAAGGAGTACATAGAGGGTCTATACAAGGACAATGTACTTGAGGACAATATTATGAAAATGGTAGTGGATGTAGATGAAGATGAAATGGGAGATACGATACTGCGTGAAGAGTTTGACAGAGCACTGAAAGACCTGAGTCGAAACAAGGCCCCGGGAGTAGACAACATTCCATTAGAACTACTGACGGCCTTGGGAGAGCCAGTGCTGACAAAACTCTACCATCTGGTGAGCAAGATGTACGAGACAGGCGAAATACCCTCAGACTTCAAGAAGAATATAATAATTTTAATCCCAAAGAAAGCAGGTGTTGACAGATGTGAAAATTACCGAACTATCAGTTTAATAAATCACAGCTGCGAAATACGAACGCGAATTATTTACAGACGAATGGAAAAACTGGTAGAAGCCGATCTCGGGGAAGATCAGTTTGGATTCCGTAGAAATGTTGGAACACGTGAGGCAATACTGACCTTACGACTTATCTTAGAAGGAAGATTAAGGAAAGGCAAACCTACGTTTCTAGCATTTGTAGACTTAGAGAAAGCTTTTGACAATGTTGATTGGAATGCTCTCTTTCATATTCTAAAGGTGGCAGGGTAAAATACAGGGAGCGAAAGGCTATTTACAACTTGTACAGAAACCAGATGGCAGTTATAAGAGTCGGGGGGCATGAAAGGGAAGCAGCGGTTGGGAAGGAAGTGAGACAGGGTTGTAGCTTCTTCCCGATGTTATTCAAAAATGGCTTCAAATGGCTCTGAGCACTAAGGGACTTAACATCTGTGGTTATCAGTCCCCTAGAACTTAGAACTACTTAAACCTAACTAACCTAACGACATCACACACATCCATGCCCGAGGCAGGATTCGAACCTGCGACCGTAGTAGTCGCGCGGTTGCGGACTGAGCTCATAGATCCGCTAGACCACCGCGGCCGGCGATGTTATTCAATCTGTATATTGAGCAAGCAGTAAAGGAAACAAAAGAAAAATTTGGAGTAGGTATTAAAATCCAGGGAGAAGAAATAAAAACTTTAAGGTTCGCCAGTGACATTGTAATTCTGTCAGAGACAGCAAAGGACTTGGAAGAGCAGTTGAACGGAAAGGACAGTGTCTTGAAAGGAGGTTATAAGATGAACACCATCAAAAGCAAAACGAGGATAATGGACTGTAGTCGAATTAAGTCGGGTGATGCTAAGGGAATTAGATTAGGAAATGAGACACTTAAAGTAGTAAAGGAGTTTTGCTATTTGGGGAGCAAAACAACTGATGATGGTAGAAGCAGAGAGGATATTAAATGTAGACTGGCAATGGCAAGGAAAGTATTTCTGAAGAAGAGAAATTTGTTACAATCGAGTATAGATTTGTCAGGAAGTCGTTTCTGAAAGTATTTGTATGGAGTGTAGCCATGTATGGCAGTGAAACATGGACGATAAATAGTTTGGACAAGAAGAGAATAGAAGGTTTCGAAATGTGGTGCTACAGAAGAATGTTGAAGATTAGGTGGGTAGATCATGTAACTAATGAGGAGGTATTGAATAGGATTGGGGAGAAGAGGGGTTTGTGGCACTACTTGACTAGAAGAAGGGATCGGTTGGTATGACATGTCCTGAGGCATCAAGGGATCACAAATTTAGCATTGGAGGGCAGCGTGGAGGGTAAAAATCGTAGAGGGAGACCAAGAGATGAATACACTAAGTAGATTCAGAAGGATGTAGGTTGCAGTAGGTACTGGGAGATAAAGAAGCTTGCACAGGATAGATTAGCATGGAGAGCTGCATCAAACCAGTCTCAGGACTGAAGACTATGCCCGCTACGGCCCCTGCGGTTTCATGAACTTCCGATAGGTGGCGGCGCCGTACGTGGTCTTGAGAATGGCGTCCGTAATGAAAATGCGTTCCAAGCAAAGGGCTGTTCATCGAGTTACTTTTGGCGGGGAACCAGAGCATCGCACATATTCATAGGCGCATCCAGAGTGTGTGCGGGAGCCCGGCAGCGACCTGAAGCACGGTGGATCGCTGGGTGATGATGATGATGTTTGGTTTGTGGGGCGCTCAACTGCGTGGTCATCAGCGCCCGTACAATTTCCCAACCTTTGCTCAGTCCAATTTCGCCACTTTCCTGGATGATGATGAAATGATGAAGACAACACAAACACCCAGTCATCTCGAGGCAGGTGAAAATCCCTGACCCCGCCGGGGGATCGCTGGGTGGGGGTCTGTCGCCGTCGCCGTCGCCGTCGCCGTCGCAGCTGGGTCGCGCAAAACGAACTGCTGCTGGCCAGGGATGGCCCTCCCGCCAGTGTTAGTATGCTTCTTACGTCTTGTTTGCTCTGCCCGTCATGGGTTATTTTGTTGCCTAGATAGCGGAATTCCTTGACTTCGGCTACTTCGTGGTCCCCAATTCTTATGTTAAGTTTCTCGTTGTTCTCATTTCTGATACTTGTCACTACTTACATCTTTCTTCTGTTTTCTCTCAATTCATTTTCTGTACCCATTAAACTGTTCATTCCAGTCAACAGATCCTGTAATTCTCCTTCTCATTCACTGAGGACAGCACTGTCATAAGCGAACTTCACCAATGATATTCTTTCATTCTGAATTTCAATCCAGCACTTGAATCTTTCGTTTATTTCTGTCATTGCTTCTTCGGTGTATAGACTGAAGAGTAGGGACAAGAAACTACACTCTTTTAATCCGAGCATTTCTTTCTTTATCTCGCACTGCTATTGTTCCCTCTTGCTTCTTGTAGATATTGAATATTACCCGTCTTTACCTATAGGTTGTCCCTACTTTTCTCATTTCAAACCTCGTGCACAATTTTACGCTGTTGAAAGCTTTTTCCTGGCCGACAAATGCTATGAAGAAATCGTGATTTTTCTTCAGTCTTGCATTCCTTTATCAACCGCAATGTCAGAACTGCGTCTCTTGTGTCTTTCCCTTTTCTAAAGCCAAAGTGATCATCTCCTAACACATCCTCAATTTTCCGTACCATTCGTCTACATTTATTCTTGTCAGCAACTTGGGTGCAGGAGTTGTTAAGCTGATTGTGCAATAATTCTAACACTTGTCTGCTCTTGCTATCTTCGGAGACTGCAAAAGATTGGAATAAATTATTAACTTCCACTCAAACCTCCAGTTGTCAGACGGTCAGATCGGTATCAAAAGTTGTATATCAGCAGAGCATTAACCAAAAGCCCGATACAGTTCGTGTTATGTGCTGTCGTCCAGGAGAGCGTTCAAAAATGGTACAAATGGCTCTCAGTCATCAGTCCCCTAGAACTTAGAACTACTTAAACCTAACTAACCTAAGGACGTCACAAACATCCATGCCCGAGGCAGGATTCGAACCTGCGACCGTAGCGGTCGTGCGGTTCCAGACTGAAGTGCCTAGAACCGCTCGGCCACAGCGGCCGGCCCCAGGAGAGTGTGCGTAACTGGTTAGAAATAAGTAACATCTGACCTATGGAGCACAGGAAAAGCGTAACGTAGAGCTTCCGCGGGAAAGTCGGTAGACTATTAGTTTCTTGTGCCAAGTGTCACGGGTTCGAGCACTGATTACACCAATTTTTGTACTGCGGTACGCGTGAAACTGTTATATGTGACAACATTATTCCTGACATGTAAAAGAACGTTCATAAATATTAGTAACAATACTAGCAACAACAAAAACTACTAGTATTACTACCATTAATACTTCCACAGGTGTGATGCAATTGGGGTTTTTTTTTTTGTTCTTCCGTTCCCAATGTCTTGTTTATTCTGTGAAACTACAAATGTAGTCATAGGTTTTCTACTTTCCAATAAACGAAAGTGGCTCCCAATAGACCCAACAGAACAATGCTATAAACTCCGAACAGTCCCTTTACATGTCTGGAACATATTCTCACATATAACTATTTCACACGTACTAAAGTACAGTACCAAGCCTCGAATCCAGGACCCTCGGTACGACAAACTAGCGCCTTAACGACCTTCTCCGCGAGAGCACTAGACGACCAACATTCACAGCTACGCATTTCCTGCGCTCCATAGGTTAGATGTTAGTTATTACTTACCACTTACGCACTTTCTCCTGGACCAAGCACATAGCACGAACTATATCGGAGTTTTGTCTGATACTCCATAGATGCACAACGTTTTTTACCTACCTGATTGTCTGACATCAGGAGTTTTGGGTATGAGCAACGTCGGGTAAGCAGTTCGTACACAGCATCGAGTGACATTATACTGAGTGCACTATCCGAAAATTACCTCGAGCAATTAAACAGAGAACCTACTCGTGGAGATAACATCTTGGACCTACTGATAACAAACAGACCCGAACTTTTCGACTCTGTAAGTGCAGAACAGGGAATCAGTGATCATAAGGCCGTTTCAGCATCCCTGAATATGGAAGTTAATAGGAATATAAAAAAAGGGAGGAAGGTTTATCTGTTTAGCAAGAGTAATAGAAGGCAGATTTCAGACCACCTAACAGATCAAAACGAAAATTTCTGTTCCGACACTGACAATGTTGAGTGTTTATGGAAAAAGTTCAAGGCAATCGTAAAATGCGTTTTAGACAGGTACGTGCCGAGTAAAACTGTGAGGGACGGGAAAAACCCACCGTGGTACAACAACAAAGTTAGGAAACTACTGCGAAAGCAAAGAGAGCTTCACTCCAAGTTTAAACGCAGCCAAAACCTCTCAGACAAACAGAAGCTAAACGATGTCAAAGTTAGCGTAAGGAGGGCTATGCGTGAAGCGTTCAGTGAATTCGAAAGTAAAATACTAGGTACCGACTTGACAGAAAATCCTAGGAAGTTCTGGTCTTACGTTAAATCAGTAAGTGGCTCGAAACATCATGTCCAGACACTCCGGGATGATGATGGCATTGAAACAGAGAATGACAAGCGTAAAGCTGAAATACTAAACACCTTTTTCCAAAGCTGTTTCACAGAGGAAGACCGCACTGCAGTTCCTTCTCTAAATCCTCGCACCAACGAAAAAATGGCTGACATCGAAATAAGTGTCCAAGGAATAGAAAAGCAACTGGAATCACTCAACAGAGGAAAGTCCACTGGACCTGACGGGATACCAATTCGATTCTACACAGAGTACGCGAAAGAACTTGCCCCCCTTCTAACAGCCGTGTACCGCAAGTCTCTAGAGGAACAGAAGGTTCCAAATGATTGGAAAAGAGCGCAGGTAGTCCCAGTCTTCAAGAAGGGTCGTCGAGCAGATGCGCAAAACTATAGACCTATATCTCTGACGTCGATCTTGTTGTAGAATTTTAGAACATGTGTTTTGTTCGAGTATCATGTCGTTTTTGGAAACTCAGAATCTACTATGTAGGAATCAACATGGATTCCGGAAACAGCGATCGTGTGAAACCCAACTCGCTTTATTTGTTCATGAGACCCAGAAAATATTAGATAAAGGCTCCCAGGTAGATGCTATTTTTCTTGACTTCCGCAAGGCGTTCGATACAGTTCCGCACTGTCGCCTGATAAACAAAGTAAGAGCCTACGGAATATCAGACCAGCTGTGTGGCTGGATTGAAGACTTTTTAGTAAACAGAACACAGCATGTTGTTATCAACGGAGAGACGTCTACAGACATTAAAGTAACCTCTGGCGTGCCACAGGGGAGTGTTATGGGACCATTGCTTTTCACAATATATATAAATGACCTAGTAGATAGTGTCGGAAGTTCCATGCGGCTTTTCGCGGATGATGCTGTAGTATACAGAGAAGTTGCAGCATTAGAAAATTGTAGCGAAATGCAGGAAGATCTGCAGCGGATAGGCACTTGGTGCAGGGAGTGGCAACTGACCCTTAACATAGACAAATGTAATGTATTGCGAATACATAGAAAGAAGGATGCTTTATTGTATGATTATATGATAGCGGAACAAACACTGGTAGCAGTTACTTCTGTAAAATATCTGGGAGTATGCGTGCGGAACGATTTGAAGTGGAATAATCATATAAAATTAATTGTTGGTAAGGCGGGTACCAGGTTGAGATTCATTGGGAGAGTCCTTAGAAAATGTAGTCCATCAACAAAGGAGGTGGCTTACAAAACACTCGTTCGACCTATACTTGAGTATTGCTCATCAGTGTGGGATCCGTACCAGATCGGGTTGACGGAGGAGATAGAGAAGATCCAAAGAAGAGCGGCGCGTTTCGTCACAGGGTTATTTGGTAACCGTGATAGCGTTACGGAGATGTTTAACGAACTCAAGTGGCAGACTCTGCAAGAGAGGCGCTCTGCATCGCGGTGTAGCTTGCTCGCCAGGTTTCGAGAGGATGCGTTTCTGGATGAGGTATCGAATATATTGCTTCCCCCTACTTATACCTCCCGAGGAGATCACGAATGTAAAATTAGAGAGATTAGAGCGCGCACAGAGGCTTTCAGACAGTCGTTCTTCCCGCGAACCATACGCGACTGGAACAGGAAAGGGAGATAATGACAGTGGCACGTAAAGTGCCCTCCGCCACACACCGTTGGGTGGCTTGCGGAGTATAAATGTAGATGTAGATGAGTAATCCACAGTCTTTGACGGCATTTATCACATGTTAACACTACTCGCAACACTGCGCGTGCTGTAGAGCCGAGCCTTCGACGTAAGAACCGGAGCTGTTGGGCGCGCGGTACCTCTGAGAGCCTGCTGGCGACGACGGCGCCGGCCGAGCCGCCCCCGACGACGATGAAGTCGTAGTGCGGCTGGAGGCGGCGCGCGTCCGCCACCTTGGACTCGGGGTCGAGCGCGTCGTAGCGGTAGTACAGCACGCCGGCCACCAGCAGCGGCGCCAGCCACAGCGACGTCTTGAGCGCCGCCGTCGCCGCCACCAGACCCACGCCCAGCAGCATCCCGCAGCCGGACCTCTGCCGCTCTGCTTCTGCTCTGGGGCTCCCTCCGACCGCGGACGGTCACCTGGCCGCCGAGTCGCGGCTTCCCAGACACGCAACCTCCCCCCGGCCACTTACAGCTGCTCACAGCTACTGAAGGCTGTGTCTGTCTTCAAGAGGAACACAGTAACGGACTAGCACAATATATGGCACTGGTTAGGTTTGACTTGCGCGTCTTTGTTGACGGTGCAACTAGCTCCCACACTCCTAAAACGCGTCAAAACGTGCAAGTGAATGTTTATACACAATAGCCTCTGTCGGAGTGAAAGTATTCGTTGCTCCGCTTAGAAGTAAGACATAACACGTGAACTGAAACAAAACTACAAATGCACACTGGATGCCTGTCGTGAAAATAAAACCACTGATACTTGTATTTAAAAATAAAAATAAAATATAAAGAAAAATGTGTGGATGATTTTGTGACTAGACTGTTACTAGATTTACACGAAGAAAAGTGCAACTACCGTACATATAAATTTGCGAGATTCCTGCCAACTATGAAGTCAGCACTATAACGCACTTTCTCAGTGTTCGTTTTGTCTCTTCGAGTATTTACAGCAGTGGCACATACTAAGTGCTACAGTTTGGTCCCGTGGCTATGAAAAAGACAAGAATTCGAATTTCATACTAATCACACTTGACTAGCTCTTCGTCGTTATTTGCTCATGCTGCGAAATTACGAACGCTTCCGTCCTCACTGCTTCGTAAACGCATTAACAGTTCAGTGACACGTCCCCGTAAGCAGTCCGTCGTTATGCGGGTCGTGGAAGCGCTTCCACTATTCTCCTTATTTCGGAAAAGTTCAGTGTCGAGCGCCACGATTCCTTGTGGCACAACTCGAAGAAGAGTATTTTTGATGTTTCGTGGCGGAGAGCGGCAGACACACTTCGTAGGGCGATACGTGTTTCGTGGAAGTCGAACGTCGTCATCACTGCACCTGTTAACAGAAAGAGAGATAACGTAAAGACTTTTTCTCTTTTTTGTTGTAGATTGTTACGGTACTAAATATAAGATTTGCGAGCAAAGCTGGTTTAGGTGTCAAGAAGCACTGTCACCACAGCTGTAATTCAGTCGGTTTTTACAATTATTTCATGCTTATGAAGGCAAAATAATGTAATAGTAGGCAAATATAAGCGGAAAAGAAAACTGGTATGCATGTAGTACATGAACTGCATATCTGAGATTGGAAAGTAATTCGCTGAACAATTATCTGATGAACCGCTACATAAAGGTATCATGAAACAGTGTTAACATGCAGCCTTGAAAGAAAGTTCTTACAATAAAACTTTCCGAGTACGCTTCCGGCGTCATCGTTGTTTCGGAGGTCTTAGCTTACAAATCATTCCTTGAAGAAGAATCTAACATCGGCTTGAAATATTGATAGACAATATAACAAGCTCTGACCTGGTACGATTATGGCAACGACCGGAACAACTACCTACCTTACAATCAAAATTTTCTCCTTTTTTTCGCCTTATCTGTGTAGTGACAGATTATTTCTTTAACTCCATTGCGTTGTGCAGTATGAAAGATTGTGATTTAAGAAGTAACCGCATGACTAATTCAATGTCTCCCTGAACGTTTTATAGTGGCCTGGTGCTTCCTGTCCGAACATTCAAGTGCCATCCTGGAGACATTTTCGCTGGTGGCTCAGAAGTTCGATGCGAGAGCCGACTTGGGCCCCAGAGGCGAGGCAAATGTGAGTCGCTCCAGCAGAAGGGTTAGTCATAAGCTCATGTCTGCGAGATCGTTTTGCAGCCAAGTTCTCAAGACATACTTGGTCATGCATATTGCTTCCATCTGCACTCAGTTTCCTCCTTTTGCTGCGATCGTCAGCGAGTTGCTCCCACTTGTCACTGTCAGTATTAAATGCGCACATAGCACGCTTGACGCAATCCCTAAGGCGTGGTGAAGGTCTTCCACGAGGTCTCTTCGCTCCTGCTATTTCAGTGAGTAATGTGCGCAGCGGCAGACGGGAGTGGTCCATACGACGCAGATGTCCGAACCAGCGCAGGCGAGTTTGCTTGAGCGTGGCAGTCAAACTCTGTTGTTTTGCAGTTTTCAGAACGATATTATCTGTCACATGATCCTTCCATGATATTCCCAAGATGCTCCGTAAGCACCGCAGGTGAAAGGCGTTGAGCTTTCGTTCCTGTTCGGCATACGACGTCCAAGTCTCACCTGCACACAGGAGATTACTCAGCACACATGATTGAGACACAAGTATTTTGTCGACAATGTAAGATGTTTGTTGTTCCATGCTCGTGTGCGGAGCTCTCTGACAGTATGACAGCCTTTCCTATTCGTGCATTTATCTCGTCATCCAGGGAGAGACTTCCTGTCATTATTGAACCAAGATCGCAGATTTTATCGACTACCTTCGACTAGGAGTCGTCCAGTATGATGACAGGCGGATCTGTGTATCCTTTTGCCATGACAACTGACTTTTTTACGTTTATAGACATGGAGAAGAGCTTGCATGCAGTAGAGAATTCATCCATAATCTCTTGCAGATCGTCTTGAGCATGCGCTGCGAATACAGCATCGTCAGCAAATAAAAGGCTCTTTACAAGCAAGTCTTCTCGGAAGCACTTGGATCTGAGTAGAGAAATGTCGTAGAGCTTCCCATCAGCTCTGGTTTACAGATGAATGCCCAGGTTAGTTCCACCAAAAGCAACTTCGAGGAGTGGGAGCCAATGCGCAGCCTTGACGAATCCCTCTTTTCACGGGTCAGATGTGATTCCGTCGAAGACCACAGCACCTTCCATATCTTCGTGAAAATCCATCATCATCTTTAAGAGCTTCGGAGGACATCCTGTCTTCAAAAGTGCTGTATACAGTCCATCTCTGCTGACTGTGTCGAAACCTTGTTTCGGTCGATTAAGGCAATGAACAGAGGGGTTTTCTGCTCGTGGCACTTTTCCTGAATTTGCCGGAGTGTGAAAATCACACCAACTGTAGATCATTGGGGACGAAACCTCCATTGTTCCTGAGGGTATACGCGCTCGGCAAGCTTCTGAAGTCTGCACAACACCACACGGGTAAATGTTTTTCCAGGCACACTCAGAAGTGAGATTCCACGGTGACAGTTGCAATCGTCGCGATCGCCTTTACCTTTGCATAAAGGAACAATATTGGCATCGCGCATGTCTTGCGGCACAGGACCCTCAGCCCAACATTTCAGTTGAAAATCGGCGGAAAAACTGGCTTAAATTTTACAGTTTCTGTGGAGATGTTGTCTTTGTCAGGGCACTTCCAACATTTAAGCTGTGCAATTGCTCTTTGAAGCTCCTCTATAGTAGGCGTGACTTCCAAGTCATGGTAAGGTGTCATCTGAGGAATTTCATCCATTACGTTTGGACTTATGTAGATGGAATGTGAGTAGAAGCTCGAGAAACGTTCTGCCCAACGGTGCAATTGACGATTTCGATCTGTGATGGCTTTTGCATCTATTTCGTTGCGTGGTACGCTCTTCTTTGGAATGGGACCAATGGCCCGTTTGATGCCCGTGTACACACCAGCAATGTCGCAAGCATTGAAACATTCCCGTATGCCAGTGCAAAGTTGCTCCCAATAGGAACTGATGCATTTTCGGACAGCTGCCTTTGCTTTTCTTAGCTCCCTGCGTGTAGAGTTGCATGAGTTTTTATGCCAGATGACAGTTGCCTGACGCTTAGCCTCAAGGAGACGTATCAGGATATCTACGTTCTCGATGAAGCAATCCTGGGATTTTGCTTCCAGATTACCAGCCGTAACGGTAAGAAGCGATTTTATCTTCTGCCAGTCTTCAGAAATAGGAGTAGCTGGGTCCCAGGGATCCACCTCTTTTCGTATTTCGTCACTAAATACTTCTACTGCAGCAGCGTTTCTTGTTTGGCAAAGATTAATTTTTGTTTCGGAAGGTGTTCTGGCAGAGTGAAACTTTATAGTCACTAAGCCCACTTTTGTCGCTACTAGTGCATGATCCGTGTAACAGTTTGCACTAAGGAAAGAACGTGTGTGAGAAAAGTAACACAAAGTAACGCAGATCTTTCCTTTTTGGTTAGAATAAGATCTAATTGCAAACCACCTCCATTAGGACCTTGCCTAGTAAGGCGGTGCGGGTCTCCCGCATCGTTCCCCTACGCTCTGTAAAGAAGCATGGGACTTCAGTTTTTTTTTTTTTTTTCAAGATCTGATTGGTACCAATGTTTTGAGCGGGGGTGCATCCAGGAAACCTTGTGGTTCAGTTTGCCTTTACAGTATGTATTGGTGACACACAACTGATATTCTGCACACAATTCAAGCAACCGTAGACCATTTTCAATCATGTTGCCCTCTTGGTGTTTGCCGAGGCAGTCAGACCAAGTGGCAAAATCACTACCAATACGAGCGATGAATTCACCACCTGATTAATAAATGGTTTATTATATTAATAAATGGTTTAAAGCCAACTCACTGACATTAAACTTCGAAAATAGTCACTATATGCAATTCAGAACCTGTAAGAAGTTTCCACCCAGCATATACATAAAGAATGAAGAAGAGCAGATAGAAGAGGTTGACAGTCTTAAATTCCTGAGATTACAACTTGATAATAAATTCAGTTGGGAGGAGCACATCATATAACTGCAGAAACTTAACAAATCTGTATTTGCAATTCGAGTGTTAGCAGACATAGGCGACATAAAAATGAAAAAGCTTGCATACTTTGCCTACTTTCATTCCATAATGTCGTATGGTATAATGTTTTGCCGTAACTCTTCAAGTCAAACAAAAGTTTTCAGAGTCCAAAAGCGTATAATACGTATTATTTGTGGAGTAAATTCACGGACATGCTGTAGAAACCTCTTCAAAGAACTGGGTATACTAACTACTGCTTCTCAGTATATTTACTCCTTAATGAAATTTGTCCTAAATATCTCTTTTTCCAACAAACAGCTCAGTTCATACATACAATACCAGGAACATAAATGATCTGCACAAGGACTTAAAAGCACTTAATTTAGTACAAAAAGGGGTCCACTACTCAGGAACACTCATCTTGAATAATTTGCCAGCAAACATAAAAAAATTTAGTTACAAATAAAGATCAGTTTAAAAGGAGCCTGAAAGACTTACTACTGGCCTACTCCTCCTACTCCATTGACGAATTTTTTAATAGGAACAAATGATGTATCGTATATATCATACTATTTGTATTGTTATTCCAGTGTAAAAAATTGACATATTCCACATCCACGAGGATCTCCTCAGCACGGATCTATGGAACGAAAAACTAATCTTATCTAACCAAGAATGCACAGACGGTCCCCGTAGTGCATTCCTTGTACCACATAGCTGAGTTATTCATAAAACTGATCCTTGGCATCTGCAGCTGAGGTAAGTGTTGGTGCTTATACATACACTCCTGGAAATGGAAAAAAGAACACATTGACACCGGTGTGTCAGACCCACCATACTTGCTCCGGACACTGCGAGAGGGCTGTACAAGCAATGATCACACGCACGGCACAGCGCACACACCAGGAACCGCGGTGTTGGCCGTCGAATGGCGCTAGCTGCGCAGCATTTGTGCACCGCCGCCGTCAGTGTCAGCCAGTTTGCCGTGGCATACGCAGCTCCATCGCAGTCTTTAACACTGGTAGCATGCCGCGACAGCGTGGACGTGAACCGTAAGTGCAGCTGACGGACTTTGAGCGAGGGCGTATAGTGGGCATGCGGGAGGCCGGGTGGACGTACCGCCGAATTGCTCAACACGTGGGGCGTGAGGTCTCCACAGTACATCGATGTTGTCGCCAGTGGTCGGCGGAAGGTGCACGTGCCCGTCGACCTGGGACCGGACCGCAGCGACGCACGGATGCACGCCAAGACCGTAGGATCCTACGCAGTGCCGTAGGGGACCGCACCGCCACTTCCCAGCAAATTAGGGACACTGTTGCTCCTGGGGTATCGGCGAGGACCATTCGCAACCGTCTCCATGAAGCTGGGCTACGGTCCCGCACACCGTTAGGCCGTCTTCCGCTCACGCCCCAACATCGTGCAGCCCGCCTCCAGTGGTGTCGCGACAGGCGTGAATGGAGGGACGAATGGAGACGTGTCGTCTTCAGCGATGAGAGTCGCTTCTGCCTTGGTGCCAATGATGGTCGTATGCGTGTTTGGCGCCGTGCAGGTGAGCGCCACAATCAGGACTGCATACGACCGAGGCACACAGGGCCAACACCCGGCATCATGGTGTGGGGAGCGATCTCCTACACTGGCCGTACACCACTGGTGATCGTCGAGGGGACACTGAATAGTGCACGGTACATCCAAACCGTCATCGAACCCATCGTTCTACTATTCCTAGACCTGCAAGGAAACTTGCTGTTCCAACAGGACAATGCACGTCCGCATGTATTCCGTGCCACCCAACGTGCTCTAGAAGGTGTAAGTCAAGGATCTGTCCGCCATTGAGCATGTTTGGGACTGGATGAAGCGTCGTCTCACGCGGTCTGCACGTCCAGCACGAACGCTGGTCCAACTGAGGCGCCAGGTGGAAATGGCATGGCAAGCCGTTCCACAGGACTACATCCAGCATCTCTACGATCGTCTCCAATGGAGAATAGCAGCCTGCATTGCTGCGAAAGGTGGATATACACTGTACTAGTGGCGACATTGTGCATGCTCTGTTGCCTGTGTCTATGTGCCTGTGGTTCTGTCAGTGTGATCATGTGATGTATCTGACCCCAGGAATGTGTCAATAAAGTTTCCCCTTCCTGGGACAATGAATTCACGGTGTTCTTATTTCAATTTCCAGGAGTGTATATCAGCGTCAGTGGTCCACTATTTTTTGTGAAATGCAGAGTCAAAATGCCTTCTGAGATCCGAATCGGATTTTCTGTACAACACAGCAAGTCATTGCGGACAGCAAAACCTATTCCGTGCTGTCTGGGGCTAGCAACATCTCTGCCCTTCCAGAATAAAGTGTAGTTTTTTCCTATATTGAGCCTCCTTCTGGCAGCCTGGCCTCCCGCATTGCTGTTATAGCGATGTTGAGCCTGACTAGCTCTAAGTCGATAGCAGCCGCTTTGCGTAGCTGTTGTGGGCTTCCACAGGTGTCCGGGAAGCCTTGCAGCATAGTGCGGCTGTTCCGGGTACCGATGCGTAATGAAATATCTCTACTTTTTATTCTTGTAGCAGCGGTGTCAATATTAAGGTGACGACTTTTAGCAGTGCTATAGTGCGCGTCATTTATGACGGCGGCCGAGTTTAGGTTGGTTCTGCGCATCTGACGTCGCGAAACACAGTCAGCCAATGAACAGAGAACAACGTTGCCAGAGCTCGACTGCAGTGCAGAGCATGTACGAGTGTCTTCAGTTTCAGAAACGTTCAGTCATAAATAAAGTAATTGAACAAATGCAATGTCTTGATAGCAGAAGTTTGGAAAAAACATTCTTTACACCAATTGCTTCATATTCTATCAATTAATTAAACCAAACAACCAATAAGCCTCCTAATTCAGGCGATAACAAGGAAAGGTGTTTGCATCAATCTCACGAACCGCTTTTTTCGCAACAAAGAACAGCGGTAATTGTTTCTTTCCCATTGTACTTCGACGAAACGTAAATAATTTATAGTCATACTAATAGTGTTTGTTGGTATTTCGCGTGACATGTTAGAGTCCTCCAGGTAAACTGTTGAACGTAGAGCTGCGTTAGCGTAATGGTTAAGGTGACGCCGGCACGGTAGCTCAGCTTTGTCTCTTCATTATAATCTTAGTAAGTTTTCGGTTTTTCTAATTTTGTCCTCCAATATTTCCTTTTGTAGCAATTAAAAACAGTGAAAAGGCACACATACAATATTCGTGTTATCTGGTTTGTTTGTATATCTTCTCTTCCGCAGTCGCTGTTTTACTATTCATATTGAGATATTATATTCTTTTGCGCTAGTATTAAAAGTATTATTTAGAGCAGAATTTCGGCTCGTACGTTGCCGAGCTACTTGATTGTCTGACGCAATTCTTTGCTTCGCAGCTTTGGCAACATCATATTCAATGTTTTCGTCGACTGATCTATGTTTTGGCAAGTATTTGATGTCCGTTGTGACAAACACAAACTGTTTGCACACTGCGCCTCACTGGGAATATATTTCAGTTTCTATGTTTTATTACGTCCACAATTCAGTTTTGTGTACTTCGCCAACTTTGTTTTAGTCACAACGTTTTAGAAAAAAGCGAAATGGCTCTGGTATAAATAAAAGTTTTAATACAGTCGTTAAAGTTGGAATATTTCCCAATATTACATACGACACCTATCTGAAATTTAGGTATCTTGTCCACATTTCATTCTCAGCATTGTGGCAACTATACGCTATGGACTTTTACCTCTGCAAACTCTTCAGAATTTCGCGCAATGGTTTACTACATTTAATGCTGCACAATAACTACGTTGAACATCGAAACAAAGTTAAGTCATTTATGGGAGAAGGTATCAGTCAAGAAGATGTGTAAAAATCAAATTTTTGGGCCAAACAGTTTTTGTGAAATCGAATGATAAGTGTGGCAAAGCAGTCGGAACACCGTGTGTCTGCACAGGCGAGCATTGCAGTGATGACAAAATCTCGCACAGCGCGGAATGGAGGGAGCACGTCTCTGTAGCAGCGAAAGGGTTAATGCGGCCGTGGTGGCTTCACTTCATAAACTGCGCGCTGCCCCCTAAACGTAAGTTTGCGAACTATACTATACTACGGGGCTGTTTCCCTTGGCGCGTGCGTCGTTCGCAACTGGCAACGCAGTAATCTCCCGCGTCTGGGCGGGCATGCTCGAACCGCAAAGATAGGAGGTGCATTCAAGTTCCAAGGCCCCCGATTTTTTTTCTCCGGACTGGAAAGAGATAGAAACATGCGCATTGTTTTAAAATGAGTCCGCGTTCATTGTCAATACGTCCCAGAGATGGCAGCACCGTACGGCAGATGGAATTTTACCGCCAGCGGCGAGAATGAGAACTGTTTTAAATACTTAAAATGGCGACGTTTTCCTTACTTGAACAGCGTGCAATCATTCGTTTTCTGAATTTGCGTTGTGTGAAACCAATTGAAATTCATCGACAGTTGAAGGAGACATGTGGTGATGGAGTTATGGATGTGCCAAAAGTGCGTTCATGGGTGCGACAGTTTAATGAAGGCAGAACATCATGTGACAACAAACCGAAACAACCTCGGGCTCGCACAAGCCGGTCTGACGACATGATCGAGAAAGTGGAGAGAATTGTTTTGGGGGATCGCCGAATGACTGTTGAACAGATCGCCTCCAGAGTTGGCATTTCTGTGGGTTCTGTGCACACAATCCTGCATGACAACCTGAAAATGCGAAAAGTGTCATCCAGGTGGATGCCACGAATGCTGACGGACGACCACACGGCTGCCCGTGTGGCATATTGCCGAGCAATGTTGACGCGCAAAGACAGCATGAATGGGACTTTCTTTTCGTCGTTTGTGACAATGGATGAGACGTGGATGCCATTTTTCAATCCAGAAACAAAGCGCCAGTCAACTCGATGGAAGCACACACATTTACCGCCACCAAAAAAATTTCGGGTAACCGCCAGTGCTGGAAAAATGGCGGTGTCCATGTTCTGGGACAGCGAGGGCGTAATCCTTACCCATTGCGTTCCAAAGGGCACTACGGTAACAGGTGCATCCTACGAAAATGTTTTGAAGAACAAATTCCTTCGTGCACTGCAACAAAAACGTCCGGGAAGGGCTGCGCGTGTGCTGTTTCACCGAGACAACGCACCCGCACATCGAGATAACGTTACGCAACAGTTTCTTCGTGATAACAACTATGAAGTGATTCCTCAGGCTTCCTACTCACCTGACCTGGCTCCTAGTGACTTTTGGCTTTTTGCAACAATGAAAGACACTCTCTGTGGCCGCACATTCACCAGCCGTGCTGCTATTGCCTCAGCGATTTTCCAGTGGTCAAAACAGACTCCTAAAGAAGCCTTCGCCGGTGTATGGAATCATCGCGTCAGCGTTGTGAAAAATGTGTACGTCTGCAGGGCGATTACGTCGAGAAGCAATGCCAGTTTCATCGATTTCGGGTGAGTAGTTAATTAGAAAAAAAATCGGAGGCCTTAGAACTTGAATGCACATCGTAAAAGAATTGAACTATAGTGCTTGAGACGCCCAATGGAACACTCGGCACCAGGAGGGCCCAGCAGCTAACTGACCGGGGGCCGACTGGCCAGCGGACCTACGACGCTCCCCCCCCCCCCCCCCCCCCCACTGTCAACAGCGACCCCTGGCAGCCGCTCCTAAGCCCGCTACCCGTGTTGTTTTCACACGGACGGGGTGTCCTGTCCGTGGACGCTACTGCGCCTGCGACGCAGATTTTAGGTGACCGCGAGCCCGCCCACTACTCGTGCCACCCTCTCGGCACAGCTGACTGGTTCCACAGGAGCGAAAATACGCGACGTGAGGAGTCAGGTTGGCTGCAGGCAATTGCCGCTCATTTCCGGTTACTATTTACCAGTAACTGTACCACCGATTCTTTAAAGAATCTAACGCCCATGTATAAAACAGCTTCAACCGCCTGATTACTTTGCAAATGAGTTAACGTGTTAAATGTTTGATGTCAAGCATGTATACTAGAAAAACTTTAGAAAATGTGTGGTATCGTGTGTAAAGATCGTTGGAAACTAAACTAAGTGCTCTCATTCTGGAAAAGAATACGGTCTTGTGTAATCTGCGTGTCGTAAGTTACGCTGCGTAAACACCCATATACAGTTTCTAACTGTAGTGCTTCTCGTACTGTGCTAAACCTTCGACATAAGATTATAGCTCTTTATGAGAAGATTTTAAGAGCATTTTAAATTTTTGAATTCTGACTGTATACAAGGTAGTCAGAAACAGTCTAAAAAGCTTGTAAGGGTGTTGCAGGGTAGATTGGGCTGAGAAATAATCGTTAAGAAAAAAAATTGGATACGTTGCGCCATTTACAAGCTATTTAGCATAGCAGTCAGGTAAACTCGAGAACTTGTAAACACTGAAAAGCGGTAGCGCACAGACATCTGTGGGTCCACGAGTTACCACTTTTTCAAATGCTCATTACGACTTGAAATGAAAAGGGGCTTTTCTGGATGTGATAAACTTAAGCTAAGTGAATAAAAGCTACGTTTATTCGGTTTGAGGAAAAAAAACCAAGAACACTTTTGGCGACTGTCTCTGGCAAGCTGCTTGAATTTGCGCGTGCAACAACCTGATCGGCTGACTTCAGTGCTAAATAACTCGGAAACGGCACACTGTATCGAATTCCTGTTCTTAACAGTTGTCTCTCAGCACAACCTACCCTGCTACACCCTTACAAGCTGTTTAGACTGTTTCTGACCACCCTGTATGTTCGGACGTCCTAGCGCTCCAGCCGAATCCCGTGCCTCGGCCTCCCTAACAACCTGTCTTGTGTGCTTTCAGGCGTCAGACTTCTACAGGTCACACTCCTTTCTGTTCCATAAATCCATTTCAGTCGCGGCCTTCCTCTGCGCCTTCTGTTCGTAGGTGTATATACAAATATATTCCTTGGTGCTCTTTCTTGTCCCATTCTCGTTAAACGCCCAGAAAGGAAAATTCTCTACTTTCTTTTTCATCCATTATTATATTTTCATGTGTGCTATTTCCATTCCACATCCTAATTTGTTCTGTATTCCAAATGAGAGTTCAAATAGTTCAAATGCCTCTGAGCACTATGGGACTTAAAATCTATGGTCATCAGTCCCCTAGAACTTAGAACTACTTAAACCTAACTAACCTAAGGACATCACATACACCCATGCCCGAGGCAGGATTCGAACCTGCGACCGTAGCGGTCGCGCGGTTCCAGACTGTAGCGCCTAGAACCGCTCGGCAAGACCACTGTACGTGTACCATTTCTTCGCAGATGGCCAGACGGTGCACGCAGCACTGGACTGACTACCGTATACAAGTAGTACAGCCACTCATATAAGCAATGTGGCCAGCGTACACAAGTTGTGGTGCTGTGGTAAGACTAATGTGGATGGCTCGATAATGGACTAATGTCCCACACCGGCCTCCATTTAAATAAAAACAAACTTCTGTGCAACTGTGACGGTTCTGTAATTTAACTGAGTCATAGTAAGTTGTTGCTTATTGCCATCCTGCATGCTGGAAGTGAGTAGGTTTTTAGATACACTTTGAACAACGTTGAAAATAAACAACAACCTTCTTTCAATCCTTTACTTATTTTAAACGATTTAGAGATGGCAGATCCTTATTCTTCCGTGCACATAGTTATAGATGTTATATGCAGTTGTTACGTATAACGGGTCAGTGCCAAATAGTTCCAGTGGCTAGAGAGATGTTGTTGTAAGCGTTTCCGAGATCAATGAACATTAAATGTGTTTCCAGATTTCTTTGAGATTGAAAATCAAATTGTTGTCGCCCGTGGAAGCTAAAAGATACGTTTGCTGCAACTGGTAACTTGCTCCATGAATCGGGTTACTCGTTTAGTAGTATAGATAACGTAGAGAAGAACCCGATGGGACTTTTGTGTTTGAATATACAAGGACAACCGTGTGTGTACACAACAAAACAGCAAACGATTACTTATGGGTGCAAAAGCAAGCAAAAGATAAAATAGTTGAGAAACTGGTGCGCCGACACACAGTGTTAAGTAGCCGTAGATATTTTTATACTGAACTCCGTGCAGCAGAATGAAGAATGATGTACTCTGCAAGGCCACAACCTCAGAGTATCACAAGAGACGGGAATGCTAGTTATGAATACCGTTCCCACAGGAACTGCCTGTATTGTTTATCGCCTTGTTCCACCGCTTCTAACTTTGGTTTTGTGACAAGCATTTTTAACGCTGTTAACTTTTGCTGTCTTTACATACACTGTGTTCGTATTGTTAGTGTCTTTCGTTATTCCTGCTTCAATTGGCTGGCTCTGAGCACTATGGGACTCAACTGCTGTGGTCATAAGTCCCCTAGAACTTAGAACTACTTAAACCTAACTAACCTAAGGACAGCACACAACACCCAGCCATCACGAGGCAGAGAAAATCCCTGACCCCGCCGGGAATCGAACCCGGGAACCCGGGCCTGCTTCAATTATTAACATTCAATGATCGTAATTAA
This sequence comes from Schistocerca cancellata, assembly GCF_023864275.1. NCBI lineage: Eukaryota > Metazoa > Arthropoda > Insecta > Orthoptera > Acrididae > Schistocerca > Schistocerca cancellata. Next base: position 15,398,756 of record NC_064634.1, read on the forward strand.
TCATTCGGTATACGCTATATTAGTCTATTACAGATAGCGTCAGCGTTGAGGAAGTAAAGTGTTTGGCATTTGCTGTACTGTTTGGCAATATAGCAAGCGCAGAAACACGAATAACTGTCACAGATCAGATAACCAGGTCAGCGTATTTCAGACTGCCTGCAGCGAAACCTAAATTTTTGCCTGACGTAAACTACGCATAAACACTTTTAGTAATGAACAGCCCCTCCCGCCGGAGGTTCGAGTCCTCCCTCGGGCATGGGTGTGTGTGTTGTTCTTAGTGTAAGTTAGTTTAAATAGAGTGTAAACCGAGGGACCGATAACCTCAGCAGTTTGGTCCCTTAGAAATTCACACACATTTCAACATTTTGAGCAGTGATGAACACTGACATTATAAATAGATTAAATAGACACTAGGGGAGAGAGAGTGAGTGTGTGTGTGTGAGAGAGAGAGAGAGAGAGCGAGAGGGAGAGAGAGAGAGTAGTGAAAATGGGTTTGCCATACACGAAAGGATAAAAAAATGAAAAAAGCATTTGGAAAATTGATGTTGAGAAACGCACAAAAACAACATGGTAATGAAACAAGAGTGCTTCTACATAGGCGAGTGGCTAGCACCGAACTTTTTATTAGACAAATTAGGCGTAGCAGACAGAAGAATTATGAGGATAATTGTAGACCAATTGACAAAGACATTTATGCTGAATTGACAGCAGTAGCCGACGCTTTCAGACATGTCCGGGACAAGAAATTAACAAGGAGCTAGATTCGTTACTTAAAGTTATAAATACAGAAAGTTGAGGAGGAGGAGTGGACGAAGAAGAAGTTATTTCTGGCAGAAAGTGTTGAAAGGATTATGTGTCATGTGATGCGAGGCGAGAGAAAAAAAAGATATGGTGAAAAGATAAAAGAATGTTAGGGAAATGAATATAGGAAGTAAGAAGGGATAGGAATTGGAACCTGGTTCCTAGCTGACCAGAACGGGGGAGAAAAGTTCCGTACACCCAGAGCCAATTAGAGACTTACGGGTGGCGGTAACGAAGCTGGCAACAGATGCCAGGTACCCGCCTACCGTGCAAAGGGAGTCAAAAAATAGCCCGTGACGAAAGCAGATCAATGGAAGGGCGTCGCCCACAGCGGCCGTGGCGTGCCGCACGCGACGGGCGTGTCGCTGAGCACTTTGGTCACCCCGTTATTCCAGGATTCACGCGATTGGACTTCGCACCGCATTAGGGTTACCTTGTTGCTAATAGCGACGTTCAGTAACTGTGTAGCTGTCAAAAGAGGCGAATCCGAATGACTGCAAAACGGAGTCCTGTATCCCAGTGGTGCCGTCAGTATCGTACTTTACGAGCCTCAGGTGCAAGTGTTTATGGCGGAAACTGAACGTACGGAGAGGGAGCTAAGTATCTTGACCTACATTTTCACTTTGAAAATAACGTTTATTAAAGCATCGGATTAAAATTCATTCTTTATAAACTCACTACACTGGGGTCTGCCCCAGCGAACTCACAGTAAGTCGGAAAAGTACGTCGTCAGGAACATAACCATATGCAGGCTTCTTAAAATCCATTGTTTCATTTTCCCTATAATGTCACATAGATGCAAGCCAAGGATACTGAATACTTCGCCTGCTGAGAATGACGCGACGAAGAAAGAAACATTCAGACCAGACCAGAATGCCTCCTTGGAGGCATAAGCTCGCAGATATTGTGAGGACGCGTTGGATTATCTAGTGGTATCTGGACTCGATGGCGACAGCGATGTGTATTTCAATGAATGATTGATACCCGTTTTCGATTAATATATGCAGTATAATCACCGCTTTCCTCTGAGAACCGCCTTTACAATTTCCTTCGTACTTTCTTTACATAGTATACACCAAACTCTCGCCGTCACATTTTGACAGAATGTAACAGTGCTGTACATCAACAAAGGAAATTATTCGTAGAAAATGTCTGGAGTGCATTTAGATAGAATTAAGATGTTTTGTAGAGTACGTAACCAGAAGAGTTTCTGACAAATGTTAAGATAACAAATCTGAACTACAATATGTTGATGCCCGTCTGCTTGTGTAATCTACTTTCCATGATTAGCTCGAATATACTGTTTTCGGAACTGAAAACTGCATTTCCTGGAAGTTTCATTTGTGCATAGGAGATCAAACAGATGTTTAAATCCATAGTAAGTTGCTTTTGTGGCTTATTGTATCTTGTAATGTTTGGTTGGAATGAGTGTTCAACTTCTGAAACGTTTGGGACGCTTGCGTGGCATCTGTAATCGACTTTGGGCGGATGAATGTGTAGTATTACAGATCTTAAGTCATGTTTGTAACTAAATGGGGTGTAGCTTACAACCTGTTGTAAGCTACACGCCATTCAGTGTCTTTTTTTTTTTGTCATCAGTCTACTGACTGGTTTGATGCGGCCTTGCAACCTACGTCCTCAATTGTTTGCTTGACGTATTCCAATCTCTGTCTTCCTCTACAGTTTTTGCCCTCTACAGCTCCCTCTAGTACCATGGAAGTCATTCCTTCATCTCTTAGCAAATGTCCTATCATCCTGTCCCTTCTCCTTATCAGTGTTTTCCACATATTCCTTTCCTCTCCGATTCTGCGTAGAGCCTCCTCATTCCTTACCTTATCAGTCCACCTAATTTTCAACATTCGTCTATAGCACCACATCTCAAATGCTTCGATTCTCTTCTGTTCCGGTTTTCCCACAGTCCATGTTTCACTACTATACAATGCTGTACTCCAGACGTACATCCTCAGAAATTTCTTCCTCAAATTAAGTCCGGTATTTGATATTAGTAGACTTCTCTTGGCCAGAAATGCCTTTTTTGCCATAGCGAGTCTGCTTTTGATGTCCTCCTTGCTCCGTCCGTCATTGGTTATTTTACTGCCTAGGTAGCAGAATTCCTTAACTTCATTGACTTCGTGACCATCAATCCTGATGTTAAGTTTCTCGCTGTTCTCATTTCTACTACTTCTCATTACCTTCGTCTTTCTCCGATTTACGCTCAACCCATACTGTGTACTCATTAGACTGTTCATTCCGTTCAGCAGATCATTTAATTCTTCTTCACTTTCACTCAGGATAGCAATGTCATCAGCGAATCGTATCATAGATATCCTATCACCTTGTATTTTAATTCCACTCCTGAACCTTTCTTTTATTTCCATCATTGCTTCCTCGATGTACAGATTGAAGAGTAGGGGCGAAAGGCTACAGCCTTGTCTTACACCCTTCTTAATACGAGCACTTCGTTCTTGATCGTCCACTCTTATTATTCCCTCTTGGTTGTTGTACATATTGTATATGACCCGTCTCTCCCTATAGCTTACCCCAACTTTTTTCAGAATCTCGAACAGCTTGCACCGTTTTATATTGTCGAACGCTTCTTCCAGGTCGACAAATAATATGAAAGTGTCTTGATTTTTCTTTAGCCTTGCTCCCATTATTAGCCGTAACGTCAGAATTGCCTCTCTCGTCCCTTTACTTTTCCTAAAGCCAAATTGATCGTCACCTAGCGCATTCTCAATTTTCTTTTCCATTCTTCTGTATATTATTCTTGTAAGCAGCTTCGATGCATGAGCTGTTTAGCTGATTGTGCGATAATTCTCGCACTTGTCAGCTCTTGCCGTCTTCGGAGTTGTGTGGATGATGCTTTTCCGAAAGTCAGATGGTATGTCGCCAGACTCATATATTCTACACACCAACGTGAATAGTCGTTTTGTTGCCACTTCCCCCTATGATTTTAGAAATTCTGATGGAATGTTATCTATCCCTTCTGCCTTATTTGACCGTAAGTCCTTCAAAGCTCTTTTAAATTCCGATTCTAATACTGGATCCCCTATCTCTTCTAAATCGACTCCTGTTTCTTCTTCTATCACATCAGACAAATCTTCACCCTCATAGAGGCTTTCAATGTATTCATTCCACCTATCTGCTCTCTCCTCTGCACTTAACAGTGGAATTCCCGTTGCACTCTTAATATTACCACCGTTGCTTTTAATGTCACCAAAGGTTGTTTTGACTTTTCTGTATGCTGAGTCTGTCCTTCCGACAATCATATCTTTTTCGATGTCTTCACATTTTTCCTGCAGCCATTTCGTCTTAGCTTCCCTGCACTTCCTATTTATTTCAATCCTCAGCGACTTGTATTTCTGTATTCCTGATTTTCCCGGAACATGTTTGTACTTCCTCCTTTCATCAATCAACTGAAGTATATCTTCTGTTACCCATGGTTTCTTCGCAGCTACCTTCTTTGTACCTATGTTTTCCTTCCCAACTTCTGTGATGGCCCTTTTTAGAGATGTCCATTCCTCTTCAACTGTACTGCCTACTGCGCTATTCCTTATTGCTGTATCTGTAGCGTTAGAGAACGTCAAACGAATGTCATAGAAATTTCAAAATATGTCTCTGGGAACTGAATTCGGGCTAGCGGCATTTTTTGCACCTGAAGCTACGGACGAGACCGCGACTGTGACCCACCACTGTGAAGATTGCTCGATATACACTCCTGGAAATTGAAATAAGAACACCGTGAATTCATTGTCCCAGGAAGGGGAAACTTTATTGACACATTCCTGGGGTCAGATACATCACATGATCACACTGACAGAACCACAGGCACATAGACACAGGCAACAGAGCATGCACAATGTCGGCACTAGTACAGTGTATATCCACCTTTCGCAGCAATGCAGGCTGCTATTCTCCCATGGAGACGATCGTAGAGATGCTGGATGTAGTCCTGTGGAACGGCTTGCCATGCCATTTCCACCTGGCGCCTCAGTTGGACCAGCGTTCGTGCTGGACGTGCAGACCGCGTGAGACGACGCTTCATCCAGTCCCAAACATGCTCAATGGGGGACAGATCCGGAGATCTTGCTGGCCAGGGTAGTTGACTTACACCTTCTAGAGCACGTTGGGTGGCACGGGATACATGCGGACGTGCATTGTCCTGTTGGAACAGCAAGTTCCCTTGCTGGTCTAGGAATGGTAGAACGATGGGTTCGATGACGGTTTGGATGTACCGTGCACTATTCAGTGTCCCCTCGACGATCACCAGTGGTGTACGGCCAGTGTAGGAGATCGCTCCCCACACCATGATGCCGGGTGTTGGCCCTGTGTGCCTCGGTCGTATGCAGTCCTGATTGTGGCGCTCACCTGCACGGCGCCAAACACGCATACGACCATCATTGGCACCAAGGCAGAAGCGACTCTCATCGCTGAAGACGACACGTCTCCATTCGTCCCTCCATTCGCGCCTGTCGCGACACCACTGGAGGCGGGCTGCACGATGTTGGGGCGTGAGCGGAAGACGGCCTAACGGTGTGCGGGACCGTAGCCCAGCTTCATGGAGACGGTTGCGAATGGTCCTCGCCGATACCCCAGGAGCAACAGTGTCCCTAATTTGCTGGGAAGTGGCGGTGCGGTCCCCTACGGCACTGCGTAGGATCCTACGGTCTTGGCGTGCATCCGTGCGTCGCTGCGGTCCGGTCCCAGGTCGACGGGCACGTGCACCTTCCGCCGACCACTGGCGACAACATCGATGTACTGTGGAGACCTCACGCCCCACGTGTTGAGCAATTCGGCGGTACGTCCACCCGGCCTCCCGCATGCCCACTATACGCCCTCGCTCAAAGTCCGTCAACTGCACATACGGTTCACGTCCACGCTGTCGCGGCATGCTACCAGTGTTAAAGACTGCGATGGAGCTCCGTATGCCACGGCAAACTGGCTGACACTGACGGCGGCGGTGCACAAATGCTGCGCAGCTAGCGCCATTCGACGGCCAACACCGCGGTTCCTGGTGTGTCCGCTGTGCCGTGCGTGTGATCATTGCTTGTACAGCCCTCTCGCAGTGTCCGGAGCAAGTATGGTGGGACTGACACACCGGTGTCAATGCGTTCTTTTTTCCATTTCCAGGACTGTATTTCTGTAGCAGCTCCCATATTAAATACTTACACTCATGTTGTGGGAAAACACTTTGCTGTGTCTCACAAAACTAAATATAATGTTTATATATTTTCTTAATTCCAACACTGACTTTTTGGCGTTATAGTTACACACTTTTCTGTTCTGTCATAGGTACGTGCCAACTGCCGCGATTCTCTTCTGCGCAGAAGTTCCGCTAAGCTGGGTTTCGATGGATATCACGAACCACAGGTTAGTCTGTGCTCATCACAATATGACTGCGTGTGTATAGCACTCTAAATTCCGAAGGTGACACCTGAAGGAAGCAGGTACCTAGTGGATTGTGCGCTGTGTTGGAACATCGACCATTCCTTTAAAATTCCTTTTGATTTAGGTCAAAACCAGTTTCGGACACTGAAAGTTGGAGCCTTATTCCATGAGACATGTATAGCACAGTCAAAGCTCACGCAATCTTTATATTATTACCCAGAGAATTTCTCTTCGAAAAGCTCACCTTGAACTAGTTCCATGGAATATTCCTCCAATGGTTTCTGTTTCTCGGCAGCCATGCATTTGACACGAAAGTTATCGTCGACAGCATTTCAGAATGCTCTTCTTTTCCGAAATGTTAGTTGGCTACAGTTGACTCGCATTTGGTTAGTGGTTACTGGGGATGTTGCCCCTAGACCCAACGAGACGGGAAAATTTTTTGTAAACTAATGTCTTAATAACTTAAGTACTTGTTCTTGACCCAGCATAGAGGTAACTTGGTGGCAATCAATGTCGGACGGAACGGTTCGAATGCTGATGATGGAAGAAGTGTCCTTCATAAGGGTTCTCACTTTAAACCACACGCTCGTCGTCATAACCACTTGTCACAGCTATCGACGTAACACTCTCACACATCCGTAGCCCATCGTCCAGTGGTCGCATAACACATAACAAGAATATCACGTTTATCTTTGATGATTGTCTCTCTAGACATCGGTAGTCGTCGTTGAACGACAAACTGTTACGAGAGGAGTTGATCAATGGTTAACTGGTATTCAGGAGAGGCACAACCCAAATTCACGTTTTCCAGGGCTTATTTTCTTTTCACTCTCCTCGTAGTTGGACACACTTAGCTGTACGTTGAGATACTTCCACCGATTGCAATCTGTGTACTCTAGTAAGTGTGTGTGTGTGTGTGTGTGTGTGTGTGTGTGTGTGTGTGTGTGTGTGTGTGTGTGGTTTTTGTTTTTTACAGCATCTTATATTGTTCATTTTCGTCTGTGTCGAGTTCTAATTAATTACATTTCACTAAATTTGCAGCTGACGTCCAAGTAGATGCCTGGCAGCTGATTGATTTTGTTCGTCCGGATGTCACATCAGCCGTAAATAAACAGTGAAAGCTTCTGCGTTACTCATTTATAGCAGCCAAACACGGTCCTGATTACACAGCTAACTCTTGCTGATCCACGCATTTTCGTTCTAAAATGACGCTGTTTATGTGCGAAACAGCAGTGGCACCTCTTGTATTGAGGCTGTCAACAGTTAATGAAATCCATTAATGATCGCTGAAAGCTTACGTTACTCAATAAAGCGCTGCGATGACGTCAAACACAGAAATAGTCAATTTGACGGGGAGGCTACTGCTGTGCGCAACAGTTCGTCCAGTGCTACGTACTCTGCCTTGAAACTGGAAGATAGCCCACCATGCCCTTGTTATGCTCGTAATGGAGCTCAACCTTGATTGCGGAAGCAACTAATTGTCGTTAATTATTTACTGTTACTAGCCGGCGCAAACGAATCAACTAACTACATCATTTATACGCTCTTGAAGAGTGTTGTCCGTCAAGAACGTCACCAATGTAATGAAGGGAGGACGAAATACTTAATGGTGAAAGGTACGGTATGTTCCCGCGCCTTCTTGTCGTTCATATTTACTGTCCTGCCGTTGGTGGTAAGGGAATGTTGAATTCGTTTCTTTAAATTTACTTTCATACGCGTGAGTGAGAGCTGTTTCTCTCGTAAAGAATTATTACTATTAATTATTTATTGAAACGCTTTCCGAAATGAAGACCTCGGTTGCAAACAATGATAACGGACAAGTTATTTGTTTTGGGAAATTGCACAATAAAGTTTCGTTAAAATCTCATAAACAAGATGTTTCAAATACATGAAAGTGATTTATTCATTCAAGTAAGTCATTGTTCCAGATATTTCCAGATTAACGACATATTTTTAAATCGTAAATTCTATCCAAAATTTTATTCTTAAAAATACGTCAGTAGCTACTCGTCATTGCTTAATTTCAAACGGATTGCACTTAACATTGACTTACCACTGTCTACTTGCTGGGCGAGTTAACGAAACATTTTTGTGAAACTTCTAAAGGATACAAATTTAAAAGGTCCGAATTGTTTCATTTTGTGGTGTTAAGATTTCCGTTATCAATGTTTTCAGTAATTAAGTATAACAATCACCAGTGTAGTCTATAATTCAACTCATTATAAATGCACATACTAAAAGGTATCAGATAGATTATATAATGGTAAAACAGAGATTTAGGAACCAGGTTTTAAATTGTAAGACATTTCCAGGGGCAGATGTGGACTCTGACCACAATCTATTGGTTATGACCTGTAGATCAAAACTGAAGAAACTGCAAAAAGGTGGGAATTTAAGGAGATGGGACCTGGATAAACTGACTAAACCAGAGGTTGTACAGTTTCAGGGACAGCATAAGGGAACAGTTGACAGGAATGGGAGAAAGAAATACAGTAGAAGAAGAGCGGGTAGCTTTGAGGGATGAAGTAGTGAAGGCAGCAGAGGAACAAGTAGGTAAAAAGACGAGGGCTAGTAGAAATCCCTGGGTAACAGAAGATATATTGAATTTAATTGATGAAAGGAGAAAATATAAAAATGCAGTAAATGAAGCAGACAAAATGGAATACAAACGTCTCAAAAATGAGATCGACAGGAAGTGCAAAATGGCTAAGCAGGGATGGCTAGAGGACAAATGTAAGGATGTAGAGGCTTGTCTCACTAGGGGTAAGATAGATACTGCCTACAGGAAAATTAAAGAGACCTTTGGAGATAAGAGAACCACTTGTATGAACATCAAGAGCTCAGATGGAAACCCAGTTCTAAGCAAAGAAGGGAAAGCAGAAAGGTGGAAGGAGTATATAGAGGGTCTATACAAGGGCGATGTACTTGAGGACAATATTATGGAAATGGAAGAGGATGTAGATGAAGATGAAATGGGAGATACGATACTGCGTGAAGAGTTTGACAGAGCACTGAAAGACCTGAGTCGAAACAAGGCCCCCGGAGTAGACAACATTCCATTGGAACTACTGACGGCCTTGGGAGAGCCAGTCCTGACAAAACTCTACCATCTGGTGAGCAAGATGTATGAAACAGGCGAAATACCCTCAGACGTCAAGAAGAATATAATAATTCCAATCCCAAAGAAAGCAGGTGTTGACAGATGTGAAAATTACCGAACAATCAGTTTAATAAGCCACAGCTGCAAAATACTAACACGAATTCTTTGCAGACGAATGAAAAAACTAGTAGAAGCCGACCTCGGGGAAGATCAGTTTGGATTCCGTAGAAATACTGGAACACTTGAGGCAATACTGACCTTACGACTTATCTTAGAAGAAAGATTAAGGAAAGGCAAACCTACGTTTCTAGCATTTGTAGACCTAGAGAAAGCTTTTGACAATGTTGACTGGAATACTCTCTTTCAAATTCTAAAGGTGGCAGGGGTAAAATACAGGGAGCGAAAGGCTATTTACAATTTGTACCGAAACCAGATGGCAGTTATAAGAGTCGGGGGGCATGAAAGGGAAGCAGCGGTTGGGAAGGGAGTGAGACAGGGTTGTAGCCTCTCCCCAATGTTATTCAATCTGTATATTGAGCAAGCAGTAAAGGAAACAAAAGAAAAATTCGGAGTAGGTATTAAAATCCATGGAGAAGAAATAGAAACTTTGAGGTTCGCCGATGACATTGTAATTCTGTCAGAGACAGCAAAGGACTTGGAAGAGCAGTTGAACGGAATGGATGGTGTCGTGAAGGGAGGATATAAGATGAACATCAACAAAAGCAAATCGAGGATAATGGAATGTAGTCGAATTAAGTCGGGTGATGCTGAGGGAATTAGATTAGGAAATGAGACACTTAACGTAGTAAAGGAGTTTTGCTATTTGGGGAGCAAAATAACTGATGATGGTCGAAGTAGAGAAGATATAAAATGTAGACTGGCAATGGCAAGGAAAGTGTTTCTGAAGAAGAGAAATTTGTTAACAGCGAGTATAGATTTAAGTGTCAGGAATTCATTTCTGAAAGTATTTGTATGGAGTGTAGCCATGTATGGAAGTGAAACCAGAACGGTAAATAGTTTGGACAAGAAGAGAATAGAAGATTTCGAAATGTGGTGCTACAGAAGAATGCTGAAGATTAGATGGGTTGATCACATAAGTAATGAGGAGGTATTGAATAGAATTGTGGAGAAGAGGAGTTTGTGGCACAACTTGACTAGAAGAAGGGTTCGGTTAGTAGGACATGTTCTTAGGCATCAAGGGATCACCAATTTAGTATTGGAGAGCAGCGTGGAGGGTATCGTAGAGGGAGACCAAGAGATGAATACACTAAGCAGATTCAGAATTATGTAGGTTGCATTAGGTACTGGGAGATGAAGAAGCTTGCACAGGATAGAGTAGCATGGAGAGCTGCATCAAACCAGTCAGGACTGAAGACCTCAACAACAACAATAAATGCACATTTACATCGCTTTGCTGCACCACGTGAACTGTGTAAGGGCGCCCCTCAATGCCATCACAGGGTCACGTGAATTCAGAAAAACCTGATAAGGAACATAACATTCAGTACTTGCTTGAATAATTATTCAGATCGATTTGACTAAATACTCTTCAACTTTTGAGGTGGATTTACTTTCAGGAACATATTCAGGAACTTTATCTGACAAGGAGAGGACATGGAAAGTGGATTTTTGTATTTCTTTTTATATTTATAGTACGTGAAGATCAGAACTCAAATAAAAATCTCGCAAAGCAATTTGTTACAACTCTCGAGAAAATCGACTTTGACGTTTTCTGCGGGTCTTTAACACTCGAAATTAAGGTCGATATTTCAGTTGGTAGTGTTGCTCTGTGGTATTTTGCTCGCCCACCACGTGGGACGCTTGGGTTCGATTCCTGGATGCTGCATATTTTTAAACAAAGGTGCATGTGCAACGAGCATTTCCGTGAAATGTAAATACATAACGTGAAAAAAATTTGTAATTTTTTTAGAATTTAAACATTGTTAATAAGAGAACAGAAATTCAGAATCTGTATTTGCGATTGAAATTGATTTTTTTTGTGTTCCATATGTAATTAGAAATATGAAGACACGCAATTTTCACAAACATGGCAATTAAATATATGTTAATTAGCATATATTTGATGAATTTTATATTTAAATGACATAGATATACGAAATGAACGGAAAGAAAAACGGAAAAAGTCCTTATAATTGCTCGCGTATCATAGATTCCGTACTAACTTAATCACGTGTGTAGACAGCTCACCTATGCCGCGCAGTGGTTACCACAATGCACTCGCATTCGGGAGGACGGCGGTTCAAACCCGCTTCCGGCCATCCAGATTTAGCTTTTCCGCGATTTCCCCAAATCCCTCTGGGCAAATGCTGGGATGCTTCCTTTGAAAGGGCACGGCCGATTTTCTTACCCGTCCTTGACACAGTCCGAGCTTCTGTTCTGTCTCTAATGACCTCGTTGTCGACGGACGTTATACCGAGTCTTCCTTCCTTCCTCCTTTCCTTCCATCGAGGAAATAAATAATTTCTACTAATTTTACCTGTTATCGGTCAGTACTTGCAAGAAAGCAAAATATGTGACGTAAATGGCCGTATCTTTTGATTGTATTGACTGGGACGCTTGAAGTATTTACACTGCCAGGGAATCATAGACATTATAATATGTGACATAAATTTCAGCTTGATACGTCGAACCGTTCTTAAAAATGAAAACGGTTCTTAAGAGTCGGACAACAAAGTGAGCAACAACGCTTCCGTTTTTACCGATTGAGGGCCGGCCTCAGTGGCCGTGCGGTTCTAGGCGCTACAGTCTGGAGCCGAGCGACCGCTCCGGTCGCAGGTTCGAATCCTGCCTCGGGCATGGATGTGTGTGATGTCCTTAGGTTAGTTAGGTTTAATTAGTTCTAAGTTCTAGGGGACTGATGACCTCAGAAGTTAAGTCGCACAGTGCTGAGAGCCATTTGAACCATTACCGATTGAGGAACGGAACCTAAACGTAATGACCAGAAAGATACTCGCACCAGCGATACAAGCCTCGAGAGGTACAGATTCTTTGCTTCTTTGTGTATTTTACACTTCACGGAAATGCTCGTAGAACATTTTGTTTAAAAATTCGCATAAGGTTAAAGGCACTCTGAAACTTGAAAGATGATTTTCTAGAGAATTTTTGAGACTTGCGTAGAATCGCTTAGGCTGATTGATATTTGAGGTCTGACCATCACGTACCACAAATATAAAAATTTAAACAAAAACCGATTGCTGGGTGGTCTTTTTGTGAGCCGTTGTTACCGATACGATCCTCGAATTTGTACAAATCGTCTCTGAAAAGTATTTCTCCTGCGACAAACAACACACACGTTACTACTATGAATGAATTAAGGATGAAGGGCAACAGGCGGACTCACTGTACCTAGATTTCTATAAAGCATTTGACACGGTGCTACAATTCCGACTGTTACCAAAAGAACATTCATACGGACTAGGTTCCCAGATAAACGAGTGGCTCGAAGACGTCTTGGGAAGCAGAACCCTATGTGTTGTTCTCGACGATAGGTGTTAATCGCAGACGAGGGTGTCTTCAGGAGTGCGCCAGGGAAGTGTGGCAGGAAGGTGGTGTTGAGTGACTGTAGGAGGATACAAGATGAGTGAGACAAAATTTCTGATTGGCGTGGTGAACGACAGCTAGCTCTAACTGTAGAAAAAATGTAAGTTAATGCAAATGAGTAGGGAGAACAGACCTATAGTGTTCGATAACAGCGTCAGTAGTGTGTTGCTTCAGACAGTAAGTCGATTAAATATGTAGGCGTAACGCTGCAGAGCGATATAAAATGGAATGAGCATGTAAGGATTGCAGTAGCGAAGGCGATTGGTCGGCTTCGATTTATTGGGAGAATTTTAGGAAAGTGTGGTTCATCTGCAACGAAAAAGGGCTTATAAGACACTAGTGCGACGCTTTTTTGAGTACTGTTAAGAGTGTTTGGAATCCCCACCTTGTCGGATGAAAGGAAGGCATCGAAGCAGTTCAGAGGCGGGCTACTTGATTTGTTACCGGTAGGTTCGAACAACACGCAAGTGTTACGGAGATGCTTCGGGAACTCAAATGGGAATCGCTAGAGGGAAAGCGACGTACTTTTCGAGGAGCAATATTGAGAAAATTTAGAGAATCGCCATTTCAGGCTGACTGCAGGTTGGTTCTACTGCCGCCAATGTACACTTCGCTTAAGGACTACGAAAATGAGATTACTTAGGGCCTTTAGACAGTCGTTTTTCCCTCGTTCTCTTCGCGAATGGAAGAGGAAAGGAAATGAGTTGGAGTGGTACAGGATGCCCTCCGCCACGCACCGTATGGTGGTTTGCGAAGTACGTATGTAGACGTAGGTGTACTACTGACAACCACGTTTTAGGCACAATATCACTGTTTACATGTACACATTCTGACAAAGTTACCACCATTGAGAACATGGAAGTAGAGATAGGCTGACATTTCTCGGTTTATCGTGGAACTATGAACTGATGTAAATAATGCGCATTACGAACTCGCTTTTACACGCAATAATCCCTTTTCTCGTCGACTGTCCCTTACCATTGTCCACTGTTTACAGGCGAGGTCTACAAGTTGTGATGTATAGCTGCGTCTATGCTGATGAACTTCATTTTACTATTATCATTTTTTATACATTATTATGTTACGAGAATAGTGACTCCCGTCTTCTCAGAGAACTGTGCACGGACACCACTGTAGCGTCAGTGACGGAATCATGAAGACAACGAGAGACCACAGTGCGAACTGCTGTGCGCCGCCCGTGCAGTCGCCTCATTTCCCCTGATGGGTGCTCCACATTTGGAGTGCTCCGCCACGAAGGCCCCTGCGAATCAATACCAGACCACGCCACCCTTCTGTAAGCATGTCGCCGTGGCCATGTGCCGATTAAGCGTGAACTGCGTCATTTGCGTGAACGACGAAGCGACAATGCAACAACGTGTCTGGCCTTCCAAGTAAAGCTACTGCTTGCCGTTGAGAAGGTATAAATGTCACACTGCTCAAAAGCACTGAACAATTAGAAACGTAAATACTGCGTAACTATCACATACGTTCCCTTTGGGTGCATTCGATTTTTCATCGTCTGCAGCAGATAATCGGAAACCCTAACAGGACGATGTGTTTGAGGTCCCAATGCCGGGGGACGCAACATAGTTTTATGCAAAACTAGTGGCTGATGAAACGCCAGAAGAAGTAAGATATCTCTGGTAGCACATTAAACAAAAAATGTTAGTGATTTATGTTTTCAGTTAATCGCTTCCAAAGGCGAGATCGCTAAGTTACGTGGTATGTTGCCACCGAGCCGAGGGGTGTCAGGTTCGAATCTTGCAAGGGGACGCAAGGACTTTCAAATCATGGTTTTCCTTCATACTGTATCCACTTTTAGCAGTTCATTAGGACAACATAATGAGCAGGTAGTGATACGTTCTACTCAAGCAATTTCGCGAAAATTGCAATAGACGTTTTACGCGCCAGTCGTGTACCTCTGTCTTACGACCCTGATGATCAGTTGTCGGTGGTCACGTTGTTAGCGTTCAAGCTCCATAATCCTTGATCCGCTAAATCGAGTCCCATTCATCTTTTTTTGTTAATCAATATTTTTTTTGACAGTGGTCATTTTGTTTCATACGTGTTACATCTGAAAGATAATGTGATGAGAAGACACGTGTATTTACATGAACTTTTACTGGATTTGCAATGTTATTTGGCTGGTTACTCATTTTTATAGTTACACCAAATGTTGTGTGACTTTTATTTGTATAGGCAAGTTAAAACCTTGAAACCTTTATCAAACGCCTTCAAAGTTGTTCATATTTGATTGACAACGAACGATAAATTGCGTCTCGTGTAGCTGCTAATCAGTTACAATCAGTCCAACGCCGCGTATTTTTCGGTACCGGTAGTTACGAAAACGTTTCGTCATCCATGGCTTACACCCAAACTGTCGCAAGAAAGAGAAACTTTTCAAGATTCCAACGAGATTTGTTATTCTTTAGAAACTCTTAAGAGTCTTATGCGTTCGGAAAAATTGCATTCATTCGATGTAGTAGATGCTGTTTTAAGTTACGTTTTCCGTGTCTGTATGAAAAATGTCGTCCGACGACTTGTAATGTGGAAAGCGCATCCGACGATTAATCTGCGCTACCCTCATACTCTGACATATTGTTACTTATTGTATCATTCAATAAAGTTATTTACGCCTTTATTTATCGATGTGTGGGTTGGGCTCTGCAAGCTTGTCCGTCGTCCTTGAAACGTGCCTCCGCGGATCGAAGCATCCAGGGGCAAAGCAGTCCTCGGGACCTTGCCCGGTTGCAGGTATAAGGGATTTCGAAAATCACGACAGCCATACATTTTCAGGAAAGCATAATATGTCTAGTCGTTTACTTTTCGACAACAGTTATTAATACAGTATTTGTTCCGATAATGAAAATTAGCTAACAACCAAATAACTCTAGGAATGCAATGACAGTTCACGCAATTACACCTGCCTCTCATCATATTAAGTTTTAAATGTAATATGTATGAAATGATATGAGTAGTGTTGAAAAAATATAATTAAAAAAACATGAGCTGGACTCGATGCTGCGGTGTACCGACCGGGGAACTTAAATGATCGCCGCTATCTCGTTGTCAGGGGGCAACGCACCGGTACATCACTGGCGCGTAAAACTTGCCTCGCGATGTTCTCGACATCGCCTAAGTAGTGCCCCTTGCTACTTGCTCACTATGTTGTCCTAATTGACTGCTAAAATTGTACGAAGTCTGAAGGAAATCCTTGATCCGGAAGTCGTGGCCCCCCCTCCTCAGTATTCCATTCCTCTCTGTATGCCTGGTAAGAAGAGCAGCGTTTTTACGAGCAGTACCTGTCGACACTGTCCCTCTGACATAGGGAATAGGTCTTCTGCATTTGTACTTTCCTAACACGAGTTTGAATTCAGTATGGCGCACGACACCGGGGCGTATATAAATAATGTTTAGCGCGGTTCGCATGAGCATTTTAGAACCGCTTTTTAGCATTTTAGAGCCGCTTTCCTTTTGCCGACTCTACTTGCTGGCCAATGGATTTTCCCCAGTGAAGAATACTCAGTTTTGTGAAGAGTTCCAAAGTTCTCGCGTGGCAACTACGTAAGTTTCTGACCTAACCTTCGTGGCAAAGGAGTGCATAGCTATTGACAGTTACACAATATCCAAAAATAATAAGCTGATTCGAAGTGTCATATACACGGATGTGACAAAATTCGTGGGATAGCGATCTGGACATATAGTGACGGCGGTAGCATCGCGTACACAAGGTGTAACAGGGCAGCGCATTGGCGGAGCTGTCACTAATACTCTGGTGATACGTGTGAAGAGGTTTCTGATGTGGTTACGGCCACGCGACGAGAATCAATACACTTTTAACACAGAATGGTAGTTGAAGCTAGACACATGGTACATTTCATTTCGAAAATCGTTAGGAAATTCAATATACCGAGAGCCACAGTGTCAATAGTGTGGCGAGAGTGACAAATTTCAGGCATTACCTCTCATCGCGGACAAGGCACTTGACGAAACAGAACAGTGGAGTTTGCGTAGAGTTGTCATTGCTAACAGACAAGCAATACTGCGTGAAATAACCGCAGAAATCAAAGTTAGACGTGCGACGGACGTATCCATGGGGACAGTGCGGCGAAATGTGGCGGCAGCGGCCGGCTGCGGCGCCTCTGCTGGGCTCGCCGCCGCATCGTCTGCATCCCGGGCGACGTGCAAGACCGCGGCCTGGCCAGGAGGGCCCCGACGTCGGACGGTCAGTCTGGGTTCGAAGCCACGGACCGAAGTTGTCAACAAGGCACTGGGCAAACTAGCGGTGGCTGCATAATGATGTGGGCTGTCTTTATATGGAACAGACTGGTCCAACTGATCCGATCACTGACTGGAAATGTTTTGTTCGGGTACCTGCAGACTGTTTACAGCACAATACGCCATGTCACAGGGCCACAACTGCTCGCGACTGGTTTAATGAACATTCTGGGCAGTTCGAGCGAATGATTTGGCCATCCAGATCGGCCGACATGAATCCCATCGGACATTTACAGGACATAATGGAGGGGTGAGTTCGTGCACAGAGTCCCGCACCGGCAACACTTTCGCAAATATGGCCGGCTGTAGAGGCAGCGTGGCTCGATACTTCTGCAGGGGACTTCCAGCGACGTGCTAAATCCATGCCACGCCGGGTTGCTGCACTGCGCCTCGCAAAAGGAGTTCCGACACAATGTTAGGAGGCAGGCCTATCCCGTGACTTTTTTCACCTCAGTGTAATTACATAAATACGTCTTCGCCATGTTCCAAGAAACAAGAACATAATACTCTGCTGACGATGGGGCTGTGCGGCCGATACCAGTCCGAAAATAAATACATAATTGTAATCTCTCGTACTTCATTGAATCAAACTACTACAAAAAGAACATTTAGTCTAGCAAAACTTGCATACAATACGAAGAAACAATGAATAAATAAGCAAGAATAAAACTTTTGAGAAATTAAATAAACGCTTTTTTTAAAACAAATACACTCCTGGAAATTGAAATAAGAACACCGTGAATTCATTGTCCCAGGAAGGGGAAACTTTATTGACACATTCCTGGGGTCAGATACATCACATGATCACACTGACAGAACCACAGGCACATAGACACAGGCAACAGAGCATGCACAATGTCGGCACTAGTACAGTGTATATCCACCTTTCGCAGCAATGCAGGCTGCTATTCTCCCATGGAGACGATCGTAGAGATGCTGGATGTAGTCCTGTGGAACGGCTTGCCATGCCATTTCCACCTGGCGCCTCAGTTGGACCAGCGTCCGTGCTGGACGTGCAGACCGCGTGAGACGACGCTTCATCCAGTCCCAAACGTGCTCAATGGGGGACAGATCCGGAGATCTTGCTGGCCAGGGTAGTTGACTTACACCTTCTAGAGCACGTTGGGTGGCACGGGATACATGCGGACGTGCATTGTCCTGTTGGAACAGCAAGTTCACTTGCCGGTCTAGGAATGGTAGAACGATGGGTTCGATGACGGTTTGGATGTACCGTGCACTATTCAGTGTCCCCTCGACGATCACCAGTGGTGTACGGCCAGTGTAGGAGATCGCTCCCCACACCATGATGCCGGGCGTTGGCCCTGTGTGCCTCGGTCGTATGCAGTCCTGATTGTGGCGCTCACCTGCACGGCGCCAAACACGCATACGACCATCATTGGCACCGAGGCAGAAGCGACTCTCATCGCTGAAGACGACACGTCTCCATTCGTCCCTCCATTCACGCCTGTCGCGACACCACTGGAGGCGGGCTGCACGATGTTGGGGCATGAGCGGAAGACGGCCTAACGGTGTGCGGGACCGTAGCCCTGCTTCATGGAGACCTTTGCGAATGGTCCTCGCCGATACCCCAGGAGCAACAGTGTACCTAATTTGCTGGGAAGTAGCGGTGCAGTCCCCTACGGCACTGCGTAGGATCCTACGGTCTTGGCGTGCATCCGTGCGTCGCTGCGGTCCGGTCCCAGGTCGACGGGCACGTGCACCTTCCGCCGACCACTGGCGACAACATCGATGTACTGTGGAGACCTCACGCCCCACGTGTTGAGCAATTCGGCGGTACGTCCACCCGGCCTCCCGCATGCCCACTATACGCCCTCGCTCAAAGTCCGTCAACTGCACATACGGTTCACGACCACGCTGTCGCGGCATGCTACCAGTGTTAAAGACTGCGATGGAGCTCCGTATGCCACGGCAAACTGGCTGACACTGACGGCGGCGGTGCACAAATGCTGCGCAGCTAGCGCCATTCGACGGCCAACACCGCGGTTCCTGGTGTGTCCGCTGTGCCGTGCGTGTGTAGAGGTGGGTCGAACTCATTCATTCCCGTGAACTACTTCATTCATTTCACTCTTTGCCGTGAAGCGTTCAAATGAAGTAGTTCATTCGTGAAGTACGGAAGCCTAGCGAAGTTGCCCAGTTCGCCGCTCAGCCGCTGCTACGCTCGCTTCGCCTCGCTCGTACAATAAAGCTTCGTAATACTTCACAATTTTACCAACAGATGGCGTAACTATGGAGTAACGTGCACGCAACGTTTTACGCTCTTACAGCGTCTGAGTTATCTTAAATAGAGCATGGTCGAAGGGGACAAAGGAAAGGTAAACAGAGAAGGCTGTCACGTATAAAGAAGGTACTACATTTAATCTTGCTCGACATTTTCTCGTGAAGCGCCCAAAAAAGTCTTTATCTGCCAAATGAAACATTATTTGTTGTATTCATGGACTGAAAAATAGGGCTACCAACGAAATGCAGTCCAATTTTATGTTCCTTTTAAAATTTAATCCAAAATAGAATGAGAATGTTTAACACTGTCACAAAATCTATATACCTATGTTAAGTAATTATTCAGAAGTTTTCCTGTAGATTTTATTTTTGTTGACAATAACAACGCACTAGATTCAAAACGTAAACTGTCACCTGTAGTCATTGGTACGATTTCAGGTAAAATCCCTCTTTCAGTGTTATTAACAAACCTTTTATTTTCATGTTGGCTGTGCGTGCTCACACAGATAGCCTCTTCGTTTCCATCTTTAATATTCATTTGTCTTCAAGCGCTGCCAACGGTAGGCTACCCGTAGACGCGAAGTTTTAACTGCACAAAGTCACGGGTAATGATGTCAGCACTGCAGGTAGCAGCTGACGCTGTCTTCTCCTCGCCCCTCACATCCCCCGCCCCTCCTAAACCTATCGTTCCCCACAAACACCGCGCGATTCGTCGACAGGCAGCACAGGGAGGATGAGTGACGTGGGTGAGGGAGAGGGGAAGAGAGTGAGTGAACTAGAAAAAAGTGTGGAGTGTGCCATCTGTGAAGAGTTTGAAGTACCAGTTCATTGAAATTGAGTGGTTAGTTCACACTTCACAGGAGTGAAGCGTTCATTTGAACGACTCATTCACGAGCTCCCCATCACTATGCGTGTGATCATTGCTTGTACAGCCCTCTCGCAGTGTCCGGAGCAAGTATGGTGGGTCTGACACACCGGTGTCAATGTGTTCTTTTTTCCATTTCCAGGAGTGTACAATTAATCATCTTAGAAAATTACAAACATTTCGAGAAAATACAAAAGTTATAATAAAAACACAAAAAACTTGAAAACGGTGGATACTTTATTACTTCTCCACGAGTTCTTTTAGGACATATGTCAATGAAGAACTTATGGATGAAAGATTCAAGAAGTTTTCTAAGCGGTACAGTGTTTTAATAGTCCAGTGCAGGCAAAAGAAACGTAAAAATACGAGAACCGAAGACCAGCAGGCAAACCAGTAAGAACTACACGATGGTGTTGTGTAATCTGTAGTCTCCGGAAAACACAAATATGAATTGAGTGGCAGTGTTGTTGAGCCTGGTTTCTCTCTGATTTGATGATAATAAGTGTTGCTTACAGGCCTACAGAGTTTGTGAACTCTTGCACGTGGTCCGAGTTTATTTAATTTCGGAGGGACAAAATGTCTCTCGAAGCCCACTACGCCACTTTAAGGGTCGTGATGCTGTGGAAAATAAAGTTTTGAAAAACATAACGTTTATTTGCACAGCTATTCCAATATATCTATCATTTGTAATAAGTATTTAATGAATAAAGCTTGTGAAAGAAGGGTCGAAATTTGTCTCGTGTTCCTGTGCATGGAAGAATATATGGAGTAAGAAAGGAAGTACGTTATAGCTAGGTTCTGAATCCAAAGGTCAGGGCTTCGATCCCAAGCCGGTGCAATGACTTTTATATGTAGAATGAGATTTCCACTCTGCAGCGGAGTGTGCGCTGATATGAAACTTCCTGGCAGATTAAAACTGTGTGCCCGACCGAGACTCGAACTCGGGACCTTTGCCTTTCGCGGGCAAGTGCTCTACCAACTGAGCTACCGAAGCACGACTCACGCCCGGTACTCACAGCTGTACTTCTGCCAGTACCTCGTCTCCTACCTTCCAAACTTTACAGAAGCTCTCCTGCGAACCTTGCAGAACTAGCACTCCTGAAAGAAAGGATATTGCGGAGACATGGCTTAGCCACAGCCTGGGGGATGTTTCCAGAATGAGATTTCCACTCTGCAGCGGAGTGTGCGCTGATATCTAGTAAAGCTGTGAGTACCGGGCGTGAGTCGTGCTTCGGTAGCTCAGTTGGTAGAGCACTTGCCCGCGAAAGGCAAAGGTCCCGAGTTCGAGTCTCGGTCGGGCACACAGTTTTAATCTGCCAGGAAGTTTCACTTTTATATGTAGGTTACGATTTCTTTCAACTCCGGAAATGTTTGATAATCCCAAAAATGCCCAATTACATCACGGTTTCAACTGGCTGAGAGACAAGGCGAGGCCTACCGTCTCATCTTCAGCAGCACCGTACCTAGAAAAGCACTGAGGTGTTCAAAACAATGTTCGGGTTGATGGCAGCTTTACTTTTTTAAATGTCTCAGCACGTTTATTTGCTTCAGAAAATACTCTACCATTTTGTCTGTTTCCGTTTCGTAAGGTTACGATCCACGCCATACTTTTTAGCATCGACCTGTCAGTACATGTTAAATGATAAATCTTTTGACTAGAAGCGCTGACATTTTAGGGAGCAGCTGCTGCTTGTCCCTCGCCTTTCGCCAGCGCCTCCTCTGAAATGGAAGCACCGAGGAGCACAGCCTCACGTTTTGAAACACTCACCGGCGGCAGTGAATAGCGGGAAGACTGCACAATAGCTGTGAAAGCTGGCGCCGCGGTGGCTGCCTTTATGACCTTTCTTGTGGCGTAAGACGGCCGGAGAGCAACCAATGACAAGAGCGGAAGCGAGCGGCCCGGAAGCACCCTGTCCCCGATGACGTTGCTCCTCTGTCCGGGTACTGCAGCAGCCGATCTCCTGTGGAACGTCCACCCCGGAGGTAGAGGGAGATAAGGCTTAACTTCCGATCGACACACAGGAACGTTAGAGATGCAGCACACGTTCCGATTGAGAGAGGAAACTGGGCGTGTCTTTTTCAAACGAACCATGCTGACATCCACTTTTAGGCATTTACAGAAACCACAGAAGATGTAAAACGTCCGTGAGCGGACGGGGATTTGAACCGACGTCTTATTACTGAGCAACAGTTGACTTTGTCTTAAACTTTGCGCCACGTTGTTAGTTCAGCAGACTTGGGTGCTATTACTCTCTATCGCCCAAACCTGTAAGTATGCTAGAAGCAGCAAGAAATGATGACGAATAATTCAACTGGAATAAATAAAAGGATCGATTTTCAGTTATATGTACTGGTCGCTTACTACAGTGTCTGTCAAAACTGTGAAGGACCAGACTGCACGGTCGCATGTCATTGTAACTTTGTACACGTACAACTCACCGGCGGGTACGTAACTGATTACAAATAAAACTGCCACCAGGGGCGCGTTAATGTTGTTCGTGTTGACTGTTCTTACGGGGGCTGGCTCAGTACACAAGAGACGTGAGCAGCGGCACAAGTTGAGTGATAAGTGTGAAGGACTCAGAGATATACCAAACTCATGTGGGAACCTGGAAGGGGCCCTTTTGTAGGTCTCTGTTTGGTCGACTGGTCGAATCGTTCAGTGTGGAGTTTTGTGGGAGATTCGGATGTGACAGTGGCCGGACGTTGGACTGCACGGGAGGGTGAGGTCAGGCAAACTCGTCGTCAAGCTTCCAGACGGCCGCGTCTGACGTCCACAAAGGAGGATCGCCGTCTCGTGCACCAGCAGCATGGTAACCACTTCACATCCTTGCCTG
Organism: Schistocerca cancellata; assembly: GCF_023864275.1. Lineage (NCBI taxonomy): Eukaryota > Metazoa > Arthropoda > Insecta > Orthoptera > Acrididae > Schistocerca > Schistocerca cancellata. The sequence goes on from NC_064634.1 coordinate 15,421,824, forward strand.
CCATCCGAGAAGCAGTAGTGGACGGACTGCTGGTGGCAGCGGTGGACCCTGCCTCCTACGGCGCCCCGACATCGCCCTGGCTCTGGTCTGCGCCCCGCCGCTGCCGCAATTAGATCTGTCGCTTCCGGCGCGGCGCAGCGCAGCGCCTAATGCCATTACCGGCTGTCTCTCTGGCAGACTCTGGCTGGCTGGCTGGGGGGAGAGCTGGAGAGGCAGCCGTGGCGTTTGAAGTCTGCCCGGGAGGAAGCAAGTGTTTACCCGTCCTGTGCTCGTCCCTCCTAAGCTGCTCCTCTTACCGCATTTTAAGCATGCGATACGCTGGTTATTCATTCGAAGAAATGAGTGCTGCCGACACGAGATCACAAGTTTATTTTGTATTGTCGCACCACAGAACAGTAATTAAGTGTGGAAATAAAATTTTGTAAAAACATGCTGACACGACAGCAAGTGGGATACGTCTGCTGAGTACGCAACGGTGTCGTAATCAGTGTGAGAACTCGGAAGATCTGAAGTACAAAGAAGCACGGAGAGAACGTCAGAGACACCTTGTAAGTAGGCTATTTAGGTTTTTATGCTGGTAACGCCACGTGGCGCTCTGTATGAATATCACTGGCTGTGCTGTGTGCAGTCTGTGGCTGGTTGGCATTGTTGCAATTTGCTATTGTAGTGTTGGGCAGTTGGCTGTTAACAGCGCGTAGCGTTGCGCAGTTGGAGATGAGCCGCCAGCAGTGATTGAAGTGGGGAGAGAGATGGGGTAAATACATTGTTTGTTTTGTATCAAAATCTTTCATTTGCTAACTACGCCTATCAGTAGTTAGTGCCTTCAGTAGTTAGAATCCTTTATTTAGCTGGCAGTATTGGCGCTCGCTGTATTGCAGTAGTTCGAGTAACGAAGATTTTCGTGAGGTAAGTGATTCATGAAAGGTATAGGTTATTGTTAGTCAGGGCCATTCTTTTGTAGGGATTATTGAAAGATTGCGTTGCGCTAAAAATATTGTGTGTCAGTTAAGTGATGATGAGAATAAGTCAAGAGAGAAATGTCTGAGTACGTTCAGTTTTTCTCAGCTGTTTGAAAATCAAATAACGTAAGGGGTTTACCAGCACAGTAATTCATAAATTTTTCCAAGGAGACGTTTCAACCTGATTCAGCACTTAGCAGTGCAGATGAGACACAGCTCTGATTACGGGGCTACGTGTCGAAATTTCACGTAGGGATGGCACAAGAACACCTTCCAGGCTGCAAACTTTGCAAGCCCTGAAGGTAACCCTTAGGTTAACCGAGAGTGCTGACAGGCTCAGAAAACTGAAGCGCGAGAGTGCTGACAGGCTCAGAAAACTGAAGCGCATTCTGTCATTAGCACGGAGGAATCATGTCATGGACTGCTGTAAAACTCTCGCCTTCCTTCCACTCGCTCTCACTGTTAGGCCATTCCACCTGCTCCTCTGATACCAGTGGAAGGTCAGCTCTGCTTGTTGCAGTACGCCCTGGGGAATACAACAAAGTGTCTGCAACCGCCTCCGCGACCTTGGTGTCCACTGCTGTGACTCTGTAGCTGTCCTGCTGTGAAAGGAACTTCAAGTCGGCCTGCTCCATTCCTACCAATCGTCGGACGATGAGGGCGGGGCTGATCTTTTGCGAATGAAGACCCGTCCTACCCGTGTGTGAGTCGCTCAGAGTGGAAGCAGGCCGCCTCTGCCACGAGTACCGCCTTACTGGCTGTGAGCTGGGACCGCCTCTAGGGCTGTGCCGAGGCCCACGAGAAAGACAGGCCGCGGCGCGCGCGTCACGGAGGCAGTACTGAACTCGCTCAGCTCAGCAGACAAAACGCGTTTCTCAACCTGTTAACTCGCAGCTGGGTGTCTAAGTACTAACTAGAATTGCATCTTCCACTAGAATCTGCTATTATCAAGTCTTACCGATTAATAGTACTACAGGAAAATTTAAGATCAATACTCGGTATACATGGTATAACGGCTTGTTTATACACTCCTGGAAATGGAAAAAAGAACACATTGACACCGGTGTGTCAGACCCACCATACTTGCTCCGGACACTGCGAGAGGGCTGTACAAGCAATGATCACACGCACGGCACAGCGGACACACCAGGAACCGCGGTGTTGGCCGTCGAATGGCGCTAGCTGCGCAGCATTTGTGCACCGCCGCCGTCAGTGTCAGCCAGTTTGCCGTGGCATACGGAGCTCCATCGCAGTCTTTAACACTGGTAGCATGCCGCGACAGCGTGGACGTGAACCGTATGTGCAGTTGACGGACTTTGAGCGAGGGCGTATAGTGGGCATGCGGGAGGCCGGGTGGACGTACCGCCGAATTGCTCAACACGTGGGGCGTGAGGTCTCCACAGTACATCGATGTTGTCGCCAGTGGTCGGCGGAAGGTGCACGTGCCCGTCGACCTGGGACCGGACCGCAGCGACGCACGGATGCACGCCAAGACCGTAGGATCCAACGCAGTGCCGTAGGGGACCGCACCGCCACTTCCCAGCAAATTAGGGACACTGTTGCTCCTGGGGTATCGACGAGGACCATTCGCAACCGTCTCCATGAAGCTGGGCTACGGTCCCGCACACCGTTAGGCCGCCTTCCGCTCACGCCCCAACATCGTGCAGCCCGCCTCCAGTGGTGTCGCGACAGGCGTGAATGGAGGGACGAATGGAGACGTGTCGTCTTCAGCGATGAGAGTCACTTCTGCCTCGGTGCCAATGATGGTCGTATGCGTGTTTGGCGCCGTGCAGGTGAGCGCCACAATCAGGACTGCATACGACCGAGGCACACAGGGCCAACACCCGGCATCGTGGTGTGGGGAGCGATCTCCTACACTGGCCGTACACCACTGGTGATCGTCGAGGGGACACTGAATAGTGCACGGTACATCCAAACCGTCATCGAACCCATCGTTCTACCATTCCTAGACCGGCAAGGGAACTTGCTGTTCCAACAGGACAATGCACGTCCGCATGTATCCCGTGCCACCCAACGTGCTCTAGAAGGTGTAAGTCAACTACCCTGGCCAGCAAGATCTCCGGATCTGTCCCCCATTGAGCATGTTTGGGACTGGATGAAGCGTCGTCTCACGCGGCCTGCACGTCCAGCACGAACGCAGGTCCAACTGAGGCGTCAGGTGGAAATGGCATGGCAAGCCGTTCCACAGGACTACATCCAGCATCTCTACGATCGTCTCCATGGGAGAATAGCAGCCTGCATTGCTGCGAAAGGTGGATATACACTGTACTAGTGCCGACATTGTGCATGCTCTGTTGCCTGTGTCTATGTGCCTGTGGTTCTGTCAGTGTGATCATGTGATGTATCTGACCCCAGGAATGTGTCAATAAAGTTTCCCCTTCCTGGGACAATGAATTCACGGTGTTCTTATTTCAATTTCCAGGAGTGTATCATTTACTCTCTTCTGATTAACTGTACTCATTACATGCTGGAAGTGGTGCCTTATGCAACTGATAATCATTTTAGCACGATTTTATTTTATTGTAGGACAGTACAGCCGTAACAAATTATAAGTAGGCCCAAGGACTTTCCATCATTACATGAATAATAACAGTAAGATTTCATAATAGCGGATTCCAGTAGAAGATTCAGTTTTCGTTTGTACGGACACGCCTAGTTACGAGTTAACAGGTGCAGAAGCGTAGTTTGTCTCCTCATTCGAGCGAGCGAGCGAGCGCAGGACTACCTTCGTGACGTACGGCTGCTTCTAAGCAGCACTGGGAAGAAAACAGAGTGACTGTGTGTTAACTGGACGACGTGTCGTTAGCGCTCCACAGGACTCGACCATCGCACCTCCGCTTGTCTAACCTGCTCTCACGCAGGAGCCCGCATTTGGTGTCTCCTACAATATTTGTGATTTCCAGAAGGTTTTTGATACCGTTTCCCACAAACAGCTTTTAATCAAATCGTGTGTCTGTGTAGAATCGTCTCTGTTGTACGACTGGAGTAGTAAGTTTCTGTCAGGAAGGTGACAGTTGGTCGGATATTACTGAGTGAAACAGAAGTGATACCTGGGATTTCTCCAAGGAAGTGGTGCAGACCTATATGGCCGCGGTGTGATGCAACTTGACGCCAACGGCCTTGCCGCAGGGGTAACACCGGTCCCCGTCAGATGACCGAAATTACGTCTGTGTGTTGGCGGAAATCGCGGAAATCGATTTGCTTGAGGATGTTTCAACGTCAAAGTACACGTAGAACTAACTTCTGCAAGCGACTGGCAGAAGTTCACTTGCTCGGGGAGACACGCCTTTACAGTAAAATAGGGGAGCGAGTCTTACTTCGCAGCAGGGTGGGTCCGCCAAGGTTTCCGGACGTACATTGTGGCCTAAGGGGCTCGGACGGCCAGGCCGTCTTATTTAAGGCAGGGGCATATACAAGATTTATGAAAAATGCGTCGTTCATGTTAGGATTTATTATAATTAAGTGTAAATTAGTAACGTTTCGGCGATTAAAACATACGGAATATTACAACATGAAATACAAAGTCACAGTTCACGAAGGTACGGGCTGGCGTAGTGAGCAGAGATATCACGTCGTGGAATGGAGCTAGGTCGACAAGTGTTTCGAGTCCGGCTGCAACTTTTTTTTACATCTTCACTTTTTCTAAAAGACTGTGCGACTCACTTATGAAATTAATAGAAATAATTGCTAGCCGGCCGGGGTGGCCGAACGGTTCTAGGCGCTACAGTCTGGAACCGCGTGACCGCTACGGTCGCAGGTTCGAATCCTGCCTCGGGCATGGATGTGTGTGATGTCCTTAGGTTAGTTAGGTTTAAGTAGTTCTAAGTTCTAGGGGTCTGATGACCTCAGAAGCTAAGTCCCATACTGCTCAGAGCCATGTGAACCATTTTTGAAATAATTGCTGTAGTACTTGATGTTATGTAAATATAAGTGTGACCTCCGTCAGCTGATTTCGTTACTGACTGTATATCTGCCGTCCGTTTTCGTGAACAAGCTGTACGGTTTGCAAAGCCGAATAAAGCCGACAACTGCCGCTGGAGGCGCAAGATCACGTTAACCAGCTCGTGGCGTGTGCTGGCGGTGACGTGGGATATCCCGCCTGTGGGTACGTCAGCTTTAGCAGCCTCGTCCCGTGTGCCGACGGCTTAAATGGTCTCCTACCGAGCGAGACTGCTTGCCATTCATCTCAGTTTCACGTAGCTTCTTCGTAGCACTGGGGCGCAATCACAGTCTCTCACCGGCATGTTCCGACGGATGGAGTTACTATTGGGAATAATCGTGACTGCACACTGTGCTCACAGTGAAGTAAGGGGAAGAAGACTGGGAGAGAATGAGGGATGTTGCTGGTCAGCGCTGTCCCTCGTGCTGTCGACGGGCAGAGAGAGATGTCTCACCGCCGGCCGCACACCTGGCGACTTTCCTTTGTCAGCGCGGCCATTTGCCGGGCAGAGCTGTGCGCTATCGTCGCCTCTGCCCGCCATCCGCTGCGCCCGGAGGCGGCCGTCGGATGTGCTCGTGACGTGCGGAGGGGTTCCGCAGACAATAGAGGGAGGGAGGGGGGGGCGGACAGCTGACGGCGCCCGTAATGAGCGGCTGGCTTAGGGGGAGGGGGACGCCGGTTCCCTCTGCTGCGGCGTCGGAACGTGGCGGCTGGCGAGCGCGCTGCTTCGCTACTTAACGGCTGAATTACGGAGCGTACACACTAGGCCGACGAAAGAAAGAGATCGGATTCGGCCGAGCGCTGGTCGCCAACGCACTGGCGTTCGGCTTCTCGTCCACACTAAACGAAAGGCTTGGTGCCAGGGGAATGGCCCACGTGTAATCATAGTTGCTCCCATTATTGTTATAAAGAAGCGTTTTAATTAACATTTCACCAGCCGGTGTCATCAGGTAAGAAAAGGATTTAGCAGTCGTCGCATATGCACTACTTACAGGGTGTTTCAAAAATGACCGGTATATTTGAAACGGCAATAAAAACTAAACGAGCAGCGATAGAAATACACCGTTTGTTGCAATATGCTTGGAACAATAGTACATTTTCAGGCAGACAAACTTTCGAAATTACAGTAGTTACAATTTTCAACAACAGATGGCGCTGCGGTCTGGGAAACTCTATATTACGATATTTTCCACATATCCACCACGCGTAGCAATAATATGGCGTAGTCTCTGAATGAAATTACCCGAAACCTTTGACAACGTGTCTGGCGGAATGGCTTCACATGCAGATGAGATGTACTGCTTCAGCTGTTCAATTGTTTCTGGATTCTGGCGGTACACCTGGTCTTTCAAGTGTCCCCACAGAAAGAAGTCACAGGGGTTCATGTCTGGCGAATAGGGAAGCCAATCCACGCCGCCTCCTGTATGTTTCGGATAGCCCAAAGCAATCACACGATCATCGAAATATTCATTCAGGAAATTAAAGACGTCGGCCGTGCGATGTGGCCGGGCACCATCTTGCATAAACCACGAGGTGTTCGCAGTGTCGTCTAAGGCAGTTTGTACCGCCACAAATTCATGAAGAATGTCCAGATAGCGTGATGCAGTAATCGTTTCGGATCTGAAAAATGGGCCAATGATTCCTTTGGAAGAAATGGCGGCCTGGACCAGTACTTTTTGAGGATGCAGGGACGATGGGACTGCAACATGGGGCTTTTCGGTTCCTCATATGCGCCAGTTCTGTTTATTGACGAAGCCGTCCAGGTAAAAATAAGCTTCGTCAGTAAACCAAATGCTGCCCACATGCATATCGCCGTCATCAATCCTGTGCACTATATCGTTAGCGAATGTCTCTCGTGCAGCAATGGTAGCGGCGCTGAGGGGTTGCCGCGTTTCAATTTTGTACGGATAGAGGTGTAAACTCTGGCGCATGAGACGATACGTGGACGTTGGCGTCATTTGGACCGCAGCTGCAACACGGCGAACGGAAACCCGAGGCCGCTGTCGGATCACCCGCTGCACTAGCTGCGCGTTGCCCTCTGTGGTTGCCGTACGCGGTCGCCCTACCTTTCCGGCACGTTCATCCGTCACGTTCCCAGTCCGTTGAAATTTTTCAAACAGATCCTTTATTGTATCGCTTTTCGGTCCTTTGGTTACATTAAACCTGCGTTGAAAACTTCGTCTTGTTGCAACAACACTGTGTTCTAGGCGGTGGAATTCCAACACCAGAAAAATCCTCTGTTCTAAGGAATAAACCATGTTGTCCACAGCACACTTGCACGTTGTGAACAGCACACGCTTACAGCAGAAAGACGACGTACAGAATGGCGCACCCACAGACTGCATTGTCTTCTATATCTTTCACATCACTTGCAGCGCCATCTGTTGTTGAAAATTGTAACTACTGTAATATCGAAAGTTTGTCCGCCTGAAAATATACTGTTGTCCCAAGCATATTGCAACAAACGGTGTATTTCTATCGCTGCTCGTTTAGTTTTTATTGCCGTTTCAAATATACCGGTCATTTTTGAAACACCCTGTATTTACTATTTTATTTTACTGCAACCACGTATTATCATGTGTGCCCTGACACGTCATTAAGTGTAGCGGATGTTGTTGTTGCGGTCTCAAACCCGAAGACGGGTTTGCTACAAAAAAAAAATGGTTCAAATGCCTCTGAGCACTATGGGACTTAACTTCTGAGGTCATCAGTCCCCTAGAACTTAGAACTACTTAAACCTAACTAACCTAAGGACATCACACACATCCATGACCGAGGCAGGATTCGAACCTGCGACCGTAGCGGTCACGCGGTTCCAAACAGAAGCGCCTAGAACCGCACGGCCACACCGGCCGGCGTTGCGGTCTCGAACCCGAAGATGGGTTTGCTACACACAACTCAGCCTTGGGCAAGCCTCTTTATATCTGCCTAACGACATTCCGTCGGAACTATTGATAGCCTTGGGAGACCCAACCATGACAAAACACTTTCACCTGGCACGCAAGATGTATGAGATGGGCGGAATACGCTAAGGCTTCAAGAAGAATGTAATAATTAGACCTATCAGGTGCTTCCAAAATACTAACACGAATTCTTTACAGAAGAATGGAAAAACTGATAGAAGAAGACCTTGGGGAAGATCAGTTTGAATTCCGTAGAAGTCTAGGAACACTCCAGGCAATACTGTCCCTACGTCTTCTCTTAGAAGATAGGTTAAGGAAAGGCAAACCTAACCTACGTTTGTAGCACTTGTTGCCCTATAGAAAGCTTTGACAATGTTGACTGGAATACTCTCTTTGAAATTCTGAAGGTAAACCAGACGGCCCTTCACGAGGGGCGCGAAAGGGAAACCGTGGTTGAGACAAGAGTGAGACAGGGCTGTATGTAGCCTATGCCCGACGTTATTCTGTCTGCACATTGAGCAAGCAGCCATCGCCGGTCTGAGTGGCCGTGCGGTTCTAGGCGCTTCTGTTTGGAACCGCGTGACCGCTACGGTCGCAGGTTCGAATCCTGCCTCGGTCATGGATGTGTGTGATGTCCTTAGGTTAGTTAGGTTTAAGTAGTTCTATGTTCTAGGGGACTGATGACCTCAGAAGTTAAGTCCCATAGTCCAAAAATTTGGAGTAGGAATTAAAGTCCAGGAAGAAGAAATAAAAACTTCGAGGTTTGCCAATGACATTGTATTTCTGGCAGAGACAGCAAAGGACTTGGATTAGCAGTGTCTCGAAAGGAGGATACAAAATGAACAACAACTGAAGCAAAACAAGCATAATGGAATGTAGTCGAATTAAATCATGCGATACTGAGGCAACTAGAGACTTAAAGTAGTGGATGAGTTTTGCTATTTGAGTAGCAAAACAACTGATGGTGGCGGAAGTGGAGAGGATATAAAATGTAGGTTAGCAATGTCAAGAAAAGCTTTTCCGAAGAAGAGAAATTTGTTAACGTCGAATGTAGTGTTAGTAATTCTTTTCTGAAAGTATTCTTATGGAGTGTAGCCACATATGGAAGTGAAATTTGGACGATAAACAATTTAGACAAGAAGAAACTAGAAGTTTTTGAAATGTAGTGCTACAGGAGAATGCTGAAGATTAGATGGGTAGATTACGTAACTAATTAGCAGTACTGAATAGAATTTCGAAGAAAACAAATTTGTGTTACAACCTGATTTGAAGAAAGGTTCGTTTGATAGGGCGCATTTTGAGACACCAAGAGATTATCAAATTAGTACTGAAGGGAGATGTGTAGATTCAGAAGGATGTAAGTTGGTAGTAAATCGGAGGCGAAGAAGCTTGCATAGGGAAGTGTGTGTGTGTGTGTGTGTGTGTGTGTGTGTGTGTGTGTGTGTGCGGATGGGGGGGGGGGGTCAAATACCGTTGAGGGAGACCAAAAGATGGAATACAGTAAGCAGATTCAGAAAGATGTAAGTTGCAGTAGTAAATCGGAGGCGAAGAAGCTTGCATAGGATAAAACAGCACAGAGAGCTGCGTCAAACCAGTCTTCGGACTACAGCAGTTACTACTCTCTTGTTGTCTCAAGTGCTCATCGTCACATTTTGGTTCCATACAAGGCTACACTCGAGACAAATGATTTCAGAAAAGGCTTCCTAACACCTAAGTTCATATTACGTGCCAACAAATTCTTCTCCTTCAGAAACGCCTTTCTTGCCATTGCCAGTCCGCACTTTACGTTTTCTCCACATTGGCCATCGCCGGTCTGAGTGGCCGTGCGGTTCTAGGCGCTACAGTTTGGAACCGCGTGACCGCTACGGTCGCAGGTTCGAATCCTGCCTCGGGCATGGATGTGTGTGATGTCCTTAGGTTAGTTAGGTTTAAGTAGTTCTAAGTCCTAGGGGACTGATGATCACAGCAGTTAAGTCCCATAGTGCTCAGAGCCACTTGAACCATTGGCCATCGTCAGATATCTTCCTGCCAAATAGCAAACTCTTCTACTATTTTTAGAATCATTCCCTCGCCGTGCCTGATTTAATTCGACTACATTCCATTACTCTGGTTTTACTTTTATCGACGTTCACGTTATAATCTCTTTTTAAATTCGATATTCATTACGTTCAACTGCTGTTCCAAGTCGCTTGGCTTCTCTGACAAAATTACAATGTCATCGGCAGACCTCAAAGTTTCCAAGTTGTAGATAGACTATCGCTCCTTGTATTTTATTCTTGCCACGTTCACAACTGAAACGAGTGTGTTGCAGTCAAAAGTTTTTCCTAACTTTACAAATGTGCGGTCGACATTTTTGTTTATTGCGATTTTTTGTAGTTTATTTTTAATATACGAAGGCGTGCTGAAAAGTAATTACCTCCGAATTTTTTATCTGAAAACTCTTAAATCTCTTTAAATGTTTACAAACGTTATTAACATTCTACATATTTATTTTTCATGTCTACATATTTATTTCTTAACATAGTCCCCCTGGCGACGTACACATTTCTCGCAACGCTAAAGCTCCGAACCCTCTAGCGGCAGAGAACTGCAAATATGTAGAATATTTATTTGATTTAAAAAGCTTTAAGACTTTTCACATAAAAAATTCGAAGGCATTACTTTCCGGTAGGCACTCGCAATATCCCTTCTGTATTTATAAGACATCTCATCAGTTGCTCATATCTCTCCCTCCTCCTCCTCCTCCTCCTCTCTCTCTCTCTCTCTCTCTCTCTCTCTCTCTCTCTCTCTCCATCTCCATCTATCTATCCACCCTCTATCTATGTATCTCTACACACCAACGTAATACGAACATAGTCCAGGCCCACACTTCGCCTCGTCGCGCTGTAGTTTGGTACAGGGAATACATACGTGAGGGCAAACCAGACTGGTGGTGAACGTCATTCTTCCCTCATCGCAGGCGTGGCAACTTGCTGAGATACACGTGAACATTCCTTCATCAACACTACGACGCTAGTTAACTATAGTATCACCAAGACGATGAACTACACCGTTGCTTCCGAATTGCGCAGGATGATGGTGGTGGTGGTGGTGGTGGTGGTGGTGGTGGTAGCTATGATTATGATTATGATTATGATGATTGGTTTGTGGGGCGCTCAACTGCGCGTTTAACAGTGCTCGTAAAGAATGAGATTTTCACTCTGCAGCGGAGTGTGCGCTGGTATGAAACTTCCTGGCAGATTAAAACTGTGTGCCGGACCGAGACTCGAACTCGTGACCTTTGCCTTCAGAAGAGCTTCTGTGAAGTTTGGAAGGTACGAGACGAGGTACTGGCAGAGTTGAAACTGTGGGGACGGGTCGTGAGTCGTGCTTGGGTAGCTCAGATAGTAGAGCACTTTCCCGCGAAAGGCAAAGGTCCCGAGTTCGAGTCTCGGCCCGGCACACAATTTTAACCTGCCAGGAAGTTTCAGTGCTTGTGCAGTTACCACTCTTTTCACTGTCCAGACTTGCAACTTTCCCCAATGATGATGAAATGATGAGGACAACACACCCACCCCACCCGACGCGGCAGGGATTTTAACCCAGGACCCCGTGATCCAGAGGCAGCAACGCCAGCCACTAGACCACGAGCTGCGGACCAATTGCGCCGGAGTCGGGTGTGCTGTGGGAGGGCGAAACGTAACGCGAATCCTACCTGGTTGCGATTTTGGTTGGCTGCTGCGCACTCTTGCATCAACATCGCCCGTTAACGTTCCAGGCGTCTTACGAAGTCAGCCAGATCAAGGAGTGAGAACGCATCTGGTGGTACTTAACTGGGGGTGGGGGACGCGTCTTAGGCGCGTGCACCCTAGGCCAACGAATGACAGCTACCTGCTTCGTTGACCGAGGTTTGGTTGGTGTGTAGGAGCGGCAATCGGAGCCAACTAACCGGGTGGCCTTGGTTGCTGTTCGGTCTGCTGGCGGTAACATCAAATCGTTGGCAATCGATTGGCGTTGAGACCACTCACCTACTGTGGACGCTGGGTGGAATGTTCGGTGGTTCAGTAGCGATTTGTTGTGTCTCTAGAACGGATGTATTTTTAAGTTTTTCGAGAGAGCTACAATTTATTCACCGGTTTCGCTCTTTCATTTGACAAGAACCTCATCAGAAACTCTGGAATTTACAGTTGTCAGTAGTTGGTTTTGTAATTAAAGAGCGAAGTTGATGAAACGTACTGAGTGCGACTTCTGGCTGTCCTGAAAAATTTAATGTCCACAGTCGCCGTTTCCCTACAGGCAATTCCTGTTCTCGCTCAGGGCGTGTATTTATTGTGTTTAAAAATACTGGATTATAGAGCGGATTACGGAGAGACCGTTGAAGCTGATAAGAGTTTTATCGTGAATGGGAATAGTTAGGGGCCTCTACGATTGCAAAAACAACTGAAAAGACTAGACGCTTGGAGATAAATGACACAGTTATTAGAAAGTGACGTGCACGACGTGAAAAAGAAAATGGTGTCTTTATTGACGTATTATCACCGTGAACGTGAGAGGGCAACAAACAAAAGCGGGAGTGACTATCAACTTACTGCTGCAGGTACAGCTCTTGTAGAAGATGTATTATCCCTGGAAATTTTAGGGCCTACAGAATTCAATAACAATTCACAGCCTGCAGCTTTCATTTGGAAAAAATTATACAATAGCCAAAATTCCAAATCGGCTTTAAGACAGACATTAATTTTGCCCCATCTCACTGCTCGCTACTCTTTAGAAAGAGAGATGCTTTTTATTTTTCTGTGTCAGGGCACACTTGGATGATACTATATGGGTAGGTCGATGAGATGCTGTAGAGGCGCAACGAGAAAGCATCGAAGTGTCGTGGGCGGCCACCAAATACATGCAACAACTGTCGCAATAAAATCAGCAGTTTAGAGGCATGTAGACTCTTTCTTCTACATCTACATCTACATACATACTCCGAAAATCACCATACGGTGCGTGGCGGAGGGTACCTCGTATCACAACTAGCATCTTCTCTCCCTGTTCCACTCCCAAACATAACGAGGGAAAAATGTCTGCCTATATGCCTCTGTACGAGCCCTAATCTGTCTTATCTTATCTTTGTGGTCTTTCCGCGAAATTAAAGTTGGCGGTAGTAAAATTGTACTGCAGTCAGCATCGCCGATGGTCTTTTCGAACAATTATAGTGATTCGAGAGTAGTCTGTTTACGTTCCATCTTGTCTCACAGACAGTGATTACACAGGCCAACGAAAAAAAAAAATTAAAACCTTTTCTTTAGTTTGATAGCTGATCTTTAATAGATTTAATCTGCCAGGAAGTTTAATATGCTTTTTAATATATAGTATAAAAATCCTATGCTATACGGTAAACGGGGAAATGAATGAAACGCTTTGTTACAACATAAGCATGGTTTTAACTTACAGTAAGCTACTTGAAACAACGATATTTGTTAATAGAGGTTTCCCTTGTCAGCTGGGTTTGGTTTGTATTTTCCTTCTCTTTTTTCTTTCAAGCTTCTTGTGTAGCTTTCTCTGCGATGAGTCGCTTGCTGAACTTCTCGGTGAAGTGCCAAACAGTAGTCCCCCATCGTGTTGGCGTTCCAGCGGCCTTGGCAGCGTTTCTCAATCACTCTAATGTCCTGGTGAAAACGCTCACCTTGCTCCTTACTGTCATCTCCCATATTGTCCAGGAAGTAATCAAGGTGACTGTTCAAAAAGGGAACTTTCAGGCTCATTAAACATCCTAAATTTTTAAACTTCTTAAAGTTTTAAACTTCTTTAACACTGTAGCTTTAATAAAAACATATTCTGGGTCTTTTTCGTGTCCTAAGAACTTTGTAACGACTTGCTTGAATGACACCCATGCTTCTTTCTCATTTAAGGTCATTGTAGATTCAAAGTTAACACCAAACATCAATTTTCTAATGTCAGGTCCGACAAAGATGCCTTCTTTTAGTTTAGCTTCTGAAAGATGTGGAAAATTTTGGCAGAGATACTTAAAACATGGTCCATCTTCAGGCAAAGCCCTTACAAACTGTTTCATTAGGCCTAACTCTATATGTAGAAGTGGAAGGAGTCGTTTTTTTTTGGATCTACAAGGTTTTCGCGTAGAATGTTCTTCTCATAGGAACAGCAAGTCTTAAGGCTTTTTTCTCCTTTTTGGACCATTTTCTCAGCTCTTCAAAACGCACACACACACACACACACACACACACACACACACACACACACACACAGACACACACAACATTCCTTATGCGGCGCACAAGATTTATCTTGAGCACCAAGGTTAGATCCAGAATATGACAGATAAACCTTTTTCACAAAGTCTGTAATGTTTCTTTGGTGTTTTTTAATCACAAATTCACCACAAATATAATAAAAACTGTCAGCAGAGTTTTTACAACATTTGGACATTGTACTGAGCACATGTACAGGAAACGGTAAAGTGAGGTTAGGTTGACAGTAAACAAAACACCATGTGTTAACACAAAAATAGAATCAATTTTTTTTGCCAGCAAATATTTTTCAGCAATGCTACCAACGTCTTCTACATTCATTACACTTCATTTTTAAATTATTTTAACTATATAAAAGCTGTTAATACACCACTGACCGTAAATGGTCTCACTTTCAAGGCAGTTGACCACTTCAAGTACTTAGGGAGTCTTTTTAGCAGAGACAATAGAGCAGAAATAGAAATAGACGCCCGTCTAGCAGCAGCTAATAGAACTTTTTACAGCTGTATCAAAATTTTAAGGATGAGATCACTTAGTACTGAATTCAAAATCCGTTTTTATCAATCAACTATTGTACCAGTAGCATTATATGGATGTGAAGCTATTACATTCAGGAAAAAAGATGAAGAAAAACTGTTGATATTTGAAAGAAAAATACTAAGAAAAATATTTGGACCAATCTTCGATGAAAATGTCATGGAGTGGAGGATAAGGAAAAATGAAGAACTACGGGAGCTGTACAAACATAGTACCATTGTGGAAATGTTAAAGAAGAGAAGACTGAACTGGGCTGGTCATGTAGCAAGGATGCCGGAGAACAGACTACCCAAAATAGCATCCACTAAGAAATTAGAAGGAAAGAGAAGAAGAGGAAGACCTCGAATTAAGTGGATGGAGAATATCCGGGAAGATGCAGCTAGGATGGCCATCAACTCTGACTGGACAACAATTTCCCTGGATAGAAATAATTAGAAGAGGCTCGTAGAGCAGGTGTATGGTCGATAAGGCCTTAGCCACGTGTAAAGTAAAAGTAAGTATATAAAAGCTGTTAAATTCTTTTAAAAAATCGCTTAATTTAATAAATTTAACTGTAAAATGTGAAGAAATGGTGGGTGAACAGTTTTTTAAGAAGCGTATTTGGATTTCCGACCCTAAAAAACATGGGAATAAGGTTTTTGCATCGTTGGCCTGTGTTATGAGAGAGCGGATACGTTTTCAGGAGCCACTCCCACCGCCTGCCACTCTTTACTCGCCGACTGGCCCGGCCGTACCTGGAACTGACGGCTGCCCGCCTGACGCTGCCCGCTGTGTCGAGATGCCATCGGCCAGCCGCGGGCGCGGGGCCGTACTTACTCTACTCGCTCTTTGTCAGGGGGGCGAAACCCGAGCGCGCCGGCGCCGCTTTCTCGGCTGCACGCGAAACACAACAGCGGCGGACCGGCTTTCCACACTGCGAGTCATTTGTCTCTGGCCAGCGAAGAAAGCAAAAGCGCCGCCGCTGCCCGTGAACGGACTGATGACGGTAACATCCCGGGGCGGCGAAACGTCGGCCGCGTTTCGCTCTTGCTCGCGACGAAAGCCAGGGACACACTGGGCTCGAACATTTTTCGTTTCACTCTGTCCCCAACAGAATCATTTGCAGGAGTGCCTAAGGGGCTTTTTCCCTAGCTCCACATGAGCTTCATACTGATTCACTACTTCTAATTGCAGTTTGATGAATGAAAAGGACATTTTTTTTTACTGTAAAACAATTCCAAAGTACTTCTTGAAAGAAATAAGGAATGATTATAAGAAAAAATAAACTGTGTCCGACCTTAAGACGTGCTCGGTAACTCTGATGATGTAGAGTTCCACGAGAAAGGCAGAATTAAGATTCGATATCCAGTCCTGTACACCGTATAAATCTATTTGAACATTTCGGTAAAAGTGTTGGTATGAAAGATTCATTTCGGGATCAGGCACTAAATCGCTGTGGCGGTCTAGTTACTATCAGAAACCACAAAGACCCAATTTTTTAAAAAAATCGAACTCTTACATATAAAACAGCTCAAACGATTGCTTTACAAACGAGTAAACGGGTTTAATATTGAACGTTAAGCAAATGGAGCCCTTAAAGTTTACACGCAAAACCTTAGTTATGTTTAAAGCTTGTTGGGAGCCCGTAATTAGCTCTCATCATCAAACACCGGGGGACGGCCCTGTGAGTACTTTGCCCTCCGTCCTAAGCGAGAGCTAGTTCTTTGCTTATCTCAAAGTTTATCTCCTGAACTGTGTGACGTGCGCTGAAATATTTCTGATCGTAAATTCAGTGGTGTATGTGGATACTATATGCAAAGTGTGTTGCGAATAGAGTAAGTGATAAGTAAGTAGTAAATTGAAACGTCACGCGTAATTCTGAAGTTTTACCACGTGAACAGTGAAAACACAGTAAGTAATAAACTATTTTTCCTTGCATTCCGTTGTGGGTGTGGAGGGGTTGCTGCGTGAATAAAGTGTGGGTAATTGCAAGCCGTGATTTACTCTACCACAACACACACACACACACACACACACACAGTTTCTAACTATAATACTATCTTATTGCGTTAAGCCTTCAACGCAATGTTTTAATCCTTCATGAGCAGATTATGACACCGTTTTAATTTTTTTCAATTTCGGTCAATATTCATATGAAATATTGAAAATCAAATTTTTGTTGCCCATGGAAGCCGATAATGGGCTACCTGCAGCTGGAGCTTGCACCATTTTAGCTATTTAGTAATATGCAGGATGGTCCATTGATAGTGACCGGGCCAAATATCACACGAAATAAGCATCAAACGAAAAAACTACAAACAACGAAACTCGTCTAGCTTCAAGAGGGAAACCAGATGGCGCTATGGTTGGCCCGCTAGATGGCGCTGCCATAGGTCAAACGGATATAAACTGCGGTTTTTTTAGAATAGCAACCCCCATTTTTATTACATACTCGTGTAGTATGTAAAGAAATATGAATGTTTTAGTTGGACCACTTTTTTCGCTTTGTGATAGATGGCACTGTAATAGTCACAAACGTATAAGTACGTGGTATCACGTAACATTCCGCCAGTGCGGACGGTATTTGCTTCATGATGCATTACCCGTGTTTAAATGGACCGTTTACCAATTGCGGAAAAGGTCGATATCGTGTTGATGTATGGATATTGTGATCAAAATGCCCAACGGGCGTGTGTTATGTATGCTGCTCGGTATCTTGGACGACATCATCCAAGTGTCCGGACCGTTCGCCGGATAGTTATGTTATTTAAGGAGACAGGAATTTTCAGCCACATGTGAAACGTCTATCACGACTTGCAACAAATGAATGTGCCCAAGTAGGTGTTTTAGCTGCTGCCGCGGCTAATCCGCACATCACTAGTAGACAAATTGCGCGAGAATCGGGAATCTCAAAAACGTCGGTGTTGAGAATGCTACATCAACATCGATTGCACCCGTACCATATTTCTATGCACCAGGAATTGCATGGCAATGACTTTGAACGTCGTGTGCAGTTCTGCCACTGGGCACAAGAGAAATAACGGGACGATGACAGATTTTTTGCACGCGTTCTATTTAGCGACGAAGCGTCATTCACCAACAGCGGTAACGTAAACCGGCAAAATATGCACTATTGGGCAACGGAAAATCCACGATGGTTGCGACAAGTGGAACATCAGCCCCCTTGGCGGGTTAATGTATGGTGCGGCATTATGGGAGGAAGGATAATTGGCCCCCATTTTATAGCTGGCAGTCTAAATGGTGCAATGTATGCTGATTTCCTACGTAATGTTCTACCGATGTTACTACAAGATGTTTCACTGCATGACAGAATGGCGATGTACTTCCAACATGATGGATGTCCGGCACATAGCTCGCGTGCGGTTGAAGCGGTATTGAATAGCACATTTCATGACAGGTGGAGTGGTCGTCGAAGCACCATACCATGGCCGGCACGTTCAACGGATCTGACGTCCCCGGATTTCTTTGTGTGGGGAAAGTTGAACGATATTTTCTATCGTGATCCACCGACAACGCCTGACAACATGCGTCAGCGCATTGTCAATGCATGTGCGAACGTTACGGAAGGCGAACTACTCGCTGTTGAGAGGAATGTCGTTACACGTATTGCCAAATGCGTTAAGGTTGACGGACATAATTTTGAGCATTTATTGCATTAATGTGGTATTTACAGGTAATCACGCTGTAACAGCATGCGTCCTCAGAAATGATAAGTTCACAAAGCTACATGCATCACATTGGAACAACCGAAATAAAATGTTCAAACGTAGCTACGTTTTGTATTTTAATTTAAAAAACCTACCTGTTAGCAACTGTTCGTCTAAAATTGTGAGCCATATGTTTGTGACTATCACTGCGCCGTCTATCACAAAGCGAAAAAAGTGGTCGAACTAAAGCATTCATATTCCTTTACGTACTACACGAATATGTGATAAAAAATGGATATTTCTCTTTGAAAAAACGCAGTTGATATCCGTTTGACCTATGGCATCGCCATCTAGCGGGCCAACCATAGCGCCATCTGGTTTCCCCCTTCAAGCTAGACGAGTTTCGTTCTTTGTAGTTTTTTCGTTTGACGCTTATTTCGTGAGATATTTGGCCCGGTCACGATCAATGGACCACGCTGTAGATGTAGGTATGAAAAGGTTTTTCAGAGACCGCAACCAGTCGCAAAATTTGCTGACACTCAAATTAATTAAAGAAACAACGTGCTTCGAGGTATGAATTCGGTGTACAGTGACAATATAAGACCGTTCAAAAAAAAGTACAGACAGATATTAAAGTTGTTTTGTCGAGTCTTGACATGTCCTGTGATCATTTTAGCAGGTTATTGTTCTCTGTCTCTGCAGGATGGCCGCAACGCATGCCAAGTCTCAAAAAAACAACTCTTAATATCTTTGTATACTTTTGTTAATGTTTTTGTATTGCCATTGCAGCCCGAATATGAGGTTAAATAATTTGAGTGTCAGCAAATTTTGTGACTCGTAGCGGCCTCCGAAAAACTTTGTCACGTATCTGAATCAGTCACGGTCGAATAATAATCAGTATGGCTTTAAACTGTTTGATATAAATCCTCAGCGAGTATAGCAAGTGGGTTTGTTGGTGCTCTTCGTGTGCGCGGCACAAGCTTTGCAGCTTCACGTTTTACGTTCATTACGTGCACGATACGTAATAAGTGTCCTTCGTCGGTGCCCTCACCCTTGTGTAACAAGCCCTGGCCTCCACGTCCCTTTATAGCGAGAGTTCGGCGTCGCCCTGCTGAGAGGTTGTTTCCGTCCGCACCGCGCCTCACTCTGACGCTGACTGCTCTTCTAAAGACCGCTCACCGTCCAGGATGGGGAACGTTTGGCCCGTGAACTGAAAAAGTTCACCTTCTCCTCGCTGAGTGTTTTCGGCAGCCGTCGCCTCGGCCGTAAAGGCAGAAACCGGAACACGAAAACAGCTGGCCGGCGTTTTTACGGCAGTCGCTGTGGGACGACTGAATGACTCGGACAGCGGTGCCCGTCAGCGCCGGCCTGCTTGCTGGGCCGCTGACAATTTTAATTTACACGTCAAGTTCCGTAGGACCAAATTGAGGAGCAAATCTCCAAGGTCAAGGTCGTGTCAGTACATGAACGTACAACATAAAAAGTAATAACAGATAAAAATAAATGTTCATGAACCTGAAAGAAAATCAGTCCATAAGTTTAAGCAAACGCTATCAGCAATACAATGAGAATCAGCTTAATTTTTCAAGGAACTCCTCGACAGAATAGAAGTAGTGACCCATGAGGAAACTCTTCAGTTTCGATTTGAAAGCGCGTGGATTACTGCTAAGAATTTTGAATTCGAGTGGCAGCTTATTGAAAATGGATGCAGCAGTATACTGCACACCTTTCTGCACAAGAGTTAAGGAAGTCCGATCCAAATGGAGGTCTGATTTCTGCCGAGTATTATCCGAGTGAAAGCTGCTTATTGTTGGAAATAAACTAATATTGGTAACAAGAAACGACAATAAGGAATATACATTTTGAGAGGCCAATGTCAAAATACCCAGACTCGTAAAAAGAGGTCGACAAGAGGTTCGTGAACTCACACCACTTATTGTCCGAACCGCGCGTTTCTGAGCCAAAAATATCCGTCTAGAATGGGAAGAGTTACCCCAAAACATAATACCATACGACATACGTGAATGAAAATAAGCAAAGCGGACTAATTTACGTGTCGAAGTATCACTCATTTTCGATACCGTTCGAATAGTGAAAATGGCAGTATTAAGTCTTTGAACAAGATTTTGAACGTGAGCTTTCCACGACAGCTTACTATCTATCTGAACACCTAGGAATTTGAACTGTTCAGTTTCACTAATCATATGCCCGTACATGAGATTAAAACGTCAGGTTTTGTTGAATTGTGTGTTAGAAACTGTAAAAACTGAGTCTTACTGTGATTTAACGTTAGTTTATTTTCTACAAGCCATGAACTGAGTTCATGCACTGCACTACTTGAAACCGAGTCAATGTTGCACACAACATCCTTTACTATCAAGCTAGTGTCATCAGCAAACAGAAATATTTTAGAGTTACCCATAATACTAGAGGGCATATCATTTATATAAATAAGGAACAGGAGCGGCCCCAACACTGATCCCTGGGGCACCCCCCACTTGACAATACCCCAGTCAGATCCCACATCACAGCCGTTATCAACATTGTGAATAATGACCTTTTGCTGCCTGTTGCTAAAGAAAGAGGTGAACCAACTGTGAGCTACTCGCGTATTCCGTAATGGTCCGACTTCTGAAGCAATATTTTGTGATCAACACAATCAAATGCCTTAGTTAAATAAAAAAAAAGCCTAGCGTTCGAAACCTTTTGTGTAACCCATCCAGTACCTCACAGATAAAAGAGAATATAGCATTTCCATTTGTCAAACGACTTCTAAAGCCAAACTGTACATTTGATAGCAAACCGTGTGATATAAAATGATCAATTATCCTTACATACACAGCCTTTTCAATAACTTTAGCAGACACTGATGGAATAGAAATAGGTCTAAAATTGTCTACATTATCCTTTTTTCCTTTTTTTATAAAGCTGCTTTACTACTGAGTACTTTAATCGGTCAGGAAACTGACCATTCCTAAAGGAAAAATTACAAATATGGCTAAATACAGGGCTAACATGTGCAGCACAGTACTTTAATATTCTACTAGACACTCCATCATAACCATGAGAGTCCTTAGTCTTCAGTGATTTAATTATTGACTCAATCTCCCTCTTGTCTGTATCACAGAGGAGTATTTCAGGCGTCAATCTCGGAAATCTCGGCCAGCTGCCTGAGAGGAAGTAGCAGGCTTTGTGTTTCCTCCCCATCAACAACTGAAAATGGTCACCAGGGCATGCGGTGCTGCCTTTAGAGTTAACGTGAGTGCGGCTCAGGCTAGTAATCGCCGTAATCTAATAGTTCTTAGGATCTCTGACTAATAATTCAGAAGTCCCAGAATTGATCGTAGAGGCTGCTATGTTTTTGAACAAAAATCGTATGATGCAGTCGCCGACTACTTCTGGTGGGGGTACTCACCCTCCTACTGCGATCAGACCCTATATAAACACGGCGGACGAACGCACGCAAGTTAACGCCGATGTCTTTCCGATTTGCATCCACGACTGTACTCCGCAAGCCACCTTACGGCTCGTGGAGGACGATACTTCTTGTACCACTCTCTTTTATCCTCTTCCGTGTTTCATTCGTAAATGGTGCGTTGAGAAAACAACCCTCCGTATGAGCTTTACTTTCCTTGCTTTTGTCGTCACCATTTTACGAGACTTACGTGAGAGGAAGTCACACTCGTACGTTGTCCGACTCTTTGTGGAAAACATGCTCTCTAAATTTCAACAGTAAGCTCGATGTAATGCACGCTGTCTCCCTAGAAGCGTCTGCCACCGCAGTTTGTTGAGCATATGCGTAACTACTGCGCCGAGTAAACTGTCCCGTGACGGAAACATGACACTCTTCGTTTGAGCCGGCCGTTGTAGCCGAGCGGTTCTAGACGCTTCAGTCCGGAACCGCGCTGCTGCTACGGTCGCAGGTTCGAATCCTGCCTCGGGCACGGATGTGTGTGATGTCCTTAGTTAGGTTTAAGTAATTGTAAGTTTAAGAGACTGATGACCTCAGAAGTTAAGTCCCATAGTGCTCAGAGCTATTTGAATTTTTGAAATTAATGGATACGATACTCTCTTAACAGGTAGATGCGACAAGGTAGAGCTGCACACTGGCAGCGATCAGAAACATCGTCGGAATGCAACATGGGGTTGTTTCCCTGCATAACGTTGTATGAGGAATTCTTTATTTCTCTGTGACAAGTTCGTCTGCCGCCGCAGGATTGGACCTGGAATGTCTCCAGCTGCTTCAGATCGCTACACCTCTCCTTCTTCATTGTAGTTCCTTACCTTTTGGCGGTTACTTTCTTTCCCTCTGCTTTTTGCCTGGGACTCTGCCTCAGATGAAGATGCAAACATCAACTTGACGATGTCTCCATTTATTCCTTTGGAAAAGCTTTAGACTTGGATTATTAAAGGAAAAAAAGGGACTGATGATCTCAGTGTTTACTCCCCTTCAGCCTCCCAAAACATTCATTCATTCATTCATTCATTCATTCTGTGAAGTGTTGGACGCTCTCACTCTCCTGAAGTCCTAGTTCGTGTAGCCGACGAAGCAAGAACATTAGAGAATATCTACCACGCGGTCGGGAGGCATCAGTTTATCACAGCTACAGCAAGTGTACAAACACTGCTATTTACGAAAGAGCGACGAAGAAAATTTCTTATCATAGACGTAAATAAAAATGGCACGCCACACTAAAGACAAACTGTGTCCCTAGTAACAGGGTGACACATATGTACCATACGCCGCTGTGTCTTGGGAGATAGCCCATTTCGACATTAACCCTTCGACCGACTGGTTGCCTTCTTGAAATCCATTAGTTTATTAGAATCCTCGCTATAAAGTTTTAACTGTGCAGCTACCTGTACATTCTGTGATGATGGAAGCGAGCTCAACACTCTGAATTCCAAAGAAATGCGAATGAATTCGAGTTTGTGTATATGCTGATTCGAATTTTCGTTAATACTCTGTCGTTCTAATGATTTAAAGCTACAGATTCATTTTGAACATACCACGAACGTCACTGATGCCCGTATTGTGGTATATGTTACATTCCTGAGAGGCGAGATGTCAGGGCTTGACTTAGCTTAGGCTCTTCTCGAGCCTTTGTAGATTTTACATTTTCATATGCTCGAATTTTTCTCAACTTTGTTATTTTCCTGAAACTTGTTAAAGATATCTCTCCAGAACATTGTATTCGCTATTTCGGAGGCTCAATAAGGTACCCAGCGACTGCATGCGAAGCGGCTGTTCCCCGAGACGCGTATCTGGCGCAGACAGACCAGCAACACGCTGTCGTAACGGCAGCCGCTGCTCAGGTAGCACCGATGGTGGAACGCTCACTTCTGACGCAACAACAGCTCGTTTTACTTTCGTAGGCGCCGGCTTGCCTCTACCAGCAAGTTTGTACCCGTAGCCAGGACCTTACAGGAAGTACTAGAGTGACAACAGTTGCAAACACAGAATACGTCTGGATCAGGGAGCAAACAAATACACAAGAGGATGTGTAAATAGTGTTCAGAGGTTAAGTACAGGGTGATACAAAAAGTATACCACAACTTTAGGAATTTAAAACTCTGCAACGACAAAAGGCAGAGCTAAGCACTATCTGTCGGCGAATTAAGGGAGCTATAAAGTTTCATTTAGTTGTACATTTGTTCGCTTGAGGCGCTGTTGACTAAGCGTCAGCGTCAGTTGATGCTAAGATGGCGACCTCTCAACAGAAAGCTTTTTGTGTTATTGAGTACGGCAGAAGTGAATCGACGACAGTTGTTCAGCGTGCATTTCGAACGAAGTATGAAACCTCCTGATAGGTGGTGTATTAAACGTTGGTATAAACAGTTTACAGAGAATGGGTGTTTGTGCAAAGGGAAAAGTTCTGGACGGCCTAGAACGAGTGATGAAAATGTAGCACGCATCCAGCAAGCATTTGTTCGCAGCCCAGGAAAATCGACTCGCAGAGCTAGCAGAGAGCTGCAAATTCCACAATCAACTGTATGGAGAGTCCTACGAAAAAGGTTAGTTATGAAACCTGAAAGTCAACTACCCGAGGCGATGGATCGGCCGCCAGGCAGCCCGTGACAGAGCACTTCATCACTGGCCTCCAAGAAGCCCTGATCTTACCCCCTGCGATTTTTTCTTATGGGGGTATGTTAAGGATATGGTGTTTCGGCCACCTCTCCCAGACACCATTGATGATTTGAAACGAGAAATAACAGCAGCTATCCAAACTGTTACGCCTGATATGCTACAGAGAGTGTGGAACGAGTTGGAGTATCGGGTTGATATTGCTCGAGTGTCTGGAGGGGGCCATATTGAACATCTCTGAACTTGTTTTTGAGTGAAAAAAAAACCTTTTTAAATACTCTTTGTAATGATGTATAACAGAAGGTTATATTATGTTTCTTTCATTAAATACGTATTTTTAAAGTTGTGGTATTCTTTTTGAATCACCCTGTATTATTAAAAAATTGTATTTCCTGAGCAGTACGTCAGAAGGTTTGCAGAACAACGTAAATCTTAAGAGAAATGCAGTACAACAATTTGTAACGGAACGAACCTTCCAAAGACCGCCACGTGGCGAGAACCCACAAACAGAGAGAGGGTCAAGTAGGAAAAACACGCAATCGATAAAACGACAGATTCAGGACCCTTTTGGTGTGTATGTAATTTTCCTATCAAATTTATTTCAAGTTCCTTAAAAATTCAGTCGCATTTTGAAGCACTAACAAAATTTCGAGAGATATGGAACTTCATCGTAGTGATTCCCGACATACTGGAGAACATAAATCTGGAAACAGATTTCTACTGCTGTGTGTTTGAGAAGAGTTAATATTTTACTCAAAATGGCGGCAGCATTTAAAAACTACTCAAATTCTGAATTGTCGATCTTCTTCCTCGTTGGAGACATCGGGACGCAGTGAGAACTGCCTTTCCGACGATTAAAACTGAGCCAGAGTGGGAGACCTGTGACGGCTGAAAGACGTGGTCAGCCGCCAGGTCTCAGCAGGGGAGGCTCTGCTTCTGCCTTCCCGCGTAGTTCGCAGAAGCTCAATTTTTTTGAAGCTGGGAGCTGACAGGAGTGTGCCGCCAGTGAAGCCATTGCTGCATCCTGCCTTTTCAGTTTGGGTTTCGACCTGTAGCAGCAGCTGGAACCTCGCCACAGTGGCGGGCGGGTGTCGTTGCAGGCATTTTCCGCCTTGCAGTTAGCAACAGATCAGCTGTTCGTCATCTTCCGCAGAATACAGCAATGTCGCTTAGGTACGCTCGCCATTTCGTTCGCTAGTCAAGCGTAAGTATCTCGCGCGACGCCCGCAAACCAATCGTCATCATCTTACCATACATGTGGTAAGACTCCCCCTTCGTCACCTTGTTCTGTCCTCTTGGTTCAGTCTTCTTTCTCCGGTTTGATCTTAGATCTGTGTACCTCGCTATGATTTCAGTGCATGTGCTGTGTGTCGTTAGTTATCGCGCAACGTCAGTAAAAGCTGCTCTCTGCTAAACATTTGCTTAATTCTAATTTCAAAATTAAGCGAAAATTTTGTCACTCCTTATGTATTTCTTATTACAGTTGTGATATCCTCTCACCTTTCCCAGTATTCAATCGATGGGCAGTCCCTGCAAGTAGAAAAGTTGCCAAAGCATTACACGGTCGAATACTGAATAGGTAATTCATTTAAAACCCGGTGGCCTCTTAAAATTCACCGCTGTCGCACACTGGGGCAATGTCCGCCTGGATTTGCAAGAGCTGTGGAAGGCAGCTGGGTGAAGTGCCCACAACTGCCCGAAACAAATAATTATAAAATATCTGTAACATAGGTCTACATAAAGAGCACAAAATCGGAATCTCTCTTCGAAAATGGGAAGTCACGTATTCTGCATGATTAAGATCTCGAGCTCTTGCTGGTCAGTCCTTGAGAAACTAATCCACCATAGTAACTAGATGTCGACCGACAATGCAGTTAGAAAGAGATTGTGTCACCTAGTGCTTGTAATATGTAACTCATTCCTCTACCTCTTGGCGTAACTAGCATTCCTCCTCAGACCAATGAAGCTTTGAATTCCGTATCACTATCCGGTATGTCGGCTTCCGGTGCAAGACTCCACCAGCGCCAATCTCCACCCCCCCCCTCCTCCTCCTCGCCTCTCTCTCTCTCTCTTTCTCTCTCTCTCTCTCTCTCTCTCTCTCTCTCTCTCTCTCTCTCTCTCTCTCCTCCCCCCCCCACCTCCCCCCCGCCACACACACACACACACACACACACACACACACACACACACACACACACACACTCACTCACATGTGACTGTAGCGGTTACCACTTTCTCTCCACATAGATGTTCAACGAAAAGTAGTTTGAAATGTGTAGCGACATTCATCAATCAGAAACCTCCATTTATTCATGGTCCACTGTCGAAGCTCCTGTCCCTGCTATAAATCGGCCCGTCTCAATGCTTTTGTGTGTAGGACAGACACGGCGTAAGCCTGGCTCAGGACGCACCGTTTGTTGGCAAGATTCAACTCCTCCGCAAGCTGTTAGTTATGTCGACAATAGTCTGCAAATAGCGTTGGATTTCTTCGTGCTCCTGTCAAGATCAGATGTAGTCCTTGTTCTGTAGTGGTCGCCTGCCATATAGTGTGCTGACCTATCACAAAGGCCACCATAGTCTTGGGTAGAGTCCTAATGGTAATTTCACCGATACAGATTCTGTGATCTGCTTTTCATCCGGTTCAAGGCGTCATACGGGCTCCAGGTGGCCACTTCGCGGCGTTGCCTTGCCAAATTCGAGAGGAGGCTTGTACTTGCTCTCAATGAAAGTGGACTTACAGCTGAGACACCATAAATCTACGCACGGCTTTTCATTAAGTTTGAACAGCTTGCCTGATCGAAGTAGGGGTACTCCTTTCACATGCAAACAACACAATAGACTCCGGAATTAGATTTTCACTGTGCAGTGGAGTGTGCGCTGATATGAAACTTCCTGGCAGATTAAAACTATGATCCGGACCGATACTCGTACTCGGGACCTTTGCCTTTCGCGGGCAAGTTTTCTGCTAAGGTAGGAGACGAGGTACTGGCGGAAGTAAAGCTGTCAGGACGGGTCGTGAGTCGTGCTTGGGTAGATCAGTTGGTAGAGCACTTGCCCGCGAAGGGCAAAGGTCGTGAGTTCGAGTTTCGGTCTGGCACACAGTTTTAATCTGCCAGGAAGTTTCAAGACAATAGATTGTCTTATGTAAGACTCCGTTTCATAGTTTTATTATTATCCTGTTATACCAGAGCCATACCTATATAACACCACAGAGGACGAGGTTGTCTATGCCCAAGGCGTATCCAAAAGCACCATGGTAAAAACCGGCTATTTACGTACACGGTAATGGAAACAGACATGCCGAGCACTACTTCCTGCAGGGAGAGCTCGAGCCAAAACCTCATTGGCTGGAGACAGCTATTTAGGGGCTAGAACCAGGCCCGAAGTTCAGTTCACGCCGGATGTCGACCTCGTGTACTGCGACCGTTGATGATTGCGTCTTCGTCTCGCAATTGGACTGTTACTATTGTCTCAGTGTGTTACCACGAACCTTTGTGGAAAATTAGAAGTGAACTTTTGTTTGCCTCAATCAGGAGACTTTTTTTCGTTATTGTTACCTTTCGGATGTATGTTCAGTCATCAACGTTATGAACTTACATCAATAAAAGTTGTGTTTGTGAAAAATTGCGAATTGTCAGTCACAACACATCCAAACGTGTTTCAGTACTTTAATCGCTATTTTTTGTGAGATTTTTTTACTTCCTTTCTGCAATACAGTTGTTACGTGTTATAACCTAGCGTTGATTATATAAATTTGTGGTGTAAAAGTATTCACATTTACAAAGAAGACAAAAATTCAAATATCCCACAGAAGTAGATAACATGTGACGCAAATTTTTCGGATGTAACAAAAATATAAAACGGAGTCTTGTATAAGGCGGAATTCCTCTCCCGTTTTTTTTAGCAAACACGGAAAATAAGAACAATATCCAAATGACAATTATATGACAATACTGCATATGCTTATGGGGACATCTTGGCAGTTACAGTGATGTCCATACATTTTACCTCCATTTTCCACATTTTTCGACAATTTATAATTTCTGAACACTGTATCATTTTTGACCCACATACCTTCTGACTTGGTGTGCCTTACCCAGTTAGCCGCCGAGCCACGCGTATGTACTGTCAAAACAGAATACTATCTTGTAACATCGTAAAATGTTGCTGCTGTAGGTTCCAGTCAAAAAAACTAATGGGCGCGCTTGATCGATGACGATGGACGTTTTGAGCGAAACCGATTATGCTGAGTGAAATCCTCAGTAGGTCGCCTAATCAAGAGACCATCCTGTCACTTGTTCAGAAGGCGAGCTGGTTGACGATGGACACCAGTCTGTGTTGATACCGACGGACCGAAGCGAGCACTCTTGCGCTTCTCTTCCGGAAGCGTTTGCAGCTGACCGCACGGAAGCCGCAGCCGCCGTCCGCATTCCACAGGCCAGCGAAAGCCGCTCCCATAGATGGAGGGGGGGGGGGGGGGGGGCGTGGACTAAGCTGCAGTACGTCGTACCTGCTGCACCTCTTGGTGGCGTCTGGTTACCGGTCCCGGAATAATGCTGGCGGAAGGGGTCGGGACTGCGGTATTATGCAATAGCTGCGATGAAGTCTTCAGTTTTACAAATACCCACATGTTTCACTGTGATTTTTTTTCTTTTTTTCGGGGAACGCGTTTGAACCTACCTATACTGACGAGAATCCTCGCGTTACACGTTCTGCCTCATTCCAAACGAGATTCAGTGTTAACGTATGGACAGATATCCTGGGTCGTACACTGTTTGACCCGTTCAGACTGGAGGACAAAATAGGGGACAGGGGAGCGGGAGACGGCCGCTGTGGACGAGCGGTTCTAGGTGCTACAGTCTGGAATCGCGCTGCTGCTACGGTCGCAGCTTCGAATCCTACCTCGGGCATGGATGTGTATGATGTCCTTGGGTTAGTTAGGGGTACTGATGACCTCAGATATTAAGTCCCTTAGTGCTCAGAGCCATTTGAACAAGTTTTGGGGACATTAATACCTGTCATTGTTCTTGGTTTGTCTCAGTCCTGTCGGAGCAGATGCTCGCACGAATACAATCTCCCCCCCCCCCCCCCCCCCGTATCGCACGAATACAAACTACTTTAGCATGCAGCCTGATCTCTCGCTGGGAGTTACGAAATCCGTGTTGACGTATCGCTATTTCCTTCGTGTGAATCTTTGCAACGAGCTCTTCTTTGCTTATTATCTTGGATCTGTACACTTTCACTTTGAGGAAACTCCAGAGAAAGAAATCCAGTGGCGTCAGATCTAGGGACTGCTCTGGCGATGGAGCGGGACCGCCCTTTCCAGTCGATGTAGCGGGAAAATAATGGTCGTCCAAACGCTGCCATTGTCGTACTCTTAGTCGGAAATGTGCTGGAACACCATCTAGTTGATACTATAGGTGTGGTATTGTTCGTAGGGGCACATCATCCGCTGTTATTGCAAGAAATGCAGGTAGTCTGCATCCCCCTCTCCAAAAATGGTTCAAATGGCTCTGAGCACTATGGGACTCAACGTCTGAGGTCATCAGTCCCCTATAACTCAGAACTACTTAAACCTAACTAACCTAAGGACGTCACACACATCCATGCCCGAGACAGGATTCGAACCTACGACCGTAGCAGCAGCGCGGTTCTATGCTGGAGCGCCCAGAACCGCTCGGCCACAAAGGCCGTCTCCCCCTGCCCCCTCCCCAATTTTGTCCTGCAGTCTGAACGGGCCAAACAGTGTATGACCAAGGATATCTGTCCATACGTTAACACTGAATCTCTTTTGGAATGAGGCAGAACGAGTAACGCGAGGATTCTCGTCAGCATAGATGTGTATGCTGAGTCGTAAAACCATCTCTTGTGAACCCTAAGTCGTCAGTCCATAAGATGCCGTTCACGAAATCTTTTTGCTCGCTAAGCCGTCTGTAATAGCTACTGGCAGTGCGCGAGACGATGTCCATTTACTTGTGGCTTTAATTCTTGCCCAGGGTTCAGTTGGTACGTATGAAGAGATCCTGTCGACGAATTGCTGGCCAGACGGATGAGTGAGGGAGTCCAACAGGTCGGTCAGAACGCCTTGTGCTGATAGATGGACGTGTCTTTGCAATATCAAGAACTACTTCTTCACGATCTGAAGCATTTCCTGGTCGACGAACATGAGGCGTAGGTTGTAGCCTTTTGGAAATTTGTGGTAAGTTCCTATGAGACCAAACTGATGAGGTCTAACTTACTTTTAGGATAACACACACACACACACACACACACACACACACACACACACACACACACACACACACACACCAATGCCCAAGGGTGCAGTCGAACTCCGACGGGGGAAGCCACGCGAACCGTGGCAAGGAGCCCAAGACCGCGTGGTTATCCCGCACGGTCTTTCCTGTATCTCCCAAGCGCTGGTGAAGTGCTTCAAATACCCCTCTCCATGGTTGGCATCGTTGCGGAAACGTGTCTGGTTTTCTCTTCCAGCCGCGGTTCCATTATCATTACAGAAAATGTAAACAAAGTGCATGTCCCGATATTCCTCGTTAGTAGGCGTTGTGGATGTTCATACACCTGCAACCTTTGCAACTGATCGCTCCAACAGCCTTGTCCACGAGCACACAAGGCTAAACAACAGAAAGACAATAACAGTAACACTGAATGCTGTGCGTAGCTGCAGAACCGAACACAAACGGCAGCTGGAGAAACTCAAACAATGGCTACTAACGGGTGACGTTCAGTGCAAAAACGCCGTGTCCCAGACAAACCTAGAGTACAGGGACGAATACGGAAAACTGGTATTCGTATCAGCAGTGGTGAGCGGAAAGAATAGGTATGCGGACTGGCTCGCGACGTGGCGGAGTGGTGTAATGCTGGGAAGCAAGTGGCCGGGCGGCAGCGGCCTTGCGGGAGGCGGGGGCGGCAGCGGCAGCCTTGCAGCCAGGCGGCTTTGTTTACGCGGGGGACGAGGCCGGAGCCCCTAGGTCACTGGCGGCAGCGGCGCCGCTCCACAGCACACTCCTTGTGGCAATCCCGTGTCTGCCGTCACAGCACGAGCACTTGGAGGCGACGCGTGTTGTCCTGTACTCCGAGGTCCGACAAGTCGTCAACACTGACTACCGAATGCCTGTGTGCGCCACGTTGACCAACATCCACCTGTTTCTCCAAATCAGTGCTTCATACACCTAATTATTATGGTTGTGGTGAGGAAATTTAAGAACTACTGTGTTCTGTATCTGATGAAAGAGAGAGACCGACGTCAGCATCCGCAGCTCCTGGTCTAGTGGCTAGCACTGCTACCTCTGCATCACGGGGTTCCGCGTTCGATTCCCAGCCACGTTGGGGGGTTTTCTCCGTCCGGGGACTGGGTGCCTGAGCTGTCCTCATTTCATCATCATCATTCGGGAAGTGGCGAGATTAGAACTGGAAAGATTTGGAACTTGTGCGGGCCGGCCGGTGTGGCCGTGCGGTTCTAGGCGCTTCAGTCTGGAACCGCGAGACCGCTACGGTCGCAGGTTCGAATCCTGCCTCGAGCATGGATGTGTGTGATGTCCTTAGGTTAGTTAGGTTTAAGTAGTTCTGAGTTCTAGGGGACTGATGACCACAGATGTTAAGTGATGATGATGTGATGATGATGTTTGGTTTGTGGGGCGCTCAACTGCGTGGTTATCAGCGCCCATACAATTACCCAGTCTTTGCTCAGACCAATTTCGCCACTTTCCTGGATGAAGCTGAAATGATGAGGACAACACAAACACCCAGTCATCTCGAGGCAGGTGAAAATCTCTGACCCCGCCGGGAATCGAACCCGGGACCCCGTGCTCGGGAAGCGAGAACGCTACCGCGAGACCATGAGCGGCGGACAGATGTTAAGTCCCATTTGAACCAACTTGTGTGGACGCTGATGACAGCGATGTTGAGCGCCCCACAAAACATCATCATCATCATCATCATCATCCGACGTCTGCTACATGAGGGCATTGAAATAATTCAACGGCCACAAGCGCAAACTTATGCTAGACCGCAACTCTAACCTTGATTTCCCGTAACGCCAGCAGTCGTGTTAAATATTCTGCTATCCGAGCACGCTTCCCGTCCAAACATAATGCCCAATTTGCCGCACACTGCTTCCATAGCGCCCTCCGTATCCACCATACTCTGCATGCGTACTTTTTCCGCTTCTCAGTGTGCACGCACCACAGTACTTTGCCTCAGAGGTATAGCACCCATCACATCACAATAATCGGAACCAAAGGTCTCAATAATTTTTATTAAATGTCATCTTATAAATAGTATGAGCTGCACTTGAAACGTTTGTTTGCCAAGCTGTTATTCTGATGTAGAATCCATCATCAGTGGTGTATTATGTATCGCTATAGCAATGGCATGTGTGTTACTTAATACGGCAGGATATGAAATCCCTCCCACTTTGAACCACGGAAGTCGTCATGTGCGTTATAGCTGTTAAATCTTAGACAGTGACAATTTTTTTATCACGTCTGACGCGACTGTCAGATGGTGGAAACATGGAGTATAACATGCCATTGATGATGGGTTATACACCCAAGTACCGGTTTGGCAAATAAACATTTCACGTGCAGCTCATGCTGTTTAGAAGATGTTCTTTAATAAAGATCTTAAGACTGCGGAGCACCAGGCATTCAAGATTTTTATCTCACTGATCTGATATAAAAACTGTTTCTTTAATTGCTGTTGTCCGCCTCTGGACTGACTCATCCTGTTCTCCACGCTTAATACAATCTCCTGCTGCATTTAAGGGAAATCTGAAGCACTACCGTTTCTCAACTTCATAACTTTTCCCTCAAAAACTCACATATTGATAGCAATTTTGTCTGTTAAACTTATTTCTCTTTTCGTTTTTCAGTCGGTCACGCCATTTCTCTTCCCTCTACATTACTTGTGTGCTGTCACATTCTTCTGACACCTCTTTTCGGTGATGAGGCACTGCGCCTGCAGTCGGGCGGACAACAGTTAGTTTTCCGTAAACCAACGCTAAACAAAGCTCGGCTTTCTGTCCCGGACGGGCCAATCGGGACCGACCGACCACCGACCGACCGCCGTGTCTTCCTATGTTAATGGTGTCGTTTGGAAACGGTGTGAAGGGGCATGGGGTCAGCACACCCCTGGTCCGGCTTTCTAATGCGTGGAGCCGCTTTTTCTCGTTCAAGCACATCACGAGCGCACCCCGCACCAGTTCCCCCAGCAAGGAAAATTTTCTCGCAGTACCAGGAATAGAACTCAGGTCCTCCTCATAGCAAACAGACACGCTGACCAGCGAGCTAGGTTGTCCGATGTTTCCCTAAACCGTTTAAGGCAAATGCTGGGATAGTTCCTTGGCGAAGTACACGGCCGCTTCCATTCTCCATCCCTCCCCAGTTCGAACTTCTGGTCTGTCTGTGATGACCTCGCCGTCAACAGGACGTTAAACCCTAATATTAATAAGACTATAAAACAGCCGACCAGTTGCAATGGATAAAGAAATCTTTACCTAGGTTTCAACAGATTTAAATCTGTCTTCTTCAGAAGGCGGCAATTTTACATTAGTATGGACTGATGTATCATCGTCGTTTTTACAAATATCTGCATAGATCCATTTGTCCAAATTACAATATAGCCCTGAAAATAGGGTTTGTCATGTAAATGTAAATTAGTACATGGATGTTGCAGAGCTATATTTTAATTTAGACAAATGGATCTATGCAGATATTTGTAAAAACAACGATGATACATCAGTCCATACTAATGTAAAATTGCCGCCTTCTGAAGAAGACAGATTTAAATCTGTTGAAACCTAGGTAAAGATTTATTTATCCATTGCAACTGGTCGGCTGTTTTATAGTATTATTACGCGGAACCGTTGCTGTTGCGCAGCTATGTTTAAAACCCTAATATTAATTTAAAAAATTTTTGGAACAGGAAAAACAGCAATCTTTATACTATTGTAATTTATTGCAATACAAACAATCATGATCGCATTTAAGTTGATGATTTTCAGTTTTAGGTGACCACTTTCGATCTTCTGAGAGGTCGTCTTCAGATCTTAAATTCCTTCCTATAAGACCTGATGATGATCGCTTAGATGCTGGACACCAGTCATCTGAAAATAAAAATAACTTAAATGTGATCACGACTGTGTGTATTGACACGAGTCCCAATATTATTTCTTCTGTCAAGTCGTCTGCTGCCAAAGCCCACAGTCCAAATCCAGTTGCCTTTATCTTCATTATCTAGTGTAAACTGTCTATATTTTACTGCTTTAGGACGTAGACTGCAAGTACTACTCTGAGATGAAGGAGCTAGCGCTGAAGAGGACGAGTGACGAGCCGCATCGAACCAGTCGGGAGACTGATCGCTTAAAGATTTTCATTCGTCGCTTCAGTCTGCATATATACACCGTAGATCTTTGAGACTTCTTGAGGCCCCTGAAACCATATCTATCATTTGATCCGTACAATCTCTCCTTACACCCTGCTGGACTTGTACTTATGATTACGAAACGTGTACTCCGTGTACCATGTAGTTTCGCAAGCAGCTTGGCTTGTTTTCATCACGCTGATCGAGACCCACTGAATAATCGGCGGTTTCATGGCGCCATTTAGAGCAGAGTGCTCCACCGTTTGCATCGCGGCGGGAATCCGCTATCCACACGCCACAGGACGGGGGCGCTGGGAACAAAGGCGGCGGGAGCAGAACTCTGTGACGGCGGGCGAGCGGCGGCCACGGCTGAGCAGGTGCGTGGGAGGGGTTGGGGGGGGGGGGGGGGGCAGCACGGCGTCACGCGCTCGTTGGCACGCCCCCGGCAGATTAACGGAGCTTTGCGCGCCAGCCGCAAGAGGAGCCCCCGCTTTTGGAAAAGGGCCGGGGGAGATACGGCCCTCGTCCAAGCCCCGATCTCTGTTTCATTTCGGAAAGGGGGAAGTAACACCACTTACTGACGACCGATCGACAAACATCTCTTCTGGTGCATCATCGACAGGGGACATACAGGGTGTTTCAAAAATGACCGGTATATTTGAAACGGCAATAAAAACTAAACGAGCAGCGATACAAATACACCGTTTGTTGCAATATGCTTGAGACAACAGTACATTTTCAGGCGGACAAACTTTCGAAATTACAGTAGTTACAATTTTCAACAACAGATGGCGCTGCGGTCTGGGAAACTCTATAGTACGATATTTTCCACATATCCACCATGCGTAGCAATAATATGGCGTAGACTCTGAATGAAATTACCCGAAACCTTTGACAACGTGTCTGGCGGAATGGCTTCACATGCAGATGAGATGTACTGCTTCAGCTGTTCACTTGTTTCTGGATTCTGGCGGTACACCTGGTCTTTCAAGTGTCCCCACAGAAAGAAGTCACAGGGGTTCGTGTCTGGCGAATAGGGAGGCCAATCCACGCCGCCTCCTGTATGTTTCGGATAGCCCAAAGCAATCACACGATCATCGAAATATTCATTCAGGAAATTAAAGACGTCGGCCGTGCGATGTGGCCGGGCACCATCTTGCATAAACCACGAGGTGTTCGCAGTGTCGTCTAAGGCAGTTTGTACCGCCACAAATTCACGAAGAATGTCCAGCTAGCGTGATGCAGTAATCGTTTCGGATCTGAAAAACGGGCCAATGATTCCTTTGGAAGAAATGGCGGCCCACACCAGTACTTTTTGAGGATGCAGGGACGATGGGACTGCAACGTGGGGCTTTTCGGTTCCCCATATGCGCAAGTTCTGTTTATTGACGAAGCCGTCCAGGTAAAAATAAGCTTCGTCAGTAAACCAAATGCTGCCCACATGCATATCGCCGTCATCAATCCTGTCCACTATATCGTTAGCGAATGTCTCTCGTGCAGCAATGGTAGCGGCGCTGAGGGGTTTCCGCGTTTGAATTTTGTACGGATACAGGTGTAAACTCTGGCGCACGAGACGATACGTGGACGTTGGCGTCATTTGGACCGCAGCTGCAACACGGCGAACGAAAACCCGAGGCCGCTGTCGGATCACCTGCTGCACTAGCTGCGCGTTGCCCTCTGTGGTTGCCGTACGCGGTCGCCCTACCTTTCCGGCACGTTCGTCCGTCACGTTCCCAGTCCGTTGAAATTTTTCAAACAGATCCTTCATTGTATCGCTTTTCGGTCCTTTCGTTACATTAAACCTCCGTTGAAAACTTCGTCTTGTTGCAACAACACTGTGTTCTAGGCGGTGGAATTCCAACACCAGAAAAATCCTCTGTTCTAAGGAATAAACCATGTTGTCTACAGCACACTTGCACGTTGTGAACAGCACACGCTTACAGCAGAAAGACGACGTACAGAATGGCGCACCCACA
Source organism: Schistocerca cancellata (assembly GCF_023864275.1). Taxonomy (NCBI): domain Eukaryota; kingdom Metazoa; phylum Arthropoda; class Insecta; order Orthoptera; family Acrididae; genus Schistocerca; species Schistocerca cancellata. The sequence continues at coordinate 15,458,511 of NC_064634.1, forward strand.
GACTGCGTTGTCTTCTATATCTTTCACATCACTTTCACCGCCATCTGTTGTTGAAAATTGTAACTACTGTAATTTCGAAAGTTTGTCCGCCTGAAAATGTACTGTTGTCCCAAGCATATTGCAACAAACGGTGTATTTCTATCGCTGCTCGTTTAGTTTTTATTGCCGTTTCAAACATACCGGTCATTTTTTAAACACCCTGTAGGTTGGTTAACTAATAGTCAGTGTCAATAAAATTCACCAACAGCCATGTAACTTAAGATGTTATTTTATTTCGAAGGTTACCACTTTCAGTATTTCACTGTGCCATCAAGTCTTCGAATGAAGCAATACTGTAACGATTGAATTCACGACATCGAGAGATTTATCGCTCCATATGACATTTTCGTTTATTTGGAAAGATGCATGTGGGGCCTGAATGTGGCATACTGAAATTCTGAAACGACTGTTGCGGAAATCAATGACATTGACAGTTGGTCGACAAAGAGGTCAAGTCGCACCACATGATCGTCTTGCCAAAGGATATTAAAGAATTCTGGCCTGTACGGTTCATTCGCCTTCGTGATTTAGAAGACCCGCAGAAAACTTAAATCTAGATATGAGGACAGGTAACTGGATTCCGATTGAGTGCCCAGTGTGTTAACCATTCCGCCACATATACTGCCTTACAAAAAATGTGAAGTACCCAAAAGGGGGAGGGTGGGGGAGGCAACGGAATGAAACTTCACGGTTGGAGAGAGTGCTTCATGTTACTGCAGTGATAACAAAATCGAGTCAAAGTAACAAAGAACTTGACAGCATATGCTCACTTACCAGTATGAACCTGCACCTCATCTAGTCCGGATGTATTCACTGATTCGGTTCAGAAGGCAAGCTAGCCCACAACTACTGCAACTGAGCCTTGGTATCCTGGATACTGCCACTGAAACGGAGTTGACGTTCGAAGAGGTCGCACACGAGTTCTGCTGCGGCCACGTGGGGCTCTTGCTGGCCGCAGGAGCGCCTCAGTACCACGCAGACAGTTCGTACGGACACGTGCCACGTGCGGGAGAGCTTTGTCCTGTTCAAAAATGCCACGCGGTACTATCGCATGAGAAACGACACATGAGGACACAAAGATGTCCGTGATGTACTGTCGCGGCGTCGGATTTTTCTCAAACACTACCACCCGTGACGTAAAGTCTTATCCGGTGGATCTCCACACCACGGCGTCAGGACCAATACCGCTGTGCCTTTCCAAAACACTGGAACAATTGCACTGTTTCGCAGGTCGCTGCCACAGCCGCAGGCGATGGTCACCCGCGATACTGCAGAACTGCGATTGATCGCCGGACGCGGCGCGCCGCCGTTCGTCAGCAGTGCATGTCTCCCGGTCACGGCACCAGCCTACATGCAGCCGTGTGTGCTGCGGTGTTGACGGCAGCCCACACGTGGGACAGTAGTTCCCTAGCACGGCTGCTGCTGGTCTCCCAACGACGGCGCGGGATCACACAGCGTGCTGCAGGCAGGCCGTCACATGTTTATGGACGACAAGTGCAGACGTGAAGAGGCTGCTGCAGTGCCCTCGGTGCACAACACAGCCATCCTCCCTTCTGGTGGACAGATGTGGTCGATTGCAGCCCTGAAGTTCCCGAGCACTCCGACATCGGACCAGTGTCACACACAGTTTCTGTATGTCCCTGCTTGTGATTGGCGCCCTGGGGGACTTCGGTCGTTCAGTTACGTAAGAAAATGAAACAACTACAGACGTCCTTATGATGCCATTTATTGTACGGCTACCAATTTCGGTGTTTCAATGCACATCTTCAGGTATTAGCTGACGCCGATATAGTTAACACCATCCTTACACACGCCGGCCGCGGTGGTGTAGCGGTTCTACGCGCTCAGTCCGGAGCCGCGCGACTGCTACGGTCGCAGGTTCGAATCCTGCCTCGGGCATGGATGTGCGTGATGTCCCCAGGTTAGTTAGGTTTAAGTAGTTCTAAGTTCTAGGGGACTGATGACCATAGATGTTAAGTCCCATAGTGCTCAGAGCCATTTGAGCCTTACACACGATGTGTCAGAGGCCAGATTATCTGTAACCGCAATGTTGTCTCTCCAACCGTCACCTGTCAACTCAAGCTGCAGTTGCAGGTAACCTGCGAAAACCAGTTATAGATGTTGGCCTCTGATACACACTCTATACGGACGGTGTTAACCGTCTCGGCGTCAGCTAAGGCTTGAAGATGGTCACTGAAGCACTGAAACTGCCAGCCATACCACAAATGAAATCTTAAGAACGACTGTAGATGTTTCATTTTCTCACACTGTCACATCTAGTTGCCCCACAAACCTGGATATTGCACGACTCGACCAGCCCGCCAAACGGGGACACGCAACCCGGCCCCTTTCAAAATCTGTCACATGCTGATAATGTCATCTCACACGAGTTCGCAGCATTTCTGTCCCCTTCGCAGTGGTCGCTCAACATCTGACACTGTTCATGATCGTTGTATATCCTAGCAGGCCTGGCTGCAACACTAAACACTCATAACACTAATGCACTTTGGTAGCTGCTCTGTCTGACACAGGGAATTAACTCTGTGTATTTGCATACCCGCGGTTGGTCTGTAGCGTTGGAATTTACACTGACATCCGAACATATATTTTGGGTGCTTCATTTTTTTTGTCAGGCACTGTACTTGAGTCTGTTGTTCCGGGCAGACTACATTTACATCTACATAAATACTCCGCAACTTACTGTACTGTCCAAGATGGTGGGTACATCGTACCAACATTATCAATTTTCTTTTCTATTCTATTCGAGCACTGAACGTGCTAAAAATTGTTTCTATATGGCACTGTAACCGCCCTACTCTCTCTAATTCCCATGATCTCTACTCACGATAGTCTATAGTGTCCGTATAATGGTCGCAGAAACTTCTTCGAGGGCTGGCTTTCGTGAGTACTACATCGTCTGTCTTCCAAGAAATCCCATTTGAGTATTCCGCGCATTTCCACTACAGCGGCTGTAACACGCTGTTACCACCCCAGTGGCGCCCCTCTGAATTAATTCAATGTTTGTTATCATACTTGCTTGATAAGGACTGCCAACACTGGAACAACACTCTGTACCTGGACGCACTAATGTCTTGTATGTCATTCCTTTTACAGACAAAGCGAATTTTCTCAGAATCCTTCCAACAAATCTAAGACTTCCGTCATCGAAACTTGGTTCAGGAACGTTTGTTGTTGTTGTTTATCTTACCGCTTTCATCATTTTATACGTTTCCGTATGTCTTCCAGATTGTCGGTCCAGCGAGATGGCTAATTCTGACAGTTGGGTGACATTAGTAAACCCCGGTTATGAAGAAAACTGACCTTTGTGCTACCGTGTAACAACGTATAACAACTCGTATAGAGCGTATAGATACGGAATGATGTACTCAACTTCACTATTATCGTTGGTAATGCGATGGGAAATAGGGCAGTTTTCCAATAAAGACCTATGTGTGATTAACTTTTGTGGATCTTTTTCCGGAATAGTTCTTTTGATAACTATTTCGCTGCTGACTCATATCAAAATTCAGTCTTCTTGAAAATACTGTTTCTAGACATCGTAGAAGGAAATATTTAACTAAATAAATCAGTTATATCAGAAAAAAGACCATCTATAATCGGCGGTAACAAAACAGAAGCTGCTACATACAGTAATGGAGCGATGTCAAAGGACATTGCAATGACACAGACACACGGCGGGGGCGAGCGAGCCATCTGTAGAGTGTGTTCGTTTGGTCTTAACTGCAGGCGTCTGGTCTGGTATGTCACTCGTGTTTGGAGAGAGCTCGTAAAAGCAACATAACTGTGTGTGTGTGTGTGTGTGTGTGTGTGTGTGTGTGTGTGTGTGTGTAAGTCACATACAGCTGTAACTACACACTTGTGAGCTGACTGCACCACTTCACGCGTTTACACCACCGCTAACCTACATGTGGACTCGCTCGTAGGCCATCTCCCGTTCTTCTTGTCACGGAGTGTGTAGCCAATAACAGTAGCTTCAGCCCACCTCATTATACTATTCTCTTGGCTAATTATCGTCATTTGTTTCTTTCTACCATACGCTAAATAATAATCTTGGCTAAGAACACAGGAAATATGAGTTCAGTTGCCCATCGGGCATTGAAATAAATCAACAGTGGGGGCTGAAAATTTATGTCGGATCGGGGTTCGAAACCAGACGCTCCGCTACTCTGGAATGCTTCCCTTGATGATGATGTTTGGTTTGTGGGGCGCTCAACTGCGTGGTTATCAGCGCCCGTACAATTACCCAATCTTTGCTCAGTCCAATTTCGCCACTTTCCTGGATGATGATGAAATGATGAGGACAACACAAACACCCAGTCATCTCGAGGCAGGTGAAAATCCCTGACCCCGCCGGGAATCGAACCCGGGACCCCGTGCTCGGGAAGCGAGAACGCTACCGCGAGACCACGAGCGGCGGACGAATGCTTCCCTTAACCGCATTGGTCGTCTGTACACGCTTCACGGCCGGTCCAAAGTCTGAACTTGTCACGGGCAAGTAGCGCACCCTTTCATTACCCTGCTGCTCGTAGCGTTCGCTACGTCCTGCATGAGTTCGGAAGACGTGGTGCATCTTCACTGAAAGTAGTTAGAGCCGCACTCGCTTATGTGGTGTCTGTTCTTACGGACATGTCCGGCACAACAGACATCGCACATCAATATAAACACACACACACTGTCGTTAAAAGCCTCATCTGTCAGAACTTCATTGACTCAAGATGATCTGGCGAATTTAGCCCGGGATACCTCAACAGTAAGATGGCTAGAGTTGGAGAGCTAGCTGAGTGAAGGTGAATTATGGATGCCTCATCGACAACACGCATTAAATGAATGAGGTGAAACCACGGAAAACTCAGGTGAAGAGGAATCTGAACGCGGCTCTTTCCCGAAGTGTGTCCAGTGATTTAGCACTCTGGCATCCACGTCAAGGGTTTGTTGGGCTTTACTAACCATTGAATATAAAACAAAAATACGCGTGAGCGCTGATGACTCAAACTCAGAACTTTTCTCCCGGCAGTGTACAGGATGAAACAAAAGCTGAGGTCAAACTTTTAGGATATATTTCTCATATTTTAAAGAATAAAATAAGATTCCTGAACACGGATTCTCAGCTCTATAACTGTTCAAAGCACATTTATCATAGAAAATACATAGGAACGTAAGGTACCAGCATATCACACAACATTCTTTATTAGTACATACAATCTTTGCGCCGCGCTTGTGATTACGTGTAGTACTGTTACCGAGGCAAGAGAGACCAACTCAAAATGTTTCCTTAGCGATGCTCCATACAATTTGCTATGAGATGTGCCGTTTTTCAAGGCGACACAACATGAACTTCATTAACGACGAGCTGCTCCTCATTTCAGGATTAATGTCCTTCAGCTTCCAAATAACGCATTCCGTGGCCTGGACACACTAGGCCTTCGTGTTTGTGTGTGCATCTGAAAGCTCTTGTGCCCCGAACAGTACGCTAAGATGCGGGGAGGTATTGTTGAAGTGTGTGCAACTACACGCAGTACTCCACTGTTGCGTCAGCGCATCCGCGACTCGATGGGAAGTGGGTTGACGCCCGTCTCAACACTTACGGTCGGTGTATTGAACATCTCTCGCGTGAAAGAACTTCTTGTGCTGTGCTACAGTCTGCGTGATGTCTCATTTTCTGGCCATCCTGTTTCGCTGTTGTAGCCACCTCTGCTAGTTTCCGCTTGTAAAGGGAAGGGGAATTTTGTTCGCCTAAAAACTGTTGGGCGGGCTTCCTTAATCCTCCTAAATGATGGTGGCCGGACGCAACTAGGCTGTCTTTAAGGGCGGGTAATTTTGTAAGGGACCGATTATTTGGACAGTGGTAATTTATTTCGTAAGCGAACTCGCGATCTGCTCGTTCTTTGATAATGATACATCTGAGGGAGCAGCAGAGGTCAAATATGGTGGTGAATCGTATGGAAAACACTTTGCACAAAGCACGACGTGTGTCACTGGACACCGCTGTCAGTCTCGAAACCGGCGGCTGGCCACGGGCAGCTGAGAGCCGACGACCGGGCGACAAAGCGGCGGCCGTCGAAGAAGATTCCCCGTGGAGGCCGGCTGCAGGTTAAAAGGAGTGAAACTGTGTTGTTTTTCTCTCTCCTGTTCTGTATGACCTGCGGTACTGCAGAGTATTCAGCGCCTAGCCAAACAAGATTGATATTGCCTCTGAATAATTTACATGATTATGTGATAGTTGGGGATACGATCGCCCGATTGCCGCTATGTATGTATTGAGCTGAAGAATATCTGTCGTTGTGTTACAGTTACAAATGGTGACTTGTGATTAGAAGATTCCCTTTACTGAAGTGACTTTATCATAAGCGTTGTAGAAGATCAAGAATGCAGTTCTGGTTTATTTATGATTTAACATCAGTACGAGGAAGTGACTGTTTATTTACTCGATGGCCGTGAGGTATTCTTTGAGTTAAATTTTGCGTAGTTTCGGTTACTACTATTTTCCCCCCTCGACTATTCTCACAAGTCAGATTGTAGAGAGGGAAGTCAGTGCTTGTTAACGGCTATTAGAAACGGAATAAGTGCGAGGATTTCAGTTGAAGCTCTGTTTTTATGTGGTTTCTCCCTGGGTTGGTAAAGGCATCTTGAAGCAGTGAGGTTTCGTCAGGAAAGTCGGTTGATTGAACATCTGCTTCCGAAGAACATAAAAACCAGACGATACGAGAAACGCCACAATTTTCCCGTAACTGCTGGAGTTCTCCAGCCCGTTGCAAAAATAGTTCTTAAAGTCCTGCCTGGAGGCAGCGCCTTACAGAAGCGTTAAGCACGAGCAGGAAAGGAATTTCTAAATTCTTTCTCTGATTCTGACTGGAAGGTCCAAATGTAAAATAATTTAGAAGAATCGGTGGGAAGCCGTAGTGATGCTGAGGTGACAAGTCACGAGCCTTTTAGCCGCAGTTTGTGGCTCTGAGTTGTTACCGTAGCGTTTGCTGCGCGTGTTGCGTGTCCCTGTCCCTGTCCCCGTCGCGGCCGCCGGTCAATATTCGCGCCAGCCCGTGACGTTATTTGTATTGTGTGGTGCAGCGCCGCGTGTGCGTGATGACAAGTGAATCACGGCTGTCACGAAGCTTCCGCACCAGCCGACAGAGAGCTGTGTTTTTATCAAAGAGCTGCAGTAAAACGTCATTACGTCATAAACTCGGAGCCGACATCCGCCATGTTAGTTGCTCCAAACATTACCTGCTGGTGGAAGTGTTTTCATAAAAAATTCCGGACTTCCGTCGTTTACGAGTGTCCTGATCATTATGCTAATAGTCTAAAAAGTAAAGAACTCACATGTCATTCTTAAATGAACTCGCTGAAGCGCCACTTACCTCTCTTCTCGGTTATTCAAGACGTATAACAAAAATGACGCAAAATGTGTCTTGTTACCAGAAAAAGTCTGAAAATGCGTTCCTGGCGCTGTCTTATTCGCGGAACACGGTAAATTTTTTTATTTAAAACAGCTGTTTCGAGCACACGATAAAAATTAAGAAGAAGAAGCCATCGTCTGCTAATGTTCTGGGTCATCTAACACGGCAGCGCCGCCTGCAAAGCAACGTACAGTAGAAATCTGTAGCGCCATCTCCCCTTATTATACCCCCATGATTTTCATATATTCTTAGGGCTTTTTCTATGCTTTGTTTTTTCTTTGGTGTGTGAATTTTGTATGCTTTCGTATGTTCCGTGCTTTTTGTCCTGTTCTTGATTGCAGTCACTCCTGGTTACAGTAGTAATTGGCTATTTTCGTGTCACGAATATTCTGACGCTGAGGCACGGTTTAGCTATTGTGTTAAACGACGAGATATCCGTCGGATGTAGAGATTTACTTGTTTGTCCTAGATAATTAAGCACCGTTATTCGCAAATAAAGAAATTCAATCCCGTCCAGTTTCTAGTCTCAGACCTGACACATTATTCAGAAGCCAGGCAGTCCAAATTAAGCTGAACCCAACATTAGCATTTCGGAAGTCTGGAGTTAGCGATGCTTGGTGATCAACGAGGTTTCTTCTCCAGTACGGCAGGCCTACAAAGCATTCGAAAGTGCGTTACCGTGCGCGGAAGTCGAATTCTACTTGGGCACTTTCCTTTTCCTGTACGCGAGTGTTGCGGACTGGTCAGGATCGACTCGTTCGGTAAAAAGAAGCTTCAGGGCACAGTGCGAAATCATTCGCTATCTGGAGGTGGTGTTCGGTAAAAGTGACGGACTTGGGTGGATACCAATGAATTTCTGTTGTTTCTTTGTAACTTTGAGAGTGAAGATATACGTGCTTCTTTCGAAGTCTACCTTGAAACGTGTTGCTATAGTTTTGTTCTTTTGTGTGGAGACCATCGACGTGAGGACCCAGCTGGAGGCGGTGAATGAACCTGCGCGGGGAAGTGTTCCACTCCAGGGTCGGATCTCGGAATCTCTGTGCAAGAAGTTTGACGGCTGCTGTGCTTTTGATTATGACTCTGGAGCAGTGAGAAGCTGAGTCCCGTCTCGCGGGTTAAGGCGAGTCTGGCTCCCCTTATTTAGACTCACCTGGAAGTAAAGCTGGCTGGCCAGATAATTCATACGGGTCCGCCAATAAATGTTTACATTTAAATCTGCGGAGCGCGACATAGTGTAGTTTGTTTCGCGCGCCACACATCGCCGAGAGTACATGGATTCATACTGCGTATTTCCTTCGTTAATATGTGTGTAATACGTTCCGAAAGTTCATTACACACTGTGTAAGAAGTTACCAGCGGTTTCAGATCAGTTAGGTCCTCATCTTATTGTGGATGATCGGATGCCCTTCTAGAAGCACTCTGGACAAAACACTTACAGAGAGCTGTTTTAAGCTTTGACGATGCCAGTGTTACAACGGATGCTACACACGCAGCCAGAGAGGAGCCTCGCATTACCGTTCGAGGCGCCACGGGAAGGCGGCAGCGCGCACAACGCCGCTCTGCAGCCGCCGCGCCCCCCTCACACAATGCCAGACCACACGTGCCGCTGTCAACAGCCGCCCACGCCGGCTGCCTCTGGAGCGCCTATGCTTACGGCGCGGCGCGGAGAAAGTTACCGTGCCGTGCCGTGCCCCGTGTCCTAACCAACTATGTACACACTCACACGTGCACGTCTCATTTACAAGTTGCCCATTTCTACATTTCATGTGAAAAAAAAAAAAACGAAACAATGCTTCTTTTCCACCTGTATAGCTAAATTAAGTGGCACAATATCAAATAGCGGATTATTGTCCTTATTTCTACAGCTTTGTGATTGTTTCGCCAGTCTTCAATGCGCAGCGTGTAGTGATTTGCAGGAAATACTCGACACTGCGGTAGAACTCACGTTCATTTCGTAACCGATCCTTCCTTACTCGCAAAGTAAGGTTTGGAAAAAAATGTTTAGCTGTTACCAAAACGTATGGAAAACATTTAAGAAAGGTTTGCCTCAGAACAGATACGTCACAGACCTATGAATTAAATCTACGATCCTCTGAATAACGTAACATTTATCTTTTATAACAAAGCTCTCATACAGAATGATCATTCCATCACAACATAGATAATAAACGAAAATTAGTACATTTTTGAATGTACAAGATTCGTTTGACTTCCTTCAAATGTGTCTTGTTTTTGTTGGTTGGTTGGTTGGTTGGTTGGTTGGTTGGTTGGTTGTTTTGGGGGAGACGACCAAACAACGAGGTCATCGGTCCCATCGGATTAGGGAAGGATGGGGAAGGACGTCGGCCGCGCCCTTTGAAAGGAACCATCCCGGCATTTGCCTGAAGCGATTTACGAAAATCACGGAAAACCTAAAATCAATATGGCCGGACGCTGGTTTGAACTGTCGTCCTCCCGAATGCGAGTCTAGTGTGCTAGCCAATGCGCCAACTCGTTCCGTGTGTGTGTGCGCGTGTGTGTGTGTGTGTGGGTGTTGTGTGTGTGTGTGTGTTTTTGGAACTTAAGAGCGCTCAACGCCGACTTCAAAATAGGCTCTGAGCACTATGGGACTTAATATCTATGGTCATGAGTCCCCTAGAACTCAGAACTACTTAAACCTAGCTAGCCTAATGACATCACATACATCCATGCCCGAGGCAGGATTCGAACTTGCGACCGTAGCGGTCGCCCGGTGCCAGACTGTAGCGCCTAGAACCGCTCGGCCACCTCGGCCGGCATAACGTTTCCCTCAAACTCAGAAGGAAATGGAAACAAGGGCCGGCCGCTGTGGCCGTGCGGTTCTGGCGCTGCAGTCTGGCACCGGGCGACCGCTACGGTCGCAGGTTCGAATCCTGCCTCGGGCATGGATGTATGTGATGTCCTTAGGCTAGCTAGGTTTAAGTAGTTCTAAGTTCTAGGGGACTTATGACCTAAGATGGTGAGTCCCATAGTGCTCAGAGCCATTTGAACCATTTGAAAACAAGGTTTTTGATCAGCGCTAGTAACCGAAGAAGGAAGTTATTTTCCCCCTGTTTTATTTTCTAGTGCATTTAAAGAACTCGCTTATGTAATGGGATCTTTTGTTTCATTAGACAGTTTTAGAAATATCAGTCTAATGACATATTGTTTGCTGAAATGTGCGAACGTCATGGCCTTTCAAGATTTTGAGTAATTCTATAATTTGCCACTGTTCGTCTAGCATAATTTATTTATTTTTTATATCCTGGCAAGATCATGGCGACAAGGCCATCAGTTGTTTGTAAATACGTAGTCTTCATATTTAACTTCATTCATTTTAGAAGCGGTCTTGCTGCTGGTACGAAATATAAGACTTTCAAGTATTTCTTACATTAACAGTGAAAAAAAATCTTTAAGCGATCAGTCTCGTGACTGGTTCGATGCGGCTCGTCACTCATCCTCTTCCGCGCTAACTTGCAGTCTACGTCCTAAAGCAGTAAAATATAGACAGTTTACACTAGATAATGAAGATAAAGGCAACTGGATTTGGACTGTGGGCTTTGGCAGCAGACGACTTGACAGAAGAAACAATACTGGGACTAGGATTCTATCCAGGGTCTCCTGCTCACCAGGCAGATGCGCCAACCACTACGCCACTGTGGCTCAGCCCAACTGCACGGATTACCCTACACGCCTCCCTCCTCACGCCAAATTCCTATCCAAGCGTCACCTCAATTTGGTATGGTACACTACTGGCCATTAAAACTGCTACAAAAAAATGGCTCAGAGCACTATGGGACTTAACATCCATGGTCGTCAGTCCAGTCCCCTAGAACTTAGAACTACTTAAACCTAACTAACCTAAGGACAGCACACAACACCCAGCCATCACGAGGCAGAGAAAATCCCTGACCCCGCCGGGAATCGAACCCGGGAACCCGGGCGTGGGAAGCGAGAACGCTACCGCACGACCACGAGATGCGGGCTAAAACTGCTACACCACGAAGATGACGTGCTACAGACGAGAAATTTAACCGACAAGAAGAAGATGCTGTGATATGCAAATGATTTAGCTTTTCAGAGCATTCACACAAGGTTGGCGCCGGTAGCGACACCTACAACGTGCTGACATGAGTAAAGTTTCCAACAGATTTCTCATACACAAACAGCAGTTGACCGGCGTTGCCTGGTGAAACGTTGTTGTGATGCCTCGTGTAAGGAGTAGAAACGCGTACCATCACGTTTCGACTTTGATAAAGATCGGATTGTGGCCTATCGCGATTGCGGTTCATCGTATCGCGACATTGCTGCTCGCGTTGGTCGAGATCCTATGACTGTTAGTAGAATATGGAATCGGTCAGTTCAGGAGGGTAATACGTGAACGCCGTGCTGTATCCCAACGGCCTCGTATCACTAGCAGTCGAGATGACGGGCATCTTATCCGCACGGCTGTAACGGATCGTGCAGCCACGTCTCGATACCTGCGTCAACAGATGGGGACGTTTGCAAGACAACAACCATCTGCACGAACAGTTCGACGACTTTCCCAGCAGCACGGACTATCAGCTCGGAGACCGTGGCTGCGGTTACCCTTGACGCTGCATCACAGGCAGGAGCGCCTGCGATGCAGGATTCGAACCTGCAAAGTAGCAGTCGCGCGATTCCAGACTGAAGCGCCTAGAACCGCTAGGCCACAGCGGCCGGCGCTGGGTGGTTATGTGGTGGCGCCCCGTCCTGTTGGTAGAAGACCTCTTCATCAGCTCCATACAGCGCACGTATATCTGGCAAAACTGATGTGGGTAACATTTCCAGGTATACTTCGCCAGTGACAGTCGCATCGAAGAAAAAGTGTCCTACTAAGCCCCTAGATGATACTCCACACCACAGATGAACCCCTGGTAGATTGACCGCTTTATCCACGTAAACAAGCGGATTTTCAGGTGCCCAGTACACACTGTTATGCCGATCAGGGTTCCATTGGGTTTAATTTGTGCCTTGTCACTCTACACTAACTTCGTCCCAAATAGTTCATCAGTTACCATTTGCTGATACCATTCGCAAAATTGCATTCGGCGATCAGGATTGCCACCATTACTCGCGTGCAACTTTCGGAATTCTTCGCACACTCGTACTGCTAACGCCCACTTTACGCGCACATTGTGTAGCAGACTTCTGTGGAGAATTAACAAACGTTTCCAACACGAGAGCCGACGAGGCGTGACTTGTACCTGTACGCTGTCTTCCTGATCTTCCTTTGTGAATATCACAAATCGTTCCATGCAATTCAAACTTGTAAATGATGCTTTTAATTGTTAGACGAGTTGGTGGTTCTGTTTCAGACTTTCGCCCCGACTGACGTTGCACTTCGACGGCGTTATCAAAATTGAAAAAAACACTTCACAATACCGCCTAAGGCGCTGCAGTCATGGACTGTGCGGTTGATCCCGGCGGAGGTTCGAGTCCTCCCTCCGGCATGGGTGTGTGTGTTTGTCCTTTGGATAATTTCGGTTGAGTAGTGTGTAAGCTTAGGGGCTGATGACCTTAGCAGTTAAGTCCCATAAGATTTGACTCACATTTGAACATTTTGAAGTTCACAATAAATTTTTGATGCTCGAATGTCAAGCGTGCTCCAACCATCTTCTTTTCTTTGTACCGAGATGAAAGTACTAACAGCTGTTGAACCAAAGACCATACTACAACACACTCTTAAGTCAAATCAAACGACAGTATCGATATCTCTATAGAGCCTGACAAAGAGTGTACACATTTTTCTGGCTGACTGTATATAGTGTCACGCGTGCTTCAGCTTCGGAGTATGTTTCCTGTTGCCACCCCGTTTCATCCGCACACCTGCCACCAGGAAACCGTGAACATTTACCTTATTCTGAGGATGAGCCTCTCTTGTTGCGCAATCGTTTTAGCCCAGAACCACGCGTATAACTTGCTTCGTGATGTACCTTCGTAATAACTACGACGATGCAGTTGCCGAAGACTGAATGCATTTACTGGAGTGTTGCACCTGGAATGTAACACTTACTGTGTCGCCACAAGTACACTACACAAGGTCGTAGCTTTAGCAGCAGCACCCTCCTCGGGCCTTTCCACTGCCTAAGAAAAAGGCGAGAATCCACTGTTCCTCCATTGACGGCATTATGTTGCAGCAGTTTTGGCCACACCAGAGACTGTAAAATGTTGTCTTTGTGCTACCAAGTTTCGCCGCTTTCGTAAAACAGTGCGACGTGGAGAAGTGGTGCGGCCTTGCGGCCGGAATGTGGGAGGCGCACAGTTGTTACTGCGTGCAGAGAAGCGACAGCGTGTCGGATCTGACGCCAAGGCTGACTCCATAAATGCAGTACTAGGGTCAGGGCGGAGGGCGTTCTTAGACATGAGAGTGGATCTGCATAACGAGGGCTGTCGGCATTCACAGGTCCCATGGTGTCGAGGGCGTTGTCTTGCCGAAAAAATGTTGGGCTGCTGATCCATTAAATTCACAGCGAAAGCGCGTGGAATGACGGTTACGTACGCCAGTACCTTCAAAGACACCGCACAACAATCAATCTCTAGTATTAGAGACTCCCAATAGGACGAACCATTCGCGACAGTGGCGTTCATAGATCGCTGTACTTATGCGTATTTGAGACCTATTAATTTGTGGCATACACATCATTAATTAAAAAAAAAGAGCGAACTGAAATAAACATCTGATCTGTTTAGTATGTAAAGTCACAAATCTTAACATTTAAATTCTGACGCTTGCATTCTAACATCTGTGATTGACTGCGATTACAATGCGTATTATGTGAACTGCCGCTCTTCACATTTGATGACCACTTTTACAGCTGATATGAACCGTCCGGACAGTCGCGGGACTAGACTGGTTGCAGCGTTTATGGTTTTCTCGCGGCCCCCGTCTACCGCACCTGCAGCACAGCCGCACCACGCTACGCCGGGCGCCTTCGGGCTTCTTGGCCTTTCCCAAAACAGGTCCGCCGCGGCGCCAGAGCACGCTGGAAGTTTCCGGCCGCCGCCGCTGGAGCCGGTCTTCCGTGGTGATCGGTCGTTACGTCACGACTTCCAGTTTTCTCTGCTGCTGCTGCTGTTGTGTGCACCTCTTCCGCGTCCAAACACAGCCGCTCTCTGGCGCGGCCTTGAACTTTCTCTCACGTCCGGGCTACTGTGCGGCTGACCGAAGGCGGCATGTGACATCGATATACCTCACTCCTTTTTTTGGAGCTCGTAACACCTCGTGGGAGCCGACCCCGGAATTTGCCGCTCGTAGCGCAACGCTTGGTTGATGTCATAGAGGCAAAAGTAGACTACGTGTGCTAATACAGTACCTGTCACCTGTGTCTTTAATAAAGCTGATTAGATGTTTACCACTCAGTACTTCTCTGGATGAAGCCAAAATAACTTGATATATTTTGTCGTACACTGGCATCGAACAAAACGTTCATCTTCAGGTGGCTGCAGTACACTAATGAGATGAGCTGTCGATGATTCGTTGCACTATTTTGGGAGACGTGACCGCTGCAGAAAAAGACTGTAATGCATGGTAAAAAGTGTAATTGTAAATAAAGTAGCTGAAGTCAATGCAAAAACAATAGAATGAATTGCCCATATATTTAGAGTGACATCTTCCAGTTCTTTTCTCGAAAATTTCACGTTTACACAAGTCAGGAAATGTGATACTGGGTCGGTCATCGTTTTCACATATTGCAAAATCTTCAAGCCTGAAATGATGTTGTCCAAGAAATAAGAGAATAACCTCACATTGTGAGGACGTTTTTTTCAGCGTGAACAAATAGCACAAATAGTCGGTACAAAGCAAGAATATACATAATATTTACGTCAGACGTCAAACACAGTCTGATACATCGGAGTGTAATCGGTATGGTGTTGACAAGAGCACAGATGATGCCGGTCTAAAATGAATTCGTGGACTCTCTCTCTCTCTCTCTCTCTCTCTGTCTCTCTCTCTCTCTCTCTCTCTCTCTCTCTCTCTCTCTCACACACACACACACACACACACACACACACACACACACACACACGCACGCTCAGTTCATTGCTTCAGATTTACACTATTTTAATATCTGATTTTACCTTGAGGCTGAAGGATTGCTGAGAATTGTCATCAGTATTCGGTGTGTTTTTCTCTTCGATGTAAATAGCCCTAAGACGGAACTCTGCTTTATCGTTCTGAAGTTAAAAGAAAGTAATAACTGAAAACGGATCTAACCGGAAAAAAAGAGGGTGGAGCTTGAAGAGGAGTTAAATATTTTTCCAAGACATGCTGAGCACGGCATCACAAGTTGGATGACAAAATACCTCGGTGGAAAAGGCTAGGTTCACTGAAGGTCATACAGTCCTGCCTCCACAGTGGATGGAAAACAACTGTCTGACGCTGTTTACAACACGCAGACTATACAACTCTGACGAAATGCTTGTGCAACCAAAGTGACCGCCCTGCGACATGTCGTATCCACATAAAATATGTAGTGACTGGGAGAACAAAAAAAAAAAAGACCTCCAGGGATTAGTCACGTCAAGGGAATAAATTTTAGTGTAAGAAACTAAGCTATGAACTGAAATATTGTGAGGAACACTGATGCATTTAAGTTGGTGGGTGAATATGATGAAAAGCAGCTGACTCCAGTAGCATGAAGATCCAAGGGCCTTTCAACCCAATCAATCTTCCGTATATCTTGTGTTCCTGCAGGTGATGAATGACTAATACCCTTCTTTTGAAGACCATTATCTGTCTGAGAATGGTGTTTTAATTTGATTCTTAGTCTAGATGTCATCTTTGTATTTCTATGTATCATCTGTTGTAGCAGGTCAGCAATGAATATCGTGCGTCTTCCAACGTACGAGATGAACGGTTTCCTAGTGAAATCGGATAGCATCACGTCGAGAATCCGTTACGATAACATCGTGCACCAAGCATAAGCAAACCCTGGAGGTCACTGTCCTTGTCTTCAGATGCTTTGGTCCATAAGTATCTCATATAGCCTGCTCCTAGCGTGTGCGTACAGTGCGATGCTAAAATCGCTCTTAATGGACCCCCTGCGACATGTCGTATCCGTCTCGGAAATGCGTTCCACACTATATGCACCTATTATCGCAGTTTCTCCCAACATGTCGCACACGTGCTTAAAAGAGGAACATGTTTGTTGGATGTACAGGTAAGGAATGTTGACACATCGTTTGGAGAGCTCGTTGCGTAAGTATTAAATGTGTGCTCGTGACGTATTCGTTTTAGAAGATCACGGCACTCAAAGTTGTAGGAGGAACGCCAGAACAAGATGTACGATGATCTGAACATATTCTCCAGTGTTTCCACGGCGGACCATAGAAGCGTACGGTCACTGCAGGGTGTATGTCCCCATACTGTGATGCCCCGTGTTACAGGTACAGGGTGTTTCAAAAATGACCGGTATATTTGAAACAGCAATAAAAACTAAACGAGCAGCGATAGAAATACACCGTTTGTTGCAATATGCTTGGGACAACAGTACATTTTCAGGCGGACAAACTTTCGAAATTACAGTAGTTACAATTTTCAACAACAGATGGCGCTGCAAGTGATGTGAAAGATATAGAAGACAACGCAGTCTGTGGGTGCGCCATTCTGTACGTCGTCTTTCTGCTGTAAGCGTGTGCTGTTCACAACGTGCAAGTGTGCTGTAGACAACATGGTTTATTCCTTAGAACAGAGGATTTTTCTGGTGTTGGAATTCCACCGCCTAGAACACAGTGTTGTTGCAACAAGACGAAGTTTTCAACGGAGGTTTAATGTAACCAAAGGACCGAAAAGCGATACAATAAAGGATCTGTTTGAAAAATTTCAATGGACTGGGAACGTGACGGATGAACGTGCCGGAAAGGTAGGGCGACCGCGTACGGCAACCACGGAGGGCAACGCGCAGCTAGTGCAGCAGGTGTTCCGACAGCGGCCTCGGGTTTCCGTTCGCCGTGTTGCAGCTGCGGTCCAAATGACGCCAACGTCCACGTATCGTCTCATGCGCCAGAGTTTACACCTCTATCCGTACAAAATTCAAACGCGGCAACCCCTCAGCGCCGCTACCATTGCTGCACGAGAGACATTCGCTAACGATATAGTGCACAGGATTGATGACGGCGATATGCATGTGGGCAGCATTCGGTTTACTGACGAAGCTTATTTTTACCTGGACGGCTTCGTCAATAAACAGAACTGGCGCATATGGGGAACCGAAAAGCCCCATGTTGCAGTCCCATCGTCCCTGCATCCTCAAAAAGTACTGGTCTGGGCCGCCATTTCTTCCAAAGGAATCATTGGCCCATTTTTCAGATCCGAAACGATTACTGCATCACGCTAGCTGGACATTCTTCGTGAATTTGTGGCGGTACAAACTGCCTTAGACGACACTGCGAACACCTCGTGGTTTATGCAAGATGGTACCCGGCCACATCGCACGGCCGACGTCTTTAATTTCCTGAATGAATATTTCGATGATCGTGTGATTGCTTTGGGCTATCCGAAACATACAGGAGGCGGCGTGGATTGGCGTCCCTATTCGCCAGACATGAACCCCTGTGACTTCTTTCTGTGGGGACACTTGAAAGACCAGGTGTACCGCCAGAATCCAGAAACAATTGAACAGCTGAAGCTGTACATCTCATCTGCATGTGAAGCCATTCCGCCAGACACGTTGTCAAAGGTTTCGGGTAATTTCATTCAGAGACTACGCCATATTATTGCTACGCATGGTGGATATGTGGAAAATATCGTACTATAGAGTTTCCCAGACCGCAGCGCCATCTGTTGTTGAAAATTGTAACTACTGTAATTTCGAAAGTTTGTCTGCCTGAAAATGTACTGTTGTCCCAAGCATATTGCAACAAACGGTGTATTTCTATCGCTGCTCGTTTAGTTTTTATTGCCGTTTCAAATATACCGGTCATTTTTGAAACACCCTGTATATGGCTCTTTATGATGATGTACTGCGGTAGTCTCCATTCTCCAGTGCTCGATGTCGCACCCACAAACAGGCATCACTGATTGCAAGGCAGAATATGCTCCAATAGCTAAAGGCAAGCAACCTGTATTTGCCTTACCCTACGTCATTAAGCTGTCAATGGATAACAGGTAATGAAAGGAAACCTGCTGAGCGGTACTCCTATAGGTCACAGCAAACGATTCCTCGCTGTCCTAGCTCACCCTCATTGTTCATAATTCATCCTACCAGTGACGGACGGCTTCTGGTGTGATGCGGAGACGCGGGAGAACAGGTGCGCGCCTTTGCCGCTCGGAATCGGGATGAAGGCACGCGTACCTGGGGGGCTGGAGCACCGGCGCCGACACGGGTGCACGGCCGACAGCGCACGACCACGTCGGACAGCTCTTGGGGAGCATCGTGCAGTACTCGTAAACCCACACACGACCCTGCTAAAGCACAGTTAGTACAGCGAACTGAGTTTATCAAAGTTGTGCTGGCATGCTTCTGGGTGCTTACTAAGTTATTTCGGGCTTGGAGTTGTTGGGAATAAAATCATCCCTACCACATCAACCGCACGTCAACTTTACAATTTTAATGCAAGTAATATTAAAGTGATTTGAGTGCCTGAAGTGGCAATGTGAGTAAATAATACTGTATATGAATCAATAAAGTTAATGCCGGCATACATGTACTACTGCAGCTGCTGCCACCAATATTGATAGTAATAATAATAGCACTCGTAATAATAATAATAATAATAATAATAATAACCCCGTGGAGGCCCGGGAAAAGAATAGGCCTTCGGTATGTTCTGCCAGTCGTAAAAGGCGACGAAAAGAACAAACCACTAATAGGGCTAACCCCCCCCCCCCCCTTTTAGTGTGATCAGTTGGTTTAGGACAGAACTAATGAAGCCTCGGACAAGCGCCGTCATGGTCGGGGACAACGCTTGAACCCTATGCCCGTCCACAATGGTAACGACACTGCTAGCCACACGGAAAATCATTTAAATCCAAATAGAGGTGTTTTGCAGGATATGCTTCCTGCAACCACTCTAGAAGGAAAACAAAGACAGAGGATGAGATGGTCAGATGAAGTTAACCGACACCTCATGTTCTGTTATTACCAAGCAACAAACTTAGGAACCAACACAACTGGATACGGATCACAAGTATACACAACATTTATTACCAGATACCCAGAATTAAAATTTTTAACACAACAACGACTAGCTGATCTGATCCGTGTAATAATCAAAAGTAACAGGATACCCCAGTCAGAATTAGAAAACATCAAACAACAAGTACAACAAATACTGGAACAAAATAATGCGCAATCAGAAGAAGAAGAAAATACAGTAATGGACTCAAACATCCCAGAGCAAACAAACAAGGAACACCACGCATCAATTAAACAATCAGAGGAAAATGAAATCTTAAGACCGCCACCAGAACAAGCACAAATAGAATATAAAGTGACACACATGTTAGATATAGAAGAAAAATTTCAGCTAACATATATAGAATACAAAGACACAAATACAGACATTAGACCATTCTTGCATAGACCACCAAATAACCCACAAGTCGAAACAGCAATAACAACTATCAACACAATCATACACAACAAAATAAATGAAAAGACAACTGTGGAAGAGTTACAACTACTGGTTTATATAGGATCACTCACTACACTAAATATACACACTAGGCAGAGATCAGAACAAACGAACCCACAGAAGAAACCCACAAAACCAGCATGACAACACAGGCTACAGGTCAGAATAGAAAAACTGATAAAAGACATTGGACAGCTAACACAATTTATAGGAAATGAAATGTCAGAAAAAAAAACCAAAAAGGTTAGGTAAAATCTCACAACAAGAAGCGATAGAGCAATTAGATGAAAAGAAGCAGAAATTACAAGCATTGGCCAAACGACTTAGAAGATACAAAAATGTGAAAATAGAAGGAAACAAAACCAAACATTCAACACAAACCAAAAGAAATTTTATCAGACAATAGATAACACATACATTAAAATAGACAACCCACCAAACATAACAGACATGGAACACTTCTGGAGCAACATAACAGGCATCCACGGTGGATACAAGCAGAAACAGACACATACAAAATGATACCACAAATGCCTGAAGTGATAATTTTGCAACATGAAGTCACCCGAGCAATCAATTCTACGCACAATTGGACACATACCACACAGAACAAAATTATAAATGAAGAACAAAAAGGCTGTTGCAATGGAGCACGAGGATGTAAAGAACAACTGATAATAGATGCATAGGTGACATATCAAGCTAAAACTAAACAAACAGAAGTATTCAGCAATGATATAAATATGGCTTTTGGAACAGACAAATGTAAGAAAAATAGCATAGTCAAGGGAAAACACACTAAACAAGAAGAATACATATTGGATAACCACAGCGACTGCATAGAAGCGATGGAAGAAACAGATGCCTATAAATATCTAGGATACAGACAAAAAGTGGGAATAGATAATAAAATATTAAAGAAGAACTAAAAGAAAAATATAGACAAAGACTAACAAAAATACTGAAAACAGATTTGACAGCAAGAAACAAGACAAAAGCTGTAAATACCTATGCTATACCAATATTGACCTACTCATTTGCAGTAGTGAAATGGAGTAACACAGACCTAGAAGCACTCAACACACTTACACGATCACAATGCCACAAATATAGAATACATCACATACTTTCAGCAACAGAAAGATTCACATTAAGCAGAAAGGAAGGGGATTTACCGACATAAAAAACCTCCATTATGGACAGGTAGACAATTTAAGAAAATTCTTTATAGAACGAGCAGAAACTAGCAAAATACACAAAGCAATCGCTCATATAAATACATCGGCTTCACCATTGCAGTTTCATAGCCACTTCTACAACCCTTTAAATCACATAACATCAACAGATACGAAGAAAGAAAATTGGAAAAAGAAAACACTACATGGCAAGCACCCGTATCATCTAACACAGCCACACATCGATCAAGACATATCCAACACATGGCTAGGAAAAGGCAATATATACAGTGAGACGGAAGGATTCATGATTGCAATACAGGATCAAACAATAAACACCAGATATTACAGCAAGCATATTATTAAAGATCCCAATAACACAACAGATAAATGCAGACTTTGCAAACAACAAATAGAAACTGTAGATCACTAGCGGATGTACAATACTAGCAAATACACAATACCCCAGAAGACATGACAATGTAACAAAATTAATACATCAACAACTTGCCATACAACATAAACTAATAAAACAATACACTCCCACATACAAATATGCACCACAAAATGTACTGGAGAATGATGAATACAAATTATACTGGAACAGAACCATTATAACAGATAAAACAACACCACATAACAAACCTGACATCATACTCACCAATAAAAAGAAGAAATTAACACAACTAATCGAAATATCCATACCCAATACAACAAATATACATAAGAAATCAGGAGAAAAAATTGAAAAATACATCCAACTGGCTGAGGAAGTCAAGGACATGTGGCATCAGGATAAAGTTGCCATCATACCAATTATACTATCAACTACAGGAGTCATACCACACAATATCCACCAGTACATCAACGCAATACAGCTACATCCAAACGTATATATATAACTACAGAAATCTGTAATTATTGATACATGTTCAATCACCCGAAAGTTCCCAAATGCAATGTAACATATACCGTACAGTTAAAAGGAAGTCACGCTTGATCAAGGTCCGCGTCACTTTCCATTTTTAACCAGACATAACTTCTGAGACAGGAAAGAGAAATAATAATAATGATAATGATAATGATAATGATAATGATAATGATGATGATGAGACTAACAACAATAATGACAGTAGCAGATATAACAAGATAATTTTTTTCCGATATAGTGTGCCTGGGAAAAGGAAATTTAAGGAAACTGCATCAGCTAAGAATAACGGGAAAAGATGAAGCTCTGGTTGGAAAGAAGGATGTACGAGGATAACGAGTGCTTAGAGGTGCAATGGTAACCCTTATTGTTGCTTTAGTAGATATGTCAGTAGTGGTCTTCTGAAGCTGGAGATGTTATTAAGTTCTGTAATCTAGTGGGAGAGGTTTTGTCGGACTCGTGTTCCTGCTGCTGAGAAGGACTTTAAGAAAGTGGCCGAACGGTAGAGTGAGACAAAAGATATTTTGCTCTGATGGGAATGGGTGTTTCTTCCATGTTGTTCAGATAAGTGCGTTAAGGTCAAGGAAAGATATGAGGGGAATTGTTCGCCGATAAAACAGCAGAGAAAAATGGTATGGATATCACTGAGCTTGTCTGCACGAAGCCAGGATACCTGTGCAAATGATGCTGAAATATGATCAGAGAGTCGAACGTCACAGATATAACGAACATAGGCGTTCATAACCAGTTCCAGGAGCCGTGAGCTTTTCTGAGAAAGGCCTTGTAGGATAACATCGCTGTAATCAATAATTTCAAGTATAAGTGCTTGTACAAGTTTCTTTTTCAGGTCAAGAGGGAACAGCTTTTGTATTTTTGTAGAGCTCAGTCCAATTTAGATTTTCATCTGTTATTACTCCTAGGCTCTTTGCTGAAGGAGAGAAGTTGATATTTGTTAAAGATGGTAGGGATTCACGATATTTCGCGCTAATGAGCCTAGAATGATAACCAGTGCCACTTTGTGTTTTGGATGGGTTGAGCTTCAGCCCTATAACCTGCGCCCATTTTGATAGTTTACACAGGTCGGTACTGATATTCTCTGAAGCTGTCTTCATGTTTGTTGGTTTTGCGCTTAGATGCAACTGCAGGTCACCAGCGAGCATGTGGTGTTTTCAGTAGGACAAAACTGATGTCATACAGGTACAATGAAAAGTGTGTGGGACCCAATACCGAACCCTGGGGGACGCCTGATACTACAAACTACTTGCCTACAATGTGGCTTTATACTACCGGACATGACACACTGCTGGCGAGACGTCAGGTATTAACGAAACCATTGCACTGCACTTGAAGAGAAATTTAGGTTACTAGATAAGTGTTAGGTGCCAACACCGAGGTCCACGGGTTCAGTTTGGTAGTTAACGACACTGCACCGTCATTCTGAGGACGAGTAGTGGCCTTGGAGGGGCCTCGTACCTCCGCAGTCACTGACCCCGGCTGTAGCTGAGATCGCCCTCCGTGGTCTGATGCTCTGGTAGTCGTAAAGAAAAGGTAACAGCGCAGGCGGGGGGGGGGGGGGGGGGCGTAGCTGGTCTGACGTGAGGCGCGCTCTGCTCCAGCGCAGGGTCTGGCCCGTGTCTTCAGCACTACAGCCAAAAAATATATGGATGTGCTTGGGGACGTTCACATTAATTTACCGTGACTAGCTGAGTCTCCTGGTAAACCGGCATTGCTAAGACAAAATAAGAAAACTGTTGCATCGGCGGCGTGAGTGGAGTGAATGGATATCCGTAAGCGAGGTGCTCACAAACTCAGCAGGAGAATTGCTCAAACATCCTGACTGATGGCCCGAATGTGGTTTTCCAGGGTTTGCATAGACCGAGGAATGCCTGGATGTTACGATATAATTAAAAAGCGATTTTTGTCGTCGCCCCATCTCTAACGACAATGACTTTGACGGCACGGTTCGTTTTATAATACGAGTAATTATCTATTTGCTGCGGTAGAACAGATATTAAGCGTATGTTAAGGCTAGCAATTGACTTCAGCGTATGACCTATATCCCAAGCTATTTAACTATAAACATTCACGCCCGAAACCTTTACCTACGTTTGTACAACGGAGCAAATTTTGCTTTGTTGACAGTGCGTTCAAACCTCGCAAAGATTGGATAAGGAATTCCACTTTATGCAAGAAACTTTTAGAGTTTTGTTTTACCCAGACATGTTTCAGCACTATTTGTGCTATCTTCAGTGGGTTAATTTATTTCCTGCCTGTAAAATTGTTATTACATATTAACGTTAATGCAATCCCTCATCCAGTTTTCTTAGCAAGCACGGAAGTAAGAACTGCAACACCACAAGGTGCTACCCGCCAAAGATACTGCTGCAGCTGCTTCAGCGTCAAACTCTGATAAGCTAGACGAAATACGGATATACAACGAAGTGCTTTCCCGCTAAACTTCGCTGAAAAATTGGACCCTTTTCCTGATGCCATCCAACAGTGTCTTAAGGGGTTACCTGTAGCACGGTTATCGATACCTGTCTGTCTTTACTCCCTTGGAACGCATAAGGTATTAACAGTTTGTAAAAGGTTCTAAAATTCTTATTCCTTCACATTTATTTTCGTACTGTCGTAAATACTATTTACAGACACACTCTGTCGTTTTGTAAGCAATTACTGACTTATAAACTCGCCTTAAACAGTGCTTACGCTGTAGTGGCCCAGTTATCCTGGGTCCCAGACTTGAGTTGTCATCAGCCAGGGCGCCCTTCCGAAACTTTCTCACTATTACAGTTTTAAATGATGACAGTATTTGGAGTAATTGTAGTCGTTGGGATAAGGGTAGTTGTGGGAATGAAGGAAAAAAAATCTTTAAAAATGAACCGGACGATGTAAATTATAATCATGAATTTATGATACATTCTTATATATACAGTGTGATTATAATTAAAGTTAAACTTTCAAACCTTACTCACAATGACGTCAAATTGCAACAGTATATTATCGGAGAAGGGGGAAAATGTATGGCAGACGAAAAATAAATAGTTACAAAATGTAGCAATAGATGGATGGCGCTGTAAGCATCACAGTTTAATAGTGGTCGACTACAAATGACAAATGAATCATACAACAATGGCTAAGGTGTACGTTGGACGTTAAACAAACCCTACTGCTCAGTGTGCATATGCATACAGGTGTGATACGTTACGTGAGCCTATCCACCACGGAAAGGTCATATGACATCGGACGGGAAAAAACGGTTTTCAGTTGTCCTGAGGCAAAAAAAACGCAAAAAAGCATCACTCACATCGGTTTTTAACTGTCCTGAGGCCAAAAACCACATAAAAAGCATCTATCACGTCGGTTTTAATTGTCCTGAGGCCAAAAACGGCATAAAAAAGCATCAGTCAAAGCCAAATCGGATTATTCATTTCCAAGTGACTGGCGCAAAACATTTTCAATATGCTGCGCACCGTTCTCTGCAACAAGTTCAAGCCGGCCGGATTGGCCGTGCGGTTCTAGGCGCTACAGTCGCTACGGTCGCAGGTTCGAATCCTGTCTCGGGCATGGATGTGTGTGATGTCCTTAGGTTAGTTAGGTTTAATTAGTTCTAAGTTCTATGCGACTGATGACCTCAGAAGTTAAGCCGCATAGTGCTCAGACCCATTTGAACAAGTTCTAATCGAGAAACAGCATGTTCCACAACTGATCGAAGTGTTTCCGGGTCACGTTCAGAATGTGTTGCGCTATGCGTGCCTTCAGTGCAGCTAAGTTTGCATTCGGAACACTGAACTCAACATCTTTCAGACAGCCTCATAGCCAGAAGTCACACGGATTAATATCAGGTGACTGGGACGGCCAGGCTGTATGGAAATGGCGGCTGATGATTCTAGCATTTCCGAAATGGTGCTTCAGCAGCTGCTTAAATGGATTTGCTATGTGCGGAGGTGCGCCATCTTGCATAA
Source organism: Schistocerca cancellata (assembly GCF_023864275.1). NCBI lineage: Eukaryota > Metazoa > Arthropoda > Insecta > Orthoptera > Acrididae > Schistocerca > Schistocerca cancellata. The sequence continues at coordinate 15,484,630 of NC_064634.1, forward strand.
AAATGATCCCATGCACACATCCACGCTGTTGGATTCTGCATCACGATAATGCTGCATCCCGTACTGCTCTGTCAGTACAGCAGTTTTTAACCTCAAAACAAATTACAGTACTACCACAGCCACCTTATTCACCAGATATCGCTCCGTGCGACTTTTTTTCTATTTCCAATACTCAAAACGGCGGTGAAGGGACACCATTTTCAAACAACACGAGATGTCCAAAAAGCTGTGACGAGGGTCTTGGAGGATATAAAAGAAGATGAGGTCCAGAAATGTTACCATCAATGGCAGAAGCGCTGGAAAAAGTGTGTTCAATCAGAAGGGAACTGCTTTGTAGGAGACAACACTAAACTTGACTAAAACGGTAAGCAACATTTTTTTTTTTCACATCGGTCTCATTACTTTATTGTTGCACCTCGTATACTGCTGTGACTCCAGTTGCCAGATGTTTCAGTGTTACTCGTAATTTAATGCGAGCTGGCACGGCATCTTATATATGTTTGTTAGACATTGGTACAGCGCCAAAAATAAGTCTCCAAAACATTTCAGAATTGGTTTTTCGTCGTCCTCGTCAGGTAACCCCCTTATTGGCGTATTGGTAGTTTTCAAAGGATTCCTACGAGATGCCTGTTTCCACACCCTACATTTGTATGTGCGATTTTTGTTCATTAACGTCGTTATAAGCTCCTCTGCTAACCGTTACTAAACTCCGGTACGAATAATTTCACTCGTGGCCATCTTGAAAGTCCCGTAAGTAGTATTTCCAACTTTGATGTGTAGAAACGCTAACGTGTATGTGAGGGTAGGGGCGGGGTTGCTTGGAGGTAGAGACGAAACATCGAGGTCATCGGATTAGGGAAGGACGGGGAAGGAAGTCGGCCGTGCCCTTTCAAACGAACCATCCCGGATGGGTAGGGGCGGGGCGACTCACGTGTAAGTAATTCACGCCTGATGGAACGCGGCATAATGCGCGACCGAACGACAGTTGTGGAGGCAGCCGAGCCTGGGGGACGCGGCCATCGACGTGCCGTGCCGCTCCACGCACGACACGCGGCGGGCAATGTCGAGGTCGGGCAGCGGCGGCGGCGCTGCACGCTCTGCGGCGGCCGCCGTAATTGCAGCCGATACGCCACTTTCACTTCCGGTCCCGCGGCGCGCTTCCAACACAATGGGTCACGCGTGATACAATCTGCGGAATGCCGCCCGCTCCAGGGCCGAACCCGGTTTCGCTCGCACGAGGCGTACAGCTAGCTCCAGGGCAGGGATAGTTGTAACAAAGGCACCACCCTCGTTGTACATTCACGGTTACTCAAAACAACACGTAGTCTTTGATTTTTGAATAGCTGGCGTTCGGCTTCGTGTTATGCGTCTGCTGACTTGTCATCCCGAATAGTTAAAAAAAAATTAGAAAAGCTGTGCATAATTACTGTAAAACAGTCGAAGACTGAATTTATGTTTTTTACGCTCTATACTAGGTGTTCAAATGCAAAGTGTCACATATTCTGCTGGAGATGGTCCAAATTAGAAGTTCCCGTAATGATACGTTCGGAAACCGATACCTGTTATATGAGCCAATCTGTCCTCTCTTGCCCAGCTGTCTGTTATGTTGTACTCCACAGAGAGTGCTGCGTGCGATTATACCACGCATCCTGCTTGTCCTCCAGCCCTTCTTCGCACTGTATCACACATTCTTTCGAATAAACCTGCCTCCATTCAGATTGCATCAGGTGCATTGATCACACTCTCCTGCACACTGTCGATGGGTTGTGCATACTCCAATGCCTTTAAATGTCCACATAACTGGAAATTCATTAAGGGGCAGTGAACGGGGAGGCCATGCTACCTGACCACCTCGACCAATCTACAGTTTGTCGCACGATCTGTAGAAAACGGGGTGGTGCCTCTTCGTGCTCAAACTGATATCGTTGCCTTTCTACAAGGGTATCGTTCTCCAGTAGCGCCCGTAATTCAGCACCCAGAAACCTATGATACACAGCACCTGTCAATCTGTTTGGTAAAGTGTGTAGAACTATTTGTCTGTCACCGAAAATACCTACCCATACACTGATACTGAAGTGATTCTGATGATTCACCTCCATGACTGCTCCAGGATTTTCATCTGCCCACATGTGCGTTTTGAGGTAGTTTGCTAAGTCATCTGTCGTGGATTCGAATACTGCACGTCACTCGTCACAAGGTAAACGGCCCGTATCTGAACAGGTACTGGTTTCGAGACATACGATTACTGGAACTTCTAGTTTTGACCAGTACTACCTACTGTAAGAATATGTGGCACTGTATTCCCTGTATTTGGAAAGAGTAATCAAGGATTCCCTGTTCGTAAACAGAATACTCTTCAAAATCGAGGTGACGTCTCGACCATTGTCAAACCGTCATGATTCGTAATTCCACTTTGTCACTGGAAATGGAAAATCTCTATGCTTCACCGTGCAGAAACAAGAACATCTATACTTCGATGTTCAAACGGGGAGAATTGAGTTTTGAGTACCTCAGTCAGTTCTCAGCGTCGACTGTGTATCGTGTTCTACATTAACGACAGACTAAACAGTCTTAACCGTAACAACACAAGCAGCGTAAAACACAGTCATCTCAGTTACTGGAAACTACGCATTCCATTTCCTAAATATTGCTTGCAGCTGTACAGATCTGTGACGTACAGTAGGTCTAAATGCACGGCTAACATGCACGAACTAAGAGGAAAACAATATCAATTTCATCGGAGTAAGCACAACGTTTGAGCTATGCCGTATCCTTCAGGCTAGCGCTTGAAATTATAAATATAGCCAATTTCTGTAATTTGCTGGCGAGTCTGTTTCTTCCCTCTTATTCTCCTCTCTTCCTCTCTGTCCTCCCTCCACCCCCCTCCTCCCACCTCTTCGGAGACCATTCACACACAACCTTTCCTCTACCCAGTTATTTAGTACTCTGTAGGTAGTCAAAGGGAAAATATTACATGTGTATTGTTTCGCCCGCATCTCGTGGTCGTGCGGTAGCGTTCTCGCTTCCCACGCCCGGGTTCCCGGGTTTGATTCCCGGCGGGGTCAGGGGTTTTCTCTGCCTCGTGATGGCTGGGTGTTGTGTGCTGTCTTTGATTAGTTAGGTTTAAGTAGTTCTAAGTTCTAGGGGACTGATGACCATAGATGTTAAGTCCCATAGTGCTCAGAGCCATTTGAACCATTTTTTGTATTGTTTCCTTGTTAATGTGTTGCTCCGTACTAGGTTCGTAAAGCGAGAGAGTCTGGTTTCATCATCCAATTGGGGGGGGGGGGGGGCAGGATTCAGCTGGGAAGACTCTGTGACTGTGGACATTACGAGGCTGCAAGTTCATCGCACAACGACACGGCGTATCGAAAGTTCTTGGCAGTCACCACTGATTAAGAAGTCGCTCCCGTTTCGAATTTAGGTTCTTTAAACTCTGTCAGTAATACTGAACAAAAGGAACGTCACGTTCTTCAAAAGATTCGTCTCGCATCTGTAAACAGTGTGTAACATGTAGTGGACTGTTTGGGAAACGGACGGAGTTGTGTTCGAGTCCCGGTGTAGCACGAAGTGTCGGCTTCATACACAGAGTTAGCGTGGTGCAGGAGAATTCGTACTGATTGAGAAAGCGCGTCTTAAATCTAGCAGCATGGCTTTGAATTATACCTTCATTGATTCGAGGTAAGGGTCTCTAACACCGAGACAGTATTCAAAAAATTGATCACACTAGCGCCTTGCATGTATGCTCACTCGCAGCTGTATTATACATTACCAGAATGGTCACGACAAATTTTAGTCGTTAATTATCAATCATTGAAACTAATTAAATGTCAATGTCACTTTGTCACTTTTCGACATAACTCGATGTTTGTGAATGAATGTAGCAGTAAACCGCTTTTAAAGCTGCCGAATATAGACTCATTGAATTTACCTTGCGTTTATCCACATTCGAGACAATCTGGCGTTCGTTACATCAAATGGCGTCCAAATCTTTCCCTGCACTTGTGTCAAGGACGAAGCTTTGCCTTTCCCGTAAAATACCACTCCTGAATATGCGGCTCACGCTGCCTGACACATGGTTTATATTTCATGTGGAGGAACCTCAAAGAGGAAATAAATTCAGAATGCCACAGAAGTTACAGGTTCGCAGTATGTCGAATACAACACGAAGTTACAACTCAGAAAAACGAACTTACGAAAAACAGGGATAAACGATGCACTGACACTAGCTAAAGCACTAAAGCGACAACGAACGGGACGTTTTGTGACAAGAGCTGACGGCAGGTGGGTCAGACTGGCAACAGAATTTCTTCCCTTTAGAAGGAAAAACAAGCGAAGGCAGAGATGATGGTGACAGGATTACTTGCGGCCGCATGCAGGACCACAGTCCGGTCTGAGAGTGGGGGGAGTTGGCAGAGAAATGTTCCCCGATTTTGGGACACCAGTGGCCAACATCGCCAAGCTTCAGCAGTAGCAGCAGCAACTACAAAAATAATAACAATAACAAAGTCTTACACTAAAGATATTAATAATATTTTTTGACATAGACCGGTCAGAAAGTACACAAAGTAAGCACCAAATTGTTTTTATAACCTTATTATCCTCGCAGAAAAACGTAACAAATTTGTTTTCGTCGAACTGTGCAATTTATTAGTAGAAAGCAGTTCCTTGTTATGCAGGTTAAATCAAGTAATTGCTTTGCGGCTTTGACAAATTTCGCGTTAACGATACACTAAAGAATTCATTTCCTGCTGTTTTTTTTTCTATGAATTGAATGGTTCATTCCTGCCAGACGTACTAAATGGTTAAACCGGTGACCAATTCCACCACCAGGACCTGCTAGGTTAGAGTCAAAAATAATATAGTAAGGGTAAATAAAATGATGGGGGTAGTTGTCTTGATGTTTTAAAAGTCTACGAAAAACTACGTTGGTAACTTTTTTCTTTGTCTCGTGCTACAATTCGCAATGGTGAAAACAGATTGTCAAAATCTTAAACAGACCAGTGCTTCATAAGGTCTTGATCAATACTTGAGCTGAAAACACCAGGTTCCACACTTTGCGTATTCAAGATAAGATTGGTTATACCGCCGTTACGTTGCACACTTTCGCCGCCAGTTTTGTTTCCGATGAGCATTCGCTGCCACGGATAGCGTGCTGGAAGTCACCGGTCAACCCTTTTTCCAGGCAAGCAGACTTTCTCGAGGACACTTCGAGATTTTGTTCCTTTGTTGTTAAGTGCGCAGGATGGTAAAGTGGGCAGATTCCAGACACGACCCTCGCAACAGACTTCACACTGTCATTGTAAATGCAGGTAGCAGTGAGGGAGTGGTGAGTAGTGAGTAGTGAGGAGGCGCTGCTACTCACCGTGCTGGGAGCTGGGCAGTCCGGCCGCCGGCTGGCTGCTTAGCTGGCTGTCCGTCGGCAGACTGAGCCAGCCAGCGGCCCACGCCGCGCCACGCCAGGCCACGCCACGCCACGCCGGGGCAGCCAGCGCCACTTTCCCTTTCTCCAGCCTCTCCTCTGCCTCTACGTTCTCCAGCTCCAGCTACTGCTACTGCCACTGCCGTGGACAGGGCCGGGAAGGCGCCTCAGCTGACGGCTCCGCTCAAGCCTGCTGTCGCTCTTTTGTCTTGAGTTCCACAGGGTTCAGTTTTGGGGCCACATATATTCCTTAACTATGGGAATTTTCTTGCACTAACCATTTAACAGTTGGAGTTGGTCATTTTACAGATGATACATGATACTCCAATTAGGTGAAAGAGAGAGAGAGAGAGAGAGAGAGAGAGAGAGAGACCAATGTTAATGATGTTTTTCCAAGAAGTATCAAGTAGTTCTCTGAAAATAGACTCTCCTTAAACTTCGAGAAAACACTACAATCATTTCTATACAACAATAAGTCATACAAACAATTAATGTAGCACATGAACAGGAGTCCCTGAGTAGGGTAGCAAGCTCCAGATTTATATTGATAAAGACTGGAATGAGCAGTAGAAGAGAAGGAGAGTGTTTCGAAAGGAAGATATAATATGAACATCAAGTAAAGCAAAACAAGAATGATGGAATGTTGTCGAGATAAATCAGGTGATGCCAAGGAAATTAGATTAGGAAACAAGATACTTAAAGTAGTAAAGAGTTATTATTTGGGCAGCAGAATAACTGATGATGGGTGAAGTAAAGAGGATATAAAATGTAGACAGGTGATGGCAAGAAAATCGTTTCTGAAGAAGAGAAGTTTGCTAATAGCGAATATTGATTCAAGTGTTAGGGGATCGTTTCAGAAGGTATTTGTTTGGAGTGTAGCCTTCTATGGAAGTGGAACGTGAATGTAAACGGTTTAGACAAGGATAGAATAGAAGCTTTTGAAAAGTGGTGCTACAGAAGCCTGCTGAAGATTATGTGGGTAAATCACGTAACTAATGAGGAGGTACTCAACAGAATTGAGGGGAAAAGAAATGTGTGGCACAGCCTGACTAGAAGAAGGGATCGGTTGATAGGACACATTCAGACACATCAAGGAATCACCAGATAACCATTGGAAGGAAGAGTAGAGGGGTAAAAGTTGTAGTTGTATTATTCGGAGATGAAGACGCTTGCGCAGGGTAGAATAGCATGGAGAGCTGCATCAAACTAGTCTTCGGACTGAAGACCACAACAACAACAACAACAACAACAACAATATATTGACGGAAACTTGAACGGAAGAAGCATATTACTGAGTTCTCACACAGTGAAGTTCAGGTGCTTTCTGCTCTTCATATAACTGCTAGTCTTGGAAATGACAGAATCAACCTCCCGAAATATTTTGCATATTTCCATTCAGTAATGATTTACAGAATAATTTCCAGGGTAACTCGTAGCTTGGAAAGAAAGCACAAAGAGAGCACTAAGCACAAAATTTGGTGTTCGACCACGGTCATCATGTAGGAGTTGGGCATTTTAACTGCACCATCACAATAGATGGCAACAAAAAGTTTTAATCCTTTGCCCAGTAACAGTCTGACAGGTAGCGAAGCAGTTTTTAAATCCGACCTAAAATCACTTCTCCTGGACAACTTCCATTATATGGACCAAACGTTACTTAAAAGCTGGAAAACAGGGAAAAAACCTAGTTTTCAGGTGTCATTGTATTAACAGAACCAAAAAGTATTACGTTAAATAACGTTAACATTAATCATGTATACATGCCCAGTTAACTGGCTCGTTCCACATGATTTCGATAAAAGAATCGTTCAAATGATTTACGGAACATGTAACTAACTAATTGACTAGCTAACTAACGCCAGTCTTCCGTCATAACATGGATTTGGGATATGGTACTGGAATACATTCACAGTAAACGGAGATGACAGACAATCTATCTTCTGTGGATCCATTCCCAGACTGGCATCCGCTATAATGAGGAAGGTGAGGTATTAGCGAAGCAAGCTGCACCTATGTATAGGAACTCTCCTATATTTGAAATTGTCGCATACGGACTACTTACTTGATATTAACAGCCAAAGAAAACAATAGTGGCAGGAGATGTGGCACGTGTCCACACAAACGGAAGGTGGGTATTATGCGGCATTATGATCTCAAAGTTCTGCAAGGCCGTTGTTTGCGGGGACAGGTTTGGAAGGATCAACGAATTCCAGCATCTACATCTACATCTACATGACTACTCTGCAATTCACATTTAAGTGCTTGGCAGAGGGTTCATCGAACCACAATCATACTATATCTCTACCATTCCACTCCCGAACAGCGCGCGGGAAAAACGAACACCTAAACCTTTCTGTTCGAGCTCTGATTTCTCTTATTTTATTTTGATGATCATTCCTACCTATGTAGGTTGGGCTCAACAAAACATTTTCGCATTCGGAAGAGAAAGTTGGTGACTGAAATTTCGTAAATAGATCTCGCCGCGACGAAAAACGTCTTTGCTTTAATGACTTCCATCCCAATTCGCGTATCATATCTGCCACACTCTCTCCCCTATTACGTGATAATACAAAACGAGCTGCCCTTTTTTGCACCCTTTCGATGTCCTCTAATAATTTTATAAGGTGACTCGATACAGCTGTCAGGAATTTGAATAAATGCATGTTTGCCATCAGCTGTACAAATTTATTATTTATTTTCTACCGGTTTCTACTACATTTGTTTTAGCACTAGGCGTAATGGTGATGTAAAATTTATTTTTGAGATATTATGTACCACCCTCACAGGAGACTATCTCAACAGAAACGAACAGTGTACACACAGAATAAAACGAACAAATTGTCAAGTTTATCAAGATAAAAATGTGGAAGTTAGTACAAAAAAGCTGTTCATTAGATAGCTATGCAATTCAACTTTTCAGTGGATAAATTAGTAAACATTACTGTCATAAAATGTTTTCAGAACCATATTTAACAACCCATGATTTCGACACCAACAAAAAATTGTCTTCCCTGTGGTTATACAGGACAATCATTAAGACAGTAACACGAGGACTAACATCAGTTGAAGCGATTAAATCAAAGGACTTAACATTTGTATACGAACTCTAGATACCTTACAATGTGAAGATCATCTTTAAGTAATATATATATATATATATATATATATATATATATATATATATATATATATATATATATATATATATACGAAATCTATCTTTGAAATATTATGTACTTTATTATGTACTCAAAGACTTTTCGTAGATTCACTCTCAAAATCTGTTTTTGCTATTTTCTAAGCAGGTTTTCACTGGATGTGAATTTTATTCTTCGATTGCGTGCCTTTTGAGGTTTTTCAACATTTGCTACGCTCTTCCACCAGTTAAACAAACCTATGACCATCTTCGTATACGCTCTACGTCGTCTTTTACTCTGACCTGATATCCATTCCGCTCACTTGGAACAGGATGTACAAATGAAAGACATTTGTAACAAATATGTTCGAAAACAAAACTGCGTATTTTGAACATACCTTCTGTAAATCGAAGCCTGCCATTTGCTTTACCTTCAACGGTTTCCATGGAGTTGCTTCATTAATTGACGCCATGCAGAATTGCCCGCTTATACTTAATGACACGACTGAATCCAAGTGTAACTCATTAATCGCGTAGAATAAGCCACACTAGATTTTCACTTTTAGTCAAATACAGGAACTACTACCTGTTTTCTCAGTTCTGTATCTCTAATAAAATAACACACTAAAAAGTAAACTTAGTGTAAAATAAACGATTATCAGGAGAAAATACAGGCTAATCGGCTGTGTCCTGAGGATTAAGTACCTGAATGTAGGAGTAGGAGGCAAATGGCCAATAAACATTAAAATCTCTAAGGAGTTTCGACTGCATTTTTAGCACTAGCCGTAGTAGAGATGTAAAACACATATTCGAGAGATGATTTTTTTGTTATCATTGGAAATGTAGGCCAGCGGACAGTTAGTTAAAGCAGCAAGCTAGATTGGTCAGTGGTAAAAAATGTAGCACAATGGGCAACAAGCAGCAAGCTAGCATGATGCGTGGGAAGGTGTAACGCGGTGAGCAGTAGGACAGTCTTAATCCGATGCTTCGCGGCCACACTGACCGGAGCAACAACAGTGATCGCGCCTCTGACACGGATGGGGGTATTCAATGAGTTGTTCTTGTTTGTGTCTAATAGAGAGCCGGCCGGTTTGGCCGAGCGGTTCTAGGCGCGTGAGTCTGGAACCGCGCGAAAGCTACGGTCGCAGGTTCGAATCCTGCCTCGGGCATTGATGTGTGTGATGTGCTTAGGTTAGTTAGGTTTAAGTAGCTCTAAGTGGCAGTTATAAGAGTCGAGGGACATGAAAGGGAAGCAGTGGTTGGGAAGGGAGTAAGACAGGGTTGTAGCCTCTCCCCGATGTTATTCAATCTGTATATTGAGCAAGCAGTAAAGAAAACAAAAGAAAAATTCGGAGTAGGTATTAAAATCCATGGAGAAGAAATAAAAACCTTGAGGTTTGCCGATGACATTGTAATTCTGTCAGAGGCAGCAAAGGACTTGGAAGAGCAGTTGAATGGAATGGATAGCGTCTTGAAAGGAGGATATAAGATGAAAATCAACAAAAGCAAAACGAGGATAATGGAATGTAGTCGAATTAAGTCGGGTGATGCTGAGGGAATTAGATTAGGAAATGAGACACTTAAAGTAGTAAAGGAGTTTTGCTATTTGGGGAGCAAAATAACTGATGATGGTCGAAGTAGAGAGGAGATAAAATGTAGACTGGCACTGGCAAGGAAAGCGTTTCTGAAGAAGAGAAACTTGTTAACATCGAGTATAGATTTAAGTGTCAGGAAGTCATTTCTGAAAGTATTTGTATTCAGAAGGATGTAGGTTGTAGTAGGTACTGGGAGATGAAGAAGCTTGCACAGGATAGAGTAGCATGGAGAGCTGCATCAAACCAGTCTCAGGACTGAAGACCACAACAACAACAAGTTCTAGGGGACTGATGACCTGATATGTTAAGTCGCATAGTGCTCAGAGCCATTTGAACCATTGTTTTCTTTCTAATAGAGATAGTCAACGTGAATTCAAAAACAAAAGGGTATCAGGGATAATAAACTAGCTGACACGACGTGTTAAAAAATTTGAAGACGTCCAGATTGTATCCAACGCAGCTTCCGTATTCTGATCTCCGCACTACTTAGGACAGGATGCGTGCCTGCTGTGAGGGATGGTCCATCTGGCAGCAGGCGGGCCAGTGCTGTTTTTTACAGACCCGCGCAGACGCAGTCAGCCCTCCCTGCCGACACACAAAGCTGCTGGCGCTGTGGTGTGCCGCCACCAAAGTCGGCCACAATACCCTCTCCCCTCCCCTGGCCACGAGCCGGCTAATGCCGGGTACAGCGCCGGCCAAGGGATGCGCCTCGCGGCGGCGGCGGCGGCGGCAAGGTCGCACCGTCCCTCAGACCGTCAGCGCCTGCGCCCAGTCTTGTCCAGTCGTATTCAGAGTGGGGGCGGGCTGAACTGTTATTTCCCGATATCAGTGATTTCTCTGAATGCACTTAAGAATCGCAGTTAACGAATTCACAACTTGTATCCCTCCGCTATTTCTGCGGTTTCCTCGATTTTTGCCACTCCTGCGATTTACGAGATTCGTGCGACTTACGCGATTTCTGTGACTTCTGCGATTTATCACCGTAGATGTTGTTGTTGTCTTCAGTCCTGAGACTGGTTTGATGCAGCTCTCCATGCTACTCTATCCTGTGCAAACTTCTTCATCTCCCAGTACCTACTGCAACCTACATCCTTCTGAATCTGCTTAGTGTATTCATCTCTTGGTCTCCCCCTATGATTTTTACCCTCCACGCTGCCTTCCAATACTAAATTGGTGATCCCTTGATGCCTCAGAACATGTCCTACCAACCGATCCCTTCTTCTGGTCAAGTTGTGCCACAAACTTCTCTTCTCCCCAATCCTATTCAATACTTCCTCATTAGTTATGTGATCTACCCATCTAATCTTCAGCATTCTTCTGTAGCACCACATTTCAGAAGCTTCTATTCTCTTCTTGTCCAAAATATTTACCGTCCATGTTTTACTTCCATACATGGCTACACTCCATACAAATACTTTCAGAAATGACTTCCTGACACTTAAATCTATACTCGATGTTAACAAATTTCTCTTCTTCAGAAACGCTTTCCTTGATTGAATAACATTGGGGAGAGGCTACAACCCTGTCTCACTCCCTTCCCAACCGCTGCTTCCCTCTCATGCCCCTCGACTCTTATAACAGCCATCTGGTTTCTGTACAAATTGTAAATAGCCTTTCGCTCCCTGTATTTTACCCCTGCCACCTTTAGAATTTGGAAGAGAGTATTCCAGTCAACATTGTCAAAAGCTTTCTCTAAGTCTACAAATGCTAGAAACGTAGGTTTGCCTTTCCTTAATCTTTCTTCTAAGATAAGTCGTAAGGTCAGTATTGCCTCACGTGTTCCAGTATTTCTACGGAATCCAAACTGATCTTCCCCGAGGTCGGCTTCTACTAGTTTTTCCATTCGTCTGTAAAGAATTCGTGTTAGTATTTTGCAGCTGTGGCTTATTAAATTGATTGTTCGGTAATTTTCACATCTGTCAACACCTGCTTTCTTTGGGATTGGAATGATTATATTCTTCTTGAAGTCTGAGGGTATTTCGCCTGTTTCATACATCTTGCTCACCAGATGGTAGAGTTTTGTTAGGACTGGCTCTCCCAAGGCCGTCAGTAATTCTACTGGAATGTTGTCGACTCCTGGGGCCTTGTTTCGACTCAGGTCTTTCAGTGCTCTGTCAAACTCATCACGCAGTATCGTATCTCCCATTTCATCTTCATCTACATCCTCTTCCATTTCCAAAATATTGTCCTCAAGTACATCGCCCTTGTATAGACCCTCTATATACTCCTTCCACCTTTCTGCTTTCCCTTCTTTGCTGAGAACTGGGTTTCCATCTGAGCTCTTGATGTTCATACAAGTGGTTCTCTTATCTCCAAAGGTCTCTTTAATTTTCCTGTAGGCAGTATCTATCTTACCCCTAGTGAGATAAGCCTCTACATCCTTACATTTGTCCTCTAGCCATCCCTGCTTAGCCCTTCTGCACTTCCTGTCGATCTCATTTTTGAGACGTTTGTATTCCTTTTTGCCTGCTTCATTGTTACACTGTCATTAATCGCAAGTGAGAAGTGAATTGTGTCAATGCAACCGAGAAACATGGTCTCGCCTTTATAGGCGATTATTTGTGAGGGCCTTATTTAACATTTCAGTAACCCAACTGAAAATCAGTTATCTAAAATGGTATTATTAATATTTCCAACCATTCTTTCTCAAGTGTTGCATGATATACGAAACATACGCTGGCCCGCACACAAAATTTCACCTCAACAAAACAGTCAGTATTAAGTATGTTTTACTTATAATCTTCCTTTGGCTTTAGTTTTATGTTTAGAACACGAATTCTAACCACGATGTTACGCTCACAAGCATCTGAACTACATTGGCAGTCACTCGATGTAGCAGTAATTCAAAGTACCAGTGACCGCAAAAGTGGAAGAGTTGCCCAGCATCTTTACACCATCTTCGTAAGAAGTACGGTTAGTTTCCGTGAATGAACGTAGCGGCATCTTTATACAAAGTGTGAAACCTCCCTCCACTCCACTGCTTTCATTACCAGAAGCATTAACAGTTGCATAATGTTAATTATATTGCTAGTAATTAGTAGCAGTAAAAAAGTTTAATAATCCTCGCGATTTTCCAGACACAGTTCCTATTTCGATTACTGACATATGAACCCATCCACATCTAGAAGAGATAATCGTGAAGATTCAAAACGACCCTTGAGAACTTCACAGCTTAAAACAGACGCAGTTGATAACATAAGTGTGCAAAATGAGTATTGGTACAGTTTGTCGTTGAAGTCATTATCTGATTTGAAAGGGATGATACATTAATCTGAACTACACTGTGAGTGAATTATGAAAATGCCATTCTGACCTTTCATCCAACAACCCTGGTCACCGTGGTCTGGGGGTAGCCTCTTTGATTCATAATCAAAACGTCTTCGGTCCCGGGTTCGATCCCCGCCACTGCCTAAATTTTGATAAATAATCAGCATTGGCGGCCGAAGACTTCCGGCATAAGAAGTCAGCCACATTCTGCCACGGCCTTGTCAAAGAGGGCGGAGGAGCGGATAGAAGTTCAGGGCACTCTCTTGTCCTAGGGGTGAGAAATTGCCCCTAAAGGCGGAAGAATCAGCTATGATCAACGACATGAGGATGCAGAAGGCAATGGAAACCACTGCATTAAAGACACGTAACGTGTATCCACAGGACATGTGGCCTGTAATTGAAGAAGTGTCATGATGATCTCTCCATTGGCAAAAGATTCCGGAATAGTCCCCCATTCGGATCTCCGGGAGGGGACTGCCAAGGGGGAGATTACCATGAGAAAAGATTGAATAATCAACGAAAGGATAACGTTCTACGAGTCGGGGCGTGGAATGTCAGAAGCTTGAACGTGGTAGGGAAACTAGAAAATCTGAAAAGGGAAATGCAAAGGCTCAATCTAGATATACACTCCTGGAAATGGAAAAAAGAACACATTGACACCGGTGTGTCAGACCCACCATACTTGCTCCGGACACTGCGAGAGGGCTGTACAAGCAATGATCACACGCACAGCACAGCGGACACACCAGGAACCGCCGTGTTGGCCGTCGAATGGCGCTAGCTGCGCAGCATTTGTGCACCGCCGCCGTCAGTGTCAGCCAGTTTGCCGTGGCATACGGAGCTCCATCGCAGTCTTTAACACTGGTAGCATGCCGCGACAGCGTGGACGTGAACCGTATGTGCAGTTGACGGACTTTGAGCGAGGGCGTATAGTGGGCATGCGGGAGGCCGGGTGGACGTACCGCCGAATTGCTCAACACGTGGGGCGTGAGGTCTCCACAGTACATCGATGTTGTCGCCAGTGGTCGGCGGAAGGTGCACGTGCCCGTCGACCTGGGACCGGACCGCAGCGACGCACGGATACACGCCAAGACCGTAGGATCCTACGCAGTGCCGTAGGGGACCGCACCGCCACTTCCCAGCAAATTAGGGACACTGTTGCTCCTGGGGTATCGGCGAGGACCATTCGCAACCGTCTCCATGAAGCTGGGCTACGGTCCCGCACACCGTTAGGCCGTCTTCCGCTTACGCCCCAACATCGTGCAGCCCGCCTCCAGTGGTGTCGCGACAGGCGTGAATGGAGGAACGAATGGAGACGTTTCGTCTTCAGCGATGAGAGTCGCTTCTGCCTTGGTGCCAATGATGGTCGTATGCGTGTTTGGCGCCGTGCAGGTGAGCGCCACAATCAGGACTGCATACGACCGAGGCACACAGGGCCAACACCCGGCATCATGGTGTGGGGAGCGATCTCCTACACTGGCCGTACACCACTGGTGATCGTCGAGGGGACACTGAATAGTGCACGGTACATCCAAACCGTCATCGAACCCATCGTTCTACCATTCCTAGACCGGCAAGGGAACTTGCTGTTCCAACAGGACAATGCACGTCCGCATGTATCCCGTGCCACCCAACGTGCTCTAGAAGGTGTAAGTCAACTACCCTGGCCAGCAAGATCTCCGGATCTGTCCCCCATTGAGCATGTTCGGGACTGGATGAAGCGTCGTCTCACGCGGTCTGCACGTCCAGCACGAACGCTGGTCCAACTGAGGCGCCAGGTGGAAATGGCATGGCAAGCCGTTCCACAGGACTACATCCAGCATCTCTACGATCGTCTCCATGGGAGAATAGCAGCCTGCATTGCTGCGAAAGGTGGATATACACTGTACTAGTGCCGACATTGTGCATGCTCTGTTGCCTGTGTCTATGTGCCTGTGGTTCTGTCAGTGTGATCATGTGATGTATCTGACCCCAGGAATGTGTCAATAAAGTTTCCCCTTCCTGGGACAATGAATTCACGGTGTTCTTATTTCAATTTCCAGGAGTGTAGTACTATTGGGTCACGGAAAAATTTGAGCGCAATATTATACAGAAAGGAAACTAACTATGTGCTGCATGCTCAGTTACCTGCACTCTGACAGTTAAAAGGAGACATACGTTTTAATGTAGAGCTTGAATCACGACCGAAACTGGCAGCTCTAACTTTCACCTTTTGCCTCGAGGCGAGATTCAAGTGCAATAACTAAGTTCGCAAAATCCGCTTAGGATAGGACTCGCTTATCATTTGACGTTTGTCAGATTGCTTCCTAGTAGCGGAATTTTGCCACTTTCGCTGACACCATACTCAGGTCGAAATCTTTCTTGCCGGAATGTGAAGGTGCTTACGTTACGTGTACAGGCCGCCAAGCTAAATTACTCTTGCAAGTTCTGAGTGATCACCAGCACTTTCAGAGGAATACAAAAATAGTTGTAAGTTCAGGTTCGAAAATGTCAGATGAGATTTTAATAAATCAAAATGTTCTACAATGGCGTAGTCTATCACTCGCATTATTTACTTACATATTGATAATCTAGTTATGAAGTGGTAAGATGAAATACAGTTAAATGAAATTAATGAAAATAGTATCATTAAACACTCCTTTATATGCTGAAGACCAGATATTAAACAGGAAACAGATCGTAATTTAGAAAGAACAGTATACAGATTAAGCCAAAACGCAATACATTACAACTATATCTGCGAATAAGACAAAGATAACGACTTTCAAAAGATAAAGACATTGATAAGAAGGTTAATAAATATCAAGCTATGTGCGGAACAATTGGAAGAACTTTGGGAAGAAAAAAAGAAAAGAAACGAAAATGAAATCCTAAAAAAAAATAGCTGTACCTACTCTTGTACATCGTTCCGAATGATGGACAGAAAAAAAAATCACTTATACAGGCAGCAGAGATGAAGTTCATGAGATATGTAAGGTACTGTGATGAAATGAGTAAAATGAATGAAACAATGCGATCAGATTTAAAAGTATTCTCAGTTAATGGCAAGATAGAAGAGAACGGAATGAAATGGAAAGATCATGTTGATAGAATGATAGAAAATAGACTGCCAAAAAAGATAATGAATTACAGGCCGACTGGAATGAGAGAACTAGGGAGGCCTCGTAAGAACTCGATGTATGGATGGTAGAGATAGAGATGAGAACAAGTCACTACAACACCTAATCCTTGGAAGGAGATGATGATCACAAACTTTTAATGTTCACAAGAAATTAAAAAAAAAAACACTGTTTTGGGATTCACGCATGTTCTCCGCTGTGCAGTCTTTCACATTCGATTTTGAGGAAACTATTCGGTAAAAGAATGGATTTTTTTGCATCTTGTTGTCTGATATCACAGCTTCATACCTAACTGTCCTCCCCCCCCTCCCCTCCCACCCTTCCCCGCTATTGCGACACTCAGAAATTAAGTAAAACGCAGCGCATATTTTGGAAAGTTTGCAGTAAAAAATGCAGTCGCTGGGCAGGTGATGCGTCTCTGTTTAAGTCGCTTCATTGACTTTCAGGGTTGATACCCACTTCTACATTTCTGAACAGCATCGCTTAAGTGTCGCTTCTCCTATAAATTCAAACAGGGAGGAAGATTATCAGCTGGGTGATATATATAGCAGTCTTAGTGATATTTCAGTAGTAAATTACCATTCGAATTGTATTTCGTATGTAAATCATTTTCCACATTAGCTAGACACATGTCAAGAGTTTAATTTGTTACAGTGAAGCAAACATCAAATATTTGTGTTTCACCCTATGTTTTCCTAGTTCCATCCTTCTCGTTGTCTGCTTGGAAGCGAGTTTGTCGTCTGTTGGGGCGGCTGTGTGTCTTTGGATTTCGGGTAAGAGTATCTGAATGTAGGGACGACTTAGCCAACTTCTGCGTGCAGCAAAGAGGAACTGTTGTGGGTGAGAGAGACACCAGCGATCGAAGCTCCGTCGCTTTGGTTGAGTTTGCACAGGTAGCTGTGCGTCAGCTTTCGGTCCGCCGTAGGGACTGTAGGTGGGCAGCGACCAACCTCACTGTAAGGATGGGAAAAACCGACCAGTTAACACCGATACTGGTATTTCGGTTCTGAATAACCGGTATATTTCGGTGCTTGTTCCTTCTCCGTTATAATCGGTGGTTCTTTATTTTTTTAAGTAATAACAGGGCAAAAAAACGAAATATCAGTTAACCATAGAAGTAGTGCTAACATTTTTGGCTTAAATTAAATAACCTCTTTTATAAAAATTAGTAATCTTTAATCATAAACTTGTTTTGAAACATTGCGCAATATAGAAAATGGGAAAAGTGATGAGTATTATTTTAATAACAGTGCAGCAGAAACGAGCAACAAAGACATGACGTGAGAACTGGTACAGCACTGCTGAGACAGTAGTGTACTTGTTACCATGTGGCTTAGCCTAATGGGTGGTACAGGTATACATGCAGTGTACAAGACTTGCCTCATTCGGTCTATATGATAGTTTCTCGTTGTCGTCGGATGACATCAGTTGTATTCTAGAATGGCACCATCCCCAGTCTAGAATTATTTAAAGAATTGTAGTAGCAGTAGAATACAACGCTCCATTTGCTTTAAAAGATTGAAAATGGGAGGAGCCACAACAAACTAGTGACTTTTATGTAAAGAGAAAACTTAAAACTTAGGATTCATTCGTAATTGAAAGAAATGCTTGTAGCTGCGTCATTCGTTGCATTAAGAAATTTCTTTTCTATTTCTTTATGGTGACTAGTTTCATACACCTATGTCCATTTTCAAGCCATCCATTACATCTCGTCTCCCTTATTGAGTTACTGAAAGCTTCTTTCTCTTTGATCAATCGTTAGTGTGAATGTGTGCGTGTGTAATGTATCTTTCCCACAGCACTCCCGATTTCAGATGATCGTGGTATTCATGTAGGAATCACAGTTCAGCAATAAAATGGTTCAAATGGCTCTGAACACTATGGGACTTAACTTGTGAGGTCATCAGTCCCGTAGAACTTAGAACTACTTAAACCTAACTAACCCAAGGACATCACACACATCCATTCCCGACGCAGGATTCGAACCGGCTACCGTAGCGGTCGCGCGGTCCCAGACTGTAGCGCCTAGAACCGCTCGGCCACCCCGACCGGCTTTACCAGCAATATTCAGTATCAACACTCCATGATAAGTTAAGGCTTTCTAAACGCTTTGTGTACTTGTTTTTTAAATTCATAAGCAACTGCGAAACTTCCTTAAAAGAAATTTTATCTCCTTCTATCAACCTCGCAGAGTCATTAAATAAAGCAGCTTGTACATGTACAAATTTTAACCAAAGCTCCGAATATTTATTAGAAACGAATGCGTGTAACACAGCTGCGCAGAATGTCCGCCGCTCGTGGTCTCGCGGTAGCGTTCTCGCTTCCCGAGCACGAGGTCCCGGGTTCGATTCCCGGCGGGGTTAGGGATTTTCACCTGCCTCGAGATGACTGGGTGTTTGTGTTGTCCTCATGATTTCATCATCATCCAGGAAAGTGGCGCAATTGGACTGAGCAAAGATTGGGTAATTGTACGGGCGCTGATAACCACGCTGTTGAGCGCCCCACAAACCAAACATCATCACCACAGCTGGGCCGTTTTCTTGCGATAGAAAGTAAGATTTCAGTGGTACATACATTTTCAGGACTCTCTCTACTGCAGGCAAAAGTACAAACCATCATGTTTTACTATATCGCAGGATTCTTTTTTATTACATTTCTGCCTCTTCTCAAAAATGTTTGAGAGCTTCTACACGGGCTGTGTATATATAAAAGCACGAATAAATCTTCGTAACAGTATATTCGATGTCCATTGGTAACAAATCTGCTGATGTTTGTGTAGCGTTGTGTGCAATGTGCTCTGCGCATCCCACGCCAACTATTTTTCCCTCAAGTTGTCTTGAAATTTTAAGAAAACATTACATTGTTCACGTTGAACTCCACCAAAATTTGTATTGTCATTATTTGCACAAATTCCCATGACTTTCTCCTTAATCCAGTGTTTTTCCAGAATGTCCGTTAAAGAAAGATACATAATCAGTTTCACCAGGTAAATTCAGGATATCTAATATTTTTACATTAATTCCGTTCTTTGGATGAAAGTGCCGCACTATTATTGGAAATATTTTGAAGTCTTTGTGGTTTGAAACGTCTGCACAGATGGAACATATTTAAGTTCTGTCCGTAGGTTATATAAAGATAAAGGCACAATCACTTTCTTTATTATTTCTTCGCACTTGGTTTTCCCGCCGCGAGACTTCTTTTGAAACACTTTTTGAATCAATTTAGAAGTGCTCCTGAAAACTGAAGGGTAGGCGGAATGTAGGAAGCTAGGAGGAGCAGGTGAGGTAGAACTCTCGGTACTGCAATTAAAGTGAAAGTGGTTTTACTACACTCTTGGAAATTGAAATAAGAACACCGTGAATTCATTGTCCCAGGAACGGGAAACTTTATTGACACATTCCTGGGGTCAGATACATCACATGATCACACTGACAGAACCACAGGCACATAGACACAGGCAACAGAGCATGCACAATGTCGGCATTAGTACAGTGTATATCCACCTTTGGCAGCAATGCAGGCTGCTATTCTCCCATGGAGACGATCGTAGAGATGCTGGATGTAGTCCTGTGGAACGGCTTGCCATGCCATTTCCACCTGGCGCCTCAGTTGGACCAGCGTTCGTGCTGGACGTGCAGACCGCGTGAGACGACGCTTCATCCAGTCCCAAACATGCTCAATGGGGGACAGATCCGGAGATCTTGCTGGCCAGGGTAGTTGACTTACACCTTCTAGAGCACGTTGGGTGGCACGGGATACATGCGGACGTGCATTGTCCTGTTGGAACAGCAAGTTCCCTTGCCGGTCTAGGTATGATAGAACGATGGGTTCGATGACGGTTTGGATGTACCGTGCACTATTCAGTGTCCCCTCGACGATCACCAGTGGTGTACGGCCAGTGTAGGAGATCGCTCCCCACACCACGATGCCGGGTGTTGGCCCTGTGTGCCTCGGTCGTATGCAGTCCTGATTGTGGCGCTCACCTGCACGGCGCCAAACACGCATACGACCATCATTGGCACCAAGGCAGAAGCGACTCTCATCGCTGAAGACGACACGTCTCCATTCGTCCCTCCATTCACGCCTGTCGCGACACCACTGGAGGCGGGCTGCACGATGTTGGGGCGTGAGCGGAAGACGGCCTAACGGTGTGCGGGACCGTAGCCCAGCTTCATGGAGACGGTTGCGAATGGTCCTCGCCGATACCCCAGGAGCAGCAGTGTCCCTAATTTGCTGGGAAGTGGCGGTGCGGTCCCCTACGGCACTGCGTAGGATCCTACGGTCTTGGCGTGCATCCGTGCGTCGCTGCGGTCCGGTCCCAGGTCGACGGGCACGTGCACCTTCCGCCGACCACTGGCGACAACATCGATGTACTGTGGAGACCTCACGCCCCACGTGTTGAGCAATTCGGCGGTACGTCCACCCGGCCTCCCGCATGCCCACTATACGCCCTCGCTCAAAGTCCGTCAACTGCACATACGGTTGACGTCCACGCTGTCGCGGCATGCTACCAGTGTTAAAGACTGCGATGGAGCTCCATATGCCACGGCAAACTGGCTGACACTGACGGCGGCGGTGCACAAATGCTGCGCAGCTAGCGCCATTCGACGGCCAACACCGCGGTTCCTGGAGTGTCCGCTGTGCCGTGCGTGTGATCATTGCTTGTACAGCCCTCTCGCAGTGTCCGGAGCAAGTATGGTGGGTCTGTCACACCGGTGTCAATGTGTTCTTTTTTCCATTTCCAGGAGTGTATATCACAACATAATATTAACTTGAATACATAACTTTGTACTGAGGAACACTTAGGTGCGAAGCCGGATATCAAAGCTAACACAGGCAAAATCTGTAGTGGCTCGCCCACTATGAAACAGAAACAATGTTGGTGGGTCGTCTGCTCGTGATCAGCTGGGCAGAACGTGGGACGGCGCTCGTAGGGCTGCACGGCGCCGGCTACAGGGCGCTGTCGTCGGCAAAGATCTTCCGCTCTCGTGGTGCCAACCTTAGAAGGGGCACCTATGTCGTGGCATCGTAGCTAGCGGTACCACACATTCCATCGATCTAAAACTCTAATTGTGACTTACCGTGTGGAAAGCACGCAAACCTTCGGCTCTTGCAAGTTCTTCGTAGTCAGCGAAGTTTTCCTGACGGAAATAAGTTCAGAGCGATGATGTACCTGCAGCAGGCTGCACCCTTTTATGTTTGCCAGACCTTAAATGGCGTTGTATATCGTGTTTACCGACGTGAGAAACGGAGAATACCCCATTACACTTTTTGCACCGCACTTCTGAAGGTGTTGTACACTTCTGTAAAAAAGGGAACTTCTTTTGAGAGTTCTTCGTGAACTGACAACTTCGCTTTTTAGCAGTCGGCGGTATTGCTAAATAAAACAAGAAAATTAGTTCAAGGACCTCGGCGAAGCACGCAAACACAAGTCAACTCTGTCGAGTCTCCGCGCGGACTAATTTACGACTTAAATAATTTCACGTTGAACTTCGGCATCACGCGGAATGCTTCGTCTGGAAGTTATTGTTCTTCAGATCGCTGCCAACCTCAGAGAAGTAAGAGTTGTCACCCCAGGCTAACAGCAAGTGGTGTTTCACCCAGTCGTACTATACATTTTTCTATTTTTATGTACACTAGACAACGAAAGGTACTGCACGTATTCACACCCATAAATCCTAAGTTCATAGTGCTTACGACACGTGGGAATAATCTGCAGTTGGTGGAATGTGAAAATTACCAGAATTCATGACCGATTAGGCATTTTGCGGGATACTTTTATTAAGTCTTCCAATGCGGGACG
Source organism: Schistocerca cancellata (assembly GCF_023864275.1). Classification (NCBI taxonomy): domain Eukaryota; kingdom Metazoa; phylum Arthropoda; class Insecta; order Orthoptera; family Acrididae; genus Schistocerca; species Schistocerca cancellata. The sequence goes on from NC_064634.1 coordinate 15,506,972, forward strand.
GGGCGGCAGAATCCGGGGCGGTCCCGCGGAAACCGGGGCGGCTGGCCGCCTTGCTGTACCGCCTCAACGAGAACCGCGCCTCAGCACAACACGAGAGACTCGTCGCCGCAAGCGTGTGGTCAGCTGCTCCGAGGCGCCTTGCTTGTTCTCTGACAAGTGGAGTCACTCCACTACAGCAGACATTTCACTGCCACGGCGGCCTATTTCGCAGTAAATCGCAGTCGGCCAGCTGAGTCGTGCCGGAGGCGCAACAGGTAGGTAGGTAGGTAGGCAGGTAGGTAGGTGGGTAGGTAGGTAGGTGGGTAGGTAGGTACGTAGGTAGGTGGGTAGGTGGGTAGGTAGGTAGGTAGGTAGGTAGGTAGGTAGGTAGGTGGGTAGGTAGGTAGTTGGGTAGGTGGGTAGGTAGGTAGGTAGGTAGGTAGGTACGTAGGTAGGTGGGTAGGTGGGTAGGTGGGTAGGTAGGTAGGTAGGTAGGTAGGTAGGTAGGTAGGTAGGTAGGTAGGTGGGTAGGTAGGTAGGTAGGTAGGTAGGTAGTTGGGTAGGTAGGTGGGTAGGGGAGCGCGCGCCGTCGCCCTCGCCGGCCGCGGCTGGCCCTCTGGAAGGCGGGAAGTGAATCACGGCGGCGCCCGGTTGCACGCGGATGCCCGATGGCCGAGGTGAAGGTTCGTGGAGGAGCCCCAGCGATAGCGCCGGTCACCCGTCTGTCTGTCTCTGCACTTGCAGCAGTCTACCGTTACCTGCTTTGGCTCCAGAGAAAGCGGTCACAGTTTCCCGTGGTGTCCTCTGCTGTCTGTCATTTCGATCAGTGTGGAACTTTTAGTTTGTGTTATCCGCAAGTGTCGACAGTACTCAGAACATGGGCACTTGACTTATGTTGTTCTACCACTGAATACCGCTGCCCTGTTTTGTACAGTTCAGTTCGTAACAGGCATGTGGATGCTGCCCTCAACGAGACATGTAGAATAACATAGTAGCCCGGCCGTGGTGGCCGAGCGGTTCTAGGCGCTTCAGTCCGGAACCGCGCGACTGCTCCGGTCGCAGGTTCGAATCCTACCTCGGGCGTGGACGTGTGTGATGTCCTTAGGTTAGTTAGGTTTAAGTAGTTCTAAGTTCTAGGGGACTGATGACCATCATCATCATCATCATCATTTAAGACTGATTATGCCTTTCAGCGTTCAGTCTGGAGCATAGCCCCCCTTATACAGTTCCTCCATGATCCCCTATTCAGTGCTAACATTGGTGCCTCTTCTGAGGTTAAACGTATTACTTCAAAATCATTCTTAACCGAATCCAGGTACCTTCTCCTTGGTCTGCCACGACTCCTCCTACCCTCTACTGCTGAACCCATGAGTCTCTTGGGTAACCTTGCTTCTCCCATGCGTGTAGCATGACTCCACCATCTAAGCCTGTTCGCCCTGACTGCTACATCTATAGAGTTCATTCCCAGTTTTTCTTTGATTTCCTCATTGTGGACACCCTCCTGCCATTGTTCCCATCTACTAGTACCTGCAATCATCCTAGCTACTTTCATATCCGTAACCTCAACCTGAATCCACCCAGCTTTCGCTCCCATACAACAAAGTTGGTCGAAAGATTGAACGGTCCACAGATAACTTAGTCTTGGTACTGACTTCCTTCTTGCAAAAGAGAGTAGATCGTAGCTGAGCGCTCACTGCATTAGCTTTGCTACACCTCGCTTCCAGTTCTTTCACTATGTTGCCATCCTGTGAGAATATGCATCCTAAGTACTTGAAACAGTCCACCTGTTCTAACTTTGTTCCTCCTATTTGGCACTCAATCCGTTTATATTTCTTTCCCACTGACATTACTTTCGTTTTGGGGATGCTAATCTTCATACCATAGTCCTTACATTTCTGATCTAGCTCCGAAATATTACTTTGCAAACTTTCAATCGAATCTGCCATCACAACTAAGTCATCCGCATATGCGAGACTGCTTATTTTGTGTTCACATATCTTAATCGCACCCAGCCAGTCTATTGTTTTCAACATATGATCCATAAATAATATAAACAACAGTGGAGACAGGTTGCAGCCTTGTCTTACCCCTGAAACTACTCTGAACCATGAACTCAATTTACCGTCAACTCTAACTGCTGCCTGGCTATCCATGTAAAGACCTTTAATTGCTTGCAAAAGTTTGCCTCCTATTCCATAATCTTGTAGAACAGACAATAACTTCCTCCTAGGAACCCGGTCAAATGCCTTTTCTAGAGCTATAAAGCATAGATACAATTCCCTGTTCCACTCATAAAACTTCTCCATTATTTGCCGTAAGCTAAAGATCTGGTCCTGACAACCTCTAAGAGGCCTAAACCCACACTGATTTTCATCCAATTGGTCCTCAACTAATATTCGCACTTTCCTTTCAACAATACCTGAGAAGATTTTACCCACAATGCTGATTAAAGAGATACCTCTGTAGTTGTTACAATCTTTTCTGTTTCCATGTTTAAAGATTGGTGTGATTACTGCTTTTGTCCAGTCTGATGAAACCTGTCCCGACTCCCAGGCCATTTCAATTATCCTTTGTAGCCATTTAAGACCTGACATTCCACTGTATTTGATGAGTTCCGACTTAATTTCATCCACCCCAGCCGCTTTATTGCACTGCAATATATTGACCATTTTTTCCACTTCCTCAAATGTGATCCTATTTCCATCATCATTCCTATCCCATTCTACCTCGAAATCTGAAACATTACTGATCGCATTTTCACCTACATTGAGCAACTCTTCAAAATACTCCCTCCATCTGCCCAAGGCATCCACAGGATTCACCAGCAGTTTTCCTGACCTGTCCAAAATACTTGTCATTTCCTTCTTACCTCCCTTTCGAAGACTGCTAATTACACTCCAGAATGGTTTTCCAGCAGCTTGACCCATAGTCTCCAACCTGTTTCCAAAGTCTTCCCACGATTTCTTCTTGGATGCTGCAATTATCTGTTTGGCTTTGTTTCTTTCTTCAACATAACTTTCTCTGTCTACCTGGGTTCTGGTATGTAGCCATTTTTGATACGCCTTCTTTTTCCTTTTACAGGCTGCCTTGACTGTATCATTCCACCAAGCTGTTTGCTTCATCCTACTTTTACACACTACTGTTCCAAGACAGTCTTTAGCCACTTCTAGTACTGTGTCCCTGTACCTTGTCCATTCCTTTTCCAATGACTGTAATTGACTACATTCAACTAACTGGTACCTTTCTGAGATCGCTGTTATGTACTTGTGCCTGATTTCCTTATCCTGAAGTTTCTCCACTCTTATCCTCCTACATATGGACCTGACCTCCTGCACTTTCGGCCTCACAATCCCAATTTCACTGCAGATTAAATAATGATCAGTGTCATCAAAGAATCCCCTGAATACACGTATGTCCCTCACAGCGTTCCTGAATTCCTGATCTGTTATTATATAGTCAATGACAGATCTGGTTCCCCTGCCTTCCTGATGACCTCATATGTTAAATCCCATAGTGCTCAGAGCCATTTTTTTAAGATCAGTATGCTTGAGGCTAATGCCTACTGACAATCTCTACTGGCTCCGCTAACACAGAGAGACACAATGTGGAACTAAACGCTGCGTATCTGTTGCGTGTACACCAACCTTCCCTAAGTAAGCTGAAATCTAGGATGAACTTTCTAAAAACCTTCGCCAGCACAGTCCATCACCGTCAATGGTACGACAAAACCTGTCGACAACCACATCATGGATCCCACCGTCGGAGAACTTGTCCCCAGGCTAAAATCTACAATGGAAAACTTTGAAGTACTTCAACAGACTAACGAGAGGGGTGGACAGGACAAAGGATAATATGTCCAAATGGAACTACCAAGGGGACCTTTCAGCTTTATGTGAATGTGGTACTGAACAACTGAACGGTTGTCCTCAGTGTACAGTTTTCTACACGCTGGAGCACCTTTTGTGGACCAGGGAGAATGCTGCCGAAGTTGCTAATTTTTGTTCCGATTATATTTACTTTTTGTGATTTGTTTAAATATAACTTTTATTATATGTTTCTAATTGCGTCACGTTCTATCTATATTTTCATGGTACGTATTAATTTTATATATTTAGTCTGTTTTTTTCTCTTTTTGTCTGTTTTGCTTGCAACATCTGTGACACGAATAAATAAATCCGCAGTGGAAAAATCATTTTTTTCTATTTTTTTAAATTAATTTTTGTTTTCACTAGTTTGATATCTTGCAGCATGCGCCATCTCGTTCTGCATTGTTCTCCTATTTCTCTATTCTTTTGAACTTAATTACCAGGCTTTTAACGAAGTACATTTATGAACTTGTATATGCTTGCGGTCAAGTATCTGCTTTCTAAACTGCTGACTAAGCATGATGTAGTCCAGCTGGTCTTTTCGCGAGTCTTGTAGCGCGGCGATTCCCGCAAATATAACCATCACATCTGAACATGACGTGGTCACTTCTTGTGTGTGGGATCGTGAATTCCCTTTCCGTCTTACCACGGATCGCACGTCATTATCTCCACTTCTATTGTAGTAGGAAGACGTGTGAGGTGCTTAGTTCTGTCTTGGTGCGTCAAAGCAAAACACAGAGTCTCCAAAACTTCCACCAATAAGGCGTCTTCAAGTGTTTTTGTTGTTATATATTTCGTTATATTAATAACTTTTCGTATGATTCCCGTACGTTTACGCATTACCACAGCACTTCATTTTAAAGTTTTCAGTTTTATCTGAAAAAGTGTGCATAGAAAAAAAACTATTGGCACCCATTGAAACTACCAAACTTAATATTTCAGTAAGAGAGGGCTGTAGTTGTATATTGGTAGTTCCATTGCAGCCTCACAACGAAAGCAGCGGACGTACTACCTCTGTGCTGGGACGACAAAATCACTTGAAGACGCCTTATTGGTGGACATTTCGGGGAATCTTTGTTTTGCTTTCTCACTTCCAGAGTAGCAGACATTGTTAACTTGTCACAAACAAAAGTAAACTTCCCAAACACATTTATAATCTGCATTCCTGGCAGATTCGTAATCTTACTCTTGCACTCAACCCAGCCAACCTTAATATTAGGCCACTCCACAAACGGCTGAACTGTTTGACAAGAATCACTTTGCTAGTCGCCCATTCGCCGCTTAGGCGTTGACACACGAAGTGATTCGGCTCTTCCTAGGTACTCACATGTTTCCTAAAAGTTGATAGGAAATTACGTTTTTGCTATGTAAAGATAGCGCACAATTAAGAGGTTCTCCCTCGTTATTACAAAGTGACTCTGAATGTTAATTTAGTACTAGCTGATAAACACAATCAATAGTTTTGGCTCGCAGGCCAGAGGGTATTCTATCTTTTGTTACGGCAGCCAATCACAAGTCGGTTCATTGGGCAAATTTGCACGATAGGTCTAACTGTGTTGTAGCAACTGTCATCTTGCCTCACTCCACAGCGTTCTGTTAAACGTCAACTCAACTGAGATGTGAATAAAGCTTGCCAAATCCACACGAACGCAAAATTTATAAGTTTGGCGATCTTTTACAGAAGCTCGAAATTTATCACGGTTTCAATAGGAGATGCTCATAACAGTTTCCACAACGAAACTTTGTCTCGAAACCTGGCAGAAAATCCAGAGAGATTCTGATCGTCTGTAAAGTATGCTAGCGGCAAGACACAGTCGAAGCTTTGTCGTCGCAATAGCAATGGAAATACTGTCGACAACAGTGCTGCTAAAGCAGAGTTACTAAACACAGCGCCGACCGCGGTGGCCGAGCGGTTCTAGGCGCTTCAGTCCGGAACCGCGCGACTGCTACGGTCGCAGGTTCGAATCCTGCCTCGGGCATGGATGTGTGTGATGTCCTTAGGTTGGTTAGGTTTAAGTAGTTCTAAGTTCTAGGAGACTGATGACCTAAGCTGTTAAGTCCCATAGTGCTCACAGCAATTTTTTTGAACTAAACACAACCTTCCGCAATTCATTCACCAAAGAAGACGAAGTAAATATTCCAGAATTGGAATCAACAACAGCTGCCCAAATGAGTGAATTAGAAGCAGGTGTCCTGGGAGTGACGAAGCAACTTAAGTCACTTAATAAAAGCAAATCTTCTCTTCCGGACTGTGTACTAATTAGGTTCCTTTCAGAATGTGCCGATGTAATAGCTCCATCAATCTTACACAGCCGCTCGCTAGACGAAACATCCGTACCCAAAGACTGGAAAGTTGTACAGGTCACAGCAATGCTCGAGAAACGTAGTAGGAGTAATCCACTAAATTACAGGCCCGTATCATTAACGTCGATATGCAGCAGGATTTTGAAACATATATTGTGTTCGAAAATTATGAATAAACTCGAAAAGAACGGATTATTAACACACAGTCAGCACGGATTTAGAAAACATCGTTCTTGTGAAACACTACTACGTCTTTAATGACACGAAGCGTTGAATGCTATTCACAAGAGATTTCAAATTGATTTCGCATTTCTGGATTTTTATGTAGAAGGTTTTTGACACTGTACCGTCTCGTAGTGAAATTGCGTGCCTATGGAATATCGCCTCAGTTATTTGACCCGATTTGTGGTTTCCTGTCAGATAAGTCACAGTTCATAGCAATTGACGGAAAGTCATCGAGTAAAATAGAAGTGATTTATGGCGTACCCCAAGGTAGTGTTATAGGCCCTCTGCTGTTCCTCATCTACATTAACGATATAGGAGACAATCCGAGCAGTTGTCTAGGTTGTTTGCAGATGATTCTCTCGTTTATCGTCTAGTATTAGTAAAGTCACCAGAATATCAAAGCAAATTGGAAAAAGATTTAAAAAAGATGTCTGTATGGTGTGAAAATTGGCAATTGAGCACAAAAATGAAAGGTGCGACGTCATCCACGTGAGTGTTAAAATGAATCCATTAAACTTCGGTTACAGAATAAATCAGTCAAATCTAAAGGCAGTAAATTCAACTAGATACCGAGGAATTACGAACAACTTAATTTGGAAAGAACACACAGGAAATGTTGTGGGGAAGGCAAACTTAAGACAGCGCTTTATTGGCAGAGCACTTCGAAAATCCAACAGATCTACTGAAGAGACTGCCTACACTACGCTTGTCCTTCCTCTTTTGGAGTACTGCTGCGTGGTGTGGGACCCTTACCAGATAGCATTAACGAACTACAGTATATTGAGAAAGTTCAAAGAAGAGCAACACGTCTTGTATCATCCCGAAATAGGAGAGAGACTGCCACGGACAAGATACAGGACTTGAGGTGGACACCGTTAAAACAAAGGCTTTTTCCGTTGTGGCGGAATCTTCTCACGAAATTTCAATCTCCAACTTTCTCCTCCGAATGCGATAATATTTTGTTGACGTCGGCCTATACAGGAATACAGGGAGGAACGATCACCATGATAAAATAAGGGAAATCAGAGCTCGCACAGAAAGATATGGGTGTTCATTTTTTCCTCGCGCCCTTCGAGGTTGAAATAATAGAGAATTATTGTGAAGGTCATTCGATGACTCCTCTGCCAGGCGCTTGTGTGTGATTCGCAGAGCACGCATGTAGATTTGGGTGTGAAATGTGGGACTAAAGCTATGACACCAGAAGCCAGAAATCTTGTATTTGTTTTATTCAGAGTTAACTTCCGCGAAAATCATTAAATTCGGATCACCTGTTCCTTCTTCAGAGACAGGTGGAGCTTGTAACTTTACAGGCCTTTGAACAATAACTGGGTCAAAGCATTGTGTGCAGTAACTGACTTTTTACCTGTATTTTATTCGCTATTATCCCAACATTAGAAGACTGCCTGAGCAGCATGGTTGCGTGTCAGTGAAGACTGTAATACATGGGAACGGCTAGAGGAGGCGTGCAACGAGTCAAGGATGTCAAATACAGTATGTGACCATGATGATGCCAACATCGCTGACGCTATTGTTACCCTTCTTCTCATTTTACGTCACGTGTCAGCACCAAATATAATGGCATCCTATTCATGTATCTCAAAATTTCTGTCATTTCAAATTTAGATTCGTAGAAAGTCAAGCGTGTTCATCCGCTTCCTTCGGACAATCCTGCCGTGTGAACGTGTGCGTACAAGACCCTCCACGGATATCTGAACAGCTACCAATTTGCTGTTGCATTCTTTTGCTGAGTAAGGCATACACTGAGATTGTCTTAGGCGACAACGTAGCTTCTTCTTTTGCGTGTCATGAGGGTAGATTGTTTCTGTCGCTTTCACATTCCCGTGTGTTCTGATCATTGTTGACTCCGCGCTGCTGAAAGACGTTCCCAACCGAAAGACACGAACAGGTAGGCCGTTGGCGTCTTAGTCTTTCCGAAGTTTATGACCATGATGACAGGCGAATCTTTTTTTCAAAATCTTATCAGTTCTGCGGGATCGAGCTCAGTAAGTTCAGAATAATACTCGAACATGGTAATCAATAGACAATAGAACACGTGATACATTTTCAAGGCTGCTCTCTAATATTACTAATACTTGGAGAGAGATTCCGCCATATGCAAGACATATTTTTCGCTGCCCGAAAGTATTTCAAGACTTTTCGTATCATCTTCACTAGGTTTTTTTTTTTTTTGGTCAGTCTGAAAATTATTATAACACGGTGGCATTTTAATTGCAGCTTGAAGTTATTTATATAGATATAAAGCAACGATAATTAGGAGTCAGATTTTCCGTTTCTTTACATATACGATCAATGATCTATGTTACCTACTTCATACAAGAAGTATTCTGTGTTTATGCATGGCGAAATTTATGCCTAGAATACTAGGTCGAGAAAGAAATAGTTACATAGCTTTAGACATACCTTATATGTGTCTAACAATTTTTTATGCTGACTGCTTTATATCTACAACACATTTTACATCCTGTCACCTGAAAACAAACAAAACGGTTTTTAGGTTTCTGTAATTCAGATCGTTAATCGTGGTAATTGAGCGAGATATGATCTATGATTCTATAGTCTTGTTTCCCGTTATTTCCAGTGTGATGAGTCACTTTCTTTTTGTTAAACTGAAGTTTTGATGGTTTTACACGAATTTTTATTTATTTTGCCACGTTAAGGACAGAAAGAAAGAAGGGGATCACCAAGACTGTGATTCTTAGTAATAAACTATAGGTTGAACAAATCTTCCACGGAGCCCTGGATCACAGGGTCCCGGGTTCGATTCGCGGCCAGGTTGGGGATTTTCTCTGCTCGGGGACTGGGTGCTTGTGTTGTCCTCATCATTCCATCTTCATTCATGAAAGTGGCGAGATTGGACTGTGTACAGTTTGGGAATGTGTACGGGCGCTGATGACCGCACAGCTGGGCGCCCTACAAACCAAACATCATCATCATCATCATCATCATCCACGGAGCCTTCTATGACAGGCGTTCAATAAGTAATGCTACACGTTTTGCGCCGCGTGGTCTTGGGCGCCTTGCCACGGTTCTTGCGGCTCCCCCCCAGTGGAGCTTCGATTCCTCCCTCGGGCATGGGTGTGTGTGTTGTCCTTTGCGTAAGTTAGTTTAAGTAAAGTAGTGTATAAGCCTACGGACCGATGACCTCAGCAGTTTGATCCCATAGGAACTACCACTACAAATTTTCCTTTTCCTGAAAGAAGGTTGATTTTATTGAGGAATCGAATACTGAGTCATGCGTGGCTTATGTTCGCCGCCTCGTCATTTTAATTTCAATTACTGGTGTCACTGAATTGCTGTCTTGCCTGTCCGTGAGTAGCAGCAGCAGCGCGTATCGATATTTGTCCTGACGTATTATCTTGCTGGACGGCTATTACTTCCCGGTCGTGGTGTGTCGTGAGGCAGTTCGGACCGGGCAGTCGTTGAGTCGGAAACGGACCAGCAGTGCAGTTGGAGATGGGACCTGGCAGTGGTCGAGTTCCGACGCGGCAGAAGTGCAGTCGGGACGTAGCAGCAGTTGGAGACGGACCCGGAGGGTGGTCGGGACGCGGCAGCAGTGCAGTCGGGCACGGAGCCCCAGTGCAGTCGGGCACGGAGCCCCAGTGAGGTCCGCACAGCCAGTACCAGCGGGGACGGCCCTTGGTTGGTCGTTCGATCGGTCGCCTCATCAACGACGTGTATTTGGGTGGGTTCCGTCCTGTGCAGAGATGTCGATTGTGTTCCCTCTCCACGGTTCGGTCCGAACCAGTGTCTGCGGGACGTCGTCCGTCCGAAGGAAGAAAGTCAGTTGGAGACGCACTAGCAGTGCAGTCGCAGACGGACGAGCAGTGTAGTCGGTCGGTCGGCGTGGAGCAGCAAGCGAGTCCCCGTCGCGAGGAGTCGGGCTGGAGCCGCTGGCGGCGTGCACGCGCGGCTGGAGTGTGAGCTGCTGCTTGCCGGTGCCGCGAAGTTCGTCGCCCACCGGTCTCGGACATGAAGTTCGAGTCTTCACCTACTATCGAGCCTCAACTAATTACATTTCTTCCTTTGGTCCTGGTTGTCGCTTTTGGGACATACCGGCGAGCAACAACGTGTTTGTATTTAAGTCGGCTAAGATTCCAGCCGCCTTCCTGTGGAATTTATTCCCTATTACTGAAGTTCACCAGCGGTATCTTCTGCCTTGTGGCCGTTGACGTTCCGGTCACCTTCCCCGGTCCTTGATTTAATTTTAGCCAACGAATTTTCCTCGTCGCGTTGTTGCTCCCCGGCGCGTCGTGTAGTTCGACAGCTGAGGTGTTGTTAGTCGTTGTGGGCGCCAATGTTCTGTGTGTCATTTTATTGAAATCTTGTGGTCCTTTTGCTGGTTGCTTCGAGCGGAACTCATTTGTTTGAGTGGTCAGTCTGCTGTGTATCGGTGGGGTTGCCTTCCGATAAAGAGATAGCTGGTCAGGCTGCCTATCTCGCGTTAGTGTTAAAATTCCAGGCCGACTATTGGAACTTCTGAGCGCCGTTCCGTGTCTGTTACATAGTAAGTTCCCTGTTTGGGTTTTAGTTATTTGGTTGATGTGTGGCCTTGAACCGAGTTTTAATATTTGTTAAATTAATGTTCGTGTCTTGCCCTTAAGGCATGCGGTTGTGATGTTTTGCTATGGGCCCTTCAGCCGAATTTGCTTCAATTGTTTTAAGATTAGGCGTTCAGCCGTTGGATTGAAACACTTCTTATTGCTTAATATGCGGCCTCCAGTCGAGTTCCATTAAAATTAAAGAGCTAAGGTCTTCAGCCTGTTTAGGTTCAAGATTTAGAAAATGTTCTCGAGTGAAACCTGCAATTTTTGCTTAGGCCTTGTGTTTTCCATGTGAAGTGTGGTGCTCTGCAAGGCAGCCAGCCGCGCTTTCCACGCGCTTATGTCCGTGGACTTTAGCCTCCAAGCGTCGACGTGTATTGGACCACGCTGTTACATTTCTGTTCCTTCAGAAGTAGCGAAACGAGTCACTGTATACACTCGCTGCTTGGGCAGCGATCACATCACCAGGTCTAGTGGGAGTCGCCCCCTCTCTTGCAGCTGTATTCTACCACCGGTGCCACCCTTCGACTCCCACATACTTTTCGGCGTCCGTGCCCCTCACGTTTAGCGGTGAAATGCACATTCTCCGGCTTTGGGGGATGAGATGGCCATGTTGTTGTTGTGGTCTTCAGTCCTGAGACTGGTTTGATACAGCTCTCCATGCTACTCTATCCTGTGCAAGCTTCTTCATCTCCCAGTACCTACTGCAACCTACATCCTTCTGAATCTGCTTAGTGTATTCATCTCTTGGTCTCCCCCTACGATTTTTACCCTCCACGCTGCCCTCCAATACTAAATTGGTGATCCCTTGATGCCTCAGAACATGTCCTACCAACCGATCCCTTCTTCTGGTCAAGTTGTGCCACAAACTTCTCCCTTCCCCAATCCTATTCAATACTTCCTCATTAGTTATGTGATCTACCCATCTAATCTTCAGCATTCTTCTGTAGCACCACATTTCGAAAGCTTCTATTCTCTTCTTGTCCAAACTATTTACCGTCCATGTTTCACTTCCATACATGGCTACACTCCATACAAATACTTTCAGAAATGACTTCCTGACACTTAAATCTATACTCGATGTTAAGAAATTTCTCTTCTTCAGAAACGCTTTCCTTGCCATTAACAGTCTACATTTTATATCCTCTCTACTTCGACCATCATCAGTTATTTTGCTCCCCAAATAGCAAAACTCCTTTACTACTTTAAGTGTCTCATTTCCTAATCTAATTCCCTCAGCATCATCCGACTTAATTCCACTACATTCCATTATCCTCGTTTTGCTTTTGTTGATGTTCATCTTATATCCTCCCTTCAAGATACCATCCATTCCGTTCAACTGCTCTTCCAAGTCCTTTGCTGTTTCTGACAGAATTACAATGTCATCGGCAAACCTCAAAGTTTTTATTTCTTCTCCATGGATTTTAATACCTACTCCGAAATCTTCTTTTGTTTCCTTTACTGCTTGCTCAATATACCTATTGAATAACATCGGGGAGAGGCTACAACCCTGTCTTACTCCCTTCCCCACCGCTGCTTCCCTTTCATGTCCCTCGACTCTTATAACAGCCATCTGGTTTCTGTACAAATTGTAAATAGCCTTTCGCTCCCTGTATTTTACCCCTGCCACCTTTAGAATTTGAAAGAGAGTATTCCAGTCAACATTGTTAAAAGCTTTCTCTAAGTCTACAAATGCTAGAAACGTAGGTTTGCCTTTCCTTAATCTTTCTTCTAAGATAAGTTGTAAGGTCAGTATTGCCTCACGTGTTCCAGTATTTCTACGGAATCCAAACTGATCTTCCCCGAGATTGGCTTCTACTAGTTTTTCCATTCGTCTGTAAAGAATTCGTGTTAGTATTTTGCAGCTGTGGCTTATTAAACTGATTGTTCGGTAATTTTCACATCTGTCAACTTCTGCTTTCTTTGGGATTGGAATTATTATATTCTTCTTGAAGTCTGAGGGTATTTTACCTGTCTCATACATCTTGCTCACCAGATGGTAGAGTTTTGTCAGGACTGGCTCTCCGAAGGCCGTCAGTAGTTCCAATGGTATGTTGTCTACTCCAGGGGCCTTGTTTCGACTCAGGTCTTTCAGTGCTCTGTCAAACTCTTCACGCAGTATCGTATCTCCCATTTCATCGTCATCTACATCCTCTTCCATTTCCATAATATTGTCCTCAAGTACATCGCCCTTGTATAGACCCTCTATATACTCCTTCCACCTTTCTGCTTTCCCTTCTTTGCTTAGAACTGGGTTTCGATCTGAGCTCTTGATGTTCATACAAGTGGTTCTCTTCTCTCCAAAGGTCTCTTTAATTTTCCTGTAGGCAGTATCTATCTTACCCCTAGTGAGATAAGCCTCTACATCCTTACATTTGTCCTCTAGCCATCCCTGCTTAGCCATTTTGCACTTCCTGTCGATCTCATTTTTGAGACGTTTGTATTCCTTTTTGCCTGCTTCATTTACTGCATTTTTATATTTTCTCCTTTCATCAATTAAATTCAATATTTCTTCTGTTACCCAAGGATTTCTACTAGCCCTCGTCTTTTTACCTACTTGATCGTCTGCTGCCTTCACTACTTCATCCCTCAAAGCTACCCTTTCCTCTTCTACTGTATTTCTTTCCCCCATTCCTGTCAATTGTTCCCTTATGCTCTCCCTGAAACTCTGTACAACCTCTGGTTCTTTCAGTTTATCCAGGTCCCATCTCCTTAAATTCCCACCTTTTTGCAGTTTCTTCAGTTTTAATCTACAGGTCATAACCAATAGATTGTGGTCAGAGTCCACATCTGCCCCTGGAAAAATCTTACAATTTAAAACCTGGTTCCGAAATCTCTGTCTTACCATTATATAATCTATCTGATACCTTTTAGTATCTCCAGGCTTCTTCCATGTATACAACCTTCTATCACGATTCTTAAACCAAGTGTTAGCTATGATTAAGTTGTGCTCTGTGCAGAATTCTACCAGGCGGCTTCCTCTTTCATTTCTTAGCCTCAATCCATATTCACCTACTACGTTTCCTTCTCTCCCTTTTCCTCTGGCCATTGCGATCGTAAAAACTGTGAGGTCAGTATTCAAGTCCTGTATTAAACTGAAGTCTCCATCGCTTCTTTTTTTTATATATTCCGTAGTTACGCCTTTCCAGCACCTGAAGAAAACTATTTGCTTAGGCACAGGAATATTGTGCGCAGAAACTGAAGCGTCAGTTCGATCGGACACGCAAAAACGTACCGTCTGCTCACCGTAATGACAAATGTTAGCAAAGAAGCTATACTGGTACCGTTCAGAACTGGATTTATTTCTGATAGAGTGTTGTAAAAAGCTACAAATACAAATAACCCATTAAAAAGCCGTTCGAAATTGAACAAGATGGCAGTGAAGTGCATACAACGTGCAGAACAGTGTTCTCTTTTGTGCACGTCGGCTCGCCAACTACGGTGCCAGGTGAGGCGGGCTGCAGCAGCCTGTGCCCTTTCGGAAAAAAATTAGCGTGTCCGGAGGTGCGGAGCGGGCGCTAGACCCGTTGCGGCGCCGCCTGTTGCGCCACCTGCAGGCAGCACTAGCGCTGCTGACGAAGGACAGGCGCCGCCTTTCACTTTCTTCACTTGCAGCCACCAGACGCCGTCACCATTGGCTCCGTTTTTTTTTAAATTTATGTCAAGGGTGAGGCGTGGTTCAACAAGCTTGCCTCGCTCAGAAATTCTGCACTCTAGGGAAAAAAATGGGAAGACTAAGCGGTTTGAGGATGATTCGGGGTCTACATCTACATCTACATCTACATTTATACTCCGCAAGCCACCCAACGGTGTGTGGCGGAGGGCACTTTACGTGCCACTGTCATTATCTCCCTTTCCTGTTCCAGTCGCGTATGGTTCGCGGGAAGAACGACTGCCTGAAAGCCTCTGTGCGCGCTCTAATCTCTCTAATTTTACATTCGTGATCTCCTCGGGAGGTATAAGTAGGGGGAAGCAATATATTCGATACCTCATCCAGAAACGCACCCTCTCGAAACCTGGCGAGCAAGCTACACCGCGATGCAGAGCGCCTCTCTTGCAGAGTCTGCCACTTGAGTTTGTTAAACATCTCCGTAACGCTATCACGGTTACCAAATAACCCTGTGACGAAACGCGCCGCTCTTCTTTGGACTTTCTCTATCTCCTCCGTCAACCCGATCTGGTACGGATCCCACACTGATGAGCAATACTCAAGTATAGGTCGAACGAGTGTTTTGTAAGCCACCTCCTTTGTTGATGGACTACATTTTCTAAGGACTCTCCCAATGAATCTCAACCTGGTACCCGCCTTACCAACAATTAATTTTATATGATCATTCCACTTCAAATAGTTCCGCACGCATACTCCCAGATATTTTACAGAAGTAACTGCTACCAGTGTTTGTTCCGCTATCATATAATCATACAATAAAGGATCCTTCTTTCTATGTATTCGCAATACATTACATTTGTCTATGTTAAGGGTCAGTTGCCACTCCCTGCACCAAGTGCCTATTCGCTGCAGTTCTTCCTGCATTTCGCTACAATTTTCTAATGCTGCAACTTCTCTGTATACTACAGCATCATCCGCGAAAAGCCGCATGGAACTTCCGACACTATCTACTAGGTCATTTATATATATTGTGAAAAGCAATGGTCCCATAACACTCCCCTGTGGCACGCCAGAGGTTACTTTAACGTCTGTAGACGTCTCTCCGTTGATAACAACATGCTGTGTTCTGTTTGCTAAAAACTCTTCAATCCAGCCACACAGCTGGTCTGATATTCCGTAGGCTCTTACTTTGTTTATCAGGCGACAGTGCGCAACTGTATCGAACGCCTTCCGGAAGTCAAGAAAAATAGCATCTACCTGGGAGCCTGTATCTAATATTTTCTGGGTCTCATGAACAAATAAAGCGAGTTGGGTTTCATACGATCGCTGTTTCCGGTATCCATGTTGATTCCTACATAGTAGATTATGAGTTTCCAAAAACGACATGATACTCGAGCAAAACACATGTTCTAAAATTCTACAACAGATCGACGTCAGAGATATAGGTCTATAGTTTTGCGCATCTGCTCGACGACCCTTCTTGAAGACTGGGACTACCTGTGCTCTTTTCCAATCATTTGGAACTTTCTGTTCCTCTAGAGACTTGCGGTACACGGCTGTTAGAAGGGGGGCAAGTTCTTTCGCGTACTCTGTGTAGAATCGAATTGGTATCCCGTCAGGTCCAGTGGACTTTCCTCTGTTGAGTGATTCCAGTTGCTTTTCTATTCCTTGGACACTTATTTCGATGTCAGCCATTTTTTCGTTGGTGCGAGGATTTAGAGAAGGAACTGCAGTGCGGTCTTCCTCTGTGAAACAGCTTTGGAAAAAGGTGTTTAGAATTTCAGCTTTACGCGTGTCACCCTCTGTTTCAATGCCATCATCACCCCGGAGTGTCTGGACATGATGTTTCGAGCCACTTACTGATTTAACGTAAGACCAGAACTTCCTAGGATTTTCTGTCAAGTCGGTACCTAGTATTTTACTTTCGAATTCACTGAACGCTTCACGCATAGCCCTCCTTACGCTAACTTTGACATCGTTTAGCTTCTGTTTGTCTGAGAGGTTTTGGCTGCGTTTAAACTTGGAGTGAAGCTCTCTTCATCTAAAGAAGAAAAGAAGGAAAAATCCTGTTACGATACAGTAATCTTTACTACGTTACTCATCTGAGGAACGACAAAAGAAGTTGTCAATAATGCTAAATCGTTTTCAAGTTAAAACAGAATCGTAGGTCAAAACGAAATGGCGTTAGTTGGGATTAAGGGAGAAAAGACTGCAGTCGTTGAAATGTTGAGTTGGGAAAAAAAGATAGATGTTTGCGGAGAAAGAAATCGTTCTGTAACTTTGCGTTCGCACCTCTCAGCATTTACCCGTAGTATGAAAAGCTTCCTTTCGAAAGCTAGATCAGTACTCATACTCACACTGATCAGTACTCACACTTTTTTCCCGTTGGTTAACGACCCAGTATCTTTGTTATAAAAGCTTGTACTACTCTAGTGCCTTAGGCTGCCTCTAAAAGCCAGTCAGTCGGTCGGTCGGTCGGTCAGTTTATCACTCAGCTACAGTTTTGTAGATCACGTTCACGATAAAAATAGTGTTAATGGTACAGAAGTTGAGAGAGACCATTAAGAAAAACTTATCTGTATGCAGTATGGTATACTGGCCATTTACAGGTATGCGATGAAGTATTTGTTTCTATGGTATGGGGTAATATTGTACAAAACAGGTTTGCACAGCACTTGGCAACACCTCATGTGGAGCTGAGAATGTACCTGGTTGCGACAAACCAACAGTTCACCTGAGAATTGCAGTTGGACGTTTACAACGCCAGGCACACGTCGCCCAAGTTCTGATAGCTCACCTTGCTTCCGCTAAAGTTGAGTCCTTACCGCAGAAGATGGGGCTCTGTCGCGGTTAATTTGATGACTTGGCTCGGTACTTACTGAAGTTTATAGGTCTAACTTCCTGTAATGAGTACGTAAATTTTTAAGGGATGCCAGGAATTTATTGCACAGTTGCAATGCTTGAAGCAACACTTGCTCAGTTAGCGATACATAATGTTATAGCTACATACCGATAACTGCATCGTTCGACCTTATCGTGTGAACGTAAGCCACGAATTTATCGAACTGAATTTAACGTCGAATCACAAAGCATGGAAATAAATATCCTGCGCAGTAGGCACGCTCCTGCCCAGACCACGACGGCTCCCGGCTACGGCCTCCAAGCAACTCGTTGCCGAGCTGCAGTGCAGTCCCTGTCCCTCCGACTGGCCGATCAGAGACCAGGGAAAGCAATGCTGTCACGTGAGGCCGTGCTACGACCAACCGACGAGATGGGCAGACACTTGTTTCCATGTCAACAGCGACGCAGTTTGCTATGTAGTGCCAGGATTTAAGCCAGAGTGCCCAACCCTTTAGCTTACCTCAACCACACTGGAAGAAGACGAGTATTTTTGGGCCACCAGTAACATCCTTAACAATAACTTCATCGAAAAAAATTCGCTGGCTGCGATTAGTTTGGCGTCGCCTGTGTTACTTACAAATGTTCTGCCTGTTACTGACAAATGAAAGTTTGTACCCGATTATGGCGAGCGGTCGCCTTACGCTCGGGCTGCCCGTGCACACATCACAAACCGACTCACGCTCCTGTACGTCTCGCTGTCTTACTTTCTACACCATAGCCTCTTATTTTCACACATCCCGAACCGACTCACGCTCCTGTACGTCTCGCTGTCTTACTTTCTACACCATAGCCTCTTATTTTCACACATCCCGAACCGACTCACGCTCCTGTACGTCTCGCTGTCTTACTTTCTACACCATAGCCTCTTATTTTCACACATCCCGAACCGACTCATGCTCCTGTACGTCTCGCTGTCTTACTTTCTACACCATAGCCTCTTATTTTCACACATCCCGAACCGACTCACGCTCCTGTACGTCTCGCTGTCTTACTTTCTACACCATAGCCTCTTATTTTCACACATCCCGAACCGACTCACGCTCCTGTACGTCTCGCTGTCTTACTTTCTACACCATAGCCTCTTATTTTCACACATCCCGAACCGACTCACGCTCCTGTACATCTCGCTGTCTTACTTTTTACACCATAGCCTCTTATTTTCACACATCCCGAACCGACTCACGCTCCTGTACGTCTCGCAGTCTTACTTTCTACGCCATAGCCTCTTATTTTCACACATCCCGAACCGACTCACGCTCCTGTACGTCTCGCTGTCTTACTTTCTACGCCATAGCCTCTTATTTTCACACATCCCGAACCGACTCACGCTCCTGTACGTCTCGCTGTCTTACTTTCTACACCATAGCCTCTTATTTTCACACATCCCGAACCGACTCACGCTCCTGTACGTCTCGCTGTCTTACTTTCTACACCATAGCCTCTTATTTTCACACATCCCGAACCGACTCACGCTCCTGTACGTCTCGCTGTCTTACTTTCTACACCATAGCCTCTTATTTTCACACATCCCGAACCGACTCACGCTCCTGTACGTCTCGCTGTCTTACTTTTTACACCATAGCCTCTTATTTTCACACATCCCGAACCGACTCACGCTCCTGTACGTCTCGCTGTCTTACTTTCTACACCATAGCCTCTTATTTTCACACATCCCGACCGACTCACGCTCCTGTACGTCTCGCTGTCTTACTTTCTACACCATAGCCTCTTATTTTCACACATCCCGAACCGACTCACGCTCCTGTACGTCTCGCTGTCTTACTTTCTACGCCATAGCCTCTTATTTTCACACATCCCGAACCGACTCACGCTCCTGTACGTCTCGCTGTCTTACTTTCTACGCCATAGCCTCTTATTTTCACACATCCCGAACCGACTCACGCTCCTGTACGTCTCGCTGTCTTACTTTCTACACCATAGCCTCTTATTTTCACACATCCCGAACCGACTCACGCTCCTGTACGTCTCGCTGTCTTACTTTCTACACCATAGCCTCTTCTTTTCACACATCCCGAACCGACTCACGCTCCTGTACGTCTCGCTGTCTTACTTTCTACACCATAGCCTCTTATTTTCACACATCCCGAACCGACTCACACTCCTGTACGTCGCGCTGTCTTACTTTCTACACCATAGCCTCTTATTTTCACACATCCCGAACCGACTCACGCTCCTGTACGTCTCGCTGTCTTACTTTCTACACCATAGCCTCTTATTTTCACACATCCCGAACCGACTCACGCTGCTGTACGTCTCGCTGTCTTACTTTCTACACCATAGCCTCTTATTTTCACACATCCCGAACCGACTCACGCTCCTGTACGTCTCGCTGTCTTACTTTCTACACCATAGCCTCTTATTTTCACACATCCCGAACCGACTCACGCTCCTGTACGTCTCGCTGTCTTACTTTCTACACCATAGCCTCTTATTTGCATCACTGAATGCTCGCAGTTTAATTCGGTATTCCCACATTTGTGAGGATAAGACCGTGGGGAATCGAGACCTATGAAATCTCATCTAGTGCCCGGCTCGACGTGTAAAATTTACATTGATAAATGTAAATTAAAAACTGTCAATAACCTCTGACTGAAAAAAAACGGAATGGGCCAATAAGCGATGAGAGAACATCATCGTGTGGGAGGAGTTTCGTACGGAAAATATTCAGCTTATCATAACTATACATAAACGGAGTTCTATGGAATTTCTCTTTCATCTATCTCGAGATAGGAGCTCACTTCTTCAGCAGCACTGATATTAGCTTCGGTCAGCTTGGGGCCTCAGCGCCGCGGGTTTGACACCTTTGATTTAAGCCATATTGTCCAACATTACAGTTTGAATCAGGCCGATTAGGTGTAAACGTTAAAGTAGCAGAGCGATTGTGCATATGGCTAAAATAGAGCATTGCCTTCGATAGACCTTGCTTCTCACTACACATGTATTGCGTTGACAGCAACACAGAAAGCAGTTGCTGACTTCACGGGCCGGCCTGGGTGTCCGAGCGGTTCTAGGCGCTTCAGTCTGGAACCGCGTGACCGCTACGGTCGCACGTTCGAATCCTGCCTCGGGTATGGATGTGTGTGATGTCCTTAGGTTAGTTAGGTTTAAGTAGTTCTAAGTTCTAGGGGACTGATGACCACAGATGTTAAGTCCCATAGTTCTCAGAGCCATTTAGCCATTTGACTTCACGGCAAAATTCTTCTGACGTCATAGATCTTGTGACACAAGTTGGCGAGGAAAGCGCTGCGCTTGTGGTCACAAGAAACTGAATTAAAAGACGTACGAGCAAGAACGTCGTTGCCTTCATCCGGAAAGTAAAATTTGAAACAATGCTTTGGAATCTGAGCAGTAGTTTTATCGTTTTACCAATTAGTTACATATCTCTTACGAAAAATACCGGATGGTCATTGCAGTGACAAGTCGTGCTTGTTATATTCTCTGGCCGACACAACTATGCAATCTCCGTTCAGCACAGTCTGGAAATTTAGGCAACCGGTGGGTTGTTGCACTCCGCGAGTACCAAAATCTGATCCACGAACATTTATAATATGAGAGCAAGACTTTAAAAATACAGGATTTAATAAAATGTACGACCAAACTTCCAGCTCGAAATACTTAGCACATAAGAGAAGAAAATTTGTTGTATGGACGTCACTCCAAAAACTCCCTTCTTTTCGGCATAAAACATTACACTTTGACTAATCTAAAATATGAGCTCTCATTATGTCTTTCGGTTACTTATATTCAGGCGTTAGCCCAACGTTGTGTAGAATTTCAGATTTACTGGTATACACCTGGAGTACTGCGTATGATTTTTCTGCCTTCCACAGTAAGAGCACGAAGACTCTTTGCATATTGTACTGTGTTTTGTTTGGTACATAAGAGATTTCAAATGCCCCATAAAATGTCGTATGCGTTTAAGACTGGAGAATGAAGAGGCCTGGGAATTGGTCTTCTTCTTCGTATCGAACTGTTTCAGAGTCTGTTACACAGAAGTGAAGTGAAATGAGAAAGGAGCTCGATATAGCGAGAAGTCGCCCTGATGAAGAAATACGTTGGCTGTTCAGTAAGTAATGCAACACATCTTTTTTCTCGAACAATTTCGGTTCCAAAAATTGCGGTATTCGTTGTGGGACATCGTAGAATATTTCCGCTTCAGTTCTTAAAGTTTCATGAAGTTCTGACAGTTGGCGGTGCTCTAGGTAGCCTTCAAAATGGTGTCTCTAACGGAAGTGCGTTCCAAACAGAGCTGTCAATGAGCTCGGTTTGGAGGAAAACCAGAGCCTCGCAGATATTCGAAAGGCGACCGCAGAATGTCTTCGAAGACTTGGTAGTGAACAAAAGCACGGCGAGTCGTTGGGCGAGGCCTGTGTCTTCATCGCAACAAGGTATGCAAACATGTCCAGTATTCTGCGTACCGGCGTGCCGCACACAGCTGTCACTCCTGCAATGCTGGAACGTGCGGTCACTCTCGTTCGAGGTTATCGGCCGGTCACAGTCAAAGACCTCGCAGCATCACTGGACGTCTGTTGGTAGCGCTGGCGCACTCGTCCGTCAGTTGGCATACTCAAAGGTGCTGCCCCCAGGAACTAGCAGAGGCGACTTCAGCGTGTTCGTCGCCACAAAAATGCAAACGAACTTCTCCTTCCCCATGTTAACGCAAGGCGTCACACGAGTCTGCGGAGCCGAGAGCAGCTCACAACAACTACTTCGCTGGACTGCTCTTCCTCGTCCGCCCTAGAGCACGGATCTCGCGTTTTCCATATGTTTGGTCCAGTGAAGGATTCACTCCGCTGGAAGCAGTATTTGGATGATGGGTAGGCTACCGATGCAGCAAGACATTGCCTCCGACGTCTACAGGTACAGAGGTGACCTGCGGGCAAAAAATGGTTCAAATGGCTCTGAGCACTATGGGACTTAACATCTGAGGTCATCAGTCCCCTAGAACTTAGAACTACTTAAACCTAACTAACCTAAGGACATCTCACACATCCATGCCCGAGGCAGGATTCGAATCTGCGACCGTAGCGGTCTTGCGGTTCCAGACTGAACCGCCTAGAACCGCACGGCCACAGTGGCCGGCGCGCGAGCATTCACATTAGACCATATATGCTGGATGGATACAGAACGTTAACGTGGCACACTCGCCAGGTATTCACGTGTCAGCATTAGTTGTTGCAGTTATTTGTATTAGGTTGACTCTAGCCTCGCCCATAAGTGCTTACGAATTAGTAACTCGATTTGCGTTGTCCTAATCCCTTGTAGGCCCCCAGGCGCAAGTAGTAGGCTTAAATGTACGTTGTTTCAAATTTCCTCGTCTCGGTACCCATTCGTTCAGGAAATCTCCCCGGACACGTGCTTTAAGTGGGCCAGCCATTATCGTAAGCTAATGTGTGAAACAAATGGGGCTGCCACCTTCGCAGTTGTGTAAGTTTTTATTACACTATACCGGAAACCAAGTTCATTGTGAATATTCGTAAACAGTTATGCGCTCGCCAAGTTCTTACTGATAATTTAAACCACTGATGCCAAGTGTAAGGAAAGCAACGATGTGAGTGATCTGTCGACAGAAGCAATGGCGTGAGTCGTATATCAACTTTACGTACGGTGAAAAGAAACACAAAACACTGGCGGCGAACCTAGAATTACAAGCTAACCAGACAAAGCAAAACGGTATTCCAAAAATTACATGAACAGAATATTTTTATATGGTTTGTTGGAACGTCCAGCTCCTGACCGTTTCTCGTGGTTAATGTACTATTAAGAGTTGTAAAAAATAAGCTGGGATGGGGAGATGAAACGTTTCCCAATCCATGGCCGTACAACACGTCTTCTTCTTCCTCTCTCTCTCTCTCTCTCTCTCTCTCTCTCTCTCTCTCTGTGTGTGTGTGTGTGTGTGTGTGTGTGTGTGTGTGTGTGTGTATGCGCGCGCGCGAGCGCGTTCGAGAGAGAGAGATCCTGATAGTTTGGCCGTATCTCACATCACGGAGAAGCGTGGTTCATACGCACGTCTATCCGTGCAGATTCAGGTTTTTCTCATTTTCTGTAAACTCCAGACAACTGCCGCTGTAGTTTCTTTCAGTGTATAACACTCCCTGTCTGCTTGCTACTGTACCATAACCTCAATGCTAGAAGCAGGTTGTAACATAAAACAATTTTGTAAAAGCAACTATGGCACAAAGCAACAGAGCAGTGTTACCCTCTGAGAGGAATTTTGTTAGTTTGACCGTGTTGTTCCTAACGGAGGTGGCTTATCGGAAATGAAAGTCAGAATGACGTTAATATTGGAATAGTGACAAACAAAATTTTGCCTAACTATACTGTTTATAGAATAAGGGAAACGGTCGCCAGCCTAATTAGGCAAGAGAAAGATTAACGTTTTCGTTTATGAAAGTAGGTATAAGTAAGTATAATGGACAAACGCAACCTAGACTTAGCCACACGCGAGTGCAATGAACTCTGACACACATATGTTTTAAAATTGAAGCTAACAACTGGAGCAGCACAAACTATTTGCTAAATTATAAGAGATATCGAAACACACTATTACTTTCAGGGTTTACACAAAGTGAATGGTCTTTATAACATTACTATTAATATGCGCTCCTAATACACAAGAGAGACAAACACTTAGCAAACATGAGTGTATAATTGTCTACTATTGCAGTTTCCCACTTTTTGCTACAGCGAAACACAATGTTGACTAAATTGCAAGAAACTGACTCACCTTTTAGAATTTACCACAGACAACAACGTAATCATTTACTTTATAAGCCTCAGGCTTAAGAACTTTTAAGTTTGAAGTTGGCAACAGCACTTTAGTAAGCAGTTTTACTAGGAAAATTATTTCAACAAGCATAATTAACTTTAACTTTCTGTTTACTATGTTCAAAGGGCATCAATTTGAACACTGGGTATGAATGTACTTTCAGTAAGGACACTCGGTAATCACTTTACTTCAAACGGAGAGGACCCTGAGAGGTGTTATGATGAGGAGTAAAATCAAGGTAGGTACATAAATTCAGATATGAATTACCTTATATTTCAGCACATTAGCACATCCATTAAGCTGATCCTTCACTGTACATCATTATAGTATTATGTTACAGTGATTGCGCAATGTGGTGGCAACTGCATGTTGGTAGGTGGAATTGCAGGCAGAATTGCTGGACTGTGTCATTTCTTGATGGCGATGATGAATACAAATTCCAGAATAGTTCCAGCTATTTATCCGTCCATCCGAGGCCTTGGAAAGAAGCAGGAAAAGCCTCTCTCTGAATCATCACATTATGCACCTTTACAATGGCAGTGCACGGAGTCGTAGCTCGTCTCCGACCGCTGGCTCGTCTCCGACTCGTGGCTCGTCCCCGACTGACTATCAGTTCCACCTTTTCCACCTAGGCCAACCACAATTTGCGCGCGCTACACAGTTCCGTTCCTGAGGGGAACCACTACACCATTTACATACAAAATAACTAAAAGCCCTAAGTGAGGATCAGCAATTTACATAACAGCAAACAATTGCATTAAATAAAACAGAACATTTTCACATATTGACACTTCTACAAAAAATTATTCACACAAAATTACAATTATATACAATAAGTTTTGTTCCCTCCAAATGGGACAAAGAATTTAAATTACAGATACACTACTTTGCATAGAACCAAAACATGACATCCAAGTTTATATAAAGAAAGCAGTACACAATTTTATGTTATCGATTCAAACACATTTACACACGATCAACAATGTAACATTAAATAAAGCAAAATAAATCCATACAGCATAAGAGCTGTGGTGTTAGAAGTGGACCACCGCTATCTGCAGGCACGTTGTTCACTTCGCGCTTGTGGTCCGCCTTTAATAGTATCAGTGTCGCAGACAGATTAAATGTCAGTGCTCCTTTTTCCTTTAGGTTTTCTTAATTACTATTTATAATTGGCGTCCACTTCACTGGTAGGGACCCACATTGTCTGGATTCACTGGCGTCGTCTTTTAATTTATGGCTTTCGATGCTCATTACAGAACATACGAGCATCAGATATGCCTGACACTATTGGGCTCGGGTGTAATGAATGGTAAATGCGTATATGCTAACTGCAAAAGACCGCAAATTTGCAACGTCTGACAACAAGCCAGTCATTATCAGAACTTGCGAGCAAGGTGAATTAATAACAGCACAAAGTCATTCTCCTGCGAGCTATTTAACTTACGAGACGAAACCCTGAAAGCAACGGTACAAGGCAAGTAGCATCCGACATATATTTGAGCTCTTGTTGCTTCCACAGCGCTGGAAACTGATGATGTGTAACGTAAAAATATTTTGTTTTGGAGAAGAAAGACTATTCTGTTATTATTTCTCCACTCAGTTGTTTGTCTTTTGTTTATTTGGTGTAGATTTGGAAGCAGCTACAGCTTCATTACATGTAGTTTAGCACTGTGATCAGTGGGAGATAGCACCTTAAGTATATCCTGTTAATGTACTACGTGGATCATCTTCTAGTGCAGTAGCTGTAAGGTTCTGGACACTGCTAGGTACTGGCGCGCATTAACAGGCCATACACTGAGATGACAAGAGTCACGGGACAGCATACGCACGTTTACAGATGGCGTTAGTATCGTGTGCACAAGATACAAAAGGGCATTGAATTGGCGGAGCTGTTTTTTGTACTCGGGTGATTTATGTCAAAAACATTCCGACGTGGTTATGACCGCACGACTGGAATAAACAGACTTTGAATGCGGAATGCTAGTCGAACCATAAGCATGGAACATTTCATTTGGAAAATCGTTAGGAAATATTCCTAGATCCGCGGAGTCAAGATTGTGCCGAGAATATCAAATTCCAGGCGTCGCCTCCCATCATGGACGACGCACTTAACGACCGAGAGCAGCGCCTCTTGCATAGAGTTGTCAGTGCTAACAGAAAAGCAGCACTACTTGAAATGAGCGCAGCACTCAATGTCCGGTATGACAGCACAGAGAAATCTGGCGTTAATCGGCTGTGGCAGCAGACGACCGACGCGAGTGCCTCTGCTAAACGGACGGCATCGCATCCAGCGGCTCTCCTGGGCTTTTGACCGTGCTGGTTGGACCCTAGACGACTGGAAAACCGTGGCCTGGTCAGACGAGCGCCGATTTTATTTGGTAAGAGCTGATGGTAGGGTTCCAGTGTGGCGTATATTCCACGAAGCCATGGATCCAAGTTGTCAACGAGGCACTTGCAACCTGTCGGTGGCTCCATAATGGTGTGGGCTGCGTTCACGTGGAATGGGCTGGCTCTTCTGTTCCAACCGAGACGATCACTGAGTAGAAATGGCCGCGTTCGGCTACCTCCTGACCATCTGCAGCCATTAACGGACTTCGTGTTCCCAAACAACGATGCGATTTTTCTGAATGTCCTCAATGGGTCACAGTGGTTCGCGATTGTTTTGCACAGTTCGAGCGAATGGTTCGGCTACCCAGATTGCCTGACACGAATCCCATAGAGTATTTATGGGACATAATCGAGAGATCAGTTGGTGCACAAAATGCTGCAGCAGTTGGGGTACAGCACCGCCTTGGCTCCGTCCCCGGATCAGCCTGCTCCGTGACCTTTGTCAATTTCCCAAGGACGGTACCCCTTCACTTGTTTATCGTCGGGCATTTGCTACTCTATGTGCACAAATGACGGACGCCACATTTATTTACACCGACGGCTCGAAAACATCGTTAGGTGTAGGGAGTGCCTATATTGTTGGCGACACCCCAAATCGCTTTCGGCTTCCCGACCAGTGTTCGGTTTATACTGCGGAGCTTTACGCTGTTCTCCAGGCTGTCCACTACATCCGCCGCCATCAGCGGATACAGTACGTTATCTGCTCAGATTCTCTCAGCTCTCCCCTCAGTCTCCAAGCTCTTTACCCTGTGCACCCTCTGGTCCACCGGATTCAGGACTGTCTGCGCTTGCTCCACCTGGGGGGCGTCTCGGTGGCGTTCCTGTGGCTCCCGGGACACGCTGGTATCTGTGGGAATGAGGCGGCCGATATAGCGGCCAAGGCTGCAGTCTCTCTTCCTCGGCCAGTTATTCAGTCGCTTCCCTTCACCGATCTACGGAGCGGTTTATGTCGCAAAGTTGCTCATTTATGGCATGCGCATTGGTCGGCACTTCCCCGTAATAAATTGCGGGAAGTGAAAGCCCTTCCTTGCGCTTGGACCTCTTCCTCCCGAACGCGTCGTCGGGAGGAGGTAATTTTAGCTAGACTCCGGATAGGGCACTGTCTTTTTAGTCATCGACATCTTTTAAGCGGCGATCCTCCCCCACTCTGTCCCCACTGCTCTCAGCTGTGGACGGTTAGACATCTTTTCATTGAGTGCCCCTATTTTAATCCGTTACGCTCCCGTCTACAGCTCTCGCTTGATCTATCGTCGATTTTAGCAGATGACACGCGCTCAGCCGACCGCGTTCTCCAGTTTATTAGTGACAGTGAAATGACGTCAGTCATTTGACGCTTTTTTGGGGACAACCGCCCCCTTTCTGTAGTGGATTTTTAAGCATTCCTTTTATTTTTAGTTTCTCCAATTTTATGACTTTGTTCCCATTGCTGCTGGTTTTCAATTTCGGTTTTTTACTGTCTTAAGTCACGGGCTGGGCGCTAATGACCATAGAAGTTTTGCGCCGTAAAACCACAAAAAAAAAAAATGCTGCAGCGGCAACACTTTCGCAGTTAAGACGGCTGTAGGGGCAGCGTGGCTCAATAGTTTTGCAGCCGGCGTCCGACTACTTGTCGAGTCGACGCGGCGGCGAGTTGCTGCACTACGCCGGGCAGGAGGAGGTCCGACACGGTGTTACGAGGCGTCCCGTGACTTTTATTAACCTCACTGTACTTTCTGTTTCCTGTCACAGGTATCTCAGTTCTGAAGTACCTAAAGAGAAAGGGATAGATGCTTCGAAATCGATATCAAACAATAAAAAACGTAAAAAACAGTTGAGAGGAGGAAAAATGGCAAGAGGATAGCCTTTATTCCCCGTAACAAAATATATTTTGAGGGTCATCATACAATGTAGGCCTGCACGGCCGATATTGTCTTCACTTAAAACTACCAGGCTGATAGGCCGTGGTCGATGTGTAAAACTTGCGAGGTGCCGGGGCTAGCAGTGTATTTAACACTCAATTCTTCTAGAATCTACATGTGTCCATGATGCTCTAAGCCCCCCCCCCCATTCTAACTCCAACTTTTGCTGTTGCACAAGGATAAAAAAAATACGCGAACTGACTCTAATCAACCCTGCCAGTGGAGTAGAAGAGAGTTTGGCACCTGCAATAATTTAATTTGATAAATAAGTTAAATAAACGAAGGTTTCATTAACATAGTGAGGAATGATAGGGTTGCTCTACGGATTAACAGAATAAAAGTTCTGTCCAAAATAACAATATGATTTATTAAGACTAAACACAAAATAATAAACAAAAACACATGAATTCTTTTACAATACATCAAATTGGCTCAAATTGGAGACTCAAACAAACCCTGTGAATGTGAAGTTGTCCCTAAACGAGATTGTGAGGATTATGACGAAGTGGTATGTGCAGCCAGATCTTGTTCTGGGAGTCAAGAAGACAGTTTGGTAATGTATGTCCGCAGCACCGGCAGATAGGGATTTTCCTAGGTGATAATCAGAGCTCAGCAGAGCGCGCCTGTTCGTCTTTTTTCTAACTTTGTTCTGTCTTGGGTAGCAGCAATTAATGTTGGGTTGGCTATGTGTTTTCTCTAAGATTTGAGTTGCAAGGAATTGGCTGCACATACCACTTCGTCATAATCCTCACAATCTCGTTTAGGGACAACTTCACATTCACAGCGTTTGTTTGAGTCTCCAATTTGAGCCAATTTGATGTATTGTAAAAGAATTCATGTGTTTTTGTTTATTATTTTGTGTTTAGTCTTAATAAATCATATTGTTATTTTGGATAGAACTTTTATTCTGTTAATCCGTAGAGCAACCCTATCATTCCTCACTATGTTAATGAAACCTTCGTTTATTTAACTTATTTATCAAATTAAATTATTGCAGGTGCCAAACTCTCTTCTACTCCACTGGCAGGGTTGATTAGAGTCAGTTCGCGTATTTTTTTTATCCTTGTGCAACAGCAAAAGTTGGAGTTAGAATAGGGGGGAGGGGGGGGGGGGCTTAGAGCATCATGTACACATGTAGATTCTAGAAGAATTGAGTGTTAAATACACTGCTAGCCCCGGCACCTCGCAAACTCTCCCCTGACGTTTCGTCTCCGACCGGGCGAGACATCCTCCGAGGTAAAGCGGCGAACTGCAAAGAGAACTCGAGGAAGCGCTGATTACATAGGCAGTGCAGAGGGCGCCACTGTTGATCACGTGGCGTCGGCTAGGAGGCTGTCTCTGGTGATGCCAACATTCTCGATTGAAAGTAATCGATCGTCACGCTTTCGGTGCAGCGCCGACATCCAATTTTTATGTAGTTTAACACCTTCGTCTTTCCTGTTAAAATTATTTCGATTTTTATGAATCTCGATAACCTCTCTATACATGCGCACA
Source organism: Schistocerca cancellata (assembly GCF_023864275.1). NCBI lineage: Eukaryota > Metazoa > Arthropoda > Insecta > Orthoptera > Acrididae > Schistocerca > Schistocerca cancellata. Next base: position 15,536,992 of record NC_064634.1, read on the forward strand.
TAATAATGCCAGGTTTTAGATACGGCGCTCGTCTCGCTGAATTTTATTTTATGATTACCTTCCTAGTAAACATATTCCGCTACGGCCGATTTATCCGTGTAACCAAGGTGGCAATTCGTCTTATGCTCAACAAGACGGGTGTTAACACTTCTCTTTGTGTGGTACCGATATAAACCTGTCCACAACTACAAGGAATTTTATATACCCCCGGTGTAGGCAAAGGATGTCGTGTATCTTTTACCGATCTTAAATATTCCTTTATTTTCCTGCTGGGGCTGAAAATAGTTTCCACCCCATACTTGCTTAACACTTTCACAATGTGATCTGTGACCTTACTGATGGACGGAATAAAAACCTTGCCGCTGGGCGGCTGCTGTTGGTCGTTGCTCCTGATTCTCTGCCTAGAGCGAAGTGCTCGCTCTATCTCCTTGCTAGAATAGCCATTCTTGACCAAAGTCGACCGTAGATGTTCTGTCTCATCTCTTAAATAAAAAGATTCACAAATTTTGTGCCGCGCGGTCTAGGGAGTCTTGTCACGGTCCGCGCGGCTCCCTCCGTCGGAGGTTTGAGTCTTACCTGGGACATTTGTGTGTGTGTGTGTGTGTGTGTGTGTGTGTGTGTGTGTGTGTGTGTGTTGTCCTTAGCATAAGTTAGTTTAAGTTGGATTAAGTAGTGCGTCAGCAGTTTGGTCCCATAAGACCTTAACACAAATTTTGCAAAAAAAAAAAAAAAAAAGAAAAAAAAGTACGGCCTCTCTGCGACGGTTTTTATTACACCTATTTTTTGTCTAGTGCTGTGATTAGAATCTTTATGCAGGTAACGATCAGTAAGTGTGACCTTTCTATACACCTTATGGCCTAACGTTCCGTCCTGTCGTTTAATCACAGACACATCCAGAAAATTCAGTTGCCCATTACTCTCCGTCTCCATAGTAAACTGGGTTTTTCGATTAATGCTGTTTAGATTTGTCAGGAAAGCATCCAGCTCCTCTGCTCCGTGTGTCTGTACTACGAAAGTGTCATAGACATAGCGATACAATCTGGCTGGTCTCTTACTGGCAGCCTGCAACGCCAGTTGTTCAAGGGAGTGTTGCGGGTGTAGCGATGCAAACGACGTTCGCCATTTAGTTGGGTCGCCCCTCGAGATGTGCGTGCTCTGCGAAACGCGCCGGTGACGAACACGCAACTACGGGCCGGCAGGAAGAGCGCAGTGGATCCGCAACAACAAACAACTTTCACTGTGCCGGAGGCTGCGCCGCATACAGTATCGGGGGCGCTTAGCACCCGGCCGGCCTGTTGCGAATGCAGGCGGACCGGTCGCGGAGTGGGGTGGGCCAAAAGCGGACGTCCCGACCCGCCGCTCGCGAAGTCCCCACCTGTGGCCCAGCGGAAAGCGGGCGCACGTAGCCGAAACCACTTACGTGGTGTTGATGCCGCCCACCACACAACCACTACCAGAGATTCGAGAAATTGCAAGAACAGCAAGTGTAGCAAGTAACAATAGGAAGAATACGCGATTAAATCTGTAGGGTGTTTGAGTAGTATGAAAGGTGCGGAATTTAGTGCACAGAGCTGCCACCTCTGGCAATACCAAAGTCTCTAAACTGCTTCGGCATCAAGTGGAATTGAGCTTGCGTAACAGACACGGGTATGTCGTTGTATCCAGCTCTGTTTCTGTGCCTGACTTCATCAATCACAGGGTGTTTGAGTAGTATGAAAGGTGCGGGATTTAGTGCACAGAGCTGCCACCTCTGGCAATACCAAAGTCTCTAAACTGCTTCGGCATCAAGTGGAATTGAGCTTGCGTAACAGACACGGGTATGTCGTTGTATCCAGCTCTGTTTCTGTGCCTGACTTCATCAATCACAGGGTGTTTGAGTAGTATGAAAGGTGCGGGATTTAGTGCACAGAGCTGCCACCTCTGGCAATACCAAAGTCTCTAAACTGCTTCGGCATCAAGTGGAATTGAGCTTGCGTAACAGACACGGGTATGTCGTTGTATCCAGCTCTGTTTCTGTGCCTGACTTCATCAATCACAGGGTGTTTGAGTAGTATGAAAGGTGCGGGATTTAGTGCACAGAGCTGCCACCTCTGGCAATACCAAAGTCTCTAAACTGCTTCGGCATCAAGTGGAATTGAGCTTGCGTAACAGACACGGGTATGTCGTTGTATCCAGCTCTGTTTCTGTGCCTGACTTCATCAATCACAGTGGCTGGCGCTTCGATCTAAAGGCAACTACACGACCGGCTGTTTTCAATGGGTGAGAGATCCGGGGAGTGTGCTGGCCTGCACAATAAGCTAAACCTTCTGAACTGAGGCAGGCCTAGGCAGCACAGACTGCACAGAAGGCAGGCCAGAGCCACTGGCCGTAACACATCAGGAATTACACTCCTGCTGTCGTCATCATCGGCTGCGCCAAAGTGTTGAGTATCGAAATGCACCTCAGAGTATTACATCCCGTACTGGGCCAGCATGGCAGTCAAACCAGTCTGGCAACGTCCGTGTTCAGAGGGGCGTGCACGCACAGGCTGGAAGGACGCCTCTGAGGGGGCAGCTCGAGACTGCCTGGTTTGAATAAACCAGTATCGGAGCCGAGGTAATTAATACCCACCACCCTAGAATGACTACGCATGAAAGAGTTACGCAATGGTTTGGATAAGCGAATTTAGTTGTTTGATCGTGGGTAACGCCACTTGAGTCGCATCAGCTTCGCATAAATAATTGTTGGAAAAATTAATTGATGTCCACCAAAATCTGTGGTCAGGGAGTGAATATGGAAACTGTGTTTCACTACTGAAATTACGTAATGGTCTGATATCACAATCAGATTTATTTAAATCAAACACCTGAATATAAAACGAACACTAGTGATAAATATCAAGTATAGGCGAAATCCGAGACCGAATGGTTGGCAAGATTGCCGACAGGTCCTAACTGTGAGATACTGTGCAATCTCGTGTGTACCACAGGGCGACCAGATCAGACGTAAATCAGCATAAGACACATTAGTGATTGATAGACACTATGTAGCATGCACAATTGATTCATATTGTAGCCTCAGTAGTGGAGTCTACTGCAGAGGGGGGATTTGAGCAGCCTACTAGTTCTCTAAATGCTGGAACCGCGTCTATTACCCCTATTGTTGTCGTCGCTCGGGTGGAGGCCGATGCTGCAGTGAGGGCCGCTGCTCACCAGGTCGATCAAAGGGCTCCAGAGTGAAGTCCTTGAAAGAAGCGCCACCTCTAAATTTCCAAGTTTTGCGTCCGACGGTCCATATGATGCACCAACTAGTCCTTCCGTTAGTGCGGAAGGGAACTGCCTTCCTTCTGCGCAGCAACCACCCAATATGTACGGTGCTGCTTTCGACAAATGTGCCGGTCGTTTTTGAGCAGCAAACTTTGCGCCAATAACAGTCAAAATTCAAATAGATGTAGACTGGCGGAATACGTCGCTGCGATTGGCAACGCCCATATAAGACTAGTATCTGGCGCCGTTGTTAGATCGGTTACTGCTGCTACAGCGGTAGGTTATCAAGATTTAAGTGAGTTTCAACGTGGTGTTACAGTCGGCGCACGAACGATGGGACACAGTCTCCGAGGTAGCGACGAAGAGGGGATTTTCCCGTACGACCATTTCACGAGTGTACCGTTAACATCAGGAATCTGGTAAAACATCAAATCTTCGACATCACTGCCGTCGGCCGGAAAAAGATCCTGCAAGAACGGGACCAACGACGGCTGAAGAGAATCGTTCAACGTGATGGAAGTGCAACCCTTCCTCAGATTGCTGCAGGTTTCAATGCTGGGCCATCAATAAGTGTCAGCTTGGGAACTCATTAACGAAACATCATCGATATGGCCTTTCGGACCCGAAGGCTCACTGGTGTACCCTTGATGACTGCAGGACACAAAGCCTTACGCCTCGCCTGGGCCCGTCAGGACTGCCAGTGGACTGTTGATAACTGGAAACATGTTGCCTGGTCAGACGAGTGTCGTTTCAAATAGTATCGAGCGGATGGACAAGGGGGGTATGGACACAATCTCATAAATCTATGGACCTGCATGTCAGCAGGGGACTGTTCAAGTTGTGGAGGATCTGTAATGGTGTGTGGCGCGTGCAGTTGGAGTGATATGGGACCGCTGATACGTCTAGGTACGACTCTGACAGGTAAAATGTACGTAAGCATCCTGTCTGATCACTTGCATCCATATATGTCCATTGTGCATTGCGACGGACTTCCGCAATTGCATCAGGACAATGCGACACCCCAAACTTCCAGAGTTGCTACAGAGTGCCTCCAGGAACACTCTTCTGAGTTTATACCCTTCCGCTGGCCACCACAGTACCCAGAGATGAACATTATTGAGCATAACTGGGGTGCCTTGCAACGTGCTGTTCAGAAGAGATCTCCACCCCCTCGTTCTATTACGAACTCACGGACAGCCCTACATGATAGATGGTGTCGATTCCCTCCAGCACTACTTCAGGCATTAGTCGAGCCCACACCACTGGAGGGGTTCCTACACGATATCAGGCGGGTGTACCAGTTTCTTTGGCACTTCAGTGTATGCAAACAACATCCTGCAATGGAATAGTTTAGCTCCAGAGTAAACAGAGTCTGCAAACGCGAGCCGACGTCACGGCCACGCCGCCGATCACCCAGCTCCCAGACTGCTCATGCGGGAAGCCATACGCATGGGAGCACGCAAGGGCATAAAGCCGTCGGCACACGGACCGTGCTGTCGAACGTTAACGTTGAGCGTGCCGAGTTCAACGTGCTGCTGAACGCTCAGGAACGATGCGACTTGTGCATACGGTTCGTGGGGCCCAACGTGGTATACGCGATCGCAACGCACTCCAGCGGCAGTTGAGGGATGTTTCTAGTTCATAAACCACACTGTTCACTCAACGGGCGCGCGTAAAATTCCCACGTTAGCTCTATTAAAACGCACATTTCCTTCATCGTCCACGAAAAGGAAAGTACCATGTCCAATCAATAAGGACACAGGCTTATAAAAGTTCCATTACAAACAGTGCGGTACAAATTCGAAATACGTCTCCGCATAATATAAACATTATTTCATCATTCCCACATTTTAGTAAAACTCCAGGGTCAGTCTTACTTGATCACTGTTCCTACCCAGTAGCAGAATCCTTGCAACATGTGAATTACGAAGCGTAAAAGGAGCAAAATATCTTCATACGAGTAGCGCAAGCTGTCCTGTAGATTAAGCCAATCGGACAAAGTCACCCCTCAAAAAAAGGTGAACTTATATTTACATAACATCAAATGTTATAGTATATACTTACATTAAACTAATAATAATGTATCAGAACCTAATAAAAACGCGAATGTTAGGAAAAAAAATTTGGAAGGGTTATGACGCGAACCACCGCCCCATCAAAATTTCTTTAATGGTCAGAGACGCTACTCACTACGGTAAACCAACAATACCCAGCGCTGAATCATATTATCTTACCCATTGGTAAAAACGTTAATCGCAGGTACTTATGTTATTAATTGATATTTAATTATAACAAATTGTACCAAGAACAATGCATTTTGGGTGGATCTTCAGTGTGTCGCTGTCTTCAAATAGCCTACTCTCATAATACGCAAGTTACAATAATTCTTTGGCTTAGAATATGATGTTTCTCATTAATTTATTGGATCGAATCACACAACTAACAGCGGGTTTTCCAGTGATTGTCAATTTGCTGGTGGTCAGAAACGGCATATATAGACTTGAAAAGAATGTCAATATGGCGCCGCACAACTGTGTACTGAAGGGAGACGGCGTGCTTGTGACGTAGGTGGCGTTGTGCCATCTCATTGGTCAACGCTCAGACGCACGCTCAGAATATCTGACATGCCAGATATTGCTCTGCAGGTTCGGAAAGACTCCCGAACGTGCTATTCCACGCTGTGACGTCAGAAACTCGGCACGCTCAACGCTCAACGTTCGGATGCACGGTCCGTGTGCCGACGGCTTAAGCAAGACGCAAAGAAGGCGGCCGACGTGTGGCGTCAGACGGTCGCTCACATTGCTGAGGTCTAGGGAGGACAGCGAACAAAGCCTGCTGACTCTGCAGCTGGTGCCTCATCATTTCGCACACAAGCATCGTCCGTCCGTCCGTCACATTAGGCCACCCCCGGTCTGAGTCTCTCAGCAAAAGGGGACAGGGCGGCGCGGCCGGCCAAAGGTGAAAGCTCGCCACGTACCCACAGCCGGCGTGCAGTAGTGGCAGAGGGCCCACAGTTAAGCTGCCGCCACACGGACCGTGCCGTCGGACGTCAACGCTGAGCGTGCCGAGGTCAACGTGATGCTGAACACTAAGGAACGATGCGACTCGTGCACACGGTACGTGGGCGCCAACGTGGTATACGTGATCGCAACGCACTGCAGCGGCAGTTGAGGGATGTTTCTAGTAGTTCGTAAATCACACTGTTTGCCAAACGGGCGCCCGTAAAATTCCCACGTCAGCTGTGTTAAAACGCACATTTCTTCCATCGTCCACGACAAGGAAAGTACCATGTGAAATCAATAAGGACACAGGCTTATAAAAGTTCCATTGCAAACAAGCGATACAAATTTGCAATACTTCTCCACATAAGATAAACATTATTTCATCATCCCCACATTTTAGTAAAACCCCAAGGTCAGTCTTACTTGATCACTGTTCCTACCCAGTAGCAGAATCTTTTCAACATGTGAATTACGAAGCGTAAAAGAAAAAGGAGCTAAATATCTTTATACAAGTAGCGCAAGCTGTCCGGTAGCTTAAGCCAACCGAACAAACTCACCCCTCGAAAAAAGCTGAACTTACATTTACATAACATCAAATATCATAGTATATACTTATATTAAACTAATAATAAAGTATCAGAACGTAATAAAAACGCGAATGTTAGGAAAAAAAAATTTGGAAGTGTCAAGACTCGAACCACGGCCCCATAACAATTCATCACTGGACAGTGACGCTACTCATTTCACTTTTTTTTTTTTAATCTCATTTTGTTCGCTTTTTTTCGTTGCATCTGCTCGGGGTGGGCGTCGTAAGACATCCGTTTAAGTTCGTTGTTGATCGATTAGCTCAGTTTTTTTATTACAGACGGTTGCTAACCCCTCTGACCGAACACGCTGAACTACCGTGCCGGCAGACTTGAGCAACAACACACCTCTTACATCAAATAATATTATGTTACGCCGAACTGAAAACATTAATCGTACATATGTTACTAATTGAAATTTAATTATAACAAATTGTACCAACAACAATGGGTTTTGGGTGGATCTTCAGTGCGTTGCTGCCTTCAAATAGCCTACTCTCACAATACACAAATTACAATAATTCTTTTGCCACGAATATGATATTTCTCATTATTTCATTGGAACGAATTACACAGTTAACTACTTGTTTTCCAGTGATTCTCAATTTGCTGGTGCTCAGAAACGGCATGTATACGTATAGGCTTGAAATGAATGCCAATATGGCGCCTCACGACTCTGTGCTGAAAAGAGACGGCGTGCTGTGCCGTCTCATTGGTCAACGCCCAGAATATCTGACATGCTAGATATTGCTCTGCTCGTTCGCAAAGACTCCCGAACGTGCTATTCCACGCTATGACGTCAGGAACTCGGCACGCTCAACGTTCAACGTTCTGATGCACGGTCAGTGTGCCGACGGCTTTAGCTCAACGCCCGGCAGGCCCTCTGTTGTTTTTTTTCTCCTGCCCTTCCAGGAACTGTTCCGACACGCTCGACTCACTAACACACCCCTCAGCTGTCTCCTCGGCTGTAACAGGTCGCCATGAAACAGAAGGCAGAAAAAAAGTAGTGGAAAGAAGAGAGATCCACAACCCAAAGTAATTGGAATATCGTCAGTAGAGTACATAGTGTTCAATCACCGTATCTCCACATAAATGATCGGCCCACACTTCTGAAGAGCCTTCATTCCTTCAGGGTACCCCTTAAACCGCCGGCACGCGGACCGTGCATCCGAACGTTGAGCGTTGAGCGTGCCGAGTTCCTGACGTCATAGCGTGGAACAGCACGTTCGGGAGTCTTTCCGAACGTGCAGAGCAACATCTGGCATGTCAGATATTCTGAGCGTGCGTCTGAGCGTTGACCAATGAGATGGCACACCGCCACCTACGTCACACGCACGCCGTCTCCCTTCAGTACAGAGTTGTGAGGCGCCATATTGGCATTCATTTCAAGCCTATAGGTATATATGCCGTTTCTGAGCACCAGCAAATTGAGAATCACTGGAAAACAAGTTGTTAACTGTGTAATTCGTTCCAATGAAATAATGAGAAACGTCATATTCGAGGCAAAAGAACTATTGTAACTTGCGTGTTCTGAGAATAGGCTATTTGAAGGCAGGACAGACTGAAGATCACACAAAACGCATTGTCATTGGTACAATTTGTTATAATTAAATTTCAATTAGTAACATATGTACGATTAAAGTTTTCAGGAAGGGTAAGATAATATGCCTACAGTTTAGCGTAGGAACATCGTCGCTATTTTGTATTGAGCTGTTTGTACGGGCGGTGGTTCGCGTCTTGACCCCCCTAAATTTTTTTGCTGACATTCGCGTTTTTATTACGTTCTGATACTTTATAATTAATTTAATACAAATAATACAGTAATATTTGGTGTTATGTAAACCTTTTTTCGTGGGGTGACTTTGTTCGATTGGCTTAGTCTACAAGACAGCTTGCGCTACTTGTATAAAGATATTTCGTTCCTTTTCCTTTTGCGCTTCGTAATTCACATGTTGCAAAGATTCTGGTACTGGGTAGGAACAGTGATCAAGTAAGACTGACCTTGGGATTTTACTAAAATGAGGGAATGATGAAATAATGTTTATCTTATGCGGCGAAGTATTCCAAATTTGTAATGCACTGTTTCTAATGGAATTTTTATAAGCCTGTGTCCTTATTGATTGGACATTGTACTTTCCTTTTCGTGCACGATGGAGGAAGCGTGCGTTTTAATACAGCTGACGTGGGAATTTTACGCGTGCCCGTTGAGTGAAAAGTCTGATTTACGAACTAGAAGCATCCCTCAACTGCCTCTGGAGTGCGTTGCGAACGCGTTTACCACGTTGGGTCCCACGTACCGTGTGCACGAGTCGCATCGTTCCTGAGCGTTCAGCAGCACATTGAACTCGGCACGCTCAACGTTAACGTCCGACAGCACGGTCCGTGTGCCGAGGGCTTTAGGGATGATACGCACAGAGCCGGAACTTGCCTGAAACGACGACACGGTGACGCCACTGTGGTCTCCGGCGTTCTCACTGGGCCCACGACTGTCGCCACATGCACTGTCCAGTCACACTAATGTAACTGCCTGTGAGGAGCTCGTATAACCACCTTTTGCAATGCGGACCACTGCGAGGTGGAAGAGAATCAGCGAGGCTCTGGAGTCTACTGAGGAAACTTGGCGGAGCACAATTCAAGGGACGGAACATCAATAATAAAATGACCCCTAACAAGATATGCTCTTCTATACTACAAACATCCAGAATCCATGCCTCCGCCTCGAAGAAAAAAGAACTGCACCAACTGATGAACGAAGAGCTAGATGCAAGCGAGGAGGAAGCAGGTTTAGCGAACTGGGTAACACAAGAAGAGATAAATATAGCACTAAAGAAAATGTCACCTGGTAAAGCAGCTGGCTGTGACGGCCTTCTTCCAGAATTCTTGAAGAACCTCGGGCCAAAGGGAAGAGTATGGCTGTCTTCTCTTTTCTCTAATATCATAGATACCAGCCGGTTACCAAAGCAATGGAAAAACGCACAAGTCATAGCCATCCAGAAACCAGGGAAAACAGGAGAGAATGCTAAAGATTATAGACCGATATCTTTATTGTGCACCACTTACAAGCTGTTTGAACGAGTCATCCTAGGGAGAATAGAAAGTAAAATGGAAGCTGCTCTTCCCCCAGAGCAAGGCGGTTTTCGAAAAGGAAGAGACTGCTGCGACCAAGTTCTCGCCCTAACCACTTTCATTGAAAGAGGTTACCAAAACAAAAAGAAAACGGGCATGGTATTATTAGATCTCACCTCAGCATACCACACCGTATGGACAAAAGGGATACTGTATAAATTGTCAAAAGTCGTGAAATGCAAGAAGATCATAGATCTAGTCAGAAATATGTTGATAAACAGGAGATTCAAGGTATCTCTGAATGGGAAAACAAGCAGCTACAGGACACTACAAAATGGTCTCCCCCGAGGGTCTGTGCTGGCTCCATGCCTTTTCAATTTATACATAGCGGACATCCAAAACCTGGAATCTCGTTCTTTTATGTATGCAGATGACATCGCTATCGCGGCTCACGCCAACACTTTCGAAGAACTGGAAGAAATTTTAAACAGGGATCTGGAACGACTACAACAATATTATGACAACTGGCACCTCAAAGTAAATCCGACTAAATCCGTGGCATCAATAATGCACTTGTGTAACAAAGATGCAACTGGTGAGCTAAAAGTGCAAATAAAAGGTAAATTGTTGAAAAACGATAGAACGCCAAAATATCTGGGTGTTAAGCTAGATCGCACTCTCACATATAAGAGCCACCTGTACGAAGTCGCCCAAAAAATGAAAACAAGAAACAACATCATAATGAAACTGGCAGGAACAACCTGGGGATGTTCCACTGAAACTCTACGTACATCAGCACTGGCACTTCTGTATAGTGTAGCGGAATATTGCGCACCCGTCTGGGCCCGCAGTAGGCATGTCAGATATATTGATGTGCAACTTAACGAGACAATGAGGCTCATAACAGGAACAGTAAGACCCACCCCGAAACCTTGGCTGCCCGTCCTTGCCAATATCGAACCACCCTCGATTAGACGTGAAAGAGCAATCCAGAGACAGATTGATGTCAAGAAATCCCTTCTGGAAAAAACTCAAACAACAGATTGATATCGATAACCTGTGGAAACAGCAATGGCAGGAAAGCAAAGTGAATAACAGTTTCCTTATTGAGGACCAATCTCAACGAGTTCCAGGCTTCCAACTCCAACGTAGAGTGTGGGTAACTCTAAATCGTCTGCGGACAGGTGTTGGTCGGTGCGGATATTTGTTGAAAAAGTGGGGTTTCTCCCAGGACCCCAATTGTGAGTGCGGAGAGAGTCAAACCATGCAGCATATAGTTGAGTGCGACGTACACGGACTTAAGGGAGGAAATCTGATGGACATACATGTGATAAGTGACCAAGCACTTTTGTGGCTGGAAACCCTGAAAATTTTATTGTAAATCATTGTTAATGTTAATTTAAATTTTTATGTTCATGTTTGTAAGTGTATCACGCTTTGCCTGTAGCTGAACGAGAAATAAATAAAGCGAGGCTCTGGACGGGGATGTGGAGCCGTGCTGGCTCCAGTGCTGCGGCAGCTCGGTTGAGGATCCGTGGGACGGACAGCCCGTCAGAGGGAGTCCCGATTTGGTTTACATCTAGTGAGTCTGGTGGCCACGGTAGTGTGGCAAATTTATCCTGGTGCTCTTCGAACCACGCACGTACGCTGCGGGCTGTGTGACCCCCGCAGTCCTAGATCCTTCCGACGATTGTTGCAGGATGTTCGCCGTATACGCCATCGGCCGTCTGCCTGACAGAGCATAAAACGTGATTTATTTGAAGAGGCCAACTGTCGCTCCTCAGTGAGCGTCCAGTTGCGGCAGTGGTGTGCAGATCCCAGCCTTAGTCGCCGCTGAACAGCAGTCAGCGTGGGTGCACGAACCGGGCGCCCGCTGCTGAAGCCCTTACGCAGCAACATTCGCTGAACGGTCGTCGAGGAGGTGCTGCTGGTGTCCCCTTGGCGCATTTCGGGCGGTCAGTTGCTCAGTAATCGCTCTTCTATTCGCCCGTGCACACCTCCACAGCCGTCGCCCAGCCCTTTCATCTGTGGCCCCTGCTTCACCACAACCGCCCCCCGGCACTGATTTTTGGATAGAGCCATTTTGCCTTGCAGGTTGTTCTTTAACCCCCGCGACAAGCCAGTAGTTTCCAGAGCTAGCCGTTTTGGAATTGCTTACACCATTGGCTCGAAGGGCCAATAACCATGTCCTTCTCGATGTCAGGTAAATCGCCCCGTTTCTGCAGTACAACAACGATCGCACTCTTTCCCGCGTCCACGCGGCATGTTTTGTACACCCTCCACTGCTAGTGCTGCCACTTGCCGTCTCTGAGTTCTCACTGCACGCTGACGTCAAACATAGGCGGTGGTCGCGTTAATGTGACTGGACCATGTATTTTTTGCTGTCGCACCAACGCAACTTGCAGCGATAGTCGGTTGCTGTAGTCACAGTTGTGGTGGTCCATACCTTTTTGGGTCAGGGATTTTCTCTGCCTCGTGATGACTGGGTGTTGTGTGCTGTCCTTAGGTTCGTTAGGTTTAAGTAGTTCTAAGTTCTAGGGGACTGATGACCATAGATGTTAAGTCCCATAGTGCTCAGAGCCATTTGAACCATTTTGAACCATACCTTGTTGTATTCTCGAATTTTTTCTATTACCTGTCATTTTCTTTGCTGATATTAATCTTATATCCTGTTTTCAAGAAACTATCCATTCTGTTCATCTGCTCTTCCACGTTCTTTGCTGTCTCTGACAGAATTATAAGCTCTACTTCTTCACTGAACTTCAATTCCCGTTCCAAATTTCTTCTTCGTTTCCTTTACTGCTTGTTCAGTGTACGAGTACATACCGAATAACAAGGGGAACGTGCCAAATTTAAACAGACGAAAAATCCCCAAGATTGGTGATCTTTTGCAAAAGCTCGAAATTTAGCGCGGACTACAATGCACGGTGCTTATAACAGTCTCCACAACGAAACTTTGTCTCGAAACCTGGCAGAAAATCCAAAGAGATATTCTGGCCGTATGTAAAATAACCTAACTGTAGGAAACAACGCTTTCTCTGCGAGACTGCAATGGAAATACTATCGATAATAGTGCTGCTGAAGCAGTGTTACTAAACACAGCCTTCCGAAATTTCTTCACCAGAGAAGACGAAGTAAATATTCCAGGATTCAAATCAAGAACAGTTGCCAACATGAGTAACTTAGAAATAGATATCCTCGGTGTAATGAAGCAACTTAAATCACATAATAAAAGCAAGTCTTCCGGTCCAGGCTGCATACTAATTAGGTTCCTTTCAGAGTATGCTGATGCAATAGCTCCGTACTTAACAATCACATACAACCGCACTCCCGACAGAATCTCCGTACACAAAGACTGGAAAGTTTCACATACGACACCAATATTCAACAAAGGCAATAGCAGCAATTATAGGCCCATATCATTAACATCGATATGCAGCAGGATTTTCGAACATATATTGTGTTCGAACATTATGAATTACCTCGAAGAAAACGGTTTATTAACACGCAGTCGACATGGGTTCGTGGAACACGACTAGCTCTGTATTCGCATTAAGTGGTGACGGCTTTTGACAAGGGATTTCAGATCGATTCCGTATTTCTGGATTTCCGGAAGGCTTTTGACACTGCACCACACAAGCGGCTCGTAGTGAAATTGCGTGCTTATGGAATATCGTCTCAGTTATGTGACTCGATTTGTAATTCCCTGTCAGAGAGGTCACAGTTCGTAGTAATTGACGGAAAGACATCGAGTAAAACAGAAGTGATTTCTGGCATTCCCCAAGGTAGTGTTAGAGTTGTCTTGTGACAGCCAGAGCGAGAGCACCAGCAGCAGCGAGTACTGTTTGTATAAAGCGTTTATTTTGCATTTTGTTTACGACCTTCCACTAAGGAAGGGATTCTATTTGTGTTTATCTGCTCTGCATAGTAACTAACAGTTCTTGATAAAACTTTACGTAGTTTTCGTGTTAGATTTCTTAGTGTTTTCTTGATCGTTTAGAACAGAAAGCGCCCTAAAACCGTCTTTTGTTTGTTTCGCGGCCGTTAGCCACTAGTCACTTGAATCAGCAGTTGTCTTGTGACAGCCAGAGCGAGAGCACCAACAGCAGCGAGTACTGTTTGTATAAAGCGTTTTTGTACTTATTTGCTGCGCTTAGCTTTTAAATAGTTTTTCTGGGAAAACCTAGCGTAGTTTTCGCGTCTCGTATTTCAGTGAGTGTTTCTTGATTATCAGAGTAGCTCATCAGAAGATTATCTTGGGAATTTGTCACCGTATAGGGTAGGGTAAACATAGTCATGTGTAGGGACTGTGGTTGTTGTGAGCGGACGCAAGGAGAATTGGCCACTCTTCGGGGGCAGGTGGAGGCTTTGTCTGTTAGGCTCATCGAGCTCGAGGCGCAGGCGTCGGCTCGTAGTGGCGTTGGGGCAGCTGTGGTGAGACCTATGCCTACTTCGGTGGCCTTGGAATCACATGGAACCCCTGATGTCGCTGCGTCTTCCGGCAGTGAGCATCTTACCGGTCAGCCATCACCCCAGGGTGAATGGCGGACAGTGGTGGGCTCGCGCGTGCCTGGCCGAAAGGCGAAGGTGGGATCTGGCCGCGTGGCGGCTGCCTTACCCCTTTCCAACAGGTACGGGGTGCTTCCTAGTGGTGATGACATCGTTTCCGAGCCACCACAGGATGCCTCGCCTGTTGGGCCAGTGGCCGACTCTCCGGCAAGGTCCCGACAGTCACAGAGGGCGGGCCTATTAGTTATAGGGAGCTCCAACGTTAGGCGGGTTATGGAGCCCCTCAGGAAAATAGCGGGTAGGTCGGGGAAGAATGCCAGTGTGCACTCGGTGTGCTTGCCGGGGGGTCTCGTCCGTAATGTGGAGGAGGCCCTTCCGGCAGCTATTGAACGCACTGGGTGTGACCGGCTGCAGATAGTAGCACATGTCGGAACGAATGACGCCTGCCGCTTGGGTTCTGAGGCCATCCTTGGTTCCTTCCGGCGGCTGGCTGATTTGGTGAAGACAACCAGCATCGCACGCGGAGTGCAAGCTGAACTTAATATCTGCAGCATAGTGCCCAGAGTCGATCGCGGTCCTCTGGTTTGGAGCCGTGTGGAGGGTCTAAACCAGAGGCTCAGACGACTCTGCGACTATAATGGTTGCAAATTCATCGACCTCCGTTATTGGGTGGAGAACTGTAGGGCCCCCCTAGACAGGTCAGGCGTGCACTACACACCGGAAGCAGCTACTAGGGTAGCAGAGTACGTGTGGCGTGCACACGGGGGTTTTTTAGGTTAGAGGGACCCCCCCTTGGGCGAAACGATAAAATACCTGACGGCTTACCAGAGAGGACATTATCATCGTTGATAAAGAACGTCCGTCCTCAGAGACCAAAAACAGGAAAAGTTAACGTAATATTGGTAAACTGCAGGAGTATCCAGGGCAAGGTTCCTGAATTAGTATCTCTTATTGAAGGAAATAGTGCGCATATAGTATTAGGAACGGAAAGTTGGTTAAAACCGGAAGTGAACAGTAACGAAATCCTAGACACAGAATGGAATATATACCGCAAGGATAGGATAAACGCCAATGGTGGAGGAGTATTTATAGCAGTAAAGAATTCAATAATATCCAGTGAAGTTATTAGCGAATGCGAATGTGAAATAATCTGGGTTAAGCTAAGTATCAAAGGTGGGTCAGATATGATAGTCGGATGCTTCTATAGACCACCTGCATCAGCAACCGTAGTAGTTGAGCGCCTCAGAGAGAACCTGCAGAACGTCGTGAAGAAGTTTCGTGATCATACTATTGTAATAGGGGGAGACTTCAATCTACCAGGTATAGAATGGGATAGTCACACAATCAGAACTGGAGCCAGGGACAGAGACTCTTGTGACATTATCCTGACTGCCTTGTCCGAGAATTACTTCGAGCAGATAGTTAGAGAACCAACTCGTGAAGCTAACGTTTTAGACCTCATAGCAACAAATAGACCGGAACTTTTCGACTCCGTGAATGTAGAAGAGGGTATCAGTGATCATAAGTCAGTGGTTGCATCAATGACTACAAGTGTAATAAGAAATGCCAAGAAAGGAAGGAAAATATATTTGCTTAACAAGAGTGATAGGGCACAAATCGCAGAATATCTGAGTGACCACCATCAAACGTTCATTTCTGAGGAAGAGGATGTGGAACAAAAATGGAAAAAATTCAGAAACATCGTCCAGTACGCCTTAGATAAGTTCGTACCGACTAAGGTCCAAAGCGAGGGGAAAGATCCACCGTGGTATAACAATCATGTACGAAAGGTACTACGGAAACAAAGAAAGCTTCATCATAGGTTTAAGAGTAGTCGAATCATAGCTGATAAGGAAAAGCTGAACGAAGCGAAAAAGAGCGTAAAGAGAGCAATGAGAGAAGCATTCAACGAATTCGAACATAAAACATTGGCAAACAATCTAAACAAGAACCCTAAAAAGTTTTGGTCATATGTAAAATCGGTAAGCGGATCTAAATCCCCTATTCAGTCACTCGTTGACCACGATGGCACCGAAACAGAGGACGACCGAAGAAAGGCAGAAATACTGAATTCAGTGTTCCGAAACTGTTTCACTGCGGAAAATCGTAACACGGTCCCTGACTTCAGCCGTCGCACGGACGCCAAAATGGAAAATATTGAAATAAACGATATCGGAATTGAAAAACAACTGCTATCACTTAGTAGCGGAAAAGCATCCGGACCAGACGAGATACCCTTAAGATTCTACAGTGATTATGCTAAAGAACTTGCCCCCTTTCTATCAGCAATTTATCGTAGATCGCTGGAAGAACGTAAAGTACCTAGCGACTGGAAGAAAGCGCAGGTCGTTCCCATTTTCAAGAAGGGTCATAAATCAGATGCGAATAATTATAGGCCTATTTCGCTTACGTCAATCTGTTGTAGAATAATGGAACATGTTTTGTGTTCTCGTATTATGACGTTCTTAGATAATACAAATCTCCTTCATCATAACCAACATGGATTCCGCAAACAGAGATCATGTGAAACTCAGCTCGCCCTATTTGCCCAAGAAATTCACAGTGCCGTAGACACTGGCGAGCAGATTGATGCCGTATTCCTGGACTTCAGGAAGGCATTTGATACGGTTCCGCACTTACGTTTAGTGAAAAAAATACGAGCTTACGGAATATCGGACCAGGTTTGTGATTGGATTCAGGATTTCCTAGAAGAAAGAACACAACATGTCATTCTTAACGGTTCAAAATCTGCAGATGTAGAGGTAATTTCGGGAGTACCGCAAGGAAGCGTGATAGGACCTTTATTGTTTACAATATACATAAATGACTTAGTTGACAACATCGGTAGCTCCGTGAGGCTATTTGCAGATGACACGGTTGTCTACAAGAAAGTAGCAACATCAGAAGACTCGTACGTACTCCTGGAAGACCTGCAGAGGATTAATGCATGGTGCGACAGCTGGCAGCTTTCCCTAAACGTAGATAAATGTAATATAATGCGCATACATAGGGGCAGAAATCCATTCCAGTACGATTATGCCATAGGTGGTAAATCATTGGAAGCGGTAACGACCGTAAAATACTTAGGAGTTACTATCCGGAGCGATCTGAAGTGGAATGATCACATAAAACAAATAGTGGGAAAAGCAGGCGCCAGGTTGAGATTCATAGGGAGAATTCTAAGAAAATGTGACTCATCGACGAAAGAAGTAGCTTACAAAACGCTTGTTCGTCCGATTCTTGAGTATTGCTCATCAGTATGGGACCCTTACCAGGTTGGATTAATAGAAGAGATAGACATGATCCAGCGAAAAGCAGCGCGATTCGTCATGGGGACATTTAGTCAGCGCGAGAGCGTTACGGAGATGCTGAACAAGCTCCAGTGGCGGACACTTCAAGAAAGGCGTTACGCAATACGGAGAGGTTTATTATCGAAATTACGAGAGAGCACATTCTGGGAAGAGATGGGCAACATATTACTACCGCCCACATATATCTCGCGTAATGATCACAACGAAAAGATCCGAGAAATTAGAGCAAATACGGAGACTTACAAGCAGTCGTTCTTCCCACGCACAATTCGTGAATGGAACAGGGAAGGGGGGATCAGATAGTGGTACAATAAGTACCCTCCGCCACACACCGTAAGGTGGCTCGCGGAGTATAGATGTAGATGTAGATAGGCCCTTTGCTGTTCCTTATCTATATAAACGACTTGGGAGACAATCTGAGCAGCCGTCTTAGGTCGTTTGCAGATGACGCTGTCATTTATCGACTAATAAAGTCATCACAAGATAAAAACAAATTGCAAAACGATTTAGAAAAGATATCTGAATAGTGTGAAAATTGGCAGTTGACCCTAAATAACGAAAAGTGTGAGGTCATCCACATGAGTGCTAAAAGGAACTCGCTAAACTTCGATTACACGATAAATCAGTCTAATCTAAGGCCTTAAATTCAACTAATTGCCTAGGAATTACAATTACGAACAACTGAATTTAGAAGGAAAACATGGAAAATGTTTTGGGGGAGGATAACCAAAGACTGCATTTTATTTGCAGGACACTTAGAAAATGTAACAGACCTACTAAGGAGACTGCCTACTCCTCTTTTAGAATACTGCTGCGCGGCGTGGGATGGTTACCATATAGGATTGACGGAGTACATCGAAAAAGTTCAAAGAAGGGCAGCACGTTTTGTATTATCGCGAAATAGGGGAGAGAGTGTCACTGAAATGATACAGGATTAGGGCTGAACATCATTAAAAGAAAGGCGTTTTTCGTTGCGACGTAATCTTCTCACGAAATTCCAATCACCAACTTTCTCTTCCGAATGCGAAAATATTTTGTTGACACCGACCTATATAGGTAGAAACGATCACCACGATAAAATATTGGAAATCAGAGCTCGTACGGAAAGATATAGCTGTTCGTTCTTTCCGAGCGGTATACCAGATTGGAATAATAGAGAATTGTGGAGGTGGTTCGATGAACCCTCTGCCAGGCACTTAAATGTGATTTTAAGAGTATCCACGTAGATGTAGATGAATAGAGTATAACCCTGTGTCTTTCCTTACCAAGTTCTACCTCTCTTTCAGGTCCTTCCAAACAAATGTAAAAAGGCTTTACACACACACACGCACACACACACACACACACACACACACACACACACACACACACACACACAGAGAGAGAGAGAGAGAGAGAGAGAGAGAGAGAGAGAGAGAGAGAGAGAATGAATCTAGTAAAATATTTGGCAGTCACCATTCAAACTAGTGTACTAGTGTACAGGTAACTACCGCTACTTCGAGTAATTTTATTTCTATCCATTATGGAAAAGATAAGAAGACTTTTCTGTTGTACTACATCGTAGCTTCAGAAATGAAAGGGTGTCATTACATTCATAAACAAGTTATATTATTTGAAGAAGTGTGTGTGTAGGGGGGGGGGGCGAGTGGGGGGGCTGCACTAGTGCTCGCAACAGAGGAAATTTTTACCTATGCGGAAGACTGACATTTCGTGGCCAAGTGAAGGTAATCGTTAATAATGTTTTATTTGTTTTGCTTACCTCGTCTGAAACGTCCCTCACATAAAACGAACAGCTATGTCGTTTATTTACTGCTGTGTGATAAACTGAACGAGGTGTACCGCCAAAAAAGAACGTCTATGTATTCCTGGAAAATAGAATTATCGCTTGAAAACGTATTGGACTAAAACAGAAAAATAAAATATTATCACTGTTGACGGCGTATTACCATTTAATACACTCCTGGAAATGGAAAAAAGAACACATTGACACCGGTGTGTCAGACCCACCATACTTGCTCCGGACACTGCGAGAGGGCTGTACAAGCAATGATCACACGCACGGCACAGCGGACACACCAGGAACCGCGGTGTTGGCCGTCGAATGGCGCTAGCTGCGCAGCATTTGTGCACCGCCGCCGTCAGTGTCAGCCAGTTTGCCGTGGCATACGGAGCTCCATCGCAGTCTTTAACACTGGTAGCATGCCGCGACAGCGTGGACGTGAACCGTATGTGCAGTTGACGGACTTTGAGCGAGGGCGTATAGTGGGCATGCGGGAGGCTGGGTGGACGTACTGCCGAATTGCTCAACACGTGGGGCGTGAGGTCTCCACAGTACATCGATGTTGTCGCCAGTGGTCGGCGGAAGGTGCACGTGCCCGTCGACCTGGGACCAGACCGCAGCGACGCACGGATGCACGCCAAGACCGTAGGATCCTACGCAGTGCCGTAGGGGACCGCACCGCCACTTCCCAGCAAATTAGAGACACCGTTGCGCCTGGGGTATCGGCGAGGACCATTCGCAACCGTCTCCATGAAGCTGGGCTACGGTCCCGCACACCGTTAGGCCGTCTTCCGCTCACGCCCCAACATCGTGCAGCCCGCCTCCAGTGGTGTCGCGACAGGCGTGAATGGAGGGACGAATGGAGACGTGTCGTCTTCAGCGATGTGAGTCGCTTCTGCCTCGGTGCCAATGATGGTCGTATGCGTGTTTGGCGCCGTGCAGGTGAGCGCCACAATCAGGACTGCATATGACCGAGGCATACAGGGCCAACACCCGGCATCATGGTGTGGGGAGCGATCTCCTACACTGGCCGTACACCACTGGTGATCGTCGAGGGGACACTGAATAGTGCACGGTACATCCAAACCGTCATCGAACCCATCGTTGTACCATTCCTAGACCGGCAAGGGAACTTGCTGTTCCAACAGGACAATGCACGTCCGCATGTATCCCGTGCCACCCAACGTGCTCTAGAAGGTGTAAGTCAACTACCCTGGCCAGCAAGATCTCCGGATCTGTCCCCCATTGAGCATGTTTGGGACTGGATGAAGCGTCGTCTCACGCGGTCTGCACGTCCAGCACGAACGCTGGTCCAACTGAGGCGCCAGGTGGAAATGGCATGGCAAGCCGTTCCACAGGACTACATCCAGCATCTCTACGATCTTGTCCATGGGGGAATAGCAGCCTGCATTGCTGCGAAAGGTGGATATACACTGTACAAGTGCCGACATTGTGCATGCTCTGTTGCCTGTGCCTATGTGCCTGTGGTTCTGTCAGTGTGATCATGTGATGTATCTGACCCCAGGAATGTGTCAATAAAGTTTCCCCTTCCTTGGACAATGAATTCACGGTGTTCTTATTTCAATTTCCAGGAGTGTATATTCCTAACCTGCAGCTAAAAGAACTTATAACATCATTCCTGATGTTACGGAATGACTGGCTGAATCAAGCCCATGGCTTCGTAAAAGAAGCAAAGGTGCCAATTGTGGCGCTTTCATACTGTCGCTGGTACATGTCTGGTGTGTCACGATATGCCCAGAGCCTGAGTAGCAGCAAGTTCTGAAAATCCCAGGCCCTAGCGGGTGTTACGTTTCAGAGACACTTCATTCCTAAGCAACACCACTGACACAGAGGTCAAACGGGCAAGAGGAAAATGGGCCAATTATTGGTACTCACTTCAGATGTCAGTTATACGAGGAGCGTAGTAACTCTAGATTATAATTTTTGTGATGGCTCGTAATGGGTTCTCTTTGAGGAATATTAGATTGCAACAGTGAGGGGTGTTTACGTTTACGCAAATGGGACGGGAACTCGACAGCCTCTTCGACCTATCACGGCTAAGAGATAAGACAGTTTCAGTTTTGTAAAAACGCGCTAGGAGTGAACATTTGTGATAGCGGTGCAAGGTTTTCAGTGGTCATAGAATGGCAAATTAATGAGTGAAAGTGGGAAAAAAACTTCGTAAGCGCCATTTTTCCCACAAACGCGTATTCAGTGTTATTGTGTTCTCCGTACTTTCTTGCATGTTCCTAGACATGTTCCAAGAGCCAAATCATGGAGAAAATATTTCAAGTGTTCATTAGTAGAAAGTGCACGGTTTTCGTGCCAAACAGTGCTTTCCTCAGGCGTCCCAAATGCCCTTCCTGTGCATACAACTGACTTCTTTGATTTTAAAAATGCTGCTCAAACATTGTTGTCAATGCATGCGTGCAAGCTCTCCAGATGCAATATGTTCGAAGTGTCTCACACTCATCCATCTCAACTAGCTATTAAAATTTCTTACTCTGAAACAGAAAAATGTCATTGTATTCAAAAGAGGAAAGACAATGGCAGAGACATGCCGTGCCATACTTCACCTGAAAAACCAGCTATGTCTGTCAGTTAGCTGTCGACGATGTTGCCATTTCTTTCTCAACACCATAGGGATTTTTATAGTAAACTTTGCAGCATCTGACACAGAAATAAATACTTACAATTATTTTCATTAACTTAATTTTTTTATTCTCTTGTAAAAAGTTGAAAAAAATGAAGTGGTTCTTGTTGACTACAATTATACTACTTACAATGTTTATGCTGAAGTTCTGCGCTTGTATTAACAATAAAAAAACTAGTGCCGCTGTGTTAATGGCGCGTGGAACGCGAACTTTCTTATTGGCATTAAAATCAGTCGGTTTAATGGCATTTATTTTGTAATATTTCTTATGAAATGATAATGAAATTCACACCGTAGCTGCAAATAGGCGTTGATATATATCATTGGGGACATGTTGAAAATGTGTGCCCTCACCGGAATTCGAACCTGGGATCTCCTGCTTAAAACATGACGACCGTGGGTGAACACCACACAAAATTATTCCGACATTATTGAGTAGAAATATGTAAAATATTTCAGGATCATGATTCCTAGAATAGCTATTACACGAAGAGCAAATGTAACTGCACTCAATTGTTTGAAAACTCATTAATATGCTTCTTCCAGTTCAAGTTTTCATCAGTAGGTACCAAGTCTTCTTGTTGACTTTTAAGTGAAAGGTCACTCACCTACATAAAGAATAGGAGTGGACCGAAAATTGAGCTCTGTGGGAATACATTTGTGATTTATCCGCAGTCACTAAAATTTTCTATCTTTCCAACATTGATGGAATTAACCACCTCAACTTTTTGCATTCTGTTTGTTGCGTATGATTCAAACCACTTGTATGTAAAACCATCAGTTCCATAAAACGTAGGTTTTTGTAAGAGTGTAGCAAGATCTACACGATCAAAGGCCTTGGAAAGATCACAAAAAATACCAACCGGGATATTTTATAAGCTATTAATATTTGGTGGGTAATGAATAAATCGCATTCTCAGTCTACCAGTTCTTCTGTACTCCATGAAGACGTTGCTGCGCCTGGGCTATGGCGAGTGGAGGTTCTTCGTACTCGTCGGTCCAGGAGATAGGCCAGGAATGCGGCGCGACCGCTGGGTGTTGGCAGGAGCGCGCGTGTTGCACGCCGGTGCGTCCCTCGGCCCCCTGCCGCCTTTTATTTGCCTCACTCTGGCTGAACGCCCCTGCGCCCGCCACAACCAGCTCCTAAGCGGGCAGCAGCTCCTCACGGCCAGACGCCGCAGCTGCGTCTGATCAGACTTCTGTGCCGGCCCGTTGCGCTCAGCGCCCCACTACGCCTGCATCACAAATGAAATGACGTTTTTCTGGGCTGTGGATGCGAGCACGTTATAACTCTCACATACCGTACACAGATCTCGCGTGAGGAGGAGTGACAAAATGTTTTAGTCTGTTCCTCGCCCTAACAGTGTGAGCTTTGAAGGACTTTGAACCTGTAAGTCGGCATCCTTGATGAGAATTAATGGCGCATGCAGAACTGTGCGCGGTATGATGCATTATGGCGTGATAAGGTGCGGAGTTTTGGCCATGTTTCGTTGGGATTTGAACGAATAAATGTATACGAAAGTGGAAATGCAGAGTGTAAGTGATGTAAAAACACCTGGCTTTGTACAGAAAGAATACAATCAGGTCTTTCACAGTCCATGTCTATTCAATAGTCCTAGCCGTCCAGTGTGGCCGAGCAGTTCTAGGTGCTTCAGTCTGGAACCGCGCGACCGCTACCGTCGCAGGTTCGAATCCTGCCTCGAGCATGGGTGTGTGTGATGTCCTTAGGTTAGTTAGGTTTAAGTAGTTCTGACTCTAGGGGACTGATGACCTCAGATGTTAAGTCCAATAGTGCTCAGATCCATTTGAACCATTCAATAGTCCTACACAGGGTGTCCAGGAAATGTTGCGACGAAGTTGGAGGGGTTGTAGGTAGTGTCTTGAGGAACAAATCGAGGATGGGAACCCGTGTCCGGGAACGTCATCCAACGACGCTACGGAACGTCGATGTTTTAGGCACCAGCGCATGCCACTAGGTCACCCTTCGGCAGCAGAAGTATCTCGTGCGCTGACACACCGTAGGCGGTATGTCCCGCAGTGTTGTTTGTTACTCAGTGATGGCGACTGATTGCCACGACCGGCAGTGGACAAGTGAAACGTCCCCTTTGAACAATTTATACATGACTGTGCTTAAACTGACACACAATATTTTTAGCGCAACGCAATCTGACTATCAAAGATCCCTGCAAAAGAATGGCCCTGAGTGACATTAACCTATACCTTTCAGAAATCACTTACCTCACAAAAATCTTCATTACTCGAACTACTGCAATACAGCGAGCGCCACTACTGCCAGCTAAATAAAAGATTCAAACTACGGAAGGCACTAACTACTGATAGGGATAGTTAGCAAATGAAAGATATTAATAGAGAACAAACAATGTATTTACCTTAATAGTCATAATATATATATAGCAGTTCATGACAAATTACAAAACTCCGCCATCTCTCTCCCCACATCCACCACTGCTGGCGGCTCACCTCCAACGGCGCAACGCTACGCGCTGTTAACATCCAGCTGCCGCTGCCCAACACTACAATGGCAGACAACAATGCAAACTAGCCACGGACTGCACACAGCACAGCCAGTGATTTTCATACAGAGCGCTACGTAACGTTGCCAATAAGAAAACATAAACTGCCTACTTACATAGCCCCCATGCTCCCCACAAAAAAAATTTACAAATTATTTTGGGCAGTGGCCAATAATGATTTGATAAAAGTTTTTCATAATTACAATAACAAAGAAATCAAATGCACACACTTATTGATACAATGTTGGTCAAAAGCTAAAATTTTCTCACAGTCCATAAAGGCAGTCCAGATTGTTCCTCACTGTAAAATTGCAGTGTTTTTCTCAAAGTCTGAGCAGTAAAAGAAAATGTACACAGAAGTAGTGGATTTCCATGCAGTCTTGAAGAAGTAGTGTTGTCCTTCCAACGGAAAGACAGTGCTGACCCTTGACATGCTGACAGGTAATGGGCCACAACAGAGCAAACCCACAGCAGAGTCATTCGACGTTTTGAAGAATATTGGTAGGTAGGTCATCACAGAGCAGACCCACTGTAGTCCTGGTAGAGAGTATGGTATTGGTGGGCCACCAGAGGTGCAGACCCACTGCAGTCCTTGTAGAAGTAATGGTATTGGTTGGTCATCAAAGGTGCAGACCCACGGCAGTCCTTGTAGAAATAATGGTATTGGTGAGTCAGCAAAGGTGTAGACCCACTGTAGTCCTTGTAAAGATGGCCAGCAGCCATCTCTTGTGACTGTGCAGGTGCACAATCACCATCGAAGAGTCTTGTAGAGAAGATAGCAAGTCCATAAACCACCACTTGTACACTCACGAAGTTTGTGGAATTGTCCTTAGAACCAGCAATGCTGTTATCCAGTCCCTTGCTTAATTATTAACACACGTGCAAACACTAACAGTCCCAACTTCTCACATATTGTCCATATACTATGACCAACAGAAAAGTGTGCAGTGAAATGTAACTAACAAGTCAATAATATGATGAACTGGTATCAATTACAATTTTATAACATAAGAATACAATTACAAAGGTACAAAATACATCATTAAAGAACATAACAATACAGATAACATTTGTAGTAATACAGGCTTTACAACAGAACAGAAATAAACATATACATCAGTGTTACAGGAATTATGACATAAGTAAATACATAAAAGATCAGAATAATTATTGAAACATCAACTTCACACATGAGCATTAAAACAAAACAGAATAAATAATGTCTAAGCATATTTACAAGGTAAATAACATATTATTAATGCCAATTATATTTGAGGAGAACAATATTCCTCATCATAGTGAACGTAGCTTAGTATTAGAAGAAGAAAAAATTCTATGAAACTACACAGAGACAGGAAGAAAACAAATACACAAGGGTACACAAACACATAGTGGGATAACACAAGGAAAGGACAGGTTTTGTTTTATTGCAGTATTTTGCAAACAAAACTTTCTTTGCTTCTTGGAGATCTCCCTTCATTCATCATTATTCCCAAAAAGTCCTATCTATACCTCCTTCCTGTATTCTATTCATATTTCTTTCAAAATAGTTATTTCTGATTGTACAATACTCATTTTGGCCCAAATCTTTTTCATATAACTTCGCAATGCATTCTTTACCTATTCTCCATAATCAGTTTCTTATATAGTCTACCCCTCTTAAGCTAACTTAAATCTACTGAGCTCAGATGCTAAACTAAGGGACGAGGCAATGCAGCAGCACAAAACAATTAACACAAACATCAATGACAAAAAATTCAAATTGGCAAAGCAATTGCAATATTACAACTAATATAAGGCACTGTGCAGCAAACAAGAAAAATAAAACAGTAGTAAAACTAGCGTAGAAGAGTAACACAAAGTCAAATTCAGTAACACTATGCATGGCAAACAGCAGTAACTTATACCTAAACATGACATAGCTCAAGCAGAAAAAATATTACAGTAAAAACAACAATGCAGAAAAGGGAAATGTCTATTCACATCTTACTGTCTATGTAATTAAAGTGGTGCACCACAACTATTTCTACAAAAGAAATTACCAAGTACTTGAAAAGAAAATGATATACGCAGTTACTGTTATTAGTCCCTTCTTATTGTTCTCTCCATTCCAAGAGCTCCTTTTTCGAAGAATGTGGATCAGAAAATAATTATTTAATAAATCTGTTGACAGAAAGTTTTCACATTAGCAGATGCATTTAAGTTTATTTTATAAAACCAATGCTGCAACACAGCTGGAAAACAGGTATCAAATGAAATAAGCAATTACGCAAACCAAAGCATAAAAACATCATTCAATAGCTATGTGGCATTTCGTAAGTCAATAGCTCTCAACTCTCGTAGAAAGACACTTGTCATAATCAGGTGTGCAGATGTACGAATATTTCCCATCAATTCATAAGCATTTCAGTAATTAGCACAAAGTACGAGTAATCATATGTTTTCAAGTAATGAGCGTGTCATATTTGCAATGCTTTCTACAAAGGAATGTCAATAGCGAGGTTAATGGTCTCTTTTTTTTTCTCCACCTCTGTCTCTAAAAGGGGCACACGCTAATGGCTTTTTTTCCAGGTGACTGTCGCCCAGCTGGGTGCCCACGACACATTACATGCAGGTGGTCACTTAACTTTCTTACAGAAATATTTACGACACCAGTTTCCCCTACAGTGACACTCTCATATGAAAATTTCACAGGTCGAAAATTTACGTTACAAATGTGTAGAAACAAAATCCTATGAATATAACAGTGTGCAAAAAATTTTTCGGCGGCATTGTAATACATTCACACATGTACACACACTTCATAATTCTAAAGTACGATTCTTGGTTTCCAACATCCTCTTCCACAAATCAGAGTCCCTACTCACTACTCATTATTCCTTGCTTTATAACACGGATACATATTCGTAGACACTTCTTGAATATTTCATCATTATAAATATGTAGCATAATCAAATAACTCATATAGCCTCAGCCTATTAATCATAAACATACCTCAACAGCATAATACACATTGTCGTCATAATAATAACATCATAACAGATCAATCACATCTCAAAATCGTCGTAGCTTCCTTCAATAATTTCAAAACCTAAAAAAAAATTCTATGATCATTTCAATAGTGTCATCTACCTCAAACGTACTTTAAAATCATGCTCCCTTACCAAATACATCATTCAAAGCTCTCATAATATCACAATGGTTCCGAAAAATATGAACAGTTCACACAGGACAGACAAAATACAATTTCGTAAGTGTGAAGTTATCCAACGGTGTAATTACATAAACATCTGTCACTGCCGTAGTAAAAAAAGTTTGTCTCTCTCAGTTACATGATCAGATAGCTATGTATTTTATGTGTTAGAGGAATATGGTACCGATGTGTAAAGTTGTGTAAGCAAATACCATATTAGCTAGGGCTCCTTGTGCTTGCCAAACACATGATACACAAAGTAAGCGTGTACCCCCCTGAGGATTAATGTAATTATACCCTCAGGTGTTACAGATTACAACAATGGAATTAAATGTATCACGGAAAACCTTTGTATCATTGTACTTCAAATATCTTTAAAAATAAATGTTTTAAGTACAAAATCAATCACTCAAATACGTGTCCTGTAGCGCTAAATGTGCGTCTTGTTGTAAGATAATCTCTGTGGAAGTGTCGTAGTTATTGTCCTCCGAAAGCTAAGTTCTGCAGAAGCCAATGTACTTGCCTCATGATAAACAAAAGTGAAATGCTTTGCGTATAGATATCTTAGTTATTACGCTTATTGTTGTGATGAAGAACGTACTGTGCTGTAATGTATCGTTGTGCTACGAAAGAGGCTGTCTCATTGTAGCTATACCACAAAAGTTACTACTAAAACATGTTTTTCTTTCCAGAATAATACAGAAAAACTGTGCAGATATAAAACAGAAACACCGCAAAAGCAACATTGTAAATTGTCACTCATTAGTAGTGTCGTGATAAAATCGTGTAGCTGTCACATAAACTAACCATTGTCTCATCTGGTATCTCACAGAAAGTACTTTAATTCAGAATGTATTTTCAAGTAAACCAAAGTGTTGCATTAAAAACTTATCAGCAGTACCAGTATATGTTCAAAGTATGTGAGCCTTATAGTCGTTATGTAATCGTGCAACTAACAAGCAAGAATGTACAAATAACACTGTGTCGTCTGTTCACAATAACAATGCATTCGTAATTTCTGTTTAAAAATGTTCCCTAGGTTCTTGACTGGATAGTTAACTTTAAAACATAGTTGCATGTTAACAGTTTGTAAGTGTGACAAAGAGTACTAGTAACGTGAAGTGAAAAATTTTATAGCAAAGACTAAATAAAAAAAAAACAGATTATCTCTCAATAAATGGTTTTACATGTGAAATGTGGTGTAACCCTTTGCTCTTCCTAGTACGCAGAATTTCCACTTTAACGCAATTATCATGTGGTATACGTCGGTAAGAAATCTTGGAATTTTTCTCAAGGTTAGCGTCTATGTTATTTTTCTCTGAGCCAGCCGGCGCACACGGCAGCCTGCGGTGCGAGTCATTGTCTGTTCCTTTGTTGGCACGCGTCGTTACTGGGATTAGGAGACCTAACTTCTACAAATTCACGTTGTCGAAAGTGCCCTGCTCTGTTAGAATCCCGCCAGTTCTGATGGAATTCAGGTCTGTCGTTTTGTCGGTAGTTTACATAGTTTCTTGTTTGTCGGTCATGTGGTGGAGAATTTCTCCCTGAATCATAACTGCGCGCTGGACCGTTGCGTCTAAAGTTATTCTGTCTCCCTTGATAATAATTATTTTGGTTCCCATATTGTCTGTTTCTCTGATTGTCTCTGTGATAGTCATTACCGCGGAGAGGTGATCTTTCCCTGTAATTATTACTACTCTGCTAACGGTTGTCATACGGGTGGTGTCTGTTTTGGTCACGATTTGTGTTGTGAGAATAGCCTTGTCGTGTCCAGTTATTATTTCTTTTATCGCGGAATTGCGACGGATGTGACCTGTAGTTGTTGTGTTCCTGTTTTCGCGTTACGCGATTGTCAGTGTCAATTTCTAGTTCTTGTAACAGTCCCTGAAAAGCTTCAATGTCATCTTTGCAACGTCCTGCCAAAATAATATGTCGTAAATGTTCAGGCAGTTTGATTAAGCAAATGCGGATGAGTTCTGAGGGGCTATATGGGTTTGACAGGTACTGATTCTTGTGCAACATGTCTTCAAAATATTTGACAAGACTGGAAAATTCAGATTGTTCAAAGTGTTTCATCATCATGATGCTATGTTTTACTCGGTCTTGTGTAGCTTGTGACCAATATGCTGAGAGGAACACATGGTAAAATTCTCCTTCACTGTGACAATCGTGAATGACCGATCGCATTCTTACAGCTGGTTCATTCTCTAAATAGCCACACACAAATTCTAATCTGTGCTCTAATGACCAGTTGGGAGGAAAACAATGAGAGAATTGATGGAGCCACGCTTGTGGATGAATGTCGTTGGCAGAATCCTTAAACGTTTTGAATTTACGTGTAGTAATGAACAGCTTATAGTCAAAATCATCATGTCGGCGAGTCGCATGTCGGTCATTGTTACGTCGTGTCGGCGGTTCCATCTCAAAATTCGGTGCACATTGCCAATTTCTTTCATAACTTCCGAAATGCCCTGTGTTATTATTTTGTGGCTGTTCCGTATTTCTATGTCCCTCTTCCCGTATTGGAGCGCGAGTGCCTCTGAAATACGTAATTCTTGTATTACCTGTGTCAGCTGATCTTGTACTTCCCGGATTTCTCTTTGGTGTTGCGTATTAATTTGATTCTGATTTAGTTTGAATTTCCTAATTTGTTCGCACTCTTCTGTGTCAGTGATGGCTACAGGTCTTGTGTCATTCAGATCATCATCTACCTTTGTAGATAAGTTAGTTACCTGATCCGAAAGTTCGGCTACTTTCTCCGATAGTGAACACATTTCCTCAGTATGTCTTTCTACTGTGTCCTTAAAGTTCTCCTGAGTTTTTGCAAGTTGCGTAACCGAATCGGTAGATGCAACTGAGTCCATTTTAGCTTGCAAGGTGTCATGATTTTCATGAACAATGGTTTGCAGTTCTTTTATGGCTGCTTTGTGATTCTGTAATGCATTTTCATGACACGAAGAAATAGGTTGGAAATGCTCACCTTAGAACAATTGTATACGAGACTGTCCTTAAACTGACACACAATAATTTTAGCGCAACGCAGTCTGACTTTCAAAAATCCCTACATAAGAATGGCCCTGAGTAACATTAAACTATACCTTTCAGAAATCACTTACCTCACAAAAATCTTCATTACTCGAACTACTGCAATACAGCGAGCGCCACTACTGCCAGCTAAATAAAATATTCAAACTACGGAAGGCACTAACTACTGATAGGCATAGTTAGCAAAATGAAAGATTTTGATAGAGAACAAACAATGTATTTACCTTAATAGTGTTGAAATATCATAATATACATAGCAATTCATAATATCCAGTATTACAAATTTCAAAACTCCGCCACTCTCTCCCCACATCCACCACTGCTGGCGGCTCACCTCCAACTGCGCAACGCTACGCGCTGTTAACATCCAGCTGCCGCTGCCCAACACTACAATGGCAGACAACAATGCAAACTAGCCACGGCCTGCACACAGCACAGCCAGTGATTTTCATACAGAGCGCTACGTAACGTTCCCAATAAGAAAACATAAACAGCCTACTTACACAAGATGGAGCCAACTGCTGCGTAGAGAGACATTCTGTCATGTGGCTGCGATGGTCAGTTGTCTCGGTGGATGACGGTTCTGGACACGGGTTTCCATCCACACTTTATTTTTAACCTGCAACCATCTAAAGTCTCCCGGTTTTTCGGTATGCAGGAGAAAAATAAACTGCGGATGGAAACTCGTGTCCGAAATCGTTATCCACCTAAGCCACAGAGCATCGCATTCATAGGAGACAAGGCCTTTCTATGAAGAAGCTAGCTCCACCTTCTCTACTGGCAATCGTGGTAATCAGTCGCCATCAGTGAATAACAAACAACATTGCGAGACGTTCCGTCACCGTACAAAATCAAGTTTGCTGCCGAAGTCAGTTGCCCGCGCCTATAACTTGGACGCTCTGTAACGTCATTTGATAATGTTTCCAGTGACGGGTTTGTGTCCTCCGTTTCTTCCTCAAGACACTCTGTACATCCCGTCGATGTTTGTCGACACATTTCTGCGACACGCTGCATTGCCCCTCTCCCTCCAGGTGCTGTGCTCCACTTTTTGTATCTCTGGTGGAGCTTTAATTTTCCAGTCAAAAAGAAATCGTGTGACAAATGGTCAAAACAGCTCTCGCACCATGTTTTCTGACGTCTTGAATGTCGTCGAAACGAGGACCACACAGGTGTTGCTGCAGGTTATGAAAGAGGTGGTGGCCCGAATAAGCCAGGTATGGTGAGTAGCATGGATAGTCGACTAGTTGTAAACGCAGAACCTTCAGTTTGGCAGTCACAGCTTGGGACGTTCGCGTTTTGTCCTGAAGCAACAGCCACGGACTGTGCGGCTGGTCCCGGCGGAGGTTCGAGTCCTCCCTCGGACATGGGTGTGTGTGCTTGTCCTTAGGATAATTTAGGTTAAGTAGTGTGGAAGCTTAGGGACTGATGACCATAGCAGTTGAGTCCCATAAGATTTCACACACATTTCATTTTCCTGGAGCAAAAGGATCACTTTGGTCAACTTTCTATGGCTCTTCCACTTGATTACTTCCTTCAGATGCTCGAGGAGGTTGGTGTAATACTCCCCTGCTACCCCGAACCCTGACGTAAATATTTCACCAACCAAACGCCATCTTAGTCCCAGGAAACAGACGTCATCTGAAACTTCCTGGCAGATTAAAACTGTGTGCCGGACCGAGATACGTAAGGCAATTAGATGAGGAAATGAGATCCCGAGTTCGAGTCTCGGTCCGGCACACAGTTTTAATCTGCCAGGAAGTTTCATATCAGCGCACACTCCGCTGCAGAGTGAAAATCTCATTCTGGAGATGCCGTGTGTTTATTGGCCAGTTCCTGGGTCAAATCATCTTCGGTGGCGGGGGGCTACCGTGCATCGGTGCTTCGAGTGTTCGTTTGTTTTGGGATCATAAATGTGAGACTGGGGTCCTTCCTGTCAGCAGTCTGGCCTTAGTTATCTACAGGATGTCGTTAGTAATGGAAAGTTCACTCCGCTGGGAGATATCCAGCATCTCGGCTAGCTCCCTGGTGGATATTCGCCGGCCCTCAAGAATGAGCACACGGACAGCATTGCTCTTGCCGGGTCTGTTGTAACGGATCGCCCACTGTGTGGTTCGTCTTCATCGGTGTAAGGCTCCGTCTTGAGACTTCCAGGTGTCGACAGCGCATATTGTTTGTGATGTTTCACTGTGAATTTCATTTTTAGGCTTACCCTACTGGCAAAAAATCATTACACCCAGTAACTCCACAGACGTGAGCTTTCTTGTGCCCTTGATACCCCACGTCGTATTTGAAACTGAAAATAGGGATAGGCAGAGGACACGTGTGATATTTGCACAGTCACAAAACAAGATATCGAGCTTTTGTATCGTACCAAAATCTTTTTCACTTTCGTTTAAAAGGGTCGCAGCCAAGAACTTCTGACAGTGAATGCTACTTTAAGAATACATGTGACTGATGATACGTAACAGGAACAAGGCTTAATGGAAGAGCTAATTGCGTAATTTCAGGAGATGAGGTGGCATGAATGGGGACTGCTCATTTATGCGAAGTTTAGTTATAGCAGCAGAAGAAATTTCCCTGCGACATTTCCAGTATGAGGCATCACGTTATAGCGGACTTTCCCGATGTTGATCTTTGGTCCACCAGAGACATTCGGTGGATTGTGTAATATTTCACACGGAAGGCAATTAGATTAGGAAATGAGACGCATAAAGTAGTAAATGAGTTTTGCTATTTGGGGAGCAGAATAACTGATGATGTTGGAAGTAGAGGATATAAAATGTAGACTAGCTTTGGCAAGGAAAGCGTTTCTGAAGAAGAGAAATTTGTTAACATCGAGTATAGATTCAAGTGCCAGGAAGTCGTTTCTGAAAGTATTTGTATGGAGTGTAGCCACGTATGGAAGTGAGACGTGGACGATAAATAGTTTAGACAAGAAGAGAATAAAAGCTTTGTTAATGTGGTGCTACAGAAGAATGCTGAAGATTAGATGGGTGAAACCTTCCCGTCTCCTCTATATCTCTCTTTTTTTTTTTTTTTTTTTTTTTTACGCAACCTTCCCTTCTACAATAACCTATGAAACCTTTCCTTAGGATTTCTATCTCTTGCTTAATAATAACAAATGAAATCTTCCCTTTGAAATTTATTCTCTTTCTCAATCTTCTCATACAAATTTAATTGCTGCTTATTAAAAGCGATTTTCTGATTATTTCGACGAAACATAGAATGTGTCGTCGTCGTGGCCCTCAGTCGTTATCTGCAATAACCCAAAACCGCTCCTTACCTATTTTACTGTTACTGTATCGCCATCTGACTGCTACATCCAACTGCGACATGAATATACTTACTCTGCTTTACTATACTCTATTAACTGCTGGTGGGCTGTCATAATAAGTGGTTGTATTTATTACCAAAGCTGACGTTATTCTTTAATTAATTTAACTGATGTTATGTAATTCATAGTTACACTTTTTCTTGAAAACAATAAAATGTTTGCCAAGATTTACGTTGATGGTTTTTGGGATGGATTATAATCAGTAATGCAACACTGTTGGCAAAAATTAATTATATTCTGAAAACGCTTCAAATATTTACTGTTGGTAATGAAATGATTTTACAAACGTTCAAATGGGACTTACTTTTTACAATAATCTTACAACTAGCATTGCGCAAACATACCTTCAGTAGTCTTGAGTTTCACAAAGAAAATAATTCAATAATATTAGTTCCTCTTATGTTAATAGATAGCTGATGTCTCTGTACATCCGTTTATAATCTCTTATAAATCAGAGCTGGTGGCTGGCAGGCACACTACTACTCTCAACCTGTCGCTTCAAACTCGCGTCGCATCTCGCTTACTACTGACCTCCTACGAACGCTGAAGTGCGGTCTCTCCTGCCAACAATGCTTTTCTGGTGCAGACAATCCCTGCTACCATTACAAAATGTACCAATGCGCGGTCTTAACCGCTCTTTTCTTAAAATGTATCCATACGCGGTCTCTCCCGCCCTTTTTAAAATTATATCAATTTGCGGTCTCTCTTGCCAACAATACTACGGTGCAGACATTCCCTGCTACCAGAATTATTTCCGACATGACAAATATTAATTATTCCTACTTAAACCTATTAATAAAATATAAACATCTTTCATAAATTGTGTTTTGACAATAGAAATATACACGTCTTACATGGGTAGATCACATAACTGATGAGGAGGTATTGAACAGAATCGGAGAGAAGAAAAATTTGTGGCACAACTTGACTAGAAGAAGGGATCGGTTGGTAGGGTATATTCTGAGGCATCAAGGGATCACCAATTTAGTATTGGAGGGCAGCGTGGAGGCTAAAAATCGCAGAGGGAGACCAAGAGATGAATACACTAAACAGATTCTGAAGGATGTAGGTTGCAGTAGGTACTGGGAGATGAAGAACCTTGCACGGGATAGAGTAGCATGGAGAGCTGCATCAGACCAGTCTCTGGACTGACGACCACAACAACGAGGCACGTCCAAGCAGTAGCCGTGTGAAAAACGTTATAAAAGATTTTGTGACTAGCTTCGTTACTACTCAGTTTAAGTAAACAATCGTAAAAGAATTGCTCTTAAATTTTTCAATGTGTGACTTTGAATTAGGCGGTATCATGAGGAAATTATTTTGATTTTATTTATTCGCATGGCGTAGGTATGCGTTTGGCTTTTAACAAGCAGCGAGCGAGTTTTATATTAAACGCATGAAACATAAAATTTCAAAGTGTGAGGAAGTCGTTGTGCAGATAAAGTCATATTTACGAAAGAAACCACCTAACTGCCCTGGCGATATCGGAGACTTATGGTTAATGTTGTGACCTAGACTGCTAGCGACATCATGCAGATTTTGGAATAAAAGTTCATGCTCTGTTCAAATCGAAGGTAGGGCTGAAAACCACAGTCCTTTTACTGGAGGAAGTATACCGTTGCCATCCTCCGACCTTTGACATAAATTATCCAGTCAACTACATTCCGTCCCTCCAAACAGTTTCGAGACTGGACTATTAAAAAACAGAGAAAAGTTATGGTGGTGGTTTTTATGCTTCAGGTGTTCCACATAGTCGCCCTCCCCTTCCCTCCCCCCCCCCCCCCACCCCCCTCCTCGCCCCCACTTGACTACAACGCACAGCACGTCCATACATCCTTGCGAAACGGTCGGAAAAGTCATTATTTGGGATGTTGTTCAACTCGTCACATGGGCTTCAATGTCAATTATTTCGATAGAGCATTGACGCTCCATTTTAATTTCTGCTCTGTCTCGATTTGTGGTAGGTTCGTTTGGATAACACACAGTCTCGCCACCTGTGATGATTCTATTCCAGAAAAAAATTGACCATGGTCTGTGTTTCAGTGAAGTGAAGTCGCGGTAGGCACACATACTTAGTTTATTTTTCTTTTTTTGTGGGGGCGTGTCGTGGTATGCAAATCAGTTTTACCAAATACTTCTCTACTCTTCAAAATATACTGGATAATACACTCCTGGAAATGGAAAAAAGAACACATTGACACCGGTGTGTCAGACCCACCATACTTACTCCGGACACTGCGAGAGGGCCGTACAAGCAATGATCACACGCACGGCACAGCGGACACACCAGGAACCGCGGTGTTGGCCGTCGAATGGCGCTAGCTGCGCAGCATTTGTGCACCGCCGCCGTCAGTGTCAGCCAGTTTGCCGTGGCATACGGAGCTCCATCGCAGTCTTTAACACTGGTAGCATGCCGCGACAGCGTGGACGTGAACCGTATGTGCAGTTGACGGACTTTGAGCGAGGGCGTATAGTGGGCATGCGGGAGGCCGGGTGGACGTACCGCCGAATTGCTCAACACGTGGGGCGTGAGGTCTCCACAGTACATCGATGTTGTCGCCAGTGGTCGGCGGAAGGTGCACGTGCCCGTCGACCTGGGACCGGACCACAGCGACGCACGGATGCGCGCCAAGACCGTAGGATCCTACGCAGTGCCGTAGGGGACCGCACCGCCACTTCCCAGCAAATTAGGGACACTCTTGCTCCTGGGGTATCGGCGAGGACCATTCGCAACCGTCTCCATGAAGCTGGGCTACGGTACCGCACACCGTTAGGCCGTCTTCCGCTCACGCCCCAACATCGTGCAGCCCGCCTCCAGTGGTGTCGCGACAGGCGTGAATGGAGGGACGAATGGAGACGTGTCGTCTTCAGCGATGAGAGTCGCTTCTGCCTTGGTGCCAATGATGGTTCTACCATTCCTAGACCGGCAAGGGAACTTGCTGTTCCAACAGGACAATGCACGTCCGCATGTATCCCGTGCCACCCAACGTGCTCTAGAAGGTGTAAGTCAACTACCCTGGCCAGCAAGATCTCCGGATCTGTCCCCCATTGAGCATGTTTGGGACTGGATGAAGCGTCGTCTCACGCGGTCTGCACGTCCATCACGAACGCTGGTCCAACTGAGGCGCCAGGTGGAAATGGCATGGCAAGCCGTTCCACAGGACTACATCCAGCATCTCTACGATCGTCTCCATGGGAGAATAGCAGCCTGCATTGCTGCGAAAGGTGGATATACACTGTACTAGTGCCGACATTGTGCATGCCCTGTTGCCTGTGTCTATGTGCCTGTGGTTCTGTCAGTGTGATCATGTGATGTATCTGACCCCAGGAATGTGTCATTAAAGTTTCCCCTTCCTGGAACAATGAATTCACGGTATTCTTATTTCAATTTCCAGGAGTGTATGTCGAACACTAGATTTACAGACGTTGCTACATTGCTATGTGTCACACAACAACGTTGACGCACTTCGGCCTCGCGTCCGCTACTTAACGGTGCCTGTTCGCAGCTGACTGGTGTACCGCACATCCGTTGTTCATAGTTGTTAGTTCATGCTGCCGCCGTACTTACTGCCCTAACGTCGATTACACACCAGCAGTAAAGCCAGCCTCGTAACTTACTGGACTGGCGGCGCAGGGGCAGCCGCCGTGTGCACTTCGAACCACACCGCAGCTCGTCATTGCTCGTGTTAACAATCATTTCAACAGAGGAAAGAAGTTACTGACTGACAAAAGTCGTAATAGAATTTGTAGGCGATGGAAACCTGTAGATCAGTAATCTGGATTCTCAACGAAATCCAATATATACTTCAAAGTTTTGAGTCAGGAGAATTTTAGTTATATTGTCCGAATAATCAACTTTGGTACACATTTTTCAAAATCTGATACAAGAATCTGCTTTGTTACGTGAACTGATGTAACGATAAATGGTTCAATCGGATTTATAGTAGTTATTGTTCCCATACAGCCTCTATCTCAATGCAGACAGAATTACCCCAACAGTTGTGATTTTTAAGGTTTTACTAACTTCCAGCATGCTGCAATAACTGCAGGTTAGCAACTTACATTAATCAGTACAACACAAAAATAGACAAACGCGCAGATTTCACTCTTTTTATTTACTTGATGACTAATTTCGGGTCGGGACCCATTTTCAAATCATTCAGATAGTGAAAATGATAGACCTAAAACTACAAGAACCATGGCCAGAAAAATATATACGTATTAGGAAGTACAGATGAACAGTCACAGCGCATATATACTATGTGATCAGAAGTATCCGGACATGTGGCTGAAAATGACTTACAAGTGCGTGGCGCCCTCCATCGGTAATGCTGGAGTTCGATACGGTGTTGGCCCACCCTTAGCCTTGATGATAGCTTCCACTCTCGCAGGCATATTTTCAATCAGGTGCTGGAAGGTTTCTTGGGGAATGGCAGCCGAGTCTTCACGGACTGCTGCACTGAGGACAGGTATCGATATCGGTCGGTGATGCCTGGCACGAAGTCGGCGTTCCTAAACATCCCAAAGGTGTTCCATAGGATTCAGGTCAGGACTCTGTGCAGGCCACTCCATTACAGGGATGTTATTGTCGTGTAACCACTTCGCCACAGGCCGTGCATTATGAACAGGTGCTCGATCGTGTTCAAAGATGCAATCGCCATCTCCGAATTGATCTTCAACAGTGGGAAGCAAGAAGGTGCTTAAAACATCAATGTAGTCCTGTGCTGTGTTAGTGCCAGGCAAAACAAGGGATCCAAGCCCTCTCCATGAAAAACACGACCACGCCATAACATCACTGCCTCCGAATTTTAGTGTTGGCGCTACACACGCTGGCGGATGACGTTTACCGTGCATTCGCCATACCCACACCCTGCCATCGGATCGCCACACGGTGTACCGTGATTCGTCACCCCACACAACGTTTTTCCACTGTACAATCGTCCAATATTTACGCTCCTTACACCAAGCGAGGTGTCGTTTGGCATTTACCGGCATGATGTGTGGCTTATGAGCAGCCGCTCGACCATGAAATCCAAGTTTTCTCACCTCCCTCCTAACTGTCGTAGTATTTGCAGTGCATCCTGATGCAGTTTGAAATTCCTGTGATGGTCCGTATAGACGTCTGCCTATTACACATTACGACCCTCTTCAACAGTCTGTCTCAGTCAACAGACGAGGTCGGCCTGTACGCTTTTGTGCTGTACGTGTCCCTTCACGTTTCCACTTCACTGTCACATCGGAAACAAAGGACGTAGGGATGTTTAGGAGTGTGGAAATCTCGCGTACAGACGTATGGGACAAGTGACACCCAGTCTCCTGACCACGTTCAAAGTCCCTGAGTTTGGCGAAGTGTCCCACTCTGCTCTCTCACGATGTCTAATGACTACCGAGGTCGGCGATACAGAGTACGTGGCAGTAGGTGGCAGCAAAATGCACCTAACATGAAAAACGTATCTTTTTGTGAGTGTTCGGATACTTTTGATCACATAGTGTATGTATGCGCTGTAACTGTTGATTTACACTTCATAATACGGATACAATTATCTTGACATCGTTCTTGTATTTTTGGAAATGCCATTTTGACTATCTTGATGATATGAAGACGGCTCCCGGCCCCGAACTAGTCATCAAGTAAATAAAAAAAATGAAATTTGCAACTTTGGCTGGTTTTCCGTTGTACTCTCAGGTTTTGAAAGCGCTATTAATTGATAGTGTGCTTCTGGATGTTGTGTCGAGTTTCTGTTTACATTTTATGCACAATGTTTCGATGACCGACCCAGCCGTTTTCTTCTGGCACTGCGAAATTTGGTGTTAAGTGTACTCGGTTCCTGGACTTTTGAGAGTCCAGTGAGCAAAGAAGACAGCTGGGTCTGTCGACAAACATTGTACATAAAAAAGAAACGACAGCCCGGCACAACACTCGAGAGCACATTATTATCTCGATAGGTCCTTGAAATTTTGCTCCATGTTTCTCTCACTGTACGTAAGGCAGGAAGAAAAACTGGAAATTATATTGGTCTCCATGAATACCACTGACATTGGGGCACGTGAAAAACTAGTAGGCCTAATAGCCCTCAGAAACTAACTCACCCATCGATAAAGCTACTGGTAAAATGCTCTACTATCCCTGTTAATCTTAGATGAAGAGAAGAACTAATTATACTTATTCTGCAAGAGCAAATAGGACTTTCGGTTGGAGTAATTTAGAACAAACCAGTTATTTAGAACAAACCAGTTGCGACGTGGAGCAACAGACTGTAGCTCTTGGTATCGGGTACTTTTCTTTCAATGCTGATACTTCGTAGTCTGTACGTTACAATTAATACTTTTGCTGATATCAGTTCTACGTCTATACTGCGCAAGCCGCCATGTGGTGCGTGGGGAGGGCGCCCTGTACCGCTGTCAGTCATTTTCTTGTGTGTTCCACTCGCAAACAGAAAAAGGGAGAAACGACTGTCTGTACCCCTCCGTACGAGCCCTAATCTATCTACTCCGCACTTCATCGTCCGTAGGCGAAATGTGTGTTGGGGGCAGTAGAATAGTTCTGCATTCAGCCTTAAATGCCAGTTCTACAAATTTTCTCAATAGTGTTCCTCAAAAAGAATGTCACCTCCCTTCAGTTTCCGAAGCGTTTTCGTAATACGTGCGTGTTGTTCCAACCTATCGGTAACAAATCTAGCGGCCCGCCTCTGAATTGCTTCGGTGTCTTCCTTTAATCTGACCTGGTGCTGATCCCCTAGCGTCCTATATGCGGCCCCCTTTACAGATGCCGCACTTTCTTAGAATTCTCCCCTTAAACCGAAGTGGACATTTCGCATTCCCTACCACAATCCCTACATGTTCATTCCATTTCATACTGCTTTGCAGCGTTACGCCCAGATACTTAATCGAAGTGACTGTGTCTAGCGGCACACTACTAATTCTGTACTCGAAAATGATGGGTTTGTTTTTCCTACTCATCCGTATTTCTCTACATTTAGTGCTGGCTGCCAGTCAACATATCGCCATAAATTTTGTCTCGGTCATTTTCATATCCTGTCCGCCAGATCATTTATGTATGTACAGAACAACAGGGGTCCCATCACTCTCCCACGGGGCAGTCCTGGGAAGAGCCTTGTCTCTGACGAACGCTCGCCATCACCGGTAGCATACTGGGTTCTGTTACTTACGAAGTCTTGGAGCCACTCACACACCTGGGGATCTGTTTCGTATGCCAGCAGTGTTGACGGAAATCCACGAATACGGAATTCGCCTGTTGCCCTTCATCTCATGAGAAAAGGGCGTGCTGAGTTTCGCGCCAGCATTAATTTCTAAAAGGGTACTGATTAGTAGATAGAAGCTTTTCCCTCTGAAGGAAATTTGCAGCAGGCATCGTATCGAATGAGGTATCAAGTTATAACACTTCCGTCTGCTACTGTTATACCATAACCTCAAAACTGGAGGCAATTTGCAAAACAGGATTATTTTGTTAGAGTGATGATGGTATAAAGCAACAGAGCAGTGTTACCCTCTGAGAGGAATTTTGTTATGTTGACCGTGTTGTACCTAACGGAGGTGGCTTATCGGAAGTGAAAGTCAGAATTACGTAAATATTTGAACAGTAACAAACAAAATTTTGCCTAGCTATACTGTTTATAGAATAAGGAAAACGGTCGCCAGCCTAATTAGGCAAGAGAAAGATTAACGTTCTCATTTAAGAAAGTAGGTATAAGTAACTATAACGGATCAACACAACCTATACTTTGTGACACGCGAGTGCAGTGAACTCTGACACATACATATATTTACGGTAAGATTGAAACAAACAGAGCAGCAGAAACGATTTGCAAAATAATAACAGATACCGAAATACACTATTACTTTCAGGGCTAACACAAAGTGAATGGTCTTTATAACATTACTATTAATATGCACTTCTAATACACAAGAGAGACAAACACTTAGCAAACATGAGTATATAACGTTTCACAACTGCAGCTTTCTCACTTTTACTACAGCGAAACACAATGTTGACAAAATTGCAAGAAAGTGACTCACCTTTTTGAATTTACTACAGACAACAATGTGATCATTTACTTTATAAGCCTCAGTCTTAAGAACTTTTAATTTTGAAGTTAGCAACAGCACTTTAATAAGCAGTTTTAATAGGAATATTTTCAGCAAACAACATTTACTTTAACTCACTCTCTTGCCACCTTAACTTTAACTTTCTTTTTACTATGTTGAAGAGTCATTAATGAGCAAAATATTGGGCTTTAATGTTCTTTTAGTAAGGACACTCGGATATCACTTTAGCTCAAACGGAGAGGAACCTGAGAGGTGTTATGATGAGGAGAAAAATCAGGGTAGGTACAAAAATTCAGATATAAATTACCTTATATTTGAGCACACTAACACATCCATTAAGCTGATCCTTCACTGTACATCATTGTGGTATTCCGATGCAATGATTGCGCAATGTGGTGGCAACTGCATGTTGTTAGGTGGAATTGCAGGTAGAATTGCTGGACTCTGTCATTTCTTGGTGGCGATGATTGATACCAATCCCAGAATATTTCCAGCTATTTATCCATTCTTCCGAGGCATTGGAAAGCGGCAGGAAAAGCCTCTCTCGGAATCAGCACAATATGCATCTGTTACATGGCAGTGCACGGACTCGTAGCTCGTGCCCGACTCGTAGCTCGTCCCCGACTGACCATCAGTTCCACTTTTTCTACCTAGGCCAACCACAATTTGCGCGCGCTACACAGTTCCGTTCCTGAGGGGAACCACTACACCATTTACATACAAACTAACTAAGAACCCTAAGTGAGTATCAGCAATTTACATAACAGCAACCAAATGCATTAAATAAAACAGATCATTTCCACATATTGACACTTCTACAAAAAATTATTCACACAAAATTACAATTATATACAGTAAGTTTTGTTCTCTCCAAATGGGTCAAAGAGTTTAAATGAAAGATACACTACTTTGCATTGAAACAAACCACGACATCAAAGTTTTAACAAAGAAAAGAGTATACAATTTTGTATTATCTATTCAATCAAAAACATTTACAGGAGCTTAACGATGTTATATTAAATGAAACAAAAGCAAAATAAATCAGTAGAGCATTAGAGCTATGGTGTTACACATGCCCCATGTTTCGTTGAAGTTTCCCGTCAGGGATACTTCAAGGAAACATCCATAACACCTAAGTGGTGTTGGCTGCAAAAAAAATTTATTCCATCCAACTTCAGTTGGGAGAAAAAAAACACACATTATAAACATACAGTATATACACTAAGAAATTGCATACATTTCTTCCAAAACATTTTCCTAAATAAGACATTTACAGTAATTTTCATTTTCACACTTGTTTAAGGATACTAATTTTCATCATTACACAAAATATCTTCAAGCATGTTCATTTCATACACACATAGTTCAATTAATAGGCAATCAGTACACAAAATAAATCTGCATATTAGTAGAAAAGGTATAGCCTTCACAATAAAATAAAAGAATAAACACACATACAATAGCACAGAGCATTTTAACTTAACAAAGCAGAAATTAGTCTTTCAATATTTTCAAAGAAAATAAATATTCACAGACACCCAAGCATACTCATGGTCACAATTCAGATTAATTAATGTAATATTGAAAATTTCAGTTTGCATCCAGATATGCACAAATTTTTACACAAACAGCTATGAGAACCTTTTCCAACTGACTCTTTAAATACCAAAGTAACTTTGCAAGGTTTTTTTTCCCAAAATAATTAACTTTAAAGCTGCTCTTCATTAATAGCAGTCCAAAATATTTGTTGCACATAAACACACTAACATATTCAGAGCCTATCTTTAATAATCACTGCTGTGTTTTAAAACAAGGCAGTCCAAAACTTTAAGTTATTTCAAAAAACCTAGTATCAAAAACATCTACATCCATTTAAATAAGAATGCATATATATTTTATAATAACTTTTCACTGACTTCAATAAGAATAGTCAGTTCATAACATATTGCTCAAAAAACCTAACTTAGTTCACTGCTTGCCTCAGCACTAGCAGTCCATGTTACACATTCTGCCCATTATTGGTTTGGCAGTCTTTGTATGTAAACATTTAGGCACAAATACACAATTTAGATTAAGAACACTAAAAGACACATTTTTAATTTAATACACTGCCTCATCCTCTAGGTTTGGCAGTTCGTGACCACTTATCAACTTCTTGCCCCACAATGGCAAGTCCTTTGGCTACTGCTCACATAGCATATTTGGTTGTCCTCAACTTCAGGCCCACAGCATTCTTATTCTTTTATTTTGTTTTGCTACCCAACAACATATTTTTGAGCAGTTTATTATCATCATCTTTAAGCTTTTTCATCATTATGTCACATCTCTGGTAAAATTTGCATTAATGGTATAAAACATAAAAACTGCAACTTTGAAACAGCAATTAGACACTGGTAACAAAACCATTTCTTTTCAAAT
This sequence comes from Schistocerca cancellata, assembly GCF_023864275.1. Lineage (NCBI taxonomy): Eukaryota > Metazoa > Arthropoda > Insecta > Orthoptera > Acrididae > Schistocerca > Schistocerca cancellata. Next base: position 15,581,733 of record NC_064634.1, read on the forward strand.
GACAACATCAGGTAACATATACACATCACTAATCGAGTAAATTTTAAATGACATTTTTGGTATAATGACAATGTTCAGGAGTTATTTGAGAGTCCCAGATTTGTGGTTTATCTCCTCACTTCCTTACTCAGTAATATTTCTTTTAAAGCCAGTATTTAGTTCAGTTATTTTTACACAAATTTAGATTATCACACACGTCAAGATCAGGACAATAATTTTACACCCTACTGCAAGTGATTTCTGCCAACTTTTTGTTTCACTAGAAACACACATACCTTTCACATCTACTTCACATACATTAGTCAGGTTCATCTCCTCAGTTTTAAACACATATACAGTTTTTCAACACCATATTTGCCCCTTTTTTTCAAAAACATTTACATTTAATCATATTATGGCATTCATTTACCTTTTCTTTTCAGTAAGCTATTCTTTTCTCATCTATACTTTTCCCTTTACTTTTCCATTACATTTTCTCTTTACAATATCTACAATACTTACATTATTCTTGGTCATTTTCTAGTGTACCCAGTTTAATTATTCATTTACTTGTCCTCAAACAACACACAGTATCTTATATTATTTCTACACTTTTCAGTTTATTCTGATAGAGAAGAAGGAAAGAAGATAGTAAAAGTTCTGAATGATGAAGAGGAAGGTTGACAGCACGAAAAGAAACGGAAGTAGTGCTGGCAACGACTCGGGTCCCTGGTGCTCGTCAGGCACCCGACAATGCAAAGAGTGCATGTCCCTTGAGGCTTAACAACCCTCATCTGAGGACATGTACCTTTAAATACACAATGTAGTGCAAACATAAGCCTTTTCTGATCTTTAAGTATATTAGGAATTAATTATTATCTTGTGGAGTTCTTTGCACTTTTGTTAAGTTACTATAAGCATCATTAGCCATAAAGTTCTCAGGTTTCTCACACTACATGGCCCTATCTTCATAATTAGGCTGGCAACAATAAGTATTCAATTGAAAATAAACATTTCCTAAGCAAAGTCAAACAGTACATTACAGTTAATAAACAACCTGCCCCAGGTCTCAGGATCAACAAAACAGTAATTCACTTTCAGGTAACACTCAGATACAATAATAAGTCATGCATTATATTAACAATATATATAAATACAGCATCCTCCCCCAGTCTCTTTATTAACAAGGCAGTCTTTTATGGTTCATAAAAAAGTTACTTAAATCTGGTGGCTTTTTAGGCCTCCTATTTTCTACATCTTTCACTAACCTATTCAGATCTTGCCAACGTTTTGTTTCATCAGGTGGCTTTTTAGGTTTTGGAATTTCAAAGTCTTTAGCAAGGTACAACATCTTTTGTTTTGCTATCATTTTATCAGGTGGATCTTTTTGATCCTGTAATTCACACTCCTTCAAAACATTTGTTAAGGCTTGCCCCAGTATAGTATCATCTGGAGGTTCCTGCAAATTATGCCCCTGTGTTACATTACTGAATAATTCATTCGGTTTTGGCCCAGTTCTACTTTCTGTATCTTGCTTTGGAAAACTGTAACTAATTTTTTCATACCCTCTTTCAGTAAAAGTATATTCACTTTCATTTACACCTGAGAATTCATCTCCACTGGAGTCATCACTACTCCCTTCCTCACCATCAGATTCACTTAAGTACTCGACTTTAGAACAATATGGAAAGTTAGTATATCCATTCTTATCTGTGTTCGTATACCATTCATCATCTGAACTATCACTGATTTCATTTTCGTCATCAGATTCGAGCAGGAAAGCAACTTTCAAACAGTGAGGCAGATTATCACTAGATGTTTCAGCCACTTCGGTTTTCGACTCATTTTCGACACACTGCACATCGTTTGGAGACTCAGGCACTTCTGCTGTATCACTTTGAACGATTTCAGCCTTAACTTCATACTTAGTATAATCGTCATATACTTCGATAACCTTCATTTCATTTTCTTCCTTACTATTAGTTTCAGACAATCGTGCGAAATTTCTACTAGACCCTTCTGCATTAGAATCACAGAACACCTTTCCATCAACAATAACATCACCCGCACTGCTTATAATGTCATGTTCACTAACGTCCTCCTTTACATCACTTTCACCTATTATTAATTGTGCACACGTCTTTTGCGTGGCGTATTCTACCTTCCTTTCCTCTTTATTCATCATAACCTCCCCCACATCTACGTCTTTTACCTCATACACATCATTAACAGTACAAATATTCCCCTTTTCACTCGCCTTTTCTGGCTCCCTTTCATTCTTTAATATTGCCTTTTCTCACGATTCCGATATTGAGTTATCCTTATCACATGACATATTAACTTTATTTTCAGTTTTACATTCGTCTACTACTGAAACCGGCCAACGGAAGTGTCCGATCCCGCCTCTTCTGTTTCTCTCTACAGCAGCCATCTTGTTCTGACATCTGCCATTTATGTGTGCTGCCAAATGCAATGTACGCTGCTCCGGCAACCGCTGCCCCGAGCACAAACGGTCACGTGACTTCGCACTGGGAACGCCACTATGTATCACTCCGCGCCCGTCTTCCATAGGCGCGTCCTTAACCTTTCTGCCCTGTAGTTTACATCTTTCCTTCTCGAATTTATTATTTGACATCTTTTCTTTGGGCCCAAAACCGGTTTCCGCGTGAATCCGGCCCGTAACACACGCGGTTTTCAGTTTTCCCTTTCGTCTCTGTTTGGAAATTCCGTGCCATGTATCCTCTGCCGCGCGTCGTATAATTTCCTCTACCTCTCGCACGACCTCTTTGAATTGTGTTTACACGAAATTTATCATTTTCATGTCGTTCAGCTTGGTCATTACTTTCTCGCGAATAATTGTTGTTATTATGGGGACGGGACTCGCGATTTCTTCGCCAGTGATCTTCATCCTCTACCCTTTCCAAAAAGGCAGGAAAACTTTTATGGGTACTCCCAACATATCGTTTAGAATCCTCAGGCAGTTTCTGCCAAAGAACCCAAACGATCTCGGCTTCAGTCCTTCTAGTCTTCAAATGTATCAGTTTTCTGTACCATGATTCGCAAAATTCTTTCATGGGTTGTCTACCTCTGATGTCATCGATTAGAAACTCCCACCACAACTGGTCTTGTTTTTGTTCCGACCAGTACTCGTCAATAAATTTTTGTTTGAAGTTTTCAAAAGACATACGGTTTGTATCCAGATTCAACCCCCACCTTTTTGCTTCTCCCGTTAATGCACTGATCACATCATTGATTTTTTCCTGGTCAGTCAAATATTCAGGAAAATTTCTTTCGCAATTCTTTACAAAATCAAGGGGGTGCCATCCATTAAGTCTCCTTGCAGGGTCGAATTTTTCCTCGCCCTCTAATATTTTACTGAAAGGCATTTTTTCAGTAAAATGTGTAGGTCCTGTTTGTATTTTTCTTTCCAAGTCATACATTTTGCCTTGGATTTGTGAAGTGTTATGTTCACACTTCTTTTCGCAAGTAACAATCTGTTTGGTTAATTCTCTACTTGTTTCTGTTACAGATTGTTTAATCTGTGCAAATTCCATGTTACATTCTGTTTGTATTTCGGATTTAATACCGAATACCTTTTCATCCACTTTAGTACAGACTAAGGGTTCTATTTGATCTTGAATTTTAATTACTTCAGTGTCAAATCTTTCGTTAATGTCATCAATTTGTCCTTGTATGTTGGCAATATTGCCATTGATGACAGTAATTTCGCTTTTAAGGTTTTTAATTTCATTACTCTCAATGTCTACTTTTACATCAACCTTCTCAATCTGTTTACTAATATCACTACCCTGTGTTGCAATTAGCTGTCTTTGTTCTGCTTTTTGTTGCCCCAGTGCTGCGATTTGTGCATTAATATTGTCATTGATATTGTCATTTTGCGCTGCAATTTGTGCCTTAATATTGTCATTTTGCGCTGCAAATTGCGCAGACAGTATTCTAAGTAAATCAGTCAGATCTGGTGTCTTTTCACTTTTGGTTTCTACCGCATTTTCAGGTTCGAGTCCTACTTCCCTCTCCGTTTCAGGTAATTCGAACATATCCCGCGATTCATTAACATAGCCACTGTCTTCCACAATATCGCTCGTATTGTCTTGCTTAATACGAGCGACATTCATAGCTTCTATGTGTTTATTGACATCGGCGTGGTACCGTACGTAATTTAACTCGTGCGTAATGCCAACTGTTGGTGTGCTGCCTGAAGTGCTCTCGATTGCATTCTGTTCGCGCGTGTCTAGATTTATTTCTAGTTTCCTATCCATTTTAGCTATTATTAAGTACTGATACCTTTTATTTTCAATTTAAACTGAACTTTCACTATCCGGTCTGTCAAATGATGCACAGGTTCGTGCCGCTGAACGTTTTATGCTCACTCTATGTTTGTAAAATGCTAAATACTTATAATTTTTTCCATCTGTAGGTGCAAATTGAACAACGTCCTGTCACGGTCGCCACGTATAACACTTCCGTCTGCTACTGTTATACCATAACCTCAAAACTGGAGGCAATTTGCAAAACAGGATTATTTTGTTAGAGTGATGATGGTATAAAGCAACATAGCAGTGTTACCCTCTGAGAGGAATTTTGTTATGTTGACCGTGTTGTACCTAACGGAGGTGGCTTATCGGAAGTGAAAGTCAGAATTACGTAAATATTTGAACAGTAACAAACAAAATTTTGCCTAGCTATACTGTTTATAGAATAAGGAAAACGGTCGCCAGCCTAATTAGGCAAGAGAAAGATTAACGTTCTCATTTAAGAAAGTAGGTATAAGTAACTATAACGGATCAACACAACCTATACTTTGTGACACGCGAGTGCAGTGAACTCTGACACATACATATATTTACGGTAAGATTGAAACAAACAGAGCAGCAGAAACGATTTGCAAAATAATAACAGATACCGAAACACACTATTACTTTCAGGGCTAACACAAAGTGAATGGTCTTTATAACATTACTATTAATATGCACTTCTAATACACAAGAGAGACAAACACTTAGCAAACATGAGTATATAACGTTTCACAACTGCAGCTTTCTCACTTTTACTACAGCGAAACGCAATGTTGACAAAATTGCAAGAAAGTGACTCACCTTTTTGAATTTACTACAGACAACAATGTGATCATTTACTTTATAAGCCTCAGTCTTAAGAACTTTTAATTTTGAAGTTAGCAACAGCACTTTAATAAGCAGTTTTAATAGGAATATTTTCAGCAAACAACATGTACTTTAACTCACTCTCTTGCCACCTTAACTTTAACTTTCTTTTTACTATGTTGAAGAGTCATTAATGAGCAAAATATTGGGCTTTAATGTTCTTTTAGTAAGGACACTCGGATATCACTTTAGCTCAAACGGAGAGGAACCTGAGAAGTGTTATGATGAGGAGAAAAATCAGGGTAGGTACAAAAATTCAGATATAAATTACCTTATATTTGAGCACACTAACACATCCATTAAGCTGATCCTTCACTGTACATCATTGTGGTATTCCGATGCAATGATTGCGCAATGTGGTGGCAACTGCATGTTGTTAGGTGGAATTGCAGGTAGAATTGCTGGACTCTGTCATTTCTTGGTGGCGATGATTGATACCAATCCCAGAATATTTCCAGCTATTTATCCATTCTTCCGAGGCATTGGAAAGCGGCAGGAAAAGCCTCTCTCGGAATCAGCACAATATGCATCTGTTACATGGCAGTGCACGGACTCGTAGCTCGTGCCCGACTCGTAGCTCGTCCCCGACTGACCATCAGTTCCACTTTTTCTACCTAGGCCAACCACAATTTGCGCGCGCTACACAGTTCCGTTCCTGAGGGGAACCACTACACCATTTACATACAAACTAACTAAGAACCCTAAGTGAAGGTCAGCAGTTTACATAACAGCAAACAAACACATTAAATAAAACAGAACATTTCCACATATTGACACTTATACAAAAAATTATTCACACAAAATTACAATCATATACAGTAAGTTTTGTCCCCTCCAAATGGGACGAAGGATTTAAACGACAGATACACTAATTTGCATAGAAACAAACCATGACATCAAAGTTTGTACAATGAAAGGAGTATACAATTCTATGTTATCTATTCAATGAAACACATTTACAGAAACTCAATGATGTAACATTAAATAAAACAAAAGCAAAATAAATCCATACACCAGAAGAGCCATGGTGTTGCAGAGTGACTTGTGTGTGACTATAACTAATATTATATCCATGGTCAACTGCGTAAAAGCGCAGATAAATCGTTTAAATAAGCCTGATGACAGCTGTGAGAGCAGTGCAACAGAAGCAGTAAGACATTATCTACACGAGCAAATAGAACGCAGATCTGGACAAACCGAAGATAATCATTTGCGTACAATATCCTGCTTGCTTGTCCCAGGATTCCAAAATACACGTTTTCAGAGTCCCTGAGCTTGAGCTAGGGTAATATCTACAGCAAGGCAGCCGTCGGCGACTACCTTCGCTCCTACCGCCGGCACCAGAAGCCACGAACCGGAGAGCGATCCTTGCTACTCTTTAAACTGTGCACGAGTCTGGAGTCACCAGAAGGCATTAGCTCACAGTAAAGACGAGGAAATAAGAACGGAGCAGTCGCCTCTTTCGAGGCCCCTCTGGCTAATAAAAATGATTGAATGAGCATTTATTTGGCACCACGGTGGAATAATACTACACAGCTGTTCCTCGAATTGTACAACTTATCCAACATGACAGCTACAGCGCCATCAGCGTCCCCTGAGGGAAGTCTAAGTCACGTAAATGATTATCGGCAAAAGACTGAATAAACTACAGTTTTTGAGTGACTGTACGGGAGAAGAATGGGAAGTTAAGGTAACACTTAATTTACTTACCTCTGGGTACTAGTCAGCTGGTTTTCTGGTGTTCTGTAAAAACTGTTCTTGATTTACCTCTTGTATTACTCAATTAAAGACTTGTGAAAATCGTCTCTGTTTCAGGCAGATTTTAAAAAGAGAAATGGAGAGATAGGAGCCAATAGAGAGTATCAACTCTTATCGTGTTGTCAAAAATAAGTATCGACACCTAAACCTAGCGATACTTTTTGTTCGATGCTGTGTTCCTCCACCTCAGTCACGCTGGGTGGACGGGAATTGGAATCTCGGATCTTGACAGACTGGTAAACTGTGACGTGCGTTTCTTGTGTCGCTTTCTGACCATCGTCGTCGTCATCATCATCCTGAACCCGTGCCCAAAAAATGGGCGTCAGGAACCTGGTGCCGGTTGATCTTCCGCGGTGATGGAAGCGCCGCACAGCTTTCTCGTGCGTGCGACCTGACCGCAGCTTTCGCTTTCGGTGAGCGGCGGAGCCGCCTGGGCCAGTTCACGACCTTTGAGAGGAGGTGGGAACTGCTGTGGTGAGCGCCCAACAGCAGCTGGCTTTTTCTCAGCTACCGTTCCCGAGGTACGGGGCGTCTTTCTGTAGACGCGCGGGGCAAACAGGTTAGGTAGCCGAAGTTTTTCTAATATGTTGTTGTTGTGGTCGTCAGTACAGAGACTGGTTTGATGTAGCTCTCCATGCTACTCTATCCTGTGCAACCTCCTTCATCTCTCAGTACCTACTGCAACCTACTTCCTTCTGTATCTGTTTAGTTTATTCATCTCTTGGTCTCCCTCTGCGATTTTTACCCTCCACGCTGCCCTCCAATGCTAAATTTGTGATCCCTTGATGCCTCAGAACATGTCCTACCAACCGGTCCCTTCTTCTTGTCAAATTGTGCCACAAACTCCTCTACTCCCCTATTCTATTCAATACCTCCTCATTAGTTACGTGATCTACCCATCTAATCTTCAGCATTCTTCTGTAGCACCACATTTCAAAAGCTTCTATTCTCTTCTTGTCCAAACTATTTATCGTCCATATTTCACTTCCACACATGGCTACACTCCATACAAATACTTTGAGAAACGACCTCCTGACATTTAAATCTATACTCTGTGTTAACAAATTTCTCTTCTTCAGAAACGCTTTCCTTGCCATTGCCAGTCTACATTTGATATCCTCTCTACTTTGACCATCACCAGTTATTTCGCTCCCCAAATAGCAAAACTCATTTAAGTGTGTCATTTCCTAATCTAATTCCCTCAGCATCACCCGCCTTAATTTGACTAAATTCCATTATCCTCGTTTTGCTTTTGTAGATGTTCATCTTATTTCCTCGTTTCAAGACACTGTCCCTTCCGTTCAACTGCTCTTCCAAGTCCTTTGCTGTCTCTGACAGAATTGCAAAGTTTTTATTTCTTCTCTATGGATTTTAATACCTACTCCGAATTTTTCTTTTGTTTCCTTTACTGCTTGCTCAATATACAGATTGAATAACATCGGGGATAGGCTACAACCCTGTCTCTCTCCCTTCCCAACGACTGCTCCCCTTTCATGCGCCTCGACTCTTATAACTGCCATCTGGTTTCTGTACAAATTGTACATAGCCTTACTCTCCCTGTATTTTATCCCTGCCACCTTTAGAATTTGAAAGAGGGTATTCCAGTCAACATTTTCAAAAGCTTTTTCTAACTCTACAAATGCTAGAAACGTAGTTTTGCCTTTCCTTAATCTTTCATCTAAGATAACTCGTAAGGTCAGAATTGTCTCACGTGTTCCAATATTTCTACGGAATCCAAACTGATCCCCCCCGAGGTAGGCTTCTACCAGTTTTTCCATTCGTCTGTAAAGAATTCGCGTTAGTATTTTGCAGCTGTGACTTATTAAACTGATAGTTCGGTAATTTTCACATGTGTCAACACCTGCTTTCTTTGGGATTGTAATTATTATATTCTTCTTGAATTCTGAGGGTATTTCGCCTGTCTCATACATTTTGCTCACCAGATGGTAGAGTTTTGTCAGGATTGGCTCTCCCAAGGCCGTCAGTAGTTCTAATGGACTGTTGTCTACTCCCGGGGCCTTGTTTCGACTCAGGTCTTTCAGTGCTCTGTCAAACTCTTCACGCAATATCATATCTCCCATTTCATCTTCATCTACATCCTCTTCCATTTCCATAATAATGTCCTCAAGTACATCGCCCTTGTATAGACCCTCTATATACTCCTTCCACCTTTCTGTTTTCCCTTCTTTGCTTAGAACTGGGTTTTCATCTGAGCTATTCATATTCATACAAGTGGTTCACTTCTCTGCAAAGGTCTCTTTATTTTTCCTGTAGGCAGAATCTATCTTACCCGTAGTGAGGTAAGCCTCTACATCCTTACATTTGTCCTCTAGCCATCCCTGCTTAGCCATTTTGCACTTCCTGTCAATCTCATTTTTGAGACGGTTGTATTCCTTTTTTCCTGCTTCATTTACTGCTTTTTATATTTTCTCCTTTCATCAATTAAATTCAATGTTTCTTCTGTTACCCAAGGATTTCTACTAGCCCCCGTCTTTTTACCTACTAGATCCTCTGTTGCCTTCACTACTTCATTCCTCAAAGCTACCCATTCTTCTTCTACTGTACTTCTTTCCCCATTTGTAATAAGACTACTTATTAGGAATAAAGGGAGGATGGTGACGGTGTAACGGTGTGTCTTGCTTCTTATGGTACGACAGGAAGTGGCGTTGGAGACCGGCCTTAGTGGCCGAGCGGTTCTAGGCGCTACAGTCTGGAACGGCGCGACCGCCACGGTCGCAGGTTCGAATCCTGCCTCAGGCATGGATGTGTGTAATGTCCTTAGGTTAGTTAGGATTAAGTAGTTCTAAGTTCTAGGGGACTGATGACCTCAGAAGTTAAATCCCATAGCACTCAGAGCCATTTGAACCATTTTTTTTTTTTTTTTTTTTTTTTTTGGCGTAGGAGTCATCCGGTCATTAAGTAAACCTGTATCTTCATGCAGTGCCGAATATGTCGCTGAAATAATTATTGACTGTGATGTTCAGAGAGATTTATTGACGCGTTTCGGTCTCTGGCCACCATCAGAAATACAAATAATTTGAAGGAAGTCTTCAGAGTATGGAGTCATGTATCTCAGCATCAGTATCGGAACTTAACTGATGTGTGATGCACACTACTCCATATTCTATACGAAGTCTTTTGTTCTCTCTTTCATATGTCTGATAATAGCCAGAGCCCGAAACGCGACAGCAGATCACTTCTGAACAGCGAAGTGAATAATTGTTTTAGCGACCCATTCGGCAGTGCATGAAAATTCAAGTCTTGTATCTGACTTGACACACAGGACCAGATACTTCAATGGGCCTCATCTGTAGCGTCATATAGCATTGACAGCAGCAGTCATTTCCGTACTGGTGGTCAAAATACAATTGTTTCCAGTGGAATTTTCACTCTGCAACGGAGTGTGCGCTGATATGAAACTTCCTGGCAGATTAAAACTTTATGCCGGACCGAGATTCGAACTCAGGGTCTTTGCCTTTCTTGGACAACTGCTCTGACAATGAGTTACCCAAATACGACTCGCAACCCCTCCCCACAGCTCTGCTTCCGCCAGTACCTGGTCTCCTACCTTCCAAACTTCACACACGTTCTCCTGTGAAACTTGCAAGCGTATGCTTCGCTGCAGATTCAAAATTTCACTTTGAAAACATCCCCGAGGCTGTGGCTAAGTCATGTCTCCGTCTCCGTAATAACCTTTCTTCCAGGAGTGCAAGTTTCGTAAGAGAGCTTCAGTGAAGTTTGGAAGGTAGGAGCCGAGGTACTGGCGGAAGCAGAGCTATGAGGACGGGTTGTGAGTCGTGCTTGGGTGGCTCAGTTGCTAGAGCCCTTGCCCGCGGAAGGGAAAGGTCCCGAGATCGAGTCTCGGCCCGGCACACTATTTCCCAGAAAGTTTCAAGTTTCAAAATGCAATTGCTCTTTGATATTTTCGTATTTGAGTCGGTGCCTTGTTTCGTGAGAGCTGTTAGTACATATTTTCTCGAAACTGAGTTAGAACCATTGTCAAAATCTATGAAACCAGGAAGGAGGTATGATTTCCTTATAGAAGTTCTTTCAGTATTTGCGTATGGTCAGTTGTGCTATAACCGCTTCCTAAGCCAGATTGCTCTTTTTCTTTATTATTATTCAGTATAATTTTAACAATTAACTTGTATATTGTAAAGATGAGACCGATAGATGTATATTTTTATCTTGTCTGTCTCCTTTAAAGTGCAGTATATCACTGTCGGCATTGTTCCACTCCTGTGTAACTCTCCTCCTCCGGAGACATTCAGCAAGCAATTCTGCAACTCCCTTTTGTAACATTCTTCTGCATTTCTTCATTCCTGTTGAAATAGCACCATCTGTAGTTCCTCATAGCTTAAATGAAGTTGTACACCGCGTTCAGCATTGTTATCGGAACATCGTTGTTTTCTCTATTCACGTTCTGTATCTCTCATTCATCTGTTGTGCGGTACTTACTTTTAATAGAATGTTTGAAGGCTTGTGGAATTTTGTCGGTATTTGCCATATTATCTGATACATGTCGTCTTCTCATCGAATACTCTTATAGGTTTCGAAAGTTTTCTTGACCAAATTTTCATTGTGTATTTTTGTATCCTCTCGAAGACCTTTCCAATAGGTAACCTTATTTTGCTGTATTATATCACTTTCCCTATAATCTTAGTAAGTACTGCATTTCACACTTACAATGAAGAATCATGCCTTTTTACTGAAGAAAAATTAAATGCAAAGAAAACAAAGCTAACTGCATGACAAGAACAACGAATAACACGATACACATTGCAAGCACGTACTCTAGCCAGTCATTCTACTTCTAGAGCACCAAAGAAGGACGTAATAAGCTTTATTCTCGTGCATTCCAACCAGCGTTGGGAAAACGTTCTCTTTTGCAGAAATTTTCTAACAAACAGATGCACGAAAAGAAGAGGTGCCAGCGGATTTTGCTTTAGAATGTTCGAAGCATTTGCATTATAAGCGTTACGAAACGTAATCTTTCCATCAGCTTCTACATCTCAGTGAGCATGTAATATGTACTGATACTCTTTCACTTGTCGCTCTTGCTCCATGCCCCGACTCATCACTTACGTTGTATGTCAACCAATGTATTGAAGGATTTTTCGATCTCGTCTGGACCATAGCCGTTTACTGCACCACCCTGCGCCTAACGTTTATCTCACCAAATTAGATGCTCTTCAATATAGCGCCATTCGTACCTGCCTTGGTGCCATGCGTTCAACGCCCTTTACGTCCGTTTTGGTGGAGGCAGGGGAGATGCCCTTGGACATCAGACGTCAAGTGTTGCGAGATAAATTTCACACTGAAGGCATGACTTTCATGAATAGTTCCCTCTCTAAACGTAGTGACTGCATTATGGACTAACTCCTACAGAAAAAATAAAATTCCGGCTGTCCTTTCCAGCTTCGACACTTGGTCTCGTCTCAACCGTTCTATGTGATGTTCTTCGCGGTTGGCTTTGTGTGATTACGATCTCGAAACACTCAGCTGCCGAATTACAGTCTATTATTACAATATGAAAGGCTTGGAAAGTGTTAATGTCAGCTGCGGATTTAATCGTCTCGTTGAAGCTCAGTGGCCTGCTTTTGTGTGTGTGTGTATACATACATAAATTGAAAGGACGCGTCGGTATGCCGTACAGGCACCTTTGCCGAATAAAGCGCTAAAATAACGTCTTAAGACGTCTAAATTTCAAAAAACAGCTCAGCCTCTCAGAAAGTCACGGTACAAAAAACTTTTTTTTAACAAATCAAGCGCTGTAAATACGGCTCCTAAATTTCACAAGAAGAGTATACTGGATTTAATTTTGTATGCCCTCAGATACAAAACTGCCTAAAAGCGCTTCTATTTTTACGGTGAGGGCCGTGGCTTTGAGTGCTCTCAGCTTTAAATGCTCTCAGCTTTGCGTTTTCAGCTCCCTTTTTAAAAATTCATTCGTGCCTGACTCTCAGAACATCTTAAAGAAATATTCAGCACCGGAGATTGAGCACAGCTACCAACGTTAATACTTTGGATGTCGTACAGGAATATGTTCGCATAAACCGAGGGGCCAGACAGCCCATATGCCGTGGATGCATGCCCACTCTGGCATGCGCTATATTGAGGAAGCAGACACACAGCGCAGCAAGCTGTATTTGTAGAAATGGTTCTCGATTTCAAATTGCCGAATTCAGAGCTACCGTCAACATCAGTGGCAAGAGATGTGGAACGTGTCCTGATAAGCGAAAGGTGGTTATTATCGGTGTTGCAACCACTAATTGCTACAAGGCCGCGGTTTCTGAGGGCACATTCGGACCGATGATTCCCGCCATCATTCGACTCCACTTCAACCGTGCTTCTCTTTCTCTACACCAACGTCGCATCATCTTTGACGGTTCTCTTGCAAGTGAGGGTGATTCTGATTTGGATGCTGATGAAAACGACAGCTTGTTTTCGTATCCCAAATTTGACTGTCGACGATCGGAATTTTTGAATATACTGATGGGACTGACTTACCTCCTCCCTCAGTCAGCTTCTTCTTTGTTTAATCAAGACTTTCGCCGTTATAAAGTAATTGTTAGATTTGTTAGGAGCGTAGGGCAGTGTCTGCAGGTTTTATTTGTTTGAATATTTTCACTTTTTTGTTCTGTTTATGATTAAGTCTCAGACATGATGTCAACTGATAAATCAAAAATAGGGAATTTACTTCTACTTCAATTTGTTCAAAAATTTATTGTGTATCAAATTGTGACAAAAAATGGCTCTGAGCACTATGGGACTCAACATCTGAGGTCATCAGTCACCTAGAACATAGAACTACATAAACCTAACTAACCTAAGGACATCACACACATCCATGCCCGAGGCAGGATTCGGACCTGCGACCGTAGCAGTCACGCGGTTCCGGACTGAAGTGCCTAGAACCGCACGTACACCGCGGCCGGCAAATTGTGACAGACAGAGCTTTTACGAGTTCTTGCTTTTTTATGTGGAAACTTGTAAAGTTTTTTGAATAAAACAAACTTTGTTAACATTCTGCATCTCCGTTTCTTAACGTAATCACAAAGGCGACGAACTCATTTTTCCCAACGAGAGACCAGTTTGTTGTTTCTTTAACTGTAGAATGTGTGACTCCGTTGCCGGCGGTTGTGGCCGAGCGGTTCTAGGCGCTTCAGTCCGGAACCGCCCGACTGCTGCGGTCGCAGGTTCGAATCCTGCCTCGGGCATGGATGTGTGTGATGTCCATAGGTTAGTTAGGTTTAAGAAGTTCTAAGTTCTAGGGGACTGATGACCACAGATGTTAAGTCCCATAGTGCTCAGAGCCATTTGAACCATTTGAATGATCGACGACGGTGAATCCAAGACGTTGGATTGTTGCAGGTGTCGCAGCGTTGGCACTGTCGCACTGAAAGGCACGGTGTTCCACGTGTGGACGAACTCCTCTCCGGTTAGAAACTCGATTACCGGACGCTGCTTCCCACGCACCGACATAGTTAAAGTTACACACCATTTTACACGCTACAGTTCGGAGCACCTTCCGTCAACGAAGCGGAACAGGCGACCGAGCGACCGAGTAGTATGCATGCCATGTAATACCTCAACCGATATTGAGAATGGAATAAAAAGATCGGAGGCATTACCTTTCAGCACGCCGTCGTAATTTGTATGTTGTTGTTGTTGTGGTCTACAGTCCTGAGACTGGTTTGATACAGCTCTCCACGCCACTCTATCCTGTGCAAGCTTCATCATCTCCCGGTACCTACTGCAGCCTACATCCCTCTGAATCTGCTCAGTGTATTCATCTCTTGGTCTCCCTCTACGACTTTTACCCTCCACCCTGCCCTCAAGTATTAAATTGGTGATCTCTTGATGCCTCATATGATGTCCTACCAACCGATACCTTCTTCTAGTCAAGTTGTGCCACAAACTCCTCTTCTCCCCAATCCTATTCAGTACCTCCTCATTTCTATGTATGCATTTATATATTCCATCGTCACATCTAAGTATACAATGCAACGACGTGTTTTAGATGACTAAACAGAGTACAAACTCTGTAAGCCAAATAAATAAATATGTAAATAAAGTAAACAGGGGAAATAAGATTAACAGCAATTCCTGGTCTTTTATATGCAGACGACGCCACACTACTGTCAGATAATAAACGTTACCTACAAAGGGAATACATTTATTAGGCAAGGTTTGTGAGGAGTACCATTTGATGAGTTCAGCAAAGAAGACAAAATCAACGCCCGTCAAAGGGAGATACCCTGTACGAACAGAAACTGTGATCAACAATAGAACAGGTAAAACATTTTAATTATTTAGGTTGTGACGTCCCATATGAGTATGACGAAGACAGAGAAGAAATTACCAAAGTTGAGAAACAAATGAGGAGCAACAAAACGAAGAAACAAACAACACGGAAATTTAGAGAGACAGTGGCAGTTCCAACGATTGTTTACAAAAGTGAATCGTGGCTTACACGTAAACGTCAAAAAAATCGCTTACAAGCAACAGAGATGAGGTTACTAAGAGCAGTAAAAGGATGCGCAAAAGCCGACAGATTTAGAAATTTGGAAATTAGGAAAGAATTGACTATATTAAACATTCTAAATAAAATACAGGAAAATAAAAAAAACTGGAATGAACATCTGAAAGAATGAATGGAGAAAAAATACTTCTGCTGATAAGAAAATTTAAGCCTGTTGGGAGAAGTCAACGAACACAAAGGAAGCGATGGATACCGTAATTGGTCCAACAAAAAGAATCCTTAAACATGAAGATGGTGGAAAAAAAATATAAGTGTGCCTTTCCGTGGCTGTAAACGTGGTGCGGTCAGAGGCTGAGTTTTTGAAAGTTCACGCTGTGGAACCGGCGTGTGTCCTGACCAACTGCGCCGGAACGCAGGCGGCCGCTAGGCCAGCCGGAGCAGGGGCGTGGCGGCGGGGGGCAGCGCCGTGACTAATGCTCCGCCTGTGTCCAGCGAAAGGGGCGCGTGACGTCACACGGTGGATAAGGCGCTGCCGCTGCCGCTGCCGCCCCCGCGATGTCTCCGGCTCCGCTTTCACCCCCGCCACTCACTCTGTTCCGCACGCTCCGCGCTTTCTTTGGGCGCACGCAGATTACTGGAGGGCCCGCCACCCGCCGCTTTGACTGCGTCGACGCGCTCGACTGTGTATTCACAGCAGCTACCCAGAGCTGCGTCTACGTTTATACTCCCTCGTGGAGTGTAATCGCCGGCCGGAGTGGCCGAGCGGTTCTAGGCGCTACAGTCTGGAACCGCGCGACCGCTGCGATCGCAGGTTCGAATCCTGCCTCGGGCATGGATGTGTGTGATGTCCTTAGGTTAGTTAGGTTTACGTAGTTCTAAGTTCTAGGGGACTGATGACCTCAGATGTTAAGTCCCATAGTGCTCAGAGCCATTTGAACCATTTCTTTGAGGTGTAATCGAGCCACTGTCATTATCGTTATCGTGGGACTTTCGCGAGTGACGAACGGGAAGACAGAGGGTCAATAACCACGAATTTTTGCGTATCATTATGATGATATTTTTCACGGGATGTATGCGAAAATGGTCAGTTACTTCAATCTCCTTACAACGTACTCTGATGCCTCACCGTCAAGGGAAGTCGATAAAACTATGCAATTTAGTAGACTAAAGAAAATGAGACATTTGATGCTAAACATTAGTTCAGAAACGTCAGCAATTTTGCCAAGAGGTGATAAGTAGGTAATGAGGACATGTAGGTATGAAAATGTGTGTTCTCGATTTTTGCGAGTCGATACCTAGTTGTATAAAAATGTTATCAACTATCGCTAAGATTCTCGTGCTACGTCTTTGTTTGAACGTGAACTCTGTGAAACGCAGGGATACACGTGTAACTCGAATTTGGTTGTCAGAGGACACTAGTGCCTGCCAGTTTCACATTCCGTAGTGGTTGGGTCTTCCAGAATGTTGCAGAAGACACAGTTAGATTGGCTACAAATGCTAGTGCAACTTCGATGTGCAAATCGTTTAAGCGTCTTGTTGCACGCAACAAATCAGTTACTAAATGATACTATGATAGTTCGTAAGTACGGCCGCAAACAGACGACGGAGTCACCTATGCTGCCGCTTCGATACTAACTTGACACGATCCTCGCTCGCTCGCTTTAATTTTCTTGTGTGTGATTTCCTCTTCTTGACCAAGTAGTGACTTCCAGTCTGAACACTGGTAAAAGATGAATCTTTGCCACTCTCTATCACCTGCTCCCCTCTCTCTGACCATGAGCCTCGTTTATTGTTATGGCAAACGAGAGTTTCGTTTTGAGATGAAGTTGCTTAAAATGAAATGGGTAAATACGTTTGGATCATTGATATACGAGGTGTAAGAGAGACCTCTCCAGTTGCTGAATCTACGAAGATGAAGATAGTAGTTTCGACGACAGTATTTCGGATGATTTTGATTGCGAATTTGTAGGATTACAAAGTTTCGGACGATCCAAGTTAAGTAGTAGTATTCTAATCATAAGCTGATAAGCTATAAATACGACTTTCATGTTTTCTGTAAAACCGACGGCGAGGGAGAAAACAAAATAGTGCTTCGTTGTGTACTCGTATACAATTTCTGATTAAAATTATATGTAATGAGAAAAAATATTTATAGTAGAAACAATTTATATTATAATTTACATCTAGCGCTATTGTATTTAAAACCGACTACAAGAAAGAAAACGGAAGCGCACATTTCCACAGCATTTTCTTTCTCGCGGTCTTAACGGAATACTCGTACACTGTCGGGTAAAAAAACTAACAGCCAATGTCCGTCCGGGCTTTTGACTATCGTGTAAAAATTGTAAGTAATTGGCGAGGAACTTTGTACAGCTCGTAAAGCGTGTGGGTGGAGGTTTTTCTGCTGTTGACTGAGGACTGTGTACTGAGCAGCACTACACCAGTATTTACGTCATTCTCAGACTGATGATCACAGCTGTTATTAGTTGTATGTTCTTAGGTTGGGTGGTACCTCCAAGTAGATCTTGCAAGAGCAAGCCACTGATGCTCATTTTCCCCTGGGCGGCAGGTCAGGTGTTCAAGGATGACGCGTGGATCAAAATCGGTAGTCTCTACTGACAAGGGTAGCCAATTTAGTGGTGCAGTTACGACCGTGCAGGTCATAAAGTTTGTGACGTGTTCGCGGAAGACTCTTCGACGCAGAGAAAAAAACAACCCACACACAGATGTCTGTGCATATTAAGGCACCACGTATAAAAAAATCTGCAATTATTCCCGTTACACCCTGTATGTTCTAAAACAACATGTAGCCGATTTCCACCCAACTATTTACTACAGTATCGTGTAAAAATATGAAATAAATTGGTTAAAAAGCTTCTATATTTTTGCTAACAGCATTTGAGATCGACTTGTCATTATACAATGGTACAGTGTGTATATTTGTTTCTTTGAGCCGGTATGCAACTCTTACTTTCTCAGCTTTGTAATCTAGTTTTGTGACCACAGTGATTAAATTAGAGGTAATCGTTAATTACGAGTGCACGGACGACAGGAATCTGATGTGCGACAGTCACACTGAGAGATATCTGAGCAGTACAGAGGACGCTGCAGTGTTTTCCAGCAAACTCGCTGAAGCGCAGCCTTCGCCCGACTGGCGGTGTGTGGACGGGCTTTATCGTGCAGCAAATTGATTCCGTCCGACAGCATTCTGACAGCCCGAGGGCAAACGGCAAAGCGAGCAGTGGAAACATCACACATCTACCGCACCGAAGGAATCCAAAGCTACTGACACAAGTGCCGCTGAGGGCATGACGACGCCCTCCTCCGACTTCAGGGGCCCTCTGCTCGTCGAGTTCCTCGGGCGTGGAGCCACAGTCAATGCGGGCCGCAGAATTCCACACCCAGGCACGAGAACCAACTTGCGGATCTTTTTCAGGTTTTGATCATTAGAGACGACCACTTTAAAACACAAACTCCGCGACTTGCCACCTCGACCACACTGGGGCTGCTGAGTGACTCCAAATTTTTCGAGACCCAATCCGCTCCACGAAAAGATTTTACATTTAAGTTTTCCAACAAATCAAAACCGAGAGCAGAATGTAGGCTTTGTCACTGGCCATTTTCTGCTCCCACTACTTCTGTAAGGTGCTGCTTCGTGTCAGGACTTTCGTAAGATACTCAGCAGCGAGTTCTGGAAAACAAAGGCCGTCATTGGGTAGTTGCTCACCCTTGAAATTAACCTGGTCGTCTCCAATCATCACCCATTCACGAGGGCTAGGGAAAGACCGGCTCTTCAAGTTCAGGCCCAACCAAAGCGCCCGCATCTCGTGGTCGTGCGGTAGCGTTCTCGCTTCCCACGCCCGGGTTCCCGGGTTCGATTCCCGGCGGGGTCAGGGGTTTTCTCTGCCTCGTGATGGCTGGGTGTTGTGTGCTGTCCCTAGGTTAGTTAGGTTTAAGTAGTTCTAAGTTCTAGGGGACTTATGACCACAGCAGTTGAGTCCCATAGTGCTCAGAGCCAGCCCAACCAAAGCGCCCTTTCCCCTGCAACTGGGGAGGGCCATTCCGACCGCAATAGGGATAAGACTATAGCACACAAGCCGGCCAGATAATGATTCGTTACACACTCATTATTGACTGGGACATATCATCATCATCATCATCATTTAAGACTGTTTATGCCTTTCAGCGTTCAGTCCGGAGCATAGCCCCCTTATACAGTTCCTCCATGATCCCCTGTTCAGTGCTAACATTGGTGCCTCTTCTGATGTTAAACCTATTACTTCAAAATCATTCTTAACCGAATCCAGGTACCTTCTCCTCGGTCTGCCCCGACTCCTCCTACCCTCTACTGCTGAATCCATGAGTCTCTGGGGGAACCTTGCTTCTCCCATGCGTGTAACATGACCCCACCATCTAAGCCTGTTCGCCCTGACTGCTACATCTATAGAGTTCATTCCCAGTTTTTCTTTGATTTCCTCATTGTGGACACCCTCCTGCCATTGTTCCCATCTACTAGTACCTGCAATCATCCTAGCTACTTTCATATCCGTAACCTCAACCTTGTTGATAAGGTAACCTGAATCCACCCAGCTTTCGCTCCCATACAACAAAGTTGGTCGAAAGATTGAACGGTGCACAGATAACTTAGTCTTGGTACTGACTTCCTTCTTGCAGAAGAGAGTAGATCGTAGCTGAGCACTCACTGCATTAGCTTTGCTACACCTCGCTTCCAGTTCTTTCACTATGTTGCCATCCTGTGAGAATATGCATCCTAAGTACTTGAAACCGTCCACCTGTTCTAACTTTGTTCCTCCTATTTGGCACTCAATCCGTTTATATTTCTTTCCCACTGACATTACTTTCGTTTTGGAGATGCTAATCTTCATACCATAGTCCTTACATTTCTGATCTAGCTCTGAAATATTACTTTGCAAACTTTCAATCGAATCTGCCATCACAACTAAGTCATCCGCATATGCAAGACTGCTTATCTTGTGTTCACATATCTTAATCTCACCCAGCCAGTCTATTGTTTTCAACATGTGATCCATAAATAATATGAACAACAGTGGAGACAGGTTGCAGCCTTGTCTTACCCCTGAAACTACTCTGAACCATGAACTCAATTTACCGTCAACTCTAACTGCTGCCTGACTATCCATGTAAAGACCTTTAATTGCATGCAAAAGTTTGCCTCCTATTCCATAATCTTGTAGAACAGACAATAACTTCCTCCTAGGAGCCCGGTCATATGCCTTTTCTAGATCTATAAAGCATAGATACAATTCCCTGTTCCACTCGTAACACTTCTCCATTATTTGCCGTAAGCTAAAGATCTGGTCCTGACAACCTCTAAGAGGCCTAAACCCACACTGATTTTCATCCAATTGGTCTTCAACTAATACTCGCACTTTCCTTTCAACAATACCTGAGAAGATTTTACCCACAACGCTGATTAAAGAGATACCCCTGTAGTTGTTACAATCTTTTCTGTTTCCATGTTTAAAGATTGGTGTGATTACTGCTTTTGTCCAGTCTGATGGAACCTGTCCCGACTCCCAGGCCATTTCAATTATCCTGTGTAGCCATTTAAGACCTGACATTCCACTGTATTTGATGAGTTCCGACTTAATTTCATCCACCCCAGCCGCTTTATTGCACTGCAATCTATTGACCATTTTTTCCACTTCCTCAAATGTGATCCTATTTCCATCATCATTCCTATCCCATTCTACCTCGAAATCTGAAACATTACTGATCGCATTTTCACCTACATTGAGCAACTCTTCAAAATACTCCCTCCATCTGCCCAAGGCATCCACAGGATTCACCAGCAGTTTTCCTGACCTGTCCAAAATACTTGTCATTTCCTTCTTACCTCCCTTTCGAAGACTGCTAATTACACTCCAGAATGGTTTTCCAGCAGCTTGACCCATAGTCTCCAACCTGTTTCCAAAGTCTTCCTGGGACATAAATAAAAATAATTGCTTTAAATGAAAGTAGCAGCAGTTTAGATCCCGGTAGTCGTGTCTCGTCGTAACAAACTGGCACAGTAGTCGGCTGTGGTCTCTTCCGCGAGGCTGTTGGCACAAGACGCGCCTGTCCTCGGCTGATTACATTGGAGTCACACGCGGCCAAGTCGTTGGCGTGTCGCTGGCGTACACCGACCCTGCTGTCTGACTCCAAACGACCGTAGCGAGGAGTGGCGTCATCTTCCAGCGTAACTGCAATCTCTCATAACAGGGCAAGTGTCTGCACTAAAATACCCCTGGACGTTATACGGCCTCCGTAACATTTACAAGTAGACTTGGCAAATCATCTTGTGGTGTGTGCGCTTCGTATATCACTGTAAGTTTCCCCCTTTCCGATTATAATTCGTAAGCCCTCTATGATCTCGAATGTCTCTTCACAGTCATTTTGCGAGATACACAGCCTGTTAAGTAAGATCGTGGTCGAGTTAATCTGTAGAAAAATGTATTTGACAACAAAATACAAAACAAAAGAAAAAATCCATGACGGTTAATAATACGTCCAGTAACCCTCAGCGTCGATAATTTCTTGACATCTCCGAGGCATGCTTGGAACAAAGTTTTTCGCGTACTGACGTGGAAGAGACTTCCACATGCGTCGAATTTGCGTTGACAGCTGTTTCAAAGTGAAGATCTTTTTTTCACTTGGAACTTCTTTCTGATGTGAGACCATACGTTTTCAATAGGATTAGCGCCAGGCGACTGTGAAGGCGAATCCAATACCTGCACACACCTTTCTTCTTTTTCCAGTCGATGCAAAGCCTGCTGCAGTGTCCTCTGCCAGTTAACGATTTTTCTCGGTTAACCCACTTTCGGCAGTCGGCATCAAATATGTGCCCTCATGTCTCTTCTTGTGAACCTCAGACAAGAAGTCAAAAGTAAACTAACGCTTTGCGGACATTTTTTGAAGGACAAAGGTTCCCTCTATTGGGTTGTAAAAGAACTTGTTATATGTCTTCTACCATCAGTGTGTAGTGACAACCACGCTCTTACTTAACAGAATGTACGTAGGACGAAGCAATATGCTGGTTGACTGTTATAAGAATATACGCTCTTATAATTTTAAAAGTAAACCATGTGCAACGCCTCTATTTTAGCGTCCGCCTCTGGAATTGGATGAGCACCTATGAGACACAATAATATAACCGTCTAATAACGGGGTTTCCCGCCTATTAGGGAGGAATACTTTACAACTGTGTTTGTTGAGGGCCAACTGCTGTTTCCTCCAACAAGCGTCCATCCTTTGCAGGCCTTCCCGCATTTCTCTGCGTTTTCCCTAGCATAAAGTCCGGGTGCTCTCAGCGGTGCAACCATCCCTCATGACCGCCCTGTGTGATTTCCTTCGGCCTGTTATCAACTAATTGTTTGCCATATTCTCAGCACAGGTTTTCTGCGACTTTTATATTGAGTATTGTACATGTCGCAGTCAGTCGCACTGTTTGTGGAATATTACTTTTGTATCACTGATTTATTTGCTACGCGTTTCCGCCACCAGTGCTCATCTTCAGGCATCAACAAATACTTAATTCACTTCAATTATGTTTTATCGTAAACACAAGAAAACGTCCGTCATTGCAACTGAAATTTATCCTTCAGTACCAGACACGTTTCGGTTATTCATGTTAGGCATCTCCAGTTGTCTATAGTATATATAAAATTTTTTATACGTATTTTGATGTTTGATTCGTAGTGATTCTTTTCCAGTTTCTGTATACCTAGCTATTTCTATTTAAAATTACTCAATAAAAATTTCAATTATAAAGGACGGAAGTTTTCGTATCTTTATGATTAAATATAACTGAACTTATTATCAGCGACTGAGGAAAATGGCAGCAAATATATCAGTATTAATTTACTTTGCATTTGGCAAGGACTTTATCGACGAACGCCTGCTCTACGAGCTTCGTCTGTTACTTCGTGTGGAGTGCATTGTTTGTCCGTTTGGTGTTTATGTCATCCTAGATGTGTCGTCCAAGATGGTATCTCGCCACTTAATTCTGGGTCTTCCCTTTCCTCTCGTTTCATCTGTTGTTCTGAGGAATGCTGTTCCAGGTAGTCTGTTCTCCGTCATTCTTCTGTATGGGCTGCCCAGTTCAACCTTCTTTTTCTTAGATCTTCAACTATTTTTTGGTGTTTGCACAGCTTTCTTAGTTCTTCATTTCTTTCTTATCGTCCGTTCTATGTTGGTGTCATCAAATACAAGTTCAAAAATTTTTCTTAATTTTCCTTTCGAGTACTAACAGTTTTTACATTTATCTTCCTAAATATTAATGCTTCACTCAAATAGTACTGATCTCACTAAGACTGTTATTAACTGTACTGTATTATTGGTATTTTGTTGTCTAGAAGCGAGGCTCCCCCTTCCTTGCATGGAAATAAAACTCACGGAAAACTCTAGTGAAACGTGAAACTTAACTTGAAAATAGTGCAAATAAGCACTGCAAACTCGGGCAGATACTCGATCATCGCAGCAGCAGCTAAGTTTGCAACAAAATACAGGGTGTTTCAAAAAGAATGACCTGATTTTGAACTGTAACAATTACGAAGCATGAGCGTGCCTGCAAAGGACTGGGTTGTTTGAATGGACGCGACACAGA
Source organism: Schistocerca cancellata (assembly GCF_023864275.1). Taxonomy (NCBI): domain Eukaryota; kingdom Metazoa; phylum Arthropoda; class Insecta; order Orthoptera; family Acrididae; genus Schistocerca; species Schistocerca cancellata. The sequence goes on from NC_064634.1 coordinate 15,605,764, forward strand.
CTTTAGAAAATCGTCATTAGATGTCAGTCAGAGAGTCTTCTCAGTTTGCAGTCAGTCAGATTAAGATGGCGTCTGATCAACAGAAGGCGTTACGTGTGCTACAGTTTGTAACCTCCCCCTCACTTATCGACCTTAATGACAGTGAAAAATTAAACCGCGTGTACCTAATGGAAATTTGGGAAAAGCAATCGTCACCGAAGTTAATCTGTCGGTAATAATGGAGGGAATGGTTACATCCAAATGAAAGGAAAAATGCAAATGAAACTGGTGGAAATTAATTATGAAAAGGGGTAAAGTTAATAAAGAAAGTAAATGTGCGGTCGTCTCGTTAACAATTAATTGGCGCTAATTAGATATTTGAGATTTGGGGGAAATTACGGTCGCCAGTCCTAAGGACAATTACTATAGTAACTGAAAAAGAAAGGTTATTACACATATAATTAGCACTAGAAGCGTGGCAACTGAAGCTTGACAAGTGTAGTGTGAAAACTGAAAGTTTGTCAGAAGTAATAAATTTCGCTACACTCTGACTTAATTTAGCAAAAGAATTAATAAAACAGGAAAATCGAAAGTTAATTTAGTGACTGAAGTTAATAGTGAGCTTTTTTTCTGAAGCACATCGAAATTCAGTAGGATACGGTTAGTCTTGGAGTACCTCAACAATCATTTGAAAAGCTACTTGAATCTACGCAATTTAGAAATAAGAGATTTAACTTTGAACTTGAATTAAATGATTATGAACAATTAACAATAGTAAAATTTAGTACGTACCAAGCTGAGCTGCAGTCACAGGTAAGCCGAAATACGGTAACAAAACTCGCACTCTTAATTTGTGCTTGTGTAATCTAAATATTGAAGCCAGCTATGAATACCTTAACTGAACTTTGAAATTAAAGCAGTGAAATCGAATGATGCTGGCGTTGGAATTTCAACGACACTCGGGTTCATTCCGGAAAAGGAAGGGACCCTGCTTGGTAATGCAATTGGGACAATGAGCAACAAACGTTCATGCTAAGTTGCTGTAATTTTGTGATGCAACAATTTTAAAAGTTTGAAAAGCTGAGGTTTGCCATACAGTTCTAAAACTTTACGTGCTTCCAGTCTTCCTTGTTGGTTGATTGAAGGTTTGAAGCCGTCGATCGAGGAGGTCGCGACAGTCACTCATTGTCGGCCGTCGCTGTTGCAGAAGCTGGATGTTGGCGCGCCTTCTTCTCGACACGGTCACCAGGCGAAACGGGCTCTTGATGTGCGCCAGCTAATGCTTCCCGTCCGCGACACCGTGTCAGAAACTATCATAGCAAGTCGAGCGCAATTACATGCTGCCAAACCCCGAAAGCGCGGCAACTCGCGGGAGCGTCACACAACACACCTGCTCCACTGCACTACCCCAGCCAGACTCTGCTCTGCTCGCGCTCCACGCGACAGAGTTAACACTACCAAAGATCCTAAACAGTTTTGTTCTCCACACGACTTATCGATGTATTCGTTCGATAGCATAGTTTTCCCTAGGCCAGACCCAGCGTATAAATACAAATAATATTCACAAAACAAACCAATTATACATCGACATAAATGCATATATATACAAATAGTAAAACAATTACAATATATAAAGACACAGAAACGTCATATCTTCAGGTAAGAAAATAAAGGAAAAGAAATTATAGTGCAATAAATGGAAATAGGAGGATATGCATTTCCGGCGTTACAAGTTCGCAAAGAGTGATTCAGTGATACCGGTCCATCGCGATTTTCATCGGCGTTTTGGCATTGATCCGCCTGCACCAAAACACATTCGTCGTTGGTATGGCCAATTTGAAGAGACAGGATGTTTGTGCAAAGATAAGAGTTCATGTCGACCTCGAACTTCTGATGATATTGTGGAAAGAATTTTTCAAACGTTTGAGCGGAGTTCACGGAAGTCTGCTCGCCGCTCTAGTTGAGAACTGGCGAGTGTTAAGGCGTCGTTTGGTCTATAAACCATACAGAACAGAATTAGTGCAAGTTCTTCGCGTTGGTGATAAAAGGAAATGGGTTGACTTCAGCAATGCTCTGCTGGAGGAGACGGGAGACAACACAATTTTCCACAGTTAATTTTAATCGACGAAGCGACATTACATGTCAGCAGGAAAGTAAACCGACCTAACGTGGGCATATGGGGATACCAGCGCGAAAGAGACACACCTAAAGTGAGCTTTTCTGCGCGATTTCTCGTGAAAAATTGTACGGTTCCTCCTTTTTTGAGGAAAACACAGTGACGTGAATGAGCTACCACTGAATGCTGCAGAAGTGATTTCTTGCACGTACTCAGGCGCACTCCGAAGACTTCATTTCCGCAGTGGGCTGGGACTCCACCACACTGGCACAACGACGCACGCCAGTTTCTCTGTGACGCGGGACCCCGAGGCACTGCTCTGCTTTCTCGGCCTCCGAGATCACCAGACACGACCCCATGCGATTTTTTTTTCTTGCCAGGATATTTGGAGGAAAGTGTGTTCATCTCCACTTTACCTCGTGTCATAGAAGAAGTGAAGAACAGAATAGCAGCCGCCATAACTTCTGCAGAAGCAGATACGTTGTGTAAAGTATGGCGAATTTTACTGTGGTCTAGATGTTCGTGCTGCTAATGGTGGATGTGTAGAGCATAGCTAAAACTTCAGGACTTCATGAGTACACTCCTGGAATTTGAAATAAGAACACCGTGAATTCATTGTCGCAGGAAGGGGAAACTTTATTGACACATTCCTGGGGTCAGATACATCACATGATCACACTGACATAACCACAGGCACATAGACACATGCAACAGAGCATGCACAATGTCGGCACTAGTACAGTGTATATCCACCTTTCGCAGCAATGCAGGCTGCTATTCTCCCATGGAGACAATCGTAGAGATGCTGGATGTAGTCCTGTGGAACGGCTTGCCATGCCATTTCCACCTGGCGCCTCAGTTGGACCAGCGTTCGTGCTGGACGTGCAGACCGCGTGAGACGACGCTTCATCCAGTCCCAAACATGCTCAATGGGGGACAGATCCGGAGATCTTGCTGGCCAGGGTAGTTGACTTACACCTTCTAGAGCACGTTGGGTGGCACGGGATACATGCGGACGTGCATTGTCCTGTTGGAACAGCAAGTTCCCTTGCCGGTCTAGGAATGGTAGAACGATGGGATCGATGACGGTTTGGATGTACCGTGCACTATTCAGTGTCCCCTCGACGATCACCAGTGGTGTACGGCCAGTGTAGGAGATCGCTCCCCAAACCATGATGCCGGGTGTTGGCCCTGTGTGCCTCGGTCGTATGCAGTCCTGATTGTGGCGCTCACCTGCACGGCGCCAAACACGCATACGACCATCATTGGCACCAAGGCAGAAGCGACTCTCATCGCTGAAGACGACACGTCTCCATTCGTCCCTCCATTCACGCCTGTCGCGACACCACTGGAGGCGGGCTGCACGATGTTGGGGCGTGAGCGGAAGACGGCCTAACGGTGTGCGGGACCGTAGCCCAGCTTCATGGAGACGGTTGCGAATGGTCCTCGCCGATACCCCAGGAGCAACAGTGTCCCTAATTTGCTGGGAAGTGGCGGTGCGGTCCCCTACGGCACTGCGTAGGATCCTACGGTCTTGGCGTGCATCCGTGCGTCGCTGCGGTCCGGTCCCAGGTCGACGGGCACGTGCACCTTCCGCCGACCACTGGCGACAACATCGATGTACTGTGGAGACCTCACGCCCCACGTGTTGAGCAATTGGGCGGTACGTCCACCCGGCCTCCCGCATGCCCACTATACGCCCTCGCTCAAAGTCCGTCAACTGCACATACGGTTCACGTCCACGCTGTCGCGGCATGCTACCAGTGTTAAAGACTGCGATGGAGCTCCGTATGCCACGGCAAACTGGCTGACACTGACGGCGGCGGTGCACAAATGCTGCGCAGCTAGCGCCATTCGACGGCCAACACCGCGGTTCCTGGTGTGTCCGCTGTGCCGTGCGTGTGATCATTGCTTGTACAGCCCTCTCGCAGTGTCCGGAGCAAGTATGGTGGGTCTGACACACCGGTGTCAATGTGTTCTTTTTTCCATTTCCAGGAGTGTATTTTTCAATTCACTCCATATTCTTAGTATGTTTTTATCAATAAATATGAAGCTTTCAAATCAGGTCATTGTTTTTTAAACACCGTGTATTGTCGAAAAACGTTTACATGTTTGCCTGCCTCTTTGCCAAGAAATGCACTTCGTATAATTTCCAGTTTTATGTAGCGAAGCATACGAGGAAACATTTAGTTCCAAATAAGTAACTCTTTAGTGAACGTGTTGCATAAAGAGTTTTTTTTATTTCGTTTTGTTTTCAAACTGAAGCTCTCCATTTCTGTAGCTACGGACATGTTTTAATAACTTTGTTCCATTGTTTCAGGTAAACGTGCGTCCCTGAGAAACGAAGCAACGTGTCGTAATCGTAAGTAATTATCTCGTACAAAAGACGTTCTCTAGCCATCAGCCGGCGCAAGACCGCCGGAGAAGCGACTGCTCACGATGGAGCGTGGGGTCCGCCTGCCAGAGAACAGGATTCCGTCCGTATCTTGATGGAGCTCGCACTCGCTTCTCTCATAACTGGGTGTCGGGAGTGACGGGACAAGCTTTTTGAAGGCCGCTTCATTTTCGCCGATGCTTTCTTACCCCGTCACCGTCTCACGGTTCCAGACACCAATATTCAGTCCGAGTGTTTCACTTATACGCTTCAACACGGGAGCGACGTAATTAGTTTTATGGATGAGGAATTTCATTGATGGTAATACCGATAACCAAAATGTATGTCGGTAGAGCAACAAACTTGTCCTGACGCTGGAAAGAGCTATTCTTTGTTTTCCTAATATTCAGCGTTGGCGTTCACCTTCCGTGTAAGACATGAAGTACATCATTGCAAATGTTAGGGCAGCAGTATATCGTAATATTTCGTGGAGACCACATCTGACAACTATTTAGTTACATACCATGGAAGCTCTCCGTTCTCGATGAACATGGAATTTCATTTAGACCGATAACCGGAATACGAGTTCAGCACAAGGTAGCGGTTTGACACGTGCCAAATAAAACGCCATTACAAAGAGCAAACTGCAAAGAAACAAGTGTTGCACATGTGTTGCCTGTTTGGGATATGCGCAATTGAGATAACGTACCACTTTGGCTACTGTGGTACAAATTACACACGTCAGAAAAAGTTTTCTATCACTTCGGTTCACAGAGTTCCGGAACCTGTGCAGAAAATTGAAATAGAGATCAACATAAACATCATTTCCGCCATTTTTATTGCTCATGAAAACCACATATTGCGTGTTGTACCACCATACTGCGAGGCCCTCAGAAGTAGTGGTCCAGATTGCTGTACACACCGGTACCTCTAATACCCAGTAGCACGTCCTCTTGCATTGATGCATGCCTGTATTCCTCGTGGCACACTATCGACAAATTCATCAAGGCACTGTTGGTCCAGATTGTCCCACTCATCAACGGCGATTCGGCGTAGATCCCTCAGAGTGGTTGGTGGGTCACGTCGTCCATAAACATCCCTTTTCAATCTATGCCAGGCATGTCCGATAGGGTTCATGTCTGGAGAACATGCTGGCCACTCTAGTCGAGCGATGTCGTTATGCTGAAGGAAGTCATTCACAAGAGGCGCACGATGGGCGCGCTAATGAAGACGAATGCCTCGCCAATATGCTTCCGATATGGTTGCACTATGAGTCGGAGGATGGCATTCACGTATCGTACAGCCGTTACGGTGCCTTCCATGACCACCAACGGTGTACGTCGGCCCCACATAATGCCACCCCAAAACAGCACGGAACCTCCACCTTGCTGCACTCGCTGGACAGTTTGTCGCCGGCCGCGGTGGTCTAGCGGTTCTGGCGCTGCAGTCCGGAACCGCGGGACTGCTACGGTCGCACGTTCGAATCCTGCCTCGGGCATGGGTGTGTGTGATGTCCTTAGGTTAGTTAGGTTTAAGTAGTTCTAAGTTCTAGGGGACTTATGACCTAAGATGTTGAGTCCCATAGTGCTCAGAGCCATTTGACAGTTAGTCTAAGGCGTTCAGTCTGATCGGGTTGCCTCTGAACACCTCTCCGACGAATGTCTGGTTGAAGGCATGTGCGGCACTCATCGGTGAAGAGATCGTCATGCCAATCATGACCGGCATGTTGTTGGGCCCATCTGTACCGCTCTGCATGGTGTCGTAGTTGCAAAGATGGGCCTCGCAATGGACGTCGGGAGTGAAGTTGCGCATCATGCAGCCTATTAGGCACAGTTTTAATCTTAACATGACGTCCTGTGGCTGCACGAAAAGCATTATTCTCCTTGGTGGCGTCCCTGTCGGGATTCCTCCGAGCCATAATCCGTAGGTAGCGGTTATCCACTGCAGTAGTAGCCCTTGGGCGGCCTGGGCGAGGCATGTCACTGACAGTCCTTCTCTCTGTGTCTCCTCACGTCCGAACAACATCGCCTTGGTTCACTCCGAGACGCCTGGACACTTCCCTTGCTGAGAGCCCTTCCTGGCTCAAAGTAACATTGAGGGCGCGATCGAACCGCGGTATTGGCCGTCTAGGTATGGTTGAACTACAGACAACACGAGCCGTGTACCGCCTTCCTGGTGGAATGACTGGAACTGATCGGCCGTCGGACCCCCTCCGTCTAATAGGCGCTGCTCATGCATGGTTGTTTACAATTTTGGATGGGTTTAGTGACATCTCTGAACAGTGAAAGGAACTGTGTCTGTGATACAATATACACAGTCAACGTGTATCTTCAGGAGTTCTGGCAACCGGGATGATGCAAAACTTTTTTTGATGTGTGTATGTTGTGGTGTTACTACTAAAGAAAATTAATTCCGGGACTGAGTTGGTGATCATCCTGAACTCCTACCCATAACACTGTCGAGATTGCTTAATGATTTTCTTCTTTTATTATATCGTAGTAGCAGAGATAGTAGGCGCTGCCCAGGTATTTATTTACAGCTGTGCGTTCCCGCCTGTACCATGCAGCATCTGTACTTGGGCCCGATGTTTATGACGTGATTTCTGCTGAATTATGTGTCGTACAGTTATATAATTTTGCTCTCACATTCAGTAGTACATGTGCATTCTACCTGTGAAATATGTCGCGAACAGAGTTAGTAGTGAAGAAGTAATGTCTCAAGCGGTGATTTACTGCGCCAACAGCAGAAATGTAGTAAGCGACAAAAAGTTTTACTTTCATAATTTTGTACATGTTGTCAGAGAAGAAAAGTTTGGTAAAGATTTCAAAGTCGCAAAGTGCTCTCACTCTCAAATACTGGATGAATGAAGTCTGGGAAGTCACGCATCGCAGGCTACGCTTGCTTGTCACCCCCACCTCCACCCCCACCCCTTTGATATGCAGGAGGTTCCTACCGCAGCAGCGATTATTGCTTGACAGTGAAGTACTCGTGTACCAGATTTGGTTGAAATCGGGCTAGTGGTTTAGGAAGAGTTGTGGAAAACACACACACACACACACACACACACTTCTATAATGCGTGTGGATTTCATTACGTGTTTAACCTATTCTCACTATGAGATTCGGAAAAAAAGTTCATTATTAACATACAAAAAATATCTGAACAGTAGTTGTAAGTTGGGATCAGATGATATCAGTAGCCGAAACATGTTATCCAATAATGTAATAAATATTCAGTCATTAAGTAATCTAGATAGTTCTTTATGATGGTGTTGTGTACTTGAATGGAAACTTTTACACGTCGAGGCCTAAATCGGAAAGAATGAGATGGATTAAAAATTTGTATCTTGCCAACCCGCTGCATGAATCAAAATGATTCACTCCGAAAGTTCGGGATAAACTATTAAGGGAAGAGGATGACTTGGGTGTGCTGTAACTTAACTAAACTAGCTGCTCCTTCAATATCAAGGACAGTGGGTTAAAATAACGTTGAATATTCTAGATGGTATGTTATGGTTCGATTTATGAGCTTCCCCACAAGCAACCACAGCATCAAAGAAGTCAACATGAAAACCATGTCGTAAATTGTGATTTCCGGCACTTTCTGTGCACGATAGATACGAGCTATGTTTCACACGTAAGCTAAGTCAAAATATTTTTTTGATATCACCTCGCACACACAAACATTCCACCTCGTAGTGAACAAATATGTAACGGAATACTTATGTATAATAGATGATATTGTAATTAATTTGTGGGTAGGGAGTTATCTTCCACTTGAAAAGGACCGCCAAGTCAAAATGGTAACCGTTGTGACTCAACTTGCAGTAAGAGTCAAATTACACTATGAGTTACACTAAGAGTCATGTTCTACATGACTGTGATCTTTGCTGGACAAAAGATAATCAAATAAACATTGTGTTTTCGGTTGTCAAGCAGGGTTAACATTCTTATTTTTGTGAGGAACAATTGTTAGTTCTGCTGTACACCCGAGTACTGCAATCATGAAATATAACTGTTTAATAGTAGATCATAACAACCAAAAATAATGTAAGACGATTGAGGTTATAAGGAAGAAGGTAAGGAGAATATTGAAGTTTAAGAACCCCTCGATTCAAGGAAACCTAAGTAAAGATGCCCGACGGAGATTTGAAGTCTATTTTCTCATTGCACGAATCTCTGTTCCACGTGTGTCTTATAGAATTCGTTACATTGGTGCTTTTAGTGGCAGAAAGTGTATATATTCTTGAATCGTCTGATATGTGAACCATGTACTAGCGTAGGATGTGTACCTTTGTGAGGCAAACGGAACTTCAACAGCGTTGTCCTGTAGAACAGCCGTGCTAGGCTGATGGCTGTATGTTTTCTCACACAGACTTCTATCCAACGGTGACCAGTTTCTCGTTGCTGAAGGCGTGTGTCGACTAACTATACGCTTAATGTCGTGTGGGTGTGGTTGTTTTTCTGTATTTGGCATATATCCATTATAAGAAACGTTGACTACACCAAAGGAAAATGGAGGAGAAGATACCACCAAATGGTTGATAATAAGATAAATTTGTCATACTGTCAAGAGAATCGGAAAACGTGGAGAATGCTGTACTGGTATTTAAAGACCCGCTCTTTACGCGGAACATATAAGAACAACTCACGTATACGATCTCCACATCTGTTTAATGAACAAAACTATGTCTGCGGTTTAATGGACAAATCGCTTGATGTTGCCATTATACTTCGAAATGGGTTGGAATGTACTGCGTGTGTATTAAGCTCGAAATGTTGTTGCAGTTAGATTTTTACGTTGGCAAAGGATTCTCATTTCATTTTGTCGGTCGCCCGCTTTCTTCGATTAACGTTCAGCTCATTGCTGTCTCATGCGCAACAACATGGCTTCGGTGCTAGAGGACGCAGTTTTCGTCGTAGTCGTCGTCATTGTGTTTTCTCGAGGATTCTGACCTCGGTGTGCTGTAGCTTACAGCAGATTTACAGCTTTTCCTACTTCTTTCTGGGAATGTTGCTTCTTGTACTTCTTTTTGCAGTATGTCTTCTCTTAGCACTTCTTTCTGTTTCTTCTTCCTCTTGTTGCGTGGGTCATCCACAGCTGCTCACGCAGCAGGTCCGGCCATCTCGTGGTGGTCGGCCAGCGTAGCTCGTCGCCCAGGGCACTTACGTGGCGGTTTTCCGAATTACGCGCTGACGCGTAAAATTTCCTCGCAGATTGCGGGAATCGATGTCTTAGCGTCGGAATTGTGGCAGTCTTGTGCAGCCCTACATTCTTGGAGTCGCACGGCACGTGCAGCCCCGACTTCGGCACTTTTTGAATCGTCTGCAGGTCTCGGTCGAAGTGCGGCGGCCTCCCCCACACTAAGGCGGCGCAATCGAGCACTGGCCAGGTTAGTGGCAAGTACAGCGTAATGCCGGAGTGTGAGGGCAGCGTCGTCGTGGGACTCAGCAGGGGGCAAAGCACGCGCATTCTTCCTTGCGCTTTACCACTCGTCTCCCTGATGTGTGGCTCCCACGTTAGGCGCCGGTGTTGGACCAGGATATGCACCCTCCCGTGATCCGTAGCGGTTGCAACTCTAGCGGAAACTTCTTCTTGGTGAGAATCACAGCCTGACTTCTGGCCGCACTGAATTTTAGCCGTCGTTTGGTGGCCCAGGCTCTCAGCTCATTGCAGGCTAGCTGTAGGTGGCGTCTCATGAGTTGGATGTTCGTGCTTCGCGCGAAAAGTGGTGTGTAATCCGCGTAGAGCGCCAGTTGGACCCTCGCTGCCGTTGGAATGTCTGCCGTCAAGAGGACGTACAGAAGGGGACCGAGAATGGACCCCTGCGGTACTCCTGCTCTGATGGGACGTGCCGTGGACTCCCTGTCGTCTGCGTCAAGCGGGATCGGAGCGGGCGTACAACACTGGTACCCCATGTACCACAAGTTTGTACCCGAGGCTGTCGGGCCACGCGCTGTCGAAAAAACAAAATTCTTTCTAGAAAGCAACATGTGTATTTGCCCTTTTGTTCCGAATTCGGATTTGATGGCTATGATGCACGTGTTCATAATGTCATTGTGTTTGAAGAATTTAAATGGTCTAGATGGCGGCAGTATGCGTCTATATTGAAGCGTATTGTCGAAGGACGGCCAGTTAATGTTAAGAATAAACCGGGAATGGTTATTAAACACCGTGGCTTGGTAATATTTGTATCCAATGAGTTTAGTATTGGAGATGAGGCGTTAATTTCACGTTTGGAGGTCGTACATGCAGATTGTCATATCGTTCATTGTCGTTCATTTAAGAAGGATGTGGATGCGTCGGAGACGTCGGACTTGGAAACCCCGGAGGAAATTGTCTGTATATCGTCGGATGAGGATGTTCCGGAAGTTTCGCGCTGCACGCCCGAGGCGTTGGATACGCCGACGGATGAATCTAACTAGGCCCATATTTGGTCGTACAGGCAGCGAGCGCACGATCTTTTCCTTCACAACTTTCCTTTTTAGGCTATGTGGCGAGGTAGCCTGCACACAGTGAAGGCGTATCTGGTACAGAAAGTGACAGAATAGGGAATGAGGAGGCGGAAGAGAGGAGCATTAGATGGGGTTTAAGCCGAGGATGCTAACTGTCACCGAAGCCGTTCAACATGTACGGAGATGGACTGATACGTAGGGCAACAGACGTCGCAAGATGCATTGTAATCGTAGGAGAAAGGATGAAGACCGTAGAATACGCGGATGACCAAACAGAGCTGGCGGGATCAGAACAAGAGTTACAGCAGGTGTTTAAGAGCATTGCAAGAACGGGCGAGAAATATGCGACAGTATAAATATAGAAAGGCGGAAGTATGAAACTAAGCAAGAAGTGAGCGCCAGTTAACGTGTTCTTAGACGGAAAATAATGAACAAGTAAAATCCTTACTGTATGGGAAGTTCAACGACGTGCAACGGAAGCTCTACAGAAGAAATAAGAAGGAGAATATCTGTGGGAAGGAGGAGATTTGGAAAGGTGAATCAGTTACTAACATCTAGAACAATTCCAGTGAAAGCGAGGAAACAATTTGCTGGACGTAGTGTCTACCATTCTACAGCAGTGAATCATGTGCAGTTGAAAACAGAGAAGAAAGATATATAGGAAGTTTTCAATGTCTATAGCTGAAAGTGAAGTGAGTGAAGAAGTAATGAAGAAAATAGGGATGGACTGAAAGAATTAACAATGTAGAAAATAGGAGAATAAAGATGATTATTAGAAGTGATCAGAAAGAGGAAAAAATCTTGGTTGGAGCATATACTGCGTAGGAATTGTCCACAACAAAGAATTACAGAGGGAAAAGTGGAAGGAATGCGAGAAACACGTAGGAACAGAATTGGAATGATGGACGATATTGGAAATAGAAGAACATACAATCAGATGAAGGAAGACGCTCAGGACAGGACACAATGCAGAGCCTCCTGTTGAAATGTGTCATAAGGCATGAAGGAGGAGAAGAAGTGATATCCTGAAGCAGGACAGATAGGAAAGTGAGGTGTTCAGTGGAATTCCCGAACACACAAGGATTGGAGCAGGTCACGGACGCAAGGTGGAAAGCGGGGGCAGCCACCTGGCGGAGAGCCTCCCGTATCGCTGGATCGGCCGCGGCCCGCTGCTCAGGTGGCGGCCGCACTGCGCGGCTTTCTCCGCTGGAGTCCGGCCTTCGTCCCGGGCGTGGGCGTCGGGGCCGGTGCCGGCAGCAGCCGCCCGCAGTCGCGCCCACACTCAACTAAGAAAGCCGTCATGATGCTACCGGCGAATAGTAGGCTGGTTGGTCGACTTGCAGGAGTGCACCAAACAGCGAGGTCATCGGAAATCAGGATGGCCAGACGCGAGTTTGAACCCTCGTTCTTCCGAATGCGAGTCCTCTGCACTAACAACTGCACCACCTCGTCCCGTCATCGAACAGTCTGCATAGCGATGCTCAGAATAAGGAAGAGCAGTCCGCGTGCAAAGGCGTGTAGATAGCTACTTTTCCCCGCTCAGCACAGTAGTGGAATAGTACAGAAAATTCATCACACTGGTATGAGGTGCCCTCTACCATTCGTTACACAGTGGCTTGTGAGTATATATGCAGATTGTTGCAAAGTCTTTGTGACATAAGTCCAGGAATGATAGGCCACGTCATGATGAGCAGCTTCACTTGGAACCAAAGTGTTTGCTGATGCTTCCCAGCGGCGCCGGGTGTCCTTTAGTATTCGCGGGCTTAGGAACGACGAGATGTCACCGAACTAGCAGGGACTGGCAGCCTACTACCTGCCCCAGTAAACTGATAGAGTGATTTTCAACAAGATAAACGTAAGAATCAGTGCCTCAAAGCCAGTGGCTCCCAACCTTTCTTAACCCTTTAACCCAGAATACAATCACGTATTACCTAGTCCTCCCCCTCCCCCTCCCCCCCTCCTCCCCTCCATGTCCCCACCATTAACATCAGCGCACAAGTTAACTTTACTATGGAAGAGAATTTTCTTTGATCACTTTCATTTTTAAAATGACGAAAGGTAAAAGATATTTAGTTGTTGTAGTTGTTTTATTAAACCTCAAACTAATGAGTCCCGGAGACAGTTTGTACTGCTTATTTCTAATAACTTTCTTTATAAAATTTTGAGGCACTTCGCAGTACGTTGCAAGTGCTACATACAAATCCTTCTCAGAACGGAAAGCTAACCACTCACATTGAGGATAGACACTTGTTACAAAAAATATTTCCTCAGCACCACTAGCCACTCAAGAGGCATCTGCTTCACCCACACCCTGCATCTACATTTAAAATCATCCAAGTTAAAGTCTGTGCACTATACGAATATCTGTTGTTTGTAAAACACTTGTGGACTTCTTACTTCTGAACTGGCAACAATTGGAAGATTTCAGTCTGCGAATGCATTCTGTCTGACCACTGCTACTACTAATAATAATAGTACAGTGTAGGCCCTAAAGCAGTTAGTACCCATTACATAGTTACTGTTGTGTTGAGCTGCCAATTAATTCGTTTATTGTTGCGATGTGAATAATGAAGTAATTTCTGTCTATAGCGGACTATACCTGTAACACGGAGAAGTCATTTCCATGAATATTTCAGCATTTTGGAGTATAACTTTCCATTTTTCTGTCATAGAAGCATGGTACAAAGTACGTGTGAAACAGGTAAACTATTTGAGGAAGATCTCGTCCATACGTTGGCTTCACAAGTTGAAACCACTACACTGTGTCACACATTAATGGTAGTATTCGAAAAAAATGTAATTATTCATAAATTATGTAGTAAGCATCGTCATCGTATGAAATACTCGTAATAGTAACTGTCCTTTAAAAATAATTTAGTTTCGCGATCAGTACATTACTGAACTTTTTGTTTTTACCCCTTAGGAAACTACGTTTTACTATTCTGGCTCTGCTGTAAGCGGAGAGAGATATTTTAGAACAGAATCAAAAACTCTGATGTTGCTCAACCTGCCGCCTTTCACGCGGAGGAGATGACAGGATGTTAGGCAACACACACTGCGTACAAATGCCGCAGAGAGCCTACACCCTGTCGTCTCCCAGGGGCATAATCATTCTTAAACGACGCCTAGCGTCCCCGTGAAGTGTCAGCGTACATTTTGTATCTATCAACAGTTGTACCTGTACTCCATGACTTTATCGCAAAGATTTTGAAATACCCTATTTACGAGGGCAGTTCAATAAGTAATGCAACACATTTTTTTTCTCGGCCAATTTTGGTCGAAAAAACCGGAAATTTCTTGTGGAATATTTTCAAACATTCCCGCTTCGTCTCGTATAGTTTCATTGACTTCCAACAGGTGGCAGCGCTGTACGGAGCTGTTAAAATGGCGTCCGTAACGGATGTGCATTGCAAACAACGGGCAGTGATCGAGTTTCTTTTGGCGGAAAACCAGGGCATCTCAGATATTCATAGGCGCTTGCAGAATGTCTACGGTGATCTGGCAGTGGACAAAAGCAAGGTGAGTCGTTGGGCAAAGCGTGTGTCATCATCGCCGCAAGGTCAAACAAGACTGTCTGATCTCCCGCGTGCGGGCCGGCCGTGCACAGCTGTGACTCCTGCAATGGCGGAGCGTGCGAACACACTCGTTCGAGATGATCGACGGATCATCATCAAACAACTCAGTGCTCAACTTGACATCTCTGTTGGTAGTGCTGTCAAAAATCTGAACGAACTTCGCCTTCTTCATGACAACGCAAGACCTCACACAAGACTTCGCACGCGAGAGGAGCTCACAAAACTTCAGTGGACTGTTCTTCCTCATGCACCCTAAAGCCCCGATCTCGCACCGTCAGATTTCCACATGTTTGGCCCTATGAAGGACGCAATCCGTGGGAGGCACTACGCGGATGATGAAGAAGTTATTGATGCAGTACGACGTTGGCTCCGACATCGACCAGTGGAATGGTACCGTGCAGGCATACAGGCCCTCAATTCAAGGTGGCGTAAGGCCGTAGCATTGAATGGAGATTACGTTGAAAAATAGTGTTGTGTAGCTAAAAGATTGGGGAATAACCTGGTGTATTTCAATGCTGAATAAAACAACTCCTGTTTCAGAAAAAAAATGTGTTGCATTACTTATTGAACTGCCCTCGTACATGTAGAAAAACACAAGTTTTGCCTCTGTTATCTTTGAAAATACTGATTCTCTGATGGTCTTAGTCGTTGTTAATGTAATTGCAGCTAACTAACGTATGTTTGCTAATCGTTACTGTTGTTATTGTAACTGCAGCTAAGTGACGTATGTCCGCTACAAAAACTATGACCCACCCAATCTCGTACACCCTCTTCATTGAAATCTTCTACTGAGTCTATATGTTTCTGAACTACAAGTGTGTCGGTATTTTTATCTTATATTACGCTGAACTTTATTTCTTACAGCAGAAGGTTAAGACTTTTTTTCTGTTACCAGTATTTACGAGTCTTCTGACATACTACACTCTTCCAGTACATTTCTAAGACTTCCGTCAGTCTAAGAATTCAGGATTATGATGCGTAGTATAACTCCTTTGATATTTATTCTCAGTCTGCAATTCGCTTCAATAATAAACAGTTATGGACTTCGTTCTTAAACGCTGCTTGCATTAATGCTAAACTGTTTATGACTCGTATGCGTTTCTATTTTAGTCTGCTTTCCATAAGTTTACAAATTTCCACGTCGCAGCACGGTCACAGGGGTGCCCACACGCGCCGCCAGCGGATGACGGATGCCGTTCTCCGACATACCAAACTGTGAAACAATGATCAACATCTTTTGTTAATCATGTGGGTGTAGACTTCGGAGTGCGGCTGATAAATAACTCGTAACTCGTACGAAAATTATACCATAACCATAATTCTTCATAAATATTATTTTATTTGAGCAACCAGTTTCCATCCCTTTTTCCCTTAGGGGCCTGAAGATGACACTAACGAACCGTCGAAATTGGTCGCTTAAAAAACAAAAATTTTAATAAGAATTAGGGTTGTCCGTATGCTTTCCCTACGGATTAACGATTAGCTTGTCATAGTTGCTATTCACAAGGGCCCAGACTTCGCTACAAGCCGGTGACCGGGCTGTTGTCCTGAATGCAGGTGGAGTGAACCCTTTCTTCACTAGCTCCCCGGCCGTCTTTTACTCCAGTGACAGATGGACGGTACTTTGTGGACCTGGGACCATTCTGGAGGGACTGAAACGCGGAAAAATCCCTGTCCCTGTCGGGGACTGAACCCGCCACCTCCAGGGCTGGAGTCTAGTACTCTACCCACTACACCACTCTACTACTCTGAATACACTTACAGATTGCCACTTTCTTTGATTGTTTCCTTCACCGATGTCATCACTACTTTAATGAGTGAATAACTTCTTAAAAAAACACCAAAAAAAGTTGAACCACCTACAGATGCGTACGGGGACAGACGTTGTAATGACGGATAAGTACGGAGGCGACCACCGGACAATCCCGGTACGCTTAGTGTAACTAGAAATTGCTTTCGATCTACAATCCAGGCTTGTTAAACACAGTTTGTGGAATTACTTTCTAAATCGAAAAGTGCGACTAGCACAATTAATTTATAGTTGTGTACTTGTTATTATTTGCACACAACCTCGTACTTCACGTTCAAATATCTTCTTTACGGTCCCAGGCACTTATGAAGTGGATCCAAAAGTAACGAGAATTTTGCTATGGTAGTTGGTAGAACAACAGAATTCTCCCGCTAGGTGCATTCACTAGACACCATTCTGTATCAGTTGCCCTAGCAGCATCGATGAGTGAACGTTACGTGGTGAGTAGGACTGTTTTTGCTAGCACTGTTTCACGTGTTCGGCAGACATTAAATACCAAGGGACTAGCATCAGGTTCTATTAGGGAAACCAGCAGCAGAAACGTCACAGCGCTTCAGCGGCTTTTGGGGAGGAAGCTCTGAGCCGTGCAGTTCTCTCGTCTAAACAATGATCAATTGTCAAGTGAAGAGGACGCACGACCGAAACATCCCCAGTCTTCCAGAACGGACGAAAACAATGACAATACACGTATTGCGATCATTTTTGACTATCGTAGAACAATGGATGATTAGTGGTAATAACTGGAATATCCAGGAGTTCATGCCAAATTATGGATGAACATCTGAAGATGAAATGTGTTGCAGCAAAATTCGTCCCGCCTGTGCTTTCTGAAGACCAGAGAGCCAATCGTTTGCGAATGTGCTGGAAGCTGAAAGAATAGTCAGAAACTGATCCGGGTTTTGTCGCAAAAGTCATAACCGGCGACGAATCCTAGTGTTACGGATACGACGTAAAAACCGAGCAAGAATGTAGCCAGTGGAAGATTCCTTCATCACCAAGACCAAAGAAAGCAATGCAGGTGAGATCCCATGTGAAAACAATGTTGGTTTGTCTTTTTTGACCTCAGGGGGATCGTCCACCATGATTAGAGTGCTACTGTCAACGAACTCTGCTGTCTTGAAGTGCTAAAACAGTTACCTGAAGGAGTCATAAAAAAAATGACCCGCACTGTGGGAATCAGGAGATTGAGTTTTGCACAACGAGAACGACCCTGCGCACGTAGCATTCAGTGTCAAGCAGATTTTGAAAAAAAAAAAAAAAAAAGACAACGGTTCCTCTCTCACCTTGCTTGCTGGACGTGGTCTCTTGTGACCTTTTTTCTGTTCCCAAGATTGAAAAGAAACCTGAAAGGTAAGTATTTGCAACACGTAGAAGTAGTGAAAATAAATCGTTGGAGGTATTAAATTGTATTAGTTCAGGAGACTTTAAAAACTATTTCTATCAATGGAAAAAATGTTGGAACACACGTATTATGTCTGTTGGACACTGCTTTCAAGGTGTTAAAAGTTCTAAAATGTTTCATCAAATACACGATTTTTTGGAAAATGATTCTCGTTATTTTTGGGTCCTTCCCCCTCGTACGTGGAAACTGGATTGTCATTGGCGTGCTGGTGATCTATGTACTAGTTGCCTGCATTTTCCATTTATTACTTTTCCACTTTTCTTTCCATTGTTGGAAACGTGTTACATCTTGTACTGCTAGGAATGCATTATTTCCATTCGTGTTATTTATACTAACAGCTTTGCACAGGCTGTACCCATTTTCTTTACAGTGAGTTCCAAATTGGAAAAAAGTGCCATGAGTTTTTCCTACTACACAAACAATGGACACTCTTGACGCCAAAACGAGAACATCAATACAAAATAAATACTTAATATAGTATTAATAATTTTAATTTACAGTCTGTCAGCGCAGTCGTACTTGTCATTTGAAATGATAACTAAATGAAAAGCAGGGATATCGTAAGGAGGCGATAAGTTATTTACAGCTTGTACAGAAACCATCGGCAGCTACAGGAGTCGTAGGACATGAAACGGAGCAGTTGTTTGGAAGGGAGTGAGATAGGTGTATAGACTATCCCCACTGTGAATGACTACATTGAGCAAACAGTAATGGAAACCAAAGAAAAATATGGAAGGGAATAGACAGGGTCTTGAAAATAAGAATATGAAATGAACATCAACAGAGGTAGAACAAAGGTGACGGGACGTAGTCGGGATAATCAGACGCTACTCGGGGAATTAGATTTGTAAATGACACACTAAAAGTAATAGAAGAGTTTTGCTATTTGGGCGGTGAAATAAGTGATAATGAGGGAAGTAGAGAGGATATAAAATATAGACTGGCAGTGGAAAGAAAAGCATTTCTGAAGAATAGATTGTTAATATGGCATTTGTGTTTGTCATAGGAAGTCTTTTCTGATGGTATTTTAACAGGCACCAAGCGAATAGAAGCTTTTGAAATGTGGTGCTACAGAAGATTTCTGAGGATTAGATGGGCAGATCGTGTAACTAATGAGCAAGTACTGAACAGAATTGGGGAGAAAAAAATTTGTGGTATTAGTCGACTAAAATTTGAGAGAATTCGTTCTGCGACATCAAGGAATCAACAATGTAGTATTGCCGGGTGCGAATGAGGGGTAAAAACTGGAGACAAAGAGGTGAATTCAATAAGCAGGTTCGAGTGGATGTAGTTTGGACTAGTTATTCGGAGATAAAGAGGCTTACGTAGGATAAGAAGCGTGGAGAGCTGCATCAAACCAGTCTTCAGACTGGAGACTACAACACCGCCGCCGCCGCCGCCGCCGCCGCCGCCGCCACCACCACCACCACCACCACCACCACGAATAACAACAACAACAAGAACGACAACATAAGTGTAATGGCTCATCTTTATTCCGAATTTCAGTATAATATTTGCAAAAGTTCGAAGTAGACGTGTAAATTTAGATGTAGATTAGTCCATTGCTGTTGATTGACAAATAACGAAAATAGTGAGGTTTCTTAGCAACTCGTCATCATGTTGTTGTTGTTCTTGTTGTGGTCTTCAGTCCTGAGACTGGTTTGGTGCAGCTCTCCATGCTACTCTATCCTGTGCAAGAAGCTTCTTCATCTCCCAGTACTTACTGCAACCTACATCTTTCTGAATCTGCTTAGTGTATTCATCTCTTGGTCTCCCTGTAGGATTTTTACCCTCCACGCTGCCCTCCAATGCTAAATTTGTGATCCCTTGATGCCTCAGAACATGTCCTACCAACCGGTCCCTTCTTCTTGTCAAGTTGTGCCACAAACTCCTCTTCTCCCCAATTCTATTCAATACTTCCTCATTAGTTATGTGATCTACCCATCTAATCTTCAACATTCTTCTGTAGCACCACATTTCGAAAGCATCTATTGTCTTTTTGTCTAAACTGTTTATCGTCCACGTTTCACTTCCATACATGGCTACACTCCATACAAATACTTTCAGAAACGACTTCCTGACACTTAAATCTATACTCGATGTTAACAAATTTCTCTTCTTCAGAAACGCTTTCTTTGCCATTGCCAGTGAACGTTTTATATCCTCTCCGCTTCGACCATCATCAGTTATTTTGCTCCCCAAATACACTCCTGGAAATTGAAAAAAGAACACCGTGAATTCATTCTCCCAGGAAGGGGAAACTTTATTGACACATTCCTGGGGTCAGATACATCACATGATCACACTGACAGAACCACAGGCACATAGACACAGGCAACAGAGCATGCACAATGTCGGCACTAGTACAGTGTATATCCACCTTCCGCAGCAATGCAGGCTGCTATTCTCCCATGGAGACGATCGTAGAGATGCTGGATGTAGTCCTGTGGAACGGCTTGCCATGCCATTTCCACCTGGCGCCTCAGTTGGACCAGCGTTCGTGCTGGACGTACAGACCGCGTGAGACGACGCTTCATCCAGTCCCAAACATGCTCAATGGGGGACAGATCCGGAGATCTTGCTGGCCAGGGTAGTTGACTTACACCTTCTAGAGCACGTTGGGTGGCACGGGATACATGCGGACGTGCATTGTCCTGTTGGAAAAGCAAGTTCCCTTGCCGGTCTAGGAATGGTAGAACGATGGGTTCGATGACGGTTTGGATGTACCGTGCACTATTCAGTGTCCCCTCGACGATCAGCAGTGGTGTACGGCCAGTGTAAGAGATCGCTCCCCACACCATGATGCCGGGTGTTGGCCCTGTGTGCCTCGGTCGTATGCAGTCCTGATTGTGGCGCTCACCTGCACGGCGCCAAACACGCATACGACCATCATTGGCACCAAGGCAGAAGCGACTCTCATCGCTGAAGACGACACGTCTCCATTCGTCCCTCCATTCACGCCTGTCGCGACACCACTGGAGGCGGGCTGCACGATGTTGGGGCGTGAGCGGAAGACGGCCTAACGGTGTGCGGGACCGTAGCCCAGCTTTATGGAGACGGTTGCGAATGGTCCTCGCCGATACCCCAGGAGCAACAGTGTCCCTAATTTGCTGGGAAGTGGCGGTGCGGTCCCCTGCGGCACTGCGTAGGATCCTACGGTCTTGGCGTGCATCCGTGCGTCGCTGCGATCCGGTCCCAGGTCGACGGGCACGTGCACCTTCCGCCGACCACTGGCGACAACATCGATGTACTGTGGAGACCTCACGCCCCACGTGTTGAGCAATTCGGCGGTACGTCCACCCGGCCTCCCGCATGCCCACTATACGCCCTCGCTCAAAGTCCGTCAACTGCACATACGGTTCACGTCCACGCTGTCGCGGCATGCTACCAGTGTTAAAGACTGCGATGGAGCTCCGTATGCCACGGCAAACTGGCTGACACTGACGGCGGCGGTGCACAAATGCTGCGCAGCTAGCGCCATTCGACGGCCAACACCGCGGTTCCTGGTGTGTCCGCTGTGCCGTGCGTGTGATCATTGCTTGTACAGCCCTCTCGCAGTCTCCGGAGCAAGTATGGTGGGTCTGACACACCGGAGTCAATGTGTTCTTTTTTCCATTTCCAGGAGTGTAGTAAAACTCGTTTACTACTTTATCATATAAATTTATTTTTTTGTGAAACAACTGTTTATCTAAATTTGCACAGAGGGTAAATAAATTTTGAATAAAATACTGACGATTGATGAATGATCTGTTAGTGAGTTACACTTTGAATAACTTGCCCGTTTCATTGAATGGTGTTACGGCAGGAACAACCCGCTTTTCAGTGTTCGCACAAAAATTAATCGCAGATGTTTGGCAGACTGTCTACAACCCGTTTAGGCAAGGGGCGTCCTCGCTGACACCAGAGGGTGACTGCCACGCCCCCGGTGGCACTAGCCAGCTCGGCACTGCCACCGCTGTGGGCAGTGCAGTGCAGTCCGTCTGTCCGAAGCATGACGTCAGCCGGCGGCAGGTGGGTGATTCTGAGCGGTGGCTCAGCGAGAGGGAAAGCTGGAAGCGGCAGGGATGAGCTGAGCTGAGCTGGGCTGAGCTGAGCTGAGCGGAGCTGGGCTGAGCTGGGCTGAGCTGAGCTGAGCTGGCCCGTGTCGAGAAAGCCCGCCTGTACACGGACGGTGGCTGGCGGGGCGGGGCGGGCGTGCGTCCGCCGTGGCGCCGCCCGCCGCCCGCCGACCGCAGGGAGTGGCTGCGCCGCCCCACGTGGGCCGCGCCTGAGCCGGGGCCACGTGGGCGACGGTGCTGGGCAGGGGGCGGGGCCAGTCTGTGACCGGCGACCACCGTCTCGTTTCCTAGTCTACTGTGGGCGCCTCAGCCGGCTATCTGTCATTGTCCACCTTGAATTACTGTAATCGTTCTAAGCGGATTTTGGTCGGGGCCTGTTACGCTGCCGAGTTTTGCATGACGGCAGGTGCTTTCGACACCGGCCGGAAAGAAATGCCTGAGTAGTCTTGGTGGGGAGAACTACGTTCCAGAGAAGTTCTTTTACTGGGAGCAGGATTCCGCCAATGACATACCTGAATTTTTGGTACTCGTGTTGACTGGCTGAAAGACCTGATTACTGCAGCAGTTTCGTGGGGCTTGGAAAATTGAGGAATCGGACGAAAGCCTTCGCCGGTGTAGGAAGCAAGTCGTGTGTTCCCTATGGAGTGGAGGAAATCTTTTAGAATGCTGAGTGTGGAGAGTCGAGAGTGACTGATCTTCAGTGTTCGCCAAAGTCGTTCAAGTACGGAAAGCTCAAGAGTTCACAAGCGCGTTTCCATCTTCGGACGCGAAATTTCTATTCGTCGCTTTACATTCCACTGTCGAGTCTTGCGGCTTAGCGCGTGAGCGTGTGATCAGTGGCAGAGTTTATGTACCAAATAGCGGGGGATTAGGTAGCTAATAAAGCGGCTTGGCGAAGTAATATGTCACATTCGTGCCTGTGAAAACTTGAAGAGCATGACGATATTGCAGCGCCTGTGTTGTTGAGACGTACAATGCGATGCTCCTTCGGACAGGCATGCAGTATGAGTACATACGAAATGTATGTACGAGTGCAGGCTGTAGGCGCATTGTTGACGACATATTCAAGTTTGCGCCGATAGCGTAATGGTACGGCAATCGCTAACGAAGGCGGGAAATCGGCGTTCAAGTGCTGGTCCGCCACAAATTTTCAGTGTCCTCATTCCATTATACACCTGAGGGTCGACCATATTCGCTGTCGGGAATATACTACATGTATTGAATAGCAGGGTTTTGTGTGACTTTGACCTGTTGGCATAACTGTTTTGTTTTGTTTAGATAAACAGCGGAAGACTCTATCATTGCTGGAGGCGATGTATGAACTGTTAGCGATGTAAAGTTTCTGGTCCAGTGATCGGATTTCGGTATCTTTCAGAATTTAGTGATATAGATCATTTTTTTAGTTATCAATCCTCTAACTGGTTTGATGTGTCCTGCCACGAATTCCTCTCCTGTGCCAACCTCTTCATCTCGGACTAACACCTGCAACATACTTCCTCAATTATGTCCTGGTTGTGTTCCAATCTCTGTGTTCCTCTACGGCTTTTACCATTTGCAGCTCCCTCTACTACCATGGGAATCATTGCGTGGTGTCTCAACAGATTTCCTATCGTCCTGTCCCTTCTTGTTGTCAGTGGTTTCGATACATTCATTTCCTCGCCGATTCTACAGAGAACGTCCTCATTCCTTTCCCTGTCAGTCGACCCAATTTTCAACATTCGTTTGTATCATTATATCTCAAACACTTCGATTCTCTTCTCTTACGGTATTCCCACCACACTCCTTCATACAATACCATACAACCCTCTGCTCCAAACGTACTTTCTCAGAAATTTCTTCCTAAAATTAAGACCTATGTTTGATACTAGTAGACGTCTATTGGCCAGGTATGCCACTTTTGCCAATGCTAGTCTTCTTTTTATGTCGTTCTTGCTCCATCCGTCCTAGGTTATTTTGGTTCGTAGGTAGCAGAATTCCTTAACTTCACCTACTTAGCAATCAGCAATCCTAATGTTAAGTTTCTCGCTGTTCTCATTTATGCTGTTTCTCATTACTTTCGTCTTTCTTCGATTTGCTCTCCGTCTATATCCTGTTCTCTTTAGACCGTTCGTTCCATTCAACACATCCTGTAATTCTTCTTCACTTTCACTAAGGATAGCCTGTCATCAGCGAATCTTAACATTGATATCCTTTCACCTTGCATTGTAATCCCATTCTTGAACCTTTGTTTACTTCCGTCATGGCATCTTCGGTGTATAGACTGAACAGTTGGGGCGAAATACTACATCCTTGTCTTATACCGTTTTTAATCCAAGCATTTTGTTCTTGGTCTTCCAATCTTATTGTTCCCTCTTGGTTTTTGCACATTTTGCATGCGACCCTTCTTCCCCTGTAGTTCACCCCTATTTTTCTTAGAATTTTGAACACCGTGCATCATTTGATTCTGTCGAAAGCTTTCTCTTGGTCGACAAACTCTGGGAACGTGTGTTGATTTTTCTTCAGCCTGGCTTTCATTGTCAACTGCAATGTCAGAACTGCCTCTCTGCTACCTTTACCTTTCTTAAAGTCAAACTGATCATCATCTAACACATCCTCGATGTTCTTTTCCGTTCAACAACTCGGATGCACGACCTGTTAAGCTGATTGTGCGGCAATTCTCGCACTTATCGGCTCTTGCAATATTCGGAATTATATGGATGATGTTTTTCCGATAGTTTGATAGTATGTTTGGGCTTTCATTATTCACTTTGGAATTGTGGGACGTTTAATTCTGTTTCGCGGGTCAAAGCGAGAACGGTGACTTTTATTTAGAATGGTTTTGAGAGAGGAGGAACGCAGAGAACTAGTCCAGGTCCGCCAGTAAACGGTTTTCAGTAAACCTGCAGGGCAGTACGTCGCGTAAATTCTTCTCACGCGCCACACACCGCAAAGTTAGTTTACAGGAACGAACAGACGTGGCTATCAGTGTGTGGATTCTAGCCGCGGCCGGGAATGGCACTTCGCCACCAAAGCTCCGAGGGCGAGACGAGACCAAAGGATCGTCTTAAGCTCTCGTAACTCTTCATCCGTTTCCTCATTAATTAAGATTTACGTTATTACAACTGAAAGAGGCGGCGGAGTGATAACAGACAGCTCTCGCATTCGCGGGACCGGCCCATCCCGATTTTGACTTTCTGTGATTTGTCCGAAGTCACTTAAGGAAAACGTCGGGGTGGTTCTTTTGAAAAGGAAGCAGCTGAGGTGGTACTGTGGATCAAAAGAAGAAGAAAAATTCCAATAAACATAGGCGCTAAAATGCGTTCCTTAAGAGCTGCGAAACACATATTTTTTTCAACAAACTCTTTGGATCCATATTTCTGGAGAAGGTAGCATGGACCAAAAAAAGAAATAGTCTTTTGAAATTCATGCCTTAAGGGATATGGGTAGTTGGTCGGTAGAAGAGCTGTGTTTCACGGTAGCAAAAATGGACATAGCTCTCCGACGCATCATTTCCACAGTCAGACATATCAAAAACATGTTCGCTTTTAACTTTCGCTTCGGTCTTTTCCGGACCAGTGCGCCTTACCTCAAACAGAAACATTTATTCTGCTGGAGCACCCATCAAATCATCTCAGAATCAGCCTACTTACGAGGTAACATACCATTTCCTCGCCGAACCACTGTGTTCGCTGTTGCAGACGCCAGGTCCGGTTTCCTGTCTCTGGGGATGGATTCGCTTGCAGCCTGAGTATTCTGAGCGGGCTGTCTCTCCGTTATTCCTCGAGGTGGGTCGTGCTTGGAGCCTACTCGCCTGGCATAAAGGCTGTGACTTTCCACGACGGCGAGTGTTGTCCAGGAACTACGAAACTTTGCGACTCCTGGCGCTTATTCGCAGAGAGGGCTGCAGTTCGCGAAATCGGTGCTGGTCGCCAGTCCTCGTAGGATGTACAACTTGAAACGTCCCCTTAGAAACGTTTGTAAATGACTGTGCTAGTAAACTTCTATGTTGTTTGATTTTCAAACAGCTGAGCAAAACTGAACGTACTCAGACATTTCTCTTTTTACTTTTTCTGATCATCACTAAACTGACACACAATATTTTTAGCGCAACGCGATCTGACTTTCAATAATCCCTACAAAAGAATGGCCCTGACTAACAATAACCTATACCTTTCATGAATCACTTACCTCACAAAAATCTTCGTTACTCGAACTACTGCAAAACAGCGAGCGCCACTACTGCCAGCTAAATAAAAGATTCAAACTACTGATGGCACTAACCAATGATAAGCATAGTTAGCAAATGAAAGATTTTGATAGTGAACAAACAATGTATTTACCTTAATAGTGTTCAAAAGTCATAATGTATATATCAGTTCATGATATCCAGTATTACAAATTTGCTCTTTCTGGCGGACACACGTCCAGATCGTCCGCTCTAAAAATTCCGCCATCTCTCTCTCCACATCCACAACTGCTGGCGGCTCACCGCCAACTGTGCAACGCTACGCGCTGTTCACATCCAGCTGACCAACGCTACAATAGCGACTATTCCAACGATGCCACCCAGCCACAGGCGTTACCAACATAAAAACTTAAACAGCCTACTTACAAACTCTAATGTCCTCCTAGACGATGTGTCGCTCTAGATGGATATGGGGCTTTCGCGGTGTATTTCTGAACTCCGTAGAACGTGATCTACCAAGTTATTTCTTGCAGAGAAGAGAACACAGCATCTGACAGTGTTTTCTAGTACGCGGGCATGAATTCTTGATTGAGTCTTCTCCTTTTTTCTGGTCGAGTTTTACCGTCTATCTATTATACGTATACTCCTAAGGCAGAAACCTCAAATTAGGTTGAGGAGCCTCGTAGATAGCTGTTGTTTGGTAGAAAAGATGTACTTCAGAGCAACAAAGATGAACACGTGCTCATAGCTCTTTAGGTATGCAGTTTAGAGCTCATATTTATCGGCCAATCTAGTCTACGTGAAATTTTAGCACGGCAATGTTCAGTGAACGAGGTTGAGTTTGCTAGGTTTAATTGAAGCCAATAAATTATGTTTGTTTACTTGGAAATTTGAGTGAGATGGTTTTGTGTGACTTTTTCCGTATTTCCTTGAACTGTAATTGCGTTTCGTTGGTATGGCGAGTATTGGTAAAAGTTAATGAGACACAGTTCGGTGCTCGGACCTCTGTATGTCGCTGAGACTACGATATTGTCCGGAGGACCATTGCGTCGTTCTTGCCAACAACACGGGCACTGCAGCGTGGCATTTATCTACCGCCACCAGGCAGCGACTCTCAATTGAAACGTCCTCTCCTGTACGGGACATACGTAACGTGTGTGCTAGTACAGGAGGCTGTGGCGCAAGATCGAAGGCATGTGGAAGGTTGGGTCTGGCCGCGAGTCGTGCGCGGATAGCCAAAGCGGTAAAGGCGGCCGCTCGCGTACAGTGGGAAATACGGGTTCGACTCCCGGTCCGGAGTAAACTTTTGTTCTCGTCATTACCTTATACAGCTGTTGGTTGTTGGTATTTACAACTGCGAGATTCCTGAGGCGAGTTAGATTATTACATGGCTTTTAATTTCTACTTTCGGAGTAGTGAGAAGTTTAGCTCTGTCAAGCGAGTAAGATCGATGCTGACGATCATTGTGTAGACTTTTTTGAAAGTGTGTCAGTGGATTGATCAGAGTCTGCCAAGAAACCGCCGGTACTGAATCTGTGGAGCGACCTCTCGCGCAATTTGGCTCAGCGGTGAGAGGGCGTAGATTTACCATGACGCCACGGGAGCCCCAGGGACGGGCAGAGGGAACGTTTCAATCTGAAGAAGACGGATAGGGAAGACATAGAAAGAATGTGGTGAAAGGTGAAAGGTCGCATACGTGAGCAGAGCTTACTCGTAACTGAAGAAAGCTGCTAATGATAACACTGGCACCGGACGAACGGATATAAACAGTCTATTGTCGGCAGTGTCTAGAAGGAGAGAGCCGTACACTTCACGATAATAATCTAAGAAAACATCACAAAACATATTCCGAAGCAGAAAATATGATTGTTCTTCCGCCCTCTAAGTATCTGTGTTATAGAGATAGCGCGGACAAAATTACGCAAGTAAAAGTTTCCACAAACGCGTTCAAGCAGTCTATCCCAAATAACCACAAAGCTATCACTCTCATCACCGTGGTATTTCTGCGGACGGAGGGGAGGAAACCTAAAAATATTGTTCAGTATCTTTTCTATCGTAGTGATAATTTTCGTCTGTAGTTTAGCATTTTTCTTCCTTTGGTCTTTCCCACGCGTACTTTACTTCGGATAGCACATATACAAAGAAATTATTGTCTAAATACTATAAATGATATTTATTGTAACAGTAAGGTAGAAGTTACTCTGAACATTATCTTGGTGACAGTGGCAGTATCGGCAGTATGCGCTGCTTTAAAATGTGTAGTTGTTTGTTTAGTTTGTAGGGGATGAAGGGACCAGAAAAATGTGTAGTTGCTTAAAAGTTGTATCATTACTATTTCACCCGATATTTGAGCTAAAAACATTCGAACTATAGTCAAGAAGACACCGTGAGTTATTTCTGAGCGGAAATTTGTTCCATTCAGTTACTTGAGATATACTGTGAGAAAAAAATTACGTGCCGTCTGCATGCCCGAAAATCGACTTAACATTCAACCTGGCGGACATTTTATGATTGAGTTTGTCCTTGATTTCTTTCTGGCCCCATAGTCTTGATCCATATTTCTTGATGGCTGCATTGTTGCAACGATCTTGGTGTTGATGTGTCTTGGAGTGATTCTCTTTCTTATACGCAATATCTAGAATTTGACTCTTTTTTTCAGTTAACCATTTTTTCTTTCAGGCGTGTAAAACGCAAAATATTGACCATTATATTATAAAACGTAAGAATCAATATTTATATTCTTCTCAGTCCGCTGCTTAGTAGATATCCTCTAAGGACATTGTGAATTATCTTTTATAATTCCAAGTACTCTGCTAAGTTTAATTTTTTTATTTTTTTACAACAGGCCTCTTTCGACTGAATTGCATAATCAGGTTATCTGTAAGTAAATGGTACATAATTTTGGCGTATTATTTCTAATGTTAAAGGTAATTATTAAACGGTTTTCATTATTGTTCATTTTTACATATTTTTACATGGTTTTGACATCCATGCGATATCGGTGGTTCGGTCACTGTCTATTTGCTTGTTATTTACGGTCCTTTGGTGTTATTGTAGTAATAACGGTTGTTTACCACCTCATCTGACTTACTACCTTATCTAGGTGTCTTATTACATTCTATATACCGGTTTTTTCGTGACGGCTTCTTTGAGAGATAATGCATAGATATTGCATGGTTACAGGCAGTACTGTTTATCATTGCTGTTATGTAGATATTGGTCTTTGCGTGTCCATATGGCATCGCTGGATGCTGTCATTGTAATCTGTTTTCGTAGACTGATTTCGTTATAGCTTTGTTGAGTCCTACATATTCGTTTCTATTCAATTATAAACTGGATTAAACACTTCTTTCTTGTTCTTTATGTGCTATACGTTCTTTTTAAGCCGGCCTTTGTGGCCGAGCGGTTCTAGGCGCTTCAGTCTGTAACCGCACGACCGCTACGGTCGCAGGTTCGAATCCTGCCTCGGGCATGGTTGTGTGTGATGTCCTTAGGTTAGTTAGGTTTAAGTAGTTCTAAGTTCTAGAGGACTGATGACCACAGATGTTAAGTCCCATAGTGCTCAGAGCCGTTCTTTTTAATCTTTATAGGTGCGTCTTTCTGCCTACTTGTTGGCAGGTTTTCCGGCTATGGTGTGTGGTTACAGTATTGTTCGTTCGGATCTATATCTTGTTATGAATTTAGCTATAATGTGATCTCTGGCTCTCTCGTATTGTTTGTTTTATGCATGTATCCATTGTCCTGGTGGATAATTTCAATACATTTCTCTATGTATAGCTTTTGTCTTAGGTCGATTTACCCTTTTTCCTGGTATTTGTGTGTATGTACACAGATTTCCATCTCTTCCAGAATGTTCATCCTTTCGCTGTTGTGTAAAATTTCGACAGCTTGCTCTGCATTATCAGCTGTGTGCTGTTGGGCCTTTAGGTGGTGGAAAAAGGTAGGCGGATTGTAGCCGCTGTCTTTAACGTGTTCTCGTTATCTATTGCTGAAGCTTCTACCCACCCAACCTATGTAGATTTGTCGCGCATTTTGCATTCAATTTTGTACACTCTTGGGTTCGAGATCTATGATCCGTGATCTATGCTTGTGTGTTCTTTGATATGCGAATCTTAATTTGTAATTTTTACTGGTGCGATGTCTTACCTAGATATGTAGTTGGCTTATGTGTAAATTTTGGTCTTGATGTTACTTCTCTTATGAGTATTATTTCTTTTCCGTATTTCTCGCGACGACTTTCATGTACAAAACATCCTCGACAAAAGATACTGTTGTACATTCTGATCTGTAGAGCCTCTTTGATGGCAGTGTGTTGATGCGTGAGACAAAATAATTTCATGTTTATGCTTGAAGCTGTGCTCAAAAGCCTCCGACGTTTTTAAATCTCTATTTTTAGTGCGCAGCGACATTAGCTGTGATCTTCGTGGTGCACTGAAGCGGACTGTCGACGTTGAGGTACTACAAAGATACGTGCAGAGTTATTTTTGTTCAAAAGAGTGCCACCACCATCTCAGACACCTACACACTCTCAGGTAGCATGGCGTTAGTCAGTTGCTTCTGGTGAGGAAGAAGAGGGCTCGAATTTTTATTCTAATTTGACGTAGCAAGAATACAAAGTATATTTTGTACAAGAAATGTGTTAGTGTACTCGGAGAAGAGACTTTATTTGAATACTTTTCACAGTTAAATACTGTGCAGCAGCAGTGGACTCATAAATTAGGAAAGTGTAGAAACGATTGACCGAGTGACGGATACATTACATAAAACACTTTTATTAGAAATTTCACAGTTCAGCAAATTACAATTGTGTGTTCCGTGGAACAATTGGCTTTTATCATCAAACATTGCATAAGTACAATTTATTACGCTGAACCATATTAAATATTTGAACTGGCAGTAAATAGAAGTTTATCGAATTAAAAATCAATTGAACACAAAAAACAGTGATTCACAAGTGCATTAAGTAAGTTGTCTGAACTGAAATTACACTACAAACACGAGATTATTCACAAGTCCGAGTCTTTGAGTAACGCAACTGTACAGCTGATAATTCTACTAAGATTGCAATTTTAAAAGAAAAACGCCAGAACTTAGCTAATGGTACCACAAAATAGATAGTATAACCGGTGTAAGATACTGATGTTTACAAAGAACACTAACCAGGAGAGAACATAATCGTACTGAGCATACTGAGCAACCGGATCAACATTAGAAATTATTATTATCAACCAAAATTATCGGAAACGATTCTTTCCCTGTATGCAACGCGCGTTGAATTTCCATTGCCGTTCGTTATGTACAAATACTCGTCTGATCGGGTTTCCAAGTTCTTCATACGGTATACACCTGAAACAACACAATATTAGAAAAGTCATTACAATATTTCAATAATGTATGCGCACAGGGCAAAAATCAGCAGAATCAACTAAATACATAGTACATGTTTTTAATGCAATACCGCCGGTGGCTACCACAGAATAAATAGAAACAAAGCCACAGTAACGAAGGTGATCCTAACGACACATGTACAAAAAGCAATTGACGCAGCGTGTATCAGTTTCACTCAGATTAACAACAGACGCTGGAGGCAGTGATGACAAGAGCGCAACAAGTAAAAAAATGGGTCTCCAATCCAAGTGTTCATCAAAGGCTGACGTGAGGCACGGAATCTCTCAATTGCTTCAAGGACAATTACAATACTTCACAGCGAGAAGCCGAACCTGGGACGATTAGACAGTGCCTGAGAACACCGAGTCTCCGACACTGTTAAGGTGGTCGGTTTCTGCACGTCCTATTCGTTCACAGACTTCATGGTCAGTACGATCGTGACCGATATACACAGTAAGACAGTACGCGGCGCCTTCAGTCTATGGCGAAGTAAACAAGTTGTCCGCACTCACCTGTTGCTTGTACGCCGTCGCTCTCCCAAGTCACTGCTCGTCTTCCCCCGCCATGCCACGCTGTCACAGATAAGGCCTCGCTCCAGAGACGTCACCTCAGCGTCGGTAGGATTTACAGCCAGCATAACTGTTGTACCGAGCACGGCACACTGCGCCGTTGGTTTACTACGGAGCGTAGCGTTTGTGGGGCGTGTTTTTGGCTTCTGTCGTTTAAAGTCCAAAGTTGCGAAGCTGTCGGGACAGGCAGTGTTAGCAGGCAGCCGCCACAGCGCAACTGTCCGCAGTCGTGGCGACACGAAATCGCTTTAAGTCTTTATGTCCAAAAAAAAATTCTCAAAAGAAATATTTATTAGAACCACTTTTTTCTTTTTTTAAAAAAACTGATGTAATTTTTCCTTTCGGGAACAGCTTCAAACATACCACCTCACTGCAGTACATCTTATTTCTCTGCCTCAGCCATGGTTGTGTGTGATGTCCTTAGGTTAGTTAGGTTTAAGTAGTTCTAAGTCTAGACCTCAGATGTTAAGTCCCACAGTGGTTAGGGTCATTTGAACCGTTTGAATCTTATTTCTCGTTGATTACCACAATACTGTGCTCGGCAGCCGGCCGAAGTGGCCGTGCGGTTACAGGCGCTGCAGTCTGGAACCGCAAGACCGCTACGGTCGCAGGTTCGAATCTTGCCTCGGGCATGGATGTTTGTGATGTCCTTAGGTTAGTTAGGTTTAACTAGTTCTAAGTTCTAGGGGACTAATGACCTCAGCAGTTGAGTCCCATAGTGCTCAGAGCCATTTGAACCATTTTTTTTGTGCTCGGCAAAAGATCTTTCCGAAGTTGCGTGTCGCATTGCATTTAAGATGTATAATCTTCGGAAGATAAACTTTTTCTGCAGTTTTGACAATATTTAACTAGTAACGAGAATGAAATTCAAACTCTCCATCTCTTGCACAAATAACATAAAAATTCTCATATTCTGCAGATCTCTGTAGTGTCTCCACTGTGTCTGTCTTCGACTAATTCCATCGCTCGTTGTACGTCAAGCCAAACTGAACATTACACGAATCCCACAGACCAGGGGGTAATCAACCTGATTCCTACCGCCCATTAACGGGCGTTCCAGCGTTCCTGGTGGGCGTTAGCGTGGGAGTTTTAAGAACATTTTCATTTGGTTTTCATAAAAGTTTGGCAAAGAGTATGGTAAGTAATTATTATTATATGTTTTAACTTGCTGTAACTCTGCTTTATAAATTTTGTAAATTGAATTCACTTCGCCACTTTATAAGTCACCAGGATTGAGGAACCGGTGTGTGCGGTTAGAAAATTTTACTACTATCACAGACAAAAGTGGACCGTAGGCCAAAAAAGTGGACTAGCTCTGCCCTGGGCTTCTACAGCAAGTGGTCACTGAGAACTGCCAGGGCAGTTACATTGCTCGCTGTCAAATGCAACTAGTTCAAATCGGACTATATTTCAGATGCTGGTACAGAGTTGCAAAGACAAATGCTCCCGCAGTGGGTAAGTACACAGCGTGTCCGAGAAGCAATGGGCAGACTCAGGGATATGTCAGGAACGATCAAAAATCCAGGAAACATGTCCTCTACAGTGCATACGTTACGAGCTATGAGCACTTGTTCGTCCTCTCTACCGTGAAAAATATCTCTTGTACTGGAGAAGTTCTCGCAGCTCTTAAGGAATGCGTCTTAGAGCCCATGTTTACTAGTCAATTTTTTCTTGTTTTTGTCCGTACTACATCCTCCCAAAATATGGAAGGCAAAAAGCTCGCAACAGAAGAGTTTGTCTCACAATATCGAAGATGCAGTGCTCATAGCTATAAACATAAGGATTTCGGAGCCCATGTTTATCAGATCTTTTTGTTTCGAATTATCGTTTGTCATATCCCTAAATATTGACCGTTCCTCCTGGGACACCCTGTATTGCCTTATTGTTTCGGTGACTCAGTTGATGTAAATGTTGTGTGAAAAAAGTTACGGAATTTGTTGGACATAGAAAATGTTAATGTCGTGTAGTCACCTGCGGAGCGCCTTGAATAATCAATAACACAAAGCCGTTACTCATTTGGAGTTGTATATCATCTTTCACGACGTCATTGCTAAGTTTTCTATGTACTTTCGTAAACAAATGGGTAAGAGAGAAGGAGCCTTTAAGCGAGACACGGGTTAGCAAAAGAGACCGTATAGCTTGTACAGGCTCAAAATAATGCAATGAATTGCAGTGGCAATCCAGGTATGCATCAACGAGTTGAGATGATGATGTAGTAAGGAATTACCTCCATGATTCCAAAAAGTTTGAGGCTAGATTAACAAAAACTTATAGAAAATTTAAGACGGTGTTTTTAATCTCCAGGCGTTTGACACAGTCTCTCCTTACTTGAGTACAACGCATGGGAAGTTCATACAACCATCTGAAACTGTGAGAAATGTCCTTTTTTGCGATGTAGTTCAACGAGAGTGTAACATTGGCTTGAATGCGGTTGTGTCGCCGAAGCGTCGACACTTCAAGTGATTTCTCTACTTCGTCATTTTGTGGTATGATTGTATTGATAACACAACGTCTCGTCACCCGTGATGATATTTTCCGGAAAAGACTTGTCCGCGTTTTGCATTTCAGTGAAGTCGCGATAGGTATCCACGTGTCGTGTTTTCGACAGACAAGGTGTGCGCGACACGCTGGTCTCTTCTTCAAAACGTACTGCAGAATGTCCTGAACCCTTGATTTAGAGATTTTGCTCCATCGAGATTGTGACATAGTAACGCTACAAAACTACGACCGCACGTCCAGTTCATCACACTGCCTGCTCACAACTGACGGATCGAATGCTCATCTGTTGTTTATAGTTGTTAGTTCAAACAGCTACCGGAGGTAAAGCGCTGACTTCGCTTATAGCCAGGAATAAAATCAGTGTTGAAGCTTTTTGGACGGACGGTGTATGTTCGAAAGGAGATATCATCACTTGTCAGATAGTAAAATGTCCAAAGGCGCAGGTAAAGCTGTCATCAGACCGACGGCTGTTTTGAACAGCAAGGCCGTCAGTAAGGTATAGTTCTATTGGAGGAGCTATGCCGTTACTTTGCTCCGATCCATGAACTGACAGGCAACGCCGTTTCTAGCGGGCGCTGCAGTTTAATGTGGATTACGAACCACGTTTCCCTTCGGAGTTTCCAAAACCAACACGCTTTACCAGAGTTGAAAAAAAGTCATAACTGACAAATAGAAATTTTAGAAATGTCGGACCCAAGGCCTTTAGTCAGTCGCCTGGGATACACGCAAATAAGAATCTGTTACGACTTACAAGGGGACACCACAACTCAGGACCATTGATTTACTTCAAACGTTTAACGGTTTTAGTATTCCGTTAGGTCAACGTAACGTGCAAGTCGTAAGGCGTACTACTTAGACGATTGCGAGAAAATCGTAAGAGAAGTTTTACGCGTGAATGATATAATTAATGTGCGTTGCGACGCTGAGCACGAGATTGTGGCGATCGTGTGGTTGGCGTTCAAGCTCCGTAATCCGTGGATCGCTGGATCGAGTCCTGCTCATTTTTTAATTTATATTTTTTACACCTCTAGTCATTATTTCATGCATATTACATTTGGAACGTAATATGATTAAAAGACACGGATATTTACATGAACGTTTATTGAATTTCAGTGTTTTTTGGTTGTACGGTAATTTTTATTACAACAGCAGATATTAAATTTAAAACTGTCGACAAGTAAATGACCAAACGCATAAAGATTTCCTGAAAATGAAAATGTAGTGATTTCTGAAATCGTTTATACCTGCAAACGTATAAGATACCGAGAACTGCTCTGCACCTGCACGCTTCGATCTGCAAACACAGGTTCCAAGGACGAGCAATAGGCTCTGATAGCCCAAGTAAAACTCCATAAAAAAGGTGTAGGTAACTTTATTTAATGATAGAATGAGTTACACTATACCAGAGTATGAGGGTACTGTACGACTGATTAATCGTCGGATGTGCTTTAGACATTACAAGTTGGCGGCTGATATTTTTCATAGAGATACGGAAAACATATATGAAAACGTTATGTACTACTTCGAATGAATGCAATTTTCTAGTTTGCGAGTAATTTGGAAGCAAAGGATGCGTCATGCAACAGTTTCGTAAATATCGGTGGCGAAAATTGCCAATAACCTTCAGAAAAAGCTATTTTTCGTTGGTCGTCGATCAAATACGGCCAAGATTGAAGGCGCTTGATAAAGTTTTTTACTTGCGTAATAATAAAAATTAGCAAACAGCCAAATAACATTGGAAGTCCAATAACCGTTCATGCAGACACAGGTGTCTATTCATAATATTGCCTTTCAAATGTAATATGTATGACATAATATGACTAGTGTTGAAAAAAAATATAATTTTAAAAAAGCGTGAGCAGACCTCGATCCAGCGACCACAGCGTACGGAGCTCGAGCGCTAACTACACTCCTGGAAATGGAAAAAAGAACACATTGACACCGGTGTTTCAGACCCACCATACTTGCTCCGGACACTGCGAGAGGGCTGTACAAGCAATGATCACACGCACGGCACAGCGGACACACCAGGAACCGCGGTGTTGGCCGTCGAATGGTGCTAGCTGCGCAGCATTTGTGCACCGCCGCCGTCAGTGTCAGCCAGTTTGCCGTGGCATACGGAGCTCCATCGCAGTCTTTAACACTGGTAGCATGCCGCGACAGCGTGGACGTGAACCGTATGTGCAGTTGACGGACTTTGAGCGAGGGCGTATAGTGGGCATGCGGGAGGCCGGGTGGACGTACCGCCGAATTGCTCAACACGTGGGGCGTGAGGTCTCCACAGTACATCGATGTTGTCGCCAGTGGTCGGCGGAAGGTGCACGTGCCCGTCGACCTGGGACCGAACCGCAGCGACGCACGGATGCACGCCAAGACCGTAGGATCCTACGCAGTGCCGTAGGGGACCGCACCGCCACTTCCCAGCAAATTAGGGACACTGTTGCTCCTGGGGTATCGGCGAGGACCATTCGCAACCGTCTCCACGAAGCTGGGCTACGGTCCCGCACACCGTTAGGCCGTCTTCCGCTCACGCCCCAACATCGTGCAGCCCGCCTCCAGTGGTGTCGCGACAGGCGTGAATGGAGGCACGAATGGAGACGTGTCGTCTTCAGCGATGAGAGTCGCTTCTGCCTTGGTGCCAATGATGGTCGTATGCGTGTTTGGCGCCGTGCAGGTGAGCGCCACAATCAGGACTGCATACGACCGAGGCACACAGGGCCAACACCCGGCATCATGGTGTGGGGAGCGATCTCCTACACCGGCCGTACACCACTGGTGATCGTCGAGGGGACACTGAATAGTGCACGGTACATCCAAACCGTCATCGAACCCATCGTTCTACCATTCCTAGACTGGCAAGGGAACTTGCTGTTCCAACAGGACAATGCACGTCCGCATGTATCCCGTGCCACCCAACGTGCTCTAGAAGGTGTAAGTCAACTACCCTGGCCAGCAAGATCTCCGGATCTGTCCCCCATTGAGCATGTTTGGGGCTGGATGAAGCGTCGTCTCACGCGGTCTGCACGTCCAGCACGAACGCTGGTCCAACTGAGGCGCCAGGTGGAAATGGCATGGCAAGCCGTTCCACAGGACTACATCCAGCATCTCTACGATCGTCTCCATGGGAGAATAGCAGCCTGCATTGCTGCGAAAGGTGGATATACACTGTACTAGTGCCGACATTGTGCATGCTCTGTTGCCTGTGTCTATGTGCCTGTGGTTCTGTCAGTGTGATCATGTGATGTATCTGACCCCAGGAATGTGTCAATAAAGTTTCCCCTTCCTGGGACAATGAATTCACGGTGTTCTTATTTCAATTTCCAGGAGTGTATATCACCGCCACCAGCCCGTTCTCAGGGTGGCAACCCACCTGTACATGATTCACACGTAAAACTTCCCTTCAGATTTTCTCGGAATCATGTAAGTAGTACGTGTTACAACTTGCCATTATATCGTCCTAATGGGACTGTTAAAAGTGTACACAGTTTGAAGTACGTCCGCGATCTGAACGCTGTGGCCCTCGCCTTGTTAGTAAATAAGGATATGGTTCGGGATGGAAAGGAAAAGTAACAAATCTGCACAGAATAGGAGTAAATGGGAAATTGCGTCAGGATGTCGAAAGGACAGCCGATTGTGATGAGTCACGTGGAACTTAGACGGCCGTTGGTCTAATGTGAGAAGCAAATCGGCACCGATTGATGCTCCTGCTTCCGTACGTAACAGGTGCCGACCTGTCGAGGTGTTCGGCCAAAGCCGTGACGCAAGAGCGAAGCTTCTGGAAGGAACGCGCAGAAGTGTGCCGAGGCGGCGGAAGCAGCCGCTTTGGCGCGGAAGGCGGCCCAGTGACTCGCCGTGGCCCACATGGGCCGCGTTGCGTCAGCGGCACCCTGGCAGGCTGAGGCGAGTGCGTGCCTCGGCGCGCGTCCCAGCCGCGGGAGAAAGTTGCGGCCCGCAGCAGCAGCAGCAGCAGCCTCTCACTTTCGTCCGCCGCCTCGGATGCAGTTCCGGCAGGCTCTGCGCTGACTTGGACTAGCGCCTTCCGTTACGACACCGAGCGGACGGAAGCGAAACTAGTCGCATCTCCCAACAGGCGTTACCCTACCCTGCACACGCGGCCACAACTTGGCACTGACCCTCTGTTTGGCGATGGGCACTTTGCGAAACCACAGGCGGCTGCAGACCGTTTGTGCCCATTTTCGGCACTCTGTGTTGACTAACAGACGTTTCCCGCCTTTTCTGACATTGATCTTACCGCTGTATCTGAAGCTCCTTGACGTCTCCGCTGTCTATAAACTGATTCATGTTTGTGATTGTGCACTTAACAAAGTTTCAGTTTTTCTATAGGATGGTAAGCGTTGACACGATATTAAAATTACATTTTATGTGCTGCAAGTCATTATTACGAGTCAGTTTCTGCAACAAACTACACTCCTGGAAATGGAAAAAAGAACACATTGACACCGGTGTGGCAGACCCACCATACTTGCTCCGGACACTGCGAGAGGGCTGTACAAGCAATGATCACACGCACGGCACAGCGGACACACCAGGAACCGCGGTGTTGGCCGTCGAATGGCGCTAGCTGCGCAGCATTTGTGCACCGCTGCCGTCAGTGTCAGCCAGTTTGCCGTGGCATACGAAGCTCCATCGCAGTCTTTAACACTGGTAGCATGCCGCGACAGCGTGGACGTGAACCGTATGTGCAGTTGACGGACTTTGAGCGAGGGCGTATAGTGGGCATGCGGGAGGCCGGGTGGACGTACCGCCGAATTGCTCAACACGTGGGGCGTGAGGTCTCCACAGTACATCGATGTTGTCGCCAGTGGTCGGCGGAAGGTGCACGTGCCCGTCGACCTGGGACCGGATCGCAGCGACGCACGGATGCACGCCAAGACCGTAGGATCCTACGCAGTGCCGTAGGGGACCGCACCGCCACTTCCCAGCAAATTAGGGACACTGTTGCTCCTGGGGTATCGGCGAGGACCATTCGCAACCGTCTCCATGAAGCTGGGCTACGGTCCCGCACACCGTTAGGCCGTCTTCCGCTCACGCCCCAACATCGTGCAGCCCGCCTCCAGTGTTGTCGCGACAGGCGTGAATGGAGGGACGAATGGAGACGTGTCGTCTTCAGCGATGAGAGTTGCTTCTGCCTCGGTGCCAATGATGGTCGTATGCGTGTTTGGCGCCGTGCAGGTGAGCGCCACAATCAGGACTGCATACGACCGAGGCACACAGGGCCAACACCCGGCATCATGGTGTGGGGAGCGATCTCCTACACTGGCCGTACACCACTGGCGATCGTCGAGGGGACACTGAATAGTGCACGGTACATCCAAACCGTCATCGAACCCATCGTTCTACCATTCCTAGACCGGCAAGGGAACTTGCTGTTCCAACAGGACAATGCACGTCCGCATGTATCCCGTGCCACCCAACGTGCTCTAGAAGGTGTAAGTCAACTACCCTGGCCAGCAAGATCTCCGGATCTGTCCCCCATTGAGCATGTTTGGGACTGGATGAAGCGTCGTTTCACGCGGTCTGCACGTCCAGCACGAACGCTGGTCCAACTGAGGCGCCAGGTGGAAATGGCATAGCAAGCCGTTCCACAGGACTACATCCAGCATCTCTACGATCGTCTCCATGGGAGAATAGCAGTCTGCATTGCTGCGAAAGGTGGATATACACTGTACTAGTGCCGACATTGTGCATGCTCTGTTGCCTGTGTCTATGTGCCTGTGGTTCTGTCAGTGTGATCATGTGATGTATCTGACCATAGGAATGTGTCAATAAAGTTTCCCCTTCCTGGGACAATGAATTCACGGTGTTCTTATTTCAATTTCCAGGAGTGTATATAATCGTGCATAGTTTTAGTCTACAAACACTGGCAAGTACGCCTCACGGCAGAAGCGGAGTTACGCGGTGTGCGTGCCCCTGCCAGCTGCCAGCTATCGGATGTTGGTAGCGTCAGACAGTGACAGCGAAAGTGAAATCGTAGCACTGCAGAACGCGGCGTCCTTGATGGGGCTGCAGTCAGTGCCAGGATAAACTTCAGTGAGATTAATGTAGAAGAGAGAATAAGATTGAAGGCGTTTAGAGTTGCAGTCATTGCAATGTTTGTAGGAGTATCAGTGTGTAAAGGCAACGAGAACACATGAAACCATAATAAACAGAATGTTCCACAAGCTAAATGGGTAAACGAAGTGGTTCTGCACAAGCTCTTAAGGAAGGTGTGAATTATGCAAGTCAGTGAGACACTGCCAGTGTACAAAATGGACAAGCCAGAAATACGAGGTTGGCTCTCTGAGCACTATGGGACTTAACATCTGAGGTCATCAGTCCCCTAGACTTAGAACTACTTAAACGTAACTAAGCTAAGGACATCACACACATCCATGCAGAGGCAGGATAGAACCTGCGACCGTAGCGGTCGTTCGCTACCAGACGGTAGCGCCTAGAACCGCACGACCACTCGGGCCGGCACGAGGTTGGCCTTACCGTTAGTAATAAGGACTGTTATTCAGAATAATGCGAACTATTCTTGGTTTAACATATACAAAAAAAACACTGTAAAATACTTCCGCTGAAAATGCATGTACTCATGTGCGTTACGTGTTACGAAAATAACAACTCTATGTCAGATATTATTGCTGCCAAGCAAACGTTTAATGAGTCTCTCATATCAGCTGCACCTTAACTTCCCATTTCTTATCTTCATTGTTATTTTACAATTGGCTACTTCCCTTCTCACCGTTGATAATGGTTGACATTACAGCGACATCCTCGAACGAGACCAATTCCCCATTAGCCTAATGAGAAGCCGCTCCACGCCCCTTCCCTGCCCCATCCCACACACACACACACACACACACACACACACACACACACACACCCGTTGGCCTGTAACATCGTTCAGAGCGTCTGCGTCCCTCTCCTTATTCTCCTTCACTCACCTGTCTTTTCCAGTGGTTCAACCCGCCCGTGTACCCGTGACCGTTAGCACGCCGGTGCTGGGATTCGGGGAGACGCGCCAGTCCCGCATCGAACTCGCCCAGCGGATTAACGACGAGGGCCAACTTGCCGCCCGGCCTCGGTGTGTCTTGTAGGCTGCTTTCCACAGCCGACTAAGTGAGCAACGATTTGTTACACGCCTCCTGACTCAATTACACGATGCCCAACAATTTAGAAAACATTCCCACAGTTTTACATGGGATAACAGCCCGTCCCTGCCTTTGGCAGTGGGATGGGGGTTGGCAGGGGTGTGGAGCGAAGAGAGGGATGGCGACAGGAAGGGAAATAACACTGCCAAGTCCGATAATTAACCGAACCCGTGAAGATGCCGAACAAACGCCAATGGTTCTCTTATCTTTCCTCCTGTTTCTCTAGTTGTAAGTAGGCTGTTTAGGTTTTTATGTTGGTAACGCCACGTAGCGCTCTAAATGAAAATCACCGACTGTGCTGTGTGAAGGCTGTGGCTGGTTTGCATTGTTGTTTGCTACTGTAGTGTTGGGCAGCTGGATGTGAACAGCGCGTACAGCGCGTAGCGTTGCGCAGATGGAGGTCAGCCGCCAGCAGTGGTGGATGCGGGGAGAGAAATGGCGGAGTTTTGAGAGCGGATGATCTGGACAGAGACAGTAAATTTGTAAGACTGGATATCATGAACTGCTATATATATTATGACTTTTCAACACTATTAAGGTAAATACATAGTTTGTTCTCTATCGAAATCTTTCATTTGCTAACTATGCCTATCAGTAGTTAGTGCCTTCAGTAGTTTGAATCATTTATTTAGCTGGCAGTAGTGGCGCTCGCTGTATTGCAGTAGCTCGAGTAACGAAGATTTTTGTGAGGTAAGTGATTTGTGGAAGGTATAGGTTCATGATACTCAGGGCCATTGTTTTGTAGGGATTATTGAAAGTCAGATTGCGTTGCGCTAAAAATATTGGCTGTCAGTTTAGTGTTGATCAGAATAGGTAAAGAGCGAAATGTCTGAGTACGTTCAGTTCTGCTCAGCTGTTTGAAAATCAAATAATTTAAGAGCTTTATCAGCACAGTAATTCATTAATTTTTTCTAAGGGGACGTTGCACAGTTACTTCTATAATCTGAAAATGGTTCGAAAAGCGAATGACGAAGGGTTGGTTCAAATGGCTCTGAGCTACGGGACTTAACATCTGAGGTCATCAGTCCCCTAGAACTACGTAAACCTAACTAACCTAAGGAAATCACACACATCCATGCCCGAGGCAGGATTCGAACCTGCGACCGTAGCGGTCGCGCGGTTCCAGACTGAAGCGCCTAGAACGGCTGGGTCTGACGAAGGGTTCTAAGCACTTACTGTATCGTATGTTTTTCTCTTATTAGTAAATGGGGAAAACTCATCAGTCCCGACCCTCAGTGACCATAACAGCGAAACGAAGCTCAAAGTACTAATCCCCTCTTTCACATTTTGCTTCATGCAGGAGGATTGTAATACGTTTCCTCCTTTCAGCCGCCGTGTAAATGCCAAAAAGACAGGTACCGAAATAAGTCACTGCGGAACAGAAAATCAGCTCCATCGTCTAAAAGAGGAAACCCGACTTTCTGGAATACCTATTACACTTTACATACCGTATGCAAAACAATTTGTAACTAACGAGCTACAGCACAATGAGGCTTGAAAGAAACAAGTGATTTGAAAATGTGCAGGTCATTCATTGCTGTTTTCAAGAAGTAGTTGAACAAGCACACAAAACTAAATGCTTGTACCGCTAGAGGCCAGTCTGTTGTAGACTTTTTGAACGCATTTGGTACTCGCGTATCGAGACCTTTCTGGAGACCGCTAGTTGCTTGCATCTACATGGATTCCGCAAAGGTGACAGTGAGAAACCCAGCTCGCTCTGTTGTCAACGAGTCTCAGAAGGCAGTAGATATCTCCTCATGGATTGATGCCGTGATCCTTCACTTTCGAAAAGCGTTTGGCACAGTTCCGCTCTGCCGCCAAATGAACGAAATGCAAGCGTACGGAATATCAGACCAGGTGTGTGGTTAGTTTATTCTAGAGAATCGAACACCCTTTCACCATGTCACGACATGCTGTATAATTCATTGACATGTTGTATACTATTTCTTGATGTTCAGAGTGCATAACGTGAAGGCGGAGGTGTTAGGACAGTGTTAGTGCATTAGTTATCACTTTTGAAAATGCAGTAAATTGGAAAAACCGTTAATGTGGATATTGTACTAACTAGGCGATTTTTAAAGTAATAAATTATTGTATAAACGTTTATAATGCCGTATGATTCCGTTTGACAATACGTCAATTCTTAAAAAATTCGTCTTCGATTCTACATTAACCGCCAACTGTTAATTTTTGTTCCAGGTATTATATTAAGGCCTGGCTGTATCCCGAATGAATCTGCACTTGCGTTGGAGGGTATGGTATTTTCAAACCACCTTGGAGATGGGATTATACATAGTTATACGTTGTGGCTTATCACCATAATTATTTCTTGTAGATACACGTATTACATGTCTTTTTTTTCTTTTTTTGGGGGGGGGGGGGGGACCTCTAAGATATTTCGAAAATTATACTGTATCTGGTATGAATAGTCACTCAATTCCTAGTAAATGGATTGTAATATTAACAGACTTTGGTGTTGAGACGGAGATTACAGTTGTCAGCCGGCGGAGATATTGACTATTTTTGGTTCAAATGGCTCTGAGCACTATGGGACTCAACTGCTGAGGTCATTAGTCCCCTAGAACTTAGAACTAGTTAAACCTAACTAACCTAAGGACATCACAAACATCCATGCCCGAGGCAGGATCCGAACCTGCGACCGTAGCGGCCTTGCTGTTCCAGACTGCAGCGCCTTTAACCGCACGGCCACTTCGGCCGGCGGCTATTTTTCCTTTGGCATTGCAATGATATGCTCATTCTTTCCGTTCTATTAGCTTTCATTTCCTATCCTTTGATATGCCGTGCGATCTGAGAGCTGGTCCATGGGACTGCTGTTTCCTGCATTTGCCTAACAACCAAGGGAAGCCTCCTAAATTCCATGGTCGAAACGTGGGATTTGCAAATACAGTTACTTATTGAAAAATCACACGATTCCACCAGCCCGTGTTTTAAATTACTTTTATTTGCGCAACTAGTTTCATACACTGTCAATTTTTAAGTTCATCTATAGTAACCTACGTCGACACATCGTTGTCAGTTCGTTAAAGAAATCGTGTGCCACGGTCGTCAGCGGTCATCTTTTAAAATACGAGGTGAGATCTGTGACATGCAAAGTGCTTTCGAGAACGATAACATTACTGCGTTATTAAAACGCCACATTAACCAGA
This sequence comes from Schistocerca cancellata, assembly GCF_023864275.1. Classification (NCBI taxonomy): domain Eukaryota; kingdom Metazoa; phylum Arthropoda; class Insecta; order Orthoptera; family Acrididae; genus Schistocerca; species Schistocerca cancellata. The sequence continues at coordinate 15,650,478 of NC_064634.1, forward strand.
AGCAGCAGGGAAAGAAACCTTGCAATGTTTACTGCAATGTGTTGTCCGATTGCCGGCCGCTGTGGCCGAGCGGTTCTAGGCGCTTCAGTCCGGAGCCACGCGGCTGCTACGGTCGCAGGAATCGAATCCTGCCTCGGGAATGGATGTGTGTGATGTCCTTAGGTTAGTTAGGTTTACGTAGTTCTAAGTCTAGGGACTGATGACCTCAGATGTTAAGTCCCGTAATGCTCAAAGCCATTTGAACCATTTTTTTGTTGTCCGATTCTTCCCGGAAACTTCTGTCTCGAAAACTCAGTAGTAAATGTCTCCGTGATGCACGATGCCTCTTTTGTAACACCTGCCAGTGCAGTTTGTTGACCATCTCCGTAACGCTCTCGCTCCGGCTAAACGATCCCGCAGCGAAACGCGCCGCTCTTCATTGGAGCTTCTCTGTGTCTTCTATCAGTCCTGCCTGTTAGGGATCCCAGATAGATGAACAGTACGCAAGAATGGATCAAATAAGCACCTTATAAGCAACTTACTTCGTGAATGAGTTACATTTCCCCAAAAGTCTTCTTATGAATCTGAATCTGATTTTCCATTTGTTTTTATTTGGACACCCCACTTAAGGTCGCTCTGGATGGTTACTCGTAGGTCTTTTACAATAGTTACTGCTTCCAGCTGTTTGTCGTCAGTAGTGTAGCGGAACAGTAGTGGATTTCTTTTCCTATGCATGCGCAATACGCTACGTTTATTTACGTTCATTGTGAACTGACAGAGCCTGCAACATGCATCAATTCTCTGGAGGTTATTCTGCAAATGGTCACCTGAGCGCCGTTCTCTACACCGCTATGTATCTCATGGAGGAACAGGGCGTACTGAGTTTTGCATGATGTTGATTTTTCATGGAGGAGACTTTCACTTTCCAAAAACGTCCTAGTTCTTGAGCAGAAGACACGTTTCATAATTCTAAAACAGATTGACGTCAACTATATAGGTGTGTAACTGTAGGCATCTGTCCTACGGCCCTTCTTAAGAATGAGAATGACCTGCACTTTCTTCCAGTCGCTAGGTACCCTTCGTTGCTCAAGCGATCTGCTATAAATTACTACTAGAAAGGGAGCATGTTCTTTCGCTTAATCCTTCTAGAATCTTACAGGTATCTCATCTGGTCCTGACGCCTTTCCATTACTAAGCAGTTGTAGCTGTTCTTATATTCCGCGATCGTTTATCTCGGTACCTGCCATCTCGACGTTCGTTCGACGGTTGAAAGGAAGGACCGAGTTACGTTCTTTCGCGGTGAAACAATTCAGTGCTTCGGTCTTCTCTCTCATCTTCCTTTTCGGTCCCAGTATGATCACTGACGGAATGAACAGATGATTTTGACGCACTTAATGATTTTACGTACGATCCAAATCACGTAGGGTTTTAGTCAGATCGGTTGACAAAGTCTTACTTTCAAAGTCGTTGAACGCTTCTGTGATTGCTCTCCTTACCCTCATTTTCGCTTCGTTCAGCTTTTGTTTGTCAGCTAGGTTTTTACTTCTCTTTAACCTGAGATGTTCTCTTTGTTTACGTAGCAGTTTTCTAACTCTGCTATTAAACCATGGTGAGTCTTTCCCACCCGTTAATACCTTACTCGGAACAAACTTGTCTAGTGCACATTTCACTATGTCTTCGAATTTTTTCCATTTGTTCTCCACATCTTCGTCCTCATCACCGATTATTTGACGCTGACTGCTCGATACTCTGAAATTTGTGTCCTGTCACTCTTGCTACGCAAAAAAACCTTCCTACCTGTCTTAACATTCTTTATAAGACCCGGCGTCATAAATGCTATCACAGACTTTTGATCAGTGATACCTCCCTCTAAGTTAATTGATTGATAAGTTCAGATCTGTTTGTTGACAGGAGATCTAAGACGTTACCGTCGCTACTTGTGTCACTGGCCACTCCAACTAATACAATGTCACATACAATTTTCTTTCTTCGGCCTTAAAACTGGTTTACCGGAAACATCCACCGAACTTACGTGGATAGAATCACAGTTCAAACAACCTCAATAGCATTTACGACCAATACAGAGGTATCAGAATTAAGTGTGTGCCCCATGTAACAATTTCATAACTGGTGAAAGTACTTCTGGATTTACAGAAAATGGTAACTATTTTGGAGAATCTTAAGCTTAAACACACACAGCTTCTCAGACCACTGACCGAGAAAAACATTGGGTTGAGCTTATACTAAAAGCCGCCTGCAGGCGGTATCGTTTAGATTTACTCAGATAGAATTTAGAAACAATCAGTTGCATTAAATCATCTAGAAGTGACGTGTAAAACACTATAACAAGCTAAGAGCTTAATTTCAGAGGTCACAGGAAATTAAAAAGCCGACCAGCTACACAGACGGAATCAACTAAGGCCGGTGGGCAGCAACGGTAAATAAACAAATGGCAAGAAAATTATCAGACAGTCGGCTAGTTCGAAAAAATAGCAAATGACAATCAATGCGAACTGATGCAATCTGCTGGACACCTGTCTCAGAAAAATAGATACCTTTTTCTAAGGTGTATTACGAAATCGTCTGTTGATTCGTAAGATTGAGCGACGCAGACAGTGAGGTCCCTGATAAAGAATGATTTAAAAAATAGCTAATCTGTCCTGTACCATGCACATATAGGGAGAATTAAACACTAGTCTAATGAAGTATAAAACTAATGCACAAAATGAGTTTAAGGATCACTGAATGCGTTATATACACTCCTGGAAATGGAAAAAAGAACACATTGACACCGGTGTGTCAGACCCACCATACTTGCTCCGGACACTGCGAGAGGGCTGTACAAGCAATGATCACACGCACGGCACAGCGGACACACCAGGAACCGCGGTGTTGGCCGTCGAATGGCGCTAGCTGCGCAGCATTTGTGCACCGCCGCCGTCAGTGTCAGCCAGTTTGCCGTGGCATACGGAGCTCCATCGCAGTCTTTAACACTGGTAGCATGCCGCGACAGCGTGGACGTGAACCGTATGTGCAGTTGACGGACTTTGAGCGAGGGCGTATAGTGGACATGCGGGAGGCCGGGTGGACGTACCGCCGAATTGCTCAACACGTGGGGCGTGAGGTCTCCACAGTACATCGATGTTGTCGCCAGTGGTCGGCGGAAGGTGCACGTGCCCGTCGACCTGGGACCGGACCGCAGCGACGCACGGATGCACGCCAAGACCGTAGGATCCTACGCAGTGCCGTAGGGGACCGCACCGCCACTTCCCAGCAAATTAGGGACACTGTTGCTCCTGGGGTATCGGCGAGGACCATTCGCAACCGTCTCCATGAAGCTGGGCTACGGTCCCGCACACCGTTAGGCCGTCTTCCGCTCACGCCCCAACATCGTGCAGCCCGCCTCCAGTGGTGTCGCGACAGGCGTGAATGGAGGGACGAATGGAGACGTGTCGTCTTCAGCGATGAGAGTCGCTTCTGCCTTGGTGCCAATGATGGTCGTATGCGTGTTTGGCGCCGTGCAGGTGAGCGCCACAATCAGGACTGCATACGACCGAGGCACACAGGGCCAACACCCGGCATCATGGTGTGGGGAGCGATCTCCTACACTGGCCGTACACCACTGGTGATCGTCGAGGGGACACTGAATAGTGCACAGTATATCCAAACCGTCATCGAACCCATCGTTCTACCATTCCTAGACCGGCAAGGGAACTTGCTGTTCCAACAGGACAATGCACGTCCGCATGTATCCCGTGCCACCCAACGTGCTCTAGAAGGTGTAAGTCAACTACCCTGGCCAGCAAGATCTCCGGATCTGTCCCCCATTGAGCATGTTTAGGACTGGATGAAGCGTCGTCTCACGCGGTCTGCACGTCCAGCACGAACGCTGGTCCAACTGAGGCGCCAGGTGGAAATGGCATGGCAAGCCGTTCCACAGGACTACATCGAGCATCTCTACGATCGTCTCCATGGGAGAATAGCAGCCTGCATTGCTGCGAAAGGTGGATATACACTGTACTAGTGCCGACATTGTGCATGCTCTGTTGCCTGTGTCTATGTGCCTGTGGTTCTGTCAGTGTGATCATGTGATGTATCTGACCCCAGGAATGTGTCAATAAAGTTTCCCCTTCCTGGGACAATGAATTCACGGTGTTCTTATTTCAATTTCCAGGAGTGTAGTATTCTAACAAAATGCAGGAGGCCAATGAGTGAAGCCAGTGTAGCAAGCACTAAGCGATAAACAGTATTCTAATAAAACGCAAAATACATCAGTGAATTAAAGGCTGACGATCACTGAATAAACTCTGTTTTCGTAAAGTACGAAAGACTAGGTAGCTTACAGTCAATCTTAAGAGTAAGATCACTGAATATTACTTTAAGAAAACACAAGACACTTTAAAGAAGGCTGGCAAGCAGACATAAAGTTTCAGGGCACGTAATATGTAAAATGATGTGACAGAAAGGACGTATTGCACACGCAAGTCAATTAGGCGTCCGCTGTTTTCCGAGCGAAACACCAGAGAAGAACACAGGGCATATACAACCGATATTAGAGCACCAAAGGTGTCGCATGGATAGGAAACAGTAGCGTGTGTTGAAGTACATTTATTTATGTGTGTCTGGAATGTGGTCGGTGACTAGTTGTATGTGCGCAGTATCCCGCGTCGCTGCTGGTCTCAGGCGAAGGCGATTACTCCAGTCAAGTATAATATTGTGAGGATGGAGGAAGGAAGGAAGGAAGGAAGGAAGGAAGGAAGGAAGGAAGAAAGAAAGAAAGAAAGAAAGAAAATAAGGGTTTAAAATGTGGTTGACGAAGATGTCATTACAGACAGAACGGGAAATTGGATGACCAGAGGGTACAGTAGGATATCAGTCGGCCCTATCGATTGAACCATTTCGGCACTCGCTATGAACGATTTAGAGAAATCGCTGTCGAAATGGTTTGTTCTTGACTCTTACTAGTTTGCACCCCTCCAAAAATGCAATACACTTTCTTGCCATTTTCATACTTTCTTGTTATTCAAATAGACCAGAATTATTGCAATGTTTTAAAAAAAATAAAAATGGAATGTAAAGAAGCGCTTGCTGGGTGCTAGCTAAACTTCGCAGCCATAAATAATTAGTGGCAAATGTAGAGGGAGACCAGTAGTCGGCATGCCTGTTCGAACAGCCCTCCCATTATTCTGTTTGAACAGTAGAAAGTCGCTCATGTGCTTCAGTAGCCGTTTTATCTTATCTCTCTGGAAATAATTACGGAAACATTCATTTCAAACAGTAAGCAAAAGACAATCTGATCCGAGTCTCTCTTACTGACCCTCGTTGCACAAATGCACGGAAAAAATTATAAATTTGTTTATCATTTCACACCCACCGTAACACTGTGACATGCTTAATGTATTATGTTAAAAGACGTGAAAATTCCCACCCTTTCATTCCGGAAATAACTCTGTGTCGGTTGTCTGGGGAAGGAGACCAGACAGCGAGGTCATCGGTCTCATCAGATTAGGGAAGGATGGGGAAGGAAGTCGGCCGTGCCCTTTGAAAGGAACCATCCCGGCATTTGCCTGGAGCGATTTAGGGAAATCATGGAAAAGCTAAATCCGGATGGCCGGACGCGGGATTGAACCGTCGTCCTACCGAATGCGAGTCCAGTGTCTAACCAACTGTGTGTCGGTAGTGTGTCACAACTTGTGTGTGCAACGCTACATTGCCTCATTGAAGAGTGTGAAGAGGTCATCATCGCTATATCGGAGTGCTGAATACCACCTCTAGCATCAGAAAGTAGGTAATGGCATATCTGCTAAAACAGCAGTAATGTCTGCCTTTGTTCTGTACCCATCCCTCGCCCATTCACAGTTTTCTTTCTCACTAAACCTTCTTCATTTCCCAAAGGAGTCCTAGCTGAAGCTGTCTCTCTGAATTTCTCTCTTAGAATTCGATAGGTCATAAAGTTTCACCTTTGTACACCCATAAATCCCTAGTAAACGATCCAGTCACAGTAATCTGAACACTGCCTCCGCTCGATGTCAATCTGCAATAACCACTCACAGCTGCTGGTGGCAGCGCTAACTACGGATGGTATATAAAAAGTATCTAGGGACGCAGGAAACGTTCCAGTCGTTGTCGCAATGCTGAAACGGAGCGATTTATCTGACGTCCAAAAGGGCGTGATCGTTGGCTTTCCGGCCGAGGGTGGAAGCATTTCCAAAACGGCTACGTCTGTAAACTGTTCGCGTGCCACCGTGGTTGAAGTACACCGTGCAAGGCAAACTGGAGCTGTGCGGAACCGGCACAGAGGCAACCGTGGTGCACCACGGGCCATACGTGACACGCGTGGACGACAGCTGTGGACATGTGTGCGGGCAAACAGATGTGCAAGTGTTGATCAAACTGACCGCCCAGATGAATCAGGCTGCTGCCAGCAGTGCTTCCTCAACGACCGTTCAGCGAACGCTACCGAGTACGGGCCTCCGCAGAAGGCGCCTGGTTCGCGCACCCGTGCTGACTGGTGCTCATCAGCGACGACGGCTGGACTGTGCTCTCCAGTACCGGAACTGAACGTCCACTGAGTGCCGACAGGTGGCCTCTTCAGACGAACCGCGTTTTGTGCTGCATCTGACAGACGGCCGTTGGCGTGAAACGTCTGAAAGCGAGCACCCCGCAACAGTCGTCGGAACGTTACGGTCTGGGGAATGTTATCGTGACATTCTCTGCGCTGCTGTCGTCATTCTGGAACACACAGTTGGTTGCCAAGTATGCGTCTGTCCCTGGGGACCGTGTCCACGCCCTACATGCAGTTTTTCACTCCTCAGCAATATGAACTCTATCAGAAGAGCAATTCAGCGTGTCACACTGCTTTGCAGTTTGCTTACGTGGTTCAAAGAGCTGCAGAATAAGTTTACCGTACTCCACTGGCCCGGTTTCAAACTCAGTCGAGATTCTGTGGGACCACCTAGATCGGGCTGTTCGCGCCACGGATCCTCAACCGAGAATCCTGGAGCGGCTGGCCACAGCACTGGAATGGGCGCGGCTCCGCACGCCTGTCGCTACCTTCCAGGACCTCGCTGACTGACTGACTTCCTGCACGTCCCGCAGCGGATCGCGCCGCAACACGTGCTTGTTCGGGGTCAAATGGTTCAAATGGCTCTGAGCACTATGGGACTTAACTTCTGTGGTCATCAGTCCCCCAGAACTTAGAACTACTTAAACCTAACCAACCTAACGACATCACACACATCCATGCCCGAGGTAGGATTCGAACCTGCGACCGTAGCGGTCGCGCGGCTCCAGACTGAAGCGCCTAGAACCGCTCGCCCCACCGGCCGGCTGGTTGTTCGGGCTCTTGGACGGCGCTCACATTAATGCGACTGGACAGTGCATTACTGCTATTAGTTATTAGTTTGTAGTGTTAATCCACAAACCAGTGGATACACTCGAATACAGGGTGTTACAAAAAGATACGGCCAAACTTTCGGAAACATTCCTCCCACACAAGTAAAGAAAAGATGTTATGTGGACATGTGTCCGGAAACGCTTAATTTCCATGTTAGAGCTCATTACAGTTTCGTCCACCTACGCTCAGTGGAGCACGTTATCATGATTTGATACGGGATACTCTACCTGTGCTGCTAGAACATGTGCCTTTACAAGTACGACACAACATGTGGTTCATGCACGATGGAGCTCCTGCACATTTCAGTCGAAATGTTCGTACGCTTCTCAACAACAGATTCGGCGACCGATGGATTGGTAGAGGCGGACCAATTCCATCGCCTCCACGCTCTCCTGACCTCAACCCTCTTGACTTTCATTTATGGGGGCATTTGAAAGCTCTTGTCTGCGCAACCCCGGTACCAAATGTAAGGACTCTTCGTGCTCGTAATGTGGACGGCTGTGATACAATACGCCATTCTCCAGGGCTGCAGTAGCGCATCAGGGATTCCATGCGACGGAGGGTGGATGCATGTATCCTCGCTGACGGAGGAAATTTTGAAAATTTCCTGTAAGAAAGTGTTTGAAGTCACGCTGGTACGTTCTGTTGCTGTGTGTTTCCATTCCATGATTAATGTGATTTGAAGACAAGTAATAAAATGAGCTGTAACACGGAAAGTAAGCGTTTCCGGACACATGTCCACATAATATCTTTTCTTTATTTGTGTGTGAGGAATGTTTCCTGAAAGTTTGGCCGTATCTTTTTGTAACACCCTGTATAGTTTCAAATAATTGTTAATACTCTTACTACCATTTTATTATTATGTGTCATAGTAAAAGTATTAACATTCCCAAAATAACCGTGATACGAAAAAAAATTATCCTAAGGACAAACACTCACACCCATGCCCGAGAGAGGACTCGAACCTCCGCCGGGACCAGCCGCACAGTCCATGACTGCAGCGCCTGAGACCGCTCGGCTAATCCCGCGTGGCAAAATAACGTATTCCTGCGATTAATCCGCAATGCGCTGTAAAAGTGTGACTAGTTTCTTCATCACGGATTATTGTGTCCCGGTACTTCGATGGAGTGAAAAAATTACAATATGCACTTCTTTTTGTTGTGTGTAAATAGGACGTAATTACCTGTCTGTAACTGACAGACAAGTGCCGACAGTGCGTGTGTACGTGTAAAGCACTGAGGCACGGCATAAGGCCACAGTGAGAGCACGCTTAAGAAACACAGTACTGAGGTCATCAGGTTGACAGAGAAGCGAATCCACGGGCTCCGTGATTTCAGTGACGCATCGTTTAAGATTCACTTTCGAACAAAGCTTTAACTAGTGCTCCTCTATTCTCTTTGTTGCAGACATATTTGTTGCTAATACTGCACTGCAGCGTAACTGGAGCTTTAGAACTGTCTATTGTCTTGCATCAATGAGCTACTCCGTAAATTGTTGGTATTATTGCATTCAGAACACCGGAAAAAAATCTGGAAGTGGTTTCTGCCGCTCGACTCTTCGCTTGCGGTTCTCCGACTGATTTAGCTGCCAAGTGTAATGTGCGTCCGTGACAGAGAAAGTTCAGGTACTCACTCGTACAGTCTCTGCAAACGACACCTCTTCCCTCTGCAAGTCGTGCGGGGGCGGCGGCGTGTGTGACAGTCAGACGTTTCAACCGCAGAGGAGTTTCTCTGCCACAGGGCACGAACACCGTAAACTGCTCAGAGCTTTACGGGTACTCAAAACCGCGCCAGTATGTTATGTCCCTAACTAGTAAGCTGACTATTTGATTAAAATAACTGTTGTTTGAGATTTCGCCGAGCGGTTCTGGGCGCTTCAGTCGGGAACCGCGCTGGCGCTACGGTCGCGGGCTCGAATCCTGCCTCGGGCATGGATGTGTGTGATGTCCTTAGGTTAGTCAGGTTTAAGTAGTTCTAAGTTCAAGGGGACTGATGACCTCAGAAGTTGAGTCCCGTAGTGCTCAGAGCCATTTGAGCCATATTTCGCGGTCCTAGCTACAGAACCAGAAATTGGAAAGACTTGGAAACCGTACCCTCAGTATTGATGAACTTTCTGTTTGCACTTTTAAGAGTAATATTAGAGAAATGATACAAAAATCAGTCATACGAAAAGCACTGCAGAAAGCACATCGCGATATTCACATAAATACAATGACAGTAACTGATTTTCTTGTTGTTCATGAAATTGAAATGTTGCCTTGGTAATTTGATTTTTCACTCACATATGGCACTATAGAGGATTCTAAGCAGCAACTGGTGACTATGTAAACAGATTTTCTGGCGAATAGAGGCGAGGCATACTTTTAGCTTTGTTACATAGTACGTAAGTGCACATAATTTTGAATTAAGTCAATACTCTAATTATTGGTTCAGCTGGAGCGTCACACGTTTCCGTGAAAATGTAACGGTATTCTTTTCATTATTAAATAAGGATCCAGTGTATTTATTCATAATTCTTTACGTACGTAATTGTGCTACTAGAAATCATTTTCAAACCCTCTTCTTTTTCTTCTTCTTTCTTCTTCTTTCTTCTTCTTCCATATATTCCTATCGCCTTCCCGGGTCAGCTTTTTGGGTCTGTGCACGCCATTTCTTATGGTGTTACGCTTTCCGATAAGTTATGCTTCTTGACCGTAGGTCTGCGTTTATAGTGTCCAGCCATAGTAATTTAGATCTTTCACACTGTCTCTGGCTTTCGACAGAGAAAGGATGGACAGAGCAGGGTATTGGGTGGTGCCCGTGCGATGTTTCCCAACCAACGATCCCCATTCTTGCATCTTCTCACTGGTAATGTTCGAATACTTGACATAATTTTTTTCTAATATTCTCGAATGATCCAGTCTATTATTCCCCATCTCAGTTCTTGAAAAGCATTTGTTTAACAAATTGAGTATTTCGTCACTTTTTATGATGTGTAGAATATTAGTAGTCAAACAGTTATTATGTGCTATTGTAACATATTTTCAAGAAACTTTATGCATTCACAGACAATGTTCTTTGCCCAGAAAAAACACTCAGAATGATCTGCGATGTGAAATGGCGAATTTCGTGGAGTTAGTGGTTACAGTGTCTGCGAATTCTAGCTTCAATATTCTCTCTCTCTCCCTGTCTCTCTCTCTCTCTCTCTCTCTCTCTCTGGTAAATGGATAAAACTTGTTTAACTATTGTACAGAAATATGTGCGCTATTCTCAAAGTTTCCTTACATGTAGGCTTCCAGGAAAACAAACATTTAACTTAAAAACTCCATGTATTCAAAGATATATCGAAAGGTTTATTAGTGTCATACTGACTTCTTCCTGTACTTTAATTCCTCGCATAAATTTAAAGCCTTGGAACGTCATGTTTATTCTACTCGTTGTACTCGTAATTACTCTTTTATTATATTTTTAATTTTTCTGTGATCTTCCTTGATTTTTAAATTTCCTCATCAGCTGTTTGTGAATTATATGGTAGGTAACTAGTTCAGTGGACAACTAATTTTGGGTCACATAGTGCCAAGCAATCCCATGGAAAAATGAAATAAAGAAATAAAGAAATGAGATATACTGTTGTGTATGCTACGTTAAAGCTGAACTTCATGAAAAGGAGGACGAAGGGAATAGTCTTGGCGCTAAATTATAGGTCCTTTTCTAGACCACGAGCGGCAATTGACGCAGTGGAATCAGGCCCTTCAGAGACGGCCGGCTGTAGGGCTTGAGCAAAGGAAAATTTTTTTCCCCTTTGCACCTCATTGCATGTAAAATAAGCCTACGATTAAGCCATGTAGTGTTTTCAATGGCCCCTCAACAACAGGGAACGCATGTTTTAACCCTTTAGAGAAATGCGGACTGGCGTGATGTGATGTAAGGTTCACAAAATTCAGGAAGACAGTGAATTGTTTCTTCCATTACCAAATTACCTCACACAGTAAACAAAACACCCTGACTATAAAAATTACTAAACAGAAAGTAGCATACAGGATTTTATGACTTGCGATCCTACCAAGATGGAGTCACAAATACTCGTAATTTTGAAAACAGAAACAACAGACAGTTAATACATACAGCAATACTGAGGTGCTGTGAAACCGTGCCCACTAAAACATAGAGCGTTAGTTTGGGCTATAAATTATTTATGGTGTATTACCAAACAATCGCAACGCCCTTGCAATATAAATAGTGGGCGTTAACCATTTTATACATATCCGTTTTACTTAGCAACTCCTTAATCATTAGTTCACTGAATATTCGACTAGTCCTTCAGTGGGTTATCAAAACTTCTTCCTTCTCTTGCTAGTTATTGTAAGGTGCCCATAATTAGCCTGTCAGTTTTAATACAGCCAGTGTGCCGTAAACAGTGGCTGTGCAATGTATAAATGAAAATTGAAGCGTCCACGTGGTTTTAATTTCTTCGTCGTAAAAACGGAATTGTTTTTGAAGTTTGTAAGCGTTTTAGTGAATTATCACAAGTGAACAAAATTTCCGTTTCAGTTCTGTCAGTGTTAATATTTTGTCCTACGCACAGTCAGGAGCGCGATACATTCAGTCAACGTCCTGTCCGTTTTATATACAGACAAGAGACAACGTATCTTGGTAAACGATGTCTCCAACTCGCGCTTGTGCTGTGGCACTCGACTAGGGCGTAAGCCGCCTGAAACTCTGGCGGTGAAAACGTTTCCGCCGGCAGTATGTGGGCGGCAACGGGGGAAGCGTTGGTGAAATGCTGAAACTTTCCGCGGCGTTTTAAGGACTGAGCGCATGCAGCTCCACGTTGATCCGTCCGTCGGGGCCGCGCGGGGTAGCCGTGCGGTCTGTGGCGTCTTGTCACGGTTCGTGCGGCTTCCCTCGTCGGAGGCTCGAGACCTTCCCCCGGCATGGGTGTGTGTGTGTTGTCCTTAGCTTAAGTTAGTTTAATTAGTGTGTAAGCCTAGGGACCGATGACCTCGGCAGTTTGGTCTCATAGTCCTTACCACAAATTCCCAAATTTCGTCCGTCGGGGGGGTATCACAGAGAGGGAGTTCCCTTGTTATGTAGCTGCATCAGGCTTCACCCTTTTGCCTCCGTTCATTCCCTACCCCTGCTTAAGAACAGTACAAAGTGCTTGATCTTTACAACACCTTCAGGCACACATCAGTCTGAGAATTATTTTCACGCAACAGAACCATCGCGACAGTGTTAACCTAAACGTCACAAAAATGTAAATTAAAATGTTTACAGCGTGTAGCAGCAACCAGCCACAATTTGCTCTTGGTTTGTCTCATTGTAAAAGTTCCGTCACCACCGCGAATTTACACATTCGTCGTCAGACGACTTGCTTGCTGTTATCAGAATACATGGTATGCCTGAGAAATAAGTAATTCCCAAATCGCCATCAGGATGGCGATAAAGTATCCTCAATCGAGAAACAAAGACTTATTGTGACATTATCGTCAAACAGAGTGCTCGCGATGTAAGTGTAACACCGATGATAGGTCACCAGTCGGTCGAAAGACTTTTAATTCTATCCATAATGAGCTAGAGTAATTAGCCCACGCTATAAAACGCCATGAAGAAACTTCTATGATAAACAGTACAGTCAGAAAAGTGTGTTACAGTTATCAATATACGTCTTCGATATTTTTCGAACATGTGAATGCTCACCTTTGCGCTGTTAGTAAAATTCCAATAACTTTCTAATGTATTGTCTGTGGAGTACAGTGGTTGGAGAAAGGGAGGGAACAAACAGCAAACAGCTTATTATGAGACTAGAGTTGGGGGAGAATGTTGCGTCTTTGTACACATTACAGCCTTTGCCTCGAGCCAGTCCTATAACAGAAGTTTAATATATCGCACACCGGCAAAGTCAAAGAAAGGCAGTTTTTAATTTGTCACTGAAAAATACGTGTGAAGTTAGTTCTTCAGTGTGCACGAAAAATGTTATGGGATTTACTCCCAACAATAGTTACTTGAAATTTAAAGGAATCTTCTACCATTTCAGTATAAATTTTATTGAATTAATTCGACTTCTGGTGCAACTTGACTAAATAAGGGATCAAATAAATGATAATCAATTGAAACCCTCAGCTGCCGACAGATGTTGTTGACGTACCTTGATGGGGACAGCTGAAAATGTGTGCCCCGGGGGACTCGAACCCGGGATCTCCTGCTTACATGGCAGACGCTCTATCCATATGAGCCACCAAGGACACAGATGAATAGCGCGACTGCAGGGACTTATCCCTTGCACGCTTCCCGTGAGACCCACATTCCCAACTGTCCACATTCTACATACGTAATGTTCCTAATAGATACTTTGCCCATCCACTCGTTACTCACGCCCACTGAAGTTGACGATTCCCGTAAGAGTTCGGGCAACCTGCGCGCATTCGCACAGACGAAGGTCAGTGACCGGGTAGCCATTTAACTATATATGAAGATAGTAACTGTACTCGAAAGAACAGATACCATTGATGACCTTCTCTAGAACTCTTACGGGAATCGTCAACTTAAGTGGGTGCGAGTAACGAGTGGATGGGAAAAGTATCTATTAGGAACATTACGTATGTAGAATGTGGACAGTTTGGAATGTGGGTCTCACGGGAAGCGTGCAAGGGATAAGTCCCTGAAGTCGCGCTATTCATCTGTGTCCTTGGTGGCTCATATGGATAGAGCGTCTGCCATGTAATCAGGAGATCCCGGGTTCGAGTCCCGGTCGGGGCACACATTTTCAGCTGTCCCCGTCAAGGTATGTCAACAACACCTGTCGGCAGCTGTGGGTTTCAATTAATTATCATTTATTCTAGAGAAGCTGCACGGTCATCAATGGTATCTGTTCTTTCGAGAACAGTTACTATCTTCATAAATAAGGGATCGGTTGACGGGACATATTCTGAGACATTAAGGAATCAACAGTTTAGTTCTGAAGGGATGTGTGTGTGTGTGTGTGTGTGTGTGTGTGTGTGTGTGTGTGTGTGTGTGTCTGTGGCTGTGGCTGTGTCTGTGTCTGTGTGTGGAGGGAGGTGGCGGGGGGAGGGGGGGGGGGGGTTAGCAATGAAGAAGGTTGCAGGAGATGGAGTAGCATGGAGAGTTGCATCAAACCAGTCTTCGGATTGAAGACCTCAACAACAGAATTACTTTCTCAAGCACTACATTTTTGAGTTGTGTCTCTGTTCTTGTTGCGGTACGATATGTTCGTATTCCATCTTTAAATGTTAGTACCCACTTTTTATGGGGTGCAGTCTTTTTCTCAAATTACAAAAACTTACTCCAGGAAATTGAGTTTTTCCAAATGTAAAAACATTCGAAAGTAACAACATCGTCGTGTACCTAGGAACAAATATTCTGTTGAAATCTAAAAGTATTGCTACCAACAAAATCTTGTGAATACTGTATTTAAGAGTCTACCTGTTACATTATTACTGTACTACAAACCAGTAATGAGTAAGATAAATCAGTTGAAACAGAAGTAATATCAAAAATCAGTTACAAATTAAACACATTTAGGAATAGAAGCTATTGGAAACTCACACAAATTTCCCTTTCCGAGACAAGTAAAGATGTTAAGACTTTAAAGAAATTCAACTCATGTGCAAGTGTCACATGTTCTATGGTAAGAGACCTTCTACTGTTTCAAGGTGCAACATGGTGCACGACTGGCGATGTATGGCTTAACTGCCCATGTGTTATATAAATCTAAAAGTACATAGCATTTTACTCACCATAAGATTCAGTACCTGAAGGATTAACAATATATTCCAAATAGTTTTAATATACTGTTCTGCACGTCAATGTGTAGATGCGAAATATTTAGCCGGCCGAAGTGGCCGTGCGGTTAAAGGCGCTGCAGTCTGGAACCGCAAGACCGCTACGGTCGCAGGTTCGAATCCTGCCTCGGGCATGGATGTTTGTGATGTTCTTAGGTTAGTTAGGTTTGACTAGTTCTAAGTTCTAGGGGACTAATGACCTGAGCAGTTGAGTCCCATAGTGCTCAGAGCCATTTGAACCATTTGAGCCATGCGAAATATTTACAAATTCTGCACAAAACACATCCTTATACCCAACAACGAAACTAGAAAATATCTACTTGATTCTAAAACCAGATACCAGATTGAAGTACCGACCAAAAACATAGCGTGTACACTGTCTCCTATTCAAATATGTGTTCCATTCAATAGCAATTCCTCAAATTGAGGACGGTTACATAGTGTAGTCCCAATACAAAGGACAATAATCCTCTCCAAGTCATTCAGTTCTCTTTCATAGTAATACGAAATATTAAGTGTTAGAGAGAGAAAAGTCACCGGATGAAGGAGCCGTATTACTGAAATACGGTTAATTCTTGCTTTTTTTCTTTATTTATTTTTTTTTCTCTCCAAAGCGCGAGATCCAGCCCATTGATGGGCTCGAGTTTTTCCAGCCAAATCGCAGGCAGTCGGAAGTTCGGTGGATGGATCCACAGTTCGTAATATTTTGGAGGGATTTACCAGTCCCACAGCAAAATTTCAAGCAATGAAAACCTAGGTCGGAACTGGAAGCTAGGAGCTACATTTAATATATTTCTAGGGTAATATATCTCAGACCAAAATATTAAGGACTAACGCGCGCGGGTGTGTGTGTGTGTGTGTGTGTGTGTGTGTGTGTGTGTGTGTGTGTGTGTATGTATGTGTCTGTAGTTCGGAAATTCATCAACAATTTCAGTGTACCTGACTGTTAGCTATAGAGAGTAAGGACTTTTATCAGCAGCGCTAAGAAATAAATAGTTTCTAGAAGCTGAGCAGGGTTACTCAGACGTGGAGAAAAGTTGAAATCTAGCAACTGTGGAACAGTAAGCATATATTCTGACTGAATATCAATCTCAACAGGAAATGAGGCCATTAAGGAAATGGAATAGAAGCTGTTGTTAACATAACACTCTGAAAACTGTAAAGAATCCAGAACGTGCTGAGTAACCGTATAAGAATGTAAAGGGAGCCCCAGGCCTTCAATTTTTGTGAGAAGATACAGTATAAAAAGGGGAACTGGCAGTTTGGGAGAGAATGAAGAGACTGCAAAACAAAGTGAAAGGAACAATGAAGCGACACGAAGAGAGTCTGGAAAGAAACTTTGAGGATCTGAAGCAACAATGGTAGGGACTGTGTCACGGTAAATGTTGCTTTCCTCTTTTCAGACAGTCGTTTTATTTTATTTGCACTTTGCAGTTATCAGCTAAGATCTTCGTCGCTTGCTTTCATTGTTGGTGCAGGAGCCGAGTTTGGACAGTTCTTCTCGGTAAGCAGCAGCTCCGGTTCCACGCGCTTATTCCCGTAGTGACGCGTAAAGCGCCTCGGAGCTGGCAGGTGAAATCTACGGAGGCAGGCTGTGTGTCGCGCACTGTTCTATCCGCTGCATCTTGATGTCTCGTGCAACGTCCTCTGTGCCCAATTAAGGAGACCAGCTCTAGATTATAGAACGTGGGAACACGAGTTGCTCATTATGCTGTGCAGACCGTAATTCATCTCTCGCGGTTGGCGTTCTTCCAAACTTGAGCGTTTAACAGATGAATAGGGGTGCTAGGTACACACATACATACTCCCTCCCTCCCCCCCCCCTCTCTCTCTCTCTCTCTCTCTCTCTCTCTCTCTCTCTCTCTCTCTCTCTCTCTCTCTCTGATGTTGCTTGCAGTTGTTCTGACGACGGGCAGTGGAGCAATAGTGGCCGATTCCGGTTAATGATATAAAACATTTTGTGTGTTTGCGCCAAAGAAAACGCTAAATATTCAGTTGTCCTAAGCGATATGTTTCTCAGTATGTGTGTGTGCAGCTACAATGTGCTCAAATTAGCTAGTGACTATACTTCTTTAAATTAGACTTCACGGCTGCCATAGCTATAAGTACACTGGCTGACGAAAAAAGTGAAGAACCGTGGACTCATGATCAGACGTTACTGCGCACACACCTACGTACCATGGGCGTGCACGTAAATGATGACAGACGCAACTCTATTTGACAGGTAAGAAGCTAGAGCGCATGAGTGCAGGTTGTGCTTAGCGGTTGTTACCGGACCTGTTAGGGCGTATAAGGGGCGTGAACAGCGTCACGTGGTCAGTGATAGCCACGAAGGACACGGAGCTGTCGCTTACAGTGTTACCAGTACCTGACGACGGTGTTCAAAAGCCGCCTCATTGTTGGTCTCCATTTTCTGGCTGGTCGAGTCCTGCAACATCCAGACTTGTGGGCGTTCGAACGTGACACAGGCCCCATGTTGGAATGCATGGGACCGTGCGGGCAGACGTGCCCCTCGTCAAGATTCCGCTCGACACGTCGGTTCACCACGAGGCAGCGTCGTCGTACCGCACTACCCCTCCACCTCAGCACCTGGCTGGCTGGCGTCCGAGAACAAGTAGTGGACTCCCTGCACCGTACTGTTTCTTCGTTCCCCACTACTTGTTGCACACTAGCAGCATCCGGACTGGAGAATAACCGTCCCATGCGTGACCTGCCGTTCCACCACAACACAAACTGCTGCTTATGGAATGGTGCCGCCTCCGGGAAACATGCACTTCTGGTGAATGACGTCGAATTTTGTTCAGCGATGCATAGCACTTCTGCTCGACCACGAGTGACCGTCGTCGGCGAGTATAGCGACCAGTGCGGAGAAGCCATCGATTTGACCTCAGGTCACCTCTGGTAGCGGTTGACAGGACTCTGATGTCACAACGGCACGTCACATACATTCTACGTCCTCACGTGGCACCTCTCATGCATGATTGTGGCACCATTTTTCAGCAGGGCAATGCTCGCTCACACAGCACTTGTCTCTATAAACTGGCTGCTTTATGTTGAGGTACGCCCATGGCCAGTAAGATCGTCAGACCTGTCCTCGACAGAATGTGTGTCTGCGTCCATCTAGAAGGTCAGCTTCGTCCAGGGTATCAAGGACCAGTTACAACAGTCTGGGCCAGCTTGCCGCAGGAGAGGCTACAGTGGCTGTGCGACATCCTTTCCATCTGCGTCAGGCCGCAGGGGCGCTACGTCATACCGATAAATAGGCTCTTATTTCCAAGTCCTGTGTAAATTTGATTCTATTTTGTAATCACTGGAAGGACATCACATACGCTCTCAGCCCATGAAGTTTCATTTCTTAAATGTTCCCCTTCTTAATACTGAACTTTTTTTTGTCAAGGAGTGTATTTAATATTATTTAACGGGCTCCGGAAAGCCTTATCTTTCCAATGTTACAATAGGGCTTATAAATTACACGTTTCCTCACAAAGTATTTGACCTAGGAAGCTGAAATATTTACAGATTATTTATTTCAGTATTGACTACAACTTAACACAGGAATTGTTAAAAATTTGAATTCAGTTGTTACAGTAATTTTTTCTATTGTAATGACAATTCACTACTTTTTGTGCCTTTTTTTAAATACAAATTCTACAATATACAGGTTTCTGGAAAAGGCTGTGTTAAGGTATGCAGAAGGGGCTGTGTAACATTTCCTGAAAATTTGAAGCAAATTTGTTTGACAGATCCTGATAAAACATGTAATTTATATGAAAAAATAAAACTTCTTGGAATCCAAAGACAAAGTGTAAATTACCTTTTTAGTGCATTCCAGGTTCATAGGATGGATTATATTCATCTTCAGCAAACTCTTCCTCCAGCTTCATCTTTGTCCTCCTCGTGTTTACTCTGGCTTGTATTTCCTGGCTATTTACAGCCCTGTCAGCAGCCCGAAGACGTTTCTTGTCTGAACCAAGCATCGTTCGTACCCCGTTGAAACCTGTCTTCATTCCCATATTTCGAAATACTGGCACCTTACAACATTGCCATCATTGAAAATAGCAACAGCATCATACACTCCAAAGGGAAGTGTTTCTGTTTCAAGAAACACAGTCTTGGGGATTCGTGACCATATTACACTATTTATACTTTAATTAGGGTTTTGAGTTTCCCATGAATACACTTTTTCAACAGTTCAGGTGCTGCTAAGTCTCTGAAAATAGGTTTTATCTCCTCCATTACCTCATCAGGCAGACTGTGTTCATGAGCGTACACTTCACCAGTTAGCAAATCCTTGTTGTACTTCACCAACTGTTTTCTCCTTTGGGACACAAGTAATCATCGGGATTTTCATCGGTTGAAAATGTATGAAGAAAAATAACCCAAATAGCCTTTTTCATTTCATACACACTGTGTGTGTTTTGCCTAATAGCCATTCCATAATAGTTTTGTATTTTGTCAATTATACTGTCAGTTAACCTCCCCTTCCCACCCAACACTTTACCATAGCTGAGTTTTTGTTTTTTATACGAAGCTTTCAGGCACCAAAGTCTTCATCCCATTCGTTTCTGTACGTGTCCAATACACTCATATTTCTGCACTCCAACATCATCACTTTACGGCTTCAGTTCTTGAATATGTTTCAAACTTTTAGAATCATCGTCAACAAGATAATTCACATATCGCACTTTATCACACGCAACAGAACGTTGAAATATGCTAGCAACACCAGCCACTTCCATTCCTCCACTACTGCCACTGCAGTTAGTTGTGCAATTATGTTAAAGTGTACTTTTTCGTGGACACCTACTATAGTTAGATATTACTGCTACATCTAAGACTTTCCCTGTGTACATACTGGTGGCAGATACTACACCATCAAGAAAAATGTCCCTGTTCATGTCAGATACCATCGAATTCTGCAGTCAAGTCTCTGTAACCACTGTTTTCTATTATTGCCTCTTCCACAGCATTCTTCATAGATTCTATACAGACATTTACTACTTGAGGCCCTATTATAATCCGTAAACTTGGTTGGGGGATCTGGAAGATTCATCATGCCACAGAAAACTGCACCTGCAGTAGCACCCTTACGAATTGTACTCAAGGCGTAAATAAATCTAATTTTGTGTTGATAGATTTTTCTACCATTTTCTTCTTTTGGAGTTGCTGCAACATTGTTCCAAAAGGTGGTCACGTATGAACACTTACCACACATCAGTTCCATTTCACCGGCAAGTCCGACGTGATTTTTGTAGTGTTTCCAGACCGACTCACTACACTGAATACATCTTATACAATTTGCAAAAACTCCGTTGAGAAGTGACAGGACTAATAATTAAAAAGCCTGAAGAAAGAATAAATATTAAAACAATAATAATAAAACGATTTATATTTTTTCTCCTGACGTATAATCCTCTCTATAATAAATCACCAAAGAAGAAATATACATAACAAAAGACATAAAAATAAGAGATATTCAATCCAAATACGAGTATTTTATTCACATCTGAATCGCCCATAAAACATCCATACTTTTCACTAACCAAACTTCCTCTGCAAAGTACTTTCTTTCTTACTTTCATTGCAATGGGCAGGTATACCAGCAAGGTGAGGTTCACACGCTTGGTTATTGTTCTCGGTAATAACACCGACATTTTTCCTTTTCTTAAAAACCTTCAGAGGATTTCTACTCACTTTATTTATACCCATGATTATCCTTCAATAAAACAGAGATTTCAATCAACAGAATTCACTACGAATATTTTCAGGATTGCAAAAGAGTAAATGAACGTGAAACACACGACAATCGAGCGAGTGATATATATCGAACTATCACAGATTAGCCACAACACTTATTTGTAACACTTATTTTCTCGCACATCACTAAAATTTACATGACGAACAAGTAGATTCATGAGTACAAAATGTGACAACAGTTTAACAGCGCCACAGTAGATAACGCCCATTCAGAACGTATTTCAAAAATATTTTGAAAATAGTTGTAGTCTTCTGAACGGAATAAATTATATATCAATTGAAAGGAGAAAGTCTGTAGATTTTTAAAATGCAAAAAAGTAAAAATTGAACTTTTCATGATTTGGAGTCTTTCCGGAGCCCCTTACTGGGAAGTCATCGAGTCGGTTGTCCACTATACTAGTTATCGTAGAATGAAAATAATCTGCGACCCCAGTCGGAACACATTTAACCATGACTGAGCGCCTACTAAGGATTAGGTATGCACTACGCAGAGCTGATGTGGCTTGTGTGTTGCAGAGCTATCAGTTGAATTTCTCGAATTCACGACAGTAAGAGGGTACGTGACTGTTATCATTTTCCGTCCACGGTAAGCTGCTTACTGTAAAGAATATTAATAATGAGACATTGTTTCTCTGTTATGTACTTTTTCTCTGTTGTCATTGTGTATTTCGTTAATCTCCAGCACACAGCACAAGGTTCCTGAAATATTTACGTGATGAAATGTTGCGAACTAAAGAGGGGGAAAGGGGAAAAAAAGAGCGTAAAGAAAGTAATCGGAAATTTTTTGTTCTTCGCGTAAAAACTATTAAAGTTTTATATAGTTCGAATTAACAAATGTAAATATTTATGAATATTGTCGACAGCGGTCAAAGTTTGTTGCAATAAATTTTAATTTGTTAAACAAGAAAAGCTATGAGTTACGTAAGTTCCATGAGTTGCCGATTAAATATTTACTCGCGCTGGGTTAGAAAATGGTTTTTGTCTTTAACGTCGTATCTGTAGTTACCCAAAATGTAAAACTGCTGCCCAAGAACTTTAATTACTTCAATAAAAAGCACGTTCCCAACTGCCTTATCCTTTATGAAACCTCACCCCGGAGATGCAGCATCACAGAAGCGTCAGGATTAACACGTTATTCGTGTTAAGGGAAATATAGCGAAAGAAGTAATTCATCATCTTTACTATCTCTGGTGACGCCGGTGGCTGGTTTTCTTCAGATAAGCGTTGAACTACTTTCCAGCTACAGCCCCTCTGGATACCTGTCACATGTGCTGAACAGGTATCTTTACATAAAATTCGCTATATCCCCTATCCTAACTTGTTGATGCGTAGGTGTTATATGTAACCTTTGATCTGTCGTTGCTATACGTGTAACGAAGTACTACATGCTTTCCCCAGCTTATGTGAAAGATTCAGTACCTTAATGTTACATGGCATTCATTTAAATGTTTCTTTATGACATACGCATACAGTAGTTCTCACGGAATTTCGTTCTGAATGCTACATGAATGATGGTTTCGTAATTCAAAGTAAATACATCTAATGATGAGAATATGATGCGTTGTACCGTAATTGTACGGTAACTACGATACCAGATATATTCTGCTCTGACACATGGTTGTCGTTGTGGGTTGCTCAGCCACATCTTAGCTCAGATTTTACTAGTTTGAGAGCACATAGTGGAAATATACCCTGTATGATTTTTGTAGCTGCATATAAAATCGAAGGTAAATAAAAGTTACACTGTTCTCAACGTGAAAGTTACGCAGCGGAATATTTGAAATTTGACTATTAAAGCGTACTTTGTCGTAAGCTCATTGGACACCAGACTCGCATACGTAAAACTGTTAGGTCCAAAAGAAATCAACGTTACTACTGTCTGACCGATGTAAAGTAATCAAAGGAATTCACCTGACTGTACTGAACTCCCTAAACATGAAGGAAGATATCTGACACGCGATGATGAAACAAGTTACAGAGTCCCACAGAATATAATACATTTTTTCATGGTCTCAGAGCTCTACAGAAACGAAACGTGACTACTCAGACCCTTCCCTTGTCTCTTTTAATATGCTCTCGCTACTCGACTCACTTGAAATCACTGTAACCGAAACAGTTGTACCGGTGACCGCCAATTGAAATAAATAGTAGCGTCGTGCTCTCGTGTTCGTACTGGGACGTGCAAAAAACAGTTCAGTTCAGCCCTTCAGATACACGGGCCACATTTTCTGGAAATAAAGTCAGTTTCTGACTTAACAAAAATAAAAGAGACAAGGGATGTAACCATTTAAGATGTTCATAAGGGATACATTTTTTGGGTTAAGTAATAAACGGGAGTGTCAAGGGGAACTGATGTAGGGAACACAGACAAATTTCACATAAAATATTCAGTAGTTCAGTCACAACTTCTCAATAAAGTGATTTCACAAAACGGTTAACGTGACCAAATGAGAATGGTACAAAAACACGTTAGCTCAAAATATGAACGCTACCACAACAAGTAGAGGACCAAGAGGTCTCGTTCACCCACAGGTTGACAAAAACCGCAAATGACACTCAGCACACGATATATTATTCTTGAACAAACGTACACTTGCTTAGAAAGAGCATCCATTCTAGAGAGGAATAAATTCCTACAAGTATCAAATACACAAGTCGACTAGACAAAGACTGAGCGAAACGCTACCTACAAATCGTGGGACACAAAATCCAATTTCACGAGCTCACGTCTTTTTCAAAAATACAGTAGTTGACAGAAAATGTGAAGCACCCAGATAGGGAGGGAGAAACGAAGTGAAACTTGACAGGTTAAGATGGCATCTGATGTTATTTCAGCGATTAAAATATAGAGTTTGCAGTATGAACCAACTTATAAGTACGCCGTTCCGCCCTCTCTGGCCTGGATGCGTGCACTGATTGGGGTTTCGTAAAGCAGTTCTATGCTGTGTCAGTCTGGCCCACGACTGTCGCAACTGCGTCTCCGTGACCTGGATGCCGGCACTGGGACGGAGCTGACGTCCGGACTGGTTCCACTCGTCTTCTGCCGGGGTCTCGCTGGCAGTGGGAGCTCCCCAACTCCACGCAGACAGTTAATAGACGCTTGCCGTGTGTGGACGAGCGTTGTCTTACTGAAAAATTGCACCATGATACCGTCGCGAGAGACGTAACACACGAGGAAGCAGGATGTCCGTGACGTACAACTGCCCCTTCCCAGTTCCCACAGTCACTGCTAGCCGTGACCTGAGGTCATGCCAGATGGCTCGTAACACTGCGACGCCTGGAGTTACATCGTTGTACCTCTCCAAAACATTCCCAGCTCGCTTCCGCTCCGGAGTAGTGCAGAGCCGGGATTATCGCTGGACGCACTGCTGCCACGCCATTCATCCCCGGTCGTGGCGCCACTCCGGAGGCAGCCGCTCGTGCTGTGGTGCTGGTGGCGGCCCACACGCGGGACGGAGCGAGATGACGCGGAATGTCGTACGGCGTCCATTAATGGTCTCGCGTGGCTGCTGCAGACGTGGAGGGGTTACGACGTATTTGCTGCGCAATACGGCGATCCTCCTCTGCGGTGGTCAGGCGTGGGCGACGAATATGCCTGCCGTTGCACGGGGTCTCGGGCTCGATTCCCGGCCGGGTCGGGGGTTCTCTCCGGCCGCAGGCTGGGTGTTTGTGTTGTACTTACCGTCTTATCATCCATCATTCGCGAAGTGCCGAGACTGGAAACGGAAAGATTTGGAACTGTTACGGGTGCTGATGACCAAGATGTTGGGCGCCCCACAAACCAACATCCTGCCCTTGCGTCCCAAGCAGTCCATCATCGGACCAGCCTGCCATTCGACTGCCCAAAAAAATGTGGATATTGCAAACATTCGACCAGCCGGCCAAATGGAGACACACAATGAGACGCCTTTCAGGATCTGAGAGGTGAGAGGTGTCTGATATGTGTATGAGGCATCTCCGTGTTCTTCACAATAACGATTCCACATCTGACCCTACCTCGCCTGGTAACAACTTTAAATAAGAACAGTAGTAGTAAAATCTGGTAGCCCTTCTACCTGTCACAGGAAATTGCAACTCTGATTATTTACATACCCGGCGATACGAGTTGGAAGTTACATTGACAGTTGGAGTTGCCGTCTGGGTGCGTCACTTTTTTTTTTTTTTTTCAGGCAGTGTACATTACACATGCCAACGGCCTTGCCGCAGTGGAAACACCGGTTCTCGTCAAAGCACCGAAATTAAGCGCTGCTCTGCTATGCCGAGCGTTGTTGGCAAGCGGGGTGCACTCGGATCCTGTGAAGACAATTGAGGAGCTACTCGACTGGGAAGCAGCGGCTGCGGTCACGAAGGCTGACAGCTGCCGGCAGAGCGGCGTGCAGACCACGTGACCCTCCCTGCCCGCATCTCTTAATGCCAGTGGACTGAGGACGATACAACGGTTGGTCAGTACCGTTGGGTCTTCAAGACCTGTTCGGACGGAGTTTAGTATAGTTTCGTGTACATCATACAGATTTTCGTTATTTTTTGTTGTTTGCTATTAACGCTTGGTCTTATTGCCACAGTATGTGCTTATCTGTTATGAGGATTTGGAAAGGATCGAATAAAACAGAGAGATTTTTTTGAATGTACACTCCTGGAAATGGAAAAAAGAACACATTGACACCGGTGTGTCAGACCCACCATACTTGCTCCGGACACTGCGAGAGGGCTGTAAAAGCAATGATCAAACGCACGGCACAGCGGACACACCAGGAACCGCGGTGTTGGCCGTCGAATGGCGCTAGCTGCGCAGCATTTGTGCACCGCCGCCGTCAGTGTCAGCCAGTTTGCCGTGGCATACGGAGCTCCATTTGCAGTCTTTAACACTGGTAGCATGCCGCGACAGCGTGGACGTGAACCGTATGTGCAGTTGACGGACTTTGAGCGAGGGCGTATAGTGGGCATGCGGGAGGCCGGGTGGACGTACCACCGAATTGCTCAACACGTGGGGCGTGAGGTGTCCACAGTACATCGATGTTGTCGCCAGTGGTCGGCGGAAGGTGCACGTGCCCGTCGACCTGGGACCGGACCGCAGCGACGCACGGATGCACGCCAAGACCGTAGGATCCTACGCAGTGCCGTAGGGGACCGCACCGCCACTTCCCAGCAAATTAGGGACACTGTTGCTCCTGGGGTATCGGCGATGACCATTCGCAACCGTCTCCATGAAGCTGGGCTAAGGTCCCGCACACCGTTAGGCCGTCTTCCGCTCACGCCCCAACATCGTGCAGCCCGCCTCCAGTGGTGTCTCGACAGGCATGAATGGAGGGACGAATGGAGACGTGTCGTCTTCAGCGATGAGAGTCGCTTCTGGCTTGGTGCCAATGATGGTCGTATGCGTGTTTGGCGCCGTGCAGGTGAGCGCCACAATCAGGACTGCATACGACCGAGGCACACAGGGCCAACACCCGGCATCATGGTGTGGGGAGCCATCTCCTACACTGGCCGTACACCACTGGTGATCGTCGAGGGGACACTGAATAGTGCACGGTACGTCCAAACCGTCATCGAACCCATCGTTCTACCATTCCTAGACCGGCAAGGGAACTTGCTGTTCCAACAGGACAATGCACGTCCGCATGTATCCCGTGCCACACAAAGTGCTCTAGAAGGTGTAAGTCAACTACCCTGGCCAGCAAGATCTCCGGATCTGTCCCCCATTGAGCATGTTTGGGACTGGATGAAGCGTCGTCTCACGCGGTCTGCACGTCCAGCACGAACGCTGGTCCAACTGAGGCGCCAGGTGGAAATGGCATGGCAAGCCGTTCCACAGGACTACATCCAGCATCTCTACGATCGTCTCCATGGGAGAATAAGCCTGCATTGCTGCGAAAGGTGGATATACACTGTACTAGTGCCGACATTGTGCATGCTCTGTTGCCTGTGTCTATGTGCCTGTGGTTCTGTGAGTGTGATCATGTGATGTATCTGACCCCAGGAATGTGTCAATAAAGTTTCCCCTTCCTGGGACAATGAATTCACGGTGTTCTTATTTCAATTTCCAGGAGTGTAGATTGTTCAGAATAGGCATTCGCGTTATTGGTTTCGAAATCGATTGCAATTACAAGTGTTACAAGTTCACAGTGTATTTCGTTTCCACTACTTCTTTCAACCGAGCGGGGTGACGCAGTGGTTAGAACACTGGATTCGCATTCGGGAGGACGACGGTTCAAGCCCCCGTCTGGCCATCCTGATTTAGGTTTTCCGTGATTTCCGTAAATCGCTTCAGGCATATGCCGGGACGGTTCCGTTGAAAGAGCAAGGCCGACTTCTTTCCCCACCCTTCCCTAATCCTGTGGGACCAATGACCTGGCTGTTCGGTCCTCTCCCACAAACCAACCAACCAACTTGTGTCAGAGGTTTAAACCTGCACCATCAGATTGGTTGGCGTAAATTAACATGCATTGTTTGTACGTCTTTAGGGTAGCCCGTGGCATTGTCATAATGCCGTGAACACATCACAAACTCCGATGTGACAAAATTTATGGGACACCTCCTAGTATACTGTCGGATCTCCTTTTGCCCGGCTTAGTGCGACAGCTCGGCATGGCGTGCACTCACCGAGTCGTTGCAAGTCCCCTGCAGAAACATTGAGCCGTGCCGCCTCTACCGCCGTCCATAATCGCGAAAGTATTGGGAAGCGTTCTCCGAGTTGATCTCACCATGAGGCGGTATGCACACTGTGCATCATGCTATCCCGGAATTTTACAAAGAATCTCCTGTCATGACTCCTATGTGCAATACCTCACTTTTAATCACTTGCCACTGTTGAAGAAGAACGCCAGCTGAGGACTCACGCCGCACGCATAAGAACCAGTTCAATAAAAATAATAATCGTCCAAAAGAATGACTGAGTTGTGAAAACTGGTGGGTAATTTTAATTGAAAGCCAGAAATACTGAGCAGAATGAAACAAATTTTTATTACTACTAGGATTTTACATTAACATCTCAAAATGCGTGATGAGGTGATTCCTCCTGATTAATTATGGTACAATGTACATAAATAAAAATTACATCTAACACAAAAGTACTGTTTTTCATCGGTTTTTAATAGGGATTAGCACCTCTCCTATGACTGACAGAGCGCACGAGACTCTAGTTCATTTACCTATCAACATGAGGGTTATTGACATACGGAAGGAAACTACTCTGTGAGCACGCACGCCACTGCATATGCGGCACACAACTGGCCCTTCTGTACCCATCTCAGCAGGCGCGATTTGAATACGGCCGGAGCTGCGGATATTTACTCTGTGATGGGGTCTGCAACGTCGTAACCAGCTGCGACTGCCCGCCCCACACCATCGCCTAGTGCAAAACTAACGCCCGGGCTGCCGGACCAAACACAAAAAATACAAAACTTCACTGTTACTCCATCGCACGGAGGGGAGCAAAAGCGACTGCTTCTCTTCGAAGCCAAAACGCCAGTGTCTAATTTCTGTAGCTATCAGATGGACTTGGCGCTCTGAGGCAGGGCCCATCCAATAGTGACAGTTTCTCCTCACGAACTACCCAATCACCGTCACTCCCTTTCGCTGTCTGGACGCCCAACGGCTGTCCAATCAGCGTTGCTTTCCGGAGCCGCCCGTTGTCCCAAGGTGACTGACCCGGGCGCCACACCGCCGCCGTTTTCAGAATTCGCGAATGTGAATGGCTTGGACGTGCGCGCGCGGCCTCGTCAGAGGAACTGCGCTGCACACGGCTGTGTCAGAGGTGGCCTTTGTCCTGCCTGATTCGTGTGTGGACTGCAGTTTTTACATTGGTACCACTATACTCTCTGTGAAGAATGGAATACGGGGAATGATTAAGTCAGTTTTATTCGCGGCAGTAGTTTGATAATGGAGCGTTCTTGGTTCGTCAGACATGTAGATCAAGAATATTTTCACTTTTCACTTTTTCTTACGATTTATCGACCGCTGTGAGGGAAATAGATCTAAGAATTAGATTTTGGAACTTTGTGTAAGGAAATATTATGCATGTGAAGATCAATTTTTGTAATTCTTGGATTCAAGTCACTTGATTTCAGCTTAACTATTATGGAAGTTTCGTTACATGTTATTAAGTCAAATGATATGAGATTGCTGTTGAGTTCATTTTACACAGAGTCATTGACACATCCCAGAAGTCAATTAATTTTCAATTTATTTAAAACCGTTATCAAAAATTTTGAACCATAATGATATCAGTGTTTTTAGAGAACGAATTTCACCTTTTCGAGTCTCGGTAGTTACATTTTGCACCTCTTATGTAATGAAGCGCTGTAGCTACGAGAGCGATCTCCACGGCGTTATCCAATGCGGCGCAGGGAATCCAAATAGTGTGGAAAACAGATTATTTCTATAATTAAAAACTTTAGTTTCGAAGTAATCAGTTTTTATCGCAGTTCACAGTCAAATTTTGTGATAACAATAAGTTTCAGATAGGACATGATTTTCTTAGAATTCTCGCAGTTAGATTTCTCCATGCATTCTCGTAGTTGAATTTGTAAGTAGGCTGTTTATGTTTTCTTATTGGCAACATTACGTAGCGCTCTGTATGAAAATCACTGGCTGTACTGTGTGCAGACTGTGGCTAGTTTGCATTGTTGTCTGCCATTGTAGTGTTGGGCAGCGGCAGCTGGATGTGAACAGCGCGTAGCGTTGCACAGTTGGAGGTGAGCCGCCAGCAGTGGTGGATGTGGGGAGAGAGATGGCGGAGTTTTGTAATTTGTCATGAACTGCTATATATATATATATATATATATATATATTATGACTATTAAGGTAAATACATCGTTTGTTCTCTTTTAATATCTTTTATTTGCTAACTATCCCTATCAGTAGTTAGTGCCTTCAGTAGTTTGAATCTTTTATTTAGCTGGCAGTAGTGGCGCTCGCTGTATTGCAGTAGTTCGAGTAACGAAGATTTTTGTGAGGTAAGTGATTTGTGAAAGGTATAGGTTAATGTTAGTCAGGGCCATTCTTTTGTAGGGATTTTTGAAAGTCAGATTGCGTTGCGCTAAATAATATTGTGTGTCAGTTTAAGCACAGTCGTGTACAATTGTTATAAGGGGACGTTTCAAATTTTGTTACAAGCGCAAGCTATTAGCTGTAAGGCCCGGTACGTGCCCCATTCAATGCAAGGCTTAGCGTCTAACAGACAATTTGACATTAAAACACAATTAACATTATACACCCACTCCCGCTAAAATAAACTTAAAACAGATTCAAATTGACAGGTCACTGTGCAACGGAGTTAAGGTGCTGGTTTTTTAATTTAGCGTTCTAGAATATTGCTGTTCATCCTTCTCTTCCTTTTTAAACATGAATCTGATAATGACGGACTCTGAAGTCGTAACAGGTCATGATGCTGTTTGTGCGCCTAGAGACTGAGAGATATAATAAATGATTTCGTAATCAGGCAATACGTTGTAGCTAACACTGCTTAAATAAAACTGACTAATTAATGAAAAGCAGCTCCAGTTGTTAATAAAACTTCATTTAGGCAACGACCGGTTTCATCCTATATACCAGGCCATTTTCAAATGAATCTTCCTGGCAGATTAAAACTGTGTGCCGGACCGAGACTCCAACTCGGGACCTTTGCCTTTCGCGGGCAAGTGCTCTACCAACTGAGCTACCCAAGCACGACTGTGTTTTAATCTGCCAGGAAGTTTCGTATCAGCGCACACTCGGCTGCAGAGTGAAAATCTCATTCTGGCATTTTCAAGTGGCTTCCTTCTCCTCAAGACAGTTTTCGGTTCCACTCGAAAGCGACCGTATATTAAGGCTGAAACCGGTGGTGGCCTTAATAAAGTACTTATTACTAACTGCAGTTGCTCGTCAGTAGTTGCACATACAAATGTGGAATCAACACCCTCAGACTAGTAACACTGACCAAGTTACAAATTGCTCTGCTTCACATTTTTCTGACGACTTTCGTTTTTACTTTCCTATTTATTGTTAGATTATTATTTAACTTTCATGTGGTGATCGCAACTTGTTGTTATAAAAACTTATTTCTTGTGACAGTGCTGAAAAATTGCATCAGTGATTTTAGATCGTTTTATAAACGTTAACCAACATATTACTGCGTCTTAAAAAACTAAATGGAATGTAAATGCTGCAGCTATTGCGAAAGCATCTTCTTAGGAAGAATAGCGCATCATTACGATTGTTAAGTAAAGCTCCATTATTTGCTTGAGATCATTAATGTAATGTTCTGTTACTGGGATCATTAGACTACTTGTTACGTTTATTGAGCTCCTCATTAGGCGAAATTAGTCTTTGTTTACTGATGATACGGGTATTGTTATCAAGCTGTGGAAATCGACTTAATGAGGAAATAATTATTTAAATAAAAACCTTCCAAATATAACACGTTTTTAAAACGGACTAAAAAGTACAAAATAATTTGCTCTTGGCCCATACAAATTCAGATATTCATGAAAATTCGTGGTTGTGAATTTGTAATACCTATGAAAATACTTGTAGTATTTAAAACGAGAGATGTAGGGCGCATGCAGTACGTAATTGATGCATGAGTAGTGCACTCACGGGTGCCCATTTTCCGTCTTTTTTTGATCCAAGGTCTATTGTCTATTACACGCGCCCCACATTTTTCGTTTTAAGTTCTATAAGTGTTTTCGTAGCTATTAAAAATTCACAAGCACAAATTTTCGGAACTACCTGAATGGGGTTAGGTGTCTGTATTGGTCTAGGAGAAATTACTTTTTTAAGGCTGAATAAAAAGTGCGCAAGTTTTTGTTCTACTGGTTTTTGTTTATTTCGAACTAGTTTTCTGCTTATTACGCCATCTTCAGAAAACAAATCACTATCGTCTGTCCGTTTTAAAAATCTTTTATTATTAATAAGCTAATTATTTTCTGCTTTTTAGTCTTGTGTGTGTCAAGTTTTTCAATCGATTTCAAACATTTTAGGAGACTACAGCAGACATGTGGTAAATTTAAGGAATATTTCACTTTCTTTTCACCTGTGTCAACGAATAGACTGGTTCCTCCTACGATTATCTCACGAAAAGACCTCGAAGCTAAAAATTAGAGAGAATCGGCCTCACACGGGGACTTTCCAGCAACCGTTCTTACCACGGAACTTTCGCAAGTGGAACAGGAAAAAGGGGGGGGGGGAATAGCAATGGTGGTACACAATGTGCCTTCTCCCACACACCAGACTAGAGATGGGTCGTTCGCGAACTAACGGGTCCAAAGGAACAGTTCACCAAGATGAACGGAACGAGCGAGGAACGAATTCTAAGGAACGGTCTTTCATAGTTCACTTCGGCTTTCTACTTATAGTTCCAGGGAACGGGAAACGGTCGGTCTCGTTCCAGCTTCCAGCCTCGGTTCCGTTCCCGTCTGTCTCGGTCTCGCTCGGCCGGACTCGTCCTTCCTCGCGTGGCTTCTCGTCGCAGTTCCACTGTCGACTGCTCATAGTAAGTTTAATACCGAGTTGTTGTTGTTGTTCGTTTCGTTCGCTTCGCACGCCCATTCTAGATCTGTTTCAAACTTTTTTTGAACTCTGAAGTTCTGGTTCTTTTCGTATTCTATTCAGCGTCCACTACCGGTAATTCAAATGGCTCTGAGCACTATGGGACTTAACATTTATGGTCATCAGTCCCCTAGAACTTAGAACTACTCAAACCTAACTAACCCTAAGGACATCATACAACACCCAGTCATCACGAGGCAGAGAAAATCCCTGACCTCGCCGGGAATCGAACCCGGGAACCCGGGCGTGGGAAGCGAGAACTACCGGTAATTAAAATGTATTATGTAATTACCTAAATTCCACAAAAATTACTTGGTATGTAATACATACATCTTTTCAGGTAACAAATCGGCGTATCAGCCTACTTCACTATTCCGATAAACAGCAGAAGAAATACTTGTAAAAAAGGCAAGATCTTTTTGTTATTACACATGCAAAGGACGTCGGTACGGCACTCACGAGTGCCCATTTTCCGTCTTTTTTTGATCCAAGGTAAAAGAGCATGTTCATTGTTATGGAAGGCAGACCGACTGACAACCGAATGAAGCCCGCGCTTGCCGGCCGTGGTGGCCGAGCGGTTCTAGGCGCTCAGTCCGGAACCGCGGGACTGCTACGGTCGCAGGTTCGAATCCTGCCTCGGGCATGGATGTGTGTGATGTCCTTAGGTTAGTTAGGTTTAAGTAGTTCTAAGTTCTAGGGGACTGATGACCACAGATGTTAAGTCCCATAGTGCTCAGAGTCATTTGAACCATGTTTGAAGGTCGCCCTTCGTAATCGAGTGTATGGTGTCACATTTTGTAGATAGAATATGAGAACTCCTATAATATTATTTCAGTGGTACAGGGTGACGCACGAAAAATCGTAATCTCTTGTTTAGAAGTTGTTTGCATTAGCTTATTTGTTATTTCTTCACTGCCTAATTATTCCATGTTTATCCATTCTGCTCGTAGCGGTAAACAAATCGTGCGTAATTGGCGAGCAGTCTGTACTCGGGGCCGGTTTTTCGTGCGCCACCTTATATTATTTCCCTGCGATCAGCCACATAACGCTACACTTGGCTAAACGAGATGGTTTACAGAATCACGAAAATTACAAGTGTGCAAGTGTGTGAAAATTCTGTTACGGATAAAAACTCTGTACTCAGGGGGGGGGGGGAGACAAGTGCTCCCTCTTGGCGCCTTCCGTCTTCAGTCACCTATGCTTCTAATTTTCAGTTTTTCATTAAAACCGTATACCAAGCACAATGAATGGTGAACGAGTAAAAATGAACGGTTCCCAAAAAAGAGCGATCACCGGTGAACTAGTTTCCAAGGATGAACGACTTTGCCCATCTCTACATCAGACATGAAAGCTGGTTAATACTGGATTGCCATCGTGTTATGAGCTATACTGAGAATTTCAAGTCTCTAGCTCATTTTAAAATAATTTAAAACAGTTGCAAAATTTGTACCTAAAACAGACAAGAAAGCGAGCAAATAAAAACGTGTTAAAATAGTAAATATTTCACGCAGTTCAATGCTGTTAAAAGTACGCTACCTTTCAATATAGAGATCCGCCAACTGGGAAATAATCTTTGTAGAGAGCTACACGTCTTGGGTGTGCATATCCACGAAAGCTTTTACGTTGGACAACTTTCCCCGTAACAATATAACTAACTTTGTGGACACAGAATCGAATAAAATTAAGATATATTGCATATTCTTAGGCGAAAACAAATTTATCGCAGAAAAGGAAACTATTAGGTCGATATGTGATGTTCACAAAAATGCATTTCTTAGGAAGCTTTTAAGGAATTCGATCTGCTAACTACTGCCTCTTTTCTGGTTACGTTAGAATCTGAATGTAACGTGTGCAAAACTTTTTTTTTTTTTTTTTTTTTTTTGCCCATCCACAGGACTAAATTCTTACACACAGCATAGTGTTTATTAATGCAGATTGAAGCTTTTATCCTTCGCAACTACCTGTAAACCACAGAAAGAAACAGTCAGCATAAAACCTGAAAAAAGCCGGAATATGACCGTGTAATTGCAATCCAGTTTACACACGAGACATAACAACGTCAATTGTGAATATTTCGTATGGAATATGTAACCAACTGTCCTGTTTTATTACAATAGTTACCTGATGACATTGGCTCAACTTTCGCTTCGATTGTGTGTGGTAAGTCACAAGGGCGACCATTTACCCAGTCAACGTCTTCGGTTTCGCACTTGTTAGTGGAAGAAAATCTGCAAGGAAAGTTCCTACGAGCTCTGGCGATGGAAAGCTGTTTTAATTCGGCTACAACACAACGCTTGCTGCTCACGTACTTCCCAAGTAATTAACTTTGAAACGTAATTGTCTTGTTGGAGTTGGAAGCACTTGTTGACTTTTTTACGTATCTGCCAATTAAATTCTGTCTTCTGCAGGACACAATGTATTTCGTTCTCTATACACCCAAACATGTTCCCACAAGTGTGTGTCATCCTCTGTGGGTCTCGATTTCTTTCTGTAAAAAAATACTTTTTAGTAAGTTCATGGCTGTTTTTCTATTTTAGGCCTAAAACTATAACATGTGCGTCTTTCTATTTTGTTTCGACTGCTCACCTGAAACCATTTGTAGAGACACAGACTACAGTGTAATGGAAACCGGATACACGTGTATGCTGCGTCATGCGCTGTACTTGCTTCGTATGTTGCCGATGCGTCATAGCATGAACGGTGACGCTAGTTCTCCGCTCCCCGTACAGATGTCCCTGCGGGCTGCTCGTCCCGTCCTCTGAACACTTTCTCCGGCGCGGAGAGTGAAACTCATTGGCAGAAGACCCTTTTGAGTGCTTTCGCTGGTCGCTGCCGGCCACCTGTTTCCGTAATGGTGACTGTGTGTGCACGTTTGCTGCCTAGTACACGCTCCCATGTTCGTTAAGAGTGACTAATCACACCAAGCGAAGTCCGTGACAAGTATCTTACTTTCAGTCCTTTGAACACAGCTGTCTGTGATGTCTCACAATGCTTTCTCAGTTTCCGAAATACGGAAGCTATTAGTGCTCTCAAAAAAAAAAATTTTTTTTAAAGATATGTTTTCTTAGCCTGAGGCAGTTTCCAGTGACATGATTTCTTACAACCACAAAAAATACAAAATGGTGCTTTGATCACAATAAAGAACGTAATTACACAACATGTTTTTCCAATTTTTTTAAAAATTATTCTTCTGTTTTTGCGCCATGCGAATGTGAGAGTTCGTAGGAAAAACATGGTCGTAGAAACTTGGAGCTCAGTTTTCAAAACGATTGTGAGGACTGTAACGATGCTTTTGCCGTCTAAATATTGTGCACATGCTTATGGCTTCTTTAAATACAGCTGTGACAGACGTGTTATAGCTTTCTCCAGCATACATAAGTGTCTTCGTTGTTGCTGCATTAGGACCAGTACAGTAATGACAACTTACGTGATACCCATGGCGGGAGAAATGTCTCGCAACGACTCAGTGTAACCTGTAAAATATTCGTGTTTATCTCGTTTTTATTTCTTTATTTGTTATAAAATTAGAATACGGAATCAGTGTGCATTCGATTCATTCAACACGATGACACACCGCAGTCTGCTATATACAGTGTGAGCTTATAGCCCCGCTGCTTCGCACGGATTTTTTTGTTTTCTTTAATCAAATTTTTATGTTGCTCACTGATTGCAACGTCTTATAAGCATTTCACGCTAATTAAAGCCATAAAAGCATGGAATTTTCTGGTTCTGCTGCTGGCAAAAAGGCGATTCTGTTAGCTGGAGTCCAAGGTTTTTGTTAATCATGCATTTTGCGTTCTTGCGTTGATATTTCCATTGAAATTTTCATCCACTAACATATTTCTTTATATTTAACCGAGAAATGAAATATCAGTTTTCATAGGTTTAACTTCAAAAATTTTTCAATATAACGAAATATTTTCTTAAAACTTTTCAGCCCCTGTTTCTCACCCTTAGGAACTGAATTTCCAAAAACACTGAAACACGTATTTCTTTATTTGTAACCGAGAAGTCTAATACCAATTTTTATACATGTAGCTTTAAAAATACTTTAATAATTATTTACTTCCAAAAAACCCCTTTACCCACTATTTCACACCCATAGGTGTTAAATTTCCAAAAATGTGAACAAGTGTTTTTCTGGTGGAGGAACTTAATGCCAGTTTTTTGTAGGTCTCACTTCAAAATTGCATTAATATGACATTTAAAAAAAAAAACTTTCATCCTCAGTGTAACCGCCAAGTTGTAGCATTTCGAAAAATCAGTCCTCAAACGACGCCTATAGTACAAGATCAAAACCATCTGAAAATTTCAAGTTTCTATCGTTAGTGGTTTGCGCTGGGCGTTAACGAGTGAGTGAGTGCGTGAGTCAGTCGCGACATTGCCTTGTATATACAGAGAGGTAAATTACTAACCCTACTTGGCTGTTGCACTGCAGCAGTTGTTCTGACTGACGCTGTCAATTAACTTCTGAAAAAAATGCATTTACCAGTGCTTATTTTTTCCACTACTAATTTAATCCATTCTTTAAGTAGTGCTGCATCTGAAAAAATCTTACGGAAAAACTGTGGTTTTTGAACTTTCTTCTATTAAGTCTCAAATAATCGTAGACTTTGATAACAGAGAAAAAACTGTGTGTTGGCGTTAAACGCTTTTTTCAACTGAGCCCACGTAATTTTCAAAATTCCTCTGTAGCACCGCTTCTCAGATGCTTCCATTCTCTTATGTTCCGGTTTTCTTACAGTCTGTGTTTCACTACCATAAAATTTTGTGCTCCAAACGTACGTACTCAGAAATTTCTTCTTCAAATTAAGGACTATATTTCATACTAATCACCATACGGTGCTTATCAAGTAAATGTGCTACAATCTAAAATCGGTGTTGTTTATCGACTCGAGCACAGATGTTGGTACCATGCCTTTATTCTCTAAATCTACCGTCCAAAGTTTCAAAATATGTGAAGTTTCAAAATATGTGCGATTACTGAACAGTATTTGCACCATTTTCTGTTGTATACGAGTAGGTAGGATGCATTACCTGTACCTATCAAAAAGACTTGTTGAGCCCTAATACACTCCTGGAAATTGAAATAAGAACACCGTGAATTCATTGTCCCAGGAAGGGGAAACTTTATTGGCACATTCCTGGGGTCAGATACATCACATGATCACACTGACAGAACCACAGGCACATAGACACAGGCAACAGAGCATGCACAATGTCGGCACTAGTACAGTGTATATCCACCTTTCGCAGCAATGCAGGCTGCTATTCTCCCATGGAGACGATCGTAGAGATGCTGGATGTAGTCCTGTGGAACGGCTTGCCATGCCATTTCCACCTGGCGCCTCAGTTGGACCAGCGTTCGTGCTGGACGTGCAGACCGCGTGAGACGACGCTTCATCCAGTCCCAAACATGCTCAATGGGGGACAGATCCGGAGTCTTGTTGCCAGGGTAGTTGACTTACACCTTCTAGAGCACGTTGGGTGGCACGGGATACATGCGGACGTGCATTGTCCTGTTGGAACAGCAGGTTCCCTTGCCGGTCTAGGAATGGTAGAACGATGGGTTCGATGACGGTTTGGATGTACCGTGCACTATTCAGTGTCCCCTCGACGATCACCAGTGGTGTACGGCCAGTGTAGGAGATCGCTCCCCACACCATGATACCGGGTGTTGGCCCTGTGTGCCTCGGTCGTATGCAGTCCTGATTGTGGCGCTCACCTGCACGGCGCCAAACACGCATACGACCATCATTGGCACCAAGGCAGAAGCGACTCTCATCGCTAAAGACGACACGTCTCCATTCGTCCCCCCATTCACGCCTGTCGCGACACCACTGGAGGCGGGCTGCACGATGTTGGGGCGTGAGCGGAAGACGGCCTAACGGTGTGCGGGACCGTAGCCCAGCTTCATGGAGACGGTTGCGAATGGTCCTCGCCGATACCCCAGGAGCAACAGTGTCCCTAATTTGCTGGGAAGTGGCGGTGCGGTCCCCTACGGCACTGCGTAGGATCCTACGGTCTTGGCGTGCATCCGTGCGTCGCTGCGGTCCGGTCCCAGGTCGACGGGCACGTGCACCTTCCGCCGACCACTGGGGACAACATCGATGTACTGTGGAGAC
The DNA here is from genome assembly GCF_023864275.1 of Schistocerca cancellata. Lineage (NCBI taxonomy): Eukaryota > Metazoa > Arthropoda > Insecta > Orthoptera > Acrididae > Schistocerca > Schistocerca cancellata. Next base: position 15,689,041 of record NC_064634.1, read on the forward strand.
CTCACGCCCCCACGTGTTGAGCAATACGGCGGTACGTCCACCCGGCCTCCCGCATGCCCACTATACGCCCTCGCTCAAAGTCCGTCAACTGCACATACGGTTCACGTCCACGCTGTCGCGACATGCTACAAGTGTTAAAGACTGCGATGGAGCTCCGTATGCCATGGCAAACTGGCTGACACTGACGGCGGCGGTGCACTAATGCTGCGCAGCTAGCGCCATTCGACGGCCAACACCGCGGTTCCTGGTGTGTCCGCTGTGCCGTGCGTGTGATCATTGCTTGTACAGCCCTCTCGCAGTGTCCGGAGCAAGTATGGTGGGTCTGACACACCGGTGTCAATGTGTTCTTTTTTCCATTTCCAGGAGTGTAGAATGCACCGCTCATAAAATATGAGAAATTTTAATTGTATTTTCAAATTAGTCATCTCTGCGTTTTAATGTGTACAGTGCAAATTATTACCTGGAGTTTGGTTCTGCACCTGTCAGACATGAAAATGTGTCAGAGTTATAGGAAACCAAGGTCTTAGATTATATCATTTTCTGCTTGACAAATATCATAACAATTATTAAAAAGCGGTTGCAGTACGTTGAATCTGGTGTCATAGCAACAGTAAAGCGTTCCACTCAGTATGCTTCATTTTTAGAAACCAGTGCGGAGATTTAACCTTTTAATCAGTCGAAATGTGGATGTGAGTTTGGACTTTGTGGTATATTGTTTTAAAAGCAGTAAAACACCGACAGTTGCATTGTTTGTTTTCTTCGTTGTAAGTTCGCGCGTACAGTAATGTTTTTCAAAGTGAATATCTTAGATACGAGAGAGTACCAGCTCGTGGTTGGCAGCATATAAACTTTGAAGACAGACGTCGGGGGCGTACACTGGTCGTGGCTGTGTAACGTAACTCACCCTCAGAGACGTGTCCTTCGCTCCACCTCGAGTTGTCTACGCCTGACTGTTACTTTCACAGGACGTACCAGAATGCTCAGAAGTGGGTAAGTGGAACTATTGCAGTGGACATGCTACGCAAAACGATGAAGGTCCTTTTTATGAGCCCTAAAATGTAAATGGAATGGTTTTCAGCACGGTTACACTTCGATTAAAAATAGCTTTGTGGATGACGTTGGAGCGAATCAAGTGGTATGGACCAGCGGGAAGGGGATCGTAGATCGAGCTGGCTGTACGCCGACGTCAGTGAAGCCTGCCAGTCAGGAAGTTACTTTATTCGGGCTGTAGTAAATCATGCTATTTAATGTCCTGCATGATAACACTAAAATCTGGATGTGGAAGAGAATATCAGAGCGAGCTGGACTCACGAGAACAAATTATGTGAGAAATGCAGTTGCTTCTAACTGCAGTGAAATCCTTTGCATTTTTTTGTACCACGAACGGTATGGAGGCACCGCCAGTCTCGTCGGCAGATGTACCCGGTACACGCACACAACAACCTGCCACTTCGTGAGTGATGCTGTGGGTCCCCAGTTCGCAGTGCAACGTTAACTGATGTGGGTAGGACACGGTCCTAAGACGAACACTCCACACATCTGCCCGAAGCACCCTAAGCGAATCGGATACATCTGACAAGGGAACATCCCCATCGCACCCCCCTCAGATTTAGTTATAAGTTGGCACAGTGGATAGGCCTTGAAAAACTGAACACAGATCGATCGAGAAAACAGGAAGAAGTTATGTGGAACTATGAAAAAATAAGCAAAATATACAAACTGGGTCGTCCATGCGTAAGATAGGCAATATTAAGGCCAATATGAGGCGAGGAGCTCCGTGGTCCCGTGGTTAGCGTGAATAGCTGTGGAACGAGAGGTCCTTGGTTCAAATCTTCACTCGATCGAAAATTTTAACTTTTTATTTTCAGTTTATGTGAAAAACTCTTATGTTTTCATCACTTTTTTTGGAGTGATTATTACATCCACAAGAAAACTAAATCGGGCAAGGTAGAAGAAACTTTTCACCCATTCGCGAAGTTCACTAGTTAGGTAGGTCGACAACATATTCCTGTCATGTGACGCACATGCTGTCACCAGTGTCGTATACAAAATATCAGACGTGTTTTCCTGTGGAGGAATCGGTTGACCTATGACCTTGCGATCAAATGTTTTCGGTTCCCATTGGAGAGGCACGTCCTTTCGTCAACTAATCACACGGTTTTGCGGTGCGGTCGCAAAAGACAGACACTAAACTTATTACAGTGAACAGAGACGTCAATGAACGAACGGACAGATCATAACTTTGCGAAAATAAAGAAAGCAAAATTTTCAGTGGAGGGCAGATTTGAACCAAGGACCTCTCGTTCGGCAGCTGTTCACGCTAACCACGAGACCATGGCGCTGCTCGCCTCACATTGCCCTCAATATTGCTTATCTTACGCATGGACGACCCAGTTTGTATATTTTGCTTATTTTTTCATAGTTCCACATAACTTCTTCCTGTTTTCTCGATTGATTTGTGTTCAGTTTTTCAAGGCCTATCCATTGTGCCAACTTATAACTAAATCTGAGGGGGGTGCGATGGGGATGTTCCCTTGTGAGCAGCGCAGAAGCTTCTAAACCGATAGTGGTGGAGTGAAGTGAAGAACATTTATTTACATTGTGAGACAATTTGGGTTTTTTTTCCATACTTAATCACATGACTGTGTCTCAATAATTTCATTAACGGTGGAAAGTTCGAATACCCAAGTTAGCAAGTCTTGGAGGAGGAGGAAGAGAAGAGGAGGAGGAGAACGACAACGAGGAGTAGTACGATAAGAAGAAGAAGAAGAAGAAGAGGAGGAAAACCCAACTGTTCGAGGGAACAGAAAGAAAGAGGACAAACTTATGTCTTTCACTGAGACATTACAAAGTGTGTCCTTACAGTTTTAAGGTAAGATACCAGGTATAATAGACAGATGTAGACCCCAGAAATCATTCTTTGAGGATCTTAGGAGGAGGCTGGGATACGGTAACCAGCGCCAGTTGAAAAGAGAAGCGGGAGACCCAAGGAAGTGTTAAAGCGAAGCGATGTAAATTACAGATTCAGTAGGATGTGATGACGACTTTGAAAGACGAGGCAGGTCGCAAATGAATGTCACTCCAGCCGTTCATTACGTACTTTATTTATTCATTTATATTGTCTCTTTGACAATACATCTGGTACAAGTAGATGGCGTTTAGAACAATGCTTACAATATATCCGTTCTAAGCGTACCCAAGTATACGGATATAGATAGGACCGCCAATAGAGGAGGAGTTAGTAGCGTAGTATCAAAAGAAAGCGAAATGAAGATAAATGGAAACTTATCTTTTTTTGAGAGGGGAGCGCCGCAACAGTAATGGGATTCCCTTGTTAAACCAGCGACTCTGCAGTCGTCAGCCGGCCGTGTCGGAACAACAGTGCTGAGGCGCGGGGGGCGGCACCGAGTGATTTGCCTGCGCGCGGTGGCTGGCGGAGGGCGCTTCCCGCGCGGCGTGCCCTATCTCGCCGGGCGCCCTCCCCTCCCCTGCCACAGCCGGCCCTTTCCCTTCATTCAGCGCCTCTCACGCTGCACAGCCCGCTCACGCCAAGCACGTCCCTCTCCACTGCCGTCTGGCGCCTTCTGTCCAGTTGCTTTCAAACCTGCGAACTGTTCCGTGCCCGAGAGATTCCTTTAAAAATGCCTACGTCGATTTGTGTGCTGAATATCTCATTGTACAAGCTGTCACCAATGTTGCTTATAATATATCACTGTTGACCTCCCATTTTACTGAATTTTCCTATTTTGAGATTATTGAAGGGCGATCTGTTGTAATTGTTAAAAACCATTCAGCAGCCAAGATAACCGGTTTCAGCACTTACCTGTCATCTTCAGGTCTTAAAAGTTTTGTTGTAAAACATGTCCATTTTACCCTGAACCTCACGGAGAAGACGTCAAGTGGACAAAAACCAGTTTAGCGATGATAAATCTTTATAATGCTGGTTTTTGTCCGCTTGACGTCTTGTGCTTGAGCTTCAGCATAAAACGAACTTTTTTTACGACAAAAAGTTTAAGACCAGAAGACGAGAGCAAAGTCTGATGAAACCGGTTGCCTTAAATAAAGCTATATTACATGTGGTCATGGCTGTTGAATGGTTTTTGAGTCCCATTTTGCATTTCACAGTTTTTTAAAGTTCAGTTATTTCCCATACTTCGCTTTCTTCTTTGATACACCACTGAAATATCTCTGTTAAATACACACACAAAACACAAACGCGAAGGAGTATGAAACTAATCCTATAGTTCATCACTGTCATCGTCGTCATATCGTCTGCTTGGCGTCCTCCACACTTCTCAATTTACACTGAGGTGACAAAAGTCATGAGATGTCTCCCAGTATTGAGTTGTACCTACTTTTGACCGGCGTAATGCAGCAGCTCGGTATGGCGTGGACTCAACAAATCTGTGCAAGTTCCCTGGACGAATATTGAGCCTTACTGACTTTATAGCTGTCCATAATTTGGAAAGTTTTGCCCCTGCAGGATTTGTTGCACGAACTGACCTCTCGATTACGTCCCGCAACTGCTCGGTGGGACTCAGTCAGGGTGATCTGGGCGGCCAAATCTTTCGCCCAAATCGTCTGAAATATTCTTCAAACCAATCGCGAACGCTGGCCGGTGTGGCCTTGCGGTTCTAGGCGCTTCACCTTGGAACCGCGTGACCGCTACGGTCGCAGGTTCGAATCCTGGCTCGGGCACGGATGTGTGTGATGCCCTTAGGTTAGTTAGGTTTAAGTAGTTCTAAGTTCTAGGGGACTGATGACCACAGATGTTAACTCCGATAGTGCTCAGAGTCATTTGAACCAAGCCAATCGCGAACAATTGCGGCCCAGTTACACGGCGCATTGTCATGGGAACATTAAATCCATGAATGGCTACAAATTATGTCTAAGCAGCCGAACAACATCGTTTCCAGTCAACTATCGTTTCACCTGGACCAGAGGACCCAGTCTGTTCCATGTAAACACAGCCCACACGATTATGGAGTCCCCATCACTTTGCACAGCGTCTTGTTGACAACTTGGGCCCACGGCTTCTTGAGGTCTGCGCCACACTCACACCTTACGATCAGCTCTCATCAACTGAAATCGGGACTCATCTGACCAGGCCGTGGCGTCCCAATCGTCTAAGATTCGAGCGATATGCTGGGGACCACAGGATGGGCGCTGCAGGCGATGTCGTGCTCTTAGCAAAGGAATTCGAGTCGGTCGTTTGCTGCCATAGCCCATTAAAGCGAAATTTCGCCGCACTGTCCTAACGAATCCTAACGGATACGTTCGTCGTACTTCCCACGTTCATCTCTGCTGTTACTTCACGTTGTGTCGTTTGTCTGTTGCAGTGAAAAATCTGCGCAAACATTGCTGCTTTCGGTCAGTAAGTGAAGGTACTCGACGGCTGCATTGTCCAAGGGGAGAGGTAATGCCAGAAATTTGGTATTCCCAGCACGCGCTTGACATAGTGGATCTCGGAATATTGAATTCTCTAACGATTTCCGAAATAAAATGTCCCCTGCGTCCAGCTCCAACTATCATTTCGAGTTCGAAGTCTGTCAGTTCCCGTCATGCGGCGGGAAACCTTCCCACATGAAACTCCTGAGTACAAATGACAGTTCCGCCATTGCATTGCCCTTGTACGCATTGTGTACGTCATACTACCGCTATCTGCATATGCGCATATCTCTATCCCAAGACTTTTGTCACCTCAGTGTGTTTGATACTCACTGCTGGAAAAAGGCGGCCTTTAAACTTTTCCATATACCTCGTGCTTCAGCGATACACGACTGGATTACACCATTGTAGGCAGCCTGTGCATTTCTAACACATGACTTAGTTTTCTGTTGAGGGCAACAGCAGCTGCAGTAATCCATGTTCGTGTAACACGCCGTTCGTGTACAGCTGAAAGCGGTTGTTAGATCCCCACTACAAGAGACTGCCTCGAGAGGCCATACACACACACACACACACACACACACACACACACATATATATATATATATATATATATATATATATATATATATATATATATATATATATATACTCCTGGAAATGGAAAAAAAGAACACATTGACATCGGTGTGTCAGACCCACCATACTTGCTCCGGACACTGCGAGAGGGCTGTACAAGCAATGATCACACGCACGGCACAGCGGACACACCAGGAACCGCGGTGTTGGCCGTCGAATGGCGTTAGCTGCGCAGCATTTGTGCACCGCCGCCGTCAGTGTCAGCCAGTTTGCCGTGGCATACGGAGCTCCATCGCAGTCTTTAACACTGGTAGCATGCCGCGACAGCGTGGACGTGAACCGTATGTGCAGTTGACGGACTTTGAGCGAGGGCGTATAGTGGGCATGCGGGAGGCCGGGTGGACGTACCGCCGAATTGCTCAACACGTGGGGCGTGAGGTCTCCACAGTACATCGTTGTTGTCGCCAGTGGTCGGCGGAAGGTGCACGTGCCCGTCGACCTGCGACCGGACCGCAGCGACGCACGGATGCACGCTAAGACCGTAGGATCCTACGCAGTGGCGTAGGCGACCGCACCGCCACTTCCCAGCAAATTAGGGACACTGTTGCTCCTGGGGTATCGGCGAGGACCATTCGCAACCGTCTCCATGAAGCTGGGCTACGGTCCCGCACACCGTTAGGCCGTCTTCCGATCACGCCCCAACATCGTGCAGCCCGCCTCCAGTGGTGTCGCGACAGGCGTGAATGGAGGGACGAATGGAGACGTGTCGTCTTCAGCGATGAGAGTCGCTTCTGCCTCGGTGCCAATGATGGTCGTATGCGTGTTTGGCGCCGTGCAGGTGAGCGCCACAATCAGGACTGCATACGCCCGAGGCACACAGGGCCAACACCCGGCATCATGGTGTGGGGAGCGATCTCCTACACTGGCCGTACTCCACTGGTGATCGTCGAGGGGACACTGAATAGTGCACGGTACATCCAAACCGTCATCGAACCCATCGTTCTACCATTCCTAGACCGGCAAGGGCACTTGCTGTTCCAACAGGACAATGCACGTCCGCATGTATCCCGTGCCACCCAACGTGCTCTAGAAGGTGTAAGTCAACTACCCTGGCCAGCAAATTCTCCGGATCTGTCCCCCATTGCGCATGTTTGGGACTGGATGAAGCGTCGTCTCACGCGGTCTGCACGTCCAGCACGAACGCTGGTCCAACTGAGGCGCCAGGTGGAAATGGCATGGCAAGCCGTTCCACAGGACTACATCCAGCATCTCTACGATCGTCTCCATGGGAGAATAGCAGCGTGCATTGCTGCGAAAGGTGGATATACACTGTACTAGTGCCGACAGTGTGCATGCTCTGTTGCCTGTGTCTATGTGCCTGTGGTTCTGTCTGTGTGATCATGTGATGTATCTGACCCCAGGAATGTGTCAATAAAGTTTTCCCTTCCTGGGACAATGAATTCACGGTGTTCTTATTTCAATTTCCAGGAGTGTATATATATATATATATATATATATATATATATATATACCTCTTTATTTTTAAATTAACAGTTTTTTGACATCTCGCTGCAAAAATTTATGCAGCGTCAGTCACTGTTCAGAACTAGATAGTTGTCCTTTAGTAACTTGCACTGACAAACCAGGGCCTCACAGCACCACTTACCAGTCGGCACCTTTAGTGGGTGGCCACGAGTTAGTGTGTTACGTGTCGGGTACATCTGATGATGAGACTAGAAGTCTCGATATCGATCACGGTTTAATAAAATGAACGGAATTTAATTGCAGTCTGAGTCAATTTCTTTTCTATCCTCATTTGTTTTTCACCGAGGCCTGATCGTTATGGTACTGAGTTCCAAATAAAAATTTCACTCTCATCATGTGAGACATTAAGTAGCATAACTGATTGAAGCTCGTATAAGATGACTTTGTGACTGACAGATTACAGTGACGTGGGTCGAACTTGCCGGCGTGCAGCCAGCCTGCACCTGGATCGGTATGCCGCTGGCACATGCCATTCGACTCGATTAAACGTCGTTCACAAAGTTATCTTGTACTGCAGCTGAGACTGTGTAAGTGTAAAATCTGTAAAATACTACGATCGCTAGAAAATCTTCAAAATAGAATAAGCACGAAAACTCGAAAATGATTACACAGTAATGATTAAGAGTTAAAAATGCTGGGTTATTCATTTTACCTTACCAACATAATAATCGGCAAAAATAATATTTAACGTCCCTTCGATCGTAAGGTTTTCAAATACGGAGCACAAGCAATGTTGGAGACAGGATGCGAAAGGAAATCTGCCGAGTCATTTTCAGAGCCCGTCAGCAGTGCACGATGTGCGTTTATCTGACCAGAGGCGAAACCACGGAACAGTTAGAGTGGCCATCTTTCTTCATGTTCCTCTACACTGTTCGATCCGTAATATTTTGGGTGACAACTTAGTGACAGTTCATTGTAGCGTACCAAGAACTAAGAACGGTACATATTGTAACTTGGAGTCTTCACATTATATTGTGCTATAGGATTTAAAAAAAAAAAGCTAGATTGGAAATACGACCAGTATATCACGTTCTCACATCTAACTCTCCTCGTTCTATATAGTAGTGCTTTATTGCTTTTCCTTGCGTTTCTGTGGATCAGACACTTACCTGCACGGCTTTGATGTTCGTGGTTCTAAAGTGCTTTCCTCGTCTTTGTGTTTTATGGGTCAAATCTGATGCTGCTATTAGCCCTCTCGTCCTCATGTAGCTGGCGGCCAATCTTAACATCACCAGATTACACTTCTCATTTTCGAGAGAATCACCTGCCCTCTCTCTAACAGACATTGCAGAGGGCTAGGGGATTTAATAAAGGATACAGGGGCAAGTACAGTGACCAGGTGTCAACCGGCGCCTTATATACAGGGTGTTACAAAAAGGTACAGCCAAACTTTCAGGAAACATTCCTCACACACAAATAAAGAAAAGATTTTATGTGGACATGTGTCCGGAAACGCTTACTTTCCATGTTAAAGCTCATTTTAGTTTCTTCCACCTACGCTCAATGGAGCACGTTATCATGATTTCATACGGGATACTCTACCTGTGCTGCTAGAAAATGTGCCTTTACAAGTATGACACAACATGTGGTTCATGCACGATGGTGCTTCTGCACATTTCAGTCGAAGTGGTCGTACGCGTCCCAACAACAGATTCAGTGACCGATGGATTGGTAGAGGCGGACCAATTCCATGGCCTCCTTGCTCTCCTGACCTCAACCCTCTTGACTTCCATTTATGGGGGCATTTGAAAGCTCTTGTCTACGCAACCCCGGTACCAAATGTAGAGACTCTTCGTGCTCGTATTGTAGACGGCTGTGATACAATACGCCATTCTCCAGGGCTGCATCAGCGCATCAGGGATTCCATGCGACGGAGGGTGGATGCATGTATCCTCACTAACGGAGGATATTTTGAACATTTCCTGTAACAAAGTGTTTGAAGTCACTCTGGTACGTTCTGTTGCTGTGTGTTTCCATTCCATGATTAATGTGATTTGAAGAGAAGTAATAAAATGAGCCCTAACATGGAAAGTAAGCGTTTCCCGACACATGTCCACATAACATATTTTCTTTCTTTGTGTGTGAGGAATGTTTCCTGAAAGTTTGGCCGTACCTTTTTGTAACACCCTGTATAGGGAATATTCTGAGGTTGTATGGGTGTTGCAGGGTACGGTATGCTGAGAAATAATTGTTAAGAAAAAAATTTGTTGCGTTGCGCCGTTCCCGAGTTAATTGGCATTTAAGTTAGCTGAACAGGCCGCTGCACGCGCATATCCTGAGATGGTGTCGCCAAGCGTGTTCTTCGTTTGATTTCTTAAACTTGTACAGGGTTTGTTAGGCCGTCAGTTTCTGCTGCTAATAAGGCGAGTACACCACTTGTTTATTACATATCTTTAAGAGTTTCAAACAGAAGCGAGTTCAGAAATGGATAGGCACTGTGATTGCTGTGTACATATGCGAACTGGGTTGGCGACCCCTCGCTCACAGCTCCAGGCAGTGTTGGCTTCCGTCACACAGCTTTAGGCTGTCGGGGGTCGGACGCGGGGATGCGAGGGACGTCGAACACGACCCACGTGTCCCCCCCTATCGATCGTCAGCCGCGGCCGCCCCAGGTACTGCCTGCACTGAGGTTGACCCCTCGCCCGTGGTCGAGTGGGAGATCATTCCAAAGTCTGGCAGGCAGCGAAAGACTTTCGATGGGGCCCATCCTAGGGCCTTCCAGTTCGTTTGACGAACAGGTTTCGGGCGTTATCTGTGGCTGACGAAGTCTCTGAGCCGGATGCCGTCGTCCACCCTGTTCCAGAGGAAGCTTCTCGCCCTGAAACGTCTGGGCATTCACAGAGGGTGGGATTTGCCGGTAGTTTGGAGCTCCAACGTTAGGCGCGTAGTGGGGCCCCTTAGGAACATGGCTGCCAAGGAGGGCAAAGAAGCCAGTGCGCGCACCGTGTGCATACCGGAGGGAGTCATTTCGGATGTGGAAAGAGTGATTCCGGATGCCATGAAGAGTACAGGGTGCAGTCAACTGCAGGTGGCAGCCCATGTCGGTACCAATGACGTGTGTCGCTTTGGATCGGAGGAGGTTCTCTCTGGCTTCGGGCAGCTAGCGGAAATGGTAAAGACTGCCAGTCTTGCTTCCTAGATTAAGGTGGAGCTCACCATCTGCAGCATCGTCGACAGAACCGACTGTGGTCCTTTGGTGCAGAGCCGAGTGGAGGGTCTGAATCAGAGGCTCAGGCGGTTCTGTGACCGTGTGGGCTGCAGATTCCTTGACTTGCACCATAGGGTGGTGGGTTTCCGGGTTCCGCTTAATAGGTCAGGAGTCCACTACACACAAGAAGCGGCTACACGGGTAGCGGGGGCTGTGTGGAACGGACTGGGCGGTTTTTTAGGTTAGAGGGTCTCAGGAAACCACAGAAAGGGCGTCCGTCTAAGAGGGGCAGGTAAAACACAAAAAGGTACTTGAGAAACGATCGGTATTGTAGCTGTAAATTGTCGTAGCTGTGTTGGGAATGAACCAGAGATCCAAGCCCTGAATCTCAAATCGTTATAGGTCCAGAAAGCTGGCTAAAGTCTGAAATAAGTTAAGCCGAAATTTTTTCAAACGATCTAACAGTGTTCAAAAAGGATAGATTAAACATAGTTGGTGGTGGAGTATTTATTGCTGTTACAAGTAGTTTGCCTTGTAGTGACATTGAAGTAGATAGTTCCTGCGAAATAGTATGGGTAGAGGTTATATTTGACAATCGGACTAAACTATTAATTGGATCGTTGTACCGACCACCCGACTCAGAAGATATAGTTGATGAACAGTTCAAAGAAAACTTGAGTCTCATTTCAAATAGGTACCCCACTCATACAATTATAATCGCTGGTGACTTCAATCTACCCTAGATATGCTGGAAAAATTATACGTTTAAATCCGGTGGCAGGCATAAAATGTCATCCGAAATTGTGCTGAATGCTATCTCAGAAAATTATTTTGAACAATTAGTTCATGAGCCTACTCGAAGCGTAAATGGTTGCAAAAGCATACTTGACCTCTTAGCAACAAATAATCCTGGAGAAATAAGAAGTATCATGACGAATACAAGGATTAGCGACCACAAGGCAGTTGCTGTTAGGCTGAATACCGTAACACCCAGAACCATCAAAAAGAAACGCAAAGTACATTTATTTAAAAAAGCTGATAAAAATGCTATTAACACCTTTTTAAGAGACAGTCTCCACTCCTTCCGATCTGATCACGTAAGCGTAGAAAAGATGTGGAATTATTTTAAAGAGATAGTATCGACGGCAATTGAGAGATATATACCACATAAATAAATACTTGATGGTACTGATCCCCCATGATACACAAAACGGGTCAGATCGCTGTTGCAGAAGCAACGAAAAAAGCATGCCAAATTTAAAAGAATGCAAAATCCCGAAGATTGGCAAAGTTTTGCATAAGTTCGAAATATAACGCGTGCTTCAATGAGAGATGCTTTTAATAATTTCCACAACGAAACTTTGTCTCGGAATCTGGCAGGAAACCCAAAGAGATTCTGGTCTGATATGAAGCACACCAGTGGCAAGAGGCAATCAATACCTTCACTGCGCGATAACAACGGTGAAGTCACTGATGACAGTGCCAACAAAGCAGAGTTATTAAACACGGTTTTCCGAAACTCCTTCACCAAAGAAGACGAAGTAAATATTCCCCCGAATTCCAATCAAAAACAACTGCGAAGTTGAGAAACATAGGATATCCTCGGTGTAGCAAAGCAGCTTAAATGACTTAATAAAGGCAAGGCTTCCGGTCCAGATGGTATACCAGTCAGGTTCCGCTCATAATATGCTGATACAATAGCTCCATATTAATCAGTTATATACAGCCACTCGCTCACAGAAAGTTCCGTGCCTAAAGACTGGAAAGTTGATCAAGTCACACGAATACCCAAAAAGGGAAATAGGAGTGATCCGCCTAATTACAGGCCTATATCACTAACGTCGATTTGCAGTAGGGTTTTGGAAGATATACTGTATCCGAGCATTATGAAATACCTCGAAGAGAACGATTAATTGACACGTAGTTAACACGGCTTCAGAAAATATCGTTCTTGCGGAACACAACTAGCTAGCTCTCTATACTCATGAAGTAATGAGTTCTATCGACAGGGTATGTCAAATTGACTCCATATTTTTAGATTTTCAGAAGACCTTCGACACCGTTCCTCACAAACGTCTTCTGTGCCTATGGAACATCGCCTCAGTTGTGCGAGTGGATTCGCGATTTCCTGTCAGAAAGGTCACAGTTCGTAGTAATAGACGGAAAGTCATCGAGTAAAACAGAAATAATATCCGGCGTTCCCCAAGCAAGTGTTATAGACCCTCTATTGTTCCTGATCTATATTAACGACATAGGAGACAATCTGAGTAGCCCTCTTACATTATTTGCAGATGATGCTGTCATTTAGCGTCTTGGTAAAGGCATCAGATGACCAAAATGGATCGCAAAATGATTTAGATAAGATATCTGACTGGTGCGAAAAGTGGCAGTTGGCCCTGAATAAAGAGAAGTGTGAAGTTATTCACATGGGTACTAAAAGAAATCCGCTAAATTTCGATTACGCGATAAGTCACACAAATCTGAAAGCTGTACATGCAATTAAATACTTAGAGATTACAATTACAAATAACCTAAATTGGAACGATCACATGGATAATGTTGTGGGTAGAGAAAACCAAAGACTGCGATTCATTATTGGCAGAACACTTAGAAGATGCAACAGGTCTACTAAAGAGACTGCTTACACTACGCTTGTCCGCCCTATTCTGGAGTATTGCTGTGCGGTGTGTAATCCGTATCAGGTGGGACTGACGGATGACATCGAATAAGTACAATGAAGGTCAGCTCATTTTGCATTATCACGAAAGAGGGGAGATGGTGCCACAGACATGACACGTGAATTGGAGTGGCAATCATTAAAACAAAGGCGTTTTTCGTTGCGACGGGACCTTCTCATGAAATTTCAATTGGCAACCACCTACATAGAGCGAAATGATCATCAGGGCTCGCACAGAAAAATTTAAGTGCTCGTTTTTCCCGCGTGCCGTTCGAGAGTGGAACAGTAGAGAGACAGCTTGAATGTGGTTCACTGAACCCTCTGCCAGGCACTTGATTGTGAATAGCAAAGTAATCACGTAGATGTAGATGTAGATGAGAGCGATCCAAACAGTGGATGTGGCCAGTAGTAAGGACTGAACCCGAGCCAAAGGCTGAACAGCCTCCATGAGAACAGCTGGCGCTAGCTGTATCTGGCGGGCCTCCTGAATTTGCGCGCTCAGCGGCCTGATTTGCTAAGTTGAATGCTCAACTCGGAACCGGCGCAAAGCATCGAATTTATTTCTTAACAATTATTTCTCAACACAACCTAGCCTACGACACCCTTATAAGCTTTCCACGCTATTTCTGTCCACCCTATGTACATACATCACGAAATCAAATATTTACATAGATAAGGTTACTTACCAGAGGAATGACATTGGTCTGCACCTGTTTACTGTAAAGATTTCATGGGCGTGAAGTCTCGTTCAGTATCTGTAGTTCTTTTAACTCAGGTCAGTGCTGTATGTGTAAAACTATATCGAGGCATTTTAAATGGTTCAAATGGCTCTGAGCACTATGGGACTTAACATCTATGGTCATCAGTCCCCTAGAACTTAGAACTACTTAAACCTAACTAACCTAAGGACATCACGCAACACCCAGCCATCACGAGGTAGAGAAAATCCCTGACCCCGCCGGGAATCGAACCCGGGAACCCGGGCGTGGGAAGCGAGAACGCTACCGCACGACCGCGAGATGCGGGCCGAGGCATTTCTTCGTTCAAAAGAAAGAGTACTTTTTACTAACAAGTGAAAGCAGAATGTAGTTACTAGATGCCACTTCGTAAGTGGTGAGGGTATGGTTGTGTCCAGCGCCCAGGGAAAATGAACCGCCCGTGAAAATATGAACGAAATCACCAGTAAACAATGTGATAATGAGAAATGGGTATTGTATACAAACCATGACATTAAACACCAGGTCTCATACACATAAATAATGTTTACGTGACGTCGGTAAACTCACTCGTATCGGATATAAATATCGTTGCCACCTCCGGAAATACTGTAGCTCGTATTTTGTGTGGTGTGTGTGTGTGTGGGGGGGGGGGGGGGTGCGTGTGTATGGTTTCTCATTCCTTTATTCAACCAGAAACGAAACTAATTTATAATAAAATACAATTTAGTGCGTTTGCTCCTTTTTGCCTCCTTCCAGACAGTCTGTTTTTCACAGTACACGAATTTACCTTTTACAGTGAACAGTTATGATATTTCTTGTATGGCTTACATTTATACATGATTTAACAAAACTTTTTCAAAATAGTTCTGTGAGTATATGAAACAATATTGTTCTTTCTTGTCAATATGGGTTGCACATAAATTAGTGAACGTTTCGAGCGGACGAAGAATTCCATCTAACGGGAAAAACATCACTGTAGCTCGCATGAAGATGCGATTGCTCTTCATTATTTTCCATCGAGCACACTGTAGCAGTCCTTAGAGATCGCTTGCAAAATGATACAGTGTTTTTATGTTCTTAAGTACTTACGTAAATATAATGGCACTTAAAATAAGGAATATGTCTTGCGATGACACGTAAGTGAATAGAACATCAAATTATGACCAGAATAGAAATTTGTAGGACTAACGAAGTTAACAAATGTTAACTAATTTTTTCACCAACATTTTGCTACCGCTTGTTACGTAAAACTCACGAAGAAGTCATGAGTAACAGTGTTCACCGTTTCCAAAGAAGTGATTCGCACTTAGGCAAATTCAGGATATGTCCAATGACTCTTTCACAGTGGCGGTCATGTCTAACATTTTCTCGACTTTCAAGTCTCGTCATGTTTGAGTTAAGACTTGAGCATTGGAATACATTCGCCGTGTTCATCGTCAGGTACCAACAGATTGCCGGAACCGATATTTGTATCTGATATAGTAGCGCTCTGGCGTATCACTGGAGCAGTGATGTCATTTGAGCGCGAGATTTGCGTGCGAAAATGTGGGAAATGACGGACCGTGAAGAGAATACAAACTCCCTCGCACCTCCAGTCTATCCCCACCGGCCGGAATTACGAGGCGGAAGGGGATCAGAAACCAACCTCTGCAGACCACTAGTACAGAAGAGAGAGACCGTCAGTACGGAGCATTCAGTCATCTCCTGGCGATAAAGGTGAGGAATATCAACGAAAGCTCGAGTTTTACTCAAACACGAAGCAGCTTGTGAACTACGAAAATATTACACATTTCTATATACTAAATAAGTTACAACGAAAAGCATTGCGTTAGGTCGTAAGTGAACTCAAAGTACGTCTGACTATTTTGCTGAAGTTAAATCGATTATTTCGCCCCAGCTTTGTGATGATCGGTATACAAAAATACTGTCCGATTTTGGTGTAAAATCGAGCTGGCGTCAGACTGCGGTGGGGACGTTGCTGCACGAGATTTTGAACACAACTTCATTCTTGTCACCGAAGAGATGATCTTTCGAGAAAGCCGGACATGTTAATCGGTGCACTCGTGGACCGTCCTCGACGGAGGCCTCGTCCAGCTGGACCGCCGCTA
This sequence comes from Schistocerca cancellata, assembly GCF_023864275.1. Classification (NCBI taxonomy): domain Eukaryota; kingdom Metazoa; phylum Arthropoda; class Insecta; order Orthoptera; family Acrididae; genus Schistocerca; species Schistocerca cancellata. The sequence continues at coordinate 15,705,205 of NC_064634.1, forward strand.
CCTGAAGTCCTTCCAGTCCTCCTTGATCATGTCGGACGCCTTCTCGCCGATCATGATGACGGGCCCGTTGGGGTTGCCGCTGACGATGTGCGGCATGACGGAGGCGTCGACGACGCGCAGCCCGGGCACGCCGTGCACGCGCAGGCGGGCGTCGACGACGGCGCCGGGGTCGGAGGCGGGGCCCATCTTGCAGGTGCCGACCGGGTGGTAGATGGTGAAGGTGAAGTGGCGCAGCGCGCACTCCCAGTACTCGTCCGAGGCGAAGGCGAGCTGCGCGCAGCCGGGCAGCGGGATCCTGTGCAGCCGCGAGCCGAACTGCTGGAACGCCGGCGTCGACGACAGGTTCACCGCGATGCGGATCCCTGCAAGACGTAAACATAGCCAAAGCCTCGCAGACAAACAAAAATTACGCGAAGCGAAATGTAGTGTGAGGAGGGCTATGCGAGAGGCGTTCAATGAATTCGAAAGTAAAGTTCTATGTACTGACTTGGCAGAAAATCCTAAGAAATTTTGGTCTTATGTCAAAGCGGTAGGTGGAGCAAAACAAAATGTCCAGACACTCTCTGACCAAAATGGTACTGAAACAGAGGATGAAAGACTAAAGGCCGAAATATTAAATGTCTTTTTCCAAAGCTGTTTCACAGAGGAAGACTGCACTGTAGTTCCTTCTCTAGATTGTCGCACAGATGACAAAATGGTAGATATCGAAATAGACGACAGAGGGATAGAGAAACAATTAAAATCGCTCAAAAGAGGAAAGGCCTCTGGACCTGATGGGATACCAGTTCAATTTTACACAGAGTACGCGAAGGAACTTGCCCCCCTTCTTGCAGCGGTGTACCGTAGGTCTCTAGAAGAGCGTAGCGTTCCAAAGGATTGGAAAAGGGCACAGGTCATCCCCGTTTTCAAGAAGGGACGTCGAACAGATGTGCAGAACTATAGAACTATATCTCTAACGTCGATCAGTTGTAGAATTTTGGAACACGTATTGTGTTCGAGTATAATGACTTTTCTGGAGACGAGAAATCTACTCTGTAGGAATCAGCATGGGTTTCGAAAAAGACGGTCATGTGAAACCCAGCTCGCGCTATTCGTCCACGAGACTCACAGGGCCATAGACACGGGTTCACAGGTAGATGCCGTGTTTCCTGACTTCCGCAAGGCGTTCGATACACTTCCCCACAGTCGTTTAATGAACAAAGTAAGAGCATATGGACTATCAGACCAATTGTGTGATTGGATTGAAGAGTTCCTAGATAACAGGACGCAGCATGTCATTCTCAATGGAGAGAAGTCTTCCGAAGTAAGAGTGATTTCAGGTGTGCCGCAGGGGAGTGTCATAGGACCGTTGCTATTCACAATATACATAAATGACCTGGTGGATGACATCGGAAGTTCACTGAGGCTTTTTGCAGATGATGCTGTGGTGTATCGAGAGGTTGTAACAATGGAAAATTGTACTGAAATGCAGGAGGATCTGCAGCGAATTGACGCATGGTGCAGGGAATGGCAATTGAATCTCAATATAGACTAGTGTAATGTGCTGCGAATACACAGAAAGATAGATCCTTTATCATTTAGCTACAAAATAGCAGGTCAGCAACTGGAAGCAGTTAATACCATAAATTATCTGGGAGTACGCATTAGGAGTGATTTAAAATGGAATGATCATATAATGTTGATCGTCAGTAAAGCAGATGCCAGACTGAGATTCATTGGAAGAATCCTAAGGAAATGCAATCCGAAAACAAAGGAAGTAGGTTACAGTACGCTTGTTCGCCCACTGCTTGAATACTGCTCAGCAGTGTGGGATCTGTACCAGATAGGGTTGATAGAAGATATAGAGAAGATCCAACGGAGAGCAGCGCGCTTCGTTACAGGATCATTTAGTAATCGCGAAAGCGTTACAGACATGATAGATAAACTCCAGTGGAAGACTCTGCAGGAGAGACGCTCAGTAGCTCGGTACGGGCTTTTGTCAAAGTTTCGAGAACGTACCTTCACCGAAGAGTCAAACAGTATATTGCTCCCTCCTACGTATATCTCGCTAAGAGTCCATGAGGATAAAACCAGAGAGATTAGAGCCCACACAGAGGCATACCGACAATCCTTCTTTCCACGTACAATACGAGACTGGAATAGAAGGGAGAACCGATAGAGGTACTCAAGGTACCCTCCGCCACACACCGTCAGGTGGCTTGCGGAGTATGGATGTAGATGTAGATGTAGAAATGCCACGCACTCTTACTGCGGTTCCTGTGATGATGTGACAAGGTGAGATTATGGCACTGTACGTGCTCTGACCCCCGTCCGAGCCAAGTGAGGACGTGTCAAAGAGCAAAGAAAACAGCACTGTGCGCAGAAAGTTATCAGTCTGTGTCTAGTATACAGATTTTTGGAAAGTTCACTGACTTAACCTCTGTCGATCCACCGTGGATACGAGACAGCGTCCTGTCAGATATTTACCAGAGAAAAATCACCAAACAGCTGTCTATTTTCAGAACTTGTTATTTTATTTTCACGACCAGTTTCGGCATCTCATTAATGCCATTTTCAGGCCCCTATGCACTCGATGTTGGAGAATCAGATAGATCTGTGCACGCATAACTGGAGCCATCAATATGTGGATTCCGTGAATTTCATGTGGAGTGTCCACTGCGAAGACTTGGCAACAGTTGTCAAGTCATAAAAATCACGGAATCCAGGTATTGGTGGTTCCAGTTGTGGAGTGCATAAGGGCCTCAAGATGGCATTAATGAAGTGCCGAAACTTCTCGTGTAAATAAAATAAAAAGTTCTGAAAATATAAGGCTGTTTGGTGATTTTTCTTTGGTAAATACGCTAACTTAAGTCATAGAAGTGTTATTAGGTCCAATCAAAATTATTTCCCTTGTTTCCTGGAAGTTCAAAAATGGTTCAAATGGCTCTGAGCACTATGGGACTTAACATCTGTGGTCATCAGTCCCCTAGAACTTAGAACTACTTAAACCTAACTAACCTAAGGACATCACACACATCCATGCCCGAGGCAGGATTCGAACCTGCGACCGTAGCAGTCGCGCCGTTCCGGACTGCGCGCCTAGAACCGCTAGACCACTGCGGCCGGCTTTCCTGGAAGTCCTTTTCCGTTAATAAACTTATGCAAGCAAATTTGCGGGTAAAGTGCTTGTCGTCTTTGTAGTCGGATCCTCAATTCAATTTGCCGTAATTATTTTGACATTCCACATCTGAACTACTTACGAGCCAGTGCTGTCGCCCCTGTATAAGCCGCAAAAAGACAACGGTGCCGTCGGTACTCTCCCTTCGCAACGCCTACGCTGGGAGAAGCGTTGTATCGCAATCCAGCCAATTGACACTAACGACAAGATATGCTGCTGACCGCGCCACAGGCGTTGTAGGGCGATACATGTCAAAACATGGTTCCATGTCCGGTCTAAAGTAAACCCATTGCCTTTCTTAATGAGAAGACCCGCTAGTTCTAGGCGCAGCAGTCCGGCACCACGGGACTACTACGGCCGCAGGTTCGAATCCTGCCTCGGGCATCGATGTGTGTGATGTCCTTAGGTTAGTTAGGTTTAAGTTGTTCTAAGTTCTAGGGGACTGATGACCTATGATGTTAAGTCCCATAGTGCTCAGAGCCATTTGAACCATTTTTTTGACCCGCTAGTCTAATCTCTATAGTGTCGCTAAGGACACACTCCAATTACTGAGATGCGATGTGCCAGCAAGTGTCTGTGTGTCCGCAGGTTTCATCCAGTGCCTCTCAGTTAAACAGTATCTGCTCACTGCAGATTGATAAAGTATTCTGTGGCGTAATGTTACACACACACACACACACACACACACACACACACACACACACACACACACACACCTCTCATCGACCATATATTTGGTTAATACGAGGGCGGTTCAGAAAGTAACCTCCGATCGGTCACAGTGCGGGTTGAGGGGGGAGTAGCGACGCCATCTGTGCGTTCACGCACTCAACAGGTCAGTCGGCATCAAGCCGTGGTCGAGTGAACGTCGTACCTGCGCTAGTTTAGTTTTTGTGGCAGTTTGAAATGTGTGCTGCAATAGAAAACCCCGCCAAATGTGAAGTGCGTGCTGTCATAAGGTTTTTTACAGCCAAAGGATATTCTGCAGCAGCTATTCATCGTGAGCTTTGTGCCGTGTACGGACCAAGAGTTATGAGTGAAGGAGTTGTCCGTGAATGGGTACGCTTATTTAAAAGTGGACGAGAAAACGTTCATGATGAAGAGAGGAGTGGTAGACCATCATTGGTGACTGACGAACTCGTTCAGACAGTTGATGCAAAAGTTCGTGAAAATCGACGTTTCTCAATGTCGGAGTTGTCTACTGGTTTTCCACAGATTTCTAAGACTCTCTTGTACGACATAGTGACAGCAAGATTGGGTTACCGTAAGTTCTGTGCACGATGGGTGCCCAAAATTCTTACCGACCACCACAAAACTCAAAGAATGGCCTCTGCATTAGACTTTCTGTCACGTTATGAGGACGATGGAGAACCATTGTTAAACAGAATCGTGACCGGTGACGAAACCTGGATTAAGTACGTGAACCCTGAGACAAAAGAACAATCAAAGATGTGGGCACATTCAAATTCGCCTACCAAACCAATAAAAGCCTCGCAAGATTTTTCTGCCAGAAAACTGATGGCAACGGTGTTTTGGGATGCCAAAGGGGTGTTGTTGGTTGAATTCATGAAACGTGGTACGACCATTAATCAAGACGTGTACTGTGAAACAATAAAAAAGTTACGACGGGCTATACAGAACAAACGCCGTGGTATGCTGACTTCCGGTATCGTTTTTTTGCACGATAACGCCCGTCCTCACTCTGCTCGCAGAACAACGGCCCTCCTTGAGTCCTTCAAGTGGGACGTTATCAACCATCCACCTTACAGCCCAGACCTGGCGCCAAGTGATTATCACCTCTTCATGCATTTGAAGAAATGGCTCGGGTCACAGCGGTTTGATGACGACGAAGAGCTCAAAGATGCGGTCACAGGCTGGCTCCAGGCACAAGCGGGTGATTTTTATGGTGAAGGAATTTCGAAGCTTGTGAAGAGATACGATAAGGGCCTCAATCGCTATGGAGACTATGTAGAAAAATAGTGCAAAGATGTAGTTGTAAGATGTATATACTAAAATATTTTTATTTAACTTGGCGTATTTTTTTAAATCAACCGGAGGTTACTTTCTGAACGGCCTCGTATTATGTTTGCCACAGCCTCTCGAAATTTCTTATACATTGAGCTTCGTCAGTTGCAAACCATATTTAATAGAGCCTAGCATCGCTCAATTCTAGGCTGGCAGTTAATTTTAAAAAAGTTTAAGAACATGCTTCCAGTATAATTAAGGAAAATAATTGTTTTGCATCCATCTTCCTGTTTTTTCACTGATGGTCCATACTCGAAAGCATAGCGAATCTGCTTACTGAAATAATCAGTCCGCTTCAGGCGAGCTGTCAGTGCCGAAGACTGCATAGGCCGTCGGTGCCAGTGTCTCCAGCACCCCAGTGTGTTAATGCAGGGGATGGCAGGTCACTGCGGTCATATATGGGTTGGTGTACTGAGGTTTGTGGGAAACATTGTATCCTAGATTTCCACGATTCCTTTTATCAACCGTCACACCCAAGAAAGTGACTTTTCAACACTTTCAAATTTCATCATTAACAGAATGCTGGGATGAAGAGAATTAAAATGTTGCAGGAAGTGATTAAGTACAACCGCTCCACGTGGCCAGACCGTAAACATGTCATCCACGTGTCTTGTTAAGTCAGGTTGGTTTGAAGGACGTCACCCTGAAAGTCACGTCCTCAAAAGCTTCCATAAATAAGTGTGCACCTGCAGGTGATAAATGGCTCCCCATTCTCAGTCCGTCAGTTTCTTCATAAACGTGATCATTAAATAAGCAGTAAGCTGAAGTGGGCACATGATAACAGAGCTTCATGATTTCACATACAACTTTTCATTGATTAAGACCAACCGCTCTTCGTGTGGAAATTCCAAAACCCAATGTCAAATCTGAACAGATCTGATGGATGCAAGCATCTCAGTCGTCGTATGAATTCCGTGGAGTTGGAAATATGCTCATCAGTTTTTCTAATGGAAAGATGAAGGAACTTCGGTATATACTTCGGCAAGCTGTAGATGGGGATACCTTCAATGCTGACAATGGGATGTATTGACACGTCTGCTTTGTGGAATTTCGGAAAGTCATATAAACGTGGCGGAACAGCCGCACCCGTACAAATTTTCTTGAACACATGTGTAGATAGTAAGCTCTTTTTCAAAAGCGGGAAGGTCTTCGTTATTATTCAGTCATTTTGAAGTCACTCCGTAATTTTCTATAGGCTAGTCCATCGAGTAAAAATAACGTTTTGGTCACATAATCAGCACGGTAATGGAGCATTGTAAATTTTCAGTTGCTAGTAAAACAACTAAATTATCTTCTCGAATGCAGTGAATGACGGCACTTTCTCCAGGAGAAACGTTCCCACCGCAGTGAGGCCCGACGCAACATGTGGGACACCTCTTCTCTAATTTCTTCACCTCGGTCGTTTGGGAAGTTGGAAACTGCTTGCGTCACGGATACAGTCTTGGATAAGTTAGACCTTATAGCGACAGCGTAAGCACACAGCCACCGTTCAAAGTGGTGGCCACCGCTCTCAGTGTGTGAGATACAAACGGCGTATAAAATGTGGCTCTCAGATGCCGCTGTTGCGTGTTGCACAATGAGGCAAGCAGCTAGCCTAATAAGCATTTTTCAGTTTTTAATTCGGTTTCGTGCACCGAAGACTGCTCGTATCTCGAATAGAAAAAGCCCTAGAGTTTATACACTCGACTATAAATTTCGTCCAGTGAGGATGGCAACTGCTGTGAAACTTTTTTTCTGCACATTCTGTTGGCTTTACAGCCACTACGTACTCCTGCAGCACACATGGAAGGCATGTTAGCAAGTTCCTCTTTACTGGACAGCCAGTCATCAAGTCTGAACAGCCATTACTCCAACCTGTAGACGTCACAGACCACTGTGTAAGCTGTTACGTTTCAAATTATCGCCACTACCGTCTACGCGGTAGGCTGTCTTCTCTTATGAGTTATCATCAGTTTAAAAATACACTCCTGGAAATGGAAAAAAGAACACATTGACACCGGTGTGTCAGACCCACCATACTTGCTCCGGACACTGCGAGAGAGCTGTACAAGCAATGATCACACGCACGGCACAGCGGACACACCAGGAACCGCGGTGTTGGCCGTCGAATGGCGCTAGCTGCGCAGCATTTGTGCACCGCCGCCGTCAGTGTCAGCCAGTTTGCCGTGGCATACGGAGCTCCATCGCAGTCTTTAACACTGGTAGCATGCCGCGACAGCGTGGACGTGAACCGTATGTGCAGTTGACGGACTTTGAGCGAGGGCGTATAGTGGGCATGCGGGAGGCCGGGTGGACGTACCGCCGAATTGCTCAACACGTGGGGCGTGAGGTCTCCACAGTACATCGATGTTGTCGCCAGTGGTCGGCGGAAGGTGCACGTGCCCGTCGACCTGGGACCGGACCGCAGCGACGCACGGATGCACGCCAAGACCGTAGGATCCTACGCAGTGCCGTAGGGGACCGCACCGCCACTTCCCAGCAAATTAGGGACACTGTTGCTCCTGGGGTATCGGCGAGGACCATTCGCAACCGTCTCCATGAAGCTGGGCTACGGTCCCGCACACCGTTAGGCCGTCTTCCGCTCACGCCCCAACATCGTGCAGCCCGCCTCCAGTGGTGTCGCGACAGGCGTGAATGGAGGGACGAATGGAGACGTGTCGTCTTCAGCGATGAGAGTCGCTTCTGCCTTGGTGCCAATGATGGTCGTATGCGTGTTTGGCGCCGTGCAGGTGAGCGCCACAATCAGGACTGCATACGACCGAGGCACACAGGGCCAACACCCGGCATCATGGTGTGGGGAGCGATCTCCTACACTGGCCGTACACCACTGGTGATCGTCGAGGGGACACTGAATAGTGCACGGTACATCCAAACCGTCATCGAACCCATCGTTCTACCATTCCTAGACCGGCAAGGGAACTTGCTGTTCCAACAGGACAATGCACGTCCGCATGTATCCCGTGCCACCCAACGTGCTCTAGAAGGTGTAAGTCAACTACCCTGGCCAGCAAGATCTCCGGATCTGTCCCCCATTGAGCATGTTTGGGACTGGATGAAGCGTCGTCTCACGCGGTCTGCACGTCCAGCACGAACGCTGGTCCAACTGAGGCGCCAGGTGGAAATGACATGGCAAGCCGTTCCACAGGACTACATCCAGCATCTCTACGATCGTCTCCATGGGAGAATAGCAGCCTGCATTGCTGCGAAAGGTGGATATACACTGTACTAGTGCCGACATTGTGCATGCTCTGTTGCCTGTGTCTATGTGTCTGTGGTTCTGTCAGTGTGATCATGTGATGTATCTGACCCCAGGAATGTGTCAATAAAGTTTCCCCTTCCTGGGACAATGAATTCACGGTGTTCTTATTTCAATTTCCAGGAGTGTATTTGCGTCATACGCGTTGCTCTTTCAAACCTCCTACCCAGTGGCATATTCATTTAAAACCGTTGGTACCTTATTTCGAAATACTCGGTTCAGTGTTATCCGCCTTTTGTACAATTTGTACGCTAAAAGTTTGGTACACCGTCCATACAAACTGCGAAAGAAGAAATATATATATATTTCGCAAATGGCGCGTGGGGAGAATGTTTGTCGGTGAACTTCCGTTTTAGCTCTACTTTCTGGAATTTTCTCGTTGTGTTCATTTCGCGAGACGTACAAGGGACGAAGTAGTATATTGCCTAACTCTTCTTCGGACGTACGCTCTCTGAATTTCAACAGCAATCTCTGTGATACACAAGGCCTTTTTCGTAGCGTCTGCTGCTGGAATTTGTCGAGCATCTCCGTACGCCCTACCCCTTACTGAACGGTCCCGTGGTGAAACGAGGCGCTCTTCGTTGGTCTTCTCTGTCTCTTCTGCTGTTCGAACTTGGTAAGAGTGCCAGACTGACGAGTAATGTCCACGAGCCAGTCAGACGAGTGTTTTGTGAGCCGCTTGTTTCGTACGTGACTCACATTTCTTTAAGACTCTTCCAATTAATGTCAGCGTGGCATCTGTTTTTCCTACTGTTTGGTTCACGTGGTCATTCCATTTGAACTCGCCCTGGGTGGCACTCCTGGGTGTATTGCGAGCTGTTTACGGATCTTGAGGCCCTCTCTTCCAACTTCGTATCGAAGTCTCTCGGTCATTGTATAAATCTTCTTTCAGTTTATTCCTTGCATATCCTTCTCTAGTTGATTTTTCCATTTTTTACAGTGTCTGCTTTTTCTCTTGTTTGGAGATTTGCAGTCACATTGCATGCCCATACCATTTTAAACTCCGTTTTCCCTCCTCTTCACAGATTTACGTGGGAGTTTTCATTCGCTTCGGGATTTCCGTATTTGGGATGTTCTCTCGCCTTGATACTGGAAAACATCTTGCAAAAATTCCATTTGGAGTGCTTCAGGTCTTCTATCTTGTTTCGTTAGTTCCTAGGCTTCTGCTCCATACAAACAAATGCTTTGTATTATTGATTCATATAACCTTTTTTGCCTTTTTTCTTAATTTTATTTCAGAAAAGAATAGAATTCAACTTGTTAATTACCTGTTTTGCTTGTATTGTCCTCTGCCTTATTTCTTGTTTACTGATCTGAGATTATATCTCTCAGGTATTTTAAGATTATTACTACTTCCGCTGATTCTTTTATCAACAGCGGACCAATAACCGCAGCAGTTTTGTCTCTTAGGAATTCACACGCACAGTTCAACAGCGTAATCGAACAGTAACGGATCTCTTCGCCTGTTTTCGAGCAGTACGTCACATTTGTTTACGTTCAGCTTCAAGTGCCAATCCCTGCAGCATTCATCAACACTCCATAGTTCTTCTTGCATTACGTTTCGGGCTTCTGATGTCAGCTTTGTGCAGGGAGCAGCATGGGCTGCAAACCGCCTCATGGGCTTTCCCAGGTTATCCGCTAGTCAGGCGCATTTTCTCTGGTGTTTCAGCAGATGTTTGCAATTTCGTTTTTGCGTTGTGGTGCTGCAGTCAGCCGAAATAATTACGGCTCGGGACGTCTTCCATGCGACTCCCAGTGTCAATAGAAAGCGTCAGTGTGTTTCCCATTACAAACAAAATTGTTATTAAAGCGGTGTTTATACGTGCCCATTCGATAGGCCGCTCGCAGATTAGTCTAATTCGATATTTGTTCTATGGACAGGGACAGTAAAATACGAATAAGGGCAGCGTCTCAGTGCCACTGCTGGAGTACTGACTGTTCTCCGTATTTTACTGCCTCTGTCAGTACATATCGACACAACTAATATCGGACTAGACTAATCTGGGATCGCTCTATCGAACGGGCACGTACAATTCCGCTTTAAAATTCAGTTTATTTGGGACTGGAAACAAACCGACACTGAGCTTCGCATGAAAAACGTGATGAGCAGTGTTTGTTGGGCAGACTCCAAGTGCACAATGCAAAAACGAAATTGCAAATGTCCGCTGACACACCAGAGAAACTGCGCCTGACGACTCCTTGGACATATATATATAACATACTTTTTGAGGTACTCCTAAAATGAACTTTACGTATGTCGAAATTTATCCGTGAACGAGCCACACTGTGAGTTCTATACGCAAGGACGTCACGAATCCAGTCACAAATCTAGTGCGATATTCAATAAGCTCGTGTTTTACTCACGAAAAGGCAGTGTGGGACTGTACCGAATTCTTCCAGAAGACAAGGCACATAGTACCAACCTGAGTGCCACCGTCTATGATTCCACGGCTTTCTGGATTTGGTGGACTCACACTTGACTGATACCGATGCGTTAGGTCAGCAGAGCGGTCAAAGGCCAGCAGTCAGTCACAGGGCGACAGCAGCGTGCCGTATTTCGAGACGCAGACACCCTGGCCGTGCTCAGCACTCACCCTCGATGAGCGTGTCGACGTCCTCGCGGTGCGCGAAGTAGTTGGGCACGATGAGCGGGTGGTGCGCCGGGTTGGCGGAGCGCAGCCGCACCCAGCCGGCGCTGCGCGGCCGCAGCAGCAGCGGCAGGATGGTCCACGTCTCCGCCTTCAGCAGCGGCTTGTACACCGTGTTGAAGACGCCGTCACGCAGGCCCAGGATCTGCAACGCGGGCGACTCTCTGAGTCCTGTCACTCTGGTAGCAGCCGCACTCACCACCAGTCGTGATGCTCCCGACTACAACTGCGCTCTACCAAAACTATAGTTCGGTAGTTATGGTACACTACATAAATGATGTAATAAATGGTAGCAGTACCGACAGCATTGGTAGGGAAAGAAACACAAATGGGTGTGTAAGAGAGCCGACGGCTTATACAGGGTCGTCCATTCCTCGTGACTGGGCCAAATATCTCGCGAAATAAGCGTCAAACGAAAAAACTACAAAGAACGAAACTTGTCTAGCTTGAAGGCGGAAACCAGATGGCGCTATGGTTGGTCCGCTAGATGGCGCTGCCATAGGTCAAACGGATAACTGCTTTTTTTTTTTAATAAGGACCCCCATTTTTTATTACATATTCGTGTAGTACGTAAAGAACTATCAATGTTTTAGTTGGACCACTTTCTTCGCTTTGTGATAGATGGCGCTGTAATAGTCACAAACGTATAAGTACGTGGTATCACGTAACATTCCGCCAGTGCCGACGGTACTTGCTTCGTGATGCATTACCCGTGTTAAAATGGACCGTTAATCAACTCCAGAAAAGGTCGATATCGTGTTGATATATGGCTATCGTCATCAAAATGCCCAACGGGCGTGTGCTATGTATGCTGTTCGGTATCCTGGACGACATCATCCAAGTGTCCGGATCGTTCGCCGGGTAGTTACGTTATTTAAGGAAACAGGAAGTGTTCAGCCACATGTGAAACGTCAACCAACAAATGATGATGCCCAAGTAGGTGTTTTAGCTGCTGTCGCGGCTAATCCGGACATCAGTAGCAGACAAATTGCGCGAGAATCGGGAATCTCAAAAACGTCGGTGTTGAGAATGCTACATCAACATCGATTGCACCAGTACCATATTTCTGTGCACCAGAAATTGCATCGCGACGACTTTGAACGTCGTGTACAGTTCTGCCATTGGGCACAAGAGAAATTACGGAACGATGACAGATTTTTTGCACGCGTTCTATTTAGCGACGAAGCGTCATTCATCAACAGCGGTAACGTAAACCGGCATAATATGCACTATTGGCCAACGGAAAATCCACGATGGCTGCGACAAGGGGAACATCAGCGACCTTGGCGGGTTAATGTATGGTGCGGCATTATGGGAGCAAGGATAATTGTGCCCCAGTTTATTGATGGTAGTTTAAATGGTGCAATGTATGCTGATTTCCTACGTAATGTTCTACCGATGTTACTACAAGATGTTTCATTGCATGACAGAATGGCGATGTACTTCCAGCATGATGGATGTCCGGCACATAGCTCGCGAGCGGTTGAAGCGGTATTGAATAGCATATTTCATGACAGGTGGATTGGTCGTCGAAGCACCATATCATGGCCTGCACTTTCACCGGATCTGACATCCTCGGATTTCTTTCTCTGAGGAAAGTTGAAGGATATTTGCTATCCTGATCCACCGACAACGCCTGACAACATGCGTCAGCGCATTGTCAATCCATGTGCAAACATTACGGAAGGCGAACTACTCGCTGTTGAGAGGAATGGCGTTACACGTATTGCCAAATGCGTTGAGGTTGACGGTCATCATTTTGAGCATTTATTGCATTAATACGGTGTTTACATGTAATCACGCTGTAACAGCATGCGTTCTCAGAAATGATAAGTTCACAAAAGTACATGTATCACATTGTAACAACCGAAATAAAATGTTCAAACGTACCTAAGTTCTATATTTTAATTTTAAAAAAACCTACCTGTTACCAACTGTTCGTCTAAAATTCTGAGCCATGTGTTTGTGACTATTACAGCTCCACCTATCACAAAGCGATAAAGTAGTCGAACTAAAGCATTCATATTTCTTTATGCCGTGCGGGATTAGCCGAGCGGTCTCAGGCGCTGCAGTCATGGACTGTGTGGCTGGTCCCGGCGGAGGTTCGAGTCCTCCTTCGGGCATGGCTGTGTGTGTTTGTCCTTAGGATAATTTAGGTTAAGTAGTGTGTAAGCTTAGGGACTGATGACCTTAGCAGTTAAGTCCCATAAGATTTCACACACATTTGAACATATGAACATTTCTTTACGTACTACACGAATATGTATAAAAATGGGGTTTCCTATTTAAAAAAGTGCAGTTGATATCCGTTTGACCTATGGCAGCGCCATCTAGCGGGCTAACCATAGCGCACTCTGGTTTCCACCTTCAAGCTAGACAAGTTTCCATCTTCGTAGTTTTTTCGTTTGACGCTTATTTCGTGAGATATTTGGCAAGGTCACGATCAATGGATCAACCTGTATTTATTTTTTGTTTGAATATACTTTGTTCTTATTATTTTGTACTCAATAGCACATCCTTCATCATGATCAAAGGCAAGCGTTTCCAGCTATTATTCATAAATGCCGAAGTTGTTTACGTAAAACAGAGACATGTTTGCGTAAGTTCAAAGAAGTTTTGAAGCGATGTTTGATATGTTTCCGTTTTGCGATTTGCTTTTACCTTTTTGTTCAGGAAACTGCGTTTTCTAGCGCTATATGATAAATCTGTATTGTTTATTTTTGCTACAACATCTCTGTGTTTCACTATAGAAATCAACGATTTTCGAATAAAACCTGAGTTAAATATTGACAGTTTGACTTTTGCCATAAATACACTTTATTTTTAAGTGACAGATAGGAGGTAGAGTGAAAACGGTCTGCAGGTTACCCGGCCCTTTATATATCACCATTCAGTTTCTAGACAGTTCACCGCTTCCAGTTTTTAGGGGAAATCTAGTAAAACAGAGATCGCATACGCGAAGAAAGCGATCGTTATGAGTTAAGGCCCCATTGGTATGCAACACTCCATACGTACAGGTAATGTGGGTACGACCTTGAGTGACAAAAGGTGCTAGAAAAACTACGGTAGTCTGCCCTTCCTTACGACAGTCTACGGTAGTTTTTCAACTCTACTCTCGAGTGATTCTTATACATCTGCCTGCGCAGGCGCACTGTTCACAGGATATCAAAAGAATCTAGAATCTGTGCTGGATGTGATCTTTATCCTTTCTGTAAATCTGCAGGCTTTCGCGGCCGTGCTCATTCGCGGCAAAATCTTCTAGTTCGTTACGCTTCACGAAGTTCCTCTATTCTTCTACTCCATTCTGAAGAAGATACCAGCAGAGAGGTCGGAACGTCGATCGTGTAGAAGTACCTGAAATGATACATGAGGGGGCGTAACAATCTAGAAGATTTTACCTTCGGTGTATCATTTCTCTTTCTCTTAGTGCACCGTACGTTGTTTCACACCAAGTCTTGTGATTGGCACTGCTCCCTGGCAAAAAAGCAAATGCGAAAATATTGTATGTGTAATTTTTCGAAACTTTTATAGACCGTATAAAAAACACCTTAACTTGCATTTACATGTGTACAGATACAATGGGCATGCCCAGTCTTGCAATGGCAGGTGACCGCTAACGTGTACGGTAGTGATATACTGTTATCAGCTTTAAGACTTTTCTCTGTGTAGAGTTCCAGGCCTACGGCTTTTAACGCGAATCTCTCAGTCTTACGTTACTGGCTGATGGCCTTTAACACACACCATCTGATCAACAATATCCGGACGTCTTTTAGTGAACATTAATAAGGGTTGTGTTCACCCTTCTCCTTTATGACGGCTACAGCTCTGCTGGAGACTCGTTCAGTGATGTGTCTGAATGTCTGTGGAGGAATGGCAGTACACTCTCTTACAAGAACCGAAAATAGCTCTGGGTTCCCGACAGTCCAGCCCTTTCAGGAATTGTGCTGTCCAAAAACCATTTCCTCACACATGCTGTTTTATGACAGGGTGCATTGTCATGCTGATAAAAATAATTATGGTCTCCGAACTGTTCCTCTGCTGCACGTGGTACACAATGCTGTAAAATGTGTTTTCGTACCGTTCGCGTTTATCGTTTCCTTGAGCTCTATACGAGAAGCACGCCCTGACTACGAGTAACGCGCCAATAGCGCAACACCCCCCCCCTCCCCTCCCCCCGTCCTCGCCGTGGGAAATCCACATGCTGGCAGAAAACGTCCTCCAGGCAATAGGCAAGCCTTAACCCTTCCATCGGGTTTCCGAAGTTATAATACGATTCATCACTCCAGATCAGTCGGTTTCAGCCGTCCACTGTCCGCTGACTTCGCTGTCTACACTACCTTCAGCGCCGCGTAGAATAAGTGCAGAAACGTGAGGCTTATAAGGAGCTGTGCGACCATTGATCCAGTTATTTTAAAAAGATCTATACGGACAGCCATGGTGCAAGCTGGAGTCGTTGTAACACTTTGGAACTCACGAGTGATTTCTTCGACTGATTTCAAACTTTTTTTACAACCGCCCTCCACAGTGCTCGTCGGTCTCTGTCTGTACGTAAATGAATGAGACCTGCGTAGTCTTTGTTTATTCCTTCGCGTTCCCACTTCACAATGACGTCACCAACAATCGACTTCGGCAGCTGTTGAAGGGTTGTACTTGTTACTTAGGTGATGTCCAGTGACTAGGTAGTGTTCGAAGTCACTGAGCTCTCCCGACCGAACAATTCCGCTTCTTTATTGACAACACAATATTCCCTATCGGGTCCGTATCTGGCGACACCAGACGCTCAGTCACGGCTACTTTTGGTCAGATAGTGTACACTGGAGTCAGGGCATGCTGGTACCTTGCGTATCTGCTCGCCGCCGTCCGAGTTGACGGAGCTGGGCGCGAAGTGGAACTGCACGTCGGGCCAGTCGTCGGAGTGGTTGGCGAACCTGCTGTTGACGAAGGCGACGCCCTCCACCCCCAGCGACGTGAGCGGACCGCGCTCGTTCAGCACGTACTCCAGGAACACCGGCACCGTCTGGACACACATAGGACACCAGTCAGGGCGCCGTGTGCAACAGTGCACAGTGCAAGGCCAGAGGACGTGCCGATGGGCTGCAGAGGATTCCTTCCAGCTCCTTGTTGACATGCAGAGAGCATTACTGTCATGTTGGTGACAAACAAACGCAAGCGTGTCGGCTTCTGGCAAGTCTGGCCTTCAACATAATTTCCTTCCTTTCAGTAATGGTGGCCTCATAAAGTATGTTAAAAATAATTTCATTCGATGTATTTTTAAACATTAATTTTAAACGATTAATGGAAAATCTCATATAAAGATGTGAAACAAATACTAACAGAGAGATAGAGGGGCTGGCCAGTACTTACCTCAGCTCAGTACAGCCGATACATACACATAAAACAGAACCGAAAATTTACATTCCTAGCTTTCGGAACAAATGTTCCTTCATCAGGGAGGAGAGAGGGGAAAGAAAGGGAAGAAGGGAAAGGACATTCAGTTACTCACAACCCAGGCTATGAAGCAACAGGGAAAGGAAAATAGGGAGGGAAGCCAAAGATATTCGGCTTCCCGCTGACAACCATGCCTCCATCCTTGCTACCCTCCCTATTTTCCTTTCCCTGTTGCTTCATAGCCTGGGTTGTGAGTAACTGAATGTCCTTTCCCTTCTTCCCTTTCTTTCCCCTCTCTCCTCCCTGATGAAGGAACATTTGTTCCGAAAGCTAGGAATGTAAATTTTCGGTTCTGTTTTATGTGTATCTATCGGCTGTACTGAGCTGAGGTAAGTACTGGCCAGCCCCTCTATCTCTCTGTAAACATTAATTTTGTTAGTTTTCTCCACTATCGTCATTATACTCTTCATCGACTCCAGGAGCCGACACCTCCTCGGATAACATTTACCGAGGGGCACTGTCCGTCGTTCGACATAGGCGCACAGCAACATATTGTAATTGGTCAAGTGATGACAAATCACCGCCATTTAGACACAAGTCAGTCCCGTTTTTGTTCTGTGTTACACGGGAATATCCCCAGGTCTTTTACGTTTTACTTTCTGCCTAACTGTTTTCTAGCCAAGGATCAGGTTCTGATACCTAATTTCGTTCCTTCGTTTTTATAGGTTGGACATGCGTAACTGATGGTCGTTTTAGCGATTGAAGAAGGCTGAGAACTTTGCCTACCCACGCCAACTGTTATTCTGCGGCGTTCTGTAATAGCTCCACGTACTGTAGGACATAGCAGTGATAGTAAAGATCTTTTGGCATTAAATTACAAATTTATTTATTACATTAGACTGAGCCCGTGCTTTGTGGGGCATAGGTGATCCACGCCTAGTTTCCTAACTAAATACCTAATACTACTTCTTCGTTTCGATCTGTTCACTCAGTACTTTAAAATATCTCAGATAACTTCATTTACCCATTATCAAAGTATTAATTTATAACTATGTCTGTACACATATACGCCAGAAGTTGCGAAACCGTTTGTATGAGTCTCCATTCGAATCCAATAAATACACTGAAAGCCGACTATTGGACTTTTTCTTTAATTTTTTTTAATTATTTTAAACACCTTCATGTAAAGACCTATTATTCTGTATGAGTAGACACTCATTTATGCATAAAATCTTGTAATTTAATAGTCTACCAAATATGTGCGAATTCCAATCACCTGTGCACAGAGCGAGGTAAAAAATGAACTGTGTAGACGATGTCTCAAAATAAGACAAATGCAACCACGTAAATGAAATACGCTCTCGGACATGTAACATACATTTACTGGAAGCCCATTTGAAAAAGGGAAGTCGTGTGCTTGCGTCTCAAGTAGGCAACATACTGTCGGCAATTAGTAAGACGAAAACTGTGTAGGGATAATTCCTTCATACTCAGAAAACTTGCCATTTGGAAAAATCAATTCACCACACGAAGTTTCGCCGTACTAAGAGAGTGCTAAACTGTCTGTGAATAGTGTGTGGCAGTCGTCGTACAACGATTATTGAATGGAATGTGAAATTTCTTCGAACGTCAGTTCTAGTTCGAAGAGACAGACGCTGTGATCGAACACACACAAGTGATGGCACTCTGAAATACAAAATAATTCTGAACTTCCCATACAGAATTGTTACGTATTCGAAGAGCGACATTTGCTCTCTTTCTAATACGGATACAGTTCTAACTGGTACCGTTCTTCGGTGCGATTTCTTGAGCCTCGTATTGGGCAAACGGCCTGCGCAGACACGTATGCTTTACACAAATATATATTTTGTTATTGTCCTCTTAAGCTTGAAGTATAGTGGTTTATCTGTTTCGTTTTGCAGTCTTTCCTGTCTTTGTATTTAGCATTCTCCTTACGTACCTAAATTCTTATACTACTTTGCTCTCCAGTTGTGACACCACACGGAAACGTGAGATATTGCATCTACCTGCAGAACTAAATGCAAAAAATAAACCTATTCACACTAACGTGCAAGTCTAACACACGACCTAATGTTCACTCACCTAGTGTTATCATTAAACGAATAGCGCGGATGGCCCAGTCTTTCTTATGGTATGTTTGCTTCATAAAATCACCATCTACCGTCGCTGTTAGAATATTTGTTCTATTCCACTTCTATAGTGAAGACCAATTCCCGTTGTGCGAAAATTTGGAAATTTGTGGTAAGATCTTATGGGACTAAACTGCTGAGGTCATCGGTCCCTAAGCTTACACACTACTTAATCTAACTTACGGACGACACACACACACACACACACACACACCCATGCCCGAGGGAGGACTCGAACCTCCGACGCGGCGAGCCGCGCGAACCGTAACAAGGCGCCGAGACCGCGCGGCTACCCCGCGTGGCGCCGTTGGCTGATAAAACAACATTTATCACGTGAAGATAGTAACTAATTTCTTCTGTATTTCATTTCCTGTTTCCCACGGCGACTAAAATTGTTCGGTTTCAATATTTTCAATCGTTTTCTTTTGACCAAATGTTGAAGAGGACAAAGTTGTGTACCACCTAAAGAGTTGTTTGAATACCTCAGTGCAGTGCTGGGCATCGTACAATTGCAGGCGATATGCCGCTGCCTTCATTTCGGCTGTGAACGCAATTACTCATCCACCTATTAGGGGACCTCCAGTTCAACATCGACTCCGAATCACAATGCGCAATTGGCACTTCTCGATTTAACAGATCTACAATTACATCCATACTCCTCAAGCCACCTGACGGTGTGTGGCGGAGGGTACCTTGAGTACCTCTATGGGTTCTCCCTTCTATTCCAGTCTCGTATTGTTCGTGGAAAGAAAGATTGTCGGTATGCCTCTATGTGGGCTCTAATCTCTCTGATTTTATCCTCATGGTCTCGTCGCGAGATATACGTAGGAGGGAGCAATATACTCCTTGATTCCTCGGTGAAGGTATGTTCTCGAAACTTCAACAAAAGCCCGTACCGAGCTACTGAGCGTCTCTCTTGTAGAGTCTTCCACTGGAGTTCATCTATCATCTCCATAACGCTTTCTCGATTACTAAATGATCCTGTAACGAAACACTCTGCTCTCCGTTGGATCTTCTCTATCTCTTCTATCAACCCTATCTGGTACGGATCCCACACCGGTGAGCAGTATTCAAGCAGTGGGCGAACAAGTGTACTGTAGGCTACTTCCTTTGTTTTCGTACTGCATTTCCTTAGGATTCTTCCAATGAATCTCAGTCTGGCATCTGCTTTACCGACGATTAATTTTATATGGTCATTCCGTTTTATATCACTCCTAATGCCTACTCCCAGATAATTTACTGAATAAACTGCTTCCAGTTGCTGAGCTGCTGTATTGTAGCTACATCTACATCTACATATATACTCCGCTAGCCACCAAGCGGTGTGTGGTGGAGGGCACAATTCGCGCCAAAGTCATATTCCCCCCCCCCTCTGTTCCACTCGCGGATCGCACGAGGGAAAAACGACTGTCTGAACGCCTCAGTATGAGCTCTTATTTCCCTTATCTTTGAATGATGATCATTACGCGATCTGAAAGTTGGTGGTATTAATATGTGCTCTCCATCCTCGGTGAAGATTGGATTTCGGAATTCAGTGAGCAGCCCCTTCTGTTTAGCGCGTCGTCTATCTGCAACTGCGTCCCACATCAAACTTTCTATGAGATTTGTAACGCTCTCGCGATGGCTAAATGTACCAGTCACGAATCTTGCCTTTGGACCTTCTCAATTTCTTAAATCAGACCCAACTGGTAAGGGTCCCATACAGACGAACAGTAATCTAAGACTGGACGAACTAACGTATTGTAAGCTATTTCCTTTGTTGAAGGACTGCATCGCTTCATGATTCTACCAATAAACCACAATCTAGAGTTCGCCTTACAAGTTACTTGTGTAATCTGATCATTCCATTTGAGATAGTTTCGAACAGTCACACCCAGATACTTGACTGATGTTACCGCTCCCAAAGACTGGGCATTTATTTTGTACTCATACATTAATGGGGATTTTCGCCTTGTTATACGCAGTAGGTTACACTTACTAATATTGAGAGATAACTGCCAGTCATTACACCATACATTTATTTTCTGCAAATCCTCATTGATTTGTTGAGAACTTTCGTGTGATACTACTTTCCTGAAGACTACAGCATCATCGGCAAACAGTCTAAGACAGCTGTCAATACCATCAAACATCTTTTATGTAAATCATAAAAAGCAGAGGATCTATTACGCAGTCCTGGGGCACACCTGAAGTTAGTCTTGTTTCTCTTGAAGTTACCCCGTTCAGGACGACATACTGCTCCCTGTCTGTTAGAAAACTATCCAACCGCATATGTCACTGGACAGACCGTAGGCGCATACTTTTTGTAGCAAGCGACAGTGCGGAACTGAGTCGAATGCCTTTCGAAAGTCGAGAAATATGGCATCACCCTGGGAGCCGGTATCTAGAGCCTGTTGTATATCATGCACAAAGAGGGCCAGCTGTGTCTCGCATGACCGCTGTTTCCTAAAACCGTGCTGGTTTCTGCAGATGAGCTTCTCAGAGTCTAAAAAGGTCATTATGTCTGAACACAAAATATGTTCCATGATTCTACAACAAATCGATGTCAGTGAAATTGGCCGGTAATTATGTGCATCCGATTTTCTACCCTTTTTATAGATTGCTATGACCTGGGCCTTCTTCCAGTCAGTGGAACTTCCGCTGTTCCAATGGTCTCTGATAGATGACGGATAAGAATGGTGCTATATTTGTAGCATAGTCAACATAAAATCTTACGGGGATACCGCCTGGGCCAGATGCCTTCCTGGCGTCTAAGGATCCTAACTGTTTTACAGTCCCAGATACACTAAACACTATGTCACCCATCCTTTCGTTTGTTCGATAGTTGAAAGGGGGAGTTGTTCGATAATTGAAAGGGGGCTAAATGATAAACGATCTTTCTTTCTATGTATTCGCAGCACATTACACTTGTCTTCATTGAGATTCAATTGCCATTCCCTTCACCATGCGTCAATTCGTTGCACATTCTCCTGCATTTCAGTACAATTTTCCATTGTTACAACCTCTCGATGTACTACAGCATCATCCGCAAAAAGCCTCAGTCAACTTCCGATGTTATCTACAAGATCATTTATATATACTGTGAATAGCAACGGTCCTGCGACACTCGCCTGCGGCACACCTAAAATCACTCTTACTTCGGAAGACTTCTCTCCATTGAGAATAACATGCTGCGTCCTGTATCTAGGAACTCTTCAATCCAATCACACAACTCGTCTGATAGTCCACATGCTCTTACTTTGTTCGTTAAACGACTGTGGGGAACTGTATCGAACGCCTTGCGGAAGTCAAGAAACACGGCATCTACCTGTGAACCCTTGTCTATGGCCCTCTGAGTCTCGTGGACGAATAGCGCGAGCTGGGTTTCACACGATCGTCTTTTTCCAAACCCATGCTTATTCCTACTTAGTAGATTTCTAGTCTCCAGAAAAGTCATTATACTCGAACATAATACGTGTTCCAAAATTCTACAACTGATCGACGTTAGAGATACAGGTCTATAGTTCTGCACATCTGTTCGACGTTCCTTCTTGAAAACGTGGATGACCTGTCCCCTTTTCCAATCTTTTGGAACGCTACGCTCTTCTAGAAACCTACGGTGCACCGCTGCAAGAAGGGGGACAAGTTCCTTCGCGTACTCTGTGTAAAATCGAACTGGTATACCATCAGGTCCAGCGGCCTTTCCTCTTTTGAGCGATTTTAATTGTTTCTCTATCTCTCTGTCGTCTGTTTCGATCTCTACCATTTTGTCATCTGTGCGACAATCTAGAGAAGGAACTACAGTGCAGTCTTCCTCTGTGAAACAGCTTTGGAAAAATGGTTGCTAGAGCTGAGCGATGCGATAAATGACGGAAAAATTCACAGGCGTGACTAAAGCGTGGGACCCTGGACGTTTGGATACGTAACAGCAGACCAAGAGCTAAGTTGACAGCAACATGTAGGTCGGGTGGCCGTAATGTAACAACTAAAAATTATGAATTCTGTTCATGAGCTTCATTTCAAGTATTCTTTTCGTTGTCGTCTTAATGAGTTGCGCGGCTCTGTTTCTTGCTAACTGCCACCCACCATCTAAACTGTCAAAAGACGAATGTTTTTAAATAATAATGCGAATAAGGTGTATATGTAATAGGTTTCATTATTCCGTCGCGCTCAGTGTTCTTGAATAGTTTCCAAATATTTCTGCACAAAAGTCTCCACCTGCAATCAAAGTTTTCCTGCCGCAGTTACTATTAGTCTGGCGCGTTATTTCTGTAGTGTGCATGACAAAAATAATCACACTGCAAGCGCACCGGGCTCATTCACCCACTGTCACCCTCGTTACAGTGTGTGTTGCCTCTCCGCGCTGACCAACTTGTGGCTCTGGCCCGCCTTCAGTCAACTTTGCTTCGTCGAAGAACGGCTGCTGACGGAAATTCGGTGTTGTAAGTTCAGCATCAGGCCGCGCAAAACATCTAAATATTCCCCGTAATGGCAGTTATAAGAGTTGAAGGACATGAAAGGGAAGCAGTGGTTAAGAAGGGAGTAAGACAGGGTTGTAGCCTCTCCCCGATGATATTCAATCTGTATATTGAGCAAGCAGTAAAGGAAACAAAAGAAAAATTCGGAGTAGATATTAAAATCCATGGAGAAGAAATAAAAACTTTGAGGTTCGCCGATGACATTGTAATTCTGTCAGAGATAGCAAAGGACTTGGAAGACCAGTTGAATGGAATGGATGGTGTCTTGAAGGGAGGATATAAGATGAACATCAACAAAAGCAAAACGAGGATAATGGAATGTAGTCGAATTAAGTCGGGTGATGTTGAGGGTATTAGATTAGGAAATGAGACACTTAAAGTAGTAAAGGAGTTTTGCTATTTGGGGAGCAAAATAACTGCTGATGGTCGAAGTAGAGAGGATATAAAATGTAGACTGGCAATGGCAAGGAAAGCGTTTCTGAAGAAGAGAAATTTGTTAACATCGAGTATAGATTTAAGTGTCAGGAAGTCATTTCTGAAAGTATTTGTATGGAGTGTAGCCATGTATGGAAGTGAAACATGGACGGTAAATAGTTTGGACAAGAAGAGAATAGAAGCTTTCGAAATGTGGTGCTACAGAAGAATGCTGAAGATTAGATGGGTAGATCACATAACTAATGAGGAAGTATTGAATAGGATTGGGGAGAAGAGGGGTTTGTGGCACAACTTGACCAGAAGAAGGGATCGGTTGGTAGGACATGCTCTGAGGCATCAAGGGATCACCAATTTAGTATTGGATGGCAGCGTGGAGGGTATAAATCGTAGGGGGAGACCAAGAGATGAATACACTAAGCAGATTGAGAAGGATGTAGGTTGCAGTAGGTACTGGGAGATGAAGAAGCTTGCACAGGATAGAGTAGCATGGAGAGCTGCATCAAACCAGTCTCAGGACTGAAGACCATAACAACAAACAACAATGGTCTTGTGGTGGAATTTTCACGGATTGTACAAAAATTAAATAATAAGAACAGCGCAGTATAGGGGAAGTACAAGAGAGGTAGGTCCGCAGGATAAGACCGGAAACGCACCACTGTGAAGCTGTGATCACGAATCGGCAGGCAACCATCGACGAGCGCACGGCAGCTGGCACCTGTGAAGAGCTGGTAGCAACAGTTTGAGGCCGCAGTAATCGTTTTAACACACCAACTTGAGATGTTTCACAAATTTACGTTAAAGTATATGAAAAAACTATGATGTTTAAAACTTAATTTCCATTTTGTTTTTCATCAGTATCTTAATATACCGTTACGCTTTACAGTATAAACTCATTCATACTCATCAAAACCTGAAGCAAGTGGTCCTTCGATTTCATTATTGCCAATACTGCACACTACAGCACTGCATGCCGACTGTCTTGCTGCAGTGCCCTCTCTTATTATCTTCACAGATTAATGAAGGTACGACACTCCCAGCGCAAATCACGGAAAAATTTAGTCTAGCGAAATCAGGTTAAGATAGGAATTTAAAGTTTATCTGCTACTCTCTGTGCGGTTTAAATAAAAATTTCAAGCTAATTTAAAGAATAATTGCTGTTCTCAGGTTGACAGATACTATCTGAGGCACGTTAGGCTAAGTGTACACATTTTTGTGTTCTCTCCACCAACAAATTGCTCTTTTCTGATCGCAAACTCCGCAACGGTCGAATTCCGATATCTGTTTACCTGGAAAATGCTCGATTCAACGTTCTAGTGTAGTAGCCAGAGATTCGCCGATTGTAGTACACAACACACCTGGTTATTACACATCACGACACATTGTATTTTTACTACGTTGTTATATATTTATGGTCATTTGTTGATTTCAGCTTACACTAATTTTTGTTTAATGATATTTGAATCTATTAAATGAAACCACAAGTTTACTGTTACCAGTCACTGTTTATTTATCTCCACGACGCGTTTCAAAGGTCTAAACCTCAATCATCAGGTGGATTTACATTTGTTAATGTGACATTTGTGTGTCTGTGTTGTGTTACGATGTTTGGAGGAACTTGTGGCGCTGTCTCCAGTGGTCACAGGTTCCTTTCACTGTCGTAACACATCACACAACACATCACATTATACATGTGATGTGTTACGACAGTGAAAGGAACTTGTGACCACTGGACACAGTGCCACAGGTTCCTCCAAACATCGTAACACAACACACACACACAAATGTCACATTAACAAATGTAAATCCACCCGATGAGGGAGCCGATGATGGAGGTTTAAACCTTTGAAATGCGTCGTGGAGATAAATAAACAGTGACTGGTAACAGTAACCTCGTTGTTCCATTTAATGTCAGTAACAGTCACGGTAAAGCCAAACCTAAAATGTTCGCATTTAAAGACATTTGAAGCAATATAAAAGATACTTTAATAGAATTTCTTGCTTAAGACTTAAAAATAAAATAAGAAAATAAACAATTGTTCATAAAGTAAATATAAGTTAATTATTAGCTTTAAATACGAGATTGGATATTGTATTTTGCATAGACTAAATAGGATTGATGACTTGAACTGCCACTATTTTGAGCAAATGAAATGTTAATTTAATTATGTTCAAAATTTGCATATTGTAACACTGATTATTAAAAATATAAGCATATAATATCTGACACATCAAGAATTGATATTTCACAAAAATAATTCCGAATAATATTTTTATGTTTTCTGCTGTGCGTCTTGTCACGTTTAAAAGATTTTGTACAAGTCTTTTGTCTAAACTGCTTAAATTATCGTTTTTAACAGCACCTACGGAAACCTACAAACCTCCAACTGAAGGAAATTAGCATAAATTTTTCAACGAAATGTTTTGTACTGAAAACAATTCTTACAAATACTCGTATCGAGTACTGAGAGAAAGCGAAATACAAAACTTAATTTTCAAATTAAATACATAATATTTGAGAGCATGATCATTTCAATGTCCACTATCCTGATCTGACATTATCAGGTTTTTTTTTCTGCACCCTGTAGTTAAGCTCCTAAATGGCACATCTGTAATGATGCTCAGGCGCATTGTGAATGTTTGTCACTGCTCACTGATGAAGCAAAGTTGCGTTTGAAAATATGGTGCAAATGATGAAGGTATTCATTACTCTGAAAACACGGACTACGTAATATGACTGTATGTCCATCTTTTTGGAGATGTTGTGGGACTCGGCTTTTCGATACAAGATGTCAAATTAAATACCTTTCTGCCGTCTAGTTTCCAAACTTATTTTACTTGGCTACCAGTTTCTACGTTTTACTACGCCATCTACCTCGGATCTGACAAAACAGAGGCCAGCAGAACTGGCATCATTCTGCTTGCTATAGCGATCATCTGCCGACTGTATAACTGCCTACACGTCGGTCAGGGGCCGGAAGATGGCGTGGAAACTGGTAGCCAAGTAAAACAAGTTTGGTATCTAGGCGGCAGAAAGGTATTTAATTTGACATCTTGTACGTAAAGCGACGTTCCTACGTGCTTTACCCCATACAGTGAAGTACAGGGTCACGGTACAAATCCAAAGACGGCTGTTCTTTTTACGTAATGGCGCACAAGTCCAAATAAGCAGACAGTTTGCCGACAGTGGCGTGACGGATAGTTGGAGGTGATTTTTTAGTTTTTTCTTAGTGCGTGGATGATAAAGACAAGTCGTCTCCAAGTGTCCCGGGAGGGCGGTGGCGTTGTTCGGCACGCACGCACGCACGCACGCACCTGGAAGCGGGCCCTGGTGAAGGTGACGGGCTTGTCGACGACGAAGGTGAGCCCGCCGAGCCCCACGTGGTCCTGCAGGTTGTGGCCCACCTTGAGGTCGCGCACCACGGGGATGCCCAGCTCGCGCAGGTGCTCCGCCGGCCCCACGCCGGACAGCATCAGCAGCTGCGGCGAGTTGATGGCGCCCGCGGACAGCACCACCTCGCGCTTGGCCCGCACCGCCTGCCGACACAGCACAGTGGTCCACGTCAGAGGCGGCACGCGCTCCCAACACTGTGCGACTCAGTACGAGGCCATTTGTAAATAACAAGAGCAGACCCAATATCGATCCCTGTGGTACACGTTTAGTGATTATTCTTTATTGTGAAGTTGTTGTTTCATGTGTGCACCTCTTGAGTTTCTTAAAGCAGTACACTGTATTCTTTCAGTTATACAGGTCAAAACCAATTACCAGCTAGACCTCTGATACCATATTTCAGCTTATCTAGGAGAATACTGTTGGGTTCAATAGAAGCATATTTGAGCAACCCCCACACCACTGACCACAGCGAATAGAAAGAACACAATGAACTTTAGACACCTGTAGCATCCCCTGTCTCTTCCCATCACCTCATCCACCTCCCTCCACTCATTTTCGTTTTCACCCGTTGGTAATCTTCCTGGAATTCCTTACCTGATTTCATCTTCTTTTTTCATATCCTTTCCCTGTAAGATCGACGTTATCATGGTGCACATAATGTTACATATGGCTTGTATAACAATCCTGAACTACCATTCTGGGTTCTCCTGTAGTGCGTATGAACCGTAGTGACTACATACCAGAGGAC
Source organism: Schistocerca cancellata (assembly GCF_023864275.1). Taxonomy (NCBI): domain Eukaryota; kingdom Metazoa; phylum Arthropoda; class Insecta; order Orthoptera; family Acrididae; genus Schistocerca; species Schistocerca cancellata. The sequence continues at coordinate 15,732,860 of NC_064634.1, forward strand.
TTCCATCAACTGTCTGACACTTCTGCTTACAAACCTAGCCACTACAGTAATATCCCAGAGGTTCAACATGACCTCCCTCCACAAACACAAATTCACTGGGCTCTTCACTAGTTGCACCGTCAAGTCTGATTACTTCACTGTAGTTATGTGTGTGTTCCACTGTGGCGTGGAACAAGTGAGCTTCACAATTGTGTTACATACTGCCACATGAACCATGAATCATGGACCTTGCCGTTGGTGGGGAGGCTTGTGTGCCTCAGCGATACAGATAGCCGTACCGTAGGTACAACCACAACGGAGGGGTATCTGTTGAGAGGCCAGACAAACGTCTGGTTCCTGAAGAGGGGCAGCAGCCTTTTCAGTAGTTGCAAGGGCAACAGTCTGGATGATTGACTGATCTGGCCTTGTAACAGTAACCAAAACGGCCTTGCTGTGCTGGTACTGCGAACGGCTGAAAGCAAGGGGAAACTACGGCCGTAATTTTTCCCGAGGGCATGCAGCTTTACTGTATGATTAAATGATGATGGCATCCTCTTGGGTAAAATATTCCGGAGGTAAAATAGTCCCCCATTCGGATCTCCGGGCGGGGACTACTCAAGAGGATGTCGTTGTCAGGAGAAAGAAAACTGGCGTTCTACGGATCGGAGCGTGGAATGTCAGATCCCTTAATCGGGCAGGTAGGTTAGAAAATTTGAAACGGGAAATGGATAGGTTAAAGTTAGGTATAGTGGGAATTAGTGAAGTTCGGTGGCAGGAGGAACAAGACTTCTGGTCAGGTGACTACAGGGCTATAAACACAAAGTCAAATAGGGGTAATGCAGGAGTAGGTTTAATAATGAATAGGAATGCAGGTAAGTTACTACAAACAGCATAGTGAACGCATTATTGTGTCCAAGATAGACACGAAGCCCACACCTACTACAGTAGTACAAGTTTATATGCCAACTAGCTCTGCAGATGACGAAGAAATTGAAGAAATGTATGATGAAATAAAAGAAATTATTCAGATAGTGAAGGGAGACGAAAATTTAATAGTCATGGATGACTGGAATTCGAGTGTAGGAAAAGGGAGAGAAGGAAACATAGTAGGTGAATATGGATTGGGGCTAAGAAATGAAAGAGGAAGCCGCCTTGTAGAATTTTGCACAGAGCACAACTTAATCATAGCTAACACTTGGTTTAAGAACCATGATAGAAGGTTGTATACATGGAAGAACCCTGGAGATACTAAAAGGTATCAGATAGATTATATAATGGTAAGGCAGAGATTTAGGAACCAGGCTTTAAATTGTAAGACATTCCCAGGGGCAGATGTGGACTCTGACCACAATCTATTGGTTATGACCTGTAGATTAAAACTGAAGAAACTGCTAAAAGGTGGGAATTTAAGGAAATGGGACCTGGATAAACTGAACGAAGGAGAGGTTGTACAGAGTTTCAGGTAGAGCATAAGGGAACAATTGACAGGAATGGGGGAAAGAAATACAGTAGAAGAAGAATGGGCAGCTTTGAGGGATGAAGTAGTGAAGGCAGCAGAGGATCAAGTAGGTAAAAAGACGAGGGCTACTAGAAATCCTTGGGTAACAGAATAAATATTGAATTTAATTGATGAAAGGAGAAAATATAAAAATGCAGTAAATGAAGCAGGCAAAAAATGAGATCGACAGGAAGTGCAAAATGGCTAAGCAGGGATGGCTAGAGGACAAATGTAAGGATGTAGAGGCTTATCTCACTAGGGGTAAGATAGATACTGCCTACAGGAAAATTAGAGAGACCTTTGGAGGTAAGAGAACCACTTGTATGAACATCAATAGCTCAGATGGAAACCCAGTTCTAAGCAAAGAAGGGAAAGCAGAAAGGTGGAAGGAGTATATAGAGGGTCTATACAAGGGCGATGTACTTGAGGACAATATTATGGAAATGGTAGAGGATGTAGATGAAGATGAAATGGGAGATAAGATACTGCGTGAAGAGTTTGACAGAGCACTGAAAGACCTGAGTCGAAACAAGGCCCCCGGAGTAGACAACATTCCATTGGAACTACTGACGGCCTTGGGAGAGCCAATCCTGACAAAACTCTACCATCTGGTGAGCAAGAAGTATGAAACAGGCGAAATACCCTCAGACTTCAAGAAGAATATAATAATTCCAATCCCAAAGAAAGCAGGTGTTGACAGATGTGAAAATTACCGAACTATCAGTTTAATAAGCCACAGCTGCAAAGTACTGACACGAATTCTTTACAGACGAATGGAAAAACTAGTAGAAGCCAACCTCGGGGAAGATCAGTTTGGATTCCGTAGAAATACTGGAACACGTGAGGCAATACTGACCTTACGACTTATGTTGGAAGAAAGATTAAGGAAAGGCAAACCTACGTTTCTAGCATTTGTAGACCTAGAGAAAGCTTTTGACAATGTTGACTGGAATACTCTCTTTCAAATTCTAAAGGTGGCTGGGGTAAAATACAGGGAGCGAAAGGCAATTTACAATTTGTACAGAAACCAGATGGCAGTTACAAGAGTCGAGGGGCATGAGAGGGAAGCAGCGGTTGGGAAGGGAGTAAGACAGGGTTGTAGCCTCTCCCCGATGTTATTCAATCTGTATATTGAGCAAGCAGTAAAGGAAACAAAAGAAAAATTCGGATTAGGTAGTAAAATCCATGGAGAAGAAATAAAAACTTTGAGGTTCGCCGATGACATTGTAATTCTGTCAGAGACAGCAAAGGACTTGGAAGAGCAGTTGAACGGAATGGATGGTGTCTTGAAGGGAGGATATAAGATGAACATCAACAAAAGGAAAACGAGGATAATGGAATGTAGTCGAATTAAGTCGGGTGAAGCTGAGGGAGTTAGATTAGGAAATGAGACACTTAAAGTAGTAAAGGAGTTTTGCTATTTGGGGAGCAAAATAAGTGATGATGGTCGAAGTAGAGAGGATATAAAATGTAGACTGGCAATGGCAAGGAAAGCGTTTCTGAGGAAGAGAAATTTTTTAACATCGGGTATAGATTTGTCAGGAAGTCATTTCTGAAAGTATTTGTATGGAGTGTAGCCATGTATGGAAGTGAAACATGGACGGTAAATAGTTTGGACAAGAAGAGAATAGAAGCTTTCGAAATGTGGTGCTACAGAAGAATGCTTAAGATTAGATGGGTAGATCACATAACTAATGAGGAGGTATTGAATAGGATTGGGCAGAAGAGAAGTTTGTGGCACAACTTGACCAGAAGAAGGGATCGGTTCGTAGGACATGTTCTGAGGCATCAAGGGATCGCCAATTTAGTATTGGAGGGCAGCGTGGAGGGTAAAAATCGTAGGGGGAGACCAAGAGATGAATACACTAAGCAGATTCAGAAGGATGTAGGCTGCAGTAGGTACTGGGAGATGAAGAAGCTTGCACGGGATAGAGTAGCATGGAGAGCTGCATCAAGCCAGTCTCAGGACTGAAGACCACAACAACAACACTGCCACATTGTGATACATTATCTCATTAGTAACTTATTTCAATAAGAAAATTTTCTAATAGTTTTTATATCGCACGCAACATGTAGTAATAATTATAAACAAGTGTATCTGAATAAATATTTCGTGCATGTGCCGCTTAAATGCTCTAAGTATTTGAGAAAAGAATGCAAGAACAGCAGGAAGCTGCCACAGGAGTTCACTCAATTCAACGACGAGTCTGTGTACCACTGTCATCAGGTCAGCTTAACTGGGTCATACTGGGCAGCTCTGGGAGACCGCTGTAACCATATGCCATGAATAACTAAACATTGCACGCACTTGTTTATGTGCGTGTAAAAAATGCTTCAAATGGCTCTGAGCACTATGGGACTTAACATCTATGGTCATCAGTCCCCTAGAACTACTTGAACCTAACTAACCTAAGGACAACACACACATCCATGCCCGAGGCAGGATTCGAACCTGCGACCGTAGCAGTCGCGCGGCTCCGGACTGAGCGCCTAGAACCGCTAGACCACCGCGGCCGGCTATGTGCGTGTACTTTCGCAGTATGTGACACACATCTAAAGTTTACAGACAAAGCCTTTGTCACAGTCACGCGCACAACAGTTGGTTGTACGGAACTTGTGCACCATAAGTAGGCTTGCAGCTTACAAATGCATTTTTAATTTTTTCTTGATTAAGCCCTTTATTGTAAACTGAAAAATGTCACAGACGGCACCAGTTGTACGTGTACAACTGCGTATTGTGTTTAGTTACACACGGCACCTGGTGCAATGGATCGCCATAGCATGTATGGCTCCATTACGCTGGGTGAGGTGTGAACAAAATCTTCTCTGCACTATTGTAGTCCACTTGTTATCTACACTCCTGGAAATGGAAAAAAGAACACATTGACACCGGTGTGTCAGACCCACCATACTTGCTCCGGACACTGCGAGAGGGCTGTACAAGCAATGATCACACGCACGGCACAGCGGACACACCAGGAACCGCGGTGTTGGCCGTCGAATGGCGCTAGCTGCGCAGCATTTGTGCACCGCCGCCGTCAGTGTCAGCCAGTTTGCCGTGGCATACGGAGCTCCATCGCAGTCTTTAACACTGGTAGCGTGCCGCGACAGCGTGGACGTGAACCGTATGTGCAGTTGACGGACTTTGAGCGAGGGTGTATAGTGGGCATGCGGGAGGCCGGGTGGACGTACCGCCGAATTGCTCAACACGTGGGGCGTGAGGTCTCCACAGTACATCGATGTTGTCGCCAGTGGTCGGCGGAAGGTGTACGTGCCCGTCGACCTGGGACCGGACCGCAGCGACGCACGGATGCACGCCAAGACCGTAGGATCCTACGCAGTGCCGTAGGGGACCGCACCGCCACTTCCCAGCAAATTAGGGACACTGTTGCTCCTGGGGTATCGGCGAGGACCATTCGCAACCGTCTCCATGAAGCTGGGCTACGGTCCCGCACACCGTTAGGCCGTCTTCCGCTCACGCCCCAACACCGTGCAGCCCGCCTCCAGTGGTGTCGCGACAGGCGTGAATGGAGGGACGAATGGAGACGTGTCGTCTTCAGCGATGAGAGTCGCTTCTGCCTTGGTGCCAATGATGGTCGTATGCGTGTTTTGCGCCGTGCAGGTGAGCGCCACAATCAGGACTGCATACGACCGAGGCACACAGGGCCAACACCCGGCATCACGGTGTGGGGAGCGATCTCCTACACTGGCCGTACACCACTGGTGATCGTCGAGGGGACACTGAATAGTGCACGGTACATCCAAACCGTCATCGAACCCATCGTTCTACCATTCCTAGACCGGCAAGGGAACTTGCTGTTCCAACAGGACAATGCACGTCCGCATGTATTTCGTGCCACCCAATCTGCTCTAGAAGGTGTAAGTCAACTACCCTGGCCAGCAAGATCTCCGGATCTGTCCCCCATCGAGCATGTTTGGGACTGGATGAAGCGTCGTCTCACGCGGTCTGCACGTCCAGCACGAACGCTGGTCCAACTGAGGCGCCAGGTGGAAATGGCATGGCAAGCCGTTCCACAGGACTACATCCAGCATCTCTACGATCGTCTCCATGGGAGAATAGCAGCCTGCATTGCTGCGAAAGGTGGATATACACTGTACTAGTGCCGACATTGTGCATGCTCTGTTGCCTGTGTCTATGTGCCTGTGGTTCTGTCAGTGTGATCATGTGATGTATCTGACCCCAGGAATGTGTCAATAAAGTTTCCCCTTCCTGGGACAATGAATTCACGGTGTTCTTATTTCAGTTTCCAGGAGTGTATAATCCTGGGACTTTTGTCGGTCTAGCCGTATAATGGAGTGAAATATTGGTCGTCCATCATTAAATTTTCCATCAACGTGACCTTGGAGCGCAGGTTCAGTATTCAGTACCAGTGGGCAGTTATAACGTTATTCAGAAAATGAATTTCCTTCAGACCAGTGCTCTGTTGTCAGAGAGTAGTCCCGTATAAGAGTCTCTGCGTAAAAGATTTCATGTCGGAACCCAACTCTGCGACTTTGAATTCAAAAGCTAGGAAGGGAGGAAAAGTGGCCACAATATTACTCGTGACAGGTCTTGTGCTTACATTACACAAGAATAGGGATGAAATTCTTCCATGCCTTTGCACAGGATTGGTTCTAGGATTCGCGATTATCGATTTATGTGTTAGTGGTGCGCTGCCACGCGTTCTTTCGAGTTCTTGTTTCCACATTACGCACAGGTTTTGAACGACCGACTCAGCCGGCAGAACTCTCGGACGTACAACAGTAATCAGTCATGCCGAGAGCACCTGAGGGATTTGATTTATATCATACTTCAGACTAATGAATTGTTACGCTATTACTTAACAAAATAAATTAGTAAGTATTAGCCGTGCGATGCTGACCAGAAACTCATTATCTACATAAAGGTGGGTAGAAGGAAGCGAGGAAGGGCAGAGGCGGATAGTGTCGTATAATACATAGCCATGCACTTGATCCCGAGGAACATACTGCTCAAATGTATTCCACACATGACTACTGCATGAAATTTCAGTGTAAATATGAACTAGTGGCAATCATACCTCCACATTTTTTCTTCAAGTCTGGCTCTTGTTGGAGATAAGTTCTATTCAAGTAAGTCACAGGGAACTGTGGATAAGTGCCAAAGAAACGATCTGTTGGAAATACTTAGGACATTGTTTCCAGTTCCGGTAGCTTTTTAAAACTGGCGTCTACGATCAAAACCTTACGGTGTGGGGCCAGAAATGTGGTCTTTTACCAGTGGGACATCATAACCGGAGCTACGTTCTATCGGAAACCTTGTATACTCGTATATATGCTGGAACTACTCCTGCCTTATTACCAGCTCCTCTCGTGTTTTGCTGTAAAGTGCCTGACTCCCCAAAGGCTCACAACGCAAATATCCTGCTGTACTTTTGTGCGTAGCAAATGAAAAGTATATATGAAGAAAATTTCCCGACACATGATCCTGACTGTGGTTACGGGAGGGGGGGGGGGGGGAGGGAGGGCGTAAGGCCTGCACTGCTAATTCAATCCGAATTGGAACTCAATGTGCCTCCAATCAGCTCGCCTGGTATTGGACTGAAAAGTGTCTCAATGTACCCTGGGTCGGACAGCGCTACTTAGAGAACAGGAAAAAGTACTCGTTTTATGGGTGATGAAGAGTAAAGAGTATACGGTTTTTGGTATATAATGAATTGTTGCACCGAGAAGTTGCGTAACAAGGTGAGGAGCAAGAAGAAAGGAAATTATGGTTTAACGTCTCGTCGACATCGATGTCATTGGACACGGAGCACAAGCTCGGAATGTTTCACGGAAGTTAAAGGGAATCTACCGTTCCCATTTGAAAAGAACTATCCCGGAATTTCCCCGGTGCGATTTAGGGAAGTCACGGGGAAGCCTAAATCTGAGTGGCCGGGGGCGGGTTTGAACCGCCATCTTGTACGTTGCCAATCCATTTTGCTAACCACTGCGTCACGTCGCTCGATTTGATGAGCAAGAAGCTTCTTAGTTGCTTCATTATATACGTTACAGTCGATGATGACGCAACAGTGAGAGAGAACGTTCACAGAGACGACACTCCTGATAGACGACACTCCTGGTTAGGAACCTGTTTCAGGCTACGACACGCTTTCCACAACGCGGTGAAGTTGTCACTTTACGAAATAACACCCTGCTTGTACGATACTGTCCACCTTATGAAAAAGTAAATTTCGCTGCAGTCACAGTTGACCACAACAGTTAGCTTTCAGTTCCTTACGCGATCTCGCTGATTTAAAGAATGCAGTATTACAGCAAGTTCTACGCGAGTCAATAGGCGTTTTCTTTTGTCAGCGTCTATGAGAATTAAGTTGGAGTCCCGACACATATGACACGTGCATACTCCAATCATTTACCTGATCACGTCGTTCAATTATGCTTAGACCAGTATATGCCGAACCAAGTTGTGGTGGACGCTAAAGACGCAGCGTGCTGCAATAGTCGCGTTAGATTGTTACTACGTAGGCATAGAGAGCTTCGTGACAGAGTTATGCGAAGTGAAGGTCTAGGTGACATAACTAAGTTTCAGTCGAAATGAGCGTAACCGGAGCACAGTGAAACTATTTGAGGTCCTACATTGTGACACTAAGCAGATTGAAAATCATATACACTCCTGGAAATGGAAAAAAGAACACATTGACACTGGTGTGTCAGACGCACTATACTTGCTCCGGACACTGCGAGAGGGCTGTACAAGCAATGATCACACGCACGGCACAGCGGACACACCAGGAACCGCGGTGTTGGCCGTCGAATGGCGCTAGCTGCGCAGCATTTGTGCACCGCCGCCGTCAGTGTCAGCCAGTTTGCCGTGGCATACGGAGCTCCATCGCAGTCTCTAACACTGGTAGCATGCCGCGACAGCGTGGACGTGAACCGTATGTGCACTTGACGGACTTTGAGCGAGGGCGTATAGTGGGCATGCGGGAGGCCGGGTGGACGTACCGCCGAATTGCTCAACACGTGGGGCGTGAGGTCTCCACAGTACATCGATGTTGTCGCCAGTGGTCGGCGGAAGGTGCACGTGCCCGTCGACCTGGGACCGGACCGCAGCGACGCACAGATGCACGCGAAGACCGTAGGATCCTACGCAGTGCCGTAGGTGACCGCACCGCCACTTCCCAGCAAATTAGTGACACTGTTGCTCCTGGGGTATCGGCGAGGACCATTCGCAACCGTCTCCATGACGCTGGGCTACGGTCCCGCTCACCGTTAGGCCGTCTTCCGCTCACGCCCCAACATCGTGCAGCCCGCCTCGAGTGGTGTCGCGACAGGCGTGAATGGAGGGACGAATGGAGACGTGTCGTCTTCAGCGATGAGAGTCGCTTCTGCCTTGGTGCCAATGATGGTCGTATGCGTGTTTGGCGCCGTGCAGGTGAGCGCCACAATCAGGACTGCATACGACCGAGGCACACAGGGCCAACACCCGGCATCATGGTGTGGGGAGCGATCTCCTACACTGGCCGTACACCACTGGTGATCGTCGAGGGGACACTGAATAGTGCACGGTACATCCAAACCGTCATCGAACCCATCGTTCTACCATTCCTAGACCAGCAAGGGAACTTGCTGTTCCAACAGGACAATGCACGTCCGCATGTATCCCGTGCCACCCAACGTGCTCTAGAAGGTGTAAGTCAACTACCCTGGCCAGCAAGATCTCCGGATCTGTCCCCCATTGAGCATGTTTGGGACTGGATGAAGCGTCGTCTCACGCGGTCTGCACGTCGAGCACGAACGCTGGTCCAACTGAGGCGCCAGGTGGAAATGGCATGGCAAGCCGTTCCACAGGACTACATCCAGCATCTCTACGATCGTCTCCATGGGAGAATAGCAGCCTGCATTGCTGCGAAAGGTGGATATACACTGTACTAGTGCCGACATTGTGCATGCTCTGTTGCCTGTGTCTATGTGCCTGTGGTTCTGTCAGTGTGATCATGTGATGTATCTGACCCCAGGAATGTGTCAATAAAGTTTCCCCTTCCTGGGACAATGAATTCACGGTGTTCTTATTTCAATTTCCAGGAGTGTATGAATCCCTGTTATAAAGTACAGTTCACACAGAGCCACGAATCAGTGGAAACGACAAAAGAATGACAACTGGAACAAATGCACTGCAAATGATGATTCCGTCCGAAGAGGCCTCGGAAGGCTTAGCGGTACCAGCCGACCGCCGTGTCATCCTCGGCCGATAGGCGTCACTGGATGCGGATATAGAGGGGCGCGTGGCCGTTGTCATTTTCCGTGACGGGAGGCGCTGCTCCGCATTCGAGCAGCTGCCCAGTTGGCTTCAAAGTCTGAGTGGAGCGCGGTGGCCAAGAGCGCTCGGCAGACGCGGTCGCCCGTCAAGGCCGACACCCTTACTTTCGGCGACCTGACGGGAACCGGTGTTACCACTGCGGCAAGCCCGTTGGCACTGCAAATGATAAACGGCCACACAAACATCAGTAAGTTATTGTAAGAAAATAAATGAACCGACTGACGATGGCGATACTATAGCGAAACGTGTTTGGATTTTAAAGAATTCTGTGTGTCTTTGCTCGAGGCAGAACCACATTTCCGTAATTATACGTTACGGAGATGTTCAATAAACGCCAGAGATATTAACACGCTGGAAGAAGTATCGGGAAACCTATTAATCCCTCCGAAGTTGTTATTGTGGTCTTCAGTCCGAAGACTGGTTTGATGCAGCTCTCCATGCTACTCTATCTACTGCAGGCTTCTTCATCTCCCAGTACCTACTGCAACCTTCATCCTTCTGAATCTGTTTAGTGTATTCATCTCTTGGTCTCCCTCTGCGATTTTTACCCTCCACGCTGCCCTCCAATACTAAATTGGTGACCCCTTGATGCCTCAGAATGTGCCCTACCAACCGATGCCTTCTAGTCAAGTTGTGCCACAAATTTCTCTTCTCCCCAATTCTATTCAATACCTTCTCATTAGTTATGTGATCTACCCATCTAATCTTCAGCATTTCTCTGTACCACCACATTTCGAAAGCTTCTATTCTCTTCTTGTCTAAACTATTTATCGTCCATGTTTCACTTCCATACATGGCTACACTCCATACAAATACTTTCAGAAAGAGTTCCTGACACTTAAATCAATACTCGATGTTAACAAATTTCTCTTCTTCAGAAACGATTTCCTTGCCATTGCCAGTCTACATTTTATATCTTCTCTACTTCCACCATCATCAGTTATTTTGCTCCCCAAATAGCAAAACTCATTTCCAACTTTAAGCATCTCATTTCCCTAATCTAATACCCTGAGCATCACCCGATTTAATTAGACTACATTCCATTATCCTCGTTTTACGTTTGTTTATGTTTATCTTATACCCTCCGTTCAAGTGTGTCTGGCATAATTAGGGCGACGAGAAAACCAGCGGGACTGCAACTGTTAGGCAAGTCTATCGATACTCGTTCTTCGTGCGCACCGCTCCCAAAATTTGGTGGTATCACAGCACCCTCCACTACACACCGTGATTTCGCTTTTGAAGTGTTAATGTACGGGACGAGTAAAATAAATCTCGCCCGAAAAGTGTTTCTTGCACCTTATCCCTTTGATTACCGACGGGACGTATGGGTCTCACGATAAATTTTCAGAGAACCGATTGCAATTTGTTGCTTGTTAGTGTGCACATCAGTGTTCCATTTGTAAAGGAAAGCCTACTGAGGGTTAGCAGAATTCTTACAATTACAGATAGCGCCTGTGGTGTCACCGCCAGACACCACACTTGCTAGGTGGTAGCCTTTAAATCGGCCGCGGTCCGGTAGTATACGTCGGACCCGCGTGTCGCCACTGTCAGTGATTGCAGACCGAGCGCCGCCACACGGCAGGTCTAGAGACACTTCCTAGCACTCGCCCCAGTTGTACAGCCGACTTTGCTAGAGATGGTTCACTGACAAATTACGCTCTCATTTGCCGAGACGATAGTTAGCAAATGACGTAGCTGAAGGCTATGCTAAGACCTAGCAAGGCGCCATTATCATTTGGTATTTATCTTGTGATGCATGTACCGTCAGACCGATGTTCACCAATTATGGATTAAAGTTAAGTATTCCAGAAGCTACGTACTTTTCTTCCTACTATAAACTCCTATAACTGTTCCAGACCTCACGCCAGCCTGCGTGAGCTTAGACGCGTGCCTTTCGGCTACCAATCATAGTGGCTTGGCTGTCTTGCGAAGTCACAACACCGCCTATAGGTTGTGCTATCCTCAAGTTTCATTGTTAACCCTTTATCACCGTATTGTCACATCGTATTAGTTCGCACCTGCAGATAGGCAACCTAATTACCAGAATCGCGTAACGGTGTGCCTCCGCGCCTTCCCGAACAACGGCTTCGATCCACGAATTGTTGCTTGGCGCACCACAAACGAAGCCAACACTGAGCACTTGTAGTGTGAAATGCAAACTTGGAGAGACGCTCTGTCCACTGATGCGTGTCTGTTTTCTGCATTGTATTTTTTGCGCAGTCGTGTTCTGTAACCCTGGAGGTACTTTTGAATTATGTTGTAAATGCTACGCCCTCGCCCGCATCTCGTGGTCGTGCGGTAGCGTTCTCGCTTCCCACGCCCGGGTTCCCGGGTTCGATTCCCGGCGGGGTCAGGGATTTTCTCTGCCTCGTGATGGCTGGGTGTTGTGTGCTGTCCTTAGGTTAGTTAGGTTTAAGTAGTTCTAAGTTCTAGGGGACTGATGACCATAGATGTTAAGTCCCATAGTGCTCAGAGCCATTTGAACCATTTTTTTTTTTTTTTTTGCTACGCTCTCCCCTTGGAAAACGAAACGGTGAAAAATATTGGTTTTTTCATATTGTTACTTCTGACTACGCCATTAATTAAAATAACCATACGTTAAAGTGCATGAAACGTCTCCGCTCTTGCGAATACGAACAACCGTCAGCTGTATAATGGAATGACGACAGTGAAAGTTTGTGCCTATCCGGGACTTGAACCCAGAATTCAGAATAACACAGCCACTGCAGTATCGTATTTATCCGCCGACACCTGGAAAGCGACTTTCAAGTAAAATGTCTCTCCTGTACGGGAACATACGTAACGGATGTACGAGTGGTACGAGTAGTACAGGTTGTAGACGCGTCGTCGACGACGTACGGAAGTACGGAGCTGGCAGTGAGACGTGCTCGGACAGCCAAACAGCAAGGCGGCCGCTCGCGATAAGCGGGAAACCCGGGTTCTAGTCCCGGTCCGTCACAAAATTTCATTGTCACCATTCCATTACACAGCTGATGGTTGTCCATATCCGCAACTGCGAATACACTTCGCATGCACGTCCGAAGGAGCCTTGCATCGTAATTCGGAATAACACAGGCACTGCAATATCGTATACACCTTAAAGTGTTTGAAATAAAATTAATTGTCAAAGGAAATTATGTAACCAGAATGAGATTTTCACTCTGCAGCGGAGTGTGCGCTGATATGAAACTTCCTGGCAGATTAAAACTGTGTGCCCGACCGAGACTCCAACTCGGGACCTCTGCCTTTCGCGGGCAAGTGCTCTACCATCTGAGCTACCGAAGCACGACTCACGCCCGGTACTCACAGCTTTACAGTAGAAGTAAAGCTGTGAGTACCGGGCGTGAGTCGTGCTTCGGTAGCTCAGATGGTAGAGCACTTGCCCGCGAAAGGCAAAGGTCCCGAGTTCGAGTCTCGGTCGACTCACAGCTTTACAGTAGAAGTAAAGCTGTGAGTACCGGGCGTGAGTCGTGCTTCGGTAGCTCAGATGGTAGAGCACTTGCCCGCGAAAGGCAAAGGTCCCGAGTTCGAGTCTCGGTCGGGCACACAGTTTTAATCTGCCAGGAAGTTTCATGAAATTATGTAAGTTGGTTTGCTTAACTGAAGGTGCATGAAACATTTTCCAGGCCGGATTTATTTCCCCCCCTCCCGCCTCTATATGTAGACGTAGGTAACTCCTTTCTCTCTCTCTCTCTCTCTCTCTCTCTCTCTCTCTCTCTCTCTCTCTCTCTCTCTGTGTGTGTGTGTGTGTGTGTGTGTGTGTGTGTGTGTGTGTGTGTGTGTCTGTCTGTCTCGGCACTCACCTGCTGGACGCCGTCCCGCATGAACGCGACTCCGACGGCGCGGCCGCCCTCGAAGAGCAACTTGGTGGCATGCGCGTGCATGGCCACGTGCAGGTTCTTGCGCAGCCGCACGGGCCGCAGGAAGGCCTTGGCCGTGGAGCAGCGGGAGCCCCGCCGGATGGTGCCCTGCGCGATCATGAAGCCGGTCTGGCGCTCGCCGTTGCAGTCGCGGTGCTCGTAGCCCAGCTGCTGGCCCCCCTGTGGGCAAAGTGCGGCGCTGCGGTACGGCACGGCACGGTCTGAGCCCAGGCCAGGCCAGGCCAGGGGCAGGCAGCGCACGTAGTAGCCGAGTAGCCGAGGCTCCCCCAAACGTTGCTTTCGTCCGTAACCGGGATCCCTAGTGGGTTATCCCAGTCGGGCTTGCAGCCACAAACTTAGCCCTGTGTGGCCTGCGAAACCGACTGCACGACGTACTGCTCCGCACATTTATCGCAAACATTTACTTGCAACCTAGCTAGCTTCTGTACTGCTACACTGTTAAATCATTCGAAATAATTGTTACCAGCCTCGCTTCGATTCGAGGTTCGGGGCTCAGTATTCCAAAGCCGATAACTAGAAGCCCTGCAGCTATCTGACTGCCTTTAGGAAAGATTCCGATCCGCCGACAGTTCATACATGGCCCCTTGCATCAAAAATCTCCACAACAGTAAAACACGAAATTGCTCCAAGTCAACAAGTTAAAGTCACAGGAAAACAGATTTCGAGTTTTCGCGGACACATCTGTAATTTATTGATTTGACTTTGTAACGGAACATATTAAAGGCTTTACTGTACCGAAGTATGCGATACCCTCCAAATTCAACCAGTTTAACGAGTATTTATGATTATAGAAAAGTTATTGTGTATGTTAACAATGATTGAATAACATGTCTCCATAAACAGTCAACCCATTAAATTATACTGAGTAACTGATCCACACAAAAGCTTATATCACTTGATCACTGATACAGCAAATGTCATCATGTAAAAACACTAAGTTCATCTTAAATAATTAATATGAAGTACGAAAAATACTGGACAACTTAGGTATTTTGGATCTCCTTAAATAAAAATCAGCCAGTGAAACCTATTTGTTCACTAGGAGCGGTTTCACTCAGTATTCACGAAATCAATCCTATTTTAGACGAAAACCAATGTAATTCTTAATAATTCATGTTATTTACTTATTTATGCAAATTAGAGAAGTCAATTGACAAACTTCTAAAAAACGGCCTTCTTGTAACAAAGAATTATTCTGTCAAGTCAACAAATCTGTCTGTCATTTTAATAACATGTTAAATTATGTCACTCGATGCAAATTAATAACTTTTCTGCACAAATTATGATAACAGATGTACATGTGACTTGTAAACTATATCTCTTTTTAGTACTTCTTTGACAATGTTATAAATACGAGCAGCAAGAAGGGTCGAGGGGCAGTCGGAATGTCACTTTGGTAAAGTGTGTTTGTGTGTTATTGTTTGAGGTGGATAAACAATGCAAAGAACATGTAACGGAAGTACTACTTTGTGTTGAGTCATGGTCTTTGGTGGACAGTGGAATTAAGATGGCCACCAGAGTAATAAATATTTGAAGTTTACATATTTGTTGGTTTCGCTCGTTCTTTATCATCAAAAGCACATAAAAAACACGGGACCTCATGTTTTTAACCCTAGAGAACCAGATGTAGAGCCAGCATCAGCATCGAGAGACAGTAGCGATCCAGCAAGTAGCAGCGATTACCACAACACAATGCATTTTAATGGCGCCAACCTAACATCAAGTGCTAACAAGCTCCGTAAATGGGAGTGAAATAGTGCGATTATAGCAATTAGCTGTATCTACGACCAGGCGACCATTACAACTTACAGCTGGCAAAGTCCACTTCGTTCGTCGAACATTACCTCGAGCTAGCTAGTCTGTCCACGTTTTCACGCAAGGCCCCTGCCTACAGACGATGCGTACAGTCACAAAAACGCAACAGTCCCTCACACCACCAGAGAAGACTGTCGAAATTCAACGCACGCACAAGTGAATGCAGCTGCGAACTCTTTCGAGATTTTCCGTTCTGGCAGAGCTTCATCGAGCTTTGAGGATCACTCATTCCCAGCTCCGTACAAGCGACTCTGAAATCACCACATCCACTTTAAAGGGACCGCGGCTCCTTCTCGCACCCCCTGAGGGCTACTGCCTGGCTTCTCGACGTCGCCAACTCCAAACAGCCGCACGAAATTACCGATCTTTCAGGCCTTTCAGCCAATCGGCTTCAGCAGCTTAACGCAGCCATTTGAATTTGCCATTTGTTGTTTCCACTTTCAGTACTACACGGTAAAGTGCCACTTACTGCCAGGACTTTCAGAAGTTTATTTCCCATTAAGCCCTTAGAGTAGACAAATTTACGCTGGCCACAACCCCATTTAGAGAGGTTTCGGAAACACTGGTGCACTACCCTGTAAATGTCTAAAACGATTAAAACTTTGACTATAGTAGTTTTATATCGGTGTTCGTCAGCAAAAGTATCTGTAAATTTTGATAAGTGCATTTTGAGTATTGATGTGTCGTCTACTCTATGTAAAAATCAGCCGCACCACTCCACTTACGGGATTAACAAACACGAACTTGAACATAATTCCCTGCATATTCTAATTTAGTGAGACTACAACTTCGTGTTGTTACAATGCAAAAAAGTGGAGATACGTTCGATAGTGTACCGTGTTGCGAGAAAAGCAGCCAACTCTGTCACCAGACAATTACGTCTATACTCATGAAAGAGAACGCCAGTAATGTTAGTGTGAGGCAGGATTGATTGCGATGAACTGCGCCAGTTACCAAAAACAGAACTGACAGCTGTCAGTGACCTTGAAATGAGGGAAGTCATAGTAAATGAACAGTATGACCGAACAACACCAAAATAGGTCGTAACGTGTTGCATACAGACCACCATGGCTGAAATATTAGTTACACTTTTGGGGTTATTGGATTATTAATAAGTGTGTTGCTTGTCTGAAGCCCCTCGAGCATTGTACGAGTGACTTCTTTTTAACTCCCTGTGTGCATTGATTGTACTGGTTGGACTCACGAGGTGTTACTTCCACTGACTTGATGCGATTTCTTACAACCACCCTTCATAATGATGGATGGTGACTGTCTGTCAGTACGTGAAGTCTTGATGGTCTTGCTTTAGCTGTGATCGTTCCTTCACGTTTCCACCTCACATCCAGCAACTCACTGGTGTAGCTGTAGAAGTGTTGAACTCTCCCTGATGGACGTGTCGCTCTGAATCACCAGTCCAAGTTCTAGGTCTCTCCCGACCACCCCATTCTGCTTTCACTGCTTCTCCCCTGACAACGCAACACTCCCCCCACCCACATAATCCTTTTACAGTAGCGGGTCCGTCTCTCCTCACATCTTGTGGTCAATTCCGTTTTACATTGGCACCTCCGGATACTTTTGATCAGGTGGTGGTGTAGATGCGCTCGGTGTAGCGAAGTACTTCATTACTTCATAAGTGCAAAGCTTTCAGTTAAGAACTCTCTCGACGAAAGAACTGTAACTAAATACTGAAAAGTTTAACAGATCACAGAAGTAATCCATTGAATTATAGACCTGTATCATTGATATCAATTACATCATATGCTGTGTTCGAATATTGTGAAACACCACGGGCTGTTTGAATTTACTCGAGAAACAGGCTGACTGGCTGGCTTCAATGCTAGTTCATTCGGAGAAGGCGAAACGTATGGAATTTTTTCTTAACAACGCTGCAACACCCTTACAAGCTTTTCCGACTGTTTCTGACCACCCAGTATAAAGGATATAGGAGACAATCTGAGCAGCCTATTAGACTGTCTGCAGATGATGTCGTTTACCGTCTAGCAAAGTCACCAGAAGATCCAAAGGTATTGCTTAATGATTTAGACAGGATATATGCAAGCAGCGAAAACGGGTTACAAAATCAGAAGAATAAGATGTGTGAGGTCCTGAGAACAAAAAAAAAAAAAAAAAAAAAAAAGAAAGGTTGCATTTCGGTTTCACGATAAATCACACAAATTTAAAGAAGGTTGATTCAGACCTATGGGTTACAATGAGGACCAACTTAAATTCGAGTTGTCACATAGAAAATGTAATGGGAAAGAAACATAACAGCAGTTCAAAGCACTATGGGACTTAACTCCTGAGGTCATCAGTCCCCTAGAACTTAGAACTACTTAAACCTAACTAATCTAAGGACATCACACACATCCATGCCCGAGGCAGGATTCGAACCTGCGACCGTAGCGGTCACGCGGTTGCAGACTGTAGCGTCTAGAACCGCTCGGCCACCCCGGCCGGCATTACAGCAGTCAGAGCTCGCAGGGGAAAGATCGAGGTTATTAGTTTTGCGATCGGCATTTCGAGAATGGAATGGTCGATAAACAGGCTAAGAGGGGTTCCATGCACCCCCTACCAAACACCAAGTGTGAATTACGAACGACTCTGAGACGTGGATGTCCGCAGCTGTGGTAGCGCACTTGTAGCAGAAACTCCGCAAACATCTGTATATTGAACCAGTTTTAGTAAGGCACTGCAGGTTCCCAGGCTTGTAGACACATCCTCAGGTGCATATTTGAACAACAAGAAATACACAGAGATAATGATTGAACCTCTATACATTAAAATAACACCAGAGCCATAAGCACATAATTATCAGATTGGATAAAAACACAAATGTACCTGCAAACAGTCAAACATTTACACAACTTGGCGAGCAATATAGGATGCCCAACGGACATTATGGTTTTAACTAGGAAAGTTGGGGCTTCTACACTCCTGGAAATTGAAATAAGAACACCGTGAATTCATTGTCCCAGGAAGGGGAAACTTTATTGACACATTCCTGGGGTCAGATACATCACATGATCACACTGACAGAACCACAGGCACATAGACACAGGCAACAGAGCATGCACAATGTCGGCACTAGTACAGTGTATATCCACCTTCCGCAGCAATGCAGGCTGCTATTCTCCCATGGAGACGATCGTAGAGATGCTGGATGTAGTCCTGTGGAACGGCTTGCCATGCCATTTCCACCTGGCGCCTCAGTTGGACCAGCGTTCGTGCTGGACGTGCAGACCGCGTGAGACGACGCTTCATCCAGTCCCAAACATGCTCAATGGGGGACAGATCCGGAGATCTTGCTGGCCAGTGTAGTTGACTTACACCTTCTAGAGCACGTTGGGTGGCACGGGATACATGCGGACGTGCATTGTCCTGTTGGAACAGCAAGTTCCCTTGCCGGTCTAGGAATGGTAGAACGATGGGTTCGATGACGGTTTGGATGTACCGTGCACTATTCAGTGTCCCCTCGACGATCACCAGTGGTGTACGGCCAGTGTAGGAGATCGCTCCCCACACCATGATGCCGGGTGTTGGCCCTGTGTGCCTCGGTCGTATGCAGTCCTGATTGTGGCGCTCACCTGCACGGCGCCAAACACGCATACGACCATCATTGGCACCGAGGCAGAAGCGACTCTCATCGCTGAAGACGACACGTCTCCATTCGTCCCTCCATTCACGCCTGTCGCGACACCACTGGAGGCGGGCTGCACGATGTTGGGGCGTGAGCGGAAGACGGCCTAACGGTGTGCGGGACCGTAGCCCAGCTTCATGGAGACGGTTGCGAATGGTCCTCGCCGATACCCCAGGAGCAACAGTGTCCCTAATTTGCTGGGACGTGGCGGTGCGGTCCCCTACGGCACTGCGTAGGATCCTACGGTCTTGGCGTGCATCCGTGCGTCGCTGCGGTCCGGTACCAAGTCGACGGGCACGTGCACCTTCCGCCGACCACTGGCGACAACATCGATGTACTGTGGAGACCTCACGCCCCACGTGTTGAGCAATTCGGCGGTACGTCCACCCGGCCTCCCGCATGCCCACTATACGCCCTCGCTCAAAGTCCGTCAACTGCACATACGGTTCACGTCCACGCTGTCGCGGCATGCTACCAGTGTTAAAGACTGCGATGAAGCTCCGTATGCCACGGCAAACTGGCTGACACTGACGGCGGCGGTGCACAAATGCTGCGCAGCTAGCGCCATTCGACGGCCAACACCGCGGTTCCTGGTGTGTCCGCTGTGCCGTGCGTGTGATCATTGCTTGTACAGCCCTCTCGCAGTGTCCGGAGCAAGTATGGTGGGTCTGATACACCGGTGTCAATGTGTTCTTTTTTCCATTTCCAGGAGTGTATAAATCTGATGACCTGGCTACAGGCTACGAAAGCAGTAGTGGCTCAGATACACCTATTTGCGGAGTTCTTGCTACAAAATGCAAGTGTGAACTGCAGAGCAGGGAGAGGAGTAGAGAGTGCTTGCTGTCTGGCTGTCTGCCTGCCTACCTACCTGCACGAAGGCGACGGCGAGCGGCGAGCGCCAGGGCGCCTCCTGGACGGTGAGCAGCCCCCCTGTCGAGTGGAAGGCCGTCCTGGCCAGGTAGGGGTTGCGCTGGTCCTCCGACTTCTTGAAGTACGGCAGCACCTCGTCGTAGCTCCAGCCCGGGTTGCCCAGCTGGGCCCAGCGGTCGTAGTCGCGCCGGTTGCCCCGCACGTAGATCATCGCGTTCAGCACGCTCGACCCGCCCAACACCTGTCGGCAGAGCACAGTCTCTACACGGTCTCTACAGCAGCGTGTCACAATACACTCGTGTCCGAGAACAGATTCTGCCAGTATATCCACTGTACCTGGCTAACGACTGGCTTTCCTGTGACGGTATAAACTCCAGTTTTTGAAGTGGATCACTGGTATACAGGTTCTCAAAAACGGGTAAACCGAAAATGAACACTGAGGTCATGAGAAAGCTATATGCACATATATAGATGACGGTAGTATGGCGTACACAAGGATAAATTGGAGTGCATTGGCGAAACTGTCATTTGTACTCGGGTGATTCGTGTGAACGATTTCCCGACATGATTATCGTCGACGACGGGAATTATCACAGTTTGAACGCGGAATGGTAGTTGAAGCTAGACGCATAGCACATTCCAGTTTGGAAATCGTTAGTAGGGAATTCAGTATTCTGACATCTAAAATGTCAAGAGTGTGGAGAGAACACGTTTCAGGCATTGCTTCTCACCAAGGACAACGCAGTGGCCGACGGCCTTGACTTAACGCCCAAGAGCACCAGTATTGCATGAAATTAGCGTAGAAATCAATGTGAAACGTATGACGGAGTTATCGGTTTTGTGCAGCGCGGCGAGAACTGGCGTTAGAGGGGTATAACAACAGACAACCGAGGCGAGTGCGGTGCTAACAACACGACGTGCCCCGCAGCGCCTCTCCCGGACTCGCGACTATATCGGTTGGACCCTAGACGGACTCGAAAGCAGTGACTTTGTCAGGTGAGTTCCTATTTCAGTTGGTAATAGTTTGTGGTAGGGTTCGGATGTAGCACAGACCGGACAAAGCCATGGACCGAAGTTGTCAACAAGGCACTGTGCAAACTGATGGTGGCCGTGTTGACGTGGAATGGACTGGGCCCTTGGTCCAACTGAACCGATCATTGACTGGAAATGGCTATGTTGGAGACCATTTGTTTCCAAACAACGATGGAATTTTTATGGATGACAGTGCACCATGTCAGCAGGCCACGATTCTACTCGTTTGCTTTGAAGAACATTCTGTACAATTCGAGCGAATGATTTGGCCACACAAACCGCCCGACATGAATTTCATCGAACGTTTGTGGGACGTAGTCGGAAGTACAGTTCGTGCACAACATTTTGCGCCGGCAACACTTTCGCAATTATGGAGGCAGCCTGGCACAATATGTTTCCAGAGGACTTCCAAAGACTTGTCGAGTCCACGTCACGTCGAGATGCTGCACTACGAGGTCCGACAGGCTATCAGGAGGTGTCCCACGACTTTGCCACCGCAGGGTACGTGTTGTTGATTATCAGCGTCATGAACAATATATCCTTTCAAAACACTCTCAGCTCCTCCATCTATATTTGGAACAGTGTAACAAAGTGACTGATAGCTACCACAGCAACAACAAATTAGAGAATGAGTTTTGGTCACCCCCCCCCCCCCCCCCATTCTATTCTGAGTACTCATATCGCCTGGCTCCCTTACGCGCCAGTTCCCACACAAAGATGATCGCGGTGGGTTACGGAAAAATATTGATTCGTTTTCTCGGTATGCATTGCTTCTCTGTGCTGCGTGTTTATTTTACGCGACAGAATGTCCTAAACTATTCGTGAAAGGCGCAGCAAAGTGTACGCCACTGTCCTGTTAGTATCTCCCAACTACAGACGTCACGATTTTCATGAAGTAACGATGTAACAACTTTTCGGTAAATAAGATTGTCCAGCAGCCCCAAGTCCGTACCACTTTTATTTTTGCTTGTTTCGCCCGTCAGACGCGAGCATTTTCAGAAATTTAATAGCAAATGGTCAAACTGAAGATCTTCTGAGTGCAGCCGCAACGTCAGTCATAAAATGGAGTAAGTTTTCCATAAATCGTTTGAGTGATATATATGCTAGATGTGTATATTCGACACAAAGGTTTTTCATTAATTGAAAAAAGCTTGTTTTATTTGAGAAAGAGTTGTTCGTTTCTACCAAAACGCTGTTTTTTTCCCATGTGAGAGGTTTTCCATTGGTAATGCGCACACAATTTTGTCCTGGAATTTGTTTAATTTTTATTAAGGATTTCTTTTCTGCATTTTGATTGCTTTGAAATCGAAGAAAATGTACGGAACTGCTTGGTTGCGCTAAACCTATATTAACGGAGGCACTACTGAGAAAGTAGTTTATAGAACTTGACTAAAGGAAGGGATGGCTTTATAGCACACAACATGAGCAGGAATATAAATAGTTTCTCTTGTTCAAAATATTCAAATGTGTCTGAAAACTTATGGGACTTAAATGCTAAGGTCATCAGTCCCTAAGCTTACACACTACTTAACCTAAATTATCCCAAGGACAAACACACACACACCTATGCCCGAGGGAGGACTCGAACCTCCGCCGGGACCAGTCACACAGTCCATGACTGCAGCGCCTGAGACCGCTCGGCTAATCCCGCGCGGCAGTTTCTCTTCTTACAGGGAGAAGCCTCGCGTGTAAAAATTGTATATTAACGGAGACACTACAGAGAAAATAGTTTATAGAACTTGACTAAAAGAAGCAGTGGCTCTATAGCACACAACATGTGCAGGAATATAAATAATTTCTCTTGTTACGTGGAGAAGCCTCGCGTGTAAAAATTGTATTGGAATAACATCGCTTATTTGTTCGAAATAAATTAATTCTGAAGCCAATGTCGCTAAATATTATTTATTTCACGATGACGGTTTCGACAGGAACTTGCTGTCATCATATGGTCTTCAAAAATATAAACTTCATACATATACTCACATAGCGGGAACACATTCCAGCGTAACCGCGTTGGTTTGGAGTAATAAGAAGATGCAAATATAAAATACAAAAGCGCCAGTATATTCGTTAAATTAGGTGTAAAATTACGTCCTAAACCGACAACACCAATGTAGGACGACCGTGGCTTGACTACAGTAAGCAGATCTAAGTGGATGTGGGCTGTGTTCAAGCAGAGATGAGGAGACTTGCGGGGAATAGCGTCCTCAGACACATCGTCACAACAACGTTTTGTTATACATCTAATACCTAGTAAAACTGTATAGAAAAAAAATCAAAATCCAGGTAATGGTCGAAGGTAACGATAGTGTCGCAATGTCGATGTGTTAATATCGCTGCTATATCTACAGAATTTCGATATTTGTTGTATCTTGGATACCGTATACCATTGCCTTCTCTGCTTCGGACCCACAAATTGCCACAGTTTTGAGAATTCGCATCCCAAACGTAGCTAATCATTGAGTACCGCCAGAAAAGAAATAAGACGGTGTTCCCGCTAGGGCAGTGGCGTGGCGTTCCGGCGGCTGCTAGTGGCGCGCCTACAGACCTTTCCGCGCGGCCAGTTGCAGCGGTCGGCGACCATGGCGAGGCAGTAGGGCGAGTCGGGCCCCGCGGGCGCCGTCTTGTACTTCCAGTCGAACTGCGACAGCTGCAGGTAGCCCGCCAGCGACGGCACGTCCGTCACCTCGTTCTCGTCCCCTCCAGCCTCCAGCAGCAGCACCTTCCAGCCGGGGATCTGCACCAGGAAGGCACGAGGGAGACACTAGAGAGGCACTGGCTCCAGGTGGAGCGGAGCGCAAACTGCGACTCCCGGCAAACAGCAGCACGAAGGCCAGAGGGATGGGGCGAGGCGGACGCCGAGGAAGGAGTCAGTAGGAAGAGGGCCGGGGAACGTCTGTTTATGACTTTCGTTCACTGCTCCGAGGAGTTGAGCGGGCTATGCGAAAATCGGCTCATTAGAAAATCGTGGAAGTTTTCAGCTGATCACCAGGCGAGCTGGTAGTCACGCACAAGAGTTTTTATTGGGAATGAGTAGAAAGAGATAACCAGTTTCGGCATTTTATGTTACAAATCTTACAAACAAAGATATAACTTTTTTAAAGGAAAACGCCGCCATTTGACAGTTTTATTGTTTATTTAAGTACAACCCAGGTTTCGGCCTTTTACGTCATTTTCAAGTATCTGATTTAATGTCTTTTAACATACATTGCAGGACACTTCACACGTTGTCAGGCTCAAAGCTGGTCATAAGAAATACATTGGCTCCCCATGCAATGCCAGATGTAAAATCACAGTTCAGTAATTAATCGTGAGAGCACATCATCTCCCACGATTATTTCTGGTGATTTACTGATGCCGATTTGCTGATATATGATGAAATACTTGAAAACGGCATAAAAGGCCGAAACGTGGGTTGTACTTAAATAAACAATAAAATTGTCAAATGGCGGTGTGTTCCTCTAAAAAATGTTGTATGACTGTTACTCAGCAACATTAAAAAATATAGCTAATGCACTGAGGTGACATACCTTTAAGTCGTGCCATAGCGATATGCACATGTACAGGTGGTACGCGGCTGTAGTATCGCGTACACGAGGTGTAAAGGGCAGTGGATTGGTGGAGCCGCCATTTTATCCAGGTGATTCATGGGAAAAATTTCCGAACTGATTTGTAGCCGCACGACGGCAGTTAACAGACTTTGAACGCGGAATTGTGGATGGAGCTAGACGCATGGCATATTCCATTTCGGCAATCGATAGGGAATTCAGTATTCCGATGGCCACAGTGTCAACGGTGCGCCGAGAATATCACATTTCAGGCATTACCTCCCACCACGAACAACGCAGTGGCCCTCGACCTTCACACAACGACAGAGAGCAGCGGCGTTTGCGTCAGTGATACCAGACAAGCAATACTGTATGAAATAATTGCCGATATCAATGTAGAACGCACGACGAAAGAGTCCGTTAGGACAGTGCGCCGATATTTGGTTTTAATGGGCTGTGCCAGCAGAAGACTGTCGCAAGTGCCTTTGGTAACAGCACGGCATCGTCTGCAGCGCCCCTCTTCGGCTCGTTGGACCCTAGACGACTGGAAAACCGCGGTCTGGTCAGATGAATCCCGATTTCAATAGGTAAGAGCTGACGGTAGGATTAGAGTGTGGCACAGACCCAGCGGAGTTACGGACCCAAGTTGTCAACAAAGCACCGTGTAAGCTGGTGGTGGCTCCGTAATAGTGTGGACTGTGTTTACATGGGATGGTCCAACTGAACCGATCATTGATTGGAAATGGTTATGTTCGGCTACTTGCAGATCATTTGCAGCCTTTCGTGGACGTCAAGTTGCCAAAGAAAGATGGAATTTTTATGGACGATAAAGCGCCATCTCACTTGGCCAAGCTGTTAGCGATTGGTTTGAACAGAATTCCGGACAATTCGAGTGAGTGATCCGGCCGCCCAGATCGCCCGACATGAATCCCGTCGAACATTTATGGGACAAACCGAGAGGTAATTTCGTGCACAAAATCTTGCTCCGGCAACACTTTCGCACTTGTGAACGGCTGTATAGGCAACATGGGTCAATATTTCTGCAAAGTACTTCCAAAGATTTATTGAGTGCCAAAACTCGTTTAGAAGCTGCGCTAAAAGGATGTCCGACACGATGCTGGGAGGTATCCCACGACGTCTGTCACCCCAGTCCATTACAACAGCAATAAGCGTGGAGTAGGCAGTAGTTACAGCTGTGTGTACGCACCTCGGAGAGCCTGCTGGCGACTACGGCCCCCGCGGAGCCGCCGCCCACGACGACGAAATCGTACTCCGGCAGCAGAGTGCGCGCGTTGATGGGGTGAGTCTCCGGGTCGACGGAGGCGTAGCGGTAGTAGGCGGTGAGGCCCATGGCGAGCAGCGGCGCCATCAGCCACGTGGCGGGGCTGACCACGCCCACGCCGGCGCCCGCCCCGCCCAGCATCGACAGCAGCGTCGGCGGCATCTGCAACAGGTGGCGGCCAGCCTCCCTGAGCGTAGCGGGTCACGCGGGCTAAAGCTCGCCAACACCGTCTGACCTTGTCGTGGTACTTTCCTGTCATCTCACTCCTCTTTAAAATACAGGGTGATTCAAAAAGAATATCACAACTTTAAAAATGTGTATTTAATGAAAGAAACATAATATAACCTTCTGTTATACATCATTACAAAGAGTATTTAAAAAAGTTTTTTTTTCACTCAAAAACAAGTTCAGAGATGTTCAATATGGCCCCCCTCCAGACACTCGAGCAATATCAACCCGATACTCCAACTCGTTCCACACTCTCTGTAGCATATCGGGCGTAACAGTTTGGATAGCTGCTGTTATTTCTCGTTTCAAATCATCAATGGCGGCTGGGAGATGTGGCCGAAACACCATATCCTTAACATACCCCCATAAGAAAAAATCGCAGGGGGTAAGATCAGGGCTTCTTGGAGGCCAGTCATGAAGTGCTCTGTCACGGGCTGCCTGGCGGCCGATCCATCGCCTCAGGTAGTTGACGTTCAGGTAGTTACGGAACAGATAAGTGCCAATGTGGTAGCGCTCCATCCTACTGAAATATGAATTGTTGTGCTTCTTGTTCGAGCTGAAGGAACAGCCAATTCTCTAACATCTCCAGATGCTGTAGTCCAGTTACAGTAGCACCTTAGAAGAAAAAGGGACCAAAAACTTTATTGGCTGAAATGGCACAGAAAACGTTCACCTTAGGCGAGTCACTTTCATACTGAGTTGTTTCCCGCGGATTCTCAGTGCCCCATATACAGACATTGTGACGGTTGACTTTCCCGTTAGTGTGGAAAGTTGCTTCATCACTAAACACAATCTTTGAAACGAAAGATTCATCTGTTTCCATTTGAGCAAGGATAAAATCACAGAAATCGATTCTTTTAATCTTATCAGCTGCAGACAGTGCCTGAACCAATTTCAGACGATAAGGTTTCATAACTAACCTTTTTCGTAGGACTCTCCATACAGTTGATTGTGGAATTTGCAGCTCTCTGCTAGCTCTGCGAGTCGATTTTCCTGAGCTGCGAACAAATGCTTGCTGGATGCGTGCTACATTTTCGTCACTCGTTCTCGGCCGTCCAGAACTTTTCCCTTTGCACAAACACCCATTCTCTGTAAACTGTTTATACCAACGTTTAATACACCACCTATCAGGAGGTTTAACACCATACTTCGTTCGAAATGCACGCTGAACAACTGTCGTCGATTCACTTCTGCCGTACTCAATAACACAAAAAGCTTTCTGTTGCGCGGTCGCCATCTTAGCATCAACTGACGCTGACGCCTAGTCAACAGCGCCTCAAGCGAACAAATGTACAACTAAATGAAACTTTATAGCTCCCTTAATTCGCCGACAGATAGTGCTTAGCTCTGCCTTTTGTCGTTGCAGAGTTTTAAATTCCTAAAGTTGTGGTATTCTTTTTGAATCACCCTGTATATATAAGGAGGAAAAAAAGCGAATGGAGCCAGTACATTGCCACGACATGTTTCTGGGTTATGAAGATACAAATTAATTCTCATTCTCGCTGTTACAGAGTCGTCGTATTGTCAAATGGAAGCTTGCGAGGTTGTTCATGTTAATATAATCGTTATGTTAAAATCGCCTAATTCACATTACCAGTTTCGGCTTTTTATTAGTTTTCAAATGTTTTAATTACTGCACAGACAGTTTAGCCGTAATACACTCTAAGATATAAAGACTCACCGCGAAGGAGCTCTGCAAATTGGTCTCAAACTGATATTCCTACATGTATAGATGGCGGCCGAAGAATGAATGTACGGCACTTCAGCGCAGTTTCATCGCGCAGTTGGCAAGCATAGTAATCGAGGGACGTGTAGATATCAGAGCATAAAATCATTGCCAATTTCATTTGGTGTAAGTTGGACAGTAGCTATTCCTCACAAACAAGTGCGTGGACGATATACGTAGATGCCAGCATTTGAGAGAGGACGTGTAGTTGGACTCGAGGAAGTCGGTTGGAGTGGCCGGCGAATCGCTCGACATTTGAATAGGAGCGGTGCCACTATTCGACGATGTTGGAAGAAATGGATGAACCGTGACCGAACACAGCATCAAGAAGAAAGCGGCCGATCGACCTAGAGAGGTGACAGAACGTGAGGACCGAGCAGTCGCCAGAGAGGCACTCGAGGCCGTGGATTCATCATTATCACATGCAGTTGGTGCTTCAGTGACAATAAGGACATTAGTAGGAGGCTTTCGCCGACTATCGTTGACCACTGTACACCAACAAGCCCCCTTCGAATTAGGCTCTGATGACCAGCAAAGACCTGTCTGGAGACACGCCGGCCAGGGCTGCAATGCTAACCTGTTGCCCGCCATATGGCCCAACTGCGGTGTGGGGCGCCATTTGTGGTGGTCATCTGCGGCACACATATAGCACCGCGGTACGTCGACTGTATTCTGCGCCCTGTTCTGTTGTCCCTCATGCAGAACCATCTTGGGCTTACATTTCAGCAAAATAATGACCGCCCACATACATCGAAGAGCTGCTTCTGCTTGTTTTCGTCTTTACCAAACCCTACCTTGCCCAGCAAAGTCGCCAGTTCTCTGCCCAACTCAGAACGATTGGAGCGTTACGGCACAGCTCTCCAGCCATCTCAGGATTATAGCGATCTAACGCTCCACTTGGACAGAATTTGGCTCGATATCCTACGAGTGGACATCCAGCAACTCTGTTAATCAATGCCAAGCCGAATAATTGCTTGCACAAGGACCAGGGGCGAGCCAACGCGTTTCACTGCCCAGTTTTTGAAGCTTCTTAAAATCTTGAATTAACCATCCAATTTTTCTGCAATTGGCATCACTTGCTTCTCTGTACGTTTACATCAAATCTATCGATTTCCGTCCCACTCGGGTAATTTCTGCGTAGTGCTTCGATTTTTTATTCTTTTTATCTTTGAGTGAATATAAAAGAAATTGTAGAAAACATGCCAATGAAATATCCATCATGTCGTCAAATTGTAAAAACACTGAAATTAAAATACAGCTGTGTGCTTTTTATACACTGAAGCGCCAAAGAAACTGGTGTAGACATGCCTTTTTAAATACAGAGATAGGTAAAAAGGCAGAATACCGCACTGCGGTCGGCAGGGAAGTGACTTTCAGCGTGGTGGTGTTGTCGGCGCACAAGCGATGGGGCACAGCATCTCTATAGGTAGCGAGTGTACCGTGAATATCAGGAATCCGATAAAACATCAAATCTCTGACGCTGCTGTGGCCAGAAAAAGATCCTGCAAGAATGGGACAACCACGACTGAAAACATTCGTTCAACGTGACAGAAGTGCAACCCTTCTGCAAATTGCTGCAGATTTCAATGCTGGGCCATCAACAAGTGTCAGCCTGTAAACCATTCAACGAAACGTCATCAATATGGGCTTTCGGAGCCGAAAGCCCACTCCTGTACCCCTGATAACTTGATGACTACACGACACAAAGCCTTACGCCTCGCCTGGTCCCGTCAACACCGAGATTTGTTGGACTAGACTCGTTTCAAGTTGTATCGATCAGATGTACATATAGAGGTAAGGAGACAACTTCTTGAATCCACGGACCCTGCATGTCAGCAGGGGAATGTTCAAGCTGATGGAGGCTTTGTAATGGTGTGGGGCGTGTGCAGTTTGAGTGATACGGGATCCCTGATGCGTCTATATACGACTGTGGCAGGTGACGCGTACGTAAGTATCCTGTCTGATAACTAACATCCATTCATGTCCATTGTGCATTCCGACGGACTTGAGCAACTCCAGCAGGGCAATGCGACACCGTACGCGTCACGAATTGCTACAGAGTGGCTCCAGGAACACTTTTCCGAGTTTAAACACTACCGATGGCCACCAAACTCCCCAGACACGAACATTAATGGGCGTATCTGAGGTGCCCTACAACGTGCTGTTCATAAGAGATCTCCACCCCCTCGTACGCTTGCGTATTTATGGACAGCCCTGCAGGATTCATGGTGTCACCTCCAGCACTACTTCAGACATGAGTCGAGTCGATGCCACGTCGTGTTGCGGCACTTCTGTGAGCTCGCTGGGGCCCATACACGATGTTAGACATGTTTACCAGTTTCTTTAGCTCTTCAGTGTATAAGACAAATGGAAGAGGGGTCTTGAAAATGGGGCGAGACGGGGTGGCGAACTAAGGCGTGTAACTTTGTTAGATCCTACTGTGTTAGAAATTGATTTGATTTAGTCCCTTTTTGTGCTACTCGTAACAAAATATATCGATTTATGTCGCTGCCAAACCCTGAGCAATCACTTACTATGGAAGAAACTGCCTCTACCAGAAGTCATAAGCCACGCAGCGGTACGTGACTCAGTCGCAATGCAGACCTATCTGTCAGTACTGCGTCCTCGAGCAATCCATCCCCACATTCTCGATCTGTTAACCTTGCTTGACCTTACCCAGAGTGCAGTTTTTTATACGCTGCGCTACGACAAATGAACCCTGATGACGAATAGCAGAACAACGCCCCGGGAGAGGTTAGCACACGAGCAAACAAACCTCGAAAAATCTTAATGCATTGTCGTGGTCCAGTGTTCTCCAGTTTGGTAGGTGTACATTCGTTATAGGGATTACAAGTGTGCTTATCAGGATTCACGGAGGGAGCTCCCCCGACCGCAGCTACCTCCGATCAGCACGACACTGCGCCACGAACAAAACAATTACTCGAGTATGAACATACAACCCTAAGCTACCACAATAGTGCTGTGATACGCTGCATATGATTTATGCTCTGTACAACACGGGACTTTGGTGGCAATAAGTAGGTGGGGGTACCAAAATAAAGCGAAATAACGTTGTCGTCTGCCGCTAGGCGTGTGTAGTGCAACTCATTGCCAGTTGAGTCCCGCCTGTTTGTTCTGCTCATCTGCAGTGACTGTTTTTGCTGGCACTGTTTTGCTCTTGTTTCGATTTTTGTGATGGCAAGTTTAAAATGAACAACGTGCAGCTGTGAAATTATGTTTTCTACTCGGTAAAAATGCTGCTGAAACTGTGTTAATGTTGAAAACAGCTTATCAAGATGAGGCTATGGGAGAAACTAAAGTGTACGAATGGCGGCATGTCGTTCTGGACGTCCATCAACTGCCTGAATCTACGAAAATATTGAAAACATTCGAGAGCTTGTCCTCACAGACCGTTTTAAGAAGTTTTAAGATGATCGGGCAACAGTGTTCGTCAAAAAGCGACTCGATTTATGGCAGACAGGGAAATGGTTCTTCCATCAGGTCAACGCACCTGCACACACAGCCATCTCTTTTAGACAGTTTTTGGCTGAAACTGGCATGGTTCCGCTACCCCACGCACGTTACTCGCCTGAACAGGCTCCGTGCGAATGTTTCTCTTTTCCATGCATCAATAGGGGCATAAAAGGACACCGATTCGACAACATTGAAGAAGTCAAGGAAAAAAACGAGGGAGGAGCTGTGAGCCACATTTAAAGATGACTACCAAAAATGTATCGAACAGTGGAAGTACTGGTGGGATAAATGTATTAGTTGTAATAGAAATTATATTGAAGGGTTTTACAAACAACTTGAAAATATATAGTTTTTTAAAAATAATTACGATTTTTTTGGTACCCCATCGTAACA
Source organism: Schistocerca cancellata (assembly GCF_023864275.1). Lineage (NCBI taxonomy): Eukaryota > Metazoa > Arthropoda > Insecta > Orthoptera > Acrididae > Schistocerca > Schistocerca cancellata. The sequence continues at coordinate 15,764,522 of NC_064634.1, forward strand.
CAATATTCTCCAAGACACAAAATGAGGTAACGCACCTTCGGGACCAAGAGGCCATCGGCAGTGACACAGTCACTTTACGCTGAGGCAGTAAACAGCTAGGCAGACTGTGCTGACCGTGACAGTCAAAATATACTGCATGGACACCAATAACATTCACTGACTACTCGTGTTTATTCGATTAGACGTCGTCAACTCGTCATGAGCAAAAACAAAGCTTGTTACGCCGTAAAACCGCAGCTGCCGTTCGTCCCCCGTGCGACCTCTTCCTACAGCCAGCATATCCTCCAATAACACTGCTGCCGTGACGTCCGACGATCCACATTAGGAAAATTAATACTTCTCATAATATAACGGCTTAAATCCACTGGATAGAGACTCAAGATGATGCATGAAATGATTTCCCCCTCTTCCTAGCTTTGATAAGACCTAGTTTTATGATGGACAGATTTTCCTTTTCGTTGTGCACCGCCTTGGACTGTTCCAGCTAGCCACTGCTGAGGGGGTGCTCGCCCCTGCAAACCACGCCCTCTGTCTTTATTTTTGTCGGCCGGCCTCCAGACACGTCCCGACGCCACACTCAGATCTCCCCCTAGGAAGACGCACGCTTTTTGTGCGCCTTCTCCCTCCTGCAAGACAACAGCTTCTCATGACCACTGCCGGTTAACGTCAATTCTGATTATTACGCTCAATCAAAATTCATATATCTGGTGATCCCATGCAGTTTTCATTTTAAATAAAACTTCACATCTGCCTACGTAAGTTTCTTCCTGAATCCTCGTCTTAATCTTGTAATTATCCACCGTATTAACTCTGACATAAGCGTGCGCAGTGAGATGGCATACCGCTGCTACGTCTCAGGCCATAGGCGAAGCAAGGTGGATATGAGCGCACTCTGTACGCACTTACGTTTGCCGTATGTAATTTTTAAAGGTAGTTCCTTATAAGCACAAGCAAGAGTAAAATAAATAAAAGCTTACGTTGATTTCAAACGTGGGAATTCGTAAATTTTTAACGTCAGAATTCGACTGCGAGAAAGTGCTGTAAAATCTGAGTTCGAGAAAATAACTTGAAAGTGCTTATCTGGTTCACTGTCTATTTAAACTTTCGTAGTGGAAGAATAATGTCTGAATTTAACACTGTGAATCGTTACAATTAGTATGCTAAGTCTACCAAAATATAAGCGGCCGTATTAAAAATAAAAAGGCTTATACTTATATAAATTATAAACGGTAAAACGAACCACAATCAAATACTTGTTAAAACATTTAGGTCATTGAGAAAATAGGTACAGAATTTCTTTTTGATTGACATACTTTATAACGTTTCATGGTATTCAGAATACATATAACGTGAGTCTGCATTTCATGACGGAACTGAATGTGGGTTATGTATCACATCAGATGATAGCAATGAATTACCGAAACTGGTAATGTGAACCAAGCGATCTCCACGCGATAAAATATTATTGATCTGACGTGGCTTCTACGGAGAGAGAGAGAGAGAGAGAGAGAGAGAGAGAGAGAGAGAGAGAGGAGGTGGTGGGGGAGGGGGGCAGCGTGTCACGATTCTTCTGACTAAGCTACACATCCGTTGGAAGCTGGGTACATGTGGCAGTAGACCTAATATATTTTATGCGTTTGCAACAAATTAACCATCTAAGCAACTAAGCTATATTATTGTTGTTCTGTGAAAATACTCTGTTAATCTTGTAATTATTTCTTTTCATCGGAAGGTAATCGTGTTAGTTGTCAATTAAACGGTTCGAATTTTAATCCGCAACTTTTTCATTTTGATCTGTTCTCCAATGCAGTTTAACTTAGTTCTTTTATTAAGAGGTATTGCGACGTCCTTAGATTGCGTAGTTATCCTGGCATATTTTTACGTTTGTCGGTCAGGAAGCTAACACCTGTTAAGTTTTTGCAATGGAGGTATATGTTAAGTTTTTGCAATGGAGGTATATGTTAAGTTTTTGCAATGGAGGTATACGACCAGCATTTCAGCTTGTTACACAGCAGTTGCATTTTGGCTGATTTTTAATGCCATTATAGCGTGTTTAGATTATCTTTGCGGAACAATGTCTTGACAACACCACGTGCAAATGTGTCTACGGAACTGTTATTACACGGCAAAGCAAACGGTCGCGTTCAGGTTGAAGAAACGAGGAGGGGGCAGGGTGGTACCAGGGAACATTCCAGTAATCTTACAAGTGGAGCGTTTCCACGCGGTGTACGTCTGTACGTCAATGACCCGTGCAGCACAGCAGTTGAACACTGACCGGAACTTCCACATGACAATACCCCCTCGCGCTCTTTGACTACCTATGTTCACAGTGTCTCCTTTAATGTTGATGCTTTATGGTTTCGTAAAACTTCAGTTCAGTGTGCCTTTTGTAAAGCTACATATGACGCCACGGTTATTCTCGCACCTAATTGTCAGAGATAGACTAATTTTTTCGTAGTGTCCTTAGTATGCATGTTCAGTTCTTTCCTACAAAAGCTGTGAAGGTTTTGTAAAATTGGTATTCCTTTGTATTGTGCATAATATCGTAGAAATTCTGCCTAATGTACACATTTGTCCATATCCTGAGTGGGATATTTATTGTGTGCCTTTTACTACCAAATTATTGAATACCACTACGCTAAGCATCTTTCCCTCCACGGTAATATTCATACCGTTGACCTGTCGAACTTTCAACATTTTCCTTGCAGCTTGCGCCCCACATTTCTGTAAACTCTGTAATTGCTTTCCGCTTCTTACTTCAGTGAAATTAATGATGTTAACAGCAAGCATTTTCCGCGATCACTTTCCATGCTTGCGCTGTGAGGAAAGAGAGAGCACTACCATTAACTATGTAGTCACGTGGCCAAATTAGCTTCCGGTATGGCCGAGTCTACGGTCCTCTTTGACGAGGTATGACTGCCTGGAGAGAGCGTTGTTTATGGACGTTTGTGATTGGCGTAGCCCGGTGGTTTGACATGGGGTCATAATTTACGGTAATTTGTTGTACTTGCATTTTGTAGCGTTGCCTAGTGAACGATTATGTAAACTGTTCTTCTATAGTGCGGAATTATACATTTAAGTTGCAAATATCCGAAAATCAAAGTTACGAATATAATTGCCATGACAGCCGTATACATGATAGGCGAACATGTAGTGGTTTTTAAATTGAGGCTGTAAACGTTACTGTGTGGATGCTACAGACAGTTGCACGGGAGACGTCAGTTTCAAATTTTGTGCACAGCGTGAAGCTGGTCGAGATAGTTACAGAAACTTTTTGTAACCGGTTATAACTTATATGTCGTTAAATACACTCCTGGAAATTGAAATAAGAACACCGTGAATTCATTGTCCCAGGAAGGGGAAACTTTATTGACACATTCCTGGGGTCAGATACATCACATGATCACACTGACAGAACCACAGGCACATAGACACAGGCAACAGAGCATGCACAATGTCGGCACTAGTACAGTGTATATCCACCTTTCGCAGCAATGCAGGCTGCTATTCTCCCATGGAGACGATCGTAGAGATGCTGGATGCAGTCCTGTGGAACGGCTTGCCGTGCCATTTCCACCTGGCGCCTCAGTTGGACCAGCGTTCGTGCTGGACGTGCAGACCGCGTGAGACGACGCTTCATCCAGTCCCAAACATGCTCAATGGGGGACAGATCCGGAGATCTTGCTGGCCAGGGTAGTTGACTTACACCTTCTAGAGCACGTTGGGTGGCACGGGATACATGCGGACGTGCATTGTCCTGTTGGAACAGCAAGTTCCCTTGCCGGTCTAGGAATGGTAGAACGATGGGTTCGATGACGGTTTGGATGTACCGTGCACTATTCAGTGTCCCCTCGACGATCACCAGTGGTGTACGGCCAGTGTAGGAGATCGCTCCCCACACCATGACGCCGGGTGTTGGCCCTGTGTGCCTCGGTCGTATGCAGTCCTGATTGTGGCGCTCACCTGCACGGCGCCAAACACGCATACGACCATCATTGGCACCAAGGCAGAAGCGACTCTCATCGCTGAAGACGACACGTCTCCATTCGTCCCTCCATTCACGCCTGTCGCGACACCACTGGAGGCGGGCTGCACGGTGTTGGGGCGTGAGCGGAAGACGGCCTAACGGTGTGCGGGACCGTAGCCCAGCTTCATGGAGACGGTTGCGAATGGTCCTCGCCGATACCCCAGGAGCAACAGTGTCCCTAATTTGCTGGGAAGTGGCGGTGCGGTCCCCTACGGCACTGCGTAGGATCCTACGGTCTTGGCGTGCATCCGTGCGTCGCTGCGGTCCGGTCCCAGGTCGACGGGCACGTGCACCTTCCGCCGACCACTGGCGACAACATCGATGTACTGTGGAGACCTCACGCCCCACGTGTTGAGCAATTCGGCGGTACGTCCACCCGGCCTCCCGCATGCCCACTATACGCCCTCGCTCAAAGTCCGTCAACTGCACATACGGTTCACGTCCACGCTGTCGCGGCATGCTACCAGTGTTAAAGACTGCGATGGAGCTCCGTATGCCACGGCAAACTGGCTGACACTGACGGCGGCGGTGCACAAATGCTGCGCAGCTAGCGCCATTCGACGGCCAACACCGCGGTTCCTGGTGTGTCCGCTGTGCCGTGCGTGTGATCATTGCTTGTACAGCCCTCTCGCAGTGTCCGGAGCAAGTATGGTGGGTCTGACACACCGGTGTCAATGTGTTCTTTTTTCCATTTCCAGTAGTGTAAGTAGCAGATAAAACGTGCTTGGAGCTATGACCCAAACATAACAAAGAACATGCACTAAGCTAACTCTGAGTACATTTGGTACTCCGTTCTATGTGTCGAACCCAGATTTTACCTTGAAAACAGGCATACCGGAATGAAACTGTTCTCGCAAATAGAAATAGAAACGAGTAATTGACAGGTGTAGAAGTATGAAACCGGAATTTCGCTATAGACGGTGTTCGCCGTCAGTGCAGGGCCCGTGAGAGCGCGCCTCCAGCGCCACCTGCCTCCTGTGACGGCTGGGAGAGAGCGTCAGCACACAGCGACCCGAGTTCCATACATCGGTATCTGATGCAAACCCGTAAACGTGTCAAGTTTTGTGCCTACGAACTAAGATCTGCAGATAGCATTGGTTTTCTATTATCATTTGATGAAAACTGCTGCAGAATCGTATCGAATGCTGTCGAAGCTCTCGGCGAACATTGTTGTGGTCTTCAGTCCTGAGACTGGTTTGATGCAGCTCTCCATGCTACTCTATCCTGTGCAAGCTTCTTCATCTCCCAGTATCTACTGCAACCTACATCCTTCTGAATCTGCTTAGTGTATTCATCTCTTGGTCTCCCTCTACGATTTTTACCCTCCACACTGCCCTCCAATGCTAAATTTGTGATCCCTTGATGCCTCAAAACATGTCCTATCAACCGATCCCTTCTTCTAGTCAAGTTGTGCCACAAACTTCTCTTCTCCCCAATCCTATTCAATACCTCCTCATTAGTTACGTGATCTACCCACCTTATCTTCAGCATTCTTCTGTAGCACCACATTTCGAAAGCTTCTATTCTCTTCTTGTCCAAACTAGTTATCGTCCATGTTTCACTTCCATACATGGCTACACTCCATACAAATACTTTCAGAAACGACTTCCTGACACTTAAATCTATACCCGATGTTAACAAATTCCTCTTCTTGAGAAACGCTTTCCTTGCCATTGCCAGTCTACATTTTATATCCTCTCTACTTCGACCATCATCAGTTATTTTACTCCCTAAATAGCAAAACTCCTTTACTACTTTAAATGTCTCATTTCCTAATCTAATACCCTCAACATCACCCGACTTAATTTGACTACATTCCATTATCCTCGTTTTGCTTTTGTTGATGTTCATCTGATATCCTCCTTTCAAGACACTGTCCATTCCGTTCAACTGCTCTTCCAAGTCCTTTGCTGTCTCTGACAGAATTACAATGTCATCGGCAAACCTCAAAGTTTTTACTTCTTCTCCATGAATTTTAATACCTACTCCGAATTTTTCTTTTGTTTCCTTTACTGCTTGCTCAATATACAGATTGAATAACATCGGGAAGAAGCTACAACCCTGTCTCACTTCCTTCCCAACCGCTGCTTCCCTTTCATGCCCCCGACTCTTATAACTGCCTTCTGGTTTTTGTACAAATTGTAAATAGCCTTTCGCTCCCTGTATTTTACCCCAGCCACCTTTAGAATTTGAAAGAGAGTATTCCAGTCAACATTGTCAAAAGCTTTCTCTAAGTCTACAAATGCTAGAAACGTAGGTTTGCCTTTTCTTAATCTTTCTTCTAAGATAAGTCGTAAGGTCAGTATTGCCTCACGTGTTCCAACATTTCTACGGAATCCAAACTGATCTTCCCCGAGGTCGGCTTCTACCAGTTTTTCCATTCGTCTGTAAAGAATTCGCGTTAGTATTTTGCAGCGAACATGCTCGTGGGAAAACACAGTGTTTCGAGTGGTTAAAAAAATTCAAAAGTGGTGACTTTGACGTGAGAAACGACAACCGCGGGAAAGCATCGAAAAAGTTTGAAGACAACGAATTGCAGGCGTTATTGGATGAAGATGATACTCGAACTCAACAAGAGCTCGCGGAACAATTGAATGTGACGCAGAAGGCCGTTTCTCTTCGGTTGAAAGGTATTGGAAAGATGCAGAAAGTGGGAAAATGGGCTCCGCATGAACTGAATGAAAGACGGCAACCAAATCGAAAGAATCCAGGCAAACCATCGACATCCACTGAAAGACCAAATCGCTTTGGAAAGAAGACAATGAATGCTCTGTGTTTGGTGGGATCGGAAGGATGTCATCTATTATGAGCTGCTAAAACCTGGTGAAACCGTTATCACTGATCGCTACCAACAGCAAGTGGTCGATTTAAATTGAGAATTACGTGAAAACCGACCGGAATGTGGAAAAGTGCAACGCCAAGTCATATTGCTCCTTGACAACGCCCCATCACACACAGCAAAACAGGTCAGGGAAACCATCGAGGCGTTCAGTTGGGAAATACTGGGAAATGCGGCTTATTCTCCAGAATTGGGTCCGTCCGATTATCATCTGTTTTCAGTACTGGGACACTCTCTCGCTGAACAGTGCTTCAATTCGTATGAAAATGTACGAAAATGGCTCGCTGACTGGCTCGGTTCAAAAGAAGAACTTTTTTTTGCATGGCATACATAGCCTGTTGGCGAGGTGGGAGAAATGTATAAGTAGGAATGGAGATTATTTTGAATAAAATATTGTTTATCGGTTTGAAACAACAGAACGCGTCATTATTGCAAGCAAATTCCTGTTTCATACTTCTACACCAGGTAGTTGGTGTTTATTTGGTATTATTGCCACGTGCCTAATTCTGATTAGATGACGATTTCCACCGAGCCGGCCAGTGTGGCCGTGCGGTTCTAGGCGGTTCAGTCTGGAAGCGCGTGACCGCTACGGTCACGGGTTCGAATCCTGCCTCGGGCATGGATGTGTGTGATGTCCTTAGGTTAGTTAGGTTTAAGTAGTTCTAAGTTCTAGGGGACTGATGACCACCGATGTTAAGTCCCATAGTGCTCAGAGCCATTTGAACCATTTTTGACTTCCACCGAAGACGTCTCTGACAGCTGGAGACACGGCAGGAGCTGCAACCTACAACTGCCCTGGACCTCCTATTGTTGTTAGGTAGAACGCCAGCTGTTTCGAATTACACTCGATATTTCGTGTTCGGAGAGTCGACACGCAACACCTCTCAGCGCGAGAGAATGCTTGTGTAGTTAGCTTCGTTTCGCAAGCTGCCGCACGCCAGCGACCACCGCTTTCTAGAGAGGCGTCCGACCATAGGCGTGCGCTGGAGGAGGGCGAGACGGCAAACTCGCGTCCTGCCCACAGTTTTCTATTCATTACAGAATTCTACAAGTGAGTGGATAACTATCAGTTCCCTCTGATCTACTAAGGCTTTTGTGCAGCCTATAAATAAAAACAAAACGGCTATTTTAGTCTCCAGCCCCCCCCCCCCACCTCGCTGCAAATGTGGATGTCGTACCTTCCGAGTTCGATGTATCTGGCCAAATGTTGGAGGCACTCCGCGAGGAGCAGTGCGTGAATGACGGGGAGGTTACTGAGGCAGCCAGACGTCGGCTGCGACGTGGGCCGGTACAGTGGCACCACACGGGCGTACGGGCTATCGCAGTAAGGTCGCGCAGGGCCGTCGCATGGAACGGAGATTATGTTGAAAAACAGGGCTCTGTAGCCAAAAGAGGGGGAGTAAAATGGTGTATTGAAATCCTGAATAAAAACAATATGCTTTCTGAAGAAAAGTGTTGCATTGTTTGTTGAACGCCCCTCGATATGTGTCATTGGACTGGATTGTGCTGTCAAACGTAAGTGCAAATAAAGGAGTGCGCACAATATACAGAATCCTCATAAACAGCACAGAAACTCGGAAATAATGTCAAGACATTACATTCTGACCCAAAAAAACGCAAATATCTACCAACTTTTAGGCGTAACCCACATCACACTTACATTGTTATAATTTTATACGATAGAACTGTATATTGCGGAATTATCTGCAAATGGCAAACTGCCGAAACACGACTGGTCGTAGATATATAACGTCAGTGTGCATCAAACAACGAAAGAATTGGAAGTTTGTGGTAAGGTCTTATGGTAACAAACTGCTGAGGTCATCGGTCCCTAAGCCTACAAACTACTAAATATAACTTAAACTAACTTACGCTATGGACAACACATACACCCATGCCCGAGGGAGGACTCGAACCTCCGACGTGACGACAACGAAATAATATTTTATATAATTGTCGTTAGATTTTATCGCGGCTAATCTACCTAATTGTAGACTGGTCCCAAGGTCATGTATGAGGAAACAATACTAATTCACAGTGAATGACAATGTTAGTGAAATGATCATACAGTGCGTGATACTCATAACGTTTTTATTAGCACTTCTAAATAATCCAGCTGCGATTATAGAGATAGGTCGGCCTTCTCTACAGATGGACTCTTCGGTGCGGCACATTTTGCCAACGACTGATCTCTTTGGATTTCGTTTCATGTGGAGCAGTAGCCAAGCTGCCTCGAGAACAGTCAAGAAGATAATAAGGATCGTTTTATGCTGTGCGTTATGTGCACACTGACTCAGCGATAATACAGGACAACAGCTTATCTGTCGCATTAACCTCTCACACCGATGGCTAGCCAGCTGGTCTCATTAACCTGCAGTGTTGTGGACAATTGTAAGCAAGACGTAAAAAGAGACGAACAGAAAAACAGCATAGCCTCAGATGTCTTTTAATTTTTAAACGGAATGAAATAATATTCGGTAAAACTCCAGCAATACGCTTCTTAGGGAACTAGATGTAAAACATCAGCTCTCATTCTTTGCTGACATAGTACCGTAATTCGAACCTAGAGTGATGAAATTCCTAACAAACAATTCTGTGTGATCTGTTTGTAACGTAAAAGCTTATTGCAGGGATTTCGCCGAATTGTAAATATGGAAGCCACTGAGGCTATTACTTACAGTAATGTCTGGATTCTTTCCACATCCGAATAAGAGAAACGCATTCCAGTACTGGAACTCTGATGTGCTACACTGCGTTGACGACGAGGTGGTCAAGAATAGAAAACCCACAAAGCCATCCAAGCGCCGCATTTTTCTCTTTATCTGCTGACGAGCGACAGACTTCCGTGTATTAGATCCAGTACGTGTTCCAGCTTTAATATCTCATTATTTCTCTCGACAAATCCCTTAATTAGGATCCAGATCATTTCTACTGGAGCTTACATTGCAGTGGTACAGTGGCAACTACAAAAATGCAGCATCTGTACGGTGCGTCCGATGCCGCGAAAATTGTTTTCCGTTATCCTACTGCGCTTATCGCCATGCCTAGTGTGAGACAACATCTCTGGTATAAAACAACGTAAACAGTACAAATAAAGATTACTTGATTTTTAAATTTTGTCCACAAAATTTAATTTGTTATGTTTGCTTAATTTAAACACTCTTTTTTAACAGTCTTTTATAAAATAGCGATAATGAATTTATATTTGCAATGAAAACTGTAAGTTAGCGTTCGATATGTAGTTACAAATAGGAAGACGTGAATTTTTAATAAAATATGATTACATATGTGCTAGTTAGGATATATTAGATGATGGTTCAAGTGGCTCTGAGCACTATGGGACTTAACATCTATGGTCATCAGTCCCCTAGAACTTAGAACTACTTAAACCTAACTAACCTAAGGACAACACACAACACCCAGTCATCACGAGGCAGAAAAAATGAAATGTCGTGTGACGAGGGCCTCCCGTCGGGTAGACGGCTCGTCTGGTGCAAGTCTTTCGATTTGACGCCACTTCGGCGACTTGCGCGTCGATGAGGGTGAAATGATGATGATGACAACACCCAGTCCCTGAGCGGAGAAAATCTCCGACCCAGCCGGGAATCGAACCCGGGCCCTTAGGATTGACAGTCTGTCGCGCTGACCACTCAGCTACCGGGGGCGGACATCACGAGGCAGAGAAAATCCCCGACCCCGCCGGGAATCGAACCCGAGAACCCGGGCGTGGGAAGCGAGAACGCTACCGCACGACCACGAGCTGCGGACTATTAGATGATTTTTATGTTCAAATGATGTAGGTATTTGAACTGAATGAAAACAAAAAATCGAATAAAGAGACCAAAACTATATCAGAACCAGCGATCCATAGAGTACACGAGTACAATGCTCCCTATAGAATACACAATTACAATGCTCCAACACTACTGGTTCAGCAACGCATCCCGTTTACAGACACGAATTAACTTCGGTAAATAAAATTCCTCAGAAAAATTCAAAGACGCTGTTCTCTGTAAACTTGTGTAAAACATTTTACGAACAACCTGTTTTTCGCCATTTTTTAACAGTATTCCGTGCGCGTGTTTCGCTACGGAGCAGGATGCAACGGCAGCGATTTTCGCAGTATATATCAACAGTTCGATATTCAGAGCACAATTATCGTTACAGAGACGGCGACTGTACACGATTTTTGCAATAAAAACTCCAAAGTTAAAGTATGGTCAACAAAACTACTGATCGCTGTTAATACACTACAATATATTAAAATTCTGTTTTTAACTTGGTGGTAGGACAGGTAATAGATGAGTAGGACCTACTTCCAAGAGCGTAACAACACGAGTGTGCGTGTGCTACGTCAGCTGGCCTGTTACCAGTCTGCTTTTGTTTACAATAGCTTTGTTCTTATTGTGAACGAAGGGTAGACGTCTGCATTCTGGAAGTTCAGGAACCATTCCACCCGCAAAATATCACTCCCGTCATTTTAGAAATGCCTGCAACTTAATGGTTTCTTTTCCCATGGAAAGAAGAAGAAGAAGGCACAGGGTACCATGTCAGGAGAATTTGGGGAAGAAGCAAAACTTGTCTAGCCCATATAAGGAGCATGTGTGACTTGCGTCCCTTCGAGAACGAGTTGGGACTAAGCGTACGGCAGCCTTTTCGTGCTCTAAATGTCGTACAAGATCCTGTAAAGTGATCCATGACTTATTTTCACCTTTTCCACTGCCGTCTCTATTGTGACACACCACTTTTAGAGCATCACGGCCTGTCGTTGCGATCGCTGGTTCTTCACAGAGATTTGATCAGCTAGTTTGTTCTTCTCGATTCCGACTCGTTTGACGGCTCTGGAAAGCGCTTGCACCACCTAACTACCGCGTCATATGACGATGCATTGTTACCGTAGGTTTGGCTCAACTCTACTGTTAACGCTCGATTCTTGATTTTATCTGAGGGCGGCGCCAGCTGTTTTGGCTGCTGTTTCGAAGTGTTACTGTACTGTCCACTTTCATTCCACTAGGACTGCAGACGTTTCAAAGAAACAAAATGTTAATTACGTGAATGTTTTTCCTTTGTGATAATTCCAGTCCCCGTATATTATGGAATCCACTTACTTAGTTTGCATTTTCCATACATTACATTTATTTTTTATTCTGTGCGCTTGCAAGACTGAAACTGCTTGTAAAATAAAGATTTGCCATCCAAATGAGTGTGTATCACGAAATTCAGAAAATTTGTTTCAGCGTTTGGTCATGTCCTACAACAGTTAATGTAAAACATAGGATAACAAGAAAATACGCTTATATATACCCACCCCTGTTATAAATTGGGAGTATTTGAGATTCCTCCGTGTAGGTCGCAATCGGTGTGTGAAGACGGGATTCGGCACTAAGGCATGCTAAGAGCAGTGCTAAGTCGCAGCAAAACTCGGGATTCAAGTACCCAATGATGTAATAATTAGCAGAACACCATGGACACCTTCGATACACCTTCTTCGACGGAATGAGGCTGCTTTTTTGGATTTTTTTTTATAACTGCGTCTTACATCTTTTAGGAAACTGAACCTCTGGACACACAGTTACAAACTCTGTAAGAATGAAAAAAAAGAAAAATTGAAGAAGGCAGATCAGTCCGTAAGGTCCCCTTGTCAACTGATGCACTTGAACAAAACCTAGATGATTTTTAATGTGTTGGTCGATTGTCCACATCTGCCTAACATATATATTTTTTATGTGCGTCTGCGCGAGCGCGTCCCGAGTTACTACTACCGTTCCAGCCTCCTCTTTCGCGAGGAGCTTGTCCACGTTACCTTAGTGTGCATGTAGGCGGGGAAAATGACTCGTCCGTTCCCCAATAGTTTCGCAACGAGGACTTTAGTTACAGCACTTCATTTACCACTTGTACACAAGTAAATGTGAAAGTTGGTCCTGAAGGTCCCGGTTAGTTGCCTTGACATACATCAGTTAAAAAAAAAAAGAGTTGACGCCACTTCGTGGACTTGCGTATCGAGCATACATCAGTGATTCTCACAGTCCTGTGGCTTCAGCTTTCAGCATAAGAAATAGATATTCGTATTTATTGGCATCGTGAAGTGCTGAAAAATATTCTTTCTCTTTTAGGAAATCAGTATAAGTTTTATAAATATTGCTTCTGCGTCAGTTCTGTTTGTTCGTTGAGAATTTTGTTTAGAAATGCGTCTTCGTGGATATAAATTTCGAGCTCTTCCAAAATATTATTTAGATTTCTTTCCGTACACAGAGTAGAATTTTTATTGCAGTTTCTGTTTGTTGTGATACGTGTTTATAGTAGCGTAAATGTGTGTAAAATATGGATTGATTACCTTCAGAATTTCGCGTGTATTCTTTAAATCTAATTGAGAAGTTCTTACCTGTCTCTCATATGTAAAATTTGTTACAATCATCACATGAGATTTTATAAGTGCCTGGGTACGAGAAAGTTGGGATTTTTGTTTTTTTTCCCATTGTATTTTCGTTTTAAAGTGTTACTGTTACTAAACTCCTTTTTCACCTTCGTCTTCCTAAATACTTTGTTGAGTTTTCCTGAAATTAGGCCGATCCATGGTGGTCTTACGTAAGTATTTTTTTTCATGATTTTGTTCTTCTCTTATCAGAGTTCTTTCTGTATTTATGTTTCCTGTGTTTTGTTGTATGTACTGATTGTACAGTCTTAAGATTACTATTGAATTAAAAGCATTCAGTTGTGCTATCTATCGTAATGTTTCAGTTTCTCTCTGTAGTGAGTCAATATCAAGTGGTAAGTTCAAGATTTGGTTAATCATTGATGTAAGGAATGCAAGTCTACGTGGAAACGGGTGGCAGAAGTGTCTGTTAATAAAACTGTAATGTCTCTCATGGTAGGTTTTCTACACTTCTCAAATTTATGGCGGTTGTTATTGTTGCTTGTTGTTAAGTCGAGAAAGTTTACTGCCTTGTTTCGTTCAACTTGTTGTGTGAACACAAAATGCAATGAAAGTTCTACATCGTATACCCAAACCAAACATAAATGATATTTTGGAAATATTCGAAATTTACATACACGTAGACGCATTTCCAGACCAAGTTCTTAGTGAACAAACAGAACTAAAGCACAAGAAACGTTTGGAAAACTGTATTGATTTCCTGAAAGACAAAGGATAATTTTCAGCACTTCGTGATGCCAAAAAATAAAATCAAAACAATGTAACACTCTTCACAAATAATATCTCTGCACAGTACACGAAACCACAAAATAATACGATCTCTGCATGTAGCTTGTATCGTTGAAAGTTCGCAAATATGAATTGTAATGTAGTTAACACGACTATACGTACACCACAGGGCAGGCAGGCTTGGTTAGAGAACGAGGGTGAAGAGGAGGTGTGTGTGTGTGTGTGTGTGTGTGTGAGAGAGAGAGAGAGAGAGAGAGAGAGAGAGAGAGAGATGGGACGTGAATGAAATCTGACAGGATTAGCCTGCATACATGCTTCTGTGTGTGGATAGTGCAGGTAAAGTGGTCTAACAAGTAAGTAAGGTGATTTGCTCATTTTTTTTTAATTATAAATGCCGCTTACGACCAAAGGCCCTCAAAAACGCAGATCTACGTTACGCTTAATTTTTGTTGAAATTTCTACCTGTGACAAGTTTGTAGGCTAAGTAAAAAACGTTGTTTTAGTACTTCTTTGTAATCTCGATACAACCACCAAGAGGACAAATAAAGCAGTTCCACACGCAGTCAACTACAACCGGGATATCAGAGCAAAATGGTGCGGTATAAATGAGTTCTTTCAGCGTTGCCAACATAAACTGGCTGCCAGCATAAACTGGTGCTCAATGTAGGCTCAGCCCAGCGCGCTTTCTGCAGCCGTTGGTGTTTTAAAAAGATGTCTGTACCTGTGTTTGTAAATTAATGATTCATGACTATGACGGTACCTACCACATTTTGGCATCTGAGATTATGTTAAAAATTTGATATAGCTGGTTCCTACCTGACTAAAAACAAATTTAATATTTTTCAAATAAAAACTACAAAATTAAGTTTTATGCTGCTCATTTTTAGGTAGGAGAAATTATATTATAGAAAACTAGAACTGGAATATACCGCTTTCCCGCCAGAAAAATTTCAGTATTAAAATCGATACGAACATGTATTCTTTACAAACGAATGGAAAAACTGGTAGAAGCCGAGTTCGGGGAAGATCAGTTTGGATTCTGTAGAAATGTTCGAAAACGCGAGGCAATACTGACCCTGCGACTTATCTTAGAAGATAGGTTAAGGAAAGGCAAACCTACGTTTTAGCATTTGTAGATTTAGAGAAAAAAGTGATTGAGAACGGAGTGAGACAGGGCTGAAGTCTATCCCTGATGTTATTCAATCTATATATTGAGCAGGCAGTAAATGAAACGAAAGAAAAATCTGGAGTAAGAATTAAAATCCATGGAGAAGAAAGAAAAACTTTGCGGTTTGTCGATGACATCGTAATTCTGCTAGACAGAGCAGAGGACCTGGAAGAGCTGCTGAACGGAATGGACAGCGTCTCGAAAGGAGGATATAAGATGAACATCAACAAAAAGAAAACGAGGATAATGGAATTTAGTAGAATTTAATCAGGTGATGCTGTGAGAATTAGATTAGGAAATGAGACACGTAATGTAGGAAATTAGTTTTGCTATTTGGGGAGCAAAATAACTGATGATGGTCGAAGTGGAGAGAATAAAAAAAATGTAGACTGGCTATGGCAAGGAAAGCGTTTCTGACGAAAAGAAATTTGTTAACACCGAGTGTAGTTTTAAGTGTCAGGAATTCTTTCCTGGAAGTATTTGTATGGAGTGTAGCCATGTGTGGAAGTGAATTACGGACGATAAATAGTTTGGACAAGAAGAGAATAGAAGCTTTCTAAATGTCGTGCTACAAAAGAATGCTAAGGATTAGATGGGTAGATCACGTAACTAATGGGGAAGTACTGAATAGAATTGGGGAGAGGAGGAATTTGTGGCAAAACTTGACAAGAAGAAGGGATCGGTTGGTAGGACACATTCTGAGGCTTCAAGGGATCACCAGTTTAGCGTGGATGGTAAAAATCGTAGAGGGAGACCAAGAGGTGAATACACTCATCAGATTCAGAAGCATGTACGTTGCAGTAGTTACTCGGAGATGAAGAAGCTTGCACTGCATAGAGCAGCATGGAGAGCTGCATCAAACCAGTCTCTTGACTGAAGACCACAACAACAACAACAACAACTAAAATTTGCTTTGCGTGTCTGTTTCGGATATATTTAATCGTATGCTGGGCTGAGTTGGTTGCAGGTTTCATCTGAATTGAGAGTATGCACGTTAATTACAGTTTAGTGATTTTAATCAAATTAACTGTAATTGAGGGGCATTTGACCTGTTATCAGGCTAGCACACCATCGTGTTCGTTGCCCCCATATACGGTAACTTGTTGCCTTATGTTGATCCACATAAAATATCAGCTTCGCGAGAACTTCGTGTAAAGAGATGGAAAGGGGTCTGAATGTGCATCTGTAATTATAGCTTCGCAGGCAGCCAATGGTATATGTTGCAGTGTCGTTGCGATTATAGATCTTAGCGAGTTGTTTAGAGTGTACCCATCATTATTAAAGTATCTACTTAAAATTACGTACAAATTCAACTAAAATGAACATTTAAGAATTATTATAGTGACGGGAAAAGAAATTGCTACCTGTTGACCATAGAACGTATCAACCCAACAGTATCAGAATTATTAAACATCAGCCGTCTGTTAAATGAATTTAATTAAAATCTTACAACAATTCTTATCTTTCACAGGTCGAATATCAATTCCATCTACAATTTAGCGACCCGGAATAGCAACATTACGTGACTGCCAAAAATTTGGTACTATCAAGTGTTAAGTCCGCGAGAAAAATAGTATCAAGGAACGATATTTACATCTTTTGTCTCCGTGGAAATTTCTCAGCTGCTCGTACCGCCCTATCGTCATATATAGGAAAACACTCTTCCTGAGGCTTTCCCAAGCGTAAGAACTCACACTAAAGACACTCTATGTTATATGCAATAAAAGAAGTATCTCGTACTAATATCGAATGGCGTTGACGAACACCGAAATAAAATGTAACACGCTGTAGGTATCATATTTAGTATGGGAAATAATTGTCTCAGATTAATAAAATATAAAAAAATTAAAAATTAAAATAGTTAGTAGAGATACCAAACGTATTTTCAGGAAAACTTTAAGTATATTTTTGCAAGAAGGAACTGCAGTAGTACACGAAATGGATTTCAACACTCCTTATCACTCGTGAGGCAGATTTGTCTATTAAAAGTATAGATATTTTATAGATGTAGTTATAAATACGTAGTTATGAAAAGTAACATCGTATACGGAGACTTTAGCTTCTGACAGACGCGAATGATTGTTAGGTTAAGCAACCGTGTGGTGATTAGTTTTGTGCGTATCTTTCTCGTACTAAATGTCTTTTTTCAATTTTCTGTAACTTTTTTATCAGAGTTGTAATCATAACTAGTGCCAATTAGTGTACGGTGTTTATAAATGATCTGCAGTTTTCAGAATGCGGATGTTTCGATATTCAACGAATGACGTTGACTTGTTAACTTTTCTGTTCACTGATGTGAAACCCCATGTGCATAGCACTGTTAGAATTGGAACAATCGAAACTGAATCCCCTCATCGGAACAGACTTAAAGGAAGATGAATTACAGCAGGTGGAGGAGGGTGGCGGGGTGCGGGGATATCGTCTGCACTGCGACTCGCCTCTTTAAAGGCAACAAATATAGAGGCTGCACGAAAATATGGAAACACCAAAAATACAACACATTACCATGCCTCTAACAATGTAGAAAAGCTATTGGCATTCAAAACGGCTTCCAGTCATCTCGAAATGGATAAATACAGCTCTTATACGGTTTTCAGCCGAGTGTTACATCTAGAGAATAGTGGCACATTTACGTAACGACGATGGAGATGGCTAGCGATCACTAATCCTTCTGTCAAAAGTAGACGACAAAGGCTGAATTATATTGCGATCTGGTGAATCTGGTAAACACGGAAGATGCGACTTTTGATCGTAGTACTCACAAAACCAGTCCTGCACAATGAGAGCTATGGGAACCGGGGCCATGTAGTCTTGGAACGCAGCTTTACTGTTGAGAAAGAAACGCTGTACCATGGGATGGGCCTGATCAGTCAGAATGGTCACATAATCGTTGACAGTAAAGTGATCTCGTAGAGTAAACGTGGGGCCCATGGAATACCACGTTATAGTTACCAGATCATTACCGTATCGTAGCCTTGTTACACTCTTCGGACGTAAACTCGATCAGAAATTGGAAACAGTGTGAAACATGAGTCATTCGGCGAAATGGCGCTCTTCCATTGCTCCGTAGTCTAAGCTCGAACCACGGTACGGTTTCCTGTTGTGTCTGACATTTGCATCAGTGGTGAGAGGCTTTGGAATTCCAGCATGTCCTGCAGTTGCCTGATTATGGAGCTCACTTTCCGTTGTTTTGGCGCTGATGGGGTTCACGAGTGCGACGTTCAGTTCTGCAGTGACTTTCGGCGCAGTCTTGCTCAATGAGCGTCTGTCACGTTCGCTCAGTGCAGACTTTCGTCCGCGTCGTGATTTGGCGGGTGACGTTTTCCCGCTTCCTCTGTATGCGTTATAAGTGTATGACATGTTGCCTCTTGAGACACCGGTCACCTCGGTTGTGTTAGATACAGAGGCGCCCACTATACGAGCGCTAACAGTTTCCCCACATTCGCATTCACTTAGCACAGCCCTAGTGCACTCACAACTGTACAGAACCCTGTGCTAACTACGACTGGTGACATTGCACAGGTCTGTACGTCGTCAAAAACTGTACAAAAGCGCAACTTGAAGGCTTGGCTAGCATTTGCATTTACGCTCAAGCATTCGTTTCTCGTGGATTTCCATGTCTCTGTCCAACCCTTGCGCGCTGTTAGTTTATGGTACGTCTTAAGGTTTCGCCTGCCGTAGGTACACCCTTCTCGATAAACCTGACGTTCGGTTTGGGCCCCCAGCTATCGGCAGTGTGCCCAGTCAACTGAGGCGAGATGACTTGCCGTAGCGGAGGGACCGACGCGACGGGATATGTATGAGACGCTCCCTGGAGGAGAAGCCGGCGGTGGCTGCCCCTTAATTTTCTCCCTTCCGAAGGGGAAAGAAATCGGGGTGAGGGGGCTGCGCCGTGGTTTGCAAGTTTTAAGGGGGAACTTCCAGCAGGTTTCTGCGCGAAACATTGATGTATTTGATCGACGATGCTCTGCAGTATTAAACAGGCTGTTTCCGTAAGAGCTTGCCAAAATTTAACATGACATTGAGGATACTCCACTCAACAATTTGAGGTAGGAAACCCGCGGCCGGAGGAGCCAGCTCAAAGAAATGTGGAAGCAAACTTGTCCACCGCTTTGTCTAACATTGTTGTTTTCCAGCTTACTTATAACTAACATGCGTACAAGTTTACACGTGCTCTGCTATTTGTGTACATTTTTATTTTGCTGCAAGGAAACAAGGAGGACGAACCATATCTTCTAGTTGCTCGTCTGGCTGTCTGAATGCCCACCTGTACTCGAGATCCGTGCAAAGGGTTCTACCTGAGTAGAGATGGGCAAAACTGTTCTTTTCAGAGATTGGATCAGAACTGTTCACTCCCTGAAATGAATTAGCTCTTTTTCATGACTCACCACTCATTTACAATAGAAAATAAATGGAAGGCACATTGCCCTTTAAACTTGGTTTATTCCAGTACTATACCTGTATTTTGATCTTATTTGATCCTATTTTGAAGTAACACAGATAATGAGTAAGAATTTTGTATTGTTTATTGAAATTTCCACGATATGACAAAGTGGTGGTTTTTTGGGTGATCAGAAAATGTTGTAACTTGAGATTTACATTAACAATATATTTGGCTATAATGTATTAAAATTTCATTAACCTCATACAAATACATCGCAAGCCATATATTTTTAAAATGAACGTTTCCTTTCGAAGACGCCTAAAATCGCAAAATCCGTACCAGAATAAGAAAAAAAATATAAATTTGACTGTAAAACGAAAATGCTGCATATAGCCTTACGCAGAATAAAACAAGGAAAATATTGGTGTATCACATTTTGCGATACGTTTATCGGTTCGCTCGTAATTAAAGCGTAAATTCGAGTGTCCATAATAAAAATCCTATAGTAAGAGGAGTCATCAGGAACCTAATCTAATCAGTTTAAACAAATAAAAATAAAATAAAAACAATTGATATATACATAACATAATAATGTAATATACATAGCGGTCCGCAGCTCATGGTCGTGCGGTAGCGTTCTCGCTTCGCACGCCTGGGTTCCCGGGTTCGATTCCCGGCGGGGTCAGGAATTTTCTCTGCCTCGTGATGACTGGGTGTTGTGTGATGTCCTTAGGTTAGTTAGGTTTAAGTAGTTCTAAGTTCTAGGGGACTGATGACCATAGATGTTAAGTCCCATAGTGCTCAGAGCCTTTAATATACATAGCGGTATTACTACGAAGAACAATATCCAGTGGGGACAAACTCCGATGCAGAGGCGCTGAATCGAGCAGGTCGAGCCGCGAGCTGTATTACTGCATGAGCTGAGACCGCAGAGACCAGAGTGACAACTGAGTCGCTTTGCTCGACGCTCTGGCTAGAGTCGAGACGGTGGGGTGAGCGTTGAGCGGGCGAGTTCCGAGGGTGGGGGGGAGCGGTGAACTCACCCGCTCCGAGACAAATCGTCCGTTCCCTTGCGAGCAGGATTTTGCAAGTAGTTCCTATGTTATCCGCCAGGTGGCTCTCTGGCCTGTTGCTCGCATCAACTGCCCAGAGGGCAGGACGTGCGACTGAAACGATCGCCGACAGAGTGCGATGCGAAGTTAAGCTGCGCCAGACACTGCACAGTGCACACGGCAGACGACGCACAGAGACGGCATGGCATATGTGAAACACAAAATCCAATGGGGCACTGCACAATGCAGGCAGCCAAGGTAGAAGCAGGGCAGAGGCCGGCGCTGGCTGTGTTGTGTGGCGTGCACTGTGCTCTGACCAGCAGAGGCGCTGCTGATATGCTTCGTGTCTCTCTCTCTCTCTCTCTCTCTCTCTCTCTCTCTCTCTCTGCCGTGGGAAACGTTTGGAGCTACCGTTCTTTTTTTCTGAATCACTGATTGTTCACTCCTTTGAAAGATTGAACTCTATGAATTAGTTCAAGAGCGGATCCCCCATCTCTATACCTGAGTGGTTGTAGAACGCAGTCTTGGCTGTTCGCGAGAGAATGTGGATACAACATGACGGTGCACCGCCTCAGTTCAGTGTGGATGTCCGCAACCATCTCAATGCTGTACATCCTGGTGGCTGTATTGGAAGGGAGGTCCCATTCCATGGCCTGCGAGGTCACATGACCTGAATCCCCTTGATTATTTCCTATGGGGATATCTAAACTCGCTTGTGTACGGGGCCCCAGTGGATACGGAGATGGAACTTGTTGCCAGAATTGTAGCTGCCTGTGATGTGATTTCGAAACACGCCAGGGATTTTTGTCAGGGTGCGTCAGAATCTAGTTCGCCGATGTCATGTTTGCATTGACGTTTATGGCCGTCGGTTTCAGCACATTTTGTAACATATAGTATAGATGGTATCTTCATTGTGTCAGCGGTGGTATTTGCAGTTAACTGGTGTAAATACGAGAGTGCGCAGAAATGTGATTTTCATTCCTGTTATCCCCTTAATCTGGCTTCTCTGATCCTAGGTGGTTCTCTGCCTCAAATTGTTCAGGGGAGCGTCCTCAACGTCCTTTTAAACTTCTGCACGGAAACACCCTGTATGTATCCGGTTGACTTAAAAGTTAGATGATGTTCAGTAAGATATTTTTTTCCTCACTCCCACTGTCTTCTTAATTTATTTCCAGAATGTATGTCTTCTACTGAGATTGATCCGTACTTACGTGAAAATATTGGTCAGTTTCGTGAAGTAGTGTTCAGGCTGCAGTGACTATGAACTGTACTGAGGACGTGCAAAGCAGCGGTGAATCTCAGACCATCCTGACACTCACAGACGCAATTTGGTGGATCAGTGTTGCTATCTGGTGCCTGTTAACAATCTCTGTTGGTTTCTGAGGCTCCTAGCCATTTACGTTGCAAGTCCCTTGCATTATTTGGTGAATTACTAGTTCGTCCAGGTGATGATGCTGACTATTTCTGGCAAACACTTCTTTTTTTCTTTTTTTTTTTGGGTTATCAGACTGCTCTGATGCGGCCGCCATGGATTCCTCTCTTGTGCCATCCTTTTCGTTCCAGAGTAGCACTTCCATCCTATGTCCTCAATTATTTGTGCGATGTATTGCAATCTTTGTCTTCTTCGACAGCTTTTATCCTCTACATGTTCCTCTAATACCATGGAAGTTATACCTTCATCTCTCAATAAATGTCCTTTCATCCAGTCCCTTCTTCTTGTTAGTGTTTCCCACATATTACTTTCCTCGCCGATTCTCCCGAGAACCTCCTCATTCCTTACCTGATCAATCCACTTTGACAATCTTTGTAGCACCACTTCTCAAGTGCTTCGATTCTCTTCTGTTCTTAGCAGAGCTATTGCGTACACTCACTGGTGTTTCTCCATGGCAGGAAGCATCCTGCTGGTGTCTTCGTTGGACAGTCGGCCTCAACAACCCAAAATCACCAGCAGATGCCCCGTCAGCGTATCATACGGTTTCTAGGATATCGTCCGAAGTAGCAACAGCTCGAACTGTGTCGTACCAATTTTAGATGCTTCTAGCTGACATCAGTTTGGCCGATAGCGCTTGTAGTTAACCCTTATACGTAGATTAACTGCCGGAGAAGTTTTGAGATCACTTTTGGTTATCGTTTGATTGCGGTGGTCTGCTGTGATTTTCGGCTGCTGCGGAGCTGGCAGACCCTTCTTAAGTCAGTGGCGTTAAACCCAACGGATATCGTTTAAATTTAACGTACGTCTTGAAATTACGCTTCGTTGGGATCTCTAAAAGGACGTAGCCGCAGACGGAAACCATGCACGATGTGCGGCACGTTACACAAATTACGCGACGTGCTGCTCCGTCGATTGGGCAGAAAATTTTAATGGGCGAACTCAGATAAATTATCGTAACTGCTACATTTACTGCAGTGTCGTAAAGATGGTCAAGGAAATTTTCACTACTGGAACACCGAAAGTACAATGCTATGTAGCGTTCTAAGTGGTTCAGACCAGTGGATTAGAAAATCATGATTGTAACAGTGAAAATTAAGAAGAATGACAGGATCGTTTAATGCAATGAGGTCTAAGGGGTAAGGAATTTGGGTCGAGAGGAAATCGAAGGAAGGCTAAAGTACTGAGAAGTAGCAGAAATAAGAACGGAGAGAAGCTTTACATCAGAAATGAGTATCACGATGTCGACGAAGTCAACAGCTCTGCTGCCTATACAGCAAAATACCCCATGACTGTCGGAGGAAGAAGAACATCAAAGGGGAACCAGCACTGGCAAAAAATGGCATTGCTGGCCACGAGGAGTCTTCTAGTATCAAACACAGGCCTTAATTTGAGGAGGAAATTTCTGAAAATGTACGTAAGGAGAACGACGGTGTATGGTAGTGAAACATGGACTGTGGGAAAATCGGAACAGAAGAGAATCGAAAAATTGGAGAAGTGGTGCTACAGTACAATGTTAAAAATTAGACAAGATAAGAAATGAGGACTTCTGTGCAGAATCGATGAGGGAAGGAAAATAGGGAAAACACTGAGAAGAAAAGGGGTCAGGATGATAGGATATTTGTTAAGAAGTGAGGGGATGACTTCCATGGTGCTAGAGGGAGCAGCAGAGGGTAAAAGCTATAGAGGGAGACAGAGGCTGGAATATATTTGAGGTCGTAGGTTGCAAGTGCTACTCTGAATGGTTCAAATGGCTCTGAGCACTATGGGACTCAACTGCTGTGGTCATAAGTCCCCTAGAACTTAGAACTACTTAAACCTAACTAACCTAAGGACATCACACACATCCATGCCCGAGGCAGGATTCGAACCTGCGACCGTAGCGGTCGTGCGGTTCCAGACTGTAGCGCCTTTAACCGCTCGGACACTCCGGCCGGCCTGCTACTCTGAGATGAAGAGGTTCGCACACCAGAGGAATTCATGGCGGGCCGCGTCAAACCAGTCAGAAGAATGATTAAAAAAAAAAAAAAAAACACACACACACACACACACAGGTACGTTTGTGTAAGTACAATGTATACCAACCATATGGAGAAACTAGAAGGTTCCCTTAAACTGAGGACCGGTGTGGATTTGCGTAGTGTTTCCAGTTGTTTACTGTCATCTCCGACAAGTGGACGAGTTACGTTACCCTGCGTTGCTATATTATGTACTAATACAAGACAGTCAAACTCAGTTTTGCGTTACATCATATTTTCGCCAGTGGTAGACTGTGATAAGTTCTTTGAAGATGTCTTAGAGGAGAGGAAATGGTATACCGAATAAAAAAAATGTAGGATGCTGTTTAAATAAAGACGTACTGTTGTTCGTGTCTTCGTAACAAATGAAGTTACAGGTAAGGCAGTTGTGCTGGTCTGTTGCTCATCGCACTACGCACGGTCGTTTTCGACTGCGAAGTGTGCGGCAATCAACGCCGCAAAGGAAGCGACGGTTTCATTGACGCCCTTTGCGCCACCTCCTGAGGGCTTTTTGTCCACATTCTGAGCGGCGGTGTGAGTGAAATGTTTTCCTCGATTGCCGTTATATCAACCGCGTGGAGAGCTGCATCAAACCAGTCTCAGGACTGAAGACCACAACAACAACAACAACAACAACAACAACAACAACCGCGTGATTTCTACGCTGGGTGTCGCCGATCTGACCTCCATCGGAGACGCGTCAAAAGAGGTTGTGAAATAAGGAGGAGGCTGTGACGCTGCTTCCATCGTGTAACACGTCCACGTTGGGCAGAATTGTGACGACATTTGGCGCCAATATGACGCCGTTAACACACCTCACATGAACTTCTGGGCTCTGGTCTTTTCTTCGCAGGTGTCCTTACCTCGCTGTCTGAAGCGTCGCAGAGCGCGAGGGTGACGTCAGAGGACGGCACGGTTTTGCATCGTTATAGAACAACGTTGCAGGCACCTTGGAGCAAAATTTCGGTCTCGTGCGTCGCAATAGTAGACAATTACAAAGTTTCGAAAAGTTATACTTTTTTGAGCACTGTATAAATACTAACTCTTCCAACATACGTCCCATGCTCGCTATCTGAAGAGAACGTAACTGTCAAGCGCGCGTCGTAAATATCGAGCACCTGGCTCTCGATGAATAGTAACACCATAGACACGGCTGCTGCGTGTCGTTCATAGCAAACAGCGTTTTAATATAGAAAATTTGCCACTCGAAAATTTTACAGCGGCGAATTTTCACTCTCAAACTGTTACGATGTCACTGACCCACTACGGCCTTCTCCTGTGTCCCCCAGCTTCGGCTGCGTGCTCCTTACCCGGTTACGTCGGTTGCGTATGAGGTCAGCAGGTACGAACAGGCTCCGGCGCAGTGCGTTTCGCAATGGCTGGCCATCGTGGCGTATGCTGTTAAATCCACGGTTCAGCGCCGTCGCGAAACGCCTCTGCGCAACCGCGGATCCAGGCGCACGGGCGAGAACTTGCCGACGTCGAAAACGTCACCCAGTGAAATGCTGCACTCTCTCTCGCCACGTCTCCAGTTCTCTGCTACTCCACATTAATTAGCTTAATAAGAGCTCTTGAAACACCAGTTCAGAATTTCCGTCAATTTTCCGCAGTACGCAGTGAGATCTAAGGAGCGTAACGGTTTGTAATATTTACAGAATAAAAAGAGTGAAATTACGGGAAAAACAAAGTTGTACATTATTATAGCACGCCAATTAACTTTTACTGAGTGCTGCGTAACCCTTCAAGTGACACAGCTACGCGGCACCGTTTTTCCACACAGTCATCAAGTCTCTGCAAACAACGCTCGGAACGTTCCACCAATCCTTTAGTTTCTCCACGATAGAAATCCGTTAATTGATCGCAGAGCTATTCGGGAACCTCTGCATGAACGTCTTCATCGTTGTAAAATCTTTTTCCCCTCAGGTATTCTTCCAGCTTGCCGAAAATATGGCATTTGCTTGGAGCAAGATCTGGACTTCCCTATTAGCATAGTCCAGTTCTGTGGAATCTTGTTAGATTGTTGACAACATTTCTCTACATTCCATGTGGTCCATATACCGTCAGAATTTCACCATGAATCTGTGTGCAGTTTAGAAATTTTGTTCACAAGAATCTTACTGTTCCGCGTGCTTCAGCTTTGGAGTACGTTTCCAGTTGCCGTCACATTTCGATGGCACACTGGGCTGCGCCTGTCACTCGCACCGGAGCAGAGCTGTCTCTCTACGAAGCGCTACACGTGGACTGTATACTGACACGTCGGCACACTCACTGCGCAATGGTGGGACATGTGTAGCGTAATTCCTGAGATCTTCACGTACATTTCTCGTGCGATAGTTCTTACAATTTTTTTTTTTTTTGTATTACTCCTATCTGTATCCCACAGAGCTTGTAGACTAGCAGAAGTTCTATACATCTTGCAACCTTTGTATGCGATCATACTCTGAAGCGCCAAAGAAACTGGAATAGGATTGCGTTTTCAATACAGAGATATGTGAACGGGCGGACTACGGCGCTACGGTCGGCTACGCCTGTGTAAGACAACAAGTGTCTGGCGCAATTGTTTGATCGGTTACTGGTGCTACAATGGCAGGTATTCAAGATTTAAGTCAGTTTGAACGTGGTGCTATAGTCGGCGCACGAGCGATGGAACACATCATCTGCGACGTAGCGATGAAGTGGGGAATTTCCCGTACGACCATTTCACGAGTGTACCGTGAATATGAGGAATCCGGTAAAACATAAAATCTCCGACATCGCTGCTGCCGGAGAAAGATCCTGCAAGAACGGGAGCAACGACGACTGAAGTGATTCGTTGAACGAGACAGAAGTGGAACACCTCTGCAAATTGCTGCAGATTTCAATGCTGGGCCATCGACAAGTGTCAGCGTGCGAACCATTCAACGAAACGATCTATGTGGGCTTTCCGAGCCGAAGGCCCACTAGTGTATCTTGATGACTGCGCGACAGAAAGCTTTACGCCTCGCCTGGACCCGTCAACACCGAAATTGGAAACATATTGCCTGGTCGGACGAGTCTCGTTTGAAATTATATCGATCGGATGGACGTGTACGGGTGTGGAGACGACCTCATGAATGTATGGACAGTGCATGTCAGTAGGGGACTGTTGAAGCTGGTGGAGGCTCTGTAATGGTGTGGAGCGTGTCCAGTTGGAGTGATACGGGACCGCTGATACGTCTAGATACGACTTTTACTGGAGACACGTACATAAGCATCCTGTCTGATCACCTGCATCCATTCTCGTCCATTGTGCATTCCGACGACCTTGGGCAATTCCAGCAGGACAATTCGACATCCAACACGTCCAGAATTGCTACAATGTGGCTCCAGGAACACACTTCTGAGTTTGAAGTTCGGCTGGCCACTAAATTCTCCAGATATGAGCATTATTGCGCATATCTGGGATGCCTTGCAGCGTGCTGTTCAGAAGATATCTCCACCCCTCGTGCTCTTACGGATTTATGGACAGCCCTGCAGGATTCATGGTGTCACTTCCCTCCAGCAGTACTCCAGACATTCGAGTCCATGCCACGTAGTGCTACACGATATTAGGCAGGTGTACCAGTTTCTTTGACTCTTCAGTGTATTAAGGTATTACTATTTATTAAGCACTGAAACATATTCGTGCCAATATTGATGATTCTTCCATATAATTTTATGCATCGAACGTTGTGTTGAGTGTCATTAAGAAGTACAGTCTAAGAAAAGCGTACGCTGTGTTTTCGTGAAAATCTTCCAAGTTGTTCCCCTAATCGACATACGATAAAAACTTAAATGTTTCTTTGTTGAAGAAGGTTCTTGACAGACTGCTTTGAACTTCTGATACATCGTTGAATTCTAATAGGGGCGTATTTTTAGGTACCTAATTCTTTAATATATCTACATTTTTAATGTAAACTGTGTTACAAAAAATCTCAAAACGCACCTTTCTCATTTACTTCAAGTTTTTACATGCTACTGTAATACACATTAGGCAGATATAGACTGTACATTTTTAACAGAGAAACGTTGTTATGATATTGAAAGTTGATTTATGGTTTATTGGTTTATGGTTAGAATAGTACTACAGAATCTGAATTTGCAATAGTAACAGACAAAGTTCAAGCTCAGAGTGAGGGGGGGAACAGGAGATGGACAGAGGAGTGGGAAGAAATGGACAAGAAAACAGTAAAGAGGCGATGGACAGAAAGACGGGGTTGGAAGAGACAGAGAGAGAGGGGGGGAGGGAGGAGAAGGACAGAGAGAGAGGCAGGAGGTGATGGACTGAAAGATAAGGAGAGAGAGTGGACAGGTGGAAATGGAGGGAGGAGGGGGGGGAGGGGGGTAGAAAAGGATGGATAGAGTGAGGGGGAGGAGGTGATGGGCAGGGAGATGGAGGAAGGAGGAGAAGGTGGAGAAAGAAAGGGGGAGGGGCAGATGGACAGAGGCAGGAGAGAGGAGGAGGCCAGGACATATATCCAGCTTTTACACTTAAGCAGAGTGAGCCACAGCAGAGCGTGTCCACCGGGTAGAGCTAGTATGGGATATTAATCATATGCACACATTCCTGTGAAATGGCGTAGTAACTGACAAAAGCGAGGATTTACGGGGTGAACTAGAACTCCACCAACGAAATATCGGGGGCTGTACAGGGATATTTCCCGAGTATTTTGGCATAAGGGACCCGTGGTTTTCGGTGCCTCGTTTCAAAGTAATAATGTAACTGTAAAATACTGAAATGTGATTTTGCATTGAGCAGACACAAATTATTCTCGGTATAACCACATTTCCACGTATTAGAGAGCGAACACGGACAAAAAGAAAGCTCCAACCGCAAGATGAATAACGTAATTCTGATTTTTCGATATAATACCACAACTTCGGTGAAAATACTTGCAGGGAAGTGAAAAAGCCTACACTATGCAGTCATTCGAACAGGGGAGTGGTCGGGTTTGTCGCAGTCCCCCGTGTAGTGCGATGTGTTGTGTGGCGTCGCCGCAGTAGTAGTCCGGCGCAGCGCCGCTGCGGCGCTTCCCCGTTGCCGCCAGCCAGTGTAGCCGTACACGAGGTTCATGCCGGCCAGCTGGCCAGAGGAAAACCGGTCCTCAGTGCAGTGTACGGCTGTTAGCGTACAAATAACACTGCCGGTAAAATAAACTTACGGCAGAAGATTTGTTTCCAAACAAGACAAACAGCGTATACCGTCGACGTACGTACTGTTGCGTAGGTAGTTTCACAGCAGTACTGTAAGGATGTAGAGGCTTGTCTCACTAGGGGTAAGATAGATACTGCCTATAGGAAAATTAAAGAGACCTTTGGAGAGAAGAGAACCACTTGTATGAATATCAAGAGCTCAGATGGCAACCCAGTTCTAACCAAAGAAGGGAAGGCAGAAAGGTGGAAGGAGTATATAGAGGGTTTATACAAGGGCGATGTGCTTGAGGACAATATTATGGAAATGGAAGAGGATGTAGATGAAGACGAAATGGGAGATACGATACTGCGTGAAGAGTTTGACAGAGCACTGAAAGACCTGAGTCGAAACAAGGCCCCGGGAGTAGACAACATTCCATTTGAACTACTGATGGCCTTGGGAGAGCCAGTCCCGACAAAACTCTACCATCTGGTGAGCAAGATATACGAGACAGGCGAAATACCCTCAGACTTCAAGAAGAATATAATAATTCCAATCCCAAAGAAAGCAGGTGTTGACAGATGTGAAAATTACCGAACTATCAGTTTAATAAGTCACAGCTGCAAAATACTAACGCGAATTCTTTATAGACGAATGGAAAAACTGGTAGAAGCCGACCTCGGGGAAGATCAGTTTGGATTCCGTAGAAATGTTGGAACACGTGAGGCAATACAGACCTTACGACTTATCTTAGAAGAAAGATTAAGAAAAGGCAAACCTACGTTTCTAGCATTTGTAGACTTAGAGAAAGCTTTTGACAATGTTGACTGGAATACTCTCTTTCAAATTCTGAAGGTGGCAGGGGTAAAATACAGGGAGCGAAAGGCTATTTACAGTTTGTACAGAAACCAGATGGCAGTTATAAGAGTCGAGGGGCATGAAAGGGAAGCAGTGGTTGGGAATGGAGTAAGACAGGGTTGTAGCCTCTCCCCGATGTTATTCAATCTGTATATTGAGCAAGCAGTAAAGGAAACAAAAGAAAAATTCGGAGTAGGTATTAAAATTCATGGAGAAGAAGTAAAAACTTTGAGGTTCGCCGATGACATTGTAATTCTGTCAGACACAGCAAAGGACTTGGAAGAGCAGTTGAACGGAATGGACAGTGTCTTGAAACGAGGATATAAGATGAACATCAACAAAAGCAAAACGAGGATAATGGAATGTAGTCAAATTAAGTCGGGTGATGCTGAGGGAATTAGATTAGGAAATGAGACACTTAAAGTAGTAAAGGAGTTTTGCTATTTAGGGAGTAAAATAACCGATGATGGTCGAAGTAGAGAGGATATAAAATGTAGACTGGCAATGGCAAGGAAAGCGTTTCTCAAGAAGAGAAATTTGTTAACATCGAATATAGATTTAGGTGTCAGGAAGTCGTTTCTGAAAGTATTTGTATGGAGTGTAGCCATGTATGGAAGTGAGACATGGACGGTAAATAGTTTGGACAAGAAGAGAATAGAAGCTTTCGAAATGTGGTGCTACAGAAGAATGCTGAAGATAAGGTGGGTAGATCACGTAACTAATGAGGAGGTATTGAATAGGATTGGGAAGAAGAGAAGTTTGTGGCACAACTTGACTAGAAGAAGGGATCGGTTGGTAGGACATGTTTTGAGGCATCAAGGGATCACAAATTTAGCATTGGAGGGCAGTGTGGAGGGTAAAAATCGTAGAGGGAGACCAAGAGATGAATACACTAAGCAGATTCAGAAGGATGTAGGTTGCAGTAGATACTGGGAGATGAAGAAGCTTGCACAGGATAGAGTAGCATGGAGAGCTGCATCAAACCAGTCTCAGGACTGAAGACCACAACAACAACAACACTGATAAAAAGATTAATGGGGGGTAAGAAAGCATACGAAGCGCATTACGCTGTAGCGAGCCACCGGTGTCACCGTTCCTTTGTACCAAAATACTGAAAAAATATTTTCTGTACAACATCCGAAACTTCTTCTATGGAGAAGGGTTCTCTCTGTGCGTGTTAGAATGATTAATTTTAAGGCTGCACCACTTCAAGTCCGTTTTTATTTCAAGGTGTAATCTGACCTGTTTTCATGTGTTATGTGTGGTGGTATGGTGACTTAATCCGCATATGCGTTGAACTTCCTTTGTTAAAGATGCAAAACCTCAACTCTGTGATTTGACCGGTATATGGGGCACCATTACACACTGATTTTTCAACACTGCTGTGTCGATCGAGACATACCGTCAATCGCAAGCAAATAACCTAATTTTTCTGCGTTTTCGCTTGATAATGCCTAAGGGGTCGAAATAACCCAGTCGCAAATGAAGGAGCGTCTATATCAAATAAAAAAACATCCAGCAGGGAAATGACTTCTTTTAAGAAATTTAATGTGAATGCGAACCCAAATATATATATTAAAAAATCTATCAGTAAATCTAGAATGGAAAGAAATACGAATCACTGGAATTTTAGTTATGAAGGAAATACAAGGTGATTCAGAAAGAAAGAAAGGATTTTGAATATTTATTACAGACGAACTGTGAAACATAGAAACACATTGTGCATGTCAATGGGTGGAAGAAGCTTCAAAGTTGTATGTTTGCACAGGCACTATATCATAGACACGACATGAGCACTATGCATTGCTCGAGAAACGATAGTCCATTTCGTTCCACACGACTCAACAGGTCCTTGTATATCGAACTGACAGCTTCAACAATTCGACTTCTCAGCTGTTGAAGAGTAGGCGCCATAGGTGGGGCAAAGACATACTCCCAACACAAAAAAAAAAAAATCGCAGGGGGTGTGACCCGGTGATCTGGGACGCGAAAAGCAATGATAAAGATCTTGTTGTCCACCTCTTCCAATGCAACGTTTTGGGATGGTATTGTTAAGATAAAACCGCACCTCGGGGTGCGCCGTCGTGCATAAAAATGTAACCAGTGGAATCTTCGTGAAGCTGAGGAAACAACCAATTTTGCACCACGTCCAGATATGACATTCCTGTGACAGCTCCCTCCTCAAGAATAAAAGGTCCATAAACTTTGTCAGCTGAAACTGTACAAAGCACATTCAGTTTCGACGAGTCCTTCTCATTTCAGACGACAACCCCAGGATTTTGTGACCCCAAATTTCTTACATTATACTTTACCCGATACATGAAATGACGATTCGTTCGAAAAGATAATTCTTTCGGAAAAAGTCTCCTCTGCCGTATCCTGGAGAACTAAAATAAAAAATTCCTACCTTCTTTTATGGTGGCCGGTTCGCGGTTGCTGCAGTGGCTGCAACTTGTAAGTCTTCATTTGAAGGCGTCGTTCCAGAAGAAATTTGGAAATTTGTGGTACGATCTTATGGGACCAAGCTGCTAAGGTTATCGGTCCCTAAGTTTACACACTACTTAATCTAACTTAGACTAACTTACATTAAGGACAACACACACACACACACACACACACACACACACACACACACACACACACACACACACACACATGGCCGAGCGAGTCGAACGTCCGATGGAGGGAGCCGCGCGGACCTTGCAAGGCGCCTCGGACCGCGCGGCGCTCCAGAAGACGGCACGCCGTTGCTTCGAGAAGTTGAAGCCGCTGTCCCTCCCGTCTTGTGAACTTCCGAGGGCTCCGCATGACCGCATCTCTGGTACGCTCGACATTTTCACCAGACTTGCCTGGGCGATCAGTGCTCTTCCCTTTGCGTGTACAACCAGCTCCGAAGAATTTTGTGTGCCAGTCGTAAATCTACTTGTGCAGAGGCGGCTTATTGCTGAATCGACGGCGGAATGCACGTAATACATGAGCAATGGATTGACTTCGCACAAATTCCAGCACACACAATAATTTCTCTTGTGGTGTAGTCACCATTTTGCTACTAATAAACAACAGCGCAGCTGTGTTAAAACTCTGAACCTTCATCTGTCTAGTGACAAGCGCAATGTGTTTCTATATTTCATACTTTGTAACAAACGACTGAAATGTGTTCTTTCTTTTTCAGTCACCCTGTAAAAAGGTATGGGATTCTTAATAATGGGTATTAATGTCGTCGAGAACTTCGAGTGTAGCCCTGTTATACCTCAACCGATGCCTTGCCACTTCCCGGAACGTCTGGAAATCATGTCAAGTTACCGGCCGGGGTGGCCGAGCGGTTCTAGGCGCTACAGTCTGGAACCGCGCGACCGCTACTGTCGCAGGTTCGAATCTTCGTTATTTTGGTTAGGGCATGGATTTAGACTATTTGTAAGTAAGCTGTTGTTTAGGTGATAACTACAGCGATCACTCAGCGAGCAGGAATCGCTGTTGAGACACTGAATTCTTATTCAGAGCGGACGGCGTTCTCTTCCTAATTTTGGTATTTAGGCGCATGCCAGACATCATTTCTCGAGAGCTCTGGCTACTTTATTCAGTTAGTGCTACCCCCTCTTTTTTTTAGGGTTCCATACCTCATTCGGTGAAAACAGAACCCTTAGAGGATCACTTTGTTGGTCGTCTGTCTGTTTGTCTGTCCGACTTTTTAAGAACCCTGTGTCTCAGTAACCGTTATGTCTATCAAGTTGAAATTTATATCGCATACTAAGGTCCTTGGAGCTGTAAAAAATTTAAGCTTGTAAGTCAACGCAATCAAAAGATACGGCAATTTATGTCCCATACCTTGCCAGTACCGATATCAATAACAGGGAAAATCTGTCGAAATTCTCGATTCGCGAGATGGATGAACTATCTGTTAACATCATTAAATTTGCGTGGAACCCTCGGTGTGTCAGTAATACTCGCACTTACGGGACTTTTTCATTTGAGCTAGTATTCTGACGCTGACCATGAGCCGGCCGGAGTGGCCGAGCGGTTCTAGGCGCTACAGTTTGGAACTGCGCCACCGCCACGGTCGCAGGTTCGAATCCTGCCTCGGGCATGGATGTGTGTGATGTCCTTCGGTTAGTTAGGTTTAAAGAGTTCTAAGTTCTAGGAGACTGATGACCACAGATGTTAAGTCCCATAGTGCTCAGAGCCATTTGATCCATTTTTTGTGACCTTGAAGGGGTTGTTAAATCCCAGCCTGTCCTACCGTCCTCGTAAAATTCCTTTCTCTGCTGGATGATCTGGTCTGCATTGTTACTCTGTTACTTCCGAAACGTTTACTCTGAAGCGCTTTGCATTCATCGCGTATTCCGTATTGCTGGCATTGTTGAGACGGAAGGGAACGGTGTGGTACGGAACGGAACTCGTTTTTGTCATCACTCTGGCAGCCTGAAGGTATGTAAAGCTCTCGCTGTGTTCAAAGCCGTCGTAAGCCTGCAGCCACACCAACGAGAGGAGCTGTTAGCGGTCGTTTATTTACAAACGGCGTCTGAGGCTGATGTAGGAGACTAGCTGGTCACGTGTATGCTAATGCCGGAGGGAACGAACTCGTCCTGTCATCAAGGTCCTTGAACCTCATCGGGCACGCAGTGGGGTCACACCCAGGTAACCGCCGCCTAAGTATATTTATGTGACAAGGCGAGATTACAACGGAGGCAGTACAGTATCTCCGGCGTAGCTGGTCGCGTGGGAAAGAATTTCTTACGCTGAGCACAGAATTCAGTGCTTAACACCACTAAGTCAACTTATTGTGGCCACTTCCACTGGTCACAGGTAACACAGCAAACGAAGCGCTAATGTTGCATTACCGCCGTAGAATATAAAGTTCGAATAACCTTCAATGAAGACACTGCATGGATTGCTTCACATAAAGAACCTACCATCTCTCTCTGTCTCTCTCTCTCTCTCTCTCTCTCTCTCTCTCTCTCTCCACACACACACACACACACACACACACACACACACACACACACAAGTATGTGGAAACATGCTTAGATGCTATTCTACTTGCATTCTTAACAAGAAAGAGGACAGGCCACAGGTGGGCGCACCCGGAATCTTCTGGCAATATTCGCCAAAAAGAAAGCGAGGGAAACCATAGAAACAGTACTACGCTATAGATGCCTATTTATGTAAATTTCCAGGGTTAATAAGAGTATTCACCTTGGGACTAAGAGAGAGAGAGAGAGAGAGAGAGAGAGAGAGAGAAAGAGAGAGAGAGAGAGAGAGTTCGTAAGTTATATAATACACTCCTGGAAATGGAAAAAAGAACACATTGACACCGGTGTGTCAGATCCACCATACTTGCTCCGGACACTGCGAGAGGGCTGTACAAGCAATGATCACACGCACGGCACAGCGGACACACCAGGAACCGCGGTGTTGGCCGTCGAATGGCGCAAGCTGCGCAGCATTTGTGCACCGCCGCCGTCAGTGTCAGCCAGTTTGCCGTGGCATACGGAGCTCCATCGCAGTCTTTAAAACTGGTAGCATGCCGCGACAGCGTGGACGTGAACCGTATGTGCAGTTGCCGGACTTTGAGCGAGGGCTTATAGTGGGCATGCGGGAGGCCGGGTGGACGTACCGCCGAATTGCTGGTACATCGATGTTGTCGCCAGTGGTCGGCGGAAGGTGCACGTGCCCGTAGACCTGGGACCGGACCGCAGCGACGCACGGATGCACGCCAAGACCGTAGGATCCTACGCAGTGCCGTAGGGGACCGCACCGCCACTTCCCAGCAAATTAGGGACACTGTTGCTCCTGGGGTATCGGCGAGGACCATTCGCAACCGTCTCCATGAAGCTGGGCTACGGTCCCGCACACCGTTAGGCCGTCTTCCGCTCACGCCCCAACATCGTGCAGCCCGCCTCCAGTGGTGTCGCGACAGGCGTGAATGGAGGGACGAATGGAGACGTGTCGTCTTCAGCGATGAGAGTCGCTTCTGCCTCGGTGCCAATGATGGTCGTATGTGTGTTTGGCGCCGTGCAGGTGAGCGCCACAATCAGGACTGCATACGACCGAGGCACACAGGGCCAACACCCGGCATCATGGTGTGGGGAGCGATCTCCTACACTGGCCGTACACCACTGGTGATCGTCGAGGGGACACTGAATAGTGCACGGTACATCCAAACCGTCATCGAACCCATCATTCTACCATTCCTAGACCGGCAAGGGAACTTGCTGTTCCAACAGGACAATGCACGTCCGCATGTATCCCGTGCCACCCAACGTGCTCTAGAAGGTGTAAGTCAACTACCCTGGCCAGCAAGATCTCCGGATCTGTCCCCCATTGAGCATGTTTGGGACTGGATGAAGCGTCGTGTCACGCGGTCTGCACGTCCAGCACGAACGCTGGTGCAACTGAGGCGCCAGGTGGAAATGGCATGGCAAGCCGTTCCACAGGACTACATCCAGCATCTCTACGATCGTCTCCATGGGAGAATAGCAGCCTGCATTGCTGCGAAAGGTGGATATACACTGTACTAGTGCCGACATTGTGCATGCTCTGTTGCCTGTGTCTATGTGCCTGTGGTTCTGTCAGTGTGATCATGTGATGTATCTGACCCCAGGAATGTGTCAATAAAGTTTCCCCTTCCTGGGACAATGAATTCACGGTGTTCTTATTTCAATTTCCAGGAGTGTATTAAGAACATACTTTTCTGGTGTCACCTTGCAGTGCAGATCAACTAATTATGTGTCACGTTGTGTGATTTACTTTTTCTATAAGCATGACGTTATTTTTTATCACTGGGTGAGCGAGTGATGTTAGCCAGCGAAATGTCGCTGTTACCGCCCAGAAAATGTACTGTGAGTTATAATACGGTATTTTGTACTTTCACATACCTTATGTTAAGTTAAATTAATGTTAACGTTTATCTGGTAAAAATATACATTGCAGTTCTTTGTTTAGTGCCCTATATGCCAGAAATGGAAAGAAAGTTGGCGGAGGGCTCTTTTGCTGCCGTTATCATTTACCCTTCTCCCTCTTGCCCCTTCTTCCCTTCCCATTCGTGAGTGTTGCGTGGGTTGAAAGACGGCCGGTAAGACTGCATACGTACTCGGAGCAGCAGATGCTCGTTACGGGTCAGTTGCAGATACCTGCTTCGAGCCCAGATCTTCTCCAGGACTTTTCGCATTCCTGTGCACTTTTTATGGCGTTGCTGTCTTTCTGCATACAACAGTGTCATTCGGAAACAGCCTCACGGAACGTCGGAATTTTTCCACCACATCATTTACATACATCGGGAACGGTCACGCCCTGTAACAATCTCTAACATCAGTGGTATTCAAACTGTGCGCCGGGGCGCTCTGGTGCGCCATGAATGACCGCCTGGAGCGCCGCGGATCTGTCTCGTACACTCCTGGAAATTGAAATAAGAACACCGTGAATTCATTGTCCCAGGAAGGGGAAACTTTATTGACACATTCCTGGGGTCAGATACATCACATGATCACACTGACAGAACCACAGGCACATAGACACAGGCAACAGAGCATGCACAATGTCGGCACTAGTACAGTGTATAGCCACCTTTCGCAGCAATGCAGGCTGCTATTCTCCCATGGAGACGATCGTAGAGATGCTGGATGTAGTCCTGTGGAACGGCTTGCCATGCCATTTCCACCTGGCGCCTCAGTTGGACCAGCGTTCGTGCTGGACGTGCAGACCGCGTGAGACGACGCTTCATCCAGTCCCAAACATGCTCAGTGGGTGACAGATCCGGAGATCTTGCTGGCCAGGGTAGTTGACTTACACCTTCTAGAGCACGTTGGGTGGCACGGGATACATGCGGACGTGCATTGTCCTGTTGGAACAGCAAGTTCCCTTGCCGGTCTAGGAATGGTAGAACGATGGGTTCGATGACGGTTTGGATGTACCGTGCACTATTCAGTGTCCCCTCGACGATCACCAGTGGTGTACGGCCAGTGTAGGAGATCGCTCCCCACACCATGATGCCGGGTGTTGGCCCTGTGTGCCTCGGTCGTATGCAGTCCTGATTGTGGCGCTCACCTGCACTGCGCCAAACACGCATACGACCATCATTGGCACCAAGGCAGAAGCGACTCTCATCGCTGAAGACGACACGTCGCCATTCGTCCCTCCATTCACGCCTGTCGCGACACCACTGGAGGCGGGCTGCACGATGTTGGGGCGTGAGCGGAAGACGGCCTAACGGTGTGCGGGACCGTAGCCCAGCTTCATGGAGACGGTTGCGAATGGTCCTCGCCGATACCCCAGGAGCAACAGTGTCCCTAATTTGCTGGGAAGTGGCGGTGCGGTCCCCTACGGCACTGCGTAGGATCCTACGGTCTTGGCGTGCATCCGTGCGTCGCTGCGGTCCGGTCCCAGGTCGACGGGCACGTGCACCTTCCGCCGACCACTGGCGACAACATCGATGTACTGTGGAGACCTCACGCCCCACGTGTTGAGCAATTCGGCGGTACGTCCACCCGGCCTCCCGCATGCCCACTATACGCCCTCGCTCAAAGTCCGTCAACTGCACATACGGTTCACGTCCACGCTGTCGCGGCATGCTACCAGTGTTAAAGACTGCGATGGAGCTCCGTATGCCACGGCAAACTGGCTGACACTGACGGCGGCGGTGCACAAATGCTGCGCAGCTAGCGCCATTCGACGGCCAACACCGCGGTTCCTGGTGTGTCCGCTGTGCCGTGCGTGTGATCATTGCTTGTACAGCCCTCTCGCAGTGTCCGGAGCAAGTATGGTGGGTCTGACACACCGGTGTCAATGTGTTCTTTTTTCCATTTCCAGGAGTGTAGTTCGTGGCAAAGAAGACAGTCACGGGAAATCTCATTTCTGGTGTCAGGCTTTGTAGCCTTGGATGAATTCCTTTTTAGTTGTTCGCCAGCCTGCATAGGCAGTCACAACCTCGAAGATGAACCATCGCGCACTACACTTCGCAGCAGCAGTCAGTGTTGTGCTTCTAAGCAGTTTTTATTATAATTAATATCAACTTTGTTGTAAAGTTGATAAAGGAAATAACCTGTGGTGAAGTTCTTAATTTTGTCAGGTGGAATTATAAACTGAGAATATGCTGAAAACAATCAGGAAAGTGGTAAGGAAGATAGGAAACGGAAGTGTAGTATAGAAAATACACTGAAGAACCAAAGAAACTAGTAGTACACCTGCCTAATATCGTGTACGGCCCCCACGAGCACATAGAAGCATCGCAACACGACGTGACATGGAGTCAACCAATCTCAGAAGTAGTGCTGGAGGGAATTGGCACCATGAATCCTGCAGGGCTGTGTCTAAAGCCGTAAGAGTACGAGGGGGGTGGAGATCTCTGTGGTGTCACCGCCAGACACCACGCTTGCTAGGTGGTAGCCTTTATATCGGCCGCGGCCCGTTAGTATACGTCGGACCCGCGTGTCGCCACTGTCAGTGATTGCAGACCGAGCGCCGCCACACGGCAGGTCTAGTCTAGAGTGACTGCCTAGCACTCGCCCCAGTTGTACAGCCGACTTTGCTAACGATGGTTCACTGACAAAATACGCTCTCATTTGCCGAGACGATAGTTAGCATAGCCTTCAGCTACGTCATTTGCTACGACCTAGCAAGGCGCCATTACCAGTTACTGTTGATATTGTAATAGATGTACCGTCAAGAGCGATGGTCACCATTTATGAATTAAAGTTAAGTATTCCAGCAGCTACGTCCTTTTTTGCTAGTCTAATTTCCTTGACCTGTTCCAGACCTCACGCCAGCCTGCGTGAGCTAAAACGCGTGCCTTTCGGCTTCCTCTCATAGTGGGTTGGCTCTCTTGCCAATCCACAACAATCTCTTCTTAACACATTCCAGGTATGCTCAATAATGTTCATGTCTCTGGTGTTTGGTGGCCAGCGGAAGTGTTTAAACTGAGAAGTTTAGTGTGTCGCATTGTCCTGCTGGAATTGCCCAAGTCCGTCGGAACGCACAACGGACATGAATGGATGCAGGTGATCAGAGATTGATTACGTACGTGTCACCTGTCAGAGTCGTATCTAGACGTATCAGGGGTTCCGTATCACTCCAACTGCACACGCTCTGAACCATTACAGAGCCTCCACCAGCTTCAACAGTCCCCTGCTGAATTGCAGGAGCCATGGATTCATGGGGTTATATCCAGACCCGTTCACGTCCATCCACTCGAAACACTTTGAAACGAGACTAGTCCGACCAGGCCATCAACAGTCCAATGTCGGAGTTGACGGGCCCAGGCGAGGAGTAAAGCTTGGTGTCGTGGAGTCATCAAGGGCACACGAGTGGGCTCTCGGCTCCGAAAGCCCGTATCGATAATGTTTCGCTGAATGCTTTGCACGCTGATACTTGTTGATGACCCAGCACTGATATCTGCAGCAATTTGCGGAACGGTTGCACTTCTGTCACATTGAACGATTCACTTCAATTGTCGTTGATCCAATTCTTGCAGGATCTTTTTCCGGCCGCAGCGATGTCGGGGATTTTATGTTTTACATTCACGGTACATTCGTGAAATGGTTGTACGGGAAATTCCCCACTTCATCGCTACGTCGAAGATGCTGTGGCCCATCGCTCGTGCGCTGACTGCAACACAACGATCAACACAACGATGCCTGTTAACGTGTCTCTTTATTTGAAAACGCATGCCTATACCAGTTTCTTTGGCGCTTCAGTGTACGACGATAGCTGCTTAGATATAGATATTTCACGTGCGCTGCTATGAACAGTGAAGAGCGTCCACAGCGTGTTGTGTGTTTCAAAGTACTTCCTGCTGAATATTTGCTACCTAGAAAATGAAAGCGTCGTTTAGTGTGTTCATAAGAATGACGTGGTGAAACCAGGTCAATATTTTGTAAAAAATTCAGTAAACTGAAATAACAAAAATCATCATTTTCTAAGCAGGCGAAAATGATCGAATAACACACTTCTAGCTTCATAAAATGTTGCTTGCTATGTAGCAAAATGTAAGGACGCCCATACGATTGCAGAAGAATTAGTTCTACCGCTTGCTGGTGGCCTGGTGTCCACGGTCGTTGGGGAGTCCATGTCAGGCTGCGCGGGGCAGGCGTCCTGTCACGGCTCCCTCGGGCATGGGTGTGTGTTGTCCTTAGCGTAAGTAAGTTTAAGTTAGATCAAGTAGTGCGTAAGCC
Source organism: Schistocerca cancellata (assembly GCF_023864275.1). Classification (NCBI taxonomy): domain Eukaryota; kingdom Metazoa; phylum Arthropoda; class Insecta; order Orthoptera; family Acrididae; genus Schistocerca; species Schistocerca cancellata. The sequence continues at coordinate 15,805,755 of NC_064634.1, forward strand.
TAGGGACCGATGACCTCAGCAGTTCGGTCCCATAGTCCTTACCACAAATTTCCAATTTAGAGACCATGTCAAAAGCAGCTTTTGCCTATCCCTTTGTCTGACGCTGCAATTAGTCGTCGAATTCAAGATTTAAGAGAAGATATTGATGAACAAGTTATAGAAAAATTGGAAGGAGGGATTTTGGTTGCAGCTTGATGAGGCCATTGATAGCATTAGAGACGCTCATTTAATTCGCTGTATGCGATTAGTTTATGAAGAAATAACGAAATTATGGAAGATCTTTTTTGTGAGGAAATAAGTGCAGGTACGACAGGAACAATTTGTTCCAAATAGTGGACGACGTCATGACAGAAAGTCAGTTGAACCGGGCTCACTGTGTTGGTGTGTGGGAATGACGTGCGAGACTCGTGTTGGGGCGGTTACAGTAGTCTACAGTAGTCTACTTAATCCGTGCAAAGCTGCTGATATTGTATGGATCCATCGTGAATCACTTGCTTTGCAACATTTGAGTGTTGGTCTGAATCAGGTACTGCAAACTGGCTTAAATCTGTTGAACTTCATTGAAACTCGTACTGAGGAAGGTACATATTTTAGACAAAAGTATCAAGATATGGGACAGAACATACATCTCTCTTATTTTATAGCAATACTCTTTGGCTGTCCAGGGGAAACTATCATTGCACAATTTTGAACTTAGGCGGGAAGTCTGTTCTCACCTGCAAGAAGAAAACCAAATCAGTGCTAAGTGCTTTCTAGCCACTGGTGTCTGATAAAGGCCGCGTATTTACGTAATATATTTGAGAATTTAAATTCACTGAATAAATTTCTGCAAGGATGTGAAACTATTTTCATTGAGCTTATTGACAAAGTTTCGGTCGTGAAAAAGAAGCTGCTTCTTTGGAAGAGAAAAATAAACGATGGAGGAGAAATCGACTACTTTCCATGTTTGCGGCATTTTATAAACGACAGTGGGATATACCTTTCCGCATATATTTTTCCTGTATTTGAAGCACATTTATATGTACTCCATGTTCATTTTGAAAAATACTTTCCTGAAACCTGTGAAAAGTTTCAGTGGGTTGAAAATCCCTTCAGTAAAGAGCAAGGAAGCACTGAATGTTTTAATTCCTTTTGCAACCTCCTATATTTGCGAGAATGGGTCTTCGCAAGTGGCTACCATTGAAACTAAGAACAGCTCCAGACTGTGTGTGATGATGGAAGTGAGAGAAGCTGTATCCCATTTGGTGCCAAGATTTTACAAGTAGTGTGACAAGAAGCAAGCTAAAGTGTCGTATTGAGGTGAATAGTACTTTATTCGTAACTTTTTGTATTAATTATTTCAGTTTTTACAAGGTATCCTACACTGGAGCCACGGAAACGACATAGTTGGTGAGGGGAGCAACGAACTGACGAATTCCCCCCATTAAACAAAGCGTTATGTTCTATTTTCTAGAAAGCTCTGAATTAAATTAGAAAGCAATAAGTTCTTATTTTTCTTAGTAAGAAATAGTCTCAAGCTATATTGAATGGCTTCCGGAACTGCAGGAGCGCGGCATCAACCTGGGTGCTGTTGCGAACCGAAATTGGTTCGCAGAATGCTGCGGGAGTATAATTCTACCTCGGAGGAGGCAGTCTCCAAAATCTACATATGATTTATTCTTGACTTTTGTTCATCAGATCAGGACCTGATGAAATTTGACGAACGGAAGAGAAGGTTCGTAGACGGATTTCTTCCTCTCAGGTGGTCCGTGAAACCAAGAATCGCATTACACTCGGGCTACAACTGTCCAGAAAGAGGAAACGATGTATGATGCATTAAGTACACATCGCCATTCAGCATTCGGTACTCGACGAATGTCAATGAAGCAGCTCATGTTGCATTTTCAGTTTGTTAGACAGCCAGTGGTCGTGAATGGAGAACGGGCTTCCCGTCATCTGCATACAATAGATGCGCTTCCTGTCTGCAGTTTCCGTGTTGGCTGAAAACGTCTGAGGTGAATAGTAATTAAGGAAATGCTCCATAGTGAAGCACGAAACGTAGGAAACAAAACGCTGCTTGTGGGCAAGTACGACGTGACATGAGGAAGATTTTTAGTGCAACAGAAGCTAATGTTAACTGGATACAGTAACGTGTTATTCGTGGTCACCCTGTGGATTCATCTTCTCGCCTGTTAATGGAGACACGAGCATCGGGCATCCGGCCACGGTGGTCATAGGCCGTGCTGTAGGTGACTTCAGGGCTGCTCTTTCCCTGATTTGCCTAAGGCGGTCTGCGGTCGGGGTGTATTGCGCTGACTACAAAGCTAGTGACTTTCCATGTCGGCAAGTGCACCTATTGGAAATAAACTTGCGAAAAGACGTGTTGAGAGTAGCAGTAGTTTCAGAACCCGTGGTATTAACGGGAGAAGTAAATGGTCTATGAGAGTGCTCGCATTCTGTTCCTGAGACTAACAAGCTGTAAGGCTGAAATGTTCAAACGGCTGGAGAGTTGCTGATTGCATGGCACTCTGGCTCAGAAATATGTTAGCAAGTTCAAAATTAGTGACAAACTGAACGGAAATAAAACGAGGAGCGGCGTCTATAACTTAGCTCCTTTGTATGGGTAAGAAGGCTTAAGTGTTTGCTCAGATCCCGTTTTTGTGTAAAAATTGTTTGGAAACAGGTCAGAGTGAAGTATAAAAAGGTGTGAAAAACACACTATATAATCGAAATAGAAAAAGGAAACACGCCAAATATTCACAACTGGGCGAGAAAAGCAAGCACCGTAACATACACAACCACTGATCACGAAAAAATATGTACAACAATAAGAAAATTTCTTTATTAGTACTCTGCAGACGACTTGCTTTCAAAATGATAAACGATTTACAATAATTCGATCTGCAGAAATTAATTTTCACATATACCGTAGCTTCTGGTGCGTAATCGAAAAAAAATGAAACAAAATGCACATGTTGTTGTTTTTAGGCTTAGAACTGAACAATCCCGATCTTTATGAGTTATTTTACAGAAATAAATCGAGACCCAGGAAAGATGACACACAGGCGTCGAAACATGTCTGGGTAAAAAGATAACGAAATACTTTGTGTTTTGCATAAGGCGGACGTTAAAGACTCCCTCCAATGTATGTCAGAAGATGGTGGTAACGTGATTCAGTATATTGTCATCTAGTGCCCGCTCTGTTACGCCTTTCTGCCATTCCCCACCCCTACCCCTCGAACCCACAAAAGAAGTTCCGTTGCTTGTATTATATTTCTTTTCGTGGAACGGTCTTCGTACTATGGGACGACTGTTACAGTACTGATTTTTTTGTGTTAGACCCTCCACGTAATCTTCATGTAGTAGGTAGTTTAATCGCAATCTCTGTTTTAAGTGAGTATCCGAGACTACATGGATAATTAACTTTATGAGTTTTTTTTCCTTTTTTTCGCTCTAAACAAGTAACAAGAAGTCTTTTTTTCATTTTAAAACAATTTTCCCCTAAGGCCATTCAATAATTTAAAATTTTAGAGACTCAAAACGTATATTTTTTTCCACGCATGTAACAGGTGTCGATGTTTGTGCGAATTAAAGGATCAAGCTAGATTATTACCGTAACATTTAACGTTCACCATTTTGACCCGTCAGAAAATTCAATTGTTTTGAGGTTTTATTTTGCTGTATGTCTGATTCTCTAATGCGAAGGTGTTCCTTTCAGCCAAATACCAGACGAGAAATTAGTGGGACTCGGGAAGTCCCAATTTGGAATATTTGGGAGGAGATTTCCAGTTCTTGCATTTGCCCCACGAAAAAAGGGAACCTCCTGAAAACACTGGTCAGTTCTGGCAAATTCGACATGTTTTTAATTTATTTCTGCGACAGTAGATGCCAGACATAAATATGATTGTCTAGTGCGTGTGTAAGTATTCCGTTTGTGTGTGAGGTAGACTGGTTTCAAAGTTCAAAATATTCCATTCTCAAAAGATTACAGTCCGCTTTTAGGGCAAATACACTCCTGGAAATTGAAATAAGAACACCGTGAATTCATTGTCCCAGGAAGGGGAAACTTTATTGACACATTCCTGGGGTCAGATACATCACATGATCACACTGACAGAACCACAGGCACATAGACACAGGCAACAGAGCATGCACAATGTCGGCACTAGTACAGTGTATATCCACCTTTCGCAGCAATGCAGGCTGCTATTCTCCCATGGAGACGATCCTAGAGATGCTGGATGTAGTCCTGTGGAACGGCTTGCCATGCCATTTCCACCTGGCGCCTCAGTTGGACCAGCGTTCGTGCTGGACGTGCAGACCGCGTGAGACGACGCTTCATCCAGTCCCAAACATGCTCAATGGGGGACAGATCCGGAGATCTTGCTGGCCAGGGTAGTTGACTTACACCTTCTAGAGCACGTTGGGTGGCACGGGATACATGCGGACGTGCATTGTCCTGTTGGAACAGCAAGTTCCCTTGCCGGTCTAGGAATGGTAGAACGATGGGTTCGATGACGGTTTGGATGTACCGTGCACTATTCAGTGTCCCCTCGACGATCACCAATGGTGTACGGCCAGTGTAGGAGATCGCTCCCCACACCATGATGCCGGGTGTTGGCCCTGTGTGCCTCGGTCGTATGCAGTCCTGATTGTGGCGCTCACCTGCACGGCGCCAAACACGCTTACGACCATCATTGGCACCAAGGCAGAAGCGACTCTCATCGCTGAAGACGACACGTCTCCATTCGGCCCTCCATTCACGCCTGTCGCGACACCACTGGAGGCGAGCTGCACGATGTTGGTCCTCGCCGATACCCCAGGAGCAACAGTGTCCCTAATTTGCTGGGAAGTGGCGGTGCGGTCCCCTACGGCACTGCGTAGGATCCTACGGTCTTGGCGTGCATCCGTGCGTCGCTGCGGTCCGGTCCCAGGTCGACGGGCACGTGCACCTTCCGCCGACCACTGGCGACAACATCGATGTACTGTGGAGACCTCACGCCCCACGTGTTGAGCAATTCGGCGGTACGTCCACCCGGACTCCCGCATGCCCACTATACGCCCTCGCTCAAAGGCCGTCAACTGCACATACGGTTCACGTCCACGCTGTCGCGGCATGCTACCAGTGTTAAAGACTGCGATGGAGCTCCGTATGCCACGGCAAACTGACTGACACTGACGGCGGCGGTGCACAAATGCTGCCCAGCTAGCGCCATTCGACGGCCAACACCGCGGTTCCTGGTGTGTCCGCTGTGCCGTGCGTGTGATCATTGCTTGTACAGCCCTCTCGCAGTGTCCGGAGCAAGTATCGTGGGTCTGACACACCGGTGTCAATGTGTTCTTTTTTCCATTTCCAGGAGTGTATGTTTCAGTCTTTCATATGTCAGCAGCACAACATAGCTATTACGAGAATGGAACAAGAATAGCATAGCTGTCATATATATTATGTAAATTGAAGGGGGACGTGAAGGAGAAACAGACTGACGATGTAAGCTGCATCGGGACTTCGTGGGGAACCGGCAGAGCCACCTGGATGCATCGTTTATCGCAAATGCGCCGACTGCCTCGGCACGATGCCCACCTATCCGAAGCCCCCGCCCATGTCCTCTGGGCTCGCTAATTTTCGATTCCCGCCGGAGATGGAACGCACCTGTCGCCGTTGATTTCGTACAAAATCCCGATCCAGCCGGTATCTTTAACTGCTTCCCTTTCGTTTCTCTTCCATTCACTTTCAATTTACACAAGAATAGAAGAACTTAAGCCAAAATACTTGTAGTTATAAACCCACAACGATAATCTTTTTCCAGCCATTGTTTACTGTCCACTGGGAAATCTGTGCGGAACTACCACACAAGTATTGGTAACAACGAAAACTCCAACATTGGTAGTATCAATCTGAAACATTTTTTTTTCAATTGCTCCGTTAAATTTCGGTGGTGCAGCCGCATAAATTCCACTTGTTCGTCTGATATTTGGGCTGTGTATCGCTTAGCCATCTCCAGAGTGAGCCAAATGACTGACGCTTCAGCACTCGCTTCTTCCTTCTAAATTCGCGGACGACGACACTGCGCATTCGGCCACAGATAGGCGCCAGAGAGGTTGATGGGGGGCAGCAAAGAGGTACAACATGAATTTGACCTGTGGCTGCGCGGTCGATCGAGGCTGGGATGTCGATGTATCACTGCGAACGGTACTGTGCTGACGTCTCTGTAAGTATATTATAGAAAGTGTCAGATTCCATGATTTATCCAAGATGAAGCCTCTATTTCTATTAATAAAGTTCATCGTCAACCGAACTTCAGTTGCTTGTTTGAGCCCCAGAAACATGAAGTCGCGGATAAAATTTAGACGGTTTCGTACACCATGTCTGCAACTCGTGGTATCGCGGTAGCGTTCTCGCTTCCCGAGCACGGGGTCCCGGGTTCGATTCCCGACGGGGTCAGGGTTTTTCACTTGCACTGCCTTGTTGTGTCGTCTTCATCATCATCATCATCATCATCATCATCATCATTCATCCCCATTATGGTCGGAGGAAGGCAACGACAAACCACCTACATTAGGGCCTTGCCTAGTACGGCGGTGCGGGTTTCCCGCATCGTTCCCCTACGTTCTGTCAAGAAGCATGGGACTTCCTTTCCCATTCCATTTCCTTCGTACACGCACCGATTTACTAGGCTGTAAGAGCCGGTTGTACTTACGATGTTCTGTGCGTCTTTCATGGACTGTTTGTATCTTATTTCCGATGTATGGAAGGCCACACTCACAGGATCTTGTGAACTCCAGGATTCCGAAGCATCAAATCATCTTTAATGGAACCCAGAAATGCTGCTGTCTTTCGTGGCGAAAAATCACTTTTACTTTGTGCTTGTTGAGAATCCATCCTATATTTGACGATAGGCTCCCCACATACGGTAGGAAAGCCATGGATATAAAACTTTCCGTGTCTTCCTCTGCGTTCCTTATGCACACGTTTGGTTTCACTTGTAGTGCCTAACGTAGCTGCTGTGGAGAGTACCCTTGGCTACAGTCACTCTCTTCAAGTTTAGCTGCTCGTCTTCCAGGTTGCTGCCGCTACCACTTGTGTGTGATCTGCGAACCAGAGTACTGGGAACACCCGAAATTTATTGGAGCGCTCAATGCACCGCGAAAACGTGAAGACTTTTTTTTATTATTGCGTATCGATTTCAATCGCAGAGCGATGACCTTTAGTGCAAGACTAAGTCCAGTAGACTCATACAATCAGGCACGAAATACGATTTGAAACACAGTCGTTCACTGTGAAGACCATGTCAACCAGCTGGTAAGTTGGAATGTTCTTCACAACGAACAGCTAAGTTTGAAGTTACATTTCGTGCATGATTAAATGAGTCTATTGGACCAGGTCTTACACTGAAGATGATCAGCCTGTGATTGAAACCGATATGCAATAATAAAAAAGTGGTTTCAAATTTATGCGACCAATGTTGGAGTTTTCCTTGTTTGCAATAATTGGTTACTGTGTCATCACTCGTTGCATTCATGGACAAAGGGGTGGATTTTTTTCAGCTGGACAGATAAAGCAGTTACTGTTTTTTGAGGAACTGGTTGGCTATTTATGAAAGAAATATCGCAGTTTGTGAAACAGTTGACACGCGGGCGCGGTGAAAGTGTGTCGTGACTGGTCTGGTGGCAAAACAGCCAAAAAAAAAAAAAAAAAAGGAGCGGAAAATTGTGGGGCACCGCGTGTGATTGACTTGGCGGGTGATGAATGAGGGGAGGGGCGGGGGGGGGGAGGGTGGGAGGGGTGGGGGGGAGGGGCGTGTGCCCCACATCGACTGGCCTGGGACAGCGCCCTGCCGGTGCGAACAAGGAGGCTGCGACCGAAAGAACAGTGTTTCTGGCGAAAATGATGCAAGGTGTGGCCCTCTGCAAAATGTCGTTCATCTACGTTAGCGAGCATTCAGCGGCGTAGGTGTTTCGATTTGGACGGTGGTATTGGCACTACTGGAGCCCAGAGAAGTGACAAAAGCAGAGCTTTGCCTCCCACCTGACGGATCCGTCAGATTAGTGTTAGAATGTACCCATGAAAAGACGCCCTTGGAGAAGGAGTACAGTGACTCAATTACGTTGAGCAGTAAATATACTGCTTTCAAAGATTTGGAGGTTATCACGCGCATGAAAAATTACCCCTCCCGATACCATAAAGATCTGTAGTGCCAAAACGATCACGTTTGACATTGATGGACGTACCCAGAGCTGAGAACACGTAATGCAACCAGGAACGCCGTGGAACATGATCGTTCTGGTGATCCAATTATTATGATGTGGTGAGGCATAACGGTGCACGGGTGTACTGACCTCCCAGGTCTTTGAACACAGTACATCCACCAGTTAACGTTACTGTGAGACTGTACTCGTGCCTCTTGCGTGTCTCTTCAGTGCTGCATTCGGCCCTGGCTTCATTTACACGGATGGCGAAGCGCGCCCACCTCGAACTGCACAAGAGGAGGCGCTCCTGGAACGAGACGATACTTGGCATTGGACTGGCCTGGCCATTCCCTCCGAGGTAAATCTCACGGAGAACGTGTGGGGTGCGTCGGAGACACGGCGCGTCCGCAGGTACCATCGGCCAGCCAGTGCAGGACAGCCGCGCCGCTGGAGGGACAGGACGTCCCACCACAGGACTTGTCACCAGCGTGGCAGCACGGTGGCACGGTGCAGATGCTGCACTGCCGACCGCCGTGATCACACACCGCATCAAGAGCAGTGTCCCGCCATTTGCAGTGTCCGGGGTACCATCGTAAATCGCGGTCACTTCAGTACAGTTACGGTCTTCGAATGAAAGTGTTATTTCTGTTCGTCTCGCTGTGTATTTCTTTCATTCACCTTCTGTACTATACAATAGCAGTTATTTCCATGTATGGTACAAGTTCCATGAAGCTTTGTTACTTGGCAATGATACATCATGTGAAAATCACCTTCGTCCTTACGTTTTTCCAACCAGTGCATTTCTTATTGGCAGCTACATATCGATATTACTGTCACCTCTGTATAAACGTGTATCTACGCCAAGTGTAAACAAATGTGTATATTTTCCTCGTGTGGTCTCCATATGGTATAAGTTCATATTGAAACACCTGGTGTTAATTTGAGGTAAGTCTTTCAGTATCCTACATTTTCAATTACCCTGAGAAAAGTACGCGAAACAATGAAAACTATGTCAGTGTCATGTTTCGCGTTGCAGAAAAAATGCTAACTAAAAGAAAACCTGGGTCACTATGGTCACTGTGTTTCTAAGTACACCAGCCATAAATTTATCCTGTTGCTTTCAAATTGAATGTGACCTTGATATTTTGTTACCATTCCGAATATTTCTCAGTTGAATTTTTTTTTTCATCAGTACGGCAAATTGGTGATCAAAATATTCAACACCTGTCAATGTAATGCAGCCACCTCATTACAAACAAAATCTTCGAAACTGGTTTAGTGAAATGTTTTATGCCACCAGTTTACTGGATCGCAGCTGCTGCTAATCTTATCTTTATTATTCTTCTTTGTTTTAGAAGAATTTGCATTAATGAGGAGGTGCTTAATGAAAACAAATGTGGCGAAACCCGTGATGGTACGTCATACGCTGTCTCGCCTTTACGCTCGAACATCCACGTCTTGCATCCCAGGACAGAGAGACCATGTTGTGGACCTACATCAAAACGAATTGCAAAATGATTTAGAAGAGATATCTGTGTGCTGCGCAAATTGGAAATTGACCCTGAATAACGAAAAGTGTGATGTCATCCACATGAGTGCTAAAAGAAATCCGTTAAACTTTGGTTGCACCATAAATCAGTCAAATCTAAGGGCCGTAAATTCAAATAAATACCTAGTAAATACAATTAAGAACAACTTAAATAGGAGCGAACACATAGGAAATGTTGTGGGGAAGGCTAACCAAAGACTGCGTTTTATTGGTAGGACACTTAGAAAAAGTAACAGACCTACTAAGGAGACTGCATACACTACACTCGTCCGCACCTGTTTTAGAAAAAGTGCTGCGCGGTCTGGGATACTTACCAGGTAGGACTGACGGAGAAGATCAAAAAAGTTCAAAGAAGGGCAGCACGTTTTGTATTATTGCGAAATAGGGGAGAGAGTGTCACTGAAATAATACTGTATTTGGGGTGGACATCATTAAAACAAAAGCGTTTTTCGTTGCGGCGGAATCGTCTCGCGAAATTTCAATCACCAACATTCTCCACCGACTGCGAAAATATTTCGTTGGCGCGGACCTACACAGGGAGAAACGATCAGCAGAATAAAGTAAGGGAAATCAGAGCTCGCGCCGAAAGATGTAGGTGTTGGTTTTTTCCGCGCGCTGTACGAGATTGGAATAATAGAGAATTATTGTGAAAGTGTCATTTGCAGGAGTATCCATATATATGTAGCTACGCTAGAAAATAATCTCGACTGGTGACGCACTAGAAATGCCCGTCTGCCTTTACTGAATACGGTTAGCCGATAACTGGAAACATTTGGTATGTTGTCCGGATCGCCAGCACTCAGATGTGAGAGCTACATTTGTACGTCATATTTGTCTAGTAAACGTCATAGCTGCCACAGTTTTTCCGCTGCCTGTAAAGGAGAAAGCAACCGGGTTTCGCTTCTGGTTTCTCCGGCTGCTGTTTCGCGTGGCAAGCAGAACCAGCACCAAAAGCGCTCTTATATTTGGCGGCTGGAAATTTTCCGTGGCATTTGTAGCTTGATAGAACAGATTTAAAAGAGTTTGTGAGTTCATACGCTTCCGATGGAATACTTGCGAACAGAAGTATCATGAAGTTGTGGAGATGTCAACTACAGTATCGAAATTTATCATAATAATGCAGATAATGAAAGATGATTTCAGAATAAGAATAAACGTGCAAATTGGATAGACATCAATGCCATTACTAGCAGTTGCTGGCCGAGAGTTGTGAAACTGTTGAATGCTTTCATTTTTGTGCTATGTTTACCGCAAGTTTAATTTAAATATCGCTTTTATTTTTCATTGTTCTACTCGTCTTTCGTTGTTTGTTGGCACCCGAATGTTGCACCAAATGGCTTGCCTAGTCCAGTAAAACGATTTCAGAGATGACTTCACTTTTGGCCAGAAGGGCTATTTCAGCTATAGATCCTATCTGTTCCTTTTTTTTATTCCATAAATTAATCGAGGATATCCAAGCGCCAGTTCGCATGTAAAAAAAATGGTTCTCTAAGCACTCTGGGACTTAACATCTGAGGTCATTAGTCCCATAGATTTAGAAGTACTTAAACCTAACTAACCTAAGGACACCACACACATCCATGCCCGAGGCAGGATTCGAACCTGTGACCGTAGCAGCAGCGCGGGTCCGGACTGAAGCGCCTAGAACCGTTCGGTCACAGCGGCCGGCAGTTCGCATGTAATAATAATTCCGGAAGAAGTCTTTGTCTTCATATTCTTTCACTTCACGTCTCTCTATTAAATCTGATCCATCTGTCCATCGGTCTCATTTTCCAGTAACTCAGCATCGTACAGATAACTGAACACATGACAGTTGATGGAAAGACAGTCTTGTTCGTCGTCTTTTTGATAACCGGCTATCTTGAACATCCACCAACCGAAGATCGTGGCTGGACAAGGTTACTTAATTTTTCCTCGCGGCGTTCCTGTTGATGGCTGTCAATTATTGCAGCTTGAAGGAAGTTTTGCCATCCCCACTGGAAGATGATGCGTTCCTTCCCCCCACCCCCCCCCCCTCTCTCTCTCTCTCTCTCTCTCTCTCTCTCTGTCTGTCTGTCTCTTTTAACAATGCTATAGGCAGAAAGAGAAGCGGACCCTGACACCGCATGTCTTCAGCTGACTCTTCGTCATAAGATTTCCAGAAAGGCTACTCTCGTTAACCACTGTTTGACACCTGTGTGCCTTGGATGGTACGTAATCGTATCTACGCATGACGTTGTAACTGCTCAGAGGCAAATGCAGCGAGTGAACAAGGCGGCTATGGGGCTGCAGAACCCCTTCGCCGCATTCCAAAACCGTCTACGTTACAGGCCAGAACCCCGTACTTAAGCCTGCACGTTAGCCTGTATGTTGTTGGACTCTGTGTTGAGTTTTGCACGCTCTGTCTCACAAGAAACCTCTTGAGTGAGAGGTCGCAAAAGGCCAATGATGTTTACGGCATTCGACGCCCCACATATCGTCCACCATGCGACCACAATGTGGGCTGCTAACGGCAACAGGGGGTAGGACAGGAGATATCAAATGGAGAGCACAGCACGAGGCCTCGGAGCGCATTTGAGCTTCTTAGTCGACGAGTAACGTGCTAAAATGCTAGTGGTGATGATACAAAGCAAAGCAATGACAACGATAAACAAAGCAAACACTGCAAATCTACAACAACAGCTGCCGAAGTTGGCATTTCGTCAGAAAAGGCCCCAAGGAATCTATAAGAGTCAGAAAGAAGCGGCAGACGAAATATTAGCGTTTCTGCAAGATGAGTCAGTGCAATGCGTGGTGTATACGCTCGACTGTGCGGACGCTGTACATGACGAGTACAACGACGACGATACGTGCTTAACAGCTGAAAGTGATATTGAAAGAGGTGGCGAACCGTGCAGTTCATCATTATCCTTGTCGAACGGAAGCCAAGGAACCAAAAATCCCGTCCCCAGTGAAACGTGGTAAAGGACAATCGTCATTCAAGGAGCGGGTACTAAACATAATTACGTAAATGGAACATCATCCACAGCATAATTAAAAGAATTATAAACAGATTTCGAATAAGTCTGTAGCAATATGATCGACTAATGCATAAGAAAAAGTACGAATATTCAAGGGAAGACAAGGCGCACTTCTTACAAGAGCTGGTGTTTGCGCGTTTCAAGAATGTTCGATACAATTTACAGGACGTGGCTTACTACGTTATGCACGTCAAACTTACATATGTTACAGTGATTTCAGGGGAAGCAGTGGTTGGTTGCGTAACTTTAAACAGAGCTACAGCATTGGAAGATGTAAGACAACGGAATTTCAAACAAAGCGCAGCGTGACGATGCTTAGCGAACAGCGGAATCAGCCCGAAAATTTGTACATCGGATAAACAAACTTGTGCCATCGTTGGGTAACGAATTTGTTTTCAACTCCGACCAGTTGCGATATAAAGAGGACATGCATATGAAAAGAACACTGGAAATTATACCGCATACAATTCTATCTCGTGTGCGTGATCTTGCAAGGACTTTTGCGTCACAGCAAGCAAGAGTGGGAAAATGGCCGTAAGAGAACTACAAGTATGGAATGAGCACTACTTTTGGCCAGTAACTGGTCAAAATAACTTCTGATTCATGGTCTGCGTATAAAAACCATTCGCCTTCAGAGCAAACTATCCCTCCAGAGAAGTGTGCGACATTGCTATTTGGAAATTTGTGGTAAGGTCTTACGGGACCAAACTGCTGAGGTCATCGGCCCCTAAGCTTACGAACTACATAATCTAACTTAAACTAACTTACGGTAAGGACAACACACACACACACACGCCCATGCCCGAGGGAGGACTCGAACCCCCGACGGGGACAGCCGCGCAGCTAAGCCTTTAGGGGTGGCCAGTTTCATGACAAGCTCCACGGCAGACTATTGTTTCGCATTCGGTTGCATGCCATCACATTCCATCAGTTCTCATCACTCCGTTACGCAAATACAGGGTGTTTCAAAAATGACCGGTATATTTGAAACGGCAATAAAAACTAAACGAGCAGCGATAGAAATACACCGTTTGTTGCAATATGCTTGGGACAACAGTACATTTTCAGGCGGACAAACTTTCGAAATTACAGTAGTTACAATTTTCAACAACAGATGGCGCTGCAAGTGATGTGAAAGATATAGAAGACAACGCAGTCTGTGGGTGCGCCATTCTGTACGTCGTCTTTCTGCTGTAAGCGTGTGCTGCTCACAACGTGCAAGTGTGCTGTAGACAACATGGTTTATTCCTTAGAACAGAGGATTTTTCTGGTGTTGGAATTCCTCCGCCTAGAACACAGTGTTGTTGCAACAAGACGAAGTTTTCAACGGAGGTTCAATGTAACCAAAGGACCGAAAAGCGATACAATAAAGGATCTGTTTGAAAAATTTCAACGGACTGGGAACGTGACGGACGAACGTGCCGGAAAGGTAGGGCGACCGCGTACGGCAACCACAGAGGGCAACGCGCAGCTAGTGCAACAGGTGATCCGACAGCGGCCTCGGGTTTCTGTTCGCCGTGTTGCAGCTGCGGTCCAAATGACGCCAACGTCCACGTATCGTCTCATGCGCCAGAGTTTACACCTCTATCCATACAAAATTCAAACGCGGCAACCCCTCAGCGCCGCTACCATTGCTGCACGAGAGACATTCGCTAACGATGTAGTGCACAGGATTGATGACGGCGATATGCATGTGGGCAGCATTTGGTTTACTGACGAAGCTTATTTTTACCTGGACGGCTTCGTCAATAAACAGAACTGGCGCATATGGGGAACCGAAAAGCCCCATGTTGCAGTCCCATCGTCCCTGCATCCTCAAAAAGTACTGGTCTGGGCCGCCATTTCTTCCAAAGGAATCATTGGCCCATTTTTCAGATCCGAAACGATTACTGCATCACGCTATCTGGACATTCTTCGTGAATTTGTGGCGGTACAAACTGCCTTAGACGACACTGCGAACACCTTGTGGTTTATGCAAGATGGTGCCCGGCCACATCGCACGGCCGACGTCTTTAATTTCCTGAATGAATATTTCGATGATCGTGTGATTGCTTTGGGCTATCCGAAACATACAGGAGGCGGCGTGGATTGGCCTCCCTATTCGCCAGACATGAACCCCTGTGACTTCTTTCTATGAGGACACTTGAAAGACCAGGTGTACCGCCAGAATCCAGAAGCAATTGAACAGCTGAAGCAGTACATCTCACCTGCATGTGAAGCCATTCCGCCAGACACGTTGTCAAAGGTTTCGGGTAATTTCATTCAGAGACTACGCCATATTATTGCTACGCATGGTGGATATGTGGAAAATATCGTACTATAGAGTTTCCCAGACCGCAGTGCCATCTGTTGTTGAAAATTGTAACTACTGTAATTTCGAAAGTTTGTCTGCCTGAAAATGTACTGTTGTCCCAAGCATATTGCAACAAACGGTGTATTTCTATCGCTGCTCGTTTAGTTTTTATTGCCGTTTCAAATATACCGGTCATTTTTGAAACAGCCTGTATGATTCTGTATGCATTCTGTAAGAGTGAATACCTAGCTGAACGTTCTGTACACTTTATAACTGCCGAGGAGATCGCCTTCGAATTTAATGATGCGAACATTTGTGGTCACTGTGGTGCGCCAAGTTTCCTTCGGTGTGCATGGTGCGAGTTAGTGGTTCGTTTTGAACATTTCTTCAGTGTCGACGTTGTCCATTTTGTGGAGTGTAATACGTACATGAGGTCGAACTGTGCACGTCCCAGACACTCATTTTCTGTCACTCTTCTGATGGAGATGGTTAGTCATTAGCGGCTAGTATTTTTCCTATCATAGTTGTTAAAACAACTCTTCCAAATGAGCCTTACTAAACATTGAACGTCAACCTCGCACTCAAGTAGTTCCTTGTGAGTACAGAATTGGAATTAAAGCATTTTGGAAGGGAACCGAAAAGCAATAGCAAATTATGATTCCAAATTTTTCCCAGCACTGCTTTTGGTACAGAATAAAATCTCCGGACGAGTGTGGAACACGTCATGTCCATGAGTCAGGGATACACCAGAATATCCTGAAGTCATTCAAAACGTAGCCAGAAGCTTCGGAGGATGATTAAAAGCACAATTCATCGGAAACTATGCCGCTGAAATACTAGATTTAAATTTCCATTGAAACAAGTTGAAGAAAACTGGTTGTGAAAAATAGTTGCATTAGTACAGTTCTCAGAAGACGAAGCCAATACGATAGCGTTAGTTGTATGTGGCGCTGACGGCACGCGTAGCTGGCCAGTGCATGGGGAAGGCAGCAGAGCAGAGGGCTGTTGCCTCGTGAGTCAGCATGAACGAGCAGTTCTTGCAGTTAAAAGGAAACCAAAGCTCAGTCACTGACAGGAGAACAGTTAGCCGTAACTCTCTCGGCGGCAGTAGTCACGATTTTAATTGCAACATACTAGAAATACGGTTACAGAAAGGCATAGAATTATTAAACTTGTTTGTGTAGTTACGAAGCAAGCAAGAACGGCTGTTGTACGAGGAAAAAAACTGACAAAAGGTTTAAAGTACATGTTATAAAATAATCTATTACAAGTCGGAAATCAGCCAAATACTTTTGTTTTGTATAACTCTGAACATCGTCCATTTATTCAGGGAGTTCGGAAACAACATGCTAAGTACAAACACGTTCTAATATGCCACACATCTACTCAGAGCTTCTGAAATCAAGGGTACGATACTTTGAAACATGACATTGTTATTTGCTTCTAACAAAGGGTTCACACTAGTTGGTGATAGTTTAAATTTCTAGGTATTGTAGTAAAATTGTTTTTTTTCCCCTTGAAATGGCAGGAAGGAGCGGGTGAAGACACAGCTGTTGCCAGCCTCCATTTTGCAGTCGCACGCCAAACCTTCCGTGATTTATACGCTTCTGGAAGGAGCATTCCTGCCGTATATGCGGGTCGTCCTCCAGCACTCCAATCCGTACACATCTCAGATGCACAGAACAAGCTGCGCGCTGCCGGTAACCTGCTCTAGTCACGCCTGGGAGATGTTATTAACTATGCTGCGTGGCTCTACGACACTGTGAGTAAATGCCCGACTACAATTCTACAGCGAAGATTTCAATATCGAGTCGATCCTAGGCGTCATTAAACACTTCTTCGAATGATTTGTTGGTGTTACAAAGATGCCAAGTTGCAGTACAGTTCAGAAGCCACGCTAAACCTTTGGTAACCCGATAACTAACTTGCTGAGTAAGACCGTAGAAAACAGGAGAGAATCAAGGCATGCCGCATCGAAGAGGGTGAAGCGTAGTAAAGCTCTTACTATTAATACTTATTAATAATACTTTGATAATTCAACCTGGTTAGTCTTCTCGGTGCACGGGTGTGGAAGATCGCATTATCGTGTGTCTTGCCACATCTTGCGTTCATAATGGCAATTAAGGAGAAATGGCTTCAGTGTACTCAAAACGCGAGAGGTTTTTTTTCGTCTCTACAGAGACTTCATTATGCTCTACAGAACAATCCTTGATTGCTAATTGGGGGGGGGGGGGGGCAGGCAATGTTCAGAACGTTCATTTGGTAAAAGGAAATTTCAAAGCGCTCAGGTTACCGGCGAAATCTGTAATATTGCTGGAAAACGGTTGCTGACCTGCTCGTTGCCTTTGCGGATCCGATCGAGGCAAATACATAATGGGTGCTGCTATCCGTCGAAAGTAAAATCAAATGGAAAGTAACTGAATAGAGGTTTACATCTGGGGACAGAGAATCAGCGCAAGTAATAGTGACGAGGTGCAACAGATGGATGAAGCAAGTATCAAGAAACTGCAGTGAAGACAAACGTAATGTAAACAGTCGGGAGTGACGTAATTGAGAGCTCCTAGATTAAGGATAACTGTGATTATCAATACCATATTAGTGGAGACATTGAGGTCGTGTGTAGACAGGCGCAGAAACAACAGGAAGTGTACAGAATATCGGCGGCTGTGTGCCGCAGAAGGGCTTACCTCTCGACGTCAGCAGCTAGCAGCGTTGAAGGCAGAGCAGTAGCAGAGTCCGGGGCCAGCCACGCCCCATGGCGTCCTTGACCGCCGCAGTGTTTCGAGACGCGGTGCTCCAGTAGGCAGTGGCGGGCAGGGTTCTGGGAGCTAGGCAGGCAGCCACGGACGCGGCAGCAGGTACTGTAGTCGGCGCCGGCAGAGCTGGGCTGGTGGCTGCCTCGGAGCCGGCCTTTCACCTTCTGCTGGCCGCCGCTCCGCAGCGCAGCGCAGAGCCCGGCCCGCCAGTGAAAGTCCCGGCCAGCCAGCCAGCAGGTTCCGTCCCACCGCTCCGCTCCTTGGCCTGGATTCCCGCGCGGTCGCACCGCACCACGCCGCCTGCCCGACGCTGGGGTGTGCGTACGCGGACACCCCACGGCGATGCTGATAGGGGGGCTGTGGAAATTAAGGAACTTTACAGGCACACCACTACCGCGACATTATAAGTATGTGCTGAAGGAAATTGAGAGTCATTTCTTTTTTAAGGATTTATCATCGAATTTAGGGCAACACATCTATTCCGGAATGAGAAATTTGGAACACTTTCTGAAGTCATTCGGTCGACACGCACTCCGAATTAGTGTAACGTCCGCTGAGATGACAAAAGTCATGGGGTACCGATGTGCACGCATGCAAATGGCGGTAGCATGGCGTACACAAGGTCTAAAAGGCCAGCTTACTGAGAGGCCCTGTATGCCCTCATGGTATCGCTCTACTGGTCGACGTCAGAGCCAACGACTTGTTATATCAGAAACTTCCCCATCGTCCACGTATTGCTTCCCGCGGAGCACATCCTTCACTGCGCCAAACAGATGGAAATCTGAAGGTGACAGATCCTTGCTGTAGAGTGAACAGTACCCCATTTGGCGGAGGAGTGTCTCAGCACGACCAGGAGAGACGTCCAGTCGTGCAGCGAGGTGTTTGGTTGTGATCCGTCGATCACCTCGAATTAGAGCGTCCCTACGTTTGAACATTGCAGGCGTCACAGTTGTGGGCGACCGGCTGGCACGCGTGAGATACGACATGCTTACGCTACCATGTTACCATGACGACAGATACCTCGCTCAACTGCTCACCGTGCTTTTGTTGATTGCCAGGTATCCGTAGACATTTTGCAAGCCTTTAAGAATATCTGCGACGCTCTGAGTTACCGCCAGAAGAAACCCAGTGACAGCCGTTCGCTTGGAACGGACCACCGCTACAGGCGCCGTATTGAAGGTTACGTATAGCGCCGCCATCTGTCGAAGTTTCACGAAACTGTGGTGGCTGAAACAGGTATATTCCACTTTGTCCCACAACAAATTCCGATTTTTTTAACGGAAATTGGTGGAGAAAAAAAAGGGTTTCATTACTTATTGAACGCTCCTCGCACTTGTTAAAGTTCTTACCCTTACATAGAAGAATGAAAAATGTCAATGCATTCAAGAGAGGAAACACTCTGGAAGATGTATACCAGGCTGTACTCCACCTGAAGACCAGCCGTGTTTATCATATGCAAAACAGGGAAACCTGTCAACGAGTTTCCTATTTGTTCCTCAATGGCACAGGGAATTCTACTGTAAGCTTGATAACATGTTATCTCAAGAAGGATTTTATCTCAGAACGGAGAGATTTGTCTTGAATTTGATTCTGTTCTTCTCTTGTAAAAAATTTAAAAGATACGAGAGATGGTTTTTGTTGAGTACAATTCTACTAGTTAATACATTGCCGCTGTATTTGTGTACTTATATTATCTCAAACACGAGTAAAATGTACAACGTTGATGATATTTGAAACAAAAACTTTCTTATAAGCATTTAAGACCAATCAGTTTGTTGGTGTGACGTCTAGAACGTTCTTAATGAATTACTTATGTTATAACTTGTCATATAAATTTTTCGCAGTAATGACGGGAGCAGCATGATTATACGGTAGCGCAATTTTTTGGATACAAATAAGTTATGTACAATAAGAGATACAATCTTTTTTAATTCTCCTGACAAATGTGAGATTTCGCACTTAGTACGTTTGACATTTACGCTCTTCTATTAAAGTTTCCACCAATACCTACGCTTCCGCATACGTGAATTTGGCACTAATCAACTACCACCACGAGTGTGTGTGTGTGTGTGTGTGTGTGTAGATTTCACTGAAATTAACAGACTAAAACGTCAGCCAGGGAAAGTCTACCAACGAGCCTGGATCAATTCCCACGACTGCTAATCTTTTAAAACAGTCTTAATAATAGTTGCCAGCCTTTCATTGATCCGTAAGACAGGATTAAAACTGTCGCTATTCCAACATCAAGTCCTGTAGTTATGCAGTTATTCTCTCAGAGAGTCTGAGACCCGAAAACTGCTACATTTTCAAAAACACTATACCAGTTTATTGGCTTTGTTTAACCATCGCCAAGTTAGTCTCTTCCATCAAACCACTATTATGTAGTTACTAGCTGAGCAATATAATGGGATACTTCTTCCTTCCCGTTTCGTGCACATTAACAAAAAAAAAGAGGCATCAGGAAACAAACTAAAAAAAAAAACCTGTTCGGAATATTACTTCTGCGCACTGAAGAGCAACTGCGAATTCTGATACCTTTCTGTGCTGGACGAATAATTTTATTGCCACTGTAGATCACCAACTCCCTACATGAAATACCAGCAGTTCTCTATCAGAGAGCATCCCTGCCTCATAGGGCCTACGACTCGTCTTTTACACCGAGGAGGGTTACGACCAACTCCTCGATTGCGATAGTTATAGATCACCCGGTGAACTGTTTAGAGGTCAGGCCTGAGGCGCAGAATGATTGCCTTCTGGCGCAAATGTTGAAACTATCATTGCTCGTTCCCTTTTGCCGCTAGTACCATTTCTCCGGAAAGCTCTGCCTCCAGATACTTTTTCCAATGCAAATGGTACTGGAAAAATACCCCATGTTAACAAAATGACTCTAACCCCAGAACAAATGTAGTAGGATCCAACTACCACATGCAGCGTGTACTGCCTATCTTTCCTACGGCATACTTTACGCGGGTCAGAGAAGACCAACCCACCAGCTGGAGGCTGACAAATGGAGCCGAACTACTACACTCCTGGAAATGAAAAAAAGAACACATTGACACCGGTGTGTCAGACCCACCATACTTGCTCCGGACACTGCGAGAGGGCTGTACAAGCAATGATCACACGCACGGCACAGCGGACACACCAGGAACCGCGGTGTTGGCCGTCGAATGGCGCTAGCTGCGCAGCATTTGTGCACCGCCGCCGTCAGTGTCAGCCAGTTTGCCGTGGCGTACGGAGCTCCATCGCAGTCTTTAACACTGGTAGCATGCCGCGACAGCGTGGACGTGAACCGTATGTGCAGTTGACGGACTTTGAGCGAGGGCGTATAGTGGGCATGCGGGAGGCCGGGTGGACGTACCGCCGAATTGCTCAACACGTGGGGCGTGAGGTCTCCACAGTACATCGATGTTGTCGCCAGTGGTCGGCGGAAGGTGCACGTGCCCGTCGACCTGGGACCGGACCGCAGCGACGCACGGATGCACGCCAAGACCGTAGGATCCTACGCAGTGCCGTAGGGGACCGCACCGCCACTTCCCAGCAAATTAGGGACACTGTTGCTCCTGGGGTATCGGCGAGGACCATTCGCAACCGTCTCCATGAAGCTGGGCTACGGTCCCGCACACCGTTAGGCCGTCTTCCGCTCACGCTCCAACATCGTGCAGCCCGCCTCCAGTGGTGTCGCGACAGGCGTGAATGGAGGGACGAATGGAGACGTGTCGTGTTCAGCGATGAGAGTCGCTTCTGCCTTGGTGCCAATGATGGTCGTATGCGTGTTTGGCGCCGTGCAGGCGAGCGCCACAATCAGGACTGCATACGACCGAGGCACACAGGGCCAACACCCGGCATCATGGTGTGGGGGGCGATCTCCTACACTGGCCGTACACCACTGGTGATCGTCGAGGGGACACTGAATAGTGCACGATACATCCAAACCGTCATCGAACCCATCGTTCTACGATCCTAGACCGGCAAGGGAACTTGCTGTTCCAACAGGACAATGCACGTCCGCATGTATCCCGTGCCACCCAACGTGCTCTAGAAGGTGTAAGTCAACTACCCTGGCCAGCAAGATCTCCGGATCTGTCCCCCATTGAGCATGTTTGGGACTGGATGAAGCGTCGTCTCACGCGGTCTGCACGTCCAGCACGAACGCTGGTCCAACTGAGGCGACAGGTGGAAATGGCATGGCAAGCCGTTCCACAGGACTACATCCAGCGTCTCTACGATCGTCTCCATGGGAGAATAGCAGCCTGCATTGCTGCGAAAGGTGGATATACACTGTACTAGTGCCGACATTGTGCATGCTCTGTTGCCTGTGTCTATGTGCCTGTGGTTCTGTCAGTGTGATCATGTGATGTATCTGACCCCAGGAATGTGTCAATAAAGTTTCCCCTTCCTGGGACAATGAATTCACGGTGTTCTTATTTCAATTTTCAGGAGTGTAGTTCCCTGGGCTCGCTCATAGCCAATTCATGCACTGTTACCAGACAAGACCATATACTAACGGCGTAGCTGTCTACCGTATCATATTCAGAAAGATAGAAAATACCTGGCACAATGAAATCTGAATCGGCTAATTGTTACGCCGAACCTCTTCTCAAAAGGCCCGGATGTGAAACGTTAAGCTGTGTTCATTAAGACGGCGAACAGATTCCACATGAACTGAAGCGCCTAAGCAGCAAGCTGGATGTTACGTGCTTGTGCTCCTCTTTTTGAAGGAAGGAAGGAAGGGAGATAATGATGTAAGATTCGGTCGACAACGACTTCTTTCAAGATGAAGCTCAGAATGGACAGCGATGGCGGAAGGCATCAGCACTGTACATTTCGAAGGAACCATCCCAGCAGCTTTTGCTGTAGAGTTTATAGGACACCACGGAAAATATAAATCTGGATCACTGGACTTGGAATTCAGTCCTAATCCTCCGGAATAAAAGTACAGTGTTTTATCACTGTGCCACCTCGCCCTATATTCCTGCATTAGCATTGACATGATGGGTCTACGCATTTTTTCAGTCAAAGCATTGTGATGAGCATTAGAGATAATGCAGAAAAAACTTGATTTACAGAACTGGGAGCTTTCTATGACGGCCTTCGTGATAGTGAGGACAGCTAAGAATGACATCTTCCTAACTGTTGTGACGGAATGGCAGCAGACGATGGATAAAGAAAAGTTCCAAACAGTGTGGAATGTCGTGCTCCAAGTAATATAATGAAAGTGTAACGGACAGCCGTAGAAGGCAAAAGAGAAGTGTTCACACGTTGCTCCTTATCGCTATCGTATTATTTCACTCCCAAGTATTCTACAGTGATGGATTTGGGAACGTTTGAGGCACCTTGCTGTGATTTTGATGGATTAAGTCAGGTCCCATTCAATGCCAATTATGTAACGGAGGATTTTTAGTTCGGTTACGGCCCACGCTGGGAAACATTTATTAAAACGGCGAACAGATTACACATGAACTGAAAGAGAACTGAGACATGTAATATGGTCTCATTGGAATAAATCTCTCATCGGTGCTTGGCAGAACATGATAATATTATTGAAAAGGAAAACACTTCCTAATTACTCGAAAATTTTGTTTATTTGCTTACGAACCGGTTTTCGGCTTCTCAGACCATCTTCAGGTGAGAACTGAATGTCGCAAACACAGATAAACATGAAGTGCGACTTACACAGATATTATTTGTACAAAAGATACAAAAAATGACAGTGTTTACGTGGGAAAACTTTACAATAATTGCATTAACTAAACATTTTAGTTACTGTAATTATTGTTATGTTTTCCTATGTAGGCACTATCATTTTTGTATCTTCTCTACACATAATATCTGTGTAGGTTGCACTTAACGTTTATCCGTGTTTGCGGCATTCAGTCCTCACCTGAAGGTGGCCTAGGAAGCCGAACGCCGGTTCGTAATTAAATAAATATAATTTCGTAGAACGTTCGCACGCTGTGTTTCTTAGAGTTTTCTGTGCTTTGAAGTCGTATAGTAAATTTCGTCATTTAGTTCCCAGCTGATTTTTCTTATTGTTTCTAGTGAAATATTTCAGTAAAACTTTCATTCAGTGTTTCAATTTCGTTGAGTGCTCCAGTGGCCGCTTGAATTTTTGGTTTTCAGCTAATAATTTTGTGAAGTCTTGTTGGTATTGGTATTAGCTGTGGTGTAGTAGTATTAATAGAAGTAGTTACTTACTTAGTAGACAGAGAATTTCGAGACCGCTATTGTTACTTCTATAAATAGTTATACTGGTGTAACTGAACTTACGTAATGGAGACGTATAGTTTTTTTTCAGTAACTGTAAAATTTTACCATGAGTGGGCTCTGTCGAAGGTTTGTGAGTAGTGGGTTACGGTGTGGGATTTGTTCAAAGTATTTTTCACTGAGAGGAATGCAGTGGGGGAAGCCAGTGGGCATTCTAGCGAGGTCCTCTCCTGGGAATGCAGAATCTGTAGCAGAAATACGTTGATAGAGGAGCAGGAGCGTAATATCTGTGCCCTTAAGGTGCAGTTACAACGCGCAAATGAGTTAGGTCGAGGAGGGTGAAGGATGGTGGGGAATGGGGACTGGCAGTTGGCAAGAAGTCAGCTAGGAGGAGGATGTATTCAAACAGTTGCACTTTGCGAATATGCAATAGATTTGACCAACTGCCTAAGCTGAGTAGAGAGGAGCCTCTTGTAGCTGTAGATGAAGGGAACATGCAGCAGTCCTCAGCAGGTAGTAGGCCTAGGTCAGTTACAAAGTCTAACACAAAGAAGAAGGCTCTGCTGCTAGGTAGTTCGCATGGTAGAGTTGTGGGCCAGCATTTGCAAGAAGTGCTGGGGAGTGAGTACCAGGTCACCAGTATTGTGAAGCCTAGTGAAGGTTTGGCTAAGGTGACTGACAGGAATTTTACGAAGGAGGATCAGGTAGTGATAGTAGGTGGAGCAGGGAACAGTCTTGATAGGGATGGGGAATATGATGTAGGTGGTGACCTGGTAAAGATAACTACTCAAACTAGTGGCACTAATGTGCATTTCGTGCAACTGTTTCAGTGTCATGATCGGCCTCGTCTTAAAGCGGCTGTTAAGCGCGTTAACATGTGGCTGGAGAGGGCACTGATGGCAGAGGGCATGGGTCACATTTCGTAGTGACAGTTGGGTCTATCAGTAGATCGGGTTTCACTAGGCATGGCTTGCATGATGTAGGTGGTGACCTGGTAAAGATAACTACTCAAACTAGTGGCACTAATGTGCATTTCGTGCAACTGTTTCAGTGTCATGATCGGCCTCGTCTTAAAGCGGCTGTTAAGCGCGTTAACATGTGGCTGGAGAGGGCACTGATGGCAGAGGGCATGGGTCACATTTCGTAGTGACAGTTGAGTCTATCAGTAGATCGGGTTTCACTAGGCATGGCTTGCATCTCAATAGGTACAGGTGGGGAGGTTGCCAAAGCTTATAAGTGACACTGCAGTGGGTGGTGGTGGTGGTGTCATTCATGGAAAAATTCCTGTAGTAGTGGATGTTAGAGCTGCACCTTTTTTAGATTGAAGTTAGCTGATAGGTATACCTTAAAGGAAGTCCCTCTAACTAAGGGCTCACCTTCAGATGACGTCATGTTTCCAAATAGAGAAGGAATTAACATATTTCATCAAAATATAAGAGGCATTAGAGATAAAGTTAATGAACTGCTTGTAGATGTTGACTCTGAAATTATTGGTATGTCGGAGCACCACTTAAATAATTTGACAATTCAGAGGCTTCCTTTACCAGGAGACAGATTAGCTGACTGTTTTTTTTGCAGGGGCAGTTGAATTTAGTAAAACAAAACTTCTAATTGTTGTTATTTATAGGTCCTCTAACTCTGACTTCAGAGCATTTCTGCTCAGGCTAGAGAGGGTTCTTGATTTAATTTGTAGGAAGCACCAGAAATTAGTTGCATGTGGTGACTTCAATATGATTTTTGTACATGATGGTGCAATACTGTTGGCAAGTCTGGTGCAGACTGTGTAAGGGTGCAGGGGAACAGTAGCACAGTCATAGACAATATTTTTAATCATTCTTCGTTACTAGATGGTCAGTCTGTTAGTAAAACGGTGAATGACCTTTTAGACCATGATGCACAAATTTTAACCCTAAAAGGCTTTTGTACTCCAACAAACGTCACATGTAATTACACACTGTGTAGGAAAGTTAATCCAACAGATACAGAGTTTTTTAAACCTTGTCAAGGAACAAGAGTGGCAGGATGTTTATAGTGCCAGTAACATAGATGATAAATACAATGCTTTCCTTAACACATTTCTCATGCTATTTGAGAGTTGCTTTCCATTAGAACTTTCTAAAATGTGTACTAGCAGTAATAGGCAGCCTGGGTGGCTGACTAGTGGAGTAAGGATATCATGTAGAACAAAGGGGCAATTATATAAAAATGTTAGAAGTAGACACAATCAAACTACAGTAGCTCATTGCAAACAGTATTGTAAGGTGCTTAAAAATATTATTAGGAAGGCAAAGAGTATGTGGTATGCAAATAGAATAGCTAATTCGCAAGATAAAATTAAAACCATATGGTCAGTTGTGAAGGAAGTATCTGGTCAGCAGCACCAGGTTGACGATGTAAAGTCAGTTCGTAGTAAAAATATTTCTGTTACTGATAAATCAGATATATGTACAGTATTTAACTTTGATTTTCTGAGCATTGCTGGTGAATTAAATAAAAATTTAGTTTCTACAGAGAGTCATATAACTCTCTTGGCAAATGCCTTTCCGAAATTGATGTATGAAATACTCCTCTGTGATACAGACAAGGGGGAGATTGAGTCAATAATTAAATCATTGAAGACTAAGGACTCTCGTGGATATGATGGAGTGCCTAGCCGCACACGTTAGCCCTGTATTTAGCCATGTTTGTAATTTTTCCTTTAGGAATTGTCAGTTTCCTGAACAATTAAACTACTCAGTAGTAAAACTGCTTCATAAAAAGGGAGAAAGGGATAATGTAGATAATTTTAGACCTATTTCTATGCCATCAGTGTTTGTTAAAGTTATTGAAAAGGATGTGTATGTAAGGATAATTGATCATTTTATATCACCCGATTTGCTATAAATGTACAGTTCGGCTTTAGAAGTCGTTTAACAACTGAAAATGCTATGTTCTCTTTTTCTCTGTGACATATTTGGTGGGCTAAACAAATCGTATCGAGTGCAAGGCTAATTTTTTTTATTTAACTGAGGCGTTTGATCGTGTTGATCACAAAATATTGCTCCAGAAGCTGCACCATTACGGAATACGGGGAGTAGCTCACAACTGGTTCACCTCTTACTTTAGCAACAGACAGCAAAAGATCATTATTCACAATGTTGAGAATGGCTGTGACGTGGGGTCTGAATGGGGTACAGTCAAGTGGTGGGTGTCCCAGGGATCGGTGTTGGGGCCAGTTCTGTTCCTTATTTTTATAAATGATACGCCCTCTAGTATTACGAGTAACTCTAAACTATTTCTGTTTGCAGATGACACTAGCTTGGTAGTAAAGGATGTTGTGTGAAACATTGGCTCGGTTTCAAATAGTGCAGTTCATGACCTACGTTCATGGCATGTAGGAAATAAACTAATGCTAAATCAAAGTAAGACATAGTTTTTACAGTTTCTAACACGCAGACCTGACGTTTTAAATTCACAGAATGTCCATATGATTAGTAAAACTGAACAGTTCAGATTTTCAAGTGTTCAGATAGATAGTAAACAGTCGTGGAAAGCCCACATTCAGGATCTTGTGCGAAGACTTAATATTGCCATTTTTACTATACTAACGGTATATGAAGTGAGCAACACGACACAAAAATTAGTCTACTTTGGTGATTTTCATTCGCTTATGACGTATGGTATTATATTTTGGGGTAGCTCTTCCCATTCTAGAGGGATATTTTTGGCTCAGAAACGGGGGGTTCGGGCAATAAGTGGTGTAAATTCACGAACCCCTTGTCGACCCCTATTCACGAGTCTGGGTACTTTGACACTGGACTCTCAGTATATGGATATATTCCTGTCACTTTTTGTTACCAGTATTTGCCTATTCCCAAGAATAAGCAGCCTTCACTCAGTTAATACTCGGCGGAAATCAAACCTGCATTTGGATGGGACTTCCTTAATTCTTGTGCAGAAAGGTGTGCAGTATACTGTTGCATCCGTTTTGAACAAGCTACCACTTGAATTCAAAAATCTTAGCAGTAATCCACGCGCTTTGAAATCTAAACTTAAGTGTTTCCTCATGGGTCACTCCTATTCTGTCGGGGAGTTCCTTGAAAAATTAAGCTGATTCTTGTTGTATTGTTGATTGCGTTTACTTAAACTTATGGATTGACTTTTTCCTGGTTCATAAAAAAATTATTTTTATCTGTTATTTCTTTATGCTGTAATTTCATGTACTGACACTTTCCATGACCTTGGAGATTTGCACCTCAGTTTGGTCCTGCGGACTAGACGTGTAAATAAACAAATAAAATAAATTAGGGTGTGTTCGTCTTTTTAAAATTAATATAGCCTTATATTCACTTCGACAAAACTTACAAGAGTAGCAAGCAATTGCCAGGCTCGTGTTTAAAGTCGTCCTCTTTATTAGTGTTAACCTAAATAAAAGAGTGCCAAATCTGAAGCCAAAAGTCAGATTAATGAGTCACACAATTACTTAATAGAAAATTATTCACTTGTAAAATTTTAGTAATATTGTATTACTGGTGTTTTTTGAAAGAGTACGAATTGGATTTAGGTAGTTTTGTTCTAAATTTGTAAGGAACTATGAACAGTTAATAACATTGTTTAAAACGTTTGCTAGGAGATGGATTTTAACAGTTTTAGCTCTCAGCTACGCCATGTTGTAACACGAGATGGTTATGGAACAGTCTCGTTCTTTATCCTACCAGCGTGAAGAGGCAGTTCAAATGTGTGTGAATTCCGAAGAGACGAAACTGCTGAGGTCATCGGTCCCTAGACTTACACACTGGTTTAACTACTTTAACGCTAAGGACAACACACACACACACACACACACACACACACACACATACACCCGTGCCCGAGGGAGGACTCGAGCCTCCAGCGGGAGGGGCCGCACGATTTATGACACGGTGCCTCTAACCGCGCGGCCAGTCCGCGCGGCGAGGAGGCAAGTGTGTGTGTTGTTTCTGTACGTGACTCGTCAAACAGATTTTATGCTGGTACATAACAGGCGTAAGATGATGAAAACTGCAGCATGTATAGAGGGCATAAGTGTAAATAAGACGAAAATTACATACAATTCTTTTTTTTTTTTTTTTTTTTTTTTTCTAGTTAACAATGGAGCATCTAAATTCTTCTGTTTGTACAGAACTTAAAACAGGGAGAAAGTGCATTATTTTCTCTGATTTCTCGGCGTTCTGCGGTCTTGGGAAATACGATCTTCGCGTGCTGCATGGGCTGTTGAAGTTTCCTCAGTTGCAGCGGCAGCTTTTTATCGTCACGGGGAAGAGCTAAGTTTACGTCAGCTGTGGAAAGTGAGAGCAGCGGACGCGCTATTAGATGCCGGTCATGCCGATGAGGCAACCCATCGCTAAAGGTTCTGGCAGTTGGGGAGCGAGCTTTCTTCGCGCCGTACCGAGCCCGGACACGCGTGTCGGCGCGTCGTGTGCTGCTGCGTGGGGAAAGCACCCAGTCCGCGGGCAGAAGCGCCGCACGCAGATGTCATCTCCAGCTGAACTGCGCTTCTGTAACTCGACGTTGTGCACAGCGGCTCACCTTTTAACTTTCGTCAGCGAAACCGAATCAAGCGCTTAAGATCGAGTCGTGACTGGCAGTTCTTCTTCGAATTACAAAACTAATTACCGCCTTCGGTTCCCAGTGGTTGCTTTGCAGCGAATGGCACACAACAGTTTCTCTGTACTATAAAAGGTTCGCAGTGAACTTCTGACGTACACAGAGTGCAGGCTTCATAGATGGTGTTATTCGAGACATTGGTACCTCCCCCTTCCCTCCCACCCCCATCTCTTCACCCTCCCACACGCAAACTACTGATTGTTTATCTGTGATGGATTTAAATACAATTCCAGTACCAAAAATATCAGGGTCGATCCTACAAAGCAATTCCGGTGTTCATCATTTGGATTTGCTGCTCTTGCATTTGCCGTATTTTCAGTCAAAAATTATTGGATATAAGATCTGCCTGCTTTGCAAAACACTTCCTGTTTCATATGACCCAAACATGTTCCAGTACCCCTGTGTCATAACTATCTTGCTTTCTCTATTTAAATCAGTGAAATTTGAACATTTTAGGTGGTAACTAATCTATGAAAATTAGGCTTAAACACAATTTTGTTTGTTTTTGTCATTATCTTAATTTTAGGTTATACAGTTACGCAGGACCACTTGTATATTATCAAGTACTGGTAGCTTGTCATCCGGAACCAAATGAGTCAAAACATCAGTTTTCTGTGTTAACGTAATTCTGTTATGTCGAAATATTTCACGCAGATCCTTTTTCTGTTGCGTTCTCATGGATTATTGATAACCACACACAAATACTACACGTATTTTGGAGAGGTTTATTTGTAACAAACACTTTGAACTTTGCCAAAACACAGTGTAAACAAGTGTGCCACTATAACATCGTTTACACGGTATTTTGACAACGTGAAAAGTGTTTGTTACAAACAAAATTCTGTAAAATATGTGTAGTATTTGTGTGTGGTTCTCAACAACTCATGAGAACGCAACAGTAAAAGGATCTGCCAAAGCTATGCGTAAGTAATAGAAAATAAATGCGCGAAATATCTTGACACAACAGAATTACGTTTAACCATAAAACTGATGTTTTGACTCGCCAACCAAATTGACATTAACGTCATTTGGATGCGGAACGAAACTGTCTTTAGGCCTAATTTTCGTAGATTAGTTACCACTTAAAATATGTTCACGTCTCACGGATTTGAATATAGAAAATCCACAGGTAGTAGCACTTGGGTGATGAAATATGTTTGGGTCATATGAAAAAAAAAAAAACAGTGTTTCGCAAAACAGTCCAATGATTGTGAGTGTGAACAGTAAGGCATTTGATTGCTGGAGCCGATAGCGCATATAAGAAGTTTTAAGCATGGATAAAAGATAATAATTATACTGTTTAGGTAAATTTCGCAAAAGAAAACGCACACTTCAATGATTGAAATCTGTGAAATACGTCATTACACAGTGTCATATTTGTTGTCGTGCCAGTTTATGTCTATAACTAGCCTCTTTGATATAATTTAAATATGAGCCGTTAGAAACTGAATTTGGTTCGTAGAAAAGTATACGTAAAGTAAAATTTTCTGCCTTTTATGTAAGTAGTTTTTGTTTAAAACTTTTGCTGAGTAACCTAACTATCTTGTCATTATTCCTGACGCAACGGTTCTTCGGGCATCTCTTTACAGTGTCAACTATGACGAACACTCGCCAAAGCTCCGTTTTCACTACTTCATTGATACTGACCGGCCCAGTTTGTATAAGCAGCTCACCGATCTCTCTGTGGCGGTACTCTGTATTCAGCTCTCACTACCTGCAAATGAAGTTCGTGAACAACGCGGGAGCCAAGAAATGATCGACATACAGTGGCAGTTACGTGCTGCATACACACCAGTATACGGAGTTAGGGAAAATATATTTGGAATCTTGAGAGGTAATAGTGCGCACATTATTGAAGATGTAGCCGACATTTTAACGAAATAAAGAAGAAAATGAAATGCACAGTTCTGAACAGCAAGAGAATGTGCGAAAAGTATGCGGAGAACTCGAGGAAATCGGGATCCGGCAGTTACGTCCAGTATTCAGAGTGCTGCTTCGTATTGTAAGTAGGCTGTTTATGTTTTCTTTATGTAAGTAGGCTGTTTATGTTTTCTTATTGGCAACGTTACGTAGCGCTCTGTATGAAAATCACTGGCTGTGCTGTGTGCAGTCTGTGGCTAGTTTGCATTGTTGTCTGCCATTGTAGTGTTGGGCAGCGGCAGCTGGATGTGAACAGCACGTAGCGTTGCGCAGTTGGAGGTGAGCCGCCAGCAGTGGTGGATGTGGGATGAGAGATGGCGGAGTTTTGTAATTTGTCATGAACTGCTATATATATTATGACTATTAAGGTAAATACATTGTTTGTTCTCTATTAATATCTTTCATTTGCTAACTATCCCTATCAGTAGTTAGTGCCTTCCGTAGTTTGAACCTTTTATTTAGCTGGCAGTAGTGGCGCTCGCTGTATTGCAGTAGTTCGAGTAACGGAGATTTTGTGTGAGGTAAGTGATTTGTGAAAGGTACAGGTTAATGTTAGTCAGGGCCATTCTTTAGTAGAGATTTTTGAAAGTCAGATTGCGTTGCGCTAGAAATATTGTGTGTCAGTTTAAGCACAGTCATGTATAATTGTTCAAAGCGGACGTTTCAGTATCTCTGAAAATCCCAGCGCCTCTCTTAAACGTGACTATTTCTTTCCGTCTTACAACACACAACATAAGTGCTCGGTGACTTTTTTATTTTATATCTAAATTCACATAACGGTTTCTCAAATACAGAATCTGTAAATAGCCGTACGAACTACATAGTTCTAAATCCTATTTATTCTAAATTGTAGCATTGTTACATATTTAGATACATACTACTTATTATTAGTATAAATGTAGAAGGTTCTCGGCGGTCCTGCTACGAGTTGGCGTGCGGGGCACTACGCAGGAGAACACTGCAGAAAATAATTCTACCTCTGCTGGTAGTGTTCATCACTAATACCAGCCTATTGTATCAGTAAGAACAAAATAGAGCTGCTTCCCAATAATTATTACGCTCCCCTAAATCTCGACACAGTTAAAGATGTTAGTATTGTGTCAGAGAGATTAGCGGAAGACGCTCCATTCTGCAAAGCCAGAAGCCCCTCTCGCATGCCTGTTCCACATCACACACTGCCTTTCACACTCCGACTGTGTGTCACGCGTCCGCTTTCCACCTCGAGGCTGTCTGCTTGTTTACCCGCTCGGTCGACTTAACCGTAACTTCCTAGAGTCTCCCGCAAGTATTGCAGCTTTCGTCACGAAGAAAAGTCAGCAACGCGAAGGGAAACTGACCGTGTCTACTTCTGCTGCTGGTTGCACTTCAGGAGCGGGAGAGGGGTCGCTGAGTGGGTGTGACGTAACGGCCGGCGTCCCGCTTCTCGCAGTGTTACGCCGAACACTGGAAGAGCTCCCGCCGACGTTTGCATAGGAGTACTGGACACGGCACAGAAATGCAACGTGAAACTCGTCTTCCATATTTGTGTTTTCGGACAGTTCGTTTTATTTTTAACTGATATCAGTCCTGTGGCTGGTTTGATGCGACCCTCGACGAATTCCTGTCCTGTGCCAAATTCATCATCTGAGAGGATTCCTTGCACTCACTTACTTATTGTGTATTTGTCTCTGTCTTCTTCTTTTCTTCTTCTTCTTCTTCTTCTTCTTCTTCTTCTTCTACGGCTCCCTCTCATATTATGGAAGTTATTGCACGAATACATGTCCTATCGATTCTCTTCTTTCCGGGTTTTTCCACAGTTAGAGATGGTTCAAAGGGCTCTGAGCACTATGGGACTTAACATCTATGGTCATGAGTCCCCTAGAACTTAGAACTACTTAAACCTAACTAACCTAAGGACAGCACACAACACCCTGCCATCACGAGGCAGAGAAAATCCCTGACCCCGCCGGGAATCGAACGCGGGAACCCGGGCGTGGAAAGCGAGAACGCTACCGCACGACCACGACATGCGGGCAGTTAGAGATTCAGTTCCATAAAATACTATATTTCCACAAGCACATTGTCGGAAATTTCTTCCTCAGATTAAGACCAATGTTTGATACTAGTGAACGTTTTTTAGCCTGTATTAGTGTGCTTATTTTATGCTCCCTGTTTCGTCCGACACGTGGTAATTTGTTTCGAAGGTAGCAGAATTCATTCACTTCGTCAATTTCTTTGTCCCCAGGGTTCTATGGCAACTTCTTCAGATGTAGATGTACACTTTGTACGCGCACAATTGTGATGAAATCTTCTCGGTCTTCCACACGGGTCACTGCGCTGAAAACACTCTACGTTTCGATGAGTGACACTCTTCTGGCGAAGTCTGATGATGGAATGATAATCATCGAAACGTCGTAGTACAATCTAAGAAAGGAAAAAAGGGAAAAAGAAGAAAAAACGTTCCATCCCACAGAAGTTTTGCAGATTGGTTACCAACTGATATTCGTATAGGTATCGGCGGAAAACGGAAAAATTGTAAATTTTGGCGGCCGGTGGATGAATGAGTGACTCTGCAGCGCAATTTCACCCCGCAGCTGGCAAGGATAGTAAACAGGGGACATGTCGGCAGCAGGCCATAAAGTCTTCGCGGATTCCATTCCGTGTACTCAGCTGGAGAGTAAGTACGCCTCGCAGACAGATGCGTGAACAATATACGCAGATGAGAGAGAGGGCGTGTAGGTGGACTCGAGGGAGTCTGTCGGAATATTCGTCGAATCGCTCAATATTTGCACAGGGGCGATGGCACTACTCGACGATGTCGGCAGGAATGTGTGAACCGTGGCCAAACACGGCGGCAGTGAGGGAGCAGCGGCAGACGACGGATCGTGAGGACCGAGCAGTCGTGAGGGAGGCGCGCTCACAGCCCCGGGTAAGTCGGGGTCGTTGGTCGATCGTGCAGCTGGCGCCTCGGTGATGCACGCCCGTTTACTGTGGCATCCGGCGCATTCGGTCTCGAATCTCATTTGGTGGAGTAGAACTGTCTTCAGCGATGAGTCCCGCTTCGAAACGAGCCCTGATGACCAGCGGAAACATATCCGCAGACGCTCCAGACAGCGGTGCGATACCGACCCGATTGTCGCACGCCACACGGCCTGACAGGCAGAAGTTACGGTCTACAGGGACGTACGAGCACTCGACCCAGTTGTACAGCCGACGTTGCTAGCCACGGTTCACTGAGAATTACGCTCTCACTTGCCGAGACGATAGTTAACATAGCCTTCAGCTACATTTTGCTACGACCTAGCAAGGCGCCGTATTCAATTGCTATAATACTTCTGTATCGTCAAGAGCAATGTTCTACAAATGTGGATTAAAGTTAAGTATTACAGCAGCTACGTACTTTTCTTTATAGCATTCATTACGTATCCTGTTTCAGACCTCACGCCCGCCTGCTTGAGTTTAACGCGTGCATTTCGGCCTTCTCTAGCTATACAACATTTCCATTGTGAATGATATATTACACTACAAAAACTTGGGGTGTGGAATGTCAGCTATAATTCAGTGATGAGCAGGGTGAACGCTTTCACCAACAAATCTGTACGTTGGAAAAACTTCATCAAGGTCACTGGAACCTTTTGACAATGGAAAGCTATTTCTGGGGTCTTTTTAGGGATGGTGATGAAACGGCAAACAGAAGGATAGCGCCATTGTCACATTTTTCGACTATCAGAGACGATTAAAGTTGAAAATACGTTGTGAAATAATTTAGACCTTCTGTTGGCATCACGTTCATGAGTACATTATAAATAATATTGAGTTCTTAAGTTCTGAATGTGTATTTCTTGTTTCTTTTAATTCTGTCAGTGTTCGCCAGTACTGTTTTTGATTCCACTGTGACATGATAAAGAAAAACTGATTTTTACCAGTGTTTTCAGCAATCCAAAATTTGATAAAATCATCGCTTTACAAACAAGATGCAGAAAAAGTGTAAATTTGTTAACTAGCGTAATTTTGGACACCAATTTAGTCAGATCTACCAAAGAAAACAAATGTTACTGCTCAGTTTTGAACTTCAAAACACTCGTGTGTAAATTAGAATTATATATATTAATGTGCGTTTACTGTTTGCAAGACGGTATTACACATCAAGAGACACTGCGCCTTAAGAGGAAGAACGTATAAAAATATGAAAAGAATGAAGAAGATCCATATCTGATCTTTAACAAAGGAAGCAAATGAGCTAGCTATGCAGACGTAACTGTGGAAGTCGGCAGGTCCATTCGGACCGCCTTCCTTCTGCTTTATTTATTTAGTGAAACAGACAATTACAGGATCTGTGGTCAAGGGATTGTCA
Source organism: Schistocerca cancellata (assembly GCF_023864275.1). Classification (NCBI taxonomy): domain Eukaryota; kingdom Metazoa; phylum Arthropoda; class Insecta; order Orthoptera; family Acrididae; genus Schistocerca; species Schistocerca cancellata. The sequence continues at coordinate 15,841,603 of NC_064634.1, forward strand.
GAGATGGTTCACAGTGCTTGTCTTGCTGAATTTAATGGAGACGCATGAAATCTTTAGAGGTGGAGGAGCTGGGAGCTGGTTTGTCAGATGGCCACGGCAGTGGCAGGTGGAGCCGAATGCTGCTGGTTCTGAGGTTGCAGGTACGAGAGAACCGAACAGCGGCCTCTGCAAAGCAGAGGGCGCAGCCTCGGCCTCAGGGAGCGGAGAGCCCGGAGCAGGGCCGCGGCTGCAGCTTCCTGTCCCTGAGGCAAAAAGGTTTCACGACTACTTCTGCCGAACTACTACGGACTGCGGGCCTGGTAATTGTTCCCCGCCGAGGCGAATTGCATTCTGCCGTTTTAGCAGGGCTTCTCACGTTGTTCTCCGCGAAGCCTCCTGTAAGATAGGTAAGAGCTAGTCTGGCGAAAACATTTCACCGGAAAGGGAGAAACTGAGTGACACTGCAGGAGCCCGGGGATGGCTGGCTGAGAGAGCTGTGGCGGTTTTGGACTTCACATAGGCATATTTGCCGCGTTGTTTTCTGTACGTGGAACATAATAGTGTGTTGATTGGAGTGAACCGTGGAGTCAGAAAACGTAACAGCGGACACCTGTTCGATGACTCGAGATGTGTTAGAATAGGAGAAACATCTTTCTCCCGGCTTGTGGACGGAGGCTGTGCGGTACAAAAAGTAATACGCGTTTGGCGCAGGAGTGCTTCACCAGCTTTCAGTTAGCGGTTTTAGCTTTTTGGCGGAAACTCCACGTGGAGGGTTTCGCAGACTTGGATGTAATGAGGGGAAACCTCGGGATTCGTTCGCGAATCGCGGAGGAAAGTAGTCGATTCGGTTTCGGAGTCGGCAGCCTGGGCACGAAGGTGGATCAAGAATGAGAGGATGAAATGGAGAGGTACACTGGGCGCCGCATACCGATATTTCTACATGCACACGGTGAGCGTTTCGCAGCACCGGCACTAGGAATTATAGCGAATTTCTCTAACTTCATCGCACAGCAGCAGCAATCGCTGTCTGATTTAATGTATTCTAGTAGCTTGTTTCAGGATGCCGGTCATAATCACTGTTATTCGCATTAATCACCGTCAGGTTGCGTTATCCATTTTTAAACTCAGATTTAGAGTGAAGACATCACCCGCTGTTCTACATTGTCGACTGTCTATAAGAACTCTTCTTCGCTTTATCAACATGGGGAAGAATATAATTGATGTGTTACGTTGACCAATGTTCCGTTTAATTTATGTCTTTGAGAAATAAATCTGTCATATTATTGAATGATATCTATTATTCAGATGATAAGGTCCCTTGATCACCTTTATTGATTTTAGTTATCTATGTGGGAAATGCCTGCAGTTCGTGGTCTCGCGGGTTCGATTCCCGGCGGGGTCAGGGATTTTCAGCTGCCCCGAGGTGACTGCGTGTTGCTGTGTCGTCCTCACCACCATAATTCATCCCCATTACGGTCGGAGGAAGGCACCTCCATTAGGACCTTGCCTAGTATGGACGTCCAGGTCTCCCGCAATGTTCCCCTACGCTCTGTCAAGAAGCGTGGGACTTATTTTCATTCGTGTGGGAAATAATAGCAATAGTCTTGGAATAAAGTTCAATTTGCAATTTTCACTTTCGCTACACAGGACCACATTTCTCATTTGCGTGTAAAATCTGTTGCATATGATTTCCGCCATAGCGTCACTGAACGGATGGTTCTGTACCTTTGACATGTTGAGAGGCAGAAGTTCATTAAAGGTACTTTCAATTCAATTTATTGCTATGCATTTGAGACCTGTTATCTGGAAACTCTAATCAGGTCATACTTATTCTTTAATCATGGTGACATACAATTTTTATATTATGTATGCAGTAGTAAATTATGTTAACAGTAACCATTTAATATCAGCGTAGAAATAAAACAAAACATATGAAAAACAAGAATCAATTTAAAAAATATCATAAAATAAAGGAAATTAACTTAAGTTCTAAGTGAATAACTTCCATCTTACATTACTAGATATGTTACTGGTGGCCTCGGAAGAGCTCAAGGCTTGCCAACTAACTAAAACTATGCCTGCTTCGAGGTACCTACGTACCTGCCTACCAGAGAGACAGTTTGTAAGTGTCTAGTAAACGGATTGCAATAAAAGTTCTGAAATGTTTGTAAGTGCTAGCTGATATTGAAAAGATGTCGTTTCGAAGTTGAGAATATTTCAGCTCACCTTCATGCCTCCATCATATGTCACCCCCCCCTCCCCCTCACCCAACGTTTCGCTCAACGAGAGAAAAAAAAAAAACACAGAATATTTTCATACCATGTTCGTTAGCTCAGTACATAATTATTATAAGTTTAGCGTACTGGGCTCTATTAGTTACAACTTCACAACTTCATGGAGCCAGTCAAGTATATGTGAAACTCCTCCGTATGATGGTGCCTTGGTTGTTAGTCGACGATGTGGTGCAGTGTGTAACTCCTTTTGGAACTCCAGGACCACGGAATGTTACTGTTCACCTACGTGTACTGTTTGCAGTGCGTTGAGCATGAATAGCGCAAGCACTATTTCAGATCAGTGGCTTTTCTTAGATCCCTGTTGATAATTTGAGGCGATCATTGTTTACCTCTAGGGACGTCATAGTATTTGAGCTTAGAATACTCTGTAGAATCTTAAAATAACGTACGTTAGTGATATTGGTCTGTAATTGAATAATTTACTGTATAAACTGTGACAGTTGCGTAATGTAAGTTTGTCGTTTCATCGTAGCAGTAGCCGCGCATTAATACACTGGCTATGGACAAAATTCACGGTGAACGCAAATTCCGGCGACGAAATTTCTAGTTTCTTCAGTGATATCTTGAGAGAATTTTGGTATAAGCCATCTCGGTCTCCTGTGGCCCGTTACAGAGTCAAATTTCGTGTGATTTCTTTCGACAATTTGCGACTGTACTCGTCTTGTGCTGACACTGTCCGCACAACAGTGCAAATGCCAACGGTATGCGCTGTGTGTCTCGTTTGGAAACTTGTTGTTGACTACAGTAATGCCCACTTTACTCCTCCCCCTCAATACTGCGGGTTTACTTTACCGGCAATATTAGTTGTACGTTCACGGTGATCTACAGTAGTCCATCAATAATTTTACTCATGATAAATTGGCCAGTGTGCACCGCGAGTACGGCGTCAGTGAATGCAGTGGAATACCGGCGCGATGGCGCTGTGCTCATCTTTTCTTCCAGCGACGTCAGCCACACTTGACTAATTTCCGGATCTGTACGAGGGCGTGCTGAATACTAATGCCTCCGAATTTTTTATGTGAAAACTCTTAAAGCTTTTTAAATAATACAAAACTTATTAACATTATGCATCTACAGGGTGTTTCAAAAATGACCGGTATATTTGAAACGGCAATAAAAACTAAACGAGCAGCGATAGAAATACACCATTTGTTGCAATATGCTTGGGACAACAGTACATTTTCAGGCGGACAAACTTTCGAAATTACAGTAGTTACAATTTTCAACAACAGATGGCGCTGCAAGTGATGTGAAAGATATAGAAGACAACGCAGTCTGTGGGTGCGGCATTCTGTACGTCGTCTTTCTGCTGTAAGCGTGTGCTGTTCACAACGTGCAAGTGTGCTGTAGACAACATGGTTTATTCCTTAGAACAGAGGATTTTTCTGGTGTTGGAATTCCACCGCCTAGAACACAGTGTTGTTGCAACAAGACGAAGTTTTCAACGGAGGTTTAATGTAACCAAAGGACCGAAAAGCGATACAATAAAGGATCTGTTTGAAAAATTTCAACGGACTGGGAACGTGACGGATGAACGTGCTGGAAAGATAGGGCGACCGCGTACGGCAACCACGGAGGGCAACGTGCAGCTAGTGCAGCAGGTGATCCGACAGCGGCCTCGGGTTTCCGTTCGCCGTGTTGCAGCTGCGGTCCAAATGACGCCAACGTCCACGTATCGTCTCGTGCGCCAGAGTTTACACCTCTATCCATACAAAATTCAAACGCGGCAACCCCTCAGCGCCACTACCATTGCTGCACGAGAGACATTCGCTAACGATATAGTGCACAGGATTGATGACGGCGATATGCATGTGGGCAGCATTTGGTTTACTGACGAAGCTGATTTTTACCTGGACGGCTTCGTCAATAAACAGAACTGGCGCATATGGGGAACCGAAAAGCCCCATGTTGCAGTCCCATCGTCCCTGCATCCTCAAAAAGTACTGGTCTGGGCCGCCATTTCTTCCAAAGGAATCATTGGCCCATTTTTCAGATCCGAAACGATTACTGCATCACGCTATCTGGACATTCTTCGTGAATTTGTGGCGGTACAAACTGCCTTAGACGACACTGCGAACACCTCGTGCAAGATGGTGCCCGGCCACATCGCACGGCCGACGTCTTTAATTTCCTGAATGAATATTTCGATGATCGTGTGATTGCTTTGGGCTATCCGAAACATACAGGAGGCGGCGTGGATTGGCCTCCCTATTCGCCAGACACGAACCCCTGTGACTTCTTTCTGTGGGGACACTTGAAAGACCAGGTGTACCGCCAGAATCCAGAAACAATTGAACAGCTGAAGCAGTACATCTCATCTGCATGTGAAGCCATTCCGCCAGACACGTTGTCAAAGGTTTCGGGTAATTTCATTCAGAGACTACGCCATATTATTGCTACGCATGGTGGATATGTGGAAAATATCGTAGTATAGAGTTTCCCAGACCGCAGCGCCATCTGTTGTTGAAAATTGTAACTACTGTAATTTCGAAAGTTTGTCTGCCTGAAAATGTACTGTTGTCCCAAGCATATTGCAACAAACGGTGTATTTCTATCGCTGCTCGTTTAGTTTTTATTGCCGTTTCAAATATACCGGTCATTTTTGAAACACCCTGTATATTCTTCACGTCTACATATTTATTTTTCAACATAGTCACCCTGGTGACGAACGCATTTCTCCCAACGAGACACCAGTTTGTTGATACCGTCACTGTACAATGTTTGGCTTTGTTGGCGAAGCCACAACCTCACCCCTGCTTGTACCGCTTCACCACTATCAAAGTGAAGTCTTCGAAAGCGTTCTTTAAGTCTTGGAAACAGATGAAACTCGGACGGGATCAAGTCGGGACTGTACGGAGGACGATGGGTGACAGGAGGGAACCCAAGGCGTCGGACTGCTGCAGATGTCGCAGCTCTCGCGTGTGGTCTGGCGTTGTCGTGCTGAAGGACAGGCCGATCCACGTTTGGACGAACTCTTTCGAATTGGAAACTCGATTACAATACGCTGTTTCTCACGAACCACCATAGTTACGTTACACACCGCCATGTTACACGCTACATTTCGGAGCCCTCTGGCGGTAGAGATCTGCAAATATGTAGACATGCAGAATAAAGGTGGACAATGTTAATAAGGTCTGTTTCATTTAAAAAGGCTTGAGTGTTTTCACTTAACAAAATCGGAGGCATTACTTTTCGACACGTTCTCGTACTCTGCTCTGTGTTGAGTGTTAAACCTTATCGTGATTGCGTTTGAAAAGCTTTTTCACTGTTTTGAAGGTATTTTCACCTAAGCAAAGACAATTGGCATAATAAACAAGAGTAAGTCATAATTACGTCATTACTCTGCAGCAAGCCACTCGAGTCAGGTCAACACGAATCTCATTTATGTCTTGTATGCTGCCTTCCGATGAGGTGAAATCTGTACACTTTTCCGTCGTAAATATACCACGCCACCTCCATTACTATGTTCAGTGTTTCTTCTAATCCATCTTTGCCTGTGATTATTCCTATCCAACAATGTCTGGGTTCCCTAGCAGTTGTCAAGCAGTGTCCAACAGAACAATGGGTGAAGCATGCAAAATTTAAACGAACGCAAAATCCTCAATATTGACGATCGCTTACAGAAGCTGGAAATTTAGCGCGGACTTTGAGTGCGAGATGCTCATAAGAGTTTCCACAACGAAACGTTGTGTCGAAGCCTGGCAGAAAATCCAAAGAGATTCTGGTAGTGTGTAAAATATGCTAACTGTAGGAAACAACGCCTTCTCTGCGAGACAGTAATGGAAATACTGTCGATTATAGTGCTGCTGAAGCAGGATTACTAAACACAGCCTTTCGAAATTTCTTCAGCAGAGAAGACGCAGTGTATCCCAGGATTCGAATCATGAACAGCTGCCAACTTAGAAGTAGATATCCTCGGTGAAGTGAAGCAACTTAAATCGCTTAATAGAAGCACGTCTTCCTGTCCAGACTGCATACCAATTAGGTTCCTGTCAGAGTATGCTGATGCAATAGCTCCGTACGTAACAATCATATACAACCGCTCGCTCGATGGAATTTCCGTACACAAAGACTGGAAAGTTGGACAGATGCGACCAGTATTCAACAAAGGCAGTAGGAGTAATTATAGGCCCATATCGTTAACATCGATATGCAGCAGAATTTTCGAACATACATTGTGTTCGAACATTATGAATTACCTAGAAGAGAACGGTCTATTGACACATAGTCCACAAGGATTTAGAAAACATCGTTCTTGTGAAACACAACTAGCTCTTTACTCACACAAAAGATTGACTGCTGTCGACAAAGGATTTCAAATTTATTCCGTATTTCTAGATTTCCAGAAGGCATTTGGCACTGTACCACAGAAGCGGCTTGAAACTAAATTGCGGCCTTATGGAATGTCTCGGTAGATTAATCCCTAGATTAGGGGTTTCCTGTCTGAGATGTCACAGCTCGTAATAATTTATGGAAAGTCATCGAGTAAAACCGAAGCGATATCTGGCGTTCACCAAGGTTGTCTTATAGGCCCTCTGCTGTCCCTTATCTTTACAAGCGACTTGGGAGACAATCTGAGAAGCCGTCTTAGGTTTTTTGCAGATGATGCTGTCGTTTATCGTCTAGGTAAATCATCAGAAAGTCAAAACCAATTGCAAAACGATTTAGATAAGACACTGTATGGTGGAAAATTGGCAGTTGACCCTAAATAACGAAACGTGTGAGGTCATCCACCTGTGTGCTAAAATGAATCCGTTAAACTTTGGTTACACAATAAATCAGTCAAATCTCAAGACCATAAATTCAACTAAATACCTAGGAATTACGAGAAATTTAAATTTGAAAGACCACATGGAAAATGTTGTGTGTAACGACGGACCAAAGACTGCGTTTTATTGGCAGAACTCTTAGAAGATGCAACACATCTACTAAAGAGACTGCCTACACTACGCTTGTCCGTCTTCTGGGACTACTGCTGTGCGATGTGGGATTCTTACCAGATAGGATGAAAGGAGTATATCGAGGAAGTTCAGAGAAGAGCCGCACGTTTTGTACTACCGAGAAATAGGAGAGAGAATGTCAGGGATACGATACAGGGTTTGCGGTGAGAATCATCAAGACCAGGGGTCTCCAAACTTTTTAGTCCGCTGGCCACATTGACTCCTCCACGAAGTCGTAAGGGCCAAGATCTACCTAGTGGGATTAAAGCACACCTAGCACTCCATGATCACCGTAATGTAAGGCTAAAGGGAAGATGAAACCGCAAAACTATGGTTGTGGGAATAACTAGCAGTAAAACGAACTGCGATTTTTATTTAATTACATAATTTTGATTGGTGGACGTACCTGACCGAAATTCTGGCGTATTTCACCGATAAAAAAGTATGTCACTGCACATTCTTCGCGAAAGCGTCCTGCAAAGTTAACAAAATCTCAAAATCATTGTTAACAACACTGTTACTGCAAGACGTAACAGAGGTAGTGCGTGTCAACCCATTGTTACTTCAAGCGGCGCAACAATAAGTTTAGTTATGTAGTCTCGTAGCGAGTAGCAGAGCCAGAGCATATATTTGATAGTTCTGTTGCGTGATTGTGTCTATGTTGCGAGTGTCTCACGAGTTTTTTTTAGTGTTTTATGCGCTGTACTAGTAGGTGAGACGACGAAGTGTGGGACAATTCAAAGTTTGAATTCGAAGAGACAAGGAAAATCTGAAAATCGAAATACGTATAGCATAACTTGAGTATTTTTTCACTGTATTTTTTAGTGGAACTACAGTGTAATTGTGAGTATTTAATTTAGTAATTAAAGTACCTTAAAAATAAATTCATTGCAGTTTGGTTCAAATGGTTCAAATGGCTCTGAGCACTATGGGATTTTACATCTTAGGTCATCAGTCCCCTAGAACTTAGAACTACTTAAACCTAACTAACCTAAGGACATCACACACATCCATGCCCGAGGCAGGATTCGAACCTGCGACCGTAGCAGCGGCGCGGTTCCGGACTGAAGCGCCTAGAACCGCACGGCCACCACGGCCGGCCATTGCAGTTTGTTTAGGCAGACTACACCCTAGTTTTATTAGTATTAAATAGCACAATTTTATTTTCAGGTTACAATCTTTTGTGAAGTTCTGTGCAAATATGGAAAATATTTCAATATGTCAATATTTCGTGGTGGAGTCAAGCAACAAACAAATGTGTATTATTTGGTTAGCCACAAGTTTAACCATGACCTTCCGCTTTGTAAGGATAGAGCTCCGACAATGTCGCGGTGCGTTGGTCGCGATAGGCCTCGAAACTCAACTGTTGGCAGTGTAGGCACCACCTCAAATATTTGGCGGGCCGGATGCCGGGGAGACCCCTGACCAAGACAAAGGCGTTTTTCGTTGCGACGGAATCTTCTCACGAAATTTCAATCACCAGCTATCTCCTCCGAATGCGGAAATATTTTGACGTCGACGTACATAGGGAGAAATGGTCATCATAATAAAATAAGGGAAATAAAAGCTCGCAAGGGAAAGATACAGGTGATCGTCTTTTCTGCGCGCTGTTTGAGAGTTTAATAATAGAGAATTAGTGTGAAAGTGGTCCGATGAACCCTCTATCGGGCATTTAGTGTGATTTGGAGAGTAGCCGTGTAGATGCAGATGTAGATGAGTGGACATGGACAGAAAAATGATTCCCTGATTAGCTCTTGTGTGGAAGTGAAGATTTCAGCAGTGGGAAGAAATGTTAATTTTGCAAGGAACGAAATGGAAGGCTAATTCGTGGGTCCCGCGGGACGCTGGGTGCTCATTAGGCAGCGCTCGTTAGTGGAGTGCGCGCCTCATTAGAGCCGGCCGGGCGTGCTTACGCCACTCGCCGTAATCTGCTCCCCTGTAGGGGCCGCAGGAGACGCGGCCGGGGGCCCTACCCGACAGCTCTCTCGCATTTTGTAAATGCCCCAGCGTGGCTCTACAACCGGTCCTTCGTTATACGCGGTGTGTATGCCTCACAGTATACCAGGTGCTAGGGGTATAAGTGCAGATACTGTGATCAGTGGTACCTTAATATATAATCCCTTCAGTGTGTAATTTGTTTTTTACTCTGCGTCTATCAGTCTTCCCGCAAACACCTCACATAATTTACTGCCTGATATTTCACCTTCGCGACACTTCGTCGGTGGATCAGCGACCAATGCAATACCGGAAAGGTGTACATTTTAGTCTTTAGTAGCAGTTTATTTATTTTGCCGGCTGGCTACTGGTTTCGGTAAAGAGTACGACGTTCAGGCCAACCTGTGATCAAAAATTCGATTCCATATATATATGCGGTGAAAGAAACTGACGGTTGCAAAGTAAGACATAACCACAGTATGTCACTACTCCCTCTGCAAGTTTGATTCAGTAAAAATAATTTTATATAATGTTTGACAATGTGTTAACTGCTGAGGGCGATCTGAATTGTTATATTGCTCTGAAATATCAGGTATGTCGCTTGTAGGTATTTTTGTCGATTACCAGTTGCGACAGATCTTTGCCGTCATCATGTGACTTGTAAATATGTGAAGACCGTGAACTTCTGTTACTGTGTTATAAAATCCGATGGTAACAGCTCAGATCTGTCGAAACTGGTAATCAATAAAAAGATTTAAATCTATCTTGGCGTACCAGACATTTCATAATAATACAAAAATAGTTTTGCATCCCTGATATGTAATGCTGTTATTCTGACGACACATGCTTAATTGAAAGATTCATGGTGACACCTATGTTGTATAGGGATATAAACTGTATATAACGATAAATTGTAAACTTCGCTAAAACCCGTTTATACTTTTTTTTAATGTTTTATCACTGTGGGGACAATTCTGTAACTTAATATCGTAATTTCAAGTGTTGTACTATTTTTACTCATCAAACATCACCTCAATCTCCTCCTCGTCTGCGGAGATTGTTGGCGTGTAAACTTGTACTTCTGTGTCGGTGTGGGCTTCGTGTCTGTCTTGGCTACAATAATGCGTTCCCTATGCTGTACTTATTAGCTCATCCGCGTTAGAATTTTTTTAACTCATTATTAAACCTACTACATGATTACCCCTATTTGATTTTGTATTTATAACCCTGTATTCACCTGACCAGAAATCCTGTTCCTCGTCCCAATGGACTTCACTAATTCCCACTGTATCTAACTTCAACCTATCCGTTTCCCATTACATATTTTCCAACCTACCTGCCCGATTAAGAGATCTGACATGTCAGTTTTGTTTCCCCTGATAACGACGTCCTCCTGAGTATCCCCGCCTGGGGATCCGAGTGGGGGACTGTTTTACGTCCGGAATATTTTACCCAAGAGGATGCCACCATCATTTAACCATACAGTACAGCTGCATACTCTCGGGAAAAATTACAGCTGTAGTTTCCCCTTGCTTTCAGCTGTTCGCAGTACCATCACAGCAAGGTCTTTTTGGTTAATGTTACAACGCCAGATCAGTCAATTATACAGACCGTTGCCCCTGCTACCACTGAAAAGGCTGCTGCCCCTCTTCAGGAACCACACGTTTGTCTAGCCTCTCAGAAAATCCCCCCCCCCCCCCTCGTTGTGGTTGCACCAACGACATAGCTATCTGTATCGCTGGGGCACGCGAGCCTCCCCACCAACGCAAGGTTTGTGGTTCATGGGGGTAGCACGGGGGGTCACCGACTAATAGCTTACAAAAATCTAAAGAAGTGCAGCGTATCGTACCCGTCTGTAGAGATGTAATTATTCGAGTCTGGTTTGAATTTGAGGCCCCGTGGTGATAGCGCAGTAAGAGCATGCAGCCGTGTGCGAACAAACATTGTATCGTTGTTCTTTACAACAGAGGCAATGCAACGTGGTATTTTTCCTCCGCACCAGGGAGAGGCCGTCAAATAAAAAGTCCTTCCCTGTGCGCGTGTTGCACTATGTGTCTACGGGTACAGCTTGTGACGCAGGAACGATGACATATGGGAAGTTTGGGTGTGGCTGTGATTCGTGGACGGTAGCCGAGGCGAATGAGGCAGGCACTCGAGTAAAGCCGGAAATCCGGATTCGAGTCCCGCTCTTGTATAAATTTCATTGTCGTTATTCCCTTATACAGCTGACGATTATCTGCATTCGCAACTGCGAATGCATTCCGTGTATGCAACTGGTTACCATTTCAGCACAACTGCACAGATTAATTGGCAGTAAACCGTCTAAGTTCTGCACGTAAATAAAGGTTATACAACGCGTTTCTCATTCAGAAATTCTGTGTAAATAATTTTTTGGACGCTCATGATAAGTCTCGTGTAAAAAGGAGAAACATCTATGTCAGAGCAGTAGGATCGTGGCCTACGGTGAAGGTACTAACCGATACTCGATATTGCAGCTTGTGTTGGTCAGTTCCCCGTACTGTTATTCAGATATGGAATTGGTGCGTTCCAGATTGCCATACTCAACGCCATGCGGGATCTCAGTGATGTCACTTGACTGGAACCCGACCGGACAGACGTAGTGTGTGCTCGGCCGTGCATGACCGTACAGCCACGTCACATACCTCGAGTCGGACAAGGGGTCTGTTTGCAACCGAACGAGTATCCACGTGGACAGTGCGGCAGCGTCTGTGACACCGCGGACCGTCAGCACGCTAACAATTGTTGCGGTTACCCTTAACGCGGTCGACAGCGCTGCGGCCTTCAACTCTGGACACGGGAGAGAGACACCGCGTCGTCTTTTCTGACGAGTTCCCGACTTCCTGGCATAACCGTCAGCAGAGGCTCAGAAGCTAGTACACGATAACAGATCGCATTCATCGTCGCCATACGGGGCCCACGAGCACGTGGTGTGAGGGTGTGGGGTGCCAGTGAATACACGACGCCGTCACCTCCAGTTCACATGCATTTCTGACGTGCTAAGACCGGAGGCTGTGCTCTATCTTCGCGGTCTCAGTGGTACTACCTACCAACAAAATAACACAAGAGGACCTGTTTCTCGTGTTGTCCTGTCCCCCGAGTGTTGAACTCTTACTGTGGCCAGCACGCATTTCAATCCTCTGACCCAATGAAAACACGTGGGAAGTTGTTTCTGGGGCACTGGTACTGCACAGCAACCAGCCACTACTATTTACTGAACTCTCGCTTTGAGTTGAAGGAGCGTGGTTCGACCCGACTCGATCCAGAACTGGATAAGCGTCCATTGTTTCCGCTCAGCTCCGGCAGATCTGGGTACCGAACTGAGCGTCCTGTATATCCCGAAACCGCTTATTCGTGTATTCGTAGTACCGTACTTTACGGATAGTTAAGTAAAATTTAGTTATTTGTTATCCTTGCTACAGCTGCAATGTTAATAGCTAGCGGAGTGGTTCTACTTTTCATAACAAGGACTGGTTTATGCAGCTCTCCACGGAGGTCTGTTTGTGTGTGTCTCTTCATCTCTGCGTAACTACTGCAACTTTCATCCGTTTAACGTGATTACAGTTGTGAGTCCTCTGCCTCCCTCTAGAACTTTTAGCCTCCACACTTCCTTCCTATCTATTCCGAGACGCCTCAAGATTCGATTCCATATGTCGCTGTTGCGCGTACGTTTCTTGGTGCTGTGAGCTGCATACGCCTTTTGCTGCTGCATGTGAAGCTCGTGGGCTGACCTTCCCAGTCGGTGTGAAGAGGATGGGGTTCGCAACGCCTTCTGGTATTATCGTAGTGTTCTATGCTTCCCAAAAGCTCGACATTTTCCAGTTACGTCAGTAATTACCTCCTTAACAGTAGGTGGAAAATAGTAATTCTAGAAGTGTTATTAGACCGTAGCACTTACCAAAGAAATGCTGTTAGCTGCAAAAGACAGCAGCCAGTCCAAGCGCTAGCGTTTGAATGGGAATGGATAACTGTACACCTCACTAAAAGGGCTCAATGTTAAAACGATTTCCAGAATTGCTTGGAGCTCACGATGTTTCGGAGTCGGTAACAAGCCATGCTGGGCCAGAAGTAATGTTCGGAAGTGTTGTATGTTTCGAAAGTTGGAAGTTAGTTATCGACAATACTCGACAGTGTAAATCTTTTAGTAGACGAAGCTTATAAGAATTGCACCCGTGTTCAGGTCTGGAGTTCTGGACAATATTTTTCCAAGATTTGTAGTCGCATGCTGTGAGTTAGTGTGTGCGCACAAGATGGATCGGAAGAGGCCGTGTGTTTGTAGCTATTGGACGGCTGCAGGTGGAGGTAATAGGAGGCACAGAGTTGGCAAGGTTCAAATAAATTGCGTTTGTTTGTGTGAGGACTGTCTCTTTATCTTGTCGTGACTCCTTTACTTCATCCCATCAACTGTGAACTGCTCTCCTTGTACAGGGTCTCCATGAAGTCTCGCTATCATTTCAAAACATTATAACTTGGAGACTATCAGAGATTGAGCATCGTCGATTGTTAACAGTTCTCAAACCTTTCTTTTTTTCTGTCATGCCATAATTTCCGCTACGGTCCCGGGTTAGAATCCTGCCTCGGGCATGGATATATGTGATGTCCTTAGGTTAATTAGGTTTAAGTACACTCCTGGAAATTGAAATAAGAACACCGCGAATTCATTGTCCCAGGAAGGGGAAACTTTATTGACACATTCCTGGGGTCAGATACATCACATGATCACACTGACAGAACCACAGGCACATAGACACAGGCAACAGAGCATGCACAATGTCGGCACTAGTACAGTGTATATCCACCTTTCGCAGCAATGCAGGCTGCTATTCTCCCATGGAGACGATCGTAGAGATGCTGGATGTAGTCCTGTGGAACGGCTTGCCATGCCATTTCCACCTGGCGCCTCAGTTGGACCAGCGTTCGTGCTGGACGTGCAGACCACGTGAGACGACGCTTCATCCAGTCCCAAACATGCTCAATGGGGGACAGATCCGGAGATCTTGCTGGCCAGGGTAGTTGACTTACACCTTCTAGAGCACGTTGGGTGGCACGGGATACATGCGGACGTGCATTGTCCTGTTGGAACAGCAAGTTCCCTTGCCGGTCTAGGAATGGTAGAACGATGGGTTCGATGACGGTTCGGATGTACCGTGCACTATTCAGTGTCCCCTCGACGATCACCAGTGGTGTACGGCCAGTGTAGGAGATCGCTCCCCACACCACGATGCCGGGTGTTGGCCCTGTGTGCCTCGGTCGTATGCAGTCCTGATTGTGGCGCTCACCTGCACGGCGCAAAACACGCATACGACCATCATTGGCACCAAGGCAGAAGCGACTCTCATCGCTGAAGACGACACGTCTCCATTCGTCCCTCCATTCACGCCTGTCGCGACACCACTGGAGGCGGGCTGCACGATGTTGGGGCGTGAGCGGAAGACGGCCTAACGGTGTGCGGGACCGTAGCCCAGCTTCATGGAGACGGTTGCGAATGGTCCTCGCCGATACCCCAGGAGCAACAGTGTCCCTAATTTGCTGGGAAGTGGCGGTGCGGTCCCCTACGGCACTGCGTAGGATCCTACGGTCTTGGCGTGCATCCGTGCGTCGCTGCGGTCCGGTCCCAGGTCGACGGGCACGTGCACCTTCCGCCGACCACTGGCGACAACATCGATGTACTGTGGAGACCTCACGCCCCACGTGTTGAGCAATTCGGCGGTACGTCCACCCGGCCTCCCGCATGCCCACTATACGCCCTCGGTCAAAGTCCGTCAACTGCACATACGGTTCACGTCCACGCTGTCGCGGCATGCTACCAGTGTTAAGGACTGCGATGGAGCTCCGTATGCCACGGCAAACTGGCTGACACTGACGGCGGCGGTGCACAAATGCTGCGCAGCTAGCGCCATTCGATGGCCAACACCGCGGTTCCTGGTGTGTCCGCTGTGCCGTGCGTGTGATCATTGCTTGTACAGCCCTCTCGCAGTGTCCGGAGCAAGTATGGTGGGTCTGACACACCGGTGTCAATGTGTTCTTTTTTCCATTTCCAGGAGTGTAGTTCTAAGTTCTAGGGGACTGATGACCTCAGATGTTAAGTCCCATAGTGCTCAAGGCCATTTGAACCCGTTGCAGGTCGAACTTAAATGAGCATCTGCACTGACAATTGTGGATTAACTGCCCACGAAT
Source organism: Schistocerca cancellata (assembly GCF_023864275.1). NCBI lineage: Eukaryota > Metazoa > Arthropoda > Insecta > Orthoptera > Acrididae > Schistocerca > Schistocerca cancellata. The sequence goes on from NC_064634.1 coordinate 15,856,946, forward strand.
GCGTGCTGTCTGTTCTTTGGGACATGTCCGACAGATGATTGCCGAGTACGCACAGGACGGGCAAAGGACGTGATGATGCGTACGGAAGAGGCTTTGCGCCCTCCAGGCGAGGCAGCGTCGTGGCGCCTGGCACGTACGCGGAGAAAGTGGTGCTGGGTGCCTCTGGAGGGAGCCACCCTCCCCTCCCCTCCCCACCCTCCCACCTGGGATCGCCTCAGCCTCAAGGACGCGGCGCGCGCCTCCCAAGGGCGCCGACCGCCACAGCCAGCCGCAGCCGCAGTCCGGACACGGCGCCGCTTCTGCCGCTAACAGCGCGCGTGTTCGCGAGTGTGCGGAATGAGCCGCCAGCGCCGCCGTCTCGCAACACACGCCGAGGCTGCCGACCTTTGTTGGGATACCGCTGCAGTCTCCAGTAAGCCAGCTTTCACTGGCAGAGCATTCATCACGTATACTCGTGCTTCGGATTCTGATTGTAGGTGCTGTTCGTTGTGCGATCTCTGACGTCACCCGTGACAATGCTGATAACAATTGAGCGGATCACGAGGTTTACCAGCCTGCAGGTGTGCGGCAGAACTAGTGCGTATCCTGTCGCTCTATAATGACTACATTTCTTCAGTCTCCATTGGGTTCAGCTGTAACTAGAGTTGGGCCGTACCAAAACTAGAGTTAGGTAGTTTTTGTACAGTGCGAAGAAGACGCGCTAAATGGTAAGATTACTGGTAGCATTTGTAGCTTTGGTAAGGAAAGAAACAAAGAAAGGGATATAGAGGAAGTGCGTTGATTGTTTTACACGGAATTAGGACCGCACATCATTCACTGTTAGTCCACTGTGTATTTTACATCCTTGCAGAATTTAAACCGCATTTTGCTAGTAATAAAAATGTGGTATCACCGCCAGACACCACACTTGCTAGGTGGTAGCTTTTAAATCGGCCGCGGTCCGCTAGTATACGACGGACCCGCGTGTCGCCACTGTCAGTAATTGCAGACCGAGCGCCACCACTCGGCGGGTCTAGAGAGACGTACTAGCACTCGCCCCAGTTGTACGATGACGTTGCTAGCGACTACACGTACGAAGCCTTTCTCTCATTTGCCGAGAGACAGTTAGAATAGCCTTCAGCTAAGTCCATGGCTACGACCTAGCAAGGCGCCATTAGCCTTACAGTGCTTGTATTTAAAGAGTCTCATTTGTATCGTCAAGAGCGATGTACCACAATGATGGATTAAAGTTAAGTAGTACCGCAGCCACGTACTTTTCTTTATAGCATTCATTAAGTATCCTGTTTCAGACCTCACGCCAGCCGGCGTGTGTGTACGCGTGCATTTCGGCTACTTCCGAGTGGCGTGGCTGTCTTGCTACGCCACAACAAAAAATCAGTCTATCACGTAACTTCTGCGCTTTTATGCACCACGCAAAGCAATTACTTTTGATGCAAGTACATTTTACATACAAAAAAAATCCGTATTGATTATTATTATTTTGTAACCAATAGAACGTTCTTCATTCAAAGGCAACTGTTTCCTGTTATTATCTATAAATGCGAAAGTTTTTTTATGTATAACAGAAACATGTTTTATGTAAGCTCGACAAAATATTGAAAATGTTTGGTATATTCTTCTTTTGTCGTTTTTTTAAATTTTTTCTTTTGTTTAGAAAATTGCGGTTTCTAGCACTGTATGATAACTGTGTGGTTTTTTATTTTTTACTACAAAATCCTTCTGTTTCACGTAATAAATCAACAATTTTCGAATGAAACCTGAAGTAAACATTCAAAATTTCAGCTGTGACACAAGCCCGAACAACAGGGGACTTTCGTACTAGGACATGCATTGATGCTACGAAACAGTGCACTGATAATGGCTAGGCACTAGCCGAAATAACGTTTGCCTAACCCAACCTGAAAGGAAAGGACGACTCGTAGCAGTGCTCTATCATTTGGATGTCGTATCACAGTCGTTGAGTGCACCCACTTTCCTGGTGGAAGGTAACTTGATTCAAAGCTTAGAGATAGTAAGCGACTAGAAAATAAACCTAAAGGTAGCCTAAAACATATAAATGCACATAACAGCAGATGTAGATAGAGACCGGTGGTTTCACCGCAAGCTGTCACGTGCAACCTATTCTAAGGTAACACATTTGTTATAATTCCAGCAGCACCTCCTAACATGCACGACACATAACATAGCCAAAACAAGAATAACATAAAATTTAACATCCGAATTATAATAATGAAGAATATTAAAATCGTTCTGACGTCAGTGGCTTGATGAATCATACTGCGGCTTTCACTGAAGGACGCCTAGGGTGGTGGGACAAACCTCTCCTCTCTCTGCTCTTTTTAATTTTCTTCTTAAAATTCAAATACTGTAATTTATTCTTCCACATTTATGTATATTTTATGTTCAATAAATATACGTACAAGGATATGAACAAAAAATTAGAAAAAAAAACAAATTGAGAAAATCAGATGTGTCCGTCTCCACATGCCAGGGACAAGGGACGGTGCGTGTGGTGGTTTTCTGTCTCTACCCTATGCACACTACCAGACGCAGCGGCTAAGAGACCCCCTGAGGCCGACAGTAAGAAATTAGGCAGCCAACCGCAAAAAAATACAGCAGCATAAAAAAACGCTATTTTGAATATGTCTTAAGAGTAATTAGTCCGACAATTGGTAAGACCAACACAATATGAAAGACCGTATACCAATTTACAAGCAGACTGGTTGTCACCCTTCGCTTCTTAGTTACTGGCGATTCATTTAGATGTCTGATGTACCTCTTCAGAGTATACTTCTCATCGATATCCCTATTGCTAACAGACGCTTGCATCACTTTCATAGAAGGACTCAAGATACTGATCAAGTTTGAAGTACCAATCGAATATTCATGTTAGTATTTTATTGTGGTTCACCAGCACAGTTTCCCATCCAGTCCAAAGATGAACGTTGACGAGGGTTGTTGTGCCTTGTTCATAACACTGGAATCGTGCAGAGGTGTGGAACTGATGGTGGTTCACTGGCTAGCTCCAGCAACTGCAGTATGGGCAAAGAAAGAATGGCGTGTGTCATAACCTGCGTATAAACCGCAATATTGGCATGTGACATTTATTTCGTAAAATGTCCAGATTTTATCCAGGTCACTCATGAAAAGATCGAGGTCTGCCATGCCTTTATCTGCATCTTGAACAAAATTTCGCAACTGGCTCAACTAAGGCGACTTCGCTGGAGAGAATTTTCAGCCGTAACGAAGTAAGTTAAAAGCGCGGATAGATTTCAGCAATCTGGCATTCGACAAGGCGGATGAAGCGTGTCGCATACGCTCACGCTTAGACCAAGCGCTGTCCGTTCTCTTAACTTTCCGCTGGCAGTTCTTTTTATTTCTTTTATTTTTATTTTTTTGGCTTTAGGAAACATTGTCCGCACAGCCAGCAGTAGTTACAACAAAAGAGAGTTAACACAAAAACGCTGAATTAGAGTAAAATGGTAGAGCAGGCTTAGCTTTGTGGGTAGTACAATACACTAAGGAGATTACTTTACGCACATGTCTGTTCTCACAGTGTCTTATCCAAGGAAGCTTATTTTGAGTCTGGGTATACACAAACAGGTTCTCCATTTTAAAAGTATATAGAGAAACAATAATTTGAGTCTTCATATACAATTATAATGCTCTCGTGGGGTTTGCACTGCATTACATTTGATTTTTCACAGAACTCTGGCTACCAGAAATAATTGACATCCAGAAGGTTCAATCCTAGGACGACTATTGAGTCTCATATCTGCACATAATCTTTGCCTCAATACACAACAAGCTGAATTAATTCTTTTTTAAATGATAGGAAAATAGTAAACTCAGTCGAAACGAACACATTAAAAAGAAGAAAATAAAAGCATCCTTCAAGGAATTCTGTTTTTTTGCAAATGACTTTTCTCATAATTTGAGGAGAAATATGCATATCATTCACCTCTGCTCAGAAAAGAGTGCAACACGTGTGGTAAACACGGTGCTAAGTTTAAGCCTAATTGGATAGATGTCACGCTGCAAATACAAAGATCCAGGCTTCAGTAAATAGTCGGTCCTAGGATTCATGGCCTGATTCATATACAGCGAATACGCAGTATATGAGTTGACTTCGAAATATGTGTTACGACAGGCCAAGTAACTTTTATTGATTACTGTACTACACTCAGAGCGACTCTATTCTCCAATGTAGCCACCAGGGTGGTCGGTAGTCGGAACGTTCTGTATCGGCCTTCAGTTCTCCGAGCCATTCGAGAACGTTCTCGTTGTCGGAAAATCTCTCTCCCTCACAATTCAGGTAGAATAGGGAGAGAAGAGATAGAATTGACATGAGAGCTAAATATCGGAGCGGGTTAAATGTCGTAGGTTATATACTGCAAATACCCAGTGTGGGCCAGTAGTAGTTGTCAAATTGCACTTGCTGACTTACTATTAAGCAAATAAAAATACAAATTTAGTATCAACACATAAATATATGGAGAATTCAATGAAACTACAAAGGTAGTTAGTATACATTTCTTAGAAAACATTGCCACTTTTCAATACTGATTAGGCAGTTGGTCCTAAATTTTCCTGGACTGTACTAGGCTTTTCAAATTCTTGTTGGATTCGTTCCTTCAATTGCTCAACATCACGAATATTAACGGAATAAACATCATCATCATCATCATCATCATCATCATCATCATCATTTAAGACTGATTATGCCTTTCAGCGTTCAGTCTGGAGCATAGCCCCCCTTATACAGTTCCTCCATGATCCCCTGTTCAGTGCTAACATTGGTGCCTCTTCTGATGTTAAACCTATTACTTCAAAATCATTCTTAACCGAATCCAGGTACCTTCTCCTCGGTCTGCCCCGGCTCCTCCTACCCTCTACTGCTGAATCCATGAGTCTCTTGGGTGACCTTGCTTCTCCCATGCGTGGAACATGACCCCACCATCTAAGCCTGTTCGCCCTGACAGCTACATCTATAGAGTTCATTCCCAGTTTTTCTTTGATTTCCTCATTGTGGACACCCTCCTGCCATTGTTCCCATCTACTAGCACCTGCAATCATCCTAGCTACTTTCATATCCGTAACCTCAACGTTGTTGATAAGGTAACCTGAATCCACCCAGCTTTCGCTCCCATACAACAAAGTTGGTCGAAAGATTGAACGGTGCACAGATAACTTAGTCTTGGTACTGACTTCCTTCTTGCAGAAGAGAGTAGATCGTAGCTGAGCGCTCACTGCATTAGCTTTGCTACACCTTGCTTCCAGTTCTTTCACTATGTTACCATCCTGTGAGAATATGCATCCTAAGTACTTGAAACCGTCCACCTGTTCTAACTTTGTTCCTCCTATTTGGCACTCAATCCGTTTATATTTCTTTCCCACTGACATTACTTTCGTTTTGGAGATGCTAATCTTCATACCATAGTCCTTACATTTCTGATCTAGCTCTGAAATATTACTTTGCAAACTTTCAATCGAATCTGCCATCACAACTAAGTCATCCGCATATGCAAGACTGCTTATTTTGTGTTCACATATCTTAATCTCACCCAGCCAGTCTATTGTTTTCAATATATGATCCATAAATAATATGAACAACAGTGGAGACAGGTTGCAGCCTTTTCTTACCCCTGAAACTACTCTGAACCATGATCTCAATTTACCGTCAACTCTAACTGCTGCCTGACTATCCATGTAAAGACCTTTAATTGCTTGCAAAAGTTTGCCTCCTATTCCATAATCTTGTAGAACAGACAATAACTTCCTCCTAGGAACCCAGTCATATGCCTTTTCTAGATCTATAAAGCATAGATACAATTCCCTGTTCCACTCATAACACTTCTCCATTATTTGTCGTAAGCTAAAGATCTGGTCCTGACAACCTGTAAGAGGCCTAAACCCACACTGATTTTCATCCAATTGGTCCTCAACTAATACTCGCACTTTCCTTTCAACAATACCTGCGAAGATTTTACCCACAACGCTGATTAAAGAGATACCTCTGTAGTTGTTACAATCTTTTCTGTTTCCATGTTTAAAGATTGGTGTGATTACTGCTTTTGTCCAGTCTGATGGAACCTGTCCCGACTCCCAGGCCATTTCAATTATCCTGTGTAGCCATTTAAGCCTTGACATTCCACTGTATTTGATGAGTTCCGACTTCATTTCATCCACCCCAGCCGCTATATTGCACTGCAATCTATTGACCATTTTTTCCACTTCCTCAAATGTGATCCTATTTCCATCATCATTCCTATCCCATTCTACCTCGAAATCTGAAACATTACTGATCGCATTTTCACCTACATTGAGCAACTCTTCAAAATATTCCCTCCATCTGCCCAAGGCATCCACAGGATTCACCAGCAGTTTTCCTGACCTGTCCAAAATACTTGTCATTTCCTTCTTACCTCCCTTTCGAAGACTGCTAATTACACTCCAGAAAGGTTTTCCAGCAGCTTGACCCATAGTCTCCAACCTGTTTCCAAAGTCTTCCCACGATTTCTTCTTGGATGCTGCAATTATCTGTTTGGCTTTGTTTCTTTCTTCAACATAACTTTCTCTGTCTACCTGGGTTCTGGTATGTAGCCATTTTTGATACGCCTTCTTTTTCCTTTTACAGGCTGCCTTGACTGTATCATTCCACCAAGCTGTTTGCTTCATCCTACTTTTACACACTACTGTTCCAAGACATTCTTTAGCCACTTCTAGTACTGTGTCCCTGTACCTTGTCCATTCCTTTTCCAATGACTGTAATTGACTACATTCAACTAACTGGTACCTTTCTGAGATCGCTGTTATGTACTTGTGCCTGATTTCCTTATCCTGAAGTTTCTCCACTCTTATCCTCCTACATATGGACCTGACCTCCTGCACTTTAGGCCTCACAAACCCAATTTCACCGCAGATTAAATAATGATCAGTGTCATCAAAGAATCCCCTGAATACACGTGTGTCCCTCACAGCCTTCCTGAATTCCTGATCTGTTATTATATAGTCAATGACAGATCTGGTTCCCCTGCCTTCCCAAGTATACCAGTGAGTGTTCTTATGTTTAAAAAAGGAGTTTGTGATTACTAAGCCCATACTGGCACAGAAATCCAAGAGTTGTTTCCCGTTCCTGTTGGCCTCCATATCCTCTCCAAATTTACCCATAACCTTTTCATACCCTTCTGTTCGATTTCCAATCCTGGCGTTAAAATCACCCATGAGCAGAACACTGTCCTTGTCCTTTACTCTAACAATTACATCACTGAGTGCTTCATAAAAACTATCCATCTTATCTTGATCTGTCCCTTCACAATGCGAATATACTGACACAATCCTAATTTTCTTGCTAGACACTGTCAAATCTATCCACATCAGTCGTTCGTTTACATACCTTATTGCAACTACGCTGGGTTCCATTTCTTTCCTGATGTAAAGCCCTACACCCCATTGTGCTATTCCTGCTTTGACTCCTGACAGGTAGACCTTGTATTCTCCCACTTCCTCTTCTTTCTCACCCCTTACCCGAATGTCACTAACAGCTAAAACGTCCAGCCCCATCTTACTTGCAACCTCTGCCCGCTCTACCTTCTTCCCAGAGTAGCCCCCATTGATATTAATAGCTCCCCATCTCATTACCATTTGTTTGCCAAGTCGTATCTTAGGAGTCCCTGGTTTGTCAGTTAGAGGTGGGACTCCGTCACCTCCAAAGGTCCGAGGCATTTTGCTCTGATTGTTGCCTGCATCATATTTAAAGTACCAGGGAAGCAGGTTGCTAGCCTTACTTGCCCCGAGTCCCATTGGGTTTTTTCCCCTAACGGCTGAGGGACTAACCGGTGGATTTGGTAGTCTTTGCCGTATGAGCACAAAGGTGACCACAACTCAGAATATGTCCGAGATGCCCAGCCTTATTCCAAAGTAACTGGTATCCCGACTGTCGGGACCACGTACTTAGCCACTCATACGTTGCCCGTGGTTCATGAACTAGGACATGACTACAGGAACCCACACCATGAACCACTTCATTTTTTGGTTTACTCCAGACTGAAAAATCCATCGGTGTGATGTATGGGGATCGCGAAGGCCACTCAGCAATACCCAGCATGCCAACACATTCATGAAAATTTTCATTTAGAAAATTGCGCACAATAACTCCGCAACTCGTGTTGCCATCTCAGTTTTTCCATAATCGGCTTCATATGTTCAAAAGGTGGATTATTTTCCAGTTCTAATAGTTTTTGAAGCATTGCTATAGTTCAATTCTTTTATTTGGCGGTTCGCGCATGCCCGCCCAGACGCGGGAGATTCCTGCGTTGCCAGTTGCACGCGCCAAGCAAACTTATGTTTAGGGGGGAGCGCGCAGTTTATGAAGTAAAGCCACCACGGCCGCATTAACCCTTTCGCTGCTTCAGAGACGTGCTCCCCGCATTCCGCGCTGTGTGCGATTTTGTCATCACTGCACTGCTCGCCTGTGCAGGCACATGGTGTTCCGACTGCTTTGACACACTTATCATTCGATTTCACAAACACTATTTGGCCCAAAAATTTGATTTCTACACATCTTCTTTACTGATACCTTCCCCCCATAAATGACTTAATTTTGTGTCGATGTTCAACGCAGTTATTGTGCAGCATTAAATGTAGTAAACCACTGCACGAAATTTTTAAGAGTTTACAGAGGTAAAAGTCCATACCGTATACTTTCCGTATGGTAGATTTCAGTTGCCACTAGACATTTCATAAAATTACATTCAAACGAATAAAATTCATGAAGTAAAACACTTCGGTGTTGTTGTTGTTGTGGTCTTCAGTCCTGAGACTGGTTTGATGCAGCTCTCCATGCTACTCTATCATGTGCAAGCTTCTTCATCTCCCAGTCTCTACTGCAACCTACATCCTTCTGAATCTGCTTAGTGTATTCATCTCTTGGTCTACCTCTACGATTTTTACCCTCCACACTGCCGTCCAATGCTAAATTTGTGATCCCTTGATGCCTCAAAACATGTCCTACCAACCGATCCCTTCTTCTAGTCAAGTTGTGCCACAAACTTCTCTTCTCCCCAATCCTATTCAATACCTCCTCATTAGTTACGTGATCTACCCACCTTATCTTCAGCATTCTTCTGTAGCACCACATTTCGAAAGCTTCTATTCTCTTCTTGTCCAAACTAGTTATCGTCCATGTTTCACTTCCATACATGGCTACACTCCATACAAATACTTTCAGAAACGACTTCCTGACACTTAAATCTATACTCGATGTTAACAAATTCCTCTTCTTGAGAAACGCTTTCCTTGCCATTGCCAGTCGACATTTTATATCCTCTCTACTTCGACCATCATCGGTTATTTTACTCCCTAAATAGCAAAACTCCTTTACTACTTTAAGTGTCTCATTTCCTAATCTAATTCCCTCAGCATCACCCGACTTTATTTGACTACATTCCATTATCCTCGTTTTGCTTTTGTTGATGTTCATCTTATATCCTCCTTTCAAGACACTGTCCATTCCGTTCAACTGCTCTTCCAAGTCCTTTGCTGTCTCTGACAGAATTACAATGTCATCGGCGAACCTCAAAGTTTTTACTTCTTCTCCATGAATTTTAATACCTACTCCGAATTTTTCTTTTGTTTCCTTTACTGCTTGCTCAATATACAGATTGAATAACATCGGGGAGAGGCTACATCCCTGTCTTACTCCTTTCCCAACCACTGCTTCCCTTCCATGCCCCTCGACTCTTATAACTGCCATCTGGTTTCTGTACAAACTGTAAATAGCCTTTCGCTCCCTGTATTTTACCCCTGCCACCTTCAGAATTTGAAAGAGAGTATTCCAGTTAACATTGTCAAAAGCTTTCTCTAAGTCTACAAATGCTAGAAACGTAGGTTTGCCTTTTCTTAATCTTTCTTCTAAGATAAGTCGTAAGGTCAGTATTGCCTCACGTGTTCCAACATTTCTACGGAATCCAAACTTATCTTCCCCGAGGTCGGCTTCTACCAGTTTTTCCATTCGTCTGTAAACAATTCGCGTTAGTATTTTGCAGCTGTGACTTATTAAACTGATAGTTCGGTAATTTTCACATCTGTCAACACCTGCTTTCTTTGGGATTGGAATTATTATATTCTTCTTGAAGTCTGAGGGTATTTCACCTGTCTCATACATCGTGCTCACCAGATGGTAGAGTTTTGTCAGGACTGGCTCTCCCGAGGCCATCAGTAGTTGAAATGGAATGTTGTCTACTCCCGGGGCCTTGTTTCGACTCAGGTCTTTCAGTGCTCTGTCAAACTCTTCACGCAGTATCTTATCTCCCATTTCGTCTTCATCTACATCCTCTTCCATTTCCAAGTCCTCAAGTACATTGCCCTTGTATAAACCCTCTATATACTCCTTCCACCTTTCTGCCTTCCCTTCTTTGCTTAGAACTGGGTTGCCATCTGAGCTCTTGATATTCATACAAGTGGTTCTCTTCTCTCCAAAGGTCTCTTTAATTTTCCTGTAGGCAGTATCTATCTTACCCCTAGTGAGACAAGCCTCTACATCCTTACATTTGTCCTCTAGCCATCCCTGCTTAGCCATTTTGCGCTTCCTGTCGATATCATTTTTGAGACGTTTGTATTCCTTTTGGCCTGCTTCATTTACTGCATTTTTATATTTTCTCCTTTCATCAATTAAATTCAATATTTCTTCTGTTACCCAAGGATTTCTAGTAGCCCTTGTCTTTTTACCTACTTGATCCTCTGCTGCCTTCACTACTTCATCCCTCAGAGCTACCCATTCTTCTTCTACTGTATTTCTTTCCCCCATTCCTGTCAATTGTTCCCTTATGCTCTCCCTGAAACTCTCTACAACCTCTGGTTCTTTCAGTTTATCCAGGTCCCATCTCCTTAAATTCCCACCTTTTTGCAGTTTCTTCAGTTTCAATCTGCAGTTCATAACCAATAGATTGTGGTCAGAATCCACATCTGCCCCTGGAAATGTCTTACAATTTAAAACCTGGTTCCTAAATCTCTGTCTTACCATTATATAATCTATCTGATACCTTTTAGTATCTCCAGGATTCTTCCAGGTATACAACCTTCTTTTATGATTCTTGAATATTGTTTTTAAATAAAGAAATTGTTAAGCACAGAACAAGGTTTGAACTCGGAACCTTCCGTTTAGCAGCCAAACACTTTAACCATTATGCCAACGCAGTTCATCGTTCAATACTCGTATGATTCCTGGAGACTTTAAACTTGGACGCAAAATACCGACAAACACTGTTGGTATGACTGTGAATTACTCACGTTTCGTCGAAGTGCAATAGGAAATAAACAATTGCCGCTGTTCTTTGTTGCGAAAAAGCGGTTAGTGAGAATGATACAAACACCTTTATGATTTCCCTAAATCACTACAGGCAAATGCCAGGATGGTTCCTTTGAAAGGGCACGGCCGACTTCCTTCCCCGTCCTTCCCTAATCCGATGAGACCGATGACCTCGCTGTCTGGTCTCTTCCCCCAAACAATCCAATCCAGTCCAACAAACACCTTTCCTTGCCATCGCCTCAATTAGGAGGCTTGTTGCTTGTTTGTTTTAATAAATTAATTAATGGAATATGAAGCAATTGGTATATAGAATGCTTTTTCCAAACTTTCTATAAAAGAAATTCTGCTATCAAGACATTGCTTTCGTTCAGTTACTTTATTTATGACTGAACGTTTCTAAAACTGAAGACACTCGTCCGTACTCTGTACTGCAGTCGAGCTCTGGCAGCGTCGTTCTCTGTTCATTGGCTGACTGTGTTTTGTGACGTCAGATGCGCAGAACGAACCTAAACTCGGCCGCCGTCATAAATGACGCGCACTTTAGGTAATTTACAGTATTTACAGTAGGGTTAAAAGAACAAGTAGGGTTAAAAGCCCTACCCGTACACTCATACCAGGAAAGTTTAACTCTGCCTCCACCGGCACACGGAGGTGTCTGTTCACTCTGCCGCTCACACTACAAGCCGTTCCGTCGCTACAAAGAATGCTGTTGTAAAACTCGAGATAGGCTCTTTCAAGGATTGTGTAGAAGTGGATAATCCCACACGCCAGCCCAGATCGTCTTTATTTGGGCCTTGAAGTAAAGTAGGACTATATAGTTTCAATTTCAACTTTTTCTGAATCTTCTGTAGACCTGTTCGTACTATTTCATAGTCCTTAGACGCTTTTATTTCAGATTTACCAGGTAATTGCACAAAACCTTGCGCGACAACATTAAGATTCTCTTCTGTAGTAACAGACTTTGGCCTACAACACAGTCTCATCAAATCTTAAATTTTATTTGCTTATACCTTGTCGAGATGGAGGCTGGATCATTGGAAAACGTTGCACAAACACAACTGTACCTATGGCCATGTTTCCGGCATGTTTGAAAACAGTTACATACTGTAGTTAACTTTGTGTTCATTGTTTCTTAGATAACAATAAACAGCATAAACTCAAACAGCCAGTGTCAGCTGACTAACGGGTACTACGCACTAGTCAGATTCACAGCTGACGACTACCACTGCGCTGGGAAAACAAAAGTCTAAGGTCGATAGCGATAAATAATTTATGACTCACCCGGCACATGCCTTCAGGAAAAGCTGATAATGGTAAAGATCTGGACGACATTGAGGACAAGTAATATTTGCGCACAGTTACAAGCCTACATCCCCCCCCCTCCTCCCGCGGTTTGGATGCACGAGGCATCTTCATTTGAGTTGCAGATGACAGTGGCATTCGGGTCTGAGACACTCCGAAGGCGGTGTGGGTGCGAGGCCTTCCGACGTTGCTGGCTAGAGTGAGGGGGGGGGGGGGATGTGCCGCTGGTGAGAGTTGGTGCGGCGCTGCACAGGTGGCAGCACCAGCCGGCGTCCCGCCCACTCGACTTACTGTTAGCTGCGCGCCTCGTTCCGCGCGGAGTTACGCCTCTCCGCTGACCAGTTGGCGCAGAGTTGAGATTCGGGACGCGATGGAAGTAGTGTATTACAAGGTGACCTAAAAGGATGCGCTCAAACTCAAGGAGTTGATAGACGAGTCCAAATACAATATTTTTTTGGAAAGGAATTTACGGTCTTGGAATTATTCCTGAGCCACTGAAAGCTTTGGAGTGTCAAGAACAAGGACAATCAATGCACACTCGCCGCAAAGCTTAGCAAAGATGGTGTACTGGTTATCAAACAATGTCGTACATTGCAGAAGGTGCTCAAAACGGCGATCACTACATTTAATACAGACATAACATGTTCGTAGAAAATTCTAGCGCACCCTTCCATGCGCGCCAGGCATCGCACGAACCTGATCAGACGCTAGAAGTGTTGTGGCCCAAAGTGTTTCTTTGTCGGTGACTGCTGTCACGTACAAGAGGCTTTTGGTATGTACCCATGTCAGATCAGGGGAGCAACGTCCTCTCCTTCCGATACAAAGTCAGATTTCTGGCGAAGTGTACGTCACATAAAATGGTTCAAATGCCTCTGAGCACTATGGGACTTAACTGCTGAGTTGATCAGTCCCCTAGAACTTAGAACTACTGAAAGGTGGCTCCACTGAGCCACAGCGCCAAAGATCGCGCCAGAGAGTATTGTTCCGCCGCCTCCACTGGCAGTGATTATTGAAAAGTAGCGGCAGGCAGTTCTGCCCGAGAAGTTGTGGTGGACACTGCTTGTCGTGAAGTCAGAGTGAGATGTGGTAGTGGAGAGTGTTGTTCCATGTTTTATGCTGTGGTTTGATGGGAGAGATAGCAGATGTTGTTCTAACGGAGATATTGTAATGATCAGAGTGCATTTCGTCAATATATATGGAGGTAATAAACTCTTTTTTCTTTTTATTCATTCAGTGTCCTGAATAGTGTGTCATGACAGGTTCAGTCAACAAAGCATCTGGCGTGTGTTCTTGTATTAGAGTGTAATTCTGATTTTCTTGCGCAATTATAGTATTTCTAATTTTCCTTTATCACGTCAGTATAATTGGTATTTAAAAATTCTTGTCTTGTTGAAGAAGAACCGTGCCAGATGTGCGTTGAGTCATACTACCACATACAGAACAGCTACACTTGTGTTTGTTGTTTCGTAGGTTTTATAGTTGCTGGGGACTTAATTAATTAATTGTGCTAACAGAAATTTTCTTACATTCTTTGTTATCATTCTAAGCAGTCAGATTGCGTACTAAAACTAGTCAGGGCCAGCCGTTTACGAGACTTGCGTAACCGGACAGACAGCTACCAAAAATATTTGCATTCTTATTATATATATAAAAATAAAGCCCCCATGCACTACTTAAACCTAACTAACCTAAGGACATCACACACACCCATGCCCGAGGCAGGATTCGAACCTGCGACCGTAGCGGTAGCGCTGTTCCAGACTGTAGCGCCTCCGGCCGGCTGTATGTCACATACTTCAACAGAAAAGTGTGAAGATGCTCCATCTAGCTGAATGCAGATATGATGACACATGTTAAGTGGTACATCCCCTTTGTACTTCGCTCCATTCAAAAGGGTGGTTGGCGACTGCCGTTGATTCCGGCCAACACATTCGATGTAAACCTGTGTTTTTCGTGGTAAAAAAAGTCGTGTGGCTAGGGCCTCCCGTCGGGTAGACCGTTCTACTCGAATACGACGCGAGTAACGTGCTGCGACCAGATATGGCCGCTTCGAATAGTAAATAACTCACCTGTGAAGAACAGGTTGCTAAGAAAATTGGGCTCATTCTCACAGTGCCCAAATCCACATTCAGAAAACCGGAATCCTTGTCAGGAATCACCTACATTCAAAGCCTGTACTCACTGGTGGTGATGGGGGACCAGATGGTTGTCACGTAGGACATACCACACACTACTTTGAGACATATACGTAATATGAGGGATGATACGCGTGCATGTTGATGACTGTTCTTGCACACGTGCAGGTACCTCCTCTTCCATATTGACTGTACTCAAGCATTCGTAGGCAGTCGGCATGACGCACTGAACGTAACACAACTTTGTTTCCGAGATGGCGATGGACAGTGTGAAGTGTTCGAGGCTGTGCTTCACATATGTTTGCATATTCAGCTCTTCCTTTGCGTTGCCAGTGGTTCTCCCGTTGATTACATTCACGTCTCGCAGCTCTGCAGAAGTGAACCGTCGCAGAAAATGTTCTCGGGCTTCCAGGCACGTCAAGTGGTTGAAATGAAATGCCACGAGCTTCTGACCGAGCACTCCGTGGCCGTTGTCCGGCGATAAGACTGTCGGTGCGCTGCTGGTGCGCCCTTTTTATACAGGGTGATTCAAAAAGAATACCGCAACTTTAGGAATTTAAAACTCTGCAACGACAAAAGGCAGAGCTAAGCACTATCTGTCGGCGAATTAAGGGAGCTATAAAGTTTCATTTAGTTGTACATTTGTTCGCTTGGGGCGCTGTTGACTAGGCGTCAGCGTCAGTTGATGCTAAGATGGCGACCGCTCAACAGAAAGCTTTTTGTGTTATTGAGTACAGCAGAAGTGAATCGACGACAGTTGTTCAGCGTGCATTTCGAACGAAGTATGGTGTTAAACCTCCTGATAGGTGGTGTATTAAACGTTGGTATAAACAGTTTACAGAGAATGGGTGTTTGTGCAAAGGGAAAAGTTCTGGATCGGCCGCCAGGCAGCCCGTGACAGAGCACTTCATCACTGGCCTCCAAGAAGCCCTGATCTTACCCCCTGCGATTTTTTCTTATGGGGGTATGTTAAGGATATGGTGTTTCGGCCATCTCTCCCAGCCACCATTGATGATTTGAAACGAGAAATAACAGCAGCTATCCAAACTGTTACGCCTGATATGCTACAGAGAGTGTGGAACGAGTTGGAGTATCGGGTTGATATTGCTCCAGTGTCTGGAGGGGGCCACATTGAACATCTCTGAACTTGTTTTTGAGTGAAAAAAAAACTTTTTAAATACTCTTTGTAATGATGTATAACAGAAGGTTATATTATGTTTCTTTCATTAAATACACATTTTTAAAGTTGTGGTATTCTTTTTGAATCACCCTGTACAATAGATGCCGGCTATGACGTCACCGGTGCCCACGGCATCGCCATATATGATCATCCGTCGACTCGACGCTCGATGCGCCCTATTAGGATATCAATGAGAGTTCACTGCCATGCTATTATCGTGCTCCTGAAACCACTGTAGCACAATTCAGGCCTTGAGACACGGACGTTTATTGTGCTGTAAGATGCCATCAGTGGCGTATGTTGCCCTATGCGAGAGATAAGTTGGGCAAAAGTGTTCACAACGTCCTGAACTAGGGCTGCTTAGTTCTCGATCAGCAGACGTCGGTTGACCTCAGGCTGCTGCGGGCTGCTGCCAACATTGGCGACTTGACAGTGTAGTATCCGTTTGTACCTTAGCCGTTGCGAAGTGATCGTCGTGTCGTGCCAAACGACAAGCACACGTGTAGTGGCAGCCGGCACCGCGTCGCCTCGGAAGCTGCGCTTTTTCTGCCAAATCGTCTGTCTTCCTCCGCACCCTCTCCTTTCAGTAATTCGTGTGGTTGTAGTCGGGTGGCGCAGCTTAAATCCTCCGCTTCCAGCATGCCACGAGAATTCTTTCAGGACCTAGTGAACGAACTATAAACATTCGTTAAATGTACTAATTCGCGTAACGAGGAAACCTCCATCTTTGACAGTCAGTAATCAGCTGTAAATACTGAAAACTCGGACGTGGGCGCATCACAGACGATTGTGTATTGTTTTTAAAGGTTGCATCACCAACGTCGATACGGAAACATGAACAGTCAGTAAACATGTGCTTCTCAGGCATCGCGTCCGCCGCTCGTGGTCTCGCGGTAGCGTTCTCGCTTCCCGAGCACGGGGTCCCGGGTTCGATTCCCGGCGGGGTCAGGGATTTTCACCTGCCTCGAGATGACTGGGTGTTTGTGTTGTCCTCATCATTTCGTCATCATCCAGGAAAGTGGCGAAATTGGACTGAGCAAAGACTGGGTAATTGTACGGGCGCTGATAACCACGCAGTTGAGTGCCCCACAAACCAAACATCATCATCATCATCTCAGGCATCGTTCCTCCAAGGCTTCGTACTGCCTAAAATTTTCATTCTTTGTCGTTCGTGCCTGATATCAGTTCAGGATCCTCTAGCGTCTGTAATTTTGATCTCAAAGGTTTAGGACGCTCTGTAGACGGCTCGTCCATTGAGTTCCCAGACTGATTTTATTCCTGGGACGTATGTGACGTCAGGACTCCGGTGGCAGTTTTGACTGACAACTGTAAACGACAGATCCGTGTATGCGACTAGCCTGTTGTGAGCAGGCAGTGTTAAGCAGTGGACGTGCGGCAGTAATGTATCAACTTTGTTGTGTCACAAATCGCTGTAGAGAAACATCTTTAAATCAATTGTTCGAGACATCCCCATAGTGCTGTGAAGAAGAGGAAAGCGTACGCCAACGACGAGTAGACAGCTGCCGTGAATCGACTGAAATGCAAAGCGCGAACAAATCATTCCCCGGAGAACGACGAAACATGGTGTCATCAACACGAACCTACCACAAAATGACAAAGCGCAAACATGCACACTTCGTCGTCGGACGGTTTCCAAATGGTTGTATGAACGTTCTGTGCGCTACATTCAATTGGGATGGGTGGGGGTGGGGGGTGGGGACTGTGTGGAATACATGAGCTGCTAAAACTACCATTTTAACCCCTCACTTTTTTTTATTTTTTTTTTAAAATACAGTCTCGAATCTGTTAAGACTGGCGGCGTTTATTTTTATGTTTTCGTTGTTTGTTTCCTCTCTTTTAGTGCTAATTTCGTATTTATGCAGTATATTATATTTTAACCAGGATATTTAAACAATATCTATATAACTGAATGTTGGATGACAAGTAAAACAATTAATTGAATGTCTGTACATGTTGACGGTCTAGTTGGCATGTATGTTAATAGTCTATCAGGCACGAATCAGATTGAATTAATCAATTTAGTTTGTTAACTGTGACTAGTGTTCACTTCTTGCAGAAAAGAATTCAGTGTCTTCATCGCCCACCTGATATTGAATGTCTGATTCGAAGATCCGACGATTGTGAATGTGGTTAGCTCTTATAATCCAGCAAACACCAACACTGTATACTATATCCGTGAAAGAAAGCTGAAAAACTTTGCTGAAATAATTTATGGACTAATGACTATCTCTGCCGTGAAATGCTGGGCCTGATTTGAGACCCAGTGAGTTCGTCTAACGTACAACGACGAAGCTAAGCGCGGAGGTTGTCCCGGTATTCTGGCTGTGTTGTACAGTAACATGTAATTCCGTTTCTGAAAATGTTACGTGACTCACGAGGACCGCGTTGATGGGTTCGACCAACCCATCAGCCTTCACGCTTCCCTGTATCTCACGTAGAGAAAGTTCCTGGTACATGAAATAGGACTCAGTAATTATCGAGGAAATCACTGAACCCATTTTGATTAACGTAGATAACTGCATGTTTTCAGAATTTCCACACATCACGATTTTAGTATCCTTTAATACAGTTAGTAGTATTTTGCCCAGCATCGGACATAATTTGATGAATTACAGCTCTTCCCCCAACCATGAGTAATGCGAAGAAAATCTGTGAAGTTCATACCGCTATCACATAGAGTAAGCGTAGTCGTTCCAGAGATTACCTCACTGCAGTCACTTCTGTATCATCGTTGGCCACGCTCGGCGTCGCATAGCAAAACTTCACAGAATATACGCTTTTCACACATACCGAGAGGTTCGTAAAGGGACGGGGATAACACACCAAGTAACGTCTACGTCAGTGTTAATACGATAGGTTGCTAAGGCCCTTAGTGAGTACGACTTGCAGCCAGAGGCAGTCTGCCTCTCGTACGATTGAAACTTACCGGAACTGGCGGGTCCGCTTTCGCGGAAGCGTTGCAGCCACAGATAAGGCGGGAAGAAGCGCGTGTCGGCGATCGCTGGGCCGTGCTCGCCGTGGCCATCAGCAGAGAATGGTCGAAATACTGCTCATTCCCGCCTTCTTCCTAGAAAGTGGCTACCATACGTCCAGCCCGTTACTTCCTTGTTGTTCGATCGTGATAGCTCATGCAATGACCACACCCGGCCGTGTTGAATGTTATCATCGTCACGAAGCATACGTGATGGTCACCTCCAGCGAAATATCTGTAGCAAGCCATAAATCTGTCGGCTGAGGTAGGCACACACAGTGCGTATTAGTAGTTTCTAGTCAGACTATTGAATTACATTTCGTGAAAACAGAGCGACTATGGACTGACTCCGTCAGTTTATGTTCCAGATTTCAAGTAAAATGGACTATATGATTTGTGACAGATATATACAATAAGCCTTTCAGGACTGCCATAACTCGCATCCTGATACGGTGTTTGGTTTTTTGATTTTGGAGAGGGGAGCAGACAGCGAGGTCATCGGTCCCATCGGATTGGGGAAGGAAGTCGGCCGTGACCTGCCGAAAGAACCATCCTGGCATTTGCCTGAAGCGATTTAGGAAAACCACAGAAAACCTTAGTCAGGATTGCCGGACTGGTGCGGACCGTCGTCCTCCCGTGTTAGAGTCCAGTGTCCTAACAACTGCGACACCTCGCTCGGTATGATACGGTGAAACAAATTCTGACGCGGTGTAAGAGATTAAATAATTGCCAGTAACGTATCAAAGCCGCTGAACGACATAATGATGTAGTTAGAAAATTTGAACAAGTGTGATCCCGATTCTACATGAAACCTAGTGAATTAATTATATGATCGTGGGAGTTAGTATATAAATTTGGGTATTGTATGTTTTGCTATTTAGGGAGCAAAATAACTGATGATGGTCGAAATACAGAGGATATAAATTGTAGATTGGCAATGGCAAGGAAAGCGTTTCTGAAGAAGAGAAATTTGTTATCATCGAGTATGAATTTAAGTGTCAGGAAGTCTTTTCTGAAAGTATTTGTATGGAGTGTAGCCATGTACGGAAGTGAAATATGGACGATAAATAGTTCAGACAAGAAGAGAATAGAGGCTTTCGAAATGTGCTTTAGAAGAATGCTGAAGATGAGATGGATAGATCTCGTAACTAATGAAGATGTACTGAATAGAATTGGAGAGAAGAGGCGTTTGTGGCACAACTTGACTAGAAGAAGGGATCAGCTGATAGGACATGTTCTGAGGCATCAAGGGATCACCAATTTAGTAGTGGATGGGAGCGTGGAGGGTAAAAATCGTAGAGGAAGATCAATAGATGAACACACTAAGCAGATTTAGAAGAATGTATGTTGCAGTAGGTACTTGGAGATGAAGCAGCTTGCACAGGATAGGGTAGCATGGAGAGCTGCATCAAACCAGTCTGAAGGGCACAACGACAACATGATTGACAATGGCGATGTCCTTTACATTCAGGGATCATTTGCGGCTGAGTTGTTTGTATCACAGATTATGCAGGATTTGACGGGTATAAGTGCAGATATTCGTATATTGGTGCAGTATCTTAATAGGTACTCACATCAGCGTGCTGATTGTTATTTCTCTGCATCGAACCGTCTTCTGACAAACATGTCACGAACTTTACGCACCGATGTTTTCTGCATGGCCGTAACTGCACCACTAAGTGAACTATGCCTGCAGTGACAGAATAACCGTTTTGCAAACATACATCCACACTTCAGCACGTAACCCGCTGCCCAGGGGAGAATAAGCGTTAATGGCTCGTCCTTGCCACGCGTACTTGGAGGTACTATCCAATGTGAAAACATACCACTGCTAATAGCCATAATTATTAGTCTGCAAATGGCATAAATACTGATATAAAGTTGTTCAGTGCACCGTCCTCAGTCGTCAATAAAAATATCTGCAGTAACGCCTGTTATACCCTATATAATTTCGCTTCTGATTTGTGTTATCTGTGAAAGAAATATGTAACATAACGGAATGAACCACATTATTAAAGGTAAGTCACAATATTGGGGAAATTTTTGATGAATGTTTTGTTTTTAGGTCAGCAAGCTAATGTCAGGCTGTTTCGTCGAATACGTGACAGTTTCTATTTCTTCTGCCATACTCAGCAGGGTAAGGTGTCTTTTGCGGAGATGTGCGGAATTGACAGGCCTTGTGTTATGTCACTGATTGTGTGTTTTTGTTCTTTTAGGTGTGAACTAAGGTTCGTACCGGTGAAGTGATCGAACGAGTGTTATCATCAAACGTCTTAGGCATGTGCTAAAAACCAACAATATTGCAAGATAAATCACGGTATATCAAGAAATTAACTCGTGCAGTACACTTCACTTTACAGAAAAACCTATCGTGAAAGATATTTTGTCTTCTGGAATGCAGATGCCCCTGATGATGGGAGTATATGCAGTATATCTTCGTTCCTTAATCGATCACCCCAACTGATTTTCAACGCCGGCGGGGGTGGCCGAGCGGTTGTAGGCGCTACAGTCTGGAACTGCGCGACCGCTACGGTCGCAGGTTCGAATCCTGCCTTGGGCACGGATGTTTGTGATGTCCTTAGTTTAGTTAGGTTTAAGTAGTTCTACGTTCTAAGGGGACTGATGACCTCATAAGTTGAGTCCCAAAGTGCTCAGAGCCATTTGAACCATTTTTTTAATTTTCAACAATCTTCTGCAACACCGCGTATCGGAGACTTCTAATCGTTTCGTTTCTACCTTCCCATTTGCCCATGATTTGCAATCGATCGATCAATAAATTGGATATGCATGCAAACAGCTGTCGTACGATTTACAAAAGTTCAGTGTTCACCGATGTCCATTGTCGGCCGTGTAATTTTGGCCGTTGCGCCTAGCCTGTCACGTTTCTGACGCGCGTTTCTAGTAGCGGTAAGACTGCAGTCTAATTACCAGTATCAAATTATTCTGAATATGCTGTGATCGATATAGTTGAAGCAGAGGCGTGAAATCCAAGATTTTCGTATACTTAAAGCTAAATGCACATTCACGGCAGACGCGTTGTCACTCTAACGTGACAATACACAGTCAATGTTCTCCATTTCACCTCACAATATGGTTGTTATCCTCCTCACGATCTTACCTTGCTACGAGCGATCCTACACAACCCAGTGGTGATGTCCTAAGTTGAAGTGTTGTTTGCTACTTAATCTATGTGGGAGATATTGACAGTTGATCAAATATAACGCGTCAGCTATTGTCGATTTAAGAAGGTGTTAACCGAGGACTCTCCGAAACCTGTTCCAGAGATTCTTAAAATAATCCAAAGATATGTCTCGAATCATTATCCTATAATGTGACAGAGAAGTTGCACCAAGTTTCTGACAATGTTTACCATTTCGCTGATGTTAACAGATGACAAGCAGAGATATTATTTAGACCGCTGACCATAGATGATACATGCAGCGCGTAACGTTATTATATACTGAAACCATCATCTCGATCAACAGATGATGGAATACCGGTTGCAGACTGCTTTGGAGGAAATTTTATCTTTTCTTTATTGTAGTGTTTTCAGTTTAGTTCGTCAGTTATAATGCTGAAGTCTTGTGCACCGTTTAGTAATACATGAAAATGTGTAAAAGGAAGGAGACATCGTTTTACAGGTACGACTGTTGCTAACAGATTTTTAAGATCACAGAATCAGATTATAGAAAAACGACATTAACCCGTCCCAGAGTGTGTATTTTTATTTCTTTAAACCACTAGTGTCCGATATATATTTTTGAAAGAGAAGAAGTACATGCGAAGCCATATGCCATCCAACCCACAGCCTATGGCATATTACTAATTATAGACTGAACTGATACGAATAGTCTTCCGTTTAAGATTGTGTAGTCGTATAGAAATGTACGGAATTGTTTACGTAATGGTATCGGGAAACTATGTGCGAAAATTTATTAAATATTAATTACACTGTCATTATTTTTGTCCACGATACGAGCTTTGAAACTTCTTTTTACGTGATAATTAACAGTGGTTACAGTTTCTCACAGATGAGGTACAGGCCATTGTAATGAAAAAGAGTGTTACGCTTTCAGGGCAACCGATCCTACAAATCTGCGCTGTAAACATTTTTCGTATGAATGTTTTGACGCTGAGGCCTTTGATGTCAGAACAAAATTAAAACATTGTTTTTATTTTCCTCGTCGTTAGCACCTAATAGAAAAAATAAAAGGCAATCTGTGCACACGTAATGATACGATTGTAAAGGAAGTCGGGTTGCACAAGATTCAATCGCGTTAACATACGGATTACTTCCGTGAGAAATCACATTTAGCTGTATAAAAACCACGGGGAGCACCACGACCAGTGCTGTGACGTATATACTTACAGATGTTAGCGGGAAAATTTTGTTACTTTGTTTTGAGAAACAGTGCAGACAGCTGGAGTTTTTGATCCTCAGATCCGAAACTCGATAAGTAACTAAGATTTGCCGGTGATGCATAATCTGACTCGCTACAACGTTTTTCTTAATAATCAACGTTTTCCGAAGTATTTTGCTTCGTGATAATGTTGTTTATGTACCTGTACTGCGTTTAGTAACAACAATTAAATTTAAATCACTATTTTGCGAAAAAGCAGGACGTGATAGCTAAAAGTGTGTTTGATTTCTGATAACTTCATACGAAAATGTATCACATGTATATTTTTAGGAAGCATCTGAAAGTTGCCTCCAAGACACGTTGAACGGTGAGTCAGATGATCCATAGTGAAGCAAAGAAGGTAAATTCACGGAAGAGAAAGAAATTCCCGCGCTTGTAAAATGTATGCAAGGAAATAGCTCTAAGTATAATATTTCAACCATTGTGTTAAATATAATATTTCAACCATTGTGTTTTACCTTTTACCTGTCCAGCAGTTTCACAATAAGTATCGTGTTAATATTAAGAACATATTAGAAATTAAGTTTATTGTAGTACTAATTTATAATTCTTATATACTAGGTTGTTACGTTGTTAAAAGTCATTGCATGATTTTATCAGTAACTGAAAACGGTGGTCGCCAATCTGTCTTCACACACGTATGCATATGCATAATGACAGCACGTGTCCTTGTTGTTGGTTTCAAAGCCCAGCAACGCACAGGTAGTGACGTGCGCGGTTTAAATTTATCTGTGGCCTTAGATTTAGGTGTGTCCACGCAGCTCCACCTATATAAAGGGTGAGTCAAAAAGGACTTCACAAATTTGGAATAATATAGAAATTTATTGAGATAACTTACAGAATCGGTAAATGCATCATTTTGCAGAAACATCTTTCAAGTTTCACATAAAAGTGTCAAGCGTCATTTTGGTTTTATGTGACTACCATTTATGATGCGGCAAACATCCTTCCTGTAATTAATTTCTTCCCACACTCGTTGCAGCAAATTGGACGTCACTTGTGCAACGGTAGCGTAACTTTAATTTCTCAGGTCCGCTAAACTGTTTGGTAGAGGAGGAACACATACACGGTCCTTAATGAAACCCCAGAGAAATAAATCCACTGGTGTCAAGTATGCGGAGCGAGGTGGTCATGCGACTGGCTCTTCATGGCCAATCTATCTATTTGGGAAGCACTTATCGAGTAAACAATCCCATCTCGGTCATCTTTGTCGATCAGTGGAATTAAAAAGTTTTCAAGCATATACAGACACACAATACCAGTAACAGTTTCCTCCCTGAAGAAGAAAGAGCCGTACACATTCAATTTGAACTGTGCACCATGCTGCGCTCCTGGTGGCGGAATGTGGTACTGACGCACTTGAGGTGTTTGCTACTAAATGACACATTTGATGATTCTGTAAGTTATATCAGTACATTTCTATATTATTCCAAAGTTGTAAAATCGTTTTTTACTCATCTTGTATTGCTCTGCCTAGGGATGGCAGTAGCCATTAGTGGCGTTACAAGTCTCGTGACTGCGACAATATAGATCAAGTAACGCCATTGAAGCTAGAAAATATCTATAACAACCATTTAAATCAGAGAGTTAGGGAGATGCTTAAACACTCTGCCCTGCTACTTGAATAATAGTACTGCTATTGCAGTTTTTATTAAAAAACTTCATTTCAATAAGAAATGTTTTGTATTCGCAAAATAAAATAGATATGAAACTTCCTGGCAGATTAAAACTGTGTGCCCGACCGAGACTCGAACTCGGGACCTTTGCCTTTCGCGGGCAAGTGCTGGTAGAGCTTCTGTAAAGTTTGGAAGGTAGGAGACGAGGTTCTGGCAGAAGTAAAGCTGTGAGTACCGGGCGTGAGTCGTGCTTCGGTAGCTCAGTTGGTAGAGCACTTGCCCGAGAAAGGCAAAGGTCCCGAGTTCGAGTCTCGGTCGGGCACACAGTTTTAATCTGCCAGGAAGTTTCATATCAGCGCACACTCCGCTGCAGAGTGAAAATCTCATTCTGTAAAATAGATATAATAACGGTGATTTTGTAGCCTGCACCTACCACTAATTAGAGCACTGCACTTCTCGCAAATATTTTTAAAGTAGTTGTGTTTAGTGCTTTGTGTTTATAATAAACAAGTAATAACTTTAATGTGACGGTACACAGGAAAAGCACTAGCTAGCAGAGAGCTAAGTGTACGTTATACAATGCATCCTCGATCTGTAGAGTCAGTATTAGGTGGTAGGTGGCAGAGTAGAGGGGAACCTACTTCGAGAAAAGGAAATTAATGATTAATTTGTTATTGACGTAAACAAATTACCCACTTTCAAATCGCAGTTTATTTTCAATACAACACAGCATAAAATTATGCTGATATCTCTCTAATATCACTGAGACAAGCATTTAGGACCGAATTAATAAGTTCGTATTCAGTTTGTACTGGTGTTCCACTCTCCAGCGACATCGTTTAAACGCTGGGAAAAAAGACAATAGAATGATGGTATCGAATGATAAAATGATGAGGGTATCGGCATTTTATGATGAAGGTATCTGTTGCTCATAAGCGCACAGATATTAATGCCGAAGTAATATGGCCCATTAACAGGCTATTTCTGTAAAGTGTGCGCACGACAAATTACCACTACTGATAATCTAATCACATTTCACCATTGCGGGAATTACTTCTAGATTACTCCTCGTTAGATATATTATCACAACGACAGCTGATCTGAAAAAAAAGAACTGCTCTTCTTGTTACGCCAGTCAACTGCTGTTTCATCTGCTGCTTCACACTTACTCTCTTTGACTTGCTCCTACAACTTAACGCGCGGTGCGCTAGCTTGCGTGACAGGAATGTGACAGTTGAAGATCGAGAACTACGGTTTGTCTGGAACACTGGTGAGCCTTACTGGTTTGGAGGCGGTTTTGCACGCATGTTCGGGCGAATGCTGAACTGGTCTCCAATCTCCGCTTAAGTAAATACGACACATAGGCAGTTAAAATACGATCAACACAGAATACACAAAAGAAAGGGAAATGGTGCATAAGGCTTCCTTCCCTTTTAGATTAATTGACGATTGTAGGGACAGAAAAGGCATCTGGCTACTAATTTTAAAGTAAATTTGCCACATCTTGAGTACAACGGTACCCAAACGATGGAGGAAACGCTTGGAAACTTCGTGCTAAGCTTTTCTGCAACTTTAGTGACTTTAGAGAACGCTAGCAACTTTAGACACAGTCTGAGTCCTTCACTTCGCTAGGAGATTATGCGGATGGACACTGCCAAAACGTTGAAATTCAATGCTGCGAATTGGCTAAACGAGATAGATAGATAAATAGATAGATGGATAGGTAGAGAGTTTTTTTGTGTGCGTGTGTGTGTGTGTGTGTGTGTGTGTGTGTGTGTGTGTGTGTGAGTGAGTGAGAGAGAGAGAGAGAGAGAGAAAGAGAGCTGCATTTATTTCATATAAAACAAAATGCCCTACACCTTTTTGGTTCATTTCGTGTTACAGGTAAGAAGCTATCTGACGCGACTGAATGATAAAGGCTTCCTGCACGGAGGCCTCCTGGATGGCAACAGAAAAACTCATGAGGACTAGCAGTCTACGGGAATGTATGTACTAAACATATAGTATCCATTCCATAGCAAGTCATTTAGTTAGTTAGTTAGTTAGTTACATGTTCCACGGACCATGTGAAAGATTATTTTATCCAAATGAAGTGGAACAAGTAAGAATGTCTATACGTGGTTATTGTTGACATTAACGAAGATATTATTTTGTTAGTCCTACCCATGCAACTACACTTAAAAACAATGCTTTTTACCCGTACTGGCTACCACGTGTTAAGTAGAAATTCGTCATTAGAACAGAAGGCGTTATCCAGGAAAAGCGGTTTTAAGTTAGATTTAAAACTTACTTTGTTATCTGTTAGAAATTTTGTATTATTGGGCAAATGATCAAACGTTTTTGTTGCTGCATAATAAACTCCTTTTTCAGCCATAGACAGCTTTAATAATAGGCAGTAAAAGTCATTCTCCCTCTACTGTTGTTAAGTAGGGACATCAATCAGTGTCGCATTCACTGTCTTTGGCCACATTGTTTTCAGCAGGAGCTTTCAAGACCTGAAATTGAGGATATACAGAATGTCAGTATAAAACATGGAAACTGTTTTTTTCGTTGATCCACATTTCTAATTTTGTACTGCAGTTACGGTGCCCATGTGTATCCTAACATTACGTCGCACAGATATATTGCAGTGATATTCGCTGTATCACCTATGAACTCCTTTTGTTAGTTTTCAATATGGTTGAACTTCAATCACACTGGAAATTTTGAAAAAAGTGAAGTGAACCGAGAAAGATGAGTAGCGTTTTTAGCTCACAGCGAGCTGTGCATGTTGTCAGAGTTGAATAGTGTTGCGGTTCCGCCGGTCACGCGGCTGGTGAGTGCGGAAGAGAGAGTTGTCTGCGGCACAGCTGCTGCTAAAGTGGTTCGGTTATCGCTCCGCGTAAGGGCGGAAGTCTTCCGTATGTCGTACCGCTCACTGGCTCTTGTTCCCTGTGTAGTACCTCCCACCAGATATTACGAAGCATTAAACGTGCCCTCGTTGCTGTTGGACACAGTTAAATACCGTAAAGCCTTGCCTGTACTGTTCACTCAGCAGCCGCTACGTTAATGAATACATTAATGCCAAAGACCTAGTTATAACGGTGAAAATAACAATTTCTAGTGGGTGTTGCGTAGTGTGGTGTCACTTACAGTTGCATCTGTCTTGTTCACAAATTGTTCCCGTCTCAAATACGCGGAATAAAAAATTCGAGAAGTCATCCATCTTGTGTTAGGGACAGAGACTCCACATGGCCAGCCACTTTCCCCACTGATCGTCACACGTCGAAGGTCATCAGTTAGTACAAACGTACTATGCTGAATCCCAACGACTCAACAACATCTTGCGCAGCTCGAGTAAAGGACAAATCTGAGCTGGAGAGTATTACTTACCGCCAGATACTTGCTTACCACGCGGTCTCCAGCTCTTTGGAAATGTGTGGTAAGGCCTTATGGGACCAAACTGCTGAGGTCATCGGTCCCTAAGCTTACGTACTACTTGATCTGACTTAAACTAACTTACACACACGCATGCCCGAGGGAGGAGGGCTCGAACATCCGACTGGGGGAGCGGCGCGGACCGACCGAGACAAGGCGCCTTGTGGCTATCCCGCGCGGCCAGCTCTTTGGGCGACGTGCTGCGTCACAAGTCAGTCGCCACTGCATTTTGCCGTTTCCAACCCAATTCAAAAAATAAAAGCTTCCGCATCTTTCTTTACGCCGTCTTCCCGGCTGTTGCTTGGCCTGTCCTGAAGACTTCTTGTAGTAATGTGAGCAATGAAGCCTTGCTTCAAAACTCGGGTCTCTGAAATACGGATTACGCGACCTGCCCATTGTAGTCGTCTGCTCTTTTGTTACTCTGTTGTAAAAAGTTAGGCTGATTAATCATCTTATGAGTTTTATCACTCTTTCTTGCTCGCCAAGTATCTCCGTCCCTCACCCGGCCTCAGATTCTTCTCATCGCCTTTCTTTCAAATGTGATTTCGTTTCCATTTTAGTTAGCTCTCTGAACCGTAGAGAATAACAGCATTGAACAATTTCACTTTGGCTGCGTGTGATACAGCTTTTGCCTTCAACGTATCCCTGAGGACGAACAGATGTCTGTAGATAGCAGAAATTATTTCATTTACTCGTACATCTTTGGATGTAACAATTGTACTAGCGCCGGCCGAAGTGGCCGTGCGGTTCTAGGCCCTGCAGTCGCAGGTTCGAATCCTGCCTCGGGCATGTATGTGTGTGATGTCCTTAGGTTAGTTAGGTTTAACTAGTTCTAAGTTCTAGGGGACTACTGACCTCAGAAGTTAAGTCCCATAGTGCTCAGAGCCATTTGAACCGATTGTACTAGCTTCCCAGGTACATGAACTGATGAACACACATGAATTTTTCTTAGTCTACTGTGATCAGTCGAGCACGTGTGTTCAACCCGCGGCCCACGAACCGAATGCAGCGCAAAGGGAGTATCAGAGCATCCCAAGAAGTGAACATGTATCACGGAGTCGTTTAAAAAAAATACTTTTTTTGTAAAGTTATGTTAGATCATAGTCCTAAAGACGCAGCCATTCTTCCCGGTTTGACGGAAGAATTTATAAATCAATTCCAGGATTTTAGAAAAAACAATCAGTTGTTTTGTATTTTATGCGACTCTTTTTACAAACAATGTGGATACGTTGCCAGAAGATTTTCAGAGGGAATGCATAGAGTTGCAGTGTGACATACAACTAAAAGAAAAATTTGATCATGTATATTTGATGGACTTTCTCAAATCATACATGCTCAGAGATTGCTGCACAGTCATGCGTCATATATGTCAACTTTGTTTGGAAGGACACGTTTGTTAACAGTTATTTTCAACAGTACAGCACACAAACAGTAAAAATAGAACCAAAATCTTAGATGAACATCGTGAGAATTGCTTTCACTTTTATCGAACGTGATATTGACACAGTAGCTCCCAAAATCAAAATAAAATGTCACATTAATTCTATGGTTTTCGATTACTTATATAAAAAAATTAGTAATGAAATTTCATATATAAAATTTCAGACTTTTATATATATTTTTTTTGGGGGGGGGGGGGCACAAAATAATCGTATTCTTCCACTGTGACCCAGGTAAGCTAAAAGGCTGGACACACCTGTCCCAGAGAATATTTAGTTCCACGTAGTGCTTTGTGCATTGATGAGTAGTTGCGCTTTACTTGCTGCTGTGGCTACCCTTTTGTACGTCTCCTCAAAATTCTTGGTCGCTCTCGCTCGCTAACGCTGTGTCGCCTGCGTTAGCTAACACCTGAAACCTGCCACCTTCCATTAGTAGACCATTACACTGTTCAGCTTTGCTCTAGAGATGGTGGTTATCGCTGAAATCATCGGTTTTCGGTTATATCGCTTTTTTTTCAGGGATGTTTAACGTCACTGTTAAAACCGCTCATAATAACCGGTTTCTGAAATAACCGATTTTCGGTTATTTTGTTTCTGTTGTTTTCTGTAGTAAACGTAGAAATCGAACAAGATTGATAAATTTTGGCTCTCTCAGTGTCAAGATACATAGAATCGTAATATTAAATTAAATAAGCAAATAAAAGAAAACTTGGCCCATTTACGGTTCGCTGCTATTCTCGAAAAGCGATAAGTGGTTGAGTACTACAAAAAATCACCAGTCTCCTGCTATTGAGTCTAATTTATTGAAACTCTCACAAAAACCATGTTGTAATCGGGGACCTACCATTATTTGAATATTACGAACAGCCATTGCTAAAGGGTGAAAACAGAGGTTGAAGAAATCTGTTTTTCGAGTTAACACTTTGAAGGGTGGGCGTTATTGTAACCTATCATATTATATAGACGCTTTGAAAGCGTGGTGGTTAGTGTGGCTAACCATATATTTTTCTCAGGTTACCGCTCACGGGTGGTAGTTCTCTCAACTAACCAACTAATTGTTGACTAATGTGCCACTAAGTGACGTGGGAATCACAGTGCAGTACTTTTGCCGTACATTTGTGACACGAGCTGCTATTTCATGCATTGTGTTGTTCTTGAAAGTATCGTGCATTTCTCTCTGTAGCTCTTCTTTATACGGCTATATTTAGTAGTAATTGTTTATACACTCCTGGAAATTGAAATAAGAACACCGTGAATTCATTGTCCCAGGAAGGGGAAACTTTATTGACACATTCCTGGGGTCAGATGCATCACATGATCACACTGATAGAACCACAGGCACATAGACACAGGCAACAGAGCATGCACAATGTCGGCACTAGTACAGTGTATATCCACCTTTCGCAGCAATGCAGGCTGCTATTCTCCCATGGAGACGATCGTAGAGATGCTGGATGTAGTCCTGTGGAACGGCTTGCCATGCCATTTCCACCTGGCGCCTCAGTTGGACCAGCGTTCGTGCTGGACGTGCAGACCGCGTGAGACGACGCTTCATCCAGTCCCAAACATGCTTAATGGGGGACAGATCCGGAGATCTTGCTGGCCAGGGTAGTTGACTTACACCTTCTAGAGCACGTTGGGTGGCACGGGATACATGCGGACGTGCATTGTCCTGTTGGAACAGCAAGTTCCCTTGCCGGTCTAGGAATGGTAGAACGATGGGTTCGATGACGGTTTGGATGTACCGTGCACTATTCAGTGTCCCTCGACGATCACCAGTGGTGTACGGCCAGTGTAGGAGATCGCTCCCCACACCATGATGCCGGGTGTTGGCCCTGTGTGCCTCGGTCGTATGCAGTCCTGATTGTGGCGCTCACCTGCACGGCGCCAAACACGCATACGACCATCATTGGCACCAAGGCAGAAGCGACTCTCATCGCTGAAGACGACACGTCTCCATTCGTCCCTCCATTCACGCCTGTCGCGACACCACTGGAGGCTGGCTGCACGATGTTGGGGCGTGAGCGGAACACGGCCTAACGGTGTGCGGGACCGTAGCCCAGCTTCATGGAGACGGTTGCGAATGGTCCTCGCCGATACCCCAGGAGCAACAGTGTCCCTAATTTGCTGGGAAGTGGCGGTGCGGTCCCCTACGGCACTACGTAGGATCCTACGGTCTTGGCGTGCACCCGTGCGTCGCTGCGGTCCGGTCCCAGGTCGACGGGCACGTGCACCTTCCGCCGACCACTGGCGACAACATCGATGTACTGTGGAGACCTCACGCCCCACGTGTTGAGCAATTCGGCGGTACGTCCACCCGGCCTCCCGCATGCCCACTATACGCCCTCGCTCAAAGTCCGTCAACTGCACATACGGTTCACGTCCACGCTGTCGCGGCATGCTACCAGTGTTAAAGACTGCGATGGAGCTCCGTATGCCACGGCAAACTGGCTGACACTGACGGCGGCGGTGCACAAATGCTGCGCAGCTAGCGCCATTCGACGGCCAACACCGCGGTTCCTGGTGTGTCCGCTGTGCCGTGCGTGTGATCATTGCTTGTACAGCCCTCTCGCAGTGTCCGGAGCAAGTATGGTGGGTCTGACACACCGGTGTCAATGTGTTCTTTTTTCCATTTCCAGGAGTGTATTTATATGTTGACCTTCGATCAGTCTACATGTAATATTACTTTTTATTCGAATAGAATTTGCTGTACTGCACAGACGGATTTGTGTGTGGTTAGTGGCTCTAACGACCGCCTTTCTTCTCCATCCAGTAAATCTAAGAGTGACAGAGTAAGAACGTTACCGAATATTATTTGATGAAATGCCTTCTAGTGACAACAGTGTTGACAGCGATGACAATGACCGGACATTCAATTTAGTCCAGATGTGTAAAACACTTTGTTGGCTCAGAAAACAGTTTCTGTAGCTGCTGCTTCATCCTCTGTGTACAAAGATAATTTATTACTTCAGGTCAAGGCACACAAGCCATACGTAGACGAATGTATTCGCCACGAAAGCAGTAAACATCAGCCTGGTTGGTTGGTTGGTTTGGGGAAGGAGACCAGACAGCGTGGTCATCGGTCTCATCGGATTAGGGAAGGATTGGGAAGGAAGTCGGCCGTGCCCTTTCAGAGGAACCATCCCGGCATTTGCCTGGAGTGATTTAGGGAAATCACGGAAAACCTAAATCAGGATGGCCGGACGCGGGATTGAACCGTCGTCCTCCCGAATGCGAGTCCAGTGTCTAACCACTGCGCCACCCCGGTCGGTAAAACATCAGCCTGTTCACTCGTCATGTAGAAGGTGTGGAGTTCTAGAAAAACCCTGGCCCGAACCATGAGTATGTCTTTTCTGCCTGAAAGCAGGCAAGAACTGTTTCAACAGATACTAGAAAAACCAGGAAAGTTATAGCCTACCAAAGTTGAACCGCCAACTATCGAACTTGTATTTGTAATGGGGCGATGGTTAGTTGCGGTGACCACATTTAATGCTAATATTTTGTTGTTGTTAAGGTTGATTTTTACAAAACTATTGTAGAGAACATATCACAGTAATAAAAGTAAAGCGTAACACGTGGATCAAATTTCAAATGACCCTCTAGAGTAAATTTTTATGGCGTTTACCTGCCCCTCAGAGAGTTAATTTGTCCGTTTTCCGGAGCTACATGCAGATGAAGGCGTATTAGGAAGACTCAGGCACCAGATCAGCTAGTTTCTGTTTTTATTGCGTACTGTGAATGAGCTGTTGTTAATTTTTTAATTTATTTCCGTTACCATAATTTCCTTCCTCTTTTATTATTTAATAGAAAAGGCAGACAAATCTCTAATCTTTCATAGGAAATGAAGCATTGTACTTCATCGCTAAATCGCTTAGTAAACGTGTTTACCAGACTAGGGTTGGTGGCATTTTGCAGTACAACGGACGTCCGGCGATTACAGCGGGGGACTACTGTATAGACCAGGCGGGGGCGAACAGTGTTGCCGTTGAATAAAATATGAAGTCGCTAGCCGGTGTTAAAAATTTCCCTAGGTACGAGAAGTAGCGTTCACTAAAAATGCGCTAAACGTCGCTGAACTTTCTTAAGGGCAAAAATAATGTCTATTTATTTTAAGCTCTTGGTTATTGGCAGACAATAATGTACTACAAGATATTTTTAATGATAATGTTTTGCTTTTATTCTAGATATATTTTACGAAATTGTATGAAGACTAAAAATCATATTAATTTATTGATGTACGGTAGTGAAAGTGTGTTGTTATCTTTAAGAACAAAATTAGTTCTAACATATACACAGTCACAAAAACCTGGAAAAAATTAAATTCATGAACTATGCCCTTAAATGCTCCACTCAATCGAAACTGAACATTATTCGTGTCTCAGGCTTTCGATCTGAAAAATCAAAATAAAAAGGCAGCTTTTAGCTATTAAAATTTTCTAGTTGTAATTATGTACCTGAGATTATTAATAAAATAAAATATATTCACTGTGACATTTTAAATGTGTTATATTGAAAGCCCAAATAGTGAACTCATAACTCCAATTTCTATTATGAGACCAACCGTGAAATCGTGAAAAAAATCGGCTGTTCTATATAAAAAGGTCAACGCCATTCAAAAGATTCAGGGAACAGCAAATTTTTTTTATTTCACGGCTTACCTCATAGTAAAAGTTGTTCTCAGTGGCGAGTACTCCGATTGGACTTTTGCTGTAACACGTCACGGTATATGTATTACTCTACGCTTTCATAAAAAAATATAATTACTGGCTAGGTACTTTAATCTAAAATTCAGAACCACATAAGAAGTCTGCAGGACCATTAGTTGTTTTAACTGAAGAAGAAGTCGTAGCCTCTTCAGTTTCTGCTGGTCTTCCTTTACCGACGTGGTTAACAACATCTCCTGGGAGATCATAAGTTAACCGTCTCACGCTTTTAATCTTGATTTTGTTACTAATGAGAAGAAGAGAATTTAAAGTTTGTTCAGAGAGTCTGCTCCGATGTTTATTTTTCAGAATATTCATGGAGCTAAATACCTCTTCTACTTCTGCGTCAGAATGTGGTAAGGATAGAACAGCAACAGCGAAAACAATTAAATCCGGAAAAGTGTTTATTCCAATCGCACTTTTATATTCGGCTACCTGAGCGCAAAAGCTGCCAGCGGCCTAACAATAGTTCCCGTCAGATGTACGCAGTTTGAGTGCTTGGCTAGCAGTTGGATGGGCCAGCGTCCGGGTTTGCCGAGTACCGTTGTCAAGCGGAGTGCACTCGGCCCTCGTGACGCCAACCGAGGAGCTCCTTGACTGAGCAGCAGAGACAGCGGTCACGAAAACTGACTGCGGCCGGGGGGTCGGTGTGCCGGCCACGTGCCTCAGCGCTGAGGACGACACGACGACCAGTCGGTATCGTTGGGCCTTAGAGGCCTGTTCGGACGGTGTTTGTTTGTTTTCAGCCAAAAAGCGAATAGTGTCCCCGTTTTGCGGATTCCAATCAACGAAGTGGACAGTTAGCCGCTGCTGCAACATTTTGTCAGTTTTTTCATCAGAATATTCCATCCTTTAGAATATCAATTACTGAAGGTTCTTTTGATTGTTTCAAGGTTTCTTCCTAACTCGAGAGTATAATTTTTTTTCTAAAGCTTTGTAATTGCCTGGAAGTCGTGTTTGGATTTCTTCTCCTAACTTCACATTAAAATCACTGCACCGTATTTTTTAATTACTATTACTCCTGCAGTACTGACATTATGATTTGCTGGAAGTTTGTGTACATAGATTCCTGAAGATACCCGAAATAGGCGACAGGTTTGAGCTGGTCTCTATTTTTGATATCTGTGTGGTCTTCGTCAGTTGCTGCTGATGTCAGCGCCAGAACTTTTTGGCAGACTGAATGTAGTAGCAAAGCGATCTAATAACTTAACAGTTTTATGAGGTTTCCTTTTTCGCTCTCAAAGATTTTGCTGCACCTCGCCAAGAATAGTTTTCAAAAATTACATACTAAGTCAATACTATTCATCGGAGTACACATTATAAAGCATCTCCGCTGTGTAACACAGTTCTTTAGTAATCATAAAATGCAGCCGGCCGGAGTGGCCGAGCGGTTAAAGGTGCTACAGTCTGGAACCGCACGACCGCTACGGTCGCAGGTTCGAATCCTGCCTCGGGCATGGATGTGTGTGATGTCCTTAGGTTAGTTAGGTTTAAGTAGTTCTAAGTTCTAGGGGACTTATGACCACAGCAGTTGAGTCCCATAATGCTCAGAGCCATTTGAACCATAAAATGCAGTTTTAATTCATGTCACTGCGATAAAATTCTTGCTATAGGTGCTCTGACGGGTATGAGAACCGGGTGAAGGTTTCACGCACCATAAACCTCTTATATTTCGGGCAAAGTGATTTCTGATATGTGCTTTCCTGCGATCTGTAACGAGTGACCGACACAAGATATCCAAATCAGTGCGGCCGGTCAGTCGAACCCAAACCTTACACTCCTTTGGCATTGTTCGGACGAGAGGCCTTTGCAGCCTCTCCGTTTCATTCCTCCACGCTAATGCTAAAATTCCAGACACTACTCTGTACTACAGAATTAGTGTCCATTCAGCGATATATTAAATATAATCGATGGGTCACATAAATGCAATGGTAATTCACCTCTTCGAACTGTAACAATTTTTTTCTTTTTTTCCTTTTTGACAACCGCTGGTGTTACGTAAATCCCAAGGACAGGAGAAGTAGGGTGGCAATTTGTATTTTAACACAGATTATTTTCGTACGGAAATCAGCGTTCGCCATAAACTGTACATTCTGACAGTACAAAGCCTATTTTAGCCTTCCTTTTGGATCATTGGTGCCCGTACTCTCAGGAAATTTCAAATATCTCGAACAATCGTTTTAAGCCAGTTCACGAGTGTCCCTTTGTTGAAAGAGAAAGCTTGATTGCTAATAGAATTTCTACGCCTAAGAGTTACTTAGCTAGATGGCAAGCTGCCCTTACGTGCCGTTACGGCCCACTAAAAGGTGAAATTATGCCGACTGCTGCCGAAAGAGGAGTTTTTAATTAACTGAGAATCGCCTGTATTAAATTGCGAGTGTCTCTCCCAAGAGTAGTTTTTACTGTTATTTTATGAACTCTATGGTTACAACGGTATCAAATTCGTCCGCTGCAATATTCAATTCAAGCATATGTTGCGAAAATTGGAAATTGACCCTGAATAACGAAAACTGTGATGTCATCCACATGAATGCTAAAAGAAATCCGTTAAACTTTGGTTTCACCATAAATCAGTCAAATCTAAGGGCCGTAAATTCAAATAAATACCTAGGAAATACAATTAAGGACAACTTATATAGGAAGGAACACATGGGGAATGTTGTGGGGAAGGCTAACCAAAGACTGCGTTTTATTGGCAGGACGCTTAGGAAATATAACAGATCTACTAAGGAGGCTGCCTACACTATGCTTGTCCGTCCTCTTTTAGAATACTGCTGCGCGCTGTGGGGTCCTTACCAGACAGGATTGACGCAGTACATTGAAAAGTGCAAAGAAGGCCAGCACGTTCTGTATTATCGCGAAATAGGGGAGAGAATGTCACTGAAATGATACAGAATTTGGGATGGACATCATTAAAGCAAAAGCGTTTTTCGTTGCGGCGGCATCTTCTCACGAAATTACAGTCACCAACTTTCCCCTCCGAATGCGAAAATATTTTGTTGACGCCGATCTACATAGGAAGAAACGATTACCATGATAAAATAAGGGAAATCAGAGCTCGCACGGAAAGATATAGGTGTTCGTTCTTTCCGCGCGGTATACGAGATTGGAACAATACGGAAGATGGTTCGACGAACCCTCTGCCGGGCACTTAATTTGTGATTTGCGGAGTATCGATGTAGATGTAGATATTACCTGGCAGTCAATAGCGCCCTAATTAGTGCTTCCAGACGAGAAATTATGTCTCGGACTTTACTCCAAGCTGTCAGAGTCCCACATAGACGAGGAATTCGTTAATCGATCGAATTAGCGTTTCGTAACCTACTTTCCTGACTGATTTTTGGTTAATTTCAGCCTGGTACCTGCTTTTCCTACAAATAGTTACGTACGTTCGTTCCATTTTACGTCGCTCTCGACGGTCACTCCTAGGTATTTCAAGGTTCTTACTATTTCCAGTATCTTATTACCAATAGTGTAACCGAACAGTAATTGGTCTTTTCACAGTTGTTTATCTTGAGAGTTGTGAAAGCTGGTCCTTAAAGTTAAAAAGTCAAAGTCGAAAAGTCAATATCAGTTCGATTGAATGGAAGACAGACTCTCCAAAGAAAGAGGATAAACGATTTGATAATAGATACTTCGAATTTCCGAAGCCTCATCCGTCAAGGGACCACTATGGTAGTAGCTTCAGAGGTAAAACAGTATTAAGACACATGCAACGTCATTGCACTGAACTAGATGGATAGGTGAAGGATACGCGCATCATATAGCAACACTTTCATATAGCAACACTTTCATATAGCAACACTTTAATATTCTACGCAGATGGATCCAAATAAAACAGTTTTGCCGCCAGTAATAGCGCTACAAACCAAATAAAGGAGCTCAAATTTGTGACCAAGTGTTTGTCACACATTGTAATCGAACGAAAGAGCTATGACGTAACCGTCATCAATGTTCACACCCCTACTGAGAACAAGGTAGGTGTTTTTAGAAACAGCTAGATAGTGTTTACGAAGAAGTCTCCAAAATGAACAAACATGTATTTTAACGCGTAAGCAGGCAAACGAAGTATCTGTTCTCCGCCTACAGGAAAGTACAGCTTGCCTGATATAACCAACGATAACGGCTTCGGGATGACATTTTCCGGTATAAAGAACGTGGTTATCAGCTCAACGACACTCTCTCATGAGAAAATTCATGTAGGATTGTGGTGTTGATCGGACGGGAAAACCATCAGTCAGACAGATCATGTAGTGGTTGATACGCAACAGAGCTAATAGTGAAAGACGTTGTAGCCCGACGAGGATTGTGG
This sequence comes from Schistocerca cancellata, assembly GCF_023864275.1. Classification (NCBI taxonomy): domain Eukaryota; kingdom Metazoa; phylum Arthropoda; class Insecta; order Orthoptera; family Acrididae; genus Schistocerca; species Schistocerca cancellata. The sequence goes on from NC_064634.1 coordinate 15,895,771, forward strand.
GACAGACCAGTTCTTCGTGCAAGCAGAACTAAACATAGAAAAGGTCAGAACTGATAAGAAAACTACACTCGGGGGTTTGTGTGGAAAATCTAAAAAGTGAGGGGAAGACGGGAAGAGTATGGGTTAGAAATAAATAATATTTTCGATTTGCTAGTAAATGCAGATGACGAAGACGTGGAGAAAGTGTGGCACACTATTAAGACAGCCACGACAGAGGCTGCGAATGAAGTGCTAGGTAGAAAGAAAAAAAATAGGGAAAAACATAATTTGATGAGAAGTGCGAAGATGTAGTTACGAGAAAAAGAAAGCACGAGAGTTATGGCTTTAGAACGCAGATAGTGAAACACTGACGAAAACATATCAAGAAGAGCGCAGAGAGACAAGACAACTGAGAACTGAAAACAGAAAGTACCTAACAAAAATTCGTGAAACTGTGGAATCGTATAGCCGAATTCCGAACAGAGGAAGATTTCTCCAGACTGTGAAGACAGAGAGGAAAAGTTTAAATGCCAAAAGTGAGTACATCACTGACAAAATGGAAACTTGATTATGGACGCTAAACCACTCTTAGAGCGATGGAAAGAATATTTCACCGAGCTACTCAACTGGCGAACATAAAGCAGTTTCGGTGAAAACCAAGAAGAAACAAATGAGACAGAGATCGACATGATGGAGGAAGATGTAGTGAAAACCTCATGCCATATGAAAAGCAATAAAGTACCAGGAGAGGATATGGTATGGGCAGAAAGTATGGGGGAAGCGGACTGCAGACTGAACTTTGGAGGACTGAGGCGTTGACAGCCAGCTGTCATTTGTCCAGTACACAAGAGAGGAAGCAAAATAGGCTTCTCTAACTACCGAGGCATAGTTTGCGTGATGTGTCATACAAGATCCTTTCTATGCTTAATTTAGAAGAGATAAAACCATTTACATAAAATGTCGTTGGAGATTATCAGACTTCATTCCATCCAAACTGTTGAACTACTGACGAAACGTTCGCTCTTATGCAAATTCTTGAGAAATATTGGGAAAGAGAGATAGAAAGATCAGGTACTGTGCACATATTTTCAAAGAAGTTGCGACAGTATTCATCGCAGTTGATTCTATTAAAACTTCAACGAGTTCCTAAACCTAAATTAAATCAGTAAAATGATTAGAGTAAATAGAATGAATCAGGAGCGGTGGTGCTGACTGTTGGACTCGTTTTAACATTCCACAGCTAGTTGCAGTTTTAACATTCATAGAGATTAGGTGCTCCTGCTACAGTACTTCTTCTTCTAAACGCCCTCCTGACCTCCTTCTTGCTTCTATGCTTTACGTGGACTCATCTTTATCTGTCCTGCTTCCCACGTGTCGGAACGTGTATGTCCTGATTATTCTGTTTCCCAGAGTGACATTTAGTCGTCCTGTAAGTCCACCTGTGACGCTATGTTCTTATTTAGCCTATGCTCATTTCTTAAATTACACCCGGCACAAGTTACCTTACAAACAGCAGGAAATGCAGTTCTTGTTCACTTTCGGCTATGTATCATCGCTACAGCCTCACTGTTGTGCTAATTTTCTGTTCCTGATATACAGGGTGGTCCATTGACAGTGACAGGGCCAAATATTTCAAGAAATAAGAAAAAACTATAAAGAACGAAACTCGTCTAGCTTGAAGGGGCAAACCAGATGGCGCTATGGTTGGCCCGCTAGATGGCGCTGCCGTAGGTCAAACGGATATCAACTGCATTTTTTAAAATAGGAACCCCCATTTTCATTACATGTTCGTGTAGTACGCAAAGAAATATGAATGTTTTAGATGGACCACTTTTTTCGCTTTGTGATAGATGGCGCTGTAATAGTCACAAACGTATAAGTACGTGGTATCACGTAACATTCCGCCAGTGCGGACGGTGTTTGTTTCGTGATACATTACCCGTGTTTGAGTGGACCGTTTACCAATTGCGTAAAAGGTCGATATCGTGTTGATGTATGGCTATTGTGATCAAAATGCCCAACGGGCGTGTGCTACTTATGCTGATCGGTATCCTGGACGACATTATCCAAGTGTCCGGACCGTTCGCGGATACTTATGCACCAGAAATTGCATGGCGACGACTTTGAACGTCGTGTACAGTTCTGCCACTGGGCACAAGAGAAATTACGGGACGATGACAGATTTTTTTGTACGCGTTCTATTTAGCGACGAAGCGTCATTCACCGACAGCGGTAACGTAAACTGGCATAATATGCACTATTGGGCAACGGAAAATCCACGATGGCTGCGACAAGTGGAACATCAGCGACCTTGGCGAGTTAATATATGGTGCGGCATTATGGGAGGAACGATAATTGGACCCAATCTAAATGGTGCAATGTATGCTGATTTCCTACGTAATGGTTCAGATGGCTCTGAGCACTATGGGACTTAACTTCTAAGGTCATCAGTCCCCTAGAACTTAGAACTACTTAAACGTAACTAACCTAAGGACATCACACACATCCATGCCCTAGGCAGGATTCGAACCTGCAACCGTAGCGGTCTCGCGGTTCCAGACTGTAGCGCCTAGAACCGCTTGGCCACCCCGACCGGCTCCTACGTAATGATCTACAGATGTTACTACAAGATGTTTCACTGCATGACACAATGGCGATGTATGTCCAACATGATGGACGTCCGCCACATAACTCGCGCGCGGTTGAAGCGGTATTGAATAGCATATTTCATGACAGGTGGATTGGTCGTCGTAGCACCATACCATTGCCTGCATGTTCACCGGATCTCACGTCCCCGGATTTGTTTTTGTGGGGAAAGTTGAAGGATATTTGCTATCGTGATCCACCGACAACGCCTGACAACTTGCGTCAGCGCACTGTCAATGCATGTGCAAACATTACGGAAGGCGAACTACACGCTGTTGAGAGGAATGTCGTTACACGTATTGCCAAATGTGTTGAGGTTGACGAATATCATTTTGAGCATTTATTGCATTAATGTGGTATTTACAGTTACTCACGCTGTAACAATATTCTCAGAAATGATAAGTTCACAAAGGTACATGTATCACATTGGAACAACCGAAATAAAATGTTCAAACGTACCTACGTTCTGTATTTTAATTTAAAAAACCGACCCGTTACCAAGTGTTCGTCTAAAATTGTGAGCCATATGTTCGTGACTATTATAGCGCCATCTATCACAAAGCGAAAGAAGTGGTCCAACTAAAACATTCATATTTCTTTACGTACTACAGGAACGAGTAATAAAAAATGGGGGTTCCTATTTAAAAAAAAAACGCAGTTGATATCCGTTTGACCTATGGCAGCGCCGTCTAGCGGGCCAACCATAGCGCCCTCTGGTTTCCTCCTTCAAGCTAGACAAGTTTCGTTCTTTGTAGTTCTTGCGTTTGACGCTTATTTCGTGAGATATTTGGCCCGGTCACGATCAATGGACCACCCTGTATATCAACAGCCCTTGACTTCCCAATTCCCCTTCTGGGGAGGGAAAATAAACGATTACTCTACGGAGAAAAACTCGTCGCGGGCATATTGTACCGCAAAGCACTTTTACACCACTGGTATCCGCTAGAGAGACTAGTTAACTCTTCGTTTACACTCGCACAATTTAGTCTAATGCGAACCAAAACACTTCCTTGCTCTCATGAATTTTCTTACAACCTGCTAATTTTAACTATTTCTTGGCAATTTATATAAGGCTATCTTAATTATGTACAAAATATTTTACATAGTTCCTTACGCTGTCTAGTACGTATACATAAATACACACAGGTGTGTTTGTTTTAATGAAACTGAAGTACGAAACCAAGTAGTAGTATTCTAGCAGGTGTGGAATGAAGAAATTGCCGAATGACATTCTTATCTCCTCCCACGCCCGGGTTCCCGGGTTCGATTCCCGGCGGGGTCAGGGATTTTCTCTGCCTCGTGATGGCTGGGTGTTGTGTGCTGTCCTTAGGTTAGTTAGGTTTAAGTAGTTCTAAGTTCTAGGGGACTTACGACCACAGCAGTTGAGTCCCATAGTGCTCAGAGCCATTTGACATTCTTATCTGCCTCCGAGAAACGGACAGCTATTTACACAGTAGTAGCCTCCTGAAAGGGACTTAATATTTTGCCAGTCTCGTTGAGAGTCACAGTTCTGACGACAGTAAGAGTGAACAGAAATGTTAAACATACTCTCGCAAACCTAAAGTGTAATTACACTGAAATGAAATGCTTACAGGCTAAGGGTGTTCATTTCATTGTAATTTCATTTTAACGAGCTACATGGTCACCGATGATATCTGTTCTTACTCCAAATATTCGTATTCCTCTCAGTATTTTTGGAAATCGAAAAAGTGATGTTTTTGACAGCTGCTCCAATTAATAGTACCACAGTACCGTATTTTTATTTTGAACGTGCTTGTGCACTTCATTTACAGAACGTACAATCGTTTCGCAGGTTTATGCAGGTCAGCTGCTTGGCGGCACTGCAGTAGCGAACCTGCAGAAGAAGTGTGGGAGCTTCGTGACTCAACAATGAGTGAGAGCAAGAATAACATAATGGAACTGGACTGTTTTGAATGTCATGTTCATTTTAGTTACGTATGTCGACGTGTTGCGGTGTCGTTACAGCTGTTCACAAATTACAGTTTGGACTGCGTAACGATGTTATTGTGTGGAATTAATGCAGTTACAAAAACATATCATGGAAATGCCGCCTAAAAGAAAGGTCTACAGCCAGAATTGTCGATTGTGAAAACTACGTGGAGTTCAAACATGGGTTAAAGCCGGTGGCAGGTAATTCAGCTAAGCCTATTGTAGCTATTGCCACCCCCTAACGTACGCAAAAATTTACAATGTGAACAAGCATTTGTAAGTGAAGGAACATAGAGCAAAATATGAAGTAATTTCTCAAAATAAGAAACTGAAATTATCTCCATTACCAGTGAAAAAATGTAATTCTTGTGCAAAAGCTGGGTGTGCATTAGCTTTGTACACTGCTGAACACAGATCAGTTTCCAACATCGATCACTTGACAGATGTGTGTAAAAAATGCTTTAAGAATTCTAACCCGACAGATAACACGAAAATACACGGGACCAAATGCACAGAGCTAATAAATAATATTCTAGTACCTCATTTTTAAAAAAAAACTCTTAAGTGGCTTTGGTGATCAGAAACATAGTTTATTATTAGATGAATCGACAGAGTTAAGCATCACGAAATTTGTCGGGTTCGTCGTTAGATATTTTAGCTTAAAACAAAAAAAGGACTGTCTGTATTTTTAACTTTGCAGTATCTGGAGAGTTCTGATACCGCTGGACTGGACTCAGCACTGATAACAGCATTTAAAAGCTCATGACGTCAGACTACAAAATGTAATTGCAACGGGAACATACAATGCAGTTGTCATGACTGGTTCCAGGCACAGCGTGACTACACCGCAAGGTGGTCTTCCACAGCTGATTTTGATATCTTGTGTCGGTCTCTCATTAAAGATCGCAGGCATGCACACATCAGAAATCGTTTTGCCCGAAATATAAGAGGTTATGCTGCGCTATCTCGGTATAGATTAACGTAATTTTCGCGTCTCTGTAAAGCACAGAGAAGATTGAATGCGTTGATAATTTTAAAATGCTTACATAAACTATGCCAGCCACTGCAGCAATGGCTAAATAGTCTTTGTTCTGCATAAATTGCGTCACACAACGGACGAAAATAGCTTCCCTTCCCGACAGATCTTGACGCTGAGAATGTCGTCTACCAAAAAGACGACGTCAAGAGGATGAAATGACGCGCCTCGCGAAGGAAAACTATTACGATGATCATTTCGCCGACTGCCTTGCCAGCGCGGTTGACTGCGATGCGAAGGACCGGCTACAAGATGTCATCTGCTTTGTGACTGGGCGATGGCTTATCCTTATCACCATTTCATCATCATTGCTCACGTCGCCGAGGTGGCCTCAAAGAAAAAGTAGTGCATACGCGGCCGAACAACCCCAGAAGAGGTCTCCCGACCAAAAATGCCATACGATCGTTTCTTCCTCACTGTGGCTTTATTTGCTGAATTTTCCATGTAAAAGTATAAGACGCCAAAAGGCTTAAAAACAGCAGAAGTAGAAACATGAAAAACCTTCCAGTGGAACGTTCTAAACCAGATGTATTTTAACTGATTTAGTAATCGTAAACGCATAAACCATGTATGGTCTCGTAATTGTCCCACCTAAATAATGTTTCGTTGTTCTGGGACGCACAGAAGTTATTTTCTTTTCCGAAAGCAGAAGATACAGTGACATCAGATGAAAGTAAACTTAAACTCTGAAGCAAGAGAACTTTTATCGAGCGTTAAAGACGACAACACAGACCATGTCAGAAACTTCACGTGTACCGCCTGCGAATCTTACGACGCACAATTACACAAAAACACATGACTGCCACAGTCCAGTCATGAACTGATGATGCCAGAAATTATTGCCTCTATCACGTGTAGCTATCTGGAAAGCCAGTAAAGTAAAAAGCGATTCAAATATAAAAGTAATGAGACGCTCGCCAAATCGTAATTTGTATTTCACGCAACTACTTGTAACTTCCCGTCAAGGATTTCTGTAATCTGTGAGAGATTAAAACGAGTATACTATACAATGTTTGTGATTTTTTTGCTGAATGACGTAAATCTGTATTGTATATATTTATTTCTTATTATTATAAGGAAATGAAAGATTAATAGACAAATCACAAAAAAGTTCACACACAATAGATGTCTCTTTCAGTGAAGCATGTCATTGCCATCCGTGGCTGGTCCACGAGTGAAATAACAGATTTTCGACCATATTTCACAAAATCACTTAACAATTACACATCACCAGCATTGCCAATAGTCCTGATTGAAGATATAACACATTGGATAATGGTCCATATTTCATTTTTTTGTTAGGAAATGGAAGGGATCGTAAAATAGTTTTTTGTAATACTAATTCATATAAAAATATGAAATATATTTGCACAAAACTGCATGAAATTTGCCAAATACAACTGTGTTAATCGGTGATAATATTTGACAAACTTTGTAGGCGCACAATGCATCCCTAGGAAATGCAGTCAAATCTTTATGATATTAAAACAGAGACATAGCACCAGTTTTCAGCTTTGCACGAATACAGATATTAAAAATTGATATATATTTACTTTTTGATTTGTTACATGTGAACAGTTATCCCAGGATTTTAGGAGCTGTTTCTTATACAAGGATAAATGATACTAAGGAAAACGAATACATGAAAATATACTAATAGTCTTCTTCCAGATAATTATTCCTATGTGCCTGATCAATCCATTCAAGTATTATATACGAAATAATTAGTAGTCTTTGGTGAGCTTCTTCAAGTCCTAATCTAGATTTGGACAAAAATTAAAATCGATTTATATTTATTTTATTATTATGTATCAATGTACGATAGCAGACGTAAAACAACACAGCATACTATCGTATCAGTTCTCCAGTATAAAGTTAGTAATTAGGAACTAAGATAAAGAACTGATGAAATATTAATAAATAATTAAGAAAAAATGTCTTGGTTCTACTGAAGCAAAAATAAATTTTTGTAAATTTTCTCCCCTGTAATCAAATACATTTTCAACATTTCTCTCCTTTTTGCCTTCCTGGACTATATTTGTAAATCACGAAACAACAGAATCATTTAAGTCAAAGTCGGGGATCTCTCGTTCAGTAAGTCATAAAAGTGGTGATATGAGAACCTTCTAAAGGGAAGGGAAAGGAGAATATGGAGTTTAATGAAAACGTATTGTCTAACACCATAACACAATCAGGTAGTTCGCTGTCGGTGCATAATTGCCAAGTACGTGGGCTCAAAATGCACAAGATGACAGTTTGAAGTGTATTTCCTATTGAAGCAATATCTTCACATTAGAAATATTCATATTTCAAAATTCAAACTACTGAAATACAAGAAGTAAATTTCAAAAGTTTATAGTACACTATTATTTTACTTCTAGACACTTAGGGTACCAAACAGACGGTAAGGGCAATTATTAAAGAATAAATATATGTACAACTGAACTGCATTAAGAGTGTGTGGATGTACTGACAAACGTGTGCAGAAAAAGGCCATAAGGCCTGAGCAGATACTGATAAATAAACAGTTCGGATTTCTGGGCAAACGCTTCGATACTGTAGCATTCTAGCAAGACGCAAATGTATTAAAACTGAAATTGAGGACTTACGGCTGGGAATAGCTGAATGTGGTCTTTTTGGAACATTAGCAGTAACATCATTAAAACCTTCATATTTCCAATCTGTGCACGATTTAAACCAACGAGAAACATTCTTACATTTTCGTTATCTATGGACGAAAATAATCAGGACGCTGTATTTTTATTAAAGCTCGTTTCATTTTTCTTTTATGTTCTTAAACGGGTACGACAGGTGCTGACGCACGAACACGAAGTCCACGGCCAACCGTAATTTCAGTTAAGTCTTCCTTACGGTCACATTCATTAATTTGTTTGTATTGCTAATGGTTACCACTTGGGAATCATTTGATCACGTATGAGAATCTGTTACTGTTAATCTGTTGTTGAAGGATGCGTAGGTACTCCGTATATAGAAGCCTACAGACAACCTACGGTCTTGTAAACCTTTCCCGAACTGTAACAGAAGGCTGAATCGCTAACAGAATATACCAGTTGACGATCATTTCCACACAGACGTCTCTCACGTACGAACCTCTCGTCTCAGTTCTGACCACTTCCCAGAGATTGGTACGCTACGTGCAGCCTCTCCGTGCAGACCACATCGGTCTTCAGGAAGAATGTTCCGTTCGACGACCCGCTTTCGCGTGAGGTAGAGCGTTGTATGGAAGCGAAAGATCCGGAGGCGTGGCGGGTCACCTGACCGGCTCGTCGGCCGCGGTCTGGTTGGCGCCCCGCTTGCCCCTGGGCAGCCACGCCTGCTTGACGAGGTCGGCGGCCTTCTCTGCGACCATGATGACGGGCGCGTTGATGTTGCCGCTGGGGATGGTGGGGAAGACGGAGGCGTCGACGACGCGCAGCCCGGACACGCCGCGCACGCGCAGCTGGTCGTCGACGACGGCGAGCGGGTCGGCGGCGGGCCCCATCTTGCAGGTGCCCGACATGTGGTAGATGGTCATGGTGTACTGGCGCACCACGCACTCCCAGTACTCGTCGGTGAAGGGCGGCAGGTGGCGGCAACCCAGCACGGGCACGCGGTGGAAGCGCGCGCCGAAGCGCCGCAGCGCCGCCGTCTCGGCCAGCGCCAGCGCCATCTTGGCGCCCTCGCGCAGCACCGCCACGTCGTGCGGGTGCGTCAGGTAGTTGTGGAACATGAGCGGGTAGCGCAGCGGGTCCGCGCTCGCCAGCCGCACGCGCCCGCGGCTCTGCAACACGTCGCGACAAGTGGGCGCCTCTGGTGCTAGCCGGGCATCTGCGTCAGACCGCGAGTGACAACTGTGCAGTCCAGAATGAGATTTTCACTCTGCAGCGGAGTGTGCGCTGATACGAAACTTCCTGGCAGATTAAAACTGTGTGCCGGACCGAGACTCGAACTCGGGACCTTTGCCTTTCGCTGGCAAGTGCTCTACCAACTGAGCTACCGAAGCACGACTCACGCCCCGTCCTCACAGCTTTACTTCTGCCATTACCTCGTCTCCTACCTTCCAAACTTTACAGAACCTAACTAGCGCTCCTGAAAGAAAGGATATTGCGGAGACATGGCTTAGCCACAGCCTGGGGGAGGTTTCCAGAATGAGATTTTCACTCTGCAGCGGAGTGTGCGCTGATACGAAACTTCCTGGCAGATTAAAACTGTGTGCCCGACCGAGACTCGAACCCGGGACCTTTGCCTTTCGCGGCCAAGTGCTTTACCAACTGTGTGTCAGTGTCTTCAAAACGTTGCAAGTGTCAATCGTGGTAAGAACAGTGAACTTCGTAGTTCTGAGTGCATTATATTAAAGCTACATGAATTAGAACGTGGAAACATTGTTGGTGTTCGTATTGCATCGTCGGAGTCTTTCGCAGTGCCACGTTTCAATACAACCTTCTCGGTTTACAAGCTGCGTCATTTCAAGTAGCACACTCGAGCTTCCAACAGCTGCCTCCGCTGTCGTCATCAGGAGCTGAAATCGCTAACTGCCAGGGATGGCACGGTGTTCTGCGTATACAGATGTAATGGAGCTCCTGCAGCCTTCCAGAGAGCGTCGGAGTGCCGCATGCGCGGAATGTAAATTGGCCAGCTCCAAACGTCAGCGCAAGCGGCTGGTGCCACGGCTGAAACTGTCGCTCCCGCGTCCCTACAAGGGTAAAGCCTACGTCTTTACTTTCGCTTAATGTCGAAATCCCACCTCTATGTCCTAGTAAGTGTGTATCCCTGGACTCTGTTAAAATCGTTGCTGTTTATTCTAATTTCGGCCGCTTCTTTGATATTCGAATCTCAGTATAACGTGGTTTGAGCCAAAACTCTCGTTTTTTCGAAACTTTCTTTCGTGCACGTCTTGTAGGCAATGTTCAGCCGCGGCCGATTTCTCAAGACCACGCCATATTGGGATTCTGTCATCAAAGAAGCGGCCGGAATTTGAATAAACAGCAACAACTGCAACAGAGACCAGAGTTTCAAGCTTAGTAGGGCATCGAGGTGGGCTCTGGACATTGAGTGGAAGCGAGACGGAGGCTCGACGCTCGTAGGGACGCGGGAGAGGCGGTCCGAGGCGCGGCGCGGGCCGCAGGCCGCTGGCCGCTCCCGCCACCCAACGCCACTCCGCCCCGCGGTGGGAAGGAGTCTCTTCTTAGGAGCTGGCCAACCATTCCGGCCCTCTGTGCAAAGTTCCACAAGCTCCATTACCTGGCGGCTTGTAAAGCGAAAACACTTCACTGGTGTTTGTACTGTAACACGACAACACAGTGCCTAATAATTTTATCGCATTCTGTAACCATAATGTAACTGTGACGTAATTTTGTCATACAGGGTGACAGTTACTGAACTATATATATATAAAAAAGAAACGACAATTAGTTACAAACTACGCCGTGCACACACTTTACACAACATGTAAACGTCGCTACAGATATTCAGATTTAGGTTATGACGTGTTCGGTATGCCTGCCAACATTGGCGATGATTCCGGGAAGACAAATAGCGAAATTCTGCGTGACCCGCTGATGTGTCGGAACACCCGTGTTGTCGATTACCTTCTCAACGGGTGTTTTCAGATCAGAAATGGTTTTGGGAGTGTTGCTGTGCATCCTGTCTTTAATGTAGCACGTGTTCAGATCCGGACAATATCACGGCCAATCGAGGCCCACGCCAGTGGCCTGTGGCTATCCCGGAGCCAGAATGCGGTCCCCAAAGTGCTCCTCCAGGACATTAAACACTCTCCTGCTTCGATGGGGTTGATCTCCGTCTTGCATGACCCACATCTTATCTAAATCATCGTAACTAGATAATGGAGATGAAATCATCTTCCAAAACTTTCACGTACGCACTGTGCCATAAAGAAATGTCGCCTGGATTATCCCCTGACTGGCCACTACACACAGCACGGTCATCCGTTGAGGATGAACAGACTTCTCAGTTGCGAAATTCGGATTTTCAGTCCCCCAAATGCGCCACGTTTGCTTTCTGACGAACCCATACAAATGGAAGTGGGCTGCGCGTGCGCGTGTGTGTACTAACTCCCAGCACGCCCCGCGGCAAATCGTGCAGTTTAAGCGTCCTAAGGCAAACCGTTCACAAGTTATGACAATTTTATTTCATATAGTTCAATAACTGTCATCCTGTATATACCTTTCCTTATTTTATTATTGTTGCCATATAATTAAATGACAAAAGACTAATTCAAACGAACAAATTAAAAAAGAATGTAATAATGACGTAGTATAAACACTGGCCTAGTCAAGGGAATTTGCTGCTGTTTACAGCTGAAGACGACATTTCAAGTAAGGAGTACTGTCGCTCGGTGCCTAAGCGCGGAGTCGGGCAGAAGTAGTCGGCGGAGGGAGTTGTTAGCGATAGGTGGGTCAAGTGCAAATTCGGTGTGCGGGAATATAAGGAGTAAATTGCAAGATTTTCAGTATGCTGACAGGCGTATTATGTGGTTGTAAATGGGCACAGTACAATGTCGTCAAGAGCAACTAACATTCAAGAAGTGTACTGTGGGCCCAAACGTGTTCTACGGAGTGACGATAAAGAAAGCCTGAAGCGACTCGTCAGAGTAAGATCCGACCAGTTTCATCTATATATTGTACACGGCTAGCCAGCGCAGTAGTTTTTCTTAATTGAAAACCAGATTATCTACTGCAGCAACTGCTACAGTGTAAATGAACGTTTATCGACTCCGAGCATACCACCAGTGAAAGAACAGTAAAATACTGAAAGTAATAATGAGCTTATTGAATTTTGGTTACTAAGATACCGAAGTGCAATGTACAAAATTGAAAAGTATCTAGAAATGTCATTTAACAGCAGTGAAGTTTGTTTCTTCAGAACTACTAATTAAACAGTTATGACGAACATTAAAAGAGTAAAAGCGTAATTTAAATGAATGTTAACAAAATATAAATTCAGAATTGCAAACTCTGCTTATATTTGCATATTACGTAACAGTATAGTGTAAAAATACTTATTCTTCGCTAAATGAAACATCACAAACTTTCCAGAAATAACTTACTATAATACAAAACAAGTATTTACGAATATTTGTCTCTCTAAGATCAGCAGCAGTTAGCATTACAGTGCGAAGCTATACATTAAGCTATCTAATTTGCGAACAATTAACTTCTACGTGCATGTGTTCAGTACAAATTACTTTGCTGGTTTTCTGATCAACTTTAAGTCATGGTATGAATTGTGTTTTTGCATCTGAGCTCGAGTCACTGCTTTTGATTCCGTTCTCGCCTAATTATAATTCATTTATTAGTACGTAATTACAATCTATAAACAATTAATAATCAAACAGTAATATTTGATCACACAATGAACTGGCGACCGTTCTTAAGTAATTTTCAACCTAAAATTATAACCGATTCTTTTTATTTATTCCAAGCTTCATTAAATATTTCATATTTTTTACCTTTTTGTCACAACTGCTTTCGTTTGTTGTTATCGTGCGAAAGTAGTCGCGCGATAGCGATTCGATTATAACTGTATCTGCACTTATCCGGATACTCATTATTCTTCATAATAGATGTCATTCCCAAACAACAGAAAATATTAAGGACACGTGTGCTTCAAAAATCCTAATAAACGGGAAGTGTAGGTCCGTTATAGTACGGTGGCTGATTCCATATCAAGGTAGTTGAAGTGTTCGGTGCTTCTAGAGCCATCGTGTCGAAGATTTATACCGCTTGCAGAGAAAGCGAAAAATAATCAGCCGCTAAGTCACAACTCTGACGAAAGTGTGTGTTGAGTGATAGGAGATAACTGAAGAGAATTGCGACGAGGAATGAGAAGACGACAGCTGCAAAAGCCATTGTCGCACTAGAGGACTGTGTGAGCACCAGAACAAGACGAAGGGAGCTCCGTAAGCAAAGAATCACAGGGCAAATTTGTTTCCAAAAGCACTGATCAGTAAAGAGAAAATCTGGTGCCGAAGCCATAATACTTGGACTGTGGAGCAATAGAATAAACGCGTTCGGTCGCACGAGCCTTGCTTCACACTGTTTCTAACTACTGGCAGAGTTCAAGTCCGGAGAGTGACACGTGGCGGGGGGCTCGGTGGCGATTTGGGCGGCGCGCCACGCCGCGGTACTCCACGGCCACCACGGTTGCTCTGCTGGGTCGCATTACTACCAAGAACTGAGTGACCGTTTTCTTTGATCAGGCCCATCGTATGCTACAGTTTTTGTTCGCCAGTGGTGATGCTGTTTCCCCAGACGACAGAGCGCTCCTCCGCCCGGGACTGGTTTTGTCAGCACCAGGATGAACTGCCGCGCCTGCCCCGGCCACCGTAGTTATCAGATCTCAGCAGTATGGATCCCGTGCTGGTTGTTTTGGAGGGATGGGTGCTTCATCGCTATCCACCTCGGTCGTCGTTACATCAACTTGCCACAATTTTGCGGGTAAAATGGTATAAGATGACCTTCAAAACCGTAGAGGACCTGTATTTATCCACTCCGAGCCGACTGGAAGTTGTCTTCCTGCTCCACATCAGGTGTGCTGATGTGTTGTGTTTTTGGTGTTTCCGTACTTTTGTTCACACCGTGTACATCGCTTGTTCATGATTTTTTTGTAGCTCAGTCATACAGGATTTGTGTGTGTGTGGGGGGGGGGGGGCACCTAGCAAACGGACTACTACGTTGAGACGAAGGGTGTAACATACAGAAGCTGCATTTCCCCTGTGCAATACTACTAATGTAGTCTATGATATGTGTCTTTTTCGGCGTAATTACCTATTCAAAGCACATTAATGGGCTGACAGAAATTGAAAGTGTTCACCAAACGCAACCAAACTTACACTCTATCACTTCAGTGCCGTGGGATATGCCGATTAAAATTTCAACCTTATACGAGCATATTTTAAGTATTCAAATACGCCATTACTACACTAGTCGGAGATCGGAGAACACAGCGTGTTCAGAGGATGCACATGGGGAAACTTATTGCTATTTTTAGAATTTTTACAAAGGTCTTGTCATTGGTGGCACGAGAGACATGGGTGCATCATAACAGCTGATAGCAAAGACAGTTGACTGTAGAACGACTGGTGACTACGTGAACGCACAGGACCTTCCACAAGGGCTACACCACGAGAAGATAGTAGAATTGCTCGATTGGTTTTGACGACTCTACTGACAGCAGCTGAAACCCGGACTGAGGGTGCAGCCAGAATGTCACCACCAACCGCTGGTATTCAGACCTCGTCATGCGTAGTTCACCGGTGACACCATACCGCGGTCAATGAACAGGGACGCTCAGTGGGTTGTGTGTTGTTCGGCGCTGAGTCTCGCCTCTGCTTGAGGCAGTCACATCGACGCCAACGAGTCCGTAGGCGGCCTGTGAAAGGCTGCAGGAGCCAGAGATTCTCCAGGCTCATACCTCTCCAGCTCCTCTAATCGTGGTGTGGGGAGCCATTAGGTATGATAATGGGACAAATTAGCTAATTACTGAAACGAGGCTGAATGCCCGCTAATATTTGACAACAGTGGTAAACCGTACTGTCATATCCTTCATGGTCAGAGCATCAAACGGCATACTCCAGCGAGATAATGTGAAACTCCGCGCTTTAGTTCACACCACAACAGCATTGAGGAATGTACGGATACTTCACTGGCCCGCTTGGCCCGTTATTTGTCACCCGTAAAGCATGTTTGAGATGCGATGGAAAGACTTTTACTTTCATACTATTTCCGGCCAGTAATCTCCATCAGCATCATGTGTTTCAGGCATGGCAAGAAATTCCAGAGGGTGAAGTCGGAGGCTGCCTGCAAACATGCTACAACGAATACAAGAGTGATTTCTTAACCGTAGGCATCAGACCTCATACTGATGTTGATGAACTACACCAGTTCCTAATAGAATTTGATGACCATCTCCACAAAGTTTGATAAATTCGGGACTGTTGATTCATTGTATAATACATTCCATTTCACGTAGTTTACGTGAATACTCATACTCGACTCTTTTGAAATAACAGACAACGTTCAACAATAGCGCCACTACTGCTGTTGCTGCATCCCTGCTGTTTGGCAACGTTGCCGCTGGAGCCTTTAACAATGACTTCCATCTTCTTCCTATTCTGGACTACTCCCACCAGAGCTAACGAGAAAACGAGAAACTGAACAAATAGTGCACTAATTGACAATTTCTATGAGACAAAGCACGTAATTTCTGTAGTTTTTGTAAAAAAACTGAGAGACTAAACAGTTAATATACTAAAGCAAAGTTGGCTAAAATTTTCTCTCGCTATTCTGTTTAAGGTTTTGAAAATTGTTTTATTCTTTTAGCAAAATTTAAATTTTTTGCGACTGAGCACTGAATTAATAATTTACTTTACATTTAAGTAATAGGAAGCAGAGTGACATATAACAGCTCAATCATCGTGGTTCAAAAAAATTACATGGTCAAACTGCACAAATTGAAAGAATTGACACACGAGTAATGACGTTTCTGTAAGTGAACAACCATTTAAAGCACAAGAGAAACAGTTCATATAGTTCTGAACAAAGCAGGATGTAACACCAACTGCAGCAGCATAACGTGGGGGAAAACAAAGGGTATTAGAGTGTTCAGTATTTCTGGGCAGCCCCCCCCCCCTCCCCCCGCCGGAGGTTCGAGTCCTCCCTCGGGCGTGTGTGTGTGTGTGTGTGTGTGTGTGTGTGTTGTCCTTAGAATAAGTTGTTTAAGTAGTGTGTAAGTCTAGGGACCGATGAACTCGGCAGTTTGGTCCCTTGGGAATTCACACACATTTCATCAGTATTTCTGGACGTGCATACTTCTAATCAGTTGAATTGGAAGTTACTTCTTCTTATACATTAAGAAATGTTTTGTACTGCTTGGCATAGTTAAATTTTCTGCCGAAAATTAGGGATACCTTGCTTTGCTTTTATGCAACCGCTGATTAATGTTGTGAGAAATAATGTTCTCGCGAAGTTCTACAGTGAGACTTAAAATATTCGTTGGAAAATAATGATTGTATGCAGTACACTATCCCAGGTATCCTCTTAATAAATGGATACGTAATACGGTATATTAAAACAGCACTAGAAACCATTAAAAACGACTGAAAACAACTCTAGCATTCGTACACAGAAATTAGAAGTGAAAATCATCTTCATTTTTTAAAATGAATTTATCTGACTTTGAGAGAGAAAGAGGAAAATTATATAGTCATATAAATATTCAGACTTCTTCACAATAAAATTACAACAGCAATAGACGATAAAAACTGTTCCAAATCATTTTTACTTGACGACTACGCATCTTTCATAGAGCAAGTTTTGAACAGCTTATATGTGTATGTGGTTAGTTAAAAACAGACTTTAAACATATTGTATATATAATAAAAATATAAATGCAAATAATCATTCCATGGTCTAGCCACTTATGCACTGGGGAAGTAGATTATTTTGTAACACATTTCCTCAGTATAAGGCTTCCTGACCATGACCATAGAGCATGAAAGTAACTATTTGACAAGATATATCATCGACCAAGACATACAGATTTGGGGCAGCGTAAGTACACATCATATTTGTCGGAGGGGTACACCCTACAATACCGAAAACGAAAGTCATTGAAACATTCCCTCAAGACGGCGCTGCCATTTCCCTGACGACCTCAGAAGAGTTCATCAGTGCATTTAGTGCCGTTTACACGCTTCCTGTCGTGTGATTTGTCATACTTACGTTTCAGAGACGATAATAAAAATACGATTAGCAATTTGCAACAGATGGTCTGCAGCTGTGGCGTAAAACTGTTAGTGTAGTCTAGTTAATGTCAGAAGTAGAACGCTGGCAAGGTCGAACAAATGCGGCGCTCCGATTTCGTCGGCAACAGTTCTGGCCGTAGAAAAAGCGAAAGCGGTTTTACTTGAGCTGAGGCTGGTAAACCAGATTTCTGACAGCGCTCCTTTAAACGTTTTACCGCGCATAGTTTGTTGCGTACATCTAGATCTTTCGAAACTACTTCTGCAGATCTTAAACACAAGAACTTTGAAAACCACTTCTAGTAATTTCCGGACATGATACCAATGAGTTCATGTAATAAACAGTAACTTTTTCGCCATATTCGGTTATTTATTGCAGTCATGCCACCGACGAATCAGGTTGAAGACAACCGCTTTGGAAAACACCTCGTTCTGCTGTGCGAAGAAGTCGGTAACTGCCTGCTGTACGTCCTGAATCCTCGACCTTTGAGGGCCTTTTTTAAGGGACCGCAGGCAGGAAAGTCCCGAGGGCAGAGATCAGCAGTGTAGGGCGTGTGCTCCAGTGCCCCCCAGTTGAGCTGGCGTAGCCACTGCGTTACGACTGTCGCGATGTGTGGAGGTGCGTTGTCGTGGAGCAGCTTCATTCTACGATGAATGCCAGGAAAGGAATAACAGCACGCTCAACTGTTTGTACGCATTTGGTAATAACGCCGTCATAGTTCACGTTTCTTCATTGGCCGCAGGCACGCGATGTTCCCTTAAAATGGTGCGTCTCTCTTCTACACATGATGCGATAAACTGAACAAAAGTTTCGGGGAGTTGTAATTGGGGTGTCAACCAGCACCACAGCAAGCACACTACTGCCGATTTATCCATGTTGTTCAGACTATAGCGGCTATACCTGCGCCTGGAAACGGTTATTAGGTTTAATGCTTCAGTTTTCAGCAGGCCATACCTGTGAAGAAAGACTCTGTATACTCGCGCCACGCCTAACGGAGAAAGCAGAAATTTTGCGGAATATGGGTACTCGGAAAGCCGATTTTGTGTGGTTGACTACTATACTAATGCCACATCCCCTTGAAACTCTGCTATTAAATCGGTTATCCTTCTTAGCTACTGGAGGGTAGCTCTCTCTAACATGTCTTTTGCCGGCAGCTCCAGATGTTCTAGGACGCGGGACTCGAGTCGAAATTCGGTCATGGTTCGGGAAACAACTATGTTACCGCTCTGAGTTCTGACAAATTACTGTTGTCGTTAATGGCGAAACATGTTTCGTTTACGGTCCTGATATTTTCAAGTAACTACTGAAGCGAATACAGCTCGTTCTACATCGACCGCCACGAACAGTAAGAAATAAATCCTCTGTCTTATGACGGGAAATATCAGTATAACATGATAAAAACAAACAAGATTTGTTTTCTTATCAAATTATGAAAATATTGCAGCTTTATTCGTGTCAGTTACTAACGTTGGCTGAATATTTAGTCGATATTTCCAAAATATCAATGTTGGTAGTTTTAACTTCGATATGTTAATATCGATACTGAAGTTTTGAAACAGCCTATCGTCCATGTAAAAAGACAAAATATCGACCTTCGATGTTGGCAAAGAAGGCCACACTGCTTGCGACCATAGTTAAAAATTTTCTTGTCATTTAAGAGAATCTTTTTTGGAAGTTGCGTTACTACGATAATAGGACAACACATTTGCGATGGTCAGACGTGACCACAGGGGGAGGGAGCGACAGTGTTTTTGATCTAGTTGAAGCCAGGAACATCAGCTCGTGTGGATCAGGGCGTTTGATTGTTCATCCAGTTCATGCTTTTATGGAGTCAACTAGTGTGGGCAGTATTTCGAACCATTACGGGAAAAGAGAGAAACCGAATATGATTTATGGAATGAACGTTATAAAATAGCACAAGGAAAGAATAACTTGGCAACTGGAAAAGAAATACGCCACCACGATTCAGTCATGGTCGCCTTCTTGATCTTAACCAAGGTCCACTAGTAGTATAGTATCACATCATCGGTACTACCTATCGAAATCTACAAAAATTTCATTGAAATGTTTGAGCTGTATAGTCAAACCGTCATTTCTTAAAAGCAGGATATGCTTTCTGCGAGCAGGAAAAATAGACTGAGGCGTAATTTGCTTCAAAATTGCTACATTTTACAGTCAGTAAACAAAAATTTGTGGGCTATAGAACGTTAATTGTTGCTATATTTATTGATTAATAAATATAAGGGACATTAAAATGGAATCGGGACGGATGGAAAAAGTAAGTAATCTTTTTGTTGTTTAAAAACTAATCGCCATAACTGTTAATACATTTATTTAACTGTTAGGCGAAACGGTTAATGCCTTCATGGGAAAATATTTGTTGTTGCCTGCGGAACCATAATTGTACCCAGGCGTGCAGCTCTTCGTCCGAAACAAACCGAATGTCAGACAGGAGGAGGGGGAGGGGGGTGATTCGTAGATCAGAACGAGACCAAACGGTCTTATGAATATACCGGGTCAACCAGAACTCGCCCGACAACGTGTGAACACAAGGTTTAGGTGGGGATTCATGTTACCACGTATTGTGGGGACCTCTTCTTCACTACCAATACGATGTGGGCCGTATGTACATGACAATGTTTCGTATCGTCTTGATGCTATGATTCACCCCCGACGTTTATTCTTCGCACTGGCACAATACTAAATAAAGCACAGAACAACACACAAGCAGATGTAATGTTAATGCAGATGCAGATCCTACAGAAACTGAGAATGACTTTAAAGCTTCGTGCTTCGCACAAGAAACGTAACTAGTGCAATATTTATGCTTTTATGATCTGCCTTTACACAGCTGCAAAATTTTGTCCCCATAATATATGACGAAAAAATGAAAGAAGCATGGTAGTTTGCCCACATACATCTTCTGTGGTACTCATTTGACATATTCGAGCTTAAGTAGATTTATACAAACATTTATTCCCCCACAGAACTGCGTCAAAAATATTCAGCGGCGTTATGTAGCCGCTCTTGCACGCTACACGACATGCAGTAAATGTCGGAAGAGCCACATGAAGGAGACATCCAGTATTACTATAAAAAGTAACCGCCATTGACATCCATGAATGTAGTTCTTATGCCCAGAAAAAGACTTACTAAAAACTGTATGTGGAGGTCAGCTTGGTACGGGTGCGAAAGAGGGACAATGGGAAAGATCGAAATAAAAAATTCGAAGCCTTTGAAATGTGACATTGTTGCAGACTGATGGAGTATGGAGTGAAGGCATACTGTTACGAGACAGGGCCTAATAAAGAACATAATTAACCGGAGAGAGAGGTACTAAATGAGTCGTCGGTGAAACCTGTAGCTGAAGCGATGGTGCAAGGAAATAATGGCTAGGGAGGTCTAGATGTTGTACGGTTATGGATAGTGTAACAAAACGTTAAGTCCGAACTTTCTGGACGTATTGCTGACACACAGAATAATAACATGTTACATGGACTTGAGTCCTGAATCCATTTATTTACAAGCAGGCGTAAACGCCCATGCTTCCTGAAGCAAAAACCTGTTGCATCAAACGCCCCTGTCGTCGTGCTCTTTCATTCTAAAAACCTTTCTCGGCACAAACGTCGTGCGGCAGTGCTATATACAGGATGTCCCATTTATGTTGACCACCATAAATTACTGTTTGTCCAGATGCAAATTACAAAATGCTTCAAGCAAATATTGTTTATCCGTCAGGGAGACATCAATCAGCATGATTGCCTTCGTTGCAGCTTTGTTTTTTACAAAGATATGAACAGCTGTATGACTTTTTTTAATGGCACCCTTTATTTTTTATTCGGTAATTCATTTCCTCTCCTAAAGACCTATCACAGTGTAGCATTCACTGAAATACAACGTTATTAATTATATAACACAACATTGACGTTGTAAGTAGGCTGTTTAGGTTTTTATGTTGGTAACGCCACGTAGCGCTCTGTATGAAAATCACTGGCTGTGCTGTGTGAAGTCTGTGGCTGGTTTGCATTGTTGGAATAGTCGCTATTGTAGTGTTGGGCAGTTGGCTGTTAACAGCGCGTAGCGTTGCGCAGTTGGAGGTGAGCCGCCAGCAGTGGTGGAAGTGGGGAGAGAGATGGCGGAGTTTGAGAGCGGATGATCTGGACGTGTGTCCATCAGACAGTAAATTTGTAAGACTGCATGTCATGAACTGATATATATATATATTATGATTTTTGAACACTATTAAGGTAAATACTCGTACATTGTTTGTTTATATCGAAATCTTTCATTTGCTAACTATGCCTATCTGTAGTTAGTGCCTTCAGTAGTTTGAATCTTTTATTTAGCTGGCAGTAGTGGCGCTCACTGTATTGCAGTAGTTCGAGTAACGAAGTTTTTTGTGAGGTAAGTGATTCATGAAAGCTATAGGTTATTGTTAGTCAGGGCCATTCTTTTGTAGAGATTATTGAAAGTTAGATTGCGTTGCGCCAAAAATATTATGTGTCAGTTTAGTGTTGATAAGAATAAGTAAAGAGAAATGTCTGAGTACGTTCAGTTCTGCTCAGCTGTTTGAAGATCAAATAATGTAAGAGGTTTATCAGCACAGTAATTCATAAATTTTTCTAAGGGGATGTTTCAACGTTGACGCTCCCAGCGCTTAGTGCAGGTACTCGGGGTAATGGAACACATCCACGTGCTGACGTTGACAGAGGACGAGTGTAAACATAAGTAGAATGCACACCCGTCATTCCGTCAACCATCGTCAGTTGAAGAGTTGTGTGAATAGAATATACACCAACGAAGAGAAGGTAGAAATGCTACTCATCTGTGGGGAATTAAGTTAGCAGAACAACAATTGCAATACTATTTTCTTATGTGCGGGTACATTTGGTACAGTAGTTTAGTCCTTTTTAAATACTGTTGTGTAGAGTAGGCATACAGTAAAGGCTGTCCTTCCTACAAACTCCATCGACATAACGTTTGTTTTATTGTTCCTGTTGTTGAAGATAAGCGAAATGCTACGCAGGTTCAAAATGGTCGAAATGGCTCTGAGCGCTATGGGACTTAACATCTGAGGTCATCAGTCCCCTAGAACTTAGAACTAGTTAAACCTAACTAACCTAAGGACATCACACACATCCGTGCCCGAGGCAGGATTCGAACCTGCGACCGTAGAGCAGTCGCGAGGTTCCGGACTGAAACGCCTAGAACCGCTCGGTCACTGAGGCCGGCTGCTACGCAGGCAGCGGAGCTGTACAGACAGCGGTATCCTGGCAAGAACCCACCTTCCCGACGGATGTTTTCTCGTCTTGTTGCGACGCTTCAGGAAACTGGAAGTTCCAACCCACGGCAACGCAATCGTCGTAGCACTCGCACAGACGAAGCTGCCGAAGTCACTGTTCTCGCTTTCGTTGCTAAGAATCCACATGTGAGCACGCGACAGCTTGAACACGAGATTGGCATTCCTAAAACCAGTGTACATCGTATTCTTACACGTCACCTGTTCCGTCCTTACCGTGAACACCTACATCAAGAATTGCATGGGAATGATTTCCAGAATCGTGTACAGTTCTGTCAGTGGGCAAAGCAGCTAATCCTCGCAAACCCGACCTTCTTCTTCAATGTTCTATTTGCCGATGAATGTTTCTTCTCAAACGAAGGACAGGTAAATAGAAGGAACATGCATTATTGGTCCAGCGACAACCCACGATGGCTTAGACAGGTGGAATATCAGCGTCAATGGAGGGTTAAGGTCTGGTGTGGGATACTTGGTACTACAATTATTGGCCCTTATTTCGTCTGGGTAGTCTAAACGGCGCAGCGTATGCCCATTTCCTCAGACGAATTTTACTCCTTTTCTGAATGAAGTGTCGCTAAGAACCAGACTGCTTATGTGGTTTCAACACCATCGATGTCCAGCACCTAATGACTTGCGTGCACGCCGTGTTCTGAACCGAAGGTATACTGCCAGATAGATTGGTCGAGGAGGATCAGTTACTTGGCCTGGTAGGTCTCCTGATTTAAATCCTCTGGACGTTTTTCTTTGGAGATGCATTAAAGACTTTGTCTATCCAGGGGACATGCAGAAACGTATTGTGCTTGCTTTTAATTCTCTTCAGCAGGCAGCACTGGAAGCAGTAAATACTTGTTTCATTCAACGAGTGCACCAATGTATCGGTGTTCAGGTTAACCACTTTGAGCACCTTTGAATGTTCTACTCCTGGGCAATGGTACAGGAAAGTCAAAGTCAATTTTGTGTTATGTTTCTACTTGGTTTTCATTTGTTTTCTGACAACTCCAGCAAGTGGATGAGTTTGTGATCTCGGGCTCAAAGTCAATGTTGTGTTATGTAATTAATAAAGTTGTGTTTCAGTGAATGGTACACTGTGATACATTTTTAATAGGTCTTTAGGAGAGGAAATGAATTACCGAATAAAAAATACAAAGTGCCGTTTAAAAAACTCATATTGCTGTTCATATTTTTGTAAAAAAGAAAGCTACAACGAAGGCAATCATGCTGATTGATGTCTTCCTGGTGGCTAAAGAACATTTGCTTGGAACATTTTGTAATTTACATGTGGGCAAACAGTTATTTAGGGTGGTCAAGATAAATGGTACACCCTGTATAAAATAGCTGATCAAAAGTATCCGAGTAGCCCTATGTATTGCGGAATGTCATGAGATGTGCCCAAGTCGACTGTTGGTCATGTGATTGTGAAGTGGAAACTGGAAGAAACAACCATAGCTAAATCAGACCTCATGTAGTGACGGATAGGCACCGCTGAGCATTGCCTGCCCAGAGACCTGACCTGAAGCCAGTGGAACACTTTTGGAAGAATTAGAACGTCGACTTCACTCCAGACCGTACCGACCCATTCCCTACGTTCTTTGCTTTCGGCATCAGAGGAAGAATGGGCTCTCATTCCTCCACAGGCATTGAGGTTCCGCCCTGAAAGAGTCCCTACCGGCTTTCAGGCCATCATAAAGGCGAAGCGTGGAGTCCACTAATATATGTCCGGATATAACGCTCAGATAGTGTGAAATGGGCGTCTATTAACTCCGTATTTGTGTGCACATCGACAGGACCGTAGTGATCATTTAAAAGTTGATGTTTCCTGTTCTCTTGATACTCTGTGACGTCCGTTTCCTTTGTATTTCATATGACTAACGTACTAGGAAGACGTGTTGTTACATCCAGTATAAAGCAAATTGTTGATGATGGAGGATACAGCAGTTATGCTTAAATCCAAAGGATAACTGACGAGCGGCAGAAATGAAGAGCAGCGTCAAAGCAGACTCATAGCTGAGGACCGAAACAGAGAACAGGCTAAGGGAAATAAACCCAGTAGCTGTAGGAATGTGACAGATACTGGATCTCATCTTGTTCTTGTTACATACACGTGTGAGTCATCTCCAGTCGTGTACACAAGAAGCAGAGCCTAACAGGAAAACATCGACTCTTAAAATGTAAATGTTCTTTTTTCATTAAAGCTTGATTCTCTGCAAATGGACTGTTCCTTAACTTAGATGAAACGCAATAGATGTAATTATGCACTGCAGAAGGGCTGGCCTTATGATAGAAATAATACATCAGCAAATGAAACAGAATAATCCACATTCTTAGGTGATTATATTAATGAGCAGCTGATCTGGAAGTCACTTTTAAAGCTCTTCTTAGATATCTAAGCTCTGCAGCTTTCTCGTTACCGATAATACCAGATTTTGGAGGCGAAAACGTCCAGAATTCGACATACTTTCCATTTAAACATTATCGCATGAAAGTATATTTTGGGGTATCTCTTCACTGCAGAAAAAAGGTTTTCGTTTCACTGAAGCAGGTAAAATTCGTAACGAAAATATGTGGCGTCCACTCTTTAACCTATTGTAGACAGTTCTCTAAACAGTTGGACACAATGACAGCTGTCTCACAATACATTTACTCCCTTATGAAATTTCTTGTCAGCAATCAATCATATCAGCGCACACTCCGCTGCAGAGTGAAGATCTCATTCTGGAATGAATGACAGTTTGAAAAAAAAAAAGCACCAACATTAATAGATATAATAACGAGAAATTACTAGTGCAATCCATCACTCGGTCTTAGTGTGACACAGAAAGGCGTGAGGTATTCAGTCATAAAAATGTTCAACCTACACCCAGTGATGTATAGATTTAATAGATGATAAAATTAAGACAAACTGAAAATATATTTGTTGAAGCCTCCTTCCCCTCCACAGAAAAATTTCAGTGTGTAATAACATGGTGTGTACTTGTTGCGTGTTAGAGAGAGAGAGAGAGAGAGAGAGAGAGAGAGAGAGAGAGAGAGAGACATATATCGCGTGTTTGGAAACTAGTTAAACAAAAGTAACCTTTAATGCTGAAAAAGGTAAATAACTTACAGAAGTGTTCGATACAGCACTGAATGCAGTATATCTTCAAGTTCTATTTATGAATGTTCAGTATGGCTACCTTTCATAACACGACAACTGTCACATCGGTAATGTCTTTCCTGCCAAATCCTATGAAGCAAGTCCTGATGTATGTTGGCAGCTACTTGTATTGTCCATTGTTGCAGCCCGTCGACGTTCCATGCAAGGGGAGGAACAAACAGTGTGTGTTTAATGTAACCCCATACACAGAAATCCCATTGGGTTAAACCGGGTGATCGTGGGGGCCAGGATTGTGTTCCACCACGTCCGATGCAAGTCGGCACATTCCTACTGAGATAAGAGACAACTTGACTGTGATAGTGCGGTGGCGCGCCATCTTGCTGGAAAATAAATTGTGTGCCGATATGCTGCTGTAATTGAGGCATTAGATAATGTTAAGGCATGTGTAGGTACGGTATGCCAGTTGCAGGTGACTCGGCAAAAAATAAAGGACCGTATATCTTGTTACAGCTTATACCGCAAAAATAAATAAATAAATAAAAAATAAATTAAAATTTACTTTAGGCAAGTCCAGTAGATATTCGATTACGTGACGTGGCTTACGCTCATCCCGTATTGCCGATCCACTTTACCGCAGGATGAAAGGTGGCTTGTTAAACATTTATACACAAAACGCAGCTCGTTTTTATGGGTCACTTTCTTTCAGAACTTGCAACTGTTCCAGTATCCAGGATTTTGGCGACGGGTGTTTCCATTGTACATGCCACACTGTAACGCTACACATATTCAGTTTTAAGCTGGCACGTCTCTTTGATGTACACAGACGACGAATTTAAGATTGCCGAACTTGTTCAATTGCTGCGTAAGAGCCTGCTGGCCGGCCTGACCCAGCATCCTCTGTGATACACAGGCAGTTCAGTGAAATGATTGTAACAGTTAATAACAGTTTGTCTCTGAGGTAATGGCTTGCGATATTTAGTCCTGAATTTTGTCTGAACTGTAGTAGCAGATTTGGATTTACGAAACCATAAACAACCCTGCTCAAGCTCTGTGCCTTCATACGACTCCGTGATGTCTGTTGGAATAACTCAGTCGTCCGTGCCACCTAGCGGGAACGTCGGGAACTAACGGTGTTGGGGCGAAATAAGAGTTGAAGATTCAGTGCTATATCAAACATTTCTGTATTTACGCATTTTACACTTAAGGGTTACTTTGTATAGCTAATTTATAAACATCCTGTATTTTAAAAAAAATGACCCAGTATGTTGCCATATTTTCACTGAGAAAGTGTATTATGATCGTAAAACTCATTCGTTGAACATCATAGCGGGAAGTCACACGGAAGGTTTAAATAATCAAACTTTTGGCTAAATGGCGTACGCGAGTAGATCGCTCGGCCAGAGAGTCGGGGCGTGGCACTCCGGTTAGGGGGCGTACCTTGGGCCTGAGGATCATGGGGAAGACGCCGTACATGTCCTTGCCGGTGATGGCGCCGAACATCTCGTCGTAGAAGCGCTGCGTGATGCCGTGCGCCTTGCGCGCCTGCGTGCCGCCGTCGGAGGGCGTGCTGCTCGAGGTGAGCATGAACTCGATGTCGGGCCAGTCGTCCGAGCGGTTGGCGAACTTGGTGCTGACGAAGCCGACCGCCTCGAGGCCCACGCTGGAGGTGAGCGGGCCCTCGCCCAGCACGGCGTAGCGCAGCGCCGCGTTCAGGTTCATGACGCGGTCCACCACCACGGACACGGGGTAGTCCACGGGGAAGACGAGCCCGCCCACCGCGATGTGGTCCATCAGGTTCTCACCCACGCCCGGCGACTGCTGCACCACGGGGATGCCCAGCGAGCGCAGGTGGTCCGCGGGGCCCACCCCCGACACCATCAGCAGCTGCGGCGAGTTGATGGCGCCCGCCGACAGGATCACCTGCGCACAGACAGGCGTGCGCACGTGCTGAAGCGTTTCTTTAGCTCGCACTCGGAACTTTCGTCACTTTCATTGACAGATCTGGACCAGTTCTCTGCAGCGCCGCGCCATTAAATCAGTCTAAATAAGAATCGTCAGTGTCCCTCTGACCCCTGACAGCTTTAAACTTCACAACACAGTTAAAATCATTGTCCGTATCTAACTACTATCAGAGATATTTCGAAATCCAGCCACCATTCTTGACCCGATAACAACTCGTAAAAATAAACTAGCTTTTAGCATCTTCCACTTGCAATCTCTGCACAGGGTCGGCTTAACACGTCACTGCCCTGTTTTGCACATCTGCCAAGATTTTTTGTTACTTTATTTGCCACATGTTCCATTACGATACTTGTAAACTAAATACATGTATTGTGTGTGTGTCTGTAGTGTAGTGCAACGTCTGTGTTGTATGATGATGATGATGATGATGATGATGATGATGATAAAAGAAGGTACGCGGTGAAATCCCCTGCCACCAGATAGTCCTCGCGAAGAACAACCAAGGGAACCGGCTAGCTTAACGTCCCCATCTGACAGAAGGACTCCATCAACAGTATCTCATGTCCTCACTTCATCAGGTACTGCGGGGAGGTTTGGTATTTAAACTAGGATATTGGTAGAATGTCTGGTGATCATGGACTTTTCGCCACTACCTCTCCTCTCCTTGCCGGCCAAATTCCGACAGCGAACATTTTTTCCAGCACCAGGATTCGAACCAGATTGCCCCGGGATCGAGTGCGCTGAGTTTGAACTAGATTTTCTCCGCTGTCGGTCAGAGCTTAACAAAGCCGATTGTATTGCTTGTATACAAAGACGTGACACTGTACGGGGAAAAAACAATCTGCCACCAGTGTGCACCAAATTCGACATAACGTGACGTCTTGTGTCATCGTACATACGTTCGCTGCTCTGGCGCATGATACCCTCTGTGTGTGGTGATTATTTTATGTTCTCAATTAGAGTACGTAAAATGTTGAAGGGTGATCATGTTTTAGTATCTTTGGTGCTTGAAACATCCTATTTAGCACATAATAGTGCTGATATATAAGTAAGTATTGGCCTCTTTGGAACAAGAACAGAACGAGGTGTAAATTCCCAACTGCAAACGATATACGTACGTGACCTGCGAAAAATGCAGAATGAACTTCTGGTGGAATAAAGATAAAAACTGCTCCCGTTAATCGACATCTGATTGAATACACTAATTTGTACTGTCGGAACAGTTTATCGTAAACTCCAGGCACTTTATTTCTTATACTTTTTTCTCATATCCTTTTGTTTATTATTATAAGATTTTTATTTGTCTACTTTTATGTTTGGATGTCGGTAAATATGACCAAGTACACGAACTTCCGCAGATATGCAAACCGACAGAAAAATTATTCTTAAAAAAAAATTAAGGTAAATATTTTTTAAACATTTTTCCCATATTTATTGACCAAGCGTGCACATAAAGATAATTATTAATGTTCATTTATAAAAAGTATGGAATGAAGGATTAAGCTGCAAGTGACAGAATTGGTCACAGGGGCGCCGGAGGCGCTCCAGAGCAGTATTTGTATACGGGGTGTATCAGAATTATTGCTGAAAACTGACACGAGTGAAAGTAAACAAGCAAAAACATTGCAGTAATCATCACCCGAATAACGAGCCGTTTGTGAGTTAATTGCAAACATTAGGTAAACAGCCGCCGCTGACTTCACTATCAGTTACTGTCCTGGTTACTGTAGCATCTGAAGTGCCGATTAAGTCTCCGTCTAATTGGGCTCGAAGTTCAGCAAAGCCCTACGTTTCCTTCATCAAAGCAGGAGTTATACACTGCCGGAAAAAATTAGAACAACTGAAAACGGCGATGTCGTTTTGATTCTATGACGGCATATGCCACCTCGGGGATAGTAGATCTACTGATAATGGTTTGTGCGTCATTTGCCAACAGATAGCGTAGCGGCGTATCTACCAGAGCCTCATCTGTGTGTACTCTTTCATAGGGAATGCTCACAGCCAGAAGACTCAGTGCGGTGGCAGTACAGCCAACTGATAGAATTCGAACGAGGTCAAATTGTGACCTTCCGAGTGGCGGGATGGTCCGTTTGGAGAACTGACGCACAAGTTGGACGTGCAGCGTCAGTTGTGCAGCTATGCTGGTATCAGGGGTGACGTGAACATTCTCACACCCGTAGACGAGGTTCTGGAGGTCCACGCAGCACGGGCGCCGGCCACGATCATTGTATTGTAAGGGCTGCAGCGACAGACCGTACAGCTACCACAGCACAGATAAGAGGGCTTGTGAGCGCAGGCGTGTCAACCCGAACTGTTGCGAACTGGTTATAAGCAGTGGCAGTACGGGCACGCGCACCTCTAGCTTCTCTTTCCCTCAGGCCACAGCATCGACGTGTAAGGGTCGACTGGTGCCGCCAGAGGCTCACTTCGAGGGTGAAATGGCGGGCCGTGAGCTTCAGCGATAAAAGCAGATTCTGCCTACACGCAAGTGATCGTCGTTTGCGCGTGCGACGTAGACCTGGTTAGAGATGTAAAGTGCATTCGTCTGAGACACATTGGTCCATTATGATCTGGGTTGCGATAAGCTAGAGCTCTCGTTCACCTTTTGCTGTGTCTGGAGGGGGCGCTAACCAGTGCTCGGTACGTGCAGAAAGTTGTTAGACTCACTCTTCTGCCGTTCTTGCAACAGGCGAGTGATATGTTGTTCCAGTAGGATAATGCTCGCCCACACACTGCCCATGAACTCAACGTGCTTTGCGAGACGTGCGTTCCCTGACCATCACGATCTCCTGACTTACCTCCAATCGAGCATGTGTGGGATATGATGGAACGAGAAGTGCCTCATGCGATTCGTTAACCAACCAACTCTTACAGAACTACGTGAACAGGCCGAGCAGGAGTGACGTAACGTATCCGAAGACAGTATTCGCCATCTGTGCGATCGACCCGATGCCAGAATCAGCACCTGCATTTCCGACCGTGGAGACGTGGTCGCTAAACTACGTACTAATATGGGTGTTTCAGCATGGGTCGATACTTATCTTAAAAGAAAAAAATATAAGTTTCCACGATCACCGAACAGGAATACAGTCGAAAGTCAGTTGGGAAACAGTTATATGAAAACTTCAGAACATCGTCTGTACCCAAAAGGGCCGTAGAGCAGAGGACCGCGGCAGTCCACTAGGGCTGCCGGCCGACTCCTCGGTTTCGCGGCCGCCGAGCAGCTCCACGACTACATTTTGAACATTTAGTCCTGTGAGCCAGTCATCCTCGGGAACAGAATGCACTTGCCTGGCTTGGTGGACACTCGACATCTTTTTCCACCCACACTAAAAGCCACAGATGTACGGAAATTTCCGGGCTGTTTGTGATTGCAGCTTTGCAGCCTTAAATCTCGTCTAGAAAACAGATATGGGACGTCAGTGTACAATTATGCGTGTTATACTCAAGACAGGTTAATAAAGGTAAAATTACGATGAAGAGTATGCATTACAGTCTGTAATACGATCAATTCATGGAACAAGATTGCTGGAAAAATCATGTTACGTTACGAAGGAAAGAGGTTTACAATACAGACTGTTTTGAGACCATATAGGACAATGTGACAAAGACAAACCATTGTTTCAAGTAACTTCGATTTTTATTTTCATTATTATTACTTTTTAAGTATGAGATAAGGCAATTATATCTTTTGCGTCTAAAGTTTAATTTCATATGAATACTGTTTAATAAATAAAAATTGGACACATCACTTTCATGTACAAAAAATTCTAATATCAATGAAACAAATACTATTTATTCATATTTTTTTGTAACAGACGTGAAATTATTACTCCAGGAAAAAGTTTAAATCCTGTAGCAATTCTGCTGATTTACAACTAAAATTACTTCAAGCAAGATATACCAATATATTAATCATACAGTAGCATAAAAACGTTCAAAAAGATATGCTCCTATGGATACGATATGTACACTACTATAGTCCGTCCTTTTGTCATCATATTGTAATTAATTCGTTTTGTAATGTAAATAATATGAAGGATATACTCATGCTCGCCTAAGCAATGTATCAACATTTGTAAAACCTTGTAATTCATTTGTGTTCAATAAAAGATTTCGTGAAAAGAGAATGTGATGTACGAGCAGTGTCTTTGACTAGTAATGACAACGCTCTAGATCTCGGGTTCGAGCACAGCCGCTGCTCAGATTCGGAGTAAAAATCGTCAGCAGTAAGGGAATGAGGCACACTCTCACGACTTTGTCAAAGGGGGTGGACATCGTCTTTCTCTAGGGATGTAAGACTCCTCTATCCTCTGCAAGCTTCTCCATCTCCCAGTACCTACTGCAGCCTACATCCTTCTGAATCTGCGTAGTGTATTCATCTCTTGCTCTCCCTCTACGACTTTTGCCCTTGTTGCTGCTCTCCAATACTAAATTGGTGATCCTACCAACCGATCCCTTCTTCTAGTCAGGTTGTGCAACAAATTTCTCTTCACCCCAATTCTATTCAGTACCTCCTCATTAGTTATGTGATTACCCATCTAATCTTCAGCATTCTTCTGTAGCACCACATTCCGAAAGCTTGTATTCTCTTCTTGTCTAAACTATTTATCGTCCACGTTTCACTTCCATACATGGCTACACTCCATACAAATACTTTCAGAAACGACTTCCTGACACTTAAATCTATACTCGATGTTAACAAATTCCTCTTCTTGAGAAACTCTTTCCTTGCCATCACCAGTCTACATTTTATATCCTCTCTACTTCGACCATCATCGGTTATTTTACTCCCTAAATAGCAAAACTCCTTTACTACTTTAAGTGCCTCATTTCCTAATCTAATTCCCTCAGCATCACCCGACTTAATTCGACTACATTCCGTTATCCTCGTTTTGCTTTTGTTGATGTTCATCTTATATCCTCCTTTCAAGACACTGTCCATTCCGTTCAACTGCTCTTCCAAGTCCTTTGCTCTCTCTGACTGAATTACAATGTCATCGGCAACCTTCAACGTGTTTATTTCTTCTCCATGGATTTTAATTCCTTCTCGGAATTTTTCTTTTGTTTCCTTTACTGCTTGCTCATTATACAGATTGAATAACATTGGGGATTGGCTACAAGCCTGGCTCACTCCCTTCCCAACCACTGCTTCCCTTTGATGTCCCTCGACTCTTATAACTGCCATCTGGTTTCTGTAGAAATTGTAAATAGCCTTTCGCTCCCTGTATTTTACCCCTGCCACCTCCAGAATTTGAAAGAGAGTATTCCAATCAACATTGTCAAAAGCTTTCTCTAAGTCTACAAATGCTAGAAACGTAGGTTTGCCTTTCCTTAATCTATTTTCTAAGATAAGTCGTAGGGTCAGTATTGCCTCACGTGTTCCAACATTTCTACGGAATCCAAGCTGATCTTCCCCGAGGTCGGCTTCTACCAGTTTTTCCATTCGTCTGTAAAGAATTCGTGTTAGTATTTTGCAGCTGTGGCTTCTATTAGTAACAAATGTCTATTAGTATTCCATTACCAACGAATATCGGTCCTAGCTTGTGAAAAAAATTTTCTGGATCATTAGGAATGCAACATCTTATGAAAGTGAATCATGGTCCGTGTGCAAACAGGAAAAGAATAAATCGAAGAATTGCAAATGTGGTGCTGTTGCGCCCTTGATTAATAACCAAAACGTCCTCGGTACCGGGTTCGAAACCCGGCACCGCTTACATTTGGAATAAAAATTGCCGCGCTGGATTAGCCGAGCGGTCTAAGGCGCTGCAGTCATGGCTTGTGCGGCTGGTCCCGGCGGAGGTTCGAGTCCTCCCTCGGGCATGGGTGTGTGTGTTTGTCCTTAGGATAATTTAGGTTAAGTAGTGTGTAAGCTTAGGGACTGATGACCTTAGCAGTTGAGTCCCATAAGATTTCACACACATTTGAACACATTTGAATAAAAATTGTCATCATCTGCGGCCGAAGAATCCGGCATAAGAGGACAGCCTCATTCTGCCAACGGTCTTGTCAAACAAAGCGGTGGAGCGGACAAAGGTTCAGCGCACTCTCTTGTCCTGGGGGTGGGAAACTGCCTCTAAAGGCGGAAGAATCAGCGTTGATCAACGGCATGAGGATGCAAAAGGCAATAGGAACCGCTGCATTAAAGATACATAACGTTTATCTACGGAACATGTGGCTTGGAGTTGAAAAAGTGTCATGATGATCTCTCCATTGGCAAAGGATTCAAGAGTAGTCCCCAATTCGGATCTCTGGGAGAGGACTGCCAAAGTGGAGGTTACCATGAGAAAAAGATTGAATAATCAACGAAATAATAACATTCTACGAGTCGGGGCGTGGAATGTCAGAATCTTGAATGTGGTAGGGAAATTAGAAAATCTGAAAAGGGAAATTCAAAAGCTCAGTCTAGGTATAGTGACGGTCAGTAAAGTGAAATGGAAAGAAGACAAGGATTTATGATCAGATGAGTCTAGGGTAATATCAACAGTAGCAGAAAATGGTATAACAGGAGTAGTATTCGTTATGAATAGGAAGGTAGCGCAGACAGTGTGTTACTGTGAACAGTTTATTGATAGGGTTGTTACCATCAGAATCGACAGCAAACCAACACCGACAACGATAATTCAGGTATACGTGCTGACGTCGCAAGCCGAAGATGAAGTGGTAGAGAAAGTATATGAAGTCTCTGGACTGGTAATTTAGTACCTAAAGGCAGATGAAAATTTAATAGTCATGCAGGACTGCAATGCGGTTGTAGAGGAAGGAGTAGAAGAAAGAGTTACTGGAGAATATGGGCTTGCTACTAGGAGGGCGAATAGGTGGATAGAGTAGAGTGAGGGGTACTATGAGCGGAAAGATTTGTCTGTTGTGCTAGAAGAAGAAACAGGAGTAAGTTTAGAAGAGATAGGAGTTCCAGTACAGGAACCTGAATTTAAAAGAGCTTTGGAAGACTTAAAATCAAATAAGGCGGAAGGGATACATAACATTCCATCAGAATTTCTAAAATTATTGGGAGAAGTGGCAACAAAACGACTGTTAACGTTGGTTTGTAGAACGTACGAATCTGGCGATATACCATCTGACTTTCGGAAAAGCATCATCCACACGATTCCGAAAACGGCAAGAGCTGAAAGTGCGAGAATTATTGGACAATGAGCTTAACAGCTAATGCATCCAAGTTGCTGACAAGAATAATATGCAGAGAATGGAAAAGCTTGAGAGCTTGTTAGATGGCGATCAGTTTGGGTTTAGGAAAGATAAGGCACCACAGAGGCACTTCTGATGTTGCGGTTGATAATGGTGCAAGAGGTTCGAAATTCTGAGGAAAGGAGGAGTAAGCTGTAGGGAGAGACGGGTAAACACAACATCCCAAGGGGTAATAATAAGAGTGGGAGGCCAAGAACGAAGGTTCGGATTAAAAAGGATGTAAGTCAAGGATGCAGCCTTTCGACCTCACTGTTCAGTCTGTACATCGAAGAGCAATGACACAAATTAAAGGGAAGGTTCAAGAGTGGAATTGAAATTCTAGGTGAAAGGATATCAGTGATAAGATTCGTTGATGACCATGTTATCCTTAGTGAAAGTGAAGAAGAATTACAGGATCTACTGAATGAATAGAATGAACAGTCTAATCAGTATAAAATATGGATTGAGAGTAAATCGAAGAAAGACGAAAGTAATGAGCAATAATAGTAATGACAACAGCGAGAAACTTAACGTCATGACTGATGGTGACATAGTAGATGAAATTGAGGAGTTCTGCTAACTGGCATTAGCTCTGGAAAAGAGGGCATTCTTGGCCGAGATAAGTCTTCTAGTAGCAAACGGAGGCCTTAATTTGAGGAAGAAATTTCTGAGAATGTGCATTTGGATACAGCACTGAACGGCAGTGAAATATGGACAGTGGGAAAACCGGAACAGAAAACATTCGAAGCATTTGATATATGGTGCCACAGAAGAATGATGAAAATTAGGTGGACGGACAAGACCAAGAATGAAGAGGTTCTCCGGAGAATGGGGAGGAAAGGAATGCGAGTATATGGAGAACACTGACAAGAATAAGGGACAGAATGGTAGGACATGTGTTGAGGCATCAGGAAATGACCTCTGTGGTACTAAATGGAGGTACAGAAGGTAAAAACTGTAAAGGAAGACAGAGATTGGAATATATTCAGCAGATAAGTGAGGGCATCGTTTGCAGGTACTACTACTCTGACGCGCAGAGGTTGGCGCAGGAGAGGAATCCGTGGCGAGACGTATCAGACCAGTCAGAGGACTGAAGACTCAAAAGTAAAAAAAAAAATCAAAAGTAT
Organism: Schistocerca cancellata; assembly: GCF_023864275.1. Classification (NCBI taxonomy): domain Eukaryota; kingdom Metazoa; phylum Arthropoda; class Insecta; order Orthoptera; family Acrididae; genus Schistocerca; species Schistocerca cancellata. Next base: position 15,931,808 of record NC_064634.1, read on the forward strand.
GTGGGCAGAGCTGATAAGGAATGAAAAGTTTCTCCGCAGTGTCGGTGAAGAAAGAAACATCTGAAAAAGACTTGAAACATATCAGGTGGCTTGTCTTATGTGCGTCACTGCCTCCCCTCACTCTGACATACGGGCACTGTGAAGGCAGTCAGTCACTGGCTTTCCAGGCGGACGAATGCAGGCGGTGTGTGGTGTGCTAGTGCCAGACAGATACTACGAGTTCGTGTGGGGCCTGTAGTGCAGGATGATAGCGCGTGCTCCTCCAGTAATGTATCAGCTAATTCGCGAAAAAAAAAAATATATACCTTTGAACTGCATACCACCCGGTGCACTCAGCCCTTTTGAGGCAAACTGAGGAGCTACTCGTTTGAGAAGTAGCGGCTCTGGTCTCGTAAAGTGACATACGACCAGGAGAGCGGTGTGGTGACGACGTGCCCCTCCATTTCTGCATCTAGTGACGCCTGTGGGCTGAGTATGACACGGCGGCCGGTCGGTAGCGTTGGGCCTTCCGAGGCCTGTCTCGGACGGAGTTTAGTTTGAACTGCATACAATGTTGAGCTTTCTACCCATTGTCATGTGCGGTTTCGGCTGAATACTGGGATGAATTGTAATTGAGTGAAGGATGTATTTCAATAAAAAGGGGTCGAAAAATGGCTGGCGTGCAAACTAAGTTTAGACTGATGTTAATTAGAAAAAGCAATAATAATATTGACATTGTTGTCTAACTTACGTTGGCGACTACACAGGTCACAGTAGACGACCACACCGTTAGAGATTGACTAGAAAAAGGGGCAGGATGCTATGACACGTCTTACGACGTGAGAGAATGTCTTTGATCGCACTGGAGGGAACTGTAAAGTATAGGAGAATCAGGGATTGGAATTCTTATTTTCGTTAGCGTTTATCGCATCTAATACAGCGTCCTCTGTACTCAAGTTTTGGCACATCTATTTTTAATTTAAGTTTCTGTGCGGCTGCCCTTCCTGTGGCCGCAGACATTAGTCACCTGAGCGAGGAAAGTGTGTTCTCCATCTGCCTATGAATTGTGTTAACTTTGTCCTTTAGCCGGCCGAAGTGGTCGCGCGGTTCTGGCGCTGCAGTCTGGAACCGCGAGACCGCTACGGTCGCAGGTTCGAATCCTGCCTCGGGCATTGATGTGTGTGATGTCCTTAGGTTAGTTAGGTTTAACTAGTTCTAAGTTCTAGGGGACTAATGACCTCAGCAGTTGAGTCCCATAGTGCTCAGAGCCATTTGAACCATTTTTTGAACTTTGTCCTTTGTGTGATACGCATTTTCATTGTTTGTGTACCGTATTTTCTGAGGTGGAAAGTGGTGACTAGCCCAGTATTTGCTTAAATGAGCGTGCGAAACTGCCTAAAAATCACAATCAGACTGTCCGGAGAGTAAGTTACTGCAGTTAACCCGGTGCGCGGATTCGACTCGGATCTGACTCACCTTCTCGCCTGGCAAGGTAGAAGACTGAGATTTGTATATATCCGACAAGTAATTGGAAGACGTCGGCTGGAAGTGGTAGCGAGAGATGAAGAAGATGGCACAAGAGAGGAAGTCGCGGAGAGCCGGGTCAAACCAGTCAGAAGACTCACGATGAGCTAAAAAAAGTAAAGTGTCGAGCAGAGGGTGGCGCCCACCTCCTTCCTGTCCGTCCCCGGTAGCTGAGTGGTGAGCACGACCGAATGCCAATCGTAAGGGCCGGGTTCGATTCCCGGCTGGGTCTTAGATTTTCCTCCGCTCAGGGACTGGGTGTTGTGTTGTCCTAATCATCATCATCATTTCATCTCCATGGACGCGCAAGTCGCCGAAGTGGTGTCAAATCGAAAGACCTGGACCCGGCGAACGGCCCACCCGACGGCGTTTATTCGTTACCTCCTTCCTGGCGAGCACGGTGTGTCGGACGCCGTCGCGCAGGAACTCGACGCCGTAGGCGCGCCGCGTGGCGGGGTCCAGGAGGACGCGCGTGACGTGCGCGTGCAGCGCGACGTGCAGGTTGGGCCGCAGGCGCGCCGGCCGCAGGAACGCCTTGGCCGCCGAGCAGCGGTAGCCGCGCCGCATCGTGAACTGGAAGAGCGCGAAGCCCGTCTGCCGCTCGCCGTTGATGTCGCGGTGCTCGTAGCCCATCTCCACGCCCGCCTGCGCGCACACACAAACGTGGCCGTCAGCTCTGTCTGCTAGCAACAGTTAGTGCACGAAGTACGAAATAAATGCAGCCTCAAATTAATGTTACATTACGCGATCAGCATTTCACACGAAGTAAAACATAACGTCCATCGAGCAACAAGAATACATATAGTGAATTATGGCAATGCGGGCCCGCCTATTATGCAAACAACTGTACTTTCATATGAGTACACACTCTGGTGCCTCAGAATAAAAATCCATTCTAAACATCCTCCAGGCTGTGGCTAAGCCGTATCTTCGCAGTAGCCTTTCTTTCACCAGTGTTAGTCCTTCAAGTTCCGCAGGAGAACTTGTGTGATGTTTAGAAGTAAGTAAAGCTGCGAGGACAGGTCGTCAGTTGTATTTGGGTAGCTCAGTCGGCGGGGCATCGAAAGGCAAAGGCCCGAGTTCGAGTCTGAGCCCGGCAAACAGCTTTAATCTACGAGGAAGTTCAACTGCTTCTAAATGTCGAATCACGTTTCATCTCTGCAATCTTCGGTGGACAGTATTGTTGACTTTTTATTTTCTGCAGCGTTGGGTTCTGTGTGAGTCGCTTTATGTAACTGTGTCATCATCTCCAGGACTAGACATATATCAGCAACTGAAACGTTCTGTATTGTAACAAGCAAAAGGTAACTCGAGTGGAGATCCTCAAACCCATATATCGTATACCTGTGTGTATTTTCACGACACAGGGACATTCAGATGAGAACGGATACTTCCAAAATAACGTTGCAGAGGACGAACTACGTGATAACGTAAAGAGGATCCTGCAGAACCGAACAATGTATAAAATGAGAAGTGTGTGAAATTACTGAAACGTATTTGGGCAATTATAAACAACGGTTCTTATGCGCAATAGGCGGACATGATTTTCCATAATTTATTCTGCAAACACGGCTGCTGCCAGAGCTAAAGAATTAAACGAAGATTTATAGAGGCTGAACCAGAGATGCACGGACCAAATTTTGGATGCTGTGCCGAGATATTTTTTGAGTACGGTGATAAGCCAATACATTATGAGCACAGCCAACCTCGACGTTGGACGGCTCCTGGTGACGTGGCGAGCACGTGCAGAAGTATGTAGGCGGAGCCGACACGGACGGGGAAGCACCCTAGCGGAGGTAACGGCTGCGAACGGAGAAATCCGTTCAGACAAGCGAACTGACAGAGGGCACATTATTATTGCGCGGATCCTGTGAACGAGTATCTAAAAAAGAGGTACGAGGACAGTGAAACTACCATTAAGCGCTAAATGGTTGGACATCAAAGACACTTCGGAGACTGGTCTGCCCTGTAAAATAGGACAGATGGTGATCTGTGGCATCTCCGCCGGAAGAGCACAGCGCTGGGGCACATAGGGCACAAGTGTTTCGTAGTTCGACGTTCATCGTACACTGTTGGAGCTGCGCAGCAGACGGCCCCTACGTGTTCACGTGTTGACCCAAGCGGCATCGTCCATTACGATTGCAGTGGGCAGGGAACCGTCGAGGTTCGACCGTCGATCAGTGGAATCTTGTCGGCTCTTGGAGTGGACCGCATTCTCGCTACACCAGGTCAGTGGTCGTCTCCACAAAAGCCGTCATCCAGGTGAGCGGTGGCTCGAAACGTGCAGCGCGCCACGGACGCTGCCTGGCGGGAGTAGTACTCTGCTGTGGGAGGCGTCCTCCTGTGCTTGCATGGGACCTCTGGTTGTAATCGAAGGCACGGTCACAGCTGCGAAACACCTGCATCCGATGTCGCCAATCATCAGCGTAATTGCCCTTGTCTCGGAGTCGCAGCCATGCTACAGTGGTTTGAAGAGCGTTATGATGAACTCAAGTTAATGTCTCGGAGACCAAATTAGCCTGATGTTAAATCCTGTGGAAGCAATCTGGGAAGCTACCGGGCGTCATGACTGCGTACGCAGATCAGTGGCGCTTTGTTTGCGCGAATTACATGATCTGTGCTTTGACATCTAATGCCACATACCTCCCTCCACAAACCTACCAACAAACTGTGAGATCCCTGATATGTAGAATCAGTGAGGTATTTCGTCCCAAAGGCGGACAAACAAGCTATCAAGCAGCTGGTCATAATGTTTTGGCTCATCACCGTATTCTGGTATAAGGGATCCCTGGTTCGCTACAGAGTAATGACGTCGTTATGATCTAATCGATTTAGTCCACCAACTGCCTTTGTTTTGTTTTCGTGAAAATAACTTCAGAACAGTGAAAACCCTTGTAACGTGCAGTCACCATAAAGTAGAACACAGAGTAATACAACGACTTTCTCGAGAAATGAGCACAGCGAGAAGATTCGAGAAATTGGAGGTAAGACAGCATCTTACCGACAATCATTCTTCCCACGTGCCATTCGTGCGTGGGCTGGGACTGGGGGGATCATTTAGTGGTACCAGAAGTAGCCTCCGCCACACACCATCAGTGCAGTCCGCAGTGCTGATGTAGATGTAGCTGCAGTACCCTCAGATGCAAAAGTGGAGTGACGTGGTTGCTGTCGCTGCGGTACAGGTCAAAATAGCGCTATTGTGCCAGCCTTAAATTGCACTCAGTAAGCCCGCACACGAGGAGCGTGTCGGCCAGCTCTCCGTCAACAACCCCATCCACACTGAAGTGTATCACTATTACGGCAAAGCTAACGCTGCCGTAAAAACAAAGCCGAGACAGAACCGAGCAGTACTGAATGCAGGCTTGACGGCGAAGAGCAAAGCGGACATTACTGTTGGTACCTTGAACAAATGGAACAAGTTTGTTTCCAAACAACAAATCAAAGTAAATGCAATTACATGAAATGCATTCGCAGTTGCGAATATGGACAACCATCAGCTGTATAATGGAGTAACGACAATGAAAATTTCTGCCGGAGCGGGAGGACTGGAAACCGCATTTTCCGCTCATGGCGAGTGATCGCCTCACCATCTGGCTGTCCCAGCGGGTCGCACGGCCAGACACAAGCACATGCGTGCATGCATGTCCGAAGGAACACTGCATCATATTTCAGGAAAACACAGGCAATGCAATTACTCTGTAGCAAGTTGCCGCTGACCACGCAACCTTTATACTACACTCCTGGAAATGTAAAAAAGAACACATTGACACCGGTGTGTCAGACCCACCATACTTGCTCCGGACACTGCGAGAGGGCTGTACAAGCAATGATCACACGCACGGCACAGCGGACACACCAGGAACCGCGGTGTTGGCCGTCGAATGGCGCTAGCTGCGCAGCATTTGTGCACCGCCGCCGTCAGTGTCAGCCAGTTTGCCGTGCCATACGGAGCTCCATCGCAGTCTTTAACACTGGTAGCATGCCGCGACAGCGTGGACGTGAACCGTATGTGCAGTTGACGGACTTTGAGCGAGGGCGTATAGTGGGCATGCGGGAGGCCGGGTGGACGTACCGCCGAATTGCTCAACACGTGGGGCGTGAGGTCTCCACAGTACATCGATGTTGTCGCCAGTGGTCGGCGGCAGGTGCACGTGCCCGTCGACCTGGACCGGACCGCAGCGACAAACGGATGCACGCCAAGACCGTAGGATCCTACGCAGTGCCGTAGGGGACCGCACCGCCACTTCCCACCAAATTAGGGACACTGTTGCTCCTGGGGTATCGGCGAGGACCATTCGCAACCATCTCCATGAAGCTGGGATACGGTCCCGCACACCGTTAGGCCGTCTTCCGCTCACGCCAACATCGTGCAGCCCGCCTCCAGTGGTGTCGCGACAGGCGTGAATGGAGGGACGAATGGAGACGTGTCATCTTCAGTGATGAGAGTCGCTTCTGCCTTGGTGCCAATGATGGTCGTATGCGTGTTTGGCGCCGTGCAGGTGAGCGCCACAATCAGGACTGCATACGACCGAGGCACACAGGGCCAACACCCGGCATCATGGTGTGGGGAGCGATCTCCTACACTGGCCGTACACCACTGGTGATCGTCGAGGGGACACTGAATAGTGCACGGTACATCCAAACCGTCATCGAACCCATCGTTCTACCATTCCTAGACCGGCAAGGGAACTTGCTGTTCCAACAGGACAATGCACGTACGCATGTATCCCGTGCCACCCAACGTGCTCTGGAAGGTGTAAGTCAACTACCCTGGCCAGCAAGATCTCCGGATCTGTCCCCCATTGAGCATGTTTGGGACTGGATGAAGCGTCGTCTCACGCGGTCTGCACGTCCAGCACGAACGCTGGTCCAACTGAGGCGCCAGGTGGAAATGGCATGGCAAGCCGTTCCACAGGACTACATCCAGCATCTCTACGATCGTCTCCATGGGAGAATAGCAGCCTGCATTGCTGCGAAAGGTGGATATACACTGTACTAGTGCCGACATTGTGCATGCTCTGTTGCCTGTGTCTATGTGCCTGTGGTTCTGTCAGTGTGACCATGTGATGTATCTGACCCCAGGAATGTGTCAATAAAGTTTCCCCTTCCTGGGACAATGAATTCACGGTGTTCTTATTTCAATTTCCAGGAGTGTATAAAGCCGGCCGCGGTGGTCTAGCGGTTCTAGGCGCTCAGTCCGGAGCCGCGCGACTGCTACGGTCGCAGGTTCGAATCCTGCCTCGGGCATGGATGTGTGTGATGTTCTTAGGTTAGTTAGGTTTAAGTAGTTCTAAGTTCTAGGGGACTGATGACCATAGCAGTTAAGTTCCATAGTGCTCAGAGCCATTTTATACTATAAAGACTCACGACATTTCCTTGAACAACTGCACACTATGTCGATATAAGTCTTTAATCGACTCTTCAGTTGCAGTTTGGTAAAGCAATTTCACTTGTATCACTGAAAACATAAACTGTGGGTGTTCTGCAGTACTAATTTAGTTAGTGAAACGGTTTTAGGCATACAAGGATATCATAAGACAAAAACTATCTTCGTCAAAGAGCATAAAATACTGGTGAACAATTGTGTAAAAGATAGCACGTAAGATGAGTGTTCCGCGAAAACAGAGTTAATGTTGTGTTCTACAGTGTAATTGCGACATACGCGAAAAAAATATTACCTAAACAGCAAGAACGTACCCAGTATCTATTGGGTAACAGATACAAACAGGACAACCTTGTACACCCAATTTTTAACATAGAGAAATATTATACTATTAAAATCTTGTAATACAGTCCTGTATAGATCCACTTCAAATCCACATTGAAGCAGTAAAGAATGCTTTGATACCTTCAATCTTCCTATACTAATGTGTATGTTAATCTAGAATCACTTGTGAACACCTTATTGAATCATTATTGAAGATTCTGTTACTTAGTGTTGCTACTTGATTGCTAAAACCAGTCTACTCCGTATGTTTCATTATTAACATTTAGCCACCATAACGCGATGGGAAGACTATAGCAAGGCAGGTCTATGATAAAATAATATCGCCGCGGGCGGTAGCCGTGCGGTCCGAGGCGCCTTGCCACGGCTCGCGCGGCTCCCCCCGAGGTTCGAGTCCTCCCTCCGGCGTGGGTGAGTGTGTTGTCCTCAGCCTAAGTTTAAGTTACATTAAGTAGTGTGTATGCCTAGAGACCGATGATCTCATCAGTTTGGTCCCATAGATATTTTTAAAAAAATAATATGACAAAAGGGAACAAGACTTTCTGCAATGTTCAGTATTTTTTCTAGAAGTATAAATATACAACATCAGTTTATGGTTCAAATGGTTCAAATGGCTCTGAGCACTATGGGATTCAATTGCTGAGGTCATTAGTCCCCTAGAACTTAGAACTACTTAAACCTAACTAACCGAAGGACATCACAAACATCCATGCCCGAGGCAGGATTCGAACCTGCGACCGTAGCGGTCTTGCGGTTCCAGACTGCAGCGCCTTTAACCGCACGGCCACTTCGGCCGGCTGTTTTTATGTTCTTACCTAAACATTTATGTGTAGCATTTGAAATCATTTGAGCACTATCTGAGTCTAACAAAAGCATCTGAACGTTATGGACTAGAGCGTGGGTGAACCCAGCCACGGAGGGGGGAGAAGGGAGGGGCATACAAAAAATTATGTTCACAAACCGAACCAAATTCCGCCTCCACAACAGAGTCAGACATGTGGATTCGGTATCAGTTAGGATAAAGGAAGGAAAATATAATGGGTGCTGACTAGTAGCGAGCGTAACCAGAATCATGTGTTCTGTAAGCTCAGAACTATTTTGCTATAAGCCGTGAAATTAGTATGAGCTACTTCGGGAGCAAGTTGAAGTATCAGGTGTATTCACATCTTCACCACACACTGGCAGAGCTACAGCGGATGCTGAAATTGCTTTTCTTTTCTTTTTTTCTTTAAATCACATACATTGGTTCATCGACGTCAACAGCAGACTTCAAGTATCTTTTGCAAAATGCATTAACTAAGGTAGTTTCATTCGTGTCACACTTAATAATTTTCCAATTCGAATGCATTTTGACCTCACTATATATATTTACTTTCACTTATCCGATTTGTTTTTTTTATTGATTTGCTTTTAGTGTAACCTATCCGTCTCCTGTCTTCCATCTATTCTATCCACTAGAATACCAATGTCCTGTTTCACCTTTGGCACTTTATATGACCGTTCTCTTTTGTTCCTGCTCCAGTACTTCTAGCGTGATAATTTCGTTCCTTCAATCCCATTCCATTTTTAAAGTACCTTTCGTTATTCGTAAGTTTGCATCACTACATTCTGTCATTCATTATCGTTACTATAGTTAAGGCATGACCTGAAGTGCCTAGACTAAACCTACAACAATAATAAATACTTCGAAAAGTTGTTCTTCAGCTACACGTGATCCACACTATCTAATGATACTGTGTGATCAGGAATAGTGTCGCTGACATACCGTTAATTGTTTTCACTAAATACTATATTGCTCTGTGTATTTCTTGTGTATTTACTGAATCGTATTTGGGAGGGAGAGCCTGAAATACCAGAGAAATCAGTCTTATAGAACTTCTTTTGCATTTTTTATCGCTCCTAGAAAATTAAGGAGTCCTACTTTAACAGATGTGCCAACTTTTCCTTTACATTCTTCTTTGCAATGGCAGAGTTAATACTCATTAACAAGTATGTTGTCCATGATGGACTCTTTGTTTCCACTAGTGAAAGACGACACACAACTCCCCTACCATAGTGCTTACTGCTAAAGAGAAAACACTCGTTTATGTCACAAACAAGTTCAGTCATGTAAAAATACCGTCATCCACCTGAAGATGTCGGTAAGTTAATCGAAATGCGTAGTGGTGTTTAAAATAAAAATAAAAGTGTCTGAAGTTGTACACTGATGATTCTTTGTAATGCTCACTGTTTAACTACCACCGTTTGAATGTAATTATAATATCAACAAAGGAATTGTGCTCTCATATGGAGTCTTGTTCGCTAGAGTAGTGTTATTGTAAAGAGATATGGCTAAATAAATTTAATCTATCAACGAATGCAGTTACTTTTTATGGTTTTTGGTTTGCTTTTACGCTTCATGTATTCATATCAATAGAATTGCTTCACAGTAAAGTTAAATGGAGAGTCGTGCTGCAAAGTTGTTCCGCAGCTGTGGTTCTGGTCAAGCCGTTCCGAAGCGTTCCACTTGCCTGATGGCAGCACTCTGCAGAATTAAAAGGCTCACAATGGATAGGAAAACTGTAACATTAGACCTGCATTAAGAGATCTTGACAGTGATGAAGGGGCGATCAGACTTACTCCAGCGTGCGCTGTTCACGTTTAACGCTCCGTCTGCACACAGACAGGTCTTGAGAAAGCAGCAACGTATTTCAGCGGTGAACAAGAGCGAACTCAACACTGGATGTCGTGAAGGAATCACTCCAGCATTCACTCGAAAATATTTAGGGGACCGACGGAAAGCCTTTAACTCCTAAAACTTAAATAAGACACGGTTCACCGTACCTCCCCTTCAGAAATTCAGTAGTTTCAGGTAATTACTTGTCTGATATTGTGCCTGCGTTATACGCACGTACATGTCATTGATGAGATGAACCTCGTGTTGTAACTGCAGGCAGTTGATGCTTTATATGATTTGTTGTACTTGGGTTACTGGTAACCGATGGAGGAATGTAGTTTCTGAACCGCGTATATGTAATTCAATTTTTAAGGGTATAAGTTGCATGTGTCATTGAAAGGTTTGCTTAATTTGCCATAAACTATGATTTTCAAGTAGCAGGGAAGAAAAATATACAATTGCTTTCTTTTGAAACTTTCTGGCAGATTAAAACTGTGTGCTGGACCGAGACTCGAACTCGGGACCTTTGCCTTTCGCGGGCAAGTGCTCTACCAGCTGAGCTACCCAAACACGACTCACGACCCCTCCTCACAGCTGTAAGTTCGCGAGTACCTCGTCTCCTACCTTCCAAGCTTCACAGAAGTTCTCCCATGAAACTTGCAGAACTAGCACTCCTGGAAGGAAGGATGTTGCGGAGACATGACTTTGCCACAGCCTGGGGGATGTTTCCAACACTTGCCTGCGAAAGCCAAAGGTCCCGAGTTCCAGTCTAGGTCAGGCACACAGTTTTAATCTGCCAGAAAGTTTCATATCAGCGCACATGCCGCTGCAGAGTGGAAATTTAATTCTGAAAACTGCTTTCTTTTAGTTCTTTATCGTTGTCGCCGTATATGACGCCGTCGTTTTTGTTGTAATGACCGTCTTTCGTACAGTTCTTTCAGTGAGTTCTTGCTCAAATAAATAAATGACATTTATTTAAACTTTATCCACTGTGAAAAAGTGGTGCAGTGGGCTACAGGGTAAGTAAATATACTAACAATAATTATATCTGAGCGGATACAATTATAAAACATAGTGGCGACTAGGATGCGTAAAATTAAACAGTACTTACAACATCGACCGTAGTACTGACCATAATTCTCATACAGTATTTGTATTTAATGCTTAGAAGTTCGTATGCCATTGGTAAGGTGCGTACTGGGCAGGGAAAGTTATTTGGTTACAGAATTTCGAAGTACAGAGTTAAAGGGGAAAAGACGTGCAGAGTGGTCTTGGCGACTACGTTTATTACACTTTAGGAAATACTGCAATCAGGCACAAGCTTTTTTAATTTGCTTTTCCACTACTAGTTCAGGGGTTCAGCTCATCGTCAGATGGTAGCGTTGACTTCTTTGCAGGTTTTACATTTGTGTTCTATAACACAAAAAAAGTTTTTGTGATTTCATAGTTTGCAAGTGTAAAACTCTATAATCACAAAAACTTTTTTATATTTTAAGACGCAAATGTATAACCTTTTGTAAACTAGGTATACATTTAAGCGCCAAAGAAACTGTTATAAGCGTGCGTATTCAAATACAGAGATATGTAAACAGGCAGAATACGGCACTGCGTTCGGCAACGCCCATATAAGGCAACAAGTGTCTGGCGCAGTTGATAGATCGGTTACTGTCGGTATACGATGGTAGGTTATCAAGAATTAAGTGAGTTTGAACGGGTTGCTATAGTCGAGTAGGCTCTGAGCACTATGGGACTTAACTCCTGAGGTCATCAGTCCCCTAGAACTTAGAACTACTTAAACCTAACTAACCTAAGGACAGCACACAACACCCAGTCATCGGGAGGCAGAGAAAATCCCTGACCCCGCCGGGAATCGAACCCGGGAACCCGGGCGTGGGAAGCGAGAACGCTACCGCACGAGCAGGAGCTGCGGACTGCTATAGTCGAGTCACGAACGATGGAACACAGCATCTCCGAGGTAGCTATGAGGCGCGGATTCTCCCCTACGACTATTTCACTAGTGTACCGTGAATATTGGAAATCCGGTAAAACATCAAATCTCCGACGTCGCTGCGGCCGGAAAAACATCCTGCAAGAACGGGACCAACGACAACTGAAGAGAATCGATCAGCGTGACAGAAGCGCAACTCTTCCGCACATTACTGCAGATTTCAGTGCAGCGCCATCGACAAGCGTCAGCACGCGAACCATCCAAAGAAACATAATCGATATCAGCTTTCGGAGCCGAAGGCCCACTCGTGCACCCTTGATGACTGCACGACACAAAGCTTTACGCCTAACCTGGGCGCGTCAACAGCGGCGCTGGATTGTTGATGACTAGAAACGTGTTGCCTGGTCGGACAAGTCTCGTTTCAAAGTGTGGACGGACGTGTACTGGTATGGAGACAACCTCATGAATCCATGGACAGTTGAAACTGGTGGAGGCTCTGTAATGGAGTGGGGTGTGTGCAGTTTGAACCCTTGATACATCTAGATACGACTCTGACAGGTGACGCGTACGTAAGCATCCTGTCTGATAACAAGCATCCATTCATGTCCATTGTGCATTCCGACGGATTGGGGCAATTCCGGCGGGACAATGCGACACTCCACACGTCCAGAATTGCTAGTGAGGAGCGCCAGAAATACTCTTCTGACTTTAAACTTTTCCGCTGGTCACCAAAATTCCCAGACACGAAGATTATTGAGCGTATCAGTGACGCCTTGCAATACGCTGTTCAGAAGAGATCTCCATCCTCTCGCACTCTTGCGGATTTATGGACTGCCCTGCGGAATTCATGGTGTCGATTCCCTCCAGCAATACTTGAGACATTAGTCGAGTCCATGCCACGTCGTGTTGCGGCACTTCTGCGTGCTCGCGGCGGCCGTGCTCGGTATTAGGAAGGTGTAGCAGTTTCTTTGGCTCTTTAGTGTGTTTTAGAGCGCAAACGTAAAACTTGCAAAGAAGTCAACCGACTATCTGACGATGGGATTAGGCGCGAAACTAGTAATGGTAAAATAAAATCATTAAAAATACTAGAGTTTGGGTACAGTAATTTACGAAAACAGCTGCGGTGTTCCATAACCAAAATGATTGGAATGATGGGTCGAGTATTTGTGGACTGGCCTGTACGAGGGCGATGCCGAGCGGCGTGTGCCAGGGCGCGTCCTGCACGGTGAGCGGGCCCCCGGTGGCGTGGTAGCGCGAGCTGCGCGCCAGGTAGGGGTTGCGCTGGTCCTGCGACTTCCGGAAGTACGGCAGCACCTCCTCGAAGCTCCAGCCCGCGTTGCCCAGCGACGCCCACGTGTCGTAGTCGCGCCGGTTGCCGCGGATGTACAGCATCGTGTTCAGCACGCTGGAGCCGCCCAGCACCTGCAGCAAAAGCCCTCTTCAGCCGCAGCGCTCTGCTGGGCACGGTATTCCGTGGGACGGTGGAAAATCGTACAGTGAGAGAATCGAAGCGTTTCACACATCCTATTAAACAGGGCTGCTGAAAATTGATCGCTGATCTTACGAGATTCTCTTCAGAATTGCCAAGGGAATATTTTGTAAACACTAACCAGAGTAAGGGATAGTACGTAAGACATCAGAAAGTGGCCTTCCTGCAAGGGGAAAGTGGGGGTGTTTGGCGCACCTATGGCATTTTACTCCCGCCATGAACCATGGACCTTGCCGTTGGTCGAGACGCTTGCGCGCCTCAGCGATGTTGTTGTTGTTGTGGTCTTCAGTCCTGAGACTGGTTTGATGCAGCTCTCCATGCTACTCTATCCTGTGCAAGCTTCTTCATCTCCCAGTATCTACTGCAACCTACATCCTTCTGAATCTGCTTAGTATATTCATCTCTTGGTCTCCCTCTACGATTTTTACCCTCCACACTGCCCTCCAATGCTAAATTTGTGATCCCTTGATGCCTCAAAACATGTCCTACCAACCGATCCCTTCTTCTAGTCAAGTTGTGCCACAAACTTCTCTTCTCCCCAATCCTATTCAATACCTCCTCATTAGTTACGTGATCTACCCACCTTATCTTCAGCATTCTTCTGTAGCACCACATTTCGAAAGCTTCTATTCTCTTCTTGTCCAAACTAGTTATCGTCCATGTTTCACTTCCATACATGGCTACACTCCATACAAATACTTTCAGAAACGACTTCCTGACACTTAAATCTATACTCGATGTTAACAAATTCCTCTTCTTGAGAAACGCTTTCCTTGCCATTGCCAGTCTACATTTTATATCCTCTCTACTTCGACCATCATCGGTTATTTTACTCCCTAAATAGCAAAACTCCTTTACTACTTTAAGTGTATCATTTCCTAATCTAATTCCCTCAGCATCACCCGACTTAATTCGACTACATTCCATTATCCTCGTCTTGCTTTTGTTGATGTTCATCGTATATCCTCCCTTCAAGACACCATCCATTCCGTTCAACTGCTCTTCCAAGTCCTTTGCAGTCTGTGACAGAATTACAATGTCATCGGCGAACCTCAAAGTTTTTACTTCTTCTCCATGAATTTTAATACCTACTCCGAATTTTTCTTTTGTTTCCTTTACTGCTTGCTCAATATACAGATTGAATAACATCGGGGAGAGGCTACAACCCTGTCTTACTCCTTTCCCAACCACTGCTTCCCTTTCATGCCCCTCGACTCTTATAACTGCCATCTGGTTTCTGTACAAACTGTAAATAGCCTTTCGCTCCCTGTATTTTACCCCTGCCACCTTCAGAATTTGAAAGAGAGTATTCCAGTTAACATTGTCAAAAGCTTTCTCTAAGTCTACAAATGCTAGAAACGTAGGTTTGCCTTTTCTTAATCTTTCTTCTAAGATAAGTCGTAAGGTCAGTATTGCCTCACGTGTTCCAACATTTCTACGGAATCCAAACTGATCTTCCCCGAGGTCGGCCTCTACCAGTTTTTCCATTCGTCTGTAAAGAATTCGCGTAAGTATTTTGCAGCTGTGACTTATTAAACTGATAGTTCGGTAATTTTCACATCTGTCAACACCTGCTTTCTTTGGGATTGGAATTATTATATTCTTCTCAGCGATACAGATACCCATATCGTTGATGCCATCACAACGAGGGGGAGGCGGGCGGGGGGAGGTGGCACCTGCTGAGACGCTAGACAAACGTGTAGTTCCTGAAGAGGGGCAGCAGCCTTTTCAGTAGTTGCAGGGGCAACAGTCTGGATGATTGACTCATCTGGCCTTGTAATGCTAACCAAAACGGCCTAGCTGTGCTGGTACAGCGAATGGCTGAAAGCAAGGGGAAACTGCAGCCGTAACTTTTCCCGAGGGCATGTAGCTTTACTGTATGGTTAAATGATGATGGCGTCCTCTTCGGTAAAATATTCCGGAGGTAAAATAGTCCCCCATTCGGATCTCCGCGCCGAGACTACTCAGAAGGACATCGTTATCAGGAGCAAAAGAAAACTGGCGTTCTCTGGATCGGAATGTGGAATGTCAGATCCCTTAATCAGGCAGGTAGGTTAATAAGTCACGGCTGCAACATACTATCGCGAATTCTTTACAGACGAGTGGAAAAACTGGTAGAAGCCGACCTCGGGGAAGATCGGTTTGGATTCCGTAGAAATGTCGGAACACGTGAGGCAATACTGACCCTACGACTTATCTTAGAAGATAGATTAAGCAAAAGCAAACCTACGTTTCTAGCATTTGTAGACTTAGAGAAAGCTTTTGGCAATGTTGACTGGAATACTCTCTTTCAAATTCTGAAGGTGGATGGGGTAAAATACAGGGAGCGAAAGGCTATTTACAATTTGTACAGAAACCAGATGGCAGTTACAAGAGTCGAGGGGTATGAAAGGGAAGCAGTAGTTGGGAAGGGAGTGAGACAGGGTTGCAGCCTCTCCCCGATGTTATTCAATCTGTATATTGAGCAAGCAGTGAAGGAAACAAAAGAAAAATTCGGAGTAGGAATTAAAATCCATGGAGAAGAAATAAAAACTTTGAGGTTCGCCGATGACATTGTAATTCTGTCAGAGACAGCAAAGGAACTGGAAGAGCAGTTGAACGGAATGGACAGTGTCTTGAAAGGAGGATATAAGATGAACATCAACAAAAGCAAAACGAGGATAATGGAATGCAGTCGAATTAAATCGGGGGATGCTGAGGGAATTAGATAAGGAAATGAGACACTTAAGGTAGTAAATGAGTTTTGCTATTTTGGGAGCAAAATAACTGATGATGGTTGAAGTAGAGAGGATATAAAATGTAGACTGACAATGGCAAGGAAAGCGTTTCTGAAGAAGACAATTATATTTAAGTGTAAGGAGGTCTTTTCTGGATGTATTTGTATGGAATGTAGCCATGTATGGAAGTGAAACATGGACGACAAACAGTTTGGACAAGAATAGAATAGAAGCTTTCGAAATGTGGTGCTGCAGAAGAATGCTGAAGATTAGATGGATAGATCACGGAACTAATGAGGAGGTACTGAAAAGAATTGAGGAGAAGAGGATTTTGTGGCACAACTTGACTAGAATAAGTGATAGGTTGATAGGGCATGTTCTGAGGCGTCAAGGGATCACCAATTTAGTATTGGAGGGAAGAGTGGAGGGTAAAAATCGTAGAGGGAGACCAAGAGATGAATATACTAAGGAGATTGAGAAGGATGTAGTTTGCAGTAGGTACTGGGAGATGAAGCTTGCACAGGATAGAGTAGCATGGAGAGCTGCATCAAATCAGTCTCTGGACTGAAGACCACAACAACCACAAGGCATTTTAATTGTAACCTCTATTCTATTATACCTTAGAGGCTCCACTTTTCGTATAGCGTTAGCCGCATGTATTTACTGTAACATATCTGAAAACCATAAATACACAATTACACGTTTTAGGGAAAAACTTGATAATTATGACATCACTGCATTGCGTCATTTCACCCGACACACCGGGTAAAATGAGGCAGTAAGTGGGGTAAATTAGCGTAACGACTGGTATAAGGTATTTAATTCAAGACATCTTACAATACAAAATATATGTGTTGAATATTAATTTATTAATCAGAACACTGAACAACCTGATTTAGATAAGGGAAATACTGAAAATATCAGCTTAATTAACTATGGAATAGATACAAAAATAATGCTTTTTTTATAAAATAGTGACAAAAGACTCGAGTACAAGCGAATCCAGTAATTCTGTTGCATATCTGTAAACCAACTAACGCTTCTTCAGACAGGAGTCACAGTTACAGTTTTCAGGACTTTCCCACCCGCTGCATTCAGAATGACACCAAAAAGCACAGGAAATACACCAGTAACATTTCTCGACATCTTTGTCGAATTCGCGCATACTATGCACAGATGTTTGCCTCTGGTATTCTGTGCTGGATGGCGCTCTGTCTAACAGAAGTTCCATAACGAACAGCACTGACAGCATTTCGTAAGGTACGCGTCATCCAAGAAGCTCTCTTGTTTTACGGGTGTGCGCTCTCGACATCTGAACAGACGCAGGCATTCATATAAAAATGATGCACTATGTTATTTTTACTTTCATTAAATATACGTTAACGTGTCTCATTTAGCTACCTACTTTCATCAGCGTGAAACTGAAGTGGGGTAAAATGACGAACTCGGCGTCTTTGCTTCAAATTACCCCAACAGGGATGGATTATAAACTACTGGCCATTAAAATTGCTACAGTCCTGAGACTGGTTTGATGCTCTCCATGCTACTCTATCCCGTGCAAGCTTCTTCATCTCCCAGTACTTACTGCAACCTACACCCTTCTGAATCTGCTTAGTGTATTCATCTCTTGGTCTCCCTCTACGATTTTTACCCTCCACGCTGCCCTCCAATGCTAAATTTGTGATCCCTTGATGCCTCAGGACATGTCCTACCAACCGGTCCCTTGTTCTTGTCTAGTTGTGCCACAAATTTTTCTTCTCTCCAGTTCTAGTCAATACCTGCTCATTAGTTATGTGATCTACCCATCTAATTTTCAGCATTCTTCTGTAGCACCACATTTCGAAAGCCTCTATTCTCTTCTCGTCTAAACTATTTACCGTCCATGTTTCACTTCCATACATGGCTACACTCCATACAAATACTTTCAGAAATGACTTCCTGACACTTAAATCTATACTCGATGTTAACAAATTTCTCTTCTTCAGAAACGCTTTCCTTGCCATTGCCAGTCTACATTTTATATTCTCCCTACTTCGACCATCATCAGTTATTTTGCTCCCCAAATAGCAATCTTCACATGACAAGACAGAAATACAGTTTAACTGTCAATAACGGAAAAGTCTCACAAAACACTACAGTAAAATTCGCACGGAAAAAACTGAATTCATTTGCTTCAGTTAAACCGTGTCGAGTCCGTTTCATTCAGTGAAATATCACTCTCCAGCTAATTACTTGCTGCGCGATATGATGTAAGGGCGGTGCCTAACAGCACGGCGGAAGCTCGCTTAAAAGCATCGCCCGCTAGAAAACCAGAACGCGTGCAAGCAGAATTTCAAGCTGCCTCACGGGAACGCACTTCCTATTCTTCTAAGACTTTCTGTAATGAGAAAGTGAATGGGCTGATCGCTCAGGATCAAAAGCTACTGACTTCAGGAAGACACTTTACGTCATTGACTCCGTCCCAAAGGGCACACGACATCATCTTGACCAGCAAAGGCTGCCGGCCAACTCCTAACCTCTTCAGGAATGTATTTAATATTTAAACATTTGAGCCAATCAGAATCGGCAGTAGAAAGTAAGGATTTTCTTTGGCCATTTTCTGCTTCCACCGCCATACATGCTCGGGCCACAGCCCACTTAGGACGATTAGGTAAAGACCGGCCCATCACCAGCGCACTAGAGGGGAGAACACTACTTTCCCTCGGATTCTGGCTATGGCGGGCATAACAGCCACCTGACGAGCATACAGGTGCGTTCCGGAAATGTTACGTTAGTCCGTGCACATCAGAAAGCGGACTGTAAACAACCTACAGAGTCTGCTGCATCCAAGGCTCAGCTGACAGCTTCGTAAGGTAGGTGGGCTGAAATCGTACACTGTAGTTTAACTTAGTATAATTCTTTGTTTAATCCCTTATCCTTATAATGAGATATCGCTTAAAATGAGTTCGTAATAGTAGTAATAATGGTTATAAAAGTAGGAATTATTATGTGAATACAGTAATGTAAATATTATTAATAGAACATAATCTCTGGTCGTAAAATAAAGATCCTGTCAAATGGAAGTAATGGTTTGCAAACAGAAACATGTGGCTGCTGAACAGAAGGAATCAGCTGTGGGGACAAAGTTGGCTAGTCTGGGAAAGACGGAGGTGCAATAGGGTCAACAGGGCGATTTAAGATAATTCTCATTTATTGCGCATTGAAATTACATTACATGTTTCGATCAATCGAGATCATCTTCAGATCTAAGTCTTTATGTCAGCAACCTGTCTTTTCTACTCAGAACCATATATCAGAGTACTCTGGTGTGTGGTTCTGAGTAGACAACACGGGTTGCTAACGCAACTGCTTTGATCTGAAGACGATCCTGAGTGACTGGAACATAAAATGTTATTAAAAATGTGCAACCTAGACTGAGCATTACATGAGAATTCTCTTAAATATCAGTACAGTTGCTGACTCTCACGAGACGAATATGTCGACTACAGTGAAAGTTTAGTGAGGAGACGGAGGGAAAAAGCAAAAGGAGAGCTGGGATGATAGAGACACTGGAAAAGCTTTAATGTGGTCTCGAACGCACCGCGGTTTCGAGCAGACGCACACCTCTGAACCAGACCGGGAGACGGTAGCGTACCTTGCCACGCGTCCAGACGCAGCGCTTGTCCTCCATGGCCTGGCAGGCGGAGGGCTGGGGCTGCGACCGGTAGCCCCAGTCGTAGCGGCTCTTGTGCAGGTAGAGCGACAGCAGCGGCACGTCGGTGATCTCCGACTCGTAGGTGCCCGCCTCGAGCACCAGCACCGACCAGCCGGCCACCTCGGACAGCCGGCCGCCCAGCACGGAGCCGGCGGAGCCCGCGCCCACCACCACGAAGTCGTACTCGCGACGCAGCACCTGCCGGGCACACCGCGCCGCGTCACAGCAGATGCCCAACAAAAACTGTCAAACACCTTCCAACTGATTTATGGCTAATTTTCAAGCAAAACTCTCTCATAACGCTAACTGACTCTACGTCTACACCACATCTACACTCCTGGAAATTGAAATAAGAACAACGTGAATTCATTGTCCCAGGAAGGGGAAACTTTATTGACACATTCCTGGGGTCAGATACATCACATGATCACACTGACAGAACCACAGGCACATAGACACAGGCAACAGAGCATGCACAATGTCGGCACTAGTACAGTGTATATCCACCTTTCGCAGCAATGCAGGCTGCTATTCTCCCATGGAGACGATCGTAGAGATGCTGGATGTAGTCCTGTGGAACGGCTTGCCATGCCATTTCCACCTGGCGCCTCAGTTGGACCAGCGTTCGTGCTGGACGTGCAGACCGCGTGAGACGACGCTTCATCCAGTCCCAAACATGCTCAATGGGGGACAGATCCGGAGATCTTGCTGGCCACGGTAGTTGACTTACACCTTCTAGAGCACGTTGGGTGGCACGGGATACATGCGGACGTGCATTGTCCTGTTGGAACAGCAAGTTCCCTTGCCGGTCTAGGAATGGTAGAACGATGGGTTCGACGACGGTTTGGATGTACCGTGCACTATTCAGTGTCCCCTCGACGATCACCAGTGGTGTACGGCCAGTGTAGGAGATGGCTCCCCACACCATGATGCCGGGTGTTGGCCCTGTGTGCCTCGGTCGTATGCAGTCCTGATTCTGGCGCTCACCTGCGCGGCGCCAAACACGCATACGACCATCATTGGCACCAAGGCAGAAGCGACTCTCATCGCTGAAGACGACACGTCTCCATTCGTCCCTCCATTCACGCCTGTCGCGACACCACTGGAGGCGGGCTGCACGATGTTGGGGCGTGAGCGGAAGACGGCCTAACGGTGTGCGGGACCGTAGCCCAGCTTCATGGAGACGGTTGCGAATGGTCCTCGCCGATACCCCAGGAGCAACAGTGTCCCTAATTTGCTGGGAAGTGGCGGTGCGGTCCCCTACGGCACTGCGTAGGATCCTACGGTCTTGGCGTGCATCCGTGCGTCGCTGCGGTCCGGTCCCAGGTCGACGGGCACGTGCACCTTCCGCCGACCACTGGCGACAACATCGATGTACTGTGGAGACCTCACGCCCCACGTGTTGAGCAATTCGGCGGTACGTCCACCTGGCCTCCCGCATGCCCACTATACGCCCTCGCTCAAAGTCCGTCAACTGCACATACGGTTCACGTCCACGCTGTCGCGGCATGCTACCAGTGTTAAAGACTGCGATGGAGCTCCGTATGCCACGGCAAACTGGCTGACACTGACGGCGGCGGTGCACAAATGCTGCGCAGCTAGCGCCATTCGACGGCCAACACCGCGGTTCCTGGTGTGTCCGCTGTGCCGTGCGTGTGATCATTGCTTGTACAGCCCTCTCGCAGTGTCCGGAGCAAGTATGGTGGGTCTGACACACCGGTGTCAATGTGTTCTTTTTTCCATTTCCAGGAGTGTATATCTACACTTCACAAGCCAGCGTACGGTGTGTGGCAGAAGGTACAAGTCGCACACGATTCGCGGGGAGAACGACTGCTGATAAGCGACCGTGTGGGCTGCAATCTCGCTAATTTTATCTTCATGGTTTTTTCGCGAGTCATACTTAGGAGGAAGCAGTGTATTGGTCGATTCTTCTACAAACTTACGCTCCTGGGACTTTAACAATAAACCACACCGCTATGCGAAACGTCTCCCTTAGAGCGTTTCCCATTCGAGTCGGCTGAGCATTTCCGCTTGGTAAATGAACCTGTAACGAAACGCGCCACTCTTCTTTAGATCTTCTCTACTTTGTCTATCAGTCCTATCGAGTAAGTATCCCATACTGACGAGCAGTATTCAGGTACTGCTCGAACCAGTGTTTTGTACTCTACTTCCTTTGCTGATGAACTGTATTTCCTCAGGGTTCTTCCAATGAATCTCACTCTAGCATTTGTCTTTGCTGTGGTTAGTTTTACGTGTCCGTTCCATTTCAGATCTCTCCGTACGATGAGGGTCAGTTGCCACTCCCTGGACTAAGCTTCGAAACTCCGCAGGACCGAGCGAGATGGCGCAGTGGTCACCGCACTGAACTCCCATTCGCGAGAGCCGCTGTTCAAACCAGCGTCTGGCCATCCTGATTTAGGTTTCCGGTGATGTCCCTAAATCGCTTCAACCAAATGCCGGAATGGTTCCTTTGACAGGACACGGCCAATTTCCTTCCCCATTCGAGCTTGCGCTCCGTCTCTAATGACGTCGTTGTCGACGGGAGGCTAAACACTGATCTCCTCTTCCACCTCCTCCTCCGCAGGTCTTCCTGCATTTCGCAAAAATTTTCTATCGTCGCCACTTCTCTGTACACAACAGCATCGTCCGCGAAAAGCCTCGTGTAACTTACGACTTTATCCACATAGCATCGTAATACTGCCCTGTGGCACGCCCGAAGCTACATTTACGTCTAGATTAGATTAGATTAGATTAGATTAATACTAGTTCCATGGATCATGAATACGATATTTCGTAATGATGTGGAACGAGTCAAATTTTCTAGTACATGACATAATTAGGTTAATTTAACAACATACTTAAGTTAATATAACAACTTTATTTTTTTTGTTTTTTGTTTTTTTTATTTTTATATTATTTTTTAAATATTTTTTTCTTTTTTTTCTTAATTTATATCTAAGAATTCCTCTATGGAGTAGAAGGAGTTGTCATTCAGAAATTCTTTTAATTTCTTCTTAAATACGTGTTGGTTATCTGTCAGACTTTTGATACTATTTGTTAAGTGACCAAAGACTTTAGTGCCAGTATAATTCACCCTTTTCTGTGCCAAAGTTAGATTTAATCTTGAATAGTGAAGATCATCCTTTCTCCTAGTATTGTAGTTATGCACACTGCTATTACTTTTGAATTGGGTTTGGTTGTTAATAACAAATTTCATAAGAGAGTATATATACTGAGAAGCTATTGTGAATATCCCTAGATCCTTAAATAAATGTCTGCAGGATGATCTTGGGTGGACTCCAGCTATTATTCTGATTACACGCTTTTGTGCAATAAATACTTTATTCCTCAGTGATGAATTCCCCCAAAATATGATGCCATATGAAAGCAATGAGTGAAAATAGGCGTAGTAAGCTAATTTACTAAGATGTTTATCACCAAAATTTGCAATGACCCTTATTGCATAAGTAGCTGAACTCAAACGTTTCAGCAGATCATCAATGTGTTTCTTCCAATTTAATCTCTCATCAATGGACACACCTAAAAATTTGGAATATTCTACCTTAGCTATATGCTTCTGATTAAGATCTATATTTATTAATGGCGTCATACCATTCCCTGTACGGAACTGTATGTACTGTGTCTTATCAAAATTCAGTGAGAGTCCATTTACAAGGAACCACTTAGTAATTTTCTGAAAGACAGTATTGACAATTTCATCAGTTAATTCTTGTTGGTCAGGTGTGATTACTATACTTGTATCATGAGCAAAGAGAACTAACTTTGCCTCTTCATGAATATAGAATGGCAAGTCATTAATATATATTAAGAACAACAAAGGACCCAAGACTGACCCTTGTGGAACCCCATTCTTGATAGTTCCCCAGTTTGAGGAATGTGCTGATCTTTGCATATTATGAGAACTACTTATTTCAACTTTCTGCACTCTTCCAGTTAGGTACGAATTAAACCATTTGTGCACTGTCCCACTCATGCCACAATACTTGAGCTTGTCTAGCAGAATTTCATGATTTACACAATCAAAAGCCTTTGAGAGATCACAAAAAATCCCAATGGGTGGTGTTCGGTTATTCAGATCATTCAAAATTTGATTGGTGAAAGCATATATGGCATTTTCTGTTGAAAAACCTTTCTGGAAACCAAACTGACATTTTGTTAGTACTTCATTGTTACAGATATGTGAAGCTACTCCGCCCAACAACTCCCAAAGATGTTACAACGCACAAGCACTGCTATTGTCGTTGCTAGTCGATGCAAATAACAATTCCTTTGGCTTTTCCCCAGGATTTATAAGTTTCACAGTAAGACACAGATAAATACAATGAAATGTTAACAGATTTCTACTTAAATTTACGCATACAGTGAAGCAATGACCTTACTTATTGAAAGAATGCATTTAAATTACAAATATTTACATACAATTCAGCAAAAAAAGTATATATCGGTAGCAGGTGCCATGCATCCTGCATTTTAGGTGTTACAATGTGGTTCCATACTCACATAGAGGGAAATTTTAATATAAGAAATAGGCGAAAGGTAGTATTCAAGTGATTACCGGATAGACAGCCTTATGTGGGCGATTGCAAACAGTTTCAAATGTTAAGCAAAAACTAACATGAACAAAGTAAACTAGTTCGTAATAAGTTATTTGTCACCTAAACATGTGCAGCAGCAAGACGAAAACAGCAGGTCAGAGTCGGAACTAAACAGAAACCAGTGTGGCTTCCGCCTTGGCCACGCTTTCCCTTGACTGAAATTCGCGCTACGGCGTCTGGCTGGCTGTTGCAAGACTAAGTTCCTGTGCTCCACGACACACAACACTCGCGACTACGCAGCCATATTGCAGCAGTCGGCGAGGCGGTACAGCCTGTCAGAAATACGATACCTTGCGAACAGGCGAGTGGCACTCTTGTGAAACAAGTTGGCACGAATGGCCGACGTGTTTCATTGTCTCACTTGTAACACATGTTCGGCAACAAAGTTCTCTGTTTGGTGTACCGCTCATGCGTTTGAGGTTCTCACTGGAATTGAGTGGGTTGTAGAACAAGATGAACAGAGTTAAGAGCTGTGCTTGTAGGACTGTAACCGATCAGTTTATGAGAACGTTAACAACAATGAAACGCTCCTCTCGTCCGAGTCTTGGAGTTCCGTTGTGACGCGCCAGATAACATTCCAGAATCCACGCGCTGTTGGCGATGTGAGTCGCGTGACACAAACTACGCGACTTACGGCTTAGTTGAAGTAAGGTTCGACAGCCTCACTTTGAACTGCGAGACAGCGTTACTCACAGTCCAAAGCCAATAGTTAAAAATCTTCCAACCACCCAACTGTATTGAGAAACATTCCGAAATGCGACCACCAGACCAGAATACGTTCATCGGTAACAGTTAGACCACCGCCTACAATAGGCACTAGCAACTCCTGCCGATGATCAGTACAACAAATTGGGATTCATTTCAAAATCAGTAGGGAAAGAGTCGCACAAAAATATCACTCTGAAATTTCCTGGAAAGAAGTATTAATCTTCGCCATATCTGTCTCGTTCACTAAAACACCACTATCCAACTGGGTACTGGCCCCACAATCTAGTGTGAGGTGTCTGCACACTCGAAAACCTGGACGACTCAACCCAGTACTCGTCCCGCACACTGGGATTCTCTCAGTTTACCGTGCTGCAAGAAATTACGCACTTGAACATGAAATATCACCCTCTCCACACTTCTGCAATAAATTACGAATACACCAACTCCGTCGTAAAAGGCACCGGGCTTCCCCATGCCACGAGAGCTACAGACTTGTTCTTCCCTTTCGCGAGATCCTAGAACGTTGCACAATATTGTTTACGTTTAGTCTTCCGACCAACCGGAATCAGGAGTAGAATGTAACCATTTTCATTGGCTACTTCCTGCTCCCGCTAATATACCTAGTGTGAAGTACTGCTTCCTGGCAACATTTTCAGAAATTTTTCTGCGTCAGGGTTTGGAAAACACCGTCCGTCGTGGGGAAAATATTCGCCCTTAAAATCAGCCTAGTCGACTCCGACCACCACCCATTTAGGGCGATTACAGAAATGTCGTGCCGTCATCATCAGGCCGAGCAAAAACTGCCTTCCCTCTGCAAGCGCAAACTGACGAAGGTGACTAAATAGCCTGCGTTGAGAGACCACCTGAAGACAGACAAGAGTCGGTCGCTATATAGTAGTGGTTTACGTGAAAAGAGAAAAAAAGTTTTTCTTTTATCTACAAAACTACGACCCGATATGTGGAAGAGTAAACGTAGGAGATGTGTGATAATGTCCCCCGATGAATCGGGGAGGAGAGGCCAGCAAACAATTAAAACGGACGTTTATGCAAAGGAATCGTTACAAAGACCCACCCCTGAAACCCTCCTCTCCTCCCCAGCTACAAAACACCGTCTCGGTGAAATAAAGTACTTCTGATTATAACGTGTGATAGATGATAATTGTAATGGAAAGCCTCTGAAAGAAACATTTAGGGAAGCATGATAATTGTTTCGCTCCTGGCAACAGATCACTAGAGAGCAACTCTTATAACAAAGATTTGAGACGCGTGGAACTAAAACAGCAGCTGACGTACCAGAAATAGATAAATCCCGAGTAGACGAGAGCTCGACAAGCACAAACGACAGAGGAAATGGCTTGAAGTAGCACATCTCTTACGGTCTTATGAACATCTGCAGTGCTGGTCACCTACGCACTGTTGCCATTTCAAATGGAGATATTGTTTGATAAATCCGTTGTGAACGTTCTGACAAGAATTTTGCTGTGAAACGTTTTCGAGCAACAGCCAGACGGCGTGGCTCAATCACGCTATCGCTAACCTGACGATGACGACGAAACCGCTGAGGTCAACGTGTTTTACGTCCTACCAAAAGATCCGAAGAACTTAGCATACCATATTTCGAAGATCTTTCTCAAAGCCAGAGAGAACTGATACACCTAGACGAAGAGACCTTCCAAAATCCTAGTGATATGAGCAGTTTATTTGAACATTAATTCATTAGTTGTACATATCCATGTATCTTGGGATGTGTTTAAATGTTATTTACTGGTAGTAATTGACGGAATGTCAACGAGTAAGCCGCGAGGAGTGGCCGCGCTGATAGGGACCGATGACCTCAGCAATTTGCTCCCTTAGGAATTCACACACACTTTTTCAACGAGTAAAATAGAAGCAATATCAGGCATTCCCCAAGACAGTGTTTTAGGCCCTCCAAATCTATCTGATGTAATGTTTTAAACTTATTTTTTACTGCTAGAATACATCTGCTAGGATTCCTTAATCATTGCAGCCACAGTAGCTGCTGAAGACTTAGAATTGCACCGTTCAATATAATTCTGTCTTTCATTTATTTAAGATAACAGAAGACGGATTGTCTCAGTCTTTTTCTGACTGTTGGTTAAGAGATTTTCCAGAGTAGGACGCAAGTACGATTCCTCTTATCACTGTCCCGCATAAATCGCACTTTGACTGGTACGTAGTAATATTTTGACATGTACACATGCGGTCAGTGCTATGCGACTAATGTTCTGTTTCTGTGGGAAAAGTTAACGCTAAATTGTATGCTTTAAGTAGTCACTGAATTCCTTATTGAACGTTTTCATAGCTGTACAGTACATATTATTTAATGTTGTACTCTGCTCTATATGCATCTAAGATAGTGCAGAGTCAATGTTGTATTCCGCTTTTTTATTACCGACGGAGCGAGAGTACTATAACGTAAATATTTCTTACCATGCTGACCATCACGACGATAACACAAGAAATAGAGCCTGCAAATGGTCGCAATTGTTATTACATTACTCTTGGTTGGAGTACTGAAGAAATTCGTATGTTTTTTCCTTTCTTGTAACTGTCTTGTTAAATGTTTGCTTACGGTCTACTAAGGTCGTCAGAAGTTCAAAATCAATTGGAAAATGATTTGGAGAACATGGTGCGGAAAATGACCATTGACGCTAGACAACGAAAAGTGGGAGCTCACACAAATCTCGAGGTAATTCACTTCAACTTAATGCCCAGGGATTACAGTTGCGAAAAATTTGGACTGGAACGATCACATACATAATGTTGCGGATAAACCAAACCAAAGACTGCGTTTTATTGCCGGAACGCTCAAAGAGACTGTCTGCAGTACGCTCGTCCGTCTTCTGCAGAGTGGGATCCTTACCAGATACGATCGACGGAGGACAACGAGAGATTACAAAGATGAGCAGTTCGCTTTTTATTGTAGAGAAATACGGGAGAGAGTATCAAAGTTGGAATGGCGGCCATTGAAACAAACTTGTTTTTCTTTCGTTGTGGCGACATCTTTTCACGACCAACTTTTCAAGCGAATACGAAAATATTTTGTTAACTCACACCTATGTAGGAAGAAATGATTATCGTAATAAAATAAGGGAAATGACAGCTCGCACGGAAAGGTACAGATGTTCGTTTTTCCCACATACTGTTAGAGATTGGAACGGTAGAGAAACAGCCTGAAAGTGGTGCGATGAGCCTCCTGCCAGGTAACTAAGTGCGAAATGCTGAGCAGTCACGTAGGTATCGATGTAGATCTTGGTAGCTACAGTAAAACCATAAACATTAACTTAGTCAGGGCGGAAATAGACTTAGCTTGTGCGACAATGCAATCTGTTTTGACACAACTGTACTCCCAGCCGCTGTAGCTGTCGAACGTAATTACTTTATTGTGATTAATTTCTCTTACCGCACTCGAAATGCACGTTTTCAATAATTAAAATGCCTATCAATGTGGATTAATGTTGCTGTGTGTGTGTGTGTGTGTGTGTGTGTGTGTGTGAGAGAGAGAGAGAGAGAGAGAGAGAGAGAGAGAGAACGCTACAAGCTACACCCTGCAAGATGGACCACGATACAGTGACGGCACTTTCAGGTCAGATCGGGTACTTGACAGTAAACTGAACGTCAATTGATTCTAATCCCGTCCCCTTACATTGAACAATAAAACTTTCCATAAGCCTGTAAAACTACAAGGGACACAGCACATCTGACAAACACAAATGAGCAAAGGGACGGTCTGTGCGCTCGATACCATGTCACTGGGACTGGAAAGTCCTGTGCCGTGTGCTGTCACGCTTAGTTTCCTCTGAATCCGGGAGGGGAAATACTTATTTCATTGTAAGTAATGGACTGTGTTAGCGGTCTGAAAAATGTAACTTTCTAGTACGGAGAAAGAGACTTGCCTAATGCTACAGTAGCGCAGGAATATGTAGGCAAGCAGTACTTTGCATTACACAGGCGCCTAGATGCTAATTAAGAGCTGTCGCGTGACGACGTAACCGTTCATTCAAGTTACTGGTTCTAGATGTTTAATTCTGCTTAGAAGTGCGGAGTTGTCAACTTGAAGTAGAGCCTAGATTTACTGTCGGCAGGTACCCTGTGCGAATGAAAACAACGCAGGGCATACCGTCGACATTTCCACTGTTGTGCACTAATTTCAGTGCAATACAGATACAAAGCTAATTGGGGCATGAAACCAAACGAAATACAGTAACTCTGTAACAAACCGCACGAAACCACGGGTTCTTTATACCTAAATATTCAAAAGATATCCCTCAACAGTCTCTGAAAGCTGGTCGGTAGAGTTCTGGTTCACCCTGTATAATCGTTCGACATAATATAATCGGTTAATTAAGCGTGCTAAAGGGAATACAGACGTCTAAAAAATGAGAATATCAGAGAGTGCAAAACTGCTAAGCAGGAATGGCCAGTGGACAAATGCAATGTTATGAAAGCATGGATGCACGACTAGAGGAAAGAGACACGCCGCCTATGGGAAAATTAAAGAGACATTTGGAGAAAAGAGAACCAAGTGTATGAATATCAAGATCTTAAATGTCAAGCCAGTACTAAGCAAAGAAACTGGAAGGTGGAAGGCGTCTGTATAAGAGGAATAAACATCAGGGAAATATTACAGAAAGGGAGGAGGAAGTAGGTCAAGACGAGATGGGTGGTACGATACTGCGAGAAGAACTTGACAGAGCAATGAAAGACGTAAGCGGAAACAAGACTCCTGCAGTAGACGACAATCCCTCAAAATTATTATTATCCTTGGACAAAATTACTCCATCTGGTAGGCAAGATTTATGAGACGAGCGAAACACCCTCAGACTTCAAGAAGAATGTATTAACTCCAATTGTAAAGAAGGAAAGTGCTGACAGATTTGAATGCTACTGAAATATCATTTTAAAAAGTCGCGGTTGCAAGATATTGATACGAATTATTTATAGTAATATGGAAAAACTGGTAGATGCCGACGTAGGGGAAGATCAGTTTCGGTTCTGGAGAAATGTAGGAACACGGGAAGAAAAACCGTGCCTCTATTTTAAAAGACAGGGTGAAGAAAAGCACACCTGCGAAAGGCTATTTGCAACTTGTACAGAAATCAGACTCCAGTTATGAGTCGGCGGACATGAACATTTCATGAGAAAAGGTTGTCATTTACCCCCCATGTTATTCAGTCTGTAAAGTGAGCAGGCTGAAAAAGAAACCAAGAAGAAATGTAGAAAGTGAATTACAGTTCAGGGAGCAGAAATAAAAACTTTTCTGTTTGCCGATGACATTGTAATTCTATCAGAGAACTTGGAAAAGCAGTTGAACGGAATGGATAGTGTGTTGAAAAGTGACTGTAAAATGAATGAAAAACAAGGGCAATGGAATGTAATCAAGTTAAACTGGGCGATGATGAGGGTATTAGATTAAGGAATGAGAGACCAAGAGTAGTAGACGAGTTCTGCTGTTTGGGCAGCAAAATTACCGATGATGGCCGCAGTAGGGAAGATACAACATGCAAACTGCCAAGAACAATATTTTTGAAAAAGAGGAATTTGTTAACATATAACATAAATTTAGGTATTAAGAAGTCTTTTCTGAAAGTATTTGTTTGGAGAGTAGCCTTGTATGGAAATGAAACGTGGACGATAGCCAATTGAGACAAGAAGGGAATAGGGGCGTTTGAAACGTGGTGCTGTGGAAGAATGCTGAGGTTCCGTTGCATAAATCGAATAACAAATGACGAGGTAGTGAATAGAACAGGGAGAAAAAAATTGTGGCACAACTTGAATAAAAGAAGGGATCGGTTGATAGGAAACATATCGAGGCATCAACAAATTTGTCAACTGATAATGGAAGGAAATGTTGCGGTAAAAATTGTGGAGGGAGACCAAGGCTTGAATACAGTCAGCAGGTTAAAATGCTTGTAGTTATGCAGAGATGAAGAGGCTTGCACAGGATAAACCTGCATGGAGAGCGGCAATCGATTGTTATCCCGCCTCTAAATGTAACGGAAATGTTACCGCCGCTATATGAATCCTGATCCCGAAAGGTTACTTTTGTTTCCGTAGTTTTCCTGTGTAGTTCTGAATAGACAAATTACAGTTCCAATAACAATGGTATGAGCAGAATTATGAAACTTTTAACAAATCTATTAACTTCAGATAATGCTAATAAAGCGGAAACGAACAGTAATTTCAGGTAACTAGAGCTCTATGAACCCAATAAAGTTAGCGGGTTGTACAGTCCAGTCTTTCATCAGGCAGGTCTTGTTTTATTGTGTTTAGGGAATATTGGTGTTTATTCTCCGCCACACACCACACAGTGAGTTGCTGAGTACACACAGAGATGTAGAGCGGGATGGGTTTTGCATAACAGCATAATCTTGCATAACCTTTAGGTATAGTGACAACATAATAATGAGGGTATGATATTGAGTTACGTCTGTATTAATTTTTTCTAGTGATAGTTAGGAAATCGTGTACGGTATGTATCTGAAAGCTGTATATTCGTCTATAGCGTAGCTTATGATTTTAAGAACACGCACAATGTAGCCTTTTTCTTTACTTTTCTTTTCGGCTTTAGGCGTTTCTGTTCTCTTAGTATGATTTTTGAGAGATAGATGTCACCGCCACCCTGATACTGTTTACGCCAGCAAAGGTGGAGTCAGTTGATTTAACTGCTGTAAAAGCAGCTGTATATGTCGTTGAGAAGGGAGGTGACATTAAGTGTACGCAAGCAATGGCTGAAAAGAAAGCAGCCAGTAGAAATGCAAGGTATGCGATTTCACATGACGTCTGTGCTCTGTGAAGAGGAGCGCGGTCAGCTAGGAAACCACGCGTTCCAGAATCGCCTTTGCGGAGCAGTAAACAGTGTATGTAACTGTAGAAAACTAAGATGAAACTAACTAAAAGGATGGAATGTGTCTTTGCGGGTAATACAGAAGCAGAATGGCAAAAATGCTTTCAACATTACGCAAACAGTTTATTCCGTCAAAAAAACTTTCGAAATGTTATGAACCTGTCTGGACCACTACGTACATAGATTGAGGCTATGGAAAGCATATTTGCCATTCTGCTTCCGTATTACCGGCCATATTTGTTCCAAGTCACACCAGCTGCCCTCCCGTGCACTGGCTAGCTCTGTGAACAGGTATAAGGGGCCAACTGGTTGCACTGGGCCATCAGTCATTTCGAAGCAATCTAGAGATGTTACAGGGGGTTGAGGAAAACAATATACCATTAGTTATCTGTGCAAATATATCTTACTGCTGCTAACCTGGGAAAACATCCATAAACCCGATGAAGAAAGCGGTACCGCTCTCTCCCATATATGCAGTAACCACGTTATTGAATACATCATAGTGAATGTCTACTTAGAGTTCTTCAGGTAGGTCAAGCTAGGTTGGGAATAGGAAAAGTCTTCAGACTGGACAATTATGGTAAATCGGTGATAGCCAAACATGTATATGAAGCAGGTTGCCCGCTAAAAGGCATTGAAGAGGATTTAGAGGTGATGCACGTAGAGAAGAGAGGAAGGAAATGTGACCTATCTGAAGAACTAGAAATAGCAGTTCACCGAGTCACATTCGATAATGTGCTTATTGTACATACGGGAGAGAGTGCTGGCGCTTTCTTCAACGGGTTTATGGATCTTTCTTCAGATTAGCGGCAATATGATATATTCACACAAATAACACCTTCAAGTCCCCTGTAACAAATCTGGAACGGCAGATGGCTCAGTGGAGCTAGCTGGAGCCGTAAATTCGTTTACGAAGTTAGTCGGTGCACGGGAAGGCAGCTGGTGTGACTTGAAGCAGGTATAGCTGATATTATCACTGTAGGAAAGGAGTACTTTGTTTGATGGATGATAGTGTGGAGAAACGAGACGTAGTATCACTTGTTGCTCATTTGGAAATAAGCCGAGTACTTAATGTCCGAATACCATTTTTTTGTTTTTATTATATGACTTTTTCGTATTTTATTGTGAGTGCATGAAGGATAGAACGCAGGTAGCCAGATGAAGTGAGCTTGACTCCCTAATCACTTTCCTGTAGATTGCGTTCCTCACATATGTGTCTTCGCTAAAATGGTTCAAATGGCTCTGAGCACTATGGGACTTAACATCTATGGTCATCAGTCCCCTAGAACTTGGAACTACTTAAACCTAACTAACCTAAGGACATCACACAACACCCAGTCATCACGAGGCAGAGAAAATCCCTGACCCCGCCGGGAATCGAACCCGGGAACCCGGGCGTGGGAAGCGAGAACGCTACCGCACGACCACGTTTGTGTCTTGTGTGCTAAATAACGGTAACGAGGCTGTTACTGTTGCGGTCTTCAGTCCGGGGACGCGTCTGATACAGCTCTCCACGCTAACCTGTCCTGTGGGGGTGTCATCAGCTCTACACGGCTAATGCGACCCACATCCACTTCGACCTGCTTGCTGTGACAGAGCCTTGGCCTCCCTCCACAGCTGTTACTCTCCACACTTCCCACAGTTAATAAACTGACTATTCCTTGATGCTTCAGGACGTGTCCTAGCAGTCTAACCGTTTCGTCAAGTTGTGTCATAAATTTCTATTGTTCTCATTCTGTTTCAGAACCTATTCTTCAGTTATTGGACCTACCTACCTAAGTATCATCATTCTCTTGCAGCACTACATTAAAAAAGCTATTATTTTCTTCGAACTGTTAATCGTCCATGGGCATCTAAATGAGGAGCACTGTTTTAAATCGTTTTACGTACACGGATTATAATTTACAGGAAGCCAAAGAAACGTTTCGTTTCCTAACCGAGTGAAATATGTCAAAATTCTCGACGGCAGGACATAGATTATGTTGCAGAATTATTCGTGATTGAAATCATTTCCCCGGTGCATGAAGGCGCAATTTTAATTGCACTTACTACGGTTTCAACCAGTTCACTGAACAAAATATGCTTACATGCGATCATGTTTTCACATAATATGGTTTGAAACGTTCATTTCAATTTTTTATTGATTTTATTATTGGAGGTAGACCATCACGTAAGAAAATGAAGTTATTAACATGTTGTTGACGGTAGATCGATGTGTGTTACAGTCTTGCACTTAGTCTTTCTTCCCCATGTAAGAGAAGGATGAGTAGTCAGTCTCTTTAATTGTTCTCAATAATGAGTTGCCCAGCTGTTTGCTACAGAATTATATAGACGTTTCAAAAACAGCATAACAGTTTACGGTTTAGTAGCAGTATTATAAACAACACTTTAACCTACCTCATACGGCACAACAATGGAATTTAGATTGCGCTGTGCTGCATAATACTTCCCATTTCTTCGTGGTTTTGCAAAAGTAACTTTCATCAAATAACTGAGTCTGCGATCTTGTTCCACTTTGTTCGTTGCGGTGTAAACTTTTTTGTTTTCCCAGGTAGAATAGTGGGATGCTTCTACAGCTGAATCTGCTTTCTTGATCATAAGACGGCTCTAAATTACTTAAATGTGAATCTCGGGTGAAGTATCTAAAGTGAAATACATCTGCTCACGCCATACCTACAGATAGTAAAGCTCAGTCAAAGTATGAAAGTATGTCTTTATGAACTTCCCAGCACGAATAACATATCAGTGCACCGACATTACAAATTTCATTCGAAATGGTAGTTCATAAAGTACATCAGGTGTTATTATTCACTGAGCTTCCTACTGACGGTGTCTTTTAGTTTTCGCAGCCCTAATTGTCATTCTACTTTCTTTCGAAGGCTCTTCCAAGAGTAAATAATACTATTTGATCCGATTCATTTTTTTCGGCACTAAATTACTACAAGCGAAAGAATACGAAATGAGTCGATCTGACTCAACAACGCCAAAGAGCATACCGCATTTTGGGTGAAAACGCAGCGAACTGTATTTTGACCTCGGCTGCATTTAATACGTTTTGAAACAATACGCCTCAAATGGGCGTCGCAAAAGAAGATGACTGTACAGTTCGGCGATGAGTAAGCATTACGCACAGTGTAGAATGTAAAGTAACGTGTTACATGCAGTTGAAATTGGAAAGTACGCTTCTGCTACAACTCTTCTAGGATAGGCGTTACATCAATATTCATAGAACAGCGAAGCGCCAGCTCTCACCTTCCGCAGCTTTCCTTCGGGTGTTTGCTCTGCAAACATCTTGGCCAACTTGGTTTGTTTTCCTGTTCGCCGGGCGCCTTTCTCTGCCATACAGCAGGAAACGCAATTGGCGCGAAACAAAATGCACACAACGTTACTCGGGCACCTTAAGCCAGCTGGCGTTATGTTGCGTTTTAACGATATCGAAATATCCAAAACTTTGTTTTCTAGATCAGAGAAAAGAATCATATATCAGTCGCAATAGGACTCTGAAATAGCAGGTTAGCCTCAGAGCAATTCACATTGTTTAGTCAAGATAGATTTAAAAATATCTTTGATATTTCGCGCAGATAGAAATCATGCAGTAATTACCATGCAAAAGAAAAAAAAATTGAAATCACAATCTTATCGATCTTATTGATGTTTCTGCATATGCATCTGCAGTACATGCACTGCTGTAAAGTGTATCTTAGAGTGTGCATTTTACTGTGCCGTATGATATGTCCCATTCTCAGATGAAGAAGCGTGGTCAGAACGATTTCCTGTACGCCTGTGTTCGAGCCGTTACGAGCGTTATCCAGAAAGTAGCAGACGTCTTGGTCTCTCGCGTCTGCGGCGGAGCTACAGCCGCCATCTCGATGCCATAACCTTCCTACAATCACGCATCCAGCGATGGCAGCGTGTGTGTGGTCTGTGTCTCTGCTGCTTTGCTTTTCATGACGTGTTAATTCAGTATGTGCACTGCAATAGAAAATCCCGCCACGTGTGAGGTGCGTTCCATAATAAAGTTTTCGTTGCAAAAAACTGCAAACCAGATGAAACTTATAGCGACCTTTATTAGCTTAAAAATGGCCACAACAATGTTCACGATGAGGACCGTAGGTGGTAGGCCGAGCCTTCTGACTGACAAAGTGGTGATGAAAATCAACGGCAAAACTCGTGAAAATCACCGTTTGAAGATTACGGGACTTTCCCAGCATTTTCCCTACATTTCACGGAGTTCGGTGCATGAAAGTGTGAAACATGCTTACCACAAAGTTTGCGCTAGGTGTGTTCCCAAAATCCTAACGGAAGACCACTAAACACAGAGGCTGGCTTCAGCGCTGACCTTCTTCGAAGATTACGAGAAAAATAATAACAAGGCTCGCGATCGTATCGTAACTGGGGACGAGGCTTGGATGAAGCACTTGTGAAACAAAAAGGCAACCCATGAAGTGGTGACATAAATTCTCCCAAGAAACCGAGGAAGTGTTTGCAAACGCTGTCAGCCAGAAAGATCATGACTTCTGTGTTTTGTGACTCACAGGCACGGATTCTCACTGATTTCCTTAAAATGGCACAGCAGAGAGGTATTGTCAAACACTGGCGAAGTTACGGCGTGCGCTACAAAACAAGCGTCGGCGAAACCTTAGCGCAAAAGTTTTGGTTTTTTTTTCACGACAGCGCACGTCCACACACGGCCAGTCGTACCGGGCGGTGTTTTGGACGGGAGGTGTCTGATCATCCACCACACAGCCCGGATTTTGTGGCGAGCGACTACCGTCTGTTCCCAGCTATGAAGACGTGGCTCGCTACTCGACGCTTTGACACTGACGCCGAACTGCGTGCCGTTATAAACCAGTGGCTCCAATCGCAGGCGGCATATTTATGCAGAAACGGTACTGAAAAGCTTGCGCCACGGATTGGTGAGTGCCTCATTTTGAATAGCGATTATGTAGAGAAATAGCTTAAGAGTGGGCATATAATGAAATTTGGTTTTTTCATAATGTTAATTTTTTGTTTCAAAACATCTGTTACTAATTGGATAGCCGTCATATTTGTCTGATTTTGTCTTCAAGATACCTACGGGGGAGATACGTAGCGGCCGAGCAACACTAGGAGCTTCTGCTCTGATAGCCACGCGTGTTAACGCACCACTTCCGTGACTCGGGGAGAATCGGCTTACCTGGATGGAAACCGCCTCGCGGCTTAACAAGGAGGCCTGCTCAGCCAGCCAGCGTGGACGTGGATTTCAGGCGGTTTCCCACATCCCATTAGCTGAATGCCGGTCCCGACTCAGATACACGTTACATAAACATTTAGGACACATTCTCACACTTGCCCATGGTATTAATTATAGACACAGACAGTTTCGGTGCACAGATTTTGTCCCCGGGAAAGAGGGGTGGAGGGGGAGCGTGAATAAGAGGTTGATGACTTTAGTTGTTTAGTTTATTCAAATCCTTAAGAAGCAGCAGCAGCAGCAGCACTTTCGATCTGAAAGACGGGTTACTTACCAAGTCGTAATAAGATGTAAGACGTCTCACTTCCAGTCTCTTCTAGTTACGACTTTTCAGCATTTCTCTTGCACTCTTTCTCCAGCGAAGCTAACATTTAAACATTCGCACCCCTCGTCTTAGTATATACTCGATGCCCCATTTTAGCCCGACGTGATATGCTTCCCACACACTGGAACGCTGTATAAATATCGGCTGTACAATCGTTTTGTATCCAGTCTCTTTTGTAGACACACTACAATCTCCCAGTATCCCACAAAATGATCAAGCTTTTATGGTATTTCTATTTCATACCTACACGGGTATTCCAAATTATGAGAAATGGTAGTGTGGACCAAAACAAGTAGAACATGTCAAGAAAATATGTATTCTGAAGCCGGCCGGAGTAGCCGTGTGGTTCTAGGCGCTACAGTCTGGAACCGCGACGGTCGCAGGTTCGAGTCCTGCCTCGGACATGGATGTGTGTGATGTCCTTAGGTTAGTTAGGTTTAAGTAGTTCTAAGTTCTAGGGGCTGATGATCTCAGATGTTGAGTCCCATAGTGCTCAGAGCCATTTGAACCATTTTTTGTACTGTAAAATGTGTTCCTTGAGAGCTATGAGCACTTGTTCACCTACTACTACATCTATACTCTAGGAAGCGCATGGAGGAGGGTGCGTCCTAGTATACCGGTTATTAGGGCTTTTTACCGTTTGATTCACGTATGCAGCGTGAGAAAAATAGTTATTGAAATGGCTCTGTGCGTGCTGTAATTAATCTGTTCTCATCCTCACGTTCCCTGTGGAAGCGACGTGTAGGGGATTTGAGCATATTCCTAATCACCATTTAAAGTCCGTTCTTGAAACTGTGTTAATAGACGATCTCGAGATAGACAGAAACTATCTTCAAGAGTCTGTCAGTTCACTTCTTACTTTTAATATCCCTTGCCAGTCTGCCACCTGTTTCACCCACGGCTAAGCTTATATGGTCTTTCCACTTCATGTCCCTCCTGACTGCTACACCCAAGCATCTGTATGAGTCTACAGTTTATAACTGTGAGTCATTAATATTATATTCGTAAGCTACCTTGTTTTTTCGTTTTATGAGGTGCGAAATTTTATTTTTTTGAACACTTAAAGCAAGCTGCCAATCATTCCATCTCTTTGAAATCTCATCAAGGTCTGACTGACTATTCGTAATACTTCGTTCAGACTGTATGTCGTTGAAGATATGAGCATCATCGGCGAAAAATCTGAGGTTACCATTAATATTGTCCGCAAGATTACACAATATGAACAGCAAGGTACCCACCACACTTCCTTGGGCTACTCCCGACGTTACGTTTACACCTGTCGATGACTTCCCATCCAAGATAACATGCTGTGTCGTCCCTACCGACAAATTGTCAATCCAGTCACTTATTTCGTCTGATGCCCATATGATTGTACTTTTGATAATAAGCGTACGTGTGCTGCTGAGTCAAATGTTTTTCGGTAATCGAGCGTCTTCATTCCTGAAAGACGCATCTCTCCTGCTGCTAGCTCTTATTACGAATGCAATAAACAAATGAGAACACAGTCCTCTGTGACTCTGAAACAGCAGATGTTATAACGTAATGTGCTTGGTATTACATATGACCTGCACTCTTGCGCCATTGCTGAAGGATGTGTTCAGTATTGTATCCATTCACAGTAAGACAGTCTTCTGTCCGACATTCTAGAGACCTAAGAATTACGCACTTTCTGAAGAACTCCATGTTTTTCTCGGATGCACTGGCAAGCATGGGTGCACTAGCAAGCGTCGATGACGCGCGCCTGCAGTCTTTGTACATCATTGGTGAAGCTTGCATACACCAAAGACTTCAAGCGTCCTAAGGTCAGAAGTCCTGGGATTAAGATAGGGGGAACGAGCTAGTCAATGTACTGGACCCTGCCCCCTTCCATCCCCTTCCTCCCCCGATCAACGTCCATTCCATCGCCCATTACATGTATGTCTGAGGAGTTGTCGGACGTTTCGAAGACAATAGGTTGGTGCCGCAACGTAAATCAATCACAGCTTCAGCCGTTGTCGGAATGGTACCTCCCCTGGCAAGACAGGCAAGGCGACTGATAGCAACAGAAGTTACTGTGTATCACACAACCAGTTTTGTAGCATGTAAGGTCCTGTTAGTCTATCGCCAATAATTCCTTCCCATACATAAACTGAAAATCGGCGGTGATGCTTTGCTTCTTCAACTGCGTGTGTATTTGCATCAGCAGATACATGTTGGTTATGAGAATTGACGATCCCATATCGCTTGAAACTAGCCTCTTCTGTGTACAATATCTTTGTTCTGAAAAGTGGTTTTCCACCATATTTTCGCAACATCCTTTGGCAGAACTGAGTTCTCGCAGGCTGATTTTGTGACTAAAGGGCTTGGACACGCTGTACACGATATGGGTTAACAACTGTTCGTGTGGCATGTCCAAAGATTGCACGGATAGAGGCTGATCCTCTGTTCCACGTGCGCTGGTTCCGGGATCTTCCTCCACGCGTTGCAGTACTCGCTCCTTCACAGCAGGTGCACGGAAGGTGCGTGGCCTGCCACGATTTGCCATTGTGGTGCTACGGAGACTGACTGTCAGTCGCAGGAAAACACGGCAGAATAATTGTACAGATTGTACGCTCCGTTATTTATATTTTTCAACATGCGGGACGTGGCCTCGACGGCTGCCTCCATTTGCCAAATCACAACACAATATCATGTCTGACATTTGCCGTCTTCAATAATAGCCTTCAATTATGCTGATAAGTGTAACAATAAACGTACTATGTGAAAGCATTTCACAAGCTTATTAAAATATCAACTGGTTACATTAGAACTAATGCACACGCTGCACATACCCAGAAATGTGAACACGTCTTATTGTAACAACACTAACAGATGTTCGTTGCGTGCTGTATCCATCAACAATAACGAAGGAAGGTGTCCTTATTTGTTTACTGCATTCTGTAGGCCGTTCGTAGTAGCAAAGAGATTGCAGTAAAAGAGAGATGATGACCAATAACGAAGCTGAACAACAGCTCATAACTCGTAAGGTATGCAATATAGTCCCCATGTTTACTGGACATTTTCCTCTTGTTTTGGTCCATACCACCACCTCTAAAAATGGAATACTTTCTTTTAACACCTTGTGTATGACATGACTAACTCTTCTTGTGGCTCTTAAAGACTGTACTCAAAGAACACCACGTTTTTAGGTTCCGTCAAGTGCGCAACTACGCATTTCTCGTCGTTAACACCGTGTTGCCGGACAGGCTACTAGTTTAAAACGGACAGCACTTTGTCGTAGAAAACTGTGTCACCTGAGAAAAGCCTGGAATTAGTATTGTCAGCTAAATTATTAATGTATTGCACGAGTAGAAACGGTACTGTTACATAATAAATATTTTAGAGTATTCAAAAGTTGCAGGGGCAAACATGTGTGTGAACTTTCGAGACACTACGGTCCGATTCCATTGCACGACGTCTGAGAAAAGGGAATAATGTAATGACGATGTCGGACTTGACAGATCGCTCTGCGGAACTGACGTAGAATCGTGGCAGCGAAGCAGCTTCTTGACAGCAGTGTGAAGACAAAAGTCTGTACCAGAAGACGTCTGCAAGCTGTATACGAAGAACGCCGTCCCGTCCGCTCCTCACAGGTTGCAGGTAGCGCCCCTGTCCCTCGTGTATCAATCAAACCATCATACGTGAAGCTGCCGCTGTGTAAACGTCTTACCTCTCAGCTCTCAATTACGGGCAGACTGAGATACAAAGGACTTTACTCCTCTGCTCCTCCGTTTCTCGCATTGTTATTTACGTTTGCTGTTTTTAATGTTTTACCTTTCCTAAATTCATCTTGCTTGTGCTGCTCGTTTCCTTGCGGTAAGGGACGGTGAAGTGGCGCTGGTGGAGTGCAGAGGCTGTTCCTCCCACCGCATGGCGTGCTCTGGGGGGGGGGGGGGGGGGACCTCCAGGTGCATTCTGGGCACAGCGGCTCGCCCCCCCCCCTCGAGTTTTCTCTCCCACTTTCTGTATCTTGCTTACAGTCGGGCTTCCCAGGATTTGCCTTTTGTAGCCTTCCTCTGATGATTGTTCCTGGTTCGATACGCATAGGTTGAAGAAACCGACGACTTCGCAGATTGGTCTCTTTAACAGTTTAACTCCAACAAGCAAGTAAGTAAGCAACCAACCAAAAACGGTTAAAGATACCACAACTGCATGGAAAACGCTGTCGAATATAGAAGGGGTCTCCAGACCATTTACGATCTGAATCTTAGTCCAACTGAGGTATGACGAAATTTCTCAGAAGTCCTTACAAATCTACAGTAGTCGGATTAAGCCTGAAATATTTCTTTTCATTGTGTTGTGTACCAAAGTGTGTCAACAGTTATACTCAGTTATTGTCTGAGATATTTGATTGTTAATAAACACATACGTACTTAGAGCTATGGAGCGTACATGCTTCGCGTGTATGAAAGAAGACAGTATTTATTTATCCAAGAATTTACCTAATTATGTATTTGAATATAGTCTTCTTCCCAACGTTAACCACGTAATTTCACTAGATGAGGTGGTCTGCGTGCCTCAACGATACAGATAGCTATACCATAGGTGCAGTCCCAAGGAAAGGGGATCTGCGGAGAGCCCAAACATCCATGTAGTACCTGAAGAGGTGCAGCAGATTTTTCTTTAGTTGCAGGATCAAAAATGTGGATAATTGACTGGTCTCGCCTACTAACATCAGCCAATAGGACCTTGCTGTTTGGTTCTGCGAAAGGCCGACACTAAGGGGAAATTACAGCCATTATTTTTCCCGAGGCCTTATAGATCTTCTGCATGGTTGAATGATAGTGGAATCGTCATGGATGAAATATTCCGGAGGTGAAGTAGTCCCCTTATTCTACTCTACCGATGAGGACTACTCAGTAGGATAACGTCATAAGGAAAAACAAAACTGGCATTGTACGGGTCGGAGCGTGGAATGTTAGAGTCCATCATCGGGTAAGTAGGTTACAGAATTTAAAAAGGTAAATGGATAGGTTGAAGTTAGATGTTGTGGGAATTAGAGAAGTTCGGTGGCAGGGTGAATAGGACATCTACACGGCTGAGCAGAGGATTATAAATACAAATCAAACAGGGATAATGCAGAAGTGTAGGCAAATAGGAATGCCGTTAAGCTACTCTTAACAGCATAGTCAACGCATCATTATAGTCAACATAGGCGAACCAACTCCTGCAACAGTAGTTGAAGTTTATGTGCCATCTAGCTCTACAGATGATTAAGAAATTAAAAGAATGTGTGATGAGATAAAAGAAATTAATCACATGGTTAAGGGAGACGAACATTTTGTTGTGATGGAGGACTAAAATTTGATAACAGGAAAAGAAAGACGGGGAAATATAGTGGGGGAATATGGGTGAAGCAAGGTAATGAAAGAGGAAGCCGCCTGGTAGGATTTTGCACAGAGCGTAATGTAATCATCGCTAACATTTGGTTTTAGAATGCCGAGAAACGGTCAAATACGTGGAAGAGACTTGGAGACACCGGAAGGTTTCAGACTTCGGAACCAGATATTAAACACTAATACAATTCATTCGTTATCAACTAGAGATTAAAAGTGAATAATTTTTAAAAAGATTACGGAATTGAGGAGATGGGACCCGGATAAATACAGAAACCAGCCGTTATTGAGTTTTTAAATGGAAGCTTTAGGCAACGATGGATTGAAACGGGGGAAGGAAAACAGTAGAGGACGACTGGGTAGAGACGAAATAGTGAAGGCAGCAGAGGATCAAATAGGTAAAAAGACAAGACCTAGTGGGAATCCTCGGATACCACAGGATGTATTGAACTTAACTGATGAAAGGAGAAATATAAAAATGCGGCAAATGAAGCTTGAGAATGGCAGAAAGTGCAAAATTGCAAAGTTTTTGGATAGAGGACAAATCCAGATCTATAGAAGCATGTATAACTAGGGGAAAGATACAAGGGCGGTCAAATAAAAACGTGACAGATGCAAAAAAAAAGTTAACTGTTCATTATTTCAAAAGCAATCGACATAACGGTTTGTATATTTATCCCACTGTGAGAGAAGACGGTCTAGGTCTTCATGGAAAAATGTTTGCGGTTGCCCACAGAATCATGATCGTAACCAGGTGCGCACGTCTCTGTGCGAAGCAAATCCATGACCTTGAATGTCTTGTTCAGGGCTCCAAAAATTGGAAGTCGCTTCGGGAAAGATTTGGACTGTATGCTGCATGGAGCATTTGTTAACAGTTACGGCGATTACTTTTGAAACCGTAAACAGTTTACTTAATTTTTTCCATGTGTCCGTTTTCAGTTGACTGCCCTTAATAAATACCGTCTATAGGACAACTGAAAAGACCTGTGGAGGAAAGAGAAGCAGTGGTATGAATATTAGGAGCTCAGATGGAACATCAGTACTAAGCAAACAAGGGAAAACTTAAAGGTGAGGACCTTTACAAGGAAAGTGAAAATAGTGTTATAGATGATACAGGAGATGCTATACTACGAGAAGAATTTGACAGAGTGGTGAAAGACAGAAGTCGAAACACGTACTAGACGAGACTTCATTAGAATTGTTGAGACCCTTGGTAAAGGAAGCGAAAGATCATTTACAACTTCTACAGAAACCAGACTCCAGTTAACAAGAGTCGAAGGATATGAAGGGGACACAGCTCTGAGAAGTGCGTCAGACATGGTTCTAGCCTATCCCTGGTGTTATTCAGTCTGTCCATTGAGCAAGCAGTAAAGGAAACCAAAGACAAATTTGGATA
This sequence comes from Schistocerca cancellata, assembly GCF_023864275.1. Lineage (NCBI taxonomy): Eukaryota > Metazoa > Arthropoda > Insecta > Orthoptera > Acrididae > Schistocerca > Schistocerca cancellata. Next base: position 15,976,040 of record NC_064634.1, read on the forward strand.
AGGAATTGAAGCTCAGAGAGAAGAAAAAAAAATACTTTAAGATTTTCCGATGACATTGTGAATCTGTTAGAGACAGCCAACATCTTAGAAGACCAGTTGAACGGAATGGACAGTGTTTTGAAAGGAGGGTTAAGATGAACATAAACAAAAGCAAAACAAGGGTAATAGAGTGTAGTCGAATTAAATCAGGCGATGCTGGGGGTATTAGATTAGAAAATAGAGCATCAAAATAACGGATGATGTCCGAAGTAAAGAGGATATAAAATGCAGACTGGCAATGACAAGAAAAGCGATTCTGAAGAACAGATATTTGTTAACATAGAATATTAAATTAGGTCTAGGAATTCTTTTATGAAGATACGTCTTCACTGGCTCTCGCAAATAGCCGGCCGTTGTGGTCGAGCGGTTATAGGCGCTTCAGTCCGGAACCGTGCTGCTGCTACGGTCGTAGGTTCGAATCGTGCCTCGGGCATGGATGTGTGTGATGTCCTTAGGTTAGTTAGGTTTAAGTAGTTCTAAGTTCTAGGGGACTGATGACTTCAGATGTTAAGTCCAATAGTACTCAGAGCCATTTGAACCATCTCCCAAATATCTCAGTAATTCTGAGGGAATGCTGTGTACTCGTGGAACCTTGCCTCGACTTGGGTCTTTCAGAGTTCTGTTAAATTCCTCAGGCAGTATCATATCTCGCATGTCATCTTCATCTACTTCCTTTTCCCTTTCCATCATATTGCCATCAGGTTCATTTCACTTGTGTAGTTCCTCTATACAAGGCGTAACGGGTATAAGTGCAGATACTTTTATATGTGGTACCTAAATATGTACGCACATCAGTGTGTTGATTCTTTTTTTCTCTTCCTCGAACATTCTTCCAACAAACATCTGGTGTTTTCTGCACGGTCGTACTGCACCACTGAGTGGAATATGCCAGTCAGTATAGACTAAGAGTTTTGCGTCCACGAGTCCACTCTTCCAACACCTGACCTGCTGCCCAGAGGAAAAATAAGTATTAATGTCTTGTTCTTGCCACATGTAGTAGGAGATATTAACCAACCTAAAACCACACATCTTGTAATCATTATAATTGCTAATCTGCAGATGACGCCAATACCGATATAATATTGATCAGTACACCGTCCTCTGTCATCAGCAGAAATATCTGGTCTTATACCCCTTACACCGTGTATATTCCCCCCACATTTCAGCTTATCCTTCTTTGCTTAGTACTGGTTTCCCATTTGAACCGTTGGTATTCACACAGCGCATGTCCTTTCTCTAAAGATGCCTTTAGTTTTCCTCTCGGTGGTACAATATGTGATCAAAAATATGTGGGTGCCTGGTTGGCAATGACTTCAAGTTCGTGGCGCCTTCCATCGGTAATGCTGGAATTCAGTATGGTGTTGGCCCACCCCTAGCCCATTCTTCACGGGGTGTTGCACTGAGGACAGAGGTATCGATGTCGGTCAGTGAGGCCTGGCACGAAGTCGGCGTTCCAAAAATCCAAAAGGTATTCTATAGGATTCAGGTCAGGACTCTGTGCAGGCCAGTTCATGACAGGGATGTTATTGTCGTGTAACCACTCCGCCACAGGCCGTGTATTATGAACAGGTGCTCCTTCGTGTTGAAAGATGCAGTCGCCATCCCCGAATTGCTCTTCAACAGTGGGAAGCAAGAAGGTGCTTAAAATATCAATGTAGGCCTGTGCTGTGATAGTACCACGCAAAACAAGGGGTGCAAGCCCCCTCAATGAAAAACACGGCCACACCATAACACCACCGCCTCCGAATTTTACTGTTGGCACTACACAAACTGGCAGATGACGTTCACCGGGCATTCGCCATACCCACACCCTGCCATCGGATCGCCACATTGTGTACCGTGATTCGTCACTCCACAGAACGTTTTTCCACTGTTCAATCGTCCAATGTTTACGCTCCTTACACCATGCGGGGCGTCGTTTGATGTTTACCAGCGTGATGTGTGGCTTATGAGCAGCCACTCTACCATGAAATCCAAGTTTTTTTTCACCTCCCGCCTAACTGTCATAGCACTTGCAGTGGATCCTTACGCAGTTTGGAATTCCTGTGTGATGGTCTGGGTAGATGTCTGCCTATTACACTTTACAACCCACTTCAACTGTCGGCGGTCTCTGTCAGTCAACAGACGAGGTCGGCCTGTACGCTTTTGTGCTGTACGTGTCCCTTCACGTTTCCACTTCACTATCACCTCGGGAACAGTGGACCAAGAGATGTTTAGGAGTGTGGAAATCTCGCGTACAGACGTATGACACAAGTGACACCCAATCACCTGACCACGTTCGAAGTCCGTGAGCTCCGCAGGGCGTCCCATTCTGCTCTCTCACAATGTCTAATGACTACTGAGGTCGGCGGCAGCACAATGCACCTTATGTGAAAAACGTAATTTTTTGGGGATGTCCAGATGCTTTTGATCACATAGTGTATCTGTCTTTCCCGTAGTTATACATGTGTCTACAGACTTGCATTTGTCCTCTAGCCATCATTTAATCATACAGAAGAGCTGCATGTATTTGGGGAAAATAACGGCTGTAGTTTCCGCATGTTTTCAGCCGTTCGCAGTATCAGAACAGCAAGGCCATGTTGGCTCCTGTTGTAGATCAGATCAGTCCGTCAACCACACTTTCTACCCTGCAACTACAGCAAAGTCTGAAGCCCCTTTTAAGGAACCATATGTTCGTATGACCTTTACACAGATACTCCTCCACTGCAATTGCACCTATGGAAGGTGATCTGTATCGTCGTGGCACGCAGGTCACCCAACCGCCGGAAGGTCCGTCATTCTTGGGGAACCGGAACTGTGCGGATGAACTAGATTGACAAGGATACACTCTGTGTATTTTCGTGGAAGGGACGCACGGTCTGGCGGCTCGTTACAGAGTAGTAATGTAAATATGATTTATTCGGTCTGTTACCGCAATCGCCCTTGTTTGTATGAAAATACCTCCATAACAGTGGGAAGATCCTGTATTATGCAAACTGAAAAGTACAACACGCAATAGCGTAAGGCAACAACCGTTATCATAGCATCGTTGTACAGTTCTTCCATTATGTTCAGTGAACTCAAACAGATGGTACATATCGGCCAGCTTTTATCAGTAAGCCTAACCACAGTATTGTGAATCATTGTTAATGTACAGCTAACACTAGTGGGAAAACAAACGCAAGACAGGTCTGAGAAGTAAGCCAACTATATGCAGACTTGAAGGACAAGTGTGAACCGTGCATTAGTATTACCAACAGCGAGTACCAAAAGCGAATGGGGCATGTTTGTTTACAAACAAGAGATACAGCGCATATTGTGGACATTTGCACTGTTGTGCACTACTTTCACTGTAATATAGATACAAAGTTAACTGTGGGAAGCAACCATACGAAATGCAATAACTCTGTAACGAGCTGCCGGAGACCTTGGTTGCCTCATATCAAAATACTCAGAAGGTATTCCTGAGCGCCTTCTGAAAGGTTGTTGGTGGAGTACTGGTTCATCTCGTAGAGCTTACAATGATTCCAATTGGGCCAAAGGTCTTGTTGAGTTCAGCAATGTCAGTTACGCACTTCTAACGTGTTAGTGGAACTAATTTTCATTGATACATGAACTGTATTCTGCCAACATGTCTCAATTTATGGAGTAACATTTGAAGAAATTTTAACATTTCGGCTTAATGATTGAGTGTTTTCTATTTCGGTTCATTAAGTGGCTTTTTGCCACGGAAAGTGTTAAGATACGGTGAAAACATCTGAGGGTTTGCAATAACGTGTTGTAGTATTTACTGAGAGTTTTGTGCACTTCCGTTCTCGTAAGAACGCGTGTTTCAGTGAGATTTGGCATTTAATCCAGACCGCTGCCACCTGGTCTGGGGACCGGAAAGTGTACGCAACCGTCTTCCCTCAAACTGCCAGCCAAGTGCTCGTGATGGGAATCTTTCCCACAACTCTGACTGAAACCGATTACCCGCTGGTATAACGGCGCCACGTTTGCGTCCAGTAACTCCCACGTCTACCAAGTCGGTTACGAGTAGCATCAGCATTCGTTCCAGAAAGCCGCTGTGTTCCGAAACGTGGGGGCTCACATTATTTTTGTAGCTGTCCGGGTGTTCTTACCCAAAAAGATACAAAATAAATGAAATGATGTCGTCTTACTGATTTGCTATGAAAAACGAAAACGAAGAACCGCAAAAGAGCAAAGGAAGATGTGCTGTAGATGGATAAGATGTATGGGCTGGATAGAGCGTGGTAAGTTGTGATACTCTGTCCAGACTCACTGCGTGACAGGCGATATCATGGTAGTCACCGGTGAACGTAACAGCACTTAAAATATTAGGAAGAAGCTGCAGAAACCGATTGCCCTGTTGGAATACAAACGTAAACGTCTTAGTTAAATTAGGTTAGTCGTATGCCATATATCACCCAAAGTATGTCTCAGATGAAATTTGGGTAGAAGTAACATATGTACAGTTTACAACGAATTTAGTGAAGTTATTTAACATTATGAAATGTTATTGTATTGCATTGCTAAAATTAACTATAAAGTTACCTAAAACAGTAATTATAAGAATTTTTCGGAAGATACTCTTCAGTGGAGCAGGAGCAGTTGCCAGACAGGAGTTCTTCGGTTTCAGTTTATACTCCATATCTCTACCGCATCATCTGCTATGCATTTAACATGCTGTGGCAGTTTGTTGAACTCGCGTCCCATACATCTCACTCCTTTCTGTACTAATGTTAATCCTTTGAAATTTTTATTGAGGCGTATTCATGCTTTGCACTGTTTTTCAAGTGAAGAGAAAATTAGCAACAAAAAAATTATGAAACAGTTGCCAAGGCTTTTTAAGGGGTGTCTGCAGGAAGCTCTAATAACGAAAATACTATCCCTATTAGTACAATTTCCCCAAAGAACAATTCTGTACCTCTTAATTGAACGTAAGTAATAAACTTATTTCCTTATTTGTAAATCACCTTTGTCAATAATAATGTGTATTGCAAATGTAGCTGAATTAAATGTAGAAAAGTGGAATTTCCAGTCAATCTTCCTGTAGTTCCAAAAACAGAAACAGCGAGACGGAAGAGAAAGGCGATGAGCAGACTGTCTTTATAGCTTGTGTACATCTGTGAGAGGTAATTAATTATACCCACCGAATCTTGTCAATATTTAGTTAGAGTCCATTTGCTTTCAACATTATATTCATGTATTAAAATATTTCAAAGTCTGCCTTTTCAGTAAGAGGACTCGTGCTTCTTTGTTATATGCTTGTACCACCTGCAGAAGGTTTTCCTTCATTTCCCTAAATCGCTCCAGGCAAATTCCGGGATGGTTCCTTTGAAAGGGCACTGCCTACTCCCTCCCCCATCTGTCCCTAACCCGATGGGACCGATGACCTCGCTGTTTGGTCTGCTCCTGCGAATCAACAACAACAACGTCTCCAGAAAGGACAAAATTCGCATGTCCTGACATTGCGAATGGAAGAAACAGTAGAGGACCTTAAGTAGAATCTCGTGGTGCACACTGAAATTACTGGTTTTTCACTATGGCACCTAGGCATACCTGAGAAAATGGTTCAGTGTCCTTTGGTTGCAAGTGTGACACCGTCATTCACATTTACTGAAGACATTTATCGCGATCCTTACGGAATTTTATGAATGGGAAAATGAAGTTAGTGGAAACACGACGATAGCTTGTGGATAAAATGTACACTAGATGGCTAAATAAAATTTATTTACTGCATTGTAATGGGATGAAATCATTAGATATAAACGTAACTTCGGACGTACTTCAAGGGAACGTTAAAGGACTGTTACTGTTGACAATATATGTCACTAATCTAGCGAATAACGTCGCAAGTTGAGTAGATCTGTTGACAGATGATGCTATTGTAAGTAGAGAAAGTTCTAACGCCAGAAAACTGTGTCTAAACGTGAAAAAACCTACAATGGATCGGCGATTGATGCGTGGCTGCAGTTGACCCTGAACGTAAATAAATGTAACATTTGCACATATATGGGCGAGAGATCGTATTATTGTTGCATTATACTATTGAAGATCTATCACTGGAGGCGCGAGAAACCTTAAAATATCTCTTATTAATATTTAAGAATCAGCAAACCGTTTTTTCTAAAAGGTTGTAATTAATTGATGGGATTCACAGTGAATGAAAACTCTTCAAGCCGCTTTAGCTGCTAGTTGTTCCTTTATTAGGAACGCTACAGGTTTCGCACCGTTACAGCAGGATCTTCAGGTGACGCAATGATTAGCTCTAAAACAATCGGGAAGCTACTATGTCCCATAGTTCAGCTGCAAATCAAAAATGTTGATCTCTTATAGGCTGTTTCAGCTTTTTAGATTTACAACTGAACTATGGAACAGCTGCATGGAACATGGGACATGGGACATAGTTCCCGATTATTCGAGAGCTAATCATTGCATCACGTGAAGATGCAGCTGTAACGCTGCGAAACCGGTAGTGTTCCCAATGAAGGACCACATAACAGCTAAAGCAGCTTGAAGAGTCTTCATTCACTGTGAATCCCATCAATTCGTAAGAACATTTTTAACAAAAAAAAAACAGTTTGGAGAATCATAAATATTAACAATGTACTTTTTTAGCTGTGGTTGTTCCATGCTCGAGATAATATGTTAAAATATCTAGCAGTATCCGTCCTAACAGATTTAGTGGAATGAGCATCTAAAACTATTCGAGGATAGACAGCGGCACAGGTTGACGTTCATTGGAAGACTCGTAAATAAATGTAATTCATCCACGAAAGAAGAGGGATACGAAGCACTGTTTCGATCGGTTGCTGGGTATCGCTCGTCAGTCAGGGGCCCAAGACGAAACGGAAGGTGGACTGCCGGCCCTGAAGAGAATTTTGCTATTCCTGCCTTCTGTCTGTAGTGAATCAACATAGGCAGACAGGAAGCAAATCTAATAGAAGAAACATTTAAGGCAGAACAACACTCAGACGGACAGTAACAAAAACGAAGTGATGGAGCGCTCGCTAAACAGACAGCTTCTCGGCACTGCAATGACCGAGGGGGAGAAAAAGGGAGGAAGCCCTTTGGAAAGAATAAAGATCACAGGGTTGGAGTTTGAAGAAAGCAGCTAGTGTGTCTTTTTGGAACACAGCCTTCATTTTATAGGTGTGTGTAAAATAGCACATCATTTCGCATTCTAAAAAATCTTCACCAATGTGTTTCCTATTTCCACGGTAAACGAGAGTATTACATTTGCAAGTGTAAAGTGCCAAAATGTATGTGGGGTTTGTCATGAGAAAATGAGACAAAGGTCGCACTGTTTTGTAACCGATTAACACTAACGAACTAAGAATAAGAATATGAATTAAGATTCACCCAATTTATTTGTCATTTCGTGTCATGAATTTTTGTGGAAAATTGTTGTAAATAGGATGAAGGGGGGAGGACGCAGCGAGCTGTTGCTGCCGAGTGTGTTCAGGTGTGCTGAAACCCAGTGGTGGCAAAGGGTACTGTACATAACGAGCCAGCAGCCGACCACTGAAAAATAAGCCGACGGTCGTCAGACAAAATTCATTAATTTGTGAAGTACTAATAACGCCCCTCGTTTGTCAAATTTTAATTGTTCCTCACCTTCCGTAACGGTCTAATAGTTTAATAGCAGCATGGCTTTGACCAGTGTATAGTAAATTTGCCTGACCTTGGGAGCACAGTTTTGACCTGGGCATAGACGTGTTGCCAAACCGAGGTTGAGTAATGCAGCTTGAAAGCTTGGCCTACGGAAAGGTCATCAGGCTGATTTAGAACAAAGGTTCAAAAGCAAGTTATCGCAGTTCCTTAGAGCAATTTGTGTGTATTGTTCATTTACTGTTGGCTATTGAACAGAATTCGAGTTACTGGGCAGTTCAAAGGTACTGTGTTAGGAGTTCATTGCGTAGGTAAAACCTCAGACGGTCGTAATCCGAGCATTGGCTGATAACAACTCGAATGCAATTTTATAGATGTTTAGAGTATGGTATTTGGATCGAGATAAGTTCCGATTAGTTGCAGCTTGTAGCAGTGGTCCTGCACAGAAATAGTTCAGAGGCAAGTGGTTTCTGTTCTCGTGGTGTATGAAAGATGTATTGAGCTGCGTGAGTGACACTCGAGGGCAGATTTGTTGTTGTGCCAGGCGTCGGTCTTTGTTACCGGAAAGTTCGAGTTGTTAGAAAATCATATTTGCACTTAATTTAATAAGTTTATTTCATCGAGTTTCCAAAGATCAGAGTTCAAGCAAAAAAGAAAGAAAAAAATTCTCGTATTTAAATATGATATAGTCAGATGAGGCGGTAGTTCCATTGGAATGAAATTGCAGTCAGATTGTTAACTAAACTTTAGTCTTTAAAGACAAAGACGTACGTGTGGGAAAGAAACATAAGAGTTATGTAAAGAAAGTAACAAGTATAATTTTACAATTTGTCGACGATATACACTCCTGGAAATGGAAAAAAGAACACATTGACACCGGTGTGTCAGACCCACCATACTTGCTCCGGAGACTTGGAGAGGGCTGTACAAGCAATGATCACACGCACGGCACAGCGGACACACCAGGAACCGCGGTGTTGGCCGTCGAATGGCGCTAGCTGCGCAGCATTTGAGCACCGCCGCCGTCAGTGTCAGCCAGTTTGCCGTGGCATACGGAGCTCCATCGCAGTCTTTAATACTGGTAGCATGCCGCGACAGCGTGGACGTGAACCGTATGTGCAGTTGACGGACTTTGAGCGAGGGCGTATAGTGGGCATGCGGGAGGCCGGGTGGACGTACCGCCGAATTGCTCAACACGTGGGGCGTGAGGTCTCCACAGTACATCGATGTTGTCGCCAGTGGTCGGCGGAAGGTGCACGTGCCCGTCGACCTGGGACCGGACCGCAGCGACGCACGGATGCACGCCAAGACCGTAGGATCCTACGCAGTGCCGTAGGGGACCGCACTGCCACTTCCCAGCAAATTAGGGACACTGTTGCTCCTGGGGTATCGGCGAGGACCATTCGCAACCGTCTCCATGAAGCTGGGCTACGGTTCCGCACACCGTTAGGCCGTCTTCCGCTCACGCCCCAACATCGTGCAGCCCGCCTCCAGTAGTGTCGCGACAGGCGTGAATGGAGGGACGAATGGAGACGTGTCGTCTTCAGCGATGAGAGTCGCTTCTGCCTTGGTGCAAATGATGGTCGTATGCGTGTTTGGCGCCGTGCAGGTGAGCGCCACAATCAGGACTGCATACGATCGAGGCACACAGGGCCAGCACCCGGCATCATGGTGTGGGGAGCGATCTCCTACACTGGCCGTACACCACTGGTGATCGTCGAGGGGACACTGAATAGTGCACGGTACATCCAAACCGTCATCGAACCCATCGTTCTACCATTCCTAGACTGGCAAGGGAACTTGCTGTTTCAACAGGACAATGCACGTCCGCATGTATCCCGTGCCACCCAACGTGCTCTAGAAGGTGTAAGTCAACTACTCTGACCAGCAAGATCTCCGGATCTGTCCCCCATTGAGCATGTTTGGGACTGGATGAAGCGTCGTCTCACGCGGTCTGCACGTCCAGCACTAACGCTGGTCCAACTGAGGCGCCAGGTGGAAATGGCATGGCAAGCCGTTCCACAGGACTACATCCAGCATCTCTACGATCGTCTCCATGGGAGAATAGCAGCCTGCATTGCTGCGAAAGGTGGATATACACTGTACTAGTGACGACATTGTGCATGCTCTGTTGCCTGTGTCTATGTGCCTGTGGTTCTGTCAGTGTGATCATGTGATGTATCTGACCCCAGGAATGTGTCAATAAAGTTTCCCCTTCCTGGGACAATGAATTCACCGTGTTCTTATTTCAATTTCCAGGAGTGTATTTATAGCTGAAATGGAGCATTCTTAGGTGAACTATCTCTGACTCGTCATTTAATATATCTTAGTTCGTACGTAACACAAAAAAGGGTCAAATTATCACATTTCTGAAACTTTGAGAGAGAAGCTAATACTCGATTAAAGATTGATATAGTGCTTTACTGTGAGAAAGAAGTGCTATTTATGCATTTGTATATTATTTAGGTTGTACGTAAATTTAAATGAGCACTCTTTGCGTGTGTTACAGTTATCAGAGTGCTGAAAGAGTATGATTAAGCTGAAGGGAGGTACGTCAATTTCCATTCTCAGTTGTACAGGTATTCTAAACTAGCGACACCGAGCGGGGTGGCGCAGTGGTTAGGACACTGGACTCGCATTCGGGAGGATGACGGTTCAAACCCGTCTCCTGCCATCCTGATTTAGATTTTCCGTGATTTCCCTAAATCGTTTCAGATGAATGCCGGGATGGTTCCGTTGAAAGGACACGGCCGATTTGCTTCCCAATCCTTCCCTAATCCTGTGGATTTTTTATGTGTAGAGTATAGCGTATTTATGGGCTGTATCTTGGTTTATATTACTAGCCTGTACTGAATTGACGACACAGTACAGTAGATGTGCAGAGGCAGCAGATTACTTGAGCGGCATTGCTTAGAACAGAACGCTACTGACCTTGACATTCTGAGGCTGGTTCTCAGGGTCGAAGATGTCGTAGTGGTAGTAGACGAGGGCGGTGACGAACAGCGGCAGGAACCAGAACTTGCTGAGCCCGGCGATGGTGCCCGCCGTCTTGAGGGCGCCTGTGATCGCCGCGGAGATGGCCGCCATTGTCGCCGACACTTCTCGTACCACTGTCGAGGTACCCCACAAATGAGCTCAGCAGCACCTCAGTACACTGCTCGACGTACTTCACCAACAAGTGGCACGGATTACTGCACTGGCTGACACCGGGCTACACGGTCTCGTTCGAAAAATTTGGCCGCTCTAGTTCTGCCTGTTTCGACGCGCATCACGGCAACTACTGTTGTTTGAAATTAGTTAAAGTGAAATTAAATAACCAATAATGAGACCAGGAATTCTTGCTCTAGTGCTCCGAACGTCAGTCCAGACGGACATCTTCTGCTATAAAACCCCGTACAAGTAACCACTGAATCTCACATACGTAACACGTCACAATCGTTAGTGGTTCTTCTCAGTTCGTTTATCCAGCACGAGCGTCGCTACCTGTGGAGGTCAGCCGGGGCCGCGGACAGACGCCGCAGCAGGACGGCTGGTGAGAGAGGGAGAGAGGCGGCCGCTCTCGGAGACGGGCGGTGGATGAACGCAACAGCCCTCCACCGACGGGGGCCGAATGCGCGGAGCGACTGCCGCGCTGGGGGCCGACGTCACGTCACGTTACGTCCCGTCCTCGCCAGCCAGACGGGTTGGCGGGGCCAGAGAAAGCGAGCCGGAAGCCGCTGCCGGGCCAGCTGCGCCGCTGCTCTCTTTGCTCGCCGTCGCCTTGACAGTGGCTTTGGCCACGCGGGCACAAGCCGTAGACGGACGCGAGGGCTGGAAGGATGGTCGTCAGCGCGTAGGAACGCTGCAGTTCGGGCAGCAGTAGCGCGTCCTGCAAGGCCAATGAAAACAACGATTAGCTGTCTGTACCGGCGACTGCCGAGAAACAGCGCAGCGAGTTCCGTCAAGTTCACTCTTAGGTGCACTCGTATTCCTTATGTCTCGTAAATTAACTGCTACTAAACGTACATCAAACAAAACTGGTACTTTTTGCAAGCGATAGCACTGTTCTTTGTACATTTCTAATGCTACAAATGAGAACGGCGGGAAACTTAGTATCAGGATCGGTTATCACAAAGTACAGGGTGTTTATAAATGAATATCGGGGTTTTAACACTTTATAATATTTATTATATTAAACTTACGGTTATAAATGATACGTCAAATGAAAGAGCAACTCAAACAGTTTTACAAAGAACCTTATAAATGTTCAATGTGAGCACCATTTGTCACACGGCACACATCAAGTATATAGCCGAGTTCTTCCCAAACGTTGGTAAGTGTGTCTTCAGTGATTGTAGCAACAGCTGCTTCAATCCGGTTTCTTAATTCAGAGTGGACTGCTGGTAGCGGAGGCACGTACACACGATCCTCGATGAAACCCCAAAGGAAAAAATTAGGTCGGGTGAACGTGGAGGCCACGCAAAGCAAGTCCTGTCATTGGGCCCCTTACGGCCTATCCGGCGCTTGGGTACAGTGACGTGCAAGCAATCGCGTACTTCGCTATGCCAGTGCTCACACTGAACATCTATAAGCTTCTTAGTAAAACTGTTTGAGTTGCTCTTTCATTTGACATATCATTTACAACTGTAAGTTTAATGTAATAAATATTATAAATCGTTAAAACCCCGATATTCATTTAGAAACACCTTGTAAATGAAGATAAGGAATTCTAATACCTTGATGGCTGGGTGTTGTGTGATGTCCTTAGGTTAGTTAGATTTAAGTAGTTCTAAGTTCTAGGGGACTGATGACCGAAGATGTTAAGTCCCATAGTGCTCAGAGCCATTTGAACCACTTTTTTCTAATACCTAGGCAGGAAGACAAACTATGACGGACGGAGTGAGGAGAACATAAAATGCAGACTATCATTGGCGGAGAGGGCTTTCCTGCCCAAGAGAAGTCTACTACTATCAAACACAGGACTTAATCTGAGGAAGAAATTTCTGAGAATGTGCGGGTGGAGCATAGTATTGTGAAACATGCGCTGTGGGAAAATCGGAAAAGGAGACAATCGAAGCGTTGGAGATGTGGTGCTGCAAAATAATGTAGAAAATTAGGTGGACTGATATGGTAAGGAATGAGGAAGTTCTATATGGAAATCACGAAGAAGAAGAAGAAGAAACAGTAAGGTAGGGCATGTGTTAAGGCAACACGAAACAGCTTCGATGGTACCAGAGGGAGCTTTAGAGAGTGAAAACTGTAGAGGAAGACAGAGATTGGAATACGTCCAGCAAATAATTGAGGACGTAGGTTGCAAGCGCTACTGTCATATGAAGAGGCTGGCACTGGAGAGGAATTCTAAGCGGGTCGCATCAAACCAACAGAAGAATCATGACAAAAAACCTGGTGTTATAGTAAATCCCATTAGAGAGAAACCAAGAGTAAAGATTATGACAGAAACTTTTCAAAGACGTATTAAGTGGTAGAACGAAAAACCAGTCCAAGTTCCCAATTTGTCCTTTTTATTCATTCAATGATTAGTTTCGGGCCGAGTCCCTTTTTCAAATCATCATATCAAAGTCGAAAATGACATTTCCGAAGATGTCAAAATGTACAATGAATGTTTACAGTGCACATAGATAACATTTATCTGCATGCACTGTAAATGTTCACTATCCATTTTTGACAACGCCATTTTCAACCGTGTTATGACGATTTGAAAATGGGTCTCGGCCCGAAACTAATAATCGAATGAATAAACAGTAAAACTTTGCAACTTGGACTGCTTTTTCGTTTTACTGACTAACAGAGGTTGCTGACTCGAGCTACTCCAGCATGCTTGAAGTTCGTACGTAATGAGTGGTTCTCTGAAAACTGACTCTTGCTGAGTTTTGTGAAACCGTACCTCATTCATTTCTGTAAAACAAATAGTCATATCAACAATTGCTGTAGCACATGAACAGGAATGACTAAACAACATGGAATGGTCCAAATATCTGGGTGTTTACATTGACGAAAACTTGAACTCGAAGAAGCACATTACTGAACTGCACAAACAACTCCGCTACTTTTGCTTATAGTGTAATCATTAATCTTGGAAACAAAGAATCAACTTCGTGACATCTTTTACATATTTTCATTAAATAATGTCTTCCGGCATAATTTTCCGGGTTAACTCGTCTCTTAGAAAGAAAGTATTGATTACAAGAAAAATGGTTCAAATGGCTCTGAGCACTATGCGACTTAACTTCTGAGGTCATCAGTCGCCTAGAACTTAGAACTAATTAAACCTGACTAACCTAAGGACATCACATACATCCATGCCCGAGGCAGGATTCGAACCTGCGACCGTAGCGGTCACGCGGTTCCAGACTGAAGCGCTTTTAACCGCACGGCCACACCGGCCGGCCTGATTACAAGAAGCGAGCAGTAAATATAATATGGATGTTCACCCGCAGTCGACATCTAGGCACCTTTTCAAGAAGTTTGCACCATCAGAGTACATATATTCCCTACTGAAATTGAAAAAAAGTAGTTTTCTACCTACGACAATAGAGGAATACATGTTCTTTATTACCCATCATTACAGCAGACATTGAGTGAGAAAGGAGTTCAACGAGCAACAACAAAGAAATTTGTTCATTTTCCCAATAACATAAAACGTATGCTGGTAGCAAAGTAAGTTTTAAATCTAACCTAAAATCATTTCTTCTGGACAACTCCTTCCATCATATGGACAAAGTTTTATTAAAAACTGATAGCTTGTAAAAAAAAAGGTCTTGTTTTGAAGTGTAGCTTCATCGGCAGAACTAAAACAATAATTTGTTCATTAACGTCTACACTAATCACGTATACGTGTTCCGTAAAGTGACTCGTTGCACATCTTTCGGCAAAAGAATCTTTCATATGATCTGTGGGACATGCCTCTAACTAACTGAAGTAATTGGTGGTTAATAATCATTTAACAGCCACAGTATCCACTTTAAGGCTCGTATTACGTAAGATAATATTTATCTCGTCGACATCGAACCCATTAGAAGCGGAGTACTGACTCATATTGTGGTGTAATTCTCATGAATTCAATTCGTTTCATATTCCGTGATAGATGGCAATAACACAAAAGTTATTGGGTTTTATATCCAGATTTTGGGTGTGAGCAGACGATACAACCACGACTCTGATATTACACAGCGTAATTACGAATCAGGATGGTCCCGTGTGCTGGCTAAAGGCTCACTGTGGCATTCCTGGAAATGAATGATAGACAAGCTTGCCAAAGCAGCCTTCTATGACGGATAGAGGGAACATGTCTAATTACCAGCTACAGACCTTCTAAACGATATCGAATTAATAGTCAGAGAGGATTGGAACACAGAGCGGCAAGAGACTTCCAACTATAAAGGCAAAGATTCGAGTCTGGTGCTGATTCGTAACCTCCGCCACTAGATGCATCGATGTTCACTCGAGGCTGTAACAGGAAACATCACATCGTATCTCTCTGGTTGCATCCCCGTTGTGCGATTGCTACCCACTGCACAGCATGGCTCAGTAGCTCAGTTTTACCTGTCACGTATTGCTTCTTTCACCTCTGGCTAAGATTCGTATGTGGAGAAAAATGAAGTAAATTATCATTGTCCTTTTTAGCTGCGCCACCACATATGACTTAATTTTCCGTCAATGCGCTCAGTCCTTGTCTTGATGTGATATTTGCTTCGTTGTCCTGTCTGAATTCAGTCCTGCTTTTGCGGTAAAAGTGGCCCAAAGGATTTCGTTTGTTGACGTCTGCGTTCCACCAGTCTTGCATCATCCACCAAGGCAGCTTCCCGATGTTGCGTCAACAGAGAAATTGCTGCCCGCCCCTCCGTAATCTGTTTCTTCTCCGCCGCCTGGATACCAGCAGCGGGCTTTCTCCGACCGTAATTGACGATAGCCTGAACGTGGAGAGAGAAACCCCTCATATAGCGTACTTTGTAATTTCTCCGCTATAAAGACTGTAAGTAGGCTGTTTAGGTTTTTAGTCTGGTAACGCCACGTAGCGCTCTATAAGAAAATCACTGACTGTGCTGTGTGCAGTCTGTGGCTGGTTTGCATTGTTGGAATTTGCTATTGTAGTGTTGGGCAGTTGGCTGTTAACAGCGCGTAGCGTTGCGCAGTTGGAGGTGAGCCGCCAGCAGTGGTGGATGTGGGGAGTGAGATGGCGGAATTTTAAGAGCGGGCAATCTGGACGTGTGTCCATAAGAGACAGTAAATTTGTAAGACTGGATGTCATGAACTGATATATATATAATATGACTTTTGAACACTGTTAAGGTAAATACATTGTTTGTTCTCTATCAAAATCTTTCATTTGCTAACTATGCCTATCAGTAGTTCGTGCCGTAGTTTGAATCTTTTATTTAGCTGACAGTATTGGCGCTCGCTGTATTGCGGTAGTTTGAGTAACGAAGATTTTTGTGACGTAAGTGATTCATGAAAGGTATAGGCTATTGTTAGTCAGCGCCATCCTCTTGTAGGGATTTTTGAAAGTCAGATTGCGTTGCGCTAAAAATATTGTATGTCAGTTTAAGCACAGTCATTTATAATTTTTCTAAGGGGACGTTTCAAGACGATCCAGGACATCGTGGCGTCCCGACAGAAAGGGGGAAGTGTTGTACCTGGAGGACAGTGTACCTAGGAACACACGATGTTCCCTTGTCGGCGTTTCAGTTGTAAGGTTTTCACATCTTTTCTGTCATCGTAAGTAGTTCACCTGTACTGAACTGGACAAAGATGCATGAGCGCCCTGCTCGGGTAGTAGGCAGGATCCTTGACTCCGTGGAATGTGATCTGTGGTGCGCTTGTTCGCCAGTCACCTGTGCCACGCTGGGGCATTCTTATTAGAGGCACAGTAGCGAGCAGTTCAGTTTTTAGTGAAGGAGATTTGATATTTGCGAATGTAAAATACTGTATTACTGAGATCAAAACTTGTTTATAAACGTGTTATTGATTCCATTGACAGAGAAGATTTATGGCGGAATTTTTCAAGGTAACCAATGCATGCACAACGATGAAATGTTTCTTTGTCAGAATTATTAATTGCAGGATATTTTTGTACCTCAAATAACTAATAACATTCAAGATTAGTGTTAATTTGATCTCTTCGTTTCCATTATGTCGCAAGTTGTTGTTTGTGGTGAGAGACCAATGAGCGAGGTCATCGGTCTCGTCGGATCAGGGAAGGACGGGGAGGGAAGTTGGCCGTGCCCTTTCAGGGGAACCATCCCGGCATTTGCCTGGAGCGATTTAGGGAAATCACGGAAAACCTAAATCAGGATGGCCGGACGCGGGATTGAACCGCTGTTCT
Organism: Schistocerca cancellata; assembly: GCF_023864275.1. Taxonomy (NCBI): domain Eukaryota; kingdom Metazoa; phylum Arthropoda; class Insecta; order Orthoptera; family Acrididae; genus Schistocerca; species Schistocerca cancellata. The sequence continues at coordinate 15,992,994 of NC_064634.1, forward strand.
CCCGAATGCGAGTCCAGTGTATCTCGCAAGTAACGAAATTGGTTGGAATATCTGTAACTTTTGCTTCGACAGAATTTCGTAACTCTCAGGGTCTTCTTGTGTTGTACATTCTTTTTAACAATAATCAGAGCTCAATTTTTCTTTTAAAAAAAGCTCTCCTCCATCATCCTTAGTAAGGCTTTGAATATTTTGTCGTGTATGCATTGCACCTAACGCCACACTAAGCTGCAGATTGTTTCTGACAAGCAAAAAAACAAATTTTCTAGTGAGTAATTTATGTCTTCATTAACTACTCCATCTGCTAATTTTTATTTGCTTTGGAGAACGTCAGTGCACCAGACACAAAACAACAAGCTGAATATGAGGTAGGTTTCTTTTATTTCAGGGCAAATATCGCTTCACATCCTTATGAAGAAACAGTTCGTTGTCAGAATTATCAACTGTTGCGCTAAGCAATCAGGGTAATTTACAGTGAACAGTGTAGTTAATGTCAATCAGTTATTTTTTCTATTGAGAACAGCATAATTATACACTCCTGGAAATGGAAAAAAGAACACATTGACACCGGTGTGTCAGACCCACCATACTTGCTCCGGACACTGCGAGAGGGCTGTACAAGCAATGATCACACGCACGGCACAGCGGACACACCAGGAACCGCGGTGTTGGCCGTCGAATGGCGCTAGCTGCGCAGCATTTGTGCACCGCCGCCGTCAGTGTCAGCCAGTTTGCCGTGGCATACGGAGCTCCATCGCAGTCTTTAACACTGGTAGCATGCCGCGACTGCGTGGACGTGAACCGTATGTGCAGCTGACGGACTTTGAGCGAGGGCGTATAGTGGGCATGCGGGAGGCCGGGTGGACGTACCGCCGAATTGCTCAACACGTGGGGCGTGAGGTCTCCACAGTACATCGATGTTGTCGCCAGTGGTCGGCGGAAGGTGCACGTGCCCGTCGACCTGGGACCGGACCGCAGCGACGCACGGATGCACGCCAAGACCGTAGGATCCTACGCAGTGCCGTAGGGGACCGCACCGCCACTTCCCAGCAAATTAGGGACACTGTTGCTCCTGGGGTATCGGCGAGGACCATTCGCAACCGTCTCCATGAAGCTGAGCTACGGTCCTGCACACCGTTAGGCCGTCTTCCGCTCACGCCCCAACATCGTGCAGCCCGCCTCCAGTGGTGTCGGGACAGGCGTGAATGGAGGGACGAATGGAGACGTGTCGTCTTCAGCGATGAGAGTCGCTTCTGCCTTGGTGCCAATGATGGTCGTATGCGTGTTTGGCGCCGTGCAGGTGAGCGCCACAATCAGGACTGCATACGACCGAGGCACACAGGGCCAACACCCGGCATCATGGTGTGGGGAGCGATCTCCTACACTGGCCGTACACCACTGGTGATCGTCGAGGGGACACTGAATAGTGCACGGTACATCCAAACCGTCATCGAACCCATCGTTCTACCATTCCTAGACCGGCACGGGAACTTGCTGTTCCAACAGGACAATGCACGTCCGCATGTATCCCGTGCCACCCAACGTGCTCTAGAAGGTGTAAGTCAACTACCGTGGCCAGCAAGATCTCCGGATCTGTCCGCCCATTGAGCATGTTTGGGACTGGATGAAGCGTCGTCTCACGCGGTCTGCACGTCCAGCACGAACGCTGGTCCAACTGAGGCGCCAGGTGGAAATGGCATGGCAAGCCGTTCCACAGGACTACATCCAGCATCTCTACGATCGTCTCCATGGGAGAATAGCAACCTGCATTGCTGCGAAAGGTGGATATACACTGTACTAGTGCCGACATTGTGCATGCTCTGTTGCCTGTGTCTATGTGCCTGTGGTTCTGTCAGTGTGATCATGTGATGTATCTGACCCCAGGAATGTGTCAATAAAGTTTCCCCTTCCTGTGACAATGAATTCACGGTATTCTTATTTCAATTTCCAGGAGTGCATTTTCATAATGTACTTCGGTACTGAGCTTCCATTAGTTTCACTGAGTACACAATTAGTTACTTTTGGCACTTAATTAGATTAGTTTTCACTATTTCAAAATCAGTATCTCACTAAGGTTTAAGTTTTGCGCCAGGACACTGTTCACATGCCCAACACAGAGCCAACCAGAAGTCAGTATTGCTCAGCAATTGACTGCGATACCTAAAGCACGCGTTACACAATGAAAATGTTTTTGAAAAAAGATTATTCATTATTTTCAGTTCTAAATAAATCTTTATAGAAAGCTTACACCATATAGTGGTGGATCTTGAGATCACACGAAGGAATCAGCACTGAGATCACCAGCATTTTTTGCTGTTTTTGTTGTTGTGGGGGCATGAGTTCATGTTTTGTACAGTAATTGAAAATATTTCAAATTCTACACATTTAAGGGGAGCTTCTGATCAAGAGGCAGAAAAATGAGTGAAGTTGAGAATTCTTTTTTCATACAAGAATTTTTTAAATTAAAACGGGGATTTTACCTCGCACGTCTGTGAAAAATCATTTTTTAACTCACGACAATTTAAAAATGGCGGCTGCAGCCCTTGTCAACGTATGCGCCTTGCGACTCGTCCTGGTTTCCGCGAAGCGTTGTTCAGGCTATTTCTGAAACCCACGAATGTAGCAAATTCGTAAACTGGAATGAGCTTGGGGGTCCTCACCATGGGGTTTGAAAAACACTTGGGAAAAAGTGAAATGGCGGCTATTTGAAAAACATGTAAATTTCTTGGCATGTTTTGAGACGTTCAAATGCTTAAAAAATATTTAAAATTCGGATAAAAAACTCTTGCTAAGGACACATAAATTTAATTATCCTTCATTTTTTTTAAAATTAAGTGAATCGATTAATCTATCGCGGCTCTAGAGCGCTTCGTGCTTTGACGAATGTTATTTCGAGAGAAACTCGTTCAAAGTTTGGAGTAACAAAGAACAAAAAGCCAATGTTTCAAAATTGTCCGCAACTCGTGGTCTCGCGGTAGCGTTCTCGCTTCCTGAGCACGAGGTCCCGGGTTAGATTCCCGGCGGGTCAGGAATTTTCACCTGCCTCGTGATGACTGGGTGTTATTGTGTCGTCTTCATCATCATCATTCATCCCCATTCCGGTCGGAGGAAGGCAATGGCAAGCCACTCCGCTAGGACCTTGCCTAGTAAGGCGGTGCAGGTCTCCTCTGTCAAGGAGTATGGGACTTCATCATCGTTTCAAAATTTATGGTTAATCTACTACCCTCAGATCATGAAGGCATCCATCCTCTTCCTCAACTATGATCTGGATTTGAATTTGGTGCTGTAGGTTTTCAATCCGGATTCTCTCAACAAATTAAGACTTCTTTGCTCCGTCTCAGATCGGATAACTACGCCAAGTTTTTGATTTTCGTCCCTGTGAAGATGCCTGACAAATATATGATCTTTAGAATAGATGAATATCGTTCGTTGAATATATCTGCAACTACACTCCTGGAAATGGAAAAAAGAACACATTGACACCGGTGTGTCAGACCCACCATACTTGCTCCGGACACTGCGAGAGGGCTGTACAAGCAATGATCACACGCACGGCACAGCGGACACACCAGGAACCGCGGTGTTGGCCGTCGAATGGCGCTAGCTGCGCAGCATTTGTGCACCGCCGCCGTCAGTGTCAGCCAGTTTGCCGTGGCATACGGAGCTCCATCGCAGTCTTTAACACTGGTAGCATGCCGCGACAGCGTGGACGTGAACCGTATGTGCAGTTGACGGACTTTGAGCGAGGGCGTATAGTGGGCATGCGGGAGGCCTGGTGGACGTACCGCCGAATTGCTCAACACGTGGGGCGTGAGGTCTCCACAGTACATCGATGTTGTCGCCAGTGGTCGGCGGAAGGTGCACGTGCCCGTCGACCTGGGACCGGACCGCAGCGACGCACGGATGCACGCCAAGACCGTAGGATCCTACGCAGTGCCGTAGGGGACCACACCGCCACTTCCCAGCAAATTAGGGACACTGTTGCTCCTGGGGTATCGGCGAGGACCATTCGCAACCGTCTCCATGAAGCTGGGCTACGGTCCCGCACACCGTTAGGCCGTCTTCCGCTCACGCCCCAACATCGTGCAACCCGCCTCCAGTGGTGTCGCGACAGGTGTGAATGGAGGGACGAATGGAGACGTGTCGTCTTCAGCGATGAGAGTCGCTTCTGCCTTGGTGCCAATGATGGTCGTATGCGTGTTTGGCGCCGTGCAGGTGAGCGCCACAATCAGGACTGCATACGACCGAGGCACACAGGGCCAACACCCGGCATCATGGTGTGGGGAGCAATCTCCTACACTGGCCGTACACCACTGGTGATCGTCGAGGGGACACTGAATAGTGCACGGTACATCCAAACCGTCATCGAACCCATCGGTCTACCATTCCTAGACCGGCAAGGGAACTTGCTGTTCCAACAGGACAATGCACGTCCGCATGTATCCCGTGCCACCCAACGTGCTCTAGAAGGTGTAAGTCAACTACCCTGGCCAGCAAGATCTCCGGATCTGTCCCCCATTGAGCATGTTTGGGACTGGATGAAGCGTCGTCTCACGCGGTCTGCACGTCCAGCACAAACGCTGGTCCAACTGAGGCGCCAGGTGGAAATGGCATGGCAAGCCGTTCCACAGGACTACATCCAGCATCTCTACGATCGTCTCCATGGGAGAATAGCAGCCTGCATTGCTGCGAAAGGTGGATATACACTGTACTAGTGCCGACATTGTGCATGCTCTGTTGCCTGTGTCTATGTGCCTGTGGTTCTGTCAGTGTGATCATGTGATGTATCTGACCCCAGGAATGTGTCAATAAAGTTTCCCCTTCCTGGGACAATGAATTCACAGTGTTCTTATTTCAATTTCCAGGAGTGTATATATTCTCCGGCGGGGTCAGGGATTTTCTCTGCCTCGTGATGGCTGGGTGTTGTGTGCTGTCCTTAGGTTAGTTAGGTTTAAGTAGTTCTAAGTTCTAGGGGACTGATGACCATAGATGTTGCGTCCCATAGTGCTCAGAGCCATTTGAACCATATATATTCTCCCATTTCAACAGTTTTTTCCCCCACAATGAAGACGTCTTGGGAGCGTCAAAGCTCTCGTTATCGTTTTGCATATTAACACTGCTGCTTCTTTTAAGCAAGGCTTCATTGAATAGAAATTCGCATACTGGTCGAATCTTTTCTTGAATCAATTCATCCAACGCTTCCAGCTACTTATACACTCTAACAAGGAAAAAAAAGGCGCACTACGGAGGAATTATACGAATGCGAAGGAAATCCGTAGTCGTGATGTACATGCACAGACAAACAAACGATCACAATTTCAGAAAACTTGGATGATTTATTCAAGAGAAGTTAATAACTCGTTAGGCTACCTCTGACTTGGCATCGATTGATAGAATGGTTGGATGTCCTCCTGGGAGATATCGTGCCAAATTCTGTTCAATTGCCAAGTTTGGTCGTCAAACTCTAGAGCTGGTTGGAAGGGCTCTGCCCATAATGCTGCAAATATTGTCAGTAGGGGAGATATCCGGCGGACCTGATGGCCAAGGTAGTGTCTGGCAAGCAGGAAGACAGGCAGCAGAAACTCTTGTCGTGTGCGGACGGGTATTGTCTTGCTGAAATGTAAGCTCTGGATGACTTGTCATAGTTCAAGTGGCTCTGAGCACTACGGGACCTAACATCTGAGGTCATCAGTCCCTAGAACTTAGAACTACTTAAACTTAACTAACATAAAGACATCACACACATCCATGCCCAAGGTAGGATTCGAACTGAAGCGCCTAGAACCGCTCGGCCACATCGGCCGGCCGACTTGTCATGAAGTGCATACCATCTCACTCCTGGTTACGGGAAGTATTGGGCGGGGGGGGGGGGGGGGCGGGGGGTTGACACGTGTTTGCTGGTCATTGGTGCTCAGTTGGCAGCGGGACTCATCAGTGAAGTCAATACTACTCCAGTCAATGAGATTCCAGGCCGAAGACGTGTCTGGAGACGCTCCGGACAGCGAAGGGATACCAAACTGAGTGTCGCCCTCCGTGCAACCCGACAGCCAGGAGTGATGATGGCCTGTGGTGTCATTTCGTTTCATAGCAGGGTCCTTTTCGTTGCCATCGGCGGCACTGTTACAGCACAGCGGTACGTCAACGAAATCCTACGCCCCATGTTGCTGCCCTTCATGTCAAGCCGTCCTGTACTTACATTTCTGGAAGACAATACCGCGCGCACACGGCCAGAGTTTCTACTGCTTGTCTCCGTGTTTCCCAACCCCTACCTTCGTCAGCAAGTTCGGCGGATCTCTCCCCAATTGACAACGTTTGGAGTATTACGGACGGGCCCTCCAGCCAGCTATGCATTTTGACGATCTGACGCACTAATTGGACGGAATTCGGCACGACACTCTTCAGGAGGACATCCAACGAGTATATCTACGAATGCCAAGCCCAGTAACTCCTTGCATAAGAATCTAAGGTGGAACAATCTATTATTGGCTTGCTCAGGTTATGAAGCCCTCTCTCTTCAATAAATCATAAAATGTTTCTGGAATTATGATCTTTTTTTGTCTGTACATATACATCATTTCTACCGATTTCTATCCCTTTCGGATAATTCCTTCGTGGTATGTCTCTTTTCTTCTGAGAGCGTATTCAGCACGTTGTAACTTCAAAAATACTTTCACAATCAAAACATCCTTTTTGCAGGCTTAATCTGTGTACTTCACCGATAAAAATTACGTTAAAAAATCCATTTTTTCAACGGTCTCGATCAGAACCTCCCCTTAAGTACTTTGTAATGTATTACAGCCATTTGGAAGATACTGTTAATATTGCAATTACAGAATTACAGAATTCTTCATATAGTTCCTATTTATTTTTAAAACTAGTTGCTTAACTTGTGGACGGCTAAACCATACTTTGTTGATCGTGTACCATCTTGTGCCTTGAAACGAAAGAAGATCTTCTACCATGGAATATGGGATATATACAAATGACCCAAGTTTCTTTTAATGTCTTGACAATTGCCTTGAAAGTGGACATTTGTGTTAGTTTTCAGTGGCTTCTACTTCAAAAGCATTTGACTTGTAATGGGTATGTGATAATAACTACTGCTTAATATGATTTTACTTTGTGGGTTTGGTGTGGAATGAAGTAATACTGTAACAGATAAACGACTAAGTACAGTATTAATAAGATTTTGTCGATTAAGACATGTGTTAATTTCAGTAGAATATTTGTTCCTAGCTACACGACCATGTTGTGCCTTGCAACAATCTATACAGAATAATTTTTGTAATTTCAGAAAAAGACTGAGTCACACAAAAAGTGAATGCTATCTTTTGAAACCTGAATGATAAATATATTAAAATCCTACTACAGGGCTGGTTAGAGAGGGAAGCCTGAAAGAATTCCAAGGTGCAAGACTCTTCCTTTCGTGCTTCATATAGTTCTTGTCGTAGGTTTCATCAACAAACAAAAACGAATTTCTCAGCACTGACAAGCACTAAAAAAGTTTTAGTAACTTGTTTTAGCACACTGAAATGAGTGTTAATTTTGATAGGATTAATTAAGTTTATCGTGGTGAATGTATACGAAACCTTGATGTGTAATTCAGTGAATACTGAGCTCGTAAGTTGCAGATGGCATCTATAAATAAAGCTCGATAATTATTTGCTTTATTCTTCGGTTCTCAGACCGCCCCGATAGCTGAGTGGTCAGCGCGGCGGTCTGTCAAGCCAAAGGGCCCGGGTTCGATTCCCGGCTGCGTCGCAGATTTTCTCCGTTCAGGGGCTGGATGTTGTGTCATCCTCATTATCATTTCATCACCACCAGTGGAAGGCGACGGGAAACCACCACTGGGATCACTTCCCTAGACGCTCATGCGGTGGGCCTCTCTGACGAGGCTTCCCCCATGACAAGATTTTTTTTTTCAGTGCTCAGAGGTGCCAGAAAACTGAATCCTGTAAAGCCAGTTGTGGGAAATCAAATGATATTCCACTTAGACACAGTTTAACTAGTAAGGAGAGGAAATTCCAGACTGCGTGCAGTGTTACGGGGTGAGGGCATGATTTACGCTTTGTGGCAATTAGTGTGGTTACGTTAAACTCTGCTTCCCCTTTATACGATTAGAAAGCAGTAGGCGATGCGCCGGTAAGGGATTTCACTGTCCCACTTCCTTTCATTTTCGTAATCATACGTAACAGAACGATTACATTGGCCCACTACTCACTAGTCATCCGCACGATACGTATGTACGCCTGCCATCTTATAACGCATTGAAGAAAGCACTAGCAAAACAGAATGGTGGAGCGCTCCAGAATATTAATGATACTGCAGATTTACAGTTGGGCTTATGGCTCCCCCTTAAGAGCGACCGCGAATGCTTGTTTTTCAGCTGGCCTTCGTTACTTTCATTGGCTTGTCGGATTACTTTCTCTTCGGACAGAGACAGGCTTAAACCGTCCACTCAAGGGATGTGAAAGCGTTCGTGAACGAGGAGCTGGTCGAATTTTGTGATCTGACTGAGTGGAATTTCACAGTCTGCCACATTTCGAAACGTGAAAGGCTGAATAATAGAAAGATTTTTACTTAGTGGAGAGGAACGCCGCCTATAAGATGCAAGATCATGTTCTACGTCACAAGCAGGTATTGGGAGACAGCATATTAGATCAATTCGTTTCAGTGAAATCCCGTATTTGATGGGTTTTATATCCTAACTTGCCTTCCGAGAGTGCATGTTCTCTTTCAGGGCACCAGCACAATGACGATCACTCGAAAACGTGTCGTTTTTGGTGCGATTTGTTGAACCAAAATGACAAGAAACGTAATATTGATGGTTAAAGAATTTTCGTATGTTGTTGTTTTCATATTGTAACTTCCGTCTTATGAAAACATGCCGTTTCATGGCAACGGTGCATTGGAGATTTATCAAAAATGCAACGCGATGGTTCTCGATGCGAGTTGTCCTAATTGAATGTCAGTGGTTAAAACCTTCTGGATATCATAACAACAAAAATGTAGACATTTATACTACTAATTCGCTGTAGTGTGGGGGATAGCGGCGAGGAATTGTGATATTAAATATGGTTGCCTCACGTCCTGCTATCTCCAAATTATTTTTTATTCTTCTTCATGTTTTCAAAACTATTTTGGGACTTTCATATTGCTTTAATGGAAGTATGCTTCGTGATATTCGATTTATATATAATGAGAGCGATCTCTCTGAGGAGTGAGTTTGTTCGATTTCGTAAACGTGTCAGGAGATAAGCGCCAACGAAATGGAAGATTGCTTTCTACCTAACTGCTTGAATCTATCGCAATTCAGTATTTATTTACTTATTCATAGAAAAATTACAAGATTTTCAGATTTTGGAATACATAATTCCTTCATAAATATTGTGTGCAGAAACGCAGATTTATACGGAAGCATGTGCGTGCGCGTGCGATTAAAATTGCAGTAAATAATGATTTTTTATTTTATTTTACTTGCAAGTGGTGGCCGAGCGGTTCTAGGCGCTTCCGTAGGAACTGCGCTGCTGCTACGGTTGCAGGTTCGAATCCTGCCTCGGGGATGGATGTGTGTGATGTACATCGGACTTCCGTTTTTCCTTGTATCATGTTGATGTATATTAAAGTTTGTATTTATGTATAACACAGATAGAAAGACGTGGACGGGAAATGGACAGGGGAGAAAATGTGCGTTTCAATAGACCTCATGTAGCAATTTTACGTGTGTCGGTTAACGTAAACTAAATGTATGACTTGCCGCCCAGATAGAGCCCACAGCTGCCGCTGGACAGCGCTGCGGCCCCAAATAGCGGTGGAGTAGCACGTCCCGTGTGATGCAGCGTCTTGTCTCTAAGTGTGCACTGCACCAGCCGCGATGGAAACCGCGCCTGGCTTGCTGTGAGCAGCTGCTGTAGGGTGCTGTTAGATAGCAGATTTGTGATCATTGAACTTGTGTGATGTATTACAGTTTATCCATACTCTCACCTATTCCCCCCCCCCTCCCCCCCCCCCCCCCCACACACACACACACACGACTTGTCCGGCTACCAAGACCGCGAAATACACTCCTGGAAATGGAAAAAAGAACACATTGACACCGGTGTGTCAGACCCACCATACTTGCTCCGGACACTGCGAGAGGGCTGTACAAGCAATGATCACACGCACGGCAAAGCGGACACACCAGGAACCGCGGTGTTGGCCGTCGAATGGCGCTAGCTGCGCAGCATTTGTGCACCGCCGCCGTCAGTGTCGGCCAGTTTGCCGTGGCATACGGAGCTCCATCGCAGTCTTTAACACTGGTAGCATGCCGCGACAGCGTGGACGTGAACCGTATGTGCCGTTGACGGACTTCGAGCGAGGGCGTATAGTGGGCATGCGAGAGGCCGGGTGGACGTACCGCCGAATTGCTCAACACGTGGGGCGTGAGGTCTCCACAGTACATCGATGTTGTCGCCAGTGGTCGGCGGAAGGTGCACGTGCCCGTCGACCTGGGACCGGACCGCAGCGACGCACGGATGCACGCCAAGACCGTAGGATCCTACGCAGTGCCGTAGGGGACCGCACCGCCACTTCCCAGCAAATTAGGCACACTGTTGCTCCTGGGGTATCGGCGAGGACCATTCGCAACCGTCTCCATGAAGCTGGGCTACGGTCCCGCACACCGTTAGGCCGTCTTCCGCTCACGCCCCAACATCGTGCAGCCCGCCTCCAGTGGTGTCGCGACAGGCGTGAATGGAGGGACGAATGGAGACGTGTCGTCTTCAGCGATGAGAGTCGCTTCTGCCTTGGTGCCAATGATGGTCGTATGCGTGTTTGGCGCCGTGCAGGTGAGCGCCACAATCAGGACTGCATACGACCGAGGCACACAGGGCCAACACCCGGCATCATGGTGTGGCGAGCGATCTCCTACACTGGCCGTACACCACTGGTGATCGTCGAGGGGACACTGAATAGTGCACGGTACATCCAAACCGTCATCGAACCCATCTTTCTACCATTCCTAGACCGGCAAGGGAACTTGCAAGGGAACAACAGGACAATGCACGTCCGCATGTATCCCGTGCCACCCAACGTGCTCTAGAAGTGCTGGCCAGCAAGATCTCCGGATCTGTCCCCCATTGAGCATGTTTGGGACTGGATGAAGCGTCGTCTCACGCGGTCTGCACGTCCAGCACGAACGCTGGTCCAACTGAGGCGCCAGGTGGAAATGGCATGGCAAGCCGTTCCACAGGACTACATCCAGCATCTCTACGATCGTCTCCATGGGAGAATAGCAGCCTGCATTGCTGCGAAAGGTGGATATACACTGTACTAGTGCCGACATTGTGCATGCTCTGTTGCCTGTGTCTATGTGCCTGTGGTTCTGTCAGTGTGATCATGTGATGTATCTGACCCCAGGAATGTGTCAATAAAGTTTCCCCTTCCTGGGACAATGAATTCACGGTGTTCTTATTTCAATTTCCAAGAGTGTAGTTGGTTTCTTTGGTCGAATCGGACGACGTTCACACAAGCAAACACATCGACTGCGAGAAATTTTTAAGTTTAGTACAAGAAAGGAGTAATTTGTGGCGTCCTTATGGTGAGAAATATAGTAGCAGGCATACACTCCTGGAAATGGAAAAAAGAACACATTGACACCGGTGTGTCAGACCCACCATACTTGCTCCGGACACTGCGAGAGGGCTGTACAAGCAATGATCACACGCACGGCACAGCGGACACACCAGGAACCGCGGTGTTGGCCGTCGAATGGCGCTAGCTGCGCAGCATTTGTGCACCGCCGCCGTCAGTGTCAGCCAGTTTGCCGTGGCATACGGAGCTCCATCGCAGTCTTTAACACTGGTAGAATGCCGCGACAGCGTGGACGTGAACCGTATGTGCAGTTGACGGACTTTGAGCGAGGGCGTATAGTGGGCATGCGGGAGGCCGGGTGGACGTACCGCCGAATTGCTCAACACGTGGGGCGTGAGGTCTCCACAGCACATCGATGTTGTCGCCAGTGGTCGGCGGAAGGTGCACGTGCCCGTCGACCTGGGACCGGACCGCAGCGACGCACGGATGCACGCCAAGACCGTAGGATCCTACGCAGTGCCGTAGGGGACCGCACCGCCACTTGCCAGCAAATTAGGGACACTGTTGCTCCTGGGGTATCGGCGAGGACCACTCGCAACCGTCTCCATGAAGCTGGGTTACGGTCCCGCACACCGTTAGGCCGTCTTCCGCTCACGCCCCAACATCGTGCAGCCCACCTCCAGTGGTGTCGCGAAAGGCGTGAATGGAGGGACGAATGGAGACGTGTTGTCTTCAGCGATGAGAGTCGCTTCTGCCTTGGTGCCAATGATGGTCGTATGCGTGTTTGGCGCCGTGCAGGTGAGCGCCACAATCAGGACTGCATACGACCGAGGCACACAGGGTCAACACCCGGCATCATGGTGTGGGGAGCGATCTCCTACACTGGCCGTACACCACTGGTGATCGTCGAGGGGACACTGAATAGTGCACGGTACATCCAAACCGTCATCGAACCCATCGTTCTACCATTCCTAGACCGGCAAGGGAACTTGCTGTTCCAACAGGACAATGCACGTCCGCATGTATCCCGTGCCACCCAACGTGCTCTAGAAGGTGTAAGTCAACTACCCTGGCCAGCAAGATCTCCGGATCTGTCCCCCATTGAGCATGTTTGGGACTGGATGAAGCGTCATCTCACGCGGTCTGCACGTCCAGCACGAACGCTGGTCCAACTGAGGTGCCAGGTGGAAATGCCATGGCAAGCTGTTCCACAGGACTACATCCAGCATCTCTACGATCGTCTCCATGGGAGAATAGCAGCCTGCACTGCTGCGAAAGGTGGATATACACTGTACTAGTGCCGACATTGTGCATGCTCTGTTGCCTGTGTCTATGTGCCTGTGGTTCTGTCAGTGTGATCATGTGATGTATCTGACCCCAGGAATGTGTCAATAAAGTTTCCCCTTCCTGGGACAATGAATTCACGGTGTTCTTATTTCAATTTCCAGGAGTGTATATATACCTTGGTATCTATTTTATTTCTAACTAGAAGTTTTCGTGCTTAATGCTGTTGTTGGATGTGGTTGGTCGGCATTAGATATCCGCGAATTATTATTTCTCCTAACTGGTGTTTTTATTCCAGTGGGGTGATGAGTCTGTTATCAGAGATGGTTTGCCAATGCGGTATACGTGTTTCCACTTTTCAGTGCTTTATGTGTTCAGATAATCTTATTCTAAAATTTATGTTTATCTCACACACATAGGTTGAATGGCAGTCATTGATGATTAATTGACGTATGTTTGTTTCACTGAATTGATTTGAAAATGTACAGTGTTGGTAACCTCGTTTTTTCTAGCGCCACCACGAATCATATGGAATCTGTGATAAAGTATTTCTGTCTTCATCTTATATATTCGTAAAAATGTCTGCTTATCCCAATAACTGACGAAAGAGTGTACTTACTCGCGACATTCTTTACGAGAGTAGTATAGCTCATTCACATGCATTCGGTATCGCTTTAGTAGCAGACAGCGCAATGCAGTACTCGTCTCCAAGCACAGTGGCGTCGTTGCATCCATTCTGCCCAAGGAGCATAGATTCTAACGTCCTTGATCCCTCCAAAAAACTGACGGAGGAGGTCGGAGACAAAGTGACGCAGCTATCGGCGGATGTAGTCGAGCTACCTCTGGCGACAGCGTGTGGCGTCCGTTCTGGGTCTCATTGTGAAAGCAGCCTATATCTCCTTTGCAAGGAACATGGCAGATTTTGATGACTGGTCTCTCGGTCGCTAATGATCTCATGCTCGACAGGACGTTGAACACTAAACTTCCTTCTCCATTTCTCTTCGATAACAGTTTACAGCAAGCACTTCAGAAACTTCTTTGTAATTTGCACGGGAAGCGGCAGTCACTCGTTCTGGTTTTCACTGGCAAGCGTACACGCATCTAGTTTTTTCAGTCTCCTGCGAGAAAGTTGTTTTTATATTGCGGCCGTGAAACTATTTGCTACTCTGGTGTCGTGGTTTCTAGCCTAACGGCTTCCTGGTGTGTACTGTATAACACGATCAGCATTGTCTGTCTCTCTCTCGAGCTGCCTGCTACGTACGGTGTCTCATTTTGCACTGTACTTATCAAATGTCTTAGCTTCCAGCAAGTGAGTTATTTCCGTGTTCATTTCGCTTCTACAGAACTTATTGCAACGAAGTTATTTATTTTAATGTGAGTCCTCAAATAGACACTGACATTACTTTATCAGAAGGGTTAATACATCCATAAGATTCATCGGGAAGTACTCCACTGGCTCTATGCCGAGAGAAAACGAAACTGAGAGTCTGAGGGCCTGCTGACAGCGAGGTTATTGTACACAAAGCTCTAGGTCGGTAATAAAACGGTGGGAAATGCAAAGGAACCTTCCTGCCATTCATCAGAAGCTATATAGGCTAACAGTGGAAAACATGTAACCGAGATGTGAGGGGACAGTCCCCTAGAACTCAGAACTACTTAAACGTAACTAACCTAAGGACATCACACACATCGATGTCTGAGGCAGGATTCGAACCTGCGACCGTAGTGGTCGCGCGGTTCCAGAGTGAAGCGCCTGGAACCGCTCGGCCACAAAGGCCGTCAGAGCATAGTTAATGGCCATCTGGAAAAAAGTTGAGAACCAGGTCGGATTAACTCCAATAAATGCGGTATGCTGACTAGACAGCAGCCAGTACCAATCAGTAATATTACACTGTGATTTAAATTAGGTGACTCGCAGAGTTTAAGGTCGGAAGTTGCGACGTTGTAGCTACAATTATTGTTTCTACAGTTAGCCTCCAAACCGCTTACCTCTCCGTAGAAAACGACGTATAAGATCTGAAATTCACATAACAGGTCAAAAACTTCTGGGCCAGAGTTATGTTAATTATCTTGAAATGGATGGAATTTTCCCGTCCAGGAAACTTATCACTACTAAACTAATTGAAACACTTTTTTTTTGTTGATTACGGAAATATCTCGCTAGACTACGGGTGTTTCCAAAGTTGCGTATCGCATTGCGTTTGGTACCCGCAAAACAGCGTTTCCTTACGATGTTTAAGACGTAATAAGTGAGTAGTTTATAGTTTCTGTCTCCTACATAAATCACTTATAGATTCTGAAACTCAAGTATGGTACATATCTCTATAATACCTCTGTGAATATAAAAAAACATATCCTTGATTTTAATTAGGGCTGGAATTATTTCAATTATCGAAATTTTAGTGTCCGGGGAAGTTCACTACTTGAAAACTGGCAGGTAGTGTGTTTCGTCATCGTAAGTACCAACACAGTGGAACCTTAGAGTGGCAGGTTCCCATCTGAAGTAGGCCTACTCCTGGAGGGAGTAGTCCTGCCGCTCTCTGTCAAGTGTCAACTAATTTAAATCGCACTCCAGCCAGCACTCGCTGCGCTGCTACTGTCTGTATTCAGTGTTTACGTTGTTTTAAGTTGGTTGGTTGGTTGATTTGGTGGAAGGGGAGCAAACAGCGGGGTCATCGGTCCCATCGGATTAGGGACGGATGGGGCAGGAAATCGGCCGTGCCCTTTCAAAGGAGCTATCCCGGCATTTGCCCGAAGTGATTTAGGGAAATCACGGAAAACATAAATCAGGATGGCCGAACGCGGGTTTGAACCGGCGTCCTCCTGAATGCGAGTCCAGTGTGCTAACCACTGCGACACCTCGCCTGGTCTTATTTTAAGTGAAGATCAGTCCGATGCTCAGTCAGGGGTGGAACTATTGCAGGAATACCATACCTCTTGAATGTGGAGGTTCTGGTAGAGGTATTTTGCAACTGCTTTCTTCCGACCATAAAACGTCGTGTGTGTGTGTGTAAGTATGACGTGCAGATGACTGATGCGTGCAGGGACCATGTAATTTTGTGCTTCTGTTACGCGTTATTGTGAAAATGGAAGGGAGATGGAGAAATCTGTTGTCGGTGCTGCGTCCACTCCATTCTCGTACCACGAAGGGGAAGCAGAGCAAGCAAGCGACTCGGTTTCGCGTGCTGGTTTCAGTTGTTCCCCGGTCATACTGACATGAGCGGTACGTTAAGTTTCGTATGTTAATAGTTTGCTAGCACGAGAGAGGTATTTAAGATAAGAGTACCTAAAAACCTATTTCTTCTAATTTATTAGTTTTCTTTTTGTGGTGCAGCTTGGTTGTTGAGATGAAGCGTGGTGACAGTGTACAGGCGTGTACAGACAGACCGGTGTAGTGATGTGACGCCGAGTGACGTTAGGTTTTTCATCGCGTAGAGGAGCAGCAGCGCCGCACGGTTACGGTTTTCTGATGGGGTCGGCCAACAGTCGGCCCTCAAATTGCTCATCTCCGGGCTGTCCGCTAGGGGTAACGGGCTGGCGGTTCCAGAGCGACAATCTGCTGCGCGCGAGGTGCGGAATTTTCCGCGGATGTGAGGGGAATTACGCTTGTTGCAGCCGTGAGAAGATGCACTTGACATGACGCCTACCGACTGTGCTGATAAAATATAAGGAGAAGGTGTGTGAATGTAATACTAGTGAAGAAATGGTGGATAACGAGGTGGTGCAGTGGGTAAGACACTGAACTCAAGTTCGGGTGGTCAGAGGTTCACCAACCAGGTTTAGTTTTCCTGCGGTTTGCTTCGTATCCCACGGTGAACACCTGGACATCCTTTCAAAAGGCCGAGGCCAGTGTCCACCATTCACATCCTGTCGAACTTGAGGACTTCCGTCAGCCGGACTCTTCTTTTTCTGAACAGGATGTAACAAAAGTTATGGCCAAACGTCAAGGACACATTCCTTACCCATAAATGGTTCATATGGCTCTGAGCACTTGGGACTTAACAGCTGAGGTCATCAGTCCCCTAGAATTTTGGTTCGTAGTATCGAAGATGAAGTAATGCTCATACTTCTCAAGGTATGTGTTATAGAGGCCATTTTCCTACGACATTTTTTGCTTCTAGTATCGTGTACTTTCAACTGCATGCGTTTACACCATTAATTACAATACGCCTTGTTTGTTTATGCTCATGCCAACATTGCCATATAGTCCTCTTTGGATAAACTCTTCACACACACACACACACACACACACACACACACACACACACACACACACACGCTATGGGAGAGTGTTGACATGTTTGAAATACAACTATCCATGCCCGAGCCAGCAGCTGAACCCGTGACATCACTTTTGTGAGACAGGTATGCAGGCTCGAAGCTCATGGGTGTCGGTTCACCGGTGTTGAGCTTCACTGGGACACCCAGAGTGCCGCTGGCCAGTAGAAAATACGTCTGAGACGGTTAATGAGATCCTAGGGAAGATGCGGTTAGACATGTGACTCATATGAGGAATTTCCCTGTATCTCCACGTCAACCAAACGACGGAAAAATATGAAAGACGTACAATGATGCTGTGTCATAAAACAAGAATACAAAATACGTATTTATAAAAAAAAGAGGTGTGCTAACTTAGCTTTCACAGATCATAAGACAAATGGTCATCATGGATGTAGAATAAGCCAAAAAAGATTAAGCATATTTTCATTAAATGTACTAACTATCTTAATCACAAAACATGTAAATTCACAACACACAGGTGTATATGAGAATTCTTACGCTACTGCAACCACGCATCGTTAAACAGAAAATTACTAATTTACGATGATCAGATTGATGCGCTGAAAATGTGAATAGTCAGATTTTACTAACACCCGCATCATTTAACATTATTAATAATATACACGACAATCTGTTGTACTAAGAAATTCGTCATTGGAGTAGAAGGAGTTGGAAACATCATATACGATATGAGACGCCTTCAGTAAGTAATGCAGCATATTTTTTTCTACCAATGTCGATTGAAAAAAATTGCAGAATTTGTTGTGGGGCATCGTAGAATAGTCCCGCTTCAGCCCCCACTGTTTCATGAAGTTCTTGCAGATGGCGGCGCCGTACGTAGCCATGAAAGTTGCGTCTATAACGGAGATGTCTTCCAAGCAGAGCGCTGTCTCTGAGTTTGTTTTAGCGGAAAAGCAGAGCATCGTACATATTCATTGTCACTTGCAGAATGTCTGTGGAGTCCTGACAGTGAACAAAAGCACGATGAATCGTTGGATGAGGCGTCGGTCGCTATCGCAACAAAGTCGTGCAAGCCTGTCGCATCTCCCGCGTGCCGGTGGCCTCCCACAGCTGTGACTCTTGCAGTGTTGGAAGGTGCGGACGCTGTCATTCGAGGTGATCCACGGATCACAGCCGAACACCTAGTTGCTCAACTGCAATCCTGCACAATCGTCCACCAGCTGGGGTAATCAGAGGAGTGTGTCCGTCGGGTTTCTTCGCCGCATAGCGCGAGACCATTAGGAGCAACCGAGGGCCATCTGTTGGGAATTGCATGCGGCTTACCACGGTGATCGTGACAGTTCTGTGGCGAACATGATCACTGGTGGTAAAATATGGGTTCATCAATTCGAACCGACGACAAAACGGCAATCCAGGGAGTTTCTCCGCACCACCTCTCCTCCGAAGAATAAGTTCAAAGCAGCACTCTCAGCCGGTGAAATCATCGCGACGATCTTCTGGGACTCTGGAGGGGTTGTTCTGTTTGATGTGCTCTCTCGTGGTGCATCGATCAACTGTCAAGTTTATTGTATTACTCTCAGGAAACTGAAGAAATGACGTCAGGGTGTCCGTCAGCATCAAAAATTCAAACGAACTTCTTCTTCTCCGGGACAACGCGAGGCCTCACACAAGTATGAGCAACCGGGAAGAGCTCACAAAACTCCATTGTACTCTTCCTCCTGATCCACCTTAAAGCCCGGATCTCACAATTCCGACTTCTGTTTGTTTGGTCCAGTGATGACTGCAGTCCGCGGGAAGCAATGTGTGGATGACGCGGAGGTTACCGATGCAGCGAGACGTCGGTTCCGACGTAGACCAGTCGAGTGATAGCCCTCCGTGTAAAGTGGCGAAAGGCTGTCGCATTCAATGGAGATTACGTTTTAAAATAGGGTTTTGTGTCCAGAAAAGTGAAGAATAATATGGTGTATTGGAATCCTGGATAAAACCAACCTGCTTTTAGAGAAAATGCATTACTTATTGAACGCCTGTCGTATTTTAATGACTGTCTGTCACTCCAGATATGAGAGTAAAATGAGGAAATAAGTATCACTTAAGGAAAAAATCACAGGCAAGCACGTTTTTCACTGATGCTTTATCTTGCCGTTTCGGGCCTGAGTCCGTGGTCAGAGACCAACGAGATTCTCTTGTACAAAGTTCCCATTACTGAAAGCCTATAAAATAACATAGTATTCATGGTTTTTTTGTTTTACAAAAGTTTTGATTACCTGAGGAAACGTTTTCTTTAATGCATTATAGCAAAGATGGCTGCACAAATGAGATGGAGCATGCTCAAGATGAGATTGACTAAAGGCAAGGTGGCAAACACAAGTGCTTACACCTGACACAGTGCCGGCCGGTCATTTCACTGGCTCTGCCAAAAGACGAGGTGGTGCAGTCTGTACTGGCGTACTCCCACTGCTGTCATGTATATTATTGCAGAGATTGTGTTTCCTTAGCTTACGTACTAATGGGCGCTACACATTTAATAGTGGCAAGGCAAGCTGAAATTTTGTGTATTTTTTTTTTAAACCTGGACTAACTAAGTCATTATACATGTTCATTCTAGTGGTACAAAATTACATAAGTTGGACATAATCCTGTAGGTAGATGCCAAGGATTCGTGTAATTGATTCGCCTCGATAGGCAATGAGTCTACCACCTTCAGTACGAATGTTGGACATCCTGTGGGAACCTCAGAGTAGCCAGCATGGAGGACAGGGACGGGGGACTGCGGGCAGGTGGCGCCAGGCTGGAGTCTGGATGTGGCGAGGCAGTCCGGCCGAATGGTACGAAACCGTGTCCGGACGGCGCAGTGCTCGACGCGACTACCTGCTAAGCGGGAAATACTGGGTCCCAACCCAGGCGCGGCTAATGTTTCCACTCGTCGGCGGTGATTCCACAAGAAGTCACGATGCAGCTGACATCAGCAGTTGCTTCCTTTTCCTTTCCTTTCTCCCCCTTCCACTTTCAGTTCTTCAGTATATCTGCATTGACCATCATGCGAAAGAAACCATTAAAATACTGAATCCTTCTGTCATGAGTAACTTAATGATCCACACGAGAAACTTAGTGTCTTGTCAATGTCACCATTTGTGTGCAAGAAAACTTGTTCAGCGTATGATTGTAAGCAAAGCTGGTGCTTCATCTGTGATTATTATCTGTAGAGCAGTAGTCCTTTGTGCTGCTTAATTGAACTTGGTTCTCTCTCTCTCTCTCTCTCTCTCTCTCTCTCTCTCTCTCTCACACACACACACACACACACACACACACACACACGCAATACTCAGACTGCGGAAGTGAAAACAGACGCGACGCATGCGTACATTGCAGGTCAGCAGGCCGCTAACGTGGTGACCCACAAACGCCTGCGGCATAAAGAACTACTCAGGGCGCGACCTTCGCTTCGTGAACTTTGATTGCTGCCGAAACACTCCTTGCAGAGGTCGTAATTGAAGTTGCGCCACCAAACTGTGCGCCCTGTTTCGCAGTTACGTCACCGGCATAGGTGTCAAGGCGTTCAGGTGCCTCGGCGCTGGAGAGAACGGGCAGTCGCGCCGTCTCAACGATTTTACTCTTTTGGAACAGATCGTAATAAGCTGAATCCTTTGTTGTCAGAAAGCAAACTAAATATTTTAAACTATTTTTCCGTTCTCTGGTGTTCAGCAAGCTAGTAAAGCCGCTGTCCTTTGCGTAAAGGTACCTTCTCACGTTACGTGCCATTCTAGCGCGAGCCATCTGAACGCAGCGTCATGGCAGATCCTATGACGTCACAGGAAAACGTGGGGGCTCACGACTCGCATCAGACTTGTTTGATTTTTCAGTCGTCGCTTCTCCTCGCCCTTTACAGCAACTGGTCGGGAGATAAAATTACAAGAGAGTGAACTTTAGTGACTTTTGAAACTCTACGCAAGTGTACCAGTGTTCTTCGAAGCAAGCATGGGACGTCACACAGAGACAGTAGAATGGCAGAGGCAAAGAGAATTTGCAGCGTGCACAGTCCTTGGCTTCGGATCGAAATAGTTCGTTCGAGAATTTCAAACCCGGAGTAATAGTTTTGTCAGCAGTTGAAAAAGATAGCTGCCGGCCGGAGTGGCCGGGCGGTTCTGGGCACTACAGTCTGGAACCGCGCGACCGCTACGGTCGCAGGCTCGAATCCTGCCTCGGGCACGGATGTGTGTGATGTCCTTAGGTTAGTTAGGTTTAAGTAGTTCTACGTTCTAGGGGACTTATGACCACAGCAGTTGAGTCCCATAGCGATCAGAGCCATTTGAACCATTTTTTGAAGAAGATAGCTGCTAGGGAGCGGCCAGAATCCGAGATGGATACAGTCACATGCAAAATGTTTTCGGGTTCCGTGTAATTAATGATTTGATTCGCTCGTTTGTTTAACAACTCACCACAGAATCGCGATACTCACTCCGAGTTCCTTGTGCCTGTCGTTGTGGATCTTGTGAAGACTTGGCGGAGTGTCCTGACGTCAGGATCCGGAGAACATAAGGTAGTTTGCATCTTCATAATCAACATGGGTTTCGAAAAAGACGATCGTGTGAAACTCAGCTCATGCTATTCGTCCACGAGACTCAGAGGGCCATAGACAGGGATTTCCACCTAGATGCCGTGTTTCTTGACTTCCGCAAGGCGTTTGATACAGTTCCCCACAGTCGTTTATTGAACAAAGTAAGAGTATATGGACTATCAGACCAATTGTGTGATTGGATTGAGGAGTTCCTAGATAACAGGACGCAGCATGTTATTCTCAATGGAGAGAAGTCTTCCAAAGTAAGAGTGATTTCAGGTGTGCCGCAGAGGAGTGTCGTAGGACCGTTGCTATTCACAATATATATAAATGACCTTGTGGGTAACATCAGAAGTTCGCTGAGGCTTTTTGCGGATGATGCTGTAGTATATGGAGAGGTTGTAACAATGGAAAATTGTACTGAAATGCAGGAGGATCTGCAACGAATTGACGCATGGTGCAGGGAATGGTAATTGAATCTCAATGTAGACAAGTGTAATGTGCTGCGAATACATAGAAAGAAACATCCTTTATCATTTAGTTACAATATAGCAGGTCAGCAACTGGAAGCAGTTAATTCCATAAATTATCTCGGAATAGGCATTAGGAGTGATTTAAAATAGAATGACCACATAAAATTAATCGTCGGTAAAGCAGATGCCAGACTGAGATTCATTGGAAGAATCCTAAGGCAATGCAATCCGAAAACAAAGGAAGTAGGTTACAGTACGCTTGTTCGCCCACTGCTTGAATACTGCTGAGCAGTGTGGGATCCGTACCAGATAGGGTTGATAGAAGAGATAGAGAAGATCCAACGGAGAGCAGCGCGCTTCGTTACAGGATCATTTAGTAATCGCGAAAGCGTTACGGTGATGATAGATAAACTCCAGTGGAAGACTCTGCAGGAGAGACCCTCAGTAGCTCGGTACGGGCTTTTGTTAAAGTTTCGAGAACATACCTTCACCGAAGAGTCAAGCAGTATATTGCTCCCTCCTACGTATATCTAGCGAAGAGACCATGAGGATAAAATCAGAGAGATTAGAGCCCACACAGAGGCATACCGACAATCTTTCTTTCCACGAACAATACGAGACTGGAATAGAAGGAAGAATCGATAAGGGTACTCAAGGTACCCTCCGCCACACACCGTCAGGTGGCTTGCGGAGTATGGATGTAGATGTAGATGAATTAAATAGCGTGAGCTGTAGATGTATTTTCAGTCACAATAAAATGTTTCTCCAATTTTAATCATTATAAAATACCTGCAAAAATTGAATTGTTATAATAAAACCATCTTTTGAAAAAAGATTTTCTGCTGTAAATGACTTACTAACGCAAAAATTAAACAATGTTTCTTTTACCTCTACGAACTCTATTATGTTTAACCCTTAACTTATTATACTTCTTAATGAGCAGATTAATACAGCATTTGAAATATCTAAAAATTTAGTCAATAATTATGTGAAATATTAAAAATAAATTTTTTGTTTACCCAGGAAGTCTTTCGATAGAAAACCTGCCTGAATAACCTTAGTTGTTTAGTAACATAGCCTAGAGTGTAAGCAACAACGGTCCCAGACTACTCCCTCCGCATTACTATCGAAATTACCTTTATATCTGTCCATTTCATCCCGTTAAGAACTACTTGTTGTGTTGTGTTGTGCCGGCTAAAATGACCCGAATAAAGTCACAAGTTTGGTCCGATATAATCGGTAAACTTGTATATTGTTGACTAAACAACAGCGCTGAACTGTGTCGAATGTGAAACTTCCTGGCATATTAAAAACGTGTATTTGACCGGAAGCCGAGACCTTTGTCTGTCGCGGGCAACTAAGATAACCAGGCACACTCACGACCTGATTTACTTGCGCTAATTTCTCATTTCCAACATTCGAAACATAGAGAAGTTCTCCGGAAAAACTCCTGGATGAAAGGGTATTGCGGAGACGTGAATTGGCCACAGGCTGTGAGACTGTTTCCAGGATGAATTTCTCACTCTGCAGCGAAGTGTGATATGAAACTTCCTGGCAGAGAACTTGAGAGCGAAAGCCAAAGATCCCGACTTCGACTCCCGGTCCGGTGGCCAGTTTTTATCTGCCAGGAAGTTTCATATCAGCGCACACTTCGCTGCAGAGTGGAAAAAATTCATTCGGTATCTACTTTATTCCGCAAGTCAAGGAACACGGCCGTTAACAGTAGTAGCCGATAGCTCGTGCATTGTGGCCCTTGTGGCCAAAAATAGGGATCTGATTTCTGTGTGCGGAATTCTTATGATTTTTATAGAGGAGATTTTCTATTCTCCAAAAACATAATCCGTGAACAGAAAGCACATTGCTGTTTGACACTGTTCGGGTCTCAGCGGTCTTGCTTGGCAAGCCATTACAATTGCTTCTGCAAAGTAAGAAGAGAGGAAGAGGGGGGGAGAGAGAAGGGGGAGACAGACAGAGAGAGAGAGAGAGAGAGAGAGAGAGAGAGGATGGGAAAGTAAGCAAGGCGACTCAGAGGAGGAAGCGCCTTGTTGACAGAGATTGAAGACCCTTGCTTGTATGGTCGCCGGGACTTCCGAAGCTTGTTCTCGTAGGAGCCGAAACCGCAGAGGGCCGCTTCCGGCACCGGGCCGTGTCGCAGGAAGCGTTTAACCAGGTGTTCCACGCACATTCGCCCGCTCTTCCTCGCCGCTGTTACTGCCGGCACTCACTAACCAGCCTCGCTCTTGCGACACGTGGCCTGTTTGCCCACTGGAGCTGTCGGAGGTGACATAAGAACAGCCAGTGCGCCTCTTTCTCAAAATCCGACGTTCCCACGCAACGCGGCCGGAAGGTGCTGCCTCCTTGTAGTTCTGCGAGTATCCCTCTTAAATCCCAGCCTGCAGACGGCTGTCAAAATAACGAAAACAGCCCAATGAACATAAAGGGTACGACGTTAGATTAACGTTAAACAGCATCAAGTTCTTGTAAACTGTTTGTAGGACCATTTTCTCCCATTTGTCTTGCAGTGCAGCACTTAGTTGTAACAGCAACAATCGGGAAGAAAATTGCATCTTATTTGCTTACCGGAGATTAACCACACGTATTCGATAATTTTTGCTTTGCCTCATAGGACGTAGTATGTTATATGTAAATTGAATTTGGAGGGGGGAGGGGGAGGAAAGGAAAGGAAAGGGAAGCGATTACTTATGTCAGCTGCATCGGGACATTACGCGGAATCAGCGGTGACGAGGAAAAATGTGTACCGTACAAGGGCTCGAACCCGGGATCTCCTGCTTACTAGGCACATGCGTTAACGACTGCGCCATCCGGGACACAGTGTCATCGCCTTAGGGCGGACCCAGACCCCCACTGAGCGCCACCTGCCCACAGTCCCTGTCCTCTTCCTTCGCGCTCGCTGCTCGATTCCCGGAGGAGGCGGGCCGTACTTTTGCATCCGCACTGAAGAAGGTGGATCCGTTGACCGTACAGGCGAATAGTTACGTGAATCCTTGGTGTCAGTTCTTTCGGACATTTCAGAAAAAACAGACACCACGCATTCATATAAAGGATCTAGCATGGCTGGCAAAATCGAAATTTACTCGTCCAGAGTTGAGGATAATAGCGTAATCCCAGACTGGTGTCCTGAACAAGTAAAAACTGCCACTAGTTTGGCATTGCCTTTCTTTAATCTTGTTTGAAGTGTCAAGTGCGTTACTGTATCATGTGAATGAGACGTGACTGTGTGTGCGGTATACTAAAACAATCAGCCGACTTGATTAGGCTACCTATCACCCCACCAGAGGAACAGTCGATCGTAATATTCGAATACGAAGGTACTTTCTAATCATCCGTCCAATAGGACCTTTGAGATCACGAAATCATAAAGTAGGCTAGTCCCTAGAGGTGCTATTTGCAATCTTAGCGGAATCCGAGCGGTTTTCAGTGTAAAATCAAGCAGTCATCTTTAGATGTTAAGTTACGCCATGTAATTAATGAAAATGAGCGATTTCTGGCCAGATATTCGCAAGTAGTTGGCTCGGATGTGTCAGAAGCTGAAGAAATAATTGTTCTTTCGGAAGATGGTCTCAGAACGTACACTACCTTATCAAAGGTACGTAATGCGGAATCGACCTCTAGATGTCACGAGAGGCGGTTAGCAGTGACAGCAGAATAGGTTCGTCAGCAGAGCTGAGTGACTCTTAACCTGTATCAGTCATCACATGTCACCAGAGTTACGGTTCCATCAGGGACATTTCAACCCCTCCTAAAACTGCCCGTGTCAACTGTTGTTGAAGTGAAAACGCGGAGGAACAACCACAACCACAGCTACAAGAAGACCAGACGGACGTCATGTAACAACAGACAGGAACCGTCGAGAATTCCTGAGCGCGGTTGTAAAAAATCGCATGAAATCGGTGGAAGGAATTACTGGTGACTCCACATTCTGTAGTCAGTGTTAAGCGAGGCTTGAGGAAGGTGCAACGCCATTGAACAGTAGATGCCTGGAAACGAATTATCTGGAGTAGTAAATCACGCTATACTCTGTGGCGATCCGATAGAAGGATCTGGGTCTGGCGAATGCGCGGAGAACATCACCTGGGCTCATCCGTAATGCCACCAGTGAATTACGGAAGAGCTGGAGTAACGGTGCGGGGCGTTTTCCGTAGTTGGGGTGTGGTCCACTTATTGTGTTTGAGAAACCGCTGAATATGTTACAGCATTGTGTACTGCGTTCAGTAAAGGAACATTTCGGAGACGATGATTGACTGTATCAGCATAACAATGCAGTCTGTGATTGAAGCAGCTTCTGGCTTGTGGACACCAACATTCCTGAAGCGAACTGGCCTGCCCAGAGCCACGACCTGAACCCAGTGTAACACCTTTGAAGGGAGTCAGAGCGTCGGCTTCGAACGAGATGGCATCGTCCAACATCACCATCTTCTTTGGTTTCCGATTTTGAGGAAGAACGGTTTGCCACTCCTCCACAGAAGTTCAGACACCTCATTGAAGGTGCCCTCTGCACAGTTGAAGCCGTCATAAAGCTGAAGCGTCAACACAAATCATATTAATGCCCATTTAGGTGTCTGGATACTGTTGATCAGATAGTATGTACCAGACTGCCAACTCTGACACAGATGCTGAGTTATTGTTTCACTGGGAAATTATTCTCTCTGAAATTGTTTCCACAAATTAAAAGCACATTTGAGACCTCGCGTTGTCAGGAGGCTGTCCAACGGTAATTTCCTCGCGGTTTTGTAGTGGGTGCAATATAGGTGGGAGGCTCCAAGTACAGAGACAGTATGATCATAGGAGTTAGCAGACGATATAAATTGTATGCTATTGGCGCTTTTATTGTTACGGCACTTATACAGATTAACTCCTGTCTTCAGAGAAACTAGGGACCTGGAGATATTAGTCAGTTGCCTATCAAGCGGTCTGTTTGTTTTAATGTAATGATTATTATTATTAATTGATCAGAAAGTTCATGAAATAGTACCAATATCCTCAAGCTAGGGTTTTGTTATGGCGAGCCAAACCACTTTCCGAACTAAAGAGTATACTCAGCGAACCACCTTATGGTTTGTGGCAGACGCGTACTCTGTGTACCGCCCTCACTTCGCCCTTCTTCCTGTTCCAGTCGCGAGTGGTTCACTGGAAGAACAAATTGTTGTAAGCCTGAATGTGTCTAATTTTACATTCGTGGTTCAAAATTGTTCAAATGGCTCTGAGCACTATGGGCATGACTTCTGAGGTCATCAGTCCCCTAGCACTTAGAACTACTTAAACCTAACTAACCTAAGGACATCACACACATCCATGCCCGAGGCAGGATTCGAACTTGCGACCGTAGCGGTCGGGCGGTTCGAGACTGTAGCGCCTAGAACCGCTCGGCCACCCCGGCCGGCACGTTCGTGGTCTTTTCGTGCGCTATGCATAGGAGCAGATAACATATTTGTTGACTATACTAGGAAAGCATAGTCTCGGAATTATAACAGTAACCCACACCATGAAGCAGAGCGCCTCTTTTCCAGCGCTTGTCGCTGCAGTTGGCTGAGCACCAACGTGACGCTTTAGTGCTTGCTGAATGAACATGTAACGAAACACGCTGCTGTTCTTTGGATTTTCTCTATTTTCTCTACCGGTCCTTTCTGGTACAGATCCCAGGCTAACGAACATACTCAGTTATCGCCCGAACAACAGTTTTGCTAGCTCCCTCCTTACCTGCGTTTAGTTTCACGTCATTCCGCTTTAAGTAGCTTCATACACATCGTCCTAGGTATTTAATGGATGTGATTACTTCCAATGATCGTTCTGCAAGTGTGTAATCATACAGTACTAGTTCTTTTTGCGTACTTGTGCACAATAAATTAAATTTGTTCATGTTGAGTGCCACTTGCCAGTGCCAGCGCCGTGCATCGATCCCATGCAAATCCTCCTCCGTGTCGCTACAATTTCCTGGCATTGTGACCTGGCTGTGTAGAGCAGCACTATGCGTGAGAAGCATTCAGGAGCTGCCGATGCTACGCACTAGGTGATAAGTATCTGTTGTGAAAAGAGGTCGTCCTCTAACACACCTCTGGGGTTCCGCGTAGTTTCTCTCAGTTGAGAACGATATGCTGTTATGTTTGCTCGAAACTCCCCAATCCAGTGCCGTAGCCGTTTGATATTGCGTTCGCTCGTATTTTGTTCATCCTCTAACGCCAAGGAATGGTGAACGTTGGCGACATAGATGAGATATTTTAGGCGATAACAGTCATCATATCGCGAGCGACGCATTTAGTACTTTTCTTCCCCCTACCTCCAGGCCCCCCTCCTCCTTCCAGGCTAGTCCCCTGGGTACGTCACAGCACTAGCTGCCACGAGTACCAACTCTGGGTTATAAAGCGGATGTCGCTCGGCCACAGCAGTAATTATATTCATTCTAAGACAAAAGAAAAAGAAAACGTGAAGGAATTATCCAAATGGGATATAAATCGGCACATGTGACTTGCATGTACAGACAAACAGATGAGACGCGTGCGATAGCCGCGCGGTCTCAGGCGTCTTGTCACGGTCCGCGCAGCTCCCCCCCCCCCCCCCCAACGGAGGTTCGGATCGTTCCTCGGGCATGGGTGTGCGTGTTGTCCTCAGCGTAAGTTACTTGAAGTTAGATTAAGAAGTGCGTAAGCTTAGGGACCGATGACGTCAATAGTTTCGTCCCATAAGAGCTTACCGCAAAATTCCAAACAGATGATAACAATTTCAAAAAAATGGAAATATTTATTCAAGAGAAAGAGCTTAACGAACTGAGCAAGTCAGTAACGCGCTGGCCCACCCCTGGTCCTTATGCAAGCAGTGATTGACAGATTTGTTGAATGTCCTCCTGTGCCGCATTGTGTCACACTGGCGCACTACATCGTCAAAATGCAGGGATGGTTGGGCGGCGCTGCCCCAAGTGCTCCAGGCGCTCTCAGTTGAAGAGAGATCCGGCGCTCTTGCTGGCCAACGTAGGGTTTGGGAAGCACGAAGACAGGCAACAGAAACTCTCGCCGTATGTGGGCGGGCATTGTTTTGCTGAAATGTTAGCGAACGATGAGCTATCGTGAAGGGCAACGAAATGGGGTGCAGAATATGGTCTATGCGCCGTTGCGGTTTAAGGATGCCGCGGATCACAACCAAAAGAGTCATCTTGCTGTGAAATTAAATGGTAACCCTGAGCATCTCTCCTAGTTATCGGGTCGTATGTAGGGCGACAGTCCTCTTGATATCCCACCGCTGTCTGAGGCGTCAGTAAATGATATTCTAGGCGGAATGTGCCCGAAACCACTGTAAATAGGCTTGTTGGTGCACTCAGGTCAATGGTAGGCGGCGTCCTCTTTTTGTGAGTGGCATATTAACAGCCCCTATGGTTAATGAAGCAGCACTTGTGAGAGGTGGCATGAGCCCCCTCTCATATTTCTATCTTACGATTTTCCTCTCTAATTGCATGCGGTGAAAAGTTGGCTATTCCTTCACACGCGGACTTCCCACACAGTGTCTCTTGTCACCCAGGTGGTCTGGTGACAGGCGGGCTCTGCCGATCTTGAAAGGGTAAGCCGACGGGTGTGAGGGAGTCGAGTGAACGCTTTCCAGACGCTGACATTGTCAAAACACACGCCCGGAGGGGCCTGAAGTAGCGGCTGGGCTAGAGGTTCCGTTACTTCGCAGAAACTTAGCGAAAACACTTTCTGGCGGGCTACCAGCGAGGCGTGGGAATGACTTGTGTTCCCAAGCAGCCTTGGCGCGCAAATTCCCGCGTTTTCTACCGTATAGTAACTGTGATTGGCTTGCTCAGGGCATAGCTCCGTGACGTAGCAAAATCGGCGCAGAAATTGGCGCCAAGAATCTCCATTGGTGGAATGGTAGTGCTCCGGCAATAGAGTGGAACTTTCCGCCGGTTTTCGAGTTGCTGATTGGAACAGTTAACCACGGCCACTGTCGTGGGGACGGGAATGTTCTGTGTTCAGTTTGAACGGGTGCTCTTGTGGGTAGTCGGCCCTCGCCTTTCGGTCGGAGTGGGTTACAAGACCGAGCTCTCGCTGCTCTGGACAGCTTGCCTTCCGTTGGCTGTCTAATATACTTTTATTTAATTGTAACTGTTTGACGAAGTTGCTGAAGTTTCGACTTCAACGTAACTTTCTGAGTACAGTTGGCAATTGAGCGTTCTGCGTACAAGCGGCCTATGTTGTCTGTCTTGAGCAGTTTTGGCTAAAGTTGACTGTATCGGAGTTACAGTGTGACTACACTTGATAAAATCAATCACTGTACCGTCAGTGATTGTGTGGCGAGCCTTCTTCGTCTCCCTCAGAGGCGCATTTGTATTGCTAGGAACAATCAGACCAGGATAATTTGTTTCGGGCTATACTCGCGACATTATCATCACCACGATGGGATGTCGAAGCAACCAGCCATCGCCTCCGGTACGCCAGATCGTGTTCTTGCAGTTAAGAAGACAGTTTGGTAATGTATGTCCGCTGCACCGGCAGATAGGGATTTTCCTACGTGATAATCAGAGCTCAGCAGAGCGCGCCTGTTCGTCTTTTTCTAACTTTGTCCTGTCTTGGGTGTTCATTGTCTGAATTCTCACTACTGTAGCAGCAATTAATGTTGCGTTGGCTGTGTGTCTCTCTTAAGACTTGAGTTGCAAGGAATTGGCTCCACATACCACTTCGTCATAAATGTCACAATCTAGTTTAGGGACAACTTCACCTTCACAGCATTTATTTGAGTATCCAATTTGAGCCAGTGTGATGTATTGTAAATGTTTCATGTGTTTTTGTTTATTATTTTGTGTTTAGTCTTAATAAATCATATTGTTATTTTGGACAGAACTTTCATTCTGTTAATCGGTAGAGCAACCCTATCATTTCTCACTACGTTAATGAAACCTTCCTTTATTTAACTTATTTATCAAATTAAATTATTGCAGGTGCCAAACTCTTTTCTACTCCACTGGCAGGGTTGATTACAGTCAGTTCGCGTATTTTTTTTAATCCATGTGCAACAGCAAAAGTCGGAGTTAGAATAGGGGGGGGGGGCTTAGAGCATCATTTACATATGTAGATCCTAGAAGAATTTAGTGTTAAATACACTGCTAGCCTCGGCACCTCGCACTTGTACGTCGGATCGATGATAATGATGGATCAGGGGCTCTGAGTGCCCCTCTACTGTTTGCTCGGTCGTCACGTTCTGTCGTCTCTCTAGGTCGACCGCTTCCTTCTTGGCGCTGTGCTTGGCCATAGTTCACACGTTCCTGCCAACATCGTCGAGTAGTGGCGTCGGACCCGTTCAAATGTCGAGCGATTCGCCGATGCCTCCAACCGTCCAACTGGCTTCTTTCAACCCAAACAGACGTCCTCTCTCAAGCGCTGACACAAGAGTATACTGATGACGCGCGTGTCTGCGAGGCACAGTTACTGTGCAACCGAGTACAGGGAATGAAATACGCAGAGACTTTATGCTCTGGTATTGTCATGTCCCTGTTTACCCTCCTTGCCAGCTGTCCGTTGAAACTGCGCTGCAGCCTTACTCGTTCATCCATCAGCCGCCCAGGTCTACAATTAGTTTTCTCCTTAGAGTGTAATGGATTATGAATGCTGTTTGAGTCTTCCTAGACTGGCAGAGTCATAGTTCTCCTGCTATATTTTAGCCTTATCCTGATTTTATGGGCCTTTTGCACTTTTGCAGATTCTTTCTGACCCATCATCTGAGCGTTAACAGAATGGATCGTGCTGGGCTTATAGTGTTTACATCTTACCGTACGCGCTGACGAGTTAGCAGTAGCGTCTGCATGCACCGTTTCCCGTGGCTCACCGCGAGGAACTCGTCCACCATCTGTCAGCTTAGGTGTTTTTCTCTTTCGGGGCTCTCCATGCGCCTGATGAATCGCCTGTGATCTCCGATCGACGGCAAGGGCCAGCGACGTGCTGGGGCTGCAGAGTACGGACAACAGTGAGACTGTGAGGCTACGCTTCAGAAGCGTGTGCACACCAGACGAAGCCGAGGAACGGCCGCACCGGTTTCCCGGAGTGGCGCAACGCGGGCCCCGTGCGTGGCCGCACCGCCGAGGAAAGCGAAATTCGGCGTGGCGGACGCCTCTGTGGGAAGGCGGGGTGGGCCCGGCCGCTGTAGCGCGTTACGTGACCGCCGACTCGAGCCGGCGGGGGAAAGGCCGGGCCTGCCACCTGCCACCTGCCGCAGAGTGCAGAGCCGCTCTCCCGGCTCCCGGACCCCACACGCAGCTTTCGCCGGCTCCACGCTGCGGCCGGCGCACGCACTGCTCCTCTCGCATCTCCGTCTGCCCTCCGCGTGTTACGTCCATCTCCACGACGATGCAATCGCGACAACTCGGGAGGAACCAGGGCGCCACAGCCTCGTACCGCCCCTTTCCTGACTGTACATCTGCATCTACATCTCCATCACTAATCTGCAACTGACGGTTAAGTGACTGGTGGAGGGTTCTTCGAACCACCTTCACACTATTTCTCTACCGTTCCACTGTGCGTGGGGAAATCTTTCTGTACGAGCTCTGATGTTCCTTATTTTATTACGTTGATCATTTTTTTCCATGTAGATGAGAATCAACAAAATATTTTCACATTCAGGGGAGAAAAGTGGTGATTGAAATTTCGTGAAAAGATCTCGTCGCAACGAAAATGACTTTGTTTCGATGAGTGCCAGCACAATTGGCTTATCATACCCTTCACACTGTGTCCCCTATTTCGCGACAATACCGGGTGGTTATAATTAAGCTTTACCTATTTAACACGTTGTAATACGGAAGCTAATTACCATACGAGCACCAAAGTTGGCAGCTGTAACGTCCAGAGTGTAGAGTGCACGATTTCCGTGCGCCACCGTCCAGTTCCAACTATGGCCACCAGGTGCCGTGATGAGTCATCGTGATTCATAGGCTCACACACCTGACCAGTCGCAGTCCGCTTGTTGTCGTGTCAACAAGAGTTTGAACAAAAGGAGCACAGCATTATTGGTGAAGATCTATTATCAACACAACAGTAATGCTGCAGGTGCACTTCAAATATACCGCTGGCTCAAAGGATTACGGAGGTGTCCTCTTTCTTCACCTGCTGAGCGGAGCATCATGAAGTTGCTCAACTCAAATGAAGAACTGGGCGTTACTATGGGAAGAGGCCGAAGAGCAGTTGCACCACAGGTGGTTGATGAAATCGCTGTTGCCATGGCAGACAACGCTGCGCGCAAATCCCAATCGTCAAGCAGTGCGCGTGCTATGACACGACAGTTGAATATTCCGTGGTCCACTATACGGAAGGTGCTTCGAACCACTCTCAAATGGTATCCGTACAAGATCCGTATCGTACAGCAGCTTGCACCACAGGATGCACAACGGTATGCTGACTTCGCTCTCCACTTCCTCGCAAGGATTGAAGTTGACGAGGGCTGGCCCTGGACCATCCTATGGACATACGAAACTCATTTATTTCTAACGGATGAGGTCAAGACACAGAATCACTGTGCATGGAGTTCCTCTGTATGGTGAGCCTGTCACCGTATGGTGTGGCTTCACGGGTACGTTCATCGTTGGTCCATTCTTTCTTGAACATGTTGGCGTTCAAGGACCAAAGACGTGCAGTGTGACTGGCGAGCGTTACTGCGAAATGCTTCGCTAGCATATCCTCCCTACAGGAGACAGAAGCATTGAAGTCAACAGTTTTCATGCAAGATCGCACGTGAAGTTCACCTGTTTCTCCGAAACACATTTGGAAATGATCGAATTATCAGCCGATCATTTCCAAATGCTTGGCCATCACAAACCACGGTTCTGGAGTTACCTGAAGGATAGGGTTTAGCAGGGGAACAATCGCACATGTGCTGATCTGAAGCGTAGCATATCAAGAGAGATAGCCAGCATACTTACGGACATGCTTCGCTCCCCTATGCAGAATACAATCCTGACAATCCTGCGCTTTCAGACTCTTCTGAAGACTGATGGTCGCCATATTGAGCCCATTTTGTAGCCCTAATGGTACCGGTATGTAATGGTATGATGTACCGTAGCAGCACATTAAAAGTGTTTCAATTGAACAGATTCTGCATTATTTCTGTTCCCAATTTCCTCGAAATTAATGCTATCAAGTTTGGTCGTCGTACAGTAATTAATTTTCATGTTATAACGTGTTAAATAGAAAATAATTCGGTATAAAACGAGCTGCCGTTCTTGCGACTTACTTGATGTCCTCCGTCAGTCCTATCTGGTAAGGATCTTACACAGCACAGCAATACTGTAGCAAAGGACGGATAAGCGTAGTGTAAGCAGTCTCTTTTACTAGAGGTCTTGCATCTACTAAGTGTTCTGCCAATAAAACGAAGTCTTTGGTTGCCTTCCGCACAACATTATCTATTTCATCTTTCAATGTAAGTTGTTCGTAATTGTAATTTCTAGCTATTTTGTTGAACTGACAGCCTTTATATTAAAATTTAACGGATTTCGTTTCGTAGTCATGTCGATAACCTCACACTTTTAATCATTTAGAGCCAACTGCCACTTTGCGCTCCATTGACATATCGTGTCTAAATCATTTTGCAATTGGCTTTCATCTTCTGATGACTTTAGTACACTATAAATGACTGCATATCTGGAAAACATTTAATACCGCTGCACAGATTATCTCCTAAATCGTTTACATAGATGACGAACAGGAAAGGGCGTATAACACTACCTTTGGGGAGCGCTACATATCACTTCTCTTTTACTCGATGTTTTTGCATCATTTACTACGTGCTGTGACCTTTCTGACAGGAAATCCCGAATCGAGTCGCACACCTGAATCGATACTCCAAAGGTGCGCGCTTTGGTCAGAACACTCTTCTGAGGAACGATGGCAAAAGCCTTCTGGGAATCTAGAAATATGGAATCAATTTGACAACCCCTGTCGGTGGCACTCATTAATTCGTGTGAATAAAGGGTTAGTTCTGTTTCACAAGAATGACATTTTCTGAATCCATGTTGGCTATTTGACAACCCAACGTAACCATCGAGGAAATTCATAATGTTTGCAAACAGTATATCTTCCAAAATCCTACTGCAAATTGACATCCGTGATATGGGTCTGGAATTCGGTGAATTACTCGTGTTTCCCTTCTTCACTAATGGTGTGACCTGCGCAACATTCCAGCCTTGTGGTACGGAACCTCCGTCGAGCGAGTGGTTGTATTCACCGAGAGGTGAGGTAAGCCACGGGACGCCTCCCAGTGTCGTGCCGGACCTCCTTTTTGCCCGGCGCGGCGCAGTGCAGCAACTCGGCAGCGGCATCGACTCAACAAGTCGTAGTAAGTCGCCTGCAAAAGTACTGAGCCTTGCTGCTTCTGTAGCCGTGCGTGATTGCGGAAGCATTCCCGGTGCAGGAGTTTGTACTCCAACTGACCTCCAGATTATGTCCGGGCGATCTGCGTGGCCAAATAATTCGCTCGAATTGTCCACAATGTTGTTGAAACTAATGGTGCACAATTGTGGCCCAGTGACATGGTGCATTTTCATCTACAAAAATTCCATCTTTGTTTGGGAACATGAAGTCCATGAAGGGCTGAAAGTGGTCTCCTTGTAGCGGAACATAACCATTTCCACCAGAGGACCCAGTCCATTCCACGTACACCCAGCACACACTGTTGCTGTGCCACCACCAGCTCGTTCACTGCCTTGCCGACAACTTGGCTCCACGGCTGCGCCACACTCGGACCCTACCGTCAGCTCTGATCAACTGAAATCGGGATTCATCTGACCAGACCACGGCTTTCCAATCATGTAGGGTCAAACCTGTTGGGTCACGAGCCCAGGAGACGACGTGCTATTAGCAAACTCACTCGCGTCGGTCGTCTTCTAACACAGCCCATTAATGCCAGATTTCGCTGTTCTGTCCTAACGGATACGTTCATAGTACATCCCACATTGATTTCTGTGATTATCTGACGCAGTGTTGCTTATCTGTTAGCACTGACCAGTCTACGCAAACCCCCTGCTCTCGGTCGTTCCGAGAGAAGGTCGTCGGCTACTGCGTTGTCCACTCAAATTCAAATGGCTCTGAGCACTATGGGACTTAACAGCTGAGGTCATCAGTCGCCTAGAAATCAGAACTACTTAAACCTAACTAACCTAAGGACATGACACACATCCATGCCCGAGGCAGGATTCGAACCTGCGACGGTAGCGGTCGCGCGGTTCCAGACTGAAGGGCCTAGAACCGCTCAGCCTCTGCGGCCGGCGCGTTGTCCGCGGTGGGAGGTGATGCCCGAAATGTGATACTCTCGGCACACTGTTGACGCTATGGATCTCGGAATATTGACTTCCCTAACGATTTCCGAATTGGAATGTCCCTTGTGTCTAGATCCAACTACCATTCCGTATTCCAAGTCAGTTAATTCCCGCCACGTCGGAAAGCTTTTCAGATGTACTATCACCTGGGTACAGATGATGGCTCCGCCAATGTATTGCTCTCTTATACCTGGTGTGCGCGATGCTAGCGCCGTCTGTATATGTGCATAAAGCTGTCCCATGACTTCTGTCTTCTCATAGCATGAGTGCTAAGTATAAAGATATTGTATCACCATAGTCTGTAAGGAACCTTATCGGTATGAAGCTTGGACCGGAAGACTGTTGCCTTCAGTAAGTGCTTTAAGCTGCTTTCCTACTCCGAGGATATCTCCTTCTAAGATATTCAGTTGTCTGTTGTTCGTGATTCGAATTATGGAATATTTCTTTCGTCTTTTTTGGTGTTTAGTACTTCTGCTGTAGTGGCAGTGTTATCGGTAGCATCACCGTCGCTGTTGCGCGTTGAACGTATTGACTGTGTCATACAACCAGAGTCTCTTAGGATTTTCTGTCATATTTCGAGCAGAGTTTCGTTTTGGAAGTTATTAAAAGCATTTAGCGTTGAAGTGTGCAGTAAGTTCCGAGCTTAAGTAAAATATCGCCAGTCTAGGAGGTTCTGTGTTCTTTGAAATTTGGCATGCTTTCTTCGTTTATTCTGTAACAATATTCTGACCTGGTGAATCAGTACCCTTCATGCGAAGCGTTTACGAATATCGTTTGTGTCTCACACATCATTCTGATGACTGCTTTGATGCCATCGCCAATTTACTTACCGGCTATATCCAAAGTCCTCAAGAATTTCACTTACAATGGGTAGTCATAAAGTTGTAACTACCACCTCGAAAAAATAACGTTACGTAATTAGTTTATTGCTATTCTGCAAGTACATGCACTTCAGTCATGGTTCACACGGAAAGGCCGTGCAGTAGTGTACGTATAACGCCGCTAGAGACTCCAAAACAACTTATCACAGCTCGTCTCCACTTCATTGATGTGCTGTGCCATTTTGTTTTGGGGTCTCTAGCGGCGTTTTGCAGTACTGCACCGGGTTTCACTTTGACCCAGGACTGAAGTGCACGTACCTACACACTAACAATAAACTAACTACGTAACGCTGTTTCCTGGAGGTGATAACAGTAACTTTATGACTACCGCACATATTTCAGCTTTGGCTGTCGGCAACAGATGATCACCATTACTGTGCATCAGAGAGTACTTTTCATTGTACAACGCAATAATTTGTGGGTGTCCATCCTATTGCATGGACGAGGGACTTCAGTTGATGATATATATGAGAGAAAGTACCACCACAGCTGAATCCTGAGAACGCCTTTACTGTCCCAGACGACTAGTTTTGGCGGCACACTAACGCCATCCTCAGGCCCCAGCACTGCTAAAACAGTGTTAGAATTCCCTGGCGCATTTATTGTGGAGTCCTTGTTACTAGCACACGTGGGATAGCTTTCCTCAGGAGTCTGTCCTCCAAACTGTGTTGTCTCCAATGCATTGGAGCTGTGGTGGTACTTTTTCTCATACGATACAACCATTTCTTCATATACGTTATGCAGATAAAGCACGAGAACATTGGACAGCGACTGGTTGTACGCTGATACTGGATGGCAGGGATTCGTATGTTTCGTTCGGTACCTGTAATTTTTAAGTAACTTTTCAGAGGTATATTGCGTCTCTCTTCGACTTTCCTTTTTTAATTGCGATTTGATACAACATTATACAGTTGCTTCTTGCATCCTGCCTTCAAAGTCTTTCCAATCTTCTACCTACAAATTGCTCTCTGACATTGCTCTTGTGGCTCCCTCTCCCCCTGTGATTTCGGACGTTCTCTTCCTCCTCCTCCTCCTCATCTTGCTCCTCTTCTTCTTCTTCTTCTTCTTCTTCTTCTTCTGTTAGTTGGAATCAGTTCCATCATCTTCTCACCCAAACAGCTTACAGACCCACACCATCTGAGTCGTTTTGGCCCAGGTTCATTCTTTTACATATGTCGACACCACTAAAATCCCATGTCTACTGACAATAGGTTCCTCTTAGTTCTTTCAGTTATTTCCCACATTTCTGCTCCATGCGTCGCTAAAGTTTTTAACAATAGATACAAATATAGTAATCTCCGCTTCTGAAATAATATACAGTATGTGGTCCACAGAAATCTATTTAATTCTTCGGTTCTTAATTCTGCTGTTACCAGATCCGTCTTTGGTAATAATTACTCCCAAATGGTTATGAGTGTCCACGGGCCTTACTACGGCAGAATCTAGCGTCAGGTCATGGCTCATTCTTCGAGTAACTAAATACTTCGCTTTCCTAAATGAACGATTTAACCCCGTTTCTTACATTCTCTTTGTAACTTTCTAACCTTGTACATCATGTCACCCTCATCATCTGCAAAAATGACTTAATTATCAGCAGAACGCAAAGTGAAGAGCTTGTCATTATTTAAACACATATCCATACTACGACAGGAACGATTGAATGACGATAAGGCAGAATTCAAGTTTATTTTGAGTAATATAAGGGCCATCGCGCATCCTTGTCGTAAATATAAGGCTTTCTACTGATTGAAATTTCTCAGGTACAGTCTCGCTCGAGGCAAAAAGGCGTCTTGCCCTATTTCGTACTCGCTCGATGGCCACTGGTTACTCAGTCTGAGAGGGATCTCTCACAACTGAAAATTATTCTAGCACAAACTCTATAACGATTTTACACATAATCTCTTTGGCAGAAAAACTGCACTTTCCGTATATCGTCCCTATAAATCGAAGCCAGCCGTTTGATGTACCTATAACTGAGCCTGCGTAATCGTTCCAGTTCATATGTCCACACATTATTACTCCGAGGAGATTGGTATAAAATATTCCATATGAACTGTGAATAAAGATATTTTCTTGTAATTGCAAATAAATGAAGGCCTCGAAGACTTCACGTCGTCTCAGAGACAGACACGCTTCTAGTTCATCATTATTTGGCCTACAAGGAGGGGCTTAGGTGCGGTAGGAATTTGGCAGTGGAGCGGGGGAGGGAGGTTAGTGACGCAGTGAAGTATTTGATACCTAGACTCAGTGTCAATTTCCAGAATTAAGTTAGAAATTCTCATCAGTGTCTAACGAAGTGAGAGCATATGATATTATTGATGGTGAAGCGTTCGACGGATGAGGACGTAAAGGTAGGCTGTTCTCGAGGTACTATTCGAGAGGAGTATGCTTTTAGCCAGCACCGTCTTAAACACTTCTTTCGAGTCCTCATGAACAACTCCAACTTTGCACTAAAATGTAGTAATGCCGCTCATGATGAAAATATCACGTGCACCTAACAGTTCGTGAAGGCCTCTGAGATGCAAAAGCTACGATACTAGAAAGCGTTGCACATTATCGTGAGTCAAGTGCAGTGTGTGGGAGACGGGAGAGAAAGGAGGCTGTCCACATCGGATACATGATTTTCTTCAGCTGTACGCCTGTAAATTGCCATAGTGTGAGCTGTAGTACAGATAATCTTCTGTGGCTCGTTTGAATGTTCCAGCAGCATGCGTGGCGTAAATAATATCAAGTGTTACCATATCTTACTTACGACGACTTTTGCAATTCCAGGTAACTCTTTTATTGTGTTCGAAGAGTTATTACAGTTGCAAAAACACCGTAATTAAGATAAAATTTTATGAGTCATAGTGTTGAGAAGAAAAACAACACTTTCCCGTAGTTACGTGCAGGTGTCGTTACATTGTCAACTGGCTGAAATCGCTGGTGCTCTGCAAAATCCAGGAAAATGGTTTTTTGAGGAGAGCGGCATTGGAAGCGATAATAAACATAGAAAAGATTACCTTACGTAAATATTTTTAAATTTTAAGATTAAAAGTCCGTCGACTGTCCGTTTTTAGGTTTTTAATTCCGATACACATTGCAGAGCGAAAGTTCATCGTCAGGTTTTGGAAGACGCAAACGAGGTTTTTCACCATGACTGGGCGAAGCAGGCGCACCCGCATTCTTCGAGACCCTGCTTCACTGTTCATCCATGTTTAAACTCCTCTAACATTTTTTGTTTTCGGAACACAAATATATCGTTAGCAAAAAAAGGTACGAAAATCTGGCAAACAAAGGAGAGACCATGTTTATTAAAGCTTTATTTCTTCGTCTATTCATTTCTTACTCTCTGTCCGCAACTTTTTTTTAACATTCTTCGATAGCACCCCACGCGCTCCTTTATTATCAGGAACTGCGAGCATAGCCACCAGAAAACACCCGCGTTTCTTTCCTGCGCGCCGCAGCTGGCAGCTGCAGGAATCTGATTTCGCCGGCTGGCCAGTGCGGCTGCCTTCATCGCGCGCTGCTTATTACGCGAGGCGCTTCTCGTCCGAGTAAACCAGCGCCCTTTCTCCCCCCACCCGCCTCCTGCTCAGCCTCTTCTCTTCCTGATATTCGGCGTTTGGAATGGCCCCACTTTCTCTCCTCAGGCACCAGCTCATCTCTCCTGTTAACATTCGTTCCCAATCTCGCACTCAGAAGTCACAGTGCAACATTACTGAATAGCAGGTGGAAGAAGGAACTTCGTATCTTTATTACCCAGCTATCACAATGACGAAGTGTTGGATGAGTCGTCTAAGGAAATTATTTAAGTACCAGTCCACTTAGCGTTTTTTTTTTCTATCGCACAGTTCCTTTACGTATCTATAGAAGAATACCGATGACGTTAGAAAAAAAATGGATGTTCGTTATCGGAATACTGAAAAGAAGACAATGAATAAATCGATAAGCTCCTTTTCTGAGTAATAAATTAAAGCAGTATGATAAGATGAGAATGAAAAAGGCTGCTAGATGACAGATACCCCAACCAGTTGCCTTTTCTACCTTTAAAATACAACGTCTCCGAGAAAAAGAAAGATTTTTCCCCCTTTTGTATTCGCCAGAAAGCGTTGATGCTGTCGTGGGCTTCTTCCTATTCTGTTTTAATCTTATCGTCTCGCAGTAACTGACAAATCCAGCATCTTCAGTCAGAGTTATACATTCTGATTTTTGCTATCAGAGAGCATGGAGGTCTTATAGATAAGTTGAGGGAAATAACATCCCGAACAGAGACGCTCAGAAATCATTCTTTTCACGCTCAATACGCTAATGGGACGGCGGGTAAGTTTAATATGTGGTACAAAGATGTATGTACTGTCACGCATTTCGTAGTTACTCGTAGAGTATAGCTGTAGATGCAGCTAACGAACTGCTCCATCAATAGTTCAGCATTGTTATGAAGAATATCGAATTATTTAATCTCTGTTAAAACTCTTCGACAAGAGACTAGACCTAAATGATACGTGTTGACTGTTCTTCGAATGGATACTATTCGTACAATCATTACGCATGTTCAGAGCTAATAATGTACCAGGCCTTAGTGGAGTTCGTGTTAGGTTTTACACTG
Organism: Schistocerca cancellata; assembly: GCF_023864275.1. NCBI lineage: Eukaryota > Metazoa > Arthropoda > Insecta > Orthoptera > Acrididae > Schistocerca > Schistocerca cancellata. The sequence goes on from NC_064634.1 coordinate 16,034,890, forward strand.
AATACGCTGTGGAATCAGCCGACTTCGAAGCTCTTTTTTTATCGAGAATCTTCTGTACAACGAACAGACCCACGCGACCGGAAAATAGCATAGGTCATTCCTGTTTATAAAATAGAATAAAAGATGGGATGAACATAAATGCAGACGATCATCGCCGACGTCCGTCTGTTGTAAGTTTCCAGAGCACACACTGACGGCCGTAGAGGAATGGAAGAGTCTCCCAAAGAGTTAGCATAGATTGAGTTAAAAACCCTCGTGTGAAACGCAATTCGCTTTATTTTGTAAATGGAAATGCAGGCGAAGAGAAAGATTCCATCTGCTTGTGTTTCCGAAAGATGTTTGACATTTTATCACATTGTCGACTAATAACCGAGATACGATCGCGTGCAGAGTCTTCACAGATACGTGATAGGCTTCATGGATTTGTGACATGGCAATGACATGTTGCTATGCGATATTTGTCTTTTTATTTGCTCATTTTTTATTGTGTTTGAAGACAACACAAGTCTGGCTAGCTATTGAGGTATCTTTCAGTTTCATGATATGTTTTGGATAAATGGCAGCATCGGTCGTAAATATTGAAATCCATTATTTTACAGATCGATTTCGGTCACTGTGCGACCATCTTCAGTGCAAATTATTCGAATCTTGTAGGCCCATATCATAACAGCACAATACTTCCTATGCGGTGTAACATGTACTTCGATGATTACTTCCAACAGATATCTTCATTTTTACCGCATACAATAATTTTTAAATTTACAGAAGAGCCTACCTTGTAACCTCAGCAGTTGCCATTGCAACGTACGTTGTCCTGCAATGTTCGAATAATTTGCACGGTAGATGGTAACACAGTGACCGAAGTCGATCTGCAAAATAAAGGATTTCAATATTTACGACCGATCCTGCCATCCAAAATATATTGACAATAATACGATGGTGGAGCACACGGTTTCAATAGAACTGGACATCAATCTGGTCCCAGTTTGCCTCGGTGGAAAGCGAGAGGGCTGAGCTGTTTCGAAGTGACCACAGGTCGTCTGTCACACAGGCTCTGGTGTAAGGGCGCCGGACTCTTGGGTGCTGCTCTCCGCAGAAGAGTCTGTAGTAAGCCTCTGGCTGTCCACTTCAGCTACGAATGCGGTTTCCTCCTTTGAAAGGAGTTGCCGACTAGTCTCCAGAGAACTGTTGTGGTTGACGAGTTCAGCTTCCGCTACGTAGAACGCAGAATAGAACGATTTGGAGTCGCTAGCCTACCGTGGGAAAATCCACAATCGAACTATCGAAATCGTGTGGATGTTGTGCGACGAGGTGCTTTGGCGCGAAGGACTCGGCCAATGAGTGGAACCTGGCGAAGAGTCAATACCAACCTTCTGCATAATGTAACTCATTCAGTGAACCAACAATGATAAATTTGTGCAGGGTTCCCCTGTATTCTGGTCTCTGTGGCAATGCCTGGAGATCCTTCCCTCCAGGTAGAACCTTTCGGCAGGTAGGGAGTCAGGAGGAGACAACGAGACTGTGTCGGGACGTGCCGCGTGGAGGGGTCGTCTGGACCTGTGCTGGCGTCCGCGGCGGATGCTCTCGGCCGCCATCTCAGCCATTTTGCATTGTACGTCGGGGCACATTTTTGCTGAGGTCTAAGTAAATTTCGCGTTTCACAGTTAGCGCTGTCCGTTTTCTGAGCAGCTCACAATTTGCAGCGCAACTTAATTTGCATGATTATTTGTCTTATTTCGGGAGTCTTGCACTCGGTTACTTTGCATTTACGAGCTGTGCAGAATATGAAAGTTTGCTGCTCTTCCCCTGGGAGGTCTTCCAGTTAGATTTGACGTATCGTTCAATGTGTTAGTGGTACAATAAGATAGAAATAAATTACTAGTCAGCCACTGTTTGCCGTTAATGTTCAGGGGTCTGCTTATTTTCACGATAGTAACTGCTTCCTTTGGTTCGTGTAGAAGTTTGTTCACAGTAAACCGATATTGTACAGTGCATTCTTGATTTAGAATTATAAATTCGATTGCCCTGTAACTAATCCTAACTACTTGACCAGTAAATGATAAATATAGTTAGTTACATGCATATCTAATTTGTTGTCTCACTCTGAAGATACATCCGTTGCAATTCAGAATTTTGGTTAATTTGTTTAAATGAATGTATAGCGAGCATTGCACTCGCTTGTCTAGCAGTCCGTTGTTTAAGTCGTAAGAGAGGTAGGCAGACAACACCCACGACTGCCGAGTCCCAGCACGATTTCGACGTAGGTACATCTACATCTACATCTACATCTACATCCATACTCCGCAAGCCACCTGACGGTGTGTGGCGGTAGCTAAAAGTTTAACACCGTAAAAGGGATAAATTTCAAATTGTTAACTAATGGAACTCAGTACGTCATACTGGACGGTGAATTATCAACAGAAACGAAAATAACATCAGGAATAACCCGAAGAAGCTTAATAGGGCTTCTTACGTTCTCTGTATACATAAACGATGAGTTAGGTGGAGTCAGCAGCGCCGCGCGGGTCAGCCGCGAGGTCCGAGGCGTCTTGCCGCGGTGCGCGCGGCTCCCTGCGTCGGAGGTTCGAGTCCTCCCTCGGTCACGGGTGTGAGTGTTGTCCTGAGCGTAAGTTAGTTTGAGTTAGGTTAAGTAGTGCGTAGGCCTAGGGACCGACGAGCTCAGCAGTTTGGTCCCGTAGGCACTTACCACAAATTTCCAAGACTCAGCACCACCATGAAATTGTTCGCTGATTATGCTGTTGTCTACAAAGAAGTGCAGTGGTGGATGATTATAAAGAAATGCAGAAAGACTTGGTCAAAATTTATAGTTGGTTTCATAAATGGCAGCTGTCTTTAAATGTGGGTAAATGCAAAATAAGAGAAAGATCCAGAGAGTATCCTGTTACAAGATTAGTAGTGAATACCTTTACCATCTCATATTGCGTAAGTATTTAGGGATATTATAAATAAAGAATATGAAATGAGTTGGACATTGTAAAATCAACTCTTGGGAAGCCGAATGGAAGAATTAAATTCGTTGGAAAGGTTCGGGGAAAGTGCCATGGCTGTATGAAGAACTTACTTTTACTTCTTCGTCTCCAGAAAATTTCTTTTAAAGTTTTTCAGCCCAATATCCACCACGTCCATTCTTTTCAAGCCAAAGATTGTTACCTGTACATGCCGTGCGGCAGTTAGGACTCTGTAGAATATGTTCCGTGTTCTGGACTTGACAACTTTTGACTGGCGCTACACTAGGTCTGGTGCGAATTAGTGTTCTCCAAATCTTGTAGCTTGATGAGTTGCCACGGGGAATCTCTTTAGCACAGAGTCAAGAAATCTCTCGGGTCTGGAGGAAGCGTCGTGCAGAGGGCGGCACTCGTCAAAGATCTGTTTAAATTTTTTGTATGCTCATGTGCAGTTCTTCGGGGTTTAGGATCTGATAATCCAGTCGCTTTACATAGCTCCCCAAGTTATATGAGTTATATGAGTTACATACATCCTGTTGTTAGTCACATGTATTATTTAGACTTGTATTGAGAAGGAACTTAGATCGAGCAAGTCAGTAACGCGTTGGTCCACTTTTGACCCTTAAGCAAGCAGTTATTCGGCTTGTCACTGATTGCGTTAGATCCTCAAAATCCCGAGCTCGCCGGAGGGATCTGCCCATAATGCTCCAGACGTTCCCTGTTGGAGAGCGATCCAGCAGCTTTCCTGTCCGAGGCAGGTGTTGGCAAGTGCGTGGACAAGCAGTAGGAACTCTGGCCGTGTGCGGGCAGGCGTTATATTGCTGAATTTTAAGCCAGATAAGGCTTGCCATGAATGGCAACAGAAGGCGGCGTGGAAATTCGTCGACGTACCGCTGCGGTTTAATGGTGATGCGAATGGCAACCAAAGGGGTCCTGCTATGACACGGAATGGTGCCCCTCCTGGTTGCCGGCCGTATGGCGGGTGACAGTCGTCACTTTGGTATATCGCCGCAGTCTGGGGCGTCTCCAGATGCATTTAGAGATCGTATATCTCGCGTAGGAACCACGAAAATACGATAAGAGTGAAAGGGGTGCGTAGAGGCTTGTGATGGTTATTTTTACCTCGCTCGATAGGCGAATGCACGAACAAAATGTACTGCATTTTTTTTTTATACTGCAACAAAGTACTCTTCATCTCTGGACGGTATAGTGGTTTGCACTAAATGTATGTCGATATGAGTTAAATATGTTCCACTTAACGTTGTCAGTGAAAGTAGGTTCATAATTGAAAAACATTACTGGTTGGTCGGGCTATCTTGTGCGTATTTACTTTCTGATGCATGCGACTTCAGTACGTACAAGTGTGATTTCATGTTGCTACTACTCGACAGAACTCCACGATTTCAGTTAATCAGCTCCATTCATACATTACCTTTCTCAGCATCTATTTTAATAGTTATAGATTTGAGTGCTTCGTGCCTCAGGTAATCCTACATGGTGATTTCGGTTCAAACGTTGCTCCGTCAGCTACGTGTACGGGTCTTGTCTGCTGCACGTGTTCCGCCTGTTACCCTGAGACGTGCAGCGACGCTTAGCTGCCTCTAGCCCTCCACCAGTGAACTTCACGCCTGCCCTTGCGTGCTACCGCAAGTCCTTTCTCTCCGCAGCGCCTGCGGCCAACACGTGTCCTTGGAGGACATTCCACGTTATGCCCGACCCGTGCTTTCTTCCCCGGCTGTCACTTTCACCGCTGATCGGGAGCGGGCCAGCTGAGGACGCCGCCTTTAAAGTTACGTCGCACTGACAGCCTTCAGGAAAGCGCTGCTTTCGCTGGCGTTTCCCTGGTAAAACTCAAAGCATTTTTTGTTAGTTTCTATTCGGAGATACAAAACAAGAGATGAACAAATTAAGTATCAGACAGGGATAAAATCGTTTTGAGGAAAAGGCGATAGAACCCAGAGAGATTTCAGGTTTTCCAATTTCTAAGAAAGTAATGAAAACTGGAGTAAACGTACTGGTCCTGAAAACTTTCGTTGTCGGAATGTGCATAAGGCACAGGTTGGCAGAGTTAACGAAGTACCTGCTTCAGATTATTGTAGACGCTAAACTTGAGTAATAGAAAATTGTTATAACGTACAGTATTTATCAGCCCAGCGTCTCTAATTCTTTCCTTGCACGCTCGTTCCTCCTTTTTGGCCGACACTTCAAGGGTATCGAGCGTGTGGAAGCTGAAATTAACGCTGCAGAATATTTCCAGGTACACTGTAAAATCCTTAAGTTTTGAACTGCAAGGTAGTATTTAGCAGAAGGATACTGACAACCTAGGAATAGAAATTCTTCCTTGTGTATACATTTGTTTGCGTTATTTCTGTCAAATCATAATATGGTCATTCTGTGACGGATGTCATGTGTACAGTACGTAATTGACGGCATATGCTACATTTTGCTGGTGGAATACGTAAGGGGCTGAACCCGCTCTCACTGAAAGTCAGTCCGCCATTGTGCAGTCAGCAACCGCTCACTCCCCCCACCCCCCACCCCACCCCCCACCCTCCAGCCCCGGTCCGCCTGTATATCCTGCCACCATTCTCCCTCTACGTACGCCACCAAGTACTGCTTAATCCAAACTGACCGGCTCAATCCTTCCTTTTGACCTCCCTGCCTAAAAAAAAAAAATTAAAAAAAACTATTCCTACAAAAGATAGAATTTGCTGAATTGCAGCAGTTCTCTGAAACCTCCATTTTGAACACCCCCTTATCTAGCACGATACAACTCAAGCGCCGGCAATTTTTCTCCACGTGAACGTCAGAATCACTTTCTCGCAACACAGATGTAGACTGGGACACTCAGATGTTTAGGACGGGTGGTAGGGACAGAGCATCGAGTGACATTATACTGAGTGCACTATCCGAAAATTACCTCGAGCAATTAAACAGAGAACCGACTCGTGGAGATAACATCTTGGACCTACTGATAACAAACAGACCCGAACTTTTCGACTCTGTAAGCGCAGAACAGGGAATCAGTGATCATAAGGCCGTTGCAGCATCCCTGAATATGGAAGTTAATAGGAATATAAAAAAAGGGAGGAAAGTTTATCTGTTTAGCAAGAGTAATAGAAGGCAGATTTCAGGCTACCTAACAGATCAAAACGAAAATTTCTGTTCCGACACTGACAATGTTGAGTGTTTATGAAAAAAAGTTCAAGGCAATCGTAAAATGCGTTTTAGACAGGTACGTGCCGAGTAAAACTGTGAGGGACGGGAAAAACCCACCGTGGTACAACAACAAAGTTAGGAAATTACTGCGAAAGCAAAGAGAGATTCACTCTAAATTTAAACGCAGCCAAAACCTCTCAGACAAACAGAAGCTAAACGATGTCAAACTTAGCGTAAGGAGGGCTATGCGTGAAGCGTTTAGTGAATTCGAAAGTAAAATACTAGGTACCGACTTGACAGAAAATCCTAGGAAGTTCTGGTCTTACGTTAAATCAGTAAGTGGCTCGAAACAGCATGTCCAGACACTCCGGGATGATGATGGCATTGAAACAGAGGATGACAAGCGTTAAGCTGAAATACTAAACACCTTTTTCCAAAGCTGTTTCACAGAGGAAGACCGCACTGCAGTTCCTTCTCTAAATCCTCGCACAATCGAAAAAATGGCTGACATCGAAATAAGTGTCCAAGGAATAGAAAAGCAACTGAAATCACTCAACAGAGGAAAGTCCACTGGACCTGACGGGATACCAATTCGATTCTACACAGAGTACGCGAAAGAACTTGCCCCCCTTCTAACAGCCGTGTACCGCAAGTCTCTAGAGGAACGGAAGGTTCCAAATGATTGGGAAAGAGCACAGGTAGTCCCAGTCTTCAAGAAGGGTTGTTGTTAGATGCGCAAAACTATAGACCTATATCTCTGACGTCGATCTGTTGTAGAATTTTAGAACATGTTTTTTGCTCGAGTATCATGTCGTTTTTGGAAACTCAGAATCTACTATGTAGGAATCAACATGGATTCCGGAAACAGCGATCGTGTGAGACCCAACTCGCTCTATTTGTTCATGAGACCCAGAAAATATTAGATACAGGCTCCCAGGTAGATGCTATTTTTCTTGACTTCCGGAAGGCGTTCGATACAGTTCCGCACTGTCGCCTGATAAACAAAGTAAGAGCCTACGGAATATCAGACCAGCTGTGTGGCTGGATTGAAGAGTTTTTAGCAAACAGAACACAGCATGTTGTTCTCAATGGAGAGACGTCTACAGACGTTAAAGTAACCTCTGGCGTGCCACAGGGGAGTGTTATGGGACCATTGCTTTTCACAATATATATAAATGCGGCTTTTCGCGGATGATGCTGTAGTATACAGAGAAGTTGCAGCATTAGAAAATTGTAGCGAAATGCAGGAAGATCTGCAGCGGATAGGCACTTGGTGCAGGGAGTGGCAACTGACCCTTAACATAGACAAATGTAATGTATTGAGAATACATAGAAAGAAGGATCCTTTATTGTATGATTATATGATAGCGGAACAAACACTGGTAGCAGTTACTTCTGTAAAATATCTGGGAGTATGCGTGCGGAACGATTTGAAGTGGAATGATCATATAAAATTAATTGTTGGTAAGGCGGGTACCAGGTTGAGATTCATTGGGAGAGTCCTTAGAAAATGTAGTCCATCAACAAAGGAGGTGGCTTACAAAACACTCGTTCGACCTATACTTGAGTATTGCTCATCAGTGTGGGATCCGTACCAGATCGGGTTGACGGAAGAGATAGAGAAGATCCATAGAAGAGCGGCGCGTTTCGTCACAGGGTTATTTGGTAACCGTGATAGCGTTACGGAGATGTTTAACAAACTCAAGTGGCAGACTCTGCAAGAGAGGCGCTCTGCATCGCGGTGTAGCTTGCTCGCCAGGTTTCGAGAGGGTGCGTTTCTGGATGAGGTTCTCCTCGAATATATTGCTTCCCCCTACTTATACCTCCCGAGGAGATCACGAATGTAAAATTAGAGAGATTAGAGCGCGCACAGAGGCTTTCAGACAGTCGTTCTTCCCGCGAACCATACGCGACTGGAACAGGAAAGGGAGGTAATGACAGTGGCACGTAAAGTGCCCTCCGCCACACACCCTTGGGTGGCTTGCGGAGTATAAATGTAGATGTAGATGTAAATTATCTTTATCCACCTCAAATCACTACCTGAAACGTACCTATCTTAAAATTTTGTATTTGTGGGCAGCCACAGCCTCCAGATGTTTAATAAACGTAAACATTGTCTGTAATAGGCTGTATTGTGATTTTTATTTAATCGTGGGATTAGTTAATTTCGCTATTCTCGCGATATGGCATCCATAAAGTGTATGACCAACGCCTAGTACACTCCACCTCCAGGTGTGCTCACTGCTGACCCAGCGCCATAGAGCATCGAGGCTCACGTAGACAGAGGAATCCCACTGGACGCTCGAAGCACGGAAGAGGCGATCTGGACTGATGTGTCGCATCACACGACGATGGCCGGGTTGGAGACTGTCGGAAACCACACGAGGGGTATCGCCGAATTTATCAAGATGACTCCTCTGAGGCAGGTGGTGGAGGTATCCGCGCTTGGCCGGCACTCACACGAGATGAAAGAAGACGTTCAGTGGTCTGCAACCGTCTCTGACTGGCGAAAGATTCACTTAACAAGTGAACGACCGTGTTCTTTGGTTTGTTGGTCTGCAGCAACCCGCACACGACTTGTGTCTCCAGACAAAGTATGTCCCTATTGCTTCTGACTACGTTAAATGATTTTCGGAACATTATACGGACAGAAAGGTGCTCATAATAAACCTGGGTTACGACGGGGTCGTTTGATCACCCGTGCTTGAAGTTTCAGAGCCAGTAACTTCATCCGAGGAATTTAACATTTACTACACAGAAATACAGATGGTGATTCAGCTAAGCTATTCATATCAGATGTTTCCGGAACCGTTTAATATACCATAACTGAGTTTTAATACAGATGAATTGCGAGGAAGTACTCATTCAATGATTTGCAGTTATGTTAGTTATAGGGCTCTCAGTATCACCGCAGCTTTTTTCAGGTAGAACTGTATTAATTTTTGCGATTAATAATAGGTTTACTGCAGCCAAATAGCCATACAAAATCAAAGTACGATGATAATAATGAAAGAAATTAGAAATTTTATATATTGTGATTTGCATAGTCACTTATTCACCGTTTCCTGTTGGTACAGAGCTGTATACGGTAACGTTTGCATATTTAGTGACACAGTTTGCGCATACACACTTCGTTCGGTTCATGATACGATGTGTTGTTGCAAATGAGGTGGTGGAAACCATCGACTGCCATTCTGGTGATCACGTGTCTCATTTCGAAGTTTTGCTTTGTTCATGTTCGGTCAATCATGGCGCCTGTGCTGTAAAATTCTGGAGGTATGTCTTCCCTTTTTTCCTTCAATTTTTACGTAGACTCTCCAAAGCGCTGCCGTTGGATAGCATCAGGTTTGTCCGCAGGTCTTCGGCGAGGAAGCGTTCTGTCGCCAGCTGGTTTCTACTATTAGTATAATTATAGAAGACGCGAATTGAACAGTGTTTCACTATTCAAAATTTATATGTTTTGAACATCAGACTGACTGTTAGCTTATGCGAAAATTCATGATTTCGTATCCATGTAAGAAAAGGAGGAAAAACGTATTGGACTGCCGCGATATTAAAAGGGGCTCAGAAGAGCTGTAGATTTCATTCTGTCTGTGTCGTACACGTGTGTTGAGTACAAGTTACTTCGGAAAAGAAAACACAAACCAAAAGAAACTGGATATGCCACTTCTTTATGGAGGCCGCAGAAGGATCGCGACGATAACAATAGAATTGTGCGCACAAAGGTATCGCGACAGACGGTGTCCAATCAGAATGACAATTCAGCAGTTGTGCAAAAAGGTGTTATTGGAATGGCACAGGAATACTACATAGAGGGCGAGGACAAAGTGTACAATGAGCGGAGTGAATGAAATAGACGTTAAGGCAGCTGTTGCTCATAATCCAACTTGTTAGCTCTAGCGAAACTCTGAGTGCCCATGCAATAAGTCAGCCCAGCGTTGTTCCCATTTTGCGTACAAACAGCTTCAATCCCTGTAGGGTGTCACTTCACCAGCAGATTAAACAGCTGGATCGCAGGAAACACTTGCGATTCTGTCCGTTGATTCTGATGGGACAGCAGTGGAAGGTTCTTTCTCCAAAGAATTCTCTTTAGCGATGGAGCTACCTTTATAAATCACGGAGAACTAGATGTAAGAAATGTGCATTATTGCCGCACTGTCTGAGGCAGGCTAACATCAGAGACAGTGGAGTGCGGACGTTTAGTGTGGGGTTGCAGGAGACTACGTGATTGACCCTTACCCCATTGAAGATATGCACAGTTTCTTACCAAAATGCTACCCGCTCTCCAAAAAGAAGCACCACTTGAAATACCAAGGTGTGTGTGGTAGCGGCACGTCGGGTGTCCGGTTCACTACCCGCTTGTCGTTAGGGAAGCACTCGGCTACTTCTTTACTGCTCACTGGATAGGATGTGATGGCTTGTCAGTTGGCCTCCACAGTCCCCTGATTTGACGCCACTATACTTCTTCTTTGAGGTGAACTCCCACAAGTTCTGGCGACCCAAGACAACATAAAACATCATTTTGTTACAGCATCGGCATTGATATCTAAGGAATCACGTCGTCCCAAAGCCTTTGCACCAGTGGCAGCTAACATGTATTGTAGCAAACGATGGATTTATCGAACACTTGATGATATAAATGGAATTTTCAGGAAACGTTTATGACCACATGCTTTTGTCGTTTTCTTTTTCTCGCTGTTGCTAGCGTAATTTTTCCGTATGAGCTTGTGTCTTGATATTGAACGTGAAGTTGCTACTTATACACTGATAAGCCAAAACTTTATGACCATTGCCCTAGTCCGGAACCGCGCGACTGCTACGGTCGCAGGTTCGAATCCTGCCTCGGGCATGGATGTGTGTGCTGTCCTTAGGTTAGTTAGGTTTAAGTAGTTCTAAGTTCTAGGGGACTGATGACCACAGTAGTTGAGTCCCATAGTGCTCAGAGCCATTACCATTGCCCGCCGCGACGTAGGATCTCGCTTGGTGGCGCTGCGGCACGTGACGTGGTAACAAAAATATGTAAGCGGAGCAGACACGGACGGCAGAGAACCCTAGCGAAGGCATGAGCTGCAGGTGGGGAAATCCACTGAGATAAGCGACTTTGACAAAGGGCAGGCTATTATTATGCAGAGCCTGTGAACAGGGAAACTACCACTAGGCGCTAAATGGTTGGGCGTCCACGACTCTACACAGAACGTGGGGTTCGGATGCTCGTCTGCTCCGTACATTAGGCGTACACACAAGTGTTCCGGAGCACGTCGTTCCTCATACACTGTTGAGCACTGAGCCCCACAGCAGACCACCCCTACGAGTTCACGTGTCGACCGAACGACGTCGTCAGTTACGATTGCAGTGGACATGGGACCACCAGGATTCGACCGTGGATTAATGGAAACGTGTCGGCTCTTCGGGGGAATCACATTTTTGCTGTACTATGTCAGTGGTCGTCTCCAGTACGCTGTCACCGAGGTGAACGGCGGCTCGAAATGTGCAGCGCGCCACGGGCACAGGGTGGTGGAAGCAGTATTATCCTATGGGAGACGTGAAGACACGCTGACAGCTGCGGACCACCTGCATCCCATCATACACTCCTGGAAAGGGAAAAAAGAACACATTGACACCGGTGTGTCAGACCCACCATACTTGCTCCGGACACTGCGAGAGGGCTGTACAAGCAATGATCACACGCACGGCACAGCGGACACACCAGGAACCGCGGTGTTGGCCGTCGAATGACGCTAGCTGCGCAGCATTTGTGCACCGCCGCCGTCAGTGTCAGCCAGTTTGCCGTGGCATACGGAGCTCCATCGCAGTCTTTAACACTGGTAGCATGCCGCGACAGCGTGGACGTGAACCGTATGTGCAGTTGACGGACTTTGAGCGAGGGCGTATAGTGGGCATGCGGGAGGCCGGGTGGACGTACCGCCGAATTGCTCAACACGTGGGGCGTGAGGTCTCCACAGTACATCGATGTTGTCGCCAGTGGTCGGCGGAAGGTGCACGTGCCCGTCGACCTGGGACCGGACCGCAGCGACGCACGGATGCACGCCAAGACCGTAGGATCCTACGCAGTGCCGTAGGGGACCGCACCGCCACGTCCCAGCAAATTAGGGACACTGTTGCTCCTGGGGTATCGGCGAGGACCATTCGCAACCGTCTCCATGAAGCTGGGCTACGGTCCCGCACACCGTCAGGCCGCCTTCCGCTCACGCCCCAACATCGTGCAGCCCGCCTCCAGTGGTGTCGCGACAGGCGTGAATGGAGGGACGAATGGAGACGTGTCGTCTTCAGCGATGAGAGTCGTTTCTGCCTTGCTGCCAATGATGGTCATATGCGTGTTTGTCGCCGTGCAGGTGAGCGCCACAATCAGGACTGCATACGACCGAGGCACACAGGGCCAACACCCGGCATCATGGTGTGGGGAGCGATCTCCTACACTGGCCGTACACCACTGGTGATCGTCGAGGGGACACTGAATAGTGCACGGTACATCCAAACCGTCATCGAACCCATCGTTCTACCATTCCTAGACCGGCAAGGGAACTTGCTGTTCCAACAGGACAACTCACGTCCGCATGTATCCCGTGCCACCCAACGTGCTCTAGAAGGTGTAAGTCAACTACCCTGGCCAGCAAGATCTCCGGATCTGTCCCCCATTGAGCATGTTTGGGACTGGATGAAGCGTCGTCTCACGCGGTCTGCACGTCCAGCACGAACGCTGGTCCAACTGAGGCGCCAGGTGGAAATGGCATGGCAAGCCGTTCCACTGGACTACATCCAGCATCTCTACGATCGTCTCCATGGGAGAATAGCAGCCTGCATTGCTGCGAAAGGTGGATATACACTGTACTAGTGCCGACATTGTGCATGCTCTGTTGCCTGTGTCTATTTGCCTGTGGTTCTGTCAGTGTGATCATGTGATGTATCTGACCCCAGGAATGTGTCAATAAAGTTTCCCCTTCCTGGGACAATGAATTCACGGTGTTCTTATTTCAATTTCCAGGAGTGTACTTGTCTTCCCTGACGGCGATGTCATCTCTCACAAGTGCAACTGTGTGTGTCTCGGAGCCAGAACCGCGCTACAGTGGGTTTGGCTCGTCAGTGTACCTCAGTTCGCAGTTTTACAAATCATTGCAATTTCTGACGTGCGAACTTGCGCCCAAGCTTGCTGCAAAACAAAAGCAGAACTGTTACCGTAGTTAACTGCTCAATCATTGATAGATGCCACGTCCTTATCTTTCCAGTCCAGTTGATAATAATAATAATAATAATAATAATAATAAAAATAATGTCGTGTGACGAGGGCCTCCCGTCGGGTAGACCGTTCGCCTGGTGCAAATCTTTTGATTTGACGCCACTTCGGTGACTTGCGCGTCGATGCGGATGAAATGATGATGGTTAGGACAACGCAAAGTGTCGGTCCAATCATACCGGTGCGTAAAATTCGAGCACCTTTCCAACCCAGCCTTAAGCGACAGTTTCGTAGAACAAGAACTTCCGCTTAAGACAGCAATCAAAAATGTTCAGTTGTGTGTAAATTCCTTAGGGATCAAACTAATTTAAGCGAACTTATACTAAGAACAAGACACATCCATGCCGGAGGGAGGACTCGAACCTCCGGCGGGAGGGGCCGCGCAGTCCGTGACAGGGCGCCTCAAACCGCGCGGCAGATAGCAATCGGTTTCCTGTTCAAAAAGATAAACCCAGAGTTCTAAATATGCTCATTTCTCCGAAACTACTAATCGAACTTCGAAGTCTGAAATGACGTCGAAATCGTCTCTTTTAGAACTAGTGTACTACGATTGCTGTAGTTCTTTTTTAAAAAGCTTATACCGTTCACTCTGTAATTAATAGCTATGAAAAGAGACTATACGTCATTTACTGAGGACTTTCTCACAGCTCATTTGGGTGAAAACAGAATTACATCTTAAGTGGTTCAGGAAATACTCAGGTAAATTACCTTGTATAAACACAGTACATTGTTTATAGACTATGTAGAATATTATTGATCTCGTATAGTCTGATTCGAAGTAAGATGGCAAGCTCCTCGAAATCAGTTGAGATTATTAAACGCTGGGATAAAATTTATAAATGGTGCCCTATTGATAGGGAGATAGTTTACCTTATAAAATATGTTTTGCGACTCTTACTTGTTTCGTTGGATAGATAGGGAGTGACACTCCGTTGGATGCCTGTGAATAAATGCAAATGCCTGTTATGACTATAAATTGTTACTGAAATGGGTTGTTATTGGGGTGGACAGGAAACTGAAATTTTAAACTAAGAAGATTCGTAAAAATATAGATGCGCCGTATGAAAATTGTAGTCCATCAGAACTCATGTATGTTCAATTTCAGACTGCCTACTAGCTTAATGTTACAGAGGCCGTGTTCACGTTGCAAACCGTGAAGGCCTGTTTCCACATTCCAACTGCATACTTCAACATACCAAATGAAGTTTCTGTGTCGTATCGATTACTATTGATTCCACAAAGTAGTAAGGTTTATCGAATTCGGAATGAAATACACTTACTTCGTGACACGAGGGGCGTTCAGTATGTAATGCAACACAATTTTTTTCTGGAAGCAGGTTGGTTTTATTCAGGATTCCTATGCGCCATATTATTTCCCACTCTTTTGCGTACAAAACCCTATTTTTCAACACAACGTCCGTTCAGTGCGGCGGCCCTACGCCAGCTTTGTGGAGGTGCCTGTGTGCCGGCACGGTGCCACGGTCCTGGCCGACGTCTGGCTGCATCAGTAACCTCCCCACCACCGTCCGCGTGCTGTTTCCCGCGGAGTGCAGCCTCATAGGGCCAAACAGGTGGGAGTCTGAAGGTGCGGGCTCTGGGCTGTGGGAGAGGCTGGCGGCACTCTGCTGCGATGACTGCGGGCGCCTCGACCAGCGACTCGACGAGTTCGCTCCTTGGGACGCAGCTCCGTTACAGACGTCGTTTTAAAGGCTTCGTTTAGGGCTGCCACCTATCCGAACTCTGTAGAGTCTGAGGCGGAAATACTCTACTATGTCCCACAACAAAATCCGCAATGTTTCAGCCGAAATTGCCCGAGAAGAAAAAAGTGTAGCATTACGTACTGAAGGTCCCTCATACGTTAGTCGGTACAGTTACACCAAACGGTTTTACACTTACAGCAAGAACTAATCCTAAAGGACACGATTTTTCAAAGTAAAACTGAGGGGTTAGCAATGCTCAGTTAAGCTGCCAAAACAGAAATGTGAACTGATGCTGCCGTACCAGACCTCTTCGTGCAGGCCGCGAAGGCCCGAGGGATCTCCACCGGCCGGCCGCTGTCTCATCCTCTGCCTTGCAGAGTCATGCGGATGTGGTGTGGAGGGGCGTGTGGTGACCACACCGCTCTCCCGGCCGTTATGCAGGCCGTGGAGCTGCTACTGTTAGGCCAGGCAGCTCCTCAGTTGTCCGCGCGAGGCCGAGTGCACACCGTACGAGTCCTCCCACAAAGGAACAATCCTTGGTAGTACCGGGAATCGAACCCGGGTCCTCCACATGAAAGCCATATACGCTGACCACCCAGCTGCGAAGGCGGATGTTACCATATCAGAAATGCTCACATAGAAACCAAATGAGCAAGATCTTCTGGTCGTCTTTACGATTACAAATAAATATTTTTCTATGGGAGACCAATACGGGCGTAGCAAAACTCAGGCGGCATTATTTCAAAAAGTGACCGGTATAGACGGTAATACTCATAATAAAGTCTAGGCAATTCAGCGTTATGTGGCGTACTTGCGACGTCGGACTTGCAAATGACAGAAGGCATTCTTTCTCGTGGTCCTTTCATGCCACGTTTACTGGAGAACAAAGGCAAGGTGAGTGTTTCTCTTATGAGGAAACCAGTGCGTGTAGCGTCTAGCCCAGGCAGGAGAGGGGCTTTCTCCTCCACTGTGCTGGAGCGCTGCCGACTCACTCGACTGGTCGCGGCTACTACCGGTCCACGAATAACTGAAATCTTCCAAACTGACTGCGCTTATTATAATTATCAGCACGTTGATAATACAATTACTCCGACCTTCATTCGACATAGAACACTGGTTCTTACGTAACTTATCACGTCTCATATAAACTGTGCAAATTCCACTATAGTTCCGATTTTCTGTAGCCCCACAATCCAGTGTTTTGCTGGGTAAACTTATTTGAAAAGCACTCACTGTTTATCTGTTCTCCCAAAAAACACATCGAGTCCCGAATGTCAGGATTCAAGTGAAACATATTTTTGCTCATTTTCTGTGGGCGCCCTAGTAATCGCCCCATAGTAGCTGAAACCTTGTTGAACGGAGAAATCCAACGCATTGTAATGGACGGGAATTATGTAGAGCATCAAGTTCTGTTTCGAGATAGCTTTGGTAATGGTTTCAACGTTTCAAAACTCTGGGCAGTGTATAGAAAGCCGAATCTCTGTGAAATACATTGAGCCACCACATTTTAGATTTCTGCGCAGACCGATCTCGGTGGAATAACGGAAGACAATTCCTCTGTAGGGTTTGTTTATGAAATAAGGTTTGCTGCTGCCAGTCCCGTTCTTCTTTTATTTATAAATGCGTTAACACGTGAATTATGGAATTTGTGCGTGATATTTGTCATGTATGAGGTGCAGCATTATTCTGTCGCCTTTAGCTTCTCTTGTAGTCCACTCATGGAGAAATTCAGACATATTAAAAATCGCTCATATAGTCTACAGCGCACAGTATTTACTGAAGAAAGCATACGTACAATTGCAAACAGTCGAGCAGATTGCGGATTTACCAAATAATTTCTAATGGATGAAATAAAAAAGTTTCCTTAACTATCAATGCACTGTCTTACGAGGCAGGGGAATGAACCAGATCCGGATCGAATACGTACGTCTGGTTAACGACTGCTGCTGTGGTGCATTAGTCAGCCCGATGTTTGTTTATAGGCGGTTTCCCACGTTGGCATATGCGAATTCCACACTGTTTTCCAGTATCACCTCAAAATAACACGACATACTGTTAAAATACAACAGTACTACAAGTCTTACGGTGTAGTTACGTTGCGGACACTGCTACAGAATGAAGGGCCAGTGGCAGTGTTTTAACACGTAATGCAAGAAAGCGCTAGGACAAAATGATTCCAGCAAGGGATTCAGAACTGGGAAAGGCACACTGGTGCTTGCCATGTTACACGCAGAGCCGTCCAGAGACAGCAGACTGGTGTCGGTTTTCTCCTGGTGAGAGTAATACTGCCGATAACATCAACTTAACACAGGATTCACTTAGCGAATATCGTAAGCTGCAGTCTCACGCTTTCCTCAGTTGATGCACTATCCAACGGAATTTTTATCCGGTATAATTTATTGTAATATTTAGTTCGGTTTCGAAAAAATAACAGGCTGATGCAGAGACTGACAACTAACATTAAATGCAGCTCTTCTTCATAGTCAGATACTTACACTAAACACTAAATTAATATCTGGTGTGTCTCATGGGAGTGTAACAGGGAAAAATTACATCTGGTAAAAATTGCAGCTATATCTAGATAGATTTCAGCAAAATAGTCTGGCGGAAGCATTGGCAATAGCTGTTGATGTAGAGAATTGCTATTTGCGCATTTAACGAAACTTAAAAATGCGTAATCCGTTTACTACAGTATTAATTTGTTCCAACTAGAATCGAAAGGTATACAAACGTGTAGTAGTGGCAGTGTGATGAGATATGAAGCGGAAGGATCATATAGATCCAGCTGTAGGTAAAGCAAATAGTAGCCTTCTATTCATTGGTAGGACACAGGAAAACTGTTTTTTGTCTACAAAAGGGGTTGCTAACAAAATACTCACAGTGACTACACTAGAATACTGCTAAAATGTAGGACCTTTTTCTGGAAAACTCAGAGACGTCTTATAGGATAAAAAGTAATAATATTCTTCAGGCCTCAGTGTATCTGTCCCATAGAGATCGTGGAGGTGAGATTAGGCAAGTAACTGCTCGCCCAGAGATATACAAAATGTCATTTTCCCCAAAACCCATTCATAAAAGAAACCGGAAGAAACTTTAGTGGGTGTACAATAAATGGTATCTTCCGTTCCTCACATCACAATGATTCAATGAGCATACATACAGATTTAGATGTTAACTCATTATACTTAACGTTTGGTACACTGACGGTTCTGAATGTCTTGTACGGAATTCTTCCGCGGTGCTCAATTTCTTTCTTAGACGTACTTGATATGATAACACAGCTGACAGAGGTAAGGTGGCACACACTTGCGAGTACAACCACAGATATCAGTGAAGGCTGCTCACGAAAGATGTTAGTAACATAGCGTGACAAGAATGGCAAGACTGAGTTAATACAAGGATAAACCAAAACTCCGAGAATAAACTGCGGGGCAGCTACGTGCAGTGGAGACAGCCGTGAAGACGAGCACACACTGAGCGTGGCGTGCAGTTTATCCGGAAGCCAGCTCACCTCAGCTCAGCTCAGCTCAGCTCAGGCGGCCATGCCTCCAGACTGGAGAGCGCGCAGGCTGCGGCCGGCGTGTGAAAGCTGTGGGGGAAGAGCGCCTCTGGCCGGACTGCCGTGGCGCGGCCGCACTGAACACTGAACACAGTGCGGTCCCGGCGGCTCAGACCGGCCGGCCCGCCGCCTGCGCCCCTCCAGCCGACGCTGGACGCCTGCCTCCACCTCCAGGTCCACTTCCAGGACCGGACCCGGTCACACAGTGGCCCTGCCGCCGGGCAAGGTTTGCCCTCTGACATCAGCGTTGTAACGCGGCGCACACTAACGTATAGGCGGGGTTAGACTCAGAACGAGACATTACCATTGCTCATACCGGGTCTCAGAAGAGTCTCTGGACTCTACCGCAACGAGAATAATAGAGGCTTCAGCGAGGAACCGTCAAAGGAGTTGCTTACTCTTTGATGAACGTCAAGCCGGGCGCTGTGGCCGAGCGCTTCTGGCGCTTCAGTCTGGAACCGCGCGACCGCTACGGTCGCAGGTTCGAATCCTGCCTCGGCCATGGATGTCTCTGATGTCCTTAGGTTAGTTAGGTTTAAGTAGTTCTAAGTTCTAGGGGACTGATGACCTCCGATGTTAAGTCCCATAGTGCTCAGAGCCATTTGGTTTGACGAACGCCAGGAACAACGCTGGAAACATCAACTGCTCTATCGGATGAGCCCTTCTTCAAGGTGATCTCGTCTAACCAGTCAACGTTTCAGGTACATGCAGTACTTATATCGTGTCGATGTCTTTATAGTATCTTTCGTAGCATGATGGTAGTTCGGCAGAAGGAAGGAGAGAAGAGTGTGCACCCAGTCCAGAAGCGTACCCCACTCCTGCCGAATAGCACCGACGAGGCCAATGATTGTATCATCATCTTACCGACAGAGTAACGTATGTAGTTTATTTTGATCTCGTAGCATAAAATATTGGAGAAACGTTGACCTTTCTGAACATTTTCAACAGAAGTTACTCCGAAATTACATGCCAAAATATACCCATCTTTTGATTGCATTCAAACGTTCCAGTCACATTAACGTGACCACCGCCTATGTTCGACGTCAGCTTACAATAACCACTCATAGAGAGCACATTGGAGCACTAACTGTGGAGGGTATATCAAGGGTACCGGGGGACACGGGAGACAATGCAGTCGTTCTCACAATGCGGAAACGAAGCGATTTATCTGACGTCCAAAAGGGCACGAACATTAGCTTTCAGGCCAAGGTTGGAAGCATTTCCGAAACGGCTAAGTGTGTAAGCTGTTCGCGTGCTGCCGATATTAAAGTACACCGTGCACGGCAAAATGGCGCTATCCAAAACGGACCCTGTGGTGCACCACGGCTCGCAGGTGACAGGGGCGAACGGCTGCTGTGCAGATGTGTACGGGCGAACAGACGTGTGCAGCTGTTGACCAGCTGACCGGCCAGATCAACCGAGGGGCCGCCAACGGGGTCTCCTCAGCGAGCGTTTCGCGAAGGTTGCTACGTCTGGCCCTCCGCAGCACGCGCCTGCTTGATGCACCCATGCAGACTAGTGTTTATTTTCTCATGGTGCAGTAAAAGGTGCCCTCTGCCACACACTGCACAGTGATTCATAGTGTAGTAACTGTTGAGAGGTTGGACTAAATTCTGGCACACTGAATATGATGGACAGAATTCCATGTTATTCTCCACTTTTTCCTGAAATGTGCACCATATAGTTATAAAGATAGAGGAAATTAATTACGTATTAGCGTCTTTAGATGAAGGTCGATCCTGAAGAAATTACAGACAGTCAGTACTGAGATGGGTTTTTGAGTGGATGTATATCTTGAGAAACTAATCACTCATCTGGTGGTTTTCGTTCTGTGGTTCTTTTTCGGTTGCTGTGCAGTTTACATTAAGCAAGTGTTTCTTGTTGAAAGTATATTGTTTCTTAAGGTGTGGATACCCACTGAAAGATATCTTTCAGTCTAGATAATTCCTCATCGGTGGTTGTGTTTCGTTGACCAGTGACTTACGTTTATCGATTTTTTTATTAATTTTGTTATGGCTTTTTGTCGAGATCTTTTTGATTGACATATTTTGCTAACGTTGGTTTCGTTGAGTTGTTTCTCGTTCAGGGGTGTTTTTATCGATGAGGGGTGTTCTTTTCCAAGGAGGGGTCGTTTTTCAGTGAGGGGTGGTTTTTCAGTGAGGGGTATTTTTTCCTATGAGGTGTGTTTCTGTGTTTCTTCAGATGATGAGTGTTTCTTCAGATGAGGGGTGTTTCTTCAAGGAGATATTTTTTCAGTGAGGGATGTTTCTCAGTAAGGGATGTTCTAACACTACAACTCAGCTACTTGATTTCTCGAGTTTATAACCATTTGTTGTAAATGTATGTATTAATAAATTTTGTCAGGAATTAGTGTTTGTGAAAATATGATATTTGTTGACAGGATAAGTAAAATGTAAATGTCGTGTGACTAGGGCCTCCCGTCGGGTAGACCGTGCGCCGGGTGCAAGTCCTTCGATTTGACGCCACTTCGGCGACTTGCGCGTCGAGACAGGCTAAGTGAGACTTATTTATGTCAGTTCATTCTAGTAAACGCGTTGCCAATGTCAGCGAAGTTTTTATTGTACATTGCACAGAGAAGATCTTCGATGAAACAGCAACATCTAGGTGCGAATGCGCACAGGCGTAGAGGTGAAGGCAGAGAGGTAGTTGCGAAGCATCCTTAATGTTGAACAGAAGGTATGTGATTGCGCGAAAATGCCAAACTGTTTGTGTCGAAAATGTTGTAATATGTGGCCAGCCAAATAGTAAGTGGGCGAGCGAGCATGTGGTCACAGTATATGGTCGCAAGAAGATTTTAGAAGTAATGAAGAATACTGTGTGGCCCAAATTTATTCAAGCTGCTCGCTAATGAAAAGAGCCTGTTGTTAACAATGGGACTCATAATAAGCACTACTACGCACCAACCACAAGCAAAGCATCGCAAAGTAAGCTCCGCCCAACATTTTTGTAGCTATGCAATAGACATGCCAGCTTCTCAGTAACGTATTGGAACGTTGTAGTGTGATTAGTCAAAGACAAACTTGTCGAGAGAAACTTAACTGACTCGCCTCACTAACCATCAGCAGGCTACTATCCTTACACCAGAAATTCCGAGAAAGTCACAAGAGAAAGAGATAGTCGAAAGAAACCAAATCTTGTTAACTTTACGTTTGGTTTTCAATCAAGTAGTTACGGTGTTCAAAAGCGATAGTAACTATAGTTGCTCATATAGTATTGCACTACGACTGTTTGGCAGTCAGTTCAGGTTAAAAGTGATTTGAAGATACATTCATATTCTATGACAAAAGCACGCTGGCTTTCATTTAGTTAAAGAAGTTTTAGAATTTTATGTTGTATTTTGTAAATGCTTTTATGTGCATACATCTGCATAAGTACAGAAACATTCGTGAGATAACGATCAGTTTGTAGCTATCTACAGGGTGTTTCAAAAATGACCGGTATATTTGAAACGGCAATAAAAACTAAACGAGCAGCGATAGAAATACACCGCTTGTTGCAATATGCTCGGGACAACAGTACATTTTCAGGCAGACAAACTTTCGAAATTACAGTAGTTACAATTTTCAACAACAGATGGCGCTGCGGTCTGGGAAACTCTATAGTACGATATTTTCCATATATCCACCATGCGTAGCAATAATATGGCGTAGTCTCTGAATGAAATTACCCGAAACCTTTGACAACGTGTCTGGCGGAATGGCTTCACATGCAGATGAGATGTACTGCTTCAGCTGTTCAATTGTTTCTGGATTCTGGCGGTACACATGGTCTTTCAAGTGTCCCCACAGAAAGAAGTCACAGGGGTTCATGTGTGGCGAATAAGGAGGCCAATCCACGCCGCCTCCTGTATGTTTCGGATAGCCCAAAGCAATCACACGATCATCGAAATATTCATTCAGGAAATTAAAGACGTCGGCCGTGCGATGTGGCCGGGCACCATCTTGCATAAACTACGAGGTGTTCGCAGTGTCGTCTAAGGCAGTTTGTACCGCCACAAATTCACGAAGAATGTCCAGATAGCGTGATGCAGTAATCGTTTCGGATCTGAAAAATGGGCCAATGATTCCTTTGGAAGAAATGGCGGCCCAGACCAGTACTTTTTGAGGATGCAGGGACGATGGGACTGCAACATGGGGCTTTTCGGTTCCACATATGCGCCAGTTCTGTTTATTGACGAAGCCGCCCAGGTAAAAATAAGCTTCGTCAGTAAACCAAATGCTGCCCACATGCATATCGCCGTCATCAATCCTGTGCACTATATCGTTAGCGGATGTCTCTCGTGCAGCAATGGTAGCGGCGCTGAGGGGTTGCCGCGTTTGAATTTTGTATGATAGAGGTGTAAACTCTGGCGCATGAGACGATACGTGGACGTTGGTGTCATTTGGACCGCAGCTGCAACACGGCGAACGGAAACCCGAGGCCGCTGTCGGATCACCTGCTGCACTAGCTGCGCGTTGCCCTCTGTGGTTGCCGTATGCGGTCGTCCTACTTTTCCAGCACGTTCATCCGTCACGTTCCCAGTCCGTTGAAATTTTTCAAACAGATCCTTTATTGTATCGCTTTTCGGTCCTTTGGTTACATTAAACCTCCGTTGAAAACGTCGTCTTGTTTCAACAACACTGTGTTCTAGGCGGTGGAATTCCAACACCAGAAAAATCCTCTGTTCTAAGGAATAAACCATGTTGTCTACAGCACACTTCCACGTTGTGAACAGCACACGCTTACAGCAGAAAGACGACGTACAGAATGGCGCACCCACAGACTGCGTTGTCTTCTATATCTTTCACATTACTTGCAGCGCCATCTGTTGTTGAAAATTGTAACTACTGTAATTTCGAAAGTTTGTCCGCCTGAAAATGTACTGTTGTCCCAAGCATATTGCAACAAACGGTGTATTTCTATCGCTGCTCGTTTAGTTTTTATTGCCGTTTCAAATATACCGGTCATTTTTGAAACACCCTGTATATTCTGTCAGTAAGCATTGTCTTCGGATTCGATAAATTGTTTCCACTAATAATGGAAGATTAGGTGTAGGTGTCACAATAAAACAATACAGAACCTTAAACTATAGATAAGTTATGTTTTTCCAGTAAGGGGTGTTTTCTTGATGACTGATTTTTTTTTCTGTTGAGGAGGGTGTTTGTAGTTGATGGATTGTCGTTGGCTGACTTCCTCAGTTGTAGAACGAGTTTCCCTTGTGTAATGGGTGACTTTTCTGCATCAGGTGTTATCAGCTGAGTGGGTGACGTTGTGTCATAGGGAGATGTTTGTTGGCCGGACGACGTTTCTTCATTGACAGTGTATTATTCATGATGTGACTGGACTCAGTAAAACAACAGGAAAAGGTATGCTTCCGAAAATTAAAGGATGCGCTAAGAAAGTGACCTCCCACTGCGTAAACTGAACTGCCTTACTACTGACGAATTTCCAGTTCTAACTGAAAGGAATATTTGCGTTTTAAGCAAGATAAAACAATCTGTTCATGAAACCCGTACATACCATGAAGGCGTTTATTATTGTTTTATACACAAGGAACCACTGCGAAAGGGGATCACATAGTGTATTTTCGTTCCCGCTTCCTATGGTGAACGAGACTTCCTACTGCAGCTACAGCACTCAAACTGGCGTGAACATTTTGGCTTGCGTTTATAAACACGATCGAAAATTTAGTGAATACATGTATAGAAGCTTACAGTGATGGATTTTGTTGCGAACACGTTTCGCCACGAACACTACTATATCCCCACTTCGTGACAGCATCATGTGTCCAGTCATTACAAGTGACATAGATACATATAGAACATGAAAAACAACCTGAGCCAGAGTAAGCAATTTTAAAAGCCTGTTATTGTTTATCTTCGTATTGACCGTCTGGGATAACGTAAGAACTTCAGTTCCTCTTTTTTCCTTGTTGTTTCCTATTTTTCCACTATTCCTTCATGTTCTAATTACGTTATCTTTTCCTTACTTTTGTTCATGTTGTTTTTATTTGTTCTGCCTTGAAAACCTTCTGAACTAAATATTATGTTCTTGAAAAGGTTAATTTCCTTTGTTTCCCATTATTTTACGTTGTTTGTTTCTGGTTCATTTCTTATTTCTCTAATCCAATCTATTGTTAATTTCTTTTTCCAGAAGAACAGGAAAAACTGTTTCCAGCCTGTTCTCATTCATTCGGTAGAGGTGTCCATAGGTGATAATCTTCACTTTACCATTGCTTTTCATATTTTCCATATACTTTCGTAGGTCGTCTCGTTACTTTTGATATTCCACCATCGGTAGTTTGTATTGGACACATTATTTAGCAATAATCCGTCGTTCCAGTTCCTCTGTTCTGTCCGGCTTCTAGTTCATGCGTGTAAATTTTCTGGTGCTAGCACTGTCGTATAGTGCTTACGGTTTTTTTCTCTAGTTATAGATTTCTCGTGTGCACCTCGGTGGTAAGTGGGCCGTGGCCGCTGGGCGGCTGGCCTTCTGAGTCAACGTGGTGCTGGAGAAAGGAGTCTCGTCACACCGCTGGGCGCGAATGCAGGGCATGCAGCGTACGGGCGGGCGGCAGCTTCCGTCACCGAAATCTGTCCCCGCTAGCGGAGTGGGAACACACGCCAGGGCTACGAATTCTGAAGCAAAGTATTACGCCAAACAGAAGAATATAGTTGGCACCCTAGTTCTGGATCGGCTTAGGCCCTTAAAAGTCGATCGATTTCGGGTCACTGGTGTTTCGTGTCTGGACGCTGCCAGTGTTTGATCTGGCAATACAGACAACCTGCGTCATGATCGTCAGTACGATTCAAGAGCAGACGTCTACCTAATACACTGTACTGGTGTATTATTAAAATTAAATAGCTTGTTATGTTTTTTTCTTTTTTCCTACATCCTTGTCACACGATGGCGTATCTTGTATTTGGATCACATACGTGTACACTGTGCACCACGGACTGTGAATCAATCTCATTCTCCCCTCCCCCGTGTTTATATTCCAATCAAAGAGATTACTAGAGAAGAAAGATGTTGAGACTACTTTGCATCGACCAGCATTTCACTTAATTGCAGCGTCGTGGTCTTCGGAAGGTTTATATTGTTGGAAGCAGTATGGCTCATGACTCATTTTGGAAAGTGGGCTCTCGGAACTCTTGTGAAGTCCTTCGCGAAGCACGTCGTCTTTATGTAACATTTCACCTGCCTTCCCTACCGGTATATTTATGTCCGCATTTTCGCTGTAATTCTGTCTAGGCATGTTCTTCACATACCTGAATGACGGGACTGATTCAAATATCTGATCGGCGATCGCATAATCAAATGACATCGGATATTTCAGTCTATTTACGGGAAATACGGGTTAGAGTCCCGCTTCGGCACAGGTTTTGATATATCATTAATGAGTAGCGCATCTATATCTAATATCACTGGTCAAAACAGAGTGGCAGTCAGCGAATATTATGTGGAAGTATTTCCTACAGCTGTGCGTCGTCAACAGTGTCTGCTCTTTCACGACTGACTTTAAATCCTGGGAGTTTGGTTGCCACGGGAGTAAGGTAAACTCGTCAAGGTGCTCTTCGAACCACGCGAGTAGACTGTGAGCAGTACAACATGTTGCACTGGCCTGCTGGTGGATGCCAGCGTGCAGCGGAAAAGCACAGTGCAGGTAGGGATGGATATATCTGCCAAGGACAGATGCCTACTTGTGATGATCCGTTGTGCCTTTCAGAACAGTAAGGTTACTCACGGAATCCTACGAAAACATTCGTCTGACCATAACGTTCCCTCCTCCAGCTTTGACCCTTCCGACGATTGTTGCATGGTGTTCGCTTTCAGACGTATCATGCCATAGAAGCCAAGGCCATCTATCAGATGGAGCATAAAACGTGATTAACTTGGACGTCTAGTTGCGGCATTGGCGTTCAAGTTCCAGCCTTTGTCGCCGACTAACACCAGTCAGCATGGTTACATGACTGAGGCCCACACGCAGCAGTGTTTGCTGAAAGGTCGTTGAGGACACACTGGTGGTAGCCTGTGGATCATCCGGGCTGTCGTCTACTCAACAGCTGCACGTCTGTTGGTCCGTACACATCTGCGCAGTCATCTTTCACCTCTCACACCTGTGGCCCGTGGTACACCACATAGCGCCGTTTTGACATTCGGGGTGTGCTTTAATCACTGCGGCACACGAACAGTTTAAAAACTTAGCTGTTTCGTTAAACGTCATGCCCTTTTGAAGGTTCGTTAAATCACTGCGTTTCCGCCATATGACAACGACTGCACTTTTTACCGCGTCCGCCGACACGCTTTATGTACCCTCCGTAGCTAGTACAGCCATCTGTTGTCTGTGAGTAGCTATTGCACGTTGACGTCGAACGTAGGCGGTGTTCACACTAATGTGACTGGACAGTGTACTTCAGGCTCGGTTTACAAGTAAACACTTCGACACTCAGCGATGACTACGGGTACGTGGCGATACTTATTGACAGCTGCTGGCGACTCGTTGAAATGCAACCGGAATGGCGGCCGGAGTGGCCGAGCGGTTCTAGGCTTTAACAGTCTGGAACCGCGCGACCGCTACGGTCGCAGGTTCGAATCCTGCCTCGGGCGTGGATGTGTGTGATGTCCTTAGGTTAGTTAGGTTTAAGTAGTTCTAAGTTCTAGGGGACTGATGACCATAGATGTTAACTCCCATAGTGCTCAGAGCCACTTTCAGGCAGTTTCAAGGTTTTCCCGACTTGGATCTGTGGACATAGAAAAGCACATCCCTTACGCTCCTCCTGTGGAATTTTCGATCTATCAGTACACACGACTGAGCCGCAACGAGACGACTAAAGTGGCAGTGCACAACAGCACTTTCGGAGCTACTCAAATTAAAATTATAAACCGGATTCTGGCGGCTGAATGTGTCAAGACCATCTTCAAATAAAGCTAAATGCTAACAACATCGAATAGAACTATTAAAGAATTAAGATAATAGGCTGTTACTGTGGAGAGGCTGCTTTCATACACTATGTGATCAAAAGTATCCTGACACCCCCAGAAACACACGTTTTTGGTATCAGGTGAATTTTGTGGCCACCCACCGCTAGGTACTCCATATCAGCGACCTCAGCAGTCATCAGACATCGAGAGTGAGCAGAATGGGGCGCTCCGCGGAACTCACGGCATTCTAACGTGGTCAGGTGACTGGGTGTCACTCGTGTCACACATCTGTACGCGAGATTTCCACACTCCTAAACATCCCTAGATCCACTGTTTCCGAAGGGATAGTGAAGTGGAAACGTCAAGGGACACGTACAGCACAAAAGCGTACAGGCCGGCCTCGTCTGTTGACTGACAGAGACCGCCGACAGATGAAGAGGGTCGTAATGTGTAATAGGCAGACATATATCCATACCATCACACAGGAATTCCAAACTGCATCAGGATCCACCGCAAGTATTATGACAGTTAGGCGGGAGAAAACGACCATACCATAACACCACCGTCTCCGAATTTTACTGTTGGCGGGGACTGATGACCTCAGATGTTAAGTCCCGCAGTGCTTAGAGCCATTGAGCTATTTTTAATGTTGGCCCTACATACGCTGATACATGACGTTCGCCGGACATTCGCCATACCCTCACCCTGCCATCGGATGGCCACAGTGCGTACCGTGATTCGTCTCTCCACACAACGTTTTTCCACTGTTCAGTCGTCCAATGTTTACTCTCCATACACTAAGCGAGGCGTCGTTTTCCGTTTACCGGCGTGATGGGTGGCTTATGAGCAGCCGCTCGACCATGAAATCAAAGTTTTCTCATCTCCCGCCTAACTGTCATAGTACTTGTAGTGGATCCTGATGCAATTTGGAATTCCTGTGTGATGGTCTGGGTAGATTTGCCTATTACACATCACGACCCTCTTCAACTGTCGGCTGTGAACAGACGAGGTCGGCCTGTACGCTTTTGTGCTGTACGTGTCCCTTCACGTTTACACTTCAGTATCACATCGGAAACAGTGGACCTAGGGATGTTTAGGAGTGTGGCAATCTCATGTGCAGACGTATGACACAAGTGACACCCAATCACCCGACCATGTTCGAAGACCATAAGTTCCGCGTAGCGCCCCATTCTGCTTTCTCACAATGTCTAATGGCTACTGAGTTCGCTGATATGGAGTACGTGGCAGCAGGTGGCAGCACAATGCACCTAATATGAAAAACCTATGTTTTTCGGGGTGTCCGGGTACTTTTGTTCACATAGTGAAATTGAAGCTTAGGCGGCCATCCTTTTCTTAAATCGCTTGCATTTAACCAGTCATGTACTCAGTAAAAGAAACCTCAAGAACAATTTGCAAAATTATTAGTGTTCAGTATTCGAAAGACGTGTGATAACGGAAATGAACGCACCGATCGAAGTGTCTCAGAGGCTAGCACACTGGACTCGCATTCGAAACGACGACGGTCCAAATCCGTGTCCGACCATCCTGATGAAGGTTCTGCATGCTTTCCGTAATTGGCTCCAGGCAAATGAAGAGATTGTTTCTTTCAAAGGGCAAGGCTGATTTCCTTCCCCACTCTTGATTTCCTACGTTCCTAATGATTTTGATGTCGACAGGACATTGGACCCTTATCTTGGATTTTTTTTTTTCCCCGAATGAACACACAAGCGGAAAGTAAGGGCAAAGTAGGTTATAGCATAAGGGTCCTGCCGTAAGTGTGAGATAGCCAGTGCCTTTTTAAAGTGCCGATTTCTCTTTGCATTTACTCATTTTAGAGGGAGTAAGATGTATAAAGTATAACACAGTTTTCAACGGGAGAAGGCTATAAGGATAATTACTAAAAGAATTACCAAATAGGCTCATAGTAAAGATATTGTCAAAACAGTGATTATTCTAAACTCCCCCTCTGTGTGTGTGTGTGTGTGTGTGTGTGTGTGTGTGTGTGTGTGTGTGTGTATACATGTACCAATCAATTATGCACATTAAAGGAAGCATTAGTAATTATTACGCTAACAGCTCTACCCGCGGTCGTTGTGCAAAAACCTCACTCAGCTTCCTTTCACCAGGGAAAAATCCACAAAGGACTAAAAGCTGTGTTGTCTATAAAGAATGAAACTGCGCAACACTTAAGGAGATTACGGAGATAAGTAATGTCGACGTATTTATGACTGAAGTTTTTGATAAAATACACTGCAGCGACGAGAATTATTTACTCAATACGCAGTGGCGGTTACTAAATATCAAACATAAATCATAGCAAGGGAACTCAACCAACCAGCGATATAGTTTCAAAGCGTAATGCACCTCACTGGAAAACACTGTGCCCAACATCCGTTATCTGTCATAGTACTGGCCTTTCATCCGCCCCAGACCTCAACATTTCATTCATTAGGGTTGGGCGCTAACTAAGTTTTGCGGATAGACGGATAGACGCACGTGAAACCACAGAGGACGCAAGAGAACTACAGAGTTTTGCAGGAAGGTGGCGGTGTGATCATTATGCGTAAGTTGGCCAGGGTGTGTGTGTGTGTGTGTGTTAGTTTTTCCATTTCTAGTTAACGTTTAATTATGTTATTGCATTGAGTTGAAATGGACCCTGACTTAGCATGTATCATGGGATAATGGGCCACAGATTGCGCAGGTGTGTCACATGCGCACCCCAGGCCACCTGTGACAGCTGCAGTCGTGTAGGAGACCTTCTGAGAAGAGCTTGTGCAAGTGATTTGTGAGCTGACGACGTTCGATCGGGGTATGATGGTTGGTGCCCGACGATTGAGAACCTTGATTTCGGAAGTGGTGCAGGAATTCGTCTTCGCACGTGCAGCCTTGTCCAAGATGCATCGGTAACGGTTGAATGAGGGTGTCATAGTCCGCACCAGAGGAACAACCAGACGTTCAACAACCATCGATGAACGTGACCGGCGATACCTGAGGCGGATCTTCAAAAGTTGCAGAAGGGCAACAGTGCAACAAATCACGGCTCAGTTCGTCACGAAACGTGCTAGACACGTATCCCTGTTGACAATCCGTAAGAACAAGGGAGCATTTGTCGCCAATCACCAGGGATGACACTGGAACAATGGCATAACGTTATATGGTCGGAAGAATCACGATTTCATATGCCAAGAGTGGTTCAAGGCGGTGGTGTCTCTGTTATGGTCTGGGTTGCACTTTCCGGGTATGGAATGGGCCCCATTGTTTTTCTGGAAAGGGCTTCGAATGGTGTGCGATATGTTGAGCTCCTCGCGGATCATCTCCACCCATTTCTGGCCTTCCAAATCCCTGACAGTTCTGCGCGCTACCACATCGCTCCAGCGTCGCTCGGAAATGGTTGAAACAAGCAGGGGAGGTCCAAAGGCTGAGATGGCCAACCAGTAGCCCAGATTTGAACCCTGTCGAGCATATCTGGAATGTCACGGAACACAGGTTCCGTGCCACGGATCCTGCACCCACGAACAGACCATAACTGGCTGCCGCGCTGCAAGCTTTTTGGTATCAGCTGCTTTCAGAGGAGTACCAGGGACTTGTAGACTACCTTCCATAGCGTTTCACTGCAGTCTACTGGGCCAGAGGAGGTCCCGTGCGATATTTGGTGCCTATCCCATGACGTTCAGTAAGTCATGTATAAAAACTAAAAAACTAAACTCCGCCCGAACAGATCTCGAAGGTCCAACGGTATCGACCGGCCGCCGTGTCATCCTCAGCCCGAAGGCGTCACTGGACGCGTATATGGAGGGGCATGAGGTCAGCACACCGCTCTCCCGGCCGTATGTCAGTTAACGAGACCGGAGCCGCTACTTCTCAGTCGAGTAGCTCTCTTCAGTTTGCCTCACAAGGGCTGAACGCACCCCGCTTGCCAACAGGGCTCGGCAGACCGGATGGTCACCTACCCAAGTGCTAGTCCAGCCCGACAGCGCTTAACTTCTGTGGTCTGACGGGAACCGGTGTTACCAATGCGGCAAGGCCGTTGGCTAGATCAGTTTATAGCATCATTTGAAAAATGATTAATATGTGAGTAAACAATTAAATACCTTCGCTACCAGTCAGTATTTCCTGCACGACGGGAAATATATGTTTATTCAAAAAGGTTGCGTGCACTGTCGTTTAAGTAAACAACTGTGCGACGTCTACCGCTTTGTGTATGAATTTTGCAGGGGTAACTTTTGAATATAGTCTCACTTCAAAGAACGGTAACCATTTCGACCCTCCTGCAAGGTATTCACATTCTCTTACATTTCCTCAGTTTTCAGCATATTTATTTTTCTTTCTTTTTCAGTACGGCCTTAAAATATACTGTGTACTGACGTATCTCCAAACTTCTGCGTAAAACTGGGGACAAAGATGCTGTAAACCCGTAACTTAAGAAAACTTCGATGCGCGCTTGTTAAAAAAGCTGGTGAACTGAAATACTATTATAATAAACCTTTCAAAAATGTATCAAGTGCTCTCGATAGCATAGACTAGTGGTTCCCAAATTTTCGAGTGCAACCCTTACGAAAAATATTTTTTTCAGTCTGCTACGGTGATTCGTGCCATTAATTATCGTTGAAAACGAATAGTCTAGTTACTGAAAAATAGTGTTAAGTCGCTACGCACATGGGAACTTTTTTGGATTTGCTGCAGTGGTAGAATACCCCAATTTGGAAGTCGCTGATGTATTACACGCGTCGCCTTGCTGCTTCTGTTGAGTGCCCAGCCACCGTCTGCACGGTGAGGCGACGGCACCTGCTGGCCTCCGGAGGACCCCCGTCTTGCGTCACCGCCGAGGGAGGGCCTTATGCAAAGTGGCGCCCTACGCAACTCCTTCTCCGCCTGTCGCTGGGAGAAAGCGAGACGTGAAGTTTGATAGCTTTCCCCGGCAGTATGATGGAGTCGTACTCTCAAAAGCTGAAAATCGTTTAAAATATCGTTGATACGAAGCAAACTTAGAACTGAAAGCGTGTTTGTTACTGACACCAACGCACAACCATAAGAGAACTGAACTATCGGACGGAAAGTGCCGCTATTTATACAAAAACCGAGTATTCAAGGACGGCGATATTAACACACATATCAAATACTGTATTATATATAAGGTGCAACCAGATGAAAACAAGACAGGTGGACATAAAGTAAATAAACGTTATTAATTTAAAAGTAATCGCCATAATTGTGAAGATATTTTTGGCACTGTGAGTCAAGACGATCAGTGCCTCCATGTTTGCCGTTGGCTAAGGAATCATGATTGTACGTAAGCGTACACCTCTTCGTTACAAGCAAATTGACGGCCACCAATGTCTTTCTTAAAGTCTCCAAATACGAGGGTAATCCCAAAAGTAAGGTTTTTTTTATAAGTACATGGACCTGTTTATTTCTACAATGGTTTACATCAGTTTACAGCTTGAACATTTACCTATTTTTCGACATAATCACCATTTCTGTCGATGCATTTTTGTAGACGCTGTGGCAGTTTTTGTTGCCCATGTCATACCAGCTCGCCGCCATGCTGTTCAGAAAGTTATGAACCTCTTCTTTCACTTCATCGTCGAAGCTGAATCGCCGGGACCACAATTAACGCTGACAGGTAATGTGAGACCCTGAAAAAACTCAAACGGGTAATTCAGAACCGGAGAAGAGGAATGTTGAGCGAGGGCGTACACATTCTCCATAATAACGCTCGCCCACACATCGCTCGGCAAACCGTTGCTCTCCTGCAACAGTTTCAGTGGAACATAATTACCCACCCACCCTTCCTATAGTCCTGACTTGGCGCACTGTTCCCTAGATTAAAAGAACAATGGCCGGAAAGCGATTCAGCTCCGAAGACGAGGTGAAAGAAAGAGGTTCATAACTTTCTGAACAGCATGGCGGCGAGCTGGTATGACTTGGCATACAACAACTGTCACAGCGTCTACAAAAAGCATCGACATAAATGGTAATTATGTCGAAAAATAGTTAAATGTTCAAGCTGTAAACTGATGTAAGCCATTGTAGAAATAAACAGGTCCATGTACTTATAAAAAAAATAGGAGGCCTTACTTTTGAGATTACCCTCGTGTATGGAAATCGCGTGGGGAGATATCGAGAATATTTGGACAATGTGTAAGAGGTTCACAGCGTAGGTTCTGCAGCGTAATCGAAACAACTTTGCAAAATGTAGGCGCGCATTTTCTTGGCAGGTTGTTAAGAATGCGCTGCAGAAGTTTCGCTCGCCAACATTTGCACATCCTCCACACAGTCCCGATCCCTCGCCGTGCAGTTTGGTCGGTTGGCTGTTCTAGGGGAGGGGAGCCAACAGCGAGGTCGTCGGTCCCATCGGACGGGGGAAGGGTGGGGAGGGAAGTCGGCCACGCCCCTCTAAAGGAACCATCCCGGCATTTGTCTGGATCGATTTAGGGAAGCCACTAAAGACCTAAATCAGGATAGCCGGACGCGGTTCCCATGCAATTTCCATATTTTTGTAGATATGAAGGAAGACATTCGTGGCCGGCCGAAGTGGCCGTGCGGTTAAAGGCGCTGCAGTCTGGAACCGCAAGACCGCTACGGTCGCAGGTTCGAATCCTGCCTCGGGCATGGATGTTTGTGAGGGACTAATGACCTCAGCAGTTGAGTCCCATAGTGCTCAGAGCCATTTTTTTGAAGACATTCGTGGCCGTTGATTTGCTTCGCAGGAACAGTTGTACGGCTGGATACAATCACGGTTTCGTAGGCAACGGCAGACATCTGTCCATGGAGGCACTGGCCACCTTGTGCCACAGTGGGATAAACGTGCTGGTTGATTACAACTGCAGCTACTAACAGAGATCCAGTGTGGCCTGTAATTATCGTATGGCAGCGAAACTTTGTGAATATTCTAATGCGTTAATGCGAAATCGATTTACGCTGGAAAAAAAAAATTCCAATTTTGGCCACCAGGTGCAAATGTGGCGCTGTGAATGCAGAAAGACGTTAAAGAAATGTTTCCATATGTATCGGATTAGCAACGGACACGGGCAGAAACGACCAAACAAATGCGAAAGGCGCAATGTTGATTGTATTATTAACCGTCGCTTACACAATTTGCAGAATATGAACACTGGAGACGTCGACAAGATGCTCCACAGCGCCAGATTTGTACCTGATGGCCAATATTGGAACTAATTTTTCTCAGCATAAATCGGTTCCACATTAACGCTTAGTACGTCTGACAGGATCTGACTGGATCTCCGTGAGTAGCTGCACTGTCATTATAACCACCCGATATTAACTGTTACTTTTGAAATAATAAACGTTTTACATCTTTTCTCCATCCGTTTCCTTTTGATTTGAGTGCCCCGTATTTGAACGTTCCAAACATAAGCTATTTCAGGAACTTCGCATAAATGATAAGTACTACATAACAGCTGGTGGTCCGTTGTGTGCTGGCGCCCCGCAGCTTGCTCACCGTTACGCCTCAGCTTCTGCAGATAATAACAATTTTGTCGGGGATATTTGTTGAGGATGTGGATTAAAAGCTACAGTCAACTGTGAACTATTGCTCAATAATATTCCATGCATCTCACTGATGCATATTACTTGACTGTGACTGCGGAGTATCCTTTACTCCAACGGTGTGGTTCTTGCCGTAGCCTTAATAATTTTATGTCCGAGCCTGGCCGCATGGTAACGTTCGAGATTGCGGAGATATGCTACGTTGCGAATGTTTGTACGACATGGCATCAAATGTACCGCGCCTCATGCTGTAATTAATTTCTAAAAGGGTTGCAGCGAACTTCGACGTAAATTGAGAATGCGGGTTATTGCTGAGGTACGACTACGACCCCACATTCCAGTTACGAAATTTAATTAAAGTCACAGAAATTAATTTCACGTCTAGAAAGTAGGAAGCGTGCGCCACTGCTCCAGGGCAACGAGCCCTTTAGTAATCAAGTTAGAGGATCTTCCCTGTGCTTTGCGTGTTTCTCGCTGTTCTCGTTTGTGAGAGGATGTTACCCAGACCACTGGACGCAGGCGTTACCGTGCTTGCCCGCCGACGCCTGTTCGTACGTCAGTGTTCCGCGGCGGACTGCGTGTTTCACTGCCCACAATGAGCTCCCGATGTGGATCTGCAGCAACTGTTATACCTAACGACTAAACTTCCTAGATGGCTTTGTTCCACTGCAGGAAGTACTCGTTAATTGAGATAAATAGGACCCATTGCTGCTTTGAAGGAAAATAAAGTCAATTACAAAACTTTTGTGGACCGGTTTGGTTCGCGCATCAATAACACACTACCGCACTCTAGTAACGGGGTCTGTTTAACTGCAGAGCGTTACTAACTGAACCATCGACACTTGAAAAGTGAGGGAGGGGTCGATGTTTGTCGTCGGCTATTTCAGGCTTTATACGTTTTGGGTGTAGGCCAGAAGAGACGTAGTACGTTGTGGAGATTGTTGACAAGGCAAAAATACCGATCTGTCTGCAGGAGAAGGGTGAAAGGAATGACTAGTGCCCGGTATTGTGATTTGCTTGAAAATTGGGTACATCCAGTGGTGTTGCACTTTTCCTCAAACGTTGATGACATCTTTCGAGAAGGCAACTCACCAGTGCCTCACGAGAGTGCTTGGGCCATTTATACCTGCTATTAATGTGACCCCATTCGGCCAACTTTAATTAGATTTTCCGTGGTCCCCCTAAATCGCATACTGCAGATGCCAGAATGTTTCCATCGAAAAGAACGCAGTAGATTTCGTTCCTTCTCCTGGTCGAGTCTGCGAGGTTTGGTTAGGCATCTATTACTGATGAAGTCAATTGCATCGCCATCCGTCGTCCGCAAACTGCTTGCATAGCAAAGAATCGGCGGGAAAGCTATGGAGCCCCTCACGTCCAGCTAGCATGTCAATTGTCTGCGTTTCTCCTCCTCTGCGCCCGCCGCTATTACGGCAGTCACTGTAATCCTTCTTTGACTGTGTCACGCCGTTTTCACGCCTGCGTTGTTGCAGTGTAAGTTTATTGGGAATCCACCGCCTATATGTATTCCGGTTATATTTCAGTGTATTATTTTTCTCAGTGTTGTACTTTAAATTCTCACTGTTCCGTAAGTCTCTGTGAACATGTATTTCCTCGTCATGGACTACCATCTTAACGTTGTTGGGGATGTTTGTGTGTCTCAGAGATCCACAAAGCTATGCAAGCAAGAGCTCGGCTGCTGGTAGGTCACCCATGCCAGACTGGTCGCCTGGTGAGATTCCAGACAAAGTGTTAGTCCCCCTAGGGGGCTCCCTTCTTGGGAGTATGTGGTTGGCAACCTCATGGGCCCTTAGCTGAGTCTGACATTACTTCCAGTTACTTGTGTCACGCGTCTTCTGTTTTCTTGTCTATCGGCTTCCCTTGATCAACTCTTGTTTTTCCCACCCAAAAGTATTAGGTTTCGAGGTACAGTGGAGCCGGCGGGTTTTGATTAAAGCACAGGGTGGACCGAATCTTTTAAGTCCAGAACGACAATCGACATGAAGGAAGGAAATTATCTGGTCCTCCATATTGGGGAGGGGGGCTGCCCCCCTCCCCCCCAATCACTCAGTAAACTTCAGCCTGCAGAAAATCCAAGAGTAAAGCCTCGGAACCAGATCTGAATTAAACGGAATCGAACAAGCAAACGAGAGCGGCACATGAATTTTGGTACATGGGACTTCCAGGGCATCGCAACTGGGAGGCACTGAGCGGAGAGCTACATCAAACTGATGATTCAGTAGTGGAAGTATCGCATAAGACAGCTGTAAGAGCTGTTAATGAAACTGTCTAAAAGTGTCTGAGTAGTCGAGCGCACGTCTGATAAATTTAAATGTTTCTGGCGGAAAGAATATTTCCACAAAGATGGAGGAGAGAAAGGTAACCTACAAGAGATGCATGAGCAGTAAGACTGATTATAGAAGCAAGTACATAAGACTGAGCGGAGAGACAAAGAAAGCAGCAATTAGAGCAAAAAATAGTATGTAGGATTCTCAATACGAAGAAATTAATAACTGCATAGGGAGTACAAAAAAGTATGGATGGTAATAAAAAAGCGATGAACACATGACAGCTGACAGTCCTAGATAGATATAGAGATAGATATAGAGATATAGTATGGAGAACTGTTTAAAGAAGATCGATCCGAATTTCGCGATATATGCTCCTCTGTAGGCAACGAATATGACACACAAATCCAGGCGATAACAGCAGTGGAATTCAGGATACAGTTAAACAATTCAGAAATGGCAAAGCACCGGGACCTGGAGCTATATATGTGGAGTTATTGAAGGATATGCGAAACGTGTTATTTGAACATCTCGCAAAGCTGTTTAATCTTTGCATTAGTGGAGATAAAATCCCTGTAGAATTTCGAAAAGGGTTCATCACAAACATAATTAAAAAGAGAAGCAAGGACCACTGCGCAAATTATCGAGGCATCACAGTTCTCAGTTCTGTATCCAGACTATATGATAAGATTCTTAAACTTAGAATTGAGAGAAAAATTGAGGAAGTAGGACAGAGTGACTTCCGGGTAGGAATTTTTGTATTGATAATATCTGCAACATTAGACAGATGACTGACAAGTCAATAGCACGTAACTTGGAGACACATATGGTTATCTAGACTTGCAGAAGACCTATGACAGTGTACCACTGTGTGGGATATTGGAAGCAATGGATAACCAGAACATTCATAAATGTCAGTATAAGCCGTTAGAAAGCTGTATTATGGATGATATTGGACCATGTCTTTGAGCCACAATTGTTCGCGATTCGTCTGAAGAATATTCTGTACAATTTGCGTGAATGATTTGGTCGCCCAGGTGGCCCGACAAGAGTCGCATCGAACGTTTATAGGCCACAATCGAGAGGGCAGTTCGTGCACAAAATCCTGCAGAGGCAACACTTTCCGAATCGTGGACAGCTATAGAGAGGCAGCATGGCTGAATATTTCTGCAGGGCGCTTCAAACGACTTGTTGAGACCATGCCGGACTGATTCACTATGCCGATCAAAAGGAGCTCTGATATTAGGAGGTATTCCATGACTTTTGTCATCTCCCTGTTCTTTTTCTACAGTTAGTTTCTTGCGGTAACTTCACGTGACTCCAGACGCTTGTTCCAAGATATTTGACGGTTATTATGTTTCCAGTATTTTATCAACAATTGCTCTGTCAAAATATTTCTACATCTTACAATTTCGTCCTGTTACGAACGACTGTTTGAGTCCTGTTTGTTGTGAGCTTATGAATCCAGTCACAGTCTGGCCCGATACTCGGTGATCTCGTATTTTGTTCACTAAACGGCAGTGCGAGAGTGTTTCGAATGTCTCTGGGAGCTCAAGCAACACGGCATCAACCTGTCCGCCGTTGTCCAGAGCGTTCTGCACCTCATGGACGGACAGTGCAAGCTGAATTTTACTGGGTCTCTGTTTCTAGAATCCATGTTGACTCCCGTATATGATGCTCTTCCCACAAAATGGTATCAATACATGAATTTGTATAGTGTTCTGTAATTTTAAAACAAACTAATGTTCGCGATATTGCCTGTAACTATATGCACATTTCCTATATGTTGAGCTAGTTTAATTTTTAGGATCCTCGACTGCCTATCTCACAGACTGTTAAAAACCATTTTTCTCAAGAATGAAAGTTGAAATTTACGTCACGTGCTAAGGTCCATGGTCCCTTGGCGATGTAAAAAACTGAAGCTTCTAAGCCAATGTAATGAAAAGATACGGCCATTTAGGTCACGTATTTTGATACTCGAAGATTAATCCTTCAAAACCTGTAGGGTATTTCGTGTGGACATAGAACCTTGAGATTTGCAAGAAGCGGGGTTTCGCAGTATAAATAAAGGGAAAAACAGAAATTGTTAATTTGTAATTATATGACAAGAAGAAATTTTTCTTTTGCTATCCGACTTCACACTCAGGATTGACACATTCTCGAAAGCCTTGGAATTCCTGGGACCGATATCTTCGCAGTATCAATGTCGATAACAGATAAAAATCGTCGAGTTTCTCGATTCGCGGAATGGATGAACTATCCATATACATATTTAGTTTTGTAAGGAACACTGAGAGCGCGAGTCGTAGTCGCACCTGTGCAATTTTTATTCCGCTACCACTTGTATAATTATCAGTCATTGCAGCGTTCGGACGGTGACTAAGGGCAGGACTCAAATTATGATACTCTGCTGTGAAACATTTTCGAAGGACGGACTTCAGTGTTTCACCTTCTGCCGTCACTTTTTCATCTTTTTTTGTTTATCTGCGGTCAGTAAACGACGTAGTAGAAGAATTCGCTTTACTGGCTTTAACTAAGACGTTTGGTTAAATTTTACTTTTTAGTTAATCAGAGACTTCTCGTATTACATTTCTTATGCTCATTTCGCTTTTTTCAGATTTTGTTAGTAAAAAGAGTTTTCGCTTCACTTAAATCTTAGGTGAAGCTCTCTTTAATTTCGTAATAACTTTCTGTTACTGCTGCTGCACTCAAAAGCAACTTAGACTTTTGTATTAATTAGTAGTTCCAGTTGCGTTACACTGTTCGTATTCACAAGTCTAATTATGGACCTTTGGCCATTATCAACTGTTAATTCGCAAAAGATATTCCCTCTGCAGAACTCCAACCTAGTGGCATGTGGGATCCTCTTCCACACTGATTTTGGCGATCTCGAATCATGTCGTGGACTTAGAAGCCGAAAGTGTTGGTGAGTCGTCGTGCTCTATTAACATTCGCCCAACGCATAAACTTGTAAAAGAATGATCCCAGACGGACCCAAAAGCGCACGTCTCACTCGACTGCTTCACGTATGTGGTCAACAGGGTTGCAGTCTGGTGGCCTGTGGGACAACACAAACACCTTCATGTTTATGGGGAGGTGCACTGTTCTGCCGAAGGTCACCTACGAGATGCATCTGGTAACAAAACGCGTGCACGTTAGTGGACTACAGGTTCTGGTATTTTTTGTGGATCAGAGTCGGCACTAAACCTATCAGGATCTCGATTTCGTCTTATGTAAAAATCACCTCGTGGTGTGCCGCGAGCAGAGGCAGAGTGTGCACAAAATAAGTTGGCCCACATCTGTGCGGAGTACGCGGCAGAGGAACGGACAACGGTAGTGGTGGGGGCTCCGTGGGGAACGACCACCGCGTGGTAGAGGAGCTACAGCACAAACGTGTTTCTCACGTAACTTGTCAGTTACAGTTAGAGGTAAAGAAAATTTACTCGCAGTTGCGAATATGAGCCACCTTCGGCTGTATATTAGACTGACGACAGTGAAAATTTGTGCTGGATCGGGACTTGAACCCAGTCTCCCCGCTTCACGCGAGCGGCCTCCTCAACGGCTTCGACTATCCGTGTACGAATCACGGCCACACCAAAACTTCCATATGTCGTTGTCCACGTGCGAAAATCCGCACTCGTTCCGTTACGTATATTGCCGTCCAGTAAGGACATGTTTAGAGTCGACGGCCTGGTATCGGCGAATAAATACGTGCGATACTGGCAACGTAAAATAAAGAAAGGCGGTTACGTGGAAACTGTCTGTCAGTCTCCTGTTCAGCAGCGTTACCTGAATACAAAATTTTCTTCTCCTTCTACCGTGTCCTTCCGAAGTAGTGAAGGTTTTTGAAGTACTTTTAACTGAGTTTTCCCTTGTCCTGCTTCATTCTCTGGTGTTTCGAATAAGTAGTGGTTCCCCATTGTGCACCCGTGTACTATGGGTAGCGTATTTGATTAATAATCAAAACATACTCGCTCCCAGGTTCGAACTCTCCCCCCCTCCCCCCGCCGTAGCTTAAATTTTGAATAAAAGCCATCAGCAATGGCGGCCGAAGGCTTCCGGCCTAAGAAGTCACCTTCACTCATCCCACGGCCTCGTCAAAGAGGGCGGAAGCGCGGACAGTGGTTCAGGGCACTCTCTTGCTCTTGTGGTGGGAAACCGCCCCTGAAGGTGAA
The DNA here is from genome assembly GCF_023864275.1 of Schistocerca cancellata. NCBI lineage: Eukaryota > Metazoa > Arthropoda > Insecta > Orthoptera > Acrididae > Schistocerca > Schistocerca cancellata. Next base: position 16,076,417 of record NC_064634.1, read on the forward strand.
ACAATCAGCAATGATCAGCTGCATGAGCTTGTAGAAGGCAGTGGAACCCGTTACATTAAAGACACTTAATGTGTATCCACAGCACATATTGCTTGTAATTGAAAAAGTGTCATGATGATCTCTTCATTGGCAAAAGATTCCGGACTAGTCATCCATTTGGATCTCCGGGAGGGGAATGCGATGAGAAAAAGAGTCAATAATAAATGAAAGGATAACGTTCTAAGAGTCGGGGGGGGGGGGGGGGGTGCAGTGTCACAAGTTTGAACGCGGTAGGGAAACTAGAAAATCTGAAAAGTGAAGTGCCGAGGCTCAGTGGGGTCAGGGAAGTGAAATGGAGAGAAGACAACGATTTCTGGGCAGATGAGTGAAGGTTTCTATCTACAGCAGCAGAAAATGGCATTACGGGAATAGGGGTCGTTATGAGTAGGAAGGTAGGGCAGAGAGTGTGTTACTGTGAACAGTTCAGTCACAGGGTTTTTCCTATCAGAATAGACAGCAAACCAACACCGACAACGATAGTTCCGGTGTAAATGCCGACATCGCAAGCTAAAGATGAAGAGATTGACGAAGTATATGAGGATATTGTGCATGTAATTCAGTACATAAAGGGACATGGAAATCTAATAGTCATGGTGGATTGGAATATGGTTGTAGGGGGAGAAGTAAGAGAAAGGTTTATGGGGGAATATGGGGTTGGTAGTAGGAAGCAGAGAGGAGAAAGACTAACTGACTTCCGCAGTACATTTCCGATGGTAATAGCAAGTAAATCTGTCAAGAATCGTAATAGCAGCAGGGGCCGGGAGATACAGGAAGACTTCTCTTAGTCAGGAATGCGCAAAGAAGTGGGATGTGGAAGTGCCAAGGAATGGCTCAAAAATGGTTCAAATGGCTCTGAGCACAATGGGACTTAACAGCTGAGGTCATCAGTCCCCTAGAACTTAGAACTACTTAAACCTAACTAACCTAAGGACATCACACACATCCATGCCCGAGGCAGAACCTGCGACCGTAGCAGTCGCGTGGTTCCGGACTGAAGCGCCTAGAACCGCTCGGCCACACCGGCTGGCATTAAAGAAGGAAGTACATATATGTTCAGGGAGATTCAGGTATACAGAAATACAAATCACTTAGGAATGATATAAATAGGAAGTGCAGGGAAGCTATGCCGAGACGGCTGCATGAAAAATGTGAAGAAATCGGAAAAGAAACGATTGTCGGAATGACTGACTCAGTTAATAGAAAACTTAACGCAACTTCGGTGAAATTAAAGCCAAGGATGGTAGAATTAAGATTGCAATGGGAATTCCACTGTTAAATGCAGAGGAGAGAGCAGATGGGTGGAAGAAGTACACTGAAGGCCTCTATGAGGGGGAAGACTAGGCTGATGGCATAATGGAAGAAGAAACATGAATCAGTATAGAAGGGATAGAGGATCCAGTATTAGAATCAGAATTTAAAATAGTATTATAAGACTTCAGATAAATAAGGCAGGAAGGATAGATCACATTCGGCCAGAATTTCTAAAATCATTGGGGGAATTGGCAGCAAACCGACTATTCACGTTAGTGTGTAGAATGTATGAGTCCGGCGACATACCGTCAGACTTTCGGAGAAACATCATCCACACAATTCTGAAGATTGTAAGGGTTGACAAGTGCGAGACTCACTGCACATCACCTTAACAGTTCATGCATCAAAGTTTCTGACGGGAATAATGTACAGAAGAATGGAAAGAAAATTGAGGATGCGGTGTACAACAATCAGTTTGGCTTTAGGAAAGGCAAGAACACCAGAGAGGCAGTTCTGAGGTTGCAGTTGATTATGGAAGCAAGACTAAAGAAAAATCAAGATAAGTTAATATTATTTGTCGACCTGGAAAAAGAGTTCGACGATGTGAGATGGTGCAAGATGTGCGAAATTCGGAGAAAAATAGGGGTAAGCTGTAGGGAAAGGCGGGTAATGTATAATACGTACAAGAAACAAAGAGAGGGAACAATAAGAGTGGAAGGCCAAGAACGAATTCCTCTGATTAGAAAGGAGTAAGACAGGAACGCAGACTTTCGTCCTTAAGATAAACGACGGAAATAAAAGAAACGCAACGACGGAAATAAAGGAAAGGTTCAAGAGCAGAATTAATATTCAAGGTAAAAGGACACCAATGATAAGATTCGCTGATGCCATTGCTATCCTCTATGAATGTGAAGAAGAATTTAAAGATCTGCTCAGTGGAATGAACAGTCTAAAGAGTACAGAATATGGACTGCGATTACGTCTAAGAAAGTCGAAGTAATGAGAAGAAACAGAAATTAGAACAGCGAGAAACTTAACATTAGTTGGTGATCACGAAGTAGATGAACTCAAGGAATTCTGTTATTTATTCCCCCTATGAAGGACGGAGCAAGGAGGACATAAAAAGCAAACTAGCACTGACAAAAAAGGGCGTTACTGGCAAAAGAAGTCTACTAGTGTCGAACATTGGCCTTAATTTGAGAAACAAATTTCTGAAAATGTACGTTTGAAGCACAGCATTGTACAGTATGGAAAAACCGGAACCGAAGAGAATCGAAGCATTTGAAATGTGGTGCTGCAGACGAACGTTGAAAATTAGGTGGAGTGATAAGGTGAGGAAAGAGGTGGTTCTCCGCAGAAACGGCGAGGAATGGAATATATGGGAATCGCTGACAAGAAGAAGAGACAGGATGATAGGACATCTGTTAAGAGCTGAGGGAATGAGTTCCAAGGTACCACAGGGAGCCGCAGAGGAAGAAAGAGAGAGGTAAACATCCAGCAGCAACTGACGACGTAGGTTGCAAGTGACACTCTGAGACGAAGAGGTTGCCACAGGAGAGGAATTCGTGGCCGGCTGCATCAAACCAGTCAGAAGACTAAAGAAAAGAAAAAGTGGTTCCTGCGTAACCTCTCAAGCACAGTTATTAATGAAATTATCACTTCCTTATTTGCCTCTTCCGATAATGTAATTGTATTGCACGTAGCCGAGGGCGGTTTCTCCCGGATACTCCAATGATTAGACGGTTCTAGAGTGGTACGTCTGCTCACAGCTTATAGTTGTTCGATACTGATTTGCCATGTGATTTGCTGCGCCATAGAGCGTCTGTTTGCTGTTGCAACCCACGTAGCCGATCAAGTTCCTGCCATCAGCACTGTTTTACCGACAGCAGCTTGGTGGTGGGGATTTTCGTCGAAACTAAATATTTGCGGAACTCCTTTGACACGGAGGAACGTATAAAACCCTTTGCAAGACCTTTGGAATGGAGCGCTTCATTATAGGTACTTGCACACGTTTGGAATGGTGCGTCCTGTAACATACAGGTCATGCTGTAGCAAATTCAGCAGTTCTCATAGTTCCTAGTGTAAGTAGGCTGTTTAGGTTTTCTTAGCGCTCTATATGAAAATCACTGGCTGTGCTGTGTGCAGTCTGTGGCTGGTTGGCATTGTTGTAATACTCGCCATTGTAGCGTTGGGCAGCTGGATGTTAACAGCGCGTAGCGTTGCGCAGTTGGAGGTGAGCTGCCAGCAGTGGTGGATGTGGGGAGAGAGATGGCGGAGTTTTGAAATTTGTAACACTGGATATTATGAACTGCTATGTGTATAAAAAAAAATTATAAACAGCCGACCATTGCAACTGGTCGGCTGTTTATATATATTTTTTTTTTTTTTTTTTTTTTTTTTTTTTACGTGGAACCGTTGCTGTTGTGCAGCTATGTTTAAAATACTGCTATGTATATTATGATTTTTCAACACTATTAAGGTAAATACATTGTTTGTTCTCTATAAAAATCTTTCATTTGCTAACTATGCCTATCAGTAGTTAGTGCCTTCCGTAGTTTGAATCTTTTATTTAGCTGGCAGTAGTGGCGCTCGCTGTATTGCAGTAGTTCGAGTAACCAAGATTTTTGTGAGGTAAGCGATTTGTGAAACGCATAGGTTAATGTTAGTCAGGGCCATTCTTTTGTAGGGATTTCTGAAAGTCAGATTGCGTTGCGCTAAAAATATTGTGTGTCAGTTTAAGCACAGTCATGTATAATTGTTCTAAGGGGACGTTTCACTAGTTATGTTTCCTAAGCTGATTGCGACAGTTTGGGTAGAGCGTTACCCCCAACTTGATGGTCGTTGGGTGTTGCTTAAAATACAAGCTGCGGCACAACGTAACTTCTATTTGTTGTAGAGTCCAGCCGTGTTAAGTGACATAAGCCAACACGTTGTCCTCCACGGCGAGTGTTCACCAGAGACAAGGCAAGCCAACCCTCAGGAGTACTCAAGGAAATGTGATGGGAGCGCTTTTATTCTGTGCGTATACAAATGACCTGGTGGAGAGGGTGAGCAGCAGTTTATGGCTTTTGGCTGATGTTGCTGCGATGTACGGGAAGGTGTCGTCGTTGAGTGACTGTAGGGGGATACAAGATGACTTAGGCAGAATTTCTACTTGGTGTGATTAATGTTCTAAATTTAGAAAAATATAAGTTAATGAAAAACAATCCTATAACATTCGGGTGCAACATTAGTACATTGCTGTTGGCCACAGTCACTTCGATTAAGTATCTGGGCGTAACGTTGCAAAACGATATTAAATCGAATCGGCACGTCAATTTGGTAGTAGGAAAAGCGAATGCTCGACTTCATTTCATTGGTGGAATTCTGAAAAAGTGTATCTCATCCATAAAGCAGACAGCGTGTAGAACGCTAGGATGACCATTCTTGAGTACTGTTAGAGTCGGATTAAAAGAAGACTTAGAAGCAGTTCGCAGGCGGCTGCTACCTCTGTTAACCGGTAGGTTCGATCAGCACGCAACGGTTAAGGAGATGCTTCGTGAACTCAAAAGGAAATTCCTGAAGGGAAGAGGACACACTTTTCGTGAGGCACTGTTGCGGAACGTTAGAGAAACGCCATTTGAGACGGACTGCGGACAGGTTCCTCTGCCGCCAACGTACATTTCGCGTGAAGACTACGGAGATGAGATGCGAGAAATTAGGGCTCGTACGGAGGCTTTCAGACAGTTGGTGTTCCCTCGCTGTATTTGCGACTGGAACAGGAAAGGAAATAACTAGTTGTCGTACAAGGTACCCTCCGCCATGTACCGTACGGTAGTTTCCCATATGCATGTAGTTCTGCATACAGATGTGCTTTCGTTGATAGCTGAGAGGTAATTTGCATGCAAACTCGTCTACCACTACTACGACAACCGCAAATTTCTGCCCCGATATCGTGGCCCACCTGAATGTATATTGCAGTGCGCGAAAACGCACGTAGATGTGCAACTGGACTTGTCTTCCGGCTTGGCAACGTTAAATTGCCTGCTGTGGAGCAGTCCCAAGCCTAAAAGTCAGAATATCAGGCGTCACACGTCTGTAGCTCGGAGGGGAACGTAGCCAGTGAGGTGCAAGATCGCCTTGTACGTCAGAAGCAGAACTGAGGAGACGCCATACAGGATAACCTCGTTTACTGTCGACGCTCATATCTGATTGTTTTGTATTAAAACTGACGTGTTAGATAAGACTCCGTTTCAAAATATCGGTACGTTGAGGACCTCTCGCAAAGGAGTCATTTTTGGTACAGATCGTCATAATGGTTAAAATGGCTCTGAGGTCATCAGTTCCCTAGAACTTAGAACTACTTAAACCTAACTAACCTAAGGACATCACACACATGCATGCCCGAGGCAGGATTCGAACCTGCGACCGTAGCGGTCGCGCGGTTCCAAACTGAAGCACCTAGAACCGTCGGCCACACCGGCCGGCATTGTCATAATGAAAAGCATAAAATGTGTCCGTGAGCTGCAACGTAATGCTTTCTACCAGATTTTTGGGCTTTCTTGTAAATCCAGTAAAAGTATTTGTATAAGTACACTGAGATGACAAAGTCGTGGAATATCTCTTAATATCCTGTCGGACCTCCTTGTGCCCGGCGTAGTGCGGCAACACCACGTGGCATGGACTCGACAAGTTCTCGGAAGTCCCCTGCACAAGTATTGGGCCATGCTGCCTCTACAGACGCCCACAACTCCGAAAGTGTTGCCTCTGCAGGATTTTGTGCACGATCTGATCTCTCGACTACGTACCATAAATGTTCGATGAGATTCGCCTCGGGCGATGTGGGTGGCCAAATTAATTCGCTCGAATTGTCCAGAATGTTCTCCAAAACAATCGCGAACTAATTTGGCCCTATGACATGATACGTTACCAACCATAAAACTTCCGTCGTCGTTTAGGAACATGGACTCCGTAAATGACTGCACAATGTCTCAATGTAGCCTAATATAACCATTTCCAGTCAATGACCGGTTCAGTTGCACTTGAGGATCCAGTCCATTCCATGCAAACACAGCTCACACCATTATGGAGCCAGAAGCAACTTGCACAGTGCGTTGTTGACAACTTAGGTCCATGGCTTCGTGGTGTCTGTGGCACTCTCGAACCCCACCATCAGGTCTTACCAACTGATATCTGGACTCATCTGACGAGGCCACGGTTTCACTGTCGTCTAGGGTCGAACCAATGTGGTCACGAGCCCTTGAGAGGCGCTAAAGGCGATGTCGTGCTGTTACCAAAGACGCGCGCGTCGGCCGTCTGCTGTGGTAGTCCGTTGACGCCGAGTTTCGCCGCGCTGTCCCAACCGATCTGTCCGTCTCACGCCGCACGTTGTATCACGCAGTGTTTCTTGTCTGCTGGCACGGTTTAAGTGAAGGCCGTCGCTAACTGCGTTCTCCGTGGCGAGACGTAATGCCTTAAATCTGGTATTTTCACCACATTCTTGACCCTGTGGATGTCGGAATATAGAATTCCCTGACGATTTTCGAAATGGAATATCCCTTGCGTCCATCTCCAACTACTGGTCCGCGTTCAAAGTCTGCCAGTGTACTTTTATACCTCGTGTACGCGGTACTACCACCTCGGTGCATGTGCGTGTCGCTACCGCATGAGTTTTGTCACTTCAGTGTAAGAGCGCTTTCACTTCAGTACTGAGTTTGTAAGATTTTTTACCGTTAGAGGTGAGTCTGTGCGATTTTACGAACGTGCCAAAGAATTTGGACAATAAACTGAGAAGATTGCTGTCTATGACATTAGCCATTTCCCTCGCAGTTTAGCACATTGTTCGCTGTAAACAGACGAGTATGGCGAGCATAACGACAAAGGAGCAAATGTGCGTTTTAATAGAGCTGACGTTGCTAATCTACACGCGTCAATTTTTGTAAAGAAATTGTGTGGTTTGCCGCCCAGATATAGCTGACAACCGGCACGAAAAAGACGCTACGGTCGCAAGTAACATTGAGGATCGTGTTCCATTTGATTTAGCAGCTCGTTTCTATGCGTGCACGAACCATGTTGCAAACCGTCTTTTGGCTACTTCACGATGAGGAAGACATTCCATATAAGGGCACCATAACTCGATTGGTGGCGTACGTGGGAAGCTGAGCTGGTGCTCTATAATGGAGGGGAGATGGCCCTATATGCTTTTAGGAGAGCGCGAGTAGTGAATCTGGCATTCGAGTGCAACTTCAACGGCAGGTCGTTTCAGGAACCGCTGGCGAAATGCCGGTACCACGGGGTGCCTGCGTGTCGGTACGCACGCAGCAGGCTGGCGACTGCGTGAGAGTACGCACGCAGTGGCCGCACGCGTGTGGCCGGCGCGCTTTCTCCCGTGGTCACGGCCACGCGGCTTCGTCTTCTCGGGCAGCAGCGGCTTCTGTGGGGAACGTCCTGTGATAAGCTAAGCGTGACGCGCAGGCTGAATCAGGGAGCTAGCTGCCGGGCGTCCCAGGTTCAAAATGGTTCAAATGGCTCTGAGCACTTTTGGACTTAACATCTGAGGTCGTCAGTCCCCTAGAACATAGAACTACTTAAACCTAACTAACCTAAGGACATCACACACATCCATGCCCGAGGCAGGATTTGAACCTGCGACCGTAGCGGTCGCGCGGTTCCAGATTGTAGCGCCTAGAACCGCTCGGCCACTCCGGCAGGCAGCGTCCCAGGTGAAAGTGGCCGTTCGTGCCTTTGTCAGGTGCATTTGTTTTCAGGCGAGTGACTCTTGCAACATGGACTTCTCACCAAAGTATTCACATAATCATCTTCATGGTGTTTCAGAAGAAATTAGAATATAATTTGCAGTCTCAAATCATACATTACACAGTTACACAGATACTTGTGACGATTATTTGATCTACACTCCTGGAAATGGAAAAAAGAACACATTGACACCGGTGTGTCAGACCCACCATACTTGCTCCGGACACTGCGAGAGGGCTGTACAAGCAATGATCAACGCACGGCACAGCGGACACACCAGGAACCGCGGTGTTGGCCGTCGAATGGCGCTAGCTGCGCAGCATTTGTGCACCGCCGCCGTCAGTGTCAGCCAGTTTGCCGTGGCATGCGGAGCTCCATCGCAGTCTTTAACACTGGTAGCATGCCGCGACAGCGTGGACGTGAACCGTATGTGCAGTTGACGGACTTTGAGCGAGGGCGTATAGTGGGCATGCGGGAGGCCGGGTGGACGTACCGCCGAATTGCTCAACACGTGGGGCGTGAAGTCTCCACAGTACATCGATGTGGTCGCCAGTGGTCGGCGGAAGGTGCACGTGCCCGTCGACCTGGGACCGGACCGCAGCGATGCACGGATGCACGCCAAGACCGTAGGATCCTACGCAGTGCCGTAGGGGACCGCACCGCCACTTCCCAGCAAATTAGGGACACTGTTGCTCCTGGGGTATCGGCGAGGACCATTCGCAACCGTCTCCATGAAGCTGGGCTACGGTCCCGCACACCGTTAGGCCATCTTCCGCTCACGCCCCAACATCGTGCAGCCCGCCTCCAGTGGTGTCGCGACAGGCGTGAATGGAGGGACGAATGGAGACGTGTCGTCTTCAGCGATGAGAGTCGCTTCTGCCTTGGTGCCAATGATGGTCGTATGCGTGTTTGGCGCCGTGCAGGTGAGCGCCACAATCAGGACTGCATACGACCGAGGCACACAGGGCCAACACCCGGCATCATGGTGTGGGGAGCGATCTCCTACACTGGCCGTACACCACTGGTGATCGTCGAGGGGACACTGAATAGTGCACGGTACATCCAAACCGTCATCGAACCCATCGTTCTACCATTCCTAGACCGGCAAGGGAACTTGCTGTTCCAACAGGACAATGCACGTCCGCATGTATCCCGTGCCACCCAACGTGCTCTAGAAGGTGTAAGTCAACTACCCTGGCCAGCAAGATCTCCGGATCTGTCCCCCATTGAGCATGTTTGGGACTGGATGAAGCGTCGTCTCACGCGGTCTGCACGTCCAGCACGAACGCTGGTCCAACTGAGGCGCCAGGTGGAAATGGCATGGCAAGCCGTTCCACAGGACTACATCCAGCATCTCTACGATCGTCTCCATGGGAGAATAGCAGCCTGCATTGCTGCGAAAGGTGGATATACACTGTACTAGTGCCGACATTGTGCATGCTCTGTTGCCTGTGTCTATGTGCCTGTGGTTCTGTCAGTGTGATCATGTGATGTATCTGACCCCAGGAATGTGTCAATAAAGTTTCCCCTTCCTGGGACGATGAATTCACGGTGTTCTTATTTCAATTTCCAGGAGTGTATTATTATTATTATTATTATTATTATTATTATTATTAGACAACCTGAAACAAATGAGAGAAAGATAATGGCGTAATTAAGAAGGTGAAAGAGAAAAGAGCATAACTGGAATTAAGATATAGGCGTTTGCTTTACTATTGACCACAGAAAATAGTGGTCATATGAGTTAAGTTTTTAGTGAAAAGTTATGAGATTGATAAAGCAATGATTTTGTCAGTGTTTTTGTTTTGTGGATGGGCACAGTTAGGTCACAAGATACTAGGTAAACTGAGATTTCTGAGATAAAGAACCTGTGGTCAGAAATGAGTATTTGATACACTACCAATAGGATTGCATGAAGATTTTCTGGCGCATGAAACCCGAAGTGTGGTGGAAGGGAACTGGTTGATAGGAGCCTAGCTGCTTTTCTTGTTGCACAACGGACAATATGGTTATTTGAGAGTGCGGCAATATTGTGCATCGATGCAGTGCGTGCTGTGACACTGGCGGTCTTTGGTTTGAGCAGTTGCTTTGAGCGTACGCTGTTGCTAAACGGTGTAAGTTGTTTAGGTCAGTCAAAAATGTATATTTCAGACCGTTCTTTCTTTGTAGCAACAAATTCAGCTCAAGATTAATATCTGCGTAATTTTGACCATAAATCAGCGTCCACATTTTTGCCGTGAGCATTCAAGCGTGAATGTTTTTTACTGGAATGCTGATCTACTGTAACACATTCTGTTGTGACGTTTTGACTTTCGGATGTTATGCTTTGCTCGGACGCCAGCCACAGAGCTGACTTCTACATCCTCTTCGTTAACCCAGTTGCCAAGTCACTTATTTGAGTCATTACTGGAATTAGTTCCTTAATGAAGGAGCTATAAAGGACGCCAATTGCATCTCCTCATCCTGAGTTTCTACTTCATAACGAATAAATCTTTGTTCTGAACGAGTTGCTGAATCTGGTAGTATTTTCCTTTATTTCGGAATAAAATTCATTCGTCAGTTGCACGATTACTTTTATTCCGCTTTGCCTGTGTCAATAGATTGATGTGCAGTCTTCAGAAGTTTAATATTTTTTTCGCGTATTTCAATATCTTCTCCACAGAACCGTAATGCCATGACATGTCCAAAAGTATACATATTGTATGTGATAAATTATAAAGAAAGACTGATAATTTACAGTAAATGAGTCACATTCATGTAGGTTCTCAAGTTTTTGCGATCGATTTGCTACAAACTATAGATCTGTGTTTATAATTGTCAAAAAGAATATGTACGTTTTTGATATGCCATGGCATTATGCTTCTGTAAAGAAGGTACTGACCTCTGCTAAACAAGTATTAAGCTTCTAAAGATGAGAGGTGAATTTGTTGAAACCAGTAAAACGAAATAAAAATAATTGTGCAACTGATGCTTGAATTTTAGTCTGAAATATGTACTACAGTTGCTGAAGAAATAACAGCTACGAATAAATTCACAGTTCCTTTTACTTCTCGTATCCATTTCTAGTAGCATTTCTCAGATTTCGCCTGTCCTGAGTTACCAATAGCATTGACAGTTCACACAGTCTTGCTAGTTACATCAGAGTTTGCTGCGCTAGTTCGCTATAATTTCTTTTGGTATTACCGGATTTATGTTTCATCAGGAGACTATTTCTTCATCGTGTTGCAGCATGGGATCCTTCCATTTCTAAGGCACTGCATTTATCATAGAAATTCGACCAATTTTGTATATAAGATCTCGCATATTTCATTAATACTGCAGCAGAAGACAAAAATATGTATCGCATTTACATTAAAATTCTCTCCTGTTTGTGAAAGTCGGATCTTGCGAATGTTTCTGTTGAGATTAAGTCTCATTGAGTGCTGATGCTGACGACGGCATGTTTCTATAACCAGATGAGTGGTCAACCGATGGACGAAGAAAGTATGTCCCTGAAATCCGAGCCATTAGAAAATATCGCAACAAGTATCTAATGGATGGTAGGTACAGGACATTAGGAATTCATGTAGAAGCGACATGATTGTGTGCAGACCGTAATATGTTGTGGAATATGGAGAAGGTGTCTGTCTGCTGGCCGGTGTGAAATGCATGACGACGACGATAGAATGGAAGATGATGATGATGATGATGATGTTTGGTTTGTGGGGCGCTCAACTGCGTGGTTATCAGCGCCCGTACAATTACCCAATCTTTACTCAGTCCAATTTCGCCACTTTCCTGGATGATGATGAAACGATGAGGACAACACAAACACCCAGTCATCTCGAGGCAGTGAAAATCCCTGACCCCGCCGGGAATCGAACCCGGGACCCCGTGCTCGGGAAGCGAGAACGCTACCGCGAGACCACGAGCGGCGGACTAGAATGGAAGAAGCTCCTAATGAGCGCTGATGGAAAGCTTTCAAGATCGCTGGACAGTAATAGACATTCTTCAGTAGAGTGCGTCCAGAGGGAGGTAAGAGTGCGAACGCGCGGTCTGTATTGTTTGACGGTCTATTGCACAATATTTTCCGAGATAGAGAAGCGTTGCTCTCTCAGCTGGTGAAGTAAAGAGAGTAAAATAGTCTGGTTTGTTAAGATGCCGCCTTCAGACTTCCGTTGAGTTTACCAAGACGGATGTGTACCGTTACAGTCCTGCGAAATAAGGTCAGTTGTGTTTACTGCAGTAGTTAAAATGTTGGTACTCGATTTCGTTGGCGCGGGTGAGAACATGAAACATTTCCACTGAAATGTAATGGTTTGTCGCGATCATTTTCAAAAATTTGCTCGTATTACGGATAACGAAAAAAATTATATTCTCCACGTGCGGTTAATCCAGCCCACCATCCAGTCCCTGGCCAGTCTCTACTAGGGCTCATACGCTGGCGACTTCATGTAATCCCCTATTCAGTCACTCGTTGACCACGATGGCACCGAAACAGAGGACGACCGAAGAAAGGCAGAAATACTGAATTCAGTGTTCCGAAAGTGTTTCACTGCGGAAAATCGTAACACGGTCCCTGACTTCAGCCGTCGCACGGACGCCAAAATGGAAAATATTGAAATAAACGATATCGGAATTGAAAAACAACTGCTATCACTTAGTAGCGGAAAAGCATCCGGACCAGACGAGATACCCTTAAGATTCTACAGTGATTATGCTAAAGAACTTGCCCCCTTTCTATCAGCAATTTATCGTAGATCGCTGGAAGAACGTAAAGTACCTAGCGACTGGAAGAAAGCGCAGGTCGTTCCCATTTTCAAGAAGGGTCATAAATCAGATGCGAATAATTGTAGGCCTATTTCGCTTACGTCAATCTGTTGTAGAATAATGGAACATGTTTTGTGTTCTCGTATTATGACGTTCTTAGATAATACAAATCTCCTTCATCATAACCAACATGGATTCCGCAAACAGAGATCATGTGAAACTCAGCTCGCCCTATTTGCCCAAGAAATTCACAGTGCCGTAGACACTGGCGAGCAGATTGATGCCGTATTCCTGGACTTCAGGAAGGCATTTGATACGGTTCCGCACTTACGTTTAGTGAAAAAAATACGAGCTTACGGAATATCGGACCAGGTTTGTGATTGGATTCAGGATTTCCTAGAAGAAAGAACACAACATGTCATTCTTAACGGTTCAAAATCTGCAGATGTAGAGGTAATTTCGGGAGTACCGCAAGGAAGCGTGATAGGACCTTTATTGTTTACAATATACATAAATGACTTAGTTGACAACATCGGTAGCTCCGTGAGGCTATTTGCAGATGACACGGTTGTCTACAAGAAAGTAGCAACATCAGAAGACTCGTACGTACTCCAGGAAGACCTGCAGAGGATTAATGCATGGTGCGACAGCTGGCAGCTTTCCCTAAACGTAGATAAATGTAATATAATGCGCATACATAGGGGCAGAAATCCATTCCAGTACGATTATGCCATAGGTGGTAAATCATTGGAAGCGGTAACGACCGTAAAATACTTAGGAGTTACTATCCGGAGCGATCTGAAGTGGAATGATCACATAAAACAAATAGTGGGAAAAGCAGGCGCCAGGTTGAGATTCATAGGAAGAATTCTAAGAAAATGCGACTCATCGACGAAAGAGGTGGCTTACAAAACGCTTGTTCGTCCGATTCTTGAGTATTGCTCATCAGTATGGGACCCTTACCAGGTTGGATTAATAGAAGAGATAGACATGATCCAGCGAAGAGCAGCGCGATTCGTCATGGGGACATTTAGTCGGCGCGAGAGCGTTACGGAGATGCTGAACAAGCTCCAGTGGCGGACACTTCAAGAAAGGCGTTACGCAATACGGAGAGGTTTATTATCGAAATTACGAGAGAGCACATTCCGGGAAGAGATGGGCAACATATTACTACCGCCCACATATATCTCGCGTAATGATCACAACGAAAAGATCCGAGAAATTAGAGCAAATACGGAGACTTACAAGCAGTCGTTCTTCCCACGCACAATTCGTGAATGGAACAGGGAAGGGGGGATCAGATAGTGGTACAATAAGTACCCTCCGCCACACACCGTAAGGTGGCTCGCGGAGTATAGATGTAGTAGATGTATGGCAGTGAGACCTGGCGACAACGCTTGCAGTCCAAGTTCACAGTCGTTGTAACGAAGTGGAATGCTGCATCATTGTGTGCACATCGTCTCTCGGCCAGGACGGTACTGTTTCCAACACCTGTGGTAGCACGTCTCGAATGAACACCAGTTAAAGTGAACCATTCGAAATGGATGACGGTAAATAAGTTTCTGTTAGTTGATCTTGTGCAGTTCCAGCCTCGGTCCATCTGAAAAATTCGTTCCTGACCGTTGCTTCATATTCTCCTATAGCGCGCGACATTTACGACGGCGGCCGAGTTTAGGTTCGCTCTGTGCATCTAATGTCACAAAACACAAGCAGCCAATGAACAGAGAACGACGTTGCCAGAGCTCGACTGCAGTGCAGAGCACAGACGACTGTTTTCAGTTTTAGAAACGTTCAGTCATAAATGAAGTAATTGAACAAAAGCAATGTCTTGATAGCAGACTTTCTTTTATAGAAAGTTCGGACAAAGCATTCTTTATACCAACTGCTTCATGTTCTATCAATTAATTAAACTAAACAAGCAAAAAGCCTCCTAATTCAGGCGATAGCAAGGAAAGGTGTTTCTATCATTCTCACGAACCGCTTTTTCGCAATAAAGAACAGCGGTAATTGTTTATTTCCTTTTATACTTCGACGAAACGTGAGTAATTCATAGTCATACAAACAGCGTTAGTCGGTATTTTGCGTGATATTGTAGAGTCGTTCAGGAGTTCTGTTCAAGACTTGGTTAAGGTGTTTGGCTTCTAAGCAAAAGGTTCTGAATTCAAACCTTGTTCGGAGTTTAATATTTTCTTTATTTAAAAACAATATCGAAGTGTCTTACTTCAAGAATTTTATTCGTTTGAATGTAGTTTTTTGAAGTTTCTAGTGCTTTGTCGCTTCATTATAATCATAATAAGTTCTCGGTTTTTCCAATTTTGTCCTCCAATATTTCTTTTCACAGCAATTAAAAACAATGAAAAGGCACACATACAATATTCATGTAATCTGTTTTGTTTGTATATTTTCACTTCCGCAGTCGCTGTTTTACTATTCATATTGAGATATTATATTCTTTTGCGCTAGTATTAAAAGTATTTTTTAGAGCAGAATTTCGGCTCGTACGTTGCCGAGCTACTTGACTGTCTGACGCAATTCTTTGCTTCGCTGCTTTGGCGACATCATATTCAATGTTTTCGTCGACTGATCTATATTTGGCAAGTATCTGCTGTCCTTTGTGACAAACACAAATTGTTTGTGCACTGCGCCTCACTGACATTATATTTTAGTTTCTATGTTTTATTACGTCCACAATTCAGTTTTGTTTAGTTCGCCAACTTTGTTTTAATCAGAACGTTTTGGAAAAAAGCGAAATGTATCTGGTATAAATAAAAGTTTCCCAATTTATAAACACTCTTTATGTTATAAAGGGTGTTCATTTTAACTGGGGACATGCTTTTGTAAGTCCACAGTTTTGTTTAATGTATTTTGTCTACTTCCTTTCGATTGACTGAAGTGCTTTAAAATAAAGCCAAACGCGGCCGGTGTATATAAAACTTTTATTACAGTCGCGAAAGACGGAATATTTCTCAATATTACATACGACACCTATCTGGTACTTAAATTAAATGAGATATTGTTATACAGTAAATTTTATATGAAATTTAGGTATCTTGTCCACATTTCATTCTCAACATTGTGGCAACTAAAATCGACGATACGGAAAGTATGGACTTTTACCTCTGCGAACTCTTCAAAATTTCGTGCAATGGTTTACTACATTTAATGCTGCACAATAACTGCATTGAACATCGAAACAAAATTAAGCCATTTATGGGGGGAAGGTATCAGTCAAGAAGATGTGTAAAAATCAAATTTTTGGGCCAAATAGTTTTTGTGAAATCGAATGATAAGTGTGGCAAAGCAGTCGGAACAGTGTCTGCACAGGCGAGCACTTCAGTGATGACAAAATCGCGCACAGCGCGGAATGCGGGGAGCACGTCTCTGTAGCAGCGAAAGGGTTAATGCGGCCGTGGTGGCTTTACTTCATAAACTGCGCGCTACCCCCGAAACGTAAGTTTGCGAACTATACTATACTATGGCGCTGCTTCTCTTGGCGCGTGCGTCGTTTGCAACTGGCAACGCAGTAATCTCCCACGTCTGGGCGGGCATGCGCGAGCCGCCAAGATAAAAGAATTGAACTATAGTATTTGATTGGGCTTCTCTACCGTCTAAAATTTTGGCCCTGAAGTTTTCGGGCATCTTGTTGACATCGATGAGAATCCGCAATGTTTGCTGAAATGCAGCCATTGTTATCTCAGAGACTGTACCTCGCACGGAGTTACCCTTCGCTGTATATTGGTTATTTGCTAGGATGGAAGTCCCAGAAAGGCACAAGAAGTCCTATCAGTTACTGATAAAATGGTAATGAAAGTTGTACTCTATAATAGGGTGTGAATCAGTTGAACCCATGTGCCAGATCTCGATCAGAGTCAATATCTGATGTGTGGTAGGTGCTGCTGCCCAGAAGAGACCGCACAGTCAGGATGGTTTCCTGCATTGCTCACAGCTCTGTGCAGAGATGAGCGCGAGATGCCCTGTTTCTATGCCTCGTTGGCTTAAGATTGCGCGGGGCATTGCGAGTAGTGGTTGGCAAAGACCGGTGCGGTACGGAACAGCTGCGGAGAGAGACACACACACGGCACATCGCGTGACTGGGCGCCACAGGTGGAGAGCAGGGGGGTGGTTGCTTCAGCTGCAGGCACGGAATGGAAGATGCAGGCCGGCCCTGATTCAGAGAGGTAGAGCTGCGCGTTCCCTGTACGAGTTCTCATCCGTGGAGACACATAAGCCCATCCTTTCGACGAAGACATCATTTGATGGAGTGCAGTTGAACTTCGACAATTATAATTGTTTCGGTAACTATTCTTTCCACTAATTACAATTATGTTGTCGTTCAGCTCTTTGCGACGGGAGAAGGTGCCTTGCTAACACCAAACGACGAAAATTACTATGATACTCATCGTAGCAAAGAAATTGTAACGCTGTTGCTTGCACTGAAGTTGGATTTCAGAGACTAAAATCTCGTTTGATAACGAAGCTGATAATGCTAGAATTGTCCGTGGTATTAGTCTGTCCACTGTCGAAACGGTGCGGTTGACAACAAGACAGTCCAACGAATGGCTGTTGAGACCAGAGAAAGACACGAGCAAAGATAAGCAAAAAATTCTGCTGTTTCTGGATTTTCTCCCACGTAACACAACTTTTTTATCGGATTGCGTGGGATCATACGAGCCAAAGTTACAACGCGGTGAAACGAGTTATAAAATGGCTTAAAGAATGATGACTGGAAAATTTGTAATCAAAAGAAGCCAAGGAATTAATAAAACACTAAAAAGCTTGTCATAATGTGTACGGTTCAAATGGTTCAAATGGCTCTGAGCACTATGCGACTTAACTTCTGAGGTCATCAGTCGCCTAGAACTTAGAAGTAATTTAACCTAACTAACCTAAGGACATCACACACATCCATGCCCGAGGCAGGATTCGAACCTGCGACCGTAGCGAATGTGTACGAATGAGTCAATATTTTGAAGACTAAATCACATGATGGCGTTATGTAGTGGAACTGCAAAGTAAAAATAGCGAGACATATGTGTAACAGCCCACACGAAATTCGCGTTTGACACCGAATATCTACCTGATTGTACTTGTGTGATCTGCAAGGGGAAAAACTTGAATCACCTCTCATTGCTGTACGTCAGGATATGTAACATAAAAATAACAGAATCTTGTGGCATTCTCAATTTTGCACGAGCCCAGTCACATTCAACTTCGATGTTACAAGCTTCTGATCACGGAGGAAATCCGAATTAAGCCTTTGTACTGCAAAGACGTTGTGAAGCTAGTATCACACAGCGTTGGAGATGGGCAGAGGGCCATCGTAGCACTTCTTGCAGCGATAACCGTTCTTCACAACCGTGGTTGATAGTTGGAATATCACCTCGACAATGACTGGTCTCAAGAAATGCGGATCCATCGAGGTGCTGAAGTATCGTCAGCAGCAACGAAAGAGCAAAGAAATAGATTTGACTGCGGAAGAATATTTGATTCTTCCAGGCGAAAAGAACAAAGGCGGTAAGGAAACCGAAGAAAGACAAACAGATTCCATCTGCGACTCATAGGACGTCAAGTCGTCTTTGGAAAAGTCGTGCATCTACATCCTTAGGACAGAAGTTGACTGCGATGCGTTTTCGGCTTAGGTGACAAAAGAAGCAAAACTGAAGACCATTGAAGCAGAAAGTGAATATCTAATGACGGTGAAATATTTGCGCAAGAATGAGACTTGAACCCGGAGTTCCTGAATACCACGAACAAGCGCCTGAGTGTTAGGCTATCTGAACGCGCCACCAATGTCTGAGACTTCCATTGTCAGATGTTTCATCTATCATTTCCCCATCAGTTCTGGGAATGGCACCACGAAGGAATGTGACATAGCCTTCACCGACGTTGTTAGCCCTCGCTCCGCTTCATAAAGTATACCATAAAATAGCGTTTTATCGTAAACTTACCAACTGTGGAGACGCAGGTATCAAATTCGTTTTTTAAACATAGAGTATGCAGTCTTTGTTTTCAGAATAGTAATTCACACTATATGATGAGACGTATCCGAGCAGCTATTTGCGAACATTAATATGGAGTATGTCCACGCTTCGCCTCGATGACTGCTTGGACTCTGCTGGGCACACTTTCAGTGTCGGTGAAGGCTCGGCAGCCCACGCTTCCTCAAGAGACGAAGCCAGAGACGGTAGGTCTGCAGTGAAGTCGACGTTGTAACTCATTCCGAAGGTGTTCCATTAGGTTCTGGCCGGGACTCCGGGCAGGTGAGTCCATTTGAGGAGTGTTTTAGCCCGCAAACCGTTGCCTCAAAGCGCTGCCTTACGACAGTCATCGTTCCCGAACTGTTCCTCTGCTGCACGCAGCACACAGTGCAGTAAAATATATTCACATCCTTACCGCCCGCTGACCTGGCATTACACCGGCTCCTCTGTACCCGACTGGTGCCACCACACGTGACGGCAGGCAGCGTCCTCCAGCCCTCCCACTGGACTGCCACGTGATCCTCCACTCCAGACCACTCGTCTCCAGTCGCTCACCACGCAGCAGCGCCGCTCTGCAGACGACGCCAAGCCACGCTTAGCACTGGCTGCAGAAACGCGTGCCCGGTACTGGTCAAGCTCTGGCCGTTCCTTCGCGTTTCCACTTCACATCCACGTCATCAGCAGTCAACTTGGGCAGCTTACCAGGATTGGAATGTCCCTGATGATTTGTTACTGAAGGAAGGACGTCTAGTAATGTGTCTAATAATGTTGGGAGTCGCCGAGCTCTCCTTACGGACCGATTCTGCCGCCGCTGCTTCTCAGCGCTCCCTGCCTCTTCTTGTACCGGCACTGGCCACTGCTGCATAGATAAGGGTGTCCGCATACTTTCTATCAGATGTGTACAAGTGTTCTGCTGCGTTCTGTATTTTTATTACGGTGCTACATTTTCGCTGTATTTCTCCATTACTAATAATCATTTTCAAATTAGTAACACCACGACGCTTTATAGCTTACGGGCTTCATAAATAAAATAAACTTCGACATGTCCTAATATCTTCAGAAAGGCAATACACAATCATCAAGTACCTCGTATGTCGCAGCATCCCCTTATTTTTACGGGAAGCATAAAATTGCTAATGGTGCGCACGCAACCACCCAAGAACAGAACATTCGGAAAAGCGAATTATAAATAACATTTACTACATAAATTTCTCCCAGATCTGAGAAGTTGTTACATCACGTCCGTTAGCAAGTGAATATTGTTTCCTTTTCATTGAGCAATGAAGGAACGGTCATTGATGACGATGGCGCGCATTCTTCCTACTCCATCTCATATGTATCTAAAATGAATGCAATAAATTCAAAATGAAATTGGCTCCTGAAGCTTTTACCATTTTCAAGCAGCAGTAATTTAACACCACCATCACTTCTCTGGGGCCTGTATCTGATAGAAGCGAGAACAACAGATTCATAGTTCGGAGGTAATGGCCAGATCATACTTAATTTGTGCTTCTTCAGATCGTCACAACTCAAGGTTAAATGATCCGCAAATCATCTCAGAGAAACCCTTTCCTTACAGCAGAATGAAGTCAACGGCTGAACGCGAGCTGCATTCGGCAGATTGCGTCTCTTTATCATAATCTGCTGAGCTCCCAGTTCCAGCTAGCTTTTCTGAAAGAAATATTATAAAAATCATAAATCACGTACCATTTGATAATTGCGGGGGACTACATTTCCTTTTAAATGAAACATAAATATAATTCGTTTGTAACATATTTAATTATAAATAAAAACTAATTGTACTACAGAGAGAGACCTAGATAAAATACGTCTGCTCAGGCCGATGAAGACGAGTGAAAAGATTACAGTTTGCTGACAGGAACTTCGCTCCTCGCTTTCATTTTGTTATAAACATTTGAAAATTCATTTCCTTCGATTCATTTCAGCCACAAGCTGATTTCACTGACATCGTTGATCTGACTTCACCGTTCGTAGACGTTTTGCTACATATTTCATAGGGAACAACAAACATCTCCTTAAGAAATGAGCGCACATTCGCACAAGAAAATCACTTTAATTTTTTTATATTTAAAAACAGATAGGTTCTTCAGGTAATGCTTCAGCGTCTGCATTTCCGGTAATTTCATTGATTTTTTGTAATTTCCTGTAGTCTAAACTCTTGTAATTTCTTATGCACTAACAGTGGCTATATTTTTAGTGTGCTTGTCAGACAAAAGATGTGTTATAGATAACCCGTTAATCTCTTTCTTCCAGGTGAGCGTCTTCCCTGTCTTCTCTCCAACTTTCCGTCACTGTGATATACCTATAGCTCAATCAAGGTAGGTTGTTCTCTGCTCCAAATTTGACCACGCATGCTTTTAGTGGATCCGGCTTTGTACTTCATCCATTTCCTTGCCACAGGAGTGAATCTTGTTGCTCTCCTTGCTAGAACAGTTGTGACACTACACCTTACGACTTTTGTCTAGTAGGGCTGGGTGCCAAACCAGTCGATCTTTTATATTTAAATAGCATGTCTGTCTCTTTGTGTAATAGTCCTAGAACGATACGTGTCAAATTGCAGCCTTAATGTAGGGCAGAGGTTCAAGATCCTTTCGACGGCGTGGTTGTTAGAAACGAATCACTTGCTGTGGTAGATAAGAAAGAAAAAGGAAGACGCCGTCGCGTATACAAAGGACCATCCTAGTATTTGCCAGAAACGCCTTAGGAAGAATAAACAACATCTGAAGCAGGACTGCCTGACGAGGATCTCGACCTTTCACTTCCCATAGGTAAGTCGAGGGTGGGGTGGGGTGAGATTCACTGTGTGCCACCTCGTCCGATTCAGAGGATATCTACGTGGATACATTTGTTCGCTGCAACTTGTTCTAAAGCTGAGTTCACATCTCGTCAGCCTTCGGTTCGCACCAAGTGCTCGCGGCCGGAGCAGCCACGCACAGCTCTGGTTTGTGTGCACGGACGGACACGGGATGCTCCCCATCCCAGACGGGAAAGACGCAATTTTACGCATTCACTGAAATTTGCGTTGGCACTTTGACGGAGTGGTCTGACGAGGAACACGAGGAATTTTGAAGATTATTTCCTTGTTTGTGGATGATTAATTTCTCGGGTAATAAAGACAGAGTGAAACTATATGACTACGTTTCTCACAAATAAGAACAACCTGGCAACAACAAAGGAAAATCTGAAATTTTAAAAAAATGTTAAGTTATCGGTCGTACTTCCAACGAATAGAGATTTAAGCAAAGGCCATTGATATGCTGGAGCCATTCCTATTTCATTTAGAATCTATTTGGGTCACAAGTATCTTGCACCGATTGTAGCAAGTTAAAGAACACTGACATCGTGTTTCTAATTGAAATAATTGCTTCCATTGCTTTATGGGTGCCTCAGAACCAAATGCTTATTTCCGAAGCTCCCAAAATTCCACTTAGCTTCAAAATCTCGTGCGCCTTCCAACCAATCTTCTGTAGTGTTTTTAGGCTCAAGATAGATAAAAAACCAAAACAACTAAACGCCTTTGACAAAGTAAGACCCTTCCGAGTATAACGAGACATCCTCTTCTAGCAGTACCTCAACATTAGTTGTCGGTACCTATATTAGTTTTCGAATTGTGGACAGGTCAGTATTATCTCAGCTGCTTTTCTGAAAACTTTCATGTAATTTTATACACAATATGTTAAATTTCAAGCGAAAATTTATGATAAGGAATTACTTTTTATTCGTTGCTGTGATAGATAAGTACTAGTTCTGAATGTACAATAAAAATTATTTTTTTAGGAGCATTTGAAATTAAGAATTATTTGGCACACTTAAAATTTCTATTACTAATTACACAGTCAAGAACTCTTTACTATATTTCTGGATTCATTTATGAAACAACAAACGAAACTAATAGAAATTCATTTGGGATTTGGTTATTAAGGGAGAACGAAGTAGTAGTAAGCATGCCTCTGATGTGATCGGACGTATTTTTGTATTTTGGGCGAACAATGTAATTTCGGCTTCGTAAATGTGAAAATTCAGAAGACTGTATGATATACTACAATATGACAAAATATATTAGGGTAACAACAAAAATTCTGCAACAACCATCTTCAAATTTATTTAGATCAATTCAACCATGAAGATCTAAAATGTGAGAATTTCGGTTTCAAGAATCAGATCCGTACTCAATGGAGGCAGCTCTAAGCGAAGAGCTGAGTGAAGTAGAAAGTTTATTGTAATCTTCGCTTCTGTCAAATTTTTCATAAAATACCTTGCTTATTGTGGACAATAACTGGAATTAGGAAGGAGGGGAGAAAACACACACACACACATCAACGTGTAAGTAAATAGAAACGTGTTATCCTTTCAGCGCTTCCTTCCTTCCCTTCCATACACGTGTACAGTTTTTCTTGTTCGGAAACAAACTCAAATTCTTTTACCATTGACTGTAAACGTATAGAAAGAAATAATATTTCATTTCACAGGGAAAGAAACGCTAAGTGGTCGTCAACCTAGCTTAATGTAATTGGGGTAACTGTCCCCGATGGCAAGAATTCGATTTTTGACACCTAACCTTGTCAGCACTGCTATAGTGCCTTCGTATATTTTTGTTTTCCTTCCTATCCATGACCCAACAAGATGCAGTATTACTTCGAAATCACGAGTAAAGTTATTAAACACGATATTCCTTGCCATCTTTATCTCTTCCGCCTCGATCACACGTGCATTAAGTAAAATTTGTTGATTATCCCCGTACTTAGGCTTCTTTTTACGGTTTCGTCTTTAGCTCACATTTAAATCTGCTCCGATGACGGCTGCTGCTAGCAAAGCGGACATCTTCATCACTGGAAAACAGCGTGTACGGTTCTGCCTTCTAGGTTTGAATGAAACGAAGAATGCGCACATTTTGAGCAAGACGTATGCGTCTGCACGCGTGCCTATGCACACGGTACGGGGGATAGTCTTACCAGTAATGTTGTTATGACGTTAACTTGCGGACGGTGCATGATGGCTCAAAACAAGAGTAATTTAATTTATTTGTGAAGCAATACAAGCATCTCAATACCCTGAAATCAAAACTTAAATCTAGCAATAATTTGTTGGGGACAATTGAATCTGGCACTAAACCATGCTTCTGTCGGATTTATTTTTATAGTATACGATCAAAAAGATTTGCTACCACAACAGATAAAAACCTCCGGAAAGTTTACAAAAACAAATCTGTTGAGAGTAATCTAAAGGTATCAGTCACACCACATTTGTGAAGTAGCGACCTTAACTGGATTAGTTTATGCAGAACCGTGAGGGACAGATGGCCTGGTGGAGTGGTGATTCTTGTATCGATACAGAAATGGTGCCACGGTTATATCTCAAGTGATCGCACGAGATTAAAATTCCCGTCCGACCAGTCCGGGTTACCTATCCAGTAATTTGACGTCAGACGAACTCTGTTGACGACCTATTTCCTCTCGCATTCTTGCTCCACGAAGACGGTACTCATTGTGTCAACGTTGAACCTTAGTCTTCCTCCTGTTACCCGGCGGATACCGTCGGTAGCTCTCTGCTGCCTTTATACACGGGGATATTTCACTTCGGCGAAATCCATAAAGACATGCGGAGGATCGACACTTGGCGCAGGGACGGCCAGTTGACGCTCAACACAGCCAAATGTAACCTATTGCACATAAATAGGCGGAAAGATCAATTACTACTCGATTACACTATTGGCGGTAAGTAACTGTAAACCGTAACAATCGTAAAATACCTGCGAGTAATCGTCATGAGCGACGTAAACTGATACCGAGCGAGGTGGCGCAGTGGTTAGACACTGGACTCGCATTCGGAAGGACGACGGTTCAATCCCACGTCCAGCCATCCTGATTTAGGTTTTCCGTGATTTCCCTAAATCACTCCAGGCAAATGCCGGGATGGTTCCTCTGAAAGGGCACGGCCGACTTCCTTCCCCATCCTTCCCTAATCCGATGAGACCGATGACCACGTTGTCTGGTCTCCTTCCCCAAACCAACCAACCAACCGACATAAACTGGAACCGCCGCATAGCATCACTTACTATTACTTCTAGTAAGAGCAAATACCAAGCGTAGGGTCAGTGCAAAACTCTGAAACTGCATCTACATGATTACTCTGCAAGTCAGAATTAAGTGCCTGCCAGAAGGTTCATCGAACCCCAGACTTCCGAACGGCGCGCGATCTCAGATTTCTCTTATTTTCGTGTGATGACCATTTATCCCCATGTAGCTGGGCGGCACCAACAAAATATTTTCACATTCAGTTTTGTAAGCTGGTGATTGAAATTTCGTGAAAAGACCTCGCCGCAACGAAAAACGCCTTTGTTTTGACGATTGCCACCCCAGTTCGTGTATCATATATACGAACATTTGAAACCTCCCCTCAGAAAAATTTATGAATTACTGTACTTGGGTACCTCTTACGCTATTTGATTTTCAAACAGCTGAGCAAAACTGAACGTGCACAGACATTTCTCTCTTTACTTATTCACATCATCAATAAACTGACACACAATATTTTTAGCACAACGCAATCTGACTTTCAATAATCCCTACAAAAGAATGGCCCTGACTAACAATAACCTATACCTTTCATGAATCACTTACCTCACAAAACTCTTCGTTACTCGAATGCCAGCTAAATAAAAGATTCTAACTACTGAAGTCACTAACTGCTAATAGCCATAGTTAGCAAATGAAAGATTTCGATAGAGAACAAATGCCCGCAGCTCGTGGTCGTGCGGTAGCGTTCTCGCTTCCCGCGCCCGGGTTCCCGGGTTCGATTCCCGGCGGGGTCAGGTTAGTTAGGTTTAAGTAGTTCTAAGTTCTAGGGGACTGATGACCATAGATGTTAAGTCCCATAGTGCTCAGAGCAATTTGAACCATTTTTTGAACAATGTATTTACCTTAATAGTGTTCAAAAGTCATAATATATATATATATCAGTTCGTGACATCCAGTCTTACAAATTTACTGTCTCTGTTGGACACACGTCCAGATCATCCGCTCTCAAAACCCTGCCATCTCTCTCCCCACATCCACCACTGCTGGCGGCTCACCTCCAACTGCGCAACGCTACGCGCTGTTCACATCCACCTGCCCAACACTACAATAGCGAATGTTACAACAATGCCAACCAGCCACAGACTGCACCCAGCACAGCCAGTGATTTTCATACAGAACGCTACGTGTCGTTACCAATATAAAAACCTAAACAGCCTACTTACACATTACACTCTGCCTCTATAATACGAAATTCTTTGAACTTTTTCGATGTCCTCTGTCAGTCGTGTCTGGTAAGGGCCCCATACCACGCACCAGTACTCAGAAGAGAACGATCAAGCACAGTGTGGGCAGTCTCATTAATAGACCTGTTGTGTCTTCTGATTGTTCTGCCAATGAAAGGAAATGTCATTTACTCTTGAAGGAAGCGGCTTCCAAATTACTCATTCGACCGATTCTAGAGTCCTGCTCGACTGGTGGACTCTTGCCAGGTATGATTAATAGAAGCAACAGATCCAAAGAAGAGCGGTGCGTATGTCAACTGATCGTTTAAGAAACCCGAGAGGATTACGTACAATCCCAGTAACAGAGGCTACAAGAGTGGCGTTGTGTTTCACGTAAACGTGTTCCGTCAAAATTCCAAGATTTCAAATCCCAAGAAGATTCGGCCAACATAGTAGTTCATCTCACACGTACACCTACCTCGCTAAACGATCACGACGGGAGAGTCGGAGAAGTTAAGGGTTCATGCAAAGGCTTATCGACATATTGTTCGCGAACTGAACGGGGAAGGGGAAGAAATCATAGCGGTAACATGTAATGTCTCTTGCAGCGGTCTCTCCGCGATATTTTCAGAAATTTTATAAATTATATAACTCAGTACATATCTCGAAATATCTCTTCTTATCTTACCGATTCTTAAACTTTAATATACGATGATTATCACTGCAAAGTAGTTTCAAGCCCTATTATTCCTTGGAGCGTCCATTTACTCCGTGGAATAGCTTCTCTGCTGTCTGTTTTCTCTTATGAAAAGAATGAGGCAATGCTTGCCGATTAGCCGTGAAAGAAGGAGGATGTATATGTACGTATTGTTGAGCTAGTCGCCATCTTGATGAGATTCTGTATGAGAAGGAATTTAATACATGAACTAAACTAAAGTAAGTGTGTTCGCGTATTATTTAACTGATTATTATTGACAGTGTCTGCTTACTACGCTGTGTTGCACGGGATCAGTGGGGAACGTCTGATTTACACTGGACGAACCTGCCGTTTTGTATGCTCAAGATATCCAGTTTATTACAATAAATGGGCTAACACGGTCTTACCAGCAGATCTCCGGTCTTCCCCATGTGATCACCGAATGTTTTCAGGAGATCGACTGACAAATTTCGTCGCACCGAGACTTCTAAATTGCTTCACTGCCTTATGGAATTTAAGTTAAGCTCAATTTAATCAGGACAGAACAGTATTGAAATGTGTGAATGTGATAAGCCAGCTTTGTGAATGAAAATTCCCATAACATACGCATGTTTTTAATATCCTGATCAGTGAAGCTAAATAAGGCCGGTGTGAGAGAGGTTTTTAAATTTTTTGAATACCACAAAAAATATTAAAAACAGATGTGCTCTCCTCCAGACACTGCAAGCAGCCTTGAGAAGTGTAGGTGTAAATGTGGCTGGGTTGGAACTGATACCGTGAGATTAAAAACAAAACAAAAAACATTTGATCCTTGTCCCTTTACATTCCATGTGGCCACATTTAACACTTCCGTTTTTTTTTTTAATTTTTCCCGGACTGTAAGACAATCTGACTGTACTTGGAACTGAAACTAAAACCGCGGCCTTTTTAGGTATACACCTAGTACAAACAAGAATCGTCCTCAATAATAAACCAATATAACAGGTAGCCCATTTCAAATGTTTACGATATGACATATCATACGAGCAACATATGGATATAGAGAAAACAACTAGCACTTGTCAGCGCATATGTGGCAGATAAAGTAGAACACTCAAGGAAAGAGACACCGCTGAAATTTTATACAGTCAGAGCAGTTCCCAATTTATTATAAGGAGGAGTCGAATGAAAACGACATAGACGGAAGAAAAGTAAGTAAATTATTTACTATCTCAACTTTTAATACTTATCCCTCTGTAAGACAAAGTGGTCAATGCCCTGCTTTGATGGAAAAATGTTTTCGGTTGCCTGCGGGACGATGGCTGTACCCAGGTGAGCATCTCTTCGTCCGAAGTTAACCGGTGGCGACGAATGTCTTTTTTTTAGGACTTCAAAAATATTGAAATCGCATGGGGAGGTATCGGCAATGTATTGAGGTTATCTAAGGGCTCCCAACGAAACTTCTGCAGCGAAGTCGAGACAGCAGGCACGCCAGCTCCGGGAAATTCAAAATGACGTTTTTCTTTGAATGCAAGGGACCGCTGCTCATTGACTTTCTGCTACACGGCGCCACAATTAACGTACAGCGCTATGTGGACACCTCGCAAAAATTGAAGCGCGCCGAGTCCAAACGCCCAGGATTGCTGATGGGCGGCACCACTGTGTTGCAGGACAATGGTCGCTCACGTGTAGCCGAGGATGTGTGGACTGCGCTGCAAACGTTTCGCTGGGGAGCCCTTATACAGCTCTCACACAGTCCCGATCACTCCCCACGCGACTTCCGTATTTTGGAGCCCTGAAGAAAGACGTTCGAAACCGTCGATTTGCTTCAAATGAAGAGTCGCACGTCCAGATGCAACCACAGACATTTTTCTATGAAAGCATTGATAGCTGATCTCAAAAAAGGTTCAAATCGCTCTGAGCACTATGGGACTTAACATCTGAGGTCATCACTCCCCTAGACTTAGAACTACTTAGACCTAACTAAACTAAGGACATCACACACATCCATGCCGGATACGAACATGCGACCGTAGTAGCAGCGCGGTTCCGGACTGAAGCGCCTAGAATCGCTCGGCCGGCGCCGTACCTCACAGTGGGATAAATGTATTAACGGTTATGGCGATTACTTTTAAATTAATAAACAGTTTACTTACTTTTTCCATCTGTCTCTCTATCCGTCGACTGCCCGTTATATATAGGTTGGAAAGTTGAACGCTGGGAAACAAAGATATACGGCAGGCAGAAGGGTCAGAAATGAAATTTCTAAGGTCTATTAAAGGGAAGACAGAATTAGAAACGAAGAAATAAGTGAAAAATTAGGGATGCCAGAAATAATCCAAAATGCAATCCAGAATAAAGAATAATGGAGAGAACTTGTACATTGTATGCCGCCACAAGGACGTCCTAAACTAGCAGTGGATTACAAACCATGGGACGAGAAAACTGTTAAGAGGACCGAGGATGAGATGGTCAGACCACACTAGGCCTTGGGCCTAACCCTGGAGTGGTAGAAGAAAAGAAGAAGGAGAAGGAGAAGAAGACTGTAAGATTTTTAAAAATATCAAACGTATAAAATGGCAGCTTCAGAGTTCGAAATACTCTCCAGATGTGTTATGCTCATGATGAAAGAAACAAATTGAAAACAGTGATTTGGGGACTAGGATTAGCACGATCTTAGTTACTAAAATTTATACAATTAAAGAAAGTGCTTTGCTTCTTGCATAGCGAATGAAAACTTATGACATTAAATTACAGAACTTCTTCACTGGAAACACTGTTAACAATACGCCGCGAACTCTGTGTGACGCAACAATTCACAGACGAACGCTAAGTGGAAGAGACGTCAACGTGAAACACCTTTCCCCACCGTTGCAGCGAGCACGAGTTTCATTCTTTGCTTTCTTTCTCTAGTATGAGACTGCTTTCCTGTTTCGCCACATTAAAGGCAAATATTACAAACCCCCTTCACCTGTTGTGTTACCCATTGCTTAACTCTCATTGCCGGCCGAAGTGGCCGTGCGGTTAAAAGCGCTGCAGCCTGGAACCGCAAGACCGCTACGGTCGCAGGTTCGAATCCTGCCTCGGGCATGGATGTTTGTGATATTCGTAGGTTAGTTAGGTTTAACTAGTTCTAAGTTCTAGGGACTAATGACCTCAGCAGTTGAGTCCCATAGTACTCAGAACCATTTGAACCATTTTTTTTAACTCTCATTCACTCGTAAAAATGATTTTTGGTTGCAGTTTACGAAGCCCAGTGTAACAGTCCCCGAATCCGATACAAACGTGGAGTACCGGTACTTCAAGTGTTCTAGGTGCTGGTAGTTTATTCTTAAAATAATGATCTGTTACAGTTGATACTCTATTTTCATTGCCAATTCTTCAGCGCACACGGTTTCAACAACACCGCAACGTACTTTGATCATACTTCTAATATGACTTAATAGTTAAGCAACCTGGTTAACTATGGCTGTTTACAGATGTGCATAAAAACATTACGCATTAAAATGGTGCACAGAGGTAATCTCAAAACAGTAGCGTCCCTGCAAAGAACTCGCAAGACGGAGATATCCCCGTAGAGTAAGAATCCTTGTGGAGGGAGCTTTCAAATCGGCAGAACAATTTTCGCTCCCGACGTACTTTGCCTGGAAAGTCATATAGCTTTCTCTAAAATAGAGTCATATTTCCCGTTTAATGCTGGCGAGATGCGCAGTTCGCTATGCTCACTCTACGCTCGGCCATGACAGCCACCCTCTGGCGACCAAGACGCCACACACCGAGACAAACCGGTGGACAGCAAGCCATCCAGTTAGGTCGCAGTCGTCATTAATGTGTGAGCGCGCACTACGTTCCCTGACCCCTCGCAAGCCTTGGGCATCTGCGTGGATGATGCTGCGTCCCTGAGAAGTTGAGGAGCTATATCAAGGCTTAGAATGTGGTATTCTGTGTAAACGTTCATTTATTTGACGTAGTTAACCAGATCATTCCTAAAATGTACAGTTATTACGATCTCTTGCTTCGCCTTTGAAGGGTGGAGTGAGCTGTGGGCTGTCAGTTGTTTGTAGAAAAGATTGCTAACATCACCAGGGTTCCAAAAGAGAGGTTCAAAATGGCTCTGAGCACTATGGGACTTGACATCTGAGGTCATCAGTCCCCTAGAACTTGGAACAACTTAAACCTAACCAACCTAAGGACACCACACACATCCATGCCCGAGGCAGGATTCGAACCTACGACCGTAGCGGTCGGGCGGTTCCAAACTGAAGCGCCTAGAACCGCTCGGCCACTCCGGCCGGCACAAAAGAGAGGGTTCTTACATCTTCGTCAACTTATTTTGTTGTGGATTTACTCTGACGGAAGTGAAATGGCAACCATTAATATAAGCCCGAGATAAGCCATTGTAAATGAGAAATTCTGATACATTACTAACCGGTGTAGGCGCCAGAATGTAGAAAGCAAGCATGCAAACGTGCATGCATTGTGTTGTGCAGGCATAGGGTGTCAGTTTGTGCGATTTCAGTGCCTGTTTCACTTGGTCGCTTAATACAGGGATGGTTAATGCAGTTTGTCAATGACGGTGGACTTGTCATCAGATGATGTCCCGTTTGTGCTCGATTGGAGGCAGATTGGGTGATCGAGCAGGCCAAAGCAAAATGCCGACAGTCTGCAGATCATGTTGGGAACAACAACTGTATTTGGGGAAGCGTTATCCTGTCGGGAAACAGCCCTGGGAATACTATTAATGAATGGCAGCACAACAGGTCTAATCACCAGATTGACGTAAAAGTTTGCAGTGAGGGTGCACGGAAACCGTGAGAGTGCTCCTGCTGCGAAACGAAATCATGCCCCAGACCGTAACCACAGGCGTAGGTCCATTGTGTCTAGCACGCAGCAGATTGATTGCAGGCAGTGAAGTGGCATCCTTCTAACCAACACGAGGCCACCATTGACACCAATACAGAACCGGCTTTCATCAGAAGGCACAACAGACCTCGAGTGAGCTCCCGCTCGACGACACTGAAGTCACAAATGGCGGTGGTCTCGGGTCAGTGGAATGCACAGTACGAGGAGTGTGGCTCGGAGCTGTCCTCGAAATAACCGATTTGTAGCAGTTCGTCGTGTCGCTGTGGTGCCAGCTGCTGCCCACGTTGCTGCTGCAAATGCAGTACGATGCGCCTGAGCCACGCGGCGAACGCAATGATCTTCTCCCTCGTCAGAGTCACGTGACCGTCCAGAGACTGATCTTGTCGCGGTCTCGTGACTACCTGTGCCGGCACTCCTGTACACCGACTACATTCCTGCCAAGTCTTTCTGCATTATCGAAGAAGGGAAATCTACACTCCTGGAAATTGAAATAAGAACACCGTGAATTCATTGTCCCAGGAAGGGGAAACTTTATTGACACATTCCTGGGGTCAGATACATCACATGACCACAGTGACAGATCCACAGGCACATAGACACAGGCAACAGAGCATGCACAATGTCGGCACTAGTACAGTGTATATCCACCTTTCGCAGCAATGCAGGCTGCTATTCTCCCATGGAGACGATCGTTGAGATGCTGGATGTAGTCCTGTGGAACGGCTTGCCATGCCATTTCCACCTGGCGCCTCAGTTGGACCAGCGTTCGTGCTGGACGTGCAGACCGCGTGAGACGACGCTTCATCCAGTCCCAAACATGCTCAATGGGGGACAGATCCGGAGATCTTGCTGGCCAGGGTAGTTGACTTACACCTTCTAGAGCACGTTGGGTGGCACGGGATACATGCGGACGTGCATTGTCCTGTTGGAACAGCAAGTTCCCTTGCCGGTCTAGGAATGGTAGAACGATGGGTTCGATGACGGTTTGGATGTACCGTGCACTATTCAGTGTCCCCTCGACGATGACCAGTGGTGAACGGCCAGTGTAGGAGATCGCTCCCCACACCATGATGCCGGGTGTGGGCCCTGTGTGCCTCGGTCGTATGCAGTCCTGATTGTGGCGCTCACCTGCACGGCGCCAAACACGCATACGACCATCATTGGCACCCAGGCAGAAGCGACTCTCATCGCTGAAGACGACACGTCTCCATTCGTCCCTCCATTCACCCCTGTCGCGACACCACTGGAGGCGGGCTGCACGATGTTGGGGCGTGAGCGGAAGACGGCCTAACGGTGTGCGGGACCGTAGCCCAGCTTCATGGAGACGGTTGCGAATGGTCCTCGCCGATACCCCAGGAGCAACAGTGTCCCTAATTTGCTGGGAAGTGGCGGTGCGGTCCCCTACGGCACTGCGTAGGATCCTACGGTCTTGGCGTGCATCCGTGCGTCGCTGCGGTCCGGTCCCAGGTCGACGGGCACGTGCACCTTCCGCCGACCACTGGCGACAATATCGATGTACTGTGGAGACCTCACGCCCCACGTGTTGAGCAATTCGGCGGTACGTCCACCCGGCCTCCCGCATGCCCACTATACGCCCTCGCTCAAAGTCCGTCAACTGCACATACGGTTCATGTCCACGCTGTCGCGGCATGCTACCAGTGTTAAAGACTGCGATGGAGCTCCGTATGCCACGGCAAACTGGCTGACACTGACGGCGGCGGTGCACAAATGCTGCGCAGCTAGCGCCATTCGACGGCCAACACCGCGGTTCCTGGTGTGTCCGCTGTGCCGTGCGTGTGATCATTGCTTGTACAGCCCTCTCGCAGTGTCCGGAACAAGTATGGTGGGTCTGACACACCGGTGTCAATGTGTTCTTTTTTCTATTTCCAGGAGTGTATCTTCTCGCAGCCGTGTTACAAGACCTCGTTCGACCTCAGAGAGGTAGTGATAATGACGTCTTCCTTGCCTTGAAGGCATTGTTGACTAACATAAAACCACCACCACGTCCAATCGCAAAGGTAACTAATGCTCACGACCGTTACAGTGTGTACTTCAAGCAAACCTCATCTGCTTCCTCATAGTGGTGCTACTAGCACCACTTGTATGAGAATGGCACTGAATTCAAGTAGACGTCATTTTTCAGGTGATTATGTAGCATACTCCTTGTTCGTCGATTTTTTTATCTGTCATTGTGGATGAAACATCCTTCCAGAAAAACATAAGAAAGACTACGTTTGGTTGGAGCGCACTAGTTAATACGAGCATTTCAGGGGCTTTTGCCCAAGCCACTGGGCCAAAAAGCTAAAATGGATAGCATGAGATGTAAGAAGCGCTAGCACAAAAGCATCTCCTTACTCATAGGCAACTGTCACGGTATGGCCCGGGTTTGTAGCGGCTGTGCGTGGCGACGACGGCAACGGAGCGGTCCTTTTCGATACGGACTGGACCACTCTCCCTGTCGATTATCACCTTAGTTCTCTCCTCCCTCCATTCTCTTGTCATTTAATCACGTATCTCGGAATTTTTTTCGTCGATTTCGACAAGTTACTTGAAAAGCGCAACACATGCGACATCTCTACGAAAAATAACTTCCCGCTGCAGCGGCTGGCTAAGCCACAGACGCGTCTCACTCACACTGTAATCTTTCAGTCATACGGAACGCTTCTTCAATTAATTTGAGGTCCCTATGCTGCCGTATGTTTGTGAGTATTGGGCTCTGAACGAAAATTACAAGAAGCAGTAATGAAATTCCTAACATGAACACCGGAATATACTCTCAGAAAAGAACCATCAGACAGGAATTTAATGCATTTAATAGAAATGAACAGATGCAAGCACATGTTACTAAGGGAAGACAATAGATTTGCGAAAAAAGGCTTTTTCTACAAACCTATCGGGCGCCCAAGGGAGAGATGGAAGGGTGGTCTCTTAATCCTTGTTTGAACGCACGGACCACAGTTACAATGATGATCATTATTACAATTTGGAGTTGCTGCAGCCTAAAAAGACTTAATAAACGAGATACTGTTCGTGCAACCGCAGCTGCGCACCTGAGATCACAGAGACGTGTGCGTGACGTGTGTGTTCCTCAGACTGCGGGACAACAGCGGGCCAACAAACCCCTTCAGCGGCTATCCGGTTTCGGTTTTCTGTGGTTTCTCAATATCACTGAATGCAGATCTTACTATTTCGTTTCGCAACCTTTCCAAACGCCAGCTTGTACTACCTGTCGAATGACCTCGCTGACGGCAGGACGTTAAACCATCTTCTTCCATTATTTTGTAAGGCCAGGCAGTGCTGACGTAACCGTTAATCGAGGAACACGTGAAGTGACGTGTGTTTTCAAGGCATGGGCTGATAGAATCACTAAAAGCATGTTACGTAACTGCCTGGCCTCAGTTACATGTGCGTTAAGTTACTCATCTCCGATAACGAAAAAAATTCATCGAGAGCAGGCGTCCTGACTCACGTAAAAAACGAATGAAGCAAGAAGATGATGATCAGTTTTCAGCTAAGTCACGTCAGTCGATAGTTAGATTTTTCGACATCTTATCCGACTAGATGGTTTTTGTTTAGATTAGAGGGACTTGGGGAAACACGAAAACGGCTTGCCTCAAAGGGTGCAGGCCGAACACAAGAAGAACTTAGATACAGGAACCATCGGTATAACCGTAGTCAGGGGCGGTGGCAAAGGGGGGGGGGGGGAGCTACAGGGGCTGTAGCCTCCCCCTTCCCAACGGAGTACGATAGTACACTGGATAAAACGTCTTCAGAAATCAGCGAATATATTACTTCAGCAGATTCAGAAGGTGAGCTGAAATTACGGAAGAAAAAGTGGGCTGATGAAAGTAAAAGATCTGAAACAGCAACTGAAGATTGAAAGAAATGTGACAATCAGTTTTTCCCAAATGTATATGTTTTATTTCAAATATTTTGGACTACTCCTGTCACCGAAAGCGCTCCGGAACGAAGCTTCTCTACTTTGAGACGAATAAAGACATTTTTGCGTAACACAGTGGGGCAGG
Source organism: Schistocerca cancellata (assembly GCF_023864275.1). Classification (NCBI taxonomy): domain Eukaryota; kingdom Metazoa; phylum Arthropoda; class Insecta; order Orthoptera; family Acrididae; genus Schistocerca; species Schistocerca cancellata. The sequence continues at coordinate 16,111,994 of NC_064634.1, forward strand.
TGTGAATAAATGGATTGGCTCTTGCAAATATCTCCTGTATTCATAAAATTAATGAAAACTTATTCGTTGTAAGTTGACCTTTTTATGGTTTATGTAATTTATAAAATCTCCCATATTAAAATAAGTTTTTTTTACCCTAAACTCCAAAACAGTTACGAAAAACTACTTTAAGTAGGGGACTGATGACCTCAGCTGTTAAGTCCCATAGTGCTCAGAGCCATTTGAGCCTACTTTAAGCAACACCAAATTTTACCAATTTGTCGATGGAGAGTCTACTTTTGTTAAGCGATATTCCATTCCCCCAAACCCCTGGTCCCTTGACCGACTTCTAGAATCACCTCTGACAGTAGGAAATTGAAGTTGTGTTTGGAAAGTGCCAGAACTCCAAGCGCTAATAGAAAGCACTGACGCTCAAATCGTTATAGGCACTGAAAGCTGGCTAAAGTCGGAGATAAGTTAAGCCAAAATTTTTTGCGAAAGACCTAACGGTGTTCAGAAACGTTTCTTGTTCTTAGAAGTAGTTTATCTTATAGTGAAATTGAAGTACATAATTCCTGTGAGTTAGTATGGGTAGAGATCATTCTTGGCAACCTGCATTAAATTAATAACTGGATCCTCTTACCGATCTCCCAGCTCAGATGTGGCGCATGACCTCGCAGTTTGGTCTCCTTCCCCACATCAACCAACCAGCCTCTCTTGGAGTACGATGCGCCGTGTTGAATCCTTACAAGATAGGATTAACGGAGTACATCGAGAAAGTTCAAAGAAGGGCAGCACGTTTTGTATGATCGAGAAACAGGGGAGTGAGTGTCGCGGATATGGAGTCGATATCATTAAAACAAAGGCGTTTTTCCTTGCGGAGATATTTTCTCGTGAAATTTCAATCACCAACTTTCACCTTCGATTACGAAAACATTTTGCTGACGGCGACCTACGTAAAGAGAAACGATCATCGTAATAAAATAAGGGAAATTTGAGCTTGCATGAAAAAAATATAATACTCCTTTTTTCTGCGTGCTCTTCGAGAGTGGAATAATAGAGAATTAGTGCCTCTGCCAGGCACTTAAGTATGATTTGCGGAATAGCCATGTAGATGTAGATGTTGATCTGGTTGTGATACTCTAGACTTTTATCAAATGGTTCAAATGGCTCTGAGCACTATGGGACTTAACTTCTAAGGTCATCAGTCCCCTAGAACTTATAACTACTTAAACCTAACTAACCTAAGGACATCACACACATCCATGCCCGAGGCAGGATTCGAACCTGCGACCGTAGCGATCACGCGGTTCCAGACTGAAGCGCCTTTAACCGCTTGGCCACCCCGGCTGGCAGACTTTTATGAACGAAGGAATATGTGGAAGGATGTCTTATGCGTGCGTGACGCTTGCTTTCTTTTGATAAGGTTTTACACTTTTTTTTTCTCTAAAGTTGAATGTGTTTAAAAGCGCACCCTTTTGGATGGACATTCCTTCCCAGCTGCGAAAAGTCGCCTCAGTACACCAATATAAGCGCACATAGATTATTTAATCGCTGTATCTTTATCGTGACGATGATACACTTCGCAGAATTAATTGTTTTGATGCGTTTTCGTCAAAGGGAATTTATTCAAAGTTGATAAGGGCTTATGCGTTTACAAACAAATTGTCAAACCAAAGTGTCCCATTGAAAATTTCTCTTGGAGAAGGTCGACCCTGAACTGCAATCACAAATGAAAACATCGAGAAGCTGCTTGATGTAATGGACAACTGGCGAATAAATGTGTGTGAATTAGCTGATTACTTAAACATGTAACAAGGAAACTCACGGAATGTTTTACATGAGTAGTTAATTGTGAGAAAGGTGTGTCGAAGATATACATGGTGTCCCATAAATGTTGCCACAAACTTGGAGGGGTTGTAGAGGGTGTCTTGAAGAACAAATCGGGGACAGGAACCCGCGTCCACAAACCGCATCCAACAACGCTACAGGGCCACTAGGCCTTCGGAAGCAAATGTGACGTTGTACGCTGATGGACCGCAGGCGGAAAGTCTCGCAATGTTGTGATTCAGTGATCGCGATTGATTGCAACGAGCGCCACTGGAAAAGACGGAGTTTGCAGATGCGTAGAAACGCCTTGTCTCCTATATATGCGATGCGCTGTTGCCTCGGTGGATGACGGTTTGGGACACAGTAGCCATTCGCAGTTTATTTTTCTCCTGGAAACATCCAAAATCTCCAATGTCTTCGGTATGCAGGAGAAACTAGACTGCAGAGAGAAACCCGTGTCCGCAACCGTCTTCTAGCAAGGAAAGAGAGCGTCGCATTCATAAGAGACAAGGCCTTTCTACACAGCGGGCAGCTCCATCTTCTCCACTAGAGATCGTTGTAGTCAGTCGCGATAGTAGTAGGGAGTGGGTGTTTGTAGCACACTTTTGCTATCAAATTGATATGCAAATTTATTAAATTGATCGATTAATGACCCCTGCCCCCGCCCAACCCCGCCGCCGACCACGCCCATCCCCGCCCCGAGATGACGTCACGTGTTTTCTCAGCTGCGCGTGTGCCCCAGCACCCTCCTCCCCCTCCCCCTCCCCATCCACAAACCTCCTCCTCCCCCCAACCTACTGTATTGGTTGAAATTACGAATTTTCGTGGGAATTTCTTTGTGCCAGGGCAGTACTGACATCCCACCCCACCACCCACACGGAAATTGGCAGGGAATTAAAAATTGGCAGTACCCTTTCTGGGACTCAAACCCTGGTCCGCCTGCGCGGAAAGCCCAAGTGCACACTCCTAACGCAATTAAATCTCCATAGGCGCTTGGAATTGATGGGAAATTAAAAATAGTGGTGTCCTTTCTGGGGCTCGAACCCTAATTCTACGGTGTGGAAAGCCAGAGTGCACCCCGAACACATGGAAACTGTCCAGATGCGGGACAGGAAGGTTAGCTTAGTGTACTTTATTTATTTTAGTCGGGAAACTGAGGCAAATACCGATCCTAATTACGTAATTAATCACAAAGATGTCGCAATTATACAACTACAAGCATAGCGCTGCACAAGGATGGCATAAAATCGCAATACAGCGCAAAAACTAACGATACCATACAACTGGTGTTATCCTGCTGGGAAAGAATTTCGCAGTACCACTCGAAACCAGCGACGGAAACACTCAAACTGTACCCTACACCTACAACCTGGTGAGAAAAAGATTGGGATGTTACGTATTATCTTTATTCTTTTTGGTGGGAAATACGTTTAACTGGCGAGATGCTGGTGTTGGACAGAGAGGAGTTTAAAAAGAGTATTATCTGGAAGCATACAGTATCTATCGTTGTTTGACGCCTACTTCAAATCACCCTGCAGCCCACCTAACCGAAGCCAGTTCACGCTATCACAGCTAATGGAAAAAAATGCGTCACTGTTCTGATTACACTTTGAGATTGTTGTGAAAAAACCAGGAGTCGTACTGAACAGGTCATAGCGCATCAGATGTACTGGGGAAAATCCTCGTCCTAAAAGACTGCAGAGGAAGCGGTAGCTGAACGTGCGTTCTCCTCGATGTACAATGACGAACTGCCGAAAATCGAGGCCCTCCCCTCTCCCCTCCCTCCCTCCAACCACCTACTGGGCAGATGGACGGAGGGAGGGAGCTACTCCGCCAGCAGCCTCGCGACACGTGCTGGCCGCTGTCCGCCTTGAGACGATGGTCCTTCGCCAGCACAAAAGCAGGTATAGTTAACTAAACAATAGGAGATAAATGAACGGCTGTCCCGAATGCATCTTGGTCGTTTAAAGGATAGTGACAAAACACCCCCCCCCCCCCGCCCTTAATGGTTAGGGGGCGCACCTGCAGCGACGAGCTGTCACAGACTAGACAGGTCGTCAATGCCTGCAATAGACCTATCGTCTGGGATGGAAAACGCTTTTATAATTGCGCAGGCTTCCGCGGCCAGAGTCAGTCGACATTAAAGTTTTCTGGGTAGACCCAGACGAAGGCCGCTGCAATCGTGGCCGAAACGTTGGTTTTTCTCCAGCAGCAGTAATTTTTACATTATGACGCGGTACTGTACCCAGACAACGCTTTTGTTTAACGTCACGTGGGACACTCCAGCCGAGACCGGGGGGGGGGGGGGGGGGAGGCACAGCCTCGTAGGGAGGTCGCCCGCCGCCCTGCGCTGGACTGTTTGACATCAACTCGACTCGTATAATAAAGCAACGATCCAAAAAAGGAAAAGAAAGCATTCACGGCGATAATAAATGTCATCTTTCCGTGAAAATAGGCAAAGTCCATTTTCATTTAGTTTCATGAGCAAAATCGGTATAGTTTTTTACGTTCGACTGCACTCGCATCTCATTATTTTGTCACGTCCAGCAAAGTGTACGACCACCATTCATAAATGATCAGCAGAGACGTACCGCCCCTGCGTAAAATCAGAAGAAAAACTTGGACTATTTTGATTCAAAAACTACCGACCAGCGCAGAATGTCGTCGTTATTTCGAAATTACATTGATCATGAGCGTCACTTTGCATGCTGAGTAATTTTTGTTTTTGTTCCTTTTTCTGTAGAAGGATTACACTCACCAGGAAGGTCAAATGGGAATCCGCGGAGGGAGCACGATGTTCTTTTCGTGGAACACTATTGAGAAATGACATCTGAAGCTGACCGCAGAGAGATTCTACAGCCCACAACATACATTTCGCTTAAGGACTGTGCTATTAATAACACGATCGTCGCGACCGCGTTACCGTCATCCTGCATAAAAAGCGGTCTTGAGTCTACAGGTACACCCATGAGCCGCTGATAGTGTTACGCTTTCTGGTAGCAATGCAGTCAACGATTTTGAATTACGTCTATCCATTCAACCACTTACTTGCATTGGATCCTGTAGAAACATCTTTTAATGATTACAGCCACTGCTGAATCATATTCGTGGCACACTCATATCTGCCGGCCGGTGTGGCCGAGCGGTTCTAGGCGCTTCAGTCTGGAACCGCGCGACCGCTACGGTCGCAGGTTCGAATCCTGCCTCGGACATGGATGTGTGCGATGTCCTTAGGTTGGTTAGGTTTAAGTAGTTCTAAGTTCTAGGCGACTGATGACCTCAGAAGTTAATTCCCATTGTGCTCAGAGCCATTTTTTCCATATCCTTTCTCCAGTAGACTTTCCATTCCATTCAACAGGCCATGTAAGTGGCGTTTACTTGCACAGAGGACAGACGTGTCATTTGCGAATGATATCTTCCATACTTGCCGCCTTGACTTTGTCAAGAACATAACGCACGTCGTCGGCATCGTGAGGTCCATCGTGCAGCAGTTTCCTCCATTTTGTGGCCATTACTTTGGGACTTACATTGTGCTAACCATCCGTGAGCTGGTTGCGATGTTTAGAACTGCGTAGGACGCTGCAACTACGGTGGTTCCGTCCGGGCTGTCGATACGTTTCTACCGCGAGAGACCGGCTGTGCGGATCGACATGTGGCGTGGTAAGCTCTATTGTCCGACTCGTTTTACTGTCGATGTATTCTAGAGTCAGGGCAGCTTCTATGTTATAGTGATTCACTTTAATTCATTTTGGGCTCTCTCTAAGGACTGCTCTTTATGCTGGAGACATTATTGTTGAGTGCTCTCTTGTTCTTTTGCCTGATCCTTTGCCAGTCAATTGCTCATCTAGCGGTTGTTTTAATGTTAGTGATACGTTGGAGAACTTGTGACTAGGCTACATCTCAGTTAAGTGTCCGTTTCTGACAACTGTTGTAAGAAACCAAGTCCGACGCCTGGGACAGATCAGCAGATGAGTGACCTGATAGAGAACAATGATAGTTGGCACATCTCCGAATGCCATTCCTTCCATCTTCCGGCAATTCTGTTAATTCTGACTTCACACCACTGTTGATTCTTTCTTTTACTTTCTTAATGCTTCTTCGGTATGCAGGTTGAACAAAGGAAGAAGAATGCTTCCATGTCTTGCGCAGTTTTTAATCCGAACAGGTCACTCTTGCTGTTCTGTTCTTATTGTTGAGTCTCGATTCTTGTGCATATTAGACTGTGTAACGTATGCCCGACCATACATTCCGTTATAGCCGCTTTGATGCAACAGTTTAGTAGGGGATGTCGGTCTCCAGAAATTGGGCTACATGGCATTCGATGCATTCTAGAAATCTCTTGCTATAAGTTCCTCTCCCCTTCGTCTACGTTTGGTCCTCACCAGACGGGTAGTTGTCTGTTTCCGGAGGAATGGGTAAGAGAATACCAGAAATGGCGCCTACTGAGGCACGTAATTTTGTGATTATCTAGGCCGCCTCGAGGAACAGAGCACGTTCCATGCGGACTCCTGTGCCAGAGTAGAGGGCTGCCGTGCGGCCCTCCTGAGGAATGCCGGGTCCCTGCGTCTGCTCCCGCCTTGCAGGCAGCGCTGCCTTCTGCTCGTCCGTCCTCCTTCCTGCCCTCTGGATGCAGAGAGCCGCCACCGGATCCCCCTCTAACTCCCACAGCTCAGTGGCCTCCCAGCACTGTGCTGACCTACTGGAGTACAATAGAAGGGAAGGAAACGCAACAACGTATCCGCTGCTTCCTCCGCGCAGCTGCTTGTGTGTATTTATAGGAGATGTACTTCATTATTTATTGGTGATGTACGGTGTTTCTTAATTGTAAGCGTGCCCGTCCTTCGTGCTTTCCACTTCCTCGACGACTACCACTGCTGTGCTCGTCGTGATGGTACAGCCCACTGATCACCGCTGTGAGGCCCGGCCTCGGAGCTGCCGTGGTGCTGAAAAACAAAAACTCTAAACCAGCACTGAGCGAAGTGGGGAGGGGATTAAGGTAACTAGGGGCGAGAGGAGTTCAATTAGGCATACAGCCGCTGTGATCGAGGTGGCGTAGCCGGCAGGCAGCACGGATTACTGCGTAAAATCTTCAGTATTTATTGGCGCTGCTGAGAGGCAAAGTATTTGCCATCTGCCTAGTTTGTAACTCTCACGCTTCACTGTAGTGAGAATACGAGTTCTCGTCCCTGTGCTTGTTTCAAAGTGAAGAACGAGACAAATTTTGTAACTGGATTAGGAGTTGTCGGACTAGATGCAGAATAAATGAACCATGTACGGTACTCTAGTTTATACCGAAGGGTACAAAGTTCAAGTCACAAAAAAGTAACAAAACAAATAGACAATTTTATTTCGTGTGGTAAAAAATAACAAATTAACAGTTTCTACCAGTAAATAAATAACAACTGAATGTAACAGAAGTAACACGTATGTTACAGATGTTAAAATGTACAATCACGTGAACTTCCTTGCTATCTGCTTATTGTGACATTCAAAATATGCTTCTGTGTGGGAAGTTAGTTTGGTGACAGATGAGATGTACCGTGTGTGGATCTGTGCGCACTGAAGTGTTCGTTTTTCCCTTTCTTATCGTACAGTCACCTACCGACTTTTTTTAGTTTAGCCATTCAAATTTCTGCAGCTATCTTTAGTTGTACCTTACATTTGAGAAGGTTGAGTCCGTAGCGGTATCGATTGAATAGCAGAAAATCCAATTCGTACGAGGTCTCTTAAAAATTGGTTTCCTGCAGTTAGAATCAGAGATCGGTGAAGCTGTTATCAGAAATAACGTGTTACTCCTCGGTTCCTCCGAACCATCACTATTACGGAGATTTTGATAAATATCCTAGGAACCGATTGATATCGTACGGCATTGTTCATTTGTTTCCTTGGTTCTCAGTGGAAATGGCCAAACCAATGAGACACTATCATCGTCTTGTTCCGTTCTGAATTATATCCGTCACAGTATTTCTTATTCTCAGTATTGGGAACTAGAGAATAGTGCAGACAGTAATATGTAACGCCTCGCAATGAATACAAACCGTTGGATACGATCCCTCTCGACTCGTTTGGTAATTGGCAGTAGGAGAAGCGGGAAGAAACAACCATTTATCCTACGTATTTAAACCAGAATGAAGAAAGGTGTTTACGATGCCATTTCAGATGATTTTTTCAGCGTTAAAAAATTCTTTCACCTGGCAGCTTATGTAGCGTACTGTACTGCGACTCTCACTGGTGCAGGATTTATTGATTTGCACAGTGGAGTCAACAGCGTTGCAGACCTGGCCCCAACCTCACCGTCGTGCCTATTATGATTAGAGGTCCGCTTAAACGCTATTCGGTATTTCCATAGCGACCTTTTTACTAAAGTTCGTAGTGCTGACTTCAGTTAGCATGCAAAATGAAGTAATCTTCGATTACGCTACTGATAGGAAACAACAGGCGAAATACCCTCAGATGTCAAGAAGAACGTAATAATGCCATGAAATGTGGGAATAACCGAACTGTCAGTGTAGTAAGTTATCGTTGCAAGATACTAACAGAAGTTATTTACAGAAGAATGGAAAAACTGGTAGAAGTCGACCCCGGGGATTCCGAAAAAATGTAGGAACACGCGAGGCAATACTTGACCTTACGACTTACCTTAGAAGATAGGATAAGGAAAGGCCAATCTACATTTATAGCATTTGTAGCCTCAGAGAAAGCTTTTGACAACATTGACTGGAATACTCTTGAAATTCTGAAAGTAGCAGGGATAAAATACAGGGAGCGAAAGGCTATTTACAACTTGTACAGAAACTAGACGGCAGTTATAAAAGTCGAGGGTCATGAAAGAGAAGTCGTGGTTGAGAAGAGAGTGAGACAGGGTTGTAGCCTCTCCCCAATGATATTCAATCTGAACATTGAAGAAGCAGTAAACGAACCCAAAGAAAAAATTGGAGTAGGAAAAGGGAAAAGCTATAAAATCTTTGAGGTTTGTCGATGACATTGTAATTCTGTAGGAGACAGCAGAGGACTTGGAAGAGCAGTTGAGGGAAGATTGTCTTCAAAGCACATAAGATAACACCAGTAAAAGTAAAACAACGATAAAGAAATGTAGTCGAATTAAACTAGGTAACGCTGAGGGAATGAAATTGGGAAATGAGGCATTGAAAGTAGTATATGAATCTTGCCATTTAGGCAGAAAAACAACTGGTCATGGCTAAAGTAGAGAATATATAGAATTTACACTGGCAACGGCAAGAAAAGCATTTCTGAAGAAAAGAAATTTGTTAACATCGAATACTGATGTAAGTATTAGGAAATCTTTTCTTGAACTACTTGTCTAGGCATGTAGCCATGTATGAAAGTGAAACGTGGACATAAACAATTTAGACGAAAACAGAATAGAAGCCTTTGAAATGTGGTGCAACAGAAGAATGAAGACTCGATGGGTTGATCACGCAATTAATCAGGAGGTACTGTATAGAACAGAGGAGAAAAGAAATTTGTAACGCAATTTGAGCAAAAGAAGGAATCGGTTGGTAGGACACATTCTGAGACATCAAGGGATACCAACTTACTATTGGAGGGGAGTGTGGGGAGAAAATTCGTACGGGGAGACCAAGAGACAGTGAGCAGACTCATAAGGATGTAGGTTGCAATATTTGTTCGGAGATTATGAGCCAGAGCTCATAGATAGAGTAGCATGGAGAACTGCATAAAACCATTCTTCGAACTGAAAAGAGTACAACAGCAACAACAACAAGCACAACTTAAGTAAATTATGTTATTCTAAAAACGCGAGAGTTAGAAATGTTTGCGTTTATGAAGAAGATCAAACACGTAGGCGCAGTTGAAGGTAAATCCAACTACCGAGATTTAGTATAAAACACTTGCATGGTGTATGCTGTGAATATTGTTCAGGTGTGTGGAATCTGAATTATATGTACTAAAAAGAGAAATAAATCTTCTACAAAGTTAGCCAACAAAACGAATGAGAAGCTTGGACAGTGTAAGGGAGATGATACAAAATGTGAAGTAGCAGACAGTTGTGAAAGATGTCTAGTTCCTCACAAAGGCATTAATTATAAATTCCGGGATCTTCTTTTCTAGATGGAATGTGTGAACATTATTACCCAAATATTGCTTCACAGAGAAGATATAATCAGATTATTTACAAAGCGCACGGACGTAGTCATTTTCCCTGTAGTAATCACCTGTGGTACCATTAAATGAGGAGTCACCCACTGTGGATTGGATTGCAGCGACTGTATGTGTACATGAGCAACGAAATTCCTCTGTCTGATAGAGCCGTTTCGTACACTTTGTTGTTTAGGTGATCGGCGGAAATTGCTTCCGTTCCAACAGCATGTATCCCTGAGTTCTGAAATTTGTGTAATGACGTTCAGGCATGTACTTGCGTCGAACGACTTCCCGAGCATCGATACATAACGCGTTGTCTGTTTGTAAGACGGTGATTCGGTTACAGTTTTCTTGTCAAGGAATATATCAGTGATGCGAGAACGACGAAGCTTCACCATATTTTCAGTTTCTGCCAAGGTATGTTGGAGAAGGGCCACCACATTGTAGATTCCTTGACTTCATTTTTGGAAGTGTCCTTGTCTCCGGTAGTTTTGTTGCCACCCGAAAGCATTGGAGTCACCATACCCAGCAGGTTAGGCACCATCTTGCCACTGTTGGGGGGCCTCCCGGTGGCGTTCTTGGGCGGCACCCTCTCGGGCATCGGAGGCATGTCCGGCGTCGCGTTGGCCGCCGTGGTGTTGACGAGCGTCGAGTTGTCCAGCCAGAGCCAGCGGCGCTTGATCATGTCGGCCGCCTTCTCGGCGATCATGACGACGGGCGCGCTGGAGGCGGCGCTGACGACGAAGGGCATGACGGAGGCGTCGACGACGCGCAGGCCCTGCACGCCGCGCACGCGCAGCTCGGCGTCCACGACGGCGTTGGGGTCGAAGTCGGCGCCCATCTTGCAGGTGCCCGCCGGGTGGTGCATCGTCTTCGTGTACTGCAGCGCCACGCACTGCCAGTAGGCGAACGAGCCGAACACGAAGCTGCGGCAGCGCGGCAGCGGCGTGGGGTCCAGCGCGACCCCCAGGCTGCGCAGCGCCCGCGTCTGCGACAGGCGCGCCCCCACCAGCAGCGCCTCGATCAGCACGTAGAGGTCGCGCCGCTCCGAGAAGTAGCCGGGGAAGATCTGCGGCGGCCGCAGCGGGTCCGTCGTGTTGATCCTGACGATGCCGCGGCTGCGCGGCCGCAACACCGCCGGCCGCACCACGATGCGGTTGTAGTAGGCCAGCGGCTGCGCCGTGGCGTTGCTGTGGCACCGCGGCGCGGGCGCCGTGGTGTTGGAGGGGGCCGTGGCATTAGAGGCGGCTGTGGCGTTGGCGCGCAGCCGCGCCTCCAGGGCCCGCGTCGCGTTGTCGATGGCGGCGCTGAAGCAGGACGCGTTGGCCGCGGGAGCCGCCTGCGGCGCGCCGGCCGAGCCGTTCACCGGCACCAACTCGGACTCGAACAGGAACTGGATGTCAGGGTAGTGCTGCGGCAGCTTCGCGTACTGCGACCGCATGAACGCCGTCACCTGCCGCAGAAGGGCTCGTTATGGCGGCGGTGGCCGTGGCCGTGGCCGTAAAAGGCAACAAGTCCATCGAGGAGACTAGCAGAGAGACAAGTACAGTAGGCAGCTGAGAAGAACGCCTCCGGGAGAACAGTCCTTTACGTCCTTTCCTTCCATCCTGCGGCTGCCCACCGTCAATGTTATGGGCTATTCGAGAAGTACTGATCTAACAGTACACTGTCGTCCTGTTTCTCTTTCATCTACATCTACATGATTACTCTGCAATTCACATTTAAGTGCTTGGCAGAGGGTTCATCGAACCACAATCATACTATCTCCCTACCATTCCACTCCCGAACAGCGCGCGGGAAAAACGAACACCTAAACCTTTCTGTTCGAGCTCTGATTTCTCTTATTTTATTTTGATGATCATTCCTACCTATGTAGGTTGGGCTCAACAAAATATTTTCGCATTCGGAAGAGAAAGTTGGTGACTGAAATTTCGTAAATAGATCTCGCCGTGACGAAAAACGTCTTTGCTTTAATGACTTCCATCCCAACTCGCCTATCATATCTGCCACACTCTCTCCCCTATTACTTGATAATACAAAACGAGCTGCCCTTTTTTGCACCCTTTCGATATCCTCCGTCAAACCAACCTGGTAAGGATCCCCCACCGCGCAGCAATATTCTAACAGAGGACGAACGAGTGTAGTGTAAGCTGTCTCTTTAGTGGACTTGTTGCATCTTCTAAGTGTCATGCCAATGAAACGCAACCTTTGGCTCGCCTTCCCCACAATATTATCTATGTGGTCTCTCCAACTGAAGTTGTTCGTAATTTTAACACCCAGGTACGTAGTTGAATTGACAGCCTTGAGAATTGTACTATTTATCGAGTATTCGAATTCCAACGGATTTCTTTTGGAACTCGCGTGGATCACCTCACACTTTTCGTTATTTAGCGTCAACTGCCACCTGCCACACCATACAGCAATCTTTTCTAAATCGCTTTGCAACTGATACTGGGCTTCGGATGACCTTACTAGACGGTAAATTACAGCATCATCTGCGAACAACCTAAGACAACTGCTCAGATTGTCACCCAGGTCATTTATATACACTCCTGGAAATTGAAATAAGAACACCGTGAATTCATTGTCCCAGGAAGGGGAAACTTTATTGACACATTCCTGGGGTCAGATACATCACATGATCACACTGACAGAACCACAGGCACATAGACACAGGCAACAGAGCATGCACAATGTCGGCACTAGTACAGTGTATATCCACCTTCCGCAGCAATGCAGGCTGCTATTCTCCCATGGAGACGATCGTAGAGATGCTGGATGTAGTCCTGTGGAACGGCTTGCCATACCATTTCCACCTGGCGCCTCAGTTGGACCAGCGTTCGTGCTGGACGTGCAGACCACGTGAGACGACGCTCCATCCAGTCCCAAACATGCTCAATGGGGGACAGATCCGGAGATCTTGCTGGCCAGGGTAGTTGACTTGCACCTTCTAGAGCACGTTGGGTGGCACGGGATACATGCGGACGTGCATTGTCCTGTTGGAACAGCAAGTTCCCTTGCCGGTCTAGGAATGGTAGAACAATGGGTTCGATGACGGTTTGGATGTACCGTGCACTATTCAGTGTCCCCTCGACGATCACCAGTGGTGTACGGCCAGTGTAGGAGATCGCTCCCCACACCATGATGCCGGGTGTTGGCCCTGTGTGCCTCGGTCGTATGCAGTCCTGATTGTGGCGCTCACCTGCACGGCGCCAAACACGCACACGACCATCATTGGCACCAAGGCAGAAGCGACTCTCATCGCTGAAGACGACACGTCTCCATTCGTCCCTCCATTCACGCCTGTCGCGACACCACTGGAGGCGGGCTGCACGATGTTGGGGCGTGAGCGGAAGACGGCCTAACGGTGTGCGGGGCCGTAGCCCAGCTTCATGGAGACGGTTGCGAATGGTCCTCGCCGATACCCCAGGAGCAACAGTGTCCCTAATTTGCTGGGAAGTGGCGGTGCGATCCCCTACGGCACTGCATAGGATCCTACGGTCTTGGCGTGCATCCGTGCGTCGCTGCGGTCCGGTCCCAGGTCGACGGGCATGTGAACCTTCCGCCGACCACTGGCGACAACATCGATGTACTGTGGAGACCTCACGCCCCACGTGTTGAGCAATTCGGCGGTACGTCCACCCGGCCTCCCGCATGCCCACTATACGCCCTCGCTCAAAGTCCGTCAGCTGCACATACGGTTCACGTCCACGCTGTCGCGGCATGCTACCAGTGTTAAAGACTGCGATGGAGCTCCGTATGCCACGGCAAACTGTCTGACACTGACGGCGGCGGTGCACAAATGCTGCACAGCTAGCGCCATTCGACGGCCAACACCGCGGTTGGTAGTGTAGATCAGGAACAGCAGAGGTCCCAGGACGCTTCCCTACATTTTCTATGTACAGGGCCAAACAGAAAGCGGCAAATTCTAGTGAAACATGCATGTAGCAAGAAATGGACGGTAAAAGCCTTCCATTGGCGGGATAAAACGAAAGTGTATTTTGACTAAACACCGCGTTTCAGTACTTGTGTACACAGTACGAGTATTGGATGTGGAGAGTGCATGATAGTCGAAGAATGTTTACAGGCGACAAAGACGCAGATACCAACACCTTATTGAGTTTGAACGATGTCACGACAAGGCCAACAAAATAGTCGCGGTTAGGAGAACAGAGAGACAAGTGCAGCAATCAAAAATTCAGATGGCTCTGAGCACTATGGGACTTAACTCCTGAAAGGTGCAGAGTGAAAATCTCATTCTGGAAACATCCCCCAGGCTGTGGCTAAGCCATGTCTCCGCAATATCCTTTCTTTCAGGAGTGCTAGTTCTGCAAGTTTCGCAGGAGAGCTTCTGTAAAGTTTGGAAGGTAGGAGGCGAGGTACTGGCAGAAGTAAAAGCTGTGAGGACGGGGCGTGAGTCGTGCTTGGGTAGCTCAGTTGGTAGAGCACTTGCCCGCGAAAGGCAAAGGTCCCGAGTTCGAGTCTCGGTCCGGCACACAGTTTTAATCTGCCAGGAAGTTTCACATCAGCGCACACTCCGCTGCAGAGTGAAAATCTCATTCTGTCTGTATCTTTATTGCACGATGTGAAAATGAGATACGCAAACGTAAAAACTAGCGAATCGATGTAACCTAGAAGTTACATAAATTAAAATGCTGCAATATGAGAACAAATTTAACAGATTCAAAGGAGGTTTATGCTCGCTGCACCATTGTAATGTAGATGTCAAGAGGGCATAGGAGCACTGTAGCTAGAGTTACAGTTCCTCGTTTGGTTATAAACCTAAGAGAGAGTTAAGTGACGAAATAAGCCAGAAGAAGAAGAAGAAGTGCAACATTTAAGAGTTTCGAAGTGGAAGCATATGGGTGAAGGTCAGAAACATCGAATCGAAACGTCACAAAGAGATAAAGTTAGTAGCATTGAACGCAGAAATAATTAACGCAAAACAAAAATGATGAGAAATGCTAGCAGCATGTTCAATAGAATGCTACTGACGGAGGAGATGATGAAGAAGAAGAGGGAAGGCGAATGAAGGAGCAGCAGGAAGACTACATAGTGAAAGCAGAGGGAAGACGGAGCGAGGCAGTGAGCGAGTGTTACCTGGTGGACGCCGGTGGCGGAGAGCGGCCCGTTGCCCAGCTGGATGTACCTGGCCAGGTCGACCAGCTGCTGGCGGGGTTGGCGCGGCGCCGTCGCGGTCTGCCCCAGCACCAGCGTCACGCCGCCGGAGCTCACCAGGTCCTGCCGGCACGGTGCGGCGCTCCAGTCAGCCTCATGTGTACTTGTCAAGTTAGCGTAGGCTATCACAAGTAAGCGTAGACTACGGTACTTTTTACCGTACCCCTGGTCAGTTAAGATCGCAACCGAGTTACCGGTGCGTTAGGTGTGTTGCATACCTGTCGGGCGTTATCTCATTTCAATCGCTCTTTTTGTACATACGATCCCCTAGAAATCGGAAGCGATGAACACCGTAGAAACTGAGTAAGGATCTACATCTACTAAATGTACATAACTATGAGGCGTAGTGCCTTCGCTTCGCTCCTGTCGCTTGTTAGGACGATATCGTTATAGGCATGAGTCATCGACAGATGTCACCAGCTGACATGGACCTGAGTTACAGAGCTGCACGTAGTTGTACTAGTAGGCGGCAGAGGTCAGCAGTTGACGGACAGTGCTAGCAGTCGTAGTCAAAACAATGTTGTAAAGTTATGTTTGACTAATATTTAATGTATTTGCATAATTATAATTGTTTTATATGTGTAGTAATTAGCAGTGTGGGTGTTGTATGAGTGAAGAAGAACAGAAGTAAATGAAAATTGTTTTGTTTATTCACGAAGTACCAGTTAAACTATACAGGGGACTTGCTATAATTAAATGTGCAGTCAGTTTATGGTACTAATAAATCGTGAGTAGAACACAAATTAATCGGTAATTTCAGAAGGAGTAATTTTATATTTGATACTTTTCTAAATTTATTTATTTAGCAATTGCCATGGAAAGAAATGTTTTCCTATGATTGGTCATTGAAGTAAAGCGCAGGTTACCGCGCGATAATACAGCAACTTGATTCGCTGTTTGTGATATCAGCCAATCAGAAAAACGCAGGCTCGCGCCAATCTATGCTGGGGAACGAAGCCTTTGATGTGATCTAGAGGAGTCGGGGCTGAGGGTTCGAACTAATAACATCTCATTGAAAGCATCTCCGACGAAAGTACTGTAAAATCGCGGAAAAATGCTAATTACGAGTTCGCGAAGTAGTACAAAGCGTATTCAAGTGAACGGTATAGTGGAAGTCGTGTGGAATTTCGGACGGAATATCAAAATTATTGCTTTTGACTGTTAGTTAAAATGGTTCTGAGCACTATGGGACTCAACTGCTGAGGTCATTAGTCCCCTAGAACTTAGAACTAGTTAAACCTAACTAACCTAAGGACATCACAAACATCCATGCCCGAGGCAGGATTCGAACCTGCGACTGTTAGTTAAAACCGCGTGGCGTGTTGTGCGATCTAAGACTGGAACAGGTATTCCGTGTAGAGCAGAGTGCACAACATTTGAGCGAGTATTTTCATAACTAAACGATCCGGTGAACTCAATTAAGTTTGGTAACGCGTGTAAATACCATAAACTGGCTACGTGTGTGATTGTGGTGTGCGTGTGAACTTTACATTGTGTTGCCACTTAGTAAGGACTTGGCAGTATTAACTGTGATCTTTATCGTAAAAATACACCTGAGAATTTACATTGCCAAGTTAAAACTTTTATTTCAGTAGCTAGCCACATCCCGTTTACCTGACAATTCTATGTATCTTGCGACCTGCAATAGACTAGTGGTCTAGTATTTTCTACCACAGCTTTTAGCTAGACAAATGAACATTTCTGGACACTGGCAGGGCGGTAAAAAAGTAACGTGTCGCGGCGCGACTAGTCTGCTATTCACAGTGAAGTATCTGGCAGAGGGTCCATCGGAAGACTTTCAAGGTAAACAGTTTTTGTTGTTGCTGCGCAACAGTCATACAATAATTTTTAGATGAACACTTTGCTGTTTGATTGCATTGTTGTTTATGTAATTAGGACCCAGGTTTCGGCCTTTTATGTAATTTTCAAGTGCTTGAGTTTACGTCATTAACATACAAGCGCTCGAAAATGGCATAAAAGGCCGAAACCTGGGTCATAATTAAATAAAAAACAACACAGTCAAATGACACTTTCAAGCTATTTCTCAACCTTTCCACTCTCGAACAGCGCGTGGTAAAAACGAACTCTTAAATCTTTCAGTGCAAGCTCTGTTATTTTGTTACGATGGTCATTCCTCCCTATATAGGTGAGCGCCAACAAAATATTTTCACAATACGATTAGAAAGTTGGTGATTGAAATTTCATCAGAAGACCCTGCCGCAACGAGCTACGCCTTTGTTTTAATGATTACCTCCCCAATTCACGTGTCACATCCGGGGCACTCTCTCCCCTGCTCCGCGACAGTAAAAAAGGAGCTGCCCTTCCTCGAATTTTCTCGATGTCTTCCGTCAATCGTATCTGATGCAGATCCCATACTGCACAGCAATATTGGATAATTAGGCGGAAAACTGAAAAGACGGCAGAATTTGTGGGGGTTCGGGTAGGGGATAAAATCTCGATCAGACGACGCGGGAGGGAATTAAGGTAAGCGACTCGGGAGAAAGACGGGACGGGACGGGGCGCAGGACTTTCCACTTTTTACCAGGTACCGGTACCTCTGAGCGACTGAAACTCACATATTTTCGACCAAGCAGAGGTCTGTTGCATTTTCTCTCAGGACATGTACACTACCCGGCTATTACCTACTGAGACAGCAAAATACTTTTGAGATTCTTAGCAGCTTGGCGAACGAGTTTTCCACCAAGCCTGAAGGGCAATCAATGAAAGTATAAGATTACCAAAATAAGAAATCACGCACCCACACTATGCCGCCGCTTCGAACACTGGCCGACCTCCGTTACGGTCGGAATCCGCCACGTCGCGGACTAGGAGGGAGGTGCGTCTCAGACCAAACGATTCTGCACTAGGTTAGGACAGTTACTCATAGGCGTAGTTTTAGTAAATAAAGTTTTGCGAAACTAGCATTTCAGGAGCCTGCCGCGACAGTACAGCTTCTAGGGCCAGCCCAGTGCCAGGGCACGCCCACTGGGGTTAGTTCGGTGGTCGTGGCTACTAAAGTAGTTTTATACTTGCTCTGGCACATCTGTAACGCTGCAGTAGTTTGTGGTACACAAGAAAACAGGAATAACTTGTAGTTTCTCGTAGAGCAACTACGTAGTCAGCTTGCCCATTAAGACTAAGGAACGCTACTGTATATCAAGCAGCATGTGAAATTTTAGTAAACTGTAGAACCCACAAATCATTTAGGAGGTGGGTTTGTTGCATGATGAACATCGTTAAGAATAAAGAATTAACAAAAATATTCCAGAAGAGAACCTCTTTAGTAGATCTGTTGCATTTTCTACGTCTTTTGCCAATAAACCGCAGTCTCTGGTTTACTTTTCCACAACATTATCTACGTGGTCGCTGCAGTTTAAAATATTCGTAACTGTAATCCCTAAGTATTTGATTGAAATCAAAGCTTTTAAATTTGTGAGAATTATCGTGTAACCGAAATTTAGCGGATTCCTTTCAGTATCCTTGTCGGTGACTATAAACTTTTCATTATGTAGAGGCAAATGGCCCTATTCACACTATACAGATGTATTGTCTAAGTAATTTTTCAGTTGGTTTTGATCCTCTGATAACTTTATAACAAGATAAACGATAGCGTCATCTACTAATAATATAAGAGGGGTGCTCAGGTCGTCTTGTAAATCGTTTGTGTGGATCAGAAAAAGCAGAGGGCGTATAACACTTCCATGGGGAACGCCAGATATAACTTCTTCTTTACTCGATGACTTTCCGTCAGTTACTATGAACTGTGACATTTATGACGGGATATACACTATGTGATCAAAAGTATGCGGACACCTGGCTAAAAATGACTTATAAATTCGTTGCGCCCTCCATCTGTAATGCCGAAATTCAACATGCTGTTGGCCCAACCTTAGCCTTGATGACAGATCCCACTCTCGCAGGCATTCGTTCAATGAGGTGCTGGGAGGTTTCTTGGGGAATGGCAACCCATTCTTCACTGAGGAGAGGTATCGATGTCGGACGGTGAGTCCTCGCACGAAGTCGGCGTTTCAAAACATCCCAAACCTATTGTATAGGATTCAGGTCAGGACTCTGTGCAGGCCAGTCCATTACAGGGATGTTACTGTCGTGTAACCACTCCGCCACAGGCCATGTATTATGAACAGGTGCACGTTCGTGTTGAAAGATGCAATCTCCATCCCGGAATTGCTCTTCAACAGTGGAAAGCAAGAAGGTACTTAAAACATCAATGTAGGCCAGTTCTGTGATAGTGCCACGCAAAACAACAAGGGGTGCAAGTCCCCTCCATGAAAAACACGACCGCACCGTAACACCACCGCCTCCGAAATTTACTGTTGGCGCTACACACGCTGGCCGATAACGTTCACCGGGCATTCCCCATACCCACACCGTGCCATCGGATCGCCACTCCACATGAATCGTCATTCTACACAACGTTTTCGCGCTGTTCGGTCGTCAAAATTTTTACGTTCATTATACCAAGCGAGGCGTCGTTTGGTATTTACCGGCGTCATGTGTTACATATGAGGAGCCGCTTGACCATGAAATTCAAGTTTTCTCACCTCTAGGCTATCTCTCATAGTAGTTGCAGTGAATCCTGATGCAGTTTGGAATTGCTGTGTGACGGTCTGGATAGATGTCGGCCCATTACACATTTCGACCCTCTTCAACTGTCGGCGGTCTCTGTCAGTCAACAGACGAGGTCGGCCTGTACGCTTTTGTGCTGTACGTGTCCCTTCACGTTTCCACTTCAGTGTCACATCGGAAATAGTGGACCTAAGGACGTTTAGGAGTGTGGAAATCTCTCGTGCAGAAGTATGACACGAGTGACATCCAATCACCCGACCACGTTCGAAGTCGGTGAGTTCCGCGGAGCGCCCCATTCTGCTCACTCTCCATGTCTAATGACTACTGAGGTCGCTGATATGGAGTACCTAGCGGTAGGTGTCAGCACAATGCATTTAATATGAAAAACATATGTTTTTAGGGGTGTCCGGGTACTTTGGATCTCATAGTGCACGAACGGCCCCGTAACGTAGTTTTCTACACAGTTATCCTGTCTGTTTCTTCAAAATAAACACTATTTATAGCAAAATTGAAATTGTCGATATTTAATTTGGGTTCTTTTCAAACGTGTTGTTTTGTAACGTGAAAAAGAGGCGCTTTGTAACAAAGATGAAAATAAAAAGAAATTATGATTTATCAAATAGAGCTAGAAAGCGGAGTTTCCTTGAAGATAAAATTAGGATTAAAAAACGGAAAACAAGAACATATCAGACGTCACTTGAATACTTCATCGAGCTACATAAAACGTGTTTCTGTCATTCATAGCCGGCCGCTTTCGGCGAGCGGTTCCAGGCGCTTCAGTCCGGAACCGCGCGACCGCTACGGTCGCAGGTTCGAATCCTGCCTCGGGCATGGATGTGTGTGATGTCGTTAGGTTAGTTAGGTTTAAGTAGTTCTAAGTTCTAGGGGACTTATGACCTAAGATGTTAAGTACCATAGTGCTCAGAGCCATTTGAACTTTTTTTTTGTTATTCATAAACAACTTTCGAAACTTATGAATAACAACAGGAAACTCCTACCTTCGATCATGGTGAAACTACACGGTAGTCTAATACTGTACGATGTGCAGTTGTTATTATGTGCGCCCGCATCTCGTGGTCGTGCGGTAGCGTTCTCGCTTCCCACGCCCGGGTTCCCGGGTTCGATTCCCGGCGGGTTCAGGGATTTTCTCTGCCTCGTGATGGCTGGGTGTTGTGTGATGTCCTTAGGTTGGTTAGGTTTAAGTAGTTCTAAGTTCTAGGGGACTGATGACCATAGATGTTAAGTCCCATAGTGCTCAGAGCCATTTTGTTATTATGTGCAAAACAAACAAACAGACAGCAGACAAAAAAGAGAAGTCGTCGGCTCCCAATTTTTCTCTCCTTTATGTTTCTATCCCTACCAGTACTGTCATTACTGCCGGTAATCCTAATACCTACTACTGTACCAAAGCTGTCCAGCCGTCGTTTCGATGTAGAGGCAACTCTTGTCTCGTCCTTCCTGACAGCTCGAAGCTGACTGCCCGCACCAGCAGGTCCTGTGCCTTCAGACACGGGTGAGCACGCCTTCTTCCTCACCTCGAAGCATCAACCTGACGCTGCCTCTCCTGTACTTTTTCAGACTTCAGCAAAGTTCCTGACTAGCTGCGACCTTTTCCTCTATTTCGTTTCAACCAGGGTTGCTAGTCTGTAAAGGTACGCTGCAGAGTTTGGAAACGTCGGAGAGATGTACTGCCAAAATGTGACGTTGAAGAAACTGTGTTTCTCTGAATATGCAATCCACCACAACATATTTAATATGAAACAAAGATGGACGCCTGTAGTCCAATAAGAAGAACCTTTAAGATAATTATTTTTACCGCAATTTCGCGTATCTCATTTAGTAAAGAATTTGTGATTCTGTAAAACATACATTTCTCTCTGTACGCATTTCTGATTCGAGATCGATGGTAAGGACATAATAATTTGAAGACCATTTAACGTTACTATGTACCTGAGAAGAGTTCAGAAGAAAAGTACGAAACGACACTGTGGGTACGCTTGAAGTATTTTTTCAAAAGTATTCACCAGAGACCTGAGCACAACTGTCCCACTGTTTCACGAATCGGAGGATACTTTGTTCCCAGAATTCCTGTGTCTGTGGCGGGAGCCAGTGCTCCACCGTGTCCCTCAGTTCGCCGTCCGAGTCGAAGCGCTTCCCTTTGAGATGTTTTCTTTTTTCAGCGGACCAGACACACGGACAGCAGAGCGACGTTCGACGTGACCGGATGCGCGAGCTGCTAGCGCTCGAACCTGGACGTTGCACACTGTGTGACCTCGGAGACGTGTGGTGGTCGCGCGTTGTCGTGGGGCCGAAGCGCTCCCTCCGCAAGCAGCCCAGCCCGTTTTCTCTTTTTTGGACTTGCGTAAGCTGCGGAGTGTCTCACACTATACGCCGCTGTTAAAGGTTTTCCCGTGCTCGAGGGATTCGGTTAGTTGCGGACGTCGGGAGTCGAAAAAGACGACATCTACATCTACATCTACATCCATACTCCGCAAGCCACCTGACGGTGTGTGGCGGAGGGTACCTTCAGTACCTCTATCGGTTCTCCCTTCTATTCCAGTCTCGTATTGTTCGTGGAAAGAAGGATTGTCGGTATGCCTCTGTGTGGGCTCTAATCTCTCTGATTTTATCCTCATGGTCTCTTCGCGAGATATACGTAGGAGGGAGCAATATACTGCTTGACTCTTCGCTGAAGGTATGTTCTCGAAACTTTGACAAAAGCCCGTACCGAGCTACTGAGCGTCTCTCCTGCAGAGTCTTCCACTGGAGTTTATCTATCATCTCCGTAACGCTTTCGCGATTACTAAATGATCCTGTAACGAAGCGCGCTGCTCTCCGTTGGATCTTCTCTATGTCTTGTATCAACCCTATCTGGTACGGATCCCACACTGCTGAGCAGTATTCAAGCAGTGGGCGAACAAGCGTACTGTAACCTACTTCCTTTGTTTGCGGATTGCATTTCCTTAGGATTCTTCCAATGAATCTCAGTCTGGCATCTGCTTTACCGACGATCAACATTATATGATCATTCCATTTTAAATCACTCCTAATGCGTACTCCCAGATAATTTATGGTATTAACTGCTTCCAGTTGCTGACCTGCTATTTTGTAGCTAAATGATAAAGGATCTATCTTTCTGTGTATTCGCAGCACATTACACTTGTCTACATTGAGATTCAGTTGCCATTCCCTGCACCATGCGTCAATTCGCTGCAGATCCTCCTGCATTTCAGTACAATTTTCCATTGTTACAACCTCTCGATACACCACAGCATCATCTGCAAAAAGCCTCAGTGAACTTCCGATGTCATCCACCAGGTCATTTATGTATATTGTGAATAGCAACGGTCCTATGACACTCCCCTGCGGCACACCTGAAATCACTCTTACTTCGGAAGACTTCTCTCCATTGAGAATAACATGCTGCGTCCTGTTATCTAGGAACTCTTCAATCCAATCACACAATTGGTCTGATAGTCCATATGCTCTTACTTTGTTTATTAAACGACTGTGGGGAACTGTATCGAACGCCTTGCGGAAGTCAAGAAACACGGCATCTACCTGTGAACCCGTGTCTATGGCCCTCTGAGTCTCGTGGACGAATAGCGCGAGCTGGGTTTCACATGACCGTCTTTTTCTAAACCCATGCTGATTCCTACAGATTAGATTTCTCGTCTCCAGAAAAGTCATTATACTCGAACACAATACGTGTTCCAAAATTCTACAACTGATCGACGTTAGAGATATAGGTCTATAGTTCTGCACATCTGTTCGACGTCCCTAGCCTGCCGAGAGCAAAGCTTCGATGTTTTTTAGGGGGAAAGTGACGACACTATATTCGCGTCCACAGATGTATCACAACGTTATCCCAAAGCAGACTTCAACCGGTTTCGTTGCTACAGCGTTCCGTACATTTTCATTTTAACACTCGTTCTGTGTGTTTCTAGCTAACTGTAAGTTCTCTCTGAAAATTAAGGTAGTCAAACATATGGAAAATATAAATAATAATGTACAAATTGCACGGATATCGTTCATTGAGGACCAGGATCAGGACCCCAAGTTGATGCCGCAGATTTTCTTTCCTTTAACCTGTGGTCGAGTCGCTACATTGCTAGACACGACTCATCAGTGTTGATCACGATAACGTTATATAAATATATTTGATCAAATCATCTGTTGTCGTAACCAGCTACAACAACAGCCCGCTGCATCGTGCTAACATTCTTATCGTTGTCGTTGCTACAATCTTCAATCCGAAGACTGGTCTGATTTGGCTCTCCACGCTAGTCTACGCTGTGCCTCGGTAAATAACTGTTGTCTCCAAAGTGCAGTTGAACATACTTACTACAAGCAAGTCTTACTCTACCTCTAGTGTTTCCTCCTCCTCCCCCTCCCCGCCGCCTCCCCCCCCCCCCCCTCACACTTCACACTTCCGTTCCTTGCATTACCAAATTAACCATTCCTTTGATGCCTCACGATGTGTCCCATTACACGATCGCCTTTTTTTTACTGTTCATTAGGTATGGAGCTACCCAGATAATCCACAGAATTCTTGTGCTGCACTACCTTTCAAAATCTCCCATTGTCGTCTTGTCTGAACTCACCAGACAAAAAGATTTAGTATGAGAAATAAATTGCACATTTGAGTCCGCGATCTGGTGTGCAGTCTTCATTCCAATTCCTTTCTTGCTCGCTCATTTAATTTATTTAAATCCAGTTAGATGATATTGGTTGTTTGTGACGCAGATGGTATTGCTCCAAGACGAGACTCTATATGGGGGGGGGGGCACTGTTTTTAATTGGCATCTGATGATGGCTCTATCAACGTGTTCTATAAATGTAATTAAATAATTTAGAGACGCAAACTACTTGGAAATTTGAATAAACGTGATTCTACACTCCTGGAAATTGAAATAAGATCACCGTGAATTCATTGTCCCTGGAAGGGGAAACTTTATTGACACATTCCTGGGGTCAGATACATCACATGATCACACTGACAGAACCACAGGCACATAGACACAGGCAACAGACCATGCACAATGTCGGCACTAGTACAGTGTATATCCACCTTTCGCAGCAATGCAGGCTGCTATTCTCCCATGGAGACGATCGTAGAGATGCTGGATGTAGTCCTGTGGAACGGCTTGCCATGCCATTTCCACCTGGCGCCTCAGTTGGACCAGCGTTCGTGCTGGACGTGCAGACCGCGTGAGACGACGCTTCATCCAGTCCCAAACATGCTCAATGGGGGACAGATCCGGAGATCTTGCTGGCCAGGGTAGTTGACTTACACCTTCTAGAGCACGTTGGGTGGCACGGGATACATGCGGACGTGCATTGTCCTGTTGGAACAGCAAGTTCCTTTGCCGGTCCAGGAATGGTAGAACGATGGGTTCGATGACGGTTTGGATGTACCGTGCACTATTCAGTGTCCCCTCGACGATCACCAGTGGTGTACGGCCAGTGTAGGAGACCGCTCCCCACACCATGATGCCGGGTGTTGGCCCTGTGTGCCTCGGTCGTATGCAGTCCTGATTGTGGCGCTCACCTGCACGGCGCCAAACACGCATACGACCGTCATTGGCACCAAGGCAGAAGCGAGTCTCATCGCTGAAGACGACACGTCTCCATTCGTCCCTCCATTCACGCCTGTCGCGACACCACTGGAGGCGGGCTGCACGATGTTGGGGCGTGAGCGGAAGACGGCCTAACGGTGTGCGGGACCGTAGCCCAGCTTCATGGAGACGGTTGCGAATGGTCCTCGCCGATACCCCAGGAGCAACAGCGTCCCTAATTTGCTGGGAAGTGGCGGTGCGGTCCCCTACGGCACTGCGTAGGATCCTACGGTCTTGGCGTGCATCCGTGCGTCGCTGCGGTCCGGTCCCAGGTCGACGGGCACGTGCACCTTCCGCCGACCACTGGCGACAACATCGATGTACTGTGGAGACCTCACGCCCCACGTGTTGAGCACTTCGGCGGTACGTCCACCCGGCCTCCCGCATGCCCACTATACGCCCTCGCTCAAAGTCCGTCAACTGCACATACGGTTCACGTCCACGCTGTCGCGGCATGCTACCAGTGTTAAAGACTGCGATGGAGCTCCGTATGCCACGGCAAACTGGCTGACACTGACGGCGGCGGTGCACAAATGCTGCGCAGCTAGCGCCATTCGACGGCCAACACCGCGGTTCCTGGTGTGTCCGCTGTGCCGTGCGTGTGATCATTGCTTGTACAGCCCTCTCGCAGTGTCCGGAGCAAGTATGGTGGGTCTGACACACCGGTGTCAATGTGTTCTTTTTTCCATTTCCAGGAGTGTATATTAGATTCTGGCATTTTTCATATTGGTTGAAGTAAACTTCCTCTTAGCCCGCCTGGCTAGCCGCGCGGTCTAACGCGCTGCTTCCCGAGCGGGAAGCTGTGCCGGTCCCCGGCACGAGTCCGCCCGGCGGAATAGTGTCGAGGTCCGGTGTGCCGGCCGGCCTGTGGATGGTTTTTAGGCGGTTTTCCATCTACCTCGGTGAATGGGGGCTGGTTCCCCTTATTCCGCCTCAGTTACACTGTGTCGGCGATTGCTGCGCAAACAGTCTCCACGTGCGCGTACATGACTATTACTCTACCACGCAAACACTTGGGGTTACGCTCGTGTGGTTATGAGACGTTCCGAGGGGGCGGGTCCACTGGTGGGCGAACTGCACAGTAACCCTGGGTTCGGTGTGGGCCTGCGGTGGGGTGGGTGGACTGCTGCGGCCTGTTGTGGGGTTGTGAACCACTGAGGGCTACGGCGGGACGGAGCCTATCCGTCGTTTCTAGGTCCCCAGTTCAATATACACAAATACAAGCTTCCCCTTATTTTGTTGCCATTAATATGCAGCTTCCGCTGTGATGCCATTCTTAAATGTATGTAACAGTAAAACGTATGAGAATAGCCACACTTAGGCCAGAGTCTACGACCTTAACAAATTACTCTTGCAATAATCTAACGGCACTTCATTGAACTTCTCAATCACGAACACAACAAGTATTTCTAGTATAATAGTCAGAGTACCTCTTAGAAGTTTGTGTACATACAATACTATACATTGTGTCCCAGGAGGAATAATCAATATTCAGGAACATGACACGAACGATCATTCGAAGCAGAAAATCTAGTAAAGATGCACTTGTTGATCTTCATTGCTGCGATACAAATCTCCTCTTATTGAACAAGTGCTGGTAGCTCTTAAGGTACGGTACGCGTTTTAGAGCCTATGTTTACCAGAGTTTTTTGCTCCTGAATACTAACCTTTCCTATTGCGACACCCTATACACACTGAAACGTAGCAGCCATCTGGAGCACTGGATGTCTGCTGTACTAGCTTCACTTATTACCATATCTTCGTCTGTGAAGTTCGATAGTGTGACCGACGTCCTTCGATCATAATATCACGTGTGTATTCAGATCTGTTCTTAGACTGTACCCCCAAGTATAGCCATTTGATAGATTTTGATTTTGCACGCAGTTGAAAAAGGATTCACCGCTGGAAAGGGTACAAGATAGCCGGATGTTCTCACTCGGCGAGCAGGCCGGCTGGTGCTCACCTGCAGGTTGTAGCCGACGCTGAGGTCCCGGAGCACGGGGATGCCGAGCGGCCGCAGCCACTCGCTGGGCCCCACGCCGGACAGCATGAGCAGCTGCGGGCTGGCCACCGCCCCCGCGCTCAGGATGACGTCACGGGAGGCGCGCGCGCGCAGCGTCGCGTTGGAGCCGGCCAGCACGTAGCGCACGCCGGTGGCGCGCAGGCTGGCCGCGTCGATGTCCACCTGCGGGCGGCCAGCGGCGGAGAAGCGTTACAGCCCTGCCACAGGTACCGACTAGAACTCACAACTGGGGGCCGGCACTTCCAAGTGGCGATGTATCGAAACGTAAATACATCGGACACGCGGTCTCGCAATACTTTATTACCGACATTTGCCCAGCCTGTGTATCGATAGCACTGATATACTTCTGTCGTGGAGATGTAATCGGATAATATTATTATTACCACCATCTAAATCATAATACTCAAAACTCAGATCTACTTTCTATTTTAACATTGAAATTCCATCTACTGTCCACATTAGCCTTTTATCAAGATTTGAGAGTAGCGAGGATTACAATAAACTTTCTAGTTTACTTAGCTCGTCATGGATAGTTGGCTCCAGTTTTTCTTGACTAGGTGTTTGATTCTTGAATCTGAAAATGTCGGCTTTCAAGTCCTCACAGTTGGATTGATCTAAATAAATTTGAAGATTGTTGCTGTAGAATTTTTGTTTTCAGGTAAATATATTTTTTCACATTTTAGTATATCGTACAGTCGTTTGATTTTTCACGTTAATAAAGCCGAAATTACATTGTTCGAACAAAATACGAAAATACGTCAGGCCACATCAGAGGCAAGCTTACGATTCTCACACTCTGCGGAAACCCCCCAGGGGGTTCACAACTCTTTTGTGGATACGTGCGTAGCGAGCACGGGACCCTGAGCTAATGTGGCCCTCCTTCCTTTCTGGGCTGCATACCCTCCCTTTCCGCATCCTTCCCCGTCCCCCATCTTCGCCCCGCCCCCCCCCCTCACCTCTGGCTCTTTCCTTCCCTTTCTCCCCCTCTGGGTGTATGGTTTGTGCCTACGTCCGGAGACGGACGTTTGAAACTGTTACAAATTCCTTGCTTTCTACACTTGCAAGTCTTCGTCCTTCCTCTGTCCTTCTCTTTTCCTTCCCTCTTCTCTTTGCCCATTTCTCCGCTGCGCCGTTGGAGACCCCTCTTCTTTCCTTTCCCTTTCTCTTTTTTCCTCCCTGTGCGTGTCTGAAGGCCGACCCACGCACTTCCATGCGTAGCCGGTGACGGGGTAACGCGTAATTCCCCGCCCCGGGTAGACAGGTAGGACACATACGTACCCCCTGGTAACGGCCAGGCCCAGGGAGGGGTGATTACCTGAGCTGATACCTTCCGAAAGTGCCGATTGGTCCCTCCGTCCGTTTGTCGGGAGGTGTGACCTGAGGTGTGAACAATCACCTAAGGCGGGAGTGCCCTCAGAGAGGGCCCCCACAAGGGAGGAGCGCGCCATCGGAGACGCTGGTAATCATGGGGGATTCTTCCGCAATGGTTTCCTCACCTTCCACTATGTCTGCTCACAAACGTAAGTATACTGAGTCTCAGCCACAGACGGTTCTTCCATCGTTGCCACAGTTCCTTGTTGTTTCTCGGTCTGACGAAGGTCACGACTTCTCGACGGTCAACCCTTTCATTATTCAGAAAGGTGTCGACGCAATTGCAGGTCCTGTAAAGTCTTGTTCCAGATTACGGAATGGCACCCTGTTGTTAGAAACAGTCAGTGCCCTCCAGGCACAAAAATTGCTGTGTACTTCTCTGCTCCACACCTTCCCTGTCCGGGTGGAACCGCACCGTACCTTAAATTCCTCGCGTGGAGTCGTTTATACACGCTCCCTCGATGGATTGTCTGAGGAAGAAATTCAGCACTACCTGTCTGACCAGGGCGTAACGGCTGTTCATAGAGTTATGAAAAGGGTTG
Organism: Schistocerca cancellata; assembly: GCF_023864275.1. Taxonomy (NCBI): domain Eukaryota; kingdom Metazoa; phylum Arthropoda; class Insecta; order Orthoptera; family Acrididae; genus Schistocerca; species Schistocerca cancellata. The sequence continues at coordinate 16,141,243 of NC_064634.1, forward strand.
ACATGAACATCATTCCCACCCGCACTGTCTTCTTGACATTTGACAAAGTTCAACTCCCATCGAAAATCAAAGCAGGCTATGAGATAATTTCCGTTCGCCCTTACGTCCCAAACCCTACGCGTTGCTATCGGTGTCAGCGGTTCAATCACTCCAGCCAGTCCTGTTCCAATCCGGCCAAATGTGTTACGTGTGGCAAGGATGCCCATGAAGGTGCTTGTCCACCTCCATCCCCTCGCTGCATCAACTGTATGGGTGACCACGCTGCTTTCTCTCGAGATTGCCCCGTTTTTAAGGACTAAAAGCTCATCCAGGAAATCAGAGTGAAGGAAAAGGTGTCGACCTTTGCTGCTCGAAAATTATTCGCCAGTCGACAGCCCACCGTGCCTCAGACAGGAAAATACAGCACTGTCCTTGCTTCTCCTCGGCCAACAAAGGAGGCGGCCACGCAGACTTGCGATCTCACCTTTAGTGCCACGGTCGTCAGATCGGCCAGCGCAAAGATCGCCCGTTCAACCTCACCACTTTCGCCTGCCCACTCTATGGCTCACCCTTCATCGGGTTCTGCTACATCTCGAGCCCAAAAGTCAGACACCAAGACTTCGAAAAAAGAGCATACTCGTGAAGATTTTTTACGTACCCCAACTTCACACCCATCGGTTCCTCCTTCATCTAAACATCATTCTTCCAAGAAGGCTACAAAGAAACCCATTTCATCTCCTTCTCCGCCAAGGCGTGTCCCATCTACAGCACCACCTGGCGGAAATCGCCCTCGGCCGTCTTCTGTGTCGCCGAGGCGCACTGCTGGCGGCCGATCAACCGGCCGAACGCTGGTGGCAGGAGCTGCTCCTGAACAACCTATGGATCAGAATCTTCTGCCTTCTGCTGAATGCCATTCCATGCTGTCGGTCGCAAGCTCTGAGAGCAGTCGTTGAGTTGACAGTGACCTTGGTCACATTCCTCCATTTTCTGTTCACCCTATGTCCATTATCCACTGGAATATCCGCGGCATTCGAGCCAATAGGGATGAATTGTCGGTCCTCATACGATCCTACTCGCCGGTCATCTTCTGTCTTCAGGAAACAAAGCTGCGTCCCCATGACCGCTTTGTTCTCCCTCATTTTCAGTCTGTCCGACATGATCTCCCCTCTGTTGAAGGCACTCCAGCCCATGGAGTACTCACGATTCTTCTCCATGATACTCTCCATTATCACCCAATCCACTTAAACACTTCCTTCCAAGCTGTCGCGGTCCGTCTTTCCCTTTCTGGATATCCCTTTTTTCTTTGTACTGTATATATTCCATCGTCCACACCAATGGCACGAGCTGATCTCCTTCATCTTCTTGGTCAGCTTCCACTCCCCTATTTGCTGGTTGGGGACTTCAATGCCCACCACCCGCTTTGGGGATCTCCACATCCTTGTCCACATGGCTCACTATTGCTAGACGTCTTCCACCAAGCGGATCTAGTTTGCCTCAACACTGGGGTCCCTACATTTTTGTCTGCTTCCACGACAAATTTATCTCATTTGGACCTTGCGATCGGTACTGTTCCGCTAGCTCGGCGCTTCGAATGGTTCGCCCGTGATGATACACACTCGAGTGACCACTTTCCATGTGTCCTTCGACTGCAGCCTCAATTGCCATATATGCGCCCGCGACGCTGGAAGTTTGGCGAAGCCGATTGGACACTTTTTTCGTCTCTAGCGACATTCGATGTCCGTCACTTTCCCAGCGTCGACGATGAGGTCACACACATTACCGACGTTATTCTTACAGCTGCGGAACGTTCAATACCATGCACCTCCGAATTGCCCCGGCGCCCCCCAATTCCTTGGTGGAACGAGGCATGCCGTGACGCAATACGTGAGCGGCGACGTGCTCTCCGCGTTTTCCGCCACCATCCTACTTTGGCCAACTGTATCCGCTATAAGCAGTTCCGTTCGCGATGCCGTCGTGTCATCCGCGATAGCAAGAAGGCAAGCTGGAAATTCTTTATTAGCTCATTTAACACCTTCACTCCCTCCTCGGAAGTTTGGAGTCGGCTTCGACGGTTCTCAGGCGCGCCTAGTTTCTGCCCGGTCCCTGGGCTCACTGTCGCGCATGATACCTTAGTGGACCCCGTCGCAATTTCTAACTCATTGGTTCAGCACTTTGCTGAGATTTCGAGCTCTTCAAATTACCCGCCAGCGTTTCTCCCGAAGAAACGTGCAGCGGAAGTGCGACCTCTTGCTTTCTCCTCTCAAAATCGCGGGAACTACAACATGCACTCTCTTCTTCTCGCTCCTCCGCCCCAGGACCGGATGGTATCCACGTCCAAATGTTGCTGCATTTATCAACCCATAGTCTGCGTTACCTCCTTCGCCTTTATAATCGAATTTGGACCGACAGTACTTTTCCCAGACGATGGCGGGAAGCTATCGTCGTTCCTGTTCCGAAACTTGGACAGGACAAACATCTCCCCTCTAGCTATCGCCCCATTTCTCTCACGAGTAGTGTCTGTAAGGTTTTGGAGCGTATGGTGAATTACCGTTTAGCTTGGTGGCTGGAATCCCGCAGTCTTTTAACACCTGCCCAATGCGGATTCCAAAAGCACCGTTCTGCAGTTGACCATCTTGTTGCTCTCTCCACTTATATCATGAACAATTTTCTCCGGAAACGCCAAACAGTAGCAATATTTTTTGATCTGGAGAGAGCATACGATACCTGTTGGAGGACAGGCATCCTCCGCACACTGTTCTCTTGGGGCTTTCGAGGTCGGCTGCCCATTTTTCTTCGCGAATTTATGGCAGAGCGCACATTTAGGGTGCGGGTGAACACTACTCTCTCCCGTACTTTCTTCCAAGAAAACGGGGTACCCCAGGGCTCCGTGCTGAGTGTTGTACTGTTTGCCATTGCCATAAATCCAGTTATGGATTGTCTCCTTCCTGATGTCTCGGGCTCCCTCTTTGTGGACGATTTTGCGATCTACTACAAATCTCAACGGACCAGCCTTCTTGAACGACGTCTTCAAGGATGTCTCGATCGCCTCCACTCTTCGAACATCGTAACCGGCTTCCGTTTTTCTCCCAGTAAGACCGTTTGTGTTATTGTTTGGCGACGGAAGGAGTTTCTTCCGCCCTCCTTACATCTAGGTCCTGTCAATCTTCCGTTTTCAGACGTCGCTAAATTCTTGGGTCTTATGTTTGACAGAAAACTGTGCTGGTCCTCCCACGTTTCTTATCTTTCGGCTCGCTGTCTGCGATCCCTCAACACCCTCCGTGTCCTGAATGGTACCTCCTGGGGAGCGGACCGAGTGGTCCTTCTCCGCCTCTATCGCGCCTTAGTGCGCTCGAAATTGGACTATGGAAGCATAGTCTACTCCTCTGCTCGGCCGTCTATTCTTCGGCGTCTCGACTCTATCCACCACCGTGGATTAGGTATAGTGTCTGGAGCTTTTTACACCAGCCCTGTGGAAAGTATTTATGCGGAGATTGCTGAACCTCCGCTGTCCAATCGGCGAGCAGTCCTTCTGAGTCGTTATGCTAGCCATCTGTCTTCTAAGCCTGCTAATCCAGCCCATGGCATTTTTTTCGACGCCTCCTTTGATGTAGGATACGCAGGCCGCCCCTCCTCCCTACTACCACCGGGAGTCCGGTTCCGTCAACTGCTCCATTCTCTTTCGTTCCGCTTTCCTAAAACCTTCTTGACAACTTGGGGTACAGCACCGCCTTGGCACCGTCCTCGGATCTGCCTGCTCCGTGACCTTTGTCGATTTCCCAAGGAAGGTACCCCTTCACTTGTTTATCGTCGGGCATTTCCTGCTCTATGTGCACAAATGACAGAAGCCACATTTATTTACACCGACGGCTCGAAAACATCGTTAGGTGTAGGGAGTGCCCATATTGTTAGCGACACCCCAAATCACTTTCGGCTTCCCGACCAGTGTTCGGTTTATACTGCAGAGTTTTACGCTGTTCTCCAGGCTGTCCACTACATCCGCCGCCATCAGCGGATACAGTACGTTATCTGTTCAGATTATCTCAGCTCTCTCCTCAGTCTCCAAGCTCTTTACCCTGTCCACCCTCTGGTCCACAGGACTCAGGACTGTCTGCGCTTGCTCCACCTGGGGGGCGTCTCGGTGGCGTTCCTCTGGCTCCCGGGACACGTTGGTATCTGTGGAAATGAGGCGGCCGATATAGCGGCCAAGGCTGCAGTCTCTCTTCCTCGGCCAGCTATTCAGTCGCTTCCCTTCGCCGATCTACGGAGCGGTTTCTGTCGCAAAGTTGCTCATTTATGGCATGCGCATTGGTCAACACTTCCCCATAATAAATTGCGGGACGTGAAAGTTCTTCCTTGCGCTTGGACCTCTTCCTCCCGGACGCGTCGTCGGGAGGAGGTAATTTTGACTAGACTCCAGATAGGGCACTGTCTTTTTAGCCATCGACATCTTTTAAGCGGTGATCCTCCCCCACTCTGTCCCCACTGCTCTCAGCTGTGGACGGTAAGACACCTTTTAATTGACTGCCCCTATTTTAATCCGTTACGCTCCCGTCTACAGCTATCGCCTGATCTATCGTCGATTTTAGCAGATGACACGCGCTCAGCCGATCGCGTTCTCGAGTTTATTAGTGCCAGTGAAATGACGTCAGTCATTTGAAGCTTTTTTTGGGGACAACCAACCCCTTTCTGTAGTGGATTTTTAAGCCTTCCTTCTGCTTTTAGTTTCTCCAATTTTATGACTTTCGTTCCCATTGCTGCTGGTTTCCATTTTCGGTTTTTTACTGTTTCCTAAGTCACGGACCGGGCGCTAATGACCATAGCAGTTTTGCGCCCTAAAACCGAAAAAAAACTCTGCGGAAAAACCAAGTTCCAAAGGGTTTACAATCTTTCTTAAGAAATGAATTTCTGCTAGTTTCTGTTACATTATTACTTTCGATTATTATTTCACGAATGAATGGAGAAATAAACATAGTAAGCAGAATAGTATTGCGTATTTAATAATGGAAATTTTAAGTGTGCCAATAGCTCAGCATTACTTTTCCTCAACAGTAGTTGTCGATACCAGTATTATTTTAGAATTTTGGACAGGTCATTATTATCTCAGTTGCTTTTCTGAAAAGTTTCATATAATTTTGTACACCGTGTGTTATATTTCAAACTACAACTTATGAAAATGAATTACTATATAAAATGTTTTAGTCTCGATGTTATAATCGATAAGTACTAGTTCTGAACGTACAGTTAATTTTTTTTTTTAAGAAACGTTTGAAATTACGAACTATTCACACACTTAAAATTTGTGTTATTAATTACGCAATACTGTACTGGTTACTATGTTTATTTCTGGATTCATTTACGAAATAATAATCGAAAGTAATAATCTAACAGAAACTAGTGGAAATTCATTTGTTAAGAAAATTGTAAACACTTTGGAATATGGTTATTTCCGCAGAGTGTGAGAGTGGTAAGCATGCCTCTGATGTGATCGGAAGTATTTTTGTATTTTCTATGAACAACGTAATTTCGGCTTTGTTAATGTGAAAAATCAAAAGATTGTATGGTATACTAAAATGTGAGCAGATAGATTTACGTAAAAACACAATTTTGCAACAAAAATCTTCAAATTTATTTAGATCAATCCAACCGTCAGGACCTAAAATGTGAAATTTTCAGCTTCAAGAATGAGACCCCTAGTCAAGATGAACTGGAGCCAACTATACAGGACAAGCTAAGTAGACTAGAAAGTTTATTGTAATCCTCGCTCCTTTCAAATCTTCACAAAAGACTAATGTGCACAATAAACGTAATCAGGAAGGAGAGGGAAGATTACAAACGGTACTTATAGTTTCCTGAGTTGACGTTCTTAGAGAAATTTTGATTGTTGTCAGTTGTATACATTCGTAACCTCCTCTTACCTGTAAGTAAGGCTGACAGAAATTTTTTAAATGTAACTGTCGCAACCTCTTATGTTTGTGTTGTTCGTTGATCGGTGTGTGTTTGTATTCATGATTTTTCATTGTGAAGACAAAAAAAGGAAGTGCCTTTCAAAACTAACGTGTGGAAGCATTTTAAATCAAACTATAATAAACATGCAGTTATTATGAGAAGGTGCTCCGAATCTCTGGTAATATCGCGTACTTGAAAGCTCGTTTAAAACCTCACCACACGAAAACGTTTGATCTGAGCCGGACTGCCACGGGCTCATCGAGGAACCTGTCAGCTGCGCCCCTAGTCCAGCAGTCGCCTCGCATTCGTCAGCTACTCGTTCAAGTTGTGCGCATGGAGGTATCGCTATTGTTTTGAGAAATGTTGCTTCATATGCAGGAAGAGAACGAGACAAAAAAAAATAAATGAAGCAATTTGTTTCATATTTGATGAGGCTTGAGTCGTGTTATATTGTGTAGAAAGAAATTCGTGACATCATTATAAAATCTTCATTAAGGTAATGTAGAAATGAAATTTGGTTTTCGTTCACGAAGTCCACTCCTCACAGTTTTGAGGAACACGTGCAGTCGTAAGTTATAATATGAATTTTAAAAGAAAAATTTTTTGCACCGATGTATCGAAATTTCAATATTATTCTTTCGATCTATCGTCGATATTGACATTTAGCATAGCGATTTTAAATATATCATACATCGATATTTATCTATGCCTACTGACAGCCGAATTCTAATCGTTAAACGAGCTGTAATTATAACAAAGAGAGGTTGCTGTTGTGGCAGAGGTGTTGATACACATTGTTGTTGTTCTTGTGGTCTTCAGCCCGATGGCTGGCTAGATTCAACTCCCCATGTAGGTCTGTCCTGTGCGTGCTTCTTCATGCCTGCGTAACCACTGCGGCGTTCGTCCTCTCGAACCTGCTCACTGTGTTCTTTCCTTGTTCCAGTTCTACAATTAGTACCCCCTCCCCCCTGAACCCCCAATAGTCCCGCGAATTACTACATCAGGGTGGCGATTCTTCTGGAAAATCTGGAATTCTCAGGGAATTACATTTTACCTGGAAAAATAGGGGAAATCTGAGGGAATTTCAGAAATTTCATAAAATCTCAGACAAGTTCTGCGTTTATAACCTAGTATTCAAATCGTATTTTATTGAGTTTTATAAATCACAAATTTCAAAGTACTTAATAATTCAGTGTGTGTTAATTATAAGAATATTATTCCATACAAATTACTGATCTTTATAAACTGCGGTTAAACTACTTCTCATGCCTGATATATAGCTCAGCTGAGAGGAATCAGAAATCATTATTTTACTATGTTCCCCCCCACCCCCCCCCCCTCATCCCACTCACCATTAATTTATCAGGAGCTTCTCGAAACCATCTTCCTCCTAGCAGCTGGAACTCTCACGGAATTTTTCTTCCAAGCTTGAGCAGTCGCCGTGCAAATTAACAATTCCTTGAAGCCCACTGGTGTGTCGCATCGGCCGATCCCTTATTTCAGACGTTTCTCTTCGCCCTAATTTGATTCTCTGTCTCTTTCTTCGTTAGTTATCCGATCTACCTGTCCAGTTCTCCACTTCCTTCTGCAGCACGACGATGCAGAAGCTGCAACATCTTGCCTGAACTCTTTGTCGTCCTCGGATCACTTCCCTCTCGAGACAAAAAACTTCAAAAAAGGACTTCCTAACATTTGAGTTTATATTATATGTTAACAAATTTCTCCTTTTCAGAATCTCTTGTCCTTTACATGCCAACGGGCATTTTATACCTTCTCTACATCGTCTGTGGTTTTGCAGCCCGAGTAGCAAAACTATGCTGTACTTTTAGTGTGTCATTATCAAATCTAATTCTCTCAGCATCACATGATTTAGTTCAAGTATATTCCGTTACGACTATTGAAAATCATCTTATAACTGCATTTCAAGACACTGTTCGTTCCATTCAGCTACTCTTCCCCGTCAATGAATCGCCTCCACACACACACAAAAAAAAAAAAAAAAAAAAAAAAAAAAATGGCTCCACACTGTGATGGGTGACTTCTCGCTGTCGAGTTCGTGAACCCTTACTAAATCGCATTTGAAACCAAAAAGTGGCCAAGCAGAATTTTCAGGCCGCGCATGTGAGCGCCTGACAAACGCTTGTAAATTCTTGTAAACTCCCCATATTGGGATAAAAAAAATCTGTGTGTATTACAGGGGGGCGCTCACTCTGGACTTCAGAAATGTTAAATAATTATGTACGACATCAAGACAAGCCTGCCCTATCCAGGAGGCCTGCCATGCGGTTTATACATCTTACGAGCTCGAAGCAACGTTCCAGAACCTTTAAGCATTCGGGCCTCTCAGTCAGGCTCATTAACGGAATGCTAAAAACGCAAACTGAGCGCTCCCTCCCTACTACAAACGACTCTCCTCTGTGATGTGCTCAAGTGCTGCTCTCTGGCAGGAGTTTTCGCAAGTTTACCTCCAAGTGGTGCTGGAAAACGTCGGCCGTCAGAGGAAAGTCTCTAGCCTTTAAGCTAGTGGTTCCGAATTTTTCTGAGAGCATTATCTCTGAATGTAGTGAGCAATTAGCTAGAAATCCCCCTATCCCACCGTCATCGTCATCAACATTAGCGACTAACTAAACTTTGAAATGAAAAAGAATTTTCTTCAAACACTTTTATTTTTAAAATACCCAAATGTGAAGTTTACATAGTTCTTCAAAAGTAACTGTACACACTTCGTGGGTTCAATGCATCCATCAAAATAAGAGTAAAATGTGAAATAAAGTTATGTCTGAATTGCATTATTTCCGAGTTATGATGCATAATGTCACTTGTGGTAGCCAGTACCTCACGGGACAGTACAGGCTTTTGGCGTGTTGTGTCAGCCTGCAAATCGACTGATGTTGCTTTGCACACCCCTCTACGCTGCTCGGTTAACTCTGGAACGAAATTCCTTTGTTTACTTGACTTTGGTTTGGTTCATTGTACTCTAGGGCGCCGTTGTAGTGTAGCGGCTCCGGACGTATTACATACATTCATTCTGTCGGGCACCGACTACAGTCCTTCTGTACGGTACAACGGCGCACTCAGACAGCGAAATGCCGATATGCACCTCCTTAACGGCGCAGCAGAAGGCAATGCACGAGCAGCAAGACGACGGTGTATGGAAATGTTTCCAAGCAGACGAGTACCGAACTATCAGATTGCTGTGGACAGGCATTTAAGAAAATATGGCATTCGTGGTGCACGACGGTTAGGTCGGCCTCAACTGGATGGAGTGGATATTGAGAACATCCTGGAAATGGTAGATGAAGAGCCGACCATTAGTACCACTTTATGGGTTCCTCAGTCGACTGTATGCCACCTGCTTCGGAGACAGCAGTTGCTAGCATTTCACCCGCAGAAGGTGCAGGAGCTGACATATGCAGACTACCCTAGGCGTCAGAATTTCTGTCAGTGGTTCCTCGAGCGCCATGTTGCTGATCCATCGTTTGTTCGTTGGGTACTGCGGTACGAGGATGTCAACATCGCTTCGCAGTCACCGTTTGTTGAGGCATAGCGGACAATCTGTTGCTCGGCTAGCATGTTGCTCCACAGCGCCTGACTCGCAGAGAGTGTCGCCAGTTTATGGAACAAGATTTGAGTGGTGTGCTCCATGATGTCCCACTCGCTACACGAACCAACCTACGGCTTATGCACGGCGGTGCCCCTGCATATTTGAGTCGGGAAGCAGGAGAGTATCTGTGTTGGTTGTACCGGCACCGATAAGTGAATGGGTCGTGCAGGGGCAGTTGCTTGGCCCTCCAGATGACCGGATATTAACGAACTCGTGTATGGTGTTGCAGTTCAGAATGTAGCACAACTGCAGCAGCAAATTAAAAGAGACTGTGCTAATTGAGATGAACGGAGCCTGCAACATTCTCAGAGCGGTCACTGTCTTCGTCTACATGGACATGTTCAAATATGTTCAAATGTGTGTGAAATCTTACGGGACTTAACTGCTAAGGTCATCAGTCCCTAAGCTTACACACTACTTAACCTAAATTATCCTAAGGACAAACACACACACCCGTGCTCGAGGAAGGACTCGAACCTCTGCCGGGACCAGCCGCACAGTCCATGACTGCAGCGGCCTAGACCGCTCGGCTAACCCATGGACATCATTTTGAACACGTTCTGCGATAAATGTACATAATGTAGTTGTGTAGAATTTCGGGTCCATTCGTGTCGTTGCTTTCTGAGAGGAATCAATTTTGTGCTGTTTGCATCACACTTGCTATCCCTGCTCTACTGCATGACTCTGAAATAAAGCAATTTCAGACAAAACTTCGACATTTCACGTTTATTTTGATGCATACGTTATATCCTCGAAGTGTATACAGTTTCATCTACATCTACATGGATACTCTGTAAACCAGACTTACGTACCTGACAGATGGTTCATCGAACTACCTACACAATAGTTCTCTATTATTCCACTCTCGAACAGCGTGCGGAAAAAACCAACACCTATATATTTCCGTGGGAGCTCTGATTTCGCTTATTTTATTATGATGATTGTCTGCTCCCTGGCCGGCCGCTGTGGCCGAGCGGTTCTAGGCGCTTCAGTCCGGAACGGCACTGCTGCTACGGTCGCAGGTTCGAATCCTGCCTCGGGCATGGATGTGTGTGATGTCCTTAGGTTAAGTTAGGTTTAAGTAGTTCTAAGTCCAGGGGACTGATGACCTCAGATGCTAAGTCCCATAGTGCTTAGAGCCATTTGAACCATCTTCTCCCTGTCTAGGTCGGCGCCAGCAAAATATTTATCGCATGCGGAGGAGGAAGTTGGTGATTGAAATTTCGTGATAAGATTACGTCGCAACGAAAAACGCCTTTGTTTTAATGTCGTACATCCCAAATCCCGTATCATGTCCGTGACACTCTCTCCCCTATTTCGCGATAATACAAAACGTGCTGCTCTTCTTTGAACTTTCTCGATGCTCTCCGTTAATCCCATCTTGTAAGGGTCCCGCATCGCGCAGCAGTACTCCGTAAGAGGACGGACAAGCGTAGTGTAGGCAGTCTAGTAGATCTGTCACATTTTCTAATTGTCCTGCCAATAAAACGCAGTCTTTGGTTAGCCTTCCCCACAACATTTTCTATGCGTTCTTTTCAGTTTAAATTGTCCGTAATTGTTATTCCCAGGTATGTAGTTGAATTTACGACCTTTAGATTAGACTGATTTATCGTGTAACCGAAGTTTAACGGATTCCCTTTAGCACTCGCGTGGATGACCTCACATTTTTCATTATTTAGGGTCAGTTGACATTTTCGCAACATTCACATATCTTTTCTAAATCGTTGTGAAATTTATTTTGATCTTCTGATGAGTTTACTAGACGATAAATGACAGCATCATCTGCAAACAACCTAAGATGGCTGCTCAGATTGTGTCCTAAATCGTTCATATAGATAAGGAACAGAGAGGGCCTATAACACTACCTTGGGTAACGTCACACATCACTTCCGTTTTACTCGATGACTTTCCGTCAGTTACTAGAAACTGTGACCTCTCTGACAGGAAATCACAAATCGAGTCACATAACTGAGACGAAATTCCATAAGCGCAGAATTTCACTACGAGCCGCTTGTGTGGTACAGTGTGAAAAGCCTTTTGGAAGTCTAGAAATACGGAATCAGTTTGAAGTCCCTTGTCAATAGCATTCAACACTTCGTGTGTTACCTTTGGATCACTCTGTATTTTGTGTTTGTAGATGTTTTATTAAATTAGGAAGTAATGAGTCAGTGAACAGTTGCCACTCCTTACTTCTGACAACTCCTCTTTATAGAATGACGAAGCAACTCTCAGTACATCGCGATTGGTACCTACAGCTCTTTTTGAAAGAAGAAAGGTAACGATCCAACTCGTGGGAGCCACTTCTTAAAAAACATGCATCCTTTGCGCCACTTCTTTCCCTAGCGACACTTGCTTTACCTATAACGAACATCACCATTTAATATCAGCGAAGTTAAAATATGTGCAGTACACTTATTGGTTGTAAATCTTTTGATTGGTGGAATTCTTGATTTTCAAGTGACAGAAACTGAAACACTTCAGGGTGCCAACCCTCTGTGTCTGACGTCTGCCAGTGATGATGATGATGATAATAATAATAATAATAATAATAGTAATCTGTGTCGGTCCTACAGCTATGTGATTGCCATTACGTAAGTACTGTTGCGTTATGCGAACTGGATAATGAAGCAATTTCTGGTTCATTGCAAGAACTACCTGCACCTGGGAGAAGGCGTTTCGTGAGATATTTAAGCATACTAGACGTATATGTCTCGGTTTCATATGTTTAACGGATGGACTAAACTGAGGTGACAAAAGTCATCGGACAGCGATATTTACGTATACAGATAGTGGCATTATTGCGTACACAAGGTACCCAAGAGCAGCACACCGGCGAAGCTGTCATTTGTACTCAGCTGATCCATGTTAAAAGGTTTCCGCCGTGGTTATGGCCGCACAACAGAAATGAAGAAACTTTGAACGCGGAGTGGTAGTTGGAGTTGGAAGCATGGTACATTTCATTTCGGATCTGGTTAGGGAATTCAATATCCACAATGTAAAGAGTGTGCCGAAAATGTCAGATTTCAGGCACCACCTCTCGCCACGGGCGACGTAGTGGCCGACGGCTTACATTTGACGACCGAAAACAGCGGCGTTTGCATAGAGTTGTCAGTGCTAACAGACAAGCAGTGCGGAATAACCACAGAGATCAATGTGGGTGCGTAAGACGAGCGTATCCGTTAGGGCAGTGCAGCGAAATTTGTCAGCAGACGACCTATACGAGTGACTCGGCTGACAGCACGACAACCCGTGCAGCGCCTCTCCTGGGCTCGAGACCGTATCGGTTGGACGCTAGACGACTGGGAAACCGTGGCCTGGTCAGATGCGTTCCGATTTCAGCGGGTATGTGCTGATGGTAGGTTTCGAGTGTCGGGCAAATCCCTCTCAGCCATGGACACGAGTGGTCGAGAAAGCACTGTGCACGCTGGTGGTGGCTTCATAACGGTGTGGACTATCTTCACGTGGGATGGACTGGGTATTTTAGTCCAACAGAAGAGATCATTGACTGGAAACAGTTATGTTCATCTGCTCGGAGACCATTTGCAACCATTCATGTACACTCCTGGAAATTGAAATAAGAACACCGTGAATTCATTGTCCCAGGAAGGGGAAACTTTATTGACACATTCCTGGGGTCAGATACATTACATGATCACACTGACAGAACCACAGGCACATAGACACAGGCAACAGAGCATGCACAATGTCGGCACTAGTACAGTGTATATCCACCTTTCGCAGCAATGCAGGCTGCTATTCTCCCATGGAGACGATCGTAGAGATGCTGGATGTAGTCCTGTGGAACGGCTTGCCATGCTATTTCCACCTGGCGCCTCAGTTGGACCAGCGTTCGTGCTGGACGTGCAGACCGCGTGAGACGACGCTTCATCCAGTCCCAAACATGCTCAATGGGGGACAGATCCGGAGATCTTGCTGGCCAGGGTAGTTGACTTACACCTTCTAGAGCACGTTGGGTGGCACGGGATACATGCGGACGTGCATTGTCCTGTTGGAACAGCAAGTTCCCTTGCCGGTCTAGGAATGGTAGAACGATGGGTTCGATGACGGTTTGGATGTACCGTGCACTATTCAGTGTCCCCTCGACGATCACCAGTGGTGTACGGCCAGTGTAGGAGATCGCTCCCCACACCATGATGCCGAGTGTTGGCCCTGTGTGCCTCGGTCGTATGCAGTTCTGATTGTGGCGCTCCCCTGCACGGCGACAAACACGCATACGACCATCATTGGCACCAAGGCAGAAGCGAGTCTCATCGCTGAAGACGACATGTCTCCATTCGTCCCTCCATTCACGCCTGTCGCGACAGCACTGGAGGCGGGCTGCACGATGTTGGGGCGTGAGCGGAAGACGGCCTAACGGTGTACGGGACCGTAGCCCAGCTTCATGGAGACGGTTGCGAATGGTCCTCGCCGATACCCCAGGAGCAACAGTGTCCCTAATATGCTGGGAAGTGGCGGTGCGGTCCCCTACGGCACTGCGTAGGATCCTACGGTCTTGGCGTGCATCCGTGCGTCGCTGCGGTCCGGTCCCAGGTCGACGGGCACGTGCACCTTCCGCCGACCATTGGCGACAACATCGATGTACTGTGGAGACCTCACCCCCCCACGTGTTGAGCAATTCGGCGGTACGTCCACCCGGCCTCCCGCATGCCCACTATACGCCCTCGCTCAAAGTCCGTCAACTGCACATACGGTTCACGTCCACGCTGTCGCGGCATGCTACCAGTGTTAAAGACTGCGATGGAGCTCCGTATGCCGCGGCAAACTGGCAGACACTGACGGCGGCGGTGCACAAATGCTGCGCAGCTAGCGCCATTCGACGGCCAACACCGCGGTTCCTGGTGTGTCCGCTGTGCCGTGCGTGTGATCATTGCTTGTACAGCCCTCTCGCAGTGTCCGGAGCAAGTATGGTGGGTCTGACACACCGGTGTCAATGTGTTCTTTTTTCCATTTCCAGGAGTGTATTTTACCCGTCAGGGGGGTAATTACGCTTACGTTGGGAACCACTGCTTTAAGCCATCCTAGTACTTTCCGTCGACCTCCTACTGAAGCGAACTATGAAGATTCCAACGTGTCAACCCGAGGCTGGAGAAAAAAACCGAAACCCACCGGATGGCTGCTCTTGCTCCACTGACAGCCTAGCGTATACCTGTACGACTCGGTAGTGTATTGGGGAGGACAACAGTCCAAATCCGCGTCCGGGCATCCAGATTTAGGTTTTCCGTGATGGGTCGTGTGAAAGGGCACGGCGGATTCCCTTCGCCGGCCTCGACGCCACCTCTCGCCGGCAGCTTACCTTGGTGACGGTGGCGCCGGTGCGGACGGTGAGGTTGGGCCTGGCGCGCGCGGCCCGCAGGAAGGCGGCGTTGGCGCTGGCGCGCTCCCCGTCCCGGCTGGCCGCCTGCGTGATGGCCACGCCCTCGGGGGCGGCGCCCGCCGCGTCCACCTCCTGCAGCCCCAGCTCCCGGAACGCCGACACCAGCGCGCGCGCGTTGTCGTCCGCGAACGGGTACCTGCCGGCAGCAAACGTTAAAACCTGCGAAGATCCCAGCGAGGATCCCCCCCACTCTACCTCCCTGCGGACGGGCCCTCACCCCACCCCCATACCTCGCTCACGAACGGGACCTCACCCCACCCCCCTCACAACGGAAGACCGGAAACAGTACCTGCATTTGCGTATGGAAACTACGACTGTCTCCATAACGTTTTTGTTATCAGTATGATTTTTATATTCTTCATTTCTTTAGGTCTAATGAGTCAAGCTACATTTAATAAACATAAAAATATTGAGTCAAGTGAGGATATTGGGAACAAGTAGGCCTGTCTATTTTTATTAGATTATTGCTTCTATTCCGAAGCAGAATATTTTGGATGTTTGACATACAGAGACTAGAAACAAGATAGTGAAGCTAATGCAAATAGTGCAAGCTGTTTGGTGGATAAAGTTTACATTTATGTCTCTACTGAAATAACACAGTATTTTTACTGTGCTGTTTTGGTTTGTGTGTCTTCTGTGTCTTATAATCTGGAAAGATTTTTTTGGATGAATAAAAGAAATAAACTCTGTTGCCATCTGCGGCATCGTAAGCTTTTATTACCGACATACGTAGCATTTCCAACCACATTAGTTGTGAGGTGTAGTTTTCCCGAAAGATCACGTTATATTAAGCGATTAATTTGATGATAATTGGCTCACATTATAATTAACAGACAGCACGTTTGTACTTTGCTTTCATTTATTATTTTAAATCATTCGTGATTTTTTGTTCCGCTTGTTGTAAATACCATTAGGTACCGGAAATCCATTCCAAGTTATAGACACTTCTACTTCATCAATAACACACAGTTATAATCATAGTCGTGTCTGTAAACGTTTACATTAATACCTGAAACTTAAAGTCTTTGCATTATACGTTGGAAATTGTTCATTTTCTAGTTCTCGTTCTAGGAGTAACATACCTGCAACGATGTGTATCGTTTTGCTCCGGTTGGGCGGAGCATCTTGCTGGTCAGGGGTGGAGCTTAAGTGGGGTGGGCTGGGACTATGTGTCGGGACCTTCGCAGGTTTTAAGCTCATGTCCTGCCGGCACCAACACCGTGGCAAATGCAGGCGCCAGCCACACCTGCACGTTGCGCCGTCGTACCTGACCACGAACGGCACCTGCCTAATGTCCTCGGTACGTTGCAAGTATCAGCCGCAGCAAGAACGCCGTTCTGAGTAGGTACGAGTGCAGTACGATAAGTGCATTTGAACGCACACTCCTCGTACACTGGGCGCTTCTGTAAGCATGGGAGCCGAAGTGTTTGGTGTCTCAAAGGGCACTGTATCGAAGAATTGTACCGCATACGGGGAAAGTGGAAAAACGTCGCCCTTTAGGTCACAACGCGTACGAAAGTGTGTACTGGGTGATCGCGACGGACGGTCATTTAAGAAGACTGAGACGAAAACTAAGACGATGACAGCTCAAAAGGTCACCGCACAACTGAACTCCGAATTCGTGAACCCTGTGAGCGCTAAAACAAAACGAAGGGATCTCCAGAAGCAGGGAATTACAGGGCGAGCTGGAACTCGAAAACCACACATTACTGACGCAAATGCCCGTAACTGGAAAACGTGGAGTATGTAGCAATGGAAAAATCTCATTTGACCGGATGAGTCTCAGTTCGCACTGTTTCCAGTTTTTGATCGACTTTACGTCGCAGGAGAGGAACGTGGCAGGGGGTCCAATGTTGATATGGGCAGCTGTGTCCTCGTATTCCGTGAGCCTCACGGTTAGTCTGCAAGTTCGCATTACTGCCAGGGATTATCTGACAGTCCATCTCGTGGTATAATATATAATTTTTTTGCGGAACCCAGATCGCTTCGTTTTAAGAGCCTTATGCCAGTTACTAGTTTCGACAGAATCGTGCGGTCATCTTCAGACTGGCATTGCACTGTATGAAAAGAAATAGCTAATCGGTAATCTGCACAAGATACAGCCTTTTTTTACGAACGGCCCAAATTTTACAAAAAGTTTTAGATACCTTTGCGTATATTTTCACAAGCGTGTGTTTTGAAAACAAAGTGTAAATACATTACAAAACTCCACAAGGTTTGTCGTTTACAAAACAGAATGCTTTCAGATGGGCTGTTGAATGAATAAAAGGTAAAAGTTCAACGTCGGTAGCGCCAATACAGTTTGAACTACACGCCACGTCGACGAACTCACGTGAAGTAAACTGAGGCGCCGCAGAGCCAGCCCTTGTCACTTGTGTACCTGCAGGCGTCAGGTGGCGCAGATTACCGATTACCTATTTTCTTTTCATACGTTGTACTGCCAATCTGAAGATGACAGCGCGACTGTGTCGAAACTAGTAATTGGAATAAAATTCTTAAAATTAAGCGATCTTGGCTTTCACAGAAATGTATATATTGACAGAGATCGCCCCAACAATATGGATAAGTCATATCCATGGTAGAATGTTTCTTCCCCAACGCCAAATGCTGAGTTTCAAGATCACATGGCCCCTGTTCACAGCTCGCATCGTCCAGGAATAACTATGTGAACCCGACGATGAGTTTTCGTATCTTCTCTGCTCACCACAGTCAGCACATCTCAATAATATGGAGCCTTCAGCCTTGGTGGCCTACTTAGGAGAGTATGGTGCGTAATTCCCACCCATCTCCATCATCGTTACTTGAACGTTCTCGCGCTTTTATTTATTTATTGTCAAAACAACCACCGTCCGAACAGGCCTTGAAGGCCCGACGATATCGAACGGCCACCGTGTCGTCCTCAGCCCTAGGACGTCACCGGATACTGAGGGCCACGTGGTCAGCTCCCGGCTCTCCCGGCCGTTGTCAGTTTCCGTGGCTGGTGCCACTACTTGCGAACAAGTGCCTCCTCAGCTGGTCTCACAAGGTCTGAGCGCACCCCGCTTGCCAACAGCCCTCGGCAAACCCAGACGGTGACCCATCCAAGTGCTAACCAAGCCCGACAGCGCATAACTTCGGTGACTGACCGGAACCGGTGTTACCTCTACTGCAAGGCCGTTGGCTTTCTTGCAGCTATGTATATCAAGTAAAAGATGTGAACTGTTTAAGGTATCGGCAAAGCAGTGGAGACAATATTGTAATTAATCGAAGAGTAGCGATAAGCCGGCCAGTGTGGCCGAGCGGTTCTAGGCGCTACAGTCTGGAACCGCGCGACCGCTACGGTCGCAGGTTCGAATCCTGCCTCGGGCATGGATGTGTGTGATGTCCTTAGGTTAGTTAGGTTTAAGTAGTTCTAAGTTCTAGGGGACTGATGACCTCAGAAGTGAAGTCCCATAGTGCTCAGAGCCATTTGAACCATTTTTGAAGTAACGATAAGCCAAACAAACTACTACGCAATGCTCATTAGTCGTCCCTAAATTGTGTTTAACATAACCGATATAAGACGATGATCCACAATTATGAATCCTATTGTGATTCATTCTCTGCTAGATGTCGCACCTTGATGTGAGCTCCTTTTTCTTAATAATACCAGAGTAAAGTAAATTTTGACTATCATTTAAGTAGTAGCTATCTTTTTAAATGGAAGTTATTTTTGTAAATAGTGGCTCTCTCAGTAATTGTATTAGCTGACCCTTGTATGAAAGTGTGGACGATCTGTTGGCTTTCTTTCAGTATGTGCAAACAAGAACATGCTTCATCCATTAGTAATATACCAAGTGTGATGTTTTATACAGGCCATAGGCGGCAAAATTTATTTAGTGTTTCAACGCGGTCTTGATACAACCACAGAGAGGCGATGTTATTCCAATAACTCTGGCTTGAACGTAGTTCAGAGGAGTAGCAGAGGCTAACACATACAAAATTGTAATTGTCGTAATTTACTTCATAAAAGAAAGTTTTATTTAAATGGCCCAGAGTTACTTGCGCTTCAATTACTTAGCAAGGCAAAGATCATAAAGACAAACAGTATCAGTATTTTTCCAAGTTATAGTATACAACTTTTCCTCTCATAGTATTACCGACGGCATTTCTAAATATTTTTGCATTTCGTTTACGTAGACTACGTGGGGGTAAGTTATAACTTGCCACTCTTTTGCGGGAAGAATGATAAAAGATTCCCTCGAAGAGCGTAGAGAACCTGTATTTATCTGTTCCGAGACGACTGCAAATTGTATTGAACACAGTTATTTTCCCACACCTTATGAGGCGCGGTAACGTGTTGTCTTCGTTGTGTTTTCGTATTTTTGTCCACCGCCTGTAAGTAGCCTCAGTTCAGAGACCAAAGATCTCGGCCAGTATATGTGTATGCAGCGTCGGCCTTGTAAAGATTCCCTGTACTTTGCTAAAGTATTATAGTGCATCATATCATAGCTAACGGCAAAAAGCGACAGAGGTAAAAGTATGTGTTCATAGAAACAAAAACGTTGTAGCATACATGGATCCGCAAACGATCATTTTACGACACAACTGCTAATGTGTAGTTACGAACTGCCACTGACTTCATTACGAAATACTGTTCCACTTATTACAGCTGCACCTGGTACGTAAACTTTTCGATTAAGTCCCCGTCAAAATAGTTTTAAATTTCATCCTCGGCCCAGGTTTGAGAAGGGAGCTAGATGCACGGTGTGGCAAAAAATGGTTCAAACGGCTCTGAGCACTATGGGACTTAACATCTTAGGTCATCAGTCCCCTAGAACTTAGAAGAGCTTAAACCTAACTAAGCTAAGGACATCACACACATCCATGCCCGAGGCAGGATTCGAACCGGCGACCCTAGCAGTCGCGCGGTTCTTGACTGAAGCGCCTAGAACCGCTCGCCCACCGTGGCCGGCCACGGTGTGGAACAGACACATTTTACTCTCCACCTGCACAAAGACTCTGTAAACCACCTTAAATTGCATGGCAAAGGGTCAAAGGGTACTCCGCATTGTACTCGATATTACGGCCTCTTCTCGTTCCATTGACATACAGGGTGCGAAAGTATGTCTCCCGATGTAAGGCGGTGTCTAATGCGTCAGTATGCTCCAAGAAGGATAGGCCAAGTATGACCTATTCATTGGCCTTCAAGATCGCCTCACCTCAACCTTATCGCCATGCGTGTCGGCAGCTGAGTGGTTACCGTGCCTGACTACCATGCAGGGGGCTTGGGTTCTATTCCCGGCTTAAGTTTCAAATAATTTGTATTATCTCTCTCTCTCTCATCTCTCTCTCTCTCTCTCTCTCTCTCTGCCGTGTCGCCCGGTGCACCCGCTGCAAGTCTGTCTATCCGGAGATTTTCTCCGTTGGGGGACTGGGTGTTGTATTCTCCTCATCATCATTTCATTATCACTGACCCGCAAGTTGTCGAAGCGGCGTCAGATAAAAAGACGTGCAACAGGTGGCTGAGCAACGCCCGATTACGAATGGCGGTTATCGCTGTAACAATGGTTTTTTAACCTAACTGTCAAAACCGATCAAAATAACCCGTTTATGAAATAACCTATCTTCGGTTTTATTCCTGTTACTTCCTGTGTTAAACGTAGAAATCGAACAAAGACTGAAAAATGTTGACTCTGTCCGTTTCAGGATACACAGAATCTGAATATTAAATTAAATAGGTAAATAAAAGAGAACCGTTCGCCAATCGCTGCTTTTCTCGAAAACTGGTAAGCGGCTAAATGCTACCAAAAAATCACTAATCTGCTTGCTCCTTTATTATTTCGTAGAAATGGCAGACAAATCCTTAATCTTATAAAGCGTATGAAGGACTGTACTTCATTGCTGTGTAATTTCCAGGCTACAGCTGATGCCATTCCGCGATACGACGGTTGTCCCGCGATGACATTGAGTAACTACCGTGTAAATCAGGTGGGCCAAGTCTCGCACGCTACACGTACACGGGTTCCTTCAGCTACGACACACGGCAACAGGGACAGCATTGTCTCACCAGTGCTGCCCCTATTCTTATATAACGTGTTTGCTGTTCGTTTCTGTGGGCATTGTCAACAAAATAGCACTGATCGCTTTTCCTATTTTCTATAACAACATAATATTTCAAACCATTGTTTTTTACGACAAAAATGTTCTACTTTTTTAAAAAGTTTTATTTAGAAACGAAAATGTTACAATGCTGCTATGGCTAACTGATATTTCGGTTCTTTTAACTCGTTTGTCAGTAAGAAATGAAAAAAACTGTTATAACCGAGACCAAACAAATACCGAAAAATACAGATTATTTAGAACTAAAATACCGGTATGGGTTGTAACCGGTCAGTTTTTCCCATCCCTACCCCAGATGTCGTCTCTCAGCCAATAATGCTTTACGATCATTTCATCTATACAACCTAGGACATTATTTCATACCGACGTCATTGGCAGCTCGTAAGCACACATTCGCACTTATTTCGGAAACGGCTCACTTACTGTCCGCCGGTCGCTGTGGCCGAGCGGTTCTAGGCGCTTCAGCCTGGCGCCGCGCGACCCCTACGGTAGCAGGTTCGAATCCTGCCTCGGGCATGGATGTGTGTGATGTCCTTAGGTTAGTTAAGTTTAAGTAGTTTTAAGTTCTAGGGGATGATGACCTCAGATGTTAAGTCCCATAGCTCTCAGAGCCGTTTGAACTTACTGTCCCATGTCTAACGGAACATTTTTGATTCTGTTGTCGTGTATTTTCTCCGACGCCATTTTCAACTCTTAATTGAAAGAAAATTTCCTAGTGGGACTAAATGTATGAGGATAACAGATACCGGTACTAAGGTTCGCATTAACACAGCCATTCTGGGAAGATGTAAGGAAAGTTGAGAAGACATATTGAAAGGAATGACAGCTACTCGAAACAGAATTTGGCATAACTGTGAACAAAGCGACAGCGACGGTGGGGAAGAATCGTTGAAAGGAGAGTAGCCACTTGTCTACCATCAAAGTCGAGAAGCACGTGCTGTAGCCAAGGGGCAGGGAGACCTCCCGTGCTACAGCGACGTCTGCATGGTTGCCTGCGCGGCAGACGTTAGCAATGGAAGGCCCATATTACACTATCATTTCTCTGATCAAAGATGTCAAATTCGTTTGACCAAACCACTTCATTGAGGCCATCATACTATCGTCAGAGCTTTCTCCATAGTTGTTCCAGGATGGAAGCTGAACATTTACTTGTGTGTATAGCAGCATTTAGTGTAATGTTGACATCGAGTGCTTTGCTTAAAAAGAAAGGGGAACAGAAACGAATGTTAGCGAAACCAAGGATAACGAGAAGAGAAGCTTGACGTGTTCACCAGAATTTGCTTCATGAGCTACAGTGCGAAGACTGAAGAGCTACAAAAATTACTTGAGAATGGGCGATAGATCAGTATGTCCTTACGATAGTAGCCCCTCATATTTACAAACAACATACTCGTTTAAGAAACGAAATTTTTGCGCTAAAGGTCGTCTTACAGTTACTTTAGAAATTTATAGAACAGGGTAAAGCTGTTCGAGCTTGCAACATAGTTCTCGTATCGCAAGGTGTGCCATTTCACGTATTGGTTCAAATGGCTCTAAGCATTATGGGACCTAACATCTGAGGTCATCAGTCCCCTAGACTTAGAACTACTTAAACCTAACCAATCTAAGGACATCACACACACCCATGCCCGAGGCAGGATTCGAACCAGCGACCGTAGCAGCAGCGTGGTTCCGGACTGAAGCGCCTAGAACGGCTCGGTCACAGCGGCCGGCTTTCACATATTGTTCCAGAAATTTGTGAACCAGTATATAAATCACTTTAGGAAGAATTTACGAACGTTCTGTTACGTTATTTAGAATAACAAATAAATACATTTATTTCAGTTATGCACATTGTATTGACAACACTTTTATTTCGACGTCACCATAGACACCTTAGTCAATTTCATTTGTTCTTTCGTCATCCACAGTGCCGGCACTTACAATACAGCTGATGGCTGCAGATATTTATGACATTCTATCCGCTTATTGCGGTTTTTATAATCAATGTGTCTGGTGTTACGAAAAATGTATTCTTCATACGTGGAAATTACCGATGTGGTGTTTCCCGCTAGCCACACATAAAGTAAATTCTGAACTCATTTTACAGGTTAGAAGCAACTCTAGCGTGTCAAATAAGTATACAGTATGGCGAGCTTCGATGAAAACTAGGTCCAGACTCCAACATTGAACAAAGATCTTTGATCAAAGAAATCTTTGATAAAAATTACCTTGGTATACATCAAAGTTTGACCAAAGGCTGTGTTCAAAGATGTTTGTCGAAGAAATTTGTCAGTGTAGGACGGACGTAATCACAACGTAGTTCCGGCCAGGCTAACGGATGGCCCGAACTGTGCCAGAGAGCGCCAATATGGCCGCTGTACATTACGACGCCGGTCACGTGCAGTGAACTAGGCCGTGACGGTATTCCTCTGCTCGTCGGGTATGTAGGGGGCCGGACGCCCAGTGTCAGCGAATTGGCTTCCAGTTAACGACCCAGCAACAGCGAGCTACTTCCGAGTTTCCAACAAGTCGTCTATGGCTTGTCTACCGCCTAGAGTTTTATACCGTTCTAAGAGTGTGTACTTCTGGGACGACCTCTTGAATAGACTGGGATGGGTACTTGACTTAGGATTTAGTGACCAAGCGATCATTAGTGGACTTGTGTTTTACACTGATTCTCTTCATACGAGTTGGAACTGTATTTACTGTAATTGTAATAAATGTGGTAACTCTGATTCGGTTCTGTCAGTCTGTAGTCGTGTAGCCACTGCTATAACGACGTTCGCGGCAACCACATTATGACGGCGTTCGCAGCGCACACACAGTGGTGGAAGAAGTGAAAGAATTCCGCTGCCCAGGAAGCGAGCTTACACAGTACGACCGGAGCTGGTGAGACAGCTTTCTTCAATAATGGTTTGGGAATGACGAATAAACTGCTGAAAAAACACAGGACGATTCTTTGATGATGTTACAAACTTTCGACGATGACTGAGAAGGGTAAATGTGTTAATCTGAGGTAAGTGACGCTGGTACGAAAACGATCGAGTAGAGACTTAAAAGTAAATATCAGTGTGATACGTCCCACAGTAGAATATGTGTACTGGTACTGCTGTTTCTAAAACTGTAAGACAGGCAACTTTCAGAATCGGCAGTTTGGACCAAAACAAGAAAAAAAGTCAAGTAAATATGTGCTCCAAAGTGCATACCTTAAGAGCTATGAGCACTTGTGCATCTTCACTACTGTAGAACACATTTCTTCTACTGAAAACTCTTTGGTTTCCGTGTTTTTGGAAGAGAGAATATGGGCTGAAACAAAAAAGTGCAGTAACTATAGTCTGTAAAATGGATACCGTAAGAGCTATGGGTAGTTGTCCAGTAGAAAGAGATGTGTTTCACTGTAGCGAAGATGTACAAGTGCTCGTATCCATTTTAGAGCCCTTGTTTACTAGACTTTTTTTGCGTTGGTGCATTCCACTGTCAGAGGCATCAGAACGATTTTCACTTATAACATTCTACTCGGTCGTTTCCGGACGAGGGCACCTTACCCCAAATCGATGCGTTTACTCTTGTTCATCATCCCTGAAAGCTTGTCAAATCATCACGAACTCACGCTGCTTATCTGGAGCACAGCATTATATGAAAGTCGAACATGAACCATTCCAGAGAGGAAAAATCTGGAAGCATTGAAATGTGTTGCTCTCGCATAATTTTATAAAGTGGGCAGGTTAATTGGAGATCTTCTTTCCTATGCACGAATAGTTAATTTGAGATCGGAAGCAGCAGTAGAGGTGAAAAGCAATAGGCTCGACAAAGACTAGAAGAGGCTATATTAGAGGAAGCAGGGTGTACCGGTTAACCACACACGAAAACTTTAGCACACGAAACGGAAAGACGGAGTACAGCATCACATCAATCGAAAATTCTTCATTTAAAAAATGTACAAAATCGAACAGTAACAAAAGTACGCTGTAGCTTGCGTTGTGTCGAATACTAGTTACAAGATTAATGTCCTGCAACCATCACTAAATATGTAGCTGCGTGTGAGAAAACCTTTTTAGTTATCCTGTAATGATGATTCCCGTGTTCCTCACACTATTTAATTCCTGTAACGCCACTTTTCACTTCTGCCTTACAAGTCGTCCAGCGTTTCACTTCCATACAGATCTAAGTTGGAAACATAGCTTTTCGTCCGTATTTTTCTGGTGTCCGAGTTTGTATTTTTTAATGTTATCAGCGGCTTCCTATACAGAGACCTTCTCTACCTTTTTTTCTTGTATTTCTCCTCCTTTTCGTATTCCACTTCTGAGAAAGCAGAATTCAATCATATTTTCAAGGATTTCATACCAAAGAATAAAATTTAACTGTCCGAAAAAATGGTTCAAATGGCTCTGAGCACTATGGGACTTAACAACTGATGTCATCAGTCCCTTAGAACTTAGAAATACTTAAACCTAACTAACCTAAGGACATCACACACATCCATGCCCGAGGCAGAATTCGAACCTGCGACCGTAGCGGTCGCGCAGTTCCACACTGAAGCGCCTAGAACCTCTCGGCCACACCGGCCGGCTTAGCCGTCCAGAATGTCCACCTGCCACACACGCCGTCATTTTAATGCCCTCTTTGTTCCTGCGCGTATCATAACCATCAGATGTCACACGAAGCATGCGACTAAATTATCGTTCATTTTCAGTTTCCAGTGCGACGTCAGCACAAATTTTTCTGTCTGTGGAACATAACGTCCTCATCAACGGAACCGTTTTCTTATTTCATTGCCTCTTCAATATGTAAATTAAATATAATACCTGAACAAGTTTGAGTTTCCCCTAACAGCTTCTTGATCAGCGCCCTCATTTTCTAAGTACTTTTTCTAACATCGGATTTTATTTTCCTTACGACACTGTTTATCGGTCTGTGTGCAGTCTCTACGTCAACTTGTTTTGATTTTGTGTTTCTCTCACGTCATCTGTCCTTCATCCGTTTTTTTCTCTAGCTTTTCTACATTTCCAGCTAATTTCATTTCTGACTGATCTAGTTCATCAACGTTCAGTTTCAGAATTTTTACGTCATCATCATTTGTTTACTAATCTATATCTGCAATATTAGAAAGAAAATGGACTGGGAAGAGATAACTACAAGTGTCTGACATGCAGCAGTTGCACCGAAACCGTTTTCGTACTGCCGTCTACTGTAGAACATCGGCTCTTGAGATTCGTCAGAAGTTGGCTGAGACCTATTTTCTTTCTGTTCCGTTGAACAGTGTCTGCTATAAAATATTTACATACAATGTTCAGTTGCTGCAGACCGCCCGATACCTTCTTCTTACTTTCTCTATGCATGTCATCAAACAAATTTTCTCTTCTGTTTAACAAATTATGCATATAGTTAAAACATACTTTGCGCATCAAAAATTAAAGCCAAGATGGTGGCTTGATATTCTGTGTAATATTCTATAACAGTAGCATAACTCATGGTGATTCACAAAATTCGTTTTTATTTTCTCGCTAGAAGAAACTTCGAAAATATTTTGAAGGACTTCTCATTGCCATTTCTCATCTTACACTCTAAAATTGTTGTCTCGTCAACTTCAGTTCTCCGTTAGATTGCACTATTTTTTTTAGCTGCACGTTCCATATAGACAACAATTTCTTTTGTTTCGCTGAGTCAATTAATTTGATATTTAATCTCATTTTATTTACGCTACGGTAATTAAATTTCAAATTTCCTCGATCTTCATTTGCGCTTTTTCCCCATAAGACAGTGAATCAGCGTTCAACGCCTATAGTAGAGACGAGAAACTTTTCGTGGTAATCTATTAACGACAATTTAAACGGTTCTGGGATTCCTTTCCCAGACGGAATCAGAGGGAGCAAAAAATGGCATTTCTCCACAGTCGGATTCGCACTACTGGAGTGAGTGCTGGGAACTCCAGCTTTCTAGCGGACAGGGTAGTAAGAAACACAGACTGGGTGTCGAAACCCGTGTAAACAGCGACTCATCCACCCACCCGGATCCCGTCCTGTCAGACAAACAAAGAAAGGTGGCCCAGACAAGCAACCGGCACTAAAGGGACGCTCCCTGTTTGAACTTCGCGCTAACTTTCTCGTGGAGTATTTCCTGTGTGCTATACAAGATCATAAAACCTCCAGAGGAAAGAAACCCTGTGCGTCCAGCGCTTCTTGCCTGCCCTTCAGGATCCTATAAAACTTCAAAATTTGTATGTATATTTTTTTTGTAGTATGAATATGTTGAACATCCCACGGTGTAACACCCATTGGCGTGCGTATTGGAATACTGATGGTCGAATAGCATCTCCTCGGTAAGTTGGAAGTACAAGAAAGGAATTTGTGTGCGAGTTATCACTTTCCAGGTATCTTCGCCTTTCAGGTAATTTTGTTTTTCGCCGCCACAACCAGAACCGAGGCATGTTCATACAACTGCAGCACTTTTAAGAACATCATTTTACATGGCGGTGCGCTTTGTGCCCCAGAACTAAAAATCGTACACGAAACTATACCGGGTGGTTCAAATGGTTCAAATGGCTCTGAGGACTATGGGACTTATCATCTGAGGTCATCAGTCCTCTAGAACTTAGAACTACTTAAACCTAACTAAGCTAAGGACATCACACACAACCATGCCTGAGGCAGGATTCGAACCTGCGACCGTAGCGGTCGCGCGGTTCCAGACAGAAGCGCCTAGAACCGCTCGGCCACAGCGGCCGGCCTATACCGGATGTTTCGCAAGTTCTATTAGAGGCTTTGTAGGTGTTATAGAGGGGACATAGTGGATGAAGTTTTGATATGGAACCCATTCAAGAAATGTTCCTTTCTGATGTGAAATAAGTTTGGCGATCGGACAGTTTTCAGAGGTCCCGCTTCACGGTGTGCATACAAACTGCGAACAGGGCGTCGTTGTCGGTCCCTGTCGTAATTGTGACGTCACTTACCACTTTCGAACGCTGCGAGAAGCTGGTACGTTCGCAACTGGGATGGTTGACTGTGATGCCCCGCGGAAGCGCCGCACCCTTCCACCTTTGAAGAACTCATCCTTCCGCGCCACACCTTCACCATTGAAGAACGCATCCTTCGTCGCGTAGAAGAGAACCCAACGGCGAGTACTCGGAACACAATGGCCTCCTGTAGAGCTCATTGTCTCCGCTGTGTGCGTAACGCGAAGCGGGAGGTGTAAAAGTGATCCTGTCTTCAGACTTACTTTACTTCCAAGCACTAAATTTCTTTATCAGAAATTTATCTACTAAGTGCCGTCTACAACCCCTAGAAGCCTGTGATACTATCGACACTGTTGCTATCGCACGTGCATTGCAAGCGCTGGGCCAGAGGAAATGAACCACTCCTTGTGTGACCCTGGCGTAGAAGCGTGTGTCCATCAGCAAGTAAATTTCGGCAAGTCGCTTGCAGAAGCTACTTCAGCAAGTTCTTTCACGTGCTAACATCCCTAGCAAGACGACTTCAGCTAGTCTTACCAACTTCCAGAAGTAACTTCCCTAAGTTAGGGACACCAGTTTCTTGCATCTTGCTGCAAGTATCTTCACACACGCACACGCACACACACACACACACACACACACACACACACACACTCTCCGCGAGCCATCCTATGGTATACAGCGGAGGCATTTGCTTTCCTGTTCCAGTCTATATGCCCCCGTACGAGCTCTAATTTCTCTTCTCTCGTCTTCGCGGTCCTTTCGCGAAATGTACGTTGGCTGCAGTGCAATCGTTCTGCAGTCAGCTTCAAATGCCGATTCTCTAACTTTCGTCAGTAATGTTTCGCGGAAATAACGTCGTTTCCCTCCAGGGACTGCCAGTCTGAGTTCGACAAGTATCTCCGTAATATTCGCGTGTTGATCTAATTTGTCGGTAACAAATTTAGCGGAACGCTTGAATGCTTCAGTGTCTTCCTTTAATCCGATCCGATGCGAGTTCCAAACACTCGAGCGGTACTCGGGAATGGGTTGCACAAGTGTTCTGCATTCGATCTCCTTTATAAATTAGCTGCTCTCGTAATAAACCGAAGTCTACCATTCGCCTCCCTGTTACCGCCATTACGTGCTCGTTGCATTTCGTATCGACTTGAAGCGTTATACGTAGGTATTTAATCGATGTAGTTGTCTCAAGTAACACACTGCTAATGCTGTATTCGAACAGCATTGTTTTTCCTGTTCATCTGCATTAACTTTCACTTTTATACATATGGATTAAGCTGCCATTCATCACACCAACTAGAAATTTTCTGTAACAGTTTAAACAATCTTACAGCCAGACAACGACGATACCACAGCATCATCAGCAAACAGTCCAGAGCGGTCATCACTCTCTCCGTCAGATCATTTGTGTACACTTATCAGCCAGAGCATCGTGACCGCCTGTCGAACAGCCTGTACGGCCGTATTTGCCAGCTCGGATAACATCGGCGGCGCGTCGTGGCATGGAAGCTGTGAGACCTCGGGTAGTCGCTGGAGGGGTTTGGCACCGCATCTGCGCACACAAGTCACCTAATGAGTCCTGACGCCACGTTCAGTCACATCCCAGATACGTTAGATCAGCTTCAGATCTGGCGTGGTGGGAGGGAGGAGGGGTGGGGGTAGCACATCAATTAGAGCTCGCCAGTGTGTTCCTCGAACCTCTCCGTCGCTCTGCTTGCCTTTTGAGTTGTGTGATGGCGCATGATCTTCTTGAAGAATGGCACTGCCATCGGGAGACATGATCGTAATGAAGGAGTGTATGAGGTGTGCAACCAGTGTACGATACTCTATGAAAAAGGCATAAATATGCCTACAGCCAGTGCAATCGATAGAAAGTTGCTATATTTTTCGTCCAGTAGTTGTAACACACACCAGTAGAATGGTACCACGCAGAACCTCCTAGTGAAGTGGCGTGGAGGCTAAGTTGAAAAATAGGGTCTTACAACCAAAAGACTGGGGAAGGATATGGTGTATTGCAATCCTGAATAAAACCAACCTGCTTTCAGAAAAAAAAAGTGTTGCATTAATTACACAGTCGTTTAGTGAACAAAGTAAGAGTATATGGACTATCAGACTAATTGTGTGATTGGATTGAAGAGTTCCTAGATAACAGAACGCAGCATGTCATTCTCAATGGAGAGAAATCTTCCGAAGTAAGAGTGATTTCAGGTGTGCCGCAGGGGATTGTCGTAGGACCGTTGCTATTCACAGTATACATAAATGACCTGGTGGATGAAATTGGAAGTTCGCTGAGGCTTTTTGCGGATGATGCTGTGGAATATCGAGAGGTTGTAACAATCGCAAATTGTACTCAAATGCAGGAGGATCTACAGCAAATTGACGCATGGTGCAGGGAATGGCAATTGAATCTCAATGTAGACAAGTGTAATGTGCTGTGAATACGCAGAAAGATAGATTCTTTATCATTTAGCTACAATATAGCAGGTCAGCAACTGGAAGCAGTTAATACCATAAATTATCTGGGAGTACGCATTAGGAGTGATTTAAAATGGAATGATCATATAAAGTTGATTGTCGGTAAAGCAGATGCCAGACTGAGATTCATTGGAAGAATCCTAAGGAAATGCAATCCGAAAACAAAGGAAGTAGGTTACAGTACGCTTGTTCGCCCACTGCTTGAGTACTGCTGAGCAGTGTGGGATCCGTACCAGATAGGGTTGATAGGAGAGATAGAGAAGATCCAACGGAGAGCAGCGCGCTTCGTTACAGGATCATTTAGTAATCGCGAAAGCGTTACGGAGATGATAGATAAACTCCAGTGGAAGACTCTGCAGGAGAGACGCTCAGTAGCTCGGTACGGGCTTTTGTTGAAGTTTCGAGAACATGCCTTCACCGAGGAGTGAAACAGTATATTGCTCCGTCCTACGTATATCTCGCGAAGAGACCATGAGGATAAAATCAGAGAGATCAGAGCCCACACAGAGGCATACCGACAATCCTTCTTTCCACGAACAACACGAGACTGGAATAGAAGGGAGAACCGATAGAGGTACTCAAGGTACCCTCCGCCACACACCGTCAGGTGGCTTCCGGAGTATGGATGTAGATGTACGAGCTCTACTGGACCCGTAGACGCCCACTTGAATGTTCCCCGGAGGATGATGGAGCCGTCTCCGTCCCACATTGCGGGTGTCAAGGAGCTGTTCCCCTGGAAGGCGACGCATTCGCGCCCTCTTGTCGGCACGATGATGAAGAAGATTCACCAGACCGTGCAACGCTCCGCCACTGCGCCAGCGACCAGTGCCGATGCTCTCGCGCCCGTTCCAGTCGTAGTTGCCGGTGTCGCGGTGTTAACACTGGCACATGCACGGGCCGTCCGCTGCGCAGACCGGTCGTTATGAGTGTTGGGCACACTTTCTGTTCAGACACACTTGTACTCTGCTCGGCAAGTCTGTCGTTGGTACTACCCACATTCGCCTCCTGTTGGTTGGTTGGTTGTTTTGGGGAAGGAGACCAGACAGCGTGGTCATCGGTCTCATCGGATTAGGGAAGGATGGGGATGGAAGTCGGCCGTGCCCTTTCAGAGGAACCATCCCAGCATTTGCCTGGAGTGATTTAGGGAAATCACGGAAAACCTAAATCAGGATGGCCGGACGCGGGATTGAACCGTCGTCCTCCCGAGTGCGAGTCCAGTGTCTGACCACTGCGCCACCTCACTCGGTCGCCTCCTGTACTGCTTTACTAGTCTGCGCAGCCTACGACGTCCGACATTTGTAATGAAGAGTGCCTGCCCGAGACACCCACCGCAGCACTCCTCGAACAGCCGACAAGTTGTGCAGTTCGCGAAATACTCGTGGCGTGCCTCTCTGCCATCGCAATGTGTCCTCGGTCAAACTCGGATCGCGCGCCTTCCCCGTCGCACACACGGACAGCACGCCCACTGATACAACACGCACAGAGCGTGCGTCTGACCAGCAGTCATCTCTCGCCAAGTGACGCTCCCACCGCGTGGACGGGTTTATGTCGATAGCAGGTCGGTGATTAGCGAATATAGAAAACGAGCGGTCGTATCACACTTCCCCCAGGGCGCTTCCGAAGATAAGCCTTTGATGAAAACTCGCCGCCGAGGTCACAACAGATTTCTCTTACTTCGGAAGTTTTCGGGCAACTCACATATATGGAAACCTATTCCGTATGCTCGGACGTTGGTTAACAGTGGGCAGTGAGACACCCTGTCGAAGGCTTTGTGGAATTCTAGCAACATGGAATCTGCCTGTTGCCCTTCATCGATGGTACACCGGATATCGTGCGAGAAAAGGGTACGCTGAATTTCGGACGAGAGGCGCTTTCTAAATCCGTGCTGATTTGTAAACGTAACCTTTTCGGTCTCAAGGGAATTTATTATATTCTCGCCGAACTTGTCATTTCTGAAAGTGTTTGACGAACTTGGAGTTGTGTGTTTTGAATACCAGAACGAAGATATCTGCGTGGAAAAGGAAATGGCGCGAAGACTGATGGAGAGAAACAAATTCACCTCCGAACCGCGATTCGTAAAACTGGCCACCATCAGCCAAGAAAGTGCGAAGGGAAAGCTAATGGAATTATAGACGCGTTTAAGAAGGGAAAGCGAATGGCATTATAGACGCGTTTAAATTTTAGCTTGGTTGAATAAAAACAGACTCACAAGGCAAATCTTTGAGACAGTAAACAAGAGCAAAAAAAAAGACAAAATGGATCACTGAAACAAAAGAAGACATTAAAGAACTGGGGATCTCACAAGACAACATAAACAATAGAGAACAGTTTAGAAACATCATGAAGAAACACACACTTAAACAAGAACACACGGACAACAGAACGGGAAAAAGATGATCGGAAGAACGCAAGGGAGAACACAGTGAACGTATGAAGAGAATTTGGGAAGAACGAAGAAAGAAGAAGACCTCATTACTCAAGTTCAGTCGCTCTCTCAAAAGGGAATAATCGAAAATAATAATATAATGTACACACACTATATATATACATTCCCACAGTCAGTTTTAACAGAGAACTTGTACATTGTTGTATGCAAATGTATACTTCAAATTTTTACACTCGGTACTCTAATAAACATACACACTGACGTAGACCATACTTTTAGGAAACATTCCTCACACACAAAGAAAGAAAATATGTTACGTGGACATGTGTCCGGAAACGCTTACTTTCCATGTTAGAGCTCATTTTATTACCTCTCTTCAAATCACATTAATCATGGAATGGAAACACACAGCAACAGAACGTACCAGCGTGACTTCACTTTGTTACAGGAAATGTTCAAAATGTCTTCCGTTAGCGAGGATACATGCATCCACCCTCCGTCGCATGCAATCCCTGATGCGCTGACGCAGCCCTGGAGAATGGCGTATTGTATCACAGCTGTCCACAATACGAGCACGAGGAGTCTCTACATTTGGTACCGGGGTTGCGTAGACAAGAGCTTTCAAATGCCCCCATAAATTAAAGTCAAGAGGGTTGAGGTCAGGAGAGCGTGGAGGCCATGGAATTGGTCCGCCTTTACCAATACATCGGTCACCGAATCTGTTGTTAAGAAGCGTACGAACACTTCGACTGAAATGTGCAGGAGCTCCATCGTGCATGAACCACATGTTGTGTCGTACTTGAAAAGGCATATATTCTAGCAGCACAGGTAGAGTATCCCGTATGAAATCATGATAACGCGCTCCATTGAGCGTAGGTGGAAGAACATGGGGCCAAATCAAGACATCACTAACAATGCCTGCCCAAAGGTTCACAGAAAATCTGTGTTGATGACGTGATTGCACAATTGCGTGCGGATTTTCGTCAGCCCACACATGCTGATTGTGAAAATTTACAATTTGATCACGTTGGAATGAAGCCTCGTCCGTAAAGAGAACATTTGCACTGAAATGAGCATTGACACATTGTTGGATGAACCATTCGCAGAAGTGTACCCGTGGAGGCCAATCAGCTGCTGATAGTGCCTGCACACGCTGTACACGATACGGAAACAACTGGTTCTCCCGTAGCACTCTCCATACAGTGACGTGGTCAATGTTACCTTGTACAGCAGCAACTTCTCTGACGCTGACATTAGGGTTATCGTCAACTGCACGAAGAATTGCCTCGGCAGTTGCAGGTGTCCTCGTCGTTCTAGGTCTTCCCCAGTCACGAGTCATAGGCTGGAATGTTCCGTGCTCCCTAAGACGCCGATCAATTGCTTCGAACGTCTTCCTGTCGGGACACCTTCGTTCTGGAAATGTGTCT
Organism: Schistocerca cancellata; assembly: GCF_023864275.1. NCBI lineage: Eukaryota > Metazoa > Arthropoda > Insecta > Orthoptera > Acrididae > Schistocerca > Schistocerca cancellata. The sequence continues at coordinate 16,175,467 of NC_064634.1, forward strand.
CGATACAAACGTACCGCGCCACGGCTATTGCCCCGTGCTAATCCATACATCACATGGGCATCTGCCGACTCCGCATTTGTAAACATTGCACTGACTGCAAAACCACGTTCGTGATGAACACTAAGCTGTTGATGCTACGTACTCATGTGATTGCTGCTAGTACTGTAGAGCATGCGTCGCATGTCAACACAAACACCCAAGTCAACATTACCTTCCTTCAATTGGGCCAACTGGCGGTGAATCGAGGAAGTGCAGTACATACTGACGAAACTAAAATGAGCTCTAACATGGAAAGTAAGCGTTTTCGGACACATGTCCACATAACATCTTTTCTTTATTTGTGTGTGAGAAATGTGTCCTGAAAGTTTGGCCGTACCTTTTTGTAGCACCCTGTATATTTATTTAACAACAATGTACAGGTTTTCTGTTAAAACTGACTGCGGGAAAGTGTATATATAGTGTTTGTACCTTACATATTGAAAGACTATGTTGCGTGTGTCCGTCTAAATGTGTATTAGAGTATGGTGTAAACATTTTTTTCTAACAGTGTTTGCTATTTAAGTATTATTATCTACATGTATATAAGAAAAAATATATAGCGTAAGCCCTTTCGAATGATAATTATAGTATGGCGTAAAAGTTCCTATACAAATATACAGGGTGTTTAAAAAATGACCGGTATATTTGAAACGGCAATAAAAACTAAACGAGCAGCGATAGAAATACACCGTTTGTTGCAATATGCTTGGGACAACAGTACATTTTCAGGCAGACAAACTTTCGAAATTACAGTAGTTACAATTGTCAACAACAGATGGCGCTGCGGTCTGGGAAACTCTATAGTACGATATTTTCCACATATCCACCATGCTTAGCAATAATATGGCGTAGTCTCTGGATGAAATTACCCGAAACCTTTGACAACGTGTCTGGCGGAATGGCTTCACATGCAGATGAGATGTACTGCTTCAGCTGTTCAATTGTTTCTGGATTCTGGCGGTACACCTGGTCTTTGAAGTGTCCCCACAGAAAGAAGTCACAGGGGTTCATGTCTGGCGAATAGGGAGGCCAATCCACGCCGCCTCCTGTATGTTTCGGATAGCCCAAAGCAATCACACGATCATCGAAATATTCATTCAGGGAATTAAAGACGTCGTCCGTGCGATGTGGCCGGGCACCATCTTGCATAAACCACGAGGTGTTCGCAGTGTCGTCTAAGGCAGTTTGTACCGCCACAAATTCACGAAGAATGTCCAGATAGCGTGATGCAGTAATCGTTTCGGATCTGAAAAATGGGCCAATGATTCCTTTGGAAGAAATGGCGGCCCACACCAGTACTTTTTGAGGATGCAGGGACGATGGGACTGCAACATTGGGCTTTTCGGTTCCCCATATGCGCCAGTTCTGTTTATTGACGAAGCCGTCCAGGTAAAAATAAGCTTCGTAAGTAAACCAAATGCTGCCCACACGCATATCGCCGTCATCAATCCTGTGCACTATATCGTTAGCGAATGTCTCTCGTGCAGCAATGGTAGCGGCGCTGAGGGGTTGCCGCGTTTGAATTTTGTACGGATAGGGGTGTAAACTCTGGCGCACGAGACGATACGTGGACGTTGGCGTCATTTGGACCGCAGCTGCAACACGGCGAACGGAAACCCGAGGCCGCTGTCGGATCACCTGCTGCACTAGCTGCACGTTGCCCTCTGTGGTTGCCGTACGCGGTCGCCCTATCTTTCCAGAACGTTCATCCGTCACGTTCCCAGTCCGTTGAAATTTTTCAAACAGATCCTTCATTGTATCGCTTTTCGGTCCTTTGGTTACATTAAACCTCCGTTGAAAACTTCGTCTTGTTGCAACAACACTGTGTTCTAGGCGGTGGAATTCCAACACCAGAAAAATCCTCTATTCTAAGGAATAAACCATGTTGTACACAGCACACTTGCGCGTTGTGAACAGCACACGCTTACAGCAGAAAGACGACGTACAGAATGGCGCACCCACAGACTGCGTTGTCTTCTATATCTTTCACATCACTTGCAGCGCCATCTGTTGTTGAAAATTGTAACTACTGTAATTTCGAAAGTTTGTCCGCCTGAAAATGTACTGTTGTCCCAAGCATATTGCAACAAACGGTGTATTTCTATCGCTGCTCGTTTAGTTTTTATTGCCGTTTCAAATATACCGGTCATTTTTGAAACACCCTGTATATGAAGCCTGTGTCCGTTCGAACCATTATTATATCGTATAGACATATTAAGTAAACAGTGAAATATTTTTAGTGATTTTTGTTAACAGCGTTTAACAACGACTTGCATTTATATAGCAGTACAGATTGAGGAGACACCATTGTTTAGTGTAGAGACACAGTGGAGTAAGACAGATGTTCTACGAACTCAGTCCCCCCCCCCCCTCCCCGTCTCCACCCCATCGAATAACGTCCTGGATTCGACCCCGGCCGCCTCTGTATCCATTTCCTGACCTACACGTCTCTGTTCTTCATAACGTTGTTCTATAGTCATAATTTTTCTTCAATAATTATAATGCAACAACACTCGTGGGTGCTCCAGTTTTGACACCGTAAACTTTCAGTTGCCTACCTCCCGACACCACTGCAAATAGGCTACTTGTGGCAGCTTTCTGACATTAGCTTGCCCGAGCGACTCGCAGAAGAGAAGTGCGGGAGCTACTCGCTGGCGGGCGCGCGGCCTGAGACGCACCTCTGCACGGGCAGCGGGCCGCCCCTGGCGTGGTGGCGGCCGTCGGCGGCCACGTCGGCGTCCAGGTTGTCCTCGGAGCGCAGGAAGTACTTGAGCGCGTCCTCGAAGCCCCAGCCGGGGTTGCCGTGCTCGGCCCAGCGGTCGTAGTCCTGCGGGAAGCCGCGCGCGTACATGCCGGCGCCCAGCACGCTGGAGCCGCCGAGCCCGCGCCCCCGCGGCCAGGCGCAGCCGCCCCCGCCGCACGCGCGGCCGCCCCCGGCGCTGCGCAGCCCCCAGTCCGACGTGTTCTCCAGCAGCGGCGCGAACGGCGGCACCAGCGCCTCGTACGGCTCCTCGCCTCCAGCCTCCAGCACCAGCACCTGCCGCGCAGAGCACGTCGACGGCGGCGTCAGTCGCGCTAGCGTCTGGAGCGGCGGCGCTGGACAACCTACAGCTCGACATCAGGCGGTTGTGGTGATCGACTCAAGTGGTTTCCGCGGACTATGACAAAGGCATAAATATGCCTACAGCCAGTGCAATCGATAGAAAGTTGCTATATTTTTCGTCCAGTAGTTGTAACACACACCAGTATAATGGTACCACGCAGAACCTCCTAGTTAAGTGGCGTGGAGGCTAAGTTGAAAAATAGGGTTTTACAACCAAAAGACTGGGGAAGGATATGGTGTATTGCAATCCTGAATAAAACCAACCTGCTTTCAGAAAAAAAAGTGTTGCATTAATTACACAGTCGTCTAGTGAACAAAGTAAGAGCATATGGACTATCAGACCAATTGTGTGATTGAATTGAAGAGTTCCTAGATAACAGAACGCAGCATGTCATTCTCAGTGCAGAGAAATCTTCCGAAGTAAGAGTGCTTTCAGGTGTGCCGCAGGGGATTGCCGTAGGACCGTTGCTATTCACAGTATACATAAATGACCTGGTGGATGAAATTGGAAGTTCACTGAGGCTTTTTGCGGATGATGCTGTGGAATATCGAGAGGTTGTAACAATCGCAAATTGTACTCAAATGCAGGAGGATCTACAGCAAATTGACGCATGGTGCAGGGAATGGCAATTGAATCTCAATGTAGGCAAGTGTAATGTGCTGAGAATACATAGAAAGAAAGATCCTTATCATTTAGCTACAATATAGCAGGTCAGCAACTGGAAGCAGTTAATTCCATAAATTATCTGGGAGTACGCATTAGGAGTGATTTAAAATGGAATGACCATATAAAGTTGATCGTCGGTAAAGCAGATGGCAGACTGAGATTCATTGGATGAATCCTAAGGAAATGCAATCCGAAAAGAAAGGAAGTAGGTTACAGTACGCTTGTTCGCCCACTGCTTGAGTACTGCTGAGCAGTGTGGGATCCGTACCAGATAGGGTTGATAGAAGAGATAGAGAAGATCCAACGGAGAGCAGCGCGCTTCGTTACAGGATCATTTAGTAATCGCGAAAGCGTTACGGAGATGACAGATAAACTCCAGTGGAAGACTCTACAAGAGAGACGCTCAGTAGCTCGGTACGGGCTTTTGTCAAGGTTTCGAGAACATACCTTCACCGAAGAGTCAAACAGTATATTGCTCCGTCCTACGTATATCTCGCGAAGAGACCATGAGGATAAAATCAGAGAGATCAGAGCCCACACAGAGGCATACCGACAATCCTTCTTTCCACGAACAACACGAGACTGGAATAGAAGGAAGAATCGATAAGGGTACTCAAGGTACCCTCCGCCACACACCGTCAGGTGGCTTGCGGAGTATGGATGTAGATGTAGTAGTAGATGAATTACTTGCTAACAGCCCGCATAAAATAAGCTGTGGAGTATTGTGTTGTCAATGCAGAATCAGAAATAGGAGAATGGCTCGGTCAGGAGGGCTCAGTGATTTAGAACGTGGTCCAGGCATTGGATGTCACTTGAATAAAATATAGCGTTGCTGCCTCTGGGTCACAGGGTCCCGGGTTCGATCCCCGGCCGGATCGCTGAGGAGTTCTAGGCGCTTCAGTCCAGAACCGTCTGCTGCGGGCATGGATGTGTGTGATGTCCTTAGGTTAGTTAGGTTTAAGTAGTTCTAAGTCTACGGGACTGATGACCTCAGATGTTAAGTCCCATAGTGCTTACAGCCATTTGAAACCGGCCGGATCGGGGATTTTCTCCGCCCGGGGACTGGGTGTTGTCCTCATCAACTCGTCATCATTCGGGAATTGGCGAGATTGGCACTGGGAAGATTGTGAATTTGTACGGGCGCTGATCACCACGATGTTGAGCGGCCACAAACCAACATCATCACCATCATCATCATCATCTTGAATAAAATATTCACCGAGGGCATTTCAGCCTGACGGTGACGTGATTCTGAAGTGGAAACGCGAAGGAACAACCAGAGCTAAACCAAAATCAGACAGTCATCACATTAGTGCCGGACATGGACGATCGAGCATTTCGGTCAGTGGTTGTAAAAAATCGCACGAAGACAGCGGAAGGATCCACTCGTGAGTTGCGAAGTGAAGCCAGCAGTTGAGCCGGCACAGTGACTGTGCATAGGGAGTTGAACAGTGGGCTGCAGTGCTCTAGCAGCTCCTCATGAGCCACGCATTTCCCCGGTCAGCACTAAGCAACGCTTGAGGTAGTGCGAAGAGCAACGCACTGGACAGTGGATGACTGCAAACGAATGATCTGCACTGAAGAATCACCTGCACCCTGTCGCATGGAAGCATTTCGATTGGGCGAATGCCTGCAGAACAATACCTGTCATTATATACAGGGTGGTCCATTGATCGTGACAGGGCCAAATATCTCACGAAATAAGCGTCAAACGAAAAAACTACAAAGAACGAAACTCGTCTATCTTGAAGGGGGAAACCAGATGGCGCTATGGTTGGCCCGCTAGATGCCGCTACCATAGGCCAAACGAATATCAGCTGCGTTTTTTTTTAAATAGGAACCCCCATTTTTTATTAGATATTCGTGTAGTGCGTAAAGAAATATGAATGGACCACTTTTTCCGCTTTGTGATAGATGGCGCTGTAATAGTCACAAACATACGGCTCACAATTTTAAACGAACAGTTGGTAATAGGTAGGTTTTTTAAAATAAAATACAGAACGTAGATACGTTTGAACATTTTATTTCGGTTGTTCCAATGTGATAGATGTATCTTTGTTACCATTTCTGAGAACGCATGCTGTTACAGCGTGATTACCTGTAAATACCACATTAATGCAATAAATGCTCAAAATGATGTCCGTCAACCTCAATGCATTTGGCAATACGTGTAACGACATTCCTCTCAACAGCGAGTAGTTCGCCTTCCGTAATGTTCGCACATACATTTGCAATGCGCTGACGCATGTTGTCAGGCGTTGTCGGTGGATCACGATAGAAAATATCCTTCAACTTTCCCCACAAAAAGAAATCCGGGGACGCCAGATCCGGTGAACGTGCGGGCCATGGTATGTTGCTTCGACGGCCAATCCACCTGTCATGAAAGCTATTCAATACCGCTTCAACCGCACGCGAGCTATGTGCCGGACATCCATCGTGTTGGAAGTACATCGGCATTCTGTCATACAGTGAAACATCTTGTAGTAACATCGGTAGAACAAAACGTAGGAAATCAGCATACATTGGAGCATTTAGATTGCCATCGATAAAATGGGGGCCAATTATCCTTCCTCCCATAATGCCGCACCATACATTAACCCGCCAGGGTCGCTGATATTCCACTTGTCGCAGCCATCGTGGATTTTTTGTTGGCGAGTAGTGCATATTATGCCGGTTTCCGTTACCGCTGTTGGTGAATGACGCTTCGTCTCTAAATAGAACGCGTGAAAAAAATCTGTCATTGTCCAATTTCTCTTGTGCTCAGTGGCAGAACTGTACACGACGTTCAAAGTCGTCGTCATGCAATTTCTGTTGCATAGAAATATGGTACGGGTGCAATCGATGTTGATGTAGCATTCTGAACACCGACGTTTTTGATTCTGATTTTTGCGCAATTTGTCTGCTACTGATATGCGGATTAGCCGCGACAGCAGCTAAAACACCTACTTGGGCATCATCATTTCTTGTGGGTCGTGGTTGACGTTTCACATGTGGCTGAACAGTTCCTGTTTACTTAAATAACGTAACTATCCGGCGAACGATCCGGACACTTGGATGATGTCGTCCAGGATACCGAGCAGCATACGTAGCTCACGCCAGTTCGGCATTTTTGATCACAATAGCCATACATCAAACGGTCCATTATAACACGGGTAATGTATCTCGAAGCAAATAGCGTCCGCACTGGCGGAATGTTAGGTGATACCACGTACTTACACGTTTGTGACTATTACAGCGCCACCTATCACACACCGAAACAAGTGGTCCAACTAAAACATTCATATTTCTTTACGTACTACACGAATATGTAATAAAAAATGGGGTTCCTATTTTAAAAAAACGCAGTTGATATTCGTTTGACCTATGGCAGCGCCATCTAGCGGGCCAACCATAGCGCCATCTGGTTTTTCCCTTCAAGCTGGACGAGTTTCGTTCTTTGTAGTTTTTTCGTTTGATGCTTATTTCGTGAGATATTTGGCCCGAACGCTATCAATGGACCACCCTGTATATGTGCGAACAGTGTAGTACAGGGGAGGTGGTGCTACGATTCGGGGGTGTTTTTCGTGGTTATGCTGTTATCCCTTTACAGCTCTTAAGATGTTGAAGGATGTGAATATATTTTGCAGAATTGGCCTGGAGGCCCCATCCGGGAGGGTTCGACCGCCAAGTGCAAGTCTTATTTCAGTCGGCGCCAGACTGGGCGACTTGCGCGCCAGTGGTGAGGATGAAATGATGATGAGGACAACACAACACCCAGCCCACGAGCGGAGAAAGTCTCCAACCCGGTCGGGCATCGAACCCGGGCCCGCTTGCACGGAAGGCGAGCACGTTACCACCCAGCTAAGCAGGCGGACATTTGTGGACTGTGTTCAGCAGAGAAACAGGTCGCAGACAACGACTGGTTGTATCAGCATGAGAAAGCATCCTGTCATAAAGCAGCATCTCTGAGTAATGGTTTGTGGACAATAACATTAATGAAATGGTCTGGCCTGCTCAGAATCCCGACCTGAACCTAAGGGAACATCTGTGGGTCGTACATCATTGCATGAGTCCTATTGTTGATCACTGTAATCACAGCCCGTACTGAAGATGCGTTGCACAAGACTAATGTATCCGTTCGATTCATGTGCAGCATATCCTGAATTTAAAAAAAAATCCTACCCGAATATAAACTTTTATGGCACAATCTTGTTGTGCCATTTCTTGTGCACAAATAATTTCATCGACACACAAATTTATAGGTTAACATTCTGATTCGATTTTCCGCTCTATACAAACTAGAGTAATTAATCTTTTGACGAATACTTACTAGGTCTGTGCAAAAAGAAACTTGATTACATTAGTTTATTGATTTACGATACGGCAATAGGAGCGATGCAACACTTTGAGAAACAAAATTTATTAGGAAATAATTTGAGCCTCCTTTCCTAAAGGCGATTTTACCTTTATACGAAGCCTTACAAAACGCAGCCTGTGAGAATGTGTTGCATTGGCGATGATCCTTTCCAGCGTTTAGGTATACGGCGGTTGAAATCCCCCTCCTGCCATCCAAATTTAGATTTACATTTTCTTCCCTAAATGGCGTAAGGCAAATGCTGGGATGGTTCATCTGTAAAGACGTGTTCGATTTCCTTCACAACCCGAGCATGGGCTAATGACATATTCGTTGGCGGAATGAGGATCCCTTTTCTGTCTCCCTTGTGTTGTCTGTTCATCGGTCTGACCACACTGCACTTTTATAGTGGCCACACTTGCTTCTACCGGTGGTAAATCGTGTGAGACGGGGACCTGGGACAACGAATTGTTTCTGAAGTATTATTCATGTTTTTTTTTGGGATGCGGCTCTCTTTGAAAACAATGTTTCTGTCCGTAAATAGAGATACCACATTTGGAGGAATTTAGAAGGATTTTTTATTTTTCGGACGCTTTTGCCACTCACTGTGACTCCTGTGCTCTTCCTTCTACGTTGTATACCATAATTTTATTTCTTCTTATTATGCTTTGAGCATGCTTTCGCGCTTATTTGTCCAAAATACGTTGACTGGTGTCACCACACTCTTCCCCTGCTGGCTTATCAGCAGCTATGATAACAAATTTTACGCAGGTCTGAAACCGGAACATCAGCCATTTCACTGATGCTTCGAAGTTTCTGCGTTTCTCTCTTCCTCTTAGACACGGAACTTCGCATCGGTGCATTCCCCTTCAAGTCTTCATTTCTCAATAATCGCTGCAGTTCGGGAAGACAACTTCGCTCCTCCGCCACTGCGCTGGCAGCGGGCGAGGCAACCAGCTTCTCACGGATGCCACTACGCGGCGCCACCGACCGGAGTGCCGCGCTTTGATATGCTGACGCGGTGATTCAAACGTTCGGCACCTTTTTGAGCATACCACAACTGTACAAGATTTCTAACGGGCCAGGCTAAATTATCTTTTTATCGGTTAGAATAAAAATTGATAGTGTTATATTCAGTGTCAGCGGTTATTTGTGAAACTGGCTCCAATGACGGCATTCTCATTAATTTTTGAGGTACTACGAGAAGCAGTGAATGAAAACCTTTATTATAAAATGAAACTTTTGCTTTGCAGAAGAGTGTACAATATTGTTACATTACCTGGCAGATTAAAACTGAGTTCCTGAAAAGGACTCTGACATGGAACCTATTCTTCTGTGCGCAATGAATGTTCTGGATACCTTAGTCGGTAAGAGCATATCCCGCGAAAGGCAGAATTCTTGGTTCGAACCCCGATGGGATATACAGTTACAACTTGCTAGGATGTTCCAAGACAGTTCACATTCTCCATTTTCAACATAGAGTTTTTTCAATTATTTTCACTTTAAAGTTTCTGCACTTCCCTACCACAATAGATATATTGAAGTCTTCCTATGTGTTGTGGGAAAAAATGTGTACAGTCTATAGCAGTCGTGTTTCTTTGTCAAGCAGTACAACATCGTTACGGTACAGAATGTACAGAGAGAGACTAAACTGGGAACCCGATGAGGTTAAAAGCCAGATCGCTACCTTTCTCTACCAGTCATACCAGCGACAAGATCAAGCTCTGAATGAGTGGTTGATGACGCGCGATTGGGTGCCAGAACTGGTAGCGCACTGCGCGGGGAAAACAGGGATACCGTTTTCGAATCCTTGAGCAGCCAACAGTTTTGACTTCTTAGTATTAGATTTGTATAATTTACGGGATCTATGGATAAGTGACGTTGTACCTTGAATTTTCAGAAAACAATCTGCAAGTAATGAAGAATTTTTAGCGTGTCATAGATGGATCACGATTCTATTCGTTGACTGCTCGTAATGTTGTTACTGACGAGACTGTGCCGACTCTCCTAGGCACGCCTACCTCGTCCCTTTTTTTTAAAACGTTGTAAACAGGGTCAAAGTAAATTGCTAACCTTCCGTTGCCCACAATCTTCTAGAATCCTTGGTCAGTTTCAGAATGTCGTAAAAATATTTCGATGTGATACACTGATTCTTTGATATCATCGTAACACCGTTTCTGGCACTGATCATTTTATCATTTAAGCAAATGAAACAAATTTTGTCAAATGAAAAAGTGCGTCTTACATTGTGTTGAGAAAATTTTTCTTGCCGTTTACTTAAAGTAGTAAGAGTATTTTCTCATTTAACTGTTTAAGTTACAAAACTGGATATGTTGTATTGTTTTCAAATAAACTGCTTTGTTTCCTTTCGTCATGTTATGACCGAGTTATTGTTCCTTGGTCACCAGATGTACTTCACTGAAATTTTTCCTGATCGGTTAATTGGGAGAAAAGGGCAAATGTTAACTCCTTGTCTTTAAGAAGTTAAAGAAACAATGCAACAGATGAAAAAAGCCCGAATTCTGAAAAAGATTGGCTCCTGTTCTGGGAAATTAAAGCGCTCAGAGACATGTGACGAACTTGCGTGCAACAAGATCGAAAGTACGATATTGCATGGCCTGTGTTGTTAAAAAGAACGATGCAGCCTTCCTTCGGACAAGCTTGCATATGCGAAGCAACAGGCACTGCGGCGACTACAGCTGCTATGAAGTACGTGAAATGCATTCGCAGTTGCGAGTACGAACAACCGTCAGCTGTATGAAGAAATGACGTCTGTGAAACTGTGTGCCGCGCCAGGACTCGAACCCGGATTTTCTTCTTTACGCGAGCCGTCTCCTTGCCCGTTTTGGCTACCCGTGCACGATTCACTGCCAGATCGAGACTTCCGTACGTCGTCGTTCCTGCGTCACAACCTGTACTCATACGCACAGTATGTAATTCCTGTACAAGGGAGGACACTTTAATTGAAACTCGCTGCCTGTATCGCGGGTATGTACGATATTGTGCGTTGTTAATGTTTCTTCGAACATGCGTGCAGTTGAGTCTGATCGTCGAGTAGGCAATCATATGGTGTATTTCTGCTGATAAGGATTTCAGTTTCTTCAAGAAGGTCAATCAATCATCGTGCCTTTGTTGGCAAAGTGAAGTATTTGGAATTTCTGTTCTGTGCTGTTTGCAGAAAGATTGTGATGGGCAAGATGTACCCCAGTGATGGCTTTGTTCAGGTATTTGTCCATACATCGACTATATTACGCGCAGACAAAAACAAGTAACGTCTATGAGCAAAGTGTGCCGTATCTTCGTATGAAGAAATTTGTGATAAGCAACAGTTGTATAGCACATGCAGGATGCTGACAAACTTTCGTGACTACGGTATATACGAGTTGTGCATATCCTGTGAAAAGTGAGTGATGTATAACCAACTTTCTTTGACAATCGAAGCTAATAGATGGATATTAATAACAAAGCCGCCCATACTATTCGCAGTAAGTTCAGAATTCATTTTAGGATACAATCGGCATGTGAACAATTTTCATGGTGATACGTTAAAGCATGTTCCATTTTCTTGTCACATAGCCAGCACCCAGCATTACGCTTTGAAATAGTCATGTGACCTTTTGTGCACCATATGACGATGGGCCTGAAAATGTTCGAAAGCCGGTTTATGAAGTACATATCTATTTTAAAAAAGTGTCTGTCTGTAGTTTTTCTCTATTTATATTAAAAATGTATGTTTAAGCTCGTCCATGTTTTATAAAATTACTGAATCCCTCAAGAGTTGTTCCAGCCATCAGCGCAAGAAAAGTTGTTTTTGATAATGTCATTAAATCAGTGCAACGTACTGATTCTTATATCTTCAGTTTTCAGCACTCTTTCTGACACTGAATTTGTACCAACTTCCGACTTGAAAATCTGAAGTTTTAATTACGTTAAACACATTTCAGCAGAACAATTTTGCACGCACTGTTTCCTAAGAAAGGAGGGGGATGAGGTACGCTAACGGAGCGTCTGAGCTTCCTGTGTCTAACCCGCTTCATGGCAGCCAATAGCTGTTACAGACTGGGCGTCGTGACGGCTTCCAGGGACAATGAAAATTTGATTCTGTATATTTCAAATAATTATCGACCGAATTTAGAAACTTAAACTGCTGTCATAATCTAATCATTAAGTTGAAAGTTTAACATTATAAACAACTGTTACGGGTAGGAACTTTGTATGTATCTTGAAAGAGGCTAACCACAGCGCACAAATGACCCAGACTGTACGCACAATTTTTATCGTCTACGAAATTTTTTCTCGCCGACAGCTTCCACGAACTGATGAAAGGAAAAAAAAGGTTATTGATTACCACAATTTCGCTGTTCATGCAGTAAAACTTCGGCATTAGACATGGCGTTTTAATTTATTATTTCTTTACTGCCCACCCTATTCGCAACACAGTTTGTAGAGAGTATTCACATACATCACTCAGTGTGCGTGGAACATTATGTTGTACGACCCACGGTCCAGGAGACATGACGCCATAAACAATGAGATACGCGAAAAAGAAGAGCGCAAACTAAACGGATTATACTCATCCACTGTTCCATCAGACTTTGGACGTAATTTCACACCTTTTCTAAACTATTTGTCGTTTACGTGATTGACATCAAATATTAACATATTAACAGATGTGTGAAGTAGTCAAAAGTTTGTACCCATTTGATACCGAGTGGTTGCAATTAAACCGACGACGCTGAGAGTGCGGCAGTGCGGGCTGTATACGTTGTAGGAAGCCGACGCATCGCAGGTGTGCTTATTAGCCGGGGCGATCGCAGGTATACTGGAAAAAAAAAGTTTGCTTAATGCTACCACGTCGAAATACGGCGCTGTAAGCAGACATAACGTGAAATGCTTCTGTTTTGACGTGAATATGCTGGTTGTCTCTCGGTGACGGATGTTGATTTCTTTAGTGAAGTGACTGTTGGTGTAAACGATTGAGGAAGTTGAAGTTGTGCGTATCATACGCAGTGGCTGTTTAGAAGAAAGACTGTGTACTCCTGGCAAAGTAGTTTGATCAGAACAGCAGCAGTAGCGTCGCAGCATGGTGGGAGTATCGCCGATCGAAACAGCTGCGAAGAGGTCCCACGCCAGCCAATGGGCTAAACAATATTATGACGAAATTAGAAGGGACAGGTGAATGGGGTGGTGCAGCAGGGAGGGGGAGGCGGCGGCCCGGTCCCATGGCACTGTTGATGAAGTTTCTCTAGCTGTAGCCGACCGTGCAGCACATGGCCCCAATTCTGCACCCATCACTACTCGAGATGTGTCACAGGAGTGTCTCTCCCCTGGCCAACAGTTCAAAAGATATTGCGGCGCATTTTACACTGGTATTCCAAGAAGATTAAGAATATGCATGCGTGGAATCTTCGCATGGACAAGGTACATTTTACTGTGCATGTTGCTGTGAATGCTCTGAACTGTCGCATATGGGGTTCTATTCCGCAACATTGTGTGCAGGAATATCCGCTGCAACCGACTTACGTTGTGACCGTGTGGTGGTGTTTCACAAGCTCCTTCATTCTCGGTCCGTTTCTCTTCGAGGAAGCGACACCTCGCGGGCCAGCTAGCTGTACAGTGACATAGGCACATTGCGAGGACCGCCTTTTGCAACACGTTGATTCCAGCCTTGCAAGAATGCCACTGTTCCACACCACTATTTTCGTGCAAGATAGGGCAACACCACATGTCGGTTGCCAGGTGAAATTCGTGCTTCGACCAATGTTTCGCAACGACTGCATCATTTCTAGCCAATTTCAAAATGTGTGGTCTTCTTCATCCCCCGACCCTAACCCATGTGACTTCCTGTTGTAGGGACATGTGACAGGTCGTGTCTATCAGGCATGTATCCTGCCTCTTCCTGATCTAAAGGAGATCGCAGGACGACATGACATATTGCTCTGTTTTTTTCCACTGGAAATTCCGTGTTACAGATGCAGCCTGTTCCTCATTCGGAAGATCGTACTGAGCGCATGCAACATGTGAAAATATCCCAATAAACACGCCAGAATAACTTTTAACAGGTGTTTGATCATTCCTCCGCCATGCTGTGAGTGCTTCCAGCGCCAGATTTTCACTTGTTGGCAGAAATTGGAACTATTATTTTCCCAGCATACTCCGCTAGCGCACAGATTAATGGACATTCCTACGATATTGCAGCGTACTTCGATGTATACACTACTGGCCATTAAAATTGGTACACCACGAAGATGACGTGCTACAGACGCGAAATATAACCGACAGGAAAAATATGCTGTGATATGCAAACGATTAGCTTTTCAGAGCATTCACACAAGGTTGGCGCCGGTGGCGACACCTACAACGTGCTGACATGAGGAAAGTTTCCAACCGATTTCTCATACACAATCAGCAGTTGACCGGCGTTGCCTGGTGAAACGTTGTTGTGATGCCTCGTGTAAGGAGGAGAAATGCGTACCATCACGTTTCCGACTTTGATAAAGGTCGGATTGTAGCCTATCGCGATTGCGGTTTATCGTATCGCGACATTGCTGCTTGCGTAGGTCGAGATCCAATGACTGTTAGCAGAATATGGAATCGGTGGGTTCAGGAGGGTAATACGGGACGCCGTGCTGGATCCCAACGTCCTCGTATCACTATCAGTCGAGATGACAGGCATCTTATCCACATGGCTGTAACGGATCGTGCAGCCACGTCTCGATCCCTGAGTCAACAGATGGGGACGTTTGCAAGACAAGAACCATCTGCACTAACAGTTCGACGACGTTTGCAGCAGCATGGACTATCAGCTCGGAGACCATGGCTGCGGTTACCCTTGACGCTGCATCACAGACCGGAGCGCCTGCGATGGTGTACTCAACGACGAACCTGGGTGTACGAATGGCAAAACTTCACTTTTTCGGATGAATCCAGGTTCTGTTTACAGCATCATGATGGTCGCATACGTGTTTGTCGACATCGTGGTGAATGCGCATTGGAAGCGTGTATTCGTCATTGCCATACTGGCGTATCACCCGGCGTGATGGTATGGGGTGCCATTGGTTACACGTCTCGGTCACCTCTTGTTCGCATTGACGGCACTTTCAACAGTGGACGTTACATTTCAAATGTGTTATGACCCGTGGCTCTACCTTTCATTCGATCCCTGCGAAACCCTACATTTCAGCAGGATAATGCACGACCGCATGTTGCAGGTCCTGTATGGGCCTTTCTGGATACAGAAAATGTTCGACTGCTGCCCTGGCCAGCACATTCTCCAGATCTCTCACCAATTGACAACGTCTGGTCAATGGTGGCCGAGCAACTGGCTCGTCACAATACGCCAGTCACTACTCTGGATGAACTGTGGTATCGTGTTGAAGCTGCATGGGCAGCTGTACCTGTACACGCCACCCAAGCTCTGTTTGACTCAATGCCCAGGCGTATGAAGGCCGTTATTACAGCCAGAGATGGTTGTTCTGGGTACTGATTTCTCAGGATCTATGCATCAACATTTCGTGAAAATGTAATCACATGTCAGTTCTAGTATAATATATTTGTCCAATGAATACCCGTTTATCATCTGTATTTCTTCTTGGTGTAGCAATTGTAATGGCCAGTAGTGTACAACGTGCATTGCAGCACTCGGAACACAGTTTAATTACAAAAACCCGGTACACGGGAGCTGGACTCTTCAGAGAGTCGAGGGTTAAGTGAGTGTCGGAGAGCAGCACGGCACGTCGGTGGCGGCCGCGACTCACCTTCCAGTCAGGCACCTCGGAGAGGCGGTTGGCGAGCACGCAGCCGGCGGTGCCGCCGCCCACGATGATGAAGTCGTAGGGGGCGTCCGGGGGCGGCGCGGGCGCGGCCGGGGGCCGGCGTCGCGCGGCGCGCTCGCTGCCCGTCACGTTCCTGGCGACGGCGGCGTCCACCAGCGCCATGAAGACGGCGGCCAGCCCCAGCACGGCCGCCGGGCAGCCCGTCGCGTTCTGCACCTCGCGCTCCAGCGCCGACACCGTGGCGCGCAGCGGCGCCGGCACCACCACCGACGACCCGCCTCCGCCTCCGCCTCCGCTCCCCGTCTCCATGGCCTGCGAAGAGTCGAGCCACAGGCCTGTCGTCATTTCGTACACCGGGCTCTCACAATAATAAGACCACGTTTCGTGTTGTGTATCCAGGTTACTTACAATCGGGCCATGCGGAGTTGGCCGTCTTCCATTTTATTTATTTATTTATTTATTTATGCATTTATTTTACCTGGCAAGATTAGGGCCTTCAGACCCTCTCTTACACCTAACCAGGCATACTCAGATTCAACAAATTTCAGTTTTTACAGAACATTAAGGACATATAACATGTTATACAGTATTAATGTTACAGAAAAAAATTAGAGATTATAAAGGTAGTACAATGACAATTATAACAATCAAAAAATAATTATAATAATCAAGAATAATAATAATAATAGTAATGACTATGTATAGGAAAGTAAACATATTTTTTCTTTTATGAATGTCAGTCCTATTGCTAGTTGGGAATTTTCTCGTTATATTCTTGCAGCGTGTGAGTTATTCTCACCAAGCAGAGACATAAGACGATAGAATGGGGTGAAAGAGATATAGAAGAGGTAGATAGGTTAGAGGAAGAGAAATAGAATGGTAAAATTCGAAGCTATGATGGAGAGGAGAAAGAAAAAGATGAGAGGGGCACGACAATGGTGGCTATACCGTCCCTAATATGTAAGTCTTGAGTTCCCTCTTGAATGTTAAGTGGTTCTCGATAAGACGCAGATCACAGGGGAGCGCGTTCCATAGTCGTATGGCTGAGATGGAGAATGACACAGAGAAAGATTTTGTGTTATGTAAAGGTACAGCCAAGATGCTAGACGTATCCGATCTGGTATTGCGGTTGTGGAATGATGATAAGTGATTTTCTTCCTGCTTACAAGATTGGGAGCTTGGTACCGACATATGAGCTTCCAAAGCAATGCGACGTAACTCGTAAATGTAACGTAAAGAACCTGGCTTTCGATCATTACATGCAACAGTAGGCGAACAGCGGAGAAATGGTTCCTGTCGGAGCGCAGACAAAGCCAATATGTTCCCCTTTAAATAACGCCTTGCTCAACAAAAATTCTCTCCAGCACTACTTGAGACATTAGTCGAGCCCGTGCCACGTCACGTTGTGGCACTTCTGCATACTCACGGGGGCCCTACTCGATATTAGGCAGGTGTACCAGTTTCTTTGGCTCTTCAGTGTGTGTGTGTCTCTCTCCCACTGTCTCCTTTTTTCCCACTTCTTTACAGTAGATCACATTGCCACTGTCTATTCCGTCACACTGCCTCCTTCTCTCTTTCTTTCCACGGGAACAGTGTCCACTATATCTCCGCAGGTCAAAAATGTACGCACGTACTTAAAATTTCTGTCCATAACGCGCACTCCCCATACTTACGCCTCAAAATTCGCTGGTCTGGACAGGTCCAGTCCCGCCCCCCCACCTACCCAGGTCTTGGTCTCCACTCATCTGTGTTCTTAAATTCCATTGTCTTCTCCCTGTTTTCCTCCCATTGCTTCTGTCTCCTTCCACCTCTCTTTCTTTTTTACTGCCACTGTCTCTTACTCACCATAAATATCTCCTCCCACGGCTACTGTGTTCACCTACTTCTCTTTCTCTTTCGCTGCCACTTTCTCTCTCCCACCATCACTGTCTCCTTTCTGTTCCACCGTCAGTGTCTCTCTGGTACGCTTCGGCAAAAAAGCGCGAATATATTCGCATAAAAAAAACCTTTCGTGAGGAAGGCGGATGAGGGCTGAGGCAGCTAGTTCTCCACTTTTCCGTCAGAATCGTTTAAAGAGAAGCATATTTGCCTTTTATGTGCTCTAATAGATTTTTTGCGCTGATTCCCCTCTTTTCTACAGCGCGGTGTGCTGCTTATCTAAAACGAATTACATACGCCCGTAAAGTTTGGGCAGTTTTTTTATATATTTGCGCACCTTTATTTATTTTGACACATATAAACAACGAATGAATACGCATAATACAAAGTTAACACAAAATCGTTTGCTGTACATTTTTTGGATACTTTGGTCATCGATCGAAATTCATGATTCGTATCTTAAAAGAGTAAAAACGTTGTTGTAAATATTTTACTGAATTTGCAGTCACCGCATTTTTATATAATTTTAGCCCACTATTTTAAGTTATTTTCAGACATGTTGAGACCCTTTTTTAGCCCACTGTTTGCCACTGCAGTTATCACTTTGAGCATATTTGTATAGGTGTGAAGTGCCCCTTAACAGAGACGGCGCGTCACAGAGTATTGGCGCAAAAATGATGACTAAAACATAGTTTGGGAACCTCAGAACCCTTTCGATGATTCGAGAACCATTGCCATCTGTTGACTACGTTAGATAAAACTACATTTACGCCTCAGAACTGATATTAAGTGCATGTTTTAAGCGTATAAGTACGGTAACTTTGAACTTCGTGCTCTCACTAATGGCTACTGATAGCGAAAAAAGTTTCAAGGTTGCCGAATAGCATCAGCTTAAGAACATATGGTAAAAATTTCGACAGTTTGCCGTGAAATGAAATTATAGAGGTGGCCATCCCCATAATTCGTACTTTTCGTACGCCAAGATCATGGTTTACGGGGTTTTCTCAGGAACAGCCCATGAACAAATGCCGACCGAGGTCCATCCTAGATCACACCTAATGCAAAGGAATCAATCGATTTTCCGAATTTGCGTGGGCTGGAGGAAGTGTGTAATGTTCAAATCTTGATACTGTAGTGTAGGATAATACAGTAACCCGTTCTTTCGATAGGCATACAAAAGGCCGCTGCGCCAAGGGCTGCCGAAACCCTCGTGTTTATGATTCATAGGACCCGAGAGATGACCCCCTGAAATATCTCATTTTAACACGTGTCTTTTTGGAACATATTGGTACCGCGTACTGTCGTGCACGAACCGATTTCTAAGCTCTTTGAAGTATATACGTTTGTAACTTTTTAACAATGTTGCCGGTATCTGCGTGTGTATTGTTGAGTCTTGTAACGGTCACCGGTACAAATCTCGCAAGTAGAAACATTTCCTTAGTTTTATTTAAATATCATATTAATTAACGAATGGTGAATCAAAATTTACAATAAAAATACCATCTGTTCGTGTAATAACTAGCGACCCGCCCTGGATTGGCACAGTTTACGGGCTACTGTTTCGAGTTATGATTAAAATTGGGTGAACAATTTTGGGTAGTTGAATGTCTTCTCATTCAAATAGCTGACACGATTTAAACAGCGCCGTGTCAGGAAGGTTCTCAGGATGCACGAGTGTGGTCTGCTCCGGCGTGCAACTGAAGCCTGAAGTGAAGTGACATCTCGTGGCAGTGACAGGCGCCAAAGTGCAGCGAGCTACAGTTCCACTGTAACCTTTTCCCGCATCTCCCTTCACACCCATGAACGTTAACTCTGTACCTCAATATCAGATACGTCCTGGACCGCAGACCATTCGGGAAGTTGGCAGTAGCTCGTGCTGGCACGGCCTGATTCCATTCTGAGGAGTTGCCCACTAGGTGGCAGTGGCACCATTTTCAGAGTGGTGGGAAAATTTAATTCATCGTCGTTCAGCGAATTTCTATGAAATATTTATAAAAAATGTGTGCAAAACTTCCTCGCAGATCAGTCTATCAATTAGTGAAAGCCACATCAAAATCTGTACACTAGTTCCTGAGATTAACCCGAACTTACAGATAGAATTGCAACAAGCAAGTTTAATGTGTGTATACAGGACTACTAATTGCCTGAAAATGCCAGTATTCACAACAAATTTTAAATCTGGGCAACAGTGCAAAACATCAAACAGAAAAAAATCGTTTTATTTCTATAGACTGAACATTATTCTCGATATTTGTTTTTCTTTAACAGTGAGGTATTCTGCATGGCTACATAAAATTTTTATTTATTTTCATACAGCCAACAGTTACAAATAGAATAGATATTATTACTAAATATTTACTTAACATTTTTATTTGTCAATAAATATGAAGTTTAAATAAAAGTAAAAATCGTTGCCACTAGCGAAATTCAAAGTAACGGATGCAAAATTACCAGACTTTTATACTACACACTCAGCTATTGATGTCCATGACAATCTTATAGGAATATTTTGTACTTCATAAGGTTCCCAAAGCTTTTCTTCTTCAAAGGCAATTTTTTCGACTGCCTTGAGAACTGCGTCATACTACTTTAAGGCATTCATGTCTGGGAAATGGCCTTCAAATGGTATGGATATAAATCGAAGATGGCCACTTCGCAACGTTTCCATTTAGTCTAGAGAAGGTCAACGAAATGTGGTGATAGTCTACTGGGTATTCTGGATGAAAGAGCCGACAGGAATCTATGGAAACGTGTTTCCGGGGGAGGGGGGGGGGCGTGGGGGGGGGGGGGGGGGGGGGGCTGGAAAGGCATCTAAGAGGACGGCACTGCAATATCCCAGTCCAAAGTATTTTCTTAAAGGACAAAACAAATTGCAGTGGCCTAGTGCGGAAAAAAGAATGCCTGAAAGTGAGCAATATCCAACTGTGGCTCGATAATATAAGCACATAACTTGTGAAAGTAAGAAGATTAATAGGAAAGTATCATCATCATGTACATTTTCGGGTTAGACATTGCTGCATGTTCCAGAACCAAGCAATTTAAAGGTGATCCATCATCTTGTTCGTGGCCGCTCCATCCTCCTCCCAGTGTTTGGTCTGTAGGAAAGTAGTTTCTGGCAATTTATTTCTCTAAGTTCCCACGAAACTGAAGTGAAATTTATAGGGTGTCCAAAAACAACTTTTATGAGTAATTATTAATTTAATTTTACATGTCCGTCCATTTCCACGATTTTTGGCCACTTTTGAAGAAAGACCTGTATTCCCACGCGGTTAAAGTGACTGCATCGATATCTCAGAATGTGACGTAGGAAATTTTGCCAAGCGAACTCTTTTTTTTAATTAACTTCAAATTTCTTCAAATAACCTCCGAGAGAGAGAGAGAGAGAGAGAGAGAGAGAGAGAGAGAGAGAGAGAGAGAGAGAGATACACTATCTGATCAAAAGTATCTGGACACCGTCAGAACATACCTTTTTCATACTAGGTGCACTGTGCTGCCACCTACTGCCGGGTACTCCATATCAGCGACCCCAGTAGTCATCAGACATCGAGAGTGAGCAGAATGGGGCGCTCCGCGGAACTCACCGACTTCGAACGTCGTCAGGTGATTGGGTGTTTCTTGTGTCGTACGTCTGTACGTGAGATTCCCACACTCCTAAACATCCCTAGGTCCACTGTTTCGAATGCGATAGTGAAGCGGAAACGTGAAGGGACACGTACAGCACAAAAGTGTAAAGGCCGACCTCGTCTGTTGACTGACAGACACCGCCGACAGTTGAAGAGGGTCGTAATGTGTAATAGGCAGACATCTATCCAGACCATCACACAGGAATTCCAAACTGCATCAGGATCCACTGCAACTACTATGACAGATAGCCTAGAGGTGAGAAAACTTGGATTTCATGGTCGAGTGGCTGCTCATAAGCCACACATCACGCCGGTAAATGCCAAACGACGCCTCGCTTGGTGTAAGGGGCGTAAACATCGGACGATTGAACAGTGGAAAAACGTTGTGTGGAGAGACGAATCACGGTACACCATGTGGCAATCCGATGTCAGGGTGTGGGTATGGCGAATACCGACGAACGTCATCTGCGAGCGTGTGTAGGGCCAACAGTAAAACTCTGAGGCGGTGGTGTTATGGAGTGGTCGTGTTTTTCATGGAGGGGGCTTGCACCCCTTCTTGTTTTGCGTGACACTATCACAGCACAGGCCTACATTGATGTTTTAAGCACCTTCTTGCTTCCCACTGTTGAATAGCAATTCGGGGATGGCGACTGCATCCTTCAACACGATCGAGCACCTGTTCTTAATGTACGGCCTGTGGTGGAGTGGTTACATGCCGATAACATCCCGGTAATGGGCTGGCGTGCACAGAGTCCTGACCTAAATTCTAGAGAATACCTTTGGGATGTTTTGGAACGCCGACTATATGCCAGGCCTCACCGACCGACATCGATACCTCTCCTCAGTCCAGCACTCCGTGAACAATGGGCTGCCATTGCCCAAGATACTCTCCAGCACTTGGTTGAACGTATGCCTGCGACAGTGGAAGCTGTCATCAAAGCTCAGGGTGGGGCAACGCCATATTGAATTCCAGCATTACCGATGGTGGGCGCGACGAACTTGTAAGTCATTTTTAGCCAGGTGTCCGGATACTTTTGATCACATAGTGTAGTATGGTGAGTTACGGAGGGAGGGGGGACAGCGAACGGAATGGAGGATTACGTATTGTGTGTGGTGTAATATAGTAATACGTAATTGAATGTTTGGGCTACGTAACAGTTATATCGTAAAGTTGGAGCTGTTTATTCGTATCACGCCGGCCGTGGTGGCCGAGCGGTTCTAGGCGCTTCAGTCCGGAATCGCACGACTGCTACGGTCGCAGGTTCGGATCCTGCCTCGGGCATGGATATGTGTGTTGACCTTAGGTTAGTTAGGTGTAAGTAGTTCTAAGTTCTAGGGGACTCATGACCTGACATTTTAATTCCCATAGTGCTCAGAGCCATTTGAACCATTTTTTTATTCGTATCACACGTATAGCAGTTAAAAATATTATATTCGATTACACACCAGATTCTGACGGTTGAAATTTAATGTGTAGAGGATGTAGGTAAGCAAAAATTAGGAACAAAATTCAGTGTTTTGTAGAAATAGCGTCGGGGTAAGCAGATGTACTTTTGTTACAGTAAGAGTACTTCAGTTTCGCCACGACTAGTACCTTCAGATTGTGTGCCAAGGCATCATCGGAAGTCGCGTACGCCCGGCTTCGTGGATTTGCGCACAGCTTCAGAGTGGATCAGAATCCTAGCGATGTTTCCATGGCGGCGTCGAAGTATGCTCTTCACATGATCCTGGAAGTAGTAGTACGTATCAGGTGACCGAACTGGTTACGGGATAGAATGAGTGAAATGCGAAACTGGATTCAGAAGTTGGGAGCTTCAGCTTAAAAGAATAAAGGTCCAAGGGACACTGATATCGGTTATTGAGAATGGACACCTCCCAAATATGACACAACATCCCACTTAAGCAGAAGGAGCAGTGGAGGTAAAAGAGATAAAATCTGTTCTATTATCTGATAACCAGAGTTGAGAGACCATGGAATCGCAGTGTCAGACAACGGCGGCCATGTTGACTCTAGATTGTCACGGGATTGTGTTCCGGATCCGTTGGGTTTCTGGATATGACCTGTCTCTCAACATGGCAGATGATTCACAAATTCCTCTGTTTGCGTATGACACAAGTACTGTTTTGAAAAAAAAAAGGAACGTTGTATAAATAATGTAGCTAATAGGATAGGTAGTAAGATCAGGAGATGGCTTTTAGAGCACGGATTAGTGTCTAATTGCAACAAAAGGGAACTATAGTAAATGTGGAATCGTACTGTCCCGAGGTGATCACACAGTCGGTGAAGTCGAACAATTAAAACTCTTACAATTGAGGGCTGACGAAGGCTTTCTTGGGAGTGTCACGTTCAGGATATTGCTCAGAAACTCAGTGCTGCTAACTTCGCTACAAGAATTACCTCCACTGTCTCTGACAGCGGAACACAAACGCACGTCTATTTTGCGTACTGTCACTCTATTACCTCATACGTGTTATAGGAGGGCTTGTCGGGAAGTAAGAAACGATCGGTCGCGAGATGGAAACTGCAGACGTGTTGCGCAGTGTCTCTACTCTGCCCGCAGACAGCGTCACGCCGCTCTTCCCAGTTGCGAGCGCACAGGGAGCGCGTACAGAGGCCTCCCACCAAGTGTGGATGCCTGCCTGCCTGCCAGCCGGCCGCGAGATTTCGCCTGACTTCATGCAGTCTCACATAACTTAACAGCCACGATTCTCGGCCCCACACTGCACGGGAAATGAGGGGCCTCCCGCAGCGTTTGACCACGCACCATACAATGCGAACGTGATTTCTCTGATTTTTCACTTCCGCTCAAATAGTTCGCTGGCTGTGGGGACAACATTTCCGCACAGAGAATGAGCTGCAGTCCAATGTAGAAAATTTTTTTGAAGCACAGGAGGGTGCCTTCTATATCTAGGTTGCTGGAAAGAGGGTACAACGTTACGAGAGAGGTCTAGAGGAAATTTCTGGTCGGTGTTCTGAATAGCATTTAGCTCTAAATGTAGAAAAATATAAGTAATGCGGATGAGTAGGAAAAGCAAACCCGTGATGTTTGGTTCAAATGGCTCTGAGCACTATGCGACTTAACTTCTGAGGTCATCAGTCGCCTATAACTTAGAACTACTTAAACCTAACTAACCTAAGGACATCACACACATCGATGCCCGAGGCAGGATTCGAACCGGCGACCGCCGTGATGTTTGGATACAGCATTGCTAGTTCGTGCTCGATACCGTCACTTCGTTTAAATACACTCCTGGAAATTGAAATAAGAACACCGTGAATTCATTGTCCCAGGAAGGTGAAACTTTATTGACACATTCCTGGGGTCAGATACATCACATGATCACACTGACAGAACCACAGGCACATAGACACAGGCAACAGAGCATGCACAATGTCGGCACTAGTACAGTGTATATCCACCTTTCGCAGCAATGCAGGCTGCTATTCTCCCATGGAGACGATCGTAGAGATGCTGGATGTAGTCCTGTGGAACGGCTTGCCATGCCATTTCCACCTGGCGCCTCAGTTGGACCAGCGTTCGTGCTGGACGTGCAGACCGCGTGAGACGACGCTTCATCCAGTCCCAAACATGCTCAATGGGGGACAGATCCGGAGATCTTGCTGGCCAGGGTAGTTGACTTACACCTTCTAGAGCACGTTGGGTGGCACGGGATACATGCGGACGTGCATTGTCCTGTTGGAACAGCAAGTTCCCTTGCCGGTCTAGGAATGGTAGAACGATGGGTTCGATGACGGTTTGGATGTACCGTGCACTATTCAGTGTCCCCTCGACGATCACCAGTGGTGTACGGCCAGTGTAGGAGATCGCTCCCCACACCATGATGCCGGGTGTTGGCCCTGTGTGCCTCGGTCGTATGCAGTCCTGATTGTGGCGCTCACCTGCACGGCGCCAAACACGCATACGACCATCATTGGCACCAAGGCAGAAGCGACTCTCATCGCTGAAGACGACACGTCTCCATTCGTCCCTCCATTCACGCCTGTCGCGACACCACTGGAGGCGGGCTGCACGATGTTGGGGCGTGAGCGGAAGACGGCCTAACGGTGTGCGGGACCGTAGCCCAGCTTCATGGAGACGGTTGCGAATGGTCCTCGCCGATACCCCAGGAGCAACAGTGTCCCTAATTTGCTGGGAAGTGGCGGTGCGGTCCCCTACGGCACTGCGTAGGATCCTACGGTCTTGGCGTGCATCCGTGCGTCGCTGCGGTCCGGTCCCAGGTCGACGGGCACGTGCACCTTCCGCCGACCACTGGCGACAACATCGATGTACTGTGGAGACCTCACGCCCCACGTGTTGAGCAATTCGGCGGTACGTCCACCCGGCCTCCCGCATGCCCACTATACGCCCTCGCTCAAAGTCCGTCAACTGCACATACGGTTCACGTCCACGCTGTCGCGGCATGCTACCAGTGTTAAAGACTGCGACGGAGCTCCGTACGTCACGGCAAACTGGCTGACACTGACGGCGGCGGTGCACAAATGCTGCGCAGCTAGCGCCATTCGACGGCCAACACCGCGGTTCCTGGTGTGTCCGCTGTGCCGTGCGTGTGATCATTGCTTGTACAGCCCTCTCGCAGTGTCCGGAGCAAGTATGGTGGGTCTGACACACCGGTGTCAATGTGTTCTTTTTTCCATTTCCAGGAGTGTAGTTGGGCGTAACATTGAAAAGCGATACGAAACGGAACCAGCACGTGAGGATTATGATAAGAAGGGCGAATGGTCGACTTGGATTTATGGAGACAATTGTAGTAAAGTGTGGTTCATCTTGAAAGGACTAGTGCCACATATCTCGAGTACTTCACGAGTGTTTTGGGATCTGTACCGGGTCCGAACGAAGTCAGAGGCGGGCTGCTACATTTGTTACTGGTATGTTCGAACAACACGCAGGTGTTATGGAGATGCTTCGCGAACTCAAATGGGAATCCCTGAGGGTAAGGCGACATTCTTTTCGAGGAACACTATTGAGAAAATTTAGAGAACCGGCATTTGAAGCTGACTGCAGAACGAGTGTGTTGCCTCCAGCGTACATTGCGCGTAAGAACCACGAAGATCAGAAAGGTGAAACTGTGGTTCATGTGGAGGCGTACAGACAGTCGTCGTCCCCTCGTTCTGTCGGCGAGTGGCACAGGAAAGGGAGTGAGCAGCGGCGGCACGGGGTGTCGTCCGCCACGCGCCGTAACCTGGACTGCGGAGCGTCCGTGTAGATAGGTGTAAGCCGGAGCGGCGGCTGTGTAGCGAAGTAGCTGGAACGTGTGGCTAACTTTCACAAATAAAACATTTAATTCATTTCTCATCCGATCGTTCCTCACTTTCCGAATAGCCCTCGTACTTTGTGGCTGTGCAATCAATACTGTCAGCCCAGAAAACAGCCATCTGACTGATGTAACGTGCCAGTTCGCGAACTTCCTGCAAGTCGTCGTTCACGTATCTCTAAATTCCAGGTCTGCCATTCCCGTACACATATTCCATTATGGGATTTGTTGTTGACAGTACTGCCTCTTTCAGAAGGAACTGCAACATCCACTCAGTGAATACTAGATGGAATATCGATATACACGTATTATTCTCTTAAGCATTGGTCAAAAAGCTGTGTACGCTTAAGCAGGTTTCATTTTCCATAGGCTTCCAGGAGGACAGAAAAATTTTGTAGATAACCCCCAAATATTCAAATCCAAGTTGAAGCGTTTCCTAGTGGCACACACCTTCTATTTTGTGTTGGAGTGCTTTTCTCTGTAATGTGTATTGTATTAGTATTCTGTCTTAAAGCTTTTTTCGTGGTTGTCTAATTACTATTTAGTTCTCAAACGTTGATTTCGCTCGTGTGTCGGAGCTTCCATAGCGCCGTGCGAAATTACGCTCGCGACCGCGGTCGGAATGCACCCACTCTTGGCGTTGCGTGCCATGCCAGAAATTACGGGACGTAGGCCCCTCTGCTCCACAGCGTAGTCGGAAACCGTTATTGGCGAACCCAGATTAGTCGTCCGAACTGCTTCGCATCTAAAATCGGTATAAATAAGGGTCTAGCACCACAGCTCGGTATCACTAGAGAAAGACACACATAAAACATCACCCTTACATTTACACGGAAACAGAGGAAAACTTATTGACACGAATTAACCATATCCGAGTCTTTGCTTTCACCCCGCACCACCTGCATGTAGCTAACTACTCTGAGCCGTCTGCTTTTTACCGAATAAATCTGGAACCCTCGCCGGAAAAAAAAAAAAAAAAAACAGAAAGGCGCCTGAGAACAATTTGACTCCCGCTTCCAGGAACGAACACGCCAAATTCTCTCTGTCTTCCGTATTGCTCTAAGTAATGTCCTTGATCGCGTACGATCATCTACTCCAGATTCCTGATATACACAATGAAAACATCATTTACGCCCAAGAGGGCACACCACTTCTTCACGCCACGAGGGCTGCCGCGGAATCCTCCCTTTCCGCGAGCTCCAAACTGCTGCATGAAATTATTTAACGTTCAGGTTTCAGCAGCAGAAATGTAGGGACTCTCATTGGACAGTCTCTGCTAGCGCTTCCAGCGCTTCTGCGAGGTGCCGCCTCCTGCCAGGACTCGTCCTGCTTTCTCGGCGGCGTTGGGCAGAACTGCCCAACACGACGAAGTCACTCGACATGGAGCCGCCCTCGTGCGTTCCATCCAGCAGTGTTAGGGAAAGACCCAGCACTACTGCCTTCAGGCTACAGGAAACCTTTTTCTCTGGCGTACACAGCAGGTAGCGGAACGAATAAACAGGCACGGTCCAGGAATTATATGTTGCAATTCTTTGTTCACGGATTTTCTGATCAAAAGTCGGTAAAATACCTCGTCCAGTTACATTACTGTGAACACCGCGATATGTTCGACGTCAACGTGCAATAACCACTCAGACACAACAGGTGGCAGCACTAGCAGTGGAGGGTATATAATGCGTGTCGGGGGACGCGGAACACAGTGCAGTCGTTGTCGTGATGCGAGAACGGTGCAACTTACCTGACTTCCAGAATGGTTTGGTCGTCGGCTTTCACGCCAACGGCGGAAGCATTTCCGAAACGCCTAAGTTTGTAAACACTTCGCGTGCCTCCGTGATTAAAGAACACAGTGCATGTGAAAATGGCTCTATCCAAAACTATCGTCGTGGCAAATGTGGTGCACCGATGGACGCAATGGATAGGGTCGAATGACGACTGCGGAAATATATACGGGCGAATAAACGTGCAACAGTTGAGCAGCTTACCGCCCAGATAAACCGAGGTGGCTCATCGACCGTTCGGGGAGCGTAGCTGCGTACGGACTTTTGCAGCAGGCAACTCGTTTATGCACCCATGCTGACTGCTGTTCACGGCAACGGAGGCTGGAATTTGCACGTCCACTGAGGGCTTACTTACGGCCTTTTCACATTAATCACGTTTTATGCTCCATCGAACAGATGGCCGCTGGCGTCTATCGCCCTACAACAATCGTCAGAAGGTCCAGTCCGGACCATTATGGTCTGGGGATTTTCGCGGCATTCCCGGGGTATCACAGGGGATCAACACAAATATCTGTCTACACTTGGGAACAATGTCCACCCCTACATGCATTTTGTTTGTCCTCGGCTCGATGGCATCTGTCAACAGAACAATGCAACGTGTCACACGGCTCGCAGTGTACGTGCACGGTCTGATGGGCACCACGAGAAGTTTAGGGTACTCCCTGGGCCACCAAAGTGCGCCGATCTAAACCCAATCGAGAATCTGTGGGATCGGTCTGTTCGTGCCACGGATCTTCACCCGAGGAACCCAGCGCCGCCGGCCACGGCGCTGGAGTCGCCACGGCCCCACATGCCTGCCGGTGCCTTCCAGGACCTCGCTGTCTCTCTTACTGCACGTCTCGCAGCGGACTGCTCTGCAAACGGTGGCTATCCAGGCTTCTGACAGGCGGCCACATTGATGTGAGTGGACAGTGTGTGTACTGACTGATCTCGTGACCAAGTAGCAGAGGTTCGCACAGTCGCGCGGAACCTGATAAATAAATAAAATACTTAGAAAACCTACTTAAAAGCGGCTAATATTTTGAAACTTCCTGGCAAATTAAAACCGTGTGCCGGACTGAGAGTGGTGCTCGGGACCTTTGCCTGTCGCGGCAAGTGCTCTACCGACTGAGCTGCCCTGGCTCGGGCCGGCACACAGTTTTAATTTGCCAAGAAGCCTCTGCAACAGCGCACCCTCTGCAGACGTCCACCAGACTGTGGCTAGCCCTTGTCTCCCAGAGTGCTGGTCCCCCAAGTTTCACAAGAGCTCTTCTGTAAACTTTGACATGTAGGAGATGAGATTTTGGCGGCCGTCGTGGGCGTGCGAGTAGTGGTTCGGTGTCTCACTCGGTAGAGCATTTGCCCGCGAAAGGCAAAGGTCCCGAGTTCGAGTCTCAGGTAGGAACTGACTTTAATCTACCAGCAAGTTTCGTAATAGTGCACAACCCGCAGCGGAGTGAAAATTTTATACTGTGTAATAGTACTTTGTTGGCAAGGTTTATAGGTAGCCTACGCAGTAGTTGTACTGTACCACAATGCCCCTTACGTCGGACGTAGAGGAATAACGTTGAGATACCAGTCTTCAGATTTCCGACAACAATTCAGAGGCAACAGGCAGCTGAGTAGGATTGCGGTAGTGACCTGAGTCGTCGTGGCAGAGAACACACGTCAGCCGAAATGTTTAAGAAAAACATTTCAGATTCTAAAATCAGTACTGTAAAGGCACTAACGGTCGGAAATGAATATTCAGTTGTTCATTGACATAAAAAATGTTTCACTGCACATGTTAAAACATAATCCATTGACGTACCTCAATCATATCATCCATTGTTTGCACACGTTGCGCGTGATAAGAATGGCGTTGCCACTGCACAGTGTGCGTTTCATAGACCAGCTGGCGGGAGCTTATTAGTGAATCTTCTTCCACACAAACAAATATCCTCTCCTCAGATTCCACAGTGCAAACAGATTTTTCGTAAGAACCTTGGCTAATTTTCCGTGGCCTTCAAAGATATGGTTTACCAAAAGTTACTACCCAGACATATATTTTTTTCCTATTGCGATGATTCCTGTACATTGGTTCGTCTACCAGGGCACTACATCGTGCTCCACTATACGATAAATGCGTACCTACAAGTTCCTGTAATGAATAACACTGAACCATCGATTATCATTTAAGTGCTGTAAACAATGATAAACGCACCCTGGATGCGCCTCAGATGACTGAATACTGATTTCCAACGTAACCGCCACAAACTGCTATGCTGTAGGCAGCTACTTGTTAAGCACAATCGGCAATCTGCAGACTCATTCCCCAACAGCATTCCTTCAAAACCTCGCACCGCTTGACGTATTGATTTTCGAACCTTGGTTCGTTATCTCACAATAATCAGTTCTGTTTCCTGTATTGTCTGTATAGTTTCCGCGCTTATGGCTTGGGACACCTTGTATTGGCTTCGAACACCCTGTACTGATGTTAGTCTCTTTTGAGAGGAATACTGCTCCCATGAACTCAGCCACGCCCAACCCCAACTGTTTCCACAAGGCGATAAAATTCTTCCTGATACGACCGCGTAACGATACAAATCGAAATCACACGTTGATTATAAAAGACTGCGCCGTGCACATCCGTAAACTCGCGACACCTGACGATTAGGGCGTTAACTGTCTTGTAAATCGGAGCTGTATATAAGTTTCGCGAAGGTCAAAGAGCACAAAGGAATCGGTAGATATAGGCGGGTACTGTGTCGCAACGGCCACTAGCTGTGAAGGACAGATAGCGAAAAGCGAACTGGCGTGTAGTTGCCGCAAGAGCCCAGTCCTAATAAGACATGTGGTTTCCTAAAGACACGGTTCCCTGCGCAAACCGCGCAACTGCCGCCTAGAAAGTAACGGTTGGCGGTGAGTTGCTTACCTGAAACGTTTTTTAACGTATTTTCCAAATATTCATTCACTTCTACTGCAATCGCGTTTTTAATGTCGTCTACTTTGTATGGAAATGAGACAGGAAAATGTGAGTAGCGTCTCATCGAGCTTTGTAATAACTAGAGGAACAGAGGAATCATTAAAGGACATGACTGAGAATGCTGAATCTGCATCTACTGAATTATTTCTGTCTGGATGTGTCCGTAAAAGAAAAAAGTGTGATAAATCCATGTAACAGTTGAATATGTTCGCAACAAATTGTACAGTAAAACAAAATGAATTATTCATTCTGCTATGAGACGAAGACTATGAGACAAAGACGCTACTGTGTTCGGTTATATTGTTTATTATTATAGGGCTGTTTTGGCCTAATTGCCATGTTCAGGTTAACAATGGAACGTACATAGTTTAGTGCAATATTTTAAATTTGGAAGTAGGTAATTTAACGTATTATACAATTATGGTTTGTTACGTACATCAGTATGATATTGATGTCTCAGTTGCTGTCACACTACTGTATAAATTTACTCCTTTTATGATGGTGGAGCTATAGTAGGTGTTAAACTTTTGCTGGAGTAGTTGTTTGTAAAGCTGTAGAATTATGAAAGTTTATGGCATAATGACGCTCCTTGACAGCGGTATTGCCAGTTGATTCAGCGATGTTATATGGTTACAGTCTGCTTGCTTCTATGGTGTTCTGTAGATCATCTCTTTGTTCTTACCAGCATATATACAAAATTACTCGCAAGAAATTCTAAATCAACAAATC
Organism: Schistocerca cancellata; assembly: GCF_023864275.1. Classification (NCBI taxonomy): domain Eukaryota; kingdom Metazoa; phylum Arthropoda; class Insecta; order Orthoptera; family Acrididae; genus Schistocerca; species Schistocerca cancellata. Next base: position 16,207,610 of record NC_064634.1, read on the forward strand.
GTTTGATAAATACAAACATTACATACAGAATTTCCAAACTCGAGGTGAGTAGAAAAACAAAATCCACAAAACATATCAAAGATCATATTACCATGGAATTAAAAATAACCACTGGAAAGAATGTTTGAGCACAAAACAACAGCGGCAAATTGTCATACACTTAGCGCGCCGCAACAAAAGGACGCGCAGAAACTTTTTGTACAGTGAAAGGAATGACTGCAGATTTATTGGGTCTCAAATGAATCGTATTCCGATCGCGGTCATCACGAAATAAATATATTTCGTAAGTACATAAATGAGCAGTGTAAGTTTCGCTTTTTACGTTGCAGACCTCGTACGTGGCATTTCCCGGCGTTGCTCTGAGCTCGCCTATAGCAAACTGCTCTCCTCTTGCCAGTGAGTTGAAACATTTTGATGAAACTCGTGACAAGATAATAACAGTTCAAAGTCGAAAGCAGTAACGCACTACCACGCAAAAAAAAGCAAGCTTAGTAGCAATGCTAGAAGAAGTCCCGCTTCTTTCATGTATTAATATTTTAGGGTAATATTTTAGGGAACATTATTCTACATATTTCAGAAGCTCCTTCGTTGATGAGAATAAGGAATACATTCTCTCAACGGCCGTAAGGGAATGCAGAGAACAAAAATGACAAGATTCACTGACGGAAGATAAATGGCAACATCGAGAAGGAGTTACGCGACATAAACGAAAGTCGGTAAGCGTGTCTCCTTGCCTGAAAGATGATGTCTATTCAAATTTCACGCCAGTTGCATAGCTTATGCGTTAGTATCGCCACTGTGGGGATGCAAATTAGGTTTTGCTTTAAACACACGCTGTAACGGTCGTGAGGTTAGTTACCTTTGAGACTGGACGTGGTAAAGTCTTGTTAGCTAAGAAGTATACAGAGAAGTTGCAGCATTAGAAAATTGCAGCGAAATGCAGAAAGATCTGCAGCGGATAGGCACTTGGTGCAGGAAGTGGCAACTGACCCTTAACATAGACAAATGTAATGTATGGCGAATACATAGAAAGAAGGATCCTTTATTGTATGATTATATGATAGCGGAACAAACACTGGTAGCAGGTACTTCTGTAAAATATCTGGGAGTATGCGATTTGAAGTGGAATGATCATATAAAAATAATTGTTGGTTAGGAGGGTGCCAGGTTGAGATTCATTGGGAGAGTCCTTATAAAATGTAGTCCATCAACAAAGGAGGTGGCTTACAAAACACTCGTTCGACCTATACTTGAGTATTGCTCATCAGTGTGGGATCCGTACCAGGTCGGGTTGACAGAGGAGATAGAGAAGATGCAAAGAAGAGCGGCGCGTTTCGTCACAGGGTTATTTGGTAAGCGTGATGTTTAGCAAACTCAAGTGGTAGACTCTGCAAGAGAGGCGCTCTGCATCGCGATGTAGCTTGCTCGCCAGGTTTCGAGAGGGTGCGTTTCTGGATGAGGTATCGAATATATTGCTTGCCCCTACTTATACCTCCCGACGAGATCACGAATGTAAAATTAGAGAAATTCGAGCTCGCACGGAGGCTTTCCGGCAGTCGTTCTTCCCGCGAACCATACGCGAGTGGAACAGGAAAGGGAGGTAATGACAGTGGCACGTAAAGTGCCCTCCGCCGCACGCCGTTGGGTGGCTTGCGGAGTATAAATGTAGATGTAGAATGCGTTTAAGACGACAAAGATACCATTATCAACGCGTCCCTGAGTTGTGATAAAGCCACGAGAAGCTGGATGTTCCTTCTGCGATACTCCACGAAGACTTTGCTGGAATGTATCCACTGTGCATGACTGCTGGCAGCGGTGGCCACGAGAATGTACGACCGCAAGAAGGCCGTGCTGCGAACGGCCACGTGGCCACTACCGAGAGGGAAGACCGTCGTGTTTGGCGTGTGGCTGTGGCACATCGTACTGCATCTCCAGCAAGCAATTTGAGCGGCAGTTGGAACCACAGCGACACAATGAAGATAACTTCAAGGACACCTCCAAGCCAGACGGCCTGTAGTGTGTTTTCCAGTGACCCCAATCCACCGCCATTCGCGACTTCAGTGGTGTCAAGCTAGAGCTCATTGGAGGGCAGGGTGGAGGCTTCTTGTATTTTCTGATGAAAGCTGGTTCTGCCTCGGTGCCAGTGATGGCCGTTTGTTGGTTGAAGTCCTGCAACCAAGCTGTCTGCATTCTAGACACACTGGACGTGCACGTGGAGTTACGGTCTGGGGTGCGATTTCGTCAGACTGGAGGGGCACTCTCGGGTCATCTCTAGCACCCTGACTGCAAATTTGTACATCAGTCTGGTGAGTCTACCTGTTGTGCTGTCATTCATGAACAGCATTCCAGGGATGTCTTCCAACAGGATAACGCTCGCCCACATACCACTGTTCTAACCCAACATGCTCTACAGAGTGTCGACATGTTGCCTTGGCTTGCTCGATCACCAGATCTGCCTCGAGTCGAGCACATACGGGAGAACACGTGTCAACAACTCCAGCATCATCCAGAGACAGCATTAACCGTCCCTGTATTGAGCGATCAAGTGCAACGGGCATGGAACTCCATTCCACAGACTGACATGCGGCACGTGTGCATGCAGATTTGCACGCTTGCATGCAACATGTTGGCAGTCACACCGGTTATTAATGTGCCAGCGTTTCACATGTGGAGTGGCTCATCTCTCGCTTACATTAACCTTCCATCTTGGAATTAATCACTTAAATATGATACCTAGACAATGTATTGCATAAATTTCATTTCTCTACAATTTCATTACTCTGCATTAATTGTTTTTTGATATTAGAATTTTTTTCGTCAATGAAGCAGAAGTCTTAATAATAACAAAATGTGAAGAAGGTCTGAGTAGCTGAAGTAGACCGAAGAACGTAACACTGCAAGGAGACGGACGTAGCGGCGAGAAAGTCCTTTCTTCACTCGCCCCGCTACTTTACAGAAGCGCCCTTGGAATTCCTGGCACAAGGAAACGAACTCACCTTGCGCGTAACCTGGCTACTCGCTACTGGCACCGTTAGTCCAGCAGGTGATGTGCTATGGCCTGCCGCGTGCTCCTTGCAGGTGGTGGCCTGCAATTCCATGACTTCTGCCAGTGTTTTCACAATGCGGAACTGCCGATCTACTACGAATCATCTCTTGGTGCGAAGCAACATCAGCAAAACTGCAATGCAGCGAACAGTGAATCGATCAGATTCAGGAAAGGGAACAAGAGGGTTTTGCGAAAATAAATTTCCTTTTACTACAGTTTTGTTATTCTTTGAAAGGTTTGTAGAACTACGTATTATTAACGTGGTAAAGAAGGAAGGAATGAAGATTAGGGTTTAACGTCCCGTCGATGCCATTAGAGACGGAGCACAAGGTTAGTGTGTTTTGTGAAGAGCAAGCTGTGCTTTGCCAAAGGAATCATTCCGGCATCTGCATGGAGCAATTTAGGAGAATCACGAAAAACCTGTATCTGAACGCGGGTTTAAATCCCTGTCCTTCCGAATGGGTGTCCAGAGTGCCAGCCTCTGCACCAAGTCGCTCGGTAGTGTGCTGCTAAGGTAGTTTCTCTTTAAAAAAATCCTTTTACGAGTATCTCGTAGATAAACTCTTAAAAAGAAACGAGTAATTAAAGGCCTATAAGTGTCACGTTGTCTTTAAAATGCGTGCGCCATTTTCGCCAAAGTGAAACGCTTCGGTTTATAAAGTTTACCGCAAACACGTAAAAATGGTTTGTGGGCCGCGTAACCGACTCTGGAGCCGTTGCGTTGTTCGATATTGTTTCCAAGGCTCGGCACAACATAGGTAGACACATGAGCGGTCTATTCGTCTCCGTGGTCGAAGGTTGTAACCTCTTACTCGGAAAGTTACGTAAATTTTAACGAACAGGCGAATATCATTCTCCGTGTTCCAGCGGGAAACACAGATGCGTGACGTAACGGGCCACGGTTGCCGCGTGTCAACTCGTGCGGAGAGCTGACCGGAGTCACGGGCTTGTTTCTCGAGGCGGTCTGCTGGCAGCAGCTTTCGAGTTCGCTTCCGAGGCTAAGTGAGCGTCAAGACACTAAGCTGTATTTCAGTACGAAATACGATATTGCCATGCATGCATGTCCGAAGGGACAGTGCATCGTACTTCTGAACAATACAGGCACTGCAGTATGGTATTTATCGGCCGATAGCGGGCAGCGACCTTCAGTTAAAATATCCTCCCCTGTACGCAGAATTACGTAATGTGTACGAGTACAGGAGGCCGTGACGCAGGGAAGACAACACGTGGAAGTGTGGGCCTGTCTGTCTGTCAGTCGCGCACGGACAGCTAACGTAGTCAAGGCGAACGCTCGCGTAAAGTGGGAAATCCGGGTTCGAGTCCCGCTCTTGCAGAAATTTTTACTGTCGTGATTCCCTTACACGGCTGATGGTTGTTCGTATTCGCAACTGCGAATACATTTCGTGCAAATCAATACGAATGTTCTAACATAGAAACGTGACCGATCATAACGTATTCTTACATACTATGTTGATCCTGACTCCTTTCTTCACTCAGTCTTTGGTGTTCTAAATATTCCTTCCGTCATATCAACTATCTGTCAAAATTGCGTTGCTGAGATACAAGATCTTGCCTATACCTGTGTATATTAGTAGGATTTCCTCCGCCTCCTTTTACATTTCAGCCGCACAACTACGCAACAAACTGCCCAGTAATCTGCATCTGATCCAAAGCCACGCCGATTTCAAGAGGAGACGAAATATTTTCCTTAAATATTTAATATATTAACTTATTAGTAAAGTAATGAGACGTTTGATGACGTTTTATTGATGAGCGTTCTATTATTTAAAAAAAAACAGAGATGGAGTGGGGGTGGGGGATTATTCGTGATGTACTAACAAACTCATGGCAGCATTACAATAGGAAGATAGTGCAACTTCCCTTCCGGCATATCCCAGCTATCTTCCTTTTGTAATGCTGCCATGAGTTTGTTAGTACATCACGAATAATCCCCCACCCCCACTCCATCTCTGTTTTTTAAAATAATAGAACGCTCATCAATAAAACGTCATCAAACGTCTCATTACCTTACTAATAAGTTAATATATTAAATAGTTGACATTAACCGTGTAGACGACAAAAACGATACAGTACGTTCGAGTTTATGTTTGAAGTTTGTTGGTAGTCACTAAGTGCTTTCATTGTCAAACAAGAGTTGAGTTTAGTCTGGCTAATTTGCACTCCTTTTTAAGCAAAAGCTAATTTTGGACGTATCTTAATGTTCATGACGTTGTACCTCCAGAGCTCTGTGACGTACAATGACATAATTTTCGCCGGCCGGTGTGGCCGTGCGGTTAAAGGCGCTTCAGTCTGGAACCGAGCGACCGCTACGGTCGCAGGTTCGAATCCTGCCTCGGGTATGGATGTGTGTGATGTCCTTAGGTTAGTTAGGTTTAATTAGTTCTAAGTTCTAGGGGACTGATGACCTCAGCAGTTAAGTCCCGTAGTGGTCAGAGCCATTTGAACCATTTGATACAATTTTGCAGGTACATTCGGTGCTGTATCTGGATAGTGTCTGTAAAATATGTTGTGACTAGAATTAGCAGCAAATAAGCAATAAATATAACATGTTGCCCCTGGAAGGTGTTACATTAGAGTCTTGCAACTTGAACGTACCCTGAGTTAGTCGTTTACTAACAAAGGTTACTCTTATTCTGCAGCAAGTTGCAGTATGAAAAATTTACTCAACAAAATGTTAATAAGACTGATATTGCTGTTATACGTATATTCATTAGTGTATCTGTTGTATTGTGTACAGCGCATGTACTGCTCACATTGCAATATTAAGTCTGTAAAGATTTGTGGTGAGGTTTTAAGGAGGCTCTCATAGCTGTTGTGTTTTCAGGTAAAATAAAAGCATAAATAATCAATCAGTGAGTCAATGAAATACACCTGTAATAATTAAACATTTCTTATACAAAATCGTTAGCGTCGCATGCCTCTTTTTATGACAGGATTGCCGTACTGAAGCTTGTAACTCACCTTGTTCCTGGTCCGAAAATTCCCTCTTGCACTCTCGGCGTAGATATGCGGGAAACAGGGCACTAGTGTAGTGTTCTGAATCACACACTGCGGATATTCCCACCGTCGCTCAGTAAGTTCCTCTGACCATTCCTATGAGAAGCCCGAGAAACCTGACACAAACTTCACTTGTCGCAAAAAACTCCAGCAATACGCGGAGTATATGCTGCGTAGAGGCTGCAGCGGCAGAACGCGCCGATGGTGAGTTGACCGTCATCAGAGTCCGGGACGGCACACGCCTCGAGTAGCCGCAGCTCTGCCAGAACAGGCAGCAGCGTCAGGTCCGGTGTGGCCGCCGCAGCCACACAGCGGTCGCTCTCTGCGCTGCCCGAGCTGCGTGCAGAACGGAACGGCACTGAACTTCCAGGGAGCTGCCAAGGCCACGTAAACGACGCAAAGTGAAATGAAATCTGACGCTGGCCTCTTTCTGAATGTCGAGTTCTCGGTCCAGGATACTAAAATATTTCACTGTGGAAGATTGCGTTTTAATAAACAATGTCGCTAAGTTAATGGTGCAGCCTAACAAAGTGACACATAGTTTTGAATTTCGATATCGAAGGCATTCACGACTGTGCCACTAGATCTGTAATCGGTGGGAACTTGTGAAAAAGGACGTTATACTATTCGCGAGGCATTGTTAGGTAAAGTTAAAGAATCAACGATCAATACGAATCGTAAAATGGATTTGCTATCTTTTCCGTGCATCTGGCGAAAGAAGCGTAAGCTGGAGTTAAAATATATGGGGACTTGTGCGACGGTATCAAGATAATTCCACTGACGGAAAAAATCGCAGCACCAAAAAACTATTAATGTAGAATAACAAAATTTCGGGGATACACTTTTCTAGGTAACATATTTAGGTGATTAACACTGCATGATCACAGGTTAATCAAAGCGCGAGATAAGCCGTTACATACATTAAGAACCGGCGTAACCACCAAAATGTTGAATGCGAGGATCAAACGTGGATGCACTGTGTTGTACAGGTGCCGGAAGTCAGTTTGTGGAATAGAGTTTCATACTGTTTGCACTTGATCGGTCAAAACAGTGCGGTTAAAGCTGTTTGTGGATGACGCTGGAGTTGTGGTCCGATGATGTCCCGTATGTGCTCGAGTTGACACAGATCGGTGATCGAGAAGGCCAAAGAAACACACCGACACTCAGTAGGGCGTGTTGGGTCACGACAGCGGTATGTGGGCGAGCGTTATCCTGTTGGAAAAACCCACTGGGATGCTGCTCATCAATGGCAGCGCAGCACCACAGGTCGAATCACTGGACTGACGTACACGTTCACAGTCAGATGCGTGGGACAGCCGTGAGAGTGCATCCCAGACTGGAACTCCAGGTGCAGGTCCAGTGTGTCTAGCACGCCGACAGATTGGTTGCTCCATCTAAGCGACACACGACTACCACTGGCACCGAGGCAGGACCAGCTGTCGTCAGGAAACACAACAGACCTCAACCCTGCCTTCCACTGAGCTCGCGCTTGACACCACTAAAGTCGCAAATGGCGGTGGCTTGGGAGTAAGTGGAATGAATTCACGTCACAGGGTTCCTACCTCTTAACTGTCCGTGAAGTAACGGATTTGTGGCAGTTGGTTGTGTCACAGGGGTGCCAACCGCTGCTGCAGACGCAGTACGATGCGCCGGAGCCACGCGCCGAACACGGTGGTCTTCCCTCGCGGTAGTGACACCTGGCCGTCCGCAGCCCGGGCCTCCTTCCGACCGTACGTTATCGTGACCACAGCTGCCAGCAATCATCTACAGTGGCCACATTCCTGCCACGTATTTCTGCAATGTCGCGGAAGGAACATCCAGCTCTAGTAGCTGTACTACACGACCTCGTTCAAACTCAGTGAGGCTTTGATATTGATGTATTTGTCACCTTGAAGGCATTCTTAACAAACATCAACTCGTTATGCCCAGTCTCAAAGGTAACTAGCGCTCGCGACCACTGCAGCGTGTATGTAGAGCACGTGTGTTGTGCATCCACACAGTGGCGCAACTGGCGCCTCTCTTACGCAACTGGCCCGAAATTTGAATAGGCATTATCCTTCTGATGTCGAACCACGCCTACCAACTTACGTTTATGTCGTACAACTCCTTCTTGCTGTTGCGATTTTTTTGTCAATGTATGCTGCATGTTCTCTGTTTGTTTGTGGAACAGAGAAAAGACGGTAAAATAACCGTATGATGGAAATTCCGCCAAGTATTCTACACTTAGTCTTGTAATATTTGCGTATGCTTATACAGGTCTGTGGAATCTGGAGCTGACAAAGGGGTAACGAATACTTAACGATTGTTGTGATCAGAATGAGATTTTCACTCTGCAGCGGAGTGTGCGCTGATATGAAACTTCCTAGCAGATTAAAACTGTGTGCCCGACCGAGACTCGAACTCGGGACCTTTGCCTTTCGCGGGCAAGCGCTCTACCTACTCAGCTACCGAAGCACGACTCACGTCCGGTACTCACAGCTTTACTTCTGCCAGCACCTCGTCTCCTACCTTCCAAACTTTACAGAAGCTCTCCTGCGAACCTTGCAGAACTAACACTCCTGAAAGAAAGGATATTGCGGAGACATGGCTTAGCCACAGCCTGGGGGATGTTTCCAGAATGAGATTTTCACTCTGCAGCGGAGTGTGCGCTGATATGAAACTTCCTAGCAGATTAAAACTGTGTGCCCGACCGAGACTCGAACTCGGGACCTTTGCCTTTCGCGGGCACACAGTTTTAATCTGCTAGGAAGTTTGATTGTTGTGATGTTTGACCGGGTAACAACTACTGATTGAGTTACGTTTCATGTGTTAACAGAATAGCTTTTATCTACTGCGTGAGACCGATAATTCGTTATGGCATTATATAAAGTAATATATATGCCTTTCTTGGGCAAATGGAAAATTTAGTACATTGTCTTTTCAGATAAGTCGTTTGAATGAAAGCAAATTACACAAAGGAAATCTTGTGTTCCATGTGGTCAAAACAATAGAGACAGTACACAGACCTGAGCCTTTTTAAAATAAGGAACCAGCCGCCGGAAAAAAATATTTTTATGCGAAACGATTCCTGAATGACCAATACGTGTGAGGTAAATATTTGTAAACTGCCTATGTTTCATAACACGTCCCCAACCGCACTCACGTTGGTGTTCCTATCAAGCGAAACAATACACCATTGCCCAATGAGTAGCCACAGTGGAGTTCATGATTTTCAGACGTGCATTGAATGTATGGGGCAGCCGTTTATACTGACTGGATAACTGATTTATTTCTCCACCATTTCCCAATCCCAACTTGTTCCTCATTTGTAGTGATTTCTTCTTTGAGAGGACTTTAGAAACTGACCTATTTTTTCAGTCTGCATGGTATTTTCAGCTGAAAAATGTCAGTGTCTAGAATGAGAATCAATATCTAGAATGACGATACGCCTCGATTCTCTCAAAATGGTTCAAATGGCTCTGAGCACTATGGGACCCAACTTCTGAGGTCATCAGTCCCCTGATTCTCTCAGATGACAGGTCGTTGTGAGGGGTGTACTGAGACTGGAGGTCGTCACTTTGAACAGCTGCTGTGAGCTTAAACTTTTACTGTAGGATGTAAGTTGTTTTAGTCAGAAAAAAAATAGATATTCATTCCGTTATTTTCTCAAAGTTCCTTGTTTAGCGTCCTGTAAAGGTCTACTGTAGAATCAGGTCCCTCCCATACATTTTATTGCTGTACTCTTTCCTGTTTCATGTGTAGTTCCCTATTTTTAAGCTACAGTGGACGTTCTGGTAACGAAACAAACTGGGTTGGGTTGTGTCAGCGTAGCTATAACGAAACAGATGGAATTTTCGTAATTTCTGTTTGCCAGAATTGTGCTGTTTTCCCTCTTAGGTAAAAACATTACGCCTCATTCCTGAAGTAACCGCAGAATCTGGAGAAAGCTGTTTCAGTCCGCGTTTACGTCCTATGAACTTCTTTGAGTCATAGAATGACGTAGTAGGCAAATGAGAGTAATCGTTGAGGACAAGAGCGGTGTTCTTCGTTGACTTGCTTGGTTGCGAAAACAGATAAAACTAAACATGCAATAAACCCAAGAAATGAAGAGGAACTTACTGGATCGATCTCATATTGTACCGAGTTAAAAATGTAGAGAGCATATTGCTCTTATGGAATATCGGTCGCTTCACAATTTTGGAAAATGCAGTGGATCATTTGTCGTTTCGTTATTCATGCTGTGCAGTGTTAAAAGACGATAATCACTAGAAGGACTCGTCTACAGTCAATCAGATGTCACAATATGTGGGAAGACAACAGATCTTTTTTGTGATAAAGTGACAACAGAGTGTGATGTAGGGTTTAGAATAACTGCAATAAAGAGGTTGCAGCTTGTAACACATTGTTTCAGACGCTCAAGTAGCGAAGAAATATCTGAGGAAGTTAGACGTGAAATCTGAACGATTCTTAACAAAAATGGTTATTTTTTGGTAAAAAATGAGAACATAATAAAAATAAGCATTAAAATTTAATTTGATTTAAAATTATGTGTATGTATCCATTCATTTAACGTAAAAGCCAACACGATAACTGTTGAAACCTGTAACTGACACCTTTAAAACTAAAATAGTGTAATATTTCAGCGGTCCCAGCGAAGTTCCTTCCAAATTAGCTGTGAAATGCCAATAAATGCTAAGTATCAACAGTATAGCCCTCTACAAGCGTTTTTTGCTAACTTATTTTTATACACCCGCTACAGAAAATGGCCACCCCGTCAGTTAGTATCTCAGGTTCGCCAGACAATCCTCCACACGTATTCTTACCAGAAATTCAAAATTTATTCCTGATACTTGGTCCTCTCACAAACTGTTGATATTGTCAGCTACACATCAAGCACATAATCTGTAGCTGTGACCTCCGGGATTTTGCTCACCGAGGTGTTGCAGCGATTACGGCATCGGTCTTGTGTTCCAGGTAATGATCTCCAGTTCCTCGATGGACGTTGTGATGTGGATTTCGGCGACCCCCCTAAACCTATTGAGGTAAATTTCAAGGTGCTTGCTTTGTCAAAGCCACAGCCACCGCAGCGTTCTATCCTCACTTCTGGACCGTGATGCTTGCTTCCTTTCAGTCCGAACGTCGGTTGTAACATCCTGCCAAATCATATCAAGTGCGAGGACGAGAAACGAATAGTATGAAAATGAATGAGCAGCATAGTTTCTCACCGCGACCCAACACACAATCGCCACAAATCTATGTATAACATGCATAAGACGTACATTTGTTTAGGAGATAGTCTATTGAACTTAACAATAAGCCTCAGTACTAGTAAAAAGGAAGGAAGACCAAGAGATTAACATCCTGTCGAAGATGTTGATTGAAATGGGCCACAATAACAAATTAGAAAGGATTGGCGAGAAGTCAGACGTTACCTTCACAGAAGAATCATCTCAGAATTCGTCTAATGTAACTTGAGGAAATCACGAAAAACCTACGTCTACTCGGCCAACAGCCTGTAGACTGTAGATGATCGAAGGAAAAACTTTGTTGAAACGAAGTCTAGAGATACCATTTTCTGTATGCTGGCTCCTATTTTGATTGTACAAGAGATGGTATTCTTCTTCGGTCAGTGGTCCTGAAGATGGCGTAGTGTAACGCTGGAACTGGTCACAAAAATAAAATTGAACTGGAATTTAGACGGTTGAAGGTGTTTTGGTTGGTTCAAATGGCTCTGAGCACTATGGGACTTAACAGCTGTGGCCATCAGTCCGCTTGGCCTTAGAACTACTTAAACCTAACTAACCTAAGGACATTTTTCAGTCTACCTTAAACGTTCTCAATGATGTGAAAATTCACCAGGAACGACACGTGGTTCGGATTTCACGCCAAACTGTAGGTGTCCTTTCCATGGTCTGATCACAGGGCAGGTTAGGGACACACAAATAGCTGACGCGGCGTGCAATTGAAAGTCTTGCACCAGGTAATTGAGTCCCCCACGAAATTGTTATTATTATTATTATTATTATTAGAGGCAATGCACAGTTTCCATAAATATAAAGTACGAAAGGAAGAAATGGTTAAAAGAAAAGATTAGAAAAGAAAGCTTTGAAATATCTAATTCGAAGAAGGGACAATTAGGTGAGAAATTGGTCGTGACATCCTATAATAGTTCACTTGGTGGTAGAATGAACTGGTAGCGGGAAAAAAACAGTAGGAGCAGGTGAAAACTAGAATATCCAGAAAGATTATACAAGACGTTTGGGTGAAGCAGTTACTCAGAGAAGAAAGTTTTACTACGTGACAGGAAAAAACGGAGAAAAGCATCAAACCAACAGAAAGGCTGACGGCTTACATATGCACGCTGTCTCTCTCTCTCTCTCTCTCTCTCTCTCTCTCTCTCTCTCTCTCTCTCTCTCTCCTGTCAGATCAGCTCACTGAGATCCAATTCACTCCTTAACAATCCGCAGTATTACGTCGAGTTGGAGCCATTATCCGAATAGCATATTTTATGGAAATCTAATAAAAATAAGAGAGGAGAATGACACTGAAACTCGTTCACGAGAGCAGTCAGCACTACTCGCAGATCAGCTAACACGACCGTCACCGTATTTACAGCCCAAACTTGTTAAAGTACCACAGTGTGTTCTGAAACACTCACAGAGCACGTTTAGTGGCTTCCTCGTCACTGTGGGACGTGTGTCCAGCGGCTCCGCAGTGGCTGAGCGACAGGGACAGGCTGCCCTACCTGTTTCGCCACGTGCCCCGCGCTGCATCCGCGTCGCTCCGTGGCTGCAGCTGCGGCTGTCAGCTGTCGCACTGGCGGGCGCGCAGCTGCCGCCGCAGAGTCCGGCGCGGCCTTCCGCCCCCGGCGCGGCTTTCACAGCCGCCTCCAGCACGGCCGCCGCCGCCGCCGCCCCCCTCAGCCGGCGTCGCGTTCGTCACGCTCGGCTCTCCTTCGATCTACTTAACCACAAGCTCGGCACGGTGCCGCGCCGGCCAGCGCTTTTTGCCCGCGGCTTTACCATTCGGCCGCTTCCGCCGCTCTGAGGGCGCCAGCTGTCCGTCACTGTGGGAGGCGGCGCGGCCGTCGCTTTCGGAACCAGAGGCGTAACGCGCCGCTCGCCGCTCGCCGCTTTTTGCGTGTCGCAGCGGCGTAACACTTGTCGCCGGGCGGACACTGCCGCGGCCGCTGGTCTGTCGCCAGCCGTTCTAATCCTGCAGGGCTGTCCACATTCGCCGGTTGTCCACCGTCTTCGCTCAACATGTTATTCGCGAGCGACTAAGAGTCAGCTGGTTCTCACTGGAGCAAATAACCACTTTTAGTCATTTCTCAATAAGAGCGATATTTTAATGATGATGTACACTCCTGGAAATTGAAATAAGAACACCGTGAATTCATTGTCCCAGGAAGGGGAAACTTTATTGACACATTCCTGGGGTCAGATACATCACATGATCACACTGACAGAACCACAGGCACATAGACACAGGCAACAGAGCATGCACAATGTCGGCACTAGTACAGTGTATATCCACCTTTCGCAGCAATGCAGGCTGCTATTCTCCCATGGAGACGATCGTAGAGATGCTGGATGTAGTCCTGTGGAACGGCTTGCCATGCAATTTCCACCTGGCGCCTCAGTTGGACCAGCGTTCGTGCTGGACGTGCAGACCGCGTGAGGAGATCGCTCCCCACACCGTGATGCCGGGTGTTGGCCCTGTGTGCCTCGGTCGTATGCAGTCCTGATTGTGGCGCTCACCTGCACGGCGCCAAACACGCATACGACCATCATTGGCACCAAGGCAGAAGCGACTCTCATCGCTGAAGACGACACGTCTCCATTCGTCCCTCCATTCACGCCTGTCGCGACACCACTGGAGGCGGGCTGCACGATGTTGGGTCGTGAGCGGAAGACGGCCTAACGGTGTGCGGGACCGTAGCCCAGCTTCATGGAGACGGTTGCGAATGGTCCTCGCCGATACCCCAGGAGCAACAGTGTCCCTAATTTGCTGGGAAGTGGCGGTGCGGTCCCCTACGGCACTGCGTAGGATCCTACGGTCTTGGCGTGCATCCGTGCGTCGCTGCGGTCCGGTCCCAGGTCGACGGGCACGTGCACCTTCCGCCGACCATTGGCGACAACATCGATGTACTGTGGAGACCTCACGCCCCACGTGTTGAGCAATTCGGCGGTACGTCCACCCGGCCTCCCGCATGCCCACTATACGCCCTCGCTCAAAGTCCGTCAACTGCACATACGGTTCACGTCCACGCTGTCGCGGCATGCTACCAGTGTTAAAGACTGCGATGGAGCTCCGTATGCCACGGCAAACTGGCTGACACTGACGGCGGCGGTGCACAAATGCTGCGCGGCTAGCGCCATTCGACGGCCAACACCGCGGTTCCTGGTGTGTCCGCTGTGCCGTGCGTGTGATCATTGCTTGTACAGCCCTCTCGCAGTGTCCGGAGCAAGTATGGTGGGTCTGATACACCGGTGTCAATGTGTTCTTTTTTCCATTTCCAGGAGTGTATTTGTTTTGTGGATTCGCAGAGATCAGTCTATCAGATGTTGATTATTGTTCGCCAACATAATCACAGCCACAAGTCATACTGTAAGCTACTGGAACGTGTGGAACCGATGCAGGGTGATTTTTACATCAGTATTGTTGTTGACGACGACGGTGACGAGGAAGATGATAACGGATGTGGCAGGGCTGGCGGCGGTTTTTGTGGTGGCCACTGTGACTGAGTACAAGGTAGTGGGGGTGGGGAGTGACGGCGGCGCTGGTGGCGCTGGTGGTGGTGATTGTGTTGTTGCTGCTAATGATGATGGTTGTTGTTGTGTTAGTACTGTGTAATGGTGGTGGTGATGGTAAATCTTGTCACGGTGATGGGTGATGATGGTGACTCCTTATGGTGACAACAATAACAGTAATAATAATAAAACTGTAAAATCTTGCCGGCCGGAGTGGCCGTGCGGTTCTAGGCGCTACAACTCTGGAACCGAGCGACCGCTACGGTCGCAGGTTCGAATCCTGCCTCGTGAATGGATGTGTGTGATGTCCTTAGGTTAGTCAGGTTTAATTAGTTCTAAGTTCTAGGCGACTGATGACCTCAGAAGTTAAGTCACATAGTGCTCCGAGCCATTTGAACCATTTTTGATATCGTTGAAATTTGATAAGAGGTATCTTGAACATTGAGAAAGAACATAAGTTACTTCACAAAGTAAAAAATTATGGCCCCTAAGAGGGTGGAGTAGGGAATAGGACATCTTTTTTATACCACTGAGCATAAAATTAGTTAAAAATTAATCTGTCGTATAATGTACACGTTGTATAATGTATACTTCATTCATGCGATGCGTAGATGACCACTCCTGCCCAGACCTCTCTGGCTGCCGGCGCCTCTCCCATCCCAGTCTCCTTCATTAAGACCTCTCGCCGCCATTACTTCGTTGACGTCGACTTTCCAGCATCTCTCAGGTCTACCGCGCTGTCTTCTTTGATGTGGAGCAATAATAATAATAATAATAATAATAATAATATTGTCAGCGGCTAACAATAAGCCAGTGTTACTTCTGTAGCGCTGATGGATATTTTGATGATTCCCTATTTGTAAGTAAAGATTCTTAGGTAAAAAGCAGGAAAAACAGTATGTAAAAAAAAAAATGGTTCAAATGGCTCTGAGCACTATGGGACTTAACATCTCTGGTCATTAGTCCCCTAGAACTTAGAACTACTTAAACCTAACTAACCTAAGGACATCACACACATCCATGCCCGAGGCAGGATTCGAACCTGCAACCGCAGCAGTCGCGCGGTTCCGGACTGAGCGCCTAGAACCGCGAGACCACCGCGGCCGGCAAACAGTATGTATTGTATGATACAGCAATGTAGTGGTGGCTGTACACTTTAAATGTACAACTGTCTACGGAGGAAGCGCATATATTGGGGAAGGGGGTGGGGAGGGGGAGGCCTGAAGTGGGCTGTGGTGATCGTGACTCAGTTATATTTCATAGAAAAAGAAGTGCCGTACTGTTTGCAGATTTATAATGTACAGTTTGTTACCAGTGGTCATCAAGGCCATCTCCAAACTCTGCTTTACCTTAAGATCACTTAACAAAAATGTATACTTTTTTGTATTATTGTTTACAATGCGATAATATCTCTCAAACTTGAAACTACATTAATGCTTTCGCGTCGATCTCAGAGTAGGTGGGACGGGAGATCCTGGGAGGAAAAAATCAGTGACCAAGTGTAAGGACATCATCGTTAGTCCTACTCCTTATTCGTATTCCGCAACATAACGTGGTTATTTTGTAACGAGACGTTGGTAGAAGTTGTAGCTATGGTCACTCTGGAAGACTTAGTAGTTAAGTGTCGTTATCATCTCCAAATATGCCACATTCGTACGGGAAAAGTTTTTCCCATTCCGCAAGGACATCGCAATCCTAGTAACTAGATGTACGCTTCTCCCTGGACGACAGAAGTGAAACTCCTTGGCACCTAAACGTCCTCCGCACTGTACCGCGGCCGCCGCTGGTCGGCCCCGTGGGCCTAATGGGCGACGTTGGCGCCGAACGCACGTACGACTACGTCCTACTACCGTGATTTCTCAGGCTTGCAGTCTTTGCACAGGGCCCAGCCACTACAGGGGAATTGTTCCCACCGGAGAACGTGCGTGCAGAGGCACGGCAGTGAACGTGATGCTGCACTCAACGACACGGCTTGCCATTGGCTCATCGTGTTCCAGTACTGACACACCCAGCTAACACACACTTCACCAGGATGGCAGCTCATAATGGTCCCACAGTTGCAGACAATTACGTGTTTGACCAGCAACCCGCACCTCGGCGGCTAGTCGCCCATCGTGCAACTTGAAATCCCGTCACATTCCGACATTCACTATCTACCGAGCAGCCTCGCTTCTCATTGCGCCATACAGCAACGTGATAAATAGTGACCAAACATCAATTTTAGGAAGTGTCAATGGATAGGGGCAATAGGATACATGACGGGTGGCACTGCGTTAAAAGTGAAATGTAGTTACGAAACAGCTTCATTATATCTGTGGGTTTCAGCTCAGGATAGTTAACGTATTCTGGATCTTCCTGTGATTTGGTAGTCATTAAAAGAAAAAAAAAATAAACCGCCTATTCGCTCGCAGATACCTCTGCAACGTTTTCTCCGGGAGATTGTAAATTTGATTTTTTTCATACGACATGTGTATCAAGAGTGTGAGGAATGTGAACTACTGATGGCTCTAACAACAACCGAATACTCGGCTTGAAATACACATTCGCGGTGTAATTATTCTACAAGTAGAAAACTATTCTACAAGTAAAAAATAAAAAATTAAAAATATGGTCATATATTGATAAAAATAGGCTAGGAAGTACGTGAATAAATTATATAATCGGAAAAAGGACAATAACAGGTTGGGATGGCTAAAGTTTGAGTCTGACTTATGCTGTTGATCGGAACTACGGTTTTTCAGTGCTGATTCAAAAGAAAACATGTAACGGAACTGAAATGATGGTGGGCTGACAGTAATTTAGAGCCCGTGCGTCTGAAAAGGGCGCGCTTGTGTGAGACTGCCAGGGAGTGCACCCTGATGCCATCTATTGGCGAAACTGGGAATTAGCGCTGTCAGACAATGCACTAAGCTCTCAGAGTCAAATGTATTCTTTTTCTTGGTAATTATAAGTTATTACTGTATAATTTAATGTTGTACAACGCTAGTAGTAAATTATTATGACTGGTATGGACTCCAGGGTAGTAAATATAAATATTCTTAAATACTAAATGATTTCGGTAAAAAGGTGGTAGGGGAACGCCCCCACTCTTGGTGATACGAGCGTAGCTAGGGGTAGCTGGAGACACAGGGACTGAACAAGGGAATGGCCTGGGGAGTGTTCACGTGATCGGACGTGCGTAACTGTGCTCACGCAAAAGTGATTGTGCAACAGCGAAGAGGCGAATATCGTCGCCGTTTGTGGAGTAGAACGCGACGAATGGTTGTCGAAGCCGCCTCTATGCCACTGGGGCTGATTGTAAGAGTTCCTGCGCCCAGAATTTATGGCGGACGTGCAGTAGCTTATACGAGTGCTACAGCTCGTAGTTCCAGCCGCCATTAAGGGCATGAGGCGTGAAGAGCTGCGTTAGCCACGTGCATCTCACCACCAGCACCGACACGTCTACCCAAGGCAAGACTGCTTGCAATTGTTAAGTCGAACTTTGTATACATGTAAAAGGAGAATACCAGTTTTCTTTTATGCAAGTGCAGAGGACAGAATATAGTAATGAGTAAAATTACGACGCATGTTGTTCATTGTAAAGTGTAGTAACCTCAAACATAGTATAGTGAAATCAGACTGAGGCCACCATCGCCTCTTTCATTTACAATTCTTTTGGTTGTAGAATACTTTAGCGTATAAGAATGTTGAAAAGAGCAATGGTCACACCAGAATGAGTCGCCTATTTACAGTTACTTAAATTTTTCTGAGAAACCTTTCAAGTAAAGTCACTTAACTGATTCTGTATCAATGGTCCAAAGAGTAATATCCAAAATCATTAAATAAGTTGAAGGATAGAATTTTGTTAACCGAAGTTGCATAACCTGTATTGGTAGTAATTACCAAGCCACCTCACAGAAATTGAGAGAGTATTTGCTTTGTAGAATCATCTAGAATGATCAGAAATAGTAATATTCAGAATTAAGTTTAAATTCAATTCAAGCCATTTCACTTTGAAACGAGCCCATAAATTGATTTATTCTTTTGCTCCTTCAGAGCTGGCGACCGTAGTTATAAGTATTTTCAGGAGGATTCGACGGTAAGTCTGCTGCTCTCGTCGTGCTGATAGGATTATCCACTGCTGCTAGCAGTGGTGATTGGATACATAAGCTCACTACCAAGTTAAGTGGGTCAGGTAGGCAGTGTTACCGTGTGAACCGTAGGGCACTGTAGGCCATGGATCGAACCCGTTCAATCATCACAGCTCTTAGGGAAATAGTCCGGTTAGGAGTGTACTATTCATTAGGTAAATACTGGCGAGTAACGGTCAAAAATGTATACGCAAGTGAATTTAGCAAGGTCCACGTAGCACCTAGTTAATGTGGTGCAATGGCGAGGGTAGGAGTGGAGTAAAAGTGAGCTGAGCTTGTGGCAGCTGTGCTGGATTCAAATATTGACTACGTGAATTCACTACTGCCTCTTACCATTGGGACTGAGCTATTTACAGTTAAAATACGTAGCAGTAAGCGCAAAGGCGTGACAGCTACAAGTCCGTATTGGTTTTATACATACGGAATTGGGAAGTGGGTCATTCCGTCAGTGGAGGGGGTTAAAACAACCGAGTCAGTGGAGAACATACCCCATTTACTGATGGAAAGATTCAGCGGTTCGGTCGCATGTGGCGACCGTGACAGGACATGCCAAGTTTGTAGAATAATGGCTGCAATAAAAGTGTTTTATATAAACTTGTAGTTTCAAGAAAATTTTAAATTTAAAATTCTGTTGTAGACAAATATACCACAATTGGTAAGTTCAAGACGACAACCTGCAAAGCAGCAAAAGAAAGTCCAATAGTAGGAGTTAAACAAGTAATACTTGGTTTAATAAACATTTCTATTAGGCACGAAATACAGCAGCATAAGATGGAGTCGAATAGTAACAAGCAAGACGAAAACATTACAAGGTCAGACCCAGAATTAGGGACCATAGATACTGTCATAGGGTTGGAAAATCTTATAGATGAATCCACACCCATAAGACAGGAGGAACGGGAAGTGAAACCAAAGGTAGTGAAAAGTGAACCCAATGTATCTGTGGATGCAAGTCACAAGGGAGAGGATATGGAATTAACAAGTTTGTTAAATAGGATGATGGCGGAAATTCAAGAAGGGAATGCTAGTTTGAAAGCAGAAATGGCTAGTCATATATCCCAATTGGATGAAAACCTATCTGGTAAAATAAAAGCCAATTTAGATATTTTGAATACGCAAAGCCAACGTATCACAGAGGTAAACAAATCAGTAAATAGCATTAGGGCTGAAATAACAAATGTTCAGAGAAAAGTCACAGAAATAGAGAAAAGATTTGATACCGAAATTCAGAGAATAGAGAAATCAGTGGAACCTTTGGTTAGTGAAAAATTAGAACCGATAATTGAAAGTAAATTACAGGTGATAGTACCAGTTCTAAAGAAAGAGATTGTTAAAGAAACGGCAGCTGATATTGAAACACTGCGCAATACCATGTTGAGTTTTGATGCATGTGTGCAGGAGCAGGAAAATACACTGCGTAATGAGATAAAATTATTAAGTCAGCAAGTTCAGAATCAGACGTTTCTTAACTGTAGTGGTATCCCATTGGTAATGCAAAAATCGGAAATACTGAGTAGGGAGGAAAAATACGATCCTCAAAAGAAACAAGGTGGATGGCATCCAATGGATTTTATAAAAAATTGTGAACGTGTCTTACCAACAGACATGTCGGATAAAGAAAAAATTAATTTATTAATAGACGCTTTAGCAGGTCATGCTAAACGTTGGGGATTGAATTTGGATATCGACAATTTGAAGTTTACAGACTTCAAAGAAAAGTTCCTTGAGGAATTCTGGAGCACACAACAGAGAGATAGGTTGTGGAGAGAATTCGTTGTCGCCAGAATGCCAGAACATGGGCGTGGGCTCATGAAAGAATACTGTGAAGGATGGTTCAAGCATTTGGAGTATCTTAAAGATCGTAGATCAGAATCGGAGATAGTGTGGGAGTTGTGGAAAAAGCTACCTGACGATTCAAAGCGTTATGTAGGAGGCACTCATCGAACATTCGATGAATTTTTAGAAAAAATCGAGAATGAAGATAGGTGGCGTGAAACTAGAGAGTTTCGAGGTTTCAGAAACCAGAATGGAATAGTAAAAGGTGGTAGGAATGAACCGCAAATTAACATGATGAGAGGAAGAGGTCAAGAAGGTAACTCTCAGCGAGGGAGAGGACACTATCAGGGAAACAGGATGCATTATCAAAATCAGGAAAACTAAATACCGCGCAGGTCAAGGGCCTAACGCGCGCGGAAAGAAAGAAATGGCCCAAATATAGGGAAGATCAGAGTAGGCAGTACTATAGTTGGATAGTGCGTCGTTCGCCTGAAGAGCAGTTACATAAACGAAACTTTGCGAAGTATAATGCAGGGATACAAACAGAGGAGAGAGAGCAGGGAGGAATTATTAAGGGAAATGAAGTAGGAAAAGAATATCGGTCGGATGTGAAGGCTCACGTGAATGAAAGAAGTACAATTCGAGGTCAGAGTGACGAATTGATGAAGGAAGAGTCAGAGAAGGCGTTGTTTTTCGGTAGGGATGGCAACTGTGCAGAGAGGCAGGGGCAAGGGAGGAGTGATGTGACTTATGGTAAAAGGTTCGTACGAATAGTCGACGAATCGCATCGAGAAGTAATTAAAGAGGAAAGGGTGGATAAGAAAAAGGGGCATAGTGCAGAGACGCATGCCGATTCAGAAATTACCTCGTATGCAGAATATATACATCAGCTCAAAAGCCAGCCAGCACAATTAGAAAGATCTTCCATTCAAGTGATTAATTTGGACCCGAATATGACAGTGTTAGAGAGCCACACCGATTATGATGTGTACCTAGTGACAGCAAGAGTACATGACTGTGATGAAGATTCTTTTAAAGAAATTTGAGAAAGTGTATCTAACCAAGAGAAAGAGTGTTGTGATCCCTGTAGTACTGAAGCAAATGAGTTGAGTGAGACTGGAATTCCATTAGTAGGGGAAAATAATGAAAGTAAGAGCGGCGAATGCACTATCCAACAAAGGGAAAGTATTGAAATGGATTATAATTTGCGAGAATTATTCGAACCCGAAGAAGGTCATATTTCTAAGGAGGAGGAATTATCGTCAGAATCATCAGAAAGCATCCAGGGAGAAAAAGAAATAGAGGAAGTTTCCGATTCCGCAACCGAGAGTTCAGGCATGACAGATTCGAATGAGAACGAGATGGCATTAAAGAGCCTAGACGAAGGACTATTGGAAAAAGTGGTGAAAGAATTTAGGATGAAAAGGAGAAAGAAACCTCCGGATGGAATGGTCAGTATAAAAACCGGAAAAATAATATGGCAAGACTTGGCGGTGGAAAAGGATTTATTATGGGAAGATAAAGAAAGTATGAAAGAGACCAATAGGATGCAAACAATCCTTCCCATTAATGTATGTGGGTACGATTTATATGTATTGTTGGATACGGGTGCTCAAATAAGTGCTATTTCGCACGCATTTTTTGAGATGATCAAAGAGCAACGAGGAGTAGTCATGATGCCAGTAACAGGTGTTAAAGTGATAGGGGCGACAGGGAAATGTAGTAAACCTGTTAAACATCAAGTGATGATGGAATTTAAGATAAAAAACAAGCTATTTTCTAATGCATTTTTAGTAGTTCCAGAGCTCAGTGCCGAGATCATTTTAGGCATTGACTGGTTAATAAAACAAAAAGTAATTATAGATTGTGACAAAGGGATAATAGTTTGTAAAGTTGATAGTGCGGTATTAGAAATACCATTTGAATCATCTAGAATAATGGAAGAGAACCAGCTGAGATGGGTAGAATTTAGAGATGATCATGATTCAGGAATAGGTCAAAAATTCGATTGGTTTCTGGTGAGGCAGATAGTTGAAGAGGGAAATAAGGAGACACTCCTTCGAAATGTAGTGGATAAAACGGAAGGACTATCTGATGCCCAAAGGGAGGATCTATGGCAAATTCTGAAAGAAAATCAGGAGGTATTTTCGGACAAACCGGGACGAGTGATAAATTATGAGTACTGCATGGAGGTAGAGGAGCATGAACCTTTCTTTAAACCGCCATATAATGTACCCTTGTCTAAGAAAGAAGCAGTTCAAAAAGAAATAGATAAAATGGTTTCATGTGGGGTCATTGAACGGAGTTCTAGCCCATATAATAACCCATTATTGATAGTAGGTAAGAAGGATGGAAGTGTACGAATAGTGATAGATGCTCGTACTCTGAATAAAGTAGTGAAGAGGGAGTTGGATCGTCCAGAGAACATAGATAATTTATTGCGGAAGTTTAATGGTGTAAAGTACATGACTAGTTTAGACCTAACGGCAGGATACTGGCAAATCCCATTAAGTGAGGAGTCTAGGAAGTACACGGCATTTTTATTCAATGGCAAATGCTACCATTACACAGTGGTACCATTTGGCCTAAATACTTCCGTTTCAGTGTTCATTCGGGCTTTTGACAAAATTTTAGGGAGTGAACTTAGTTCGCTAATCACGGTTTATGTAGATGATTTGTTAATTGCTACAAGGACATGGGAAGAGCACATGGAGTTATGCGACAGGGTGTTCAAAGCTTTAATTAAAGGAGGAATGACCCTGAACCTGAAAAAATGCGAGTTTGTGAAGAAAGAAATAAAGTTTTTAGGTCACATAGTAACACCAGAGGGAATTGAAAAGGATCCCAACAAAGTCAAAGCAATAAGAAATTGTCCGGCTCCCAAGAATAAAAAACAACTAAAGTCGTTTATAGGACTTTGTTCCTTTTATCGTAAGTATGTGGATGATCAAGTGTTCAATAGCCCACATCTGAACAACCTACTTAAGAAGAACAGTTTGTATATATGGACTGAGGAATGTGAAACAGCATTCAACCGGCTAAAAGACAATTTGGCTAAAAACATAAAGTTATGGCACCCTGACCTGTGTGAACCATTCCACATGGCAACAGATAGTTCAGATTATGGATTGGGAGTATCCATATTTCAGGAGGTAATGATAGATGGGGAAAAAACTCATAGACAAATAGCATTTGCGAGTAGAACCATGTCTAAGTACGAAAGAAACTATACAGTTTCAGAGAAGGAGGCTTTAGCTATGGTATGGGGTTTTAGGAAATTTCAACTTTTCTTATGGGGCCATAAGACTGTGGTCCATACAGACCACAAAGCTTTAATATTTTTGAAGGACTGCAGATTGTTACATAACAGGTTGACCAGATGGGCGCTGTTTTTACAACAATTTGATATAGAGATCAAGTATGTTAAAGGAAAAGAACATGCAGTACCGGATACTTTGTCGAGATTACCGGAAGGATGTGAGACACTAGAAAGTGTAAAGAATAGGGAAGATGTTTTTGAGGTGAATTACTTCAAAAAAGCGGAAGGAAGAGAAAAAATTAGGGAAATATGTCGGAATATGCGAAGATATCAAAGTGATGATGATGCACTCAAGTCGGTAAAGGTCAAGTTTGACAATCCGGACGCAACTAACATAAGGGCTTCATATAAAATACATAAAGGTGTACTGTATCTTCAAAGATTAAATAATCCAGGGAAGTGGAGAGTATGTTGGCCGGAACAACACACTGAAGTGCTGATAGATTATGTTCACTTGGCATATGGCCATTGTGGTGCACGGAAGTGTACCGATAAGTTAGATGAATGCATTACCTTTAACAACATGGCACGAAGGGTAGCACAGAGGATAAGATCTTGTGATCTGTGCCAAAAGGCGAAAGTAACAAATGCAACTAATCAAGGGCCCATGCAATCAATAAAACCTGATGAAGTATTAGAAATAGTAGCAGTAGATATCTTTGGACCATTACCGAAAACCAGGGGGGGGTTTTGTGTACATATTTGTAGCAGTTGAACTTTTCTCAAAGTATATAAAGCTATATCCCTTGAGAAAAGCTACTGCCAGAGCTGTGTATGATAAAATGGTGTGTGATTATTTTGTGAAAGTAGGGAAGCCAAAGAGAATACTATCAGATAATGGTGTTCAGTTTTGCTCAAAAATGTGGAAGGATGGGATAACTGAGAAACAGGTAGAAGTGGTACATATCTCAGCTTATCACCCATCAAGCAATCCAGCAGAAAGATATATGCGTGAGATAGGTCGGTTATTTAGGACATACTGCCATAGTAACCACAAGAAGTGGGGCATGTATGTGAGTGAATTCGAAGAAATCATGAATTCATTAACAAACGAGAGCACTGGATTTACTCCAGAAGAAATCCTGAAAAAGACAAGAAGTAAAAGTCTAGTAGAAGACCTACTAGAATTTCCAAATAGAGTTGAATTAGATTATGATAGTAAAAAGAACTTAGTAAAAGACAAGATGAGAAAACAAGCAGATGCGAGAATTCGTCGTCACGACGAAAAAGTAAGGAATCCCAAATTCAAAATACGTGATTTCGTTCTTGTAAAAACACATGAAAAGTCAAGTGAAATTAATAACGAGATCAGCAAATTTAAATATATATATAATGGACCATTTAAAATAGTGTCCATACCCAATGTGAATGCTTATTATTTAGAGTACCCATTAACAGGCAAACGCCTGGGAGTAAGAAACATAGTGGATCTCAAAAGGTATGAACCACGAATTCTACCAGATTGAAAATAAATATATAAATAAATATTAAAGTAAACCAATATGTAAATAGTTTTGTTTCTTTTGTTCTATGTGAAAGGTAAATGCTCACTAAAATATATTGCAGTATTCTAATGAAACTTCTAGTTTAAGTAGAGACTAAACGGACTGCGAAAGACTGAGCTTCTAAGAAAGCCTTAATAGATCTGTAAATAAGTGTTGTGGAAGAGGTAAAAAAGTGAGGAGGTAAAGTGAAAAGGACGGGCTACAAAGTAATACGCGCATAACGTGTGTTTTACTTGCCTGAGATAAGTGTATTTAAAACTTTGTAAAAAAAAAAGATGTTTAAAGTGTACTGTGTTTAGAAGTAAGAAAATTGGAAAGAATATATGTAAATCATTTATGTAATGTTTAGCAGGAAAGAGAGAAAGAATTGGTGTTTCATTTTAAATATGTAATATAAGTATCGAGGTGTATCAGTAAGAAAGGGAAAACCCTTGGTAAAAAGCTTATCGAACATTTCAGATTCATTATAGGAGAGACTTCTTATTGAATTATCACTGTAAGATACTTCAATAAGAAGTGGGGCATGTGTAACGGAACTGAAATGATGGTGGGCTGACAGTAATTTGGAGCCCGCGCGTCTGAAAAGGGCGCGCTTGTGTGAGACTGCCAGGGAGTGCACCCTGATGCCATCTATTGGCGAAACTGGGAATTAGCGCTGTCAGACAATGCACTAAGCTCTCAGAGTCAAATGTATTCTTTTTCTTGGTAATTATAAGTTATTACTGTATAATTTAATGTTGTAAAACGCTAGTAGTAAATTATTATGACTGGTATGGACTCCAGGGTAGTAAATATAAATATTCTTAAATACTAAATGATTTCGGTAAAAAGGTGGTAGGGGAACGCCCCCACTCTTGGTGATACAAGCGTAGCTAGGGGTAGCTGGAGACACAGGGACTGAACAAGGGAATGGCCTGGGGAGTGTTGACATGATCGGACGTGCGTAACTGTGCTCACGCAAAAGTGATTGTGCAACAGTGAAGAGGCGAATATCGTCGCCGTTTGTGGAGTAGAACGCGACGAATGGTTGTCGAAGCCACCTCTATGCCACTGGGGCTGATTGTAAGAGTTCCTGCGCCCAGAATTTATGGCGGACGTGCAGTAGCTTCTACGAGTGCTACAGCTCGTAGTTCCAGCCGCGCCCCCCTGCGGGTCCGGGGTAAGAATAGGCCCGAGGTATTCCTGCCTGTCGTACGAGGCGACTAAAAGGAGTTTCAACTGTTTCGGCCTTCCATGTGATGGTCCCCCTTGGGGTTTGACCTCCATTTTTCTAAATTTCTACAGAAGTACGAGCCTTTTGGGGAAGGACACCTTACGTGGTGTACCACTGGTCCTAAGTGCACTCAGACCTTGGCACTCAGCATTGCACCGGCGTTGTAACCATACCCACTATTACTCAAATTGGGCCTAAACGCCTTTTGGGTTGTCCCAGTTACGCTCATAGTGCGTCTCCATCTGCACCAGCGATCATGATGGACTTTCCGTGGCACCAGAAATCCAGCACGGTAGCCAGCCCGTTGTGGTGGGGTCGTCATGTACCCTCTAGGTTGTAGCACCCTGACAACACAGGGATTGTACTGCCGATACCTGAGCTGCACCCTCCCCACGTCGGCCAAGGAGTAGATGCCCGTCTCCTTGGGGCATCAGGACTCCCGGCAATGGTCATCCTGCCAGGTGGCCCTTGCTGCGGCTGGGTGGCGCCCGTGGGGAGAGCCCCTGGTCGGAGTGGGTGGTATCGGGGCGGACGTTTCGCAGATGAAACGTCACCACGTATCGGGTCGCTCTGCGGCCGAGTCTTTCAAAAGAAAAAGTACCGTTTCTGGTTCTGGTTCTCCTGCCCCTTCCCCCTTGGCCACTCCATGGGAGGAGGGACAGGCCCGCCGGCTTGGAGCGAAGTACTTCCCCCGCTATTTGGTCTGTTCTCGAACCGATGGGGGGACATTCACCACCTCCAAGCCCATGTTCTTTGTTCAGCACATTGAGGACATCTTCGGGGAAATCGAGGCTCTCAGCAAGATGCGTTCAGGGTCCGTACTTATCAAGACCACGCATATCAGAAGGAGAAGAAGATACAAGAAATCAAAACTTTGGATCGGCTGTCTTATTCTGAGGCCAGGAAGAAGTACGACCGCCTCCATCCCGTGCCATTGACCACTTCATTTGCCTCAGTTGTGTCCACTCCTTCCGCGGTATCCTCACCCCTCTCCTGTCCCCCCTCCGCCTCCTCCGCCCATCAGGGGGCTCTGCCTCCGCCTCCCAAATCCCTCCCTTCCAAATCCTCCTCCCCCGTGGCCCCCACCCCCTCTGCCCCAGGAGCCATCCTTCCTCCTCCTTCTCCCCACACGCCACCTGAGAAGCGATCCTCTTCTCAGGCGTCCATCGGGGACACGTTCCGGACCCCGGCTTCCGAGTTCCGGCGTTCCAAAACGGACCCCGCGCATGAGGACCTTCTTCGGGTCCAGCCCACCATCCCTGTGCCTCCTCGGCCTTCCAAGAAGGCCTCCAAGAAGAAGTCTCTATCCCCCTCTCCACCCCGGCGCGTTTCGACTGACGCTCCATCCGTGAGTCGCCGCTCCCGGCCGTCCTCAGTTTCGCCGGGACGCTCTGCTGCCAGGCGCTCAGCTGGCCTTTCGTCGGCAAATGATGCTGCCCCTCCTACACAACCAGGGACAGCGGCCGCAGCTGGCGACCAGTCGATGGAACCGGATCCGCCTCCCGTCGGTTGTAGCGTTGTTCCCTCGCAACCTGGCCCTCCGCGGCCGTCGAGGTGACCAGCTCTTCCCCCGTCTCGTTCCCCCAACTTTTTGACTAGCGATGGCGTTGTTTCATTGGAACATAAGAGGTATTCGATCTCATCGGGAGGAATTACAACTGCTCCTCCGCCTGCACTGTCCGCTCGTCCTTGGACTCCAGGAAACCAAGTTGCGCCCGACTGACCGTATTGCCTTTACCCACTATACCTCGGAGCGGTATGACCTTACCCCTGTGGACGGTGTCCCAGCTCATGGTGGGGTCATGTTGCTCATTTGGGACGACGTCTATTACCATCCCATCCCATTGACCACCCCACTCCAAGCAATAGCTGTCCGCATTACTCTTTCTGCTTTTACTTTTTCAGTTTGTACCATCTACACTCCACCGTCGTCTGCCGTTAGTCGGGCTGACATGATGCACCTGATCGTTCAGCTTCCCCCGCCGTTTTTATTGTTTGGCGACTTCAATGCCCATCATCCCCTTTGGGGCTCTCCTGCATCCTGTCCAAGAGGCTCACTCTTGGCAGATGTCTTCAACCATCTCAATCTTGTCTGCCTCAATACCGGCACCCCGACTTTCCTCTCGGACTCCACTCATACCTTCTCCCACTTGGACCTCTCGATATGTTCTACCACTCTTGCCCGTCGGTTCGAGTGGTATGTCCTTTCTGACACCTATTCGAGCGACCACTTCCCCTGTGTCGTTCGTCTCCTGCACCACACCCCATCCCCACGTCCTTCGAGCTGGAACATACTGAAAGCTGACTGGGGACTTTACTCATCCCTGGCGACCTTTCCAGACCACGATTTTCCCAGTTGTGACAGTCAGGTCGAATACCTCACGGCTGTTATCATCCATGCTGCCGAACGTTCCATTCCTCGTACTACTTCTTCACGTCGCGTTTCCGTCCCCTGGTGGAACGAGGCTTGTAGGGACGCTATCCGTGCTCGACGACGTGCTTTACGCACCTTTCGCCGCCATCCTACGTTGGCGAATTGTATTGAATACAAACGACTCCGAGCGCAATGCCGTAGAGTCATCAAAGACAGCAAAAAAGCTTGTTGGGCCTCTTTCACCGGCTCCTTTAACAGTTTTACTCCATCTTCCGTCGTTTGGGGTAGCCTGCGCCGGCTGTCGGGTATTAAGGCCCACTCCTCGGTACCTGGCCTGACCTCAGGTAATGCGGTCCTTGTTGATCCGGTGGCTGTCGCCAACGCCTTTGGCCGCTTTTTCGAGGAGGTTTCAAGCTCCGCCCATTACCATCCTGCCTTCCTTCCCAGGAAAGAGGCAGAAGAGGCTCGGCGACCTTCCTTCCACTCGCTGAATCTGGAAACCTATAATGCCCCCTTTACTATGCGGGAACTCGAATGTGCGCTTGCACTGTCCCGGTCCTCTGCTCCGGGGCCGGATGCCATTCACGTTCAGATGCTGGCACACCTTTCTCCGGCGGGCAAAAGCTTCCTTCTCCGTACCTACAATCGCGTCTGGACCGAAGGTCAAGTCCCCATGTGTTGGCGTGACGCCGTTGTTGTTCCTATACCCAAACCCGGGAAGGATAGACACCTTCCTTCTAGTTACCGCCCCATTTCTCTTACAAGCTGTGTCTGTAAGGTGATGGAGCGCATGGTTAATGCTCGGTTAGTCTGGATTCTTGAATCTCGACGGCTACTTACTAATGTCCAATACGGCTTTCGTCGCCGCCGCTCCGCTGTTGACCACCTCGTGACCTTGTCGACATTCATCATGAACAACTTTTTGCGAAGGCGCCAAACGGTAGCCGTGTTCTTCGACTTGGAGAAGGCTTATGACACCTGTTGGAGAGGAGGTATCCTCCGCACTATGCACAGGTGGGGCCTACACGGTCGCCTGCCCCTTTTTATTGATTCCTTTTTAACGGATCGAAAGTTTAGGGTACGTGTGGGCTCCGTATTGTCCGACGTCTTCCTCCAGGAGAACGGAGTGCCTCAGGGCTCCGTCTTGAGCGTAGCCCTTTTTGCCATCGCGATCAATCCCATTATGGATTGCATTCCACCTAATGTCTCAGGCTCTCTCTTTGTCGATGACTTCGCGATCTACTGCAGTGCCCAGAGAACATGCCTCCTGGAGCGCTGCCTTCAGCGTTGTCTAGACAGCCTCTACTCATGGAGCGTGGCAAATGGCTTCCGGTTCTCTGAAGAAAAGACGGTTTGTATCAACTTTTGGCGATATAAAGCGTTCCTTCCGCCATCCTTACATCTCGGTCCCGTTGTTCTCCCATTCGTGGACACAACTAAGTTTCTAGGGCTCACGTTGGACAGGAAACTGTGTTGGTCTCCACACGTCTCTTATTTGGCGGCCCGTTGTACACGTTCCCTTAATGTCCTCAGAGTTCTTAGCGGTTCATCTTGGGGAGCGGATCGCACTGTCCTGCTTCGCTTGTATCGGTCCATAGTCCGATCGAAGCTGGATTATGGGAGCTTCGTCTACTCGTCCGCTCGGCCGTCCCTCTTACGCCGGCTCAACTCCATCCACCATCGGGGGTTACGTCTTGCGACCGGAGCCTTCTACACTAGTCCTGTCGAGAGTCTTTATGCTGAAGCTGCCGAGTTACCGTTGACCTACCGGCGCGACGTACTGCTGTGTCGGTATGCCTGCCGGCTGTCGTCTATGCCCGACCACCCCTCTTACAAGTCCTTCTTCGCCGATTCTCTCGACCGTCAGTACGGGTTGTATGTGTCTGCCCTGCTGCCCCCCGGAGTCCGCTTCCGTCGCCTGCTTCGACAATTGGATTTTGCCCTCCCTACCACCTTCAGAGAGGGTGAGAGCCCGACACCACCTTGGCTCCAGGCTCCGGTTCATATTTATCTCGACCTCAGCTCACTCCCGAAGGATGGTACTCCGGCTGCAATGTATTGCTCACGGTTTGCCGAACTTCGTGCTCGACTTGCCGGTCACACCTTTATTTACACCGATGGCTCCAAAACTGACGATGGTGTCGGCTGTGCCTTTGTCGTCGGGGCCGCCACATTTAAATACAGGCTCCTCGACCAATGTTCCAGCTTTACGGCCGAGCTTTTTGCTCTCCATCAGGCCGTTCAGTATGCCCGCCGCCACCACCATTCATCATATGTACTCTGCTCTGACTCACTCAGTGCTCTTCAGAGCCTTGGAGCTCCCTATCCGGTCCATCCCTTGATACAACGGATACAGCAGTCCCTCCATTCTTTGGCTGATAACGGTGGTTCTGTCAGCTTTCTGTGGGTTCCCGGACATGTGGGAGTGCCTGGGAATGAGGCTGCGGATGCTGCAGCCAAGGCTGCAGTCCTCCTGCCTCGGCCAGCCTCCCATTGTGTCCCGTCATCCGACGTTCGTGGGGATGTCTGTAAGAGGCTTGTGTCGTTGTGGTGGGATGCTTGGTCATCCCTCCAAGGAAACAAGCTCCGGGCAGTAAAACCACTACCAACTGCTTGGACAACATCCTCCCGACCATCTCGGCGCGAGGAGGTCCTTCTGACCAGGTTGCGGATTGGGCATTGCCGGTTTAGCCACCGCTACCTGCTCTCCGGTGACCCAGCCCCGCAGTGCCCTTGTGGTCAGGCATTAACAGTGCGCCATGTTTTATTGTCGTGTCCCTGTTTTAGTCAATTTCGTGTTGTCCTGTCCCTGCCATCTACTTTACCGGATGTTTTAGCTGATGACGCTCGAGCAGCTGCTCGTATTCTGCGTTTTATAACTTTAACTGGCTTGTCCAAGGACATTTAATCTTTTTACTTATTTTGTCTGCATCTTTGTCGGGTCCTTCTGGTGTCCCCTCCATCCCCTTGAGTTTTACCAGATTCCATGTGCTCAAACAACAGTGACTGGGCGCTAATGACCTCAGCAGTTGAGCGCCCTTAAACCCAACCAAAAAAAAAAAAGTTCCAGCCGCCATTAAGGGCATGAGGCGTGAAGAGCTGCGTTAGCCACGTGCATCTCACCACCAGCACCGACACGTCTACCCAAGGCAAGACTGCTTGCAATTGTTAAGTCGAACTTTGTATACATGTAAAAGGAGAATACCAGTTTTCTTTTATGCAAGTGCAGAGGACAGAATATAGTAATGAGTAAAATTACGACGCATGTTGTTCATTGTAAAGTGTAGTAACCTCAAACATAGTATAGTGAAATCAGACTGAGGCCACCATCGCCTCTTTCATTTACAATTCTTTTGGTTGTAGAATACTTTAGCGTATAAGAATGTTGAAAAGAGCAATGGTCACACCAGAATGAGTCGCCTATTTACAGTTACTTAAATTTTTCTGAGCAACCTTTCAAGTAAAGTCACTTAACTGATTCTGTATCAATGGTCCAAAGAGTAATATCCAAAATCATTAAATAAGTTGAAGGATAGAATTTTGTTAACCGAAGTTGCATAACCTGTATTGGTAGTAATTACCAAGCCACCTCACAGAAATTGAGAGAGTATTTGCTTTGTAGAATCATCTAGAATGATCAGAAATAGTAATATTCAGAATTAAGTTTAAATTCAACTCAAGCCATTTCACTTTGAAACGAGCCCAAAAATTGATTTATTCTTTTGCTCCTTCAGAGCTGGCGACCGTAGTCATAAGTATTTTCAGGAGGATTCGACGGTAAGTCTGCTGCTCTCGTCGTGCTGATAGGATTATCCACTGCTGCTAGCAGTGGTGATTGGATACATAAGCTCACTACCAAGTTAAGTGGGTCACGTAGGCAGTGTTACCGTGTGAACTGTAGGGCACTGTAGGCCGTGGATCGAACCCGTTCAATCATCACCGCTCTTAGGTAAATAGTCCGGTTAGGAGTGTACTAATCATTAGGTAAATACTGGCGAGTAACGGTCAAAAATGTATACGCAAGTGAATTTAGCAAGGTCCACGTAGCACCTAGTTAATGTGCTGCAATGGCGAGGGTAGGAGTGGAGTAAAAGTGAGCTGAGCTTGTGGCAGCTGTGCTGGATTCAAATATTAACTACGTGAATTCACTACTGCCTCTTACCATTGGGACTGAGCTATTTACAGTTAAAATACGTAGCAGTAAGCGCAAAGGCGTGACAGCTACAAGTCCGTATTGGTTTTATACATACGGAATTGGGAAGTGGGTCATTCCGTCAGTGGAGGGGGTTAAAACAACCGAGTCAGTGGAGAAAATACCCCATTTACTGATGGAAAGATTCAGCGGTTCGGTCGCAAACAGGTAGGCCTAACCGAGAAACTGATTGTTTACGAAGAAGTGCGGTAATATCATGCATCGAGAGAAACACAAACGAAGACATGAGAGCAAGAATGAGATAGGATGGAATAGAAATTGGACGAAAATCAGGTGAGTAGGTGCGGACTTTTGTTGAGAATACCAAGCCAACGTTCGCCAAAAATGTTATCAGAAGAAGTGAAGGAAAAATTAGACGCTGGTCTTCCCAGCACGGTTCCTTGCACAGTCGCAATACAAAAAATGTGTGCAATAAAATTTCAGCCTGAAGATATTTTTTGAGAAACTAGATATTGTTGGTACCGTATTGCTGAAGATGAAGGATTCGATTCGAACGTTAGGCTATTTGATTTGTTAATTCTGCCTGGATAGTAGTTTTCATTATACCAAGTTTAAGCATTCCGTCTTTTCTCTTACAAAGCAAAACACTCCTCCAAAGTTTCCAGTCCACTGTCAACACATCTTCCTTATTTTTCAATTACAGGCCTTCTTTTAAACTTAAACACCTTTTTAAACAAAACAAAAAAATACGGCTACGCCCGAGGTCAAATCTTCTGTCTCGATCGTCCTCACCAAGCACACTAGCCACTGAACGAGGCGCACAGCACTGCCGTGCAGTATTGATTGATGATTGTTGTGGCTTATAAACACACTGCACAAGAAATTAGCCGCCCCAGGAGCTGCCTCGCTGACACCGCTCAACGCCGCGTCTGGGCTTGATAGGGGCTTCAGTTTGGCGAGGAAGGGAGTCCACGAGTTCCTGTAGGCGTGCCGTGGCCAGCTGAAGCTACTCGTCGATGATTACATCCTCTACAGCTACCAGTTTGCGAGAACGTTCATTGCTATTGAAACGCTGGTTAAATCCGCAGGACGGAACAGGTAGTTGGAATTGTGGAAAGGGGCCAAAAATGAGCAGCTGTTAGTTACACTCGAACACATATAACTTTATTTGGTTGCCCAAACATTACAGCGCAAATTTCCGAACTTAACTATCGACTGAATATGTCACACAGTCTTATGGCTTAAGGGTACAACCTCTTTAATTTTTAAAATGGCTGAAGGCCCGTGATTTAAAACACAACTACAATAAATTTTCAAAAGGCAAAAGGCCCAAAGCTTTATCCTTAAATAATTTTAAGAAAGGAGGCTGAAGGCCCAAATAATGTAAGACTTAACAATAAGGCATTTTACCTTTAAAACGGGTGAAGGCCCATGATTCGAAACACAACTACAATAAATTTTCGCAAGACAGTCTGCCCAAGGCTTTATCCTTATATAATGTTTTTTTTTAAGTGAGGCTGAAGGGCCAAACAATGCAAGACTTGACAAGTAAGGAACTTTCAATTTTAAAACGGCTGAAGGCCCATTATTTAAAACCCAGCTAAAAGCATACAAATTCAAACCGTCGGCTATGAATCATTAAAATACACAATCAAACACCAATAAAAAAAGGCGTACATCCAGCGGCGCTCTGAAGTTTGCGGGGGTCGGTCTGAACTTGATATATTAACGTTCGCTTAGGGGAAACAGGTAGTCGGTTCAACTATATCCGATCCGCCGGCGACCCAACTAAGAGACAGTCAACGGACCCACCGACATGACGACTTGCCTACCACCCGACCAGTGAACAAAGAACTCCAAAGCAAAACGTAAAAGGCGTAGCCGCCCACAACCAAGTATGCGTAAGCTGTCAAAACTACACACACGTGTTGGACAGCGACAACACGACGAGGAAAGGACACTGCCTGAATTTTACGTCAGCGGCCAGGGCAGGTAACCGGAGCGCGAACGGTGACAAGGCAGAAAATTCCGCTGGTGCACTTGGACTTCAATTAACCAAAATACAGTTAAACTCCACCGGATGGTGGCCAAACTTTCGCCAACTCGAACACTCGCTGTTGCTCACGGGAATACCCCCAACAGCCAACCGTGAAAACCAACGGCACAATGTGAACAGACTGGCTCCGGTAATTAAATCACCACTCAACTTTGATGTCCTGGGTCGGTGAGCCACGAACCCCGTAGCAATCGGAACAGCCCCCACACACCCCGGCACTGCGTAGAGACCGCCAGCGGGCCCGGCCCACTGCGCCGCGCGGAGGTTTCCTGGCTGATCCACACCGACCGACCGGCTCCCCAGAGCCAGTACGCCGACAACATTTAAAATAACTTGTCAATCAAAATCACACATACTACACAGAGTTTCACGAACACTTGCACGAAGAACTAGACAATACTAACGGGAGTGACTGTGCAATAATAGGGACGAACACGAGTCGGTACACACAAGCAACCCATAAGCGATCGCCGGCCGACATACACATCGTCCGGCAAGACGACCGACTGACGACCAACCGAAGTGGTCCGCACTCAAATGAAACGTATCTTCAATCGTCGGGCGTCATGGCTGTCCGGACCTCACTGCAGCCGCGCCCCGACTGAACTTGTGCCGCGTCCTAAGTCAAACACCGCCAGGTCCGAACTGCACTGCTAGCGCCTCCCATCTCACTGGCGGATGCGAACTGACTGCGAACACACGACAACCGGGAAGTAATAGCAGTCAGTAAAGATAATATGCCAGGGCTTATATCGATAAGCGCCGCTGCTGCCGCCCACGGGCAGGCAATGCGGCAACTCAGTGACACCAGTAATTGAAATTAACGTAACGAGGTGGCAGTACAGTAAAAACAGGGTGTCAAACAAGATGTGGCACGGACTGGAGCCACGCGCGGCTCAGCTATGTTCCACACTCTGTTTAAGATAGTCCCAGGCATTTTCTGTTATTAAGACAGGGTGGTTTAACCGGCCACTCGAAGTGTGATAGGGTGCCCGAATTTTTCTCAGACCAGGAAAGTTTCTGTGCAGCCCTGTTGGCAAGGTTTTGCATCTTCGAAGACGCGAGTGCCCACTGCATACTCACCATGAAGAAGTAGCAGAAAGGACAACACTTGATCACCGAGATTCTTGAAATAGCCGTTGTGGCTCATGCTATAGTAATCTGAATCAGTGGGTTAAAGTCATCTTACGGAAAACATCCCAAAACCGTCACACAACCACCTCCAGCCTAAACTGTACCCTCTGTCCACTGCGTGTTAAGCGTCACATCGGGTCGTCCGTGCGCTCGAAGCGCAGCATCGTTTGAAAAGAATATCATGTCACCCTTCGGACTACACTGATTGCGGGTCCGGCGCGTGCCTCTTGTCGTCTGGACGCACGTTTGGATATCCCTGAGGTAGGGCCGGAGGGAGAGGCAGTGAGAGACCTTGAAGGTTGCCTTCGAGCCGCAATTCACGTCCGGCGTCTAGCATGAAATACCGGAGCACGCGCGCTGCCCCCACTCTCTCTTCGGCTGCGGCTGACATTTGATAGGTATCGCTAATTGCCAGCCGTAGCCGTGCTGGGAGGCGGTAGTGGAGTTTCCGAAGACTGACTGACGCGCGGCCACGTGAACTTTACCGTGAGACGTCTGGCGGACCTTGGAATGCTCTAAGTACGAGACGGTACTGCTGCGGCAAATCTGCCCCGAGGTTCTCCGTACTCCAGTCGCCGCAAATACGATTTCTGAGCGGCCGAACTGTCGGCGAGTGGCAAACGCCTGCTGGTAGTAAACCGATGAATGTGCGACCAGAGTAAACACAGTCACTGACGGAAGACGGGGTTGTATTTCTGCAACCTTTGTTACTGTCTTCCACCGTTCCTCCCTCTCTCTCTCTCTTTCTCTTTCTCTCTCTCTTTCTCTCTCCCCCTCTCCCTCCCTCCCTCTCCCCCTCTCTCTCCCTCCCTCTCTTTCCCTCCCCTCCCTCCTCCCGCTTATTTTAAGACATGTTTGATACGGGCTTCCACAGCTTCTGTGGTAACTTCTTCACCTGAGGTAAGCACTTGCACCCAACGCCCTCAGTTATTTGGTGGATATATTCCGATCTCTGGGATATACATTGCAAGACAAAAGAGAAACGCACCACGAAGGAATTACCCGATTGGGACGGAAATTGGTAGATAATAATTGCAAAAAAGTTGGATGATATATTCAGGAGAAAGAGCTTCAGAAGTTGAGGAAGGTAGTTATGCGTTGGTCCACCTCTGACGATTATGCAAGCAGTTGATTGGCAGAGCTGATGCATGTCCTCTTGAAGGATATCGTCCAAAATTCTGTGCAGTTGGCGCGTTAGTGGTCTGAAGGCCATCCCCACAGTGCTTCTCAGTTGGGGCGAAATCCGCCGACCTTACGGCCAAGGTAGGGTTTAGCAACCACGAAGACAAGCAGTCGATACTCTCGCCGTATGCGGGGGGGCTTATCTTGCTGAAATGTAAGCTCGGGATGGCTTGCCGTGAAGGGCAACAAGACGGAGCGTAGGATATCGTCGACGTGCCACTACTCCGTAAGGGTGCCGCGCACGACAACCAAAGGAGTCCTGACACGAGATGAAATGGCAGCCCACACTATCACTCTTGGTTGTTGGCCTGTAAGGCAGGCGACAGTCAGTCCGGGACGTCTCCAAATACGTTTTCACTCGTCATCAGAACTCAGTTCGATGCGGGGCTCATCACTAAAGACAATTCTAGTGCAGTGTCAGAGGCAGTGGAAGTCATTCCTATAGTGAAGATAGGACAAATCGTCTTTTCCACAAGGTCTCGCATTCCACGAAAAGTTGCCAAATTACTTGTATGTATGTGGCCTCGTTACGCCTTAAGGAGAGTAGCTCCCGTATTATTTGCAATTAGTGACAACAGATATGCCCTCCACTTCTCATTCTACACATATCAAAGAATAAGCAAAAATTATGTAACTGATCTCAACAGTGTGGCAGTAAATGAGTCTTCATCTCGGATTATAATACAAAGTGTGGATTCAGTAAATAAGTATCACGCACTATGTGGTCGCTGTGGTCTTAAAAATTATATTTTCTAATTAGGACGGAACCTAATGGCAATACAAAACACACTTGGTAGCCACGTAACAGATAGTAAACCCACTTTACATCTGTAAAGAATCTCCTAAAACAGTGGCTAATAGATGGAGAAGTGCTAAAAGAAACGTATATGTCTTCAAAATAGCAATCCATGAAGACTTCGATGCCTCACGAGGCAGAATCTTACCGAAAGACCTCTCGAACAACCCAAAGTTATTCTGGTCAAATGTAAAGACAGTTAGTAGCACCAGAGTTGGTGTTTCGACACTCACAGAGGACACAGGAACTGTATTTAGGTTAGCAAATGAAAGCAGAAAACCTTATGTCTGGTTTCAAAAATTCCCTTACAAAGGAAAATCCAGGAGTTCAGATCCACATTAATTTCCGCACCACTACACATATGACTGACGTACGTATTAGTGATACACAGTGTCAGCGAGGCTGAGAAACAGCTGAAATAGTTAAAATTGAAGGTTTCAGGGCCCGATCAACTTTCTATGACTTGTACACAGAATGTGCGGCTGATTTAGTCCCTCTTTCAGTCATAATTTGCCGCAGATTCCACGAACAAAAAATATTTCCCTACAGTTGGAAGAAAACACAGGCTACACCCGTCTACAAGAAGTGATCCACAGAACTACCGTCGACTATCGTTAACAACAGTTTCTTGTACACTCTTGGAACATGTTCCTAGCTCAGAAATAATGAGGTATCTCGAAACTGTGGATATTTGATCCTGGAGGAGATTTGCAAGAAGTAGCTGGACTGACAGAAAAACGAATCAGATGGTTCTGCAACAAATAGGAGAGAAGTAACGAGTACAGTACTGAAAGTTATAAGGCAACACAAAGCAAAACTCGTTGGATACTTAATTATAATCTTCCTCCATATAACACTGACGAAGGCAAGATCGTAGGAAAGAAAAAATGGGCGGGGACCGTTGAGAACGACATTTTTCATACATCGAGATGAAGAGGAGTGCTGAAGGAGGGAAGCTATCGCCGCAGAGACGAGGCTTAGCCTTTTAAAGGAAGAAAAAAATCTCTAATAGAATGACCTCTTCCATGCCAACCACTGTGGATTCCGAAAACGTCGGTCATCAGAAACCCATCTCTGATTTCTCTGATACGACATCTTCAAAGCCACGAATCAAAACAACCATCTAGGTTTGAGCATTGAGAGTGTGCTTCTCCGTGCTCCGCTGAATTTGTGTTCCCATTTTATGCATCATTTTGTATTTCTCGACCTCCGAGAATCACATAACACACTATCACTGCTGGATTGAGAATTTTTTCATGGGGAGTACGCAGCACGATATCTTGGATGAAGAGTCATAGACAGAAGTAATTTCACATGTAACCCAGCGACTCCTGGTGTTCTGGCGCTGCAGTCCGGAACCGCGGGACTGCTACGGTCGCAGGTTCGAATCCTGCCTCGGGCATGGGTGTGTGTGATGTCCTTAGGTTAGTTAGGTTTAAGTAGTTCTAAGTTCTAGGGGACTTATGACCTTAGATGTTGAGTCCCATAGTGCTCAGAGCCATTTGAACCATTTTTTGACTCCTGGTGTTCATACTCCGTATTAATTACTTGGTAGTCTTCATTAATAGTAATCTCCGACATTTTGCTAGGGTTGCCAACTCTCCCGTATTATACAGGAACTCCCGTATATTTGTGAATTTTTAAGCCTGCTCCCGTCTCCAGTTTTTATTTTCTACGGGAGATACAATCTCATTCATTAAATGTAAATAACATTTCGTCTTATAGTGCCGATAATGCTAGTGTCAATTATGGCAAAAACAAATCCGTTATAAAATTGTTGAGTAAGAAAAATAACAAAATATTTAAAGAAAACTGCACAGATCACATAATCCATAATGGCACTAAATATGCTTCTGATGTCTGAGACGTAGACATAGAAATGATAGTTGTTAATATTTATGGACACTTTTCAGTGTCAGCAAAACTCAGGGAAGAATTAAGATTTTTTTGTTGGTACTGATTGGTGTGAAATTTTAAGGCACTTGCCTACTAGGTGGTTGTCCCTCAGCCAGCTGTTTATAGGCTAATGAAAAAGTGGGAGCCAATAATAAGTTATTTTCAAAGCACAAATGAAACACTTAAAACTTTGAAATTGTATTTTAGTGATGAGAATCCAAGCAAAATGTTAATTCTCGAAGCGTATCTTCAATTTTTTCTTACATTGGAAATATTATTTTGGAAACCTCAAAATACCTAGGTATCTCAGCCCTGTAGTGCCATTGAAGCTTTGTTGAAGAAAATTTTGCAAAGAAAAGATGACTCATTTTTTGGAAGCAATACACGTAAGATTTTAAATAGATTAGATCCTGTCAATCAAAAGAGAATTCAAAATAATCTTGTTGAATTTTATGATATCTTTCATACTTACAGTGTAAAAAATGTAAACATTTCTTATAATGCTACAATTCAGTCCTTGCTCCCACTGTCCCCAAAAACTTCGATTACTTTTAATGATTTTCAGAACATGCGTACTCATATTCAGGTCGACATAAACGCGAATAACCTGTACAATGAATTTTGTTCTTTGAAAAATATGATAAATACAAAAATTTGCGTCGACGTTAGCGCAGTTGAAAAGTGGGTATCCGTGATGATTGAGGCAGAGGCCAAAAGAATTATAGCTAAGGACATAAATAAGATTCTTGGCTTTGTTCTCAGTATACCGGCATCTAATGTTCACACAAAGAAGTTTTTATTTGATGGTCTGATGATAGGAGCCGTTGCAATCTAGACTTAAGGAAAGCTGAACTACAAATAAATGTCAATTTTTGCACTGAATCTGTCCGATTTGTAAAGAACGATCGCAAACTTTAGACTGCTGCCAAAAGTGTAAACTAATATAGTTTTAAGTAAAAAATTCTGTAGACCTTCTGCTTATACACTATGTGATCAAAAGTATCCGGACGCCTGTGTGAAAAAGACTTAAAAGTTCGTGCTGCCCTCCATCAGTAATGCTGGACTTCAGTATGGTGTTGGCCCACCCTTAGCCTTGATGACAGCTTACACTCTCGGAGGCAAACGTTCAATCAGGTGCTGGAAGGTTTCTTGGGGCATGGCAGCCCATTCTTCACGGAGTGCTGCACTGAGGACAGAGGTATCGATGTCGGTCGGTGAGGCCTGGCACGAAGTCGGCGTTCCAAAACATTCCAAAGGTATTTTATAGGATTCAGGTCAGACTCTGTGCAGGCCAGTCCATTCCACGTCCAAAAAGACACTACATACCTCAGCGCAGTAACTGCGGTGGCATGTTGAACTAGCAACTTTAAACAACAGATGTGTATTCGACCAGTCAGTTGTGACCAGGCTTTGTAAAGTAATGGCAGTGCGGCCATAGTTTGGCAGTTTTGTTGGAACACAAATCTCAGTGGAGCAACAACTGTAAATGAGTTGTTCGAGACATTCTCCAGAATTTCTTAAAAGACATCATAGTCGCCCTACATGTTTTCATGGCAGATAGTTTTCTATTCTGACAGAATGTAACTTTGCAGCGTTACTTGAAAATGGCCATAAGGCCGAAATTGCAATAGTAACAATAAATATTTTATACATTCAACGGCGACTATGATGTCTTTTAAGAAACATTATATGACTGTGAATCCCAACCGCGAGAAGTTAATTCTCCAGAATGTTTTGAAGAAGAGAAGAGTGTCTGCAAAGTTTGCCCCGCACATCTTGACTCGTCAACGTAAACAATTAGGCATGAACGCCTGCCGCGACTTAATTGAATGCAAAACGTGGGCAACAATTCCGACCTACCACAAAGTGCAGAATGGGTCTCTGATGGCTCGTTAAGACCGAAGAAGTTGCGAGTGTGACGCGCAAGCTGAATGTCATCTCAATGAACGACATTTTGACATTTTTCCTATGGTTTAATCAACGGTATGTGGGTTCTCGTCACGGGAGGTGACTATGTAGGACACCTGAACCACTAAAACCACCATCTCAACTTTCCTCTAGTTTTTATTAATCCAGTCTCTAAACTTTTTGGACTTATGGGGTATAACGCAGGCCCAGTCGTAGGTAAAGCAGTTGCCAGACATAGTTTCACTGGTAGGGTAGTGGAAAAATGGATTCCACAAAGGTGACTGTTCACATAACACTCGTCTGTCCAATCTAGAATATTGATGAAGTATGTTGGACTCATACCAAACAATACTGACGCCAGGTGCAGAACGTATACCTATCACGGATATACAAATGGTGAAACATCTGTCTCATCCACGGGGGGAGAGCGTCAAGGATATGCTGAGAGAGCTCAAGAAGATGCTGAAAAAGCTGAATTGGCAGATGCCGGAATGCAGACGGCAACTATCGGCGAAAGCCTACTCACAAAGTTTCACGAAACAGTATGAAGTGGGGAAACTAGGAATACACTGGAAACCAACCCCCACGTATCGCCCCCGTAGGAACTCGAATGGAGTCAAATAATTCTTACTGCACTCCATCGTGTGTGGAACGGAAAGAAGCCATAAAGCATGGAAAGTTGGAAGTACCCTCTGTCATGCGCTTCGTTGTGGTTTGCAGAGTATGAATGTACTGGGTGATTCTGTAATGGTGTTAGAACCTTTTAGGTTAGGTTTTAGGTTAGTTACAAGCGAAAGTCATTTTGACACCTGTGGCAGTAGAACACAGGTGCCAATACTGTTGTTTCTAATGCTAATACTGTAGGCAGGCAACTTTTAGAGATGGTGGTATGGATAAAAACAAGAAAAAAGTCTAATAAACATGGGCTCTAGAATGCATACCTTAAGGGCTGTGAGCATTTGCTCCGTAGAAGATACGTGGTTCACAGAAGCGAAGATGAAGACGTGCTCATAGCTATTACGGCATACATTTCAGAGCCCATGTCTACCAGAAACTTTTTTCTTGTTTTACTCATTATCTCTGAAAGTTGCTTACTCTAGAATCTTAGCAACAACAACAGTGCCGCTACATGTATCCGACAGGGGCCAGTACCGCTCGAAATTCTCAAGAAGGACGCACAACAATGTGCTATGAAGGGTGACTTCCGTTGTCGGTAAACACACGCACGCGAAACGAATGCTATCATTGCGTTGTTAATCATTAACATTTCGAAAGTCTCTGATTCTTTGGCTCGGTCCTTCTGACAAGTGCCGTGTATAACGTAGGATCTACATAAAATAGACGAGGAAAGGGTGGAAACACTGGCAATAAAAAGCGACAGGAAGACAGGACATGTGTTAAGACGTCCTCCATATCCGAACTATTGGGAAGGATAAAGTTTAGAATGCACATTAAGACAAAGAAAACGACGAACCACGAAGGACTTATTCCGAAGGAACGGAAATCGATAGGTGTGGTGTATGTGTTGAAACATCCCCTTAGAACAATTATACACGACTGTGCTTAACCTGACACACAATATTATTTAGCGCAACGCAATCTGACTTTCAAAAATCCCTACCAAAGAATGGCCCTGACTAACATTAAACTATACCTTTCACAAATAACTTACCTCACAAAGATCTTCATTACTCGAACTACTGCAATACAGCGAGCGCCACTATTGCCAGCTAAATAAAAGATTCAAACTACAGAAGGCACTAACTACTGATAGGGATAGTTAGCAAATGAAAGACATTAATAGAGAACAAACAATGTATTTACCTTAATATTCATAATATATATAGCAGTTCACGACAAATTACAAAACTC
The DNA here is from genome assembly GCF_023864275.1 of Schistocerca cancellata. Taxonomy (NCBI): domain Eukaryota; kingdom Metazoa; phylum Arthropoda; class Insecta; order Orthoptera; family Acrididae; genus Schistocerca; species Schistocerca cancellata. The sequence continues at coordinate 16,251,720 of NC_064634.1, forward strand.
CTCCATCTCTCTCCCCACATCCACCACTGCTGGCGGCTCACCTCCAACTGCGCAACGCTACGCGCTGTTCACATCTAGCTGCCCAACACTACAATGGCAGACAACAATGCAAACTAGCCACAGACTGCACACAGCACAGCCAGTGATTTTCGTACAGAGCGCTACGTAACGTTGCCAATAAGAAAACATAAACAGCCTACTTACATAGCCCCCATGCTCCCCACAAAAAATTTTACAAAATATTTTTGGGCAGTGGCCAATAATGATTTGAAAAAAATTTTCATAATTACAATAACAAAGATATCAAATGCACACACTTATTTATACAATGTTGGTCAAAAGCTAAAATTTTCTCACAGTCCATAAAGACAGTCCAGATTGTTCATCACTGTAAAATTGCAGTGTTTTTCTCAAAGTCTGAGCAGTAAAAGAAAATGCACACGGAAGTAGTGGATTTCCATGGAGTCTTGAAGAAGCAGTGTTGTCCTTCCAACGGAAAGACAGTGCTGACACTTGACATGCTGACAGGTAATGGGCCACAACAGAGCAAACCCACAGCAGAGTCATTCGACGTTTTGAAGAAGATTGTTAGGTAGGTCGTCACAGAGCAGACGCACTGTAGTCCTGGTAGAGAATATGGTATTGGTGGGCCACCAGAGGAGCAGACCCACTGTAGTCCTTGTAGAAATAATGGTATTGGTGGGTCATCTGCTGCGACTGTGCAGGTGCACAATCACCATCGAAGAGTCTTGCAGAGAAGATAGCAAGTCCATAAACCACCACTTGTACACTCACGAAGTTTTTGGAATTGTCCTTAGAACCAGCAATGCTGTTCTCCAGTCCCTTGCTGAATTAGTAACACACGTGCAAACACTAACAGTCACAACTTCTCACATTTTGTGCATTACTGTGACCAACAGAAATGTGTGCAGTGAAATGAATGCTTACAAGTTACTTAATTTGATTAACTGGTGTCAATTACAATATTATAACATGAGAATACAATTACAAAGGTACAAAATACATCATTAAAGAACATAACAATATAGATAACATTTGTAGTACAGGCTTTACGAACGAATCGAAATAACATATACATCAGTGTTACAGGAATTATGACATAAGTAAGTACATAAAAGATCAGAATAACTTTTGAAACATCAACTTTACACATGAGCTTTAAAACAAAACAGAATAAATAATGTCTAAGCATATTTACAAAGTAAATAACATATTATTAATGCCAATTATATTTGAGGATAACAGTATTCCTCATCATAGTGAATGTAGCTTAGTATTAAAAGAAGAAAAAATTCTATGAAACTACACAGAGACAGGAAGAAAACAAATACACAAGGGTACACAAACACATTGTGGGATAACACAAAAGGAAAGGACAGGGTTTGTTTTACTGCAGTATTTTGCATGGAGATCTCCCTTCGTTCATCATTATTCCCAAAAGTCCTATCTAAGCCTGCTTTTTGTATTCTGTTCACATCCTCTGTCAAAAATAGTTTTTCTCCACTGTACAGTATCCTTTTTTTTTGCCCAAACCATTTTCATATAGCTTCTCAATACATTTCTTCCAAGTCATCATAGTTAGTCTCTTATATAGTCTACCCCTCTTAAGCTAACTTAAGTCTACTGAGCTCAGATATATATACGAAGGGACGAGGCAATGCAGCATCACATAAAACAATTAATATAAACAGCAATGAAAAAAAATGCAGATTTGCGAAGCAAGCAGCATTAAGAAATTAGCAAAGCAATTGTAATATTACAACTAATATAAGGCACTGTGCAGCAAACAAGGAAAATTAGCTTAGAAGAGTAACACAAAGTCAAATTCAGTAACACTATGCCTGGCAAACAGCAGTAACTTATACCTAAACATGACCTAGCTCAAGCAGAAAAAATATTACAGTAAAAACAACAATGCAGAAAAGGGAAATGTCTATTCACATCTTAATGTGTGCTCCCTGCCGCCGTTGGATAAGCAGCTGCAGCAGCAAGTCGTATACTCCTAGCTCACTCATTTGTTACATAGTTTAATTCTTAATTTATTTGCGTGTTTTTGGTACTTGCATTGTTTAATTCATAAATTTCGGGCGTATTATAGTATTTGAGAGTTGTAGCATCGCGTTTTAGTACCTGGATAGTGTAAAATCGCGTAGTCTCCTTCCGCCGCCGAGCAGTGTGTCAGCAGTGCACAAGTGGCAGCATTACTGCATTTACTAGGCAATCTTGTATTTTAATAACCGTTTAAATTTTGTGTCGATTTGTTTGCGCTCTCTGTAGATTAGTTCAGACGTTCTTTGCACAACAGTTTTTAGCATGGATAGGGACTGCAACTGCTGTGTTCGGATGCAGGCTGAGTTGGCATCCCTTCGCTCCCAGCTTCAGGCAGTGTTGGCTTCGGTCACACAGCTTGAGGCTGTTGCCAATGGTCATCACTGTGGGGGTCCGGATGGGGGTTTGTCGGGGACGGCCAGCTCGTCCCACGCATCCCCCGATCGGACTACGACTGTGGTTGCCCGGGATACTGCCCGCATTGAGGCTGATCCCTAACCTGTGGTAGAGTGGGAGGTCGTCTCAAGGTGTGGCAGGGGGCGAAAGACATTCCGGAGGGCTGAGCGGAAGGCCTCTCCAGTTTGTCTGACGAACCGGTTTCAGGCTCTGTCTCAGGCTGATACTGATCTTCGGCCTGACATGGCTGCTTGTCCTGTTCCTGAGGTTGCCCCTCAGTCTGCAAGATCCGGGCGGTCGCAGAGGGTTGGCTTACTGGTAGTTGGGAGCTCCAACGTCAGGCGCGTAATGGAGCCCCTTAGGGATATGGCAGCAAGGGAGGGGAAGAAAACCAAAGTGCACTCCGTGTGCATACCGGGGGGAGTCATTCCAGATGTGGAAAGGGTCCTTCCGGATGCCATGAAGGGTACAGGGTGCACCCATCTGCAGGTGGTCGCTCATGTCGGCACCAATGATGTGTGTCGCTATGGATCGGAGGAAATCCTCTCTGGCTTCCGGCGGCTATCTGATTTGGTGAAGACTGCCAGTCTCGCTAGCGGGATGAAAGCAGAGCTCACCATCTGCAGCATCGTCGACAGGACTGACTGCGGACCTTTGGTACAGAGCCGAGTGGAGGGTCTGAATCAGAGGCTGAGACGGTTCTGCGACCGTGTGGGCTGCAGATTCCTCGACTCGCGCCATAGGGTGGTGGGGTTTCGGGTTCCGCTGGATAGGTCAGGAGTCCACTACACGCAACAAGCGGCTACACGGGTAGCAGGGGTTGTGTGGCGTGGGCTGGGCGGTTTTTTAGGTTAGATGGCTTCGGGCAAGTACAGAAAGGGCAACAGCCTCAACGGGTGCGGGGCAAAGTCAGGACATGCGGGGACCAAGCAGCAATCGGTATTGTAATTGTAAACTGTCGAAGCTGCGTTGGTAAAGTACCGGAACTTCAAGCGCTGATAGAAAGCACCGAAGCTGAAATCGTTATAGGTACAGAAAGCTGGCTGAAGCCAGAGATAAATTCTGCCGAAATTTTTACAAACGTACAGACGGTGTTTAGAAAGGATAGATTGCATGCAACCGGTGGTGGAGTGTTCGTTGCTGTTAGTAGTAGTTTATCCTGTAGTGAAGTAGAAGTGGATAGTTCCTGTGAATTATTATGGGTGGAAGTTACACTCAACAACCGAGCTAGGTTAATAATTGGCTCCTTTTACCGACCCCCCGACTCAGCAGCATTAGTGGCAGAACAGCTGAGAGAAAATTTGGAATACATTTCACATAAATTTTCTCAGCATGTTATAGTCTTAGGTGGAGACTTCAATTTACCAGATATAGACTGGGACACTCAGATGTTTAGGACGGGTGGTAGGGACAGAGCATGGAGTGACATTATACTGAGTGCACTATCCGAAAATTACCTCGAGCAATTAAACAGAGAACCGACTCGTGGAGATAACATCTTGGACCTACTGATAACAAACAGACCCGAACTTTTCGACTCTGTAAGCGCAGAACAGGGAATCAGTGATCATAAGGCCGTTGCAGCATCCCTGAATATGGAAGTTAATAGGAATATAAAAAAAGAGAGGAAGGTTTATCTGTTTAGCAAGAGTAATAGAAGGCAGATTTCAGACTACCTAACAGATCAAAACGAAAATTTCTGTTCCGACACTGACAATGTTGAGTGTTTATGGAAAAAGTTCAAGGCAATCGTAAAATGCGTTTTAGACAGGTACGTGCCGAGTAAAACTGTGAGGGACGGCAAAAACCCACCGTGGTACAACAACAAAGTTAGGAAATTACTGCGAAAGCAAAGAGAGCTTCACTCCAAATTTAAACGCAGCCAAAACCTCTCAGACAAACAAAAGCTAAACGATGTCAAAGTTAGCGTAAGGAGGGCTATGCGTGAAGCGTTTAGTGAATTCGAAAGTAAAATACTAGGTACCGACTTGACAGAAAATCCTAGGAAGTTCTGGTCTTACGTTAAATCAGTAAGTGGCTCGAAACAGCATGTCCAGACACTCCGGGATGATGATGGCATTGAAACAGAGGATGACAAGCGTAAAGCTGAAATACTAAACACCTTTTTCCAAAGCTGTTTCACAGAGGAAGACCGCACTGCAGTTCCTTCTCTAAATCCTCGCACAAACGAAAAAATGGCTGACATCGAAATAAGTGTCCAAGGAATAGAAAAGCAACTGGAATCACTCAACAGAGGAAAGTCCACTGGACCTGACGGGATACCAATTCGATTCTACACAGAGTACGCGAAAGAACTTGCCCCCCTTCTAACAGCCGTGTACCGCAAGTCTCTAGAGGAACGGAAGGTTCCAAATGATTGGAAAAGAGCACAGGTAGTCCCAGTCTTCAAGAAGGGTCGTCGAGCAGATGCGCAAAACTATAGACCTATATCTCTGACGTCGATCTGTTGTAGAATTTTAGAACATGTTTTTTGCTCGAGTATCATGTCGTTTTTGGAAACTCAGAATCTACTATGTAGGAATCAACATGGATTCCGGAAACAGCGATCGTGTGAGACCCAACTCGCTCTATTTGTTCATGAGACCCAGAAAATATTAGATACAGGCTCCCAGGTAGATGCTATTTTTCTTGACTTCCGGAAGGCGTTCGATACAGTTCCGCACTGTCGCCTGATAAACAAAGTAAGAGCCTACGGAATATCATACCAGCTGTGTGGCTGGATTGAAGAGTTTTTAGCAAACAGAACACAGCATGTTGTTATCAACGGAGAGACGTCTACAGACGTTAAAGTAACCTCTGGCGTGCCACAGGGGAGTGTTATTGCTTTTCACAATATATATAAATGACCTAGTAGATAGTGTCGGAAGTTCCATGCGGCTTTTCGCGGATGATGCTGTAGTATACAGAGAAGTTGCAGCATTAGAAAATTGTAGCGAAATGCAGGAAGATCTGCAGCGGATAGGCACTTGGTGCAGGGAGTGGCAACTGACCCTTAACATAGACAAATGTAATGTATTGAGAATACATAGAAAGAAGGATCCTTTATTGTATGATTATATGATAATGGAACAAACACTGGTAGCAGGTAGTCCATCAACAAAGGAGGTGGCTTACAAAACACTCGCTCGACCTATACTTGAGTATTGCTCATCAGTGTGGGATCCGTACCAGATCGGGTTGACGGAGGAGATAGAGAAGATCCAAAGAAGAGCGGCGCGTTTCGTCACAGGGTTATTTGGTAACCGTGATAGCATTACGGAGATGTTTAACAAACTCAAGTGGCAGACTCTGCAAGAGAGGCGCTCTGCATCGCGGTGTAGCTTGGTCGCCAGGTTTCGAGAGGGTACGTTTCTGGATGAGGTATCGAATATATTGCTTCCCCCTACTTATACCTCCCGAGGAGATCACGAATATAAAATTAGAGAGATTAGAGCGCGCACAGAGGCTTTCAGACAGTCATTCTTCCCGCGAACCATACGCGACTGGAACAGGAAAGGGAGGTAATGACAGTGGCACGTAAAGTGCCCTCCGCCACACACCGTTGGGTGGCTTGCGGAGTATAAATGTAGATGTAGAATGTCTATGTAATTAAAGTGGTGCACCACAAAAACTAATTCTACAAAAAATTACCAAGTACTCGAAAAGAAAATTCTGTATGCAATTCCTGTGAAGGGAAATGTGTTTTTGTGCTCCTTCGTTTTTTTTTAAGTACATCAAAGTTATTCTTTTTTTCTGGATCTGTAGGCATAAAATATTTATATTAGTACATCTATAAAATTCTATTTTAACCAATGCTGCACGGCAGCTAGAAACTAGATATTAAAGAAAATGAGCAAATATGTACAAAGTAAAGCATAAGAACATCATTCAGTAGTCATGAGGCATTTCATAAGTTAGTAGAAAAATCTCTCAACTAGAGAGACAGTAGTATTAATCAGGTGTATAGACATAAAAATATTTCTCGTCATTTCATTAGGCATTTCAGTAAATATCATAAATTAAGAGCTCCACAGTATGCTTTCAACAAGGAAATGTCAATAGCGAGGACAATGGCCTCCCCTTTCTTTTTTTCTACCTGTGCTTCTGACGAGGCACTCACTAATGACTTGTGCTCCTGGCGTCTGACACAGCTGCGTGCCTACGACGCATTACGTGCAGGTGGTCACTTAACTTTCTTACGGAAATATTTACGACAGCAGTTTCCGCTACAGTGACTGTCTCATATACAAAATTTCACGGGTCGAGAATTTGTGTTGCAAATGTGTAGAAACAAAACCCCATAAATATAACAGTGTCCAAAAAATTTTCGCCGGCATTGTGATACATTCACGCATTTACACACATTTCATAACTCTTAAAGTACGATTCTTGGTTTCCAACATCCTTTTTCACAAGTCAAGAGTCCCTGACTTCTATTCATTATTCATATACATATAAACACGTAATCACATTCCTCATATATGGTAGCATCATCTTATTGACATAAACATACCTCAACAGCATAATACACATTATCGTCGTAAAAATAACATCATAACACCTCAGTCAAATCTCAAAAAAGTCCTAGCTTTCTGCAATAATTTCAAACCATAAAAGATATTCTCTGCTCATTTCAATAGTGTCATCTGCCTGAAACGTACTTTAAAAATCATGATCTCATACCAAATACATAATTCAAAGCTCTCATAGTATCACAATGGTTCCGAAAAAATATGAAGAGTTCACACAGTACAGACAAAATACAATTTCGTAAGTGTGAAGTTACCCAACTGTGTAATTGCGTAAACATGTGTCACTGATGTAAAAAAAAAGTTTATCCCTCAGTTAAATGATCAGATAGCTGTGTAATTATGTGTTAGAGGAATATGGTACCGATGTGTAAAGTTGTATAAGCAAATACCATATTAGCTAGGGCTCCTTGTGCTGCCAAACACATGGTACACAAAGTAAGCATGTACCCCCCTGAGGATTAATGTAATTATACCCTCAGGTGTTACAGATTACAAGAATGGAATGAAATGTATTTCGGAAAACCTTTGTATCATTGTACCTCAAATATCTTTAAAAATAAATGATTTAAGTACAAAATTAATCACTCAAATACGTGTCCTGTAGCGCTAAATATGCGTCTTGCTGTAAGATCATCTCTGTGGAAGTGTCGTAGTTATTGTCCTCCGAAAGCTAAGTTCTGCAGAAGACAATGTACTTACCTCATGATAAACAAAAGTGAAATGCTTTGCGTATAGATATCTTAGTTATTACGCTTATTGTTGTGGTGAAGAAATTCCTGTGCTGTAACGTATTGTTGTGCTACGGAAAAGGCTGTCTCATTGTAGCTATACCACAAAGGTTACTATTAAACATGTTTTACTTTCCAGAAGAATTCAGAAAAACTGTGCAGATATGAAACAGAAACACCGCAAAAGCAACATTGTAAATTGTCACTCATTAATAGCGTCGTGATAAAATCGTGTAGCTGTCACATTAACTAACCATTGTCTCGTCTGGTATCTCACAGAAAGTACCTTAAATCCAGAATGTATTTTCAAGTAAACCAAAATGTTGCATTAGAATCTCATTAGCAGTACTGGTAAATGTTCTAAGTATGTGAGCCTTATAGTCGTTACGTAATCGTGCAACTAACAAGCAAGAATGTACACACACAATAACACTGTGTCGTCTGTTCGCAATAACAATGCGTTCGTAATTTCTGTTTAAATAAGTTCTCCTGGTTCTTGACTGGATATTTAACTTCAAACATTGTTGCATGGTAACAGTTTCTAAAGCATACTAGTAACGTGAAGTGAAACGTTTTATGGTAAAGACAAAGTTAAAAAGCAGATTATCTTTCAATAAACGGTTTTACATGTGAAATGTGCTGCCCTTTATAGCGCGCAGAGTTTCAACTTTAACGCAATTATCATGTGGTATACGTCGGTAAATAATACTGGAATTTTGCTCAAGGTCAGCGTCAATGTTATTCTGTCTCCCTTGATAATAATTGTTTTGGTTCCCATATTGTCTGTTTCTCTGATTGTCTCTGTGATAGTCATTACTGCGGAAAGGTGATCTTTCCCTGTAACTATTACTCTGCCAGTGGTTGTCATATGGGTGGTGTCTGTTTTGGTCACGATTTACGTTGTAAGAATAGGTTTGTCGTGCCCATTTATTGTTTCTGTCGTCACGGAATTGTGACGGATGTGACCTGTAGTGATTGTTTTCCTGTTTTCGCATCCCGCGACTGTCTGTGTCAATTTCTAATTCTTGTAAGAGTCCCTGAAAAGCTTCAATGTCGTCTTTGCAACGTCCTGCCAAAATGATATGCCGTAAATGTTCAGGTAATTTGATTAAGCAAATGTGGATGAGTTCTGAGAGGCTGTATGGGTTTGACAGGTACTGATTCTTGTGCAACATGTCTTCAAAATATTTCACAAGACTGGAAAATTCAGATTGTTCGAAATGTTTCATCATTATGATGCTATGTTTTACTCGGTCTTGTGTAGCTTGAGACCAATATGCTGAGAGGAAGGCATGGTAAAATTCTCCTTCACTGTGGCAGTCGTGAATGACCGATCGCATTCTTACAGCTGGTTCATTCTCCAAGTAGCCACACATAAATTCTAACCTGTGCTCCAATGACCAGTTGGGAGGAAAACAATGAGAGAATTGATGGAGCCACGCTTATGGATGAATGTCGTTGGCAGAATTCTTAAACGTTTTGAATTTACTTGTAGTAATGAACAGCTTATAGTCAAAATCCTCGTGTCGGCGAGTAGCATGTCAGTCATTGTTACGTAGTGTCGGCGGTTCCATCTCAAAATTCGGTGCACCTTGCCAATTCCATTCATAATTTCCGAAATGCCCTGTGTTATTATTTTGTGGCTTTTCCGTATTTCTATGTCCCTCTTCCCGTATTGGAGCGCGAGTGTCCTCTGAAATACATAATTCTTGTATTACCTGTGTCAGCTGATCTTGTACTTCCCGGATTTCTCTTTGGTGTTGCGTATCAATTTGATTCAGATTTTGTTTCAGTTTCCTAATTTGTTCGCACTCTTCTGTGTTATTAAAGACTACCGGTTTTGTGTCATTCAGATTATCATCTACCTTCGTAGATAAATTATTTAGCTGAATCGAAAGTTCAACTACTTTCTCCTATAGTGGACACATTTCCTCAGTGTGTCTTTCTACTGTGTCCTTTAAGTTTTCCTGAGTTTTTGTAAGTTGCGTAACCGAATCGGTAGATGCAACTGAGTCCATTTTAGCTTGCAAGGTCTCATGATTTTCATGAACAATGGTTTGCAGTTCTTTTATGGCTGCTTCTTGATTCTGTAATGCATTTTCATGCCGCGAAAAAATAGGTTGGAAATGCTCACAAATTTGTGTTTTTACGTCATTACAGACCTTTTGACATTTCGATTCGATGTTATGTAAATCAGTAGTTAAATCCTCACGTGTTTGTTCAAGTGTGGTGTCTAACTTTTGAAGATTTTGTTCCATTGTGTCTAACTTTTTAAGATTTTGTTCCACTGTGTCTAACTTTTGAAGCTTTTGTTGTGTTTGTCTCTGATGTTGTTCCATTGTGTCTAACTGTTGCTGTGTTTGTTTCTGATTTTGTTCCATTTTTTGCATTAATTGCAATAATAATGTATTAGTATCTGGAATCTGTTTCTCTATGATTTTTGGCAGTGCATTATCACTGGCAACATTCACATTTTGACAAGCAGAAAATGTGTCTTCACTCATTTGAGAAAACGGTGAGGACCCAAAACCTAAGTCTACAGTATTTGCAATATTGTGTTCTGTCATTTCGGATTCCTGAGGGGAGCTGTTGCCGACCGATCGATCGATAATGCTTCCCTGTTCACTAATTGTTTCACTGTCTACGCCATTATTTGCCGCCCGCTCCATTTCCCTATGTACAATTACCAAATTACTACTTTCAACATTAGTTAATTCATTACTCGGTGGCGCTAACACACTGCTTTCGTCTTCACTGTCATTTCTCAGTTTACTTTGGAGCCTAGTATTACGTTTTTCACACGCCATTATTGTCACAATATTTCACACGACAACACAAAAAAAAACACAATTTGAAGAGCAAAAATAAGAGAACACATTAACATAGAACTGAAAATAATATCTATTTAATTGCAAGTGCAGCTGCGAAATACTTGGTGCAAATCTACATGCATGCCACAACTGTTTTACTGTGCAACAATGAAAAACCACAACTACCAAGGAAATTCTCTCTGTAATTACGCGCTAGCAATAAACAAAAGCTACACTAAATACACAAACTACAAGAAAAAAAATCAGAAGATTCCAGTGAGGTATCCTAGGCTAAGGGTCGACATATGAAACATCCCCTTAGAACAATTATACACGACTGTGCTTAACCTGACACACAATATTATTTAGCGCAACGCAATCTGACTTTAAAAATCCCTACAAAAGAATGGCCCTGACTAACATTAAACTATACCTTTCACAAATAACTTACCTCACAAAAATCTTCATTACTCGAACTACTGCAATACAGCGAGCGCCACTATTGCCAGCTAAATAAAAGATTCAAACTACAGAAGGCACAAACTACTGATAGGGATAGTTAGCAAATGAAAGATATTAATAGAGAACAAACAATGTATTTACCTTAATATTCATAATATATATAGCAGTTCATGACAAATTACAAAACTCCTCCATCTCTCTCCCCACATCCACCACTGCTGGCGGCTCACCTCCAACTGCGCAACGCTACGCGCTGTTCACATCCAGCTGCCGCTGCCCAACACTACAATGGCAGACAACAATGCGAACTAGCCACAGACTGCACACAGCACAGCCAGTGATTTTCGTACAGAGCGCTACGTAACGTTGCCAATAAGAAAACATAAACAGCCTACTTACAGTGTACAGACGAACAAATGATCACAGTTTCAGAAAAATTGTACGATTTATTCAAGAGAAAGAGCAAATTGAGCAAGTCAGTAAAGCGTTTATCCACTTCTGATCCTTATACAAGCCCTTACTCGGCTTGGAATTGATTTATAGGGTTGTTGGATGACATCCTGAGGGATACCGTGCCAAATTCTGTCCAGTTGGTGTTTCAGATTGTCAAAATCTCGAGCTTGATGGAGGGGCCTTACCCATAATGCTCCAAACTTTCTCAATTGGAATTCGCAATAGAAATGACCTCCACTGCCTCTGACACTGGAACTTTGAAGCTTGTTTACTTTACCTGCTTTCGCTCTGTTATCCAGTATGGTGTTATATTTTGGGGCAATTCTGTGCACTTCCCAGGAATGTTCTGAGTCCAGAAACGATCGGGCAGACTGATCTGGAGTGTCAGTTGACGAACTTCGTGGAGGCCGTTATTGAGGGGTCTCGGACTTCTGACTGTCCAGTCCCCGTACATACAGGGCGAACATTAACAAAAGCGGCTAACTAAAAATGGTTCAAATGGCTCTGAGCACTATGGGACTCAACTGCTGAGGTTATTAGTCGCCTAGAACTTAGAACTAGTTAAACCTAACTAACCTAAGGACATCACAAACATCCATGCCCGAGGCAGGATTCGAACCTGCGACCGTAGCGGTCTTGCGGTTCCAGACTGCAGCGCCTTTAACCGCACGGCCACTTCGGCCGGCCAAAAGCGGCTAACTGCCGGGACTCTTCCCTCATTGGAGATGGCGGTAAAAAGGTCCTGTGAACGTGTGTCCGAAAATGTATCATTGCCACGGTAGATGTCGCTGACGAATGAAAGTTCTTCTGACCACCTGTCGTGTGTTGCTTGTGTGTTGCAGGCTGTATGATTGACGCAGCGTGCTGTAAGCAGGAGAATGTCGGAAACAAGTCGAGATGGTGTTTTTTGTACGGTCAAGCAGATGGAAACAGTCGAGAGGTGTCACGGCTATACCAAAACGAGTCCTCTCACAGACACCAACCACACACACAACATTTCAAGCCCTTTTTGGACGTTTGTGTGACCATCGGTCCTTTCAGACCGACGAACATGCAGAGAGGCGGCGGGCTGTGCGTACACCAGACTTGGAGGACCGGATTCTACAGGATGTTGAGAAGAATCTTAGTACAAGCTCCTGGCAAGTGGCCTACCATTTGGTGTAAGCCAGAGTATGATTATGTGTATCCTGCATGACGACAACAACCATCCCTTGTCACCTGCAACGAATGCAAGGATTATCAGCAGCGTATTTCCATCTAAAGGAGGAATTTGGTAGATCGTTTTTGCACCACACCATCACAGTTACGGGATTTCTGTCGTCAGTAATCCACGATGCGAAGCGTGGACTGCATTCCATGGAGGCCACTTTGAACATCTGTTGTGACGTGGACGCGATGCAGCTCTGTAGGCTACTGTGTTCTGGGACCACTTGTTGTCGCTGCACGCAGGCCGTCCATTTCCGGACACATGTACTTAGGACTTTTTTTTCCTCCATTTCCAGTCAGGGATCCGTCCGTGCAGTTTGTCGGTTTTGTTAACGTTCACCCTGTTTAGTCCGTCGTGGGATTTGTTGTTGACAATGTCGACTACTTCAGAAAGAACTGCAGCATTCATTCTGTGAACACTCGACCGAAATCGATATAAACTTGGATAATATTCCCCCAGTCATAGCATAGAAAGTGGTCAGCATTCAGCAGCTTTCATTATCAACAGCCTTCCAGCAAATTGAAAAAATTAAATGATAAACTCTAGGTAATCGTAAGTAATGAAAAACAAATTCAAAGGTTTCCTTGTGGCGCAGTCCTTCTATTCTGTACAGGCGCTCCTCGCATCAGTTGAGAACTTTTGTCTGTAACGTCTTCTTTATTCTCATACTCACTCCTTTGTTTTCTTCTATTCTTTGTTTATACATTTTCTGAGCAGCGTTATGTAAACTGCAGTAGCTCGTTCCGTGCCAAAGTAGCTTTGTCTCGATTAAAAAAAAAAAAAAAAGGTCAGTACTTGATGTTGGTTACGTGTAGTTCACAAAGGGCACGATATGAAATCAAACAATACGACTTTCCTTAATAAACAGATATGTAAGTAACCACAATTTACTAGGAACCTGTATAGTGACTATGGTGGCTAATTATTAAGCTGTGAAATAACAAGTATAGGCAAATAAAAATTGGTATAATTATGTAGAGCAGTTAATTAGTATTGCGCCCGTGATATTGATTGATAATTTCACTGTAGAAACGCAATAACAGACAAACAATTTTCGTAACAGTACTATCCTGCTGCATGAAAGTTTTGTAATACCGTGACAAAAGTCATGCGATGCGAGCGTTATGCACGTATACAGACGGCAGTAGTATCGCTGTATAAAACGGCAGTGCTTTCGCGCAGCTGTCATTTGTGCTCTTGTGATTCATGTGAAAACGTTGCAGACGTGATTATGGCCGCGCGGCGGGAATTAACAGACTTCGAACGCGGAGTGGTGGTTGGAGATAGACGCATGGTAGATTTCATTTCGGAAATCGATAGGAAGTTCAAAATTCCGATATCCACATTGTCAAGACTGCTGAGAATACCAGATATCAAGCATTGTCTCCCACCACGGCCAACTCGGTGGCCGACGCCCTTCACTAAACGACCGAGAGCAGTGCTAACAGACAAGCAACACTGCATCACATAAACCGCATAAAATGTGATACATACGAATAACGTAGCCGTTAGGACAGTGTGGAGAAATTTTGCGTTAATAGGCTATGGACATCGCGTCTAGCGCCTCTCTTGTGCTCGTGGCCATAGAGATTGGACTGTAGATGACTGGAAACCCGTGACCTGTTCAGATGAGTGCCGAATTCAGTTGGTAACAGCTGATGGTAAGTTTCGAGTGTGGCGTAGGCCACACGAAGCCGTGGACCCAAACTGTCAACAAGGCACTGTGCGAGCTGACGGTGTCTCCATAATGGTGTGGCCTGTGTTTACTTGGAATGGACTGGCTCGTCTGGTCCAACTGAACCGATGGTTGACTGCAGATGGTTGTGGTGATGATGATGATGATGTTTGGTTTGTGGGGCGCTCAACTGCGCGGTTATCAGCGCCCGTACAATTACCCAATCTTTGCTCAGTCCAATTGCGCCACTTTCCTGGATGATGATGAAATGATGAGGACAACACAAACACCCAGTCATCTCGAGGCAGGTGAAAATCCCTGACCCCGCCGGGAATCGAACCCGGGACCCCGTGCTCGGAAAGCGAGAACGCTACCGCGAGACCACGAGCGGCGGACTGCAGATGGTTGTGTTCGGCTACTCTGGGCACCATATACAGCCAGTCGTGGACTTCATTTTCCCAAACAACAGTGGAATTATTATGGATGACAATTCGCCATGTTGCTGAGCCACATTTTTTTCCGGGCGGTCTGAAGAAGATCATGGAGAATTCGAGCCACCCAGATCGCTCGACATGAATCCCACAGAATGTATGTGGGACAGAGTCGATAGCTCAGCTCGTGCAGAAAATCCCGTGGCTCAGTATTTCCGCACAACGACCTCTTGAGTCAACACCACGTCGAGCTGCTGCACTGCGCCGGTCAACAAGAGGTCGAGCGCGATGTCACGAGGTGTGCCGCGACTTTTGTCACCTCAGTGTGATATACGAGCGTCCATCGGAAAGTAAGGTCCGTTTTGTTAAAAACGACCACTTCTCTTCAGAAAGCTGTTTTCATTTAATTCCTTAGATGTTTGTCTGTTATTCTACATACACTCCTGGAAATGGAAAAAAGAACACATTGACACCGGTGTGTCAGACCCACCATACTTGCTCCGGACACTGCGAGAGGGCTGTACAAGCAATGATCACACGCACGGCACAGCGGACACACCAGGAACCGCGGTGTTGGCCGTCGAATGGCGCTAGCTGCGCAGCATTTGTGCACCGCCGCCGTCAGTGTCAGCCAGTTTGCCGTGGCATACGGAGCTCCATCGCAGTCTTTAACACTGGTAGCATGCCGCGACAGCGTGGACGTGAACCGTATGTGCAGTTGACGGACTTTGAGCGAGGGCGTATACTGGGCATGCGGGAGGCCGGGTGGACGTACCGCCGAATTGCTCAACACGTGGGGCGTGAGGTCTCCACAGTACATCGATGTTGTCGCCAGTGGTCGGCGGAAGGTGCACGTGCCCGTCGACCTGGGACCGGACCGCAGCGACGCACGGATGCACGCCAAGACCGTAGGATCCTACGCAGTGCCGTAGGGGACCGCACCGCCACTTCCCAGCAAATTAGGGACACTGTTGCTCCTGGGGTATCGGCGAGGACCATTCGCAACCGTCTCCATGAAGCTGGGCTACGGTCCCGCACACCGTTAGGCCGTCTTCCGCTCACGCCCCAACATCGTGCAGCCCGCCTCCAGTGGTGTCGCGACAGGCGTGAATGGAGGGACGAATGGAGACGTGTCGTCTTCAGCGATGAGAGTCGCTTCTGCCTTGGTGCCAATGATGGTCGTATGCGTGTTTGGCGCCGTGCAGGTGAGCGCCACAATCAGGACTGCATACGACCGAGGCACACAGGGCCAACACCCGGCATCATGGTGTGGGGAGCGATCTCCTACACTGGCCGTACACCACTGGTGATCGTCGAGGGGACACTGAATAGTGCACAGTACATCCAAACCGTCATCGAACCCATCGTTCTACCATTCCTAGACCGGCAAGGAAACTTGCTGTTCCAACAGGACAATGCACGTCCGCATGTATCCCGTGCCACCCAACGTGCTCTAGAAGGTGTAAGTCAACTACCCTGGCCAGCAAGATCTCCGGATCTGTCCCCCATTGAGCATGTTTGGGACTGGATGAAGCGTCGTCTCACGCGGTCTGCACGTCCAGCACGAACGCTGGTCCAACTGAGGCGCCAGGTGGAAATGGCATGGCAAGCCGTTCCACAGGACTACATCCAGCATCTCTACGATCGTCTCCATGGGAGAATAGCAGCCTGCATTGCTGCGAAAGGTGGATATACACTGTACTAGTGCCGACATTGTGCATGCTCTGTTGCCTGTGTCTATGTGCCTGTGGTTCTGTCAGTGTGATCATGTGATGTATCTGACCCCAGGAATGTGTCAATAAAGTTTCCCCTTCCTGGGACAATGAATTCACGGTGTTCTTATTTCAATTTCCAGGAGTGTATTTCTTTAAGTTTTTGATATAACGTGCTTCACGCTTTTGTATCCTCGAGTCCTAGACATTAGCTGCCTGTGAGGATAATCAGTCTTTATCTGGGATCCCAGTG
The DNA here is from genome assembly GCF_023864275.1 of Schistocerca cancellata. Classification (NCBI taxonomy): domain Eukaryota; kingdom Metazoa; phylum Arthropoda; class Insecta; order Orthoptera; family Acrididae; genus Schistocerca; species Schistocerca cancellata. The sequence goes on from NC_064634.1 coordinate 16,268,449, forward strand.
TTTGCCCAATTTTCGAAACTGTGACTTTTCAGAGACACTTTTGTGCAAAGTTGTTCTACCCACACTGGTGAAATTGCAATTATGAATCAGCGATCTTTACGAATCTTTTCGTCCACGGCTTTGACCGAGTCTTCTGACAGCGCTGATAGTTGGCCTGATCGCGGTTCGTCTGGACGTTTTCCCGTCCGCCCTGGAAAGCTCTCACCCACATACGAACTTTGCTGTCACTCATCGCGTTGGGGCAATACACTTCGCTTACCTGTCGTTGCATTTCCGCTGCTGCAAAGGTCTTCGCTGTCAGAAACCGAATCACTGACCCGTATTTCACAGTCGGCGGGCTGTTCAGTTGTTTTAAACGTTTTGAACCGACAGTGTTATTGACACACTGCGACTGTGCCACTGCAAAATGGTATCGTTTGACGATGGTGGGAGTCGTTGCTCATGCGCGTTTCAGTATTTGTGCCACATGCTATTAGCTACGGCAATTCCGGCATTACGTTCCGAATAAACCCCGTAAAAACAATCCACTGGTTTTAGTTGCTAGCTGGTTTTGTTGCATTAACATATTCTTGCTTCAACTCAGTTTGATATCACGGAGTTTACAGCTGAAACAGTTAACTTGTGTTGCAGAAAAAGTACCATCATAGATGTGCGTTTCGTTTGTTAATTAGCACATTATTCACTCTAAGGAACGTTTGCTAACTCCATTGTTCAGGTTCAACAAGATCAGTATAGTTAGCTACGCATTTTTACATATTTTGTGATGGGAAAAGAATTTGCCGTGAAAACTATAGATCATATAGAATCTTCACATCAAAGTCCACGTAGAAACTGTCGGCAATTTATTATTGCAGTAAAAGCCAGTACGGTATATGAACGGGGGTTGGGGGGTTCGGTATTACAGATTTTAAAATGACAGTGAATTTACGGTACAGTATAACTGAGATCCTTAATCATCACATAGCACATTCGAAATGCATAACACACATCACAGGTTTTCTTCAGTAAGGCTTCTAAAACATCAAGCAACATTGTAGAGCCCATGTCTTCTTCTGGTGCCTTGGGCACTGTAACACAGGAACGCTGCTGTCCTTCGCGCGTTGGAGGTGTTTCCTGCGATGTTTTATTCATGAACTGCCACTGCTTGGGTTCTAGCTACGCTACATTCTACATAGTTGGCAAACAGAAAGCTTTCTTTCTACAGAGTTCACATGCGTCACTTTTCGCTACTTCTTCTAGTAAGCATTATTACGGATAAATCTCTGCTAGTTCATACGGACGTATAGACCTGTAAATGTGATATCTCCGTCATACATTTGCAGCTCATTGTTGTAGAAATCTATGTTAAGTTTTTTTCCTTTTGAAGTATTTTGATGTCGTCAAAATTCTGTGGGAGCTCATACTATTATACGAGTTAATTATAGTTTATTTAATACATTGCGCTATTCAGTTTTTTATCAATTTAAAAATACATTTCTACGTTGTAATCATTTATTCGTAGGGCTGTTTAAAATTAACTTATTATTTAATTACAGTAAAAAAGCTCTTGTTACATTTTTGCTTGTAGTAGATACAGTTTGTTTGCATAACGTGATGGTAACCCTAACTTATACGAATCGTAATATGTCTAGTTGGTCGATACTGTCGAAACGAGGTTTTCGGCGCAAACGGACGATTCTGCAGCCAATCCTCGAAGCTATTTCTGCACTCATAGACGGAGACCTTTTTCCCCTTTGGTGGAGCGCGGCACCGTTTTTTTTTCTTTTTTTTCGTGAAAATGTTGTGCTGCCACGTGGCACATCTTGATGTTTGTAATAAAAATCATCCTAATGTGGGATCAATGTCTGCTGGTTCATAGTAATTTCAGCTGCTCTAGCTCGTAAACATAAACCAACCGGATTTAAACTGAACTCTCTCTTGTTCAAATGTGTGTGAAATCTTATGGGACTTAACTGCTAAGATCATCAGTTCCTAAACTTACACACTACTTAACCTAAATTATCCTAAGGACAAACACACACACACCCATGCCCGAGGGAGGACTCGAACCTCCGCCGGGACCAGCCGCACAGTCCATGACTGCAGCGCCCAAGACCGCTCGGCTAATCCTGCGCGCTCTGGGGGCTTCTTCCTTCTGTTTCGTCCACACACACACACACACACACACACACACACAGTGTATACAGGGTGAAGCAAAATTCGCGCATTCGGGCTTCGCAGCGCGACTCCTCACATGCCAGCGATAAAAAAAAAAAAATAAAAATAAAAATGTCTCTCTCGAAATTTCGTCCGGCGAGTACATCCAGCAGAAAAAGGACGTTAAAGAGTAGGAACCTGGCAACACTGCAACCACATGTATGGCAGCTGCCTCTGTCTGCTCGAATCATTTGCGCTGTGCAGTTGGTGCAGTGGCTAGAGTTTTGGGTTAGCGTGCAGCAGGTCGATGATTCGATCCTGTGTTAAGGCATATTTTTTTTATTTAGTACATGTAGTCCAGGTGGTACGGTGTCTGGCATATTAATCGTCAACAGCGATTGCAGCGGGTCCTCTAGAAAACTTTTGCACTTACGTACTACAGTCGTAGAAATGGAAGGTTGGTCAGCCTTGAAAGAAGCCCTTCCCATGTCGTGGGCTTGAGTTTATTTGTTTATATTTGTACGTCGTTCAGAGTGCTGAGGGCTTTATTGCTGGGGACGACGGGAGGAGAGGATGGGTGGTGTGATCACAAAGTGTGGAGACAGAGTGGGCAGTCGCTGTTTCGATTCCTCCGTCACGAGTGGGGAGTGTAGATGTTCAAAATGAAGATACGTTTATCTGTCGTGCGCGTTAAAATTACATGGGGTTTTGATACAGAAGTTGTGAGTGTGATTACTTGTGTTAAAATTTATTCAGGGAATCCATTTTTTGTCAGTAACACGCCACTAACCCCGTAAGTGTCAAGTGGAGAAGTTCGTGACTTATCGGCGGTAGTCTAACGCTAGATCGTATATTTTAGAGCGATTTGGGAAAGGCATTTGTTGTCGGAAACGTACTTGCCCAAGGTAATTGGTGTGACGGTAAATTATATTATTGCTGTGGAAATTTACGTACCAGCGTTTGTGTTCCTACCGTTAGCAGTGACTCAAAAACTTTCTCTCTAGATGTCGGAATCCGTTAGTGAGAAGGAATTCACAAGTGTTGTGCAGACACCAAGCAGGATACTAGTCGGTTTGATGTAGAGATGCAGGAACAGTCAAAGTGAGGCTAAAAATAATTTATGTATAGAAATGGAGGAGATTGATCGGGTTCCGCAAATAAATAACCATACGTCTCTTAGCGAAATTACGTCCACCGCACTGTCGTGGGATCATACATAATCATGTTCATAGTTAACAAAGATTTGGGATCGGCGAAACTTTAGGTACGGCGATGATATGTGCAGCAGAGGAGTGCTTTGGGTATATTGTGAAATAACACAGTGATAAATATGCAAGATATGGCCTAATATTAATCATAGGCCGCATTGGGTCCTACGTAGAATGAGAGTATGGGATCTTATGACCTTGCATCAGAATATACACTCCTGGAAATGGAAAAAAGAACACATTGACACCGGTGTGTCAGACCCACCATACTTGCTCCGGACACTGCGAGAGGGCTGTACAAGCAATGATCACACGCACGGCACAGCGGACACACCAGGAACCGCGGTGTTGGCCGTCGAATGGCGCTAGCTGCGCAGCATTTGTGCACCGCCGCCGTCAGTGTCAGCCAGTTTGCCGTGGCATACGGAGCTCCATCGCAGTCTTTAACACTGGTAGCATGCCGCAACAGCGTGGACGTGAACCGTATGTGCAGTTGACGGACTTTGAGCGAGGGCGTATAGTGGGCATGCGGGAGGCCGGGTGGACGTACCGCCGAATTGCTCAACACGTGGGGCGTGAGGTCTCCACAGTACATCGATGTTGTCGCCAGTGGTCGGCGGAAGGTGCACGTGCCCGTCGACCTGGGACCGGACCGCAGCGACGCACGGATGCACGCCAAGACCGTAGGATCCTACGCAGTGCCGTAGGGGACCGCACCGTCACTTCCCAGCAAATTACGGACACTGTTGCTCGGGGGTATCGGCGAGGACCATTCGCAACCGTCTCCATGAAGCTGGGCTACGGTCCCGCACACCGTTAGGCCGTCTTCCGCTCACGCCCCAACATCGTGCAGCCCGCCTCCAGTGGTGTCGCGACAGGCGTGAATGGAGGGACGAATGGAGACGTGTCGTCTTCAGCGATGAGAGTCGCTTCTGCCTTGGTGCCAATGATGGTCGTATGCGTGTTTGGCGCCGTACAGGTGAGCGCCACAATCAGGACTGCATACGACCGAGGCACACAGGGCCAACGCCCGGCATCATGGTGTGGGGAGCGATCTCCTACACTGGCCGTACACCACTGGTGATCGTCGAGGGGACACTGAATAGTGCACGGTACATCCAAACCGTCATCGAACCCATCGTTCTACCATTCCTAGACCGGCAAGGGAACTTGCTGTTCCAACAGGACAATGCACATCCGCATGTATCCCGTGCCACCCAATGTGCTCTAGAAGGTGTAAGTCAACTACCCTGGCCAGCAAGATCTCCGGATCTGTCCCCCATTGAGCATGTTTGGGACTGGATGAAGCGTCGTCTCACGCGGTCTGCACGTCCAGCACAAACGCTGGTCCAACTGAGGCGCCAGGTGGAAATGGCATGGCAAGCCGTTCCACAGGACTACATCCAGCATCTCTACGATCGTCTCCATGGGAGAATAGCAGCCTGCATTGCTGCGAAAGGTGGATATACACTGTACTAGTGCCGATATTGCGCATGCTCTGTTGCCTGTGTGTATGTGCCTGTGGTTCTGTCAGTGTGATCATGTGATGTATCTGACCCCAGGAATGTGTCAATAAAGTTTCCCCTTCCTGGGACAATGAATTCACGGTGTTCTTATTTCAATTTCCAGGAGTGTAGGACGCACAACGGCTCTCCGTACCCCGAATGTAGCTGTTCAGTATTGTGTACTGCACACATGCAGACTGAAGCGACGAATGAAAATTTGTACCGAGGCTGCGATTCGAAACCGGGTCTCCTGGTCAGTAGGCAGATGGGGCGCCCACTACGCCACCCTGGCACAGCGGCTCTGCACGACTGCGTGGGCCGCCCCAGCACGCCTGGCTCCTCAGTTCAGCTTCCCATTCACACCTCAGCCCGCTTGGTGTTCCCCCAAGACACGACCAACGTTGCACAGGCTCTCCAAGTGTACTGGAATAGTAACTTAGCGTCGAACTAAACAGGAGATTCTGCACGAAACCCAGGCATACGTGCTTTCATCGAATGAAACTGTATGGTTCCATATACCTTTTCAAGTCTAAGACATCTATGACGCATGTATGCAGACTGAAGCGACAAATGATAATTTGTACCAAAACTGGGCACGGAGGGGTTTCAAGGGTAGTCCGTGCTGTTGTGCAAAGCCACTATGCCGGGGTGGCGTAGTGGGTAGGAGATCCTGGTTCGGATCCTGGCTTTGGTACAAATTTTCATTTGTCGCTACAGTCTGCACGTACACATCGTAGTTGTTGCAAGCGTACTGTGATATCGCTGGCTTGGTTGCGTAGTATTCTTGCGAGCGGCTGCATTTTTGCAGAGTCGAGCACGGGACGCGGAGTTGCTATGTTGTGTTGTGGGTAACTCTGCATGGGAAAGGCATTATTACGGAAGTTCAAGTGTGGCCGTAAGCATTATTATTGTGAAGTAATGAGATAACTGTGTGTACGTGACGAGCGTATTGAACTTTCGTTCAATCATTCGGTTTCCGCATCATCAACATTCACCTGCATCGTGTCGGCTAGGCGTACTCTCGTCGAAGTGACAGTTGTGGACAGATAAACATCATCATTGCTTGTGTATCTATCGCCGAAGGTACGGCCAGAGTAAGACAGTGAAATACGTGTGACGGCGTGGAGTACAATAGTGACAGACTTTAACATCGCCAAAAATACTGTACTGTAACAAGGGAATGACAGTTATGACCTCTAATCAAATCAGCAACAATGTTAATTGCCATCAACACTTACGACGTATAGTGTAAACCTACGATTTTCTTATCGTCTCAGAATGTGTTTGTTCATACCAGACGAAGAACAGTGCTGTGTTCAGTGTTGAGTGGCTCCCCTAAACCCGCTTTCATATTTGTATACATCATTTCAGGCAAGCCAGCAGCAGTAGAGAGCAGAAATACACTCCTGGAAATTGAAATAAGAACACCGTGAATTCATTGTCCCAGGAAGGGGAAACTTTATTGACACATTCCTGCGGTCAGATACATCACATGATCACACTGACAGAACCACAGGCACATAGACACAGGCAACAGAGCATGCACAATGTCGGCACTAGTACAGTGTATATCCACCTTTCGCAGCAATGCAGGCTGCTATTCTCCCATGGAGACGATCGTAGAGATGCTGGATGTAGTCCTGTGGAACGGCTTGCCATGCCATTTCCACCTGGCTCCTCAGATGGACCAGCGTTCGTGCTGGACGTGCAGACCGCGTGAGACGACGCTTCATCCAGTCCCAAACATGCTCAATGGGGGACAGATCCGGAGATCTTGCTGGCCAGGGTAGTTGACTTACACCTTCTAGAGCACGTTAGGTGGCACGGGATACATGCGGACGTGCATTGTCCTGTTGGAACAGCAAGTTCCCTTGCCGGTCTAGGAATGGTAGAACGATGGGTTCGATGACGGTTTGGATGTACCGTGCACTATTCAGTGTCCCCTCGACGATCACCAGTGATGTACGGCCAGTGTAGGAGATCGCTCCCCACACCATGATGCCGGGTGTTGGCCCTGTGTGCCTCGGTCGTATGCAGTCCTGATTGTGGCGCTCACTTGCACGGCGCCAAACACGCATACGACCATCATTGGCACCAAGGCAGAAGCGACTCTCATCGCTGAAGACGACACGTCTCCATTCGTCCCTCCATTCACGCCTGTCGCGACACCACTGGAGGCGGGCTGCACGATGTTGGGGCGTGAGCGGAAGACGGCCTAACGGTGTGCGGGACCGTAGCCCAGCTTCATGGAGACGGTTGCGAATGGTCCTCGCCGATACCCCAGGAGCAACAGTGTCCCTAATTTGCTGGGAAGTGGCGGTGCGGTCCCCTACGGCACTGCGTAGTATCCTACGGTCTTGGCGTGCATCCGTGCGTCGCTGCGGTCCGGTCCCAGGTCGACGGGCATGTGCACCTTCCGCCGACCACTGGCGACAACATCGATGTACTGTGGAGACCCCCCCCCTCGTGTTGAGCTATTCGGCGGTACGTCCACCCGGCCTCCTGCATGCCCACTATACGCCCTCGCTCAAAGTCCGTCAACTGCACATGCGGTTCACGTCCACGCTGTCGCGGCATGCTACCAGTGTTAAAGACTGCGATGGAGCTCCGTATGCCACGGCAAACTGGCTGACACTGACGGCGGCGGTGCACAAATGCTGCGCAGCTAGCGCCATTCGACGGCCAACACCGCGGTTCCTGGCGTGTCCGCTGTGCCGTGCGTGTGATCATTGCTTGTACAGCCCTCTCGCAGTGTCCGGAGCAAGTATGGTGGGTCTGACACACCGGTGTCAATGTGTTCTTTTTTCCATTTCCAGGAGTGTAGTACGACCGCCGCGGGAGTAGCAGGTACGTGGCGTGGACTGGGCACACGGTCAAAGCGAAAACAGTTCGAGGGTCCGCCACCAGCTGTACCCCCGGGCGTGTTACAATGTTTGAGACTTGAAAAGGTTTTTGAATCATCCAGTATCTGTTGATTAAAGCACTTTTACACGAGTTTTAGGCAGGATATTGTACTTCGTTTGATGCTAAGGTGTTTTTCAAATACAGTTAAAGAGCCTCTGCAATGCTTTTCGAGTTTAGGGGAAGTACCAAATAGGGTTAGGTGTGAAGGGAATTTGTGTTGGGGAAGGAGACGCGCTGGGATAGTCCGTGTGGTTGTGCAGGGCCACTGCGCCGCGGTGGCGTAGTGGTGGGTGCGTCCGCCTACTGAGCAGGAGCCGTGGGGTTCGAATCCCGGCCTCGGTACAAGTTTTCATTCGTCGCTTCAGTCTGCGTATATACATCACAAATGTTTCTGATTTGCAAAGGTTCTGGAACCGTGTCGTTTCATCTGACATTCAGTAAGAGATGCGTTCAAGTTGTAAGGTCTCTGACCTTTTTTTTTTTCTCTCGGTGGGGGAAGCAGAGAGAAACATACGGTTTGACTTAAAATACGTGTGTACTCTTATTGTACGCGTACGTAGATGGCAGCACTGTAAGCACTCTACTGCTCACAGAACGTTAACGTCTGCGGTGAGTCTGAGCAGGATTGTGATATCGGAATTAGCGACATGTTTATTACAATCGTTTTCTCCACTCCTGTGCTGTGACACACACTGGAATGAACCACTACTTGAGTGAAACGTGTGGTGTTATCATGTATGTGCGTTTGTGGGTGCGACAGTTCAAAAATGGACGAAAGTCACGTGCAACTGCAACGAACCACAACAGTCTCGGCCTCTCACCAGCCCTCACGACAATATTATCAGGCGAGTGGAGACAGTTGTCTCAACGGATCATCAAACAGCATTGCGGTGCTGGGTGCGAGCTGATAACGTGTTTCAAAAGAGAAGGCGCTGCCGGCATTGCACGAAAAGCGGCGGGAAACTGCTGCGCGTGTCCTCTTTCACGAAGACAATGCGTCTGCGCGTCTGGCGAACGCGACGCACCAGTTTCTTCGTGACAACAACTCTGAAGCGTTTCTCATGCTTCTTACTCAAGTGACCTAGCTCCTAGCGATTTTTGGCTACTTCCAACGATGAAAGACACATTCCATTGTTACACGTTACCCGGTCCTTCTGATATCGGGTGACTTCTCAGTTGCCACAACAGACTCCTAAAGAAGCGTCCGCAGCGGCAATAAAATTTTACCGACGGGGTTATTAAAAGTGTGTACGGCTGCAGAGAGATTTCTTGGGAAATGACATAAATTTTAAACATTTTGTGTGATTATTTTGCGAGAAAGAAAACTGGAGGCCTAGAACTTCAAGTCGTATAGTCCGTTCTGAAGTCTCCTTTGCATGTACAAGCACTCTCCGGGAATCGGCGATGGCTCGTAGTGTACTGCCCACACGGACTGTTTCAAACTGCGTGAGACATTCCGTGTCGGTGGTCTGTTTATGTCACGTGTCGCGTCCCGACCGTGGCCTCTGCCTGGGAGTGAGCGACACGGTTCGTTAAAAGTGAGGCAGCCGATTGGCCGTAGTGAAACGCTTTGATCTCGCTATGGTGTTAAATCTCTGATGTGAAGGTGACGGACTGGAAGCTAGCTTGAAATTAAACTCATCAGAAGCGTTTAATACTTGTAAGTTTGTTACTGGAATCGTAAGAGCCCAACCTATCTGCAGACATGGAGGTGCCTCCTCGAGGTGACCAAGTCCCAGTTACAGAGAGCACCAATCATTATCGCCGTACCGTCTTCCGTAGGTGAACCTGTCCGTAACAACAAAACCCGTGCGACAGGTGCAGAGAGTCCAAGGCTCGCTAACAGCTCTGCAAGATTCTACCAGACTGCCGCCCACAGCAGCGATCCCTGACTGACTATTGCCGCAGCTTCCCGGCGGCTGACACGCCCGCAGCGTCTCTGCTCACCGCTGTCTCTATTCGCCCAACTTCTTTCTCGGAGCGTCCAGCTCACGAGTTTTGTTCACACTTCGACCCCGTCGACTGTTGCCATGACGCAAAGTTGGAGAGCTCTCGCCACCTTATTGGCTTTATTTCGTCAGCATTTATTGAGAGGCTGAGCGGAGGGCAAGAGGTGTCTCTCTCTTAATATCGTCACACAGTGTGTCCCAAGCCATTCGCTGGCTTCTCATGACGTAGCGCTGTCCCTACCAAAGGCCCCGTCTTCTACCTTCCTCTCGTCCCACGGTGCTCTGTGTCTAGTTAGGAGCTCTGGTCTCGCCATTATACTGTCCGTGCACTTTGACTCCTTGCCTGTGGATGGACCACCGTACAGTAGCGTCCGTGGAGTCATAGTGTGTTCGTAGCTTACCGTAGCTGCGCCTGGACGGTGGACTGGAGCCTGGCCGGTCGCCTCGCTTCCGCATCGCTTCCCGCGCCTAATAGTCTGACTTTATTCTTACTTTGCTAATACGTTAAAGGGAGACTCGGCTTTTTCTTGTGGACATAACAACCGACAGAGTTGAATCCGTACGGTGCCGCTAAGACGACTATTTTTTATTTATTTTTTATTTTGGAAATCATAGCTACGTATGTGACTTGACACCAGCGGATCTCTTTCTACCTCTTACAAGGAAGGATATTATCGACATAAATATGCTTAAGCATTCAGTCTATCTTGCGTATTCTATTTGACAGTCGCGCAAATGACTTAGGTTCAAACTAAACTTGCATTCGGATTTTTTTTCGACTGCGTAGAAAGTTATTTTCACAATCGTGGCCGTCAGATATTGATTCTACTGGTTGTGGTAGAATTTGCCCCTTACTAAATGCTCTCGAAGGTGTATGACGTCCGCCTTTGCAGCGTTTAGATAGTCTGAAATGTCTCTTATTACCAAACAAATAACGGACTCTGCAGATATTCTGTTTCTGTTTTACAAAAGAAAACAGTATCCTTTTCTTTATCTACTCATCAGTTTATCTTTAATTAGGTAAATCCCTACATTTTTAGATGTTTGGACAACATGGTTATGGATTAACAGCGATTAATATAAATTAATAGCGTTTTTATGTATTCGGTGCCGACCGGTTTCAGCCCATCGCACGGAGCCTACATTTTTGACAGTTTTTTGACAGTTTGCAGTTAGCTTCCACCAGTCCGTTTTCGGTTGGCCTGAGGAAATTAAACTATATCTGTGTGCTTGTTCGGAAGCTATGGGAATAAATGAGACGATTTATGAATTTGTACCTTCCATTCTGTTTGGATTAGAACAATGAGATTACCCCATATTTCGTCAAATCCTCTTAAACAGATACGGATCAGTCAGGAGAATAGCTGAACTGCTCGGTGAATGTTTCTTATGCAGGGTTGACTATCATTAACACTTATGTATCACGCATTTTGATATACTGACACTGCGAGAAGTAAATTTTATGTTCTTCAGAAGTCAGTCAAATGAAAAAAAAAAAAAAAAAGAATCTGGTAGTAAAGAGCTAGCTAAGCACCGACTTGCAGTACAGAAGTTGACCAGTCTTCATGTGATGCTAGAGATGCGTGGCAGCAAAAAATGTCTGTACTGTAGAGATCAGAAACGGAGCGAGTAAGGATCTGATGTTGTGCGTTACGCACTTTACAAATGAAGGCTGCTGCTGCTGCACCAGTTGTAACGGGCTTCGTTCGTTTCCGCCGTAGTTCTGCGAGTATGGCGAGTCTGAGGACCGTGGCTCTGCGGTCGCTTTATACTCGTCGACTGGTTCTCTCTCACTGAAGCCTGCACGAGTTTGAGGCTATTCGTGACTTTGTGTGGAAGATGAGTACACGATCTCGATACTATAAAGCACAACTGACAAGGCGAAATGATCGACTGTCGGAATCAGATGGCCGTTAACGAAGCTGTATTTTCTGAGACTGTGGAGGGTGCAAGAGGAAAATTAATTGATTCGAAGTACTCAATTGCAAATACACTCCTGGAAATGGAAAAAAGAACACATTGACACCGGTGTGTCAGACCCACCATACTTGCTCTGGACACTGCGAGAGGGCTGTACAAGCAATGATCACACGCACGGCACAGCGGACACACCAGGAGCCGCGGTGTTGGCCGTCGAATAGCGCTAGCTGCGCAGCATTTGTGCACCGCCGCCGTCAGTGTCAGCCAGTTTACCGTGGCATACGGAGCTCCATGGCAGTCTTTAACACTGGTAGCATGCCGCGACAGCGTGGACGTGAACCGTATGTGCAGTTGACGGACTTTGAGCGAGGGCGTATAGTGGGCATGCGGGAGGCCGGGTGGACGTACCGCCGAATTGCTCAACACGTGGGGCGTGAGGTCTCCACAGTACATCGATGTTGTCGCCAGTGGTCGGCGGAAGGTGCACGTGCCCGTCGACCTGGGACCGGACCGCAGCGACGCACGGATGCACGCCAAGACCGTAGGATCCTACGCAGTGCCGTAGGGGACCGCACCGCCACTTCCCAGCAAATTAGGGACACTGTTGCTCCTGGGGTATCGGCGAGGACCATTCGCAACCGTCTCCATGAAGCTGGGCTACGGTCCCGCACACCGTTAGGCCGTCTTCCGCTCACGCCCCAACATCGTGCAGCCCGCCTCCAGTGGTGTCGCGACAGGCGTGAATGGAGGGACGAATGGAGACGTGTCGTCTTCAGCGATGAGAGTCGCTTCTGCCTTGGTGCCAATGATGGTCGTATGCGTGTTTGGCGCCGTGCAGGTGAGCGCCACAATCAGGACTGCATACGACCGAGGCACACAGGGCCAACACCCGGCATCATGGTGTGGGGAGCGATCTCCTACACTGGCCGTACACCACTGGTGATCGTCGAGGGGACACTGAATAGTGCACGGTACATCCAAACCGTCATCGAACCCATCGTTCTACCATTCCTAGACCGGCAAGGGAACTTGCTGTTCCAACAGGACAATGCACGTCCGCATGTATCCCGTGCCACCCAACGTGCTCTAGAAGGTGTAAGTCAACTACCCTGGCCAGCAAGATCTCCGGATCTGTCCCCCATTGAGCATGTTTGGGTCTGGATGAAGCGTCGTCTCACGCGGTCTGCACGTCCAGCACGAACGCTGGTCCAACTGAGGCGCCAGGTGGAAATGGCATGGCAAGCCGTTCCACAGGACTACATCCAGCATCTCTACGATCGTCTCCATGGGAGAATAGCAGCCTGCATTGCTGCGAAAGGTGGATATACACTGTACTAGTGCCGACATTGTGCATGCTCTGTTGCCTGTGTCTATGTGCCTGTGGTTCTGTCAGTGTGATCATGTGATGTATCTGACCCCAGGAATGTATCAATAAAGTTTCCCCTTCCTGGGACAATGAATTCACGGTGTTCTTATTTCAATTTCCAGGAGTGTATGTTCCGTTAGAGGAGAGTGATAGCTGCAATAAATTTCACGCTATAGTCCACGCCTCAGACGAAATACATATAACTTTAGTTCAGTGCGAACAAAATGATTGTATTCTTGTTCATTCCACCTCCGTTATGAGAAAACATATGAGCTGCGTACAGAGCAACGTCACTGTTATATTGTTGCGACAAAAAAGCGTGCTATTTCTGTATTGATTTGGACATGGGCTAACAAAGAGTTGTGTAGTATATAATTTTGTCGTGTTCTCTGATACTGTCGTTACAGACTCGGAAATGCCCCGAAAGTTTGTATTTGTCAACGTAATTGTTAGACATTCTCTGAATAGTTATTAAATATTAAAATAAGTGTACAGCCGTCTTCAAAAGAGTTTTGCGTTTATAAATGTATGTATAAACAGAACAATATTCACTGCTAAGCCATCAGTCGTTATATTGTTATATGTCTTGCTTATGTCATTTAGGCGGGTCGGACATTTTGTGATATTTCAACTTGCACATCAGAATGCCTATAAAGCCGAAATCGTGATTGTGTGGATTAGATGAATAGTAATTCAGGGTTAAACGACGGAAATTTCTTCGTCCTTCTGGCATTATCAGTTTGGGAGTGTAGGTACGACAGTTCCTGGTTTTTTAATCGTCTCCATTCCTGTGACTGGGTATCCCGCTTGGTGTCAAATATTTTCCTTGATATCTTTCTCTCGAAGACTGTCAGTTTCTGTTCATCTGTTTTCTTTAATATAAATGTTTCAGGGCCACTTAGAATTATCGGTAGAACTATACTCTGGTACAGTCTGATTTTAAAATTTCTCGATACTGATGTAGTACACAGTATGTCCCGCAAGTCAAAATATGATCTGTTTGGCGCTGCAATCCTTGCCTTAATCTCAATTTCCACTCCGTTCTCCTCGCTAAAAATGCTTCCCGAGTATTTTAATGTGTGTACTCTTTTAAAAGTTAATTCGTCAGCCATCAGTGGGGCTTGATCATTGGCTGCCGTGCTCACGCCCACGCACTCAGTTTTCTCCTCGTTAGTTTGCAACCCTTATTTAGTTGCAATATTTCTGTAAGAACTGTCTTGAGCTGCAAGCCCTCTTTGCTACTAGAAAAACATCCTCCGCATGTCCAAGCCGATTTATTGTGATATTATCCAGTTTTATTCCAGATTCGTTTAATTTTTGGTGTTCTCTGTCTAGCTTTAGTAAAATTAAATTAAAAACTATTGGAGATAATGAGTCTCCTCGCCTAAAACCATTTACTACTTCAAAATGCTTTGACATTAGTGTGGTGACCTTTATTGTTGAATAAGTTTCCTCTACATACATCTATAATAGCTTTATTAACCTTTGAGGTAACAAACTTTTTCAAGTCATTGATGATTGTGCCCTTATGTCGGCTGCCATAAGCTTTTTTGAAATCATGTGAACCATGTGAATATCAACGATATGTCCCCAACTTATTTCGGTTATCTATCTGAGCGCAAAAAGGTGGTCTGTAGTTGATCTCTTCTTCCTGAAACCACATTGATAGTCTAATTCCTTCTGGAATTGGGATCGTTCTATTCAGTAGACATGGTGATAGAATTCTGTAGCCTACATTAAGGAGTTCGGTATACGAAGGGGTCGTTCGTTTTTTAGTATAGGACAGATTATGGCCATTTCCAAGAGACAGGCTATCTCTCATATTCGTAAACATTCTTTGACAGTCTGGAGATTATTCTTGCTGAGAGTATAACAACAAGCAACCACTTTTTATAATACTTTCTATATTATAACTAGCGCCGTTACCGGTTTCGAACCGACAGGTTCGTTATCAGAAGGCTTGTTCACGTTAAGATACATTTTTGTTGTAGTTTACATTCGCTTTTAATTTTTATTCTCCCATATGGTGAAAATTAGCTACTTGGCGTGGTGGTGCCCTACAACCAAAATATGGTGTTACGACCTGTCTGTTTAACTGTAATTGTGCCTCATGGACAGTTTTTCACATCAAGTTTTGATTGTAGGGCACCACCACCCCAAGGAATTTTCACCATGTAGGTGAATAAAAAGTGACAGCTAATGTCAACGTCAACAAAACCGTAACTTAACGTGAACAAGCCGTAACGACGCTATTTATGTATATAAACAGGACCATAAAAAATGGCTTATTTTCTCTGAAAAAATCAACCTGTATTTTGTACACAGCCACGATCTCAAAGTGTCTTTAATCGGTTTGTAATTATTTCGACCAGTACCGGTCCTCTATTTTACTTTTTAGCTCTCCTGCAATTTGATCTTCGTCTTCGCCGAAAGCCTTTTTGTTTTAAGTTATTTTTCGAATTTCTTCTTCATTGGGCACCTGTGCTGTCTACACTGGCAGGTAGTCCACTTGGAAAAGACGCAATGAGGTCATCACAGTTTAGTGATACTGCGAAGTACCCTACCAATCGCCTTACTACTTTAATAAATGTTTCTTTTTTTTCTTACAGTTCTGTGTTACTTTCTTTACTTTTTGGTGGATTTTTCTTGTCCTATTCTGTATAAAGTACTTTTCGGCTCCTTCTATTAGCTCCTTGTATCATTTTCGTTTCCCCTGCCGTAGTATAGTTGCTGTTTCCTTCCTCATTCTGATATACTTGTCTTTTAACTGCTGAACCCTTGTTTTTCAACTACTTCTTCGTAGCCAACCTACCCTCTTCAATTTTTTGCTGCAATGCTTGACTGAACCACACTTAAACTGACCTCTTTCATTTGCCTGAGTATTGGATGGTACCCTGTTTATTGTTCCCTCAATTTAAGGCCAATCTTGGTTGATAACATAGTCTCCTACCTATTCTTCACATTTACCTAGGTTTTCAGCTAGTGTTGAGTCGCATTTTCTTTTAATTTCTGTCTCTTTTAACCTGTTGATACCATAAAATGTAGCCTTCTTAGCAATTCGACACATCTTCTTAAATTTAACGTCAGTCTTATGTATCACCAGAAAGTGATCAGTAACACAGTCTGATCCTCTACAGATCCACGTATATTTGATGCTGTCTGCATACTGCTTCTGGACACATACGTGGTCTACCTGAATTATGGTTTGCCCTTGTGGTGCCATCCATGCTCCTCTATGCATGTTGTTATATTGAAACCACGTACTCATGATGCACATATCATCGACAGTTGCGAAGTTGATCGTATGGATGGCACTGTCGACCACCTATTGGTAGTTGGGGATACACTACACATGGGCTGCAACTAAATAGGAAGGGGAAGATAAGTTAGATTCTCTATTAACAGATACAGTAAGGGGACCACGGTCACACAAGGGATGTCCCTGTGGTTAATGGAACAAGGCTGACAGGTTTTTTAGGTTAAAGCCCAAGTACAGATAGACAACAATCAAGAAAAAATAGAATAAAAGACGCTTCATGTACAATAAATAGGGATAAAGGTAAGGGTCATATCAATTCACTTCATCAAAATATCATGGGATTAAAAAATAAAGTAGGTGAGCTGTTAATGGGTTTAGATGATCTTAAAAATAAGAATGAGATTGATATACTTTGTCTGTCTGAACACCGTGTAACTGTGGGGATGAATGGTGTCAATACAAATAGGTATAATTTAGCATCTTACAGTCCACATTTAGAAAGGATAAAGGAGGAGTTCCCATTTACACAAAACAAGAGTATAAAAACAAAACTGTAGAAGTAAGAAAATTTTGTGCCGATCAGCTCTTTGAAGTTTGTGCATGTGAGCTACAGTTATATAAAGTAGTGTTGATATTAGTAACAGTATACAGATCCCCATTAGGATACTAGGAGCTGTTTGTACAAAACGTTTGACTCCTTATTATGCTCTCTGTCAGACAAAAAGAAGAAGTTATTAATCTGTGATGATTTCAGTATAAACTTTCTAAGCAATTATGAAGGGAAAAGCGAACTAGAATTGTTATTAATGACATATAACTCAGAATCAGTGATCAATTTCCCTATATGAATAGCTCAAGACAGTAGCTTTCTAATAGATAATGTATTTGTACAGCAAGAGGTCGTAAAAATAACACATTGTTTCGCTTTTATAAATGGAAAATCAAACCAAAATGCAAAATTGGGGAACTTATAAAACCTAGCAGGGTGTACAGTCGAGGAACCATGAAGAAAAAGTGTAAGGTTGCTCAACCCATTATGTATATAGCACTTCAGAGAAAGTTTAAGAAATGTTGATAGGGGAGATGTATATAATGAGCCAAATACTAATGACAAATGAAACATATTTGTTGATAAATTTATATCCCTTTTTGAACATTGTTGCCCAAAAAAATTACTGAATGTACCACCAAACAGTTTTCAAAGAAATCTTGGATTACTACAATTACTAAAGTGTCTTCAGAAAGAAAAAGGAAATTGTGTGAGACGGCCAAGAATTAGTAAAGTCTCAAAAGTAATTTAACACTATAAAAATTATTGTAATATACTGAGAAAAGTGGTCAGAAAATCAAGAAATATGTATGTTAGAGAAGAAATTAACAACTTGGGCAATAAAATCAAATGAATGTGAAATGTTGTTAGAAGGGAGACAAGAAAAGTAACCATTGGGATAGGTATTATTGTGATTAAAGAGAATGAGGCCATCTTAACCAACAGTACACAAGCAGCTAATGTATTTAACTATCATTTCTTAAGTGTAGGTGTAAAATTTGGTGAGAATAGTTCAAAAGAAAAAGCCAACCAGTACATGGAAGAGTCAGTTTGAGAAATCTTAGTCAGATTTCTTTTCACCTAACCACCTCTTGTGAAACGAGGAAAATCATTAAATCTTTGAAAAATAAATGTGCTGTTTGACTGAAGATAAAGGTATTTTCCCAAACATGTTAAAATATCCCATTGTCAAAACTCTGCAAAAAAGGGGACACCACAGGTGTCAATAAGTACTGGCCAGTATCCTCGCTTACAGCATTTTCAAAAGTCATCGAGAAAGTAATG
The DNA here is from genome assembly GCF_023864275.1 of Schistocerca cancellata. Classification (NCBI taxonomy): domain Eukaryota; kingdom Metazoa; phylum Arthropoda; class Insecta; order Orthoptera; family Acrididae; genus Schistocerca; species Schistocerca cancellata. Next base: position 16,286,530 of record NC_064634.1, read on the forward strand.
CACTCAAGAGTGCTTAGCCATCTCAACAATTATGGGCAGTTTGGATTTGAAAAATGCTATTCCATTGAGACAGCAATACAAAATTTAACTGCCTACATAATAGAGTCTTTAAATACTAATATGTCATCAATAGGAATTTTCTGTGACTTATCCAAAGCATTTGATGGTGCGAACCATGACATTATGTTACTCTTTTTTACAAATGGAACAATAAATGTTGGTTTAAGTCATATCTACTGAACAGCAAGAAAAACCTTCTTTATATAGTTTAAGTGACCACAGTGATTTAACAGTTTGCCACTTCATTTAACATTAGGTGTTCCACAGGGTTCAGTCATGGGCCCCCTTCTGTTCATGATATATGGTAATGACCTCCCTTCTTACCTGAAGTAAGAAGCTAAACTGACACTGTTTGCTGATGATACAAGCATAATTATTAATCCAGTAAAAGAAACTCCAATAAAATGATACAAATAATGTCTTTGGAAAAGTTATTAATTGGTTTTCTGCAAATTGGCTTGGTCTGAACTTCGAAAAAACACAGTACATCCAATTTTTTGCTGCAAGAACTACAGTTCCTTCAATAAATATAACGCATGAACAGAAGTCAGTAGCCAGGGTAGAACATTCTAAGTTTGGGTGTACCTATAGATGAGAATCTTAATTGGATAATATGTACTTTGGATCTCCTAAAACGACTAGGTTCAGCAAATTTTGCAATCAAAATAATTTCCAATTTTGAGGATATAGAACGTAGTAAGATAACATATTTTGCGTTCTTTAAGTCTCCGATATCATATGGAATAATGTTTTGGGATAACTCAACACTTAGACAAAAAGTATTCACTGCTCAAAAGGAAGTGGTTAGAATAGTGTGTGTGGCTCATAGTCACACACCTTATAACAGTCTGTTTAAAAGATTAGGAATTCTTACAAGAGCCTCACAGTACATTTACTTAGTAATGAAGTTTGTTCTCAGCAACATGGATCAGTTTAAAATAACATTGGTTTAAAATAACATCGACATTCATGATTATAACACCAGAAGAAAGAAAGACTTACACTGTCCTTTACTTAACCTATCTTTGGGACAGAAAGGGATAAGATATGCTGCTGTAAAACTTTTAGATTAATTACCAGGTGAAATAAAATGTTTGACAGACAGGAGTAATAATTTCAAAAATAAATTGAAATCATATGTCCTGAACAACTCCTTCTATACATTAGATGATTTTTGGATAGGAATAAATAAATAGTTCTGTATAATATATGCATTTGTGCCATTTAAGGGAATGGGACTGATGATAAAAGTTTTAAGCTTTTTTTTTTTACAAAAAAACTTCATTCATGTGTGCCCTTGACACATTCCACATCATAACAGTTACTGTGAGATTGATCAGTGGAACACGTAACTAGCTAACTTGATGCAGATTTGCATTACTGATCATGGTTCAAATGGCTCTGAGCACTATGGGACTCAACTGTTGAGGTCATTAGTCCCCTAGAACTTAGAACTAGTTAAACCTAACTAACCTAAGGACATCACACACATCCATGCCCGAGGCAAGATTCGAACCTGCGACCGTAGCGGTCTCGCGGTTCCAGGCTGCAGCGCCAGAACCGCGCGGCCACTTCGGCCGGCATTACTGATCATCAGTTTATAGATTTGTTGACCCAGTGTGGCGCTAAAATCACTCATTACTCTGTTAAGATTATGATGTGACAGCGGCGGAGTTCTACTCTATATTGGACTATATGTGTTTAATTCATTGCCAAATCATAATCCGAGATGCTCTGCCGACCCCGCTGCGGTCCGAGTGTAAGAGTCTTTGGCAAACCGAACAGTGACCTTGGAGTGAGGTGGCTTGGGAATGACGGCAGTTTTACTAGGACGATGAAGCAAGGCTTGATCAGCATTCAGAAAAACTTTTTATAAAAATTAGTTTCAAAAATTGGTTAGCAGGTAAAAACAAGACCTTTACTTTCAAATTAAACAAAATTCTCACATTCATTGGTGTCCTCTTGTAAGAGCAATCATTTTTTAATTTTACGGTCATAAATTTCAATATTGAGTTCTGAAGGGTGTTCTGTAGTGCAAGTGCAATGGTGAACCCGCGCTATTTTCATAAAATTATCAGTTCACACCCTTATGGCAAGAATCTTTTCTCACTCCACTACAGTGTTATTAGCGGCTTAACACCATAATAATGTGTATTCATCACGCAGTGTAGAAGATGAATCACTATGACTGTAAATTTTCGTTACTGGCAGTAAGTCTTTATGATTTATTCCTTTATTAATGAAGAGTCATCATGTGTATCATTGCCTGCGAATTTTTAAAATCCCCTGTGGTTTCCTTAAAAGACACACGTTACTTGCAAAGATGCTTTGCGCTATAGCAGAAGCTGTTACTTACATAGCCAGGTATGAACCAACATCAAGAATGGCAATCAACAAGTATTCAGTGGCTCCACATCAAAATGTATTAATGAAATCTGAATGCTGTTGATACTCTATTAATGAAGTCAATATTGAAATTACTTTCTGGAAATTCACTCACTGTCCACTGGCCAAGTAGAACTAAGCATGCAAGCGCAAGGAAAGTAATATTGCTTCACATTTTCTAATGTTGTAGGTTAAAATAAAAGCTCTTTTACGTACTCTTAATGTGAAAGGTCTCTGTGTAACGTACATTCATCAGCATGTTTTTAAATCATCAAGATACACAGGTGTTTCGTTTGAAGCTGAAATAATGCAAACACGTGATCGTTCACAAAGGTTGATTAGAGAACATAATAGTGATTATGTGCAGCTCAACCAATACTAACAGCAGTACGTGGCCCATCTCAGAAACCTGAATAAGTAAGGTTTTACCATCATGTGACCTGTTTCGCTGTATTTCAGGTTTCCATAACACAACCCAGTAGTGCAACGACACATTACGTTTTTATTTTTTTTCATTTTCACAAGTGGAAAATGCATACACCAAGTGCGATGTGCAGAAAGACAAACGGTAATTGTTGCTTAAGCAGATCTTCCTGGCTTGAAACTGCATGTTGTTCATGTGGTCTTCAATCCGAAGACTGATGTAGTGCACTTTAGTTTATCTTGTGTAAGGCCCTTCATATCTACACAGATAATGCAACCTACGTTCATTTGAACATGGCTATTGTATTCAAACCCTGATATGCCTGTACAATCTTTATACCCCCCCCCCCCCCCCCCGCTGCCACTTCCCTTTATTAAGAAATCGACGATTTCCTGATTCATAAGCACGTGTCATGCCAATCGATCCGTCATTTTAGTCAAGTTACGCCATAATTTCTTTTTCCCCAGTTCGATTCAGTTACCTCCTCATTAATTACTCTGTCTCCCCATCTAATTTTCAGTTTCTTTGTAGCACCATATTTCAAAAGTTTTTATTCGCTTCTTGTCTGGACTGTTTATCGTCAACGTTTCACTTCTCCACGAAGTTTCCCTCCAGACAAATACCTTCAGAAAATTCCCTAAGAGTTATATTTATATTTGATGTTAGCAAATTTCTCGTTTTCAGAAACTCTTTTTTTTCCTACTGCGAGTCCGGATTTTATATCCTATGTACTTCGGCCATCATCAGTTATTTTGCTGCCAAATAAAAGAACTCATATACTACTTTCATTGTCTCATTTATTAATCTAATTCCGTCAGCATCGTCTGATTTAATTCATCTACATTTAATGAACCTCGTTTTACTTTTGTTATTTTTTATCTTATAACCTCTTTTCAACACCTTATCGGTTCCGTTGAACCTGGTGTTGCAAGTCGTTTGACGCCTGTGACAGAATTGCAGTGTCATCGAAAGCTGCAAAGTAATTATTTTTTCTCCCTAAAATGTAATTCCTTTTCCAAATTTCTCCATGGTTTCCTTCTTAGCACAATCTCTGACAATAACTTTGGGGAGAGGCTAAACCGCAGGTCTCAAGTATTGCTCCCCCTTCCCGCTCTTGGACGTCTATAATTGCAGTCTCGTTTCTGTACAAGTTGTAGATCAATTTTTTACTTTCTTTATTTTATCCCTGCTACCTTCAAATTTTCAAATAGTGTAGTACAGTCACCGTTGTCAAAAGCTTTCTCTAAATCTGCAAATGCTATGAAGATGGGATTGCTTTTCTTCGAGCTGTCTTCCAAGGTAAGCAGCAGAGCGAGTATCGCCTCCGGTGTCCTTACACTTCTCTGGAAACCAAAATTATCTTCCCTGATGTTGGCTTCTACCAGTTTTTCCATTCTTCCGTAAATAATTTGTGTTAGTAGTTTGCAACCATGACTTATTAAATATTCAAACTTGTCAGCACCTGTCTTCTTTGGAACCGAATTATCTTCCTGAAGTGTTTCGCCATGCAGCCAGTCTTATATATCTGACATACACGGTGGAATAATTTAGTTATGGATGGCTCTCGTAACGATCTCAGTAATTCTCTACTCGAAAGGATATATTTCAGCTTGAGGGTCTTTCAGAGTTGTCTCACATTCTTACAGCAGTGTCGCATGCCTCTTTCTTTATATAGACCATCCATACTTACCGTCCATCGTTCAGCCTTCCCTTCTTTGCTTAGTTTGGACTTGCTATCTGTTTACATGATGTTTATACATATGTTTCTCTTTTCTCTAAAAGATTTTCGTATATGTTTTTCTCTTTTCTGTAAAAGTCTTATTATTTTCCTATACGATCTCTCTATGTTTCCCATAGTCGTGCATGCTTTTACAGCTTTGCATTTGTCGTCTAGTCATTCCTGCTTTGTCAGTTTACAGTTACTGTCAGTTTAATTTTTAGGCGCTTGTATTCTCGTATGCCTGCTTAATTTGCTGCGTTTAATTCATCCTCGTAACATCAGGTAGATTAAATATCTCGTGCGCTATCCAAGGATTTCTACGGGGCCTTGCCTTTTTGCTAGAGTGATCCTCAGCTGCCTTCGCTATTTGTCATCCCGAGTCTATCCATTGCCTGTCAACAACGTCTGGCTCCCTCAGTTTATCTAGATCCGATGTACCTTTCTGCAGTTTCTTCCGCTTCAATCTGCAGTTCATGAGCAGTAAATTATGGTCAGAGTACGTCTCCATGTGGAAACGTTTTGCAGCTTAAAATCTAGTTTCCAGATCTCCGTCCAGGCAGAGTGTAATCTCTTTAAAACTTTCCAGTTTCTCCAGGTCTTTTCCATACATAGAACTTATTTCATGATTTAACAAAATATTAGCGATGGGCGAATTGTGCTCAGTGGAGAATCTAGCCTCTAACTAGCCCTTTCATTCAATCTATGTTCTCCAACTACTTGTCTTTCTCATCCTTTTCCTCATCTCGAACTTCAGTCCTTTATCACAATTAAATTTTCTTATTTCTTAACTGTCTGAAAAATTTGCTTTAACTTAACATACATTCTTTCAATCTGTTCATCAACTGCGTAGCTATTCGGCATACAAACCAATCTATCGGATGTTGGCTTTACCATTATTTTGGCTGTTATAATGCAGTCACGATGCTGTTCGCAATGTATTACCCCATTCCTACCATTATTCAATATTACGCCTACACCTGCATTACCACTAATTGATTTTGCATTTATAATGCTGTAATGACCTGACCAGAAGTCCAGTTCTTTCTGCTACTGCACTTCACTAATTTCTACTGTATCTAAAGTCAGACCATCCATTTCCCTTTTTAAACTGTCTTACCTACCTACCAGATTAAAGGATTTGAAGCAGATGATAATTAAAACATGAAACTGACTGTTTTGATTTTATTCACTTTTACCTCACAGAAAAGGTTCAGGTTATGCCGAAATATTTCTCAGTGCTAAAGCCGTTATGACGTATAAAACTATCACAGATGTATAAGATAAAAGAATATTGTGATTAGTGTTAAATTTTATATTTTTCATAAAAAATAAACATAATTACAGAGTCTGTATAAACTGCACTACCCACCAAGATGAGGCCAGCTATCGACTGCCTCGTGAACTAGGGGACAAATGAGAGTTGACGTGGTCGATCAGTTAAGAGTCTTCTCCTTGCGAGCATTAAACTTACAGATTACATTTTTACTTAGTGATCAACAGATCAAGCAAAACGTAAAAACAACCATTGTTAACAAGAATTAAATACAGAATCGTCACTGAAGTAGAGTGCGTTTGTGTGACGTGTAGGAACAATTGCGGTGCCTCCTACTGCGAGGTTTATCAACAACCTTCATTAAATGCCGTTGTTCTTGTTGTGTATATCAGTACTCGTGCCCGAATCAGCTATACTAGAAAGTACCGTTACTGGGTCCTCGGATTCTCGCGTGAAACGTTGGGCTGTTAACTCAGAAGAAATCTGTGAATGGCTGCTTGTGATTATTCCTGATGAGAATTGACGCAATTAAATATGCAATCGGCATGGTGTAGCAAAATAATACTGAAACAGCATGGAAAAAAGTGCAACAGTTCCGAAATGTCTCTTTTCGATTAGTATGGGCCTTTGCAGAGCAATTACAGCATTCAGAAATTCATATACGTTTTTTTAATAAAGGAATGTTAACTTCATCAAAATACGTGACACTATGCAGGTAGCACGTAACTGGAAGTGTGAAACTGCGCGTCATTATTCCAAAGAAATAGGTGCGATAAAAAAATGGCTCTGAGCACTATGGGACTCAACTGCTGTGGTCATAAGTCCCCTAGAACTTAGAACTACTTAAACCTAACTAACCTAAGGACAGCACACAACACCCAGCCATCACGAGGCAGAGAAAATCCCTGACCCCGCCGGGAATCGAACCCGGGAACCCGGGCGTGGGAAGCGAGAACGCTACCGCACGACCACGAGATGCGGGCAAATAGGTGCGATACAGGAAGTAAATTTTGTAAAACGTTGTCATAAAATCGATGTGTACAAGAACGTATATGATTTTCCAAGGGCGTTATTGTTTAACTTTTTACACAGCTCATTGTGAAAAATCTTGTGTGCTGGGTGCTCCACAGCTTGTATGTCTTTGATAAAGGATATCTTCCAGAATGAGATTTTCACTCTGCAGCGGAGTGTGCGCTGATATGAAACTTCCTGGCAGATTAAAACTGTGTGCCCGACCGAGACTCGAACTCGGGACCTTTGCCTTTCGCGGGCAAGTGCTCTACCAACTGAGCTACCGAAGCACGACTCACGCCCGGTACTCCCAGCTTTACTTCTGCCAGTATCTCGTCTCCTACCTTCCAAACTTTACAGAAGCTCTCCTGCGAACCTTGCAGAACTAGCACTCCCGAAAGAAAGGACATAGCGGAGACATGGCTTAGCCACAGCCTGGGGGATGTTTCCAGAATGAGATTTTCACTCTGCAGCGGAGTGTGCGCTGATATGAAACTTCCTGGCAGATTAAAACTGTGTGCCCGACCGAGACTCGAACTCGGGACCTTTTCCTTTCGCGGGCAAGTGCTCTACAAGTGGTAGAGCACTTGCCCGCGAAAGGCAAAGGTCCCGAGTTCGAGTCTCGGTCGGGCACACAGTTTTAATCTGCCAGGAAGTTTCAAAGGATATCTTGTTGTACACCATATGCTGCAGTCCAGTGGCATTTATTTCCAAGACTTATACTTGGAGACACACCCCATCATCAGTGGCATCTGATACATCAGGTAAACAAACAAACTGATGCATATCCATGTCGATAACACGACAACACTGTTGCTGCTTTAGCGTATAAGAAGCGTTCTTTTTTATCGACAATGGTGTGGATAAATTGGTTTATCCTCTGAATGATATGCCACTGTGGTGGGCTGTGTTTCAGAATACCGGCCTGGCAAAGACATTGAGCCGAAGTGCAGCTCGCTGTGCGCAACAAGATATCCTTAACTACAACTTACTCTTACACAAGAACAATTTGAATACTACTTCATCTTCGTCCGTTTCCTGTCAGCGCCAGGAAAATTTAGGTGGGGAGGCTCCTATGGCACTTGCATGCTAAACATGGGGATACATTAAATACACACACAGCGCCATCCTTATACTATCGTGTGGGAAATTGGTAACTGAAATCTCAAAAAACATCGTAAACAGTTGTGTCTTGGGATTCTAATACATATCCTCTACAAAGCTCTTCATTTGAGCACTATTTAGAAATCACCACTGACGCATATAACTCGAATATTTGAGGATTATCTTGACAGGATCTAAAATTTTTCACCCGGAATGTGGAATATATGCAGACATAAGATGCGTTGTGGGACACAAAACTGTAGCTAAGTTCATTGACGGAGTACTGCATAAATGTACATACAAATGAAATTACCTTTCGAGGTAGCTGGTATCATGAGTAAAATATTCACTGCCATAATTTTTACGTCATACAGTGTGTGGACAAACAGGAAATGAAGAATATTGTATGTTACCACTTTCTCACAGCTCTTTCGTTGCATGCTTTTTATTTTGTGCAAAAGAGCATTTCGTGCGAGGACACGGTTGACTAGAGGTTCACGTTCGTATCATCTCTTCATTGTTTCTGTAGGACTGACACAAAGGTAGCAAAATAAGTTAAGGGAACAGATGGTTGTAAAATTCAGGTGGAAGTAACATTTTCTTGTAGTCAGCTCGTTAGTTTCGTGGTGAAACCTTCATCTGTTGTTAGCTGTGTCGCTCACCACAGATAAAGATTTCGTTATGGTTCCTGAATTCACTATGAGAGTGTCTGTCGTAGGCTAACGGACGTAGTACTGCAAGCCGTGTGAGGGAAGAAACCTGTGGGATGAATTAACCATGTTATTACGTATTTCGTAATTTCCGAACCTTTATGAAGCCTATATCCGGCATAAGAATTTCACAGATTGGTAAATGGTTGTACGATTTTATAAGCCTAGATAAGGTGTAACACACAGTACACAAGGACAAAGAGAACGTGGCGTATGAGAAAATATTTCATTTCTGTAACAGCACGGGAAGAAAATGAGTGGTTAGTCGTACGATGAAGTGTAGAAAATTTAACAGGCGGCGTATTTCAGCGACGATAGAAATTGTTTCCTTTTACCTACGGAAAAGCTAACCGGAAGCCTAAAAATGTATTTCTGTAATTTGGATATATTGAATCAGAAGCTGAGAGCTGATACACATTTTATAGATTCAGCTACTGAGAAACACAGTTACTTCTATCATAAAGTGAAGAAACCGAGATATTAGTTCCCGTGTAGAAAGAGAAATATGTATTTCCACAGACTGCGTTGCGAGCGTGTGATGCACATACGATACGGTATTCGTGACACTTAAAAGGCAAGTTAGCACAGCATTCGTTCCACCCCGTGGAACGGCTAGTGTCTGGAACCGTAGTTAGATGACAGAAAATCTGTGGGCACGTCAAACGTATGTTTGTTCATATTTTTAAGAATTATTCAGAACAATTATCAGAAACAAAATTATTAAAAATAATTATATTATACAGGTCGGATACAATTTCTATCCACAGCCATGCTGTGGTCGTTTCGAGGGTGTTTGCTGGGTACAGTGATATAAGGAATAGCTCATTACCTAGTTACTGGATTTTGCCAGGGTCTCCGCAAAGACGTCTGAAATACATTCCATGGAAGTTTTCTGCATTTACTAGAGAGATTTTTTGCGATTTTTGCTTAAATAATTTGCTTTTTATTTCACACGGATTGAAGAAGTTAGGAGCTACGGTGATATACAGTGTGGGCGACAGTGGCTTGGTTTGTTGTTGTATTTCACTACGACGAAAATCGTCACGTGTGACGGCGATGATCTTTCTTCTTTCTTGGTGTCACGGGAAGGTGACAGGGTACGAAACGTCATTTCAAACCCAGACGGACGTGATTTCTAGTAATGTCACCGCATTTTCGTAGGATGCTAAGATGTCCGTGACTCACTGTTCAATGTGTCGTTAACACAGCAGTTGGAATTTTGAACAGCTACTTTAAAGAATCATCTGCTTATAGGAAAAACAGGTAACGCGGGAAAGGCTAACAAAAGGCTACATGTCTCCATATAAGTTGTTGCATTACTCACGTTATTAGTTTTTGCATTTCTGGTTTTGTATTCCAGTATATGGTATCGCGGTAGACAAAACGTAATGAATAGTTAGAATGTCGGATAATATGAAAGTTGCCATTTGGAAAGAAATTGCCCAAGCTGCAAAGCACCACGTATAAAAACGATATGTGCTACTTTCAGGCATTTTAAAAAGTGCCGTCCATAGCGAGTGGAATGATATGTGCGAAATCAGGAGGAACATTGAAGAAGATTTTTTTCCAAAAACAGGGCTTCAAAAACCATGTTAGACAAAAAGACGCCTATTTGGATGTAATGATCGAATCTAGTGTGGGGAAACATTGTAAAGCAGAAGAGTGAAACGTGAATATGGGAGGAAATCAATGTTAATCGAATTTATTCGGTCTGTAGAGCACCACGTGTACCAAAAATATTTTGGAAGCAGTCCTTCGAGCCTTGAAGATGGAGGAGAGATCAACAAACATAGTATTTCAAAAACCTTGAACGGGAAGTAGATATATTCGTATGGTGATAGTGAAAGATTAAACCACAGAAAATTCTTTCCCTTGGCAGACCAACACTGCATAGACAGAGCGAACTGGGAAGCTACCTAACCACGTTGATTGTATCAGCAGACTGGAAGGAGTAGGTTCGAGACAAACGGAGGGAGATGCATCTAGTTCGGGCGGCTAGTAGATTATGGGGTCTGTGGACAATGGATGACGAAAGTAATGCTTACGATGAAGATCCTTGTTCAGTGGTTCCGGAGACATCTGATGTCAGGCACAACGACGCCACGATCGTTGGTAACACAACTTTGTAGAGCACTGTTCCTTATATCAGACCCCTCGCAAACATCCTTGAAAAAACGATGGAATGTTTATCTGTAGACTTTATATGTGTCCTGTACGAGTGAATATCACAAGGAGTTCGGACGGGATAACGTTCATTCGTTGTAAATGACGTGTGCCAGAGACGAACGCCACCCAGACGAAGGGCGGAGTGCGGGCGCCCTGCCGCCCCCGCAGGGCCTAGGACAGCCAGTCGTGCTTGACCATGTCGGCGGCCTTCTCGGCGATCATGATGACGGGCGCGTTCGTGTTGCCGCGCACGATGGTCGGCATGACGGAGGCGTCGACGACGCGCAGCCGGTGCACGCCGTAGACGCGCAGGCGCGGGTCCACGACGGCGTTGCGGTCCCAGTGGGGGCCCATGGCGCACGTGCCCACCGGGTGGAAGATGGTGGCCGTGTAGTGGCGGATCACGCACCGCCAGTACTGGTCCGAGCCGAAGGCCCGGTCCGCGCACGCGGGCATCGGGTTGCCCAGCACGTACGCCCCGATGTGCTGCATCGCCTTCGTCTCGGCCATCCTGCCACACACAGAGACACCAGCTGGTTATGCGCCTGCCGAGTCATACACACACGACAGCTAAAAAACCTCTCACTGGCAACGGACGTGAAACATTACCCTATGTTATTTTGCAACAGAAGTGCCTTCTAACCCTCTCTCTCTTACCCCATATCGAATTACCATGTTTTAAGAAGTACGAGGTGCATTCAAGTTCTAAGGCCTCCGATTTTTTTTCTCCGAACTGGAAAGAGATAGAAACATGCGCATTGTTTTAAAATGAGGCCGCGTTTATTGTCAATACGTCCCAGAGATGGCAGCACCGTACGTCAGATGGAATTTTACCGCCAGCGGCGAGAATGAGAACTGTTTTAAATGCTTAAAATGGCGACGTTTTCCTTACTTGAACAGCGTGCAATCATTCGTTTTGTGAATTTGCGTGGTGTGAAACCAATTGAAATTCATCGACGGTTGAAGGAGACATGTGTGATGGAGTTATGGGTGTGTCGAAAGTGCGTTCGTGGGTGCGACAGTTTATTGAAGGCAGAACATCGTGTGACAACAAACTGAAACAACCTCGGACTCGCACAAGCCGGTCTGACCACATGATCGAGAAAGTGGAGAGAATTGTTTTGGGGGATCGCCGAATGACTGTTGAACAGATCGCCTCCAGAGTTGGCATTTCTGTGGGTTCTGTGCACACAATCCTGCATGACGACCTGAAAATGCGAAAAGTGTCATCCAGGTGGGTGCCACGAATGCTGACGGACGACCACACGGCTGCCCGTGTGGCATGTTGCCAAGCAATGTTGACGCGCAACGACAGCATGAATGTGACTTTCTTTTCGTCGGTTGTGACAATGGATGAGACGTGGATGCCATTTTTCAATCCAGAAACAAAGCGCCAGTCAGCTCAATAGAAGCACACAGATTCACCGCCACCAAAAAAATTTCGGGTAACCGCCAGTGCTGAAAAAATGATGGTGCCCATGTTCTGGGACAGTGAGGGCGTAATCCTTACCCATTGCGTTCAAAAGGGCACTACGGTAACAGGTGCATCCTACGAAAATGTTTTGAAGAACAAATTCCTTCCTGCACTGCAACAAAAACGTCCGGGCAGGGCTGCGCGTGTGCTGTTTCACCAAGAGAACGCACCCGCACATCGAGCTAACGTTACGCAACAGTTTCTTCGTGATAACAACTTTTAAGTGATTCCTCATGCTCCCTACTCACCTGACCTGCTACTAGTGACTTTTGGCTTTTTCCAACAATGAAAGACAGTCTCAGTGGCCGCACATTCACCAGCCGTGCTGCTATTGCCTCAGCGATTTTCCAATGGTCAAAACAGACTCCTAAAGAAGCCTTCGCCGCTGCCATGGAATCATGGCGTCAGCGTTGTGAAAAATGTTTACGTCTGCAGGGCGATTACGTCGAGAAGTGACGCCAGTTTCATCGATTTCGGGTGTAGGAAAAAAATCGGAGGCCTTAGAGCTTGAATGCACCTCGTACACATAAACACACCAGGTGAAACATGGTCCCTCCCCTCAGGAGAGACTACACTAACATCGCGCAACGTCGCCCCTAGCGTGGGTAATGGCTGGCCGCAGTTCTGCGAGGAAGACAGTCCACAAGTTACTTCAGGTGTGCCATAGACAGCTGAAACACCTCGTTGCTGATTAGACCTCATAGAGCTTCCGAACTGAGGGGATGTCGACTCCACGTTTCACTCGCTTTTCCGAATACTCGCAGACATTTTCAGTTGGTTTAACTTCGAGCGAGTTTGCAGGCCAGTCTAGGTGTGAGAGGCTGCTTCCCCAGCACCCGTCATGCATCCTCTGCCGTCTTACCAAATTCTCGCCCCTCCTCACCCACATCGAACACCTGAGCACCTCCTATACTATCTGCAAGCTAGTTCCCAATAACTGCATTGTCGGCCCTCTGATCACCAACCCTGGTATGCTGCCGCGTCCTTACAAACACACATCACCGTTCCTACACCTACGCAGACACTCCGTACCCTGTCCCGAGGAAACTTCAACCAACACCCTCTCGCAGACTATGAGATCCGCGCTGATATTTATCGCTCCTACCAACTTTAACTCTTTGCGTCTATTCCACTTCATATCAATAGTCCTATCTTTTTCCTCTCCATGCATCCCCATTCCTTTCCTCTTGTTACTACTACCTTACCCACACACTAAACTCCTCGTTACCCTCTGTCTTTCCCACCTTCTGTATTCCCACTATCTGCCCCAACCCCTAGTTTCATCTCCATAGTTACCCTGCCTAACTGATTCCTATCTTTTCTACCCACACTCCTCAGCTCTATGAAACATATTCTTGCCTCCCGAAATATTCTAGTCCAGGGAAGATTTTAAGCGAATGCGCAGTGCTTCATTTTTTTCTCAGAAGAACTTGGGCGTTTTGCTAGGTGTTCAGTGGAAAAGTGGTAGAGGACTGGATGACTTGTCGAGAATCTCTTCATTAAGCGTGAATATGTCACAGATATGCTTAGAAAACTGCAATCGGAGACGCTACAAGATCGGCGTCGTCCATCGTGGAGAGAACTACAAAATTTCAAGAGTGCACATTCAAAACTAGTCATCATATATACACTGATCAGTCTAAACAATATGACCACCTGCTTAACAGCTTTCTGTTCGTCTTTGGAACGCAATAAATCATTGATTATGTGTATCAGGGAACCGAGAGTTTGTGGGTAGGTTTGTGGAGGATTGTGGCGTTAGATATCTACGCACAGGTCATGTAGTTCGCGTAAATAATGCACCGCTGATTTGCATAGGCCGTGATGGCGCCCGATAGCGACCACGACCAGTTGGGTTCCATAAGATTTACATCAGGCGAATTTGGTCGCCGAGACATCAACGTGAGTTTACTATAATGCACCTGAAACCACTGTAGCACAGTTCTGGTTCCGAGAAACGGACAATTAAACTCCTGAAAGATGGCAGATATCAAGCAAGAAGGGATGCAGGTGGTTCGCAACTGTCAACATGTCTTCGTGTGCTACCAGAGGTCCCGTGCAAGCGCAGGAGAGCGCCTCCCATAGCTAAATACTGCTCTCGCCAGCCTGCGTCCAAGGGTCGGGCCGCCGTTCACCTCGAAGACGCCGTTTGTGGAGACGACCATCGACCTACTGAGTCGACGGAAGAGCCGACACGTTTCCATTGATCGACGGTCGAATCCCAATGGTCCCGTGCTCACTGCAGCCGTAATTGACGATGTCGTTGGATCAACATGTCAACATGTAGGGATGGTCTGCTGCTGAACTCCATGTTCACTTGTGCGTGCTCCAACATTGTTCGTTTTCGGCAGAGATGCCGCAGATTACTATCCGTCCTACGTTACAGAGCAAACGAGCCTCCGAATCCCACGTTCTGTGAAGAGTCGAGGACGTCCAACCATTTGGCGCCGGGTAGTAGTTTCACTGTCATACCTGTTTCTGTAGAAGCCCACGACAGTAGCATGTAAACATTCGAAGAGCTTCGCCGTTTTCGAGATACTCGTTCACAGGCTCTGCGTAATAACAGTCTGCCCTTTGTCAAAGTCGCTTTTCTAAATGGATTTCCGCATTTGCAACCCATATCTTCGCTACTTCGGTCCCCCGTCCGTGTCTGCTCCTCTTACACACTTTTTTCACCGCGTCACGTGCCCGCAACGCCACCCGGCGGCATCCAACGTCGCTGTCAGCAGTGGTCACAGTGTTTTGGTTCACCAGTGTACTGTGTGTGACAAAAAGTATCCGGATACCCGTATATAGTGCGGGATTGGCCAGTAAGTGACATGAGAGGAGGACACACCAGTACAAGAGGAGTTGGGGAGTGCGTATTGTGTTGTCAGTAGGGAAGCAGCGACAGCAGACTGAGTTCGTCAGGAGGGCTCAGTGACCTCGAACGTGGACTAGCCATTTCATGCCACCTGGGTAACAGATCCATCAGGGACATTGCAACCTTTCTAAAGCTGCCAAAGGCGACCGTCGGCGATGTGATTATAAAGTGGAAACACGAAGGAACAACCATAATCAAACCGAGACCTAGCAGATCTGATGTCCTGACATACAGGGACCATTGCGCATTGGGAATGTTGGTCCACTAATAGGTGTCGAGATACTACTGATTACATAGTGTTCTGCTTCCTACAACATACGTAAATTAGTTTCGGTACCCATGACACCGTTTTCAGGTGTTTGAAACTCTAGAATTTTTTTATTTTATGAAAAATGAGCTGTTATATTTTAAACTTCATGTTTTGAAAAAACTCAAATTTTATGGTTAATTAGCTCAGTTTTTACCACAGTTTCTAATAGATTTGGAAAATTCTAGAATTTCATACACTTGTAAGTATGGTTTTTATGCTGTGCAAAGTTCATCGAAGCATCTCTCATACTTATGAATAAAAGTGTATCTGTAGCAACAAATGCAGCCAATAGTAAGTGAAATAATGATGAAATTTCAGATGTAAAAAAAAAATTATTTTGTTATCTTGTTGAACTTCCAGTGCTATGAGTGTGAATCCTGAATCCTTCCTGATCATGCTGACAAAGTTTTATGAATTTATTTGTAAAAGTATAGACAGTGGAAATTAAAATGTCCTGTGGTGCCTTTCATGCTCCAAGTCGCCCCGTTAACGATTCATCTGTATGTTCGCACTGGGTGACTATTTTTTTCGTGTGGTAAGTTTACTGGAATTACGACAAGAGCTGCACGTGGCGAACGTCGCTCGTGGGACACGCAGTGCGCGAGGCGCGGCGGCCGCCCTCTACTCACCGCGACCCCAGCTGCATGCCGGCCACCAGGATGTCGAGGTCGGGCGACTCGCTGAAGTAGCCGGAGTGGACCTCGGGCGCGCCCCACACGGGCTCCGACTGGTTGAGCAGCACGGCGCCCCGGGAGCGCGGCGCCAGCAGGATGGGCCGCACCGTCACGCCGTCGTAGTAGGCCAGCGGCTCCACGTTGGTCTCGAGCGCCTCGGCCGGGTCGCGCAGCAGGTCCGCCACGTTGGCCGCGTCGAACGAGTACTGCAGGTCGGGCCGGTCGTGCTCCTCCTCGAACTGCGACTGCGCGAACACCCCCACCTGCGGCGCACCGGGCAACAACATACTAGAGTGCGTTTACCTCTCTTACATACGGTGCCATTTCTTCACTCTTTACACGTGCTTCCAAAACTGTCGACTTCGACGTACTTCGATCCCCTGTCGTGGCAGAAGACGCTAACGAAAAGGCATAGGTGGACGAACATAATCTGGAGGATCAATATTAGGGCCACTGTTATTTTTTCGTCCAAATAAACTACATATTGCTTTTGTCCCCCACTTCAGCGACCATCACCTGTATCTAAGCAGCACCTCAGAATATATACACTACGTAAATTCTGTTAATGAAAATCTCCATACTATTTATATTGCCTCATCCACTGTTACCATGCACGTGCTTCAGACGAGATGTGCCAGACCCGTTATAATTACCCGACAATCGGCGAAGGTAACGTTAATCGACAGACCCCTGCATTTCTACACAGGACCAGTACACTGAGGTGACAAAAGTCATGGGATACTTCCTGGCATCGTGTGTGACCTCCTTTTGCCCGGCGTTGTCGAGCAACTCGACATGGCATGGACTCAAACAAGTCGTTGGATGTCCGCTGCGGAATTGAGGAAGTGGTTGTGGGTGCGGGATTTTCTTGCAGCTACCGACCGCTCGATTACGTCCCGTATATGTTCAGTGGGATATGTGTCCGGTGATCTGCGTGGCCAGATCATTTGGCTGCACTGTCCAGAATGTTCTTCAAACCGATTGCGAATAACTGTGGTGCGGTGAAATGGAGTATAGTCATCTGTAAAGATCCCATCTTTGATTGCGTACATGAAATCCATGAATGGCTGCAAGTGGTCTGCGTGTAGCCGAACATAACTACACTCCTGGAAATTGAAATAAGAACACCGTGAATTCATTGTCACAGGAAGAGGAAACTTTATTGACACATTCCTGGGGTCAGATACATCACATGATCACACTGACAGAACCACAGGCACCTAGACACAGGCAACAGAGCATGCACAATGTCGGCACTAGTACAGTGTATATCCACCTTTCGCAGCAATGCAGGCTGCTATTCTCCCATGGAGACGATCGTAGAGATGCTGGATGTAGTCCTGTGGAACGGCTTGCCATGCCATTTCCACCTGGCGCCTCAGTTGGACCAGCGTTCGTGCTGGACGTGCAGACCGCGTGAGACGACGCTTCATCCAGTCCCAAACATGCTCAATGGGGGACAGATCTGGAGATCTTGCTGGCCAGGGTAGTTGACTTACACCTTCTAGAGCACGTTGGGTGGCACGGGATACATGCGGACGTGCATTGTCCTGTTGGAACAGCAAGTTCCCTTGCCGGTCTAGGAATGGTAGAACGATGGGTTCGATGACGGTTTGGATGTACCGTGCACTATTCAGTGTCCCCTCGACGATCACCAGTGGTGTACGGCCAGTGTAGGAGATCGCTCCCCACACCATGATGCCGGGTGTTGGCCCTGTGTGCCTCGGTCGTATGCAGTCCTGATTGTGGCGCTCACCTGCACGGCGCCAAACACGCATACGACCATCATTGGCACCGAGGCAGAAGCGACTCTCATCGCTGAAGACGACACGTCTCCATTCGTCCCTCCATTCACGCCTGTCGCGACACCACTGGAGGCGGGCTGCACGATGTTGGGGCGTGAGCGGAAGACGGCCTAACGGTGTGCGGGACCGTAGCCCAGCTTCATGGAGACGGTTGCGAATGGTCCTCGCCGATACCCCAGGAGCAACAGTGTCCCTAATTTGCTGGGAAGTGGCGGTGCGGTCCCCTACGGCACTGCGTAGGATCCTACGGTCTTGGCGTGCATCCGTGCGTCGCTGCGGTCCGGTCCCAGGTCGACGGGCACGTGCACCTTCCGCCGACCACTGGCGACAACATCGATGTACTGTGGAGACCTCACGCCCCACGTGTTGAGCAATTCGGCGGTACGTCCACCCGGCCTCCCGCATGCCCACTATACGCCCTCGCTCAAAGTCCGTCAACTGCACATACGGTTCACGTCCACGCTGTCGCGGCATGCTACCAGTGTTAAAGACTGCGATGGAGCTCCGTATGCCACGGCAAACTGGCTGACACTGACGGCGGCCGTGCACAAATGCTGCGCAGCTAGCGCCATTCGACGGCCAACACCGCGGTTCCTGGTGTGTCCGCTGTGCCGTGCGTGTGATCATTGCTTGTACAGCCCTCTCGCAGTGTCCGGAGCAAGTATGGTGGGTCTGACACACCGGTGTCAATGTGTTCTTTTTTCCATTTCCAGGAGTGTATTTTCAGTTACTGATAGGTTCAGTTAGACAGGAAGACCCAGTCCACTCCACGTAGACGCAGCCCACGCCACTATGGAGCCACCACCAGTTTGCACAGTGCCACAGTGCCACGTGCGCCCGTGGCTTTGTGAAATCCCGACCACGCTCGAACCCTACCATCAGCTCTTACCAACCGAAATCGAGACTCATCCGACCAGGTCACGGTTTCCAGTAGTCTAGGGTCCAACCGTTATGGTGACGAGCGCAGAAGAGGCGCTGCAAGAGATGACGTGGTCTCAACAAAGACACTCGCGTCGGTCGTCTTCTGCCGTAGCTCACTAACTGAAACGTTCGTCTCATGTCTCAAACTGATTTCTGCTGTTATTTCACAAACTGTTGCTTGGCTGTTAGCACTGACAACGCTACGCAAACGCCGCTGCTCTCGGTCGTTAAGTGGACTTCGGCCACTGCGTTGTCCGTAGTGAGAGGTAATGCCTGAAATCTGATATTCTCTATGGCTCACGAAATATTTAATTCCTAACGGTTTTCGAAATGGAATGTCTCATGCGTCTAGCTCCAACTACCATTCCGCACTCAGAGTCTGTTAAATCCCGTCGTTTGACTATTGTCACGTCGGAAACCTTTCGGCAGTTCCGCCAATGCAGTGCCCTTTTATACCTTTTGTAAACGGCACTACCGCCACCTGTGTATGTACTTTTGGGACCACAGTGTAGTATTGACAACGGCCACCAGTTTAACTTTGATCTGGGAGATGCGGTTCAGTTCTCACACCTTCGACACCAGTGATAAAAGCCATGTGGCAATTTCATTATAGACATATACTGCAAACACCAACATTCGGCCACTGGACCGGAAACTATAAACTGCAGTCTCATCATTTGAAGCCTTGTATCGTTCTCAGTCTATGAGTAAAGGAAAGTACTGAAACCTATGTGTGCCAAAACATTTGTACCAATTCAAACATAATGGATTCCAGCGACTTAAAGAGATTTATTGCCCTCCTAGAAAACCTCGAAAAGTCCGTTTATTTCGTCAGTATCTCATCCGGCTATGTACTGTCGCCGCATAATCGAGTAAAATGCTACCGTTAAATAATAACCCCAGTCTGGATGCCACAGACTTTTTCTCGGACAAAGTAGCGCTATGGTTCAGGAACTGGACACTAATTTAGGAGGATCCACCCAATCACTTATATTAGATTTGCCATGGCTTTAAACGAGGTCGGAAAACTTCCTTTGAAGACGCCGCGACCGATATCTTTTCCTAACCATTTCCGGTAAAAGATAGTGCTCCATTCCTAACGACATCGCCATCTACGGCATGTTAAAACCTACGTCACTACTCAGTAAGCCACCTGACGGTGCGTAGCGCAGGGTACTTCAGGTACCGTACAGCTAGTAATTGATCCCCCCTTTCCTGATTCATTCGCGAAGGGTGCGTAGGAAGAATCTTCCTTGTTTCTGACCTCCTTAGTGCCTCCTTTCTAAAATTCCAACTGACGGTACAGCAACACGTCCGCGAAAGAGAACGTACGAGTCATTATAACTTTTCGCAGTTGAGATATAAGGTCTCCTGATACGTACAGACCAGGGGTTCCGTCTTCATGAGCTGGAAAACTGGCCAAAAACATCTGTTCTGCGTTCGTCAGAATTCCAGAACCTGTCCCCAGCACCGGACTGCTAATTTATGAATTCCTAACAACTCCCAAAAAGGGTTTATCCTGACAAATTCGGAGCGTTAAGCGCTTTCTCTGCCATTCTGTCTCTTCCAGTAGTCGTTCAGTGCTGCGATCACGCGGCTGTTTATGCAGGCAGTGGGAAATCTGAGCTTTCACTTCGAGCACAGTCGCTAACAGATGGCGCTAGAGTAACCGCACTAGATATTTCTACTACATACATCCCGTATGTAAGGGAGTTTTGCTATTTAGGGAGTAAAATAACCGATGATGGTCGAAGTAGAGAGGATATAAAATGTAGACTGGCAATGGCAAGGAAAGCGTTTCTCAAGAAGAGGAATTTGTTAACATCGAGTATAGATTTAAGTGTCAGGAAGTCGTTTCTGAAAGTATTTGTATGGAGTGTAGCCATGTATGGAAGTGAAACATGGACGATAACTAGTTTGGACAAGAAGAGAATAGAAGCTTTCGAAATGTGGTGCTACAGAAGAATGCTGAAGATAAGGTGGGTAGATCACGTAACTAATGAGGAGGTATTGAATAGGATTGGGGAGAAGAGAAGTTTGTGGCACAACTTGACTAGAAGAAGGGATCGGTTGGTAGGACATGTTTTGAGGCATCAAGGGATCACAAATTTAGTATTGGAGGGCAGCGTGGAGGGTAAAAATCGTAGAGGGAGACCAAGAGATGAATACACTAAGCAGATTCAGGAGGATGTAGGTTGCAGTAGATACTGGGAGATGAAGAAGCTTGCACAGGATAGAGTAGCATGGAGAGCTGCATCAAACCAGTCTCAGGACTGAAGACCACAACAACAACAACATCCCGTACCACAGAGAAAGAAACTACATTTGTCTGTTAATATGTGTCACAAATAATGCTGGTAAATTCATCTTCCTCATGAGTTAGTAATTAGCCGCGAGTACAGTAGAGCCCATGCCTTAGTGTAGAGAAGAGACTAGGTGCAGGTCACTACTACTGCAGCCTCCGTCACGTAAACAACACGTATTTGTTAGTCGCAACGCACGCTGTCTTTAATGAGACAAGGCAGTAATGACAGCAGGTCGATGATTCAGTGACTTCATGTCCACGAGATAAAATCTATCCGAGGGGAAACCCACACTAAAAGTTTGACCGGTTTTCGATCCAAGACTAAGAAGGAAAAAGTGGGTGATAAAAAACCGGGTGTGATTCCTAGGTGGAGCGGAGGTTCTGAAGGTTGACACTAACTGGTTCAATGACTGTTGCAATTTAGTAGAGAAGGAAAGAGGATGAGAACTGTCTGATGGCTGGCACCTTGTTCGCGTGTTCACAACAGACCGTTAGTTTCCCTGTAATATGATGTATTATGTCCTACACAGAAAGAAAGAAACTGTTGAAAGAATCTGACGAACTTAGAAAGCGCCCTGCTTTCTCTAAGTACGACATTACCGAATTACACTCCTGGAAATGGAAAAAAAGAACACATTGACACCGGTGTGTCAGACCCACCATACTTGCTCCGGACACTGCGAGAGGGCTGTACAAGCAATGATCACACGCACGGCACAGCGGACACACCAGGAACCGCGGTGTTGGCCGTCGAATGGCGCTAGCTGCGCAGCATTTGTGCACCGCCGCCGTCAGTGTCAGCCAGTTTGCCGCGGCATACGGAGCTCCATCGCAGTCTTTAACACTGGTAGCATGCCGCGACAGCGTGGACGTGAACCGTATGTGCAGTTGACGGACTTTGAGCGAGGGCGTATAGTGGGCATGCGGGAGGCCGGGTGGACGTACCGCCGAATTGCTCAACACGTGGGGCGTGAGGTCTCCACAGTACATCGATGTTGTCGCCAGTGGTCGGCGGAAGGTGCACGTGCCCGTCGACCTGGGACCGGACCGCAGCGACGCACGGATGCACGCCAAGACCGTAGGATCCTACGCAGTGCCGTAGGGGACCGCACCGCCACTTCCCAGCAAATTAGGGACACTGTTGCTCCTGGGGTATCGGCGAGGACCATTCGCAACCGTCTCCATGAAGCTGGGCTACGGTCCCGCACACCGTTAGGCCGTCTTCCGCTCACGCCCCAACATCGTGCAGCCCGCCTCCAGTGGTGTCGCGGCAGGCGTGAATGGAGGGACGAATGGAGACGTGTCGTCTTCAGCGATGAGAGTCGCTTCTGCCTTGGTGCCAATGATGGTCGTATGCGTATTTGGCGCCGTGCAGGTGAGCGCCACAATCAGAACTGCATACGACCGAGGCACACAGGGCCAACACCCGGCATCATGGTGTGGGGAGCGATCTCCTACACTGGCCGTACACCACTGGTGATTGTCGAGGGGACACTGAATAGTGCACGGTACATCCAAACCGTCATCGAACCCATCGTTCTACCATTCCTAGACCGGCAAGGGAACTTGCTGTTCCAACAGGACAATGCACGTCCGCATGTATCCCGTGCCACCCAACGTGCTCCAGAAGGTGTAAGTCAACTACCCTGGCCAGCAAGATCTCCGGATCTGTCCCCCATGGAGTATGTTTGGGACTGGATGAAGCGTCGTCTCACGCGGTCTGCACGTCCAGCACGAACGCTGGTCCAACTGAGGCGCCAGGTGGAAATGGCATGGCAAGCCGTTCCACAGGACCACATCCAGCATCTCTACGATCGTCTCCATGGGAGAATAGCAGCCTGCATTGCTGCGAAAGGTGGATATACACTGTACTAGTGCCGACATTGTGCATGCTCTGTTGCCTGTGTCTATGTGCCTGTGGTTCTGTCAGTGTGATCATGTGATGTATCTGACCCCAGGAATGTGTCAATAAAGTTTCCCCTTCCTGGGACAATGAATTCACGGTGTTCTTATTTCAGTTTCCAGGAGTGTATTTTTCTTGCTGGTTCCGACTATCTAATTTAACTCTCTGACCGATGTGTCTGTCCACGTAATCCTCAAGGTCGGGGGCTACTTGGGGACGTTTACTAGTTCCACAAATAGAATGCACAGGGGAAGTAATTTGATTTATTTTTCATTTCTCCCGTAGAGGATCATATTTTTATTATGTGGACTTGTCGTCGCGAAACTCTCAATTCCAGATTTTATTTTGCATATTCATATTTTGCTTGCTCGTAGTTCTTAAGGTAGGCATTTTAGAGCCTATGTTTTCTGGTCATTTTTTGCTTCGAAACATCATTTGTGTCACATCACTGAATACTGAGCATCCCCCTGCGACACCCTCTATAACTTTTAACACATTGAAGAGCAACGTGGAAGTTGTCATCGAGATAAATACAAAATTACAGTAGAAGCATATTGAGAGTTGACATGCTCTTCTTACAAAAGGGTATACAAACCATTGTATATTCTCCGGTCTTTCAAGCAAAGCAGTGCGGTGGCACATGTCGGCAAACAGCTCGCGATGATGAGACGACTTTCTAACAGGTGGCTTGTAGCGTTGTATCTGTTCCGGCAACCAAAAAATGATGCGGTTGACATTCTTCACTTCAGTCGCACGTTGGAGATGCGACCAGACCAGTTCCACGAATATACTTCCAGTAACAGTGGTCGCTGTTACAGAGTTCGTGAGTCTTCTGGAGCATCGATGTTTCTCGTGCCAAAAGTTAGTAATCAGCAGCGGATTCTGTTTGAAATAACGTTTGCTTTTGCATTTGTTACTCTGTGTTCCAGTTGTCTCTAACTATTAATTTTTCTGTAGCTGGTAATTTCACGTCTGCCCTCTCTCTCTCTCTCCATCATAATACCGGATAGTGACGTCATATGTCTTAGTAGTTGTAGCGCTGATTTCGAATCAGAGAAGATAACGAACTTATTACAGCATACGTGTGGTCCGTAGTGTAGCTTTCACAATCGTCAGGTTCTTAGGTAACGTGAATTTCCTTAAAGTATGACAGCTACTACCCCAATAAGCACAACCTCACCCGTCTTCATTCTTCGAGGCGTTGTGTAGACGAGCCTTGAGTTGTTCAATGAGGTGCTCTGTCAAAACGCAGCTACCTGAACGACGACAGCCCAGTTGTAGTTGCAGTACACAGGCGTCTCGTTCATAAGTTGAGTTGCTCATCGTGCGCACTCTGGCTTTTCAGCTGAACTGTCTCACAAGCTTCTCTGAATATCAATTCTTGCAAAATCTTGATGGGTAAATTTAGAGAGCAGTGTTGCGTACCTTCATTTACTGAGCCTGATTTCTTAACTCTGTGAGCCCCAGTGGTTTCTGCCTGAGACCACCAATTTTACTATATTTATTTTAAGTATTGTAAGAGAGAGATTTCTAGTTGTACGCTGAGGTACTTCTAGGAGTGTAGTGCATTGTAGCAGTCTGTTACAGCGTTCAAAACAACAGTCGTCGCGGGGATTGTGCTTTGTGGTTATAAGTGACTCTGTCATGCGCTTAAAAAAAGAAACAAGAGCCATGTTGAGGAGATCGTTGGCAGTGGAAGTAAGTTATCGAACGGAAATTTGAGGGTGGAGCACTCCTTTTATGAGTATCACGGAAATGAAACTACTGGGACAGTACGTAGTTGTGACATTTTTTTTCAGTTTTAGACTCCTTTTTGCATGTAATTTTTTTAGGCGCTATGAGTTCGTGGAAGTTTTGACATGTGGAAATTGGTTTAGGAAAAATCCGAGTTTGCTTTCAAATTTATGAAATGAAATGAGGGTGGTTGAGAAATGTACGACCCAGTAGTTCCAAATTGAAAAATCTCCTTGAAAAAACAGATTGTTTACCTTTTGCCAGTTTCATCTCACACTCGTTGCTTACTGTGATAAAAAGATCAATTTTGTTAAAAAAATTTACATTTACATTTAATATGACGCGTATCGTTGGTCTTCTACGGTCTAATTGAAAATGACGTTATCGTCAGAAGTGGCCGATAGTGCTCTGAATAAACTCTGTTTTTAGCAAAAATGCTGTCTTAGAAGAAATAATGTCGTGGTTGAAATAATTTCCAATGGCTTTGTAACGAAGCGCGAGAAAAAAATTGAGCATTTCTTTTACACTTTCGTACTGTCTGTTTGGACCTACTAATGTCGTAGCAGCGCATCTCTGAATCAGTTCAATGTTTACATTTATTCATATTTAAAGAGAGCTTCATTATGCAAGTGTAAATACTGACCGAAATATTTCACGTTTCCATACGATGAAGCATGGACGATTCTTCCCTGTAGACAACAGCTTCGTTAGATAACAATCGGACAGTGCTGCTGACACTATGTGATAATTTGTTGATATTGAAAATATGTGCGGCGCTATTACTTTTGCTTGGGACACACTCCATGTTACTTTCGTTTCTGTCGAACGTTTGCCATCCGGTATATCGCAGTGGGCACTGTTATTCAAAAACTCATCAGGACCATGTATTTCATGTTAGAGATCCTATGTCATTTATTAGTCGACAATGTGGTATAATGCAAAACTCCTTTCGGTAATCTAGGAAGACATTATCGACCTGTTCGCGAGCATCTACTGTCTGGAAGGTATCGTGTGTGAATGTTGGGCACTAGGAGTTTTCGTCAGGTGCATGTCTTATTGTACCCCCATACATCAAGTAATAGCACAGCCTTATGCACCTAATAACAAGAGTAGATAAAAACAGAAATCTACTTACAAAAGTTAAAATATGGCGAGGAACATAGAATGCCCAACCACAGTTAAAAGTGTAATCTCCGTAGAACAGATGGTCAATTAACAAAATTTTTTGGCGAGAACATGGGCATATATGAACAAGAAGTAAACAGTGTTAAATGGTTCGACCCCTATATATTAAATGCATACCAGGCTCATGAGCACCTAAATATGAAAACATATAAAAACACAAGAGTACTTTCAAATATTAAAAGATAGTACATAACATGGGTGAGAATACTGAAGACCCAAACTTCGTAGTTGAAACCACGCTCTCCATAGGGCGCATAGTCAGTGCGGTTGGAGCTTTTACATACCTCGTCATGTCCTTGGTCATGTTTTAACGCGCACCTGTTCTTATAATTAGATGATTATGGCTCTTATGTTAGTTGAGGTACAGGGGTACAGTTGCTATTATTGTTTATTTCTTACTGTTTACCTACATTCCTAATGAGGTGGCTGTAAGCCAAGAGACCGTAGCACCTAATAAACAATTGGTTCAAAGACAGATGTTTGCATCGCTTCAGATATCGAATGTACTACATAAGCTGCGGGTCCTATGACGGCAGAGTCGTTTGTAAAAGCGAGATGTGTTTCACACGGTTTATTTTTCCTAGATCCTCGTGTCAATCCTTAGAGAAAAGCTTCTTTTCCTGCGGGAGCTAGATAACTTTTGGGTTACTCTCTACGATCTTGACGAACTTAAACGGCAGGGATGACCTGACGCACTGAACTGTTCACTACGGGAGAGGTTCTCGGTTGATGTTGGCTGCTGCGAGGCCTAACTCCGCACCGTAATTAGCATCCCACGTGGTACGCACTCACCTGGAGGGGCCCGGTGGAGGCGAGCGGTCCGTCGCCGTGGTGCCGGTGCCTGCGGATGTCGGCGACGCGCTGCTTGTTGCCCGAGGCCGAGGTGTTGGTGCGCGGCACGACGAGCACCAGCCCGTCCGTGGTCACGTGGTCCTGCAGGTTGCGCCCCACCGGCAGGTCGGACAGCACGGGGATGCCGAGCGCAGACAGGTGCTGCTTGGGCCCCACGCCCGACAGCATCAGGATCTTCGGCGAGTTGATGGCCCCAGCCGACAGGATCACCTGCGGGGAATGAGCGACTGTTTCGCGGGTGCTGCAGCTGCAGTGTTTTCAGACGGCTGCCCTTTGCGTACAGCTTCTCCCAGCTACAGTACAGAGAGAGCAGCGCTTTTGTTGGAATTCAGACCTTACCTCCGCATTCTGAGGTATCATCGGTGACCCTCATAATTTGAAGAACAGCGAACGGAACATCCTCTGTCGTGCTTTAACTGGTAAACCATCAGGTCAAGTATTAGAAATATGCTATGTGTTGGAGACAGACATAAACTCTCTGCAGCCAGGGAGGTTGCTATTTAAGAACCACAAGATGAGAGGTTTGGATAATTCACACAGCCGGCAACATACGGAAAGTCATGTTTCATAGAAAATATAATTATATAATTAAAAAAAAATACGGCCTGCAATAGCTTCTAGACTGCAGACTGTTCTACGCTACCTACCATAGGAGTATGCGATGTAAAATATGCTGTTGTAATAGTTAATACGTTAAAAATAAGAACTGAAGTGAGGTCCCCGGCGAGGGCAGCTACCAGAGTGCTGTACAGATTATCGCTTGTCAGGTGGTAAAGGACTGTCTTTTATGTTGCGGAAGATGCTCAGAGTAGCTGGTCGACGTTCTGTTCAAACCAACAATGAGACGAATGGGGTTCAAGGCTTAAGAAGCCGAGTAATGTCGAGTATCCTATGTACATTTTTAGGAACAAGATTTTTGAAGTGTACTCATGCTCATCTAATTTTTTTGTGTATCATTGAAGTTACGTATACCTCAGCATCATTAGTGTATTCCGTGTCTTACTCTGTTGCTTGTATTCTTTATAGTCAATGAGTATGTGACTGTGACGAAGTTTACCAAGAGACCGAAAGGGTCGTAAGTGGGCCATTGTTTTACAGCTAATTGTATTTCAGCTACTTTAACAACTTTCGTTGCATAATATTTTAATACAGCACTGTTAGTAGCGATACTGAACATCCTCATTATCAAAAGAGAGCTCAGAGTGGAAACCACACTGCTTTTCTGAATAGAGAGGAGGGGGAGGGGCGGGGGAGAGCAGTAACGATAGCAGAACCTTTTCAAAACTGATGTAAAGTTTATCGCAGCCTCAATAGTTGTCTAATTAGGGAACTGAAAATGCTAGCAGTGCACCGAGAAAAAAGGCATAAACAGCTGACTTTACGATTGCTAGTCAGAATCGGCGCAAGTGCTAATGAGAAAACATCAAAAGACTTGTCATAATATGTACGAATAAATCATGCATTACAGAGAAAAGTTCTCAAATTATGCGCGGAAATCATGTAAGAATGGAGGGAATGTACCACAAGAAAACGTTTCAAATTAGATCTGAAGACTTGCAGTCCATCACTCTACTTTTTCAGAAAGCCTACTGCGGAGGAAAAGGAGCTGAATAGTGCACCCCTTTGTGTAGAAAGCTTTTAAGGAAGTATTCTACAAGTGAATATCGCCTCTCCATGTAGTGGAGTGTTCACTGAATCATGTTGCAGTTCTTTCAGAATGAGTCATTATTGTCAAAAACAAATCCCGAGACACCTGAACAACACCGCATATCTGTCGGACCGTATTTCTGTCGACTGCAAGACGAAAACAATTTGCATCATCTGTCACGTTTTGTGCTAGATCACTGATACATTTATCAAGAAGAACAACGGACGAAGAACAGGAAACTGTGGCACGCCCCATTTTACGTGTTCTCGTCAGATTCAACTTCGGTGTCACATCCGTCTAATCACGCAGTACTTCCGAATTCAGCCTTTACGCAGCAAAATCCTTCTGATGATAATGTGGGATAGTGTTAAAGATGACCACAGGGCCACCATAACAGTTTTATCGTCGATAACCACAGTTGATACTGAATGGAAGAATGATTATGAACTGTTTCGAGAAATGAGGATCCGTCAAGAAGCTAAAGAATCCTCTGCAACAGCGAATTAGTACAGAAATGTACTCGGGTTTGTTCGATACAAGGGACCTCCTTCCAGACAGTGTGACATTAGAAGATCTACATTTCAAAGAGCATACGGGATTTCGCCATGTCATAACAGAAGCTGAAAATTTGATTGTTCCGGACGACAAAGATTAACACGATAACGAATCGGCAGAAAAAATGAGAGCAGTGGATTCCATCTATGACTCCAGAAGAGGCAAAACCGTCTCCGAAAAAGTTGCACGCCTTCAGAATGGATGTTGACGGTGATGATTTTTCGGCATAGGTGACAACAGAAAAATCTCTTGCACAAGTACGCTGAATGTCACTGAAGCGTAAACTGAATGTCTACAGTAGCCGCAATGAAAAATTTGTACAAGTTCAAGAGTCGAACCCTGGTTTCCTGCAGACCGCAGAGAGGTGCCTAAACCGCTGGGCTATCTGAACGTGCGACCAGTCCGTCTGAGGCTGTCTATGATATTTCCATTTATGATTTTTCCAACTCTGCTACCAGAGGTTCCACCACGGGGTATGTGGTGACAGCCCCACTGGAGAACGTGACTTACCTGCCACCGACACTGCTACACTCCGTTCCGCTTTACAAAATTGCAAACAGCGTGTTATTGTAACCTTATTAGCGATCCAGACGCAGCTATCAAATACGTTTCTTAAACTGAAACTGCCCACATCTCGTGGTCGTGCGGTAGCGTTCTCGCTTCCCACGCCCGGGTTCCCGGGTTCGATTCCCGGCGGGGTCAGGGATTTTCTCTGCCTCGAGATGGCTGGGTGTTGTGTGCTGTCCTTAGGTTAGTTAGGTTTAAGTAGTTCTAAGTTCTAGGGGACTGATGACCATAGATGTTAAGTCCCATAGTGCTCAGAGCCATTTGAACCATTTAAACTAAAACTATGCGGTTTATAATTCCAGAATAGTAGTTCTGCGTGTAGTCTGCTATTTTATATATTCTCCTGAAGTTAGTACAAAGTCAACTATTTATTCATTACTAAGAATCATTTACAAATTAGTAAAGCCACTACGCCTAACTCCACAAATAAATGATATTCGTCATATGTCCCGATGCAGTCAGAGCGGCAATACACAATTTAATCAAGTATCTAAGATATCCGAGCAGTGCTTTATTTTTGCGAAAAGCTTGAAATTGTTGATAGTGCGTATTCAACCCACTACACACACACGCACACACACACACACACACACACACACACAGGTTTTTATGTATAGATGTCACCAAATATTGTGAAGTGTCATTACTGAACAAAGGTAATGAAATTCAGTCCAGTGGTTAGCACACTGGACTCGCATTCGGGAGGACGACGGTTCAGTCCCGCGTCCGGCCATCCTGATTTAGGTTTTCCGTCATTTCCCTAAATCGCTCCAGGCAAATGCCGGGATGTTTCCTTTGAAAGGGCACGGCCGACTTCCTTCCCCGTCCTTCCCTAATCCAATGAGACCGATGACCTCGCAGTTTGGTCTCTTCCCCCAAACAACCCCCCCCCCCCCCCCTCAGAAATTCAGTCCGTTTAACTGACCGTAAGTAACATGATAATTTTACTTAGTTTTTTGCAGTCCTCTGAAGCTTAAACACGTTTAATTCCTGATGCGCTAATGGTGACTTAGTTTTTATTCTACTTACGCGAAGAAGTATAATATAAAACCTGTTATCTCTCTTTTTCTTACAGGTGAGTGCCTTCCGTGTCTTCTTTACTACCAGCCATCTCGCCGATGTAGCTGACTCGAGGTAGGTTGTTCTCTCTTCCAAATTTGACCACACTTGAATTTCGTGGATCCGACTATCATCGTACTTGGTGCCTCTCCACCTCACAGGGCTGAATTATTCGGCTTTCCTCTACGTAAGTTAGGACAGTGCAGTACAGCTCTGGCAATGTTTGCTGATGTGAAAAATCCTCAGGTGCACCGTTGTTCAGAGTCCACGTGAAACTCCAGGTCCCCTGCAGCTGACTGATTTAGCCAGTTCAGAGGCCGGAGGAGGGCAACAGCACACTACCTACACTAGGATTACGTATTAAACAGAAATGTATCCAGAGTCAGTGAAGTGAAATCTTCAAAACATCGAGCACCTGTTTGTGGAAGAACATTAGGAATGAAGCTGCAAACTAAAATTCATACATCTCAATATGCTTGAAATATAGCGAAGCGCTTGCAGTCTAAATAAGACTTTAATTGCAGTCGTAAAAAACGGGTTATAATATACATTGCTTGAAAAAGAACAGTTGAAGCTGGGACATGGCAGTGTAAACATTGACAGAAGGAAGAGATCATTTTATCAGTGGGACATAATGACCGTTTTGTGGAAGAGAAACATGTGGTCCCTGTAGAAGGTGTAATGCAGTGAAGGGAGTTATATACGGTGCCAGTGGCGTCAGTCAGAGCGTGGAAAGGTAGGCGAAACGAAGAAGTAGCCAGCAAATTGTCCTAGCAGCATTGTTGCAGCAAAAAACCAAAATTTAAGCGGAGACAAAGATTTTTTAGAAGATATGAACAGAGGAGAAGAAATAAGACGCATGAGACAGTATTGAAGAACTGAAGATTGTAAGGGGTCCGTAGGCCCTTACTATAAGTTTGCACTCGGCACAGGTCGACAGGGCAAACAATCGATAGTGTCGGGTTGCAAGAGCGAGTGTAGAGTTGAGTTCAGTTCCCAGGTTGCGGGCCGAGCCGTGTGGAGGCCTGTTGCTGTAATGCAAGGCTTTACCGACAAAGGGAGTGGCCATCGCCGCGGTTTACCCCCTTTGTGCTAGAATAATACGGGAAAGTGAAGAAGTTTAATTACGAGAGTGATCAGTGATATTTTTGTGACGATATTTATTTGGTTTCGCGTCTACCGCGCCGGCATCATTTGGATTGCAGTGTTGGATTGCAGTGTTGGATTACAGTGACTGAATTTGCGTGTGACGATAATGAATAGCGAGGAAGCCTGTGCTGAGATTAGCCGTTATTAAATATGTATGACGAAGGCAGTGGCTGTCTCCTTTTTTTCTGGTGTTTTTGAGACGAATATAGGTCTTGATTAGTGAAGCTGTGTTGTTGTTCTCCTTGTCACCAGACATTTCATTATTACAGCATTTAAGAAGGACAAAATGGAATGTAACAACTCCGTAGCAGTCCAATCCGATTGCCAGCCCCATTAGGTACACGGTCACATTAATTAATATTTATTTGGGCTGCTATTCAGATCCCGATCGAGCGGGATACATAAAACGGAGGTGTTACAAGATCTAGCAGAAGATCGACGCAGAAACAACAGATTGTCAAGGCGAAGAATCAAGACATCGAATGTACGAGAAGGGACCAATAGCCGTCACAAAGCGCGAATATAAGCTGCACTAACAGAGAGTGTGTACCTAATGTAACATACAAAATAGGAGGTGGGCCGTGAGCTACAGCAGTCGTAAGAACTCTCTTATAAAATTGACAGTTAACGATCACTCGTGTTTCAATGTGAACTATTTTTTAAAAGTGTTTACTGTGAGGAGCAAAGGACATCATAAAATAGACAGTAAAATACTGATAAATAGACGTCGCTTTAATATATCGTTACGTGGGCTTCCTTTGTTGTGATTAAAACTATGTTCTTGTATCGGCCTGGCTCGTATCATTCCAGTTTTCGCTTCTGCAGAGTTTTAAGAGGTGTTATCAGCAAGACGGTACACCAAAGGAAGAACTGTCGCCATTTAACATTTTACAGACTTTTCTTTTTTGTATTTTCGAGCCGATTTATCGTCATCTCCGCAGCTTCCTGCAGGCTACAGAACATGTGACGCTCCGCAGCTACAGTGATTGTCAACTGGTGCAGAAGATATACCTTCCATACTTCTACTACTAAGCAAAGAAGGGAAGGCAGAAAGGTGGAAGGAGTATATAGAGGGTTTATACAAGGGCGATGTACTTGAGGACAATATTATGGAAATGGAAGAGGATGTAGATGAAGACGAAATGGGAGATAAGATACTGCGTGAAGAGTTTGACAGAGCACTGAAAGACCCGAGTCGAAACAAGGCTCCGGGAGTAGACAACATTCCATTTGAACTACTGATGGCCTCGGGAGAGCCAGTCATGACAAAACTCTGCCATCTGGTGAGCACGATGTATGAGACAGGCGAAATACCCTCAGACTTCAAGAAGAATATAATAATTCCATTCCCAAAGAAAGCAGGTGTTGACAGATGTGAAAATTACCGAACTATCAGTTTAATAAGTCACAGCTGCAAAATAATAACGCGAATTCTTTACAGACGAATGGAAAAACTGGTAGAAGCCGACCTCGGGGAAGATCAGTTTGGATTCCGTAGAAATGTTGGAACACGTGAGGCAATACTGACCTTACGACTTATCTTAGAAGAAAGATTAAGAAAAGGCAAACCTACGTTTCTAGCATTTGTAGACTTAGAGAAAGCTTTTGACAATGTTAACTGGAACACTCTCTTTCAAATTCTGAAGGTGGCAGGGGTAAAATACAGGGAGCGAAAGGCTATTTACAGTTTGTACAGAAACCAGATGGCAGTTATAAGAGTCGAGGGGCATGAAAGGGAAGCAGTGGTTGGCAAAGGAGTAAGACAGGGTTGTAGCCTCTCCCCGATGTTATTCAATCTGTATATTGAGCAAGCAGTAAAGGAAACAAAAGAAAAATTCGGGGTAGGTATTAAAATTCATGGAGAAGAAATAAAAACTTTGAGGTTCGCTGATGACATTGTAATTCTGTCAGAGACAACAAAGGACTTGGAAGAGCAGTTGAACGGAATGGACAGTGTCTTGAAAGGAGGATATAAGATGAACATCAACAAAAGCAAAACCAGGATAATGGAATGTAGTCAAATTAAGTCGGGTTATGCTGAGGGAATTAGATTAGGAAATGAGACACTTAAAGTAGTAAAGGAGTTTTGCTATTTAGGGAGTAAAATAACCGATGATGGTCGAAGTAGAGAGGATATAAAATGTAGACTGGCAATGGCAAGGAAAGCGTTTCTCAAGAAGAGGAATTTGTTAACATCGAGTATAGATTTAAGCGTCAGGAAGTCGTTTCTGAAAGTATTTGTATGGAATGTAGCCATGTATGGAAGTGAAACATGGACGATAACTAGTTTGGACAAGAAGAGAATAGAAGCTTTCGAAATGTGGTGCTACAGAAGAATGCTGAAGATAAGGTGGGTAGATGACGTAACTAATGAGGAGGTATTGAATAGGATTAGGGAGAAGAGAAGTTTGTGGCACAACTTGACTAGAAGAAGGGATCGGTTGGTAGGACATGTTTTGAGGCATCAAGGGATCACAAATTTGGCATTGGAGGGCAGTGTGGAGGGTAAAAATCGTAGAGGGAGACCAAGAGATGAATACACTAAGCAGATTCAGAAGGATGTAGGTTGCAGTAGATACTGGGAGATGAAGAAGCTTGCACAGGATAGAGTAGCATGGAGAGCTGCATCAAACCAGTCTCAGGACTGAAGACCACAACAACAAACAACAACACTTCTACTACACAGGGAGTTTATACACTATGTGATCAAAAGTATCCGGACACATGGCTGAAAATGACTTACAAGTTCGTGGCGCCCTTCACTGGCAATGATGGAACTCAGTATGGTGTTGGCCCACCCTTAGCCTTGATCACAGCTTCCACTCTCGCAGGCATACCTTCAATCAGGTTTTGGAAGGTTTTTTA
Organism: Schistocerca cancellata; assembly: GCF_023864275.1. Lineage (NCBI taxonomy): Eukaryota > Metazoa > Arthropoda > Insecta > Orthoptera > Acrididae > Schistocerca > Schistocerca cancellata. Next base: position 16,321,252 of record NC_064634.1, read on the forward strand.
GGAAACGGCAGCCCATTCTTCACGGAGTGCTGCACTGACGAGAGGTATCGATGTCAGTCGGTGAGGTCTGCCACGAATTCGGCGTTCCAAATTATCCCAAAGATGTTCTGTAGGATTCAGATCAGGACACTGTGCAGGCCAGTTCATTACAGGGATGTTGTTGTCGTGTAACCACTCCGACATAGGCTGTGCATTATGAACAGGTGCTCGATCGTGTTGAAAGATGCAATCACCACACCCGAATTGCTCTTCAACAGTGGGAAGCAAGAAGGTGCTTAAAACATCAATATAGGCCTGTGCTGTGATAGTGCCACGCAAAACAACAAGAGGTGCAAGCCCCCTTCATGAAAAACACGACCACACCACTCCTGAGCCACCCAAGCGCGACCCACGCCCCGTCCTCACAGCTTGGGTGACTCAGTCAGTGGAGCACTTGCCCGCGAAAGGCAAAGGGCCCCAAGTCGAGTCTCGGTCCGGCACACAGTTTTAATCTGGCAGGAAGTTTCATATCAGCGCACACTCCGCTGTATAGCGGAAATTTCATTCTATGTAAATGTAGATATAGATGTAGAATATCCTGACCACCAAGATCACCCGGTTTAACCCCAATGGACTTCTATGTATCGGATTACATTAAAGACAGTGTCTTTGTTCCTCTGCTTGCGGAAAACGTCGACGAACTGCGACGACGGATAACACAAGCAGCTGCCTTTATACATCAAGACTTTCTCCATACGACTTGACAGGAAACTGATTGCAGATGACATATTTGTCGTGTTCTGAAAAGTAGCCACCTTTAACACTTCTAAATAAAACTTGAAGAAGGAACCACTTCGTGGCATTCATTTCAGAACTGTTCCAGGGATTCGACAGGCAGTAGACCGCTCCATTCGCACCATCAACAGAACAGGCTCTGCTAACGGTATACTACGCCTTCCACATCGCTGGCAACGGGTTCTACACAACGCTGGTGACTACTCTGAAGGACAGTAACAGGTGCAAACATGTAACTCTGTTGTATCGGTTGTGAATAAATAGTTGCCACTATTTAAGTTCCAACCCTCGTAGATACATGTTTCAAAATTTTGCTGTCCTTCAGAATAGTCACCAGCGTTGTGTGTAGCCCGTTGCCAGCGACGTGGAAGTCGTAGGACACCCTTAACAGCGCCAATTACGTTGATAGTTGGAGTGGAGCGTTCTACGCTGAGGCGACAGAAATCACCAGATACCTCCTCATGTCATGTCGCACCTCTTGTTGCCCTGCGTAGTGCAGAAACTGGACGCGGCATGGACTCAGCAAGTCGTTGGAGGTCCACTGCAGAAATACTGACACGTGCCTCTGTAGCTACCGTAATTGCGAAAGTGTTGCCGATGCTGGATTTTGTGCACGAACTAACCTCTGGATTGTGTCCCATAAATGTTCGATGGTACTCAGGTCGAGCGGTCTGGGTGGCCAAATCATTCCTTCAAACCAAAAACAAACAGTTGTGACCCGGTGGCATGAATATCTGCAAATAGTCTCCAAGTAGGCGATCATAACCATTTACCGTCAATGGTCAGTTCGGCTGGACCAGAGGACCAGTCTGTCGTGTATAAACACGGCCCACACAACTATGGAGCCGCCAACAGCTTGCATAGTGTCTTGCTGACAACTTGGCTCGGTGGCTTCGTGGGATCTGCAACACGCTCGTGCTCTACTATCAGCTCTTGCCATTTGAAATCGGGACTCAATTGAACAGGCCACGGTTTTCCAGCCGTGTAGGGCCCAACCGATATGCTCACGAGCCTAGGACAGGTGCTACAGGTGGTGTTGTTGTTGTCTGCTGCCATAGCCCATTAACGCCAAATTTCGCCACACTGCCCTAATGGAAACGCTCGTCGTACGTCCCACATAGATTTCAGCAGAAATTTCACGCAGCGTAACTTGTCTGTTAGCACTGACAACTCTACGCAGACGCCGGTGCTCTCGATCCTTAAGTGAAGGCCGTGGGCCAGTATGTAGTCCTTGGTAGGAGGTGATGCGTAGGAGGTAATGCCTGAAACGTTGTATCCTGGGCACACTCTTGACGCTGTGGTTCTCGGAATGTTGAATTCCCTCACAGTTTCCGAAATAGAATGTCCCCCTAGTACCACTGCACGTTCCAAGTCTGCTAATTCCCATTATGCGGTCATTAACACGTCGGAAAGCTTTTCACATGTTTTACCTGAGCACAAATGACAGCTTCGCCAATGCACTGCCCTTATATACCGTGTGTAGACGGTACTACCGCAATCTGCACATGTGCGTTCCGCTGTCCCGTGACTTTTGTCGCCTCAGTGTTTGGCCTGACGAATCTCACACCACAGTTCTGATGCGAAAGCCATGAGATGCTTCCTTCAATTTAGGAATCAACTGAAGGGGCTCATGACCGGAGACTGTTGTGAGTTAAACATCACTTCCCAGCCCCATCTACTGAACAAACCACTCACATATTTCGATGTATCCGCTCGAGCGTTGTCCTACAAAACGATGCTCGTCGTCTTGCATGACAGTGTTCGGGCGCATACAGATTATGGTGCAAGAGGTGACTGATCTATTCGGTCTGGTGGACTCGGAACTGGTGTACCACCCACCACACTCCCCAGATATCAGCTTCTCAACTTGATTCCTACGTCGCAGGAACCACTCCAGGCATTCGTTGACACTGTCAAAGTTGGAATCGTATAGCGTGAGCAGTGCAGTCAGTCTTTCCTGAGGAATGGTTTGATGCGGTCTGCCACGAATTCTCTGTGTTCCGTCAGTTGCTTCATCTCAGAGTGATGTTCTCTGTTATGTGTGGGATGTATCCCAGTCAAAGATACGATATCATACGCTGTCTGTCTTCAGTGGCTTCGCAATTTAAATTTGTTTTGTAACATTTCACGTCTACATAAATTAGTAAAACTGAACTTAACTGAAATGATTCCATGAACTGCAGCCATAATCTTTCGACAGACGTTTCATGTCGCAAGTTTCTTTCACATTATCGTTTTACGTACATATTGCTGAACAAATGTCAGTAAATCACAAGAATTTATACATCTTAGTTCTAGAGTAGAGAAGTAGCGCTGACTATCTGTCGAAACGAAGAAAGAACTTCTCTATCTAAATAGGTATATAAAGTTATTGCGGTTCTATATTGACGTCTGTTTTATGTAAGTGTGACAGTTCATATCTGTTTGTGCAATTAAGTCTCCTGTCATAAGCAAGAATAGAAATTAGGCTAGCCACGTGTAGGTTAGGCCAAACTATTTGTCCAGAACTGAATTATTTTGGCGAAGCAGTAGCGGGGGAAGAGATACCATTTTGTGTGTCTGCATTTTCGTGAAAGCTATCCCAAGATAATCAGGCGTGCGTCAGCAGTAGGATTCCAGTGTTATGCATGTGGTCTGCGAGACATATAAAATTAGTTATAACTCTTTCAAGTTTCACTGAGAAGCGCAAGACATAATGCTCCTGGTGTACCATTTCTCAGTTGTTTCAGTATCGCTCTATAATTCCTCATCACAAGACACCGATATACTCGGTCTAAATAAGTTGCTTTGAAGTTCAGAGGATAAGAAATATCCTTTAGAAAAGAAGACATATATCGTGTTTTGCCCACATGCCCAGCTTGATAGCAAAATGACCTATTAAAAAGAAAGACAAACTACCTGAGCTCATTACTGGTGCAGAAAGGATCAAGTGGGCTAGAGAAAGTGTATTAACAAGAAACGAGCTAAGAAAAGAATCAGACCTCGGACTAATTCAAGAGATATCCACTAGATGCAATCCAGCCTTCTGTATAATCGAAAGACTTTTGACTCTGGGGTCAGGAATACTCTCTCTCCCTCCCTCCCCTCCCTCATATTTGTGTGTGTGTGTGTGTGTGTGTGTGTGTGTGTGTGTGTGTGTGTGTGTGTGTATGTGTCGAGGATGATTGCTTAGGAAAAGACAAAAAATAGCTGGCCGCTGCTCATTGTTTTCGAGTTGAGACACTTCCTAATGACTTCATTGTCGACAAGAATTACTTTCAAACTTCGATCCTTATTTAAATCATTTTTCAGTACAGCTCGTCATTGTGAACAGTTATTGGTGACTGCTGAGCTAACAGTTCAGAGAAGAGGAGACCAAAAGCTTTTGATATGTGACTCTATTTAACAATGACGAAGATAAAGTGAGTGGATTATATAACTAATGAAGAGATACTAAATCGAATTTGGGAGAAAAACTGTGGCACAGCTTGACTAAAAGAAGGGGCTGGTTAACCGGAGACATCGCAATGCATGAAGGAATGATCAGTATAGTAATGGCGAGATGTACCGAGTCGTTATAATCAAACTTTCCCTATTTAACACGTTATAACACGGAAATACACTCCTGGAAATGGAAAAAAGAACACATTGACACCGGTGTGTCAGACCCACCATACTTGCTCCGGACACAGCAATGATCACACGCACGGCACAGCGGACACACCAGGAACCGCGGTGTTGGCCGTCGAATGGCGCTAGCTGCGCAGCATTTGTGCACCGCCGCCGTCAGTGTCAGCCAGTTTGCCGTGGCATACGGAGCTCCATCGCAGTCTTTAACACTGGTAGCATGCCGCGACAGCGTGGACGTGAACCGTATGTGCAGTTGACGGACTTTGAGCGAGGGCGTATAGTGGGCATGCGGGAGGCCGGGTGGACGTACCGCCGAATTGCTCAACACGTGGGGCGTGAGGTCTCCACAGTACATCGATGTTGTCGCCAGTGGTCGGCGGAAGGTGCACGTGCACGTCGACCTGGGACCGGACCGCAGCGACGCACGGATGCACGCCAAGACCGTAGGATCCTACGCAGTGCCGTAGGAGACCGCACCGCCACTTCCCAGCAAATTAGGGACACTGTTGCTCCTGGGGTATTGGCGAGGACCATTCGCAACCGTCTCCATGAAGCTGGGCTACGGTCCCGCACACCGTTAGGCCGTCTTCCGCTCACGCCCCAACATCGTGCAGCCCGCCTCCAGTGGTGTCGCGACAGGCGTGAATGGAGGGACGAATGGAGACGTGTCGTCTTCAGCGATGAGAGTCGCTTCTGCCTTGGTGCCAATGATGGTCGTATGCGTGTTTGGCGCCGTGCAGGTGAGCGCCAGAATCAGGACTGCATACGACCGAGGCACACAGGGCCAACACCCGGCATCATGGTGTGGGGAGCGGTCTCCTACAATGGCCGTACACCACTGGTGATCGTCGAGGGGACACTGAATAGTGCACGGTACATCCAAAGCGTCATCGAACCCATCGTGCTACCATTCCTAGACCGGCAAGGGAACTTGCTGTTCCAACAGGACAATGCACGTCCGCATGTATCCCGTGCCACCCAACGTGCTCTAGAAGGTGTAAGTCAACTACCCTGGCCAGCAAGATCTCCGGATCTGGCCCCCATTGAGCATGTTTGGCACCGGATGAAGCGTCGTCTCACGCGGTCTGCACGTCCAGCACGAACGCTGGTCCAACTGAGGCGCCAGGTGGAAATGGCATGGCAAGCCGTTCCACAGGACTACATCCAGCATCTCTACGATCGTCTCCATGGGAGAATAGCAGCCTGCATTGCTGCGAAAGGTGGATATACACTGTACTAGTGCCGACATTGTGCATGCTCTGTTGCCTGTGTCTATGTGCCTGTGGTTCTGTCAGTGTGATCATGTGATGTATCTGACCCCAGGAATGTGTCAATAAAGTTTCCCCTTCCTGGGACAATGAATTCACGGTGTTCTTATTTCAATTTCCAGGAGTGTAATTACCGTACGAGTACCAAATTTTGTAGCGATAATGCCCAGAATATGGGATGCAGGGTTTCCAAGCGTCACAGCGCCGCCGTCCAGTTCCGACTATGGCCACCAAGTGCCGTGGTCAGTCATCGTGATCCACAGTGTCACAGACCTGATCAGTCGTAGTGCACTTGTTGACGTGTCAACATGAGCTTGGACAAAAGGAGCAGGGCATTACTGGTGAAGCTCTGTTATTAGAACGCTGCAGCTGCACTTCGAGAATATCGCCGGCTGAAAGGATTACGGAAGGGTCCTCTTTCTCCACCTGCTGTGCGGAGCATCATGATGAAGTTCGAATCGACTGGAGAACTGGGCGTCGCTCCAGGAAGAGGCCGATGGCTGCTTGCACACAGGTGGTTGGTGAACTCGCTGTTGCCGTGGCAGACAACGCTGCGCCCAATGCCCGGTCGTCAGGCTGTGCGCGTGCCGTGTTACGTCCCGTGGCCCACAGTATGCAAAGTGCTTTGAATCATTGTCAAATGGTTCAAATGGCTCTGAGCACTCTGGGACTCAACTGCTGAGGTCATTAGTCCCCTAGAACTTAGAACTAGTTAATCCTAACTAACCTAAGGACATCACACACATCCATGCCCGAGGCAGGATTCGAACCTGCGACCGTAGCGGTCTCGCGGTTCCAGACTGCAGCGCCAGAACCGCGCGGCCACTTCGGCCGGCAAATCATTGTCAAATGGTATCCGTAAGAGATTCATTTCTCCAGCAGCTTGCACTATAGGATGCACAACGACGTGTAGACTTTGCTCTCCACTTTCATGCTAGGACTGAAATTAACGAGGGATGGACCTGGACCATCCTATGCGCTCTCTACTTTCATGTAAGGATTGATGTTGACAAGGGCTGGCCCTCGACCATCCTGTGGACAGACGAAGCTCATTTTTCTCTGACAGGTGAGATGAACTCACAGGATTGCCGAGTGTGGGAATCCTCACCTCCAGTCAGTGTGCATGAAGTTCCTCTGTGTGATGAACGCGTCACCGTATGGTGTGGCTTCACAGCTAAGTTCATCGTTGGCCCATTCTTCCTTGAACAGGTCGAGGACCAAACACGTGCAGTGTGACTGGCCAGCGTTACTGCTATATCCTTCGCCAGTGTGTCTTACCCGCCCTACAGGAGAGAGACAAATCGAACTGAACAGTTTTCATGCAAGATGAGGCTCCACCGCACACCGCTCGTGAACATCGCCAGCTTCTCCGAAATACCGTTGGAAACGCTCGAATTATCTGCGGATCGTTTCCAAATGCTTGGCCGGCACGATCACCTGATCTCACTCCCTGTGGTTTCTGGTCGTGAGGCAACCTGAAGGACAGGGTTTAACAGGGGAACATTCACACGTGTGCTGATCTGAAACGAAGCAAAACCAGAGAGGTAGCCAGCGTACCTACGGCAATGCTTCGTTCTGCTGTGCAGAATGCAATTCTGCGCTTTCAGACTCTCGTGGACAATGATGAGCGCCATATTGAGCCACTTTTGTAGCAGTAATGGTACAGTTATGTAGTGGTGTGATGTACCGTAGCAGCACATTAAAAGTGTTTCAGTTGAATTCATTCTACATTATTTCTATTTCCCATGTCCTTGACATTAATGCTACCAAGTTTGGTCCTCATACAGTAATTAGTTTCCGTGTTATAACCTGTTAAATAGGTTTTTAAAAAAATGGCTCTGAGCACTATGGGACTTAACTCAGAACTACTTAAACCTAACTAACCTAAGGACATCACACACATCCATGCCCGAGGCAGGATTCGAACCTGCGGTCGCGCGGTGCCGGACTGAAGCGCCTAGAACCGATCGGCCACCACGGCCGGCTGTTAAATTGGGAAAGTTTAATTATAACCATTCAGTACTTAACAATATGAAATAATAATTGCGGAGGGAGACCAAGGCTTCACTATAATAAACATGTTTGAAGTTGTAACGCCTCCGTTTTTTATCCCGACCTGATCTGATCGAATAGCAGCCCAATATTTATTGTTAACATGACAGTGAACCTAATGGGGCTTGGTAATCGGAATTGACTGCTACGGAAGTTGTTACTTTCCAGTTCGTCCTGTTCAATACTACACTCCTGGAAATGGAAAAAAGAACACATTGACACCGGTGTATCAGACCCACCATACTTTCTCCGGACACTGCGAGAGGGCTGTACAAGCAATGATCACACGCACGGCACAGCGGACACACCAGGAACCGCGGTGTTGGCCGTCGAATGGCGCTAGCTGCGCAGCATTTGTGCACCGCCGCCGTCAGTGTCAGCCAGTTTGCCGTGGCATACGGAGCTCCATCGCAGTCTTTAACACTGGTAGCATGCCGCGACAGCGTGGACGTGAACCGTATGTCCAGTTGACGGACTTTGAGCGAGGGCGTATAGTGGGCATGCGGGAGGCCGGGTGGACGTACCGCCGAATTGCTCAACACGTGGGGCGTGAGGTCTCCACAGTACATCGATGTTGTCGCCAGTGGTCGGCGGAAGGTGCACGTGCCCGTCGACCTGGGACCGGACCGCAGCGACGCACGGATGCACGCCAAGACCGTAGGATCCTACGCAGTGCCGTAGGGGACCGCACCGCCACTTCCCAGCAAATTAGGGACACTGTTGCTCCTGGGGTATCGGCGAGGACCATTCGCAACCGTCTCCATGAAGCTGGGCTACGGTCCCGCACACCGTTAGGCCGTCTTCCGCTCACGCCCCAACATCGTGCAGCCCGCCTCCAGTGGTGTCGCGACAGGCGTGAATGGAGGGACGAATGGAGACGTGTCGTCTTCAGCGATGAGAGTCGCTTCTGCCTTGGTGCCAATGATGGTCGTATGCGTGTTTGGCGCCGTGCAGGTGAGCGCCACAATCAGGACTGCATACGACCGAGGCACACAGGGCCAACACCCGGCATCATGGTGTGGGGAGCAATCTCCTACACTGGCCGTACACCACTGGTGATCGTCGAGGGGACACTGAATAGTGCACGGTACATCCAAAGCGTCATCGAACCCATCGTTCTACCATTCCTAGACCGGCAAGGGAACTTGCTGTTCCAACAGGACAATGCACGTCCGCATGTATCCCGTGCCACCCAACGTGCTCTAGAAGGTGTAAGTCAACTACCCTGGCCAGCAAGATCTCCGGATCTGTCCCCCATTGAGCATGTTTGGGGCTGGATGAAGCGTCGTCTCACGCGGTCTGCACGTCCAGCACGAACGCTGGTCCAACTGAGGCGCCAGGTGGAAATGGCATGGCAAGCCGTTCCACAGGACTACATCCAGCATCTCTACGATCGTCTCCATGGGAGAATAGCAGCCTGCATTGCTGCGAAAGGTGGATATACACTGTACTAGTGCCGACATTGTGCATGCTCTGTTGCCTGTGTCTATGTGCCTGTGGTTCTGTCAGTGTGATCATGTGATGTATCTGACCCCAGGAATGTGTCAATAAAGTTTCCCCTTCCTGGGACAATGAATTCACGGTGTTCTTATTTCAATTTCCAGGAGTGTAGTAAGGGCTTACGGACCCCTTACAAAGTGGGGCTAGGATGCATTGTTTATACAGAGATAAGGATGCTCGTACTGGATGGACCAGGGTGGAGAGCTGCGTCAAACCAGTCCTGGAACTGAAGACCGAAATAACAACACCACTCAGCTTAACTATAATGAACATTCGATTCTTGCTCCTGGAATGAAAGCCACGGTAGCCGTTGAGGGCTACGGGTTTGTCGACAGTACATGTATGGTGTCACCGCCAGACACCATACTTGCTACGTGGTAGCCTTTAAATCGGCCGCGGTGCGTTAGTATACGTCGGACCCGCGTGTCGCCACTATCAGTGATCGCAGGCCGAGTGCCGCCACGCGGCAGATCTAGTCTAGAGAGACTCCCTAGCACTCGCCCCAGTTGGACAGCCGACTTTGCTAGCGATGGTTCACTGACTACATACGCTCTCATTTGCCGAGACGACAGTTTAGCATAGCCTTCAGCTACGTCATTTGCTACGACCTAGCAAGGCGCCATATTCAGTTACTATTCTGAATAGATAATATTGTGAATCGTGTACCGTCAAGAGCGACGTCCATCATTAATGGATTAAAGTTAAGTATCAAATTAGCTACGTCCGATTTCTGAATTCTAATTCCTTGTCATGTTCCAGACCTCACGTCAGTAGAGTCCCTTCCCTTCTCACGCCAGCCTGCTTTTTTTTTTTCCTTTATTGAATTTCAATTCCCCCCGAAGGGGGTGGGCTGGCAGCAGCTTAGGACGCCGCTCTGCAGCCTACAGATTTTCTGACAAAGAGCAGGAGAATAAATAATAATAAAAACAGGCGATAAAATCGGGGACTTAGTGAGTAACAAGGTGAAAAGAAAACGGGGAAATTAAAACAAGCAACAGAGGGATGATGAAGCGAATAAAAATACATACGGAGCAGACAGGGAAAACAATAGACAATTAAAAAAAAAAAACACGGCGACAGTCTGGATTCTGTTCGCAAAGTATATAAAATTCACACCCAGCGACAGCATGGTTTCTGTTCGCAACACGTGGAAGACAAACAACACTGAATAGTCACTAGAACACAGCACGAGAAAGTCGGCAAAGGTGACACCACAGTCGAGAGCAGGTGGGGGGAAACTGGATAGGAGATGGGAAAACAAAAAGGGGGAAAGGAGAGGAAAAGCGAAGGGGGGGGGGAACCGGGAAAGGAGCTGATGGAGGATGAGGACCCATAAGAGGGGTGGGGGCAGACGCGACAGAGAGGGGGGTAGGCAGAGGAGGGGAATACAAAAGGACTGGGGGGGAGAAGGGAGGTAGGGAGAGGTGTAGTGGGGAGGAAACAGGACGGAAGGGGGGGGGGCAGCCTGCGTGAGCTAAAACGCGTGCATTTCGGCCTGCATTCGTAACACGGTGTTGGCTCTTCTGCCAACCCGACAATACGTTACGGCTGACCGCGGACTGACCTCCTTGTCGGCGAGCACCGTGGAGAGCGCGTGCGCGCCCTGCAGCAGGAACTCGACGCCGAGCGCGCTCTTGGTGGCGGGGTCGAGCAGCAGGCGCGTGACGTGCGCCTGCGTCAGCACGGTGAGGTTGGGGCGGCGCGCGCGCACCGGCCGCACGTAGGCGGCGTTGGTGCTGAGGCGGCGGCCGTGGCGCGACGTCGTCTGCAGCAGCGCCACGCCCAGCTGGCGCGCGCCGTTCACGTCGGTGACGGGGAAGCCCAGCTCGCGCCACGCCTCGATCAGCGGCGCCACGTTCTCGTCCTGGTACGGGAACCACTCCACCGTCTGGTAGCCGCCGCGCCCGTGGAAGCCCGGGCTCTTCTTCACGATCTCCTCGTCCTCGTTGTCCTCGGACTTCTTGAAGTACGGCAGCACCTGCCAGCCGAGACAATCACCGATCACTGTCAGCAGCCCCCGACGTGTACTGTTGAGACTACAGGGAGATGGCCCAGCAGCGCCCTTTTTTGTATGCCCTCACAGGTCGGTGGGTTGAGAGCTGTCTAACAACGTGGAAACGTGCAAACGAGTCCCGAAATGCTTCGTCATCTTCAAAGTAGAGATGGGGGATCCGCTCTTGAACTAATGCATAGAGTTGCATCTTTCAAAGGAGTGAACAATCAGTGATTCAGAAAAAAAGAACGGTAGCTCCAAACGTTTCCCACGGCAGAGGGGGAGAGAGAGAGAGAGAGAGAGAGAGAGAGAGACGGAGCATATCAGCAGCGCCTCTGCTGGTCAGAGCACAGTGCACGCCACACAACACAGCCAGCGCCGGCCTCTGCCCTGCTTCTACCTCGGCTGCCTGCATTGTGCAGTGCCCCATTGGATTTTGTGTTTCACATATGCCGTGCCGTCTCTGTGCGTCGTCTGCCGCCTGCAGTGTCTGGCGCAGCTTAACTTCGCATCGCACTCTGTCGGCGATCGTTTCAGTCGCACGTCCTGCCCTCTGGGCAGTTGATGCGAGCAACAGGACAGAGAGCCACCTAGCGGATAACATAGGAAATACTTGCAACAACCTGCTCGCAAGGGAACGGACGATTTGTCTCGGAGCGGGTGAGTTCACCGCTCCCTCCCCACCCTCGGAACTCGCCCGCTCAACGCTCGCTCTACCGTCTCGACTCTAGCCAGAGCGTTGAGAAAAGCGACTCAGGTGTCACTCTGGTCTCTGCGGTCTCAGCTCACGCAGTAATACAGCTCGCGGCTCGACCTGCTCGACTCGGCACCTCTGCATCGGAGTTCGTCCCTACTGGATATTGTTCTTCGTACTAATACCGCTATGTATATTACATTATTATGTTATGTATACATCAATTGTTTTTATTTTATTTTTCTTTGTTTAAACTGATTAGATTAGGTTCCTGATGACTCCTCGTACTATAGGATTTTTATTATGGACACTCGAATTTACGCTTTAATTACGAGCGAACCGATAAACGTATCGCAAAATGTGATACACCAATATTTTCCTTGTTTTATTCTGCGTAAGGCTATATGCAGCACTTTTGTTTTACAGTCAAATTTATATTTTTTTTCTTATTCTGGTACGGATTTTGCGATTTTAGGCGTCTTTGGAAGGAAACGTTCACTTTAAAAATATATCGCTTGCGATGTATTTGTATGAGGTTAATGAAATTTTAATACATTATAGCCAAATATATTGTTAATGTAAATCTCAAGTTACAACATTTTCCGATCACCCAAAAAACCACGATAGTGCAAAATAAATCAATAATCCAAAACTTTGTCATATCGTGGAAATTTCAATAAACAATACAAAATTCTTACTCATTATCTGTGTTACTTCAAAATAGGATCAAAGAAGATCAAAATACAGGTATAGTACTGGAATAAACCAAGTTTAAAGGGCAATGTGCCTTCCATTTATTTTATATTGTAAATGAGTGGTGAGTCATGAAAAAGAGCTGATTCATTTCAGGGAGTGAACAGTTCTGATCCAATCTCTGAAAAGAACAGTTTTGCCCATCTCTACTTCAAAGGGCAAATATAGGCATGTGACTGAGTTCGGACGAGAGAGAAAGATTGGGCTCCGGCAAATGGGTTTGTCATACAGTGGCGTTACAGCTCGTAAGCGCATGCTGCCGTGACAGTGATGCGTGTGTGGAACCAACATATAGAAGAGGGTCGTACTAAGCTACACACGGTTACAGAACCCCACAGTGTGGGATGAACTCGTCTGAGCTTCCTTGGGACCAGGAACAACATGATATTGAAATCTACAAAGCAGGCAGCTCACAGCTCTTCAGCGATTTTATGCGTGGCGTACACATCGCCCGAGCTATTGAAGCACTTTCTTCCTTCCAGGGCTGCATTTTCTTCCCCATTGCTCTCGCTCCCTGTACTCGCTCCTTCCCTTGTGCCGCCTGCTTCCCCTCTCTCGGTGTAACTGCTTACGTCGGCTCGGATATCCTCCTGGTTTCTGGTATTTCTTCCCATTTTTGTTCCTCTTGCTTTTATTTCTCACCTGTCCTCCAACATTTTCGTCCCCTTTTGGTATTTGAGATCCCCCTTTAAAATGTTATCTTTGTAGTGTGAACCAACGTAGCGTTTTCGGCGTGTGACCTTACCGCCGCCTCCATCATTTCTTGACGCCATTGTCATTTGTCTCTAGTTAGCCAGCATGGTAGCCAGTCCATGTGGTGACGGCGTTATGTACCCTCTGGGTTGACCCCGTCTCTCCCGCAAACACAGGGATCACACTTCTGGTATCCGAGCTGATACCTCCCTACATACTCTTAGCAGTGGTTGCTTGTCATTCGGGAGCATCAGAATTCCCACCAACAGCCACTATGCCAGACTGTTCTTGCTGTGGCAGGATGGTGCCCATGAGGAGAACCCCTGATCAAAGCGAGTAGTATCAGGGCGGACGCTTTCCACCTGAAACCCATTAAATTTCGGAATACTGGCTGTCTCGTAAGTTGATAATGGATATTTTAATGCTGCTTCTAATAACCCTGTGGCCTTCCCTTCCCTGACTACACCGTAGGAAGAGAGCCAGCCTCACTGGCTTGCAGTGAAAGCCTTTCCCCACTTCCTGGTCTGCACTAGGACTGACGTGAATACTTGCATCATCACCAGAAACTATTGAAAGCAAGTTTGATGAAGTGGACTCTCCGAGTAAGATGTGCTCAGTATCGCTGTTGATAAGAACTTTTTCTGGCATCCAATCTGCTGCATTTCAAGACTGTGACCGTCTCGGCGACGTCCTGGTGTCCACAACATCCCACAAGTATTTGAATGGTTCAGGAAGCCATTTTTCATAGAGACTTCTTCCTCAAACTGGTGAGAAACTCCAGGCCATTCATTTTGTTTGGCGTGTACATGATGTCCGTAAGCAGAACTGCATTGATACAAGCGCCTGTATTCCGGCATTTGACGAGTACATCCTCTCAGAGAAGGTCAGGGTTATTTATTATCAGTGTAAAATGAAGCTGTACATCCCAGCACCCACGATGTGTTTTCGGTGTTTGCGTTTCAGACAGATGTATTCCTGCTGTACAGCGCACCCTGTGTGCAGTGAATATGGACACCCACTTCATGTGGGGAGCCCTTGTGTTCTATCATCCGTGTTTGTCAATTGTCACTACCATCATTCTCCATACTCACCAGAGTGTCCGGTTTATAAGAAGTAAAGGAAGATACAGGAGTATACGTTCCTTGATTGTTTGTCCTACACTGAGGTTTATCAGAATTATGACCATCTTCCCCCTGTGTCCGTGACATCTAACTTTGCCTCTTTTACGTCCTTTCCCCTTCCTCCTTCCTTCTCCTTGCTCCAGTCCCGCCGCCTCTCCTCTCCCCCTCCCCAGTGGCTCTCACCACCTTCCACTCCAGGTGTCCCTCCCCCTATTCTTCGATGTCTGCTGGTGATGGGGCCCCATCCCAGGACCCCTCCCCCTGGTCTCTTCCTGACCAGAGGCCTCCTGCCACAAGTGGCTGTGGGAACCACAGTCTGTGAGACCCATGATCGCTGAAGCCTGTTCTCTCCAGACCCTGCCCCTCTCGACCTACAGAGGAGAAGAAGAAGAAGAAACATAAGTCCTCTGCTGCTCCCAGAGGTGCTGACTGCCCCACACAACCTAAGTCAGACGTCATGTGTATGGATGTCACCCAGTTCTTATTGGTGACAGATGGGTCCCAGGAGTGTGACCCATTTTGGCCCGTTCACCTCCTATTTGAATCTTAATTCCGTGCTTATTTAGTGGAATTGTAATGGATACAACAGTCAGTTTCCAGAGCTACAATACCTTATTTCCTTTCACTCTACAGCGTGTGTCATTCTCCAGGAATCTCATTTTACTGATGTTCACTTGTCTTCCCTTTGAGAGTTCTGCACCTTCTGTCGGAACTGGGTCAGCCTTTGAGGGCTTCCAGTGGGTCTACACATTGTTCCGAACTGACTTTGTTAGTATATGGATCCCTTCATACGAAACTGGAAGCAGTTGCTGTTTGGGTCCACTTGGAATCTGCAGTCAGTGTTTGCAATTTCTGTCTCTCTCCCAACAGGCCATCTATGCCTGCTACCCCAACTTCCCTCCTACAACAACTACCACCTTCCTTCCTCCTCCCTAGTGTGGTTGTGCTTTTTCTTCTAGTCGGGGTCTCCTCATAGATCATGACTTGGTGCTTTCTTAATGATATTTGCCCTACCCATTTCAGTGTCATTTATGAAACTTTCTCTGCCATAATTTTCTCGCTGACTTCTCCCATTTTCCCTTCATTATACTGGTCTCTGCACAACTACCTCTGCAATAGTAACCACTTCCTGGTGGTTCTCTCTTCCTTTCCCGCCTTCTAATGGTCAAGTTAGCCCACTGGGCTTCCCATTGCGCTAATTGACCTCTGTATACCTTTCAGGTCATGTTTACCCCATCTTTTCAGGTTGTATTGATGAAGTCGTCCGTGACGCCCGATATAATTATTCGCGCCTTGGGCATTTGCCGTACCCAGCTTGATGGGCTCCTTTCGCCACTGTTTGGTCTCATGGTGGAGCACAGCCATTGTCAACACCATCTGTGTTCGCAGTCGGCCCTTGCAATGCCTTAAGTGGCACCTGTCCTACGCCAGTCTTGTTACTTTTAAATGTCTTCATGCCAAGGCCCATTGCATAATTAAACAAAGTAAGCAAGTGTTTTAGGAATGCTTGGCCTCCTCTCTAGGTTCTTTTGTCCTTCATTACAGATATGGGTTAGACTCCTTACGCTCCAAGTTTGCTAATGGCAGTCTTCCATCCCGAGCCTTCGCCTTCCAGGTGGTCTTTACATGGATCCATTGCTTCTCGCAGAACACCTTGCGACCCATTTTACGCTACCATTGTATCAGCCTCTTATTCAGTTCCCTTCCTCCTTCAGAAAAAGCAGTCTGAAACCTCCCACTTATGTTTTATCACTTGTCAGGCAGAAACCTACAATGAACCTTTCTATGAATGGGAACTTCTTCTGGCTGAACTTCTTCTGGTTGAGCTTCTGGTCCTCTCCGCTTCCCACGAGTCAGGCCCCGTTTCGCCAGTTCCGATCCCACCAGTCACTCCGAATTTGAGTTGGCAACATTGCAGCTCTCGACAGACCCAGTAGAATTGGCTCCACAGGACTGGGTATTAAATGTGCTCCTTTTTTGTGTTGCTATTAATGGACACATGTCCTCCATCATACCATCACTCACCTGTGCTCTGTATGTTGATGATTTCTGAACCTGGACTAGTTCCCTCCCGGTGGCCACTGTGGAGCAACAGCTCCATGGTGCCATCCATGTGGTTACTCTCACACGATTTTCAGTCCCCTATAAATCACGTGTCGTGCATTTCTGTCGTCATATTGTGGTCTATCCTGATCTGGAGCTCTGCCCTGGTCTTCCATTTCTTTTTGACAACAGGCTTACTTGGTTGGCCCATGTCTGCCATCTGAAGATTGGCAGTCTCCATAAACTCAATGTCCTTAGATTTCTTGCCCACACCTGGTAGGGCAAAGGTCATTCTACTCTTTTCTGCATTTATTGGACAATAGTTATATCTCGTCTGAACTATGCTTATCAACAAGTTTATGGCTCAGCTGCCCTTTCCACACTGCTCCTCTTGGATCCTGTCCACCATCGTGGTATCTTTGGCTACTGGTTCCTTTAACACGACTCCTGTCAATAGTCTCCTTCTTGATACTGGGACCTCTGTCCCACTTTCAGTTCAGTGGTAGTAGCTCCTGGTTTCCTATGTCATCGCTATCTGCTCTTTATTCTGATCTTTTTGTGGCTTTGGGACGTCAACCACCTACTGCCTCACTGAGGTGGGTTTACTGATTGGGCCCAACCTCACTTCTCTCTGCCATGATTTCATCTTCCCTGTTTGGCCTGTTCTCCCGAACACCCCTCCCCCCATTGGTTAGTTCCTTGGCCTCAGATTTGGATGGATCTCTTCTGGTGTCAGAAAGCCTTCATTGCTCCTGCCCACTTTTGCAGGAATTTCCGTATGCTGAATCTGCCAATCACATGGGGTATGCCGTAACATCTTCTGGTGGCACAGAATACCATATCTTGCCTGCCACAAGTGGGATGTTTACTGCAGAACTGATAGCCACCTATTGGGCCCTCTGCCTTACTAAACAGTCCTCGCTCACTCGAGTTTTGTTGTGTATGGATTTGATGAGTGGCTTTCATGCTATTGCTCAGTTTTTTTCCCACCACCATTTTTTCTGTACCATTCATGACCTTCTAACCAGTTTTGACCATCCTGCTCATCCGAATGATTTCATTTGGTTTCCCAGCCATGTTGGTATCCTGGGCAAGGAGGGGGGGTGGCAACCACCTACCATGATTCCTCTGGGGCACATTTCCATCTTCACGTCAGATTCCTTTTTGCTCAGTTTGTTCACTCATGGGCTGTAAGGGGACTCCCACCATTTGATGTTCTTCCCAACACCTCTACTGTGGGATATCTACTATCCACAGCCATCTTTGTGTTGGCGATATGAGGTTCACCCATGGTTCTTTGCTCCATAATGATCTCCCCCTCCCCCCTTTGTATTCACAGAGTCCCCTCACAGTGATCCATATTCTGTTGGACTACCCCGCCTTTTGGCACTTCACACTAATTACGCTCTCCCATCTTTCTTGCCTGGGTATTTGAGGATGAACCTTGCATGGTTACACCCATTCTCAGTTTCCTTCGAAAAGTGTTTTTTTTTTCAGATTTAAGTACCCAAATTTCCCTCTGGAACTGGAGTCCCTCGATTACCGTTGGCATTGGTTTGGAAGACCTTTGACCGTGCCTCCACAACAGCCAGGTTTGCCTCCCTTTTCCCTATGTTTTGTTTGGTCTTTTGTTTCTCCTATTCTAGAGTCTGATATCATGGTGTGGATGAGTGCAGGCCTTTGGGGGCGCCCCTTGCTCTCACCCTTCCCCCCCCCCCTCCCCCCTTGTATTGTTTACTCTTCCTGCCGCACCGACACTCCTTTTGCCTCTTTGTTTGCCCATTTTCCTTTCTCATCGACTGCACTGTGCTGTTTGCGTTGTTCCTCCATCAGCTTCTGTCACCTTTGATTGTGGGACCAGTGACCTCGCTCTTTGTCCGCCCCCCCCCCCCCCCCCGCCCTCCAGTCAACCTGCCAACCTAGCAACTATTTACCAAGCACCAGGTTTCCATTTCAGAGATGTGTAGTTTCGAACAGACTGCCTGCGTTTTGGATTTGCTTTCTTTTAACTCACAGTAAAGTTGTTAATTTATATTTTAGTGGGCTATCGTTAGCATTATATGCTCCTGTAAAATCTAACCCCAGACATCTGTAGATACACAGGTGGTGCAAAACCTTTTTGATTTATTGATTGATGTGACAATGGGAAAAATGTGTGGCATTTGCAGTCAGCGTAAATACAGAAATACGTGCGGCAGCTGCAGCTATGTGATTGAAGCGCATGATAATTATTTTAATATCCACAAAATTTGTCTATTTTGGGTCGCAGCCAAATTAACGGAAATTAGCCTTTACAAAATTACTTAGTAAGTATTTGAAGTGAAGCGAAATATCTATCAGATTTTCGTTACACTTCAAGAATGAAAATAAATTATTAAATGTCCATGCTGTTAATGATGACCCCAGCATTATTCATTACTCTCAAGAAAACTGGAATGTAGGAGGTGGACTTTTGTAGAGGTACATTATCGTGTTTCATTACCAAGAGGTGTGTGGCTTCAAGTTACTTATAGTTTTCACTCTGCATGTGTGACGCTGCACACCTAGGTGGCAGACAGTGTTTACATGAAAGCTGTGGCAGGACCTAGCTGGACCTGACATCTGACAGCGGTGACTCTGACTGTTTATGCTCACAACCAAAATCCTGAGCAACTTTCCAGCAGACTGTGCAGTGCACCACACCAGCTGTAGCAGCAGAGTCCTGTCTGCTCTCCAGTGTTCTCTGACATTCTGAAAAACTTGTACTGAGTATGCCCTTTCGTTTGATTAGCCAGCTCAAATACTTCATCCTGTCAGTCAAATTATATTAAATCAACTTCGGACGCCCGAAGCAACTTTCATTTTCCCAGACTAAAGCCACACACACGAGACAATCAATATTCTCCCAAAAAGCATTTCAGAATAATTCTTAGTCTTCCGTTACCTCTCCCTCGATCTGCAAACTCTGTATCCTATTGCTCCTTAGTTAGAGTCCAGCCTAGGGATGTGCGATGTTAGCATATCATCGATGCTGATTTTGATTTCTTCGTCAACGTCTGATCATCGATGGCTGATAATAATCGACCATAAAATATCGATTTAAATGATGAATTTCTGGAATAGCGTTTAAAGCAACATACAAATACATCTGACATCTTTTTTATTAATCTATAAATACAACAACAATTATCATTACAAATGTCACAACACTTCATTTAAAGCGGCTAAAAGCCATTTTAATGATATACACTTCTGATGGCGTCAGCGTGGCGTCGATCTGTAGTATTATAAAAACTGAATAAATTCTCAACTGCCAAGATCGCAAAAATCATTTATACATATAGATGACCGGTTTTGGCATTTGTCTGTTGCCATCTTCGGATCTGCAAAAGCTGTGGCCGAAAATGCTAGGATACAGGATGCTAGGACAGCACCACGCATAATTATGTCAAAAATTTACAGTACATGAAATAGCATCATTACATTATCTCCTCCGTCTGCACTATAAGTGATGCTATACAATGGATGTCCGTGTTGGTGTAGTGAGCTACTCTGAAAGCAGTCAGGTCAGTTTTGAAATAACAGCTACGTACACACACATTATTGCGTCGATTACAAGTGCTCACATTCATCACCACTTCCCAACTGGCAGATCCCAGCGTGAACGTTCTTAGTGATGTGTAAGTACATCACATGGCGCAGTGGTAGAACATATCGATACTGCCATCTGACATCATCTTAACGCCAACCTTATTATCATAACATATAGCCAAGGCAGTATTCTATATTTTCAAAAAAACTGTCTGTAAAGCAGTATGCTACATTCATAAAACGTAATTTTTACGTAAACGTTTTTATATCATTTTAGAAAATTTCTAAAAACATTTTATAAACATTCTTCATAATTCTTTACCCAATTTTCGTTTATACAAAATCGTAAGCAATATGGCAATCTATAACCACTCAAAAATTCAGCTAATGTACAGATAGTGGCAGCATATACAGGTTGATTTTAGTAGATCCAGCAATAGCTCTATGTCTGCAGACACAGACTGATATTTCATCAAGAATACATTCAAGTTATGTGTACCAACAATGGAGATATTTCGCATTTATGGTTTTGTTGTCAATTGCGATGTTTACTTGAGCTCATCCATGACAACACGTTACTCGAGGTTTTGGTATTTATTGAGTGTTCATATTTAATGAAGTTTCCCCTTCGGTCTGTTGCCTTGTTGACAGAGAGAGCTAAACAGCTCGAATATTTCTGTGCAGTTTTTTTTAACTTTGAATAGTTACTACCAGTGATATGATTTCATCATCTGGAAGACTATCTTTCTGGTAATAACTGAATTGTGATGGTAGGTCCTTTTGTGCTCCTGTTTAAAAGGTATTCCGTTCTTTTACTACTTTATAACGATCACCCCATAAATCAAATTTTGTATCTCTCTTTTCCTGCAATGCAAAAAATGTAGCTCATCTGCACTGATAGCCATTTCAACAGCTGCAAGGAAATGCTTGATTGTTTCGATCGCCTTCGAACAGGCCAAAACATCTTGAAAGCTTATGTTCAGGAATCTGGTATCGAGCATCGTTGATATGGCTAATATCTTAAGGTGATCAGCTAGTAGTAAGAACATTTTTTTTATTTCTGTTGTGCAATTCCTCTTCAGTAGCCTGTATTGGTTGCATGCCAGATGTTTTGATATTCAACGTACTAGTTACTGGCTTTACTTTACTGCTTCAACTTACTTTTCTCTGTAAATTTCACGAGTAGACACTTCTCTAGAGTGTCTCAGAAAAAGTGGTCAGTATTTGGGGATATGACAGGAACGATCATGGGTTTCAGAAACCATGTTTATTGAACTGTTTTTGTCGGAATGAACTTCCCTGTCATATCTGTGAATGTGACCGCTCTTTCTGGGACACCTTTGTAGGCCCCAGTACATCACTATCTCTCAGATCTGAGACGATTAGTGTAGATGGTGTACTATCATGGCTTTTAATGACATTAGTCACCGGACGCTGCTCTAGAAATGAAAGTTGAATTCTGTTACTGAATACTTTTTGAATTAGTTTGAGTTCTGGTTCTTTTTTTTACCTCGTCATTTGATATTACAGTTTTTGAGCCTATTTCACAAAATTCTCCGCTCCAGTAATCAGTTTAGGCAGTTTGTCGTTTCAACAGATGTCTTTGCCATGAAATTTGGCATATGGGCAAAAGAAGATATACGACTTCTTCTTACGCGTGCTATTTGCACCCCTTTAACTACTGCAGCCATGTTATGAGGCATTAAGTGAAAGTATATGGCTCCAAAACCGTTTTAAAGTCTCAAATATCTATGATGTGTATATGCAGACTGAAAAGACGAACGAAAATTTGTCCCGAGGCTCGGAAATGAACCCAGGTCTCCTGCTCACTAGGGAGATGCGCTAACCGCCACGCGACCTGTGATGTACGTACTGTAAGACCTTCGGTACACACACCATCAGATTATTTGACTTGTCGCTCTAACGAAGAAGGCGAGTGTCAGCAATATGTCTCCTGGTCCTATTGTGACGTGTTTATCTTCTGCCGTTAGGTCAGACGATAGAAATGCCACTTGCACGCTTAGAGTAGCAGATTGCCGGTGACTACCTTTAAACAGAACTTGATTAATTTTCACACACATTTATTAAAATAATAACAAGCATAAAAATTACTTAACTTGGTTCTGGATGCTATTTACAATTGACACTCTGCAGTTCCTTTGGTATTGGTACATTAATCTTATTCTCACATATATCTCTGATACTTGACAAAAGTTTATCTTCATGGCTACCTACAGGAATATGGTAATCTTATTAGGCGCAAACTGAAACTTGACTATAGACTGGTACAGACAAATGTAGAACTCGTACCGACTGGTACAGACAAATGCAGACTGACTAATTGGAGGTCTGTACACTCGTTATAATACCTCGCGCGTTCACGTATCACTGCGCGAGTGTGATCCGCGAGGAGAAAAGGTTCTACGTTAGCAGCAACCTCATTGGCTGCGTTACATATTAATACGCGGATCGGCGGAAGCAGAATTTGGTCCGTCTCTATGGCAGCGCCATCTCGTAGTGCGGAGACAGACGAGCGCTGCGCCTGCGCTGTTGTGCTTAGAGGGGCGCGCTCTAGTGGGAAAGTTGTGTACGTGCTGACTACGCGGAACTATGTACACAACACCACCCTAGTACATTGGCTTTTCACAGCTGCACAGACCATCCTGGCATGCCTCCCTCCTCAGTCCAAATTCCCATTCACAGATCAGCCCATCCGGTATTCCCCTAAACTTGAACAGCATTGCATATGCTCCCCAGGTGTGTCGGAATAACACTTCAGAATCGAACGAAACAGGGGATCCTGCCTGAAACCCAGGCACAGGTGCTTTAATCCAATAAAGCTCGTATATGTCTCCAGAGAGATTTGATGCTGAAATGTATACCAATACAGCTGAAGAGCCTCCGCAATGCTGTTCGTTTTTAGTGGAATACCAAGTGGGTTCAGAGGTGAATGAGAATTTGGACTGAGGAGAGAGGAGTGCTGGCGTAGTCTGTGCAGCTGTGCAGAGCCACTCCACTGTCCCAGGGTGGCGCAGGGGTCAGCGCGTCTGCTCAGTGAGTTGGAATTCTGGCCTCGGTACAAATTTTCATTCGTGACTTCAGTCTGTGTGTATGCATTACGAGACTCGAGACCTGTGGTAAAGGCAAGAGCCCGGTTGTGAGTCGGCGAAGCTGTGAAACTTCCGGGCAGATTAAAACTGTGTGCCGGACCGAGACTCGAACTCGGGACCTTAGCCTTTCGTGGGCAAGTGCTCTACAGACTGAGCTACCGAAGCACGATTCACGCCCCGTCCTCACAGGTTTAATTCCGCCAGTACCTCGTCTCCTACCTTCCAAACTTTGCAGAAGCTCTCCTGCGAACCTTACAGAACTAGCACTCCTCGAAGAAAGGATATTGCGGAGACATGGCTTAGCCACAGCCTGGGGGATGTTTCTAGAATGAACCTGTGTTCCGAAAACTATTCGTTTAAATAGCAAAAAAGTTATTGACAGTGGTGGCAAACAGCCTGTAGGCTTTTGGCCAACATACGAAGAGGGTATTCTGCCTTAAACGTCTATGTTAAAGGGTTTCACGGTCGATATTGAAACATCGATGCGTAAAGTCCCAGTATCGATATTTTATAAATATTGAGGACCATCGGACATGCTTATCCTAGGCTCGTCCATTGTGCGTGCAGACGAACAAGTGGGGATCCTTCCTCCAATTGCAGTAGCACTTGAGGAGTCGCACCTGTAGCGTTCTTTACTAACGAGGTGCTCTCTTTCTAGTGATCAGGTGTTGCAGAGAGTGATGTGACGTGGCAGGGAAGTCGGTACTCACGCTCTGGTAGCCCCAGCCGTCGTTGCCCTTCTGCTCCCACTCGTCGTAGTCCCTGGGGTGGCCGCGCGCGTAGATCATGTAGTTGATGGCGGAGGAGCCGCCCATCACCTTGCCGCGCGCCCAGCCGCAGGAGCGGCCGCGGCGCGCCTTGCACGCCCGCCCGTCCGGCTGCGTGCGGTAGCGCCAGTCCAGGTTGCTGTTCTGCAGCAGCGGCGCCATCGCCGGCACCTCCGCCACCTCCGGCTCCTCGACGCCCGCCTCCAGCAGCAGCACCTGCCGGCGGACACACGGCTGTAGCCGCCGTACCGCTCTGTTCCTACACTAGCGTATCCGAAAGGCGCCGCGGGACAGAATAACTATAACGACAACAAGGCATGTCTCGTACACCGAGGCTCAATAGCGTCCCCTGTTGTGTGTCCGGATAAGTCACTGTCGCTAAAAACTTGATCAACAGCAGTGTGAAGTCGAAGACGTGAAGCAAAAGCTGTTATCTCGTGAGTAATTTCGAGCATATTTATCGCTATCGACAGGGGATCTCAAGTTGATTCCGTATGTCTAGATTTCCGGAAAGCTTTTGACACCGTTCCTCACAAGCGACTTCTAATCAAGCTGCGGGCCCATGGGGTATCGTCTCAGTTGTGCGACTGGATTCGTGATTTCCTGTCAGGAAGGTCGCAGTTCGTAGTAATAGACGGCAAATCGTCGAGTAAAACTGAAGTGATATCAGGTGTTCCCCAGGGAAGCGTCTTGTGACCTCTGCTGTTCCTGGTCTATATAAATGACCTGGGTGACAATCTGAGCTGTTCTCTTAGGTTGTTCGCAGATGATGCTGTAATTTACCGTCTAGTAAGGTCATCCGAAGACCGGTATCAGTTGCAAAGCGATTTAGAAAAGATTGCTGTATGGTGTGGCAGGTGGCAGTTGACGCTAAATAACGAAAAGTGCGAGGTGATCCACATGAGTTCCAAAAGAAATCCGTTGCAATTCGATTACTCGATAAATGGTACAATACTCAGGGCTGTCCATTCAACTAAGTACCTGGGTGTAAAAATTACGAACAACTTCAGTTGGAAAAACCACACAGATAATATTGTGGGCCAAAGGCTGCGTTTCATTGGCAGGACACTTAGAAAATGCAACAAGTCCACTAAAGAGACAGCTTACACTACACTCGTTCGTCCTCTGTTAGAATATTGCTGCGCGGTGTGGGATCCTTACCAGGTGGGATTGACGGAGGACATCGAAAGGATGCAAAAAAGGGCAGCTCGTTTTGTATTATCACGTTATAGGAGAGAGAGTGTGGCAGATATGATACACGAGTTGGGATGGAAGTCATTAAAGCAAAGGCGTTTTTCGTCGCGGCGAGATGTATTTACGAAATTTCAGTCACCAACTTTGTCTTCCGAATGCGAAAATATTTTGTTGAGCCCAACCTACATAGGTAGGAATGATCATCAAAATAAAATAAGAGAAATCAGAGCTCGAACAGAAAGGTTTAGGTATTCGATTTCCCGCGTGCTGTTCGGAAGTGGAATGGTAGAGAGATAGTATGATTGTGGTTCGATGAACCCTCTGCCAAGCACTTAAATGTGAACTGCAGAGTAATCATGCAGATATAAATGTAGATGTAGATGTATCATGAAATAATGTCTCAACAGGTAAAGGGCTTGCTATCACGACAGTAATGAATGTCTGAAGCCGGTGCTTGAAATATCGTCGTACAATTCGACAAACGTGTACTGCACCATACGTTGTAACAACGAAACAGGTTGACGGACATATTCGTCGAACTTGATAGCTTCCTCCACGGTGTCGGCTCTACGTCGCAGCCCTGCAAGAAGAAGTGGACTCGTCTGCCTCGCCGATTTGAGGCCAACTACTGCGAGCAATCCTGTTGGAGGAACATCCACAACTGAGCCTTACACCAGAGGCTGAAAATACGGCTTCAGTTGAAAAGTTCTTTTACTAACACACGACCCGTTTCGGGCTCTTATAAGCCCATCTTCAGGTGTCGAGCGCCGCCGTGGACGTGTGCTAGGAGCGGTGTGCCACCTATGGAAGCATATGTACAGTAGAATGCACGGCAGCTAACACTTTTGGACAGTGCTGGAGAGCCTAGTACAAGGACCAATCAAAAATTTGCTGCTTGAAGGCGTTTCTGCAGCGTATATGCAACATAGCGCGACTCCGATGCGGCTATACTGTAACAACAACAACGCTGTACTATTGTACAAATAATATTTTCTTTTTGATTTTTCGATAAACTAGTGTAATCGATGTTCCGATTTCATTTCTTTTTTTTGTTTCATGCCATTATGTTAAAGAAACTGTAAACAATTTTCAATGTGAATATTAATGTTTATGTCAAATTTCAAGCAATATTGTAATAGAATTGGAGTGTAACAAATGTTGAAACTGTTGTAAGATGTTAAAGTTGTAATTGTGCGTCTGGTCCATACGTAGGCAATGTACACTCCTGGAAATTGAAATAAGAACACCGTGAATTCATTGTCCCAGGAAGGGGAAACTTTATTGACACATTCCTGGGGTCAGATACATCACATGATCACACTGACAGAACCACAGGCACATAGACACAGGCAACAGAGCATGCACAATGTCGGCACTAGTACAGTGTATATCCACCTTTCGCAGCAATGCAGGCTGCTATTCTCCCATGGAGACGATCGTAGAGACGCTGGATGTAGTCCTGTGGAACGGCTTGCCATGCCATTTCCACCTGGCGCCTCAGTTGGACCAGCGTTCGTGCTGGACGTGCAGACCGCGTGAGACGACGCTTCATCCAGTCCCAAACATGCTCAATGGGGGACAGATCCGGAGATCTTGCTGGCCAGGGTAGTTGACTTACACCTTCTAGAGCACGTTGGGTGGCACGGGATACATGCGGATGTGCATTGTCCTGTTGGAACAACAAGTTCCCTTGCCGGTCTAGGAATGGTAGAACGATGGGTTCGATGACGGTTTGGATGTACCGTGCACTATTCAGTGTCCCCTCGACGATCGCCAGTGGTGTACGGCCAGTGTAGGAGATCGCTCCCCACACCATGATGCCGGGTGTTGGCCCTGTGTGCCTCGGTCGTATGCAGTCCTGATTATGGCGCTCACCTGCACGGCGCCAAACATGCATACGACCATCATTAGCACCAAGGCAGAAGCGACTCTCATCGCTGAAGACGACACGTCTCCATTCGTCCCTCCATTCAGGCCTGTCGCGACACCACTGGAGGCGGGCTGCACGATGTTGGGGCGTGAGCGGAAGACGGCCTAACGGTGTGCGGGACCGTAGCCCAGCTTCATGGAGACGGTTGCGAATGGTCCTCGCCGATATCCCAGGAGCAACAGTGTCCCCAATTTGCTGGGAAGTGGCGGTGCAGTCCCCTACGGCGCTGCGTAGGATCCTACGGTCTTGGCGTGCATCCGTGCGTCGCTGCGGTCCGGTCCCAGGTCGACGGGCACGTGCACCTTCCGCCGACCACTGGCGACAACATCGATGTACTGTGGAGACCTCACGCCCCACGTGTTGAGCAATTCGGCGGTACGTCCACCCGGCCTCCCGCATGCCCACTATACGCCCTCGCTCAAAGTCCGTCAACTGCACATACGGTTCACGTCCACGCTGTCGCGGCATGCTACCAGTGTTAAAGACTGCGATGGAGCTCCGTATGCCACAGCAAACTGGCTGACACTGACGGCGGCGGTGCACAAATGCTGCGCAGCTAGCGCCATTCGACGGCCAACACCGCGGTTCCTGGTGTGTCCGCTGTGCCGTGCGTGTGATCATTGCTTGTACAGCCCTCTCGCAGTGTCCGGAGCAAGTATGGTGGGTCTGACACACCGGTGTCAATGTGTTCTTTTTTCCATTTCCAGGAGTGTATTAGGATACGTAGAATGCAAAACCTCTGGTGAATACCCTGTCTGTAAGGGAGCGGTAAAAGGTGGATGGCAGGCGAGCGCGAGAAAATGCACACGGGCGCTGCACGGCATAACGGGCTCAGCAGTAGTAGTCGGAGGTGGGCATTGGTCTGAGCAACGCGTTCTGGAGCGAGGAGGCTCTCCTGGAAGACGTGGTTTCATTGAGCCTCGGATGTGCCGTTCCGACGCCTATACAGCACGGCAACATTCAATAGGCACTAAATGGAAAAGTATTGCCACGCTATGAAGAAGTAAAGTGCCGATACATCAAGAGCCATTGCTGTGGTTGTATGTGTGCTCTGTGCCTCGCCATCTCGCCGCCCGCCAACCGCCGCATCGATACGAACAGGTTGAAACTTTTAGTACTGTATTCGTGTGGACCAGTGTTACTTTTGTTCCATACTGTTCAATAACAACTTAAATTTTTCCAGAACTGTCCTATCATTTAATTATCCTCACAACTAACCTAGACAGGGTCCTTTCCAAATGTTATGCAATCCGAGTGTCCCGAAATGAAGAATTAAAGTTTATGTTAATAATATTTACCTGCAGACCTAGCTATGTTAGAATGATGTTTAAAGAACTTTGTTGTTAATGAACTAATAGATGAATAACAAAGGTCTGACAAAGTTGGAAGATAATTTTGAAATTGGTTTAGTGATGAAATTTAATTATTTCGAGACAGATATAATGGTTCCAGATATAATGGTTCCAGATATAATGGTATTTAAATGAGCAGGAAATAAGATAAAAAGAGTAGTAACTCATATAATGGAAATTTTGAGCACACAATGATTTCAGTAATTAAATTTTTTTTATACAGTGATCATAACAGTTTCAGGGTCCCCCCCCCTTTTTTATTCATTTATTCATTTGAATTCTGAAGTGTTCTAAATTGATTTGACCAGCAAAAGTTAAAGTCAATATAAAAGCCAAAATTTATCAGTGTTTTATCTTTATTAAAATTGAAATATTGTTTGTGGCTCAAAATTACTATTTCTAGGGTAGCCTATGCCCGATTTTAATCAGATCAATAGATAGTACGAAGTTTGGTAGTATACATTATAGTGTAGTGTTATGTATTCATGGTTTTTCCGTATCAGTACAGAAAGTGAAACTATCAGTTCAATAGATTTTCTGGTTTTAAAATTTACCATATTATGCTGTGTTACTACGTGTTGTTTTGCTTGAACGTACATCAACTTGTACAGGGAAGAAACTCAGTTAATGCCTAATTAGGCTGGCGACCGTATTATTAACAAATTGGTAGCATCTTCTGTGTTGTTTCTTGTCCGTCCTGACGTGTAGTTGCATTTCGGACTTGCTTGACGTATCATTGTTATTACAGAGTGGGTGTAAGTCTGATTTGCCTCCATTCAGGTACACGCGGTCAATTTCTATACAAAAATCCTTTCTCATAAGGTGAAGCCCGTCAACTTACCATAGTACAGGCTTTAATGAGTATCGTGTGCACTAGCGCAGCGTTACAATACAAGCACCCACACGTTGTTGTTGTTGTTGTTGTTGTTGTTTTTGTTGTGGTCTTCAGTCCAGACACTGGTTTGATGCAGCTCTCTATGCTACTCTATCCTGTGCAAGCTTCTTCATCTCCGAGTACTTACTGTAACTACATCCCTCTGAAATAGCTTACTGTATTCATCTCTTGGTCTCCCTCTACCATTTTTATCGTCCACGCTTCTCTCCAGTGCTTAATTGGCGATCCCTTGACACCTCACAACGTGTCCTGCCAAACAATCCCTTCTTTTAGTCAGGTTCAGCCACAAATTCCTCTTCTCCCCAATTCTGTTTAGTACCTCCTCATTAGTTACGTGACCTGCCCATCCAATCTTCAGCATTATTCTGTATCACCACATTTCGAAAGTTTCTATTCTCCTCTCGTCTAAACTATTTATCGTCCAAGCTTCACTTCCATACATGGCTACGCTCCATACAAATACTTTTAGAAAAGACTTCCTGACACTTAAATCTATACTCCATGTTAACAAATTTCACTTCTTCAGAAACACTTTTCTTGCCACTGCCAGTCTACATTTTATATCCGCTGTACTTCGACCATGATTAATTATTTTGCTCCCCAGATAGCAAAACTGATCTACTACTTTAAGTGTCTCATTTCCTAATCTAATTCCCTCAGCATCACCTGACTTAATTCGACTACATTCCATTATCCTCGTTTTGCTTTTGTTGATGTTCATCTTACATCTTCCTTTCAAGACACTGTCCATTCAGTTCAACTGCTCTCCCAGGATCTTTGCTGTCTCTGACAGAACTACAATGTCATCGGCAAACCTCAAAGTTTTTATTTCTTGTCCACGTATTTTAATTCCTATTGTAAATTTTTGTTATGTTTCCTTTACTGCTTGCTCAATATACAGATTGAATAACATCGGGGAGAGGCTACAACCCTGTCTCACTCCCTTCCCAACCACTGCTTCCCTTTCGTGTCCCTCGACTCTTATAACTGCCATCTGGTTTCTGTACAAATTGTAAATAGCCTTTCGCTCCCTGTATTTTACCCCTGCCACCTTCAGAATTTGAACGAGAGTATTCCAGTCAACATTGTCAAAAGCTTTCTCTAAGTCTACAAATGCTAGAAACGTAGATTTGCCTTTCCTTAATCTTTCTTCCAAGATAAGTCGTAAGGTCAGTATTGGCTCACCTGTTCCAACATTTCTACGGAATCCAAACTGATCATCCCCGAGGTCCGCCTCTACCAGTTTTTCCATTCGTCTGTAAAGAATTCGTGTTATTATTTTGCAGCCGTGACTTATTAAACTCATAGTTAGGTAATTTTCACATCTGTCAACACCTGCTTTCTTTGGGATTGGGATTATTATATTCTTCTTGAAGTCTGAGGGTATTTCGCCTGTCTCATACTTCTTGCTCACCAGATGGTAGAGTTTTGTCATGACTGGCTCTCCCAAGGCCGTCAGCAGTTCTAATGGAATGTTGTTTATTCCCGGGGCCTTTTTTGACTTAGTTATAGGCAAGGGATTAATGTGCTGCTTCGTGATAACGCACGTCCCCATAACGCAAATCTCATAACGCAGAAGTCACACCCCACTCGACTGGGAGACATTCGACCGCCCGTTCCGTGGTCCTGGTCTCTCCCCGTGAGATTATCACACCTTCGGGTCCGCAAATAACGCCTTGAAAGGTCGACGATTCCTGTCGGACGAAGACGTGCAGCAACCAGTTAACCAACTTCTTCACGCTACGGCCTTCGAACAGAATTATTTGGTCGCCCCTTGTATACAGGCTTTCCAGGTCACGCAGGCT
This sequence comes from Schistocerca cancellata, assembly GCF_023864275.1. Lineage (NCBI taxonomy): Eukaryota > Metazoa > Arthropoda > Insecta > Orthoptera > Acrididae > Schistocerca > Schistocerca cancellata. The sequence goes on from NC_064634.1 coordinate 16,352,375, forward strand.
GTCGACACTGGAAGGCCGTGGAGTACGGATGTATTAATTATCGCTTTGTAAAACACTGTTCTGTTAAAGAACTTTTATAGCTTCTAATGGAATCCAGGCACATTTTGTGAGTGTTCGGAACAGGTTCTGATTAGCAGCTGGATTTACATGTGCGCATATATAAACCAGTTACATGGCGGTTAGGCTGTAAGGGTCGTCTGTAAATGAGAATCATTTTATCTGTGACATTATGTGCAACGACGGTAGCTCGCGATCTTTAGTCGTTACGCAACCACTTCAAGATAGGTTACTGATTCTGGCACTTAGTTCCACTTTTTTCTTTTGTGTTGCTTAGTTGTCGCACACATTCTGTTTTATAAGAACGATTAGAATTCCGACATGGCAGTTACAATTATAGTTTTCCACTTTGAAGGTCGATGTGCGTAAGGTGTTACCACTTTTATTACATTCTGGCTAATTTGTAATCGTACCCGTTAGTAAATATTGCGCTCACGATTTCGTTTAAGTAGGGTTCATGGCCCTGCTGCTGTGGGAACGCAGTGGCCCGAGTTCAACGCCAGTCCCTCAGAATTAAGTGCCAGGCGTGACTGCGTTTACCTGATAAACGGAATTTTATATTGTAGAGGAGCTTGTAGTCAGGGCAGCCAAAGCCTAGATACATCATTTGGAAGATAAAACCGATTCAGCTTTAAGTACTTTTTAGCTGAATCATGAGCTGCGACCTGTACAAAGTAACAGAAACTCATATAAGGCAAGAAACCGGAAGTAAATGAAAGGATGTACAGGACCAACATACTCACGAAATGCGTTCACAGCTTTCATAATCAACTATTTTTCGCTAAGTAGCGGATATCAGTTACAACAACATAGAACTCTTCCGTGATACCTAGAAAGGACAATTGCTAAAAATAAGAATTTCCTAATAACAAAATACCTTGTAGGTAAAGGACTACTAAAATCCACACGCCTTGAGTACCCGTATCAGGTGAGCTAACAGGTCATCGTATAACGAAAAAGTGGTCAGAAACCGACCGTATCTGATTATTTATGAGATTATGTAAGATTAAGCAGTCCCGGTCTCTTATTTACCTAAGAAGGACTAAAAATCATGCTGGTAAGAACTCCAGTTATTCAGTCTTAACCCTTTTTTGCCTGACGGTACTTAAAAGTACCAGTAAGTTTCGACTGTCATTATTTTCTCGTGGTGCAGTTTCGTGATCTGAAAGCCTGTCGGTACGTAACAGTAACTCTGCTCTACTGTTTCATAGATGTTATTGTGCAATACATAGACCTCTCTGGCGGTCAGAGCTTGAAATTGTTTTTCGCGCGCTGCTGTGAAAACAGAAGATTATATGTGCTTGTTTCCATGGTGTTGCCTGAATTTGTGTGCAGTTTATTGAAACTTCCGTTGAGTTTTCCATTGTACGTACTTACCTTCTTTGTTTTTTTATAATAGCTTGAAGCATTACGTTACAAGTGAATGACATAAAGTGGAAAATATAAGGCGGACTTATTAGTACCGTCAGGTTGTGCGAACAGTTTATTCTAGCAACAATACGTTACCTCTCACTAGTTGTTCTGTCCACTTTTTTCTCACACAGAAATCCGTAAATACATTTGCCTGTGGAACAATTAGAACAAACAGGAAAGGTTTGCCAGGGAATTTACCTAAAGAAAAATGTCTAAACCGTGGGGAATCAAATCACAGAGAGTCATCTTTAGACCTGACGGTATTTCAATGGAGGGAAAATAAAGTAGTGTATTTTGCGTCAAACTTCCATGGCACTGAACAGAGCGTAGTGACAAGAAAACAGAAAGCTGGAACTAGTATGACTATACCATGACCAGTTATTGTATGTGATTACAATAAACACATGGGTGGTGTGGATCATGCAGACAGATTACGTTCAACTTATGGTCTTGACACGCGATCAAAGAAACAGTGGCACCGTCTCTTCTGGGGAGCAATAGAAATTGCTTTTGTCAATGCTTACGTCATTTCCAGTGATCTACATGGGGCACTGCCACTGCTGGAATTCAGGAGTGCTTTGGCACTAGGGTAATGAATGAACAGCAAGTGCCAAATCTCAAAAAGAGAAACTCTGGTAAAGATGAAATAACTCCCCCAAAGAGAAGGAAGGATAACTTTTCTGTTCCGCAGAATGTCCGTCTTGGCAACTGAGAAAACCATTTTGTAGTGTTCAGTTGTAAAAGAGGACGATGCGAAATGTGTGCGAAAAATAAAATTCAGTCAAATGGTTCAAATGGCTCTGAGCACTATGGGACTCAACATCTTAGGTCATAAGTCCCCTAGAACTCAGAACTACTTAAACCTAACTAACCTAAGGACATCACACACACCCATGCCCGAGGCAGGATTCGAACCTGCGACCGTAGCAGTCCCGCGGTTCCGGACTGCAGCGCCAGAACCGCTAGACCACCGCGGCCGGCAAAATTCAGTCGACACCACATTCACAATGTAGTACATGTAAAGTGTATTTGTACTACAATGAGAAAAAGAACTGTTTCCTACAATTTCATGAGGTATCACTAACACTAAATATGTGATATGTATATACTGTCAAAAATGTATAGCTAAGTTACTATGTATTGTGAAGTTGCTCTAGAATAAATTTATGCGAAATTTTTAAAAAAATTCAGAAATATCATATTTCTGTTAATTAATTTTCTATTGTAAAAATATTTAATATTTATGTGGAATAAAGTACAAGTTATAAAAATTGGAGCATTTTTCTGCGCATATTGTGATTCTGTCCATGGAGTCTGACGGTACTTCTGAGTACCAGGAGAGAAAAAAGTTGTGAAAAATAAAATAAAATTTTACAAAAAATCCTACCGTCATTTGAGGCCACAATAGCATCAATTCTGCAAAGAAAATGTTAAAAAGTAAATTTTTCTTATGTCAGGAAACAAAGGGTTAAATTGTGGTTCATTTCCCAAAAAATTTAATAAAACATTTTTGAGGCTTAGCACGAATAGTGTTCAGTTTCTAACTGCTTTCTCAGTATATGCCGGCCCGTTAGCTCACCAGATACTGTTACTGAAGGTGAGTGGACTTGAGTAGTATTTTACGTACCAGATAGATTGTAATTAGGATGTTCTTATTTCAGCTATTGTCCTTTCTAGCATCAAGGGAGCTTTCTATTTTGTTTTATGCTAATTTATAATTGGCGTCCGCTATTAAGCGAAAACTTGCTGACTATGAACGCTCGATCATCCCATTGTCTCTTCTGATCAGAGCCCGACTTGATTTTGTAAGTTCATCCCGTATATCTTTTCGTGTAGTTACGGTTTCTTGCCTTGCATGAGTTTTTGTCTATTACTTTGTACAGATTGCACCTCATGATGCAGCTAAAATGCTGCGAAATCGGTCGGGCATATAAATAAAGCACTTGCAGCCGAAGCGGTTTTATCTTTTATGTCTTAAATATGAGAGAGCTGTACGCCTCGCTAGTAAAAACTATCTTCTTTATAATGCGTGCACCATCATTTCAATAGGTAACTACTTCCACTGTGTCCACCTCTTCGTTATACCCTAAAAAGCGTAGCCGCAGCACGTGCCATCGGGGTCGGAGCAGCGAGGAGCAGCAGTTGTGGTGAGTGATGCGTCGCTCTTGCCGAGCCTGCAGTACATGGAAGTTCAGTTGCTACACTGCTTTGACTGGCGCGTAATTAGCAAGGCACGCAGGCGTACAAGTTACTCGACCTTGACGCTAACAAATATCAAATCTGTCTCTTTCACGTTTGGTAACATTTAGTAAACATCTCTGATCGAATAACAGTGGTAACGTCGACCTGAGAACCACTACATTCCACTCTGTGGTCCGAGTGTCAGACGTTTAGGAGAACAGTGTTGGTAATCAGTGGAGTGGCAGCGACAGGGGCGCCGTCACAGGGCGTGCAGACTCGCTTGCACGGCTCCTCGCCAACAAAAACGGATTCAAGGTGTGTCGTACGATCAGAGTGAATGAATGAGGCCTTTCAGTTCCACTTCGCGCTTCAGTCGGGACACTTAATGGTGAAAGCATCAGTTCTAAGTACTGCGGCTCGCCTTTATAAAGGAGCTTAGAGACTCGCCCCCACAAGCGAAAATAGAAGCCAAGTCTTTCAGATCGAAAACTGTCGGCATCAGCTCTTGACGAATTATCGCACTTTAGTCAACAGACTTTCAAAGAACAACAAACATGCTTTTTTCCTCCCATCATTTGTGATTTTATTCTAGTGTTATTGCAATGCCTTCTTGTTGTCGTACCGCAGCTAAGGCACAACTTAACGAACAATACAAAAAGTTTAACATGAAGATATTCTAATGCACCAAATTAACTTCACGTTGTTCCTTCTCATCATGAAGATTATTTGCGGCATCGGCACGATGCATTTCGTCTTTTTCGTTCGAATTATGTGTAGGGAACATTTCGGGCTAATCCGTTATTCCAGAAAACGCATCTCCGACGCGGACAAGGAATACTTGTACAAACATGCTCATATGTGTGTGCGCGCTAATTCCTTCAAAAATAGATATCAAAGTAGCATTAATCCACCGTCACGTAGAAAGGGAGGCAAACAAAATGTCAACAGTTACAAAGGCACAAAATATTATAAAAAATTCTCCGGAATAGAGTTGGAGAAATTTCAGGCAAACGACTGGGAGAATATTACAGTTGTTTTCGAAAGGGAAGATCCTACACAGGACAGATTTTTAACTTAATAATTCGGTACAGAATGTTAACCTGCAAAATCAGTCATTGATTTCGAGGAAGCATTTGATTCGGTAGAATGACAAACAACAGATAACATCAGTAGAGATTTGTATGTTGAGCAAAATTAGAAAGTAATTTGTGAAACTCTTAAGAAGTACGATACCTAAATTTAAATTTATGGGAGAAGTATCTCAGCTATTTTAGATAAGAACTACTGTTAGACAAAGAGACGGCTTATCGACTTTACTATAATAAAAATAGAATTAAGGTAAACTACACGGCTTTTGTAGACGATAACGCAATACTTTCAAAAACTCTGACAGAAGCAGTTACTCGAATAAATTTTCTGGAAAAAACACCAATTCGAATTGGTCTCAAATTTACAATTGAAAAAATTATGACATAAAAATATGAACCAAAATACACAGAAATTCAAGTAGGTAAAACAGAACGAGCTAATAAATTTAAATATCTTGGGCAAATTTATATATGTAACTGGATGTACTAGAAGAATTTGCCATGTACGGAAGTTAATAAAATAGAAAGAGCATATGGTTTGGCAAAATATATCTACAACTACAAATGCATATCTAGAAAAACAAAACTAAAACAGTACACAACAGTGGTAATACTGCGGTGTCTGTATGCATGTGAATGCTTAACGAAGAACTATAATCTGAGCAAAATAGAGGTACCTGAAAGACGGATGCATGGTAAATTAAAGATGATCAGAAAAAGAGAAGTAATGAGGAGACCTGCAAGAAAGTAGGGAAAACATTAGAAGCAATGGAAAATTCAAGACTGATCTTCTTTGGATGTCTCTACCGAAAGAATGAGAACAGGTGAACGAACAAACATTCCTGTACTCCTGGAAAAAGAAATCGACTTAACATGAATTACAAAAACAAGAAAAGAATTAGAAAATAGCATCAAAGAATCCGAAATAACAGAAAGGAACCTTTTTAAGAATAAAATACTAAATTTAGAAAGTTTTGGAAGTAGCAAGAAGTCAGGCATTCCGCATTTGATGAAGAAAATGCTGCAATGACAAGTATTCGTAGGAAAAAGTACAGAGAAGGGATGGTGAGAAAGATGACCGATTCGAATATTGGATGACGTTCAAAATGGACGATAGTGGTAGCAAATTAAGGAAGAGGGACAGAACAGAAGTGACGAGCGTTCAGTAGAAAGGAAGCAAATACGAGTGCAATGTTGAGGGTTGCATCCCTTAGACACCAAGCTGCTGCTTTTATGTGCGCGTTGTATTAGTTTCCTCTGACGACTCTTAGTAGAGACTCCCCATTCACTCTGAACCGAGCAATAACTGTATTGGTAATCGTCATGCCCAGCTGTTGTTAATGCAGTGGCAATGTCGCGAGTCCTCGATTACAGTGTGCTTGAGAACTGGTGTACAATATTTTCTCGCCTTTCTACGCTGGTAGAGCTCACTTGTACCTGACAAGAATCAAGCGACGAATTTTACGGTTGTAACTGGGTGGCGGCGGAGAGTCGCAAGTCCAGGATCACAGTGTGCGGAGACGGCGAGTATGCAGAAAGATGACCCACTGGAGAGTTGAAAGCGAGTGTACGTAGCGCGGTCGTGACGGTCGATACCTGGTGCAACACGTGGCGAACGCGGTAATGCAGTTGATATCAACACGCTTAAAAAAAATTAGTACACGAGAAGAATAATGCGGAAAATTTATGTCTGTATCGATTCTCATGTTATTAAGTTTCTAAAAACATAATGCCGTTATTTAGGAAGTATTCTAATGATTTACTTCATATCAAGAAACTAACTGTGTGTATTTTTTAGTAAATACCTCTACAGCAACGAAGAGACAAGTGGGAGCAGAGAATCCGAGGTACCATACCTCGGCTGTTTGGCAGACACGCGCCACAATTTTGATGAGGACGGTTTCTCCGCGCTTTCTGGGAGCCAGCCAGCCGTCCGAGGTGTTTCCGCTCGAGTTGTCGAGTCGGTCGGCAGAAAGGCGGCTCGCTAGTTCTTAGCGAAAGCGTGCACCGGCGCCGCGCCACCCCACAGGCGCGCCTCCGTGTGTGGCAGATCGGTCTGCCGGTGTCTCCTGTCTGTCGCCTCAACAAAAGGCCGACCTCGCCGTCAAGCAAAACGTTTGACGAGCTGGCACGTCAAATCTAACACCGATTCCTAGGCTCCTCATGGACACAAAAACTCCTGTACTTAAACAATCTCATGACCTGTCCCAAGAATTGGTATCTCAGAGTGAGTTCCTAAAAAACACAGCCAGTTATCAAAAATGGTTCAAATGGCTCTAAGCACTATGGGACTTAACATCTCAGGTCATTAGTCCCCTAGAACTTAGAACTAATTAAACCTAACCAACCTAAGGACATCACACACATTCATGCCCGAGGCAGGATTCGAACCTGCGACCGTAGCGGTCGCGCGGTTCCAGACTGAAGCGCCTAGAACGGCTCGGCCACCATCGGCCGGCCAGCCAGTTATCTGCGACCTCTATTCAGCATACCCAACTGCCCATTCAACTTGTACTAATACTCTAAAATTTGAAATATTTACTCGCGCAATTAGAAAGAGGAGGGTGAAAGATATTGGTCAGTGTATTAAATCTAAATTATAAATATATATAAAAATTTAAATAAGAAATATATCCTAAAATTAAAAAAGAAAACATTACGCAAATGCAGAGTTCGGTTTTATAGGGACGTAAGAAGACTGGATGATTCCAAATGAACGAAACGCTTCTTCTACATCTTTGTCAGAAAACTGAAATCAAGGACACCGTAATGTACCAACATCAAAACAGACCTAGAGGCAGTGGTTATGCAACCGGGAAGACGCGCAAAACTGATTGTGAGATCTCCTCGAAACAGCTGTAGTGATGCTTTGGACGTGTGGAGGTGAGAAACGAGCATCTGGTGCCGAGCTAGGCATAAGCGTTGATGAGAAACTTGTTGCTTAGACGAGGAAAAGCCCCAAAAAATAACTACCGCATTCTTTGTAAACACATCATGGTCGTTAGAAGGCACACCTACTAAAAAAAAGTATAAGAAAGGGCGTTGTGTTTTGCAGCTGACGAGCGGTAACCTGAGAACGCGTGAGGCTAAAGGGCCGGTCAAGTTTCCGACGGGCCGGTTGAAAGGTATGCTCCTTAAGGGGGGGACTGTCCATAAACTTACCGAAAACGTCAATTTCCAGTTTATTTTTTGTTTGTTAGTAGAACTCATGGACAAGAAGTTTCCAGAGTTTCAATGATGAAATAGCATCCGAAGTGCCTGAAAAATAATTAAATGTGTGACGCGACCACCCTGCCACTCCACCGCACTTTTTGAAGCAACACTTCAGTACTAGCTCGGTGAACAACCATTCTGTTGATTACTTTGAAGCAAACTTGCACGGGATAAAGGCTGTCATTTATAGATCATCTGTGACTATGTGCTGTATTTTAGATGCAATAGAAAACCAGATACATATTGCCATATGCTACAGTTATCAGAATTGCAAAATGTGATGCAGCAATTGTATTTCATGATGGGAATGTAGGGAGGGTGGAGGTAGGCTGTAAGATATGCGTACAGCGCCTCTCTGCAGCTGAAAAGTCAGTTGAAGATCTGGTAAAGGAAAGGAGGCAGGAAACAAGAAACCAGAAGAAAAGCCTTGAAGGGAAAGAGGACTTGAGTAAAAATTGGGGCCTTCCGAAGGGATGACTTAAGACAAAACGTTAGGTTGAACTTTAAATTGCATTTCATGAAAATTGTGTTTTTTTAAAATTGATGTACATTTTTCTCAGAATCTGCAAAGATTTTGTACACACATTTCTGTATACCCTATAACTGTTGCATCAAAAGTAAATTCTGAAATTCTGCGTGTAAGATGAGATATGGGGCAAAGTGCTTGGAAATTTGCATCACTTTTATATTATACTTGTAGAGTTCTAATTAAAAATTATTAAATTTCTCGTACTCGATATTTTCAAAGAACCTCATGAGAGAAGCGTACTATGTGCAAAGAGATGAAACAGAGAAATTTTGTATTAATCTCTTGAACACTTCCTGAGAAAAAGGTACATATATCATTTTTTGAAAACAAATTTATTAAATTCCAGTAAAAAGTTTATTATGTATAGGATGAACATTAATAAAACCGACAAACTGAAGGGAACGATTACTGAGTGGAAATGGAGGAAAAAATATGCTATGAACATGCGTAGGGAAATGCATCGTTGCCACGACAGATCACGCTGACGAGTGGCAGTTCGCGTTCCGTGTACTCCTTGTGTGTTGCGGGCTGTGTGATTGACGCAGCGTGGTGTACGCAGGATAATGGTCCGGTTTTCATGCCAGGAAAAAGCTGAGATTGTGTTTGTGTTCAGGCAGGCAGATGGAAACGGTCGAGAGGTAGCACGGCTGTACAAAAATAAGCGTCCTTACGGACATAAACCACATCACACTGTAACGCCGGAAATGCATATCCTCCTATTTCCATCTATTGTACTATTTTTTTCCTTGCTTTGTTACCTCAAGATATGACATTTCTGTCTCTTTGTATATTGTAATTGTTTTACTATTTGTATATTTATGCATTTATGTCGATGTATAATTGGTTTGTTTCGTAAATATTATTTGTATTTTTACGCTGGGTCTTGCCTAGGGAAAACTGCTATCGAACGATTACGTCGATAGGTCGTGTGAAGAATCAAAGTGTGTAGGATCTTTGGTAGTGTTAACTCTGCCGCGTGGAGCGCGGGCTGAGAGAAGGAGTGTGGCGGGAGTAGCGAGTGGAGCAGGTGTGTTGTGTGACGCTCCCGCGAGTTGCCGCGCTTTCGGGGTTTGGCAGCATGTAATTGCGCTCGACTTGCGATGATAGTTTCTGACATGGTGTCGCGGACGGGAAACATTAACTAGCGCACATCAAGAGCCCGTTTCGTCTGGTGACCGTGTCGAGAAGAAGGCGCGCCAACATCCAGCTTCTGCAACAGCGACGGCCGACAATGAGTGACTGTCGCCACCTCCTCGATCGACGGCTTCAAACCTTCAATCAACCGACAAAGAAGACTGGAAGCACGTAAAGTTTTAGAGCTGTATGGCAGACCTCAGCTTTTAATCTTGTTCCATTTTCGTAACTATAATTACAGCAACTTAGCATGAACCTTTGTTGCTCATTGTCCCAATTGCATTACCAAGCAGGGTCCCTTCCTTTTCCGAAATGAACCCGAGTGTCGTTGAAATTCAAACGCCAGCATTAAAATTATACCATTCGATTTCACTGCTTTAATTTCAAAGTCAGCTGGCTACAATATTCAGATTACATAAGCACGAATTAAGAGTGCGAGTTTTGTTAGCATATTTAGCTTACCTGTGACTGCAACTCAGCTTGGTACATACTAAATTTTACTATTGTTAATTGTTCAGAATCATTTAATTCAAGTTCAAAGTTAAATCTCTTATTTCTAAATTGTGTAGATTCAAGTAGCTTTTGAAATGATTGTTGAGGTAGTCCAAGACTAACCGTATTTTACTGAATTTCGATGTGCTTCAGAAAGAAAGCTCACTATTAACTTCAGTCACTAAATTAACTTTCGATTTTCCGGTTTTATTAATTCTTTTGCTAAATTAAGTCAGGGTGTAGCGAAATTTATTACTTCTGACAAACTTTCAGTTTTCACACTACACGTGTCAACCTTCAGTTGCCACGCTTCTAGTGCTAATTATATGTGTAATAACCTTTCTTTTTCAGTTACTATAGTAATTGTCCTTAGGACTGGCGACCGTAATTTCCCCCAAATCTCAAATATCTAATTACCGCTAGTTAATTGTTAACGTAACGGCCACACATTTACTTTCTTTATTAACTTTACCCCTTTTCAAAATTAATTTCCACCAGTTTCATTAGCACATTTCCTTTCATCTAGATGTAACCCTTTCCTCCCTCTTTACCGACAAATTAACTTCGGTGACGATTGCTTTTCCAAAACTCCCATTAGGTACACGCGGTTTCATTTTTCACTGTCATTAAGGTCGGTAAGTGAGGGGGAGGTTACAACACAACATTCCAAACCCTTTTTGTCGGTTTATGTGATGATGGGTCCTTTCAGACAGACAAACGTACGGGAAGGCGGTGGACTGTGCGTACACCAAATTTGGAGGGCCAGGTTCTGTAGGATATTGAGACGAATCCTTGTACAAACTCCAGGCAAGTGGTCCACCAACATGGTGTAAGCCAATGTACGATCATCTGTATTCTGCGTGAGAACCACTGCCATCCCTATCGCCTACAGTGAGTGCAGCGATTATCAGCAGCGCCTTGTCACGGTCTAAGGGGCCCTGTCACGGTCCCCCCGTCAGAGGTTCGAGTCCTGCCTCGGGCATGGGTGTGTGTGTGTCGTCCTTAGCGTAAGTTAGTTTGAACAGTGTGTAAGCTTAGGGACCGATAACCTCAGCACGTTGGTCCCATAAGACCTTACCACAATTTTTATCAGCAGCGGATTTGTCTCAACGACAAGGATCTTTTTCTATGCTTTTTACGTCAGACCATGAGAATTATGGAACTTCTGTCATCAGTCCTCTTTATCGAACAGGCAACCTTTACCAGAACTGGCATCATCAATCTCCATAATCGTCATTTGTTTGCTACAGATAATCCTGGGGGAACGGTCGACGCATCTCGTTAGCATCGCTCCACAGTCAGTGCGTGGGCGGGGATTTTTGGCGACCAAATAATTGGACGCGTTGTAATTTTACAACGCCTCGGTGGACAGACGTACCTGGACTTCCCGCGCAATACTGTGTGTGGGCTGTTTGACAATGCGCCTTTGCAGTACGATAGGTTGTGTCGTTTCTGCATGACGGAGCTTTGCTGTCTGCCGACACTTCAACAACATCTGGCCTGGATGTTGAACAAGACGCCTTGAAGCATGGCTTGCTAGATCAGCGGACTTAAACTCCCTGGATTTTTATGTCTTGGGGGCATCTGAAAAGTATTGTGTATTGTGTGCCGACTCTTCAACAGCGTGTTGACGACGCCTGTGACGCAATTCAGAGAGATGTCGGAATGTGTGAAAGACTGTGGCAATCCATGATGCGATGTGTGAACGCGTGCATTGCATCTCGTGGGGGCCAGTTTAAACATCTTTTGTGACGTGGATCCAATGCAGCCCCACACTGTGTCTCGGGGCGATTTGTTGTCGTTCCACGCACATCGACGATTTCCGGACACATGACCAGAGGACCTCTTTCCTCCATTTCGGTCAGGAATCTGTCGCTGCAGATTGTCGATTTTATTAATGTCCACCCTGTATAAACCAAGATACTTAAGAAAGAACGTGTTAATTTGGTGTAAGGCACGGTATAAAATTTCGTTGTATTATCATCAGCATTGTACACTACTGGCCACTAAAATTGCTACATCACGAAGATGACGTGCTACAGACGCGAAATTTAACCGACAGGAAGAAGATGCTGTGATATGCAAATGATTAGCTTTGCAGAGCATTCACACAAGGTTGGCGTCGGTGGCGACACCTACAACGTGCTGACATGAGGATAGTTTCCAACCGATTTCTCATACACAAACAACAGTTGACCGGCGTTGTCTGGCGAAACGTTGTCGTGATGCCTCGTGTGACGAGGAGAAATGCGTACCATCACGTTTCCGACTTTGAGAAAGGTCGGATTGTAGCCTATCGCGATTGAGGTTTATCGTATCGCGACATTGCTGCTCGCGTTGGTCGACATCCAATGACTGTTAGCAGAATATGGAATCGGTGGGTTCAGGAGGCTGTAACGGATCGTGTAGCCACGTCTCGATCCCTGAGTCAACAGATGGGGACGTTTGCAAGACAACAACCATCTGCACGAACAGTTCGACGACGTTTGCAGCAGCATGGACTATCAGCTCGGAGACCACGGCTGCGGTTACCCTTCACGCTGCATCACAGACAGGAGCGCCTGCGATGGTGTACTCAACGACGAACCTGGGTGCACTAATGGCAAAACGTCATTTTTTTTCGGATGAATCCAGGTTCTGTTTACAGCATCATGATGGTCGCATCCGTATTTGGCGACATCGCGGTGAACGCACATTGGAAGCGTGTATTCGTCATTGCCATACTGGCGTATCACCCGGCGTGATGGTATGGGGTGCCATTGGTTACACGTCTCGGTTACCTCTCGTTCCCACCGACGGCACTTTGAACAGTGTGTTACGACCCGTGGCTCTACCCTTCATTGGATCCCTGCGAAACCCTACATTTCAGCAGGACAATGCACGTCCGCATGCTGCAGGTCCTGTACGGGCCTTTCTTGACACAGAAAATGTTCGACTGCTGCCCTGACCAGGACATTCTCGAGATCTCTCATCAATTGAAAACGTCAGGTGAATGGTGGCCGAGCAACTGGCTTGTCACAATACGCAGTCACTACTCTCGATGAACTGTGGTATCGTGTTGAAGCTGCACGGGCAGCTGTACCTGTACACGACATCCAGGCTCTGTTTCACTCAATGCCCAGGCGTATCAAGGCCGTTGTTACGGCCAGAGGTGGTAGTTGTGGGTACTGATTTCTCACGATCTATGCACCCAAATTGCGTGAAAATGTAATCACATGTCAGTTGTAGTATAATATAAACTCTTGGAAATGGAAAAAAAGAACACAGTGACACCGGTGTGTCAGACCCACCATACTTGCTCCGGACACTGCGAGAGGGCTGTACAAGCAATGATCACACGCACGGCACAGCGGACACACCAGGAACCGCGGTGTTGGCCGTCGAATGGCGCTAGCTGCGCAGCATTTGTGCACCGCCGCCGTCAGTGTCAGCCAGTTTGCCGTGGCATACGGAGCTCCATCGCAGTCTTTAACACTGGTAGCATGCCGCGACAGCGTGGACGTGAACCATATGTGCAGTTGACGGACTTTGAGCGAGGGCGTATGGTGGGCATGCGGGAGGCCGGGTGGACGTACCGCCGAATTGCTCAACACGTGGGGCGTGAGGTCTCCACAGTACATCGATGTTGTCGCCAGTGGTCGGCGGAAGGTGCACGTGCCCGTCGACCTGGGACCGGACCGCAGCGACGCACGGATGCACGCCGAGACCGTAGGATCCTACGCAGTGCCGTAGGGGACCGCACCGCCACTTCCCAGCAAATTAGGGACACTGTTGCTTCTGGGGTATCGGCGAGGACCATTCGCAACCGTCTCCATGAAGCTGGGCTACGGTCCCGCACACCGTTAGGCCGTCTTCCGCTCACGCCCCAACATCGTGCAGCCCGCCTCGAGTGGTGTCGCGACAGGCGTGAATGGAGGGACGAATGGAGACGTGTCGTCTTCAGCGATGAGAGTCGCTTCTGCCTTGGTGCCAATGATGGTCGTATGCGTGTTTGGCGCCGTGCAGGTGAGCGCCACAATCAGGACTGCATACGACCGAGGCACACAGGGCCAACACCCGGCATCATGGTGTGGGGAGCGATCTCCTACACTGGCCGTACACCACTGGTGATCGTCGAGGGGACACTGAATAGTGCACGGTACATCCAAACCGTCATCGAACCCATCGTTCTACCATTCCTAGACCGGCAAGGGAACTTGCTGTTCCAACAGGACAATGCACGTCCGCATGTATCCCGTGCCACCCAACGTGCTCTAGAAGGTGTAAGTCAACTACCCTGGCCAGCAAGATCTCAGGATCTGTCCCCCATTGATCATGTTTGGGACTGGATGAAGCGTCGTCTCACGCGGTCTGCACGTCCAGCACGAACGCTGGTCCAACTGAGGCGCCAGGTGGAAATGGCATGGCGAGCTGTTCCACAGGACTACATCCAGCATCTCTACGATCGTCTCCATGGGAGAATAGCAGCCTGCATTGCTGCGAAAGGTGGATATACACTGTACTAGTGCCGACATTGTGCATGCTCTGTTGCCTGTGTCTATGTGTCTGTGGTTCTGTCAGTGTGATCATGTGATGTATCTGACCCCAGGAATGTGTCAATAAAGTTTCCCCTTCCTAGGACAATGAATTCACGGTGTTCTTATTTCAATTTCCAGGAGTGTATTTGTGGAATGAATACCCGTTTATCATCTGCATTTCTTCTTGGTGTAGCATTTTTAATGGCCGATAGTGTAGATTTGGCGCATCTTTTAAATAGTGTGTGTTTTTCATTAATGCCCCCCCCCCCTCCTTAACTACTGGTGGGAGCTGTTGTCATGGCACGTTTACACTCTCGCCGTGAGGCTACTGAGCCGCCCCCACGCCATGCACGTGTGGGGTGGGCAGCGGTGCCGGTGGACTCACCCGCCACTCCTTGACCTCGCTGAGCCTGTTGGCGAGCACGCAGCCGGCCGACCCGGCGCCCACCACGATGAAGTCGAAGCGCTCCTCGGGCTGCTTGCCGCCCCCGCCGCCCCCGGCGTACTGCGTGAAGTAGGGCGGCGCCTGGGTGTGGCCGTGCTGCGCCGGGTCGTCCCTGCTGCGGCCCAGCATGTAGGCGACGGCGGCCAGGAACATGTAGGCGGGCGGCAGGCACGTGGAGACGGTCGTGTGCGGTCGGCACAGCGACGCCAGATCCGGCGGCACCCACGACATGCTCGCCTCTGCTGCCTCTCTCTGCCTGCAACGCCAACAGCCGCGTGTAACGCACGAGCCGTCCTCCGCGGCTGTGTCTTTGCGCCAGGGGCCGCGAAACCGCCTGGGACCGCAGGCAAAGAAAGCAGGATCACTCCGCACACACGGGCCCTGCAGAGAGCGTCTCTGTCATGTCCGAAGAAGCCGAACGGATAGCAGTACAATGCAAAAGACAGTTCCAGGAATATGACAAGGTTTAATGCTCTACACGTCACAGTGTTTCCAGAAAATTGCAAATACTAAGAACTCTATTACTCAAGAGTAATTTACACTGCCTGACAAAAAAGTGAAGCATCCAGAACTGTTGTAACTCGTCCTCGATGTCCTCACCACTGACACAGGGACGGAGATGCACATCCGAGCGGGTCAGACACGTGCTCTTTTGGGGAGTCCACAGCTCGTAGTCTAAAGATTGGCGACGCTTTCTCTAAATCGTGGGGTCCCACATACGATTCGCGGTCGGGATGAATATTATGTTCGCTCGGGAACGAGTAGTCATAGTTATTTCATGTCATGTTCATCGAAGCAAACGTCACCGAAATGGTGTTAATTAGAAAAGTTTGCTCCAAGTGGGTCCAGTAATGCTGTGCGATCACACCATTTTTATTCGGGACATGCAATTGTTGTTGTTGTGGTCTTCAGTCCTGAGACTGGTTTGATGCAGCTCTCCATGCTACTCTTTCCTGTGCAAGCCTCTTCATCTCCCAGTACCTACTGCAACCTACATTCTTCTGAATCTGCTTAGTGTATTCATCTCTTGGTCTCCCCCTACGATTTTTACCCTCCACGCTGCCCTCCAATACTAAATTGGTGATCCCTTGATGCCTCAGAACATGTTCTACCAACCGATCCCTTCTTCTGGACAAGTTGTGTCACAAACTTCTCTTCTCCCCAATCCTATTCAATACTTCCTCATTAGTTATGTGATCTACCCATCTAATCTTCAGCATGCAATTATTGAACTGTATACGAAATATGTAAATTAGTTACAAACTGCGGCGTGCACGTGCTTTATTCAACATGTAAACGTCGCTACAGATACTCGGATTTACGTTATGGCATGTCCAATCTACCTGCCATCATTGGCGATGACGTGGCGCACACGAATAGCGAAATGCTGCGTGACCCGCTGAAGTGTCGGAACGTCGACGCTATCGATGACATACCGAATGGCTGTTTTCAGCTCAGCAATGATATTTGGGTTATTGCTATACACCTTGTCTTTAATATAGCCCCACAAATAGGAGTCGCATGTCTTCAGATCCGGTGAATGTGACATCCAACCGAGTCCTAAGACAGTGGCCTCTGGGTACCCCAGAGCCAGAATGCAGTAACCAAAGTGCTCCTCCAGGACGTCTAACACTCTCCTGCTTCGATGGGGTCCAGCTCCGTCTTGCTTGAATCACATCTTCTCGAAATCAGTGTCACTTTCGATAACGGGGATGAAATCATCTTCCAAATCTTCACGTACCTTTCGATAGTCACCGTGACATCAAGGAATATCGCATCGATTATTCCGTGACTGGACACTGCGCATCACACAGTCACCCGTTGAGGGTGTGGAGACTTCGCGATGCTGAAATGCGGTTTCTCAGTCTTTCAAATGCCCCAACTTTGCTTATTGACGAACTAATCCAGATGAAAGTGGGCTTCGTCGCTAAACCAAACCATACATCCCCAGCGGCCAACCGTGAAGTTCGTCTGTTGTAATACAAACCGTTCAGATATTATGACGATTTTATTTCACGTCGTTCAATAACTGTCGCCCCGTCTCTGGGGATCTTGCTGGCCATAGGAGTACCTAAACACCGCGCGGACAGTTCACAGAAAGCCGTGCTACGTGTGGACCAGCGTTGTCGTGTTGAAAAATGGCGTGGCATCGCGAGACTGTCGCCCACTGTGGTCATCTGGGGGGGGGGGGGGGGGGGCAGTGCAGAGCCGCCATTAACCGCAGAACAAAATTCGACGCCACTCGTCAGCTGTTCGTCCCTCGCGGTCACGCCACCACTCCATACGAATCCGTTACTGTTGTGAAGTTACCGGCAGACCACACACGGTGCGATAATTACCTTGTCCGCGTGCGGCTAGTCTCCAAACAATACTTCAGCATGACGCACAGTATTATAGGGATTCCACTATTTGTTCTCTGATGGCTGATGGAGATGTGAGGGCGTGACGATGTGCTTGGTGCATGATACGGCGATGTTCACATTGACGACGAGAATTCCAGGCCCCGACTGAACATTCGTCGCTTTTCACGCCGCCTATATACTCTACCAGATCTTGTAACTACACTAGACGCGAAGAACACTAATGACTCTTGTCGGCCTTCTACCTGTTACAGAGAATTGCAACTCTAATCGTTTGCATACCGAGCGCTGGTGTGTACGTGTACGAAGTAACATTGACATCCGATGATATATTTTGGGTGCTTCGACTTTTTTTGTCGGGCAGTTTATTTAGGAAGTAAGTGCGTGTTCCTTTTGGCTTTGGAAAATAGGGCGAAACTCAATAGATACTGTGGTTGCTACCAAATAATTCAACTGATGAGGCAGACAATCCGAGTTGGCCGAGCAGACGTACAGGCACGCTCGGGAAGAATTTTGCAGAATGTTAAGGGGTGTCACACTGAGGCGCTTTGACGTGAGGCTTTACGTGAGACAGGTCGCCGAAGAGTGGTGGCCACGTGCCAGACTTCATTGTCCGCAGAAGCAGAGCCTGCCGCCACACTGAGTCGCTGCTCTTCTCCAGGGTGCGAGATGGACATTACGCAGCAGTCGATACCACCGACAGATCAGTTGACAGTATGCTCACCCCTGTCCTGCTTCCCTCAGTGTGACAACCGAGACCCAGTAAAAGGACCCTGAGATAACCAGTAACAAAATAGGCATATTGTTATTTTATTTTTAATCACAGATAGGAAGATGTTATTTCTAAATAAATTTCCTAAAGCCAGTCAGCATAATTGTGACCTAAAACAGGATATTATTTAGCAGAGCAACTCTGCATTCCTGCGCCTGGCACACTTGATAATTTATGTGATACTGATTGCAAATCCATACCCTTGTGCGATTTTTGTATTAATGTAATGTAATTCACACAAATTAGATCTGCAAACTGAACAGCGTAATAAATCAGTCACCACTTAAGTAAACTTACCATAAGTTAGGTGCCTATCAGCAAAATTACTCACCACATACGTTCACCTGATCGTGACGGTTGTTTCGTTGTCTGTATAACGCATTATAAAGAAGTGTTGGTTGTCAAATGAAGGCATCATTTTACAGCCGACGCTGTAATACGATTAGGACCTCTTGTTAGTAGCGCGAATTCACATCTGAAAGTTGAGTGCAAAAAAAATGGTTCAAATGGCTCTGAGCACTATGGGACTCAACTGCTGTGGTCATAAGTCCTCTAGAACTTAGAACTACTTAAACCTAACTAACCTAAGGACATCACACACATCCATACCCGAGGCAGGATTCGAACCTGCGACCGTAGCGGTCGTGCGGTTCCAGACTGTAGCGCCTTTAACCGCTCGGCCACTCCCGCCGGCAAAGTTGAGTGCAAGGTGGGTTACTCCTGAGTACAGTAAGGTCGAGCATCCACCTCATCTTCGAGCTGAGTTAACTCAGGACTCCGTCATCTTCCTCGCGTGTATCCGGGAC
Source organism: Schistocerca cancellata (assembly GCF_023864275.1). NCBI lineage: Eukaryota > Metazoa > Arthropoda > Insecta > Orthoptera > Acrididae > Schistocerca > Schistocerca cancellata. The sequence continues at coordinate 16,371,382 of NC_064634.1, forward strand.
AGCTATACTTCATCTTTCGACAGCCGTCTCCACGGCGAGTGTCCAGGCGTGCCTATTTATACACCGAAAAACTGAAAGCTCTCGACACAATAGTGTAGTGTGGAGAAAAATGCGCTTGCGTCACTGATAAGACACTCAGCACAACAGTCGTAGATAAATCATATGCAGCTAAGAATAAAATGTAGCAAGCACCGAATCAACTTATCCTTATTGTGGTCTTCCGTCCTGAGACTGGTTTGATGCAGCTCTCCATGCTACTCTATCCTGTGCAAGCTTCTTCATCTCCCAGTATCTACTGCAACCTACATCCTTCTGAATCTGCTTAGTGTATTCATCTCTTGGTCTCCCTCTACGATTTTTACCCTGCACACTGCCCCCCAATGCTAAATTTGTGATCCCTTGATGCCTCAAAACATGTCCTACCAACCGATCCCTTCTTCTGGTCAAGTTGTGCCACAAACTTCTCTTCTCCCCAATCGTATTCAATACCTCCTCATTAGTTACGTGATCTACCCACCTTATCTTCAGCATTCTTCTGTAGCACCACATTTCGAAAGCTTCTATTCTCTTCTTGTCCAAACTAGTTATCGTCCATATTTCACTTCCATACATGGCTACACTCCATACAAATACTTTCAGAAATGACTTCCTGACACTTAAATCTATACTCGATGTTAACAAATTCCTCTTCTTGAGAAACGCTTTCCTTGCCATTGCCAGTCTACCTTTTATATCCTCTCTACTTCGACCATCATCGGTTATTTTACTCCCTAAATAGCAAAACTCCTTTACTACTGTAAGTGTCTCATTTCCTAATCTAATTCCCTCAGCATCACCCGACTTAATTCGACTACATTCCATTATCCTCGTTTTTCTTTTGTTGATGTTCATCTTATATCCTCCTTTCAAGACACTTTCCATTCCGTTCAACTGCTCTTCAAGGTCCTTTGCTGTCTCTGACAGAATTACAATGTCATCGGCGAACCTCAAAGTTTTTATTTCTTCTCCATGGATTTTAATACCTACTCCGAATTTTTCTTTTGTTTCCTTTACTGCTTGCTCAATATACAGATTGAATAACATCGGGGAGAGGCTACAACCCTGTCTTACTCCTTTCCCAACCACTGCTTCCCTTTCATGCCCCTCGACTCTTATAACTGCCATCTGGTTTCTATACAAATTGTAAATAGCCTGTCGCTCCCTGTATTTTACCCCTGCCACCTTCAGAATTTGAAAGAGAGTATTCCAGTTAACATTGTCAAAAGCTTTCTCTAAGTCTACAAATGCTAGAAACGTAGGTTTGCCTTTTCTTAATCTTTCTTCTAAGATAAGTCGTAAGGTCATTATTGCCTCACGTGTTCCAACATTTCTACGGAATCCAAACTGATCTTCCCCGAGGTCGGCTTCTACCAGTTTTTCCATTCGTCTGTAAAGAATTCGCGTTAGTATTTTGCAGCTGTGACTTATTAAACTGATAGTTCGGTAATTTTCACATCAACTTATCCTTATTGCTTACAAATTATGTTGTTAATTATTGAAATGGGTGGCAGGTCTTTGAATGCCATTTACTCCGCAGTATATCGTCGTGTCAAGTCATTTCAGCGTAAAATAGGCACACTTGGTGTCTCGTCTTGAAGACGGCTGTAGGGTTGAAGATCGGAGTATCGGGAGACTGCTGTCCCAGGCGCACGTCCGAAAGATTTTTGGAACATTCTGTGTGCCGCGAAAACGTCAAGAATCGTATCTCCGGTTAATTTGCTACGAAAAATTAGGTAGGATGAAGACCTTTGAAAGATGACAGCACCACACAGAACACCAACATTCTGTGTTGTTCTCCAACCGCCGCGAGAGACCAACAACGTAGCTACGCGTTCGTAACATTACTGACTGTGAAGGTGACAATAGTACCAGAGTCAGTTACTCATCAGGGTGTATACGGCCCGGGACATCCGGGAGATCCGGGAAAAACCCAGGAATTTTTTCATCCGGGACAAATCCGGGAAAAACCCGGGAATTTTTTAGAACTCCAGGATTTTTCATTGTTTTTGATTTCAGTTAAAGTTTTGTAGGTTTGACGTGTAAGATGTGATACGCTGACAAAGAACTTTAATCCACTACTGCCGAATAATACTGCAGCAATGAAACATAATCAGAGAATAACACCAAAATAAAAGTTTAGTTGCATAGAAATGGGTAATTTACACAATGCACAGACCAGAGTGCCGACACCGAAAAGTGTCAAAGGCTATAGGTCGAAGATTATGCAGTACGTCCGTAATAACAAACGTGCATTCGATGTGCGTGACGTCACAATTGTTTACATTTCTAACAGATCACCAGAAAATATTACGAATAGTGGCTTGAGATGCGTTACTTTTGTAGAAACGCACTTTGCCGAGTTGAGCGAGTTCGGCCTACCTTCGTAACGTACGCGCCGCGGCCTGTCTTTCTCGTAGGCCTCGTGCTCTGGATAACTGCCGTGATTCGCTAGCGAGATCACGTGACATGAGCTATGACTGGCTGACAAAAGTGCATCGCTCAACGCAATCTCTATTTTAGAGTTTCGGAAACTACCGTGCTGTAATTTGTGTATATACTTTCGCAATACGAAAATAAACTCTGTGCATATTGTCTCGCATCAAACAACTTTCCAAACGCATTGTTTTTCCTGGATTTCGTTTCCTAAAGTGCTGGGACGTCCTCCGCCGGTATAAGACCTTTATGATTCAAAGGACTGATAGGTTTTACAGCTCCGAGGGAAAGTATACTGTTACTTAACACGGATGTATTTTCACCCGCTTTATACGTAATTTCATCCGGGAGAAATTGTGTTTTTAACCGTGAAATCCGGGAATTTTTTTTTCTTGTCCACGTAGACACCCTGCTCATGTAATGATGTTAGATATGCGTTGACTGATGTCAAAGAGCAACTGGTACATGACATAATGCACAGCATATCCTAATAGCCTTGATGATAGAACATTGTCTTCATTTAACAAGTTGTTGATAGTACGCAGGGGCCCCGAGCACAATCTCCTCGTGTGGTCTGGACAAAATTAATTTTGGTCAGCCGATGTTTATGACAACCGAAACCGGTCGCCACCAATAGAAAGGAAATAAATTGCGATTTAGACGTACTGTTTATACTTATGTAAGTAAAAATCGCTGAAGTCGTAACACGTTGCCAATTTATCGTGATTATGATCTATGACACGCTTTCCTAAGTAAGAGATGTTGGTCGATTTAAATTTAATAGTGCTAGAATATACGTGGTAAAAATAAGTATGCAGACCGCATATAACTTTAGTTCGTAATTCGTTGCCTCCCCTAGTTAATCACAAGCTTGTTTTATCAGTTCTTTGTTTTTTAATATTCTGTTTCGAGGGCTTACATAGGGCCATAATTTTTCCTAGGAACGTTTTGTCTAAAGCTCCAAATTTCTGTTCTGCTGCCTTCCGCGGGGTTAATGTTTTTCACGCATTTTTACCTACGTAGAGGGTCACTGGTCGAATAGCGGACTCACACAATGTCATCCTAGCGACCCGTCTCTCAGCTTATGTCCTGTTGGGTGTGACGTGCTTGAGGCCGTGCCTGTGTCTCAGCTGATGAGTTTGCTGATGAGGGTTCGTAGTTATTTAAAGCTGTCTTTTCTTTCGAATGTGAGACATTGTCCACTAAAAATGTCTTTTGTTGCTCGTCTTACTGTTACAGTTTACCTGTCATTAGTTTGTAGTTCTGCCTGAGAAAAACTTCTTTTTTCAAATTGAATTAAATTTACGCAGATACAGTGAATGCGTTCACTGGGAATGAAATGTAATTACATCAGTGAAAATAATTAAGATACAATCAAATTGCAATGTCGTGAGTATGCCATTACAAATGGAAATTTGTGCTTGCCCTGGGCTAGTAGATTCAGTATTACTGAAAAGATCTAAAAATGGTTCAAATGGCTCTGAGCACTATGGGACTTAACATCTGAGGTCATCAGTCCCCTAGAACTTAGAACTACTTAAACCTAACTAACCTAGGGACATCACACACATCCATGGCCGAGGCAGGATTCGTACCTGCGGTCGTAGCAGTCACGCGGTTCCGGACTGAAGCTCCTAGAACCGTTCGGCCACCGCGGCCAGCTTGAAAAGATCTAACTGATATCATTTTTGTTATCGATTTAACTGATTTCATGCGCATCCGTAACATTCATGTTGTTTTATCGAATTTAATTCAACTGAAGTATATCACCGGACGTGGACGATATCCTACATATCTGAATAGAATTGGTAGGAAGGCAAGACTACTTGCGGTTGTGACGAAATCGGCACAGCCAATCCTTTACAAATTGGAATGTCATGAAATTGAAGATGTTTACGTGTTTAAAGTAAAAGACGACTCTGATATTGTAAGCTGCTTTCTCGTAAAGCACAAGGACTAATTACAATCAACAGGTATGCCTGGGGAACGAGAACGTATCCCAATTGCTCTACGAACGCTCGGTACATTAACGGTAAAATGAAGCGAGTGGGACGCAGGGAGAACGCAAACAGTCAGTGGTCCTTAGTTTAATAGAAGTTTTAACCATATTTTGTCTACTTTAGGGGTACTGCAGAGCACAGAGGCGCTGGGCAGACAGAAGCAGGGCACTCCTAGCCGCTCAGCAGGTGCCCCGCTGTTTGTCAGTACAGGAACTCCTTTCTCTTCCTAATTTTCATAAACGACTTCCCCCTACACGTTCAACACTCCGAACCAGTGCTATTTGCAGATGACACAAGCATATTAATTGAAGGTGAAAATGAAATGGCTCTAAGTTTAAATGCTAAAGTCACAAGTGATAATGTCTCAGAGTGGTTTATGAGGAATAAATTACTGATAAACCCTCAAAAAACAGTCGTCTTACACTTCCATACACAACAAAATAAAAACCCTTTAAAACCAAACATGTCAATAGAAAACCAAAGAATTAACAGTGTCACTGAAGCAAAATTTCTTGGCATCTACTTACAAGACAATCTTAAATGGAATTCCCACATCACTTCATTAAATTCTAAACTATCCAAAATGACTTATGCGATGAGGATTACATGGAACAACACAAGTCCTGAAACAGTTAGAGCAGTGTATTACGCTTGCATACACTCCCTATTAAGATATGGCATCATATTCTGGGGAAATTCTCCTCATTGCATAACCACATTCCGGAAACAAAAAAAGATTGTGAGGGTAATGAAAAATGCCAACAGCCGGAAATCATGCAAACCATTCTTTAAAGAACTGGGGATTCTACCCCTACCATGTATCTATATACTAGAAGTTGTAATGTTCCTAAAAAAGAGCATGCTAAAAAATGGAAATGTATTTATTCAAAATAAATCTGTACACGAACACCATACAAGGGCAAACAGTGACATACACAGACATCATTGTTATACTACACTGTGCAAGAAAGGTGTATATCACTCAGGTTCACATTTGTTTAATAAGCTGCCAAGTAACCTAAAGGCCATAAACAAAATCCATAGCTTTAAAAAATCTGTAACATCATATCTCTTGGAAAACTGTTTTTACTCAGTTACACAGTATCTTGAAAAATAAGTTGGTTGTAACAATATAAAAATGTAATGTAACAATATAGCAATATAAAAATGTAACAATTTATAAATGTAATGTATACACCAATGTAACAGTATATTAATGTAATATTTTGTCCAACATCTAAGGTATGGTATATGTACCACAAAGATTCAGGACGTAAATAAATAAATAAATAAATAAAACTGCTGTGCCAGTGACCGGCGGTAGGGAGCTGCAGACACGGTGTGCGACGCGTGTCAGGGGGCAGGCGGAGCCGGCAGTGGCCAGCGGCGTGCGCCAAGTGGGCGAAGCTCTCCTGGAAACAGCGGGCCGCTTTAAGTGGCGTCTCGCAGCGAAACCGCGGGACTCGCACTACCCCTGCCCCTGCCCTGCCTGATTGTGCCGTAGGAGTGGTTTTCTGCGTACGGTTCGAGGGATACCGAGCTTTCTCCCGGGGGATTAACAGTGTTCACGGCCTCTCATCCAACTCCTCTTACAGTTTCTTGCTCGTCAGTTAGCTTTTGCTTTTTCTCCACTTTCATTGATGGCAACTGAAGATTTTCCGCTACGTCACCTGCTGCTTACATCTGTGTACGTCGTACGGCAAACTATGGAGTTTGACCAACGACACTATCATTTCCCCCCTTTTCCTGCCCAATTCTCAAATGATATGCGCGAACTACCTTTGCCTATGATTCTCCTGAAGAGCTCGATTTTCTCTGATTTTACCCTCAACGTTAATAGAGTTATAACTGAGTGGAAGTAGTGATAGAATAAGTAACAAATTCAATCGAGTAGTATATTGTTTTATGTTTCTTGCAACAAAAACTCACAGAATTTTGTGAGTGATTCAAAACGAGTCTCTCTTAGCGCCTAATAATAAGGTTTCATGAGCATCTCAGTGACACACGCTGACTAAAAGGGCCAGAAATCTCGCCAATACCGTTTTCATCAGCCAATTTCATTTAGGTTCAATTGCTGCTGGCCATGTTCGACTTGACGGCGTTTGTCAAAACGCAGCACGCAGTAACAAGAGTGTAACATATAGGGGCTAAGTTTGTTAGACGGGGACAATCTAGAGGAAAATATCGTGAGAGTTAAGAAGCAAAAAAAAAAAAAAGTGATATGCACATATGGCCGGAAGTGCGTTCATAGTGTGGTACACCCACTTGAAGGTGGAGATTAAAGATCTCTGACAGTGACTCCGGTGTCAGCACTGGGCAGGTTGCCCGCTAGCATGACGTAAGGCGGGCACGCTACACAAAAACTGTACCTGTCCGCATCAATTACAGTGCGGTGCAGCCCTCACTGTCTGCACACCTGCCCCCGTGGTGACTGTTTTGTCGCTGATTGGTCACACGGGCCTCAACAGTGCTGGCATTTCTATCACCCATGGATGAGGCTACTTTTAGTAAGGGCAATATTGTCAACCTTACCCGTGCTCTACGGAGATTCCCCGTGGTATGGGGCCAGCGAACTACGGCACTCGTCTCCCCCCCCCCCCTCTCGCGAGGCACACCTGCACTTCCCGCGTGTTACCCTGCCTCCCCGTCTGGCAGGTGTGCCTTTGATGTTACGGGGGGGGGGGTAATGTAGGTAACAATGATGGTGCTCCTGCTCACTCCCCTCTCCAGTTTGGAGCTGAAGCTCTAGTACAGGCAGAACAGTCCCACTTGCCTAATGTGTTACCACGCGAGCTTTCAGTCACTGCAAACTACACTGCCAAAGATCATCTTCAAATTGGTGCATTTCCGGCTGTAATTACATTTATTGCTCCCTGTCCTTTCAGGGGTCGTTTCCTGCAGTTTGTCTCTATCTAGAAAAAAGAAGACGAAGCTCCACTGAGAAAATACTGTCAGTTATAACGTGCGGTAATGTGGGTGTCAGTCATCTCCAATGGTAGTCTTTTTCACACTGCAGTTATGCGTGGTGCACCATAACTACTTACTGTTTCTTGATAATGAAACTAACAGTAGCAAATTTGAAACTTCCTGGCAGATTAAAACTGTGTGCCGGACCGAGACTCGAACTCGGTACCTTTGCCTTTCGTGGGCAAGTGCTCTACCGACTGAGCTACCCAAGCACGACTCACGCCCCGTTCTCACAGCTTTAATTGCGCCAGTACCTCGTCTCCTACCTTCCAAACTTGAGCACTTGCCCGCGAAACGCAAAGATCCCGAGTTCGAGTCTCGGTCCGGCACTCAGTTTTAATCTGCCAGGAAGTTTCATATCAGCGCACACTCCGCTGTACAGTGAAAATTTCATTCTAGTAGCAAATTTGTTTGAACAAAATTAGCAAATGTAAACGGCAAGTGATAATATTATTTAAAACGTCAGAGTTTATTTGTGCCTTTATGTAAAAATGTGGACGAGCGGTCCTAGGCACTTCAGTCCGGGACCTCGCTGCAACTACGGTCGCAGGTTCGGATCCTGCCTCGGCCATGGATGTGTGTGATGTCCTTAGGTTAGTTAGGTTTAAGTAGTTCTAACTCTAGGGGACTGATGATCTCAGATGTTAAGTCCCATAGTGGTTAGAGCCATTTGAGCCATTTTTGAGCGACTGTCTTCTTCTCTTTGAAGATGTGGTCGTATGCCAAAAATTTTTGGAGAAACTTTAAGGTGGTGGGGAAGGTAGGATGACGCAACTGGTACCCCACTTTTCAGTGACAGTCTTAAAAGAGGAGCATTTTCGCCTTTTTTGGGCTCAGATAGAAGCATTTTTCCGCTGGTTCCAGTCTTTTCCCTGCTAGAGCAGGTCATGTCACTCATATGAAAAGAAATTTAAGGGTCAGTAAAATTTTGATGGTTTACGTAAGTGAAATTGAAATAACACAAAACTAATTTTACACCTCAAACTTGATTTCACCATGAAAAAATGTTGCGTGTACTTCAGTAATGCAACATGGAGTTCCCAGGACCAATATGATGATAAAGGAGACATTTTACGGCATCTTTCTCCGTGCGTGCATATTTTTCGTGTACAAAGGGTAACCTTGAACCCATGTACCTCAGAAACGGATAAATATATTAAGAATGTTTTCAAGTTGTTCGGGATCCAGATATTAGGACTATACCGTAAAAAATTACAACCATTTGCTGTGTGCAGCCGTCTCGGAATCCGCGGCTCGGTTTTGGTACAAAACCACGTTTTGTCGCGTTTTCTCGGCAACAGCCCGTGAACTAAACCGTGCCTCCATAAGCCCCTTGAAGCACGCGATAGACCACATTTAATGCAAGAACAACCAACAAATTTGCTTCATCTCTTTAAGCTGGAGAAAGTTGTAATATAAAATTTTGATCCTGTTGTGTAGGGTGGTTACATTAAGACGATCCTTCTGTTGGACACACAAATGGTCCTAAACCCAAGGGCTCTCCATAAAAGTTGACCCTGCCTTTCTCTTACCAACAGAACCGGAGATGGCCTCAGAACAATACCGTTTTTATACACTGCGTTTTGGAACATATTAAGTAGCGCATGCTGTCGTATGCGTACCAAATGGCTCTGAGCACTATGGGACTTAACATCTGAGGTCATCAGTCCCCTAGACTTAGAACTACTTGACCCTAACTAACCTAAGGACGTCACACACATCCATGGCCGAGGCAGGATTCGAACCTGCGACCGTAGTTGCAGCGAGGTCCCAGACTGAAGCGCCTAGAACCGCTCGGCCACAGAGGCCGGCGTATGCGTACCGATTGAAGATGACGACTACTGTGGAAGCTTACTCTAGTGAACGGAAACTGTTTCCTACAAAGCAAAGGAAAACAATATACAGCCCAACATTCACAGGACACCTTGCTACACATGGCCATATGGGCGACTACCCTCCTTCATGTATTAAACGGGAATTGGCACCTTGTAATAGTTAGAACTTACTTAACCCTGAACTTGAAGTAACTTTACACGACGTGCTAGGAAGCAGCCTGCAAAGCGCAGTAAAAAGGTCGCATTCGTTGTAAGCACCAGTCCCCACCGTTAACTCAGACGTAACAGTTTTCACGTGGCTGTGGAAAACGTTGTTGCCAGAGAGTTATGCAACGCACATTACCGGCATGCATGTCGTGTGGACTGACGTTCTGGCGGCCTGTTCCTGCAGACACAACAGACCGACAACCTGGTTCATGTTTTGATCCACATGCAGCAATTTATTCTCTTATTAAAAGGTGTTAGGTGGAGTAGATTAAAACACAGTTAATGATGATTGTAATATTAGCATATCACTATATTTAATTTGTATCCGAAGACAACAAAATTTCGTGGGTGTAGCATCCACTCGATGCGTAGGCCACCCATCGACGGCGCGCATCAGAAGTGTTACACATCACTTCACAATGTGTGAGGCGTAGGTCTGGCAGTTCCTCGTTGCTCCCACGATAAGTTGAAGTGAAGAAAAGTCTACTGTGTAAACAACCATCGCAATACTAGTGGACAGGCAACAATGCCGACACTTGATACGATGTAAAGCAAAGTAAAGAAAAATGATTCTGCCCGCAGTATTTTTTTCTCAATTCGCTAAGCTTGTTGCTTTACGGTAGCGACACTGACACGGAAAACAATTTCGGGGTGCCAATTCCAGTTGAAATCAAGAAGCGGTGTCGTCTGAACGCTGTACGGTAGATAAAAAGTCTTGTGATCGTTTGACTTTTGCGTATTTTCGTCGCTTTATCGGAAATGGTTCCCAATTTATCGGTGAGTAACACGTTTCAAAGCAACAACATTTCGGGCGACTAGCTCCCTCGAAAAACCATTTTGCACACGACCCTACAAACGCTGATGAGTCAAAATAGAGTAACGACGTGCTTAAAATTGTGTTGTCCCACCTTTGGAACGTAAAAAAGGCAGCGATTCAGCGTGGCACGAGTTGAATAGGTATTTGGTCGATTTCCGAAAGTAAAGGTGTGAGGACGGGGCGTGAGTCGTGCTTGGGTAGCTCAGATGGTAGAGCACGTGCCCGCGAAAGGCAAAGGTCCCGAGTTCGAGTCTCGGTCCGGCACACAGTTTTAATCTTCCAGGAAGTTTCATATCAGCACACACTCCGCTGCAGAGTGCACATCTCAGTCAGGAGGTATACGCCCGCCGGATGTATACGTACGGGTAACGCACGTGCCACAAAGTAAAGGACGGCGGTCTGTGGCCGCGGAGCTGGCATCACAGGTGTGCTCCATCGGGATCGTGCAGGCTTCTACCGTGATCTTTCAATCAGTGTTGCACGATTATAGAGTTGTGGGACGGATTGTTACCATCCCGGAAGATGCCATCGACGTAGGGAAAAACATTAAAACTGAAGTGATGCAGGTGGCCCACAGTAATGTTCACGGGGTACACAGCTGCCTTCGATTGCCATCACAGGTCTCTGCGCGGTACACGTGCCGAGCAGGTGTTCGCTTGGATGGTGTTGCATCCGGACGCGACCGACGACCTGCTGTAACAAAAAGCTTGATTGATGCGACCAGGTGACATTTCCTTTGACCAAGGCTCACATCTACATGACTCCGTGACAACTGCAGTCGTAATTGGTCAGCACGAGAACACGTGTTCAGCGGAGTGCAGTGACCGGCGTGCCTGGGAACACTTGTGCCTGCACCAGCTTTGTGCTCTGTCGCCGGACCTGCCGCCTTCCTGCTTTACAAAGCGAACGAGCCTCCGACTTGCACGTTCGGTGACGAGGCGTGGACGTCCAACACCTTGTCGTCCAATCGTTCTTTCAGTGTCGTGCATCCACTTTCCATATATGCTCACGACAGTTGCACAACAACAGCAGACTAGCTTCCTCGTTTCAGAGATATGCGTTCCCAGGCACTGAGACATAACAATCTGCCCATTGTCAAAGTCGCTTATGTCGGTGGATTCCCCGATTTGCGGCCCGTATCGCCGATAGAACGATTCCCCATTCGTTTCGGCTCTTTTCATACAGGGTGGTCCATTGATGGTGACCGGGCAAAATATCTCACGAAATAAGCATCTAACGAAAAACATACAAAGAACGAAACTCGTCCAGCTTGAAGCGGGAAACCAGATGGCGTTATGGTTGGCCCGCTAGAGGGCGCTGCCATAGGACAAACGGATATCAACTGCGTTTTTTTAAATAGGGGCCCCCATTTTTTATTAGATATTCGTGTAGTATGTAAAGAGATACACTCCTGGAAATGGAAAAAAGAACACATTGACACCGGTGTGTCAGACCCACCATACTTGCTCCGGACACTGCGAGAGGGCTGTACAAGCAATGATCACACGCACGGCACAGCGGACACACCAGGAACCGCGGTGTTGGCCGTCGAATGGCGCTAGCTGCGCAGCATTTGTGCACCGCCGCCGTCAGTGTCAGCCAGTTTGCCGTGGCATACGGAGCTCCATCGCAGTCTTTAACACTGGTAGCATGCCGCGACAGCGTGGACGTGAACCGTATGTGCAGTTGACGGACTTTGAGCGAGGGCGTATAGTGGGCATGCGGGAGGCCGGGTGGACGTACCGCCGAATTGCTCAACACGTGGGGCGTGAGGTCTCCACAGTACATCGATGTTGTCGCCAGTGGTCGGCGGAAGGTGCACGTGCCCGTCGACCTGGGACCGGACCGCAGCGACGCACGGATGCACGCCAAGACCGTAGGATCCTACGCAGTGCCGTAGGGGACCGCACCGCCACTTCCCAGCAAATTAGGGACACTGTTGTTCCTGGGGTATCGGCGAGGACCATTCGCAACCGTCTCCATGAAACTGGGCTACGGTCCCGCACACCGTTAGGCCGTCTTCCGCTCACGCCCCAACATCGTGGAGCCCGCCTCCAGTGGTGTCGCGACAGGCGTGAGTGGAGGGACGAATGGAGACGTGTCGTCTTCAGCGATGAGAGTCGCTTCTGCCTTGGTGCCAATGATGGTCGTATGCGTGTTTGGCGCCGTGCAGGTGAGCGCCACAATCAGGACTGCATACGACCGAGGCACACAGGGCCAACACCCGGCATCATGGTGTGGGGAGCGATCTCCTACACTGGCCGTACACCACTGGTGATCGTCGAGGGGACACTGAATAGTGCACGGTACAGCCAAACCGTCATCGAACCCATCGTTCTACCATTCCTAGACCGGCAAGGGAACTTGCTGTTCCAACAGGACAATGCACGTCCGCATGTATCCCGTGCCACCCAACGTGCTCTAGAAGGTGTAAGTCAACTACCCTGGCCAGCAAGATCTCCGGATCTGTCCCCCATTGAGCATGTTTGGGACTGGATGAAGCGTCGTCTCACGCGGTCTGCACGTCCAGCACCAACGCTGGTCCAACTGAGGCGCCAGGTGGAAATGGCATGGCAAGCCGTTCCACAGGACTACATCCAGCATCTCTACGATCGTCTCCATGGGAGAATAGCAGCCTGCATTGCTGCGAAAGGTGGATATACACTGTACTAGTGCCGACATTGTGCATGCTCTGTTGCCTGTGTCTATGTGCCTGTGGTTCTGTCAGTGTGATCATGTGATGTATCTGACCCCAGGAATGTGTCAATAAAGTTTCCCCTTCCTGGGACAATGAATTCACGGTGTTCTTATTTCAATTTCCAGGAGTGTATATTGTAATTTACAATGTCATGTATCAGACAGATACAATGACAGCAATGACGTAAGTTGTTTGAGGATAGCATTCGAGTGTTAAGCCCACATCTTCTAATGTTTGCTCCGCAGATCCCTTGTTCTGTGTCTAAAAATGTTCAGTACAGCATTCGCAACTTCCTGTTTTGCTTCAGACGACCATATAGACGCGTGTAATGCACGGAGAAATATTACGGCGGTGTAGACCCGTGAAACACCGGTACACTGTCATAGAATGCGCTGGATAGAGTACTGAAAGGGTCGTGGCATGCGTTTTCGTGTTCTAGATGGCTCGCTAAGCCGGAAACGAAAATGATATTCGCTTCGCTCGGCTGACGCAATCTCGTTGCGTCGAAAGCGCTTCGTGGGAGTTGGAGAGAGTGAGGGGATGGAATGGCAATTTCGCGGCGATTGGCCGAAACTCGCGGGGAACGCATCAGGCACGTCACAGCGTGCTCTGCCTGCGGGAACACGGGAGGGGGCGGCGACCGAACCGACGGTGCTTCGTAAAACACGGCGCCCGCTGCTTGTTGGAGCTGTAGTTACACGTTATCTAATGCGCACTATTGTGTGGAATGTGTCATGCTGACAAATGGAAGAATGCAACGAATTCAACAGTGGGTAAACAGGGAAAATATTTTGTTATTTCATATTTCTTTGAAACTACCCGTAACTTTTCTTATGGACAAGGCTTTCTCGGGCTGTGCGTTAAAGTTTTACAAGTTCCTTAGTGTTGCCTACACCTAGCCACCTGTAGCTATAATATGTCAGACTTTTTCACGGATAGGAAGAGCGTAGTATACACTCCTGGAAATTGAAATAAGAACACCGTGAATTCATTGTCCCAGGAAGGGGAAACTTTATTGACACATTCCTGGGGTCAGATACATCACATGATCACACTGACAGAACCACAGGCACATAGACACAGGCAACAGAGCATGCACAATGTCGGCACTAGTACAGTGTATATCCACCTTTCGCAGCAATGCAGGCTGCTATTCTCCCATGGAGACGATCGTAGAGATGCTGGATGTAGTCCTGTGGAACGGCTTGCCATGCCATTTCCACCTGGCGCCTCAATTGGACCAGCGTTCGTGCTGGACGTGCAGACCGCGTGAGACGACGCTTCATCCAGTCCCAAACATGCTCAATGGGGGACAGATCCGGAGATCTTGCTGGCCAGGGTAGTTGACTTACACCTTCTAGAGCACGTTGGGTGGCACGGGATACATGCGGACGTGCATTGTCCTGTTGGAACAGCAAGTTCCCTTGCCGGTCTAGGAATGGTAGAACGATGGGTTCGATGACGGTTTGGATGTACCGTGCACTATTCAGTGTCCCCTCGACGATCACCAGTGGTGTACGGCCAGCGTAGGAGATCGCTCCCCACACCATGATGCCGGGTGTTGGCCCTGTGTGCCTCGGTCGTATGCAGTCCTGATTGTGGCGCTCACCTGCACGGCGCCAAACACGCATACGACCATCATTGGCACCAAGGCAGAAGCGACTCTCATCGCTGAAGACGACACGTCTCCATTCGTCCCTCCACTCACGCCTGTCGCGACACCACTGGAGGCGGGCTCCACGATGTTGGGGCGTGAGCGGAAGACGGCCTAACGGTGTGCGGGACCGTAGCCCAGCTTCATGGAGACGGTTGCGAATGGTCCTCGCCGATACCCCAGGAGCAACAGTGTCCCTAATTTGCTGGGAAGTGGCGGTGCGGTCCCCTACGGCACTGCGTAGGATCCTACGGTCTTGGCGTGCATCCGTGCGTCGCTGCGGTCCGGTCCCAGGTCGACGGGCACGTGCACCTTCCGCCGACCACTGGCGACAACATCGATGTACTGTGGAGACCTCACGCCCCACGTGTTGAGCAATTCGGCGGTACGTCCACCGGGCCTCCCGCATGCCCACTATACGCCCTCGCTCAAAGTCCGTCAACTGCACATACGGTTCACGTCCACGCTGTCGCGGCATGCTACCAGTGTTAAAGACTGCGATGGAGCTCCGTATGCCACGGCAAACTGGCTGACACTGACGGCGGCGGTGCACAAATGCTGCGCAGCTAGCGCCATTCGACGGCCAACACCGCGGTTCCTGGTGTGTCCGCTGTGCCGTGCGTGTGATCATTGCTTGTACAGCCCTCTCGCAGTGTCCGGAGCAAGTATGGTGGGTCTGACACACCGGTGTCAATGTGTTCTTTTTTCCATTTCCAGGAGTGTATTTAGAGTGTAGACTTGAAATCTACTGAAGAATCATTGTAATTGTATAAAAAGGTCAAGCAGTACTACGATCAAAGTGCAAGCAGTCGTGATAAGATAAGTATAATTTCTTGCCATCGTGGAACATTGAGTTGTAAATCGTATTTGCCTAGCATGTTTGCTGCATTCTGTTCTTTTAAGCGCCCCTGAAATTGCGGAATGAGGGTAACTGAGAGCAAAGTATCATCACAGTCGTCACAGAAGAAAGAAAAGCTAAACTATGGTACTTTAGTGATAGATTCGTAGAAAGGAATCGAGATAATGTTAGCGGTACACGATGTTATATGTGCCGCCGCTACCGCCCATAGAAAACATAGCTTTAAATCTTTTTGGGCTACCTTATAACGAGGAGAGATTTCACGACCGCCAAACGAAAGAAATATGAGTTTGAATGGTTTGTTTTTATAGTCAGGAGAGATTTTACAATAACGGATTCGTCCACGAACTGCAAGTTCGTCCATACGACTGAGCGCCATAGCTGCTGAGTAATGAATAGCCGAACTAACCATTCTCATAGTTTCATAGTCCTGAGTACTGATCGCATGAGGAGAAGTTTTTTGCCCAAAGGACGAATTGTTTTAGGGTGCCGTAGGTGTGCATCAGCTGATGTCGGAACACGATGTGGAAGCTATTGTGCTGCAGCACCACTTTCTGACGAACATGTCAGTGCAGAATTTGTACGGAAGCACTGGTACTACATTTACTGTGTACGCTGGCGAGAAGGTAATCAACATGTTTCGAATCACTCAGTTGCTGGTTGGCATACCGCCCGCCGTTCACTGGACAAGGCCTAGGCAACTTCCATATAAGGTAGCCTAGAAAAGCTGTCCACTAGTGGAAAGAGACGGGTGCAGCGTAATCTGAATATGCTATGCGTCTAGATCATCAAAACGATCCCTAATCTATGACCGTGTTACATGGGCGTTGATGTGCAAACAGTTGAAAACTGCAAGATACCCAAGTCGCACCGGGAAGAGGCATAGTGAAAGAATCGAAAAGGGCCACAAGAACTAATGAACAAGTAAGAGAAAAGGTGGTAGTCTTTAAATTTAATTTTATTTTGATTTGTTGTATGTGCCATTATATTGCGTTAGTAGCATTTGTACAATATCTTATGTTTACTACAGATATTGGTATGTAGCACTTAGTGGCTGATAATTATATGTGTAATTTACAATTTCTTAATAAATCCTTGGTTAATTCACATTTTGTGATAAAATGGTAATGATGGTCTTGGTAGGAAATTCACGGTTCAATTTTTTTTAGTCTCTTGCACAAAATGACTATGTGATTGGCGTAGAACTCACACGAAAAGAATGTATGGTTTAAACCATCTACTGTTACAAAATTGAAGTCGAGGTGAGCTGAGTATATAGCCAAGCGAAGATGGCATAAGAACGTTTTCTGCACAAAAAAGGGCTGATGAGAACCAGATGGAAGATTGTTGCGTTAAATCATGAAATGTGCAGGACAAACTTGATTAAAGGAAACGCGTACAGGAAATGCAGATAAATGTCGTCCGTTAAGTCACAACTCAGACGGAAGTGTATGGTGAGTGATCGTAACGGAAGGTTATTGAGGAGGTTTGTGACGAAAAATGATGGTTCGACAACTTCTAAAATCACTGCGCGAACCCTTTCAGCACTAAAGCAACACGAAGGGATCACCATAGAGCTAGAACTCCAAAACGACTCATCTGTCACGTCACGCAAACGTCTGTAACAGGAAGACGTGGCGCCGAAGCCATCAAACCTGGACCACGGGGCAACAGAAGAATGCCATTTGGTCGGATGGGTCTTGTTTCACATTGTTTCCAAGTTCTGGCCGAGTTTACGTCCCAAGGCTGAAACATGGCGAAAATTCGGTGATTCGCAGTATTCCATGAGTTCAAAAATGTTCAAATGTGTGTGAAATCTTGTTGTTGTTGTTGTTGTTGTTGTTGTGGATCTTCAGTCCTGAGACTGGTTTGATGCAGCTCTCCATGCTACTCTATCCTGTACAAGCTTCTTCATCTCCCAGTACCTACTGCAACCTATATCCTTCTGAATCTGCTTAGTGTATTCATCTCTTGGTCTCCCCCTACGATTTTTACCCTCCACGCTGCCCTCCAATACTAAATTGGTGATCCCTTGATGCCTCAGAACATGTCCTACCAAGCGATCCCTTCTTCTGGTCAAGTTGTGCCACAAACTTCTCTTCTCCCCAATTCTATTCAATACTTCCTCATTAGTTATGTGATCTACCCATCTAATCTTCAGCATTCTTCTGTAGCACCACATTTCGAAAGCTTCTATTCTCTTCTTGTCCAAACTATTTACCGTCCATGTTTCACTTCCATACAGGGCTACACTCCATACAAATACTTTCAGAAATGACTTCCTGACACTTAAATCTATAGAAACGCTTTCCTTGCCATTGCCAGTCTACATTTTATATCCTCTCTACTTCGACCATCATCAGTTATTTTGCTCCCCAAATAGCAAAACTCCTTTACTACTTTAAGTGTTTCATTTCCTAATCTAATACCCTCAACATCACCCGACTTAATTCGACTACATTCCATTATCCTCGTTTTGCTTTTGTTGATGTTCATCTTATATCCTCCCTTCAAGACACCATCCATTCCGTTCAACTGCTCTTCCAAGTCCTTTGCTGTCTCTGACAGAATTACAATGTCATCGGCAAACCTCAAAGTTTTTATTTCTTCTCCATGGATTTTAATACCTACTCCGAATTTTTCTTTTGTTTGCTTTACTGCTTGCTCAATATACAGATTGAATAACATCGGGGAGAGGCTA
The DNA here is from genome assembly GCF_023864275.1 of Schistocerca cancellata. Classification (NCBI taxonomy): domain Eukaryota; kingdom Metazoa; phylum Arthropoda; class Insecta; order Orthoptera; family Acrididae; genus Schistocerca; species Schistocerca cancellata. Next base: position 16,389,592 of record NC_064634.1, read on the forward strand.
CAACCCTGTCTTACTCCCTTCCCAACCACTGCTTCCCTTTCATGTCCCTCGACTCTTATAACTGCCATCTGGTTTCTGTACAAATTGTAAATAGCCTTTCGCTCCCTGTATTATAATCTTATGGGACTTAATTGCTAAGGTCATCAGTCCCTAAGCTTACACGATGTTTAACCTAAATTATCCTAAGGACAAATACACACACCCATGCTCAAGGGAGGACTCGAACCTCCGCCGGGACCAGCCACACAGTCCACGACTGTAGCGCCCTAGACCGCTCGGCTAATCCCGCGCGGCATTCCATGTGTCCCATTTGTACTCTGCAGGACCGCAGTATTGGCAGGGGCTATGTGACCATTTTGGCTGATCAGATGCACCCCAGTCGTGATGCTGTGACCCAAGACGACATGGCCCGTGTTGGCACAGCTCGCACGTCCTGGACTGGTTTTGTGAGCGCGATGGTCAACTGTCGCATCTCCCGTGGCCGCCACGGTATCCAGACCTCAGTGTTCTTGAGTCTTTGTGTTCTACTTTGGAGAGAAAGGTGCACTGTCGCCATCCACCCACCTCCATCATCGTTACCAGAATTTGCCACTATTTTTCAGGAAGAGTGACATAAGATTCTCTTGAAAACCGTGCAGGACCTGCGTTTATCCATTCTGAGACGAGTGGAAGCTGTCTTGACTGCCAAGGCGTTCTCCTACACCGTATTGGGCGTGGTAATGAGTTGCGGTTTTGGTGTTTCCATATTTTTCCACCTCCTGTAGAAAATGTAGTCATCTATTTACTTATACCCATACGATGAATTAGTATCGTATTGAAATGCCCATGCGGATATCGCAATTCACGTTTTTCGTGGTTGGATGACTTTTGCAAACATCAGTACACATCACGAGCGACTCCTTCGCCTTTCCTTCTTCAGGAGAGCGACATGCGGCTGTGTGATTAGGGCAATGAGCTCGCATTGTGGAGGAGTGGGCCACAAGTACCTCCAGATTTGCGTAGTCCGTGGTTTCGCCATATGTTTAAGCAATAGTCGGAAAGTGCCTTTCAAAAAGACACTCCGGTTTCCTTCCCTAGTCTTGCCCTCTGTAAGCGTACGCTCCTTCTGTATTGACCTCGACATAGCGGAATGCTGAAAACTGCCATACTCCTTCCTTTCAAATGTTACATCGATGTAGCAGGGACAAGCTCCTAACTTCCTAATTTCTTTTGCTCATAATCCAGGACGTCGGATTGGATGCTACCAACTATTTTCTTTTATTCAATATGTTTATTCGATTTGTTTATAAATAGAAATGAACAAATAGCTGTAATAAATCGGAAGAAATGTTTCGATTAAAATGTTCAAAATTAAAGAAAAGTCTTCATTAAGAAATAAAATATTTGTCTTGCATTTGACATATATTCATACGTCTCACGCTTCGTTAGAGTCACAGACTCGTGGAATAGCTCTTAATTCCACACAGTGTTCAGAAGTTGCCGTGATGCACCGTACAGATCGCAGCTACATTTAAAACTTCCTTAAAGTTGTAACGTAATTTTTTTGTGTGTCAACAGTTTCTGAATTGCTTTAATCGTATTTTCCGTGTGTGTGTGTGTGTGTGTGTGTGTGTGTGTGTGTGTGTGTGTGTGTGTGTGTGTGTACAACTCTTTGTAGCAGTCAACCGACCTGACTCAAAGCACTACAGTACACTGCAGAGAGGCAGGGACTTCAAAACGCTCGCAGACGCAGCTCGAAGGAAGCACGCCCCTCCACGCAGGACGTTGACTACTATTCACGCACGCGTCACGCACGTGGCTTCTCTCCATAATCCTGTTACGTGGCATACACGTGCGTCCCGCCGTGCTAAGGTTTCTGCGCCTTCGTTTCCGTAATCGCATTATCTTCGGCTACCTATAACTCTCCGTATGCTCACTCGCTATGTTTGTCTCACTTTTTCAGGCTCTTATATTCAGCAGCACGACTGATTAGCTGCCAGTGGATTTACCCCGTCAAACAACGTAATTTAAGAAAATAGAACGGATGAACGCCGTAAATTAGGTTCGGAAGTAGGCCATGAAATCCTGTATAAAGGAACTAAAATACTACAAAATGAACAAATCAGAGTGCAGATTGCACAAATTAATAACAGAGTGAGGAAACAATTGATGATGCTTTGGTATTTAGGGCATCTGAAGATAAAGGACGCAGAGGAAAAGAAATATACAGAAGAGTAAAAATGGCCTGAAAAGTTGTAGGTAAACCAAATAGTGTTTTCAAAGCTAAGCATTCGATATCTTCTGGAAAATAAAATTTACAGTGTACGGGATGAAAGAAAACTCACGCACTCGGATACCACAGCGCAGTTTGTTGCAGACTAACAATTCAAAAAGTATGGAAAAAAGTTAGTGTTGCTCGTATTTTCTGTAGAAAGTGGATGTCAAAGAAAGGCAGTATGGCAACGCTATAATTTCATCCCGACAATTACCTTCATTCAACAATGTGTACCAGTTGTGCACAGTTCGTGCAGTGCATAGAGATTTGTGTTAGAGTATTCGAACTGGAGAGTTAAGATTCGGGATCTAAGTGTAACATTTTTTATTTTTTTATTTTACACACCATGATATGGTATTTGTCTTGTTATTACTTGTACAGCAATTACACTAGGTATTACTGCAAAACACGTGCGATAATTTAGTACTAACGCACAAACGAGAGTACGATGAAAAAGATGTGTCACTGGTAGTACATTTCAAACATTACAGTTGGTAGCTCTTACTCAAAGTGATATGTTTAGATAACACCTTGATACTGATAAATAGTGTACTTATTTCTGTCATATGACAAGTAATTTATTTGTAACTGTTTATTAATTCTTTTCATGAATATTTTTCACATTTACGATCAATAACCGTTATCTTTAACGTTAAAATAACTATTATTGTGGAGTATGTATAGTATAAGAAACGATGTGTGCTACAGCATTACTGGACGATAAAAATTAGGATGTAAGAAAAGTTACACCTGAATCCGGAATCGACGTCACGAATTTGAACGTTCTACCGTACAACTATACACACTGTTCTGAATGTGCAGAACAGTCAGGCTAGTGATTCCGGTGTTGCCCAATTACCTTTCTTTGACGTTCATTTTCTACCAGAAACATTAAAGGGACAAAATTTTGTTACAGACCTTTTTGTGCTGTCACTATACAAGAAATAGCGCTGTACCGTACGAGCGCGCGAATATTGATTCACCGCGTGCACAATGGTGTGCAAAACTTAAGGACGATAGTAAGCGTAGCGTGATTTTTGTCACTACCAAGCTACATAGCTCGATGAAATTTATACTGTAACTAGAAGGTACTGCTACAGAGTAGTGCAGAATGTACCTGAAAGAAATACATAATGAGACTAACAGAAACGAAAGTTTTATTCAAAGGCAATAATTACACTGAACTCACGGCGATTCATGATGATCTCCTGGACATCATAAAAGTTGCGACACGGTTCTCAGTGGGCTGCGTACTCAACCGCGGCCCGCTCTCTGCAACGTGTACGCACGCTGGCCACAGGGCTGGTATCGAGCTCTCGTGTTGGGGCGCTGTCCCAGTCCCCCCCCCCCACAGCGCGAATGACAATGCTGGATGATCGTTGGTGTGCGTGGACGAGCTGTTTTACGTCATCCTCACGCACCCCACACGTCATCACTGGAGTTTAAGTTGGCTTAAAGGTAGGACCAGTCCATTCAACGAATATCCGCTCGTTCCAAGAGCCCGTCCATCTGCTCTGTTCGATGTGGTCGCGAATTGTCATCGTAAAAATAGACTCGGGACCGAATACGAAGTAAATAATCCTGAATACCAATCAAGAACACCTGCCGAGATGAGAAACACAGAAGTAGATATCCTCGGTGTCACAAAGCAGCTCAAATCAATAAAGGCAAGGGTCCTGGTCCAGATTGTATACCAGTCAGCTTACTTTCAGAGTATGCTGATACAATAGCTCCATATTTATTAATTATATACTACCGCTCGCTCAAAGAAAGATCCGTACCTATAGTCTGGAAAATTCCTCAAGTCACACCAATACCCAGAAAGGGAAGTAGGAGTAATCCGCTGAATTACAGGCCCATATCACTAACTTCGATTTGCAGTAGGGTTTTGGAACACATACTGTGTTCGAAAATTGTAAAGTACCTCGAAGAGAACGATTTCTTGACACGCAGTCAGCACGGATTCAGAAAATGTCGTTCTTGCGAAACACAACTAGATCTTTATACTCGTGAAGTAATGAGTGCTACCGACAGGGGATGTCAATATGTTTAGATCTGCAGAAGGCTTTCGACACCGTTCCTCACAAGCGTATTCTAACCAAACTGCGTGCCTATGGAATATCGCCTCAGTTGTGCGACTGGATTCGTGATTTCCTGTAAGAAGGGTCACAGTTCACAGTAATAGACAGAAAGTCATCGAGTGAAAGAGAAGTGATATCCGGCGTTCCCCAAGGAAGTGTTATAAGCCCTGTATTGTTCCTGATCTATATTAACAATATAGGAGACAATCTTAGAAGCCGTCTTAGATTGTCTGCAGATGATGCTGTCATTTACCGTCTTGTAAAGTCATCAGAAGACCAAAAAGGAAATGCAAAATGATTTAGATAAGATATCTGTGTGGTGCGAAAAGTGGCAATTGACCCTGAATAAAGGAAAGAGTGAAGTTATTCACACGAGTACTAAAATCCACTACATTCCGATTACGCGATAAGTCACACAAATCTGAAAGCTGTAAATTTGTAAATCGAACTAAATACTTAAGGATTACAATTACAAATAACGTAAATTGGAACGATCACATAGATAATGTTGTGAATAGCGAAAACCAAAGACTGCGCTTCATTGGCAGAACACTTGGAAGGTGCAAGCAGGTCTACTCAACAGACTGCTTACACCACGCTTGTCCGGCCTATTCTGGAGTGTTGCTGTGCGGGGTGGGATCCGCATCAGGTGGGACTGACGGATGGCTTGGGAAACGTAGAAAGAAGGGCGGCTCATTTTGTACTATCGCGAAACAGGGGACATAGTGCCACAGACATGACACGTGAATTGGAGTGGCAATCATTAAAATTAAGGCGTTTTTCGTTGCGACGGGATCTTCTCAAGAAATTTCAATCACCAGTTTTCTCCTCCGACTGCGAAAACATTCTGATGGCACCCACCTACATAGGGAGAAATCATCATCACGATAAAGTAAGAGAAATCAGGGCTCGCACAGAAAAATTTAAGTGCTCGTTTTTCCCGCGCGCTGTTCGAGAGTGTAACGGTAGAGAAACAGCTTGACGGTGGCTCATTGAACCCTCTGCCAGGCACTTTATTGTGAATAGCAGGGTAATCGTGTAGATGAATACACACCAGAAAACACGTACATGAGGGTGGAGTAGTGTCACAGTGACTTGGAGCGATGAGCGTACTTTTTTCGAAGATTTGACTCAGTTCGCCGATGCAGAATTATGCCTCCCCACACCACGACGCATGGACCAGCAAAAGGATCATGTTCGAGAACGCTGGACGTAACCTCATATGGCGACAGGTGGAAGCGCCTAATGCACCCAGGAAGATTGTCGAACATTTTGGTGGTCCAGGTCACGGTGTGGGGTGGCATAACGCTACAGAGGCCTGCTAACGGTCCACGTTCCTGTGGCACTTGCTCCTTCCTCAGGTGCGTCTTCCAGAGGTGCGTACGGCTGGGACTTCATTTTTATGGATGAGAATGCGTGAACGCTTCGCACAGCGCAGTGGACGTAAACCCCATGCAGCACGTGAGGGATAAGTTGGGGAGGCGCACTCCAGCACGTCCACATTCACTAACGATAATCCAGCATCTACATCTACATCTACATTTATACTCCGCAAGCCACCCAACGGTGTGTGGCGGAGGGCACTTTACATGCCACTGTCATTACCTCCCTTTCCTGTTCCAGTCGCGTATGTTTCGCGGGTAGAATGACTGTCTGAAAGCCTCTGTGCGCGCTCTAATCTCTCTAATTTTACATTCGTGATCTCCTCGGGAGGTATAAGTAGGGAGAAGCAATATATTCGATACCTCGTCCAGAAACGCACCCTCTCGAAACCTGGCGAGCAAGCTACACCGCGATGCAGAGCGCCTCTCTTGCAGAGTCTGCCACTTGAGTTTGTTAAACATCTCCGTAACGCTATCACGCTTACCAAATAACCCTGTGACGAAACGCGCCGCTCTTCTTTGGATCTTCTCTATCTCCTCCGTCAACCCGATCTGGTGCGGATCCCACAGTGATGAGCAATACTCAAGTATAGGTCGAACGAGTGTTTTGTAAGCCACCTCCTTTGTTGATGGACTACATTTTCTAAGGACTCTCCCAATGAATCTCAACCTGGTACCCGCCTTACCAACAATTAATTTTATATGATCATTCCACTTCAAATCGTTCCGCACGCATACTCCCAGATATTTTACAGAAGTAACTGCTACCAGTGTTTGTTCCGCTATCATATAATCATACAATAAAGGATCCCTCTTTCTATGTATTCTCAATACATTACATTTGTCTATGTTAAGGGTCAGTTGCCACTCCCCGCACCAAGTGCCTATCCGCTGCAGATCTTCCTGCATTTCGCTACAATTTTCTAATGCTGCAACTTCTCTGTATACTACAGCATCATCCGCGAAAAGCCGCATGGAACTTCCGACACTATCTACTAGGTCATTTATATATATTGTGAAAAGCAATGGTCCCATAACACTCCCCTGTGGCTCGCCAGAGGTTACTTTAACGTCTGTAGACGTCTCTCCGTTGATAACAACATGCTGCGTTCTGTTTGCTAAAAACTCTTCAATCCAGCCACACAGCTGGTCTGATATTCCGTAGGCTCTTACTTTGTTTATCAGGCGACTGTGCGGAACTGTATCGAACGCCTTCCGAAAGTCAAGAAAAATAGCATCTACCTGGGAGCCTGCATCTAATATTTTCTGGGTCTCATGAACAAATAGAGCGCTGGTGGAAAAATGGAACGCCGTGCCACAAAAATCACTCACCAATCCTGAGACCAGCATGGGAGCGTGCAGAGCACACACTGCCGTCCGTGGTGATGCCACACACTCTTCAGAACCGCGCCTCGCCTTTTGTAATGTCCGGAGGGCACACACGATTCGTGGTGACTTCAGTCTAATTTTGTTTTTCAAAAAAATTGTTATTTCCCTACGAAACTTTCACTCTGCAGTGGAATGTGCGCTATGTGAAACTTCCTGCCAGGTTAAAACTGTGCTGGACCGGGACTCGAACCCAGGACCTCTGCCTTTCGTAGTCAAGTGCTCTACCAACTGATCTACCCGAGCACCACGGGAACGGCTCGTGGTTCGTGCTCGAGTAGCTGAGTTGCTAGAGCAGTTGACAACGAAGGGCAGGGTTCTTGGGTTGGAATCCCGGTCCAGCACACAGAATATGCCAGAAGGTTTCAAAAGTCTAATATTTGTTCGTCTCATTGCATACTCCTTTGTTAACTTGTGTACTGTACTGCAGCAATTCTTTCTTTGTATGGTCCGAGTTTCGTCCCGCTATGTTACTTGGCAGTGACACATTGTGGCAGAGTCACTTGCGTCGTTAACTTTTGCACACCGCTGTATAGCACCAGTGCTGGCATACACGGGAAACAATGCAAGATCTGCGGCGCATTCGGCAAAAACGAGGAAGTTGCTTGCTCAGGTTTGCTAAAAGAGACAGGAAAACAGACAAATGAATCAGGAAATACACTGGGATGGTAAACGTAATTGCCTGCCGCTGTGGCCGAGCGGTTCTAGGCGCTTCAGTCCGGAACCGCACTGTTGCTACGGTCGCAGGTTCGAATCCTGCCTCGGGCATGGATGTGTGTGATGTACTTAGGTTAGTTAGGTTTAAGTAGTTCTAAGTTCTAGGAGACTGATGACCTCAGATGTTAAGTCCCATAGTGCTTAGAGCCAAAGGATGTAAACGTAATTATGATGGTCGTGAAAATGTTGTTTGGATCGGCGGGACACGTAGCCAGGCGAATGGGTGGTATGGGTGTCTCCTTTTCATTCAAAGAGGCATGTGAATATTACTGTTTCATGTACGGATTCCTAAAAGAATTAATTTAATAAGTTTTTGAATTTCTCGCAGCTTCTTACAGAATATTTGCGGCAGCGCACCCAGAGAAGTCCCACTGGAGCCGTGCCAAACGTCGGCTTCATTCAGTCAGGGCTACTTTCTGCAATACGACGCGCCACCGTACCCAGAAAATTCCTGTGTTAAATACGCATATTTCGTATATTTAGAAGAAAAACGTTACATTTATTTACGTTTCTCTGAAGGTTTCCTGCGTTTCGCTGCTGATTATTGTAGCCAGCAGTGTACTCCGTGTCGATTTTATTAAGGTACGCCAGTAGCTGTGAAGTGGTATTATTTCATCGACCAGCGGGCGTTCCTTGAAATGACAGGGCTGGAAAGCGAGCTGAGAACTGCGTGTCGCCGGCTGCGTCAGCACGGAACCGCGCACATGTCGCCGCAGACGCGTTGGACCGACGCCATTCCCTCCCTCCCTTCCTTCCCTTATCCGCTGTCAGTCACTCTTTTGTTCTGGACCAGGTGGGAACGGTTTATCTCCGACGGCTCACGCAAATGTAAGGGCTCTTCCTCTACTAAACGTTATATTCCGATGAACATTTTTCCATACGTTAATTTTCTGCAAATATTACTGAATTATACACCAATTCTCCTGCGAAAACACCTGTCTTCAAACGGAGAACTGCTCAAATTCTCTTCTAAAGTATTTACACATAGTGTGAGCGGCAGCGTTAGTCGAACACTTTCGTGGGACACAGCCAGTTGGATATCCCCGATCTATTCGCATGTCTCGTGCGATATTTTCTGTTCTTCACTTAGTTAACCATTGTAAACTGCATTAACACCTGAATGTCGGAAAGGGCTAAAAGGCTCAATTAATATCGTGTCGAAGAGCGAATGCTGTATTTCACAGTACATACATTTCTGTGGCGCTTTATGTGTCATTCTACATACGTATTTGATTGCCGGCCGCGGTGGTCTAGCGGTTCTAGGCGCTCAGTCCGGAGCCGCGCGACTGCTACGGTCGCAGGTTCGAATCCTGCCTCGGGCATGGATGTGTGTGATGTCCTTAGGTTAGTTAGGTTTAAGTAGTTCTAAGTTCTAGGGGACTGATGACCATAGATGTTAAGTCCCATAGTGCTCAGAGCCATTTGAATCATTTGAACGTATTTGATTAGTGTGTGTGTGTTTGCTTAACGGGTTCGCAGATAATTTCAAGGAAGAAAGCGAATATCAAAATATAGGAAGCATGTGGTGTTCACTTCACATGTAAATCGAACTGCTGTTGCCACGATATTTAAGCATGACGTCAAGACCAACACCCAAGAATGGTTACCTCTATACACAATTTCTATAATGTTTCATTGGTTGTATTTAGCATAGTACTGGATAGAATCGGTTTGTGTGTTCTTAAACCAGTGTACGATTTTTTTCTGATTCCCAAAGAAATCGTCATGATTCCACCCCCAGAATTTGTACCTGCATCACTATCGTCTTAATCATTATTATACATTATATCCACTGTCGCCGTCACTCCCATAATCATCAGTTTTATAACAGAAAATTATGTACATCTTGCTTCTCTGATTTATTATCTGTTTCTCCTACACACACACACACACACACACAGGGGGAAGAGAGAGGTGGGGGGGGAGGGAGATTGGGGGGACAGAAGTGGGGAGCGGCGAGCAGGCCACGTGTTTAAATATCGATTGGGCAGCGCGGGGGGCGGCAGCCGCCTCCCGTCGGCGCGGTGGCCTGTGCAAAGTGTGGCTCTTTTTTGGTCCAGGCTTTCACAGGGGAGGCCAGACGGCATCTTTGTTCTCCGTATTGAAGGGCATAGAATATTCGTGTACCTCGTTTTTTCGCTTACCTAAATAATTATGTTTACATTTAACACGTGGAATGTTTTTAGCACACAACAAGGAGATACAAGAACGTAGCCGGTGCCAGAAAATACTGTGTCTTTGGCCGAAATGAATACTAACAGATAATGTTCACTTTAAACAGTCTTAAAAACTCTGCCGTCGTAAGAAATGTCTGTTTATAGGAACTTGATTAAAAAACATTTGAATTATAGCAAACAAAACTTCGTTTGCAATAGTAATTGTAGAAACAAACAGCCAACAACTAATATAAATAACAACAAATGTAATATAAACATGAACAGACGGCTGAAGACGAACCTGTCGGTTCGAAGCCGTTAACAGCGCTGTTTGTGTAAACAAAAACCATAGCTGACAGTAGCTGGCAGCTGTTTTCTTCTTTGCAAGAATCCACTTGTAAATACTTCCGTATTGGCTCCGAGAACCAGTAAATTTCTTGGTACGGCACGCAGAACTTCCTTATTTTTTAATTTATTTCTCTTATACATTTTTGCTTTGAGCAGTATAATTTTGTGGTATTAAAATATCTTCTAAATTTTTTGCATACAGATCAGTATGAACAGAGCCACACTGTTCCTTCAGTCTCCCGACAAAACTGAGATTTTGCAGTTCCACTCTTCATATGGTCCCGGATTTTAACTGTAGATCACAAGATAGCTTGTAGCTTCCCGTTCTTCGTTACAGTTTTATAGCGTCGCGACTTCTCTGTATCCAAGAAAATTACTCGCCAACAGCTTCATGGACCTTCCGATGATACCCACTTTGTCATTCGTATTTCACAATCCTTTGAATTTTAGCACACTGGACTCACATTCAGGAGGACGACGGTTCAAACCCGCGTCCGGTCATCCTGACTTAGGTTTTCCGTGATTTCCCTAAATCACATCAGGCAGATGCCGGAATGGTTCCTTCGAAAAGGCACTCCCGATTTTCTTACCTGTCCTTCCCTAAGCCGAGCTTGTGCTCCGTCTCCAATGACCTTGTTGTCGACGGGACGTTAAAAACTAATCTCCTCTTCCTCCATCCTTTGAATTTTGCTCCATGCTACTTTTTCGTCTGAATATATTTCTGTGTTAAGAATTACATTCTGTGTTATTTTTTGCTCGAATCGCATCAATACAGTCACGAAGTTGTTCTGATATTCCTTACGTTCGTACTTCGTTCAGCCAGTTGCAGCACCGTATCGAACTCCTTCCGAAAGTCAACGAAACTGCCAAAGACATGGACACTGCGTTTCGTCACGTTGATTTCGCTGTGTTTCGGGTACTAACAGTGATACTTTTTTTTTTGGTAGCTTTCTTAAAAGTCGTGTTTCTCATAGTTCATATCTTCATCACTATGTGCGCCCAAAAAGCTGAACCATTGTAATCTAATCTATAACTGCTCTTTATTTATGTTAACTGGTATTTCATTTTTGTTGTTGATCTAAATATACTTGGTATTAAGAAAGATCATATGCTGATGTTATCATAACAAAGTCCCAAAAATACTGATGTCTGTTGTGCTGTAGTGTTTCTAACATTAACTGAAATTCAGTTGTCTGTATGAAGTACCAATTTTAAAACAACTTGAGACGCTTTTCGAGCGCCGCGTTCGTTGTGTTAGGCGGCTTCAGACCGATAGACAAAGGATGTGGTTCAGCACTTGTGCAGAGCTTCCCTACGCTCGTGTCAGATATTCTCATGTCGAGTTCCTTCGATATGTCCACGTATCTCGTTAGCGTTTAACAGTTACCGTAATGGTCTACATGTGGCTGCACTAGCTCTTGTAAAGCGAATAAAAAAAATTAAAAAGCTGGTAAGTGGACGCAATGTTCCAGTTGAATTCACCAATATTATTTATCCCACTAAGCTGTTTTCTCTACGTAGTTTCATTATTCAATTAAATTAATCAGATTTTTGATGTTTTCTTTTTTTTTTTAAGTTTCGCAACTAACACTTGATCCTTCAAGTAAGAGAAGGAGGGTGAAGAAGAAAAGACAAAGATACTGAAGTGACTTATGAGACTCGCTGTATAAAACTGCCCGTTTGCAGAGAGCAGACGAAATCCAGCTTCGCTTTCCCGCCCCTCTGTCGTTTCTCGCGTGATCCGCAGGGAGTGCGACCGTAACTGCGAGCCTCGAATCTATGCAACCAGCAGCACGACTGTGACGTGTGTGTTGCCGCGCTCACAGGTGCTGATTTCTTACTACTGCCGTCCGAGATAAAAATGATGGCCCATCCGTCATGCAATAAATTTATATGTAGCTCTCTGTATCAGCTTCGTCGCTGAATAATTGTGGATCTTACTATGCGTAGCTAAAACACTGTTTGAAATTCTGTAGGGAAGTAGGGGAACTCAATTTGAAGGGAGTGTAGAGGATTTAGACATCGAGAAATAGAAGCCCGCATCTTGTGGTCGTGCGGTAGCGTTCTCGCTTCCCACGCCCGGGTTCCCGGGTTCGATTCCCGGCGGAGTCAGGGATTTTCTCTGCCTCGTGATGGCTGGGTGTTGTGTGCTGTCCTTAGGTTAGTTAGGTTTAAGTAGTTCTAAGTTCTAGGGGACTTATGACCACAGCAGTTGAGTCCCATAGTGCTCAGAGCCATTTGAACCATTTTTGAGAAATAGAAGTAATGTATTTTGTTGATCAGCACAGCTCACGCATGCTAAATCTTGCAGCTGTCGCGATAACATTTAAATTAATGTACTGATTTCACAGCTAGGCCATAATCTATTTCTTGGAATGATTTTTTTTGTCGCAGGATACTCGTCATTTCTGCGATCCGTGTGATGCAGCGCCTAACAAACAATTCTAAATTAGTTACAAAGTGTGTATAAAGTATTGAATAAAATCATTCTTGCTAACACGTCACGTAACAAAATGTTCCGCTGTTACTTAATAACCTTTCGTTAGCTTGGTTCGACGGATACGAACATCTATGCATCCAGTCATTAGCTTCAGTGTTACGCTACACGCGAACGAGAGAACACAGTCAAATAGACCGAAACTGTGTTGTAATACCTGATGTCTTAAGACGGTAGTACGCAAGCAGAAACTTCGGTATACCGCCCACTTGCAATCTAGTCGGTCGTTAACTCTTTCGTTTGGCGTTTCAAACGACCGTTAGGCTCCATAAATTATTTGATTATATATTCAATAATGCCGAACACCATTTCCGACCGAGCTAGTTACTGCACTTCAGTCCTAAATCTACAAAGTTATCCGTATACAAAAGAGAAATTGTTTGCTTATATTCTGCAACCGAAGCGCAACAGTGCAGTAGGTTGGATATACAGAAATTAGTCGTCTTTTTTCAGGTGCTTCCCTTATTATCATACACACGTGTGCGACGTGGAAACACGCACATTGTGCTCTATTACTGAGCCGTCGAACAGTATAGTAGTTTTCTCTTAGCACAGATACTCATAACCGTCTGGAGGCGCCAGGTGCTGTTGGCTGTTTTCCCTTTGCTTTTACGGCAAAGAAGAGGAAGGGTGTGGCGTGAAGTTCCTTTTTACCAGACTTTTCGGCTGTGTCCTGAAGTACATTCCAAAACTATCTTGAGTGTGTGATGAAGCATCGACATGTGACATACAAGCATTACACTCACTAAACTTATCAGATACAGTTAAAAACACAAAACTCTCAGATTTCACCAAGGAACGGTACCACTGTGTGCGAAGGACAGAAAAACCTTTCTAAAACTTGCCATTCCGTGGCCCAGCCAACAATGCCATACGGCTTTACTTTTTTACGGCTGTACTTCTGCCAATGAAAACTGCAAAACTAGAGAGGATAGCAAATAATGAATCTGTACCTACTGTGATTTTATAGTGTAGTAGGCGAAATACTTGATTAAAGTTGTCGATGACTTCGGGTATAGAAGGTGCAAAATTTAGCACAAAGAGCGGCCACATCTGGCAAAAATAATGGATCTACACTCCTGGAAATGGAAAAAAGAACACATTGACACCGGTGTGTCAGACCCACCATACTTGCTCCGGACACTGCGAGAGGGCTGTACAAGCAATGATCACACGCACGGCACAGCGGACACACCAGGAACCGCGGTGTTGGCCGTCGAATGGCGCTAGCTGCGCAGCATTTGTGCACCGCCGCCGTCAGTGTCAGCCAGTTTGCCGTGGCATACGGAGCTCCATCGCAGTCTTTAACACTGGTAGCATGCCGCGACAGCGTGGACGTGAACCGTATGTGCAGTTGACGGACTTTGAGCGAGGGCGTATAGTGGGCATGCGGGAGGCCGGGTGGACGTACCGCCGAATTGCTCAACACGTGGGGCGTGAGGTCTCCACAGTACATCGATGTTGTCGCCAGTGGTCGGCGGAAGGTGCACGTGCCCGTCGACCTGGGACCGGACCGCAGCGACGCACGGATGCACGCCAAGACCGTAGGATCCTACGCAGTGCCGTAGGGGACCGCACCGCCACTTCCCAGCAAATTAGGGACACTGTTGCTCCTGGGCTATCGGCGAGGACCATTCGCAACCGTCTCCATGAAGCTGGGCTACGGTCCCGCACACCGTTAGGCCGTCTTCCGCTCACGCCCCAACATCGTGCAGCCCGCCTCCAGTGGTGTCGCGACAGGCGTGAGTGGAGGGACGAATGGAGACGTGTCGTCTACAGCGATGAGAGTCGCTTCTGCCTTGGTGCCAATGATGGTCGTATGCGTGTTTGGCGCCGTGCAGGTGAGCGCCACAATCAGGACTGCATACGACCGAGGCACACAGGGCCAACACCCGGCATCATGGTGTGGGGAGCGATCTCCTACACTGGCCGTACACCACTGGTGATCGTCGAGGGGACACTGAATAGTGCACGGTACATCCAAACCGTCATCGAACCCATCGTTCTACCATTCCTAGACCGGCAAGGGAACTTGCTGTTCCAACAGGACAATGCACGTCCGCATGTATCCCGTGCCACCCAACGTGCTCTAGAAGGTGTAAGTCAACTACCCTGGCCAGCAAGATCTCCGGATCTGCCCCCCATTGAGCATGTTTGGGACTGGATGAAGCGTCGTCTCACGCGGTCTGCACGTCCAGCACGAACGCTGGTCCAACTGAGGCGCCAGGTGGAAATGGCATGGCAAGCCGTTCCACAGGACTACATCCAGCATCTCTACGATCGTCTCCATGGGAGAATAGCAGCCTGCATTGCTGCGAAAGGTGGATATACACTGTACTAGTGCCGACATTGTGCATGCTCTGTTGCCTGTGTCTATGTGCCTGTGGTTCTGTCAGTGTGATCATGTGATGTATCTGACCCCAGGAATGTGTCAATAAAGTTTCCCCTTCCTGGGACAATGAATTCACGGTGTTCTTATTTCAATTTCCAGGAGTGTACATGATTAAAGTTGTCGATGACTTCGGGTATAGAAGGTGCGAAATTTAGCACAAAGAGCGGCCACATCTGGCAAAAATAATGGATCTGTACCTAACACAACTGGGTATCGAATCGAACTGACCTTGGATGCAATGTGTGTGAGAGGTTCATCAGTCGTAGCGGCTGACGAGAGGCGGCGAGCCACTGCCTCTCGGCAACCGGAGATCGGATGTTTTCAGAGACTGAGACATTTGGAGGACATGCAGCGTAGGGCGACAGTCAGACACTCTTTGTAGCGAAGTAGGCTGGGACAGCACGGGCAGCATGCGGTCTTGCGTTATCTTGTTGGAAAACAACGTCATGGAGACTACTGAGATGAGGTGAAACCACCAGCCTTAACGTGTTAGAAATGAAACGTCAGTCTTCAAAATCGACGACTATACGAATCACAAATGATCGTGTTGTGTTCGGAACAGCATTTTCACCATCACCAGGTGCTGGATCTGTATGCCGAGTGTTGTGGCGTAGCCACAAGTGCCGGGACGAAGAGGAAGAACGCGATACCAGAGAAGGCTCTGGGGAAAGGTCAGCCAGTAGCCCGCTGACAAGGACCACGGCACGAGAGGAGCGACCCCTGCAAGGAGTGAATGTAAGCGCCGCTCCTGCCAGCCTCGGCCGGACATTAGCGGCGAGTATTCGCGCGGTATTGGCACGGCCGAGCAGAGAGTGCTACGGTAGCTGTAATTAGTGATCCACAAACTGTGTGTCAGACTTGCAGGACCATTGCATACAGCCAAGGACTCTTGAGTTATATTGCTTGTCGCCCATCGCTTGTGACAACATTTTGTACATTCAAGTTACGTATTGTCAGTCCGCTTTGTTGAAATAAAACTAATAATTTCATTTCCTTGAATTGTTGTGTAGCATTCCGAGAACGCAGCATCCTTTAGGCACGCTATAAGATACGAGTAGGCAAGACCCCACACGGATAAAGAATGCAGTCACGCAATGTTTGTTGCCCTCGGAGCGTCCACTTGCAGATGCGCCCACCGCGATGACGTACACAGAACCGGAACTCGTCTGAGAAATTGACGTGGTGCCGCTCCTGTGTATGGTGCTGTCGCTGGGTGCATCGCTGTCGACGCCTCTCGCTCTGCTGCCGCGTCAAGGAAAGCCGCGACACTCGTCGCCGGGCTGACAGCCAGTGGCGACGTCGTTGTCCTGGCATTACCTGACTCGAGACATGTGACGTTGCATACGATGCCGCACGGCCTTTGGAACAGTGTCTCTGGAGATCCAGCACAGCGTTGAATATGGTCCTCCTAAATCCATCGATTCGATATTCGCATGACGCACGTAGGATCCGGATAAACGCAAGCATCAAAAGCGCGGATCGATAAATCGCAGTCTCGTAGGTCACCATCCTGCTGCTGTCGGATTCCGGCACAAGCTGGTAGTCGTTTCTCATTTCTACACGAGATGTAACACGATCTTTTCCCAAAAAAGAAACATTCGAATTGTGATTGTTACTATGAAACCTGATGTGTAATCTTTGCTTGTACGAGGAGCGTTCAGTGCGTAATGCTACATTTTTTTTTCTCTGAACCAATTTCGGTGGAAAAAAATGCGTTATTTGTTGTGGGACATCGTGGAATATTTCCGCTTCAGCCCCTAGAGTTTCCTGAAGTTCCGATAGCTGGCGTTCCAAACAGAGAGTTGTCAGTCAGTTTCTTTTGGCGGAGAACCAGAGCATCCCAGATATTCATAGACGCTTGCAGAATGTCTACGGATGCCTGGCAGTGCAAAAAAGCGCGTCGAATCATAGGGCGAGGCGTCTGTCACGATTGCAACGAGGTCGCGCAGACCTGTCCCACCTCCCGCGTGCCGTCCGGCCGCACACAGCTGTGTGACTCCTGCAGTGTTGGAACGTGCGGACACTCTCACTAGGGGTGATCGGCGGATCACGATCAGACACCTCGCTGCGCAACTGGACGTCTCTGTCGCTAGTAGTGATGACACGGTCGCCCACCAGTTGGGATACTCAAAGGCGTGTGCCCGCTGGATTCCTCACCACCTAACAGAAGACCGTAAAGGTCAACGAAGGACCATCTGTGTCGAATTTCTTGCTTGTTAGGAGGTGATTTTTGACGATATTTGTCACAGGGGATGAAACATGGTTTCATCACTTCGAACTGGAAAAAGAAACAGCAGTCCATGGAGTGGGACAGTACCACCTCTCCTCCGAAGAAAAAGTTCGAGGCCGCACCCTCAGCTCGTAAAGTCACGGTGACGGTCCTCTGGGACTCTGAAGGCGTTGTTGTATCTGACGTCCTCCCACGTGCGGAAACGATCAACTCTGAAGTACACTGAAGAAACGACTTGGGCTTTTCTTCGTCCCAAAGTTCAAACGAACTTCTGGTTCTCCGTGACAAAGGAAAGTCCCAGACAAGTCTGCGCACCCGACAGGGGCTCACAAAACTTCACTGGCTTGTTCTTCCTCGTCTGCCCTGCAGGCCAGATCTCGCACGTTCCGAGTTCCTTGTGTTTGGCCCATTGAAGGACGCACTCCGGGGGAAGCTGTACTTGGTTAATGAGGATTTTATCGATGCAGCAAGAGGTCTGCTCCAACATTGAGCAGCAGAGTGGTAAGATGCGGGTATACAGGCCCTTCCAGTAAGGTGTCGTCACACTGAACAGAGATTATGTTGAAAAATAGGACTTTGCAGCCAACGAATCAGGAATAACATGGTGTATTTGAATCTTGAAATTAACCTATCTTCTTTCAGAAAAAAAAATGCATTGCTAATTGAACGCCCCTCGTATACGGAAGTAAGTAGCATTCCTCGTATCTACGTTTTGCAGTTTTGCCGAAATGCTGACCATCTGCATATCTTAGCATGTAGTACACTCCATGCCAGTTTGATGTTTGTTGCTCGGTACCTTTGTGGTGTTTCAGTTTCAGTTGCTGGTAGTGTATTACTCTCACCGGCAAGTCGCGAGCTGCTACGCTTAGCCGTCACGAGCGAGACGGTGCAGTGCTGAGGCACTGGGCTCGTGGTCAGGGGGACAGCAGTCCAAATGACAGTCCGGCTATCCGGCTCCATGTTTTCCGTGGTTTCCCCGACTCTCTTATGGGAAACTTTTATTTCTCATCCTTACCCAGAGTCCGCAGCTCGTGGTCTAGTAGTTAGCGTTGCTGTGTCTGGAACACGGGGGCCCCGGCTTCGATTCCCGGCCGGGTCGGGTATTTTCTCTGCCCGAGGACTGGATGTTTGTGTTGTCCTCACCATTTCATCATCATCATAATTTGTGACAGTGACTAGATTGAATTGTGAAAAAAATTGACTGTGTCAAAATTGGGACTTTGTACGGGTGCTAATGGCCGCTCAATTGAGCACCCCTCAAACTAAACATCAACCTCATCATCCTTACCCAGAGAGGGCTTGCCACGCACTTATAATGATGTCGTAGTCTAAGGAATGCTATTTTTTTAACCCTCCTACTTTATTTCATACTTAATGCTAGTACATATATGGTATCTAGCATCTACCTAAATGTCGAGGCGTTATTGCTATCCTGTAAAAAGGGAAAATGCTAGTCTCCAGTATCTTCTGAGAAATCTCCGGTGAGAGGCCACTTCCTGAAACGTACATACACTCCTGGAAATTGAAATAAGAACACCGTGAATTCATTGTCCCAGGAAGGGGAAACTTTATTGACACATTCCTGGGGTCAGATACATCACATGATCACACTGACAGAACCACAGGCACATAGAAACAGGCAACAGAGCATGCACAATGTCGGCACTAGTACAGTGTATATCCACCTTTCGCAGCAATGCAGGCTGCTATTCTCCCATGGAGACGATCGTAGAGATGCTGGATGTAGTCCTGTGGAACGGCTTGCCATGCCATTTCCACCTGGCGCCTGAGTTGGACCAGCGTTCGTGCTGGACGTGCAGACCGCGTGAGACGACGCTTCATCCAGTCCCAAACATGCTCAATGGGGGACAGATCCGGAGATCTTGCTGGCCAGGGTAGTTGACTTACACCTTCTAGAGCACGTTGGGTGGCACGGGATACATGCGGACGTGCATTGTCCTGTTGGAACAGCAAGTTCCCTTGCCGGTCTAGGAATGGTAGAACGATGGGTTCGATGACGGTTTGGATGTACCGTGCACTATTCAGTGTCCCCTCGACGATCACCAGTGGTGTACGGCCAGTGTAGGAGATTGCTCCCCACACCATGATGCCGGGTGTTGGCCCTGTGTGCCTCGGTCGTATGCAGTCCTGATTGTGGCGCTCACCTGCACGGCGCCAAACACGCATACGACCATCATTGGCACCAAGGCAGAAGCGACTCTCATCGCTGAAGACGACACGTCTCCATTCGTCCCTCCATTCACGCCTGTCGCGACACCACTGGAGGCGGGCTGCACGATGTTGGGGCGTGAGCGGAAGACGGCCTAACGGTGTGCGGGACCGTAGCACAGCTTCATGGAGACGGTTGCGAATGGTCCTCGCCGAGACCCCAGGAGCAACAGTGTCCCTAATTTGCTGGGAAGTGGCGGTGCGGTCCCCTACGGCACTGCGTAGGATCCTACGGTCTTGGCGTGCATCCGTGCGTCGCTGCGGTCCGGTCCCAGGTCGACGGGCGCGTGCACCTTCCGCCGACCACTGGCGACAACATCGATGTACTGTGGAGACCTCACGCCCCACGTGTTGAGCAATTCGGCGGTACGTCCACCCGGCCTCCCGCATGCCCACTATACGCCCTCGCTCAAAGTCCGTCAACTGCACATACGGTTCACGTCCACGCTGTCGCGGCATGCTACCAGTGTTAAAGACTGCGATGGAGCTCCGTATGCCACGGCAAACTGGCTGACACTGACGGCGGCGGTGCACAAATGCTGCGCAGCTAGCGCCATTCGACGGCCAACACCGCGGTTCCTGGTGTGTCCGCTGCGCCGTGCGTGTGATCATTGCTTGTACAGCCCTCTCGCAGTGTCCGGAGCAAGTATGGTGGGTCTGACACACCGGTGTCAATGTGTTCTATTTTCCATTTCCAGGAGTGTATTTTGGATTATACGTTTTTGCTTGTAAGTTACATCTTTTGCACAAAACATTTTAATTCCGGCCTCTCACCAGCTAAAAATGGAATCGTCTTCCCTAGTCTGGGGCATTGAACTGTCGGATGACAGTGCAGCAGAACGATGTCACCGAAAAACAGGTGCCCGCCATTTTGGCGACGATGCAGTATGAAACAAGAACGCTCATTCAGAAGGCTGACAAAGCCGAAGAGTGAAGTTAGGCAATAGTAGTGCTCCGGCTAGGCTCCTTCAGGAGCTGGCTAAATAAGAGGAAAAGAAGGCGGCCTCGCCACTCGGTGGCGACGCCCGGGTGCTGTGGCCTGTTGCCTTGCCTGGGGTGGAGCTGCTGCTGTCGGAATGGTACTGGCCAGCAGAGTCTCGCAAACACCCACCACATCAGGTCCTCACTCTCAGACGTGCCTAGTCTTCCGACTCCCGGCTATGAGGAGCAGCCTAGCTGGCCTGCCGTCTGCTCATCTCACAGTGTACAGGCTTTGTGTGGAACTGCGAGTCCCACACTGGGGACTTGGCCGCTGTTAGTCGCTGTTCGTGCCGAGTCTGATGATGTCGCGAACTTGGCGCCTCGAGACCAGAGGACCTCCCGGAGGTAGGAGTTGGGAGGCGTGCAGCCGCTCTTCCACCGTCGCAAGGGCGGGCGGGCTCGCCGCCGCCCGCTTCCGCTCCTGTGGGCACACTCCGCCCCGCGGGCCGGCCTCAGCTGGCGCGCCTCACTGCGCCCCGTGCGGGGCAACGACCTGCCGCCTGTGACGTCAGCCGCGCGCTGGCCACGGCGCCCCCCTCTGGGCGTGCGCCGCTTCCGACCTGCTGCCCGGCTGCTGTCTCACTCTGAATAATAAGTGTTTACCAAAGAAAATAACAACGAAATACGGGAAAATACAGGTATCTAAACATTTTAAATATCTTGGTGAACTAATTCAGAGCCTTTGGCAAAAGGTCATCCAGCCTGCAGGGCTAGAATACAAAAACTAGAGACAGCAACTCACTACTGCAGACAAATGTATTAAAAAAAAATGTATACCCAAAAACATTAAACTCAGACACTACCAGACTGTCATTAGACCGCAGATACTATATGCATCAGAAACACTGGCAAATTTTACATACGCAGAACAGATAGAAAATCGTGAAAGAAGAATTGTGAGGACAATTCTTGGACACAGGAAAATAACAGATGATCAAGGCAAGCCTGTATACAGACTAAAAAGCAACAAAGAAGTGTATACGAAGTGCAGCAAAATTACAGACGAAATTAGAAAAAGAAGATGCTCCTTTTATGCTCACATCATGAGGATGAACCCGAATAGGCTTACAAAACAAATATTTTCGTACATCGCAAATCTAAAAAATAAAAATTTATGGTTTATCAACACAGAAAGAGATCTAAAAGAAATGGACGTAGATCAGGAAACAATATTTAACAGAAACCTTTTTAGAAAAAAAACTGAATTCATTCATGGGTTTCGGTGTGAAAATTAAGAAGACTTGTGGAACTAAATGGTCTGAAGAGAGAAAAGCCGCCTTCAGCGCAAGAATGAAAGAAGTGTGGATTGAGAGAAAGAAGACTTCCCAGAAGCGCAAGAAATAACTGTTTTCACGGTCTTTAACGGCCAAATTTGTATAATAATAATAATAATAAGTGTTTACGTTGACAAAACTGTTTCCCCGACGTCCCACAGTCTATCTAACACGCATAGACTCACCTCACCCCTGCTCACCCTCACACTGGGTGTCAGAACATCGATCGTCTGGCTCCGATCTACCCAACTCATCTGCTCACCCCAACGGCCAAGTAACCCAGTAATTGCACCAGTCTAATTTTCTATAACACGGAAACTTATGCCCTTAATACCTTTTACAAATTCTAGAAGTAGAAGAAAAGGATGTGCAGTCGATATTTTGCGTAAAATTTATTTTGTAATGTATTATCGAATTAACTTTAAATCGTTTTTTTCAGTTTTCACAAATCCTCACTCGACATTCCGTACTAAATTAACTGACACAGGCACCAGTTCCGTGGTTCCATACCAGTGTTTTAGAACGCCTTGTTTAACCTAGACAGTGTCCATTCTATCTATATACAATTAAAGTAAATTCACGCAACTGATGCCGTCTCCATTTTTACAATAAACTTACTGAATTTGCAGAATGAGACTTTCACTCTGCAGCGGAGTGTGCGCTGATATGAAACTTCCTGGCAG
This sequence comes from Schistocerca cancellata, assembly GCF_023864275.1. Classification (NCBI taxonomy): domain Eukaryota; kingdom Metazoa; phylum Arthropoda; class Insecta; order Orthoptera; family Acrididae; genus Schistocerca; species Schistocerca cancellata. The sequence goes on from NC_064634.1 coordinate 16,412,202, forward strand.
ATTAAAACTGTGTGCCGCACCGAGACTCGAATTCGGGACCTTTGCCTTTCGCGGGCAAGTGCTCTACCAACTGAGATACCCGAGCACGACTCACGACCTGTCCTCACATCTTCAATTCTGCCAGTACCTCGTCTCCTACCTTGCAAACTTCACAGGAGCTCTTCTGCGAACCTTGCTGAACTACTGAATTTGGTCCATACGTGACCTGACAAACCGTATTACCGTGGGGTGTGGAAATAAGTCCAAAATGCAAGTTTTATTTAAGAGCATGACCATAGAATCGCTTAGTTACGAGATCTACTTCAAGGATTGAACCTTTTAGTCCGCTCCGTCTTCTTGAAAATTCGTCAAGCCATCGCTTCATAGGTCTTCCTAGAGATCTTTTGCACCTTGGTTTATATTGTTTTATGGCTTCAGTGATGCTTGCTTCTGGCATACGGTTTATATGTTCTTTCCATCTTAATTGATACTATTTTGTTATGTCAGTTATGCATATTCACTTCATCTCCGATGATGCCATTTCTCTTTTTGTCCAACAAAGTATATCCAGCCACATCTCCCAGAAAATTGATTTCACATGCTTCTATTCTCTTCTCATCTCTCTTCTTTAGTTTTCGCATCCATAGAGCAGTGCTGGTATAGCCATAACCTTATAGAAGTGCTCTGTGGACTTCATTTACCAATGTTCTGCTCAAAGTTCCACAGAAATAGTTATATAAGTCTAATTCATTTCGTATTTCATTTTTTTGCCCTGTTTCTAATACTGCACCCTAAACATTTGAATGTATTAACTTCCTGTATGATATGCGTGTCATTTTCAATCTTAACTCGCATGGGCAGATTTTTATCTTTTGGATGGAGACGTTCAGATTGTATTTTCTGGCTATTTTACTTAAATTAAAGACAGCTTATTGCAACTCATTTTCATTCTGACTAATAATTATTTAGTTACGAAATATTTTATTAATGAAGAACGTGCCCGTATAAGGTATACGATCTCTAAATACTGCAGTAGTAACCATCGCTGGCAAGCTGTTCACTAGTGGAGTGTGCCTAGTTAGCAACAAAACGTTCTTAAATCAAATCTGAAACGCAGCTGTATTATCCAGAGAGTATTGAATGTGCCATCACAGGTTGGTGGACCCACATGTACTCCCGTTCTGATTTATTAGTCCAAACAGATTTGTGAAAATGCCGAAGTTGTTTGCAAGATGTTAACTAACACCAGTTATTTTAATTCTTACAAATAGTATTGATTGGCGACTCCATGTTGTCTTGTGCACTACGACCAGGTAACAGGTATACTTGAAAAAAGAGACAGCATTGGTCGTATATTTTTCTATTGCAAAATCGATTTTCTGTCACTGAGTGACCATCTTCAGTGCTATATTGTATAACAAATTGGGATGCACTGTTGTTACTAAGCTTACAGCAATCACAATAGCAGTCTATGTGATTGCCGTAAGCTTAGTAACAACAGTGCATCCCAATTTGTTATACAATATAGCACTGAAGATGGTCACTCAGTGACAGAAAATCGATTTTGCAATAGAAAAATATACGACCAATGCTGTCTCTTTTTTCAAGTATATCTTACAAATAGGTTATGTATTCTGCAAATATTGACTCCGTAAGTAAATTTTTCTCAAAAGATGAATCCGTAACTAATTACTAAGTAGAAATGTGCAGAATGAGTTACTTTCTAAATTTTAAAACCTTTTGTAGCTTTAATCAACCATACCCCGCATGCACTCCAAACAAGCCTCTTCATTACACATAGTCTGTACAATTTCCAGTTCAGCTGCTAGATGCAACAGCAGGATGGTATCTGCTTCTTTTATATGAACATATTAAATCTGAAATGACGAAAACCGCAAGATCTAGGTCAAAATGATGTATTAGTCACGACTAGTTTCTTGACATCATAATCACATATCTTCATGTAACAAACAGTTGACTTCCAGCACATGATATCCTCAACACTCCAGAAGGAGCAGTAATGTAAGTTCCCTATCTTTCAGCACGAAACAGGCTTCACAAAGCATGCGACCGTCATGAATAAAATAATGTGGGAAAGACGTAGCAGGCACACAACTGGGACGTCTTCTCAGGCAGAGGTCAGCTACAGTAGTGTCACGTGGCCACACGTCTTTCATCGCTTACTTTCTTCATGGCGGTTGCGTACATTGTGGCATCAGGTAAGTGTTGAAAGATAGGGGGACTTCCATTATTTCCCTTATGTAGTTTTACATGGATTATGCACTGAAAGATCAACACTTTATTACCTGGTGGTGTGACTGTAATTTCGCGAAACTGGTCCTGATTAATAAGTCATTCTGAGGCAGGTGTTCCAGTTTTCATCAACTCAAATGTATCATCATAACTATGGCTGCCCCACATACCAAGTGACTTGAAATATATTGAAGTTTTGAATACTGACGTTTTGTCAGAGGTGCTGAACTGGATATAAATAGAGCATTCTCAAATTCCATTTATTTTAACACTCCGTTAGTCCATATTATTTTTTAGCTGTTTTTTCTGCAAGAAGATTATAAACCATTACTTTTCTGATTTCTGCAATTTATTCTCTACAAAAAGGACAAAATTTACATTTTGTGACAGTTATAAGCGAAAATCATTAATGTTCATTGGAAACAACAAATAACCCAAGAACCTGTAATTTATCATGCTTGACTAGCTCCCTTACGAGTTTAATAGGACTAGGTCACCTCTGACACCGGGCTCGTACTTTCATATCTGTATATTGTTCGTACAGCCTTTCTGACACGAAAGAAGCGGTAGTGGATTTTCTTGTTGAATGTAAAGGCCTTTGCAGTCAGTCTTGTAGATAATATCTTTGACAAGAAGCCTTTCGCAAGCAATCGAGTATAACTGATGTACCAGCAAGGTCCTGTATCGTGTGCCTGCGGAAGTCCATCGCCCGTTAGCACTCCATATATTTCACACCTCCTGTTATTGTTTTTTGTGGATCATCTCTCTAATCTATTTCACAGGTCATTAAGAAACATTCTCTGTGGCTTTCAACTGTTTCTTTTTTAAGATGAAGGAAGAAGTGTAATTGGCAGCTGAAAATAGGTTTTTGAAGAGAACAGAGAACAGTAGGATAATCAAGAGATACAGGAAATGTAATGAGTCCAGCGGTTAGTTGCTCTGCCTATTGATGCGAAATTACCAGATTCAGTTCCCAATGACTCTTCCGTGGGCCGACCAGGAATTCAGTCTATTCAGCCTCTTGTGGAACGACCAGGAAGCTGCTTATACAGGGTGTTACAAAAAGGTACGGCCAAACTTTCAGGAAACATTCCTCACACACAAAGAAAGAAAATATGTTATGTGGACATGTGTCCGGAAACGCTTACTTTCCATGTTAGAGCTCATTTTATTACTTCTCTTCAAATCACATTAATCATGGAATGGAAAAACACACAGCAACAGAACGTACCAGCGTGACTTCAAACACTTTGTTACAGGAAATGTTCAAAATGCCCTCCGTTAGCGAGGATACATGCATCCACCATCCGTCGCATGGAATCCCTGATGCGCTGATGCAGCCCTGGAGAATGGCGTATTGTATCACAGCCGTCCACAATACGAAGAGTCTCTGCATTTGGTACCGGGGTTGCGTAGACAAGAGCTTTCAAATGCCCCCATAAATGAAAGTCAAGAGGGTTGAGGTCAGGAGAGCGTGGAGGCCACGGAATTGGTCCGCCTCTACCAATCCATCGGTCGCCGAATCTGTTGTTGAGAAGCGTACGAACACTTCGACTGAAATGTGCAGGAGCTCCATCGTGCATGAACCACATGTTGTGTCGTACTTGTAAAGGCACATGTTTTAACAGCACAGGTAGAGTATCCCGTATGAAATCATGATAACGTGCTCCATTGAGCGTAGGCGGAAGAACGTGGGGCCCAATCAAGACATCACCAACAATGCCTGCCCAAACGTTCACAGAAAATCTTTGTTGATGACGTGATTGCACAATTGCGTGCGGATTCTCGTCAGCCCACACATGTTGATTGTGAAAATTTACAATTTGATCACATACTGACGAAACTAAAATGAGCTCTAACGTGGAAATTAAGCGTTTCCGGACACATGTCCACGTAACATCTTTTCTTTATTTGTGTGTGAGGAATGTTTCCTGAAAGTTTGGCCGTACCTTTTTGTAACACCCTGTATAAATAAGCTAACTGATTGCGAAAGTCTTGGCCAGTTCTGTGAGCCACAAGACATTTGCATATGTGGAGTAGTTTTCCAAGACATTTGCGTATGTGGCGTAGTTTGCTTTATGGCTACAATCACTAGTTGTCAGAAAGAAAGGGGGGGGGGGGAGAATATCCTAGGGCAGCATCTTGTAACTCAAGCGTATTCTACTCCAACATTGATCCTAACACACAAAGAAGCAACTGCATATATAGAGCCGGAAAGTGAAAGACGAGTGGCGTAGGCCACTGGTCGACATTTTTATGGTAGTGATGGTGGGCTCTTGCAGTGAGTGACCATCGTATTGGCGCAGTATGCAGTGTGTCCCGTCTACGTTGGTGTCAGTGGAATTCTTAGGGCTGTGATAATGCTACCCCGAAACGCAACTTCTTAGAGATTGTTCAGACTTATCATGAGTAATGAGGGACATCCTCATTTGGCTGTCTCACAAGTGGAGATATCTGCCGCATGCACTATCTAGCAAGAGCTCTGAATTTGAATGCTATACGGTTTGTCTCGGATACAGTGTGGAGATAAAGTACAGTCTGTCAGCTGCCATCAAGAACTCTTCCAGAAATTCTGCATATCTCTTTGTCGGAAACGGAATCAATTGCCAACACGACTCTCGGACTCTCTCCCGGAGACCCAGATAATCAAACAGTTACTGGAACTTTGTGGTGAGACATGTGTACGATGCAGTGGGTTCTTTAAGTGGAGAACCCTTACACTGGGTGTTTGCAGGATTACTTTGAACGCTCAGTGATAAAAAGCTGAGAAAACGCAGCCACAGGTGTAACTTCCAAGGGTGTAGTTCGACCAGAATTTCGCTTCACGGTTTATAAAGCGAATCCATATTTGACTGCTCTGGTGAACGATTTTCTCACAGAGGAGGACATCAACCACGTCGGCGGTCTGTCGTGGTGCCCACATGTGAATCCTGTGGAGCATGATTGGGATTCTTTGTGGATATCAAATACAGTACGTCAGTCGCCACGAAAGAGTCTTGCAGACGCAGTGCTTAGATACTTATCAGGAATGGGAAGAGTAGCCTACGCAGCTCTTGTCAAACGTTATAAGAGCTAGGAAGTCATGCAACCATATAAACTTCGTGAAGAGAGAGCAACACTTTGGTGGTGTGTCCCCCATTTTAGAGACCATCATGTTGAATGGGTCTAGGGAGTTTAACAGCTTCCTAGTGTTAGGAAGAATACTTTCGATGACCAGAAGAACAGGCAACACATACTGTGATCACTAGTCAAACTTTTAGAAAATGTTAGGTGATATTGTCTATCCTTGCTGAACTACTTTGAAGGACAGTTTTCTATCAGGTAAGGATGTCTGCTAAATAGGCTGTCTAGCAAAGTCCCTCGTTCTAAACCGTTACATATGTCTAGGAATTAATGTGGTCGCCAAATACACTCCAGGAAATGGAAAAAAGAACACTTTGACACCGGTGTGTCAGACCCACCATACTTGCTCCGGACACTGCGAGAGGGCTGTACAAGCAATGATCACACGCACGGCACAGCGGACACACCAGGAACCGCGGTGTTGGCCGTCGAATGGCGCTAGCTACGCAGCATTTGTGCACCGCCGCCGTCAGTGTCAGCCAGTTTGCCGTGGCATACGGAGCTCCATCGCAGTCTTTAACACTGGTAGCATGCCGCGACAGCGTGGACGTGAACCGTATGTGCAGTTGACGGACTTTGAGCGAGGGCGTATAGTGGGCATGCGGGAGGCCGGGTTGCTCAACACGTGGGGCGTGAGGTCTCCACAGCACATCGATGTTGTCGCCAGTGGTCGGCGGAAGGTGCACGTGCCCGTCGACCTGGGACCGGACCGCAGCGACGCACGGATGCACGCCAAGACCGTAGGATCCTACGCAGTGCCGTAGGGGACCGCACCGCCACTTCCCAGCAAATTAGGGACACTGTTGCTCCTGGGGTATCGGCGAGGACCATTCGCAACCGTCTCCATGAAGCTGGGCTACGGTCCCGCACACCGTTAGGCCGTCTTCCGCTCACGCCCCAACATCGTGCAGCCCGCCTCCAGTGGTGTCGCGACAGGCGTGAATGGAGGGACGAATGGAGACGTGTCGTCTTCAGCGATGAGAGTCGCTTCTGCCTTGGTGCCAATGATGGTCGTATGCGTGTTTGGCGCCGTGCAGGTGAGCGCCACAATCAGGACTGCATACGACCGAGGCACACAGGGCCAACACCCGGCATCATGGTGTGGGGAGCGATCTCCTACCCTGGCCGTACACCACTGGTGATCGTCGAAGGGACACTGAATAGTGCACGGTACATCCAAACCGTCATCGAACCCATCGTTCTACCATTCCTAGACCGGCAAGGGAACTTGCTGTTCCAACAGGACAATGCACGTCCGCATGTATCCCGTGCCACCCAACGTGCTCTAGAAGCTGTAAGTCAACTACCCTGGCCAGCAAGATCTCCGGATCTGTCCCCCATTGAGCATGTTTGGGACTGGATGAAGCGTCGTCTCACGCGGTCTGCACGTTCAGCACGAACGCTGGTCCAACTGAGGCGCCAGGTGGAAATGGCATGGCAAGCCGTTCCACAGGACTACATCCAGCATCTCTACGATCGTCTCCATGGGAGAATATCAGCCTGCATTGCTGCGAAAGGTGGATATACACTGTACTAGTGCCGACATTGTGCATGCTCTGTTGCCTGTGTCTATGTGCCTGTGGTTCTGTCAGTGTGGTCATGTGATGTATCTGACCCCAGGAATGTGTCAATAAAGTTTCCCCTTCCTGGGACAATGAATTCACGGTGTTCTTATTTCAATTTCCAGGAGTGTATTTGGAGGTTGAAAATTCTATGGTGATCCTTTACGGCGTTCTGTAACCCTCCGTACAGCCCCCCTGGTTGACTTGCGCTCCCCGGCGCTCTGCGTGCCGCGGCCTCCGCCGTGGTTTCCCCCGGGTGGTTTTTCGCCGCCCGCCGCCCACGGTCCGCTGGCCGCGCCTCTGGAACGCTTTCGGCAGCGGCCGGAAGCTGCAAAAAGCGGCACGCCCCGCTCTCCATTCGGCAGGCGAGCAGTCATCCGCGGAAGCCCAGATCGCCTACACGGGGCTTTGGCGCCTCTGGCGCCTCCGCTCAAGTCGGACGAACGCGGTCTCATCAGATTAACCCGGCTGACAAGTCCGTTGGCCGTACCCTGAGGCCGCTTCAGCTCAGCGCCCTTTGAAACCTCACGAATAGTCGAGCAGAAAGATTTTGTCACCCGTGTTATCTACTGTTTCCAGGTTCATTGAACGCCGTTGACGAACATTCGGGCCTCCGGGCCATTACATTACTACATGCATCAAAATCTTGGTGTCACAGTACTTTAGGTTCACATCTGGCAAAGAATGAAGTGTGATGTCCATATCTTTCTCGGCGAAATCAACTTGACTAAAGCTCTCGGTTTTCCAGTCATGTGAACTCGTCGAGGAGGCGCGACTATTCGACAAGTGCCACTGTGTGAAATGTCACACCACAAGATGACGAAACTGACAATCTTCAGAATGTCGCACTTTTCGACAAACTTACCTGGTTGGAAGACCGCTTTAAAACAAGCGCTCTGTGCATAGTGTTGTGGAATGGCGAAAAAAACCGCAAATTGGCGTTCATAAGAAGAAGAAGAACACCAAAAATGCAACAGGAGCGTAATATGTAGGAAATTGTCCACGCAACCTGCCACTGATGATGCCTTGCAGAAAATAAAGGCGAAACGCGTATGGCACTAAAATTGTGTTTTATTCAGTTGCTGTCAGACGGTCCATAAATAAAAAATTATTAATATACCGTAATATTGCGCGCAACTGAGGAGGACAGGACTATAAAAGTTGAAGATGTTAAATAACTTACTTAGACCTGCTAATGATGCACTAATAAACAGCGACCGTCTCGCAGTGTTCCTTCTACATTCGCTCTGTGTTCAGATTCATTTTTACATCGTTCGTGCTAGTTCTATTAGTTCTGCAGGTGCAACGTTGTTGTTATTGGTACAGAAGAACTTCCTCTACTCAACAGAATGAAGAAACACCTAGTGAATTGTGTGAACCTTATTTTAGAGCTTGCGTAGTAGCAGCTATGTCAAAGCCTATGAAATAACTTACTGGTCCTACATTAATTTTACAGTTTTCTTATTTCTTTTATGTTTACGCAACACATACACCACTTAGAAAGCTATTTCAGGATCTGGAACAAATGGTCGTTACACGGACTATACCATCCGTTTGGTGTACAACGTTGGCGATCTCAGTTCCTGTAACTTTATTCTCGTTTTCTTTGCAACTGCATCTAACACATTTATTTGACACGCCTCTGTAAGATACGCGGCAGAGACCACTTAGTAAACGTCCCTCTCTTCGTAACTGCACACTTGTCTCAACAGGACGAAAAGAACGTAGTAAGTGTGGCACTGGAGTGCTCTGCTGGTTCAAACGGGCATCTTTTTGTCGCTTCAGCCTTGCTGTTGGAATGCGCCCTTCTCTACTGAGCCACTAGACCGCGAAGCGATCTTTGATATAAGATCTTCTCTACTTGCGGTTAGCGTTGCAGCATTGAACGGCCGAATGATCAGTTCCACATTCGTAGTTCGAGTGAATCCCCACGCCCCCCCCTTTTTTTTTTTCGCCTTCAATTCAGGCATGTGTCCGAGGAAGTAATGAACCAGTTCACGTGCTGTGACTGTTAGCTATGTGGAACTGCGTCTTGTGCAGAAGAGCGCAAGCAGATGGTATTTTCTTACATGAAGGACTACAATAACCTGTGGAGGAGTTCAGTGACCTTGATATTTATATAAACAGTGTAATTCGCAGCATCACGAAGTCTACCAGAAATCTTGTAGCGGTAATACCAAATCTTTCTAAAAAGCCCAAGCTCCACGGTACGGTCACAATTCATGCTTATAATTATACGTAATTATCGTATGTGGAACAAGGCTTCTTGTCAATTTCTTACCTCAAAGCAGCAAATCTTTCCACTCTGGTATCTGCGACAACGAAACCGTATTACCATATCATCGTGGGATAAGTGTTGACTGTAATGGCAAATGCAGTATCCCATTATAGTCTTGTTAGCAACGAAATTTTCCGGCACACTGGAGAGAACGAAAAAGACGGACACAATAAGTGGGTAGACGGTCAAGTTCGATGAAGCTATTGAAGACAGTGTTCAGCATTTAGCGACTCTTGGACATCGAAGACGTAAGGTAGACCACATAGAGGAAGTCTCAAACTTTTAAGATCAAAACATTAGAGACCTTAAGAAAATGCTAAACTGAATATTCTGAGATAAGGAACCAATAAGTCGGAAATGAATACTTCAGCTGACTCGAAGCTACTTTGAAAAAAAAAAAAAAAAAAAAAAAGAAAAACCACACAATTTTGCGCGAGGCTCATGACTGCTTGTAGAACTACCACTCGTCGCAGGAACTTGAAAATGTGCATTTAATGTGTTATGGAGCCGATCGAATGTACAGAAAAATGCTTTGCAACAGGCGTCATATTAACTGGATTAAATTTATCTCTGGATATGGAAACTTAAGATATAGGCAGAGAACAGACGAACCTACAAATGCACCCCTGCTACAAACAAAAAGTAACCTTCCCTCGCAACCCCCACGGGAAACCCTGACTATGTTGTTTTATTAGTGGATCGATGTTTTCTACGTTTCCAAATAAGACACGAACGTACACGATTCTGTAGTTTTACTGCATGAACAGTGAAAATGTAACAAGCGGTAAATTTTTTTCTGTTTCAGTATTTTGCGCGTGTGTGTGTGGGGGGGGGGGGGGGAGGGAGGGGGGAGGGAAGGTTCTGCGAGAAAAGTTTCGAGAAAGTTTGAAACTGTGTGTAAATTCCGTTGGTAGTAGCTAAGTTCACTCACTCTCGAGTACTGAATAAATACACTACCGTTTGTGGAAATTGCAACACCAAAAAGGAAACGCATGAATTCAATTAATTTAATACCGCAGGTCAGGTACGTGAGGAGTAACAAATGATTACCTTTTCAGATCTGTACATGTCCTCTGAGCCCTGCTGTTCAGTATGTCCTGTGGCCGCCGCGCGCTGCAATTAGAGCTGCTATACGCCGTGGCGTTGAATCAGTAGTGTTCTGAATACGTTTCTGAGGGATTTCCCTCTACGCAGTTTGTATGCCAGCCCACAAACCCGCGACACCAGTCACTGGAGGACCGTAACGCACCAGGCGCCGACCAACCATATCCCATATATGTTCGATGGGCACATGTCTGGCGAACGTGCAGGCCAGGGAAGCAATGGCACCCATTGCTCTTCGGAGAAGGCCTGTACGTTCCTCGCAATGTGTGGCCGGGAATTGTCCTGTTGAAATGTGGTCTGTGGATATGCCTGAAGCAGGGGGACTACCTCAGGCTCCACAATCTCCGTTAGGTAGCGGTTGCTGTTCAAAGTGCCCGCAATACGTACGAGGCGAGGCCGGTTGTTGTAGCCAATGGCGCCCCAAACCATCGCACCTGTTGTTTGTCCGCTACGCCGCTCCACAACGCAGCCCTCCAGGTTGCGCTCACCACGGTACCGCCGGACACGTATGCGGCCATCTCTGTAGGACACGTTGAAGCGGGACTCATCCGAAAAGATTACATGTTGCCACTCAGCACCCCAGTGACGGTGTTCACGTGTCCATTGCAGTTGGAGGAGCTTATGGTTTCTGGACAACGGAAGCCGACGTAATGGCATGCGTGCAACGAGTCCAACCTGCAACAGACGGCGACGAACCGTCGACGCAGACAAGTTCACACCGGTTGCGGTTCTCCATCGACGAGCCAACACTGTGGATGACGCCTTACGGTCCGTAATGGCCATGCGGACAAGACGAGGGTCATCCCGTGCTGCGGTCACGTTCCGTTGTCTAGTACGACCTTCTTCTATCCACTGCTTCCACACACGCATCACTGTCGTAGCAGCATGCCCCGTGCGAGTCGAGTCAAAATGTCGCGGTACGACAACGCCGTTTCCCGGAGACCGATCATTCTGCTCCGTCAGAACTCGCTCACACGCCGATTTGGCTCCTTTAGACGTCGACGAGCCATACTGGCACTCGCTGCATTGTTTGCACGTCGTGTGACAGCTCTGCACCGACTACGCCAGGCGCGACACCGACACGAGAGGGCTCTGCTCGGCCTACGTGTGCGCCATCTCGCCGCAGGACGTATCACGTATTGGTTACACACCCGTCGCCACTTCCGCCAAGTGTGGCGCTATTCGGGAAATTCCTTCTCGGTGCTGCACTTTTCACAAACGACTGTGCACTGTGTGGCTGATTTTGGCGCCGTGAATTACGCTGCTTCAAGACGTACACACATTTTCTAATTTTAATACTTGACTTACCGTGTTAGTTCTTCAATGTAAGATTGTACCTTTTAATGGCTAGTTTCAAATTTTTAAATTCGTTCAATAATTTTTGAACACTGAAAATCAAATTTTTGTTGCTCCTGGAAACCGCTGGACAGGCAACCGGAAAATGAGATCGGATAACCGTTTCAACCGTTTAATAGCATAGATGCATGCAAGCATTGGGTCCAAATAATTCTGAAGTCAGACTTAAGTTCTATCGATAGATTAACCAGTGCAGCAGTACAGTGCCTAATTTCCTACAGTTAGCATTAGTCATGGATGAGATCTTTTTCAACAATGGTGATAATTTCCAGTGCCGCAACAGCTATAACTCTAGCGATGAAAGTCTGTATATCAACTTCGCTTCAAATAAACAACAATGATGCCCAATCAATTTGTGGTCTGGAATTGTACTACGACGCCTATCCTCTTTCTCTTTCCTTGACTTCAATGAGAATATTTCAAAAGTGTAGCGCTAGCTGTTGAAAGACTACTTTGAATATGAAATGGTCTCTTACTTGAACCAGGTATCGAGAACCTTTTCCAAACAATGACAGCTGCATGCTCCTCTCGTAAATAAGAGCAGGCTGTGAGCCGCGTTTTGATTGGCACGAGTAACAACGCTGTCGCAGTGGACATGCTGAGAGGCGGGACGGAGAGCGTTTGGAGGCGGGATCGGTGGATGGATGGACTGATCGACGGGAGGATAGGAAACAAAGAGAAGAGGGACAAGTTCGTCAGTGATTAGACGTTTGCGATTGTGATTGAGACCGTAAGTAGCATTAAGAAAACCCGAAGAATGCCACATGAAAAACATAGCTGAATAACAGCTTGTAGCGACTTTATCTGTAGGGCAGGTGCACATGTAAGAGGTTTTTTTTTTTTTTTAAGGAAATGCGGAACTTTCATCATATCTTACAGGTTGTAATGCTGCTGTGATCATACTTGTGTTCTTTGAGGCCAAGTTACATAATCTGTACGCCTGCGACCCAACCCAACGCGTACATTTAGCCGCAAGTAGTATTACACTGCTGTAGAGAATGGCGAAAGTTAACGTAAGCTTATTATAATCATACCTGAAATGAGGTTGCTTAATCAATCAACTTTGACTACTTGAAAATTGCTAGGCACGAATTCAGACTATCATATCATAGATACAGTTTCCTTTATGGGCGCATTCAGGAAAATAAGCAGTCCATTGCGAGTAGCAACATAAAAATTCTGTTTGTTTACATTTTAGGCGGTCTTTCGTGATACAGGCACCTCAACAGCAAGAAATACTTAGCAACACAGAATTGAACAAGAAATTTGAAGGAGAGGTACGTTACAATACCGACCGCAAAAAAATAGAATGTGCAATCCTGTCCACACACTGCAGTAACTAGTTGTAACGTAAGCGAATATTCACATTTTATTTCAGTTGTTTACTGAAAATCACTGTCCTTAATAACTACTGTCACTCATTTGTTAAAGAGTTGCTTTGTTTGTGGGAACCTAGTTTCTCATTTCACTAAACAGTTTATTGAAGGAAATATGAGGAATATTTTTAACAGTCAATAGATCTGTATCTCATTTGTAGTTATGAGAGCTTTTTGTGGGTTATCATTGTTCAATCCGTAAGTTCAGGACGATCCGCACTGCTTTCTGAATCGTATTATTCAATTATTGTTTATCACGTTTTAGCATTTTTCTGTCATTACTCATATCATACATGAAGCACGAAGGAGAACTATTTATAATAAAAACAGTATTTTTCAGCACATAGATCAAGAGCTCTTATCAGCCTTTATTCCAATTGCTCCATCCTCATTTTATACAGACAGCTGGCGAACTCTGATATCGTCAGATGTAAACACTAAGAGACACACTGAATTGCTAGCGATGGTCTATCGTAGAAAAAAAGTGTGTTTATTGAGGTGGACAACAAAGAAGCGAAATATTTACCAGAAACCAGGATATAGAACAGTGGGTGAAGTCTAAAATAATTTTCATTACAGTCCAGCATTAAAGAAATAAGATTTTCAGATCTAAGAAAATTATCAAGCAGTCCGCAGCTCGTGGTCTCGCGGTAGCGTTCTCGCTTGGCCGGTCGGAGTGGCCGTGCGGTTCTAGGCGCTTCAGTCTGGAACCGCGCTACCGCTACGGTCGCAGGTTCGAATCCTGCCTCGGGGATGGATATGTGTGTGGTCCTTAGGCTAGTTAGGTTTAAGTAGTTCTAAGTTCTAGGGGACTAATGACCTCAGAAGTTAAGTCCCATAGTGCTCAGAGCCATTTGAACCGTTCTCGCTTCCCGAGCACCGAGTACCGGTTTCCATTCCCGGCGGGATCGGGGATTTTCGCCTGCCCCCAGATGACTGGGTGCTGTTGTGTCGCCTTCATCATCATCATTCATCACCATTACGGTCGGAGGAAGGCAACGGCAAACCACCTCCACTAGGACCTTGCCTAGTGCGGCGGTGCGGGTCTCCCGCTTCGTTCCCCTACGCTCTGTCAAGAAGCATGGGACTTCATTTCCATTTCTACGAGCGCCGTTGGAAGTCTTCTTGCCGACTATTTACGGGTCTTTCTATAACTTCCTTTCACAGACGTCCAGAGGAACGCCAAATATTATTTTCTTAGCTCCTTTCCGAGTTTTGGGATTTTAAGTTTTCTCTGGCGTATGATGGCTTTGAACTACTCTCTGGTATCCAGGCGGATCGCAATATTTCAGCAAACTGACTTGTTAACTTCCTTATAGTTTCTAAGCGAATTTCCAAATGCGTTTCATACTCTTCGATCCAACGTTGCTGTTCACAGGCTGTTGTAGTCATCATTGAGAGTAAATTCCATTAGATAACAATGGAAATTCCGTGTGGCTAGGGCCTCCCGTCGAGTAGGCCGTTCGCCTGGTGCAAGCCTTTCGAGTTGACGCCACTTCGGCGACTTGCGGGTCGATGTGGATGAAGTGATGATGATTAGGACAACACAACACCCAGTCCCTCAGCGGAGAAAATCTCCGACCCAGCCGGGAATCGAACTCGGGCCGTTAGGTATGACATTCCGACGCGCTGACCATTCAGCTACCAGGGGCGGACAATTCCATTAGATGAAGTCCGCCCCGATAGCTGAGTGGTTGCCGGCACGGTAGCTCAGCGTGTTCGGTCAGAGAGCTGGTTCGCCTCTGTAATAATAATAAAAAAAAAAACTGAGTGAAAGGATCAACAACGAACTTAAACGGATGTCATGTGACGTCCGCAACGATCAAACACAACGATCAACAACGAACAAAATGCAAAAAAAGAAAGGAAAAAAAGTGCTGGGCGTGACGGATTGCCGTCCTACGGGCCCGGGTTCGATTCCAGGCTGGGTCGGAGATTTTTCTCCGCTCAGGGACTGGGTGTTGTGTTGTCTTCACCATCATTTCATCCCCATCCGGCTCGCAGGTCGCCCAATGTAGTGAGAGCTGCACCGAGGCGGCCGGACCTGCCCCGCAAGGGGCCTCCCGGCCAATGACGCTCATTTCCATTTACTGTAAAATACATGGCAGAGGTTGTTCATTTTTTATTATCTTGTCCATTACTTTCGATGGAGAATTTTATTTGCGGGACCTCAACTGATTAAGTGTGTTACATTCCTGTTAAAGTATGAACTGTGGCCAGGGATTATACCTGATCCCGGCTCTACAGTTTGGCTGTCTTCGTGAACGAGCGCTGGAGAGTAGGTCTGCGATCCCGATACTAGTGGCGGAAAAAATAAAATAAAAGTAAAATGTTGATGAGGAACTTCTGCTATGAAAACAAACATTTCTTACCGTTCCATTCATCGGGTGAACGTGAGAAGGACCATCGTTTGTATGACACTGTGCGAGATCACGTTTCATGTCTCTACGGGAATGATACGGTGAAGTCTGAAGAACGGTCGCAAACTGCGCGCTGTGAACTAGTACTGGAATTTTCTTTGTGGGTCTTCGTGAGATTTACGCCGTGTTTCTAAAGAGTTTCTGCAGGCTTGGTTTTATCAGTATTTCCGTTATAGTCCACTCTCTAGGAAAAAAAAGCCTCAGACACTTGTGATGCCATGTGTTACTCGTCATTCACATTTTTTTGGTAAGTGTATTTAGTAAGTAATCTCTTTCACTGACTAACTGCTATTTTCCAGAAGCTTTCCGATGAACCGAAGCCTGCCATTCGCTCTACTGTTCACTGTTCCCTCTGAAATCTTCCCATTTCATATCACGAAACATTGTTAAACCCTGATATTAGTAGGGATCGACTGACTCCACAGGTGACTCTTTAATTCTTTAGCCAAAGATCACAACGTTTTTACGCTCGTTAAGCTTTAGTTGCCAGCTGAATCAATTACAAATCGATATTATTCCTAAGACACTTCCTCATTACGAGCACAAACTCTTTGAGTCGCGATAGAGAGGCGGTACTGGGAGCCGAGGCGTGTCCCACGCTTCTGTGTGTGGAGCGTCGCCCACGAAAATCAAAGGTCTGTCTGTGTTCGAGACCCCGCCCATCCTCCAGCGTTAATCTAGCAAAATATCGCTGTTAAGTATAATTGAAAATTGTTTATTTTTAACACTGACAAGTTTGTCACACTCTGCGGCCGGTTTCTTCTGTCCCTTGCAATAGTTTCCAGATCCATGTGTAAGAGAAGAAAAGTATGTTCTAAACCTAACAATCATAACAGTCATGTAAACAAGAAAATGACAGCCAATAAGCTGCAACACCCAACGAGTAGTACGAGCTCGTGGTAATGAGACCGTGAACTGTCATTCTAAAATGCCGTATCACAAGCATATTTGCTCGCGCTTTCACTAGCAATACCGGGCAATGAGAGCATCCAAAAGTAAATGCGTAAACAAGTTTCTTTTTTCAAACGGCAGTTAAAAATACAATAGGGATTTATACCCCATCAGTTACAAAATAGAAGCAGGACCATTCATAAAATTAACATGTACAAATAAGAAGATATATATATAAGAATCAACTTTAAAAAAAAAAAGAAATAGTCGCAAGAGCAGTGTCAACAGGGTGGAAAGTGAATGAACATTCTTCTTCATTTGAAGGATGTATTTCAATTAGGATTAGGAGATATTTGGACTGCTGAAAGCCGCTAGCTTGTGATGGTTGCCGCGTAATAGTATGATATATACTTGCAAAGACTAGGCATCCTGCCTTAGAGAAGGAAGTCAATTTCCCGTAAAAGTTTTTTTTGCTAATTTCTCACCCTAAGGTCACACAAATAGTTTTATAATCTGTTTCGATCTCTTAGCAAGTGAACAACAGATGATCCTGCGGTCGGGTTCAATGGGCCCGCTGGAGACGTACGAGATACGCGAGTGTCCAGCCGGTGACTAGTTCGCCACCTACGTATCACAACTTTAGCGGGCGCCATTTAACTTGCCTGTGGAATCATCTGACGATCACTAGCTAAAACGTAGAAACCGATTATAATATGAGTGAGAAATTAATAAAAACATTCTTAATATGAAATATAGTTGCAAATCACGAATTGTCCATTTTTGACAAATATGTCCCATTTCATTGTAGCTGATGTGCCTACTACCTGTCCAAAAACAGATTGTTGCATTGGTACCTAACAAAAATGACAGTTTTTTTTCATATTGGGTGCCAAAAATTTATTAAACGACTGTTCCGTTTCCCATCTAGGCTGTATTACGATCACAGTCATTTATTTCTCAGGATCAGCTGATTTCGGCGACACGCATTCTTAGAGTGCTCACTCATAATATGTAAGCCTGTTGTTTACATAATTGCCGGCCGGAGTGGCCGTGCGGTTCTACGCGCTACAGTCTGGAGCCGAGCGACCGCTACGGTCGCAGGCTCGAATCCTGCCTCGGGCATCGATGTGTGTGATGTCCTTAGGTTAGTTAGGTTTAATTAGTTCTACGTTCTAGGCGACTGATGACCTCAGAAGTTAAGTCGCATAGTGTTCAGAGCCATTTGAACCATTTTGTTTACATAATTAACTGCTGTCGTAATAGCCTCGAATGAGAGCAACGTCCCGTAATTGTCAACGATTTACAGAACACTGCTGCCGTAATGGGATACGTGTTTACATATGTATTCTGTAAATCGTCGGCTTGTAAACAGACCTTCATGTTTACGTGCGTATGCTATAGTATAAGTGATATACTGATGATAACAGATCCGTGGAGCGCCCTCGAAAACTTGAACATCAGTCTTGGAACTTGAAAACGAGCCATTAAATCTTCGATGTACAGGAATTAATCTGTCACTATGTCAAACAATACGAAATAGTGCAACTTCCGTGGGTAAAAGGATATCTTGGAATGAGAGACAAATAAATTGTTGACTAATTAACAAAGACTGTCATCACGGAAGGAATACTTTTCTTTGTAAGTCTACCTTACACAGACATGTTGACCACTGTGACTAAAGGGCCACTTCGTGATCGGTGCCAGTTTGGAAAACCTCTCAGATGAACAAAGGACAAAACTTTGCACGGATTCGACAAATCTTTCACAAAAGAACGCGGTATTAAAGGTTAAAACTTTCACGACGACATAGAACATCAGCCATAAGATTGGAAAATGGTCAATGACGTTATCCAGTGCATATCTAGAGGATCAAAGTTTTGACCTCTCCTTACTGTGGGGCTCACCCTCAGAAGTGGCAGATCTGAATCAGCTGCTGCTCGGCGTGTAGCGCTTCGGCAGTCGGCACGCCGAGCTTCGTAAGTCAGTGTCAAACTGTGGAATTCCTCTCCCCATATGTGCGACTAACGTTTCCCGGCAACCAGAAATCTATGTCCACATTACATACGACCCACAATAAGAAATTAGACGGTGGGTCGTAAAATATAAGCAGCTAGTGAAAAATAAAAAAGTGTCCACATTACATGACACGTCTTACAGGCGGATCTTTATCTCTAAATTGCAAGATAGGGAGACAGCGAGCCACAGCAGCTGTAAGACTTGATTTATTCCACAGGTGCACACCAAGGTATGTTACCAGAAGAAGAAACAGTATGTTGTCAGTTTATAATTGGTTATTTGTGTACAGTGTTCAGTCTCTTGACTGATGAGTTATTTTATTCCAATGACGAACACCATAAATCTTACTCCAGTGAAACGTGATTGCTGATTATTAACAGGCACTTCGCAAGAACAAGAAAGTTTGTATGCTTCCGTTATTTGTAGTGATAATATCTAATTAACAAATAGTAAGACTTATCGTAAATCCGCTGTTAACACAATAAATTATGTGAAATTGTCATATATTAAATAACAGTTGTGAAGGTAGTAGGGGTAAAATACGGGGAGTGAAAGGCTATTTACAATCTGTACAGAAACTAGACGACAGTTATGAAAGTCGCTTCAAAAGGGAGTGAGACAGGATTGTAGCCTATCCGCGGTGTTATTCAATCTGTATATTGAGCAAGCACTAAATGAAATCAAAGAAGAGTTTGAAATAGGAATTAAAGTTCAGGGATAAGAAATAAAAACTTTGAGGTTTGTCGATGGCATTGTAATTGTGACAGAGACAGCCAAGGACTGGGAAGAGCAGTTGAACAGAATTGAGTGTCTTCAAAGAAGGATATAAGATTAACATCAACAGAAGCATAATAAGTATTAAGGAATGTAGTCGAACTGAATCAGGTGATGCTGAGGGAATTAGATTAGGAAACGAGACACACAAAGTAGTAGGTAAATTTTGGTATTTGTGGAGCAAAATAACTTATGATCGCAAAAGTAGAGAGAGTACAAAGCATAGACTCCCGATGGCAAGAAAACCGTTTCTGAAGACGAGAAATTTGTTAGCATCGAATATAGATTTAAGTGTTAGGAATTCTTTTCTGAAGATATATGTGTGGAGTGTAGCCATGTATGGAAGAGAAACGTGGATGATAAACCATTTAGGCAAGAAGAGAATAGAAGATTTACAAATGTGGTGTTAAAAAAGACTGCCGAAGATTAGATGGCCAGATCAAGTGACTAATGAGCTGGTACGCAGCAGAACTGGGGAGATAAGGAATTTGTGGCACAACCTGACGAAAAGAAGGGATCGGTTGCTACGACAGATTCTGAGACATCAAGGAACCACTGATTTATTACTGGAGGAAAGTGTAGGGAGTGAAAATCGTAGAGGGAAACGAAGAGATGAATAGGGTAAGCAGATTCAGGACGTAGTTTGGAGCGGTTATGGAAATGAAGGAGCTTGCACAGGGTACAGAAGCAGTTTCGGACTGAAGGCCACTACAGCAAGAAATAACAATGTAATCGGCTAAATTGCAGGACAGTTAGAGGCCAAACAAATACAGTAAGACAAAAAATAAAATAATTAAAAAAGGCAAGAGTGATTTTCAATCGTTGGCGAGTATGAAACTTTTTTCTCGTTCGACAGTAATTATATACTGAAATGGCGGATATGTTATGAGTAATCACTCAAAGATTGCACATCGCGGAAATTAGATGATCGAGTGAAGTAAATGATTCTGATCGTAGTATAACCGAGGTGTAAAATGCAATTCCCTGGTAACAACAGATGGAAATTAAAACATTTTGTGTTAAAATCACAACTTGAGGCACAACTCTTATCTGCCTAAGTAATCTTATGTCCGTAACACTGTATCACTGAACAGTTACATACAGAGCGAGGTGTAGAAAACGTAATACCAGTAACATTTAGGTGATGACCGTCCCTCCTACGAAGATTGTCGGAAGGGGGAAAGAAAAGCACCGAATGTTCACCCACCACTAATGCTATCGTACCAGCTGTAAGTAAGTTGATTAGGTAGCAGGAGATAATGGCTCTTGTTTGGACCTAAATATCGGAGTGCCCGTGGATGGAACCGAGGCCATCACGGCAGATGGTCGCAGGTGTGAACACAACCGCAGTCTCTGGCCACGCCTCCATTACCTGTCTGTGTGTCTTCTGCGGTCCGGACGGCCGCTGGAGCTGCAGAGGCGGAGGCGGCGCTGTGGCTGTCGGTGTCGGCGGCAGACTGACCGCGCCGCTGGCCGCGGCCGCGGGGCTGTCGCTGTCGCTAGGTTCCTGGCCGCCCCCTACCACCGAGGGCGCCCGCCTCCGGACCACCACGTGTCACCCGTCGCCTGCTTAGGCAGAGGGGGGGGGGGAGTCACAGAAATACGGGGTGAGCGTATACTGTTGCCTCGATTACGAAAATCTAGGAACTAGATACAGCTATCCGATTTGTTGCAAACGGTGGCATAACTCAACAAGGTTTTATGTGTACACTTCCATTTTGCACCTCAGTCAAAAGAATTTCAACCGTGGATGGTGTTCTAAAACTGCCTCGCTGAGGGTTATTTGTTCGCCAGTTCTTGGACGAAATCTTTGCGGATCGGTAGAGACGATCCAATGTCGTGTCCGCAACGTTCGCCAGACATAACCCTCTTGACTTTTTTTGTGGGGTTACGTTAAGGATAAAGTGTTCACTTCACCAGTTGCCCATGTGCGGAATCTTACGGCACGAATATGAGATATTGTAGAGGCGGTGACGGAGGGAGATGTTAGCTAATATGTGCAAGGAAATTCAATATCGCCTAGGCGTTCTATGAGCAACAAACAGAACGCATGTGGAATTGTATCTACAAAAAAAAAAGTAGAGTTAATCTAGCACGTGTAACAAACCGCATACTTGTATCTGCCATAGGATGGGTGTCCAACAACTAATGCAACACATTTTTTTTCTGAAAGCAGATTGGCTTTATTCAGGATTCCAATATACCATATCATTCCCCACTCTTTTGGCTGCAAAACCCTGTTTTCCGACATAATCTCCATTCAGTGCAAAGGCCTTACACCACCTTGTACCGCTCTACTAGTGGATGTCGCAACCAACATTTTGCTGGATCATAACCTCCCCATCGTACACGTACTGTTTCGCACGAAGTGCATCTTTCATTGGTCCAACCAGATGTAAGTAGGAAGGTGCGAGATTCTGACTGTAGGTTGGATCAGAACGAGCAGTGCAGTGAAGTTTTGTGAGCTCCTCTCATATGCGCAAACTTGTTTGATGCTTTGCGCTGTCATGCGGAACGAGGAGATTGTTTGCATTTTTGTGGCGACGAACACGCCGAAATCATTTTTCCACAATCCTGAGAGTAGCACAGTACGATTCCGAGTTGATCGTCGAAACCATGTAAGAGGACATAAAACAGAATAGCGCCGTAACGTCGTCGCCACGACTTTACCGGCTGATGGGGTGGCTTGCAAATTTTTCTTCGGGGGAGAAGCGGTGTTGCACCACTCCATGGATTGCCATTTTCTTTCCTGTTCGAAATGATGAACCCGCCTTGCATCGCGTGTGATGATGTTCGACAAAAAAGGCACGGTCAGCTTCGAAACGCTCGAGCAATTCTGCACAGACGGTCGGTCCTTCGTGGCTCTTTACCGTCTCCCGTTAGGCGACGTGGAATCCCGTGGGCGCACCCCTTTGAGTGGGCCAACAGGTGTATCGGCACTGCCGGCAGAGACGTCCAGTTGCCTGTGATCCTTCCACCACCTCGAATGAGCGTGTCGCCGCTGTCCGACGTTGCAGGGGTCACAGGCTGTGTGCGGCCGGCAGATCGCGCAGGTTTCGCGACCTTGTTGCGATGATGACAGACTCTTCCCCGAACGCCTCACCGTACTTTTGTTCACTGCCGGGGCTCAGTAGACATTCTACAGTCGTCCCTGAATATCTGCAGTGCTCTGGTTTTCCGCCAAAAGGAACTCAATAACAGCTCTCTGCTTGGAACGCACCTTTGTTACAGATGCCATTTTGATGGCTAGGTTTTGCGCTACGACCTATCCGATTTTCATGAAACAGTAGGGGCTGAACCGACAATATTCCACGATGTTCCACAAATAAATTCCGCTTTTTTTTCAGCCGAAATTGGCCGAGAAAAACTGTCGCATTACTCATTGAACGGCCCTTGTAGTTCCTTAGAAATAACTTTTTGTATTCAGGGAAAGATTTTACGCTCAACCTGTACTATCCGCACAGGAGCCGCTAGTCCATTATCCACATCTGCAAGTCATTTATCCGCTTCTGAGAATATTAAAGTGCAGTAACCCGGAACTCTGGCGGAACGCTTGTACTTGGTCTTATTCTTCGTGTGCTGAAGCCGAACCTTGTAATTTATATTCCGCTTACTAAGAAAGTAGATGCCGTACGTGACCATGTTTTAGTACAGTAGAGCCTGCCATTGCACGACCTTTTGAACAGAATGAACAGTGTAGTGGGCACGCAATGTGGGGTTGAGAGAAGAACTTTCGAATGTAATGAGGAATAGCTGAAATGAGGTTAAAGATAAAATTAACATAATAACGACGCACGAAGCAAGGAGGGTATAAAAAGCAGACTAGTACAGGCAGAGAGGACGTTCACGCCCAAAATAAGTCTACTGGTAACAAACGTTGGCCTTAATTTGGGGAAGAAAATTGTGAGAAAGTGCGTTTGGAGCACAGCATTGTATTGGTAATGTATCGCGGACTGCAAGGAAACTGGAAAAGAAGAGAATCGAAGCGTTTTTGAGATGCGTTGCTGTAGAAAGATACTGAAAATTAGGTTGACTGATAATATAACAAATGAGGAGGTTCTTAGCAGAATCGACGCGGAAAGGACGTTTGGAAAACGTTGGCAAGAAGAACGGATAAAACGATAGAACATATGTGAAGGCATCTGGAAATACATTACTACAGGGAGCTGTAGAGGGTGAAAACTGTATGTGAAAACAGAAATTGCAATATATCATACAAATAATTGAAGACATTTTGCGCAGGTGTTCCTCTGAGATGAAGAGCTTGGCGCAGGAGAGGAATTCGTTGCAGGCCCCATCAAACCAGCCGCAAGGCTGATGACCCAGTAAAAGTCGATCATATTCTGGAACCTTCCATGAGTTACAGTTTCCTATCGTAATTTACAGTTTTCTGTCATAATTAGTGATATAGATTTATTGATTTTTTTTGAGCAGAACATTTCAGCAACTTTGAAATGAACATAAACAGTCTCTGTAGCAAGAAACCTTTGTTTGTGCGTACCGGTTTCGGTCAGTTACTGCCATCTTGGGACCATATACCATGATGGTAACCGGTGCCGGAGGACGGAGCAGGTGGTACCAACTCCACGAACTGCATACCCGGTTCGTGTAACATATCTGTGGCACTCTTTCCCCTCTTTAACGATAATGCAAAACGAGCTGCCCTTCTTTGATCTTTTTCTGTGTCGTCCGTAAATCCTATGTGATGCAGAGCCCACAGCGCACAGCACTATTCCAGAAGAGCGTGGACAAGCGTAATGTAAGCAGTATCTTTGGTAGACCTGTTGCATTGCCCCAGTGTTCTACCAATAAATCGCAGTCTTTGGTTGGCTTTCCCTACAACATTATCTATGTGGTCGTTCGAATTTAAGTTATTCGTAATTGTAATCCCAATGACTAGCACTATTCAAGATCTATACAAGAAATGGCGGGCTGTAGGGTCAGTTCGGAAGGTGCAGGGTAATAGCTTACCGACAGCGAGGAAATCTGAAACTACAGGCAGAATTCGCATGGAAGTCCCCACAAGTCGGCAAGGAGCTATCGCAGCAGGCTAGTGTATCTCGCACATCGTGTTGTCCTGTACTGAAAGATATGAAATTAAAAGTGTGGTGTGACAGTTGAAATTTGAGGATCACGAAAAAAAAGGTTCATTATTGGCTGTTAACATGAATTGCTAACGGTTATTTGGACCCCTCGATTTACTTCATGTCAAACGAGACCTGCTTTCATTTTTCGGGTTATGTAAACTCCCAGAATTGCAGATACGGTCACAAGACAACGCGCATATTGTGCGTGAAGAACGTCTCCCCTCAGAGAAGATAGGTGTTCGGTGTGCGTTGTCTGGCATGCGCATTTTTGGCCCCATATTTTTAAATTACACCTTAAACAGTGCGAGATATCTAGAGATCTTTGACTCTTCCTATGCACAGTCAACAGATGCAGAGAAGCTGTGTGCAGTATTCCACAAGATGGAGCAACCGCTCAAACATTCTTCCAAAGTGTGACCCACATCAACAACGTGTTCGCTGAAGACAGACAGACTTACCTGTAGAGGCCTGTGGCCTCCAACGTCCCCGGACCTAACATCGTGTGACTTATTTATCGGGCACACCAAAAAGCAAAGTTTATGCTGCCAGACCTCGCACAATCTTAAACGGAACATTACTGGAGAAATCAACATCACACCTGCAGAATGACGGCGTGTTGCTGGCAACGTCATCGCACGAAGTCAGCAATGCGTGGATGCCTGTGGGCGCCACTTCCAGCAAACCAGGTGACTACATATTTTTTAATGTTAGTATTACCTATTTCTTACTACTTGAATTTCGGGCGTGAAGTGTACCAGTCCTATGTGGGACACCATTCATTATTAAATTACAACGGCGACATCGCTTCCATGTAGCTATGGATATAATTAATTCATGAATACTGTTCAATCAAGTTACCTGAAATTAAATGATGGAAATAATTGGGATGAACTTATTAAAAGTAAAGTGACGCCACAAGTTTCAAATCGTGGCGTAGCAGACATTTTGCTTTCTCACAACATATCCATTATATTACTCATTCAGCATTTCTGAACGGTTCTTTACTTACACCATTTCATTTCAGTGTGTGTCAGTTGTTTTTATCTAGTTTCAAATCGTGGCGTAGCAGACATTTTGCTTTCTCACAACATATCCATTATATTACTCATTCAGCATTTCTGAACGGTTCTTTACTTACACCATTTCATTTCAGTGTGTGTCAGTTGTTTTTATCTCTATTGACTCCATTCATTTAATTCCAGAGAATGCAGTTCAATCATCCTACATTCTACACTGAATGAGTGATCTATAAACAGCTAACGGGAGATGTTCAGCATTTCTGAACAGTGCTTTACTTACACCATTCCATTCCAGTGTGTGTTTTTTTCTTAGTACTTTAAAATGAGCAAAAACACTTTCGACTGCAAGAAACGTTTATTTTTGTTGTTACAGATTTCGATCAGTTACAGACCAACCTCACACGTTATACCATAGTGGTAGGCGGTGGGAGAGAACGGAGCAGTCATTAAAAATGCGTTTTTCGCTGTGACAAGATCTTCTTATGAAATTTCAATCACCAACTTTCTCTTCAGAGTGCTAAAATATTTTGTTCGCGGCCTTCTAGATAGGGGGGAGTAATCATCATAACAAGATAAGAGAAATGGGAGTTTGCGTAGAAAGATTTAACTGTTCGCTTTTCCCGTGCGCCGTTGGAGAGTGGAACGGTAAATATATAGATTGACGGTGTTTCGATTAACCCTCTGTCGCACACTTAACTATCAATGTAGATGTAGATACGTCTCTCTTATATGTCTTCGGAATTAACCATTTAATGTTAACAGCACAGGAGAAACACTCGTTCCCATCAAAGCAAAATATTCTGTTCCACGCGATCGGACAGCCGTCTCCGTTAAATCCTTTTCAGTAACGGGGAAATTGATGTGTGTCTTTCTTTCATGCCGAAATCGTTCTGTATTTTTTGAAGCGGAATTGGCGAAGGAGCAATTTTTCCGTCTCAGAGTTGATGAAAATAAGTTTTAACACGTTTACCATGCCAAGCGGTAAGCTAGAGCAGTTACATTGAGTAAGGAAAAAAAAATAAATCTCATTCCGCTGCTTCACCCCGGTGGGTCAGAATGAGAGAGCATCCAAAATACAACGTATATATAAAAAAAAATCATCCGGTTTTTAAACAACCACAACTACTATGTTATTTCAGATATGTACGTGAACAACGTACTGCTGGAAAGAGCAAACTCGCGAGTTCTATATGGCTACCGCTAGGTAGCAGCAGTGTGTGCCCCACTTCAGTTCTAGTAAAAATGAAGTCGGGACAACAGAAAGCGTTTTGTGTTCTACGTTTTGCGCAGTGCGGTCAGTAATAACTGTTCAGCGTCGCTTTCGTAATAGGTATGGTGTGGGTCTTCCTACAGCACAGAGCATTACACGATGGCATGAAAAATTCCGAGAAACAGGGTGTCTGTGTAAAGGCAGACCGCCGGGCCGTCCCCTAGTGTCTCCCAGACGTCGAATGCATCCGCCACAGTTTCACAAGAAGTCCGCAGGAATCCGTTGTCCGTGCAACGCGACAGCTCAACGTGCTGCCGATGTCCGTCTGGCGTGTGTTGCGTCGACATTTGCTCATGAAACCGTACAAAATCCAGCTACTGCAAGCTCTTCGTGAAGGTGACAAATAACGACGTAATTTCGTTCGCGACAAGATGGAGGATGGACAGTTTCCTTCCACGCTTAGTGTTTAGTGACGAGCCAAAATTCCATGTGAGAGTATGGGGTACGGAACCACATGAGAGGGATTTTTTTTCCAAAATGTAATGTGTTTTGCACAGTTTCACGGGAAAAGGTGTATGGTTGGTTATTTGATTGGGTTAAGGGGAATGGTGGGATGGAGGGGGGGGGGGGGGGGGCAAACTGCTAGGTCATCGGTCCAGGTGCATGGTCCATTTTTCTCTGCTGAGAACACTGTTACAGGAAGCACATGTCTCGATATGCTGTAGGACTTTCTTTTCCCACAGCTTTAGATTGATTCGAACGACTTCGTTTACCAACAGCATGGGGCTCCCGCCACACTCGCGTCTGGAAGAGCGGGAATTTTTAAATCAAAGGACTACTCAACGGTGGATCGATCACACTGCACCGAATGATTCGGCCTTACATTACTGGCCTCTAAGGTCACTGGACCTGACTGTATGTTATTATTTCTTGTGGGTATTTATAAAAGATTCTCTTTATGTGCTTCCGTTTCAAGAACAATGAATGAACTCAGACATCGCATAACAGTAGCTGTGGAAGCTGTAACTCTAGACATGCTCGCTGCAGGGTGAGAACAATTTGAGTAACGCATTGACATGCCCTGCATCTCAAGGGGAGCATATTGAACACCTATGAAAAGGTATGAAAAAAACTTTATGTTTCCCGTTCATCAAAAAACAAAATTCATTGTATATGTTTATTAGCCCCCCACGAACCATGGACCTTGCCGTTGGTGGGGAGGCTTGCGTGCCTCAGCGATACAGATGGCCGTACCGTAGGTGCAACCACAACGGAGGGGTATCTGTTGAGGGGCCAGACAAACATGTGGTTCCTGAAGAGGGGCAGCAGCCTTTTCAGTAGTTGCAGGGGCAACAGTCTGGATGATTGGCTGATCTGGCCTTGTAACATTAACCAAAACGGCCTTGCTGTGCTGGTACTGCGAACGGCTGAAAGCAAGGGGAAACTACAGCCGTAATTTTTCCCGAGGACATGCAGCTCTACTGTATGATTAAATGATGATGGCGTCCTCTTGGGTAAAATATTCCGGAGGTAAAATAGTCCCCCATTCGGATCTCTGGGCGAGGACTACTCAGGAGGACGTCGTTATCAGGAGAAAGAAAACTGGAGTTCTACGGATCGGAGCGTGGAATGTCAGATCCCTTAATCGGGCAGGTAGGTTAGAAAATTTAAAAAGGGAAATGGATAGGTTAAAGTTAGATATAGTGGGAATTAGTGAAGTTCGGTGGCAGGAGGAACAAGACTTTTGGTCAGGTGATTACAGGGTTATAAATACAAAATCAAATAGGGGTAATGCAGGAGTAGGTTTAATAATGAATAAAAAAATAGGAGTGCGGGTTAGCTACTACAAACAGCATAGTGAACGCATTATTGTGGCCAAGATAGACACGAAGCCCATGCCTACTACAGTAGTACAAGTTTATATGCCAACTACCTCTGCAGATGATGAAGAAATAGATGAAATGTATGACGAGATAAAAGAAATTATTCAGGTAGTGAAGGGAGACGAAAATTTAATAGTCATGGGTGACTGGAATTCGTCAGTAGGAAAAGGGAGAGAAGGAAACATAGTAGGTGAATATGGATTGAGGGGAAGGAATGAAAGAGGAAGCCGCCTTGTAGAATTTTGCACAGAGCATAACTTAATCATAGCCAACACTTGGTTCAAGAATCATAAAAGAAGGTTGTATACCTGGAAGAATCCTGGAGATACTAAAAGGTATCAGATAGATTATATAATGGTAAGACAGAGATTTAGGAACCAGGTTTTAAATTGTAAGACATTTCCTGGGGCAGATGTGGATTCTGACCACAATCTATTGGTTATGAAATGCAGATTGAAACTGAAGAAACTGCAAAAAGGTGGGAATTTAAGGAGATGGGACCTGGATAAACTGAAAGAACCAGAGGTTGTACAGAGTTTCAGGGAGAGCATAAGAGAACAATTGACAGGAATGGGGGAAAGAAATACAGTAGAAGAAGAATGGGTAGCTCTGAGGGATGAAGTAGTGAAGGCAGCAGAGGATCAAGTAGATAAAAAGACGAGGGCTAATAGAAATCCTTGGGTAACAGAAGAAATATTGAATTTAATTGATGAAAGGAGAAAATATAAAAATGCAGTAAATGAAGCAGGCAAAAAGGAATACAAACGTCTCAAAAATGATATCGACAGGAAGTGCAAAATGGCTAAGCAGGGATGGCTAGAGGACAAATGTAAGGATGTAGAGGCTTGTCTCACTAGGGGTAAGATAGATACTACCTACAGGAAAATTGAAGAGACCTTTGGAGAAAAGAGAGACACTTGTATGAATATCAAGAGCTCAGATGGCAACCCAGTTCTAAGCAAAGAAGGGAAGGCAGAAAGGTGGAAGGAGTATATGGAGGGTTTATACAAGGGCGATGTACTTGAGGACAATATTATGGAAATGGAAGAGAATGTAGATGAAGACGAAATGGGAGATAAGATACTGCGCGAAGAGCTTGACAGAGCACTGAAAGGCCTGAGTCAAAACAAGGCCCCGGGAGTAGACAACATTCCATTTGAACTACTGATGGCCTCGGGAGAGCCAGTCATGACAAAACTCTACCATCTGGTGAGCACGATGTATGAGACAGGCGAAATACCCTCAGACTTCAAGAAGAATATAATAATTCCAATCCCAAAGAAAGCAGGTGTTGACAGATGTGAAAATTACCGAACTATCAGTTTAATAAGTCACAGCTGCAAAATACTAACGCGAATTCTTTACAGACGAATGGAAAAACAGGTAGAAGCCGGCCTCGGGGAAGATCAGTTTGGATTCCGTAGAAATGTTGGAACACGTGAGGCAATACTGACCTTACGACTTATCTTAGAAGAAAGATTAAGAAAAGGCAAACCTACGTTTCTAGCATTTGTAGACTTAGAGAAAGCTTTTGACAATGTTAACTGGAATACTCTCTTTCAAATTCTGAAGGTGGCAGGGGTAAAATACAGGGAGCGAAAGGCTATTTACAGTTTGTACAGAAACCAGATGGCAGTTTTAAGAGTCGAGGGGCATGAAAGGGAAGCAGTGGTTGGGAAAGGAGTAAGACAGGGTTGTAGCCTCTCCCCGATGTTATTCAATCTGTATATTGAGCAAGCAGTAAAGGAAACAAAAGAAAAATTCGGAGTAGGTATTAAAATTCATGGAGAAGAAGTAAAAACTTTGAGGTTCGCCGATGACATTGTAATTCTGTCAGAGACAGCAAAGGACTTGGAAGAGCAGTTGAACGGAATGGACAGTGTCTTGAAAGGAGGATATAAGATGAACATCAACAAAAGCAAAACGAGGATAATGGAATGTAGTCAAATTAAGTCGGGTGATGCTGAGGGAATTAGATTAGGAAATGAGACACTTAAAGTAGTAAAGGAGTTTTGCTATTTAGGGAGGAAAATAACCGATGATGGTCGAAGTAGAGAGGATATAAAATGTAGACTGGCAATGGCAAGGAAAGCGTTTCTCAAGAAGAGGAATTTGTTAACATCGAGTATAGATTTAAGTGTCAGGAAGTCGTTTGTGAAAGTATTTGTATGGAGTGTAGCCATGTATTGAAGTGAAACATGGACGATAACTAGTTTGGACAAGAAGAGAATAGAAGCTTTCGAAATGTGGTGCTACAGAAGAATGCTGAAGATAAGGTGGGTAGATCACGTAACTAATGAGGAGGTATTGAATAGGATTGGGGAGAAGAGAAGTTTGTGGCACAACTTGACTAGAAGAAAGGATCGGTTGGTAGGACATGTTTTGAGGCATCAAGGGATCACAAATTTAGCACTGGAGGGCAGTGTGGAGGGTAAAAATCGTAGGGGGAGACCAAGAGATGAATACACTAAGCAGATTCAGAAGGATGTAGGTTGCAGTAGATACTGGGAGATGAAGAAGCTTGCACAGGATAGAGTAGCATGGAGAGCTGCATCAAACCAGTCTCAGGACTGAAGACCACAACAACAAACAACATGTTTATTAGTTTAATAAATATAGAAGTGCCAAATCGGATGATTCCTTTTGATGCCTCCTGTACAGTACTCACTCTTTGACAGAATTGGCCTGACGTTTTCGTTCGAGATTAGCGTCCCGGCGACGATGTGAGCATTGAACCGCACAATTGTTGTG
The DNA here is from genome assembly GCF_023864275.1 of Schistocerca cancellata. Classification (NCBI taxonomy): domain Eukaryota; kingdom Metazoa; phylum Arthropoda; class Insecta; order Orthoptera; family Acrididae; genus Schistocerca; species Schistocerca cancellata. The sequence continues at coordinate 16,443,284 of NC_064634.1, forward strand.
ATGGCAGCTTTTGACAATGTGTGACGCCACGTAATACTCCCGCAATTAAGCAGATATTTTGTGTACCCTTTTGTCACCGTAAAATCGTCTTCACCATTTGTACAAAGAAAATATTTATTTTGTATCAGCTGGTTCACAGCCACCATACTCGAGGTATACTAAACGTACAGCATCTGATGCGCCGTTACGCCGCTACACGCTTTGTAATGCCACCTGGTGGCAAAAATGTCTTGTCGGTCTACAATCTGCAGAATTCTGTCTGTAGCCTGCGAATGTTTGTTTCACATACAACCAGAAACGCTATATGTACGCGCAGCAGTCGTTCCTGATTAGGTGTAACACAGTTTGTGCCAAGTCAACTTACTCACCGTGGAGTGCTATAGCTATGTATTACTATGTTTTATAAAATATTTTTGCGTCTTCTTACCTCCCGGCCCGCAGCGTAGGATACGTCATAATTAGACGTTTTAACGAATTATTCCAGGCAAACTTCTAATAGTTTAATTAGTAGTGATTCTTGCTTTCTACAAACTTGTTTCGCCTATAGCTCCATTTCAAGTAAACGTCTAGTTGGAATAAATGCCCATATCGCATCAGTGAGTGAATTGTCGACTGTTTGATGCTAGACTTGTATGTCACCTAATTACTATTTGTGTAGAATTTTTCCGCGAAGTGCTTTTAACAGCTAGACTGACGATATTTCACAGAAAAAACTGTACAGAAATAGTAGTTACGTGACTTATAATCTTCACCAAAGAAGACGAAGTAAATTTTCCTGAATTCCAATCAAGAACAACTGCCAAGATGAGAAACATAGAAGTAGATATTATTTTTTTTATTTTTTATTTTTTTTTTATTTTTTTCTTTTTCTTTTTTTCTTTTTTTCTTTAACATTAATACTGTATAACATGTTATATGCCCTTAATGTTCTGTAGAAACTGAAATTTGTTAAATCTGAGTATGCCTGGTTAGGTGTAAGAGAGGGCCTGAAGGCCCTAATCTTGCCAGGTAAAATAAATGCATAAATAAATAAATAAATAAATAAATAGATAGATATCCTCGGTGTTGCAAAGTAGCTTAAAGCACTTATTAAAGGCAAGGTCTCCGGTCCAGACTGTATACCAGTCAGGTTCCTTTCAGAGTATGCTTATACAATAGCTCCATATTTAGCAATTATATACAACCGCTCGCTCATAGAAAGATCCGCACCTAAAGACTGGAAAACTGCTCAAGTCACACCAATACCCAGAAGGGGAAGTAGGAGTAATCCACTGAATTACAGGCCCATATCACTAACGTCGATTTGCAGTAGAGTTCTGGAACATGAACTGTGTTCGAACATTATGAAGTACCCCGAGGAAAACGATTTATCGGCACTGATCCAGAATATGTCGCTCTCGTGAAACACAACTAACTCTTTATACTGAGTGTATCGACAGCGGATGTCAAATTGACTCCATATTTTTAGATTTCCAGAAGGTTTTCGACACTCTTCCTCACAAGCGTATGCTAACCAAACTGCGTGCTTATTGAGTATCGCCTCAGTTGTGAGACTTGATTCGTGACTTTTTGTCAGAAAGGTCACAGTTCGTAGTAGTAGACGGAAAGTCGGCGAGTAAAACAGAAGTTGGTTTGGGTTGGGTTGATTTGGGGGAAGAGACCAAACAGCCAGGTCATCGGTCTTATAGGATTAGGGAAGGATGGGGAAGGAAGTCGGCCGTGCCCTGTCAAAGGAACCATCCTGGAATTTGCCTGAAGCGATTTAGGGAAATCACGGAATACCTAAATCAGGATGGCCGGAAGTGGGATTGAACCGTCGTAGTCCCGAATGCGAGTCCAGTGCACGAACTACTGCGCCACCTCGCTCGGCAAAACAGAAGTAATATCCGGCGTTCCCCAAGAAAATGTTACAGGTCTTCTATTGTTCGTGATGTATATTAACGACATAGGAGACAATTTGGATGGATCTCTTAGATTTTTTGCAGATGATGCTGTCATTTACCGTCTTGTAAAGTCATCAGACGACCAAAACGAATTGCAAAATGATTCAGATAAGTTATCTGTATAGTGCAAAAAGTGGCAATTGACCAAGAATAAAGAAAAATGTGAAGTTATTCTCATGAGTACTAAAAGAAATCCGCTAAATTTCGATTACGGATAACTCTTACAAATCTGAAGGCTGTAAATTCAACTAAATACTTAGGTATTACAACTACAAATAACCTAAACTGGAACGATCACGTAATGTTGTGGGTAGAGCAAACCAAGGACTGCGATTCATTGACGGAACACTTGGAAGGTGCAACAGGTCTACTAAAGAGAGTGCTTACACCACGCTTGTCCGCCCTATCCTGGAGTATTGCTGTGCGGTGTGGGATCCGCATCAGGTGGGACTGACGGATGACATCGAAAAAGTTCAGAGAAGGACAGCTCGTTTCAGTACCCCGTCTGCTACCTTCCAAACTTTGCAGAACCTCTCCTGCGTGAGCGGGACGTGAGTCGTGTTTGGGTAGGTCAGCTGGTAGAGCACTTGCCTGCGAAAGGCAAAGGCCCCAAGTTCGAGGCTCGGCCCGACACACAGTTTTAATCTGCCAGGTAGTTTCACTATCTCACTTATTTCGCGATAATATAAAAAGAGCTGCCAGTCTTTGAAGTTTTTCTATGTCCTCCGGCAATCCTGTCTGGCAAGGATCCGATACTGCGCAGCACTACTCCAAAAGACGACGGACAAGCGTAGTGTACGCAGTCTCTTTAGAAGATCTGTTGCATTTTCTAAGTTTTCTGCCAGTACAATGTAGTCTTTGGTTTGCTTTCCGCACAACATTATCTATGTGATCGTTCCGACTTAAGCTGTTTGTAATTGTAACGCCTAATTATTTGGTCGAATTGAAATCCTTTATATTTGTGTGATTTATGGTGTGTTCGTGTCGACCAACTCACACTTTTCCTCATTGACAGACAATTGCCACTTCTTACACCATTCAGATGTCGTGTATAAATTCTGCAAATGGTTTTGATCTTCTAATGACTTTACTAGACTGTAAATGACAGCATCATCTGTAAACGGTCTGAGAGGGCTGCTCAGATTACTTCCTTGAATGCTTTTGTAGACTAGGAATAAGTGAGAGCCGGTAACACTTCCTTTTGGAACGCTGGATGTGCTTGGCTCGATGATTTTCAGTCTATTACTGCGAACTGTGACCTTTCATAGAGAAAATCACGGATCCAGTCACACTGAAGTCATGATCCTTGCGAAACGACAGGAGGTGATCACTGCTTGGTCCAATGTCTTACATCTGACCATCGATATAAAAAAGAGTTAGGGCAGTTTTGATACTGTTTGCTGGTCTTATAGCCTTGTCTGGCTGAATTGACGGGGAAGATTAAAAAAAGAGCTGTGCGCTACATCACGAGTTTAATGAGCACGACACTAAATAGATGAACTAACTTCAGTGGAAGACAGATCATCGCATAGAGACCGTTTCTCACAATTTCGAAAGCCTTCATTCCAGTACAAGAAGGAAACCTCCGTGTAACCTGCATCGCTCGTAACTTCCAGGAGTGATGACAACGCAGGAATCCGCACGTATCCAGACGGATACCGGCTGTCTTCTTTCCACGCGCACTATGCAGTTCGAAGAACTAAAGAAAAGGAAGATTAGAGTTTAATGTCCGTCGATAACGAGATGATTAGGCTCGAAGCAAAAGCTCGGCTTACGAAACTAAACTCCACACCCCCAATTCTTTAAAGAATCGAAGCCCCATGTACAAATCGTCTTCAAACGTCTGGTTACACTGAGTTGACAAAAGTCACGCGCTACCTGCTAATATCGTGTCGTGCACAAACTGACCCCTTGATTACGTCTCATAATACACTCCTGGAAATTGAAATAAGAACACCATGAATTCATTGTCCCAGGAAGGGGAAACTTTATTGACACATTCCTGGGGTCAGATACATCACATGATCACACTGACAGAACCACAGGCACATAGACACATAGACACAGGCAACAGAGCATGCACAATGTCGGCACTAGTACAGTGTATATCCACCTTTCGCAGCAATGCAGGCTGCTATTCTCCCATGGAGACGATCGTAGAGATGCTGGATGTAGTCCTGTGGAACGGCTTGCCATGCCATTTCCACCTGGCGCCTCAGTTGGACCAGCGTTCGTGCTGGACGTGCAGACCGCGTGAGACGACGCTTCATCCAGTCCCAAACATGCTCAATGGGGGACAGATCCGGAGATATTGCTGGCCAGGGTAGTTGACTTACACCTTCTAGAGCACGTTGGGTGGCACGGGATACATGCGGACGTGCATTGTCCTGTTGGAACAGCAAGTTCCCTTGCCGGTCTAGGAATGGTAGAACGATGGGTTCGATGACGGTTTGGATGTACCGTGCACTATTCAGTGTCCCCTCGACGATCACCAGTGGTGTACGGCCAGTGTAGGAGATCGCTCCCCACACCATGATGCCGGGTGTTGGCCCTGTGTGCCTCGGTCGTAATGATTGTGGCGCTCACCTGCACGGCGCCAAACACGCATACGACCATCATTGGCACCAAGGCAGAAGCGACTCTCATCGCTGAAGACGACACGTCTCCATTCGTCCCTCCATTCACGCCTGTCGCGACACCACTGGAGGCGGGCTGCACGATGTTGGGGCGTGAGCGGAAGACGGCCTAACGGTGTGCGGGACCGTAGCCCAGTTTTATGGAGACGGTTGCGAACGGTCCTCGCCGATACCCCAGGAGCAACAGTGTCCCTAATTTGCTGGGAAGTGGCGGTGCGGTCCCCTACGGCACTGCGTAGGATCCTACGGTCTTGGCGTGCATCCGTGCGTCGCTGCGGTCCGGTCCCAGGTCGACGGGCACGTGCACCTTCCGCCGACCACTGGCGACAACATCGATGTACTGTGGAGACCTCACGCCCCACGTGTTGAGCAATTCGGCGGTACGTCCACCCGGCCTCCCGCATGCCCACTATACGCCCTCGCTCAAAGTCCGTCAACTGCACATACGGTTCACGTCCACGCTGTCGCGGCATGCTACCAGTGTTAAAGACTGCGATGGAGCTCCGTATGCCACGGCAAACTGGCTGACACTGACGGCGGCGGTGCACAAATGCTGCGCAGCTAGCGCCATTCGACGGCCAACACCGCGGTTCCTGGTGCGTCCGCTGTGCCGTGCGTGTGATCATTGCTTGTACAGCCCTCTCGCAGTGTCCGGAGCAAGTATGGTGGGTCTGACACACCGGTGTCTGTTCTTTTTTCCATTTCCAGGAGTGTAGTTCGAGGGGTGGTCAAATGACTCGTTGCAACTGTCCGGAATATTCCTCAAACAATATGCGAACAACTGTGGCGCATTGTCAGCCATATAAATTCCATCGTTTCGGGGGAACACGAATTACATGAACGGGTGCAGATGGTCTGCAAGTACTGCAACATAACCGTTCCCAGTAACGATCGGTTCAGTTGGACTAGAGGTTCTAGGCGCTTCAGTCCGGGACCACACGGCTGATATGGTCGCAGGTTCGAATCCTGCCTCGGGCACGGGTGTGTGTGATGTCCTTAGGTTGGTTAGGTTTAAGTAGTTCTAAGCCTAGGGGACTGATGACCTCAGATGTTATGTCCCATAGTGGTTAGAGTCATTTGAACCATCTGACTAGAGGATGCAGACCATCCCATGTAAACACAGCCCATATCGTAATGGAGCCATCAGGAGCTCGCTCAGTGCCCTGCGTAGCTCCGTGGGGTCTGCGCCACACTGGAACCCTACCGCCAGCTCTTACTAACTGAAATCGGGCCTCGGCTGACCAGGTCACGGTTGTTCCAGCCGCCTATAGTGCGCGTCATATATCTTGGCGGCCGAGTTTAGGTTCGTTCTGCGCATCTGACGTCACAAAACACAGTCAGCCAATGAACAGAGAACGACGTTGCCAGATCTCGACTGCAGTGCAGAGCACGGACGAGTGTATTCAGTTCTAGAAACGTTAAGTCATAAATAAAGTAATAGAACAAAAGCAATGTCTTGATAGCAGACTTTCTTTTATAGAATGTTTGGAAAAAGCATTCTTTATACCAATTGCTTCATATTCTATTAATTAATTAAACCAAACAAGCAATAAGACTCCTAATTCAGGCGATAGCAAGGAAAGGTGTTTGTTTCAATCTCACGAACTGCTTTTTCGCAATAAAGAACAGCGGTAATTGTTTATTTCCTATTGTACTTCGACGAAACGTGAGTAATTCATAGTCATACCAACAGTGTTTATAAGTAGTTGCGTGAGTGTTAGAGTCCTTATGGAGATACTCTGTTCGATGAGCTGAGGTGGCGGAACGGTTAAGGTGTTGGGCTGTCAAGCGGAAGGTTATGAGTTCAAACCTTGTGTGGTGCTTAATATTTTCTTTATTTTAAAACAATATTGGAGTGCCTTACTTCACGAATTTTATTCGTTTGAATGAAATTTCTAGTGCTTTGCCTCTTCATCAACTTTTTCGCTGCTGCTGACATGTGCTCCCCGCATACCGCGCTGTGCGCGATTTTGTCATCACTGCACTTCTCGCTTGTGCAGACACATGGTGTTCCCACTGCTTTGACACACAAAAACTATTTGGCCAAAAAATTTGATTTTTACACGTCTTCTTGACTGATACCTTCCCCCCATAAATGACTTAATTTTGTTTTGATGTGCAGCATTAAATGTAGTAAACCATTGCACGAAATTTTGAAGAGTTTGCAGAGGTAAAAGTCCATAGCGTATACTTTCCGTATGGTCGATTTTAGTTGCCACAATGTTGAGAATGAAATGTGGACAAGATACCTAAATTTCATATAATATTTACTGTATAACAATATCTCATTTAATTTAAGTACCACATAGGTGTCGTATGTAATATTGAGAAATATTCCGTCTTTCGCGACTGTAATAAAAGTTTTATTTACCCAGGGCGCGTTTGGATTTATTTTAAAGCACTTCTATCGGTGAAAGCTATGGCACATACACAATGGTATTCATGTTCTGTTTCTTGTTTTTGTTCCACAGTCGCAGTTTTACCAATGGTATTGAAATATATCCCTCTTCTGCAACTGTAATAAGCGACTTATTTAGACCAGTCGCGTTTCTCTCTTTTGAAGCATCATAAGAGGACTGTATTTTGTGTCCTCCATTGCCAAGTCACCTTTCGTAGTTTTGTGCTGCGGTAGCACAATATTCAACGTTTGTGTTGGCTCATCAGTGTTTTAGCAAATAAATGCTGTTTGTGTGTGCCACACACAAAATTATATTTGACATAGCTCTGAGCACTTCACTGACAGACGGAATATTCAAGTCCTAATGTTTTTGTAAGTCCACAGTTTTGTTTAATGTATTTTGTCTACTTCCTTTTGATTGATTGAAGTGCTTTAAAATAAAGCCAAACGTGCCCAGTGTAAGTAAAACTTTCGTTACAGTCGCGAAAGGTGGAATATTTCTCAATATTACATACGACACTTATGTGGTACTTAAATTAAATGAAATATATAGGTATCTTGTCCACATTTCATTCTCAACATTGTGGCAACTAAAATCGACCATCCGGAAAGTATACTCTATGGACTTAACCTCTGCAAACTCTTCAAAATTTCGTGCAATGGTTTACTGTATTTAATGCTGCATAATAACTGCGTTGAACATCGAAACAAAATTAAGTCATTTATGGGGGGAAGGTATCAGTCAAGAAGATAGGTAAAAATCTAATTTTTGAGCCAAATAGTTTTTGTGGAATCGAATGATAAAGAGTGTCAAAGCAGTCGGAACACAGTGTGTCTGCACAGGCGAGCAGTGCAGTGACAAAATCGCCCACAGCGCGGAATGCAGGGAGCACGTCTTTGTAGCAGCGAAAGGGTTACTGCGGCCGTGGTGGCTTTACTTCATGAACTGCGCGCTCCCCCCTAAATGTAAGCGTGCAAACTATGCTATACTATGGCGCTGCTTCTCTTGGCGCGTGCGTCGTGTGCAACTGGCAACGCAGCAATCTCCCGCGTCTAGGCGGGCATGCGCGAGCCGCCAAGATAAATGAATTGAACTATAGTGCTCAACCGATACGGTGACGAGTCCAGGAGGGGCGCTGCAGGCGCTGTCGCGCTGTCAGCAGCGGCACTCGCGTCGGTCGTGTCTGCTGCCGTAGCCCCTTAACGTCAGATGTCACCGCAGTGTCCTAAATGATACGATTCACGTTAATTTTTCGGCTATTTCACACAGTGTTGCTTGTCTGCTAGCACTGACAGTTCTTTGCAACGCCGGTGCTCTCGGTCGTCGAATGAATGCCCTCGGCCACTGCATTGCCCGTCGTGAGGGGTAATGTCTGAAATTTTATTATTCTCGGCCCATTCTTGACGCTGCGGATCTTGGAATGTTGAGTTCCCTTATGATTTCAGAAATGGACTGCCCCATGTGTCTAGCTCCGACTACTACTAAACTTTGAGAGTGTGTTAATACCAGTCGTGACGGCATAGTCATGTCGGGAAGCTACTGGCATGAGCCACCTGAGTACAGATAACAGTTCCGACAACGCACTCCCCCCTCTGTACACAGTGTACACAGTACTACGACCGTTTGTATCTGTGTGCATGTGGCTATGCCATGACTTTTGTCACCTCGCTGTACTTTACAAATGAGTTAACTTCTTAAATAGTTCAAGTTAAACATGTAAATAGAACAGGTCTGAAATTATTTTTGAAGTCTGTTAGCAGTCGCTAAGTGCTTTCATTATCAAAGGGTGGACGACTATAGTTTGGGTAATTTACGCTCAGTTTTTAGCAGACACTAGCTTTTCGTCCATCTCAATTTTTATGACATATCTGCTGAACTATGAGGCGCTCAATGATTTAATTTTGAAGATACATATAGTAGTATCTATGGATAGTGCATGCAAAGGAGCCGCGAATAGAGTGGATAGGAACGAACTATTAAAATTAAACCTCTCCTGATGCTAAAGTTTTAATGCGTGAACAGCGGAAATTTAGTAAACGATGAACTCATCGGTTTTCTTTCATTGTTTAATGGGGAGTGTAATGCCGCAGAAGTTTCCTTGAGGTTTTAAATTATGTGTGAAGTTTGTTCGAATCGCTAACTGCTCTCATTCTCAAATACTGGATGAATGTTGTGTGTACAATTGCGCACCGTGGGATGCGTCGCTCCAAGACATACACACACTTTCTAGCTGTTGTATTGTACTCGCCTTGCATATAAGAATATATCTCTTAATGAGTAGATTGTGACAGCATTTTAAATTTTTAAATTCGGTCAATAATTACATTTGATTATTTGTTGTGACTTGAATCCGATAAACAAGCAAGCTGCGACTAGAGCCGTGAATGTGCACCAGGTTATCCGTTTTGTAATGGAGTTCGGGAAAGAAATGTAACGTGTCCTTAAACAATTTAGAGAAACCACGGAAAACCTAAATCTGGATTTCCGAAAGTCGTCTTCTTGAATGCGAGACGAGTGTGCTGACCACTGCGCCATCTCGCCCGGTTATAAAAAGGCGGCTACGAAGTGAATCTGGTGCACAATGCACTCTCCGCCACGCACTCTTCTGTGACTTGCAGAGGGTGGGCCTATGAGGCCAGTGTATAAGCATATCTGATCTAGCGCGTTAGTTCCACGTACCCATTCTCGCTTACACTGTGCACAAAAAGTTAACTGCCTTGCGGCGCTGGTTTCCAATACATTTACCGACAGAGCACGTTCAGAAAGTATGAGGACACAGTGGCCGTTTTTGAATCGTGTATAAGAAACGCAGACTGTGACAAGCAACGAGCAGTTGCGGTCTACGTGTTTTAAATTCGTTGTGCAGATCAGCTTTCTCGGGGAGGTCCTTGCATTAAAGGCCAGCCGTTTTTCGTGAAGTTAGCCCGCTGTTTGGCAACAGATGAAGCTCGGTTCCTTTCCAAAAGCCGTTAAGCGACGTGGCGCGGTGCTGTTTCTGTATGGCCAGCGCTAGACACAATTTCATTATCTATCCACGGCGCCAGAGCTGCTACTGCCATTTTGTCCTTAAAAAATCTCGCATTTGTGGAGTATGATGCGAGGAAATATTTCATTACTGAAAACGTCCATAAAACTGTGTTCCCATTTGTTCCTTATTTTGTCAACCGGTGTCAATGTCGCTCGTGTGACAGATGACAGATACTGCCACAGTACTGCTTTCTACACATATACTTAAGATAAGTATATCGTAACACGGTCCCTGACTTCAGCCGTCGCACGGACGCCAAAATGGAAAATATTGAAATAAACGATATCGGAATTGAAAAACAACTGCTATCACTTAGTAGCGGAAAAGCATCCGGACCAGACGAGATACCCTTAAGATTCTACAGTGATTATGCTAAAGAACTTGCCCCCTTTCTATCAGCAATTTATCGTAGATCGCTGGAAGAACGTAAAGTACCTAGCGACTGGAAGAAAGCGCAGGTCGTTCCCATTTTCAAGAAGGGTCATAAATCAGATGCGAATAATTATAGGCCTATTTCGCTTACGTCAATCTGTTGTAGAATAATGGAACATGTTTTGTGTTCTCGTATTATGACGTTCTTAGATAATACAAATCTCCTTCATCATAACCAACATGGATTCCGCAAACAGAGATCATGTGAAACTCAGCTCGCCCTATTTGCCCAAGAAATTCACAGTGCCGTAGACACTGGCGAGCAGATTGATGCCGTATTCCTGGACTTCAGGAAGGCATTTGATACGGTTCCGCACTTACGTTTAATGAAAAAAATACGAGCTTACGGAATATCGGACCAGGTTTGTGATTGGATTCAGGATTTCCTAGAAGAAAGAACACAACATGTCATTCTTAACGGTTCAAAATCTGCAGATGTAGAGGTAATTTCGGGAGTACCGCAAGGAAGCGTGATAGGACCTTTATTGTTTACAATATACATAAATGACTTAGTTGACAACATCGGTAGCTCCGTGAGGCTATTTGCAGATGACACGGTTGTCTACAAGAAAGTAGCAACATCAGAAGACTCGTACGTACTCCAGGAAGACCTGCAGAGGATTAATGCATGGTGCGACAGCTGGCAGCTTTCCCTAAACGTAGATAAATGTAATATAATGCGCATACATAGGGGCAGAAATCCATTCCAGTACGATTATGCCATAGGTGGTAAATCATTGGAAGCGGTAACGACCGTAAAATACTTAGGAGTTACTATCCGGAGCGATCTGAAGTGGAATGATCACATAAAACAAATAGTGGGAAAAGCAGGCGCCAGGTTGAGATTCATAGGAAGAATTCTAAGAAAATGTGACTCATCGACGAAAGAAGTAGCTTACAAAACGCTTGTTCGTCCGATTCTTGAGTATTGCTCATCAGTGTGGGACCCTTACCAGGTTGGATTGATAGAAGAGATAGACATGATCCAGCGAAAAGCAGCGCGATTCGTCATGGGGACATTTAGTCAGCGCGAGAGCGTTACGGAGATGCTGAACAAGCTCCAGTGACGGACACTTCAAGAAAGGCGTTACGCAATACGGAGAGGTTTATTATCGAAATTACGAGAGAGCACATTCCGGGAAGAGATGGGCAACATATTACTACCGCCCACATATATCTCGCGTAATGATCACAACGAAAAGATCCGAGAAATTAGAGCAAATACGGAGACTTACAAGCAGTCGTTCTTCCCACGCACAATTCGTGAATGGAACAGGGAAGGGGGGATCAGATAGTGGTACAATAAGTACCCTCCGCCACACACCGTAAGGTGGCTCGCGGAGTATAGATGTAGATGTAGAAGAAAACGACACATCACTATGGAATTATTCGAATGGTATGGAAATCGTGTATGTGTATGTACAGGCAAACAAATGATTACGGTTCCAGAAAAATTGGATGATTCATTCAGCAGAAAGGACTTCACAAATTGGACAAGTCAGTAACACGTTGGTCCAGCCCTGGCTCTCGTGCAAGCAGTATTTCGGTGTAGCGTTTATCGATAGAGTTGTTCGGTGTTCTCCTGAGGCATATCGTGCCTAATTCTTTCAAATCGTTAAACTCTCTAGATAGTTGGAGAACCTTGCAGATAATGTTTCAAACGTTCTCAATTTTGGAGGAATCTGGCGACCTTGCTGGCCCAGATAAAGTTTGGCAAGCACAAAGAAAAGAAGTGGAAATTATCTCCGTGTGTTGGCGAGCATTATCTTGCTGAAATGCAAGGGTGACGCGGATGAAAACCGAAGGAACCCTGCTGTGAAATGAAATACCACCGCAGACCGTGATTGCTGGCTGTCGGGTGGTGCGGCTGGCCACACCCAGGTCGGCCTCCCAGCCCCGCGCCTCGCGACACGCCTCCGCTGGTCATCGAGCCTCGTGTCGAAGCGCGGCTCATCGCTGAAGACAGTAACCTACTCCAGGTGATGAGATTCCAGGCCGAAGTTCCTGGAGATGCTCCAGACGGTGATGGGACACCAGCCTGACTGTCTCCCGCCATATGGTTCGACTACCAGGAGCAAGTAGCAATGCGCCTGTAGTGTATGATTACACACGGACGATTAGGATTACAAACAGCACTATACAAGCAAATAAGGTGTCAATATTTTCTCCTTTCTAACAGTTCTTATGCAACACCGCAAGGCATCAGCATGCTGATGAACAAGTGGTTCTAGAGGCGAGCGTATGCAGTGGAGATGGCTGCTCGCCGGCCCGTGTGACCGAGCGGTTCTAGGCGCTTCAGTCTGGAACCGCGCAACCGCTACGGTCGCAGGTTCGAATGCTGACTCGGGCATGGATGTGTGTGATGTCCTTAGGTTAGTTAGGTTTAAGTAGTTCTAAGTTCTAGGTGACTGATGACCTCCGATGTTAAGTCCCATAGTGCTCAGAGCCATTTGAACCATTTGATGGCTGCTCGCCTATACAGACATGCGTATCTCTTTAGTTAGAAGAAAAATGGAACATGTAATGGATACTGACTAGTAGCAAGTGCACCCAGAGCCATCTGCCACGAAATGCTGAAGATAGATCTCTATTTACCGCAATACTAACATGAGTTGCGGCCACCCCTCTCTCCACCCCCGCCACCACCGCTCCCCCTCCCTCCGCCTCTTCGAACTCAGAGCCGTGGTATGCTCTCGTCCTAGACACGGCAGATGGATAACCTGTCAGGCAGAAGTCGATGGTAGGGAAGCAGCTACGTGACGTTCTTCGAAGGGGACTGACTTGTCCTCAGAGTTCACGTTGCTGGGCATTGCGTTGCTGCAGTTAGGCATGTGAAGTTTCCCGATGAAGGGGCGGTATCTTATCTCAAGTACACCACTGACGTAGAGGTTGTCTGTAGTTGGAAGTCGCGTGCTGTATGCGATGGAGCCCTCACCCACCGACCGCATTGCCCACCAACAAGGCAGAATTCCAGATCCCAGTTATCATTTGAAACGTCTTTGCCTGCGCCCAACAGAAGCCTAAGCAAGCCGCATGTTTGCAGTGTCTTCAAGTCGTGTGGCCAGTTACCCTCTCGCCGCTGCTTACGATCCTCCACGCCCCCCACACACAATTCATTGTCCCGGCAGCATGCCCTGTAAGTGCTGAAATTCGACGTCATAACAAACCCATTCGCTGGAGACCAGTCGTTTTGCCGCGACGAAATGACTGATTTGCTGATATTGCGCTCTTTGACACGGACATGGTGTACTGCAAGTGCCTTGTCTGTCCACTTCCTTTCCAGGTTTCTCGCAGCCTGAGACTGATGCTACGCCGACTGTAGCCACGACACAGAACGAGGCGCTGCCAGCTGCCGCCGCTCAGCGGTTAGATGCGGGCTGACACGAATTCCTCTCCAGTGCAACCTCCGTCCACAATTATTTGCTGCATGTATTCCAATCTCTCTCTTCCTCTACAGTTTTTGACCTCTACAGCTAGCTCTAGTGCCATGAAAGGCTTTCCCTGATGTATCATCATGACCCGTCTCCTTGTCAGTGTTTTCCACATATCGATTGACTGATTTTAAAAGGTGAGCTAAAACAGCTTAGGTCTGACCAGCCACTCCCCGCACCGAAACTAGGTTTATTGTGCGGTATCGCTCCCTGTATCCCTAGTAAAGCCAGCCAGTGCCCTTAAATAGTGCAAGGAGTCCCTCTACCAGTTTTTTGTTAGACACAGTCTCTTCAGGTCTAGTGGTCCCGAAGATACTGTTTATTTTACTCTCTGATGCCATGCATTCGAAGATTAGGTGTGATGCAGTTTCTTCACCCTCATCACAAATCCTACATTTAGGGTCCTCTTCCGTTATACCCAATGTGTGTAGGTGTTTTTTGAAATTCCCATGGCTAGTCATCTGTTCAGCCATGAGTTTGATCTCTTTCCTGTTCAAGCCCAGGATTCCAGAGCTTCTTTTGAAACATGGTTTGGGCATCATTACCTCACCATATTTTTGTTTATGCACCTTGGTCCAATATCCTATATGCTGTTTCCTAAGCCAGTTCCATATTTCTAATTTGATCATTGCCTTGGTGATTGTCATGACATTGCCACAGATCCCTGAGTGGCCAGGGATCTACTCTAGGTTCACCCTATTGCTTCCCCCTAGCTCCACCAGAACCCTGTGGCAATCTGCAACAATTTTAGATCTTGTTGCAGGAGCTGCCAATGATTTCAGGGCTGCCTGGCTGTCTGAATAGATGATGATGATGATGATGTTTGGTTTGTGGGGCGCTCAACTGCGTGGTTAGCAGCGCCCGTACAATTTCTCAACCTTTGCTCAGTCCAATTTCGGCACTTTCCTGGATGATGATGAAATGAGGAGGACAACACAAACACCCAGTCATCTCGGGGCAGGTGAAAATCCCTGACCCCGCCGGGAATCGAACCCGGGACCCCGTGCTCGGGAAGCTAGAACGCTACCGCGAGACCACGAGTGGCGGACGTCTGAATAGATGTAGATGCTACGGTCATTGTAGCACCTACGCATATTCTCCTCTACACGTTGCCTGATTGCAGTAATTTCAGCTTTGAATACAGAGGCCAGTTTCCCTAGAGAGACGATGTTCTCCAGTCTTGGATGAACCCTGTACAACCCTGCCCCAACGCCTTGGTCTGTTTTCGACCCATCGGTGAAGCAAACGATGTCCCCCGTACGGTGTCGAACTGTGTTCTCCCACTGCTCCCTACTTCCAATTATTATGTAGTAAGGCTTGTCGAAGCAGTTGGGAGTTATAGTCGCCAGGCATTACCCCAGCCATACCTATATTTACCTCACTCACTATGTTAGTGTGTGACTCTGGATATCCGAATGAGACCCAGTTTTGGCCAGTTTTTGTGTGCCCCAGCTGCTGCCTCCATCTTAACCCAAAGGTGAAGTGGAGGCATATCCAGCATGGCTCCCATTCCAGCGGTTGGTGTGCTGCTAATTCCGCCTGTTATGGCTAAGCAGGCCAATCTCTGCACCTTAGCAAGCTCCTTAGCAGCAGGCCGCTGTTCTACCTTCTTCCACCACACTACGGCCCCATAGGAAATCATAGGTCTGACCACTGTGGTGTATATCCAGTGCATACCCCTGGGGCTCAGGCCCCAGTTTTTGCCACAAGCCCTCCTAGTCCTTACTGAAGTACTGTTTGCCTTGGAGCAGATATTCTTAATATGAGGGGTCCAAGTTAGCTTCTCATCCAAGGTTACCCCCAGATATTTCACTGTCCCCTTCACAGGTAGAGTTTCATCGTAGAGCTTTAGATTCCAACTTGCATGCTGAATATGTCTCTTCGTAAATGGCGCCACAACAGTCTTCTTAGGATTAACTCTCAGATCCTGTTTAATGCACCATTTCTGCACAATGTCCAACCCTCCTTGTGCCATATTCCTGAGTGTGTCGGTGAATTTGCCAAGTAGTACTATTACAAGGTCATCTGCGTATCCTTGGCAGAAGCATTGTCTGGAATTTAGTTCCCCAATGAGTACGTTCGCCACTAGATTCCACAATAGAGGAGACAAAACTCCTTCTTGTGGGCAGCCTCTGGTGGTCTTAATTACCATCTTTTCATTCGTAATGGTAGCCTCTACCTTCTTTCCACGAAGCATGGCACTGGTCCACCTACTTATAGTGGTCCCCAGGTCATGCACCTCTGCTGCCCTTACCATGGAATCGACGGTCATGTTACTGAAGGCCCCCTAGATATCTAGGAAGATGCAGAGGGCTATTTCTTGGAAGTGAAGTGCTTTTTCCACCTTCCCACCGAGTTGGTGGAGAGCTGCCTCACATGATTTATCTGGTTGGTATCTCATCATTCCTTAGTATTTTCGTATCCAACTTCTTTGCGTGTTGATTCTTCTTGACTAATTTCTTAAACTTCAGCCTACTATTCATCACTACTACATTGTGATCTGAGTCTATATCTGCTCCTCGGTACGCCTCACAATCGAGTATCTGATTTCGGAATCTCTGCCTGACCATGATGGAATCTAATTGAAATCTTCCCGTATCACCCGGCCTTTTCCAAGTATACTCCACCTTTTGTGATTCTTGAACAGAGTATTTGGTATTACTACCTGAAATTTACTACAGAACCCAATTCGTCTTTCTCCTCTCTCAGTCCTTGTTCCAAACCCATATTCTCCTGTAACCTTTTCTTCTACTCCTTCCCCTACAACTGCGTTGCAGTCTTCCATGACTGTTAGATTTTCATCTCTCTTTACGTTCTATATTACCCTTTCAATATCCTCATATACTTTCTCTGCTCTTTATCTTCAGTTTGCGACGTCGGCATGTATACCTGAATTATTGTTGTCGGTATTCGTTTGCGGTCGATTCTGATAAGAACAATCCTATCAGTGAACTGTTCACAATAACACACTCTCTGCCCTACCTTCCTATTCGTAACGAATCAAAAAAAAAAAAAAAAAGGTTCAAATGGCTCTGAGCACTATGGGACTTAACTTCTAAGGTCATCAGTCCCCTAGAACTTAGAACTACTTAAACCTAACTAACCTAAGGACATCACACACATCCATGCCCGAGGCAGGATTCGAACCTGCGACCATAGCGGTCACGCGGTTCCAGACTGTAGCGCCTAGAACCGCTTGGCCACACCGGCCGGCCGTAACGAATCCCGCTCCCGTCATACCATTTTCTGCTGTTGTTGATATTGCCCTCTACTCATCTGACCTGAAATGTTTGTCTTCTTTCCATTTCACTACACTGACGCCTACTATATCTAGCTTGAGCCTTTGCATTTACCTTTTCAGATTTTCTAGCTTCCCTACCACGTTCAAGCTTCTGACATTCCATTCTCGGATTCGTAGAACGTTATCCTTTGATTGGTTATTCAGTCTTTTTCTCATGGTCACCTCCTCCTTGGCAGTCCCCTCCAGGAGATCCGAATGGGGGACTATTCCGAAATCTTTTGCCAATGGAGAGACCATCATAACACTTTTTCAATTAGAGGCATCCTTATGCCGTTGGTCATTGCTGGTTCTTCCGCGGTCTTAACCACTTATTTTTGCTGTTGTAGAAACATTCTAATGATTTATTTATTTGGTCCATTCTTTCTGAGCTTTTTAGTTTTCACAAACGGTCCGGTCGGGGCTATGATGCCCCTCCCACATGTACAGACGAGCATTTACTCTGCAAGCCACTGTGATACGCGTAGCAAAGGGTAGTTCACACCAGTGTTAACGATTTTATGTGCTATTCCATTCATACATTGATCAAATTGTTTTTCTGACTCTGTATGAAAACATAAATTGCCTGATCTAACGCTCATCAACCTTGTGCGAGATATACAAGGGTGACACCACATTGTCACACTTTATTCCTTGAATACAGGTTCTAGAATATTATCCGAGAGGGTTTCGCAAGAATTTTGTCACCTTACAAAGATTCGCATGAATGAATACCTAAATTCGATCTACGCCGGCCGAGACACCAAACGTGGAAGTAGAATTCTTGAACTGATCATAATACTAACTTGCGCACGATTTCCTTTGTAGATTAACTGCAATCTGTCAGTATTTCTGCAAAAAAATTAACTTGTTCATTCGCTTTCCCATAGATTTTACGTGTGACCCATCAGTTTCATACAGCCTTCTAGTACCATCCCTAAATAAATACACCGATTGGTTGAAATTAAACTGACGTTGTTCCGAGTGCTGCAGTGCGGCTGTATACATCATTGGACGTTGGAACTTCGTACGCATGTTCGTTAATCGGCGCGCTCGCTGGGTATTGCCTCTGGATCACAGGGTCCCGGGTTCGATCCGCAGGGGGATTTTCTCTCGCCGGCGACTAAGTGTTTATATTTTCCTCGTCATTTCATCATCATCATCATCATTCGTGACAGTTACTAGATTGGTTTGAATTAAATTTTGGACTGTGTAACAATTGGGACTTGCAGTTGAGCGCCCCACAAACCAAACATCATCATCATCATCATCATCGCTGGGTTTGTTGAAGAAATAATAGTTCCACTTTCTGCTGCCAGGTGAAAATTTGGCGCTGTAAGCGGTCATAACGTGGTGTGGCTGCAGGCAAAGGGAACGAACGATCGAACACCTAATAACAATGATTCTCGCACTTTTGTTAGGATATGGTCCCAATTTAAATATGTTCAGTATCATCTCCCGATTCAGCAACACGCTGCATCATTAACACGACACTGTCGATATTTGCTGGCAACATATCCAGCGTTAAACAGAGCGATACGTCGGCGTATGCTATCCTGCAGATCAGGAAGAGTCTAGATACATTCCTGATAGACACAATCTTTCAGATATCTCCACAGTTGCATTAAAATAGTGGTGTGGACACAGATGCATTCTTGCCAAGCTGGAATCACAAGGAGGTCCTCATAACGTGCAGATGTCACTGTACACCGAAGTGTCACTAGCTCGAAGAAAAACTGATCGAGAGTGAAGGAGCGTTTCAAACCACACCACACAGTCACATGGTTCGAGTACAGTCAATGTCCCTGAATAACATATGGCAGAGTAGAGCCCCGTGGGCGACAATTCTGTTCATTTATGCCACCGTGCAGAGTAAAATGTGTCTCGTAGGTCTAAAGAATATTCTCCAGTCACATGTCATCCATCACCATGTACGCAAAAAAAAAAAAAAAAAAAAAAACCGAAGAGCCTATCTTGGGGCTTTATTTGGTGGACATTTTGAATCTTTAAGGGATACCAGTGCAAATGCGCCGCAAAACCGTTTGAACTGTTGACCAAGGTAGAGGACATTCCCATGACACAGCTCGAGCACTGGCTGCAGAATTTGAGGCATGTGCTGCACAGTCGGCTATGGTATTGTGTGGCGTGCAGAAAATGTTGACCATTTATACTGTAATACGATACTATCGGGGTTTTTCTCTTTATTATAGACATTATTTTATATTTATGGATCTTAAACAGAGCTGAAATTCTTTAAGCTAAGTGAAATTTTGTCCAAGTCCTTTCGAAGTGCATTTCTCTCCGATCATTCAACGACGATACCTTCTGAGAGCAACATCTCCGTTAGCAAACTACCTGCCGATCGTATCGAGATTGTGACATTTGCACGGAATGACACTTGTACGGAGATGGTGCGTGTTCAGTGTTGACATTTGCACAGAGCCCGGGACACTTAGGCAGTGGACAGGGTGCAATCCGAAAAGAAAGGAAGTAGGTTACAGTACGCTTGTTCGCCCACTGCTTGAATACTACTCAGCAGTGTGGGATTCGTACCAGATAGTGTTGATAGAAGAGATAGAGAAGATCCAACGGAGAGCAGCGCGCTTCGTTACAGGATCATTTAGTAATCGCGAAAGCGTTACGGAGATGATAGACAAACTCCAGTGGAAGACTCTGCAGGAGAGACGCTCAGTCGCTCGGTACAGGCTTTTGTTAAAGTTTCGGGAACATTCCTTCACCGAAGATTCAAGCAGTATATTGCTCCCTCCTACGTATATCTCGCGAAGAGATCATGAGGATAAAATCAGAGAGATTAGAGCCCACACAGAAGCACACCGACAATCCTTCTTTCCACGAACAATACGAGACTGGAATAGAAGGGAGAACCGATAGAGGTACTCAGGGTACCCTCCGCCACACACCGTCAGGTGGCTTGCTGAGTATGGATGTAGATGTAGATGTAGATGTAGATGTAGATGTAGGTGTTCCAGAAGTAGAATACAACGGCCTCTGTGCCGCTACTTGCGACGTATTCTGAGCAAGGCCAAAGCACATTTCCTGCACAAAATTCCCTGTCCCGCACCAGTCCGTAGAGTGCTTGACTTTCTGCCCCAGTTCAGTACTGCAGCTGACCTCTGCAAATAGTGTTCAGTGTATTAGTGCTGCGGTTATGGAGTTCACCGAGACAGCCAAAGAGAAACCTTTACTAATTTATAACGGTCTTCACTATATATTGGAATGTACAAACAAACGAGAAGTGGCTTACTGCCGTTGTGTGAGCATTAAAAAGAATAAATGCAAAGGAAGGCATCCACAAAAAATAGCACAATTTTAGAGGAAGGTAGCCATGTTTGTATTCCGGATGAAGTTCCAAATGAAGTGCGAGATCGCTTTATCAGCGCAAAGAAGCGGGCAAAAGAAACAGACGCCACAGTTTCTTCTATTTACGTTGAAGAGGTACGGCAGTTTTTCAGTCGACAGTGCAACTTCGTAACATCTTTACCATCATACAGAATTGGAAAACAATAGTTACACCGAATTAGGCGAAAATATATGGGAACCACAAAGATTCCCACCGATTCTGGAGGAATATTCTTCCAGGAAAATTATTTGCTGGTGCATGATGATAGCAATTTTTTACTTGTAGATGACAACAGGTGACCAAATGACAGAACACACGTGTTTATCAGTGAAAAGAGAAAAGCGCGTTTATCAAGCTTCGAATCATTCTTTGTGGATGGAACGTTTGAGTGTTCGAGCAAGCAGTTTGGATAGTGCGTATACTCCACGCCGACCTTAATAGCCCTTGGGAGAAAACAAACACCATTCTAGTTGTTTACGCTTTTCTGCCAAATAAAAATCGAGAAACATACGAGCCTTTTTTTAAAGCTATTAAAACTAACTTGCCTGGATGGAACCCTGCATCTCTGATGATGGACTTCGAAATTGCCATCGTCCAACCAGGTAACGGTTTGTTTCCTCGGATATACACTCCTGGAAATGGAAAAAAGAACACATTGACACCGGTGTGTCAGACCCACCATACTTGCTCCGGACACTGCGAGAGGGCTGTACAAGCAATGATCACACGCACGGCACAGCGGACACACCAGGAACCGCGGTGTTGGCCGTCGAATGGCGCTAGCTGCGCAGCATTTGTGCACCGCCGCCGTCAGTGTCAGCCAGTTTGCCGTGGCATACGGAGCTCCATCGCAGTCTTTAACACTGGTAGCATGCCGCGACAGCGTGGACGTGAACCGTATGTGCAGATGACGGACTTTGAGCGAGGGTGTATAGTGGGCATGCGGGAGGACGGGTGGACGTACCGCCGAATTGCTCAACACGTGGGGCGTGAGGTCTCCACAGTACATCGATGTTGTCGCCAGTGGTCGGCGGAAGGTGCACGTGCCCGTCGACCTGGGACCGGACCGCAGCGACGCACGGATGCACGCCAAGACCGTAGGATCCTACGCAGTGCCGTAGGGGACCGCACCGCCACTTCCCAGCAAATTAGGGACACTGTTGCTGCTGGGGTATCGGCGAGGACCATTCGCAACCGTCTCCATGAAGCTGGGCTACGGTCCCGCACACCGTTAGGCCGTCTTCCGCTCACGCCCCAACATCGTGCAGCCCGCCTCCAGTGGTGTCGCGACAGGCGTAAATGGAGGGACGAATGGAGACGTGTCGTCTTCAGCGATGAGAGTCGCCTCTGCCATGGTGCCAATGATGGTCGTATGCGTGTTTGGCGCCGTGCAGGTGAGCGCCACAATCAGGGTTGCATACGACCGAGGCACACAGGGCCAACACCCGGCATCATGGTGTGGGGAGCGATCTCCTACACTGGCCGTACACCACTGGTGATCGTCGAGGGGACACTGAATAGTGCACGGTACATCCAAACCGTCATCGAACCCATCGTTCTACCATTCCTAGACCGGCAAGGGAACTTGCTGTTCCAACAGGACAATCCACGTCCGCATGTATCCCGTGCCACCCAACGTGCTCTAGAAGGTGTAAGTCAACTACCCTGGCCAGCAAGATCTCCGGATCTGTCCCCCATTGAGCATGTTTGGGACTGGATGAAGCGTCGTCTCACGCGGTCTGCACGTCCAGCACGAACGCTGGTCCAACTGAGGCGCCAGGTGGAAATGGCATGGCAAGCCGTTCCACAGGACTACATCCAGCATCTCTACGATCGTCTCCATGGGAGAATAGCAGCCTGCATTGCTGCGAAAGGTGGATATACACTGTACTAGTGCCGACATTGTGCATGCTCTGTTGCCTGTGTCTATGTGCCTGTGGTTCTGTCAGTGTGATCATGTGATGTATCTGACCCCAGAAATGTGTCAATAAAGTTTCCCCTTCCTGGGACAATGAATTCACGGTGTTCTTATTTCAATTTCCAGGAGTGTAGATTACTGCTTACAA
Organism: Schistocerca cancellata; assembly: GCF_023864275.1. Classification (NCBI taxonomy): domain Eukaryota; kingdom Metazoa; phylum Arthropoda; class Insecta; order Orthoptera; family Acrididae; genus Schistocerca; species Schistocerca cancellata. The sequence goes on from NC_064634.1 coordinate 16,465,857, forward strand.
ATATCATTTTAATCAGTGTTTGTTGTAGCCTCGTTTCATCTTATAAGGAAAACGAGGAAATCTCTGTCACATAAGAATGTGTTCTGCTCTAGCAAATCTTCCAGTGGGGATTCAGAATGACGGTTGGCTGTGTATTCAGGAGAGTACGCCTGAAAACCAAAAGATTCAGGATTTTCATGTTTCTTTTGTGGACCAGTGGCTCGATGACGAACATGTACCAACAGAGACGTGTTATTGCCGTGGAAGACGACATCCCACTAATAACATCCCAGAGGGATGGAGCCGAGGAATAAATACACTCCTGGAAATTGAAATAAGAACACCGTGAATTCATTGTCCCAGGAAGGGGAAACTTTATTGACACATTCCTGGGGTCAGATACATCACATGATCACACTGACAGAACCACAAGCACATAGACACAGGCAACAGAGCATGCACAATGTCGGCACTAGTACAGTGTATATCCACCTTTCGCAGCAATGCAGGCTGCTATTCTCCCATGGAGACGATCGTAGAGATGCTGGATGTAGTCCTGTGGAACGGCTTGCCATGCCATTTCCACCTGGCGCCTCAGTTGGACCAGCGTTCGTGCTGGACGTGCAGACCGCGTGAGACGACGCTTCATCCAGTCCCAAACATGCTCAATGGGGGACAGATCCGGACATCTTGCTGGCCAGGGTAGTTGACTTACACCTTCTAGAGCACGTTGGGTGGCACGGGATACATGCGGACGTGCATTGTCCTGTTGGAACAGCAAGTTCCCTTGCCGGTCTAGGAATGGTAGAACGATGGGTTCGATGACGGTTTGGATGTACCGTGCACTATTCAGTGTCCCCTCGACGATCACCAGTGGTGTACGGCCAGTGTAGGAGATCGCTCCCCACACCATGATGCCGGGTGTTGGCCCTGTGTGCCTCGGTCGTATGCAGTCCTGATTGTGGCGCTCACCTGCACGGCGCCAAACACGCATACGACCATCATTGGCACCGAGGCAGAAGCGACTCTCATCGCTGAAGACGACACGTCTCCATTCGTCCCTCCATTCACGCCTGTCGCGACACCACTGGAGGCGGGCTGCACGATGTTGGGGCGTGAGCGGAAGACGGCCTAACGGTGTGCGGGACCGTAGCCCAGCTTCATGGAGACGGTTGCGAATGGTCCTCGCCGATACCCCAGGAGCAACAGTGTCCCTAATTTGCTGGGAAGTGGCGGTGCGGTCCCCTACGGCACTGCGTAGGATCCTACGGTCTTGGCGTGCATCCGTGCGTCGCTGCGGTCCGGTCCCAGGTCGACGGGCACGTGCACCTTCCGCCGACCACTGGCGACAACATCGATGTACTGTGGAGACCTCACGCCCCACGTGTTGAGCAATTCGGCGGTACGTCCACCCGGCCTCCCGCATGCCCACTATACACCCTCGCTCAAAGTCCGTCAACTGCACATACGGTTCACGTCCACGCTGTCGCGGCATGCTACCAGTGTTAAAGACTGCGATGGAGCTCCGTATGCCACGGCAAACTGGCTGACACTGACGGCGGCGGTGCACAAATGCTGCGCAGCTAGCGCCATTCGACGGCCAACACCGCGGTTCCTGGTGTGTCCGCTGTGCCGTGCGTGTGATCATTGCTTGTACAGCCCTCTCGCAGTGTCCGGAGCAAGTATGGTGGGTCTGACACACCGGTGTCAATGTGTTCTTTTTTCCATTTCCAGGAGTGTACATTAATATTAAAAGTTTATCAGAAAGTTTACTCATCAGCGAAAAATCTTTGAGACGATGCAGAGTACCATGGACACCAGTTTCACCACGTATTTTAATCTTTGGTGGGAAAGGGAAGAAAAAGTCAGCAGTGAAGACTGACTAAACGATTGCAAAGGCCGTAAAGAAACTCGAAACCGATGAGAAGTTAAAATCATTTCCGACCTTTGTGGCCTATGCACAGAAGTAACTGTGACGAAGAAAACGTCGGAATGAGGAGTAGTTTAATATAGTATTTGACAGTCTTGTAAATATTGTAAATAAATTTAATGGGGGACGAAAACAGACCACCTCCTTGTGGAGTTCCGTGCAAATGACACAAAGTCAGCTAAATGTGTCTTAAAATTTGTAAAATGTTGCTTAATGAAGTCTGACAAGACTATCTCTCTAGGCCTAGACTTTTCTATGGCATAATCCCAGCATTCGCCTTTAGAGGTTCTTAGAATCAAAATCTGTACAGGCGGACACTGAATACAAAATCTTGGCAGCGGAAACGTAGGCAAATGGCATGCAATGAAATCCATAGTTTCTTCCTCAGTTAGAAGATGGCTGACCGGCATGAAACTGGTAAAGACAAAATAAAGTATATTGTACCAGTGACTGGTCGCAATTTTGCAACCTGAGGATGCGGCTAGGTCACCCCTTGGAAGTGTTCCGACCCCACCGTGTCTGATAAACCGTTTATTTGTATTGGGAACATTAGCCGAAATAATATGCTTCTTTGGGACATAGTGGGTGTACGAGTATTATCGTTTCTGTTCATCGTTCACCATGTAGTATAACGTATTGTATTTAAGAATTCTAAACTAGGAGACTGCATGTATGTGAAGATATTACTTTGCGCCCACATTATACTTCACTTTTAGCAGATCATTTCTGACGTTGTTTTAAAAAAGGAATAAATATTGCACTATCAACAGGCAATGTACGTGTGCGAAACATTTATTCGTTGCTGCATTATTACAGTTTCGCTTTCCCTACGAGTAGTACCTGATACAGTATGAGTAGCGGATGTATAAAAACCAGTACTGCGGTTCTGCGACGGAGACTCCAGGGCGCGTAATGTTTTACATGTTACCACCCCATCTCGTCTCCAGCGCGGCACGATTGATGGTGCATCGTTTTCTTGTACTCCAGGCGCCGCAACAACGCTGCGGCACCCGCTGTGGTTTCCGAGCTAAAAAACAAACACCGTGGCGCTGAGCAGGAAACTGGCGCGCCACCCACGCCGCTCCACCACATACCTTGTGGTGCGTCACTCATTGGCAGCCATAGAGGTTAGCACAGTCGCCCCCCCCCCCCCACAACCCCACCCCGATACACGCACACCCACGCAAAAACCGTCTCCAGAGTGTTGACACCGGGCTATGAAATCTGAGATACTACCGTTTCCTTCTACAGCATGTGATCAAAAATATCCGGACACCAGGCTAAAAATGACGTACAAGTTCGTTGCGCCCTCCATCGGTAATGCTGGAATTCAAAATGGTGTTGGCTCACCCTTCGCCTTGATGAAAAGCTTCCACTCTCGCAGGCATACGTTCAATCAGGTGCTGGAAGGTTTCTTGGGAAATGGCAGCCCATTCTTCACTGAGTGCTGCACAGAGGAAAGGTGTCGATGTCGGTCGGTGAGGCCTGGCACGGAGTCGGCGTTCCAAAACATCTCAAAGGTGTTCTATACGACTCAGGCCTGGACTCTGTGCAGGCCTGTCCATTACAGGGACGTTATTCTCGTGTAAACACTCTGCCACAGGCCGTGCATTACGAACGGGTTCTCGATCGTGTTGAAAGATGCAATCGCCATCCCCGAATTGCTATACAACAGTGGGAAGCAAGAAGGTGCTTAAAACATCACTGTAGGCCTGTGCTGTGGTAGTGCCAAATGGTGCAAGCCCCCTCCATGAGAAACACGACCCCACCGTAACACAGCCGCCTCCGAATTTTGCTGTTGGCACTATACGCGCTGGCAGATGACGTTCACCGGGCGTACGCCATACCCACACACTGACGTCGGATCGCCACATTAAGTGCCGTGATTCGTCACTGCACACAACGCTTTCGCACTGTTCAGTCGTCCAATGTTCACGCTCCTTACACCAAGCGAGGCGTCGTTTGCCATTTACCGGCGTGATGGTAGCTTATGAGCAGCCGCTCGACCATGAAATCCGAGTTTTCTCACCTCCGCCTAACTGTCATAGCACTTGCAGTGGATCCTGATGCAGTTTGGAATTCCTGCGTGATGGTCTGGATAGACGTCTGCCTATTACACAGTACGACCCTCTTCAACTGTCGGCGGTCTCTGTCAGTCAACAGACTAGGTCGGCCTGTACGCTTTTGTGCTGTTCGTGTCCCTTCACGTTTCCACTTCACTATCATATCGGAAAGAGTGGACCTAAGGATATTTAGGAGTGTGGAGACCTCGCGTACAGACGTACGGCACAAGAGACTCCCAATCTCCTGATCATGTTCGAAGTCCGTGAGTTCCGCAGAGCTCCCCATTCTGCTCTCTCACGGTGTCTAATGACTACTGAGGTCGCTGATATGGAGTACCTGGCAGTAGGTGGCAGTAAAATGCACCTAATATGAAAAACGTATGTTTTTGGGTGTGTCCGGATACTTTTGATCACCGAGACTCCAAACCCAGATCCTCCGTCGGACCGTCAGAGGTGATGTGGATATTATGGATTGAATGGCCTGTTGGCGCCCTTAGAAGGAGCTGTTTTCTATTCCAGGAGTCGGAATTTTAAGTGAAGTGACGACTGGTTCGGATCTGTTCAAATTGTAATGAATTACGAATGTTATCTGTGAAGCATTTGTGAAGCACTAACATATGATACACTGACATTACAAAACACAATTCTGCCCTTTCTCACACAAATCTGTTACTTCTGTATAGGTTGCACATGTTGGTAGGAAGCGACCTGTCATTGGTGAACAGGAAAATCTTCTGCAGCCAAGATCCCGTGGTAATTTTTTTTTTTTATTTCACAATGGCGTGTTTCAGAAGAGTCTTGCTCCCATCATCGGATCTGTAATGTACCGATAGTAAAGCCATTACAAAGAGAATTTATCACTGTGTGCAGACTCGTATAACAGTCATAAGAATAGCATAAGCTTTAGATTACATAACTTCCTAAAATCCTTTTAAAATGAACAGTTTTTCCTGTGATCTGCTTGGGCCACGAGCGCACTTTCCGTGTTTCACCTCCACTCCTGAGTTGGTGGAATGGATAATTTGTATGTTGGGCTTTGGTAAAAGGCGAAGTTGTCCTCGCGAAAACCTTTTTAGCAAATTTTGACAACTTGTATTCAAAGAAGAGTGTGCGCCCTACTGTCATACGCCTCGAATTCGGATCGCGAGAATAAGATGCCATGAATTAAGGAGCATACAGTCATTTATTTCTCTTGCTCAATTAGCAGATTTTATAGGGCAGAAAACTGCCTGTACCATACTGGTCACTAGCTCGTACAGTATGTACCTACGTGAGGAACACCTTCATGTGGTTAATCCGTTCCGCCCCGTTTCAAGTTCATAGTTTTAATCACCTATCGTGTTCCCAGGACGTTTCTCCAGCACCAGTTATGTCTGCGGTCGTATTTGTCATATTTCTCAACTACGGAGGAAGGCTCAATCGATATTAGAGGTATACAGAAAGCTTCATCACTTGGACTCGCATCGCTTGCATTTGCCATCTTTACAGTTAAATTTATTGGACATAAGGTCCGCCTGTTTTCCAAACCACCGCTTTTTCTTGAGACCCAAACATGTTGCAGCACCTGTGAACTTTATTCAAATCTGTGAAATGTGAAAATAGTTCAAATGATAACTAATCTACGAAAATTAGGCCCAAAGATAGTTTTTGTTTGCTTTTGTTATTACCTTAATTTTACATTATATGGTTTCAGGACCATTTGTACGTTATCCTGTACTGGTAGCTTGTCATCTGCTACCAAAAGATGTTAATGTGAATTTTGTTGCCGAGTTAACAGATCACTTAACGTTTAAATTTAATTTTGTTGTGTCAAGATATTTCGCGCGTATGTGGGCTAGTACTTAGGTTTTGTTGTGGCAGATCCTGTTTCTTCATATTCACTCACAAGCAAACAGAACTAAACAGAGGAGCTTTACAAAAAATGGTTCAAATGGCTCTGAACACTATGGGACTTAACTACTGTGGTCATCAGTCCCCTAGAACTTAGAACTACTTAAACCTAACTAACCTAAGGACATCACACACATCCATGCCCGAGGCAGGATTCGAACCTGCGACCGTAGCAGTCGCGCGGTTCCGGACTGCGCGCCTAGAACCGCTAGACCACCGCGGCCGGCAGGAGCTTTACACAATAAAATAAATAGCAGTTGAAAGTGGTTATGGTAGCCATATGATAGAGTAACTAAACCAACAAATATGTAAATGGAAAAGGAATTAACAGGCCATATACATACAAGGCCTTACACAACACAGAAATACACAATAAACAATCAATGACCACATTCAAGACACAAAAGAGCAACGAGATACTCACAAAACTACTCACCTACAATAACAAAATAGTTCACAGAAAATACAACATATTAAAGGAACAATACACGGGAAGCACCCACAGAGAAATTCAACAGATCAGGAATATATGAACTTACATGCAATAGTACATACATGCAGGAACTCCGAAACAACATATTCAGAACACCTCAAAGCTCTAAAAGACTCCCATAGCACATTTGATGACCACCTAATAGCTCCCAACCACCATTAAACTGCAATAGAAAGAGATTTAAAAATACTAAAATCCAGCTAGAGCGTGTACCATAAACTAACATTAGAAAAAAACTTCCACATACAGAAGACAACAGCAGAAGGTATACAGGTTATAAATAAATACACTACACTCTGAAAATGCACACTATTTAACATATTAAAATAACGTTACAGAAAGGACAACGCAAGAAGCAAATAATCTTACACATACGCCGAGAGAGAGAGGGAGAGAGAAAGTAAACAAACAAGATTCACATTCGGCGCCCAACTCTCTTGAGAAAAAATGAACGGCGATTGGTTGGGAGACATAATAACAACGATTACACTGTATTATGATGAAATGAAAAGCATTCGTTACGACCAATATTCTGCAAAATTTGTGTAATATTTTTGTGTGGTTCTCAATAACTCATGGAAACACAAAAGAATAAGAATCTTCCAGAGCAAAATGTAAATAATAGCGAATATATGCGCGAAATGTCTTGACATAACAAAATTACATTTAAACATAAACTGATGTGTCTACTCGCCAATAGAATTCATATTAACATCGTTCGGTTGCAGATGACACGCTATCAGTACGGGATAATGTACAAATGGTCGTACAAAACCGTATAATGCAAAATTAATATAAAACAAATAAAAACTGTCTTTGGGTCTAATTTTCTTAGATTAGTTATCACTTAAAATATGTTCACATTTCACGGATTTGAATGAAGAAACCCAGCGATGAGGCACAGAGGTGCTGAAACATATTTGGGTCACAAAAAAACAGTGTTTTGAATAACTGGCGGACCTTATATCCAGTAATTATACAGAAAGATAAATATTAAACGCAATGTGCTTAGTAAAATGAGTTTTTTTATTTAGTATACTCTCCGACATCTCTGCTTACAGGTGCTCTTGTATTACAGAGCTGTGATGGATAATTATTGTATTTTCTTTGGTTTCATGCAGAACCAATTTCACCATGTACAATTACTTCACATACGATACAAACAAGACATTAGTCTCACTTCATTACAAAATATGAAACGTAACTGAACGACATAATTAGTCAACAAGGTATTTTAGCGTACAATCCAGTTTATATAATGAAACATAAGAAAAGATCCTCAAAAATTGTAGTTCCTTTTACAAAGACGGATGAAATTGCATACACAACTGGCAACGCTCCTGTATTCATGGAATTAAGAGTTACTCTAAGAGAAGAATAATCGTTAATTTTTAAAATATTGTAGAGTGTAATTGTTCTTGGTTAAATATATTTTTCACATTCTATTAGTATGTGTACAGTGTCCTTGTCAATGAAGCAAGAATTTCACCTTGGAGAGGGAAATAGTTTTAACAAACGTCTCGTTTTATTAGTATTAATGTGACCTACTCGTAGTCTATTAGTAGTAACAACTTCTCTTCTCGTAAGCGTCGCACTAGAAAACCAAGGGCAGCGTAGAATGTGTTGATGAGTCGCCCAGTACCATGAACCACTAACTTTGTCCATTCTGTACTTCCTTCATTGGCGAGCCTACTACGAAAATCACAGTATGGTAGAAGTACATCGGTGGGAAGTACACTCCTGGAAATGGAGAAAAGAACTCATTGACACCGGTGTGTCAGACCCACCATACTTGCTCCGGACACTGCGAGAGGGCTGTACAAGCAATGACCACACGCACGGCACAGCGGACACACCAGGAATCGCGGTGTTGGCCGTCGAATGGCGCTAGCTGCGCAGCATTAGTGCACCGCCGCCGTCAGTGTCAGCCAGTTTGCCGTGGCATACGGAGCTCCATCGCAGTCTTTAACACTGGTAGCATGCCGCGACAGCGTGGACGTGAACCGTATGTGCAGTTGACGGACTTTGAGCGAGGGCGTATAGTGGGCATGCGGGAGGCCGGGTGGACGTACCGCCGAATTGCTCAACACGTGGGGCGTGAGCTCCACAGTACATCGATGTTGTCGCCAGTGGTCGGCGGAAGGTGCACGTGCCCGTCGACCTGGGACCGGACCGCAGCGACGAACGGATGCACGCCAAGACCGTAGGATCCTACGCAGTGCCGTAGGGGACCGCACCGCCACTTCCCAGCAAATTAGGGACACTGTTGCTCCTGGGGTATCGGCGAGGACCATTCGCAACCGTCTCCATGAAGCTGGGCTACGGTCCCGCACACCGTTAGGCCGTCTTCCGCTCACGCCCCAACATCGTGCAGCCCGCCTCCAGTGCTGTCGCGACAGGCGTGAATGGAGGGACGAATGGAGACGTGTCGTCTTCAGCGATGAGAGTCGCTTCTGCCTCGGTGCCAATGATGGTCGTATGCGTGTTTGGCGCCGTGCAGGTGAGCGCCACAATCAGGACTGCATACGACCGAGGCACACAGGGCCAACACCCGGCATCATGGTGTGGGGAGCGATCTCCTACACTGGCCGTACACCACTGGTGATCGTCGAGGGGACACTGAATAGTGCACGGTACATCCAAACCGTCATCGAACCCATCGTTCTACCATTCCTAGACCGGCAAGGGAACTTGCTGTTCCAACAGGACAATGCACGTCCGCATGTATCCCGTGCCACCCAACGTGCTCTAGAAGGTGTAAGTCAACTACCCTGGCCAGCAAGATCTCCGGATCTGTCCCCCATTGAGCATGTTTGGGACTGGATGAAGCGTCGTCTCACGCGGTCTGCACGTCCAGCACGAACGCTGGTCCAACTGAGGCGCCAGGTGGAAATGGCATGGCAAGCCGTTCCACAGGACTACATCCAGCATCTCTACGATCGTCTCCATGGGAGAATAGCAGCCTGCATTGCTGCGAAAGTTGGATATACACTGTACTAGTGCCGACATTGTGCATGCTCTGTTGCCTGTGTCTATGTGCCTGTGGTTCTGTCAGTGTGATCATGTGATGTATCTGACCCCAGGAATGTGTCAATAAAGTTTCCCCTTCCTGGGACAATGAATTCACGGTGTTCTTATTTCAATTTCCAGGAGTGTAGTTACTGCACTACTTTTGCCAAATGGTCTGCACGTTCGTTGCTCTTGATGCCAACATGTCCCGCTATCCACTGTAGATAAGGGATACTTGCTTCGCGTGGACAGGATTTGTTACAGCAAGAACGAAGCTGAGCCTCGCTCTGCGGTGCCATATACCCTCGTGTCAGTTCATACGAGTCGCCGCTGCAAATTACGCACCGACTGCCAGAAGCGCTGCTTGTGGTTCCGTTAAGCAGCCGGTCGTGGGCGCCTGTCGCGCCGCAGTAGCTCTAGCGCACTGGGGCGTTGTCCGGAAGCAGGCCATTCCGTAACAGTAGCGCGTCGCCAGCTTTGACGCAAAAGGGAAAAGGAAAAAAAGGACGAAGGTGCAACAGGTTTCTCTGTTTCGCTTTGCTTCATTGCGCGACAACATGACTCAGCTAATACGTCGCTGTTCATACCTGTAATCCAGCCTGTTTTTCTCTCTCTGGACCCGTTCCTGTTACGTAACGTCAGATTATACCTCTGTTACAAATGAGACTCTGCGTGTTCACATTCTAGGTGAACAGGGCCAATTTACAGCTAATCATAGTACGCAACTCTAAGTACTGCATATAATTTGAAAAATTAAACCCTTATCTCTAAAATCTCTTCAAATTTTAGTAGAACATAGTGCAAGAGTAAGCAGCAGAAAATCATCATCCGCTACATCCAGAGGCGGGTTTATTTGTGTAGCACGTGGTACGGGTCGCACACTTTCAGCAGCACCGAAACCGCATTGATCAGTTCTTCGGACAGAAATAGACCGTTAGAGGTTTTGTACTGAAAGTAATAATACGAGAACGTATATCAGCGGACTTAGTACAGATCATTGCCTGAACTGCCGGCCAGAGTGGCCGTGCGGTTCTAGGCGCTACAGTCTGGAACCGAGCGACCGCTACGGTCGCAGGTTCGAGTCCTGCCTCGGGTATGGATGTGTGTGATGTCCTTAGGTTGGTTAGATTTAATTAGTTCTAAGTTCTAGGCGACTGATGGCCTCAGAAGTTAATTCGCATAGTGCTCAGAGCCATTTGAACCATTGCCTGAACTACTTTCGTCTACACAAATTACCGTTCAACATGGTCATCATGGTTGTTTGTACCCAATTGCGCCATCGTTGAACTCAATCGTCTAAACCAGTTTGGAAAAATCCAGTTTTGCTTCTGGACTCATGATTTTAAAACTGTGGTAACGTCTTCCATGAACTCGAAGTGATGAGGTGACAAAAAATAATTTCCAAGTCTTGGTTAATCCGGTGGACTTTATCTGACTCTCGCAACTGTTTTAGCTGCTAATCAGTAAACCCCACCCCAGATTCCTTAAACAATCGAACTCTCATTTATATATATGAATTAGTGTGTTAAATATTCAACGTTAAGCATCCAAAACCTCTGTGGTTGAAGACGTGAAACCCTAGTAATGTTGGCTTTATTGGTTTCGCGTTGTGCTTACCCCACACAATATCTTGCAGCCATTTTAGAACTACAGAAGCAGGTAATATCAAAATCGAAAACCACGTTTTATGCTTAGCTAAACTGATTGTTGACAATTACGATGACATTTAAGTTTTCGATATTGCAGTGCCTGTGTTATTCAGAAGTACTTCCCAATGTTACTTCAGACAGGCATGAAATACGCGAACGTCGACTGCCATCAGCTGCAGAATGGAATGACGAGACTGAAAATTTGTGCCGGGTCGGGACTCGACCCCGGATCTCCCGCTTCCCGCGAGCGGTCGCCGTACCACTAAGCTATCTGTGCACGCCTCACGGCAGGACCCAAACTTTCGTATCTCGTCAACCATATGTCTACAACCCGCAGTGGAACATACATTATGCATATTCCCCTTCAAGGCAGGCAGGAATTCCAATTAAAATGTTGGGTGACCGCTCGCGATAAGCATGTTATCGGGGTTCGATTGCCAGTATGGCGCAATTTCTCATTGTCGTCATTACAGCTGATGGCTGTCCATATTCGCAGCTGCGAATACAATTCGCGCATTTGTGTTTAGTCGAAAAGAACGAATGGCACTCTAACGACCTAAAAGGTACTTTAAACTGCAATAATTCGTTTACCTTTACTTTCACGTCTAAAATAAGAAATAAGTAAGTAGTCGATAGATATATGAAGGAGTGAATTATCGTGTCACACAAGATCGCTGTCCTTTATTATATCACCCCCATATGACCACAGTAATTCCATCCTCCAAATAAATTAAGAATATTATCCCTTTTCAGTTTATTTTCTGCAAATTGCAACAAAAAGTTATAACTAGCTCAAATTTGTGAAGGCGTATTTATCGTGTAAATCCTGCAGGAAATTGACAAGTTCGAGTAGCACTCTTTTAGAAATCCATTATCTGTCAACTTGTACCCGTATCATTGTTGTCAAAATACTATAGATCACATTTAGAATCAAGAAATATTTCTAAAAACTCGACAATTAATATCTTGTTGGAGGGTAGAAATTGTCAATTTCCAATAGGTGCTCTGTAACATTAAAATCCGTTGAAAATGTTCGTACAGAATGCATCACTTCCGATGCTAAATATGTAAAAAAGTATGTGATAACGATATGATTATTAGAATAGATGCACCAAAATAGCTGCTTGTAATAACTAGCCGACCGTTGTGGCCGAGCGGTTCTACGCCCTTCAGTCTGGAACCGAGCGACCGCTACGGTCGCAGGTTTCGAATGCTGCCTCGGGCATGGATGTTTGTGATGTCCTTAAGTTAGTTAGGTTTAAGTAGTTCTAAGTTCTAGGGGACTGATGACCTCAGATGTTACGTCCCATAGTGCTTAGAGCCATTTGAACCATTTCTATTTACGACAGACTATTTCAGCTTTTATCGCCATTGGCAAGTGCCTGCGAATACAATTTTGGTGAGAACGTGTATAAATGTGATTCAGTGAACATTCTTGAAGAACTAGAAATCTATATACACAAGAGAAAATATCCACAAGAAATATTAAACGAGCACACAGAATTTAGACACAAGACTACCTCAAAAACTTTATTGAACTTTTAGAACACAAAAATGGATAAATCGCAATTAATAAATGCAGCAACCAAAGACAGTCGTAACAAATTTTAGTTATAAAATAATACCGCTGTTCTTCTGCATAATCTTTGTAAACATATAGCGTCATAAGAACGGAACTGTCAAACTACTGTCACACCGTAATTAAAGTTTTATTTTCAATATATTACGCCCTTTAGCTTCTTATTAAAAGAGTGACTTTTATAAGACAGTAAACTAACGACGTAATATGGACGTCACATCAGTCTAGACGTGAGTACAATATAGTCACTTTAATACAAATGACATGGACATTTATACACGTTCCCACCAAAATTGTATTCGCAGGTACTTTATAAAAGTGATAAATGCAGAAACAGTCTGTCGTAAATAAAGATTTGTTATTATGTTATTATAAGCTGCTATTTTGGGGCATCTATTGTTATAATCATGTCGTTATCAGGCATATATGCTGCTGGCCCTAAAGAGGGAAAAAAATGTAAAAATGTGTTTTGCTTTAGACTGAAACAGTGGTGGTTTTCCATGTTTTAATATCAGATACTACTTTAGAAGTATTTTTACAGTATATTAAATTTCATCGTTCTTCGTGGGATTTCTTAGTAAATGATGTCAGCATTGTTGAAGGGTCGTGTCTGTATTTTTTAGGCCTCTTTAATTTACGAATTTCACGCACTTAGAGATTTGGCTGATGTCGTATCTATTTATTGTTTTCTGCTAATTCTTATGACATTGTTTTACATGAAAATAGATTGCTTGAGTCAAAGTGTAACAAACAAAGTTTTAAACATTCTGTTTACAGTTTTTTCCCTATACTTTTGAATTTTTTTTTCAGTGATTTCCCCTGTGTTGCTACAGTACATCATTTGATTTACTATTCATGCAAGACTAAAAACAACGTATCAGTTTGGAAGGGCACATTTCGATTTCAGAAGATTCCTCAAAAATACATCTAAAATAGTTTTTATATTGTTATAAGAGATGCCATACACTTTCATTCATCATGTTATGTTTTCACAGGAAATAGGCGTTGACATTTGATGGCTTTTAGTGAATCCAGTACAGACACTGAAACAATGATATTGTACGAAATAGACTATCCCGAGAAACATTATCAAGAAAGCTGTTGCAGGGAATCAGATATTCTCCCACTGTAAATTTCTTCTCAGTCGTGACTATTACTGCTCTGATAATAACAGCGTGTATTCAACAACGCTGGTCATGATGCTTCTCATGGATTGTTGTGCATATTAAACCAAACGTTAGCTAAACGTAGTTTCAGTTGGAATGAACATGTATCTTACGTAAACGCTATCTGAACTTGTACGTAACAACTTTTTACAGTCGTGTCAATAAATGTGCTTCTTATCGGTATATTATATTTTACTGTCCGACAAAGATGAAATGTGCCACCTATTTCTTTAAAATTGTGGCTTTCTCTTCGTTTTCTAATCTAGTGCAGAGGTAAAGTTAAAAAATGTGGTTGCACAGCAACTTAATTTAGTTTTCTCCCGACACCAAAGGCTTCAGTGTCTAAACATTGGGGTAGAATACGTTTACTACATAATTTTGTATTGTCGTTTGCGTCAAAGATATTTAGTTTTCAATCCAACCGTCTAAACAGTTTGTTATACTTCGTTAGTGCAAAAATCGTTGGCAGTATTGATGATGGCTACGCTAAAAGAAGTTACGAAGTTCGTGTCGTGGATAGAAAAAGAGAAAAGAAAGAAAGTAATTAAAATTCAAGGAATTGTTCATGTACATATACACAAATACATAGTCTTAAACAGAACACTATTATTCACATTTGCTTGGTAACGATATCACTCTTTACCGTTGCCTATAATTTAATTACATAGCCTGGTTGTGGATTCGATGTAATATGACATACTTACGTAGTTGTACCCACGAAAATGGGTGTATAGCCTAAACTAACCAATAATTGTTTAAATCGACATAAACATACTCTCGACGAATAAAATGTCGCCTTTCCATAATGTAATGTCTTGGTATCGAAAAGTGTGTTCGGAAAGTTTTTGCTTCTTTAGATATGATTACTTCTCGACGAAATATTAGATCTTTGTACATATTTTCAGTGTAGTGAAATACTGCATACAAATTCATCATTGCAAAAAAAAACTTTTACTGAAAATACTATTACTATAAAAAATAATGTTTATTCCATAAGCAGTCTGCAGACAGAATCCGACCTTCAGATACTCGAGATGTTGGTTTGAACAAAACAGTGTCTGTATTATCTATGTTCTGAAGGTACGGACCATTTTGTTTTTCAGAGATTGTATTTGACGTGGTAATCATTCTGGTCTACGAATTCTTAGCACGATTTAGAAATGAGTGTGCGTGAAGTTGTTGCCTGTATGTACGAGTTATGAAAATGTGCGTTTAGACGCAGCAGCGACTGTAGAAATGGAGGAAGCATAAGTGTATGATTCCAACGCTACCTTGTAGAAAGGTACGTAAATAAGCTGAATAAGCGTAATTTAACAGAGATAGCAATGCTACAATTTCTGAAAGTGTATATATCCTACCGAAGATTGCAGTTTGAACGCGAAATTGAATATATGTTAGTATAAAATGACGGGAATAGTCACTTTCACATAGTATGTGTGCGTAAAGCGAAAATCAAAACGACGAAACAAAAACTGAAAAACTTGTGATAAATTCGCAGTGTAAAAAATGTTAACTTACGTTACCAGAAAATTACATTCCCATGAAAACGTAATAAGAAGTTTAATTGTACTACGGTTTTTGTTATTAGTGTAGAGCCCGCTGCGTTCACTTCGAGTTGCTGACTGTGTCATCCAGAATAAGTGTACCAGCACCAAATAGGTACATGTCGTTACAAAAAAAAAAAAAAAAAAAAAAAATGGTTCAAATGACTCTAAGCACTATGGGACTTAACATCTGAAGTCATCAGTCCCCTAGACTTAGAACTACTTAAACCTAACTAACCTAAGGACGTTACACACATCCATGCCCGAGGTAGAATTCAAACCAGCGACAGTAGCGGTCGCGCGGTTCCGGACTGAAGCGCCTAGAACCGCTCGGCCACAGCGGCCGGCCTTGGTCTGGGACTTAATATATAGGGTTCCTCTGTTAGTATGTTAGCTCTGTAACGAGGTGATACACTCCCGGTATTATACAGTATCTACGAAATTTTAAGATAAAGAATGTCAACCTTATTTAGAATTTTGGTCATCTGAGGCTTCATAGCATTCATATAAAAATAGAAAGCATTGAAGTGATTGCATATGGTATTCATTGCAACCCGAACAGGAATACAATATCAGCCTTTGGTAGTATATTTATGATTTATCTTATAGCTGTGACAAATGTCAGCAGATAATTCATGTCTACGTTTTAATATTCCACAATATTACAGTAACTCTGATCCATCATTTACAACCGTGTGTTGGAATTCAGTGACCTTTCTGTCTACGTAAAATATGGCTTCCTTTGCTAACAGGTGTGTGCCATAAACGAGGAATTATTTGAGCCAAGATGAGCAGTAGCTGTCTCAAGATGATACAGGTGGGAAGAGTACCTCTTCGTCAATATTTAGGCGCGTTCTGGGAACGCCTATGACAGTCAGTCACAACGTCACGTTCGGATAGATAACTCGGCAGGCAAGGCTTTTATAATGAAATACCGTTCGTGCCTGATACTGAACGTTTGTTTTTTCTCCTTCATCTTTGTCGGATAGTAAAATATAAGATACATATAAGAATCACGTTTATTGATACGACTGTAAAAAGTTGTTATATACAAGTTCAGACAGCGTTTACGTAAGATACAAGTTCATTCCAACTGAAACTACGTTTAGCTGAAGTTTGGTTTAATATGCATAACAGTCCATGAGAAGCATCGTGACTAGCGTTGTTGAATACACGCTGTTATTATCAGAGCAGTAATAGTCACGACTGAGAAGAAATTTACAGTGGGACAATATCTGACTCACAGCAACAGCTTTCTTGATAATGTTTCTCGGGATAGTCTCCTTCGTACATTATCATTGTTTCAGTGTCTGTTCTGGATTCAGTAACAGCCGTAAAATATCAACGCCTATTTCCTGTGAAAACATAACATGATGAATGAAAGTGTATGCCATTTCTTATAACAGCATAAAAACTATTTTAGATGTATTTTTGAGGAATCTTCTGAAAACGAAATGTTCCCTACCAAGCTGATACGTTGTTTTAAGTCTTGCGTGAATAGTGAATCAAATGATGCAGTGTAGCAACACAGGGGAAATCATAGAAAAAATATATAATTCAAAAGTATAGGGAAAGAACTGTAAACAGAATGTTTAAAAGTTTGTTTGTTACACTTTTACCTGGCTGATTGTCGAAAGCAAAGCTATCACATGAATATCGAGAATTTCGCAGAAGTTACGTTGATTTCAGTGTTAATTATGTAATTATGCAATACAGAACGTCGTTCATTTTTGAAATCATTGCTTGATTTTAGCAATTAACGAGAAAACTGTAACCATTCGTTCCTCTTTGCACAGCGTCCTTCCATCCGTAATGGACTGTGATGTTGAGTTAGAAGCTCAGCACGTCAGAGGTAAGTCTGCTATTAAATAAGTTGCGGGGCCCGGACAGACTTAGTAAATCCCGGGCATTTCGGTCCAATCGGATTATTTTCGCGGATACATGGCGGGGCGGAACGGCAAGACGTTTGCAATCATGGATTGTCGGCGGCTTCTCATTATTCTCAATAAAGAAGCAGGGAAGATATGTGTATAGGAGAGAGTCTAAGTGTCCTTGCCGCTGGTTTTTTTAAAGCAAAACGAAGGGAACTACGTATACCCCAGTCCACATTTAATCAATTGCTTTTTCTTAAGACGGCATAACAGTTACAAAACTTACAATTTTACAGAGCGCGTGGATTTGTATCACGAAGAATTTTAAAATGGTTCCAGGCAGGCGTACACTATTGCATCTGATGAGCAGTTCATCAACTGTTATCTCTTGCACTCTATTGCAATACGATCTTACAGATGCTCAAACACTCTCTAGGCATTCCTATTTTGGTCTGGCACATATTGTTCACAGACATAAATAAAATTAGCTTTAACCTCTAAGTTTCTCTTGGTTATAAGGGATATAGCCTCTGATACATTCCCATTTGGGAACACCTCTGATCTACAACCAGTTCGCCTGGAATTTCGTTGAAAGTAAACCAGCTCTATAATGGGCCGGATCTGTAACAACTATCTGTGGAGAATGAAAAGTATTTTAAAAATTAAGATGTACAGTTGGGAGAGTGAAAAATGTGGAGGAATTTCATTTTGTTCTTTGCGTGATTAATCCCTGTCTCCGCCTAAATAGAAAACACTAGGTTTACTTTTACTGTTTCTCAACAATTAAACATATTTGTTTCTTTTTAACTCAATGCCGTTTCAGAACTAGGTGGTAGAACAATATACTTAAGCGCGGGATCGTATGTGCGACCACCATCCTTGTTTAGAATTTCGCTGGTGTCCCTAATGATTTTAGGTGAATATCAGGACGATTTTGTGTTTCTTCTGCAAGGAAATTATGTTCCGATGTTTCGATATTGTCTACAAGACGATAAATCGGACCTTCAGTAGTGAAGATGTGCTATTACGGACTAAAACAAAGGTTGTGGGACGACCTGGCAGGGTCTCTGCTGAGGCATCGCGCCAGTTTTGTGCCGGAATGATATAATGATGTCTAGTAAGCCTTTAATTGGAGCAGCGAGTCCTCGGGATAAGGATTGACGACATCGTCGCCTCGTTCGGTTCCCGTTTCGTTTCCATCACGCTCTCGCTTTCGGAGAGCACAGGGAAAGTGAAAGTTTATTAAGCCATGCTGTAAGCCACTGAGCCACAGTGAGACCGGCGTGACCAGACAAAGGCAGCAGCGCTGGTCGCCCGTGACAAATAAAAAGGACGGCCTCGTAATTGGGCGAGCGCGCATCAGCCTAGCAAAGTGGCCGGGCGGAGTGCCCCGAAGGCGGGCAGCCGCCGAAAACACCGAAACTGGCGCAGCCGTCACCGAGGCGGAGAAAGCTGGGCTTCTTTTTACGAGCAGTCGGCGGGCGCGCCGACGTCTGGGCTCGTGGCCGTTTGTGGTCGCCCCCAGCGTGTGCGCACTGCCTCCAGACTACCGAGGGCGCACCAGAGGCCGAGACAGGGAAATCGCAGTCCCCTACCTGAATGCGGTGTTCCAACAACTGCAAGAATAATAACTCAAAATAGTTGTAACAAAATCTCCTGTATTCCTAGGTTCTCAGCACAAACGTCATGGAACCTATGTACGATGTTGTGATCGGCTCTCTCCAGATCCGTCTCATGTCGGTCCCATCTTGACCTGAGGAACTTTGCACTCCACGTGTCACCATACTACAGTTATTTTCCATCTTTCCATTTCGATTCATATGCTATGTGGGGAAAGAAAACAGCGTGCCTGTGTGTAAGCTCGATCACCTCTATTTTGTTTCCCGGGAATTAAGTGGTTGTATTAAGGAGAAAATATATTTCATGGCTCGCCTTGGAATTTGCGCTCTCTAAATTATAGCAAGAAGGGTTTTGCGTTATGAATGACGAACTTTTTTCTAGAGTTTATACCACTATTTGTTTAGAATCTCTGGGCGTTCTCGAACAGAGTGAATGAAACAGTAACGACGCACCCATCACTTTCTTGTATTTTCGGTAGTCCAAACAGGCGTGCTTCCCAAGTTCCTAACAGCGCTCACGAATCGGCTTGACCAAAAGTAAGTGAGCGACCTCCTTCGTGGACGATTTACATCTCCTTGGAGGTCTTTCAGTCGACGTAAGTCGACATCTGGCTTTCCTGATACTAGATTCACCGTAAATGGCTGCTCATAATCCGTAGCTATGTGGCGGTGATGATTGATTTCGATGATCGATCCCCAGTGATGTTCATCACCCAGATGAACATTCTTCCTAGTTCTTTTATGTGTACATTACATTTAGTTATGTTGAGGATCAACTTCCAGTCTTTGTACTAAAGGAAATCGTCTAGATAAACATTTTGGCAGAGTTATACTCACATTAACAACCCAGGACATTTTTTGTGAATAAAGCCGTCTAGATCGTTTAATATATTTTTTTTATTTCTATCGTCGTTTATTTAGTGAATTACACAGCTTTATTCACAAAATATCCACGATGAAAGCAGATCCATTAGAGAATTTTATTTCTTTTATTTCTACCGGGACGTGTAACTTTCAACACACTTGCCACCATATGTGATACCTACGTTAATAGGATCAGACAAGAATTTTTATAATCAAACAATATGATATACCACGTTGCGTGCTTACAAAAATTTTCCTGGTTGATGACGGGTGTACGTAAATCTTTGTTTTTTTTATTAATGTAAGAAAGTTCTCCGCAGTTGCAAAAACTGAAAAAAACGTCTAAAATACCCTTTTCTGCCTATAAACATACGTACATTCGTTACATCATGGACCGCCTCAGACTTTCACTCATCCTCGGATTGTATCAAATGCTTTTACAGGTCCCCACGACACTCTGATGAATGTTGATTGTATGCACCAGTTCTCTCAGGTAACCCCATACACAATAATCCAAAGGGCTGAGGTATGGGAAACGTGCATATTACGAAACTGGTCTTCAGGTAACTATCCATATGTCATGAGAGATATCATTCGGTACATCTCCAACACTGCAACTGAAGTCTGCTTGAACGCTATCATGTATGAACCACATGCTTCCTCTTACTTTAAGAGCTGCTTCCTGTAGTAAGTCGGGAAGAGTTCTTTCAATAAAGTTCTTCTAGACGGCGCCTCTAACGTATGTCGGATTCCGTGGCTCAGTGAGAGCCATACTTCAGATACCTAAGTCTGGGGTTCAAACAATATTCGGTCCTAGGATTTTTATCTGTAACTTCTAACTTCTTTCACTTATGACTATATTTGTTAATGCGGAAGTCGAGTTGCACCGTTGTCGAACTCCATTTTAATCTGTAGCTCCTATAACTGGCTGGTGAAGTTGGGAAGTTGGAGGAAGGCAATGGTATATCACTTCCAACTGGACCATGCCTAGTAAAGTAGTGTGCAGTTCAAGCCGACTTTTGGGCTGCTGTTAACTTTACTATTTACTTTTTCCTCATCAGACAGTTACGTAGAATTCCGTCCCACACATTAAGCGTAAATTGCTGGTGTCGTAACGTGAGGACTTTCATCCGCACAAAACAACTGTTGGGAAAAATTTGCTATTCCATAGCTTTCTGATCGGTTGGGTAAACAAGGCTGAAGATAAAAACAACGGAATAGCGATTTGTGCCACAAAGAAACAGTGGAAATTCTCTTGTGGTACTGAAAGTCAGGAAAAATACCGGGTGATTCAGAAAGAAAGAACAAATTTCAATTGTTTATTCTAGACAAACTACAAAAGATAGAAAGACATTGTGCACGTGACTGGATATAGGAAATTTCAAAGTTTTGACACAGCTGCGCTGTTTGCAACAACATGGCGACTTCACCAAACGAGAAATCATTTTGTATGTCGAAATTTGCGCGAAGTCAATCCATTGTTAAAGTGTAACGCGGATTCCGGCGTCGGTTCAGCAACGAGCCGCCTCTGCACAAGCAGATTTATGACTGACATACAAAATTGTGGGAAGTTGTTGCATCTGCAAATGGAAGAGCACTGATCGGTCACCGACGCCTGATGAAAATGTCGAGCGCATCCGAGATGCGCTCACACGGAACTCTCAGAAGTCTACAAGACGTGCAGGCCGTTTCTAAGTTTCTCGTGCAACGTATGGTGCTCGTGTTGAGTGAATGGTATAGTGTCTGTGCGAACATAAAACTTTGAACATTCCTCTGTCGATTGAAGCGTGCAGTGTGCTTCTATTAATAAGCAACTGAAATCTTGTCTTTCTTTCTGAGTCACACGCGCTGGAGACGATCCGGCGGCATGACCTGCCCGTCAAATGCCCTCCACACAGCTCTACGAAGTGTATCAACTTCTGCGACGGAGTGTGTTGTGCTGACACTGAGCTCCTCGACAGCTTGCGAAATATATTCTTCCTGATCAGGCGCACCAGCGGACAGCGTTTACTTCAACGCACCATTTGTAGTGCTATGGAATCCGTTTCAACATTCGTGGTGCCCGAAACGCCCGTAAATTAGTGCAACACAATACTCGCAATAACTTTTCGCGAAGATGTGATATTGCTTACCCATATCGCACCTACTGAAAAGACTTCACTACAACTAGAGTTGGCTTAATCCAGTCTTATAATAGTGCGAACGGCCGACATTGTCATACGCCACGACCGATCTTGCTCGTGAGCTATAACCAATTACCTTGAATCACGGCGCTTCCGTTTTACTCATTCGGATCACTGTTGACTGGGCATCGATAAAAATGCGTCACGCGCCGCGTAATAGACGTCAACCGATGCGGAATGTTCTAAACCCCATGACGGACGGCTGTAAACAGTATCCTTCCAGTTCCAAACTGGAATTGGGGACAAAGCGTATGGTATAGCTTAAGGCGTTAATCGTTGCATGTATGGCGAACGATCTACATAATAACCGCTATCCATTTGGAAAGAAAGGTGCAGCAGGTTTCTTCAGCCAATTTCTGGTGCAAGATCATTCGCAACAAGGACAATGTATCGCGGTAGACGCAGCGCAAATAGCACGCCAGATAGGACGGAACGTGGAAAACATTAACCTTAAACAAGTGTGCGAGGCACTGCAGCGGATGAAGGTATCAACTACCCATCCCATTTTCTGCGTCTCTTTCCAAGTATCTAGACCAGACGTTTAATGAGCGATGGTCTTGTAGGATGTCCTCTCCGTTCACGTGACTTTAATCCCAGAGATTTATAGCTGCGACATTTACAAACATTGGTGTCTTCCATGGCTACCGACAATGTGCGATCTTTTGACGGCTGAAATATGTGTAGGAATGGCAGGTAATCATATGGAGCACGTCATGTTACGTCAACAGAAAGACGGGTTTCGTGGGAAAGAATGGTCCAAGACCCCAGAAAGTTTATTATTTTCTGGACGTGAGTTATTATTGCACAGTACTAGAAAATAAAGTTCTACTATCTGTAACAAGAATATGGGACTCTTTTTTTTTAAGTATAAAAATCACCATCGAATGGACACTTCCTACCATCACACTCCAAAGGAGATTTCCGTATTTAATCGTAATTATCGACCTAGTGTGGTCTGTATGCAGTCCCCCTACCCCTGCCCTCCCCCCTCTCCTCCCCCCCCCCCCAAACACATCCTTGTCTGCCCTAATCCAGAGATGACAAGTATCAGAAGTAGCTTCTAAATAACTGACGTACCAGCTTGTTTTGGCGCTCTGAGTGGCAAGTAGGCAACAAGGTCTCTCCCTGAAAGATTTATACAACATTAAACCTCTAGCATACTTCGTAGCCCTAATCATTATCATGTTGTGTAACGATGATTTGTTTGTGGCTTGTTCCGACAGTCATTCGTAGTGGGTGTGGCATGTGTGTCGGCGAGGGTTGCTGTCCTCAGCTCCTGGTCATGACGTCAGCCATTGGCTGTAGAAGGTTTTCTAAGACCTTTATCAGTGGGCCTCGTATGATCAGACGCATGTCTCGCAAACAAGAGAATAAAATAATGTAACACTTACTCAAAATTTATGAAAGCTCTTTAAAGTGTTAGTAAGACATGTTTTGTTGGTAGAAATATTATGGCCACAAAGTATCCAGCGAAAACAGGTTCGCAGCGGTACGGGCAGCAAAAAACCGGCTCTTCGTATGAGTAACCCAAGTGAGTAGTGCAGCTTTGTCGCTCTTACAGTAACAAAGGAACCGAGGCGGAAAGATCGCTGGTATTTGGTCACAGTTCCGCCTGTCGTGTTGTGAGGAAATTCAGCAGTAACGGTTTTCCAAATTAGGCCCACCCCACAACTTCCAAATTCTTGCTGAGCACTTAGTAGAACGCTGACTTCGGTGTCGAAATCTCTCCAGGCAGATAGCGTAATCCTAGCCACACAGTAGACTGAAATTCATTGTCTTTTACCACTTCCGAAGAACACGAGTCACAGTTCGAAAGAATAGCGAATTTCTTGTCCCAAAATGGGATATAGACTGGTTTTGATGCTAGATGTCGTGTCGTTCGTTTCAGAGCAATTAATTCCCATGAGTAGTCCTCCATTAGGACACTAAAGGAGATGCACGCTTCAGCTGCGTACTGAGGCAGCCATAGGCTGTAAAGTAATATGGTATTACTTTTAATCTACGTAATGTAGTTGAGTTTTTATGTAAGTTGTTAAAGTAATGTTGACAGCTTTGTTCTTGTACATTGTTTCTTGATCTATAGGGCTATTGAGAAAGACTTTGTCGAAAACGCTTTATCCAAAACACAATACATGTGAGCGCTGACTTTTAACCTCTGTAGTTCTGTGAGAAGAGCTGTGGTTGTGTTCTTGACAGCAACTACTGTCTGTTCCTCCCCCTTTCAGCTCTCTCTCTCTCTCTCTCTCTCTCTCTCTCTAACAGGTGACCAAGCGTAAATAGCTTTTACAAGCACCATTAGAAGTTATTTTTAATCACTGCATCACTGCGTTTATTACTACCCCGCTAGCTACAGATTCTAATATCACAACAAACAATGGTAGTGCAGAAACTGAGCTCTGTTCTTATAAAACATGAAACAGACGGCAAGTAGGAAAACGTTGAGTTTTTTTATTTAAGGGTTTAGGTACTTTCCTTTGTTTCAAAATAGAAGTTGTTTGTGTAGAACTACGCTGATGGCTTTGGATTAGTACATCGATGTACAGTGATAGAAGTCAAATAAATATTCACTAATGCCTAGCTGGTATGAAAAACAGCTGCATCTTTTCTATGAACTTTAGCGAACGCAATTGTACCTCTAATGCAGGAATCACAACACTTTACAATGTGTTATTATCGTGACACCGAAGTATGACTCTCATGACGAAATTCAAATTCCTACATTAGCCGCAATCGGGCATTGAAATAAATTAACAGCGCCAAGTGAAAATTTTTTGCCAGTCCGGGGCTCGAACCAGATTTTCCGCATTACTCGAGCGTTCGCCTTAATAGCTTCAGCTATCCGAGCACACTTGACGCGCAACCCAAATTCGTAACTTGCCGCACGGTACATACGTAGCTTCCCCCGTCCTATACCCTCACTGCTCGCAGCCTCACGACGGTTCCCGCAGGAGGTCGGACGAAGACCGCATCTCCACTGAATGATCGTTAATTGCCGTCGAGGCGTATATATTCATATGTGTGGTGTTTGTTCTTTCGGACATGTCCGAAACAAACGACATCACATAAACACACACACACACACACACACACACACACACACACACACACACACGAAATCGAAAATAGTAAAACTACAGTTAGAATTTTGGATAATTTTGAGGGGCGGAGGAGTACAATTTACAACTGTGCAGGTTTTGTGTTTGTATATTCGTTCTGTAACCACCATCTGTGGAATTGTTATATTTATTTTGTGATGCTGTATGGTCATTTTATTACTCCTGAACAAGATATTTCTGTCTGCATAAAATTGAATATTGAATTGAAAGTTTTAAATTATTGTAATTAATGTAATATTTTGCGAGAGAGGTGAACTTCTAAGTGCATCGATAGATTGCTGTGTGAGGCAGCAACGAAGGAATCTGAAGAGGAGAGCCGGGTTATTGTCATGTTTAAGGGTACGCTTTGGCAGGAACCTAAGAGTACAGCTTACGTTACTGCAAGTCAGACGAGGAGCACTGACATTTATATTGTCGCTTTTCATTAATATTTGGCTGGTTATTTCCGAATATGTCTCGATTTACGAGGTTGTAGTTGTAGTTGGGCAGGAACATAAGAGCACAGTTTAAATTGCTACGAGTGAAACGAGCAGTAATGACTTTTATATTCTTGCTTGTCACAGATATATAGATTTCTTTTCTAAATATGTCGCTATTTCCGAAGGTCCACCCACACACACCTTATTTCAATAAAACCTGATGTGACCACGCAAAATGATAGCAGTCGAAGAATGTGCTGGACAAGGATACGTCATTTTGACATCACTTCCCAGTAAGCCTTGAGTGAAACTAACTTCTCCCAACACGACAGCTGTAGACAAATGTAAAGTATAAATCTACTGAAGTGTTTTTTGTTATAGACTGTCATCCGTCAAAGTAATTTGGCAGTTGTGGTGTTCGGACAGCGGAGGAAATGGTTTATAATGTGCTCTGTTTCTGACACTGAGCACTAACTGTGAAGTAAGAATATAAATGTACGTAGTGAAGTATTTCTGGTTATAAACTAATATATTGGAAGCTAATATCAAAAGTATTAATTTCGATACACTTTCTACTGCATTGCATGAAAGTGGTCAATTTCTAGACGACAGTTACAGCGTCAGATCTTTTATAAGGTCTACACTAGTTACGGTTTATGGGACGCCAACGTAGGATAGCGTTACACATTATCCCCACAGCTACGGTTTTTCCATCAGACATAGTGACTGTCAGGAAGCTATCCTCTCTGATATACGTTTCTTTAAGAAAGTTGTTTTCCAAAGAGTTCTTTCTTGGTGAACTTACATCTACAGTTCGTCTTCTCGTTGTTACCTGACGCGCTAAATTTTATTCCCGGATTTTTAAATCGTTCTTTTAATAAGCTGAAAAGATTGAACTGAAAATAATTTCTTTTTTGAAACACTTTTTCGTAGCAATATGTGATATGTTTGCGAATATTTTCTTCTTGACATTGCTTCCATTCTTTTAACATTTACGTGTGCCATTATGTGCAGTGATGAAAAAAATTTCCATTTCATTTCTTCATCTTTTGCTTCATATAAATGTGCATTTGCAGTATGTGCTAGTGTTACTCCTTTCCTATGTACGTTTATGCAGACAGCCTGTAGTTTTATGCAGTGTATTAGTGAAATGCACGCATAGTACATGTCCCCGATTAAGCCAATTGGCTACGATCAGTAAGGAAACAGTAGGTTTATTTTCATTAGTGAAGTATTTAGTTTGTGCGAAAACATGAAATCTCACAGATGAGTGTTGACTGCAGTTCATTTGCATGCCAGAACTCGTCCGAAATGTTTGTTCTGTTCTCAATATCCATCGAGGTATCATATGTCATGCATATTAGTTGTTCGACACTCCTGCGTCGCTGGCGCAAGTTGCAACGCTCTGCCGCTAGAGGGCTCCGAATTGTAGCGTGTAACGTGGCTGGCTGGACGTAAGACAACTTTGATGGTGGGTGAGGAACAGCGTGCCGTAGTCGAGTTTCTAACTGCAGAAAACGTGCTTCAGATTCAGTCTATACAAGAGTGAAAGCTGTGTACGGTGGTGATTGTATTGACATCAGCAATGTGCGACGTCGGCTCGTTCGTGCTCGTAATGCAGGAAACGGTGGTGGTAACCTCAACTCGTGTGACAGAGGTCGGCGTGGACGACCGAACATGGCAACTGGCGAGACTCGTCGGAAATGAGTGGCTGAACCCATCAGAGAAAATCGTCTGATAACACTGTCACAGCTCACATGTGATAGGTCAGGATAGCGTGTACGGGCCACCATTGCAAAACTGTGGTACAGAAAACTGCGCACGGCGGGTGCCTCGAACGCTCATTCCTGACTAGGACTGTTGAATATCGCATATCGATACATCGGTACTTAAAAAATACCGTTAAATGACTTCGATATATCGAAAAAAATTGTAGATATATCGACGGAAAAATACCAATGTACTGGCCAAAAAAAGAAAACGGGTGCACACTGTAAATATACTGCCTGTTTTAGAGCTGTATATTTAAGTATTGATTTATTATTAGATATTCTTTACATCAACAAGCTCGCAAGCTGCTTATCCACCTCAGATGAAGTTGTTGTTGTTGTGGTCTTCAGTCCTGAGACTGGTTTGATGCAGCTCTCCATGCTACTCTATCCTGTGCAAGCTTCATCTCCCAGTACCTACTGCAACCTACATCCTTCTGAATCTGTTTAGTGTATTCATCTCTCGGTCTCCCTCTACGATTTTTACCCTTCACGCTGCCCTCCAATACTAAACTGGTGATCCCTCGATGCCTCAGAACATGTCCTACCAACCGATCCCTTCTTCTAGTCAAGTTGTGCCACAAACTTCTCTTCTCCCCAATCCTATTCAATACCTCCTCATTAGTTACGTGATCTACCCATCTTATCTTCAGCATTCTTCTGTAGCACCACATTCCGAAAGCTTCTATTCTCTTCTTGTCCAAACTATTTACCGTCCATGTTTCACTTCCATACATGGCTACACTCCATACAAATACTTTCACAAACGACTTCCTGACACTTGAATCTATACTCGATGTTAACAAATTTCTCTTCTTCAGAAACGATTTCCTTGCCATTGCCAGTCTACTTCAGATGAAGTACTGAAAGGAAAACGATGGACATTCGTGCTTGGTGATAACCATTTTGTTAACAGTGGCAACTGCATGTAAGTGGCACAATATAAGGTGTCCGAAGGGTCCATCGTTCGGTTTCGTCACATTTTTTTTTTTTTTTTCATTTCCGCAAACGCCAACGAACTAGTAGTGGCAGTGTCAGAACCGTGGTGAAGTTAAGCGCTGCACTTTCCGTTGGTAGCGCCGATTACGTCAGCCTTTGCACTCACACGTCTCCGACGAACACAAAGACCAATCTTGTCATTTAGATTTTTGTTCATCAGTTTCAGCAACTATTTTTGAAGAATGCCGATTTGTTAGTTAGTTGCGTTCAAAATTGTTTTTCAACGCAACTGGTGTGCTGTTTCTCCGCATTGGATACCTTGCTACACTCCTGGAAATTGAAATAAGAACACCGTGAATTCATTGTCCCAGGAAGGGGAAACTTTATTGACACATTCCTGGGGTCAGATACATCACATGATCACACTGACAGAACCA
Organism: Schistocerca cancellata; assembly: GCF_023864275.1. Taxonomy (NCBI): domain Eukaryota; kingdom Metazoa; phylum Arthropoda; class Insecta; order Orthoptera; family Acrididae; genus Schistocerca; species Schistocerca cancellata. Next base: position 16,494,376 of record NC_064634.1, read on the forward strand.
TAGGCACATAGACACAGGCAACAGAGCATGCACAATGTCGGCACTAGTACACTGTATATCCACCTTTCGCAGCAATGCAGGCTGCTATTCTCCCATGGAGACGACCGTAGAGATGCTGGATGTAGTCCTGTGGAACGGCTTGCCATGCCATTTCCACCTGGCGCCTCAGTTGGACCAGCATTTGTGCTGGACGTGCAGACCGCGTGAGACGACGCTTCATCCAGTCCCAAACATGCTCAATGGGGGACAGATCCGGAGATCTTACTGGCCAGGGTAGTTGACTTACACCTTCTAGAGCACGTTGGGTGGCACGGGATACATGCGGAAGTGCACTGTCCTGTTGGAACAGCAAGTTCCCTTGCCGGTCTAGGAATGGTAGAACGATGGGTTCGATGACGGTTTGGATGTACCGTGCACTATTCAGTGTCCCCTCGACGATCACCAGTGGTGTACGGCCAGTGTAGGAGATCGCTCCCCACACCATGATGCCGGGTGTTGGCCCTGTGTGCCTCGGTCGTATGCAGTCCTGATTGTGGCGCTCACCTGCACGGCGCCAAACACGCATACGACCATCATTGGCACCAAGGGAGAAGCGACTCTCATCGCTGAAGACGACACGTCTCCATTCGTCCCTCCATTCACGCCTGTCGCGACACCACTGGAGGCGGGCTGCACGATGTTGGGGCGTGAGCGGAAGACGACCTAACGGTGTGCGGGACCGTAGCCCAGCTTCATGGAGACGGTTGCGAATGGTCCTCGCCGATACCCCAGGAGCAACAGTGTCCCTAATTTGCTGGGAAGTGGCGGTGCGGTCCCCTACGGCACTGCGTAGGATCCTACGGTCTTGGCGTGCATCCGTGCGTCGCTGCGGTCCGGTCCCAGGTCGACGGGCACGTGCACCTTCCGCCGACCACTGGCGACAACATCGATGTACTGTGGAGATCTCACGCCCCACGTGTTGAGCCATTCGCCGGTACGTCCACCCGGCCTCCCGCATGCCCACTATACGCCCTCGCTCAAAGTCCGTCAACTGCACATACGGTTCACGTCCACGCTGTCGCGGCATGCTACCAGTGTTAAAGACTGCGACGGAGCTCCGTATGCCGCGGCAAACTGGCTGACACTGACGGCGGCGGTGGACTAATGCTGTGCAGCTAGCGCCATTCGACGGCCAACACCGCGGTTCCTGGTGTGTCCGCTGTGCCGTGCGTGTGATCATTGCTTGTACAGCCCTCTCGCAGTGTCCGGAGCAAGTATGGTGGGTCTGACACACCGGTGTCAATGTGTTCTTTTTTCCATTTCCAGGAGTGTATTCCATTTAAATTGGATTTGGAGAATTTTGTTCGTCACCACGGTGGCTATGTTGAGAAATAAACATGTATACATGAAGAATAAAGAAGTAGAGTGTTAGCAACGTTTAAAAAGTTTTAAGAGGTTTCACGAGAAGATTCGGAGGCATTACTTTTCAGCACGCCCTCGTACTATTCCAAAGCTATGTGGGAACTTGTTTTGGTGAATATCAGTAATTGCTTCAGTGCGAGTGAGTGTTAACATTCTGTGAACTCTGGGAACAGTCTAAATTTTGTGTTTTGAGGTATTTCCAGATTATATGTTAAAAGTCTAATGCTCATTTCATTATGAATGGATCAGGTTTCCTACATTTCGAATTCTTTTTGGTCAAATTACGGCAGTTTGAAACGTCAGATATTTTTATTATTAATTTTTTTGCGCGAGCGTAACCATTTCTAGGCAGAAGTAATATTATGGAGGCGCCTATTTCGTTACAGATCCAGTGTGTTGTTATTTTGCACGTCACTGTTTCTCTGTAATCTAATTCTGACAGATTGATGTTGACTACGTTTTGGAGACAATTGTGGGTGTGAAGTGATGTTAGATCAGGATTTGTTATAATTAAATTTTATATCTGACTTATTGGACCAGTTTACTGAAAGGCTTAGAGCGATTTTCTGGTAAATAAAGGGAGACTAGTGATGGTAAAGTTTATGTACTAACAGCGAAATGGAGAGATGTGGTTAGGTCCGCCACGAAGATGTATTTGCTAGCGCTTTTCGCCCAAATTAAAGTAATGTATTCCGTATTGAGTGGTCATTTGCGAAGACTGGGAGACGTCAGCCTTCGTCGCACGGTACTGTCGCGCAGGCTCTGCACGGACGCGTGTCACTGCCAGGAGGGCAGTGAAGGACTGCACTTGTCGAGAGCGCCGAACGCCGGTGAATGGCGCGGGCTCAAGCAACGGGCGAGCAGACGGCTAAGCGGCTTACACCCTCTGCGGGGGGTCCGGGCCGTCCGTGGCGCGCCGCTGTCGCTTCGCTGCCGCTGCCGCCCTGGCGGATGCCGACGAGCCGCTTCTGACAGTACTCAGCCAAGGGCACGTCAAGCTGCACCGTGCTCCGGAATTCACGTTGTAACTTAGGAAGGTATCTACACCTACGTCTGCATAAATACTCCACAAGCCACCGTGTGGTACATGGCGGAGGGTACCTTTGTACCGTTACTACTAGTTATTTCCTTTCCAGTTCAAATCGCAAATAAAGCGAGAGAAAAACGACTGGCTCTGGGCCTCCGTACGAGACATAATCTCTCTAATCTTATCTTCGTGGTTCTTAACGTGAAACTTACGTTCGCGTCAGTAGAGTAGTTTTGCAGACAGCCTCAAATGCCAGTCCTCTAAATTTTATCGATAGTGCCCTTCGACGAGAACGTCGCCTTCCCTCTAGTGATTCCCATTTGAGTCTCCGTAATACTTCCCCGCTGTTCCAGCCTATCGGTAAGAAATCTAGCAGCGCTTCTCTGAATTTCTTCGATGTGTTCCTTTAATCCGACCTGGTTCGGATGCCAAACACTCGAACAGTACTCAACAACAGGTCGCCCTGGTATCCTATAAGCGGTGTCCTGTACAGGTGAACCAAACTTTCCAAAATTCTACCAGTGAACCGAAGTCCACCATTCGCCTTCCCTACTACAGTCCTTACGTACTTAATCCAGTTCATATTGCTTTGCAACATTACCCGCAGATACACTCCTGGAAATGGAAAAAAGAACACATTGACACCGGTGTGGCAGACCCACCATACTTGCTCCGGACACTGCGAGAGGGCTGTACAAGCAATGATCACACGCACGGCACAGCGGACACACCAGGAACCGCGGTGTTGGCCGTCGAATGGCGCTAGCTGCGCAGCATTTGTGCACCGCCGCCGTCAGTGTCAGCCAGTTTGCCGTGGCATACGGAGCTCCATCGCAGTCTTTAACACTGGTAGCATGCCGCGACAGCGTGGACGTAAACCGTATGTGCAGTTGACGGACTTTGAGCGAGGGCGTATAGTGGGCATGCGGGAAGCCGGGTGGACGTACCGCCGAATTGCTCAACACGTGGGGCGTGAGGTCTCCACAGTACATCGATGTTGTCGCCAGTGGTCGGCGGAAGGTGCACGTGCCCGTCGACCTGGGACCGGACCGCAGCGACGCACGGATGCACGCCAAGACCGTAGGATCCTACGCAGTGCCGTAGGGGACCGCACCGCCACTTCCCAGCAAATTAGGGACACTGTTGCTCCTGGGGTATCGGCGAGGACCATTCGCAACCGTCTCCATGAAGCTGGGCTACGGTCCCGCGCACCGTTAGGCCGTCTTCCGCTCACGCCCCAACATCGTGCAGCCCGCCTCCAGTGGTGTCGCGACAGGCGTGAATGGAGGGACGAATGGAGACGTGTCGTCTTCAGCGATGAGAGTCGCTTCTCCCTTGGTGCCAATGATGGTCGTATGCGTGTTTGGCGCCGTGCAGGTGAGCGCCACAATCAGGACTGCATACGACCGAGGCACACAGGGCCAACACCCGGCATCATGGTGTGGGAAGCGATCTCCTACACTGGCTGTACACCACTGGTGATCGTCGAGGGGACACTGAATAGTGCACGGTACATCCAAACCGTCATCGAACCCATCGTTCTACCATTCCTAGACCGGCAAGGGAACTTGCTGTTCCAACAGGACAATGCACGTCCGCATGTATCCCGTGCCACCCAACGTGCTATGGAAGGTGTAAGTCAACTACCCTGGCCAGCAAGATCTCCGGATCTGTCCCCCATTGAGCATGTTTGGGACTGGATGAAGCGTCGTCTCACGCGGTCTGCACGTCCAGCACGAACGCTGGTCCAACTGAGGCGCCAGGTGGAAATGGCATGGCAAGCCGTTCCACAGGACTACATCCAGCATCTCTACGATCGTCTCCATGGGAGAATAGCAGCCCGCATTGCTGCGAAAGGTGGATATACACTGTACTAGTGCCGACATTGTGCTTGCTCTGTTGCCTGTGTCTATGTGCCTGTGGTTCTGTCAGTGTGATCATGTGATGTATCTGACCCCAGGAATGTGTCAATAAAGTTTCCCCTTCCTGGGACAATGAATTCACGGTGTTCTAATTTCAATTTCCAGGAGTGTACTTAATCGACGTGACTGTTTGAAGCAGCTAGCAACAAATACTGTATTCGAAGATCACGGGTTTGTTTTTCGCAGTCATCTGCATTAACTTACGTTTCTCTACATTTAGATCTAGCTGCCACTCATGGTATCACCAAAAAATTTGCTCAAGTCGTATCCTCCTAGAGTAACTCAACGACGATACTTTCCTATAGACTGTAGCATCGTCAGCAAACAACCACAGACTGCTGCTTACCCTGTTCGCCAGACACTTTCTTTATACAGAAAATAACAGCGGTTCTGCCACACTTCCCATGGGCTCACATGACGAAACCCTTGTCCAGGGTCGGCCGCGGTGGCCGTGCGGTTCTAGACGCTTCAGTCCGGAACCGCGCGACTGCTACGGTCGCAGGATCCAATCCTGCCTCGGGTTGGATGTGTGTGATGTCCTTAGGTTAGTAGGGTTTAAGTAGTTTTAAGTCTAGGGGACCGATGACCTCAGATGTTAAGTCCCAAAGTGCTTACAGCCATTTGAACCATTTTTGGAGGAAGTATTTGGCTCCTGCAATGGACCTAGTGTCCATCGGCCCACACAAATCTGAGTGAACTAGCTCGAGGATTTCTGTGGCTATTGAGCTAGCGTCTTGTTTGTTTTCCCTATAAGCAGACTGCATAGGGAGTATTTATTGTTCCCTTATATGAAATTCCACTAGCCAGGCCATTACAAAGTGCATCCGTAGCTTCAGAATGCAGATGACCTAGTCTTTTATGCCACAAGTCTCCACTATTTGCCTGCAATACGGATTTTGCTTCAAAATTTCGATCATATGGTTGCTCTAGTCTGTACATTCCGTTTGCTAATGACGCACCAGCAGCCATATTTTTACATGCGTCGTAAATACGACAACCTTGTTTGTCAAATAAAATCGAATGACCTTTTTTCTACAATTTTACTAACAGACAGTAGATTTTTGCTTAGCTGAGGCACAAACAGAATATCCTCTTCTTTGATTCTAGCTTTTTGTTACCAGTGAGAATATCTACAAATGAAGATCCTATACCTTTTACGGGTAAGTTTTCATTATTTGCTATTAAAACTTCCGAGCCTGTCAATGCTTTAACACTATTTCCATTTCAAGGAAATTTAGACATGTTCACTGATGCGCCTGAGTCTACGTACCATTCTGTCCGTGTACCTTTACCTGCAGCTGCTGTTGTGAGAAACGTCTGGTACCTGGCTGTCTTGGCCGAAGTTTTTTCGTCGTTTTTCTTCTTGCTGCGACAGTTTTTAGCCAGATGCCCTTACTTGTTGTAGTTACCCTTTTTGAATATTACATCGCTCTTTTACTTGTTGACTCGCAGAACAGCATCGCTAATCGATTGTTTATTGCAAGCTTCATCGTTTATTTCTTGCAGTAATTTATTTTTTTATGGAGTTTCCTGAGATCGGCACGTTTGAATTTTCTAAGCCCATAACCATAGGCTTATATTCGTCTGGTAATCCTGCAAGCCGAATACACCCAATCCATTCTTCTTTTACTTCAAAATTCAAGCCATTTAATTTTTGTGACGCGGAAATTATCTTTGACACATATTCTTCTACTGAAGAACAATTCTGCAGTCTGGTTGACAGTAACGTTTTTAATAGCCCTATCTTTCTGAAGAGACCAGAATCTTCGTAGACTTGTTTTAACTTGTCCCACGCTTCTTTTGGTTCAAATGGCTCTGAGCACTATGGGACTTTATATCTGAGGTCACCAGTCCCCTAGCACTTAGAACTACTTAAACCTAACTAACCTAAGGACATCACACACATCCATGCCCGAGGCAGAATTCGAACCTGCGACCGTATCGGTCGTGCGGTTCCAGACTGAAGCGCCTAGAACCGCTTGGCCTCACCGGCCGGCCAAGCTTCTTTTGCTGCAGATGTATTTTGCAAGTGAACATATATCGACGGATGGATGGAGAGTATAATTTTGGCTCTTCTGTACAAACTTTAGTTGGATCCTGTACTTCGTTACTGACGCATCCCCACAATTGTTCGTGTTTTAAATATGTTCGCATAGCAAACTACCAAGTACTGTAGTTTTCTCTTCCCATCAGTTTTTTGATCGTAGGCAATGAATTGGTATTTACTGGCACCATGAGTTCAGCGATTACGTCGTTCCAAATTACCGCGCGCTGCTGCTAATTTTCCCGAGCCGGTAATCTCGTATTTTTTTTTAGAAAATTACGCCGATTTATAATTCTGGGCCCATAACCTGTTAGCAGATTAATTTACGAGCTTTTTCTGATTGGAACAATTTATTAATACATTAATTACACACATAAAGCTCCATACACGGAATAAAATGAATCATAGCGTCCGTTGTTGCCCATAGCAACACAAAAGATATTCACACACCAGGGAGGCATAGATTCTAAAATCCCACACTTCAATTCTTCTGTTCTATATTCTTTTTTCTGCTTTCTATCCTTTACCAGGTATTCATCTACTTTACAGAAGCCCATTCTCTAATACCGTCAACCTCCTTGCGTTCCTATCATTAAATGCAAGAACTGCAACGTATCTGGTAATTGTATCAGATGAAAATGTTGTTTTAGGGCATCGCTTCGATATGAGTGAATTTACAGACTCAATTGGATTCTGGGGTTTGCCATGAACACCCTCTTTTTAGAAGTTCAGGATCGGTCAGAAACCTGTAAGTGATCTCGACAACATCCAGGGTACAATTTGGAAGCCTCTCCTCGTGAATGTAGGGGCTGTTACCCCTTTCAGCTTGTAGATATTGAAGTGTCGCTTCAAAAAGTGGGCGTGGCAGGAAAGTCGCATCGCACGTTTAATTATTTTTCAAGCACTCCGGATACGGTTTCATCATTGAGACTTTGGGAACTTACTGTCCATGAGCTCTACTGATAAATAAAAAATAAATTGAAAACTGACATTTTCGGTCAAATTCATGCATTTCCCCCTTTAATACGGCCCTGGCCTTCTTACACTGTCATGCGATGGCAGAAACCATGAACCGGCAGCAATTTAGAGCTTACATTCCCAGCAGGCAAGTAAACGCTATGCACAAACAAACTGGTAATCCCATTCACTTTTTATACGTGATCATCTGTATCTTTTTAACAGCGCTTCATATGAACAACGTCAACAACATCAATAACATCACTAAATGTGTCATATCGAAGGCGTAAAACCGTACGTGAACGCAGTTTCCAGTATGCTTGGTGACTCACGGACGTAGCCGGCAACTTGGCCCGCGGCTGCGGCGCCCTTGAGCAGCAGCTGGCAGAGTGTCTGCAGCGCGGCTTTCAGGCCCACTTCGAAGAGTGGACACGTGTAGACTAGACTACAAAGATTACAGAGTAGAGTGTTCCAGAGTTTTGGTTTTATAGATTGATGAGAACTTACATTAGAAGAAGCATATTACTGAGCTTCTCAAACATTTAATTTTAGTTACTTTTCCTCTTCGTTTAATGCCTTACCTTGGAAACAAACGAATCAGGCTCCTGACACATTTTCGTATTTCCACTCAATAACTGAATCGGTAGTTTGAAGCATGGAAGAAGCGCCAGAAAGTCGATTTTTTTTTCACCAAATATATGTTAGCGTATATTGTAAATGCGCGCTGTGGGCTACAAAAAAGGGAAGAAAAACCACTCTTATGCCGGCTTACTCGACTTGGAAATATTTGTTAGTTTGAAGAAGGGAAGATATTCCACATTCGAGTTCGTTCACCCTCAACGCTGGTGATCATATCTGCTCTTCTGTTGCTTAAAACCTCGTGTTTGCTGTGCATCAGAGTGTTGTTTGGTGTTTAATGTCGGACGTCTGACCTTAGCTAGCCTTCATTAAAGGTAAATGAGGAGTAGTTTTTGATCAGGTAGCTGTTCTAAAAGTGTGTTACTTCCCAGTTTCTAATGTGATGCCGTATTTTTCTTGTTGTAGGCCTACATTTCCTGACGAAGTATATAGCATGCTGACTGTGAAAAAAGAGATAACATGTTCCCTGTGATGAAAGTACGTCACTTTCGCAGTTACGCCTGCAGAGGACAGAACTGCAACACCGTCTCAGTGCCCTGTCCCTGTCTCCTTGGACTGGTCGACACTAGGCGATTTACAGAGATATGGTAGTACTCCCCATTGCGAGAGCACTCATCTCTTCAGTGTGATCGCAATTTTGGGACTGCGAAAAGCAAAATCAGACCAATAGACAAAATTTAAACACCACAACAATACGCTGTTTTGATTTAATCGTCAAGGAAGACAGGATTCAATGTTACTCGAATTTCTGCTGAATGTACACCAGGTTTCAAGAACTGGTGGCCAATGTTTTACAAAAACGCAACGGAGTTCCTGGAAAAGCCCTCATGTTCTATTTCCAAGTGCAGTTAGTTCCAGTATTTCTTACCTGAAAGTTGTTTAACTATACCTGAGTTCATTGGTGGTGTGATGAAAGACAGTTTATTACTGCAAAATAACAGTGCAACAGTAAAATCGTGCAATAGAAAAATTCCAGTGCAAGACGACATGATCCAGGCTGTACTCAAGATAGTTACGTAATTTCGTATGACTACAGACCATTTTGCCGGCCGGTGTGGCCGTGCGGTTAAAGGCGCTTCAGTCTGGAACCGCGTGACCGCTACGGTCGCAGGTTCGAATCCTGCCTCGGGCATGGATGTGTGTGATGTCCTTAGGTTAGTTAGGTTTAATTAGTTCTAAGTTCTAGGGGACTGATGACCTCAGAAGTTAAGTCGCATAGTGCTCACAAGGGAACCTCCCCATCGCACCCCCCTCAGATTTAGTTTTAAGTTGGCACAGTGGATAGGCCTTGATAAACTGAACACAGATCAATTGAGAAAACAGGAAGAAGTTGTGTGGAACTGTGAAAAAATAAGCAAAATATACAAACTGAGTAGTCCATGCACAAGATAGGCAACATCAAGGAGAGTGTGGGCTGAGGATGGCCGTGGTCCCGTGGGTAGCGTGAGCAGCTGCGCAGGGACAGGTCTTTGGTTCAAGTCTTCCCTCGAGTGAAAATTTTACTTTCTTTATTTTTGCATAGTTATTATCTGTCCGTTCGTTCACTGACGTCTCTGTTCACTGTAATAAGTTTAGTGTCTTTGTTTTGCGACCGAATCGCAAAACCGTGCGATTAGTAGACGAAAGGACGTGCCTCTCCAATGGGAACCGAAAACATTTGATCGCAAGGTCATAGGTCAACGGATTCCTCCACAGGAAAACACGTCTGATATATTCTATACGACACTGGTGACGGCATGTGCGTCACATGACAGGAATATGTTGTCGACCCACCTAACTTGTACACTTGGCGAATGGGTACAAAGATTCTTCTACCTTGCCCGATTTAGGTTTTCTTGTGGATGTGATAATCACTCCCAAAAAAGTGATGAAAACATAAGAGTTTGTCACATAAACTGAAAATAAAAAATTAAACTTTTCACTCGAGGGAAGATTTGAACCAAGGACCTTCCGTTCCGCAACTGCTCACGTTACCACGAGACCACAGCGCTCCTGCGTTCCTCATGTCCTTGATATTGCATATCTTCCCATGAACTACTCAGTTTGTGTATTTTGCTTATTTTTTTCATAGTTCCACACAACTTCTTCCTGTTTTCTCAATTGATCTGTGTTCAGTTTTTCAAGGCCTATCCACTGTGCCAACTTATAACTACATCTGAGGAGGGTGCGATGGGGAGGTTCCCTTGTCAGAACCATTTGAACCATTTTTACAGACCATTTTATGAGGAGGTGTTAATGTGACTAATAACAGCTACAGCATTTCATAGATAATCCTTTCAAAACGTGTGAGAAATATAGACATTTCCTGTATATGGCGCATTATAAATGTTTTGTGAAAAACTAACTATTTATTACGTTATAATACGATGTTTTGATGGCTAATTCATGATCAGTTTGAAGAATCGAACAAATCTTCGGTTTTTAATATAGTGATGCTTTCTTCAGATCAATCTAATACGTCTTTCCAAGGTACTGAGATGGTAGGTTAGTGTACAGAATCTCATATAACAGCCTGGTTAAGACAAAATTAAAAATAAGAATAGAAGAAAGTTTTTTTGTACATCCCCACAAAAGGAAGTTTTGAAGTCGTTCACTCCTTCAAACTACCGATTCAGTTTTATAGGGTACCTCATCGCTTAGAACGAAGGTACTGGTTGCACAAAAGCGGGCACTAAGGATAACATGTGATGTTTATGCGCGAACGCCATTTAGGCTCCTCTTCAAGGTGTTAAGCATTTTACTGCGCCATCACAGTACATGAGTTTGCTAATGAAATTCGTCATACGTAATCCATTACAATTTGAGAAGAATAATGATGGCTATACCTACAACACCAGAGGAAAAAATTACCTTTATTACCCATTATTAAAGCTGTCATTGGGTCAGAACGGAGTTCAATATGCAGCAACAAAAGTCTTTAATCATTTGCCAAATATCATAAAATGCCTTACAGGTAGCAAAGCAAGTTTTAAATCTAACTTAGTCACTTCTCCTGGACTACACCTTCTATTCCATTGAGAATTTCCACTTAATAAAGAAAAAAACTATGCCATATAACTGTAACTCAGGCCCTGCAGCAATGTTGAAGCTGTAGTGTAGTTAACAGCGTCATGAACTTAAAAAGTAAATGTAGCGGGTCTCGTGTAGCTACTTCCAAATTTTTTTCACCTTTTGTTTCCTAAAAGATTCTGTGTATTTCTTATTAATTTAATGAAATATTATCTGCAATGGTCGATGTTATTTATAATAAATAAAGTACGTGCTGCGATTCTTGTTGCACTCGCCAACGACTGGAATCTTTCCCCAATGACCATAAATCATAACGTATTGCCGGTCTATGTCAGAAGTTAAACACAAGTTAGATACTGAAGTTTTTGATAGTACGTAGCTTTGTGTAAAATGTGTATACATATCTATTCGCTCCATGGGCTGCCTCGTGTTTGTATTTTCCCGGTAAATACCTTTTTCAGTGATGGTAAGCAACTTCGAAAAAAATCTCTTCATTTCTAATGAAATCACGAAACGAAATCTTGAAACCTAGATGAAGTGCGTTACGTCAGAGTGATAATAGTGAATACAACACCGAGAATATGGTTATTATGCATGCGTAGGCTTTACCTGTACTCAATATAAAATCGAAAATGAGATGGAGATTCAATAGAGCTAACGAATATGTTCCTCTAGTATGTATCTCAGATCGCTGTACAGCGTTATGTCGTGTTTCTCTACCAGCAGTTCTCTGTTCAAGACCTCGACGAGTCTAGAATCCTCTATGCGATTTCCTCCGCTGTTCTCCGACAATCGCTAACAGAGTTAACGCAGCTATTTTACTTGCGTCCATTGTCGTAAAGAAACTGTCTGATATGCTCTCCAGATGCAGCCAAGAACTGCCGCCAGTCAGCACTGCGGTCGCAATTCACGCTAAGGAGCACTTTGTGTTCCGTGAGATGTTGCAGGTCGTTTCAGAGCGTGCAGCGGCCACGGCGGAAACCAAGTCTGGCGCGCTTCACGATGAGAAACACGTCCTGTGTCAGAACGACTTAAGAGTACCGTGACAGCTGCCTGTCGATCGTTACTAAAGTGTCCCCAACTGCCGACATCCTTGCCCGTTCCAGCTGCGACGGGAAGTCTATTGCGTTCTGCTTCTCTGTGCCGTGCACAAAACTAGATCGGGTGTACCCCCACCAAACGAGATGGCACACTGGTTGGAGGCGTTACTAGTAAACTCGCAGGATGAGGGCTCGAGATCTCGTCCCACCATCCAGATTCAGCCCACCCGCCACCCGCAGCTCCCGTAAACAGCCGAGTCCATACACATTCCGCAAGTCACCGTGCAGTAAGTATCTGAAGATAATTCGTGTAGTATCTGCGAGTTTCTGCCTATTCTATTTGCGTACTGCGCGGGGGAAAACGACAGTTTGTACAATTGGTTAGAGCCCTCATTCTCTGATTTCACTAATGTGGTCTGTATGCGAGATATACGATGTGGTCAGTAGTACGGAGCGTTATTCCCTTAAGCTCCTCCCCTTTTAGACCAAAATCGACTGGAGGCGCCCGATTAACCACGGAAGATCCGGTACACTTGGCAAACTGGATGTGCTTTTTAGATCCGCTTAAGCGGAGTTCAGGATGATTCTTCGCCTCACATCTACGTTTACGACTGAACTCTTCAAGCCACCGTACAGTGAATGGCGGAATCGTTCCCCGGAAGAACGATTGTTAGTAAGCTTTCCGTGTGGGTTCGAATCTCTCTATTTCGTCGTCATCATCGGTTCGCGAGATATACGTACGGTGAAGCAACATGTTGATTGACTCTTGTAGGAACGCATGTTCTGGGAACTTCAACCGTAAACCACACTGTGATCCAGCGTGCTTCATTTGCAGCGTCTGCCTCAGGTAAATAGCTCATGAGCAGCTGCAGTTCACACGATTCTGATACAAATGGTATACACGACATTTCTCCCAAAAAAAGATACCTGTGGTTATAATTAAAGTGCATCTACTCACAGATGTCCACCGTTGGCTGTAATTATCACGAGGCCGCGGAACTTGGTAGATATCCTAATGCGTTAATGCGGAACCGATGTACACTAAAAAAAAAATGAGTTCCAAATTTGGCCACCAGGTGCAGATCTGGCGCTGTGAATGCAAGATAGGCGTATACAAATGCTTCCACATGCAATAGATTAGAAACGGGACGTGCTCAGAAGTGGTCAGACAAGTGAGAAAGGCATAATGTTGATTTTATTATTAACAGCCACTTACGCAGTTCGTTCAATATTAGTACCGGAGACGTCGATCAGATAATGTACACGTCCAGATTTGCACCTGGTGTCCAAAATTGGAACTGATTTTTTTCCAGCGTTAATAGGTTCCACATTAACTCGTTGGCATATATACCAAGTTTCGCTAACGTACGATAATTACAGCCCTCACTGGACCTCCATGAGTAGCTGCACTTTTAAAATCACCGATAAAAATGAAAGTTTTCAATCACCAAAGGCTCGACAGGTGCAGGGCATATAACTGGACCCGAAGAAGAACAAGACGACGATGATGGTGAATTTCTTTTTTATTCTGGCAAAGATATTTTTCTTTTGTCTTCCGCCACGGATTACTTAAGAAACGTGCTTCATCGTTGTTAAGATCTTATATATCAACGCAAATAATAATTAAATGTTTCCTTATGTGTTGCAGGTAAGATGTGGTTCATACCAGGGAACTCGCTGAGCTAGGTGCGTTCCCTTCATTCCATCTCGGTTGTTATAGGAGGCGTGAGGTGCTGGTAAGTAACGACCTTCTTTTTATAACAGAGAACGTAAACAGAGTGGAAGGACTACCGTAGATTCTAACTTTCAGGCTCGCTGATAAGTATGCTCCAATGGTTTAGTGTCCAGTAAATGTTGAGGATTTTCCAGCTGACAACGTGTTTGTTCCCATAGCAGTGGATAGCTGTGGATTAATGTGCTCTACTTATTACCGTACGGGTTGCTTATTGCCTGGTCGTCTTTGCTGTACTGAGGACTGTTGTTCAAAACAGGTGTGAACATCCTGATGTCCTTAGCTGGTTGCAAAAGAGATCGCGCAAGTGAAGTATCGCGACGATTTCTTTAGTCTGTAGAAGAGACCCATAAAAGAGGTAGCGCAATAACGCACATTAAAATTCGATGTTGCCGACAGCTAAGATGTTAGAGAATGAGCAAAGTTTAACGAAGAAATTATTTACCTAATTTCCTAGAGTCATTCAAAGGAAACAAGGAAACAGTAAATAACAAGTACCAAGGAGATATTTCAAAATGTTTTCTACAGAGTAGGACTACAGTGGCTTGTCAGTACATCTACATCTACGTGATTACTCTGCTATTCACAATAAAGTGCCTGGCAGAGGGTTCAATGAACCATCTTCATGCTGTCTCTCTACCGTTCCACTCTCGAACGGCACGCGGGAAAAACGAGCACTTAAATTTTTCTGTGCGAGCCCTGATTTCTCTTATTTCATCGTGATGATCATTTCTCCCTGTGTAGGTGGGTGCCAACAGAATGTTTTCGCAATCTTGTTTCATGAAGAAAGAAACAGAACTAACATTTTCCAAATATTGGACCACTGTTGTTGGTGAATGAATTCTCCGTGGCCGTATATCAGAAGCCCATCACAACTGTCACCTATGTCATTACCATTTGATTTTAGATGATTAACAGGACTTTGCGAGAGAGTTATGTACCACGATGAGAAGTGCAAGGAAGTGTGTTAAATGTTTGACAGTGCATGTTTGCTGCTTATTATTATTTTTGACTGTTCTTAATGACGTACTAATTTTACAAACTTGATACTGGAATAATGTAGTCACGAAACACCTGTTATAAATCACATATTTTGGACGACAGGTGGGTGAAACTTCCGTATTTCGTAATGCTAGAACACAGTGTACGTTCTAAAACCCTACCACAAATCGATGTAAAGCACGAACAGCCGCCTTTCGCACCGGACGTGCAGACAGAGTGTCAGAGAGGTTGTGGATGCGGGGCCAGGCAGGCTCCAGTGCACTCACCCTCTGCGCCAGGTTCCTCGGCTGAAGATCCATGGCGCCAAAAGCCCAAACGAACTGGTCGCTCAGATTACCGTTTGGGTTTAAATCCGGGGAATTTGGTAGCCATGAGGTTGCGGTAAATTCAGCCTGGTGCTCTTCGAAGCACGCACGTACACTGCGAGCTGTGTGACACGTTGCATTGTCCTGTTGGTAGATCCCATCGTGCCGAGGAAAAAAAAATGCGTGTAGCTGTGGGGATGGTCCCTGAGGATAGATTCGTTCTTTTGTTGATCCACCGTCCCTTCCAGAATAGCATCGTCCAGGGAGTGCCGTGAAAACATTCCCCAGTCCATAATGCTTCCTCCTCCAGCCTGGCCTCTCACGACGGCTGTCTGCCCGATGGAGCACGAAACGTGATTCATGTGGAAAGACCGCCTGCCGTCAGTTAGTGGACGGCCAGTTGCGGTGTCGGCGTGCAGATTCCATCCCTCGTCGCCGATGGACGGAAGTCAGCACGGGTGCACGCACCAGCCGCCTGCTGCAGAGGTCCGTACGCAGCAACGTTCACTGAACGGCCGTTGCGGAGGCACTGCTGGTAGCCCACTGGTTCATCTGTGCCGTCAGTTGCTCAACAGTTGCACCTCTAGTCGCCCGTACACATCTCTGAAACTGTAATTCGCCCAT
The DNA here is from genome assembly GCF_023864275.1 of Schistocerca cancellata. Taxonomy (NCBI): domain Eukaryota; kingdom Metazoa; phylum Arthropoda; class Insecta; order Orthoptera; family Acrididae; genus Schistocerca; species Schistocerca cancellata. The sequence goes on from NC_064634.1 coordinate 16,510,078, forward strand.
ATCACCTATGGTCCATGGTAGCCGTGGGACGTGCAAATTGTTTACTAACTTAGCCGTTATAGAAATGCTTCACCCTTCGCTCGGAAGCCATTAATCGTGTCCTTTTGGACGTCAGATAAATAGCTCCGTTTCCGCATTATGACAACGGCTGCAGTGTTTTTCGCGTCCCCCGAGACGCTGTATGTACCCTCCACGGCTAGTGTTGCCGCCGGTCGTCTGTGTGTGGTTATTCCACGTCGAATGTCCGTGGTGGTCACATGAATGTGACTAAATCATTTATTTATTATAAAGAGTGTAACGGGAACGTCACATAATGACACAAATACGGCGAAAACGCCGGCCGGAGTGGCCGAGCGGTTCTAGGCGCTACAGTCTGGAGCCGCGCGACCGCTACGGTCGCAGGTTCCTGCCTCTGGCATGGATGTGTGTGATGTCCTTAGGTTAGTTAGGTTTAAGTAGTTTTAAGTCTAGGGGACGGATGACCTCAGAAGTTAAGTCCCATAGTGCTCAGAGCCATTTGAATATTTTTTTTTTCTTTTTTTTGAACGGTGAAAAAGTAGCGATGTGGAGACAACCAGTGGAAAGTGATTGTGCACTGCAGATTGTCAAGCTTTTTTTATCACCTGAACGGTGGTCTTCGAAGCATATGGTTCACTTCCTACTAGATGCTGCCGAAAATTGGTATGCAGACATCCTCTTCCACACATTACATTCGCCGGGACTGAATTTCACCGTTTTGGTTACACAGAGAGGACACGGACGCTGTGAAATTAAAGTCCCTTAAACTCTTCTGCACTTGCGCGCTGTATCTTCACTGATTATGTGGAGGGGTTTAGCTCACCTGCCCTCTTCTATAGATGTCTCCTGGACGCCGTTTCTATATACTGACGTCCCCACTGGATTCTTCTTCTCAGCAGGTCGCGAGTTCGTTACTCCAGTACTGAATGGTGCGAGGACAAGCAGTGGTTCAAAATAAAGCAACGGACACTGACCTAGGATGCCACAGAAGCCTCTCCAAATTTATTAAACTTTGCCGTGAATGGCCTGCAGACGCACAGAGCCAGTAAAAGTACATTTCGAAATTTGAAATTTTCCCCGAACAACGTGATTAACAGTCTCTTTGCAGGCAATATGCTCTAACTTAGTTTATACACTTTCCGGTAATATGACACTAAATATTTCCGTGTCACTCAGTATCCTATCACTTACAACACACATATTTACACGTTTCAGTCTCGGTCGTGACTTTTGCAGACGCTTAACCACCGTTACGCACTTGCCTCCCCCTGCTCGCTTCTGATTGGTCGATCTCAATATCTAATAAAACATTAAAATGTCAAACTTCTCTCATAAAAATTATTAAAGTTGTTGAAATTATTGAACGATTGTTATCTGCACAAACAAGACCACCGGTACGGTTGGAAGTTAAAATTTAATAGTAATCTGCAAAAGCAAATTGTGAGTGGTGTGCGGCTTGGTGCCCCGTCCGAACGGTTACTTCCAATTGCTCGTGCATAGGGAGCCTCTCGAATGTTCCGTCTTCCCACACTACGTGACCATCTGGGGTCGGGTGGTGTGAGGTCAGCTACCGATTACCAGCTACTGATGCAGGTTCGCATAGATGCCGCAACATGTTAGACGAGACAAGACGTTGTACGAATCGTGTCGAGAGCTTACGGAAGACTAGCACAACTTCTAGGGTCTAAGCGCCTCTGCTCCTGAAGGATTCTTCGTCTCTTCCTGGCGCCAGACCCGTCGCGTCCACAGGGGGCAGTGCGCGCCGGCAGGCGGCCGGCGCCGGCCACGCACCAGCCGCTGGTGACCACGTGGCACAGTGATCGGCAGCCGTAGAGAAAAAGCTCTGCCAAACCAGCAGCCGGCCGGTGGCAGGACAGTCCCAGCAGTAGCAGAGTCACGGTCGAGCCAGTTGTCACGTGTTGTGAGCTCACAGTGAATAAGCGGTCTGCACAATTTGTCAGTAAGCGAAGCCGAAATGACGAGGGAACGGCCAGATTTCTCTTACCGAAACCTAGCGTCATTTATTTTCCACTTGTGATTAACGGCGCACAAAGTCCACATGTCAACATTCACCTCCCAATACAATCACGCCCCGTGCTTGAAACTGAAGGATCGATACTCCCAATGATGTCGCAGTGCCCACTGAAGAGGAATATCGGTTTGTAAAGATAGCTAATATCCGGTTATTGTGGCTCTTTCTTACACACGAGTCGGGACATTGTATTGTGTGGTATTTTATTGTATTGTATGTTAACCGGGGGCCTAGAAACGACGGAGAGGCTCCGTCCCCGCCGCAGCCGCAGTGCTCCACAACCCCACGACGGCTACCGCAGTCCACTTCACCCCTCCGCTGCCCCTCGCCGAACCACTCTTTCAGGGTCATTGTGCGGTTCGGCCCCCGGTGGATTCCGCCCCCCACCCCCTCCTTGGATCTTCCAAAAATATTCTGTACATGCAATATCGGTGGCAGCTGAATATTTGCTCAAAACACTTTCTAAAAGTAGACCATGAGTGAAAAAAATTAAGTTTCGATATGAAAAACCTGACCGTTTCTTTCGGAGACAAAAGTGAGAAATGTTTGCAGACTCCCAGAACGTTGTTTTCTAACGGACTTCTGCAACGCGACTGTACGCAAGCACGGCGGTAGCGTTTACACACACACACACACACACACACACACACACACACACACACACACGCACCACCACCACAGCCCCAAAAAGCCGCGTAAACAGCGTTGACAAATCGTCGTCATCATCACATTCTTCTTTTTCTTTCTCTTCTTCTCCTTCTCCTTCTCCTCCTCCTCCTCCTCCTTCTCCTTCGCGGGTTGTGCTAGCTGGTCCATACGAGTTCAACACTCCACCACTTTCTGGAGCGTTCAAAAAATGGTTCAAATGGCTCTGAGCACTATGGGACTCAACTGCTGAGGTCATTAGTCCCCTAGAACTTAGAACTAGTTAAACCTAACTAACCTAAGGACATCACAAACATCCATGCCCGAGGCAGGATTCGAACCTGCGACCGCAGCGGTCTTGCGGTTCCAGACTGCAGCGCCTTTAACCGCACGGCCACTTCGGCCGGCCGGAGCGTTCCACACAGGATCTTCCTGATGGGGCATAACGTACAGCTGATTCTGGTTCACTATTCTTAACCACTCTCGACACATGTGAGAACTACGCGGTGGCTCATTGAGACTAGAGCCCGAATCAGTTGTAGGATTTCATATTGCTTATCGCTTGTTTGACCCCTGTCAATGGTTTTTTATATCTGAAAAATGCGGAGTTGCCTCGTGGTCCGGAGTTCATTTTGAACTACAGTTTCTCCAGTAACTGTCTCGGTAAGTCAGTTCAGACATCGGAGGAAGGTAATACTAGCACGTTTTGGTAGACACTGCTATGTTCAAGTTGAGGACGACATTCCTTAGTTTAAGCACTTACGAAATTTGTGTTATTCTCTGATACACTCATTTCTTATGTGGTCAATTTCTGAAGCAGCCATTAACGGCACGAAGGACCCCCCTCCTACCACTTGCATCTGAGAATGCAGTTCTGTATTTTAGCTACTATTAAGGATAACTGTAACCTCTACTAGGCACGTACGTGACTTAACATTCCAGTTATCTGAAGTGTGTGCCGTATTTTAATATCAAATTAGCGATCTTAATTTTTAATTGAAATGCCGTTATATCTTTCAGAAATTTTGTTTTGCTTATGAACTGATTTCTGGAGATGATCTTTGGGGCATATGAAATCTCCTGGTCGCCCGAGAATAACAGGACACTTAACTTTCTTCATTATTTCACAATTATATATTCTAAAGAAAGATGATATTACAGGAGAAAGTTTAGAAAAGAGGAAAATATAACGTAAAAGTAGAGCCAGATTGTCACTTAAGCTACTAATTCAAGGGAAATATAGTTTTTCTTAGCAACTCTCATAAATTATCTGATCATTCATATTCAGGAATTGGAAATTGTTAACAGTACCTAGTTAGGGAGAATTGCTGTTTATAAACACACATGTTACAGTGTGTGCTTACTCGTGGTCACTTCACAGTTATCATTCTGATACCGTAAATAGTAAACAATAATAGATTACCAGCAATCAATGACGAAGAAGTAACTTTTAAGATACTAGTAGTTTTCCTTCTGATTGAGTTTTTTTTCGTTTATTGACAACTGAATCACAAATAAAGTGCAACTGAAATACATTCTGCAGGAATAGGTTCTAAAAGTTTCATTTTCCTGTTCTTTTGGTGAGAGGGTGTCAGTAAATGGATCACCAAGAAAACGTACATATGGAAGACACGAACCAAAGAAGGGGCAGGATGGTGTGACATGTAGTAAGACGTCAGGCAATCACTTATAGGGCACTACATGGAGCCGTAGACGGGGAAAATTGGAGGGAACATAGAGACTGAAGCATACAGAACGAATAATAAAAGACGTCGGGTGTAAGTGTTACTCTGAGAGAAAGAGCTTGCCGAAATTGTGGCGGGTCGCGTCACACTAGTGCTGGTGTGCCGTTGCGGTAAACTGGCGTGTAAATCAGAACATCTGACTCCTTCGGCTGTCCGTCGTGGTATCATAGGAAACGTGTCATATAGAGAAGCAGGTACATTTAAGTTTAGATGAAGTCGGGGATTCTTCCAGCAAACGTACTTTATACGAGAGTATTATCACGTTTCTAATCGAAAAATATTGATTTAATTATGTCTAAACTGAGATTGGATATGTAGTAGTTTTTTAAAGAGCGTAGGAGCAGAGTCAATGTAGCTCGTGTAGGCGGTTCTAGAAATAGACTCCTCATCCCATGTGCGGGATTCAAAGAAAGGACTCTAAACCGAGACAACAGAGGCCGCCTGTTTGAAATTTCCTCGCTCCCTATTGAAACGGAACCACTCGCACGCTACGACTGAAATGGAGCGAAAGCTCCTCTTGCGCGAAAACCATTGCTTGACCAGCACGACATCAGGCCAGTCAGAAGCCATATTAGAAAAAGGAGGAAAATAAAAACAAAGAGCTTGAACGCATTACTTATGAGGTGGTAGACGTAACACTATTTAGCTGTGTCCTATAAATTTCCGCGCTGTTGACTGCACAGACGTATTAGTTGAGGTGGAGGACTGCACATGTACTCGTATGGGAAATACAAAATTTTTTTTCTATCAGTTACAATTAGAGTTGCACTGCATTAAAACTACGGTTCGCTAGTTTTGGTTCACTACATAAATGAGGTAGTAAATGCTAGAATTACCTGTAGTATTGGTAAGGATAGAAAAACAAAAGAATACGTAACAGAAAAACTCGGAGCCAACGCCTTCTCTTTGTTTTTTTTATTTCTCCATTGTGTATTTGTGTACTTTATACCCTTACACAGTATAAATAGCATTTTACAAGTAACAAAAATTAATTCTGCGCTTTTCTGTAACCAAAGCAATTACTTTTGATGCAAGTACAGCTTATATGCAGAAACATAATATTTTTTTGTTATTTTGTACTTGATAGTACATTTTTAATCATTATCAAAGAGAAGAGTTTCCCGTTATTATTGATAAATGCGAAAGTTGTTTATGAATGACAAACATGTTTTGTATAAATGCGACGAAGTATTTAAGTGATGTATGATACATATTTTTGTTCCGCGTTTTTTTGTTTTATCTTTTTGTTTTGTTTTCTCACGCTACGTGATAAATCTGTATCGTTTTCTTTATTTTTACTACAACATTCGTCTGTTTCACGTTACAGACAGACAGTTTCCAAATAAAATTTGAATTTAACATTGACAATTTCAGTTTTGCTGTAAATAATGTTCATTCTTAAATAACAGCCTGGAGGATAACAATGGAGAACAATTTTCGCTAGGTCGCCGGCCTTTCATATACCCTCACTCAGTTTCTAGTCGGTTCAGCGCTTCTGCTTTTTAGGGGAATCTAGTAAGACACTGTCGCATACGTAAGGAAAGCGATCGTAATGAGGTAACGACCGATAGGTGTGCAACACACCTGACGTATAGGCAGTGCGTGTAAGATCTTAACTGACCAAAGCCACAAGGAGAGCTACAGTAGTCTACGTTCGCTTATCGTAGTCTTTCGTATCGTACGCTAGTCTTATAGCTAGATAGAACACCCCAGGCCGTCAGTGGGAGAGTTTGTTACATTCACGGCCCAGTATTCCATTTTGTATGTAAAACATGCGATTCTAGCAATTCAGCATCTCGTTTATTGCACAGCCTCGGACACAATGATATTGTAAATTGTTTTAATATCGGAACGAGTTTCGCAGAGACATTATTCGAATCCATAACAGCTAGTTGTGTAACAACTTTTTACAGATTTGTAATTTCTTGTAAAGGAAGAGACATCCACTGGTAATAAGGCGAATGCGTCATCGTACGAGTGCAATACACGAGATGTCTGCGCGCTTGGAGAAAGAAACGGTGTACAGGGACGGGCGTTGCTCAGGCGGCGACGGCCCCCCAGTCCTGCTTGATCATGTCGGCCCCCTTCTCGCCGATCATCACGACGGGGGCGTTGATGTTGGCAGTGACGATGGTGGGCATGACGGAGGCGTCGACGACGCGCAGCCGCTGCACGCCGTGCACGCGGAGGCGCGCGTCGACGACGGCGGCGGGGTCGGAGGCGGGGCCCATCTTGCAGGTGCCCACCGGGTGGTAGATGGTGGTGGCCAGCGTGCGCACCACGCACGCCCAGTGCTCGTCCGTCTCCCAGGCCAGGTGCTCGCACCCCGGCACTGGCTCGCGGCTCATCTCCACCTGCACAGCGCCAGCACAACACGCAGTCACACAGCGGACATTTAATTGGTCGTTTGATTTTTGCAGGTACTAGCACACTGGGTGTTAAGTGTATGAGCGCAGGCGTTGTGATGACTGACGCCTTAATATGTACCAACTTCAGTACAATAATTGTTTTTTCTCTGCATCCGTCTGCCCACAAACACGTCACACGATTTACTGCCTGATATCTTCTGCACGGTCGGAACTGCACCACTAAGTGGACTACACCTGTCAGTACAAACTAACTATTTTGTGTCCGAGTGTCCACACTTCGACACTTGACCTGTTGCCCAGGAGAAAATAAGTACACTCCTGGAAATGGAAAAAAGAACACATTGACACCGGTGTGTCAGACCCACCATACTTGCTCCGGACACTGCGAGAGGGCTGTACAAGCAATGATCACACGCACGGCACAGCGGACACACCAGGAACCGCGGTGTTGGCCGTCGAATGGCGCTAGCTGCGCAGCATTTGTGCACCGCCGCCGTCAGTGTCAGCCAGTTTGCCGTGGCATACGGAGCTCCATCGCAGTCTTTAACACTGGTAGCATGCCGCGACAGCGTGGACGTGAACCGTATGTGCAGTTGACGGACTTTGAGCGAGGACGTATAGTGGGCATGCGGGAGGCCGGGTGGACGTACCGCCGAATTGCTCAACACGTGCAATCGATGTTGTCGCCAGTGGTCGGCGGAAGGTGCACGTACCCGTCGACCTGGGACCGGACCGCAGCGACGCACGGATGCACGCCAAGACCGTAGGATCCTACGCAGTGCCGTAGGGGACCGCACCGCCACTTCCCAGCAAATTAGGGACACTGTTGCTCCTGGGGTATCGGCGAGGACCATTCGCAACCGTCTGCATGAAGCTGGGCTACGGTCCCGCACACCGTTAGGCCGTCTTCCGCTCACGCCCCAACATCGTGCAGCCCGCCTCCAGTGGTGTCGCGACAGGCGTGAATGGAGGGACGAATGGAGACGTGTCGTCTTCAGCGATGAGAGTCGCTTCTGCCTCGGTGCCAATGATGGTCGTATGCGTGTTTGGCGCCGTGCAGGTGAGCGCCACAATCAGGACTGCATACGACCGAGGCACACAGGGCCAACACCCGGCATCATGGTGTGGGGAGCGATCTCCTACACTGGCCGTACACCACTGGTGATCGTCGAGGGGACACTGAATAGTGCACGGTACATCCAAACCGTCATCGAACCCATCGTTCTACCATTCCTAGACCGGCAAGGGAACTTGCTGTTCCAACAGGACAATGCACGTCCGCATGTATCCCGTGCCACACAACGTGCTCTAGAAGGTGTAAGTCAACTACCCTGGCCAGCAAGATCTCCGGATCTGTCCCCCATTGAGCATGTTTGGGACTGGATGAAGCGTCGTCTCACGCGGTCTGCACGTCCAGCACGAACGCTGGTCCAACTGAGGCGCCAGGTGGAAATGGCATGGCAAGCCGTTCCACAGGACTACATCCAGCATCTCTACGATCGTCTCCATGGGAGAATAGCAGCCTGCATTGCTGCGGAAGGTGGATATACACTGTACTAGTGCCGACATTGTGCATGCTCTGTTGCCTGTGTCTATGTGCCTGTGGTTCTGTCAGTGTGATCATGTGATGTATCTGACCCCAGGAATGTGTCAATAAAGTTTCCCCTTCCTGGGACAATGAATTCACGGTGTTCTTATTTCAATTTCCAGGAGTGTATTAATGGCTTGCTCTACCCACATATACTTGGAGATACTAACCAACCTAAAACCATTCTACAGCTATGATTATTAGCACCCTGGGTAACGCTAAATGAACTAACACAACTGGCGGCAGACCGAACGAAGAATTCCTGCCCCACATCGCAGTGAAACAGAACGACAGACAAAGCGCTATGCAAGATACATACAACGGTCCTTTTAGGGACCAACTGACAAAGGATCTCGGACCATGCATCCGAATCTGCCATTTCAACATTGAGGGCATAAGCAGAGCAAAATGTCAAGTATTGCAGAGAATTTTACACGATAACGACATTGACCTGGTAGCCATACAGGAAACTCATGCTGAAAATAGAGCCCAACTTGAAGCTAGAGGAAGGATTCTGGGATATGATCTACTTGGAGCCACGTATGACAGACACTATGGCGTTGCGACATATGTGCGTGGGGACATAGAGGACGCCTTTCCAGTTGAAGCCTCCATTGCAAATGATATCCATGAAGTTGTCATCAAAATAGGAGAAGTTACAGTAACTAACATCTATAAACCTCCTGCTACTACATGGACAGCTGAAGTGATAAAGATCCACCCACACCCAAGCGTATACGTTGGGGACTATAATAGTCACCACGAAATGTGGAAATATAGTACTAATGATAGCAATGGAGACATGCTGGTCGATTGGTCCGAGGAACAAAATACATATCTGGTCTTTGATGCCAAGGACCGAGGGACATTCAGATCAGCCGCATGGAACTGCGACTATAACCCGGATCTGTGCTTTGTTTCGAGGGATACAAGCGATAAACCACTGACAGCCTCTAGAAGGGTCCTGACGGACTTCCCTCATAGCCAGCACCGCCCTGTGCTTATTAATATCGGTCTATCCATCCCGATAATAAGGTCTTACCCTCGACCAAGGTGGAATTTTACAAAAGCTGACTGGACAAAATTCTCTGTACAACTTGATTATACCTTGAGCTGGATCCCTCCAACCAGCAAGAGCTATGAGAGGTTCGTGGGAGCGGTCATTAGCTCTGCGAAAACAGCGATCCCAAGAGGGTACCGCAAAAAATACATTCCCGGCTGGACAGGGATATGCGATGACCTGTACGCGGAGTTCCTCAAGAATGGGGACCGGGAAATAGCGGATGAACTATTACATAACATCGACTTTATTAGACGGCAAAAATGGGAGAATACTGTTGAAAATCTAGACTTCTCAAAGTCAAGCCGACAAGCCTGGTCCCTACTACGTAAACTTGGAGGCGCAAACCCACCTGAACGTAGAAAGGACGAAATATCTCCCAACAAGGTTGCATCCCGCATAGTTTCTGCGTCTAGAGCCCCACGAAATAGAAAGCACACAACAAAAGTGAAGAAAGACTTAAAAACATTAAAAAGGACCCGTGCAATAGACTCAGAATATTCATCAGATATTCGCATCGAGGAGGTTACCAATGCCCTGAAGAAGGTTAAATCAGGCAAAGCTCCGGGTTTCGATGGTATCCACCCTGAGTTCCTCATACATGTTGGAGCCTACACAAAACAATGGCTGGCTAAGTTCTTTACGGACATTCTCCAAGTGGGTAACATTCCTCCCTCACTTAAACGAGCAAAGATCATCGCAGTCCTGAAACCTGGTAAACCAGGCGATAGACCAGAGAGTTACCGCCCCATTGCCCTTCTCAGTATGGTATATAAATTACTAGAAAGACTGCTCCTCAACAGAATAGGCCAGACTATACTCAAAAAAATCCCTATCGAACAAGCAGGATTCCGTCCATATCGCTGCTGTACAGATCAAGTCCTATCACTGACAACATATATAGAGGCGGGGTTCCAGAAGAAAAATAAAGTAGCTGCAGCATTCGTAGACCTAACAGCAGCCTATGATACAGTTTGGAAACAGGGGCTCATGTACAAATTAATCTGTGCCGTCCCCTGCAAGAAGATAACCAACCTCATTGATGATATGTTGTCAAATAGAACCTTCCAAGTAATAATGGGGAATGAGAGAAGTAAACAGATGAAACTCAATAATGGACTCCCACAAGGCTCTGTCCTTGCACCCCTTCTTTTCAGCCTTTACATCGCTGACATGCCTGCAACCAGATCGCGCAAATTTGGTTATGCTGATGACTGGGCTCTAGCAACAGCCCACAGAAATATAGAAACTGCCGAAGATATCCTTACGAGTGACCTAGGGATTCTCAGCGAGTACTTTAAAAAATGGAGGCTACAACCTAGTGCTACAAAGACGGAAGTATCTGCCTTCCATTTGAACAACAAAATGGCCAACAGAGAACTACAAGTCTATCTAGATGGGAAATTACTAAATCACAACAAACACCCAAAGTACCTTGGGGTTACCCTAGATAGGACACTAACATTCAAAGAACACCTGACGAAAACTGCAGCGAAACTTAAAACACGCAACAACATATTGCAGAAGCTCTGTGGCACCACTTGGGGCTCCACAGCATCTACCTTAAGAACATCCGCACTTGGCTTGGTGTATCCAGTGGCAGAATACTGTGCCCCAGTGTGGCTCAACAGCAAACACACACACATGGTAGATAGCCAACTTAATGCAACAATGCGTATTATATCAGGCACAATCAGGCCAACTCCTACAGTGTGGCTGCCCGTTCTCAGTAACATAGCCCCTCCTAACCTGCGCCGTGAACACGCTCTGGTTAGAGAATTTCAAAAAATCATGACCAACCCTCAATTACAAATCCATGAAGATACTCACGACATCCAAGGAAACCGACTCCGGTCTAGGAATCCTCCACTAAAGACCGCACAGGCTCTGCACCAAACCAACTTCAAAATAAATGACCGATGGAAAGAGGAATGGGAGAGCAGAACAGTAGTAAACTGCCACAGTATGCCATGCATCTTTAGTAAACCAAAAGGATTTGATTGCCCTCGCAAAGTTTGGTCAACTCTTAATCGCATCAGAACCAACTGTGGGAGATGTGCCGACTCCTTACACAGATGGGGTAAACTTCCTTCGGCCGCTTGCGACTGTGGCGCTGAGAGACAGACGGTCAAACACATCGTGCAGGAATGCCCACTAAGGGCATACGAGGGTGACCCACAAGATTTCCTAATGGCGACCCAAGAGGCAATCGACTATTTACTATCTAAGCTGGACGTCTGCTTGTGACTGGTCTTCTGTGAGTGTAACTTTACAATTGGCGGTGTCCTTATATACAAACTGTTATTTATTGCTCTGTTTATACATATGTGATTTTTTTTTTAATCGTGTTGTTTCTGTAATTTTTACTGTGATGTTATGAGCCATACGCTAAATAAATAAATAAATTATTAGCCTGCAAGTAAAGTAAATACTGATGTAATGTTACGATACTGCAGTGCCTATGTTGTTAAGAAAAACGAGGCAATGTTCCTTAAGAAATGCACAGATATCCAAAGGAACAGGCACTGCAGCGACAACAGCCGTTACGAAATACGAGACATGTCTTCACTGTTGCGAGTACTAGTATCCGTCAGCTGTATAAGCGAGTGATGAGAGTGAAAACTTTTGCCGGACTGGAATCTGAACCCGTATTTCCGGCTTTACGACAGCGGTCGCCTTAACCGCCTGTACCTCGACGGTACACTAATCGTGGCCCAGACCTGAGCTTCAATACATCGTCGTTCCTGCGTCACAACATGTACGCTAAGTAATTCAGAGGAGGACAGTTTAATTGAAAGTCGCTACCTCGTGTCAGCAGATTAACGTGATACTGATGCATATCTGAAGGAATATTGCATTGTTCTTCTTAAAAGGAAAGCGTCTGCAATATCGTTTTTACCCCCTGATACCAGGCAGCGACTTTCAATTAAAATGTCCTCCCCTATACACAATTTACGTAATGTGTATACGAGAACAGGTTGTAACACAAGGACGACATACGGAAGTTCGGGTCTGGCCACGAATCGCCAAAGTTTTTAAGGTGATCTCTCTGTAAAGCGGAAATTCTGGGTCCGGGTCCTGGTATGACACAAATTTTCGTTGCCGTCATTCCCTTATACAGCTGATGATTGTTCGTATCCGTAACAACGAATGTATCTCATGTGACGTAATGTTGTTCAGTACACTGTTCTCAGCCAGCAATAAAAACATGTGCACTTCTACCCCTAACACCCTGTATGTCTGCAACTCTCGTACACACTGACACAGCCGCGCAGAGTGGCCGCGCGGTCTGAGGCGCCATGTCACGGATTGCGCGGCCCTCCCGCCGGAGGTTCGAGTCCTCCCTCAGGCATCGGTGTGTGTGTGTGTGTGTGTGTGTGTGTGTGTGTGTGTGTGTGTGTGTGTGTGTGTTGTTGTTCTTAGCATAGCAAGTTAATTATAGTAGTGTTTAAGTCTAGGGACCGATGACCTCAGCAGTTTGGTCCCTTAGGAATTCGCACACATTTGAACGTTTCGAACACACTGACATCCCCCACGCCACAGTACTGCAGCAATCCGCTACAGGAGCCAAAACAAAATGCTGCAGCTCTTTCATAAAGTGGACTTTTGTACGTTAATTTGTTTTCTACATTGAATGGTAACAATGCTGCAACAATCCATACAGTGTAGGTGGAAGTGTATGTCGACAATGTACCATCATATCACACAGCAGATGAGTGGCGCAGATCTTTCCAGAGTGGTCAAGTAAATCTGAATGATGGAGAATGAAATGGCAGAACACCCTTCCGTGAACAAAGAGGAACTGCAAGAGGAGCGCAAGCTCTGGTGAGCGAAGACCGGTGTACCACAATCGAGGCGATAGTGGAAAAAGTGAAAATCAGTCACAGATCAGTTGTAAACACCTTACACGCCGTTTTGAATTTGATGAAGGTCGTCAAACCTATGCAGCACTGGAAATGTGGCAACTCTGTCAGGCTAAGTACAAGTGCTGGGAGTATCGCTGTAATTCGAGACAAAGGAGCGAAGCAAGCAGTGGACTTAGGAGTATTCACCACTTCCTGAACGGGCAATGACCCGAGAGAGTGAAAGATTGCTTTTTTGGGACTGGTGTGGTGGCAACAAATTATGCTCGTGAGGGGTAGGTGTGTCACCATTAGCGGTCAATATGTAGAGGACTACACCGTCACCAAGTTTAATGGAGGCAGCTTGATATTTTTGAGATGATACTTAAAGCTTCGTGACTACATATTGTATGCATGATGTCATGGGGAATTACACTTGTAAGGGAACTGCAAACGTGTTCACACAACTTTAAAAAATAGTTTTGGCATTGGCCATAAGTAATCACTTTCGATCTATTTCTCATTTTCGTTCGAATAGTCATCATACAAGCTGACACTACATGCCGAAGTGTCACGTGGAAATTATGAGATCAAGGGACTGATGACTTCAGATGTTAAGTCCCATAGTGCTCAGAGCCATTTGAACCATTTTTGAACCTTCTTGCTTCCCATAGTTGAAGGGCAAGTCGGGAATGGCGACTGCAACATTCAGCATGATCGAGCACCTTTTCATAATGCAGGTCTCTGGCGGTATGGTTACACGACAATAATATCCCTCTAATGGAGTGGCCTGCACAGAGTCCTGACCTGAATCCTACAGAAAACCTTTGGTATGTTTTGGAACGCCGACTTCGTGCCAGGCCTCACCGACCGACATCAGTACCTCTCCTCAGCGCAGCACTCCGTAAAGAATGGGCTGCCATCCCCCAAGAAACCTTCCAGCACCTGACTGAACGTATGCCTGCGAAAGTGGAAGCTGTCATCAGGGCTAAGGGTGGGCCAACACCATATTGAATTCCAGCATTGCCGATGAAGGGCGCCACGAACTTTTAAGTCATTTGCAGCCAGGTGTCTGGATACTTTTAAACACACATGTCTGGGTTCTCCTCCCAAAGCCTTTGATCAATTTCAACCAAATTTACCACATAAACACGAGACCTCACAACTATCAGCACTGTGGGGTTGATAATCTCCTGGCTCCATAAGGAGTGTAGATATGGGAAGAAACGTGTTTTCTCAGTCTGTGGTGTACAGGCTGCCCTGCACAAAAGGCGTATTGTGTGAAAACGGTATCTTCCTGTCAAATCAAAACTGCTTTGCAGTTACACCTATATGTCAGTGACAAGAAACGGTTTCCTGGGCTCTGGCATGTAGGCTGCCTTGTATGAGAGGTACTTTGTGTGGTAGTAGTATGAGCCAGCTTCATCGACCTTTGCCCTGCACATTGGCAGCAAATAAATGATTTTCAAGCCCCTGTGTGACAGGAATGTTGAGAGAGTAATATCAATGAGTATGGCTGGGGACTGGTTGGAATGGATAGAGAAGGGTATGGACACATTGAGGGGAGATGAAAAGAATGGAGAGAGAGAGAGAGAGAGAGAGAGAGAGAGAGAAGAGGAGGAGGGAGGATGCAGGATGAAGGATGAAGGATGAAGGTGTAGAAGGGTAGTGGCATGTGGCAAAGGAAGAGAGGGAGACAGAAATGGAAAGAGAGAGTGGGAGGAGAAAATGGTCATAGTGAGGGAGGAGGAAGCTATGGTCAGAAAGAGGTGGAGGAAGTGGACAAAGAGAGCGAGAGGAGGAGATGAAGACAAATGGTTCAAATGGCTCTAATCACTATGGGACTTAACATCTGAGGTCATCAGTCCCCTAGACTTACAACTACTTAAACCTAACTAACCGAAGGACATCACACACATCCATGCCCAAGGCAGGATTCGAACCTGCGACTGTAGCAGCAGCGCGGTTCCAGACTGAAGCGCCCAGAACCGCTCGACCACAGCGGCCGGCAGAGATGAAGACAGAGGGAGGGGGGGGGGGAGGCAAGGAGGGATGGACATGGGGAGGAAGAGGTGATGGTGTGTATGTTGAATGCATGTAGTGGGTGGAGCCACAGGGAAAGGCATATGTATGTATGTATGTGTGTGTGTGTGTGTGTGTGTGTGTGTGTGTGTGTGACAAGAAATGGATGACTGTGTGAAATAAATACCGTAACTGTAAGACATTGAGGCACTTCCAGAAATTAAGACTGGCAGTGGCACGGTGAACTCTTGGAACATTTTCAAATTATCGTGATACACACTCTAGATGAACACTTTTTGCACGTTACATGGAGTCAGATGGTGAAACCATCAGTGTATAGTTCAGATAGGGATTATCGTTCATCGTGGATGCCTTCTTAGTAGAAAACGTAGCACGTAATTTGTAGGTAGTGATTTAGCACAGGAGGCACTGACCTCGAAGTCCTTGGCGAGAGCCTTGGTCTTGGCCATGCGGGCGCTGAACTTGGCGCCCTCGACGAGCACGGCGACGTCGTGCGGGTGTGTGAGGTACCGGGGGTCGATGGCGGGCGGCACCAGCGGGTCCGCCGACCGCAGCCTGATGGTGCCCCGGCTGCGCGGCCGCTGCAGCACCGCCAGCTGCACGTAGATCTCGGACCGAGACACCGGCCGCCCGAACACCGCCTCGTGCACCTGCAACACGCCGCCGCGCCGCCTCGCGTGTCCCTGCATCCTGCTACTGCTGGCACACTGACTGAAGAGGAATAATAGCCGCACGTTCAGAATGTCATAGAAGTTCGATTGATACACCGAAAACAAGTAAACTGCCTGATCTTGGTCCTCTAGCAAGAGGACTAACCTACAACTTCTTCCGAAACATTAAGGATTGAACCATTTTCTGATGGGTCATGTAAATTTCTTATAGCGAACCAGAAGGAAAGAGAGAAACTAATTTACCTGTGGAGAAGGCGGCTCTCCAGAGTACATTTCTGGGAATGCCCATTGTGTGCTGATAGGGCCAGTGATGGGCAGCAACAACTGACTCAGCGTCGAATACCAGATGTTAAGGAGATCCTTCACAACATTCCTGACACAGTGTCCTAAAAAGGCGTGGTAAGCACAACGATATTTGAACCAACATGCTCCCCTGTACAACGAGAGAACAAACACCGTCGAAGCAGTGGTCTGCCCATCCGAGGAATCTGACAGATCTGGGTAACGCGGTCTTTATCCGGCGACAGTCGACACTGAATATAGCAACACACACCACGATCAGGGAATTGTCTCCTGCGAAGAGGAAGCACAGGAGCAAATTGTGCAGAGGAAGACTGCTATCTAAACTGAATTGGACGAATGAATCACTTTCCTTCACAAAGTCCTTTGCAGTGCTCGTAGAACTGCAGGGGAATGTGCAGAACGAATCAAAACTCTGCCCCTTTCCGGCTTGACCTGCATTATAGGCAGCTTATGTCCAACTAAGTAGCTCGTTGTGGGTGGGGAATTCCATTGGGTTTCCATCGATTACTGATTTCGAGAGTCAGTACTAAGCGATAAAGCTGGGCAAAATTTGCAACATACAGGTCCGTAATACAAATACTTACAGAGTCCTGGACAGAGTGCTGGACAATAGGGTTGGGAATGTGTCTTATGACATTGGTGCAGTGCGTGGTCAGCCGTCTCTATGAAAATGTCAAATGCTGATACAGTTCCTCGATATGAGATTATGTTGCATAGGGTCTGTTGCATGATGTGTCTGACCAAATCTAAAACAGTGACAGACATTATCTCTAAATTACGTAAGACGGTCTGTAGAACTGAAGCTTCACGGGTTCCAAAAGCATAGTAACAATAAACTTTTCGCTAAAGTTTCGATAGTAGAAAAAGTAATTTTAGACCAGGCACCCCACATTTGAGCTGCAGTGCGCGTAGCTGACTGCGACTCTTCCATTATTTGCTGGTAACCCATTAGTACATTCGCTTCAGCATTAACGGAATATCAGGGAATTCTTACCTCCAGTTGGTATTAAATGGCGGGCACACACTAAAAGACAACACACGTCAACTCGGTTTGAAGCCCGCTACAGATCGTGAGCCTGTCAGAAAGCTAGTTTCTTCGAGTCGCCGCTGGCTCACCTCTGGACGGAAGCGCGTTACCCTGGAGACGCGCTCCACCGTCTCGAAGTCCTTGTGTGGGAACCGGATGTGCTGGTACTGCACGTCGGGGTAGTCATCCTGCGGATCTTCGTACTTTGTCTTGATGAAACCCTGTGGAGGAAGAAACACATCAATTAAGTGCCAAAAACGTTTATGTTTATTCGTATCTTGATACAATCAATGCGAAAACCAACATGTCTTTTTCTACTGGAGTGCACGATTTTCACGTTTTTCTTGGGAGGTACGTTGTTTCGTTACTTCATTTAGAACTCTTGACAGCTCAAGATTAATCAGTGATTCAGATGTTGAAACACTAAAATCTAAAGTAGTTAATGTTAACACAAAATTAATATGGAGTGGAGTCGCTTCTGAGATTCAAAACACGTCATCTGTGTTTCAATGCATAAAAATCCTAGATAGCAGTTAGTGCTATTTTACGTCATTCCTTTGGTCGAGTTGGTTGCGAGATGCTGGAGAAGGACGCATATAGCTGGATCTTATCTGTTATTTTGATAGAAACCAAACTGCCTGTCCAGTGAATTTCGAACCGTATTGTTTCCCTCCCCACATCGTCAAACCAGTATTGGTCGTTTCCGAAGATTTGAATGAGGCGTCATAAGGAAGATGCAGTCCTCTGCTGGAAACAATATTCACGCCACTGAATGAACATGGTCAGTTACAACGGTTTTATAGACCACACTTGTGACTACAGTATCCTCTGAAATCCACGGAAGCCATTAGAAATCTTACAACATACAGTTGGAATAAAGTTGTCTGCGCTGTATATTTTCCTTTAAGTTGTCCACACATAAACATGTATAGGTTACAGTGTAAAAGCAAACTCTGTGCACTAGGTTATGTTTATCCATTTATCGGCAGTCCAAGGTATATACACCATGCGCAACGGAATTTTTTTTTTATTTGCGTCAGGTTGGCAGTATCAACTCTAAAACAGTTGTTTACGCAGTTGCTCTTACGTATCTTTGTTGACACTCTGGTCTTGAACACACATGCTAATGAGTAATTTCTTTCCTGATCGCATTTCACTGACGTTGTCGCCGATGAGATCCATACCTTCCTGTCCCGGCCGCCCTGTGTGTTTCTCCTGTGGCTTGTGTGTTCGCTAGGACCTGCATCTGTGGAAAGTAGCTTTTCTCCATCTTGGAGGTGCGAGATCTCTGGAGTGGATAAGCTGATTCGAAAGTATTATTGATTTACGTGTGTAGGGGACTTAGTGGTCCACCGTGACCACGAAGCCAGTAAATTTTATTTGTTTTCGTGGAAACTTGAGTGCGGAAATTATATATGACCTTTTTCTGCTGACTTATTCCTGTTTTGTTGTTGTGAAGATGGGAGGAAGTTGCTTGTAGCCTCTTAACGGCGATCTTCAAATATGTGTGAATTCCTAAGGGACCAAATTGCTGAGGTGATCGGTTCCTAGACTTACACACTACTTTAATTAACTTACGCTAAGGACAACGCACACACCCATGACTGAGGGAGGACTCGAATCTCCGGCGGGAGGGGCCGCGCAATCCGTGACATGGAGTCTCTTCAAATGGTTCAAATGGCTCCGAGCACTATGGGACTTGACATCTGAGGTCACCAGTCCCCTAGACTGAGAACTACTTAAACCTAAGTAACACACCCGTGCCCGAGGCAGGATTCGAACCTGCGACCGTAGCAGCAGCGCGGTTCTGGACTGAAGCGCCTAGAACTGCTCGGCCACAGCGGCCGGCCTTGGCGTCTCTAACCGTGCGGCCACTCCGAGCGGCGTTGGAGGTGATGGATGAACTCTTAGGAGTGAACGTATTTCCAGCCCAGCGAGAGGATGTTGGAATCTTCATGAGAGTAGATAAACAGCTAAGGGCTGTAGTTATTAACTTCTGACATTTAACACTGTCACGCGTATGAAAGCGGGATGGGGTAATTTATTTTAAATGGTCTTAAAAATGTGGGAGTGCAGAGAATTAGTCCTTGCTCGCTAATAAACGCTTTTGAGTAAATCAGTGGAGCAATATGTCGCATACTTTGTCTCGTAGCTATGCAACCTTGAGTAAGATTTCGCACGATGCCACAGCAGCTACGAGAAGGAACGTTTCAGTAGCTGTCAGCTTATTACAGATAACAATGATTGTTAATGTCTTCTAAGATACTTCCTCTGCAGTGGGTAGCAAATGAAGTATTACTAGGAGTCTGTTGGCTGTAACGGTATTGCATAACGTAATTTTGTGTATAAGCCGCTAGTAAGCGTGCCACCAGTATTGGTGCATCACCTAAAATGGAACAGAGCACTTGGCCTCATAGGAGGGCTACGACAGTAAATCAACACGACAACATAATGATCTTCGAAGTCATATAACTGAGAACGCTTTCCCTCTATTTATCTCCCAACTCATCCTATCTTTGTTCCCATCCCTCACCCATCTCTTCCCCTTCGTTGCATTTCATCCCATCCCTCTGCGTTCCCTCAAATTTTCCCTTCGCTTTCCCTACCCTTTTCTTTCTCGTCCCTTCCCTTTCTCCTTGATTTCCCCTCACTCCCTTTTTCTTCGTCCCTGTCATTTCCTGTTACCTCCTTTCCTATCCCTTCTCGTCCATACTCCCATCCCTTCACTCCTCCCATACTTCCCCTCTTACGCACCTTCCCTTACCCCCTAGCCTCCCTTTCCCCGTCCCCACACTCTCCTCCATTCCCCACTCCTCCCCTGTCCACGCTCTTGCCCTGTCCTTCCTAATCCTGTTCCCTTCCGTCATTACTCCCACCCATCCCCCCATTCCTTTCCTGTCACATTTTCTTTTTCCTTTTTCCTTTTCCTTCTCTTCTGTTTTCATTTTTGCGTAATTTTCTTTCTTCTCTTCTTTGTTTTCATTTTTATTGCTTTTTCCTTTTCGTTTCCCTTTTTTCCTTTGCTGTTCTTTTCATTTTTCTTTCCTTTATCCTTTCGTTTTTCTTTCCCTTGTTCCTTCCATTCCCACCCTATGTCCTCTTCTCATGCACATTTTCATTAACAACACAAACAAGCAAAATATAATACTATTTGTACAACACATTATTTGTATGCATCAGATGAAACCAATGGAAAATTTTATCCAGGATGATACCGGCATGTTACAGTTCCACTTCGTGCTCATAACTACGAAAGAAAATAGTAATTTTTGAGAACATTTCTCGTGGAGAAATAGTGGACTTACTAAAAATACGTTAAAAAGGGATTAAAACAGTCTTGAGTGTAATAAAATACACTCCTGGAAATGGAAAAAAGAACACATTGACACCGGTGTGTCAGACCCACCATACTTGCTCCGGACACTGCGAGAGGGCTGTACAAGCAATGATCACACGCACGGCACAGCGGACACACCAGGAACCGCGGTGTTGGCCGTCGAATGGCGCTAGCTGCGCAGCATTTGTGCACCGCCGCCGTCAGTGTCAGCCAGTTTGCCGTGGCATACGGAGCTCCATCGCAGTCTTTAACACTGGTAGCATGCCGCGACAGCGTGGACGTGAACCGTATGTGCAGTTGACGGACTTTGAGCGAGGACGTATAGTGGGCATGCGGGAGGCCGGGTGGACGTACCGCCGAATTGCTCAACACGTGGGGCGTGAGGTCTCCACAGTACATCGATGTTGTCGCCAGTGGTCGGCGGAAGGTGCACGTGCCCGTCGACCTGGGACCGGACCGCAGCGACGCACGGATGCACGCCAAGACCGTAGGATCCTACGCAGTGCCGTAGGGGACCGCACCGCCACTTCCCAGCAAATTAGGGACACTGTTGCTCCTGGGGTATCGGCGAGGACCATTCGCAACCGTCTCCATGAAGCTGGGCTACGGTCCCGCACACCGTCAGGCCGTCTTCCGCTCACGCCCCAACATCGTGCAGCCCGCCTCCAGTGGTGTCGCGACAGGCGTGAATGGAGGGACGAATGGAGACGTGTCGTCTTCAGCGATGAGAGTCGCTTCTGCCTTGGTGCCAATGATGGTCGTATGCGTGTTTGGCGCCGTGCAGGTGAGCGCCACAATCAGGACTGCATACGACCGAGGCACACAGGGCCAACACCCGGCATCATGGTGTGGGGAGCGATCTCCTACACTGGCCGTACACCACTGGTGATCGTCGAGGGGACACTGAATAGTGCACGGTACATCCAAACCGTCATCGAACCCATCGTTCTACCATTCCTAGACCGGCAAGGGAACTTGCTGTTCCAACAGGACAATGCACGTCCGCATGTATGCCGTGCCACCCAACGTGCTCTAGAAGGTGTAAGTCAACTACCCTGGCCAGCAAGATCTCCGGATCTGTCCCCCATTGAGCATGTTTGGGACTGGATGAAGCGTCGTCTCACGCGGTCTGCACGTCCAGCACGAACGCTGGTCCAACTGAGGCGCCAGGTGGAAATGGCATGGCAAGCCGTTCCACAGGACTACATCCAGCATCTCTACGATCGTCTCCATGGGAGAATAGCAGCCTGCATTGCTGCGAAAGGTGGATATACACTGTACTAGTGCCGACATTGTGCATGCTCTGTTGCCTGTGTCTATGTGCCTGTGGTTCTGTCAGTGTGATCATGTGATGTATCTGACCCCAGGAATGTGTCAATAAAGTTTCCCCTTCCTGGGACAATGAATTCACGGTGTTCTTATTTCAATTACCAGGAGTGTATTTATTTACAATGGTTGACAGTTAGCACTGTGGAGTCAATAACACCTGCTGCCCTCACCACCACCACCTAGTATCATAGTATAAATGGTCTGAAATCGGTGGCCATTGTAAATAAATGTTTCGTTGCTGTCAAGACTGCTTTTAATCATGTTACTTATTTTTTTATTCATATGACCGGTTTCGGTTCATTCAGCATGTGAAAGTTACTGGATTTGGACGGGTTACTCCTGTAACTGAAATATCAGATCTGAAGATGATTCTGAATGAACCGAAACCGGTCATACGAATAAAAATATTTGCAATCAAGACGGATTATAAGTAACATTATAAAATCACTGACTGCTGTTATCGCATCAGACATTATGTCTGTTTTTGCACTGTTTTTATTCAATTGCAGAGTAGTAAAGAGAATGTTCGCTGTCCTAAGTCAGCGATCCACGGAACATTTTACTCGGTGGATTGTGCTGGAGACGACATTAGTATCAATAAGTCTCTCGGACCTTCGTTTAACACATATAATCAAATATCGTGAGAGTGTAGGTTATTTACCATGTAAATCAGAGAGGTGGAGCATCTGAAATCCAGTGCCAATAAATAACCTACACTTTTCGAAGAGCACAGAGGGGCTATGAAGCTTAACGTCCGTATCTCGGAATCGCATCACAGGGGAGAGTTCAACGTTTCCCATGGTACTGGGCGCACAGCAAGGAAGTTGGACACAATTAGCTGCCACCTCTCGTTCCATTTCCAGTCAAATAATTGTGTCGAGAATGTCTTTCTACCTCGTACTTCGAACCAGTTACGTCTAGGTCGGACAAAAAGTCACTAGAATGGCTTAACGAATCCATTTACGGAGGCATGTTCCGACGGTAAGAAGAGCTAGCATAAAGCTGTGATGTTGGTCATAACGATGCTGAGAAAACTGAGTAACAACAGAAAATATAAACGAGGGAGATACAGCGGCACAGCACGTTCGCAGTGCAGTCCAGCCTTCTGACTGGGAAGAATCTGGCGATACCTGCTGTGCTGCTGTTGTCGGTAGTTACCTGTACTTGAAGGAGGTCCAAGCTGGCAAGTGGTCCAGTGCGGTGCGCGAAGTATTCGTAGACGTCGTCCATGCGCTGGGAGGCAGTGCGCTCCTGCGGGTGGGACCTGTTGAAGAGGTAGGTGGGCGCCACCAGCTGCATGTGGTCTTGCAGGTTCTCCCCCACCGGCAGGTCCCGCACCACGGGGATCCCCAGCGACTCCAGGTGCCGGCGCGGTCCTATCCCGGAAACCATCAGCAGCTGGGCCGACCCCACCGTGCCGGCGCTCAGCACCACCTAGGTGTTCGTAGCGTGGGCACATCGAGGTTATCTCACAGCTTTGCAGTTAGTGATCATTTCAGATGTTGGTTCAAATGGTTCAACTGGCTCTGAGCACTATGGGACTTAACATCTGTGGTCATCAGTTCCCTAGAACTTAGAACTACTTAAACCTAACTAACCTAAGGACATCACACAACACCCAGATGTTGGTAAAAATTCCGCAAAAATATTAGACATCTCTATCTTTAGTCTATAATGTGTTGGAGTACATTCCAAAAGAAAATTCCCGTTACGAAAACAACTGACGTTACAAGAAATGTTGTAAAAAGTATTTTTTACTTCAGCTTCTTGAAAAAACAGAACCATTGACATATTTGGACTGAAGAAGCAAATGAACATCCCGAAAGTTTATGGATTCATGCGATACGTATTTTATTGTGAAAACATAGAACTATTCCGAGGTAAAAACCAAAACGAAAAGAAAACTGTTCCGCCAGTGTAACGAAAGATGTCGTCGCTAATGAATTTGCGTTCTGTTGGATCTTTTAGAAACTTCCAGCGAGAAAGGTGTTTAGAAAAAGCATTTCATTTCCGAGAAACACCGTGCGCACAAGACGATAGTGCCGCCGGGATTTTAATTTGGACGGCTTACCTTAATACGAAGGAGAACATTCCCTACCTCGCGAACTTTTTCTTCAGCTCTTACCGACCTTTCGGCAGTGCACCCACCACCCAAATTGTCGATATACAAAAGTACTGTAGGTACTTTCAGGCCAATATTTGCGTTGAAATCGAGCCAAATATATTTGTACGTATGGCTTCATGAAACCCAAGTCTTATCAAAGTATATTCACGCCATTATTTCCGTTGACGTCGAGCAAAATACATTTGTGCGTATGGTTTTATCGAAGTATAACCTACAAGACTGTTGTACTCAGCAAGCAGTGAAGTACACTGAACACAAAACTTCGTTCTTGCTGCTGCGATTTCTCTGCATTCCAATAAAATTATTCCTCTATCATTACACTTTCTCAATCAAAGACCAAGTGAGCAGAGAATACCGATAACGGAGCTCCCTGATTCCCAGTGTTTAATATTTTCATCGAGATCGCTCTGTATTTTTATAGCCGCCGGATACTCTCGTCTGTCGTAGTATCTAAGTACGGTTCTGCTTACTAACTTTTTTTCAAAATCGTCCGATTCGTTTGATTTCATTTTTCATTTATGCCCCTTTCTTGGAGAATGGAAACACATGCTCACATATATAGATTATGCCTATGTTACTGCGCTGTTAATATGGAATACAGTCGATTTGGAAACAACGCAAGTTTTCGTTGTCATTTTATGAACTTGCGCTAAATTTGCATTTCTTCTAGTTTCTTCACTGTTGACCTGATCAGTAAAAAAAAAAAAATCTCAGTGCATTCTATACTACAATTTAAAATTTCTCTTTGGCTGTTACGCATACCGTTGGAGAAAGACTACATATAGGTCCTTCCTCCTGCATTTCGGTCACCAAACGCACATCAGTGCACTATTCCACGAAAGACTGATAGAACGTGTGAGCACGCGGTATCGCACGTAAACAGTGAACACTCAGCTGGCGTTGGCTTGTGCCACTTTTAGGAATGTGTATGTGGCAATAAAGCTACGAGGCGGGCGGATCGCAGCGTTCAGCACTTGCGGCCTGCAGGCAGCGGCTCTGATCTCGGGGCGTCCAGCTTCGTGGCGGCCACTCTAGTAATAATTACGTGTCAGACTAATACTGCCATTTTCTTCGAAATTGACATTTTACTGGAAATGTATGATCCAGTAGTTGAGATGATAAGTTATCAGACCCTTTTTGTTAATCACGTCCTGCAACAAGTGTACGTTGTTGGAAGGACACGTTGCGGTCAACAACAGCTGCTCCTTGGTTATGTGAGGCCTGTTTCTATCAAGGCAGCCATAAATTCTTCCTCATAAGTAGTTCGACAGGCAGTCATAAAATCATAGTCTTCCAACACTCCTATCTAAATACCTGCTTAATCACGCTACCTTCTGGAAGCGTGGACAGTCACAGCACCAGATTCATTCCTCGTACAGCTGCTCAAGTGTTAGCAGTTACCAGGACGTCAAGTCACTGTGTTGTGCAGTGAAAGCCCAGCACACTGTTTAGAAGGCTGTGCACCCCGTGTCGTGTCAGACAGAACCTATAGTAGTAAGCAGTGCAAGAGAAGCTGTACAACACCTGGGAACTGATTAGGGTGGTTTGTTTTATACGCCGAAACGAAATCTAATAAAAAATAAAAGCGGAAGAGACGCGTCGACAGACTAAGTAAGCTGCTCGAACGGTGTGCAATACATTTCAACATCAGCAGAATAATACACTACTCCTGACCAATGTCATTTGGTTGTTCCAAAAACTACTGAACAGGAAAAACTGGTCATACGGAAAGGGCTACACACATAAGAAATTGTGTCGTGGCGTCAGGAAAGGTGATAATATGAAAAAAATTGAAAACATATTGCCCAAATGTTTTGTGAAATAATTTCTGTGAAATTAAGGTATATAATGGAGAAAGCTTTGCACACCTCATTTGCTGCACACTATTTCGACCGTCATTCGGAGGCACATCAAATGTTTTCGTAATCTATTTTACATACTTTTTTAGACAAATCATTTGACCAAACATCTGGACTGAATTTTTCAAATTTTTTATTATTTTCAAGCTTTTTTCGGAAAGCATGAACTTCCTGACGTCCCTCTTACTTTCGTAGCGTCCTCTGTTCCCGAAACATCCTGAGCATTTGATCCGAAGGACCATTTTGACCGTTAAAAATCATATCAACGTAGCTTTTTATGCAGAAAATAAATAACCCTTGAAGAGGTGAAGTTCTTAGTACTTCATTTACGTAGCTGATTGTGAAATCATATACAGTCGATGTTGCTGAGTCCTATTGACTCTCACCTTTATCTACGATGATAATGTAGGTTGGAGCAGTGAATTAAATTTTGTATGAACGGCAACTCTCCTGCTTACTAGCCAGACACTCCATCCGTTGTCCCACACTGACCCTCAGAGTACCACAGCTGCACAGACAACCCTAGTACGTGCCCCTCCCCAATGCAGAGTCCTTTTCACGCCTAGCCCATAACTGCTCCCCTTGTAAATTCGGATCACTACTGCCAAGGCTCTCTGTTATTGGATTAGCACGTTAGCAACGAATGAAATGGGGTTAATCCCGCTTGTACCTCAGATGTGGGTGATACAGGGTGTCAATTATTAAACTATATGAAAGGAAACGTACATTAGTTACAAACTACGGCGTGCACACACTTTATTCAACATGTAAACGTCACTACAGATACTCGGATTTATGTGATGACATGTTAGATATGCCTGCCATCATGGGTGATGGTGTGGCCCGCTGAAGTGTCGGAAAATCTATGCTGTCGACGATCTGCTGAATAGCTGCTTTCAGCTCAGCAATTACTTCGGAGTTATTGCTGTAACGTTATCTTCAATATAGCCCCAGAAAAAGGAGTCGTACGTGTTCAGATCCGGAGAATACGGGGCCCAATCGACGGCCATGCCAGTGGCCTCCGGGTTCCTCAGAGCCAGATTGCGGTCCCCAAAGTGCTCCCGCAGGACATCAAACACTCTCCTGCTTCGACAGGGTCGAGGTCCGTGTTACACGAATCACATGGTGTCGAAATTAGCGTCACTTTGGATAATGGGGATTAAATCATCTTCCAAAACCTTCATGTACCTTTCGGTAGTCACCGTGCCATCGAGGAATATCGCACAGTTTATTCCGTGACTGGGCCGGCCGGAGTGGCCTAGCGGTTCTAGGCGCTTCAGTCTGGAATCGCGCGACCGCTACGGTCGCAGGTTCGAATCCTGCCTCGGGCACGGATGTGTGTGATGACCTTAGGTTAGTTAGGTTTAAGTAGTTGTAAGTTCTAGGGGACTGATGACGTCAGCTGTTAAGTCCCGTAGTGATCAGAGCCATTAGAACCGTTCCGTGACTGGACACTGCACACCACACAGTCAGCCGTAGAGGGTGCAGAGACTTCTCGATCGCGAAATGCGGACTGTCAGTCCCCCAAACGCAGTTTTGTTTATTGACGAACCTAGCAAATGAAAGTGGAATTTGTCGCTCAACCAAAGGCCACTAATTGTCATCTTGCTGCGCGGCCGACCGTGCAGTTTCGACGTCCTAACGCAAACTGTTCAAAAACAGTAATTGCTACTCTGCATGTTAATCACACACAGCTGTGCTTTCTGAGACACATCGAATCTCACCTTCACCTACGATAACGGTGTATACTGAAGCAATGAAGAGAAGAGCAATGGCCTGAGGCACGAATTGGAATTTGTGTCAGGGGTGGAGACATACTAGGGTAGCCTGTGCAGCTGCAGCATCCAGAGAGCTAGTGTGGTACAACGGATAGCGCATCTGCCTAGTGAGCAGGGGTCCTGGCTTCGGATGCTGGCAGTGGAACAAATTTTAATTCACTACTTCAGCCTACATCACTGTCGCAGATATTCGTGAAATTTTTCACTTTTTCCGCAAATAAGTAATGAAGTTTTTCTTAACTACCGTCGAAAACAACTAAATGTGTATTGCAAAATTAGACGTCACGCTGGTCGCCCTGAGACCCCATTTATCCGATTCTCATTCTCTACGAAAATTCGGACATAATCCCTTTCTCCGATGATGTGTATGTCCAAAAAAGGACGCGTGGCGAGAAAGGAAAGGTGCAGTGAAGTGGAGTACCTCCTTGGCGGCACGGACGGTGTGGTTCCGGCCGGCCAGCAGGAAGCGCACGCCGGTGGCGGTCAGCGTGGCGGGGTCGACGAGCACGGCGGAGGCGGCCGCGCGCCGCACCACGTGCAGGTTGGCCCTGGAGGCGGCCGGGCAGAGGTAGGCGCGCGCGGAGCTCTGGCGCACGCCGCCCGCCACGGCCACGTGCTGCAGCGTGAAGCCCGCCTGCCGGCCGCCGGCCGCCGCCCGCGTCGCCCACGCGCAGCCCCAGCTGGCGCGCCGCGCGCAGCACGCCCCCGCACAGCGGGCTGCGCCACGCGCTCTGCGTCAGCCGCAGCGGGCCCGCCGCGCCGTGCTCCGAGGCCGAGTAGTCGCCCCACGGGTGCGGCTCCTGCACGTCACCGTCTTACAACAACAAGGGAAACTACACTACTGGCCATTGAAATAGCTACACCGAGAAGAAATGCAGACAAATGTACACTCCTGGAAATTGAAATAAGAACACCGTGAATTCATTGTCCCAGGAAGGGGAAACTTTATTGACACATTCCTGGGGTCAGATACATCACATGATCACACTGACAGAACCACAGGCACATACACACAGGCAACAGAGCATGCACAATGTCGGCACTAGTACAGTGTATATCCACCTTTCGCAGCAATGCAGGCTGCTATTCTCCCATGGAGACGATCGTAGAGATGCTGGATGTAGTCCTGTGGAACGGCTTGCCATGCCATTTCCACCTGGCGCCTCAGTTGGACCAGCGCTCGTGCTGGACGTGCAGACCGCGTGAGACGACGCTTCATCCAGTCCCAAACATGCTCAATGGGGGACAGATCCGGAGATCTTGCTGGCCAGGGTAGTTGACTTACACCTTCTAGAGCACGTTGGGTGGCACGGGATACATGCGGACGTGCATTGTTCTGTTGGAACAGCAAGTTCCCTTGCCGGTCTAGGAATGGTAGAACGATGGGTTCGATGACGGTTTGGATGTACCGTGCACTATTCAGTGTCCCCTCGACGATCACCAGTGGTGTACGGCCAGTGTAGGAGATCGCTCCCCACACCATGATGCCGGGTGTTGGCCCTGTGTGCCTCGGTCGTATGCAATCCTGATTGTGGCGCTCACCTGCACGGCGCCAAACACGCATACGACCATCATTGGCACCAAGGCAGAAGTGACTCTCATCGCTGAAGACGACACGTCTCCATTCGTCCCTCCATTCACGCCTGTCGCGACACCACTGGAGGCGGGCTGCACGATGTTGGGGCGTGAGCGGAAGACGGCCTAACGGTGTGCGGGACCGTAGCCCAGCTTCGTGGAGACGGTTGCGAATGGTCCTCGCTGATACCACAGGAGCAACAGTGTCCCTAATTTGCTGGGAAGTGGCGGTGCGGTCCCCTACGGCACTGCGTAGGATCCTACGGTCTTGGCGTGCATCCGTGCGTCGCTGCGGTCCGGTCTCAGGTCGACGGGCACGTGCACCTTCCGCCGACCACTGGCGACAACATCGATGTACTGTGGAGACCTCACGCCCCACGTGTTGAGCAATTCGGCGGTACGTCCACCCGGCCTCCCGCATGCCCACTATACGCCCTCGCTCAAAGTCCGTCAACTGCACATACGGTTCACGTCCACGCTGTCGCGGCATGCTACCAGTGTTAAAGACTGCGATGGAGCTCCGTATGCCACGGCAAACTGGCTGACACTGACGGCGGCGGTGCACAAATGCTGCGCAGCTAGCGCCATTCGACGGCCAACACCGCGGTTCCTGGTGTGTCCACTGTGCCGTGCGTGTGATCATTGCTTGTACAGCCCTCTCGCAGTGTCCGGAGCAAGTATTGTGGGTCTGACACACCGGTGTCAATGTGTTCTTTTTTCCATTTCCAGGAGTGTATTATACTAGAACTGACATGTGATTACATTTTCACGCAATTTCGGTGCATAGATCCTGAGAAATCAGTACCCAGAGCAACCACCTCTGGCCGTAATAACGGCCTCGATACGCTTGGGCATTGAGTCAAACAGAGCTTGGATGGCGTGTACAGGTACATCTGGCCATGCAGCTTCAACACGATACCACAGTTCATCAAGAGTAGTGACTGGCGTATTGTGACGAGCCAGTTGCTCGGCTTCCATTGAGCAGACGTTCTCAATTGGTGAGGGATCTGGAGAATGTTCTGGCAAGGGCAGCACTCGAACATTTTCTTTATCCAGAAAGGCCCGTACAGGCCCTGCAACACGCGGTCGTGCATTATCCTGCTGAAATGTAGGGTTTCGCAGGGATCCAATGAAGGGTAGAGCCACGGGTCGTAACACACTGTTCAAAGTGCCGTCAGTGGGAACGAGAGGTAACCGAGACGTGTAACCAATGGCACCCCATACCTTCACGCCGGGTGATACGCCAGTATGGCGATAACGAATACACGCTTCCAATCTGCGTTTACCGAGATGTCGCCAAACACGGATGCGACCATCGTGATGCTGTAAACAGAACCTGGATTCATCCGAAAAAATGACGTTTTGCCATTCGTGCAGCCAGGTTCGTCGTTGAGTACACCATCGCAGGCGCTCCTGTCTGTGATGCTGCGTCAAGGGTAACCGCAGCCATGGTCTCCGAGCTGATAGTCCGTGCTGCTGCAAACTATTCGTGCAGATGGTTGTTGTCTTGCAAACGTCTCCACCTGTTGACTCAGGGATCGAGACGTGGCTGCACGATCCGTGACAGCCATGCGGATAAGATGCCTGTCATCTCGACTGCTACTGATACGAGGTCGTTGGGATCCAGCACGGCGTTCCGTATTACCTTCCTGAACCCACCGATTCCACATTCTGCTAACAGTCATTGTATCTCGACCAACGGGAACAGCAATGTCGCGATACGATAAAGCGCAATCGAGATTGGCTACAATCCGACCTTTATCAAAGTCGGAAACGTGATGGTACGCATTTCTCCTCCTTACACGAGGCATCACAACAACGTTTCACCAGGCAACGCCGGTCAACTGCTGTTTGTGTATGAGAGATCGGTTGGAAACGTTCCTCATGTCAGCACGTTGTGTCGCCACCAGCGCCGACCTTGTGAATGCTGTGAAAAGCTAACCATTTGCATATCACAACATCTTCTTCCTGTCGGTTAAATTTCGCGTCTGTAGCACGTCATCTTCGTGATGTAGGAATTTTAATGGCCAGTATTGTAGAAGCAGGACTATACATCGTCGACGGAACAACTGTGATAGATCGGAAAGATCTTGGGGGCAGGTAAAGTACTCCTAGATATCTCTCATGCAACTCTGTCGTAGGGATCTGAACGCCACTAGTAGCCCTCCCGTACACTGATACTCCTGGCAACAGCGAATACAGACATTTATAGACTAATTTTCTAATTCGTGTTAAATGTTGGCATTGAATTGCAGCTTGTCTGTGTGTCGTTTGTGTGCGTGCGTGCGTACATACGTACTTCCACGTGCCTCGTGAACAGAACAGGAAAACTGACAGTATCTTGGGAATAATTCCCATCTCGTCTACCTGCTGCTGTGTGTTTTCTAACACCGCTCTCTGCGAATACTAACAAACGGCCAGAATAATGCGACTCGTCAATTTATACACACGGTTCCGTAACATTAATCTGGCCACCGTCTGTGTCCGACGTTAACGGGCAATAACCACTCGCAGGTGGCGGCACTAGCAGTGGAGGGTACATAAAGGGTGTCGGGAGGGGGGGGGGGAGGAGGGACGCGGAAAACAATAGAAAACAATACATTAGTCGTTATAATGCGAAAACAGAGCGATTTATTTAACGTTCAGGAGAGCATGACCATTTTCTTTCACGCCTAGTCTTGAATCGTATCCAAAATGGCTCGGATTTTAAACTGTTCTGCTGCCGCCGTGGGGCGCCAAGGCGACTGTGATGCTGTGCGCACCCTAAATTATAGGGGTGAACAACGGCTGCAGAGATGTGTACGGCCGCATAGACGTGCAACTATTGAGCAGATGAACCGAGGGGCTAGCAACACGTCTCCTCAAAGACCGTTCGCGCAACGTGCCGTGTATGCTCTTCTGCACCGTTCGCCTCGTTCGTGCACCCACGCTGACTGCATTTCATCGGCGACAAAAGCTGGAATCTGCACGCCAATACCGCAAGTGGACGTCCACTGAGTGGCGACAGGTGGAGTTCCCAGGTGACTCACATCTGGTGCTCCATCGGAATGACGGCTGCTGCCATTGTGGCGTCAAGTGTGTGAAAGCAAAGGCTCCAGGCTGGCGGAGGGAGTGTAATGGTTTGAGGAATATCTCTGTGCATTCTCTGGGTAATCTCGTGATTCTGGAAGGCACAGTGAACAAACACAAGTACGCGTCTATCCTAAGGGACCATTTCCACCCGTGCATGCAGTTAGATTTCCTCGGCACGATGGTATCCACCACAGGTCAATACAACGTGTCACGCAGCACGCAGTGTACGTGCGCGGTTGGAAGTGGTACAGGATGAGTTTCCCACACTGCGCTGGACACCAAACGCGCCACGCATCCCCGATCGAGTAACCTGGACGAAACGGCCACAGCATTCTCGTCCTGCACTTCTCTCAGCAGTCCGCCCTGCAAAAGGTGATTATTCGGGCTTTTAATGAGTGATCACATTGACGTAAATGGACAGTGTATAAGACGACAGAAGACCTTGCAGCTCAGTATACTCTTCCGCGTTGTCCTCACACCCGCGTGTGACAGTGTTACCGAGATCGCAGACGTGCGGCAGCCCGCCTATGCTGTCGGGCGACGCTCGCGGTGAACTGATGCCGCAGTGCTGCAAAGTAGACTGGAACTGTGCGGCAGCCAGGAGTGGAGGAGCCGGCACTGACTCCCCTCGCCAGCTGATCTAGCCTGGGGAGGTCGCAGGTGTGGTGCATGGTGGCAGTTACCTCGGTACATCTACATCTACATCTACATCTACATCCATACTCCGCAAGCCACCTGACGGTGTGTGGCGGAGGGTACCTTCAGTACCTCTATCGGTTCTCCCTTCTATTCCAGTCTCGTATTGTTCGTGGAAAGAAGGATTGTCGGTATGCCTCTGTGTGGGCTCTAATCTCTCTGATTTTATCCTCATGGTCTCTTCGCGAGATATACGTAGGAGGGAGCAATATACTGCTTGACTCTTCGGTGAAGGTATGTTCTCGAAACTTCAATAAAAGCCCGTACCGAGCTACTGAGCGTCTCTCCTGCAGAGTCTTCCACTGGAGTTTATCTATCATCTCCGTGACGCTTTCACGATTACTAAATGATCCTGTAACGAAGCGCGCTGCTCTCCGTTGGATCTTCTCTATCTCTTCTATCAACCCTATCTGGTACGGATCCCACACTGCTGAGCAGTATTCAAGCAGTGGGCGAACAAGCGTACTGTAACCTACTTCCTTTGTTTTCGGATTGCATTTCCTTAGGATTCTTCCAATGAATCTCAGTCTGGCATCTGCTTTACCGACGATCAACATTATATGATCATTCCATTTTAAATCACTCCTAATGCGTACTCCCAGATAATTTATGGTATTAACTGCTTCCAGTTGCTGACCTGCTATTTTGTAGCTAAATGATAAAGGATCTATCTTTCTGTGTATTCGCAGCACATTACACTTGTCTACATTGAGATTCAGTTGCCATTCCCTGCACCATGCGTCAATTCGCTGCAGATCCTCCCTCATTTCAGTACAATTTTCCATTGTTACAACCTCTCGATACACCACAGCATCATCTGCAAAAAGCCTCAGTGAACTTCCGATGTCATCCACCAGGTCATTTATGTATATTGTGAATAGCAACGGTCCTATGACACTCCCCTGCGGCACACCTGAAATCACTCTTACTTCGGAAGACTTCTCTCCATTGAGAATAACATGCTGCGTCCTGTTATCTAGGAACTCCTCAATCCAATCACACAATTGGTCTGATAGTCATTTCCAGTTTTAACATGATGTAACGTAAGTTGTTACTGTCATTTACTGTTGATGTCATGTATTATATGTAGTTTAATACGGGGGACGAGGATGTTCATCGATGGCTAGTAGCAGTGGGCCACCTCAAGTCGGCTGGGATGTGCAGCAATCTGGGAATAGCCCAGAGAGGATAAACGGCGTAATACTTGTACAGCTGTCCACCTTGGTAGCTGCGCGGTCAGCATGGCAGATTGCTAACTAAAGGGGCCCGCATTCGATTCCCGCCCAGGTTACACATTTTCTCCCTTATGGGACTGGCTATTGCGTTGTCCTTGCTTTCGTATCGCTGTAAGTGACCAGAAAATTGTCCCCAATACGCTGTCCTATCGTCTTTCCATTACAAATGGCTGAATGGGCACGACCCGAAAGGCAATAAACTAAAAAATTAAAAAGACTGTATAGTCATAAACATTTTAGTATGTGTGTATGTGTATGTATGTGTGTGTGTGTAGTTACATCTATTTCCTATGGAAGTACATTAGTTTTGCCTATTTCAGTAGATCAGCAAAAGTAGTTTTGTTCAGTTGTAGCACAGCTCACTGAAATTTTAGGTACGGAGATTTTATGCACTAATAAATGCGTATAACAACTCAAACTCACTGGCTGATGGGAAACTGATGTTCAATACAAATTTCTATATGTACATTGCCGAACAAAGACATTAATAAGTTTGAAATGAAATTCATTTTACTGTTTATTTAGCCACGTTAGGGTCTGGCTCATCTGATACACGGGTCAGGGCGACTCTTGAATTTCATCGTGGCGTCAGAGAAGTAGATTTTACACGGCTACCAACTATTACAGTTGTAGTGTTGTTGTTGTGGTCTTCAGTCCTGAGACTGCTTTGATGCAGCTCTCCATGCTACCCTATCCTGTGCACGCTTCATCATCTTCCAGTACTTACCACCGAGCGAGGTGGCGCAGTGGTTAGCACACTGGACACGCATTCGGGAGGACGACGGTTCAATCCCGTCTCCGGCCATCCTGATTTAGGTTTTCCGTGATTTCCCTAAATCGCTTCAGGCAAATGCCGGGATGGTTCCTTTGAAAGGGCACGGCCGATTTCCTTCCCCATCCTTCCCTCACCCGAGCTTGCGCTCCGTCTCTAATGACCTCGTTGTCGACGGGACGTTAAACACTAATCTCCTCCTCCTCCTCCTCTCCAGTACTTACTGCAACCTACATCCTTCTAATCTGCTTAGTGTATTCATCTCTTGGTCTCCCTCTACGATTTTTACCCTCCACGCTGCCCTCCAATGCTAAATTTCTGATCCCCTGATGCCTCAGAACATGTCCTATCAACCGATCCCTTCTTCTAGTCAAGTTGTGCAACAAACTCCTCTTCTCCCCAAATCTATTCAATACCTCCTCATTAGTTATGTGATCTACCCATCTAATCTTCAGCATTCTTCTGTAGCACCACATTTCGAAAGCTTCTATTCTCTTCTTGTCCAAACTATTTACCGTCCATGTTTCACTTCCATACATGGCTACACTCCATACAAATACTTTCAGAAATGACTTCCTGACACTTAAATCTATACTCGATGTCAACAAATTTCTCTTATTCAGAAACGCTGTGCTTGCCATTGCCAGTCTACATTTTATATCCTCTCTACTTCGACCATCATCAGTTATTTTGCTCCCTAAATAGCAAATCTCCTTTACTACTTTAAGTGTCCCATTTCCTAATCTAATTCCCTCAGCATCACCCGACTAAATTCGACTACATTCCATTATCCTCGTTTTGCTTTTGTTGATGTTCATCTTATACTCTCCTTTCAAGACACTGTCCATTCCGTTCAACTGCTCTTCCAAGTTCTTTGCTGTCTCTGACAGAATTACAATGTCATCGGCAAACCTCAAAGTTTTTATTTCTTCTCCATGGATTTTAATACCTACTCCTAATTTTTCTTTTGTTTCCCTTACTGCTTGCTCAATATACAGATTGAATAACATCGGGGAGAGGCTACAACCCTGTCTCACTCCTTTCCCAACCACTGCTTCCCTTTCATGCCCCTCGACTCTTATAACTGCCATCTGGTTTCTGTACAAATTGTAAATAGCCTTTTGCTCCCTGTATTTTACCCCTGCCACCTTTAGAATGTGAAAGAGAGTATTCCAGTCAACATCGTCAAAAGCTTTCTCAAGTCTACAAATGCTAGAAACGTAGGTTTGCCTTTCCTTAATCTTTCTTCTAAGATAAGTCGTAAGGTCAGTATTGTCCGTAATTGCTACGGAGTTATGGGAAGTTATTAAAAATTACAGAAAGACATACAATTTGATGTTTTAAAAAAAATTCCGAAAAGATACTATTTGCGTTTCACTAATCATATGCTGCTAAAATGTTTAATACACTGAAGCGCCAAAGAAACTGGTACAGTCATGCGTATCCAAATACAGAGATATGTCCTATATACCTATTGGACAACAAGAGTCTGACGCAGTTGTTAGATCGGGTACTGCTGCTACAATGGCAAGTTATCAAGATTTAAGTGAGTTTCAACGTGATGTTACAGTCGGCGCATGAGCGATGGGACACAGCATCTCCGAGGTAGCGATGAAGTGGGGATTTTCCCGTAAGACCATTTCACGAGTGTACTGTGAATATCAGGAATCAGTTAAAAGACCAGACTTACGACATCGCTGCGACTGGTAAAAGATCCCTCGAGAACGGGACCAACGGCGACTGAAGAGAATCGTTCAACAAGACAGAAGCGCAATCGTTCCGCAAATTGCTGCAAATTTCAATGCTTTGCCATCAACAAGTGTCACCGTGCGAACTATTCAGCGAAACATCTTCGATATTGGCTTTTGGAGCCGAAAGCCCACTCATGTACCCTTAATGACTGCACGACGCAAAGCTTTACATCTCGCCTGTACGCGTCAACACCGATATTGGACTCTTGATGACCGGAAACATGTTGACTGATCGGACGAGTCTGGTTTCAGATGATATCGAGCGGATGGACGTGTACGGAAATGAAGACAACCTCATGAGCCCACTGACTGCATGTGAGCAGGAGACTGTTCAAGCTGTTGGAGGCTCTTTAATGATGTGTGCGTATGCAGTTGGACTGATATGGGACCTCTGATTCGTCTAGATACGACTCTGACAGGTGACACGTACGTAAGCATCCTGTCTGATCATCTGCATCCGTTCATGTCCATTGTGTATTGCGACAGACTTGGGCAATTCCAGCTGGGCAGTGCGACATCCGACACGTCCAGAATTGCTACAGAGTGCCTCCAGGAAAACTCTTGTGAGTTTAAACACTTCCGCTGGCCACCAAACTCCCCGGACAAGAACTTTGTTGAGCATACCTGGAATACCTTGCTACATGCTGTTCAGAAGGGATCTCCACCCCGTTGCAGTCTTACGGATTTATGGACAGCCCTGCAGGATTCATGGCGTCATTTCCCTGCACCACTACTTCAGACATTAGTCGAGTCCATGCCACGTCGTGTTGTGGACTTGTGAGTGCTCGTGGGCACCCTACACGATATTAGGCAGGTGTACCAGATTCTTTCACTCTTCAGTGTACATTGTAATAATTTCGGTCCTGAGTATGGTATGAACCTTCTACGAATATTTCGTCACTACCGCTTACTTTGAACCTGAATTGCGGTTGGCGGGGTATCTTCTTATCTTCTCATTATGGTTTTGGTATGTGTTCAGTAATAAGGCCCCGACTATTTTTTTTCTGTTAATTCTAGAGGGCTTGGTTTCTGCCCCTTTATTAATACGTGCGTGTGTAACTACACTCGTAGTCATGTTTTGTTTAGTTCCATGGGTTGTTTGGGGGAAGATACCAAACTTCGAGGTCATCGGTCTCATCGGCTTAGGGGAGGATGAGGAAAGAAGTCGGCCGTGCCCTTTCAAAGGAACCATCGTGGCACTTGCCAGGAGTGATTTAGGGAAGTCGCGGAAGACCTAAATCAGGATGGCCCCACGTGGGATTGGACCATCGTCCTCCCGAATACGAGTCCAGTGTGCGAACCACTGCACCACCTCCATCGGTATTTAGTTCCATGAATGAGGGGTTAAAGATCATTTTTGATTTGGTTATTTGTTGAACTTAAACATCCTTTTTCTTGCCCGGTAATAATATCAGTAACTAGCGCCATGCG
This sequence comes from Schistocerca cancellata, assembly GCF_023864275.1. Taxonomy (NCBI): domain Eukaryota; kingdom Metazoa; phylum Arthropoda; class Insecta; order Orthoptera; family Acrididae; genus Schistocerca; species Schistocerca cancellata. The sequence goes on from NC_064634.1 coordinate 16,548,381, forward strand.
CAGTACTGTCTCGATTACCTGGGAGGTGTCTGTATCTGATTTACGCTGAGTAACTACCTGAGTGCAGCCGGTTGCATTCTGAGGTCGTGGATTGCGCAGCCTCAGGTGCTTCACGCGACATTGTACCTGTCTTGGCTCTTTTTAAATTTCTGTGTTTTTGAAATGTGTGAATCCTTTTTGGGAACTGAATGTAGACTTTAATGTCATTGCGTTAGTAAGTTTTAATTCCTTTGGTTAGTAATGTTGTGGAACATTCTGTGATATCAAGCAATTGTAAATCAGTAAACAGGCTGTCAGGAAATATGACAAGGTGAATTGGCAAATTGTTTGTGACACAAATTCTTCGTGTTGTAGTTATGGTTTTGAAGCATAGATATTGCATTAAATTTTTGCATCGTTCTTCTGTCACATACACTTGTACCAAAAAATATCTGTGTCCTCATAATTACACGGTGTCTCATTATAGGAACTGAAACTTAAGCGATTAATTCTCAAGGAACTACAACAAATTTCTTCGCCTCTGTGATGTCGGGTGTTGAAAGTATTTGCTTCCATAACTGTGACAGTTAAGTGCAAAGCTCATTTGTCGCCTTTGAACATAGATATGTTCATAATCACTTATATCATTTTGGATTTCTTATGTTTTAACACTACACTGCGGGTCAGTGTGACAGTGTATTAAAGTCTTACTTGAAAACAAAGTAAACATTGCAGCTCATGTTCAGGGACGTGCGCATTTATGAAATTTGATCACCTTTGACACTTTTTGTTATTGTTCTTAACATGTTTTCTATTAACTGTTGAAAGCTTGCAAGTAAATTTTTCTTAATTGCTTTGATTCTACTTTTAAGCATACGTTGTTCAATAAATATTTTGGTCGCGAATGATGTTCAGTCCTTACTTGGGCCTATTCCTCCTCCTCCAAGTCAACCCCAGGCAGTAACTGTGTTCCGTTTTGATGTGTTGAAAATTTGTGCAGGACGGGTATTAATTTGATTTTCAATTGCAATTAATTCATTAATTTCAATGCCGTAATGCCAACACCGTCGGAAAAATTTCCCTGACTATTGATATTCACGGCCGCTGAATCATAACAGCGTATTGTCTCTCTTCTGTAGGACAGGTCCGACAGAACAGACATCACGAATATTCCGTGTTCAGAAACTTTTAGTATATGGTCAAGTTGAATTTTATACGCTACAGGTGCTCTGTCAGTTCTCGAAAGACAAAATAGTCTGGGAGGAGGGGAGAGGGGTGGTGAGATCTGGTGAAACCGAAGTACATTAACAAGTTGAGACTTATTTACAACTAGTAACTAGCTATGTTTGGTGCCGAATGAGTCTGGTGCTGCTGGGTAGGGAACTGAACGTAAACACAGAGGGTGAAAAGGTCCGCGAACTCGTTGGACTGAAGCTAGAGTCTTTATTTGATATTCTCCCAAAAGGTGAACCTTTTGCGGATTTCAAACTGAACTTTTGAAAGAGCACTTCATTTCGATCTTGGAAATTTTTCATCAACACATTCGGAACTCTCGCGTCTTATTTAAGGTTTGTAAGCCATATATTAAGTCTGTGTAGCAATAGTATTCTCGTATAAAAAAGTGTCGACTGGTTATTCGTGGATAATGAATGCCAAAAAGCGTGTGTCGTAAATAAGTGTGTGTAGAGTCGCCATAACTACTATACTAACAGGAAATTACGTAGCTACTGGTTGTGGTTGTAACTGAAGTTGAGTTAGCCACAGAGGTTCATCGTGGGTTGTAGTTATACATGGCTGCCAAACTTGTTAGATATTTTAATGCATTAATGCGGAACCGAATTACGCTGGAAAAATTGGCTCCAGTTTTGACTTCCGAGTGCAATCTGGCACTGTGAATGCAAAAAAGAAGTGTGGAAATGTTTCCATATGTATTGGATTAGGAACAGGACGTGGCAGAAAAGTTCAGACAAGTGAGAAAGGCATAATGTTGATTTTATTATTAACCGCCGCTTACACAATGTGTTCAATACGAGCATCGGGAACGTCGACGAGACGCTTTACTGCGCCAGATTTGCACCTGGTGGCCAAAATTGGAAAGAATTTTTTTCCAGCATAAATAGGTTCCGCATTATCGCATTAGCATATCTGCCAAGTTTCGCTCCCGTACGATAATTACAGCCCGCAGTCGACCTGCGTGAGTGAGTGAACTTTAGTTAACAACCAGCCAGTAGTGTTTTCGGGCCGCCGCGCTTTGGGCTCGGTGCGATGAGAGCTGGCTTCACCTGCGGCATCTCGAAGCTCTCGGCTTTGATGAAGTAGGGCCTGACGTGGCGGTACGCCCAGCCCGGGTTGCCGGCCGCCTCCCACGCGTCGTAGTCGCGCGGGTTGCCGCGCACGTGCAGCATGGCGTTGAGCACGCCGGAGCCGCCCAGCGCCTTGCCGCGCGGCCAGTAGCAGCGCCGGCCCTGCATCCCCAGGCAGGCCGCCTCCTGCGGCTCCGTCTCGTAGCCCCAGTCTATCTCCGACTCCTGCACAAGCAAGCACACAGTGGCAGGCAGCCCCATGGCAGTCGGCCGCATACTCCGCCCACCTACCGACGTCGCCACGAGATGTGGCTATAAAGTAATAGGAATGAGGCTGTCACAGATGTGAAGCCGAATACGGCGTCTCTGGCGCCTGTACACAAATCGGTGTGGCCGTGACCTTCGTTTATGTGAGAGTTGTTAGTTTTTGCCGGAAAAAATGATAAGTGTAATAAGAGAGCAACGAATTGGTAAAACTCGTGCCGAAACCTGTATTTCAGTTAAAGAAGTGTATAGCGCTAAATGTTTACCACGTACGCGCGTTTTTGAGTAGTTCGAGCGTTTCCACGATGCCCGAGAAGACTTTGAGGGTGACTCACGCCCAGGACGACCTCCAACACCAAAAACACATGAAAATATCAAAAAGTTTCTGATTCGATCTGATGGTCGGCTGAGAATTCAATCGACTGTTGAAACTGTAGCAATTGCGTAAGGCAAATTTTACATAACCATTTTAACATGAGAAAAGTGTGTGCGAAACTAGTGTAAAAAAATCTCGAAAAAAGGTTCAAATGGCTCTGAGCACTATGGGACTTAACATTTGAGGTCATCAGTCCCATCGACTTAGAACTACTTAAATCTAACTAACCAAAGAACATCACACACACATCCATGCCCGAGGCAGGCTTCGAACCTGCGACCGTAGCAGGCTCGTGGTTCCGGACTGAAGCGGCTAGAACCGCTCGGCCACAGCGGCCGGCTCAAATATCTCACTTTAGAACAAAAAGAGGTTGGGAAAACGTTTGTATTGACACTTTGACACCATTTAAAATGATCCTAATTTTTTGGAAAGGGTGATAACATGTGCAGAAACTTTGTTTTTCACTTAGGATCCACAAAATAAGCGCCGGTCCAAGCAACTCAAGGATCAAAGCGATGAGGGTTTTTTTTCTATATTCATGGAATTGTGTATGTTCACTGGGTACCTGAAGGTCTAACTATTAATGAGAATTGCTACCTGCAGGTTCTATCTCAACTCTATGAGAAAATAATAAAAAATTATCCGAATTGAGGAAGGAGACGTCATGGGTTCCGCATCGAGACAAGACACCGTCTCATACCGCATTGTCTGTTAAGAGGTTTCTATCGAAGCAGCATCCTAGTATTAGATCACGTGCCTTATTCGCGTCACGTAGCACAGTGTGACATATTTATACCCGAAGGTCAACTCTCCATTAAAAGAAACAAGATTTCAGTCCGTTGAAGCACCCAAAGGAAAAACGTTGTAGGGATAGGGGAGGGGAGTATACTGAGGGTGACAATAACCAAATATATATTTTTTCTGAAACAAAACGTTTTGTAGCACTAGTTCCGTTATTTTATAGCCACACCATGTACCCCTGCGCTGACGACACTGCGTTGGTACACCAAAACAAACTGCCAGAAGCCACACAGCGCCGACTGCAGCCTGTACCGTCGTTGCATGCTCCTAGCAGGGTGACGCGTCGGTTTCAACGCAGCTAAGAGCCAAGCGATGATCCTGACCGAGAGGCATAGTCACAAAAACAGGGAGCACCACGCTTTTTCGTACTCCGATGCCGTGGACACCAACAGTGAAATACTTAGAAGTCAGACTGAACCGCCAGCTGTTGCGGAAACACGACGTAAAGGAGACCTACAAGAAGACGAGCAACACCCTGGGCGCCGTCGTTCCGCTCATCAGAGAGTCACCAGCCCTCTCTGCAGACGACGGGCGTCCTGTGTCAGACCTGTTACGGATTACTTCCGCCCTGTCTGGAGGATGGCAACAGCTCCAGAATGAGGCACTGCGGTCGATCTTCCGTGTACTCACGAAATTCCCTGTGGAATACCTTCACAATGCAGCAGACGAAAAGCGTGCCCTGGACAGCTTTAAGTAACATGCCAGAAAAGTTCACAGCAAAGCGACGAATTCTGAATATTCCTTTATTCGTCGCCTCGGTCAGCGCAATGAAATTTCAGGCGCTACAAGCCGCGCGTGTTTCTACTTGAAATGTAGCAGGGCCACCAGCGGCTGAGCGCAAAGTGATAAAATGAGACCCAGCGCCTCGACAGGAAATAAATAAACGGCTCCACATAGAGTACCAGGCAAAACCAACCAGATAAATACTACATCTTATGTACAGGGAAATCGTCCCGTACGAAATGAAATGATCGTGTGGTACTGATGGCCGGGATTCCGCACCTGGGGAAGTTCGGCCGTCGAGTCGCAAGTCCCATCAGTTGATGCTACACTGGGCGACTAGCGTGTCGACGACGATGAAATTTATGGTGACACGGCAACACCCAGTCCCAGAGCGGAGAAAATCTCCGATCCGGACGGGAATCGAACCCGTGCCCGCAGCGTGGCAGTCAGAGGCGCTGATACTCAGCTAAGGAGGCGAATATCATCTCGTAGAGAAGATACTACAGCGTCTGGGCAAGACGCGTGGCCGGAGCGCATTTGATCGCGGTCAGATTCGAGATTGTGCGAACACTTGCATCAGTCCCTTCATCTCCCAAGTCATGCAGGCACTGGCCATTTTACGTGCCAGGATCTTCACCATAGGGACTGTGAATGTCCTCTGTAAGAACTATTGTGGCCATAGAATGTCACGAAAACCCTGCTTCCAACAGCTTATGTGCCTCCAGTAGTTGTCTCACTGTGTCCGTCCTTCGTTCTTTCTTATTCGATAGACCAATGCACTTCCGTCCAACAAAAACAGAAATGTGCTGTTTGGCCCTTCCCCCCACCGCCCCCTCTTTTAAACCAACCAACCAACCAGAAACGGGGCTCACTGATACTGATGAAGCAATTTTCTCCTCCTCTGCCAACTTGCTTTCATTGCTCAAGATGCACTGAGCGTACTTCAGATTTTTAGTTCTATGCGAAATCATGTTTGGGAAACACATCTCATAGTCCACGGTGGCGTTGTGGGAGTGAAACACAAAACAATAAATTTGAGATTCGGTTCATCTTCGGATTTGTAGTTTCGCTTCCGATGTTAGCTGCAAACTCCTTGCGAGTCTTTGCTAGTGCCCAGTTCTACTTTGTTTTGTTAATTACTGTGGCAGTTGGCTGTCGGTGACTATTTAGGTTTCTTTGGTATTCGTTTAGTTTGCCTTCTCTCCTGAGTTCTTAATACTTGCATCGTATAAGGGGCAGTCAAATGGAAACGAGACAGATGGAAAATAGTAAACTCTTTATTATTTCAAAAGCAATCACCGTAATTGTTATAAATTTATCCCACTGTAAAGCAGTGCCTGAACGGAAAAATGTTTGCGGTTGCCTACGGAACCATGATTGTACCCAGGCGCGCATCTCTTCGTCCGAAACTAACCGACGGCCACGGATATCTGTCTTCAAGGCTCCAAAAATATGAAAATCGCATAGCAACAAGTGGGCGGGCATTATCAATGATGCCGTCCGTCAATATTACTGGGCATTTAGACTTTGCAGTGCGCTTCTGTTTTTGCAAAATGTCGACGAACAAATGTGTTAATTGTGGCGTTGTGTTCCAGAAAGACAATGATCAACGGGCCCTTGCAGTAGAAAACCAAGTATCAGGACTTCCCCGCAGATGGCTTTCACGGCTTGAAATTTTGTTCGCTGGGGATGACTCCATATGGTTCGTTTGTTGGCTCTGACGCTCGCTCCCCGGCTCAAACTGATGACACCGTATTTCATCCCCCGCGACTGTACGGGACAGGGACTTATTGTCTTTACCGTGACACTGTTCCAAGTGCTGTTGTGATGTCGATAATTCTGCTCCGCCATCAGGCTGTAGGGAACCCTCTGCGCGCAGATCTTCCGCAACTTGAGATACTCTGGCGTGACTGATGCCCAACATGAGCCGAGTGTCTTCCACCGTGCATCGTCGGCTGCACCCACCGCAACAATGACGACTGCTGTGTTTCAGTCACACCCGACCTTCCAGAAATCCTTAATTCCACAAAATCCCAAGTGCGCATGACATACTGTGCTCGCCTTACACGGCAGACACTCTAGCATGAATTTCGCTTTCTGACACTCCTCCCACAGTCAGTAAACGGCATGATACCTCGCTGCACTCTTTCTCGGCCTACATAAATTAAGTCTGACGCGCAGACAAATCGCTGACATCACGTCGAGCACGTCTAACAGACAAATGAGACAGCGGTCAACGTTCGATCTGTTCCTATCTCATTCCCAATATTTTACGTATACACCTGCCTGCGTTACCAACGTCCATGCCAGTTTGTTATACTGTATAGTATCTCCTTTACACCTGAGTGCTCCTTGTACATTCGCCATCGAGCTCCGTGCCACAGTAGTAAGACACTGGACTTTAATTCTGTGCGGCCATCCAGTTGTAGTTTTCCGTGTGAATCGACTACGTCACCTAAGGTGAATGCTGGAATGGTTCCTTTGAAAGAGCATGGCAGCATTCCCCATCCTTCGCCAGTGCCAGCTGGTACTCCGTTTATAAAAACGAGACATTAAACCATTTTCCTCCCTTTCCGCCCTCCTTTTCTATGTATTAGGGCTTTCAGTGGGAAGATAAGTTTATATACAATAATGTTGAGGGAATAATTCTCGGAGTACTGTCGCATCTTCGAGGACAACGGTGCCGTCAACACCGGGTGAAAGTGAATAACTAGAATTATACTTTTTTTTTTTACTTATAAACTGCATGGTGGTGTCCACTTCCGCTTGACAATGATGCTAACATTGGAACTGGTCAGTAGCAAATGAATTGGAATGAATTTAGTGGCCATAATTGGTGTATTTACATACCACCTGACAAAATGGAGCACCAAGAAGACATAGTCGTATGTGGGTATAACGCTCGACACATGCGCACAATCGGCGGGAATGCAAATGATTAGAGTTGTACCTCTCTGTGACAGATAGAGCGGCCGCCAGAGAGCACAGGTGTTCTTCGTGTTTAGTGTAGCTGCCAGACCTTGTAGGGTATGTAAGGGACGTGAAAAGTCAGATGCTGGGTGATCACGGGCACCAAGATGTCGCATACTCGTGAGAGACAGCAGTACCGGCGCCTAACAGAGTTTGAAAGGCGCTTCATTGTTGCTCTCGAATTGGTCGGCTGGTCGAGTACTGCAGTATCCAGATTCGTGGGCCGTACGGTTGTGACAGTGGCCCGATGGCGGCCGACCACATCTGATCACCGCAAGGGAGGATGGCCGTGTTGTGCACAGAGCACACCGCAGTGCCTTCTCATCTGCGCCTACCGTTCGAGAACAAGTGACGGACATCCCTCACCACTTGTCAGAGACTAACAACAGCCGGGTTAGGGAATTAACCGTCCCCTGGGTAGGCAGCCATTAACACCACAACATAAACGGCTGTGTTGGAGCAGTTTCATTACAGTGAAACATGGACTGCTGATGAATGTTGTCCCACTACACTCAGCAATGAATCGCAGTTCTACATTAACCCGGACGGGTATCGTTGGCGAGTATGGCGGCGACCTAGGGAGACGTCCCATTCATCTAACGTTTTGGGGAGTGACAGCGGTTGCTATGGTGTGGGGTGCCGTCGACTATGTGATGGAGGGAGCACAGTGGTACTCCACAGACGCCCCACGTCCTCATGTTTTACCTCTGTTGCGACAGTATCGTGGTACTGTTCTGCAACAGGACAATGTTCGTCCATACATGACACGGATCCTAGTGGATTTTGTGCGTGAAGTTCAGGTACTATCTGTACCCGACACAACATGGGGTGGCTCAAGTGGGCCGTCAGCTCCATCCCAGGTTATCAAGGTCCTCTTACAACAGTTGCGGGCTCGCCAGCATGACAGAATATGACGGCCTTATGACAAGCTTCTCACCCGGATAAATGCATGTATCCAGGTCAGACATGGTGCCACGTCATGTTAATAAGTTGACATGTCCTGCAAATTTTTTGTCAATTGGATTCCGTTTTGAAATTAGAGAAATAATATCCCATACCCTCTCAATCCGTTAATTTCCATTTCGTTTACTCCTCTCCTTCTGGGTGTTTCACTTTTTTTGTTGGCCAGTTATGTTCATCGAGGATGTAAGATAGAGCGTGATTCGAAGGGTTGAGCGGCGCTCGGGCCGTTAACGAACAAGTGGGCACCACCTGCAGTAGAGGCAAGGCTCGTAATGCACTGTGCCACTGAAATTTCTGGTTGATGGCTGCTTTACCTCCCAATTGATTATAAGTAACCAACTTCATTCAAAGCTGTTTCATTTCGTCAATGGCTATAGTTGGCAACAAAGTTTTTTTTTTACCCTCTTGGTCCCAAAGATAAATCCTTCGTTTAAAACAATATTCTGCAATTGTAGTGCCTCAGTCATACGACCTGACTATGCAGTTGTTACGGAATCCATTGAGATACCTTGTTTTGTCAGCCTTATACATACACTGAAGTGACGAAACTCATGGGATAGCGATATGGGCTTATACAGATGATGGTAGTATCGTATACAGAAGGCATGAAAGGGCAGTGCAGTGGCGAAGCTGATATTTGCGCTCAGGTGATTCATCTGAAAAGGTTTCCAACTTAATTGTGGATGCACGACGGGAATTAAGAGTTTGGCGCAGACCCTTGGAAGCCATGGACGCGAGCTGTCAAAGAGGCACTGCGCAAGGTGGTGGTGGCTGCATAATGGTGTGGGCCGTGTTTACATGGAATGGACGAGGTCCCCTGTTCCAACTGAACCGACTTCACTGGAAATACGTATGTTCGGCTACTTCATTTTCAGCCATTCACGGACTTCATGTTCCCAACAATGGTGGAAAATTTATGGATGGCAATGCGCCGTGTCATCGGCCCGTAGTTGTTCGCGACTGATTTGAAGAACACTCTGTACGACTGGAGCGAGTGGTTTGGGCACTCAGATCGTCCGACACGAATCCCATCGAACATTTACGGGAAATAATCTAGAGGTCAGTCCGTGCAAAAAATCCTTAGTGGCAACACTCCCGCAGTTATGGAAGCAGCACGGCTCTAGGTTTCTGCAAGGGACTTCCAACGACTCGCCGAGTCCACGGCGTGTCGATTTCTGCAGTGCGGCGTTTAAAAGGTGTTCCGGTAGGATATCAGGAGGGGCACCTGCAGGCTGTGGAAGAGCGGCGGGATGTCTGCGGTGAGCGGCGGGTCGGCCCCCGCCTCCAGCAGCAGCACGCGCCACTCCGCCACCTCGGAGAGCCGCGCGGCCACCGCGGACCCGGCGCTGCCGCCGCCCACCACCACGAAGTCGTACTCGGGCAGCAGGCGGTCGGCCGCGTCCGGCGGGTAGCCCGCCTCAGCGCGCATGCGCGCCGGCGCCCCCGCCAGCGTCGTCAGCAGCGTGGCCAGCAGCGCCGCCCCCAGCCCGCCGCCCCCGGCCGCCGCCCCCGCCTCCACCGACGACCACGAAGCATTGGTCGGGCAGCTCTCCATCGCGTCGTCGTCGTCGTCGTCGTCGTCACCCTATTCTGAGTGCCAAAACGCGTTAGTCCGTAGACGTTATGTGGGATGAACAAAAAGTTCGTTAACATTTGAAAATGCACTAATTCTCGGAATATCGTAGGCACAGAGAGAAAACTTAACACACCTGCTTGAAATGGGATTAGGTTGTGTCGCAACCAAAGGCGAGTACAAAAACCGTCCAACAGATGGCACTGGACAGCAACACGTCAGTAGCGCCGCGCGAGAATCGTATATAAAATCAGCTGTAATGAGACATGATGTCGCATCTGCCAGCAGTCGCGGAGTGTCGACTTTACCAGGAAAACTACTGTTACTGAAGCTCTAGTGTCAGAAAGGAGAATCCGCTACTGAAGCTTTAACATCCTATCGCCCTAAGAAGGGTACTATAATGGGTAAAGGTCCTGTGGCAAGTATCACTCTCTGGAAAATGACAGCCAAGTTCGAAGAGAAAATGCAACTGTTGCTCGGACAGTTCAGGTAGAAATGGAGACTTCAGCGGGTTCATCTTCTACATCTACATCTACATTCATACTCCGCAAGCCACCTGACGATGTGTGGCGGAGGGTACCCTGAGTACCTCTATTGGTTCTCCCTTCTATTCCAGTCTCGTATTGTTCGTGGAAAGAAGGATTGTCGGTATGCTTCTGTGTGGGCTCTAATCTCTCTGATTTTATCCTCAAGGTCTCTTGGCGAGATATACGTAGGAGGGAGCAATATACTGCTTGATCAACTTTATACGTTCATTCCATTTTAAATCACTCCTATTGCGTACTCCCAGATAATTTATGGAATTAACTGCTTCCAGTTGCTGACCTATTTTGTAGCTACGAGTCGGGGCGTGGAATGTCAGAAGCTTGAACGTGGTAGGGAAACTAGAAAATCTGAAAAGGGAAATGCAAAGGCTCAATCTAGATATAGTAGGGGTCAGTGAAGTGAAGTGGAAGGAAGACAAGGATTTCTGGTCAGATGAGTATCGGGTAATATCAACAGCAGCAGAAAATGGTATAACAGGTGCAGGATTCGTTATGAATAGGAAGGTAGGGCAGAGGGTGTGTTACTGTGAACAGTTCAGTGACCGGGTTGTTCTAATCAGAATCGACAGCAGACCAACACCGACAACGATAGTTCAGGTACACATGCCGACGTCGCAAGCTGAAGATGAACAGATAGAGAAAGTGTATGAGGATATTGAAAGGGTAATGCAGTATGTAAAGGGGGACGAAAACCTAATAGTCATGTGCGACTGGAATGCAGTTGTAGGGGAAGGAGTAGAAGAAAAAGTTACAGGAGAATATGGGCTTGGGACAAGGAATGAAAGAGTAGAAAGACTAATTGAGTTCTGTAACAAGTTTCAGCTAGTAATAGCGAATACCCTGTTCAAGAATCACAAGAGGAGGAGGTATACTAGGAGAAGGCCGGGAGATACGGGAAGATTTCAATTAGATTACATCATGGTCAGACAGAGATTCCGAAATCAGATACTGGATTGTAAGGCGTACCCAGGAGCAGATATAGACTCAGATCACAATATAGTAATGATGAAGAGTAGGCTAAAGTTCAAGACATTAGTCAGGAAGAATCAATCCGCAAAGAAGTGGGATACGGAAGTACTAATGAATGACGAGATACGTTTGAAGTTCTCTAACGCTACAGATACAGCAATAAGGAATAGCGCAGTAGGCAGTACAGTTGAAGAGGAATGGACATCTCTAAAAAGGGCCATTACCGAAGTTGGGAAGGAAAACATAGGTACAAAGAGGGTAGCTGCGAAGAAACCATGGGTAACAGAAGAAATACTTCAGTTGATTGATGAAAGGAGGAAGTACAAACATGTTCCGGGAAAATCAGGAATACAGAAATACAAGTCGCTGAGGAATGAAATAAATAGGAAGTGCAGGGAAGCTAAGACGAAATGGCTGAAGGAAAAATGTGAAGACATCGAAAAAGATGTGATTGTCGGAAGGACAGACTCAGCATACAGGAAAGTCAAAACAACCTTTGGTGACATTAAAAGCAACGGTGGTAACATTAAGAGTGCAACGGGAATTCCACTGTTAAATGCAGAGGAGAGAGCAGATAGGTGGAAAGAATACATGAAAGCCTCTATGAGTGTGAAGATTTGTCTGATGTGATAGAAGAAGATACAGGAGTAGATTTAGAAGAGATAGGGGATCCAGCAGTAGAATCGGAATTTAAAAGAGCTTTGGAGGACTTACGGTCAAATAAGGCAGAAGGGATAGATAACATTCCATCAGAATTTCTAAAATCATTGGGGGAAGTGGCAACAAAACGACTATTCACGTTGGTGTGTAGAATATATGAGTCTGGCGACATACCATCTGACTTTCGGAAAAGCATCATCCATACAATTCCGAAGACGGAAAGAGCTGACAAGTGCGAGAATTATCGCACAATCAGCTTAACAGCTCATGCATCGAAGCTGCTTACAAGAATAACATACAGAAGAATGGAAAAGAAAATTGAGAATGCGCTAGGTGACGATCAGTTTGGCTTTAGGAAAAGTAAAGGGACGAGAGAGGCAATTCTGACGTTACGGCTAATAATGGAAGCAAAGCTAAAGAAAAATCAGGACCCTTTCATAGGATTTGTCGACCTGGAAAGAGCGTTCGACAATATAAAATGGTGCAAGCTGTTCGAGATTCTGAAAAAAGTAGGGGTAAGCTATAGGGAGAGATGTCATATACAATATGTACAACAACCAAGAGGGAATAATAAGAGTGGACGATCAAGAACGAAGTGCTCGTATTAAGAAGGGTGTAAGACAAGGCTGTAGCCTTTCGCCCCTACTCTTCAATCCGTACATCTAGGAAGCAATGATGGAAATAAAAGAAAGGTTCAGGAGTGGAATTAAAATACAAGGTGAAAGGATATCAATGATACGATTCGCTGATGACATTGCTATCCTGGGTGAAAGTGAAGAAGAATTAAATGATCTGCTGAACAGAATGAAGAGTCTAATGAGTACACAGTATGGTTTGAGAGTAAATCGGAGAAAGACGAAGGTAATGAGAAGTAGTAGAAATGAGAACAGCGAGAAACTTAACATCAGGATTGATGGTCACGAAGTCAATGAAGTTAAGGAATTCTGCTACCTAGGCAGTAAAATAACCAATGACGGACGGAGCAAGGAGGACATCAAAAGCAGACTCGCTATGGCAAAAAAGGCATTTCTGGCCAAGAGAAGTCTACTAATATCAAATACCGGCCTTAATTCGAGGAAGAAATTTCTAAGGATGTACGTCTGGAGTACAGCATTGTATGGTAGTGAAACATGGACTGTGCGAAAACCGGAACAGAAGAGAATGGAAGCATTTGATATGTGGTGCTATAGACGAATGTTGAAAATTAGGTGGACTGATAAGGTAAGGAATGAGGAGGTTCTACGCAGAATCGGAGAGGAAAGGAATATGTGGAAAACACTGATAAGGAGAAGGGACAGGATGATAGGACATTTGCTAAGACATGAGGGAATGACTTCCATGGTACTAGAGGGAGATGTAGAGGGCAAAAACTGTAGAGGAAGACAGAGATTGGAATACGTCAAGCAAATAATTGAGGACGTAGGTTGCAAGTGCTACTCTGAGATGAAGAGGTTAGCACAGGACAGGAATTCGTGGCGGGCCGCATCAAACCAGTCAGTAGACTGATGACAAAAAAAAAAAGAAAGATAAGCGATCTATCTTTCTATGTATTCGCAACACATTACACTTGTCTACATTGAGATTCAATTGCCATTCCCTGCACCATGCGTCAATTCGCTGCAGATCCTCCTGCATTTCAGTACAATTTTCCATTGTTACAACCTCTCGTTACACCACAGCATCATCTGCAAAAAGCCTCAGTGAACTTCCGATGCCATCCACAAAGTCATTTATGTATATTGTGAATAGCAACGGTCCTATGATACTCCCGTGGCAACGGTCCTATGACACTCCCCTGGGGCACACCCGAAATCACTCTTACTTCGCATGGTCAACTCAGCACAGGACATTCCACGCACAGCTGTTTGGAGGGCGCTAAGGTCTACACTCCAATGATATCTGTACCCTTATCGTGATCGTGAACTATTGGGCACCGATTTTGTGACGCGGAGAGCATTTGCGGTGTGGGTACTTCGGAAAATGGGGGAAGAAGACAACTTGTTCTCTAGCAACTTGTGGACCGACGAAGCCCATTTCACAACCAGATGGTCTGCCAACACCCACAGCTGAAGAATTTGGGCTACAGAAAATCCTACAACTGTCGTGTAAACCCCACCGCAATACGATACGGTCACGGTTTGATGTGGATTTACCGCATCAGTCATAACCGGACCCTTTTCCTTCGAAGAAATGAGGAGTGGCGCCTTTCAAACTTGTCAGTGTGACTGGTGCGAGGTACGCCGATACGTCACATAATCGCGTCATCCCTGCCCTGCCCTGTCCTAATACACAGCTGTTGGGAGGTACGATTTTTATGCAGGATGGAGCTCCAACCCGTATTGCTACACATGTTAAAGATTTTTGTGCTCTTTGTTTGGTGAGGACCGCATGCTTGACCTCCCAGGTCCCTAGCCCTCAATCTGTGTGATTACTGGTTGTGTGGTTATCTGAAGTCTCAGGTCTACCGCAATCGTCCGAAGTCATTATGGATGCTAAAAGACGACATCGGACGGCAATTTCTCACCACATGTACTGATAAGCTGTATGGTACTGTTCACAACATTGTTCATAGGTTGTAGGTATTGTTGATGAATGATGGACGACATGTGGAGGGTGTGTTATAAAGAACATTGTCTTTCCTAAAAATCAGTTGTTACTCTAAACATTGCTTTTGTTTCATATGAAGCGCAAGTATTGATCATTTACCGTACCATTTTTTGGTTTCAGTAGAATACTATGTCATTTCAAGCATCTGTGTCACTTTATTCATCCCTACGTGCATTATAACTACTGTATTTTGAAGTGTTAACAGACTTAAGCGTCACCCTGTACACAGCACATGACGTCTTTACATTGAAACCAAACACCTCGATGAGTTGTGTAGTGGCAGCATTTAGTCGCAGGTGACTTCTAAAATAGTGTTCAGTCTTAATTGTAGTATTTTTGGTAAAGATTTCTTTATTAGAATGATGAAATCGTGTGCAGCGCTTCGTTGAACCAAAAGTTATGTTAAGGGAAGTAATATTCCACAGGAAAATTTGTTTTAAAATACAAAAAACAGCGGTTACAAATTTGGAGATTCGATGACTTTATGCGATGAAACTAAAGAGTGAGATAGTTATCAATCAGATGCGAATGACCGTTTATTTGATAGTATTTATTTAATGTCTAGATAATACGAATTGAATGATAAGAGTCATTAAATATCTGTCTCGTAATTTATGAAATAGATTAGGCGACACTCTATCCAGGTCAGAGAACGGTTGCTGTACAAAACCCCGAAGTATCAGTGTAAGTTCGAAAGAAGAGCCTCCCATAGGCGAGAGTATTAAACTGCTAATGGTTAACTGCTGAAGCATTCTTATCGAAGTGCCAGAGTTTGAAGCGCTCCTGAAAAGCAGTGAAGGTCACGTAATATTAGGTACAGAAAGCTTGTTGAAACCTGAAATTCACAGCAGTGATATTTCTGCGAATTATATAAGTTGATATCGAAAGGATAGGAAAATGGAAGTGGAGGTGGTGTATTTGTCACAGTAGATAAGAAACTCAGATCCACCAAGGTAGAAACTGAAGTGCATGTGAGACTGACTGGGCAAGACCCAGAATCAGGGGTGGGCATAAAATGATAATTGGGTCCTTCTGTCGGCCACCTGACACATCTCCTGATATAACCGAAAACTTAGAGAAAACCTCTGTTCACTTGTACGTATGTTCCCAATCATACTGTAATCATCGGTCGTCGAGACTTTAATCATCCAACAAATATTTGTTAAAATTACAGTTTCGCTAGAGGTGAGCGTGATAAGACATCCTGTGAAACATTGCTAAATGCTTTCTCTGAAAACTCCTTAGAACAACACTCATGATGGATATATATTGGATCTAATGGCAACATATAGACCTGACATCTTTTAGGATGTCCACGTGAAAACTGCTATCAGTCACCACGACGCGGTTGCGGCAACAGTGGTCAACAAAATACAAAGGAGAATTAAACAAACAGAAAGATATGTGCACTAAACTAGATAAAAAATCTGTGGTATCGTACCTCGATGAGGAACGTGAACCTTTTAGCAGAGGGCAGGAGGATGTAGAGGAAGTATGGCTCAGTTTAAAAGGAGGAGGAGGAGGAGGAGGAGGAGGAGGAGCAGATTAGTGTTTAACGTCCCGTCGATAACAAGGCCATTAGAGACGGAGCACAAGCTCCGATTAGGGAAGGAGTGGGAAGAAATTGACCCTGAGCTTTCAAAGGAACAATCCCAGCATTTCCCTGAACCAGTTTAAGGAAATCACGGAAAAGCTAAATCAAGATGGCCGGAGGCGGGTTTGAACCGTCGTCCTCACGAATGCGAGTTCAGGGTGCTAACCCCTGCACCACGTTGTTCGATGAAGTTTAAGAGAATAGTTGACCATGCACTGAATAGATACGTACATCGTATATATCCAGCAGAACAGTCCATAATGGGAAGGGCCCTCCTTGGTATACAGTTACTGTAAAGAACCTTCTAAAGAAACAGAATTTACTGCATAACAGGTGTAATAAAAGTGTGGGGTTAGAGACAGAGAGGTGCTGAGTGAAACGCGTTTGGCTGTCGAGACAGCAATGCTTGATGTCTTCAGTGACTACGGCAGCAGAATATCGTCAAATGATACTTCACAAAACCCAAAGAAATTCTTGTCGCATGTAAAAGTTGTTAGTGGCAACTGAGATCGCGAGAAAACGTTTCGTTAAGGTTTGAAATTATATGTAAAGTTTATTGCAAGTCACTAAGTGCTCCCTTTCTCAAATACTGAGTGAATAAAATCCGTGTATTCGCGTGTAGTGGCCTACACTTCTTTTTCACCCCTACCCCCACCCCTTTGATGAGCAGATTGTTCTTACCCCGACAGCGATTCTTTCCAGACAATAAATAGTATGTGTATCAAGTTTTGTTGTAATCGGTCCGGTGGTTCTGGAGGAGATGTGGAACATAGATACATATATTTTTATAATATTTATGAATATATTTTTCCGTGATCCGATTTTGATGAAATGTAGCCTATATAGTGCCCCTAACTGCTCTGAAGTACCAGTGAAAATCCCGTAAAAACCTGTTTAGTAATTGAGATTACGGTGTACAAAGGCATGGCAATTTTATAGAATTATTGTTAGTATAGACATAAGTAGACTAATTGCAAGGCCCTTATTTTTTACGTTCACTTTCAAGCCTTGTTTTTACTTAACCTCAATACTGATTACAGTTTTTCCGCTGACTAGACAGGAAAATGTTTGGGCCCTTGCTTTCAAGAAGAAGAATTTTTAGCCAAACGATTACACAAGGCTATATCGTAAACTTAGTTCGGAATCCTTATGGAGATCTCTCCACGAGTTAAAAGTGTGTGTGCTGATTCTCATATCTGTATCTCAGTGAATGGCGAAGATTTTGATGCATCAGAATAACTCGCTAGTTGAAGGGATTCGATGCCGATTCCGGATAAAATAAAACACTGAAGCCCCTCCCACATCGCTTCCTCCTTGCCCCCTCTGCTCATCACTGAACTTCCCCTCACGATAGCGTGGCTTAGGAAAGGAACAGCAGGGGAAGGGGGTGAAGGGATAGGAGGGGGGATATGCGGTGATAGGAGAGGACTTTCGGGGAGAAGAGGCAGTTCAGGGTGAGAACGGCACTGCACTCCGACTGTCACTACTAGAGTTTTTTATGTAGGCAAGGTTTTGTAGGATATTATGTTTCTTATCTTGATATTGTTTCAGTATCGGTACTGGATTCAGCAAAAGTCATAAAAAAACTAAACGCTTATTTCCTGGAAAAAAGAACACACGTTGCGAATAGAAGTGTCCGCCTGCATAGCTGAGAGGTCAGCGCAGCTGACTGCCATGCGGAGGACCGAGGTTCGATTGCCAGTACTGCCAAGGATGAGTCTTAGGCCGGAGGGTTGGAACGGGGTGCGTCCAGCCTCGTGAGACAATTTGAGGAGCTGCTTGACCAAGCAGTAGCGGCTCCGGGCTACCGAAACTGACAACTGCCAGGAGAGTGGTTTGCTAAACCCGTGCTCCTCCATGGCGGAACCGATGGCGCCGTTGGCAGAGGACGACGTGGCGGTCGGTAGGTACGACAGGCCCACCAGAGCCTGTGGAAGGAGTTTGCGTACGGATAGAAATGAATGTCTTTTCTTATAAAAACGTAATGAAACTTTTTACAGGTATTGTTAAGAAATCGTCAGAAAAGTAAAGGCTCGCTGCCAAACTGAAATATAGTCTTTTACACCTGCGGAAGTGGTGAACCGAAGGACTCGTAGTGTAACGAAAAGAGGAATTCACTGAACGACTGTAATTCTGTCGTTTGCATAAAGAAAGAATTGACAATACGGTGTTCCAAACTGTTCGTTACACTGTCACATGACCAAATGTAAAAATGATAACTGTCGCATTAATATTGAAGAAAATATGTGAACTGTTATACTATATGTGTAATACTAATGCAACAGGCCGTTCAGCCGTAAAAATCAGTGTTTTGTTTCATGTGTAAATGGGAGGTCAGCAACTGTTGGCTTCACTTCACCTAGTGTGTAGTGACAGAAACTCGGCTTTTTGCCCTCCGTCACTTGACTTAAATGTTGATTTCGACACTTAACACGGAGAGATAGCGAAATGCGTGCTCTATAAGTGTCAGTGGTCTAAGCACAACGCAGCTACCGCGTGCCACAGGTCACTGCAGCGGCGCCGACCCTTACGTCACCTCACGCATCGCTTAGCACTAATTACAGAAGTGTGTGGCTTGCGGGGACCTGATCGACGAGTGTAACCCATTAACTCCCTACGCAGTCATTGTGCTAGCTTGACTGCAGGTAGCGATTCCTTCCGCTGATTTCAGGTGACTTTTTACGACCACCTCCGGCAGTGGCCGACGGTGGCTCCGTACGTGAGGTCTGCCTGGTCACGGTTCGATTGTGTTTGTCCGTTCGTGGTTCCACGTCATCAACAGTCGATTAATTCAGAAACTATAAGAGGCGCTCAAAAAGGTTTCGTTCGAAGGCCGAAGGCCTTTCAGGCGAAATCGCCCCGTGTGCATCCCACCGACGCACCACGTTGAAGGTACCCGTTTGGTAAAACGCCGTATCCTGCTGCTGAAGAAGTCCGCAACTGTCTGCCGCTCACATCGCCTGACTGGAATCGTCGACCGTTCGAGGCCTTCTGTAAGGGGCGGGAGGCGTGATAATTGCATGGAGAGAGAGGTCTGGGTGCTCGGGTGTCGCACTTGGGTTGGCGCAGCTTCTGCGTTACTCCACTTACAGTGAGGGGGCGTGCCTCGTCACTAAGCAGCAGCATCCCAGCGCGCCGGTGGCTTTCCACAGACACGATGCCCCATGTACACTCTTCATACGATGGATGTCTAGCGGTGTTTGTCCTTGACAGCCAAGAAAAGAAAAACAATGCGTTCGTCGTGTTGGGCCCCTTTGGTAATAACATCGCCATAGTTCACGTTCCCGCATTTACCAACGCACTTCGCAGACACGAATTCCACACTATTCCCTTGCCTAAATGTCGGTGCTTATGGCAGCGCGGGGTTAGCCGAGCGGTCTGAGGCGCTGCAGTCATGAACTGTGCGGCTGGACCCGGAGGCGGTTCGAGTCATCCCTCGGGCGTGGGTGCGAGTGTTTGTCCTTAGGATAATTTAGGTTAAGTAGTCTGTAAGCTTAGGGACTGATGACCTTAGCAGTTAAGTCCCATAAGATTTCACACACATTTGAACACATTTTTCGGTGCTTATGTACCCGCGTCGGAGTAGCACTACGTTGCATATATGCTGCAACAACGACCTTAAACGGAAAATTTCTTATCTCCCCCTGTAATGAGATTTAAAAATGTTGAAATGTCTCTCGTGGATTTGTTACTCAGGTGACGCACAATGACGTGTTAATGCCGCCGGCTGTGCCCTGTCTCTTACGTCTCCGTGATTTTATCTCTCAACAAGATAACGCAAGACCTTATGTTGCCCTTCCTATCCTGCCTTACGTCGATACAATGGGTTTCGATGATTTGCTAGCCTTACTGGTGTTGCAATTTTAATGACCATCAGTATTGAAAAAGTATATTTGTGTCTACAGTCGCCAGCCGCCGTGACCGAGAGGTTCTAGGCGCTACAGTCTGGAACCGCGCGACCGCTACGGTCGCAGGTTCAAATCCTCCCTTGGGCATGGATGTATGTGATGTCGTTAAGTTAGTTAGGTTTAAGTAGTTCTAAGTTCTAGGGGACTGGTGACCTCAGATGTTAGGTCCCATAGTGCTCAGAGCCATTTGAACCATTTTGTGTACAGTCGCCATTGATTTATTTTGCGTACCGGCTACCAGTTTCCCGTAGCCAGCACGCAGACTAAATCATTGTAGACACATACATACATTTTTTCAGTTCTGTATTGGCCGTTGTTCTACTTACAATTTGTTGGGAATATATGACCAGCAATGTATAAAATAGAGTATATAAAATAATAATATAATAAAGGGGTCAGATAGTTGTGACCACTTTTTAGTATTCACAGGAACCACTGTTTGAAAACACACAGCATCAAGTAGACGGAGCAGGAATTATTCCCTAAGACACTGCCAGCTCTCTTATTCCATTCAAAAGCACGCGCACGTACCAGTGCACACAAACGACAAACAAACTGCAGTTTCATGACAACTTTTAACACTAATTCCAAGGTTAATTCAAAATGGTTCAAATGGCTCTGAGCACTATGGATCTTAACTGCTGTGGTCACCAGTCCCCTAGAACTTAGAACTACTTAAACCTAACTAACCTAAGGACATCACACACATGCATGCCCGAGGCAGGATTCGAACCTGCGACCGTAGCGGTCGCGCGGTTCCAGGCCGGCCCAAGGTTAGTTAGTAAATGTGTATATTCACCACCGCCAAAAGTATCAATGCATTGCCTTCAATGTTAGTAAGAGTATCAGCGTATTGGTGGGTAGCTCTTGTTCGATTTTAGCCTGATGCGTAAGTATCCTTCTAGTTGGCGTCCTGGATATGATAGGGGCTCGTGAGGCATATGGGACAATAATGAGGGAGTTTTTGGGGGCAAAGAGGGGGTGAGGGAGAGGAGACAGAGGTGTTTACTAGGCGTTTTTAATTTTTTTTTCTTTGCATACTTTAGTGGTAACTTTAATTCGCTCTAACATGGTCACCATCTCTAGAACAAATGGCGAGGTGTATCGATTTTATTTGTAAGATTGTACCGTATTTTTATGTATGCGCGTCGCATGTTCAGTTGTGTATTGTGAAAAGAATCATTGTACAAAATCACTTGCACCCTTTTTCTACTAGCTTTTCTCCCCTTACTTCAGTTCTTAGAATGGTCGGAGTCGTGAGACCCACTTAGATTTAGCGGCGCTCTGGGAAGCCCAGGGGAACGCGGAAATGGAACAGGGCCTTTGATGACGGAGGGAAAGTTGACAAGTCAGCAGCCAGCAACCGCTGCTCATGGTGGCAGGGACAAGGAAAAAGGTAACGGTAGTGAGCGCCGGCAGGCCCCGCTCTGGGGGCTCCAAAAGTCGCGCGCAGGCTACAAAAAATACTGGGGTCCGATCTGAGTCTAAATGCAGAGTAATCACAGAGCTACGGAGAAAGTAAGGCGGCCAGCTGTAGACGTTTCGAACTCGAGGAGATAGTGGAGTAATTTTACACAAGGGGAAGGCAGGTGTATTAAGGAGGACCAGCAACGGATAATATTTTTCGCAACTACGCTGGTACATATCGAAATAAATTAAACTGCTATACCTGCTGTTGTAACACATTAGCGAACCTGGCAGTGCTTCGCAGTTATTAAATATGTGTGGGAATTGGATGAACATCCTAATCTCTGGCTCCCCCTTCTCTCTGTCAATCTCCTCCCTTTCCCCTCTCTGCCCAACTCCTCCTCCTCCCTCTCTATTTTCATTTCCTCCCCCTCTTTGTCCAGCTCCTCATCCCCCCTCTCTGTCTCTGAGCCTTGTTTATTGGTGTTTCAAGGGAAGCCTTGAAAGGGAATTGAGGTCGCTCAAAATGAATTGGTATGCAGCGTACGACAGACACCTCCAGCTGCTGAATCTGTCAGGATAGTAGCTCCGATGACAGCTTTTCCCACGGTTTTGTTCTGGCGAACTGGTGGGGCCACAAAGTTTCGGACGATTCAGCTTCCATAGCAGTATTCTAATGGAAATTGCGCGTGGCTAGGGCCACCCGCCGGGTAGACCGTTCGCCTGGTGCAAGTCTTTCGAGTTGACGCCACTTCGGCGACTTGCGTGTCGATGGGTATGAAATGATGATGGTAAGGACAACACAACACCCAGTCCGTGAGCGGAGGAAATCTTCGACTCAGCCGCGAATCGAACCCGGGCCGTTAGGTGTGACATCCCGTCGCGCTGACCACTCAGCTACCAGTGGCGCCGGCCGAAGTGGCCGTGCGGTTAAAGGCGCTGCAGTCTGGAACCGCAAGACCGCTACGGTCACAGGTTCGAATCCTGCCTCGGGCATGGATGTTTGTGATGTCCTTAGGTTAGTTAGGTTTAACTAGTTCTAAGTTCTAGGGGACTAATGACCTCAGCAGTTGAGTCCCACAGTGCTCAGAGCCATACCAGTGGCGGACAGTATTCTAATAATAATATGACAAGATAACAAGCGAAGTCCTCGAATTTTGGTCACGGGTCACCTGGAATATTTTGTGTATCGTCACGGACTCCAAGATCGTTCTTAGAGTAGTTACAAGTATATATTAGAATAATGCACTGAATGATGTTATACTAGAACTTATTGAAGAATATATTAGAACTCGTTAACATGATGGGACATTCAGTTTCGTACCCTCCCACACGGGAGTGCCCTTCAACGAAGTCGTGATGAACTACTCAGAATCGACGAAAATGAGACTTCCTCACTCAGACTTTTAAGCTCAAATACTCTACCGAAAGATGGCAATATAACTTTAACTAAACATTCTGAAAGGTAGGCAATAAGCCCTCATTGAACCATATATTCCAAGTCAACTTCAGTTCCACGAAGTCAAAGCCGTTAAGCGGACCCCGTAACGGTACAGTGCTGTCTCTGGTAGAGCAAAAGTGACTGTTGAAAGCAGGAGTTACGGTTGCAGAGTAGTGAGTGTGGAGATGTACTAGTGACCGGACCTATTCACGGCCAGTGCGTCCCGGACCACAGAATCGTTCAGACTGTTGCATTCATGCTGAGTGACTTGATATTGAGATATCATGGATATATGTAGCATTTGGAATAGGCATATGAACAGTTACCTAAATACTGTATTGATGACATTGTAATACGTGTATCGTGTCGCGCAGGTTAACAGTTATCCGCGTCAAGGCGATTGTGCTGAGACGTGAGCACGCGCAGTCTTGGTACTTCGGTGTGAAAAATAAATGTAAAGGCAAGTGCACACTAAATGATATTTTACGAGCGGCTGAAGCGTCGCCTCGTTATCGCATCGCGGACAATACAACATCCGGGTCACGACCGTTACGTGGGCCCTGGTGAAAAGGAACTGTGCATTATCAGAACAAAAAATATTTATATTTTGTAAATCAGCCACCACAATTAAAAGTTAGAATATAGATGCGTATAAAGTTTTAATGTTACAAATAGACGAACGGTTTTACCAGAAACCTGTGTCAGTGATTTCGCAGTACGTCCTTAGCCGAGACAATTAGACGTTAATTACAGGCGCGCACACTGGCCAAGTGAGTCGTCTGCCTGAGTGAGCTGCCTTTTATATATATATATATATATATATATATATATATATATATATATATATATATATATATATTCTTTACTATCGTTGTTCCCAAGAATTAGCAGCTTTCACTCAGTTAATACTAGGGAGAAATCCAACCTGCATTAGGATCGCTCTTCCTTAACTCTTGTGCAGAAAGGTGTCCAGTATACTGCCGCGTCCATTTTCAGTAAGCTACCACAAGAATTCAGAAATCTTGGCAGTAGTCCACGCGCTTTCAAATCGAAACTGAGGAGTTTCCTCGTGGATCACTCCTATTCTGTTGACGAGTTCCTTGAAAACCTAAGCTGATTCCTGTGCTAATTGTTGTTTGCGTTTACTTAAGCTTATGGCTTGACTTTTTTCGGGTTCATAAACACTGTACTCGTATTTTACCTGTTGAATAGGATTGGGGAGAAGAGAAGTTTGTGGCACAAGTTGACCAGAAGAAGGGATCGGTTAGTAGGACATGTTCTGAGGCATCAAGGGATCACCAATTTAGTATTGGAGGGCAGCGTGGAGGGTAAAAATCGTAGGGGGAGACCAAGAGATGAATACACTAAGCAGATTCAGAAGGATGTAGGTTGCAGTAGGTACTGGGAGATGAAGAAGCTTGCACAGGATAGAGTAGCATGGAGAGCTGCATCAAACCAGTCTCAGGACTGAAGACCACAACAACAACACATGTTGATTTCACGTACTGGCACGTTTCATGACCTTGGAGATTTGCTCCTCTGTTTGGTCCTACGGAACTAGACGTGCCACGTGTTCCTGCCGGCGTCCTTGCAGAACTTCAGAACCACTAACCGTCTGAAACACAGTCACTTCGATCGTCGTCCTCATTTTCACCGCATTAACTTCTACACACCTCACTCAGGCTGCCACGACGTTTCTTTTGGTGGAGCTAGTCTCATGCTGCCTGCTTGGTGGAAATATGGAAACTCATCTTTTTTCCTGTTTCTCTTATTCAAACGAACCTTATAGATCCCTACAGCAGCAGTAACTCTGACGACTTCGAAAGTGCGGACACAGAGAGCAGTCGGTGATTTCCTGAGGAGAAACGGCACCAGCACACAACGAACGCAGTCCAGCATCACCTTTGTCTTATGAGACATCACATATCTCACAAGACGTGGAATAATGACTAAGCGAGTCCGGTAAGGTTAAACGTCCATTCTCCTCAGTCACCCTATACAGTAAGCGAGTTTTCCGATTTTTGGGTGGAAAAACTAATGAAGCAATCAACAAATCTTCTTGCGCGTTATCTATTGATTCTTGGACAACATTTTCTGATTTTTTAAGAAATGCTGTCATCATTAAGTCCCCCATCCGAGGAGTTAAATTTTCTGTGTCGAGAATGAGGTGTCTTCATGACGGAAATCCTACAACTGCAAATCTTATCTGAAATCAAGAAAACAAACATTTTCTTTATCTATAGCATATAGCGCACGCAGTGATACCACGGTTTTTTGAAATGCGACATCATAATAAAATGGGGACGTTTGAAACAAAGTTTTAGTTTCGTCGTACACTCCTGGAAATTGAAATAAGAACACCGTGAATTCATTGTCCCAGGAAGGGGAAACTTTATTGACACATTCCTAGGGCCAGATACATCACATGATCACACTGACAGAACCACAGGCACATAGACACAGGCAACAGAGCATGCACAATGTCGGCACTAGTACAGTGTATATCCACCTTTCGCAGCAATGCAGGCTGCTATTCTCCCATGGAGACGATCGTAGAGATGCTGGATGTAGTCCTGTGGAACGGCTTGCCATGCCATTTCCACCTGGCGCCTCAGTTGGACCAGCGTTCGTGCTGGACGTGCAGACCGCGTGAGACGACGCTTCATCCAGTCCCAAACATGCTCAATGGGGGACAGATCCGGAGATCTTGCTGGCCAGGGTAGTTGACTTACACCTTCTAGAGCACGTTGGGTGGCACGGGATACATGCGGACGTGCAATGTCCTGTTGGAACAGCAAGTTCCCTTGCCGGTCTAGGAATGGTAGAACGATGGGTTCGATGACGGTTTGGTTGTACCGTGCACTATTCAGTGTCCCCTCGACGATCACCAGTGGTGTACGGCCAGTGTAGGAGATCGCTCCCCACACCATGATGCCGGGTGTTGGCCCTGTGTGCCTCGGTCGTATGCAGTCCTGATTGTGGCGCTCACCTGCACGGCGCCAAACACGCATACGACCATCATTGGCACCAAGGCAGAAACGACTCTCATCGCTGAAGACGACACGTCTCCATTCGTCCCTCCATTCACGCCTGTCGCGACACCACTGGAGGCGGGCTGCACGATGTTGGGGCGTGAGCGGAAGACGGCCTAACGGTGTGCGGGACCGTAGCCCAGCTTCATGGAGACGGTTGCGAATGGTCCTCGCCGATACCCCAGGAGCAACAGTGTCCCTAATTTGCTGGGAAGTGGCGGTGCGGTCCCCTACGGCACTGCGTAGGATCCTACGGTCTTGGCGTGCATCCGTGCGTCGCTGCGGTCCGGTCCCAGGTCGACGGGCACGTGCACCTTCCGCCGACCACTGGCGACAACATCGATGTACTGTGGAGACCTCACGCCCCACGTGTTGAGCAATTCGGCGGTACGTCCACCCGGCCTCCCGCATGCCCACTATACGCCCTCGCTCAAAGTCCGTCAACTGCACATACGGTTCACGTCCACGCTGTCGCGGCATGCTACCAGTGTTAAAGACTGCGATGGAGCTCCGTATGCCACGGCAAACTGGCTGACACTGAAGGCGGCGGTGCACAAATGCTGCGCAGCTAGCGCCATTCGACGGCCAACACCGCGGTTCCTGGTGTGTCCGCTGTGCCGTGCGTGTGATCATTGCTTGTACAGCCCTCTCGCAGTGTCCGGAGCAAGTATGGTGGGTCTGACACACCGGTGTCAATGTGTTCTTTTTTCCATTTCCAGGAGTGTATGTTTTTGCAGTAACTAATGAATAAATTAAAATTGCTGTTAGTCCTTGCGAACATGCCCAAGGAGCAATTCCGTGAAAAGAAAGATATCTTCATTGCCCTGTCCCCTGCCCTCTCCAACCGAGCGAGGTGGCGCAGTGGTTAGACACTGGACTCGCATTCGGGAGGACGACGGTTCAATCCCGCGTCCGGCCATCCTGATTTAGGTGTTCCGTGATTTCCCTAAATCGCTCCAGGCAAATGCCGGGATGGTTCCTTTCAAAGGGCACGGCCGACTTACTTCCCCGTCCTTCCCTAATCCGATGAGACCGATGACCTCGCTGTCTGGTCTCCTTCCTCCAACCAACCAACCAACCAACCAACCAACCAACCTACCCTCTCTCCCCCCCCCCCCTCCCTCAATCCAATCCATACCGTCAGCTTGAGATACACTGTATCTGAATTATGGAACTTGGCTGAATTACTCCATTGGCCTGTCGCCAAGGACTAACAACTGTTTTTTTAACTTTTAATTTATTCAGTAGTTATCGCAAAAAAGTGACAAAAACACACGACAAAAGCCATCTTTGTTTCAAACGTCTGCCATTTTATTATTTTTTTCAAGTTTAAAAAAATTGTGCATTACTCCATGCTTAGTATTCTATTGCTTTCGAAAACTGTTTGTTTTTTTATTTCAGATAACATTTGCAGATTGCACGACCTCCGTCGTGAACACACCTCATTTTGGACAGAGGAACCGTAACTCCGCGGACGGTGGCTCAGTGATGACTAAATTTCTTTCCAAAAAAATCAGAAAATATTGTCCAGAAATCAATAAATAATGTTCAAAAAGATTCACGTTCACTGCGGAGAATGGACGTTTAATTTTCACATATTTTATCCCCATTCGGAGTTAGCTTCAGATCGCTAAACCCCCGCAAAATTTACAATTGCAATAGGGTATAAAACAGGACGTTATATGGAACTTCCTGGCAGATTAAAACTGTGTGTCGGACCGAGACTCGAACTCGGGACCTTTGCCTTTCGCGGGCAAGCGCTCTACCGACTGAGCTACCCAAGCACGGCTCACGCCCCGTCCTCACAGCTTCACTTCTGCCAGTACCTGCTGTGAGGACGGGGCGTGAGCCGTGCTTGGGTAGCTCAGTCGGTAGAGCGCTTTCCCGCGAAATGCGGTCCGGCACACAGTTTTAATCTGCCAGGAAGTTTCATATCAGCGCACACTCCGCTGCAGAGTGAAAATTTCATTGTAAGGACGTTATGTGCTTAAATTGATAAATAACTTACCACTGCATATCTAATAATGGTAATTAATTGATGCATAACTTAGATATTATGAGTTCCTTAGAATGAAATGTGGAGGACTAAACTTTTCAATGGTATAGTAGCAACGTAACAATTTTCCCACCTTACTGGTCTACGGCTAAGTAATTTTGCTGAAATCGTATACAATCGCACCAAAAAGTATTGGCACACGTGCGTATTTATCGTTGCTGGTTACAAACGCCGCACTTTCCGGTACACAGTACATGTACGTGCTACCTCACATACCAGACATTACAATTCTGCCCATAGTGCCTACCATTAACAAAGAAATGCAGTGTTATGGGCAAACACGTATCTCCTCTGCACACAAAAAGTATTGGCACAGAGCATGGCATCTCGGTATATTGCTGGGTTTTCAGGTACCGGAACGCCATCTGCTGACACATTAGACACTGCGTGTTGTTGACGGCCCGGTCGCCAGTATGTTGCTGTAGTGCGCGATAGTGGTCAGCATGGGGCCGAAGAAGAAGGAACATTCAGTGGCGTTGCGTGAGAGAGTGGTATTGCTCCATTCACAAGGGAGAAGCTATCGACAAATCGGAGCAGAGGTGTCTGTGAGCTACACCACGGTAAGAGCCATCATTCAGAAATATAAAGAGACTGGAACAACAGTGAATAAGTGTCGTCCTGGACGTCCAAAAGTGCTTACAACCCGAGAGCGTCGCCATATCATCGCACTTGCTCGGAAGGAACCTGCTACAAGTGCAGCAACTATTGCTGAGATTGTTCAGACAACGTCCGACAAGACGGTTAGTGTTCAGACTATACGAAATGTGTTGAATGAGGCTGACATGCATGGACGTTCTCCCAGGAAGAAGCCATACATTTCGGAAATTAACCGGCAGAAACGCCTGCAGTTTGCCAAGGACTACATCAGCAAGCCGATGGAGTTTTGGAACACTGTGATATTTAGCGACGAATCGAAGTTCAATGTGTTCGGATTTGATGCAAGAAAGAAAATTTGGCGCAAGCCGAATACGCACCTCGACATCAAACACATGCATCCCACAGTCAAACACGGTGGGGGCGGTATCATGGTCTGGGGCTGTATGGCGGCTTCCGGCGTTGGAAATCTAGCTGTAATTCACGGCACAATGGATCATATGAGATACATTGACGTGTTGCGAGGTAATTTACACGCTAGTGCACAGAAATTGGGCCTTACTGGGGTGTTTCAGTTCCAGCAAGACAACGACCCAAAACATACCGCCATGAAAACCCGGGAGTGGTTACTGTACAATGCCCCCAGAAGGGTTCTAACACCACCTCAGAGCCCTGATTTGAACCCCATTGAGAACCTGTGGGCTCATCTTGACACACAAGTCAGAAAAAGGCGTCCGTCCGGTAAAAACGACTTGGAGAAAGTGCTCCTGGAGGAATGGTCGAAAATTACCCCTGATATCACCCGGAATTTAATACAAAGCATTCCTAGGCGTTTACGTGCTGTTATAGATGCTAAAGGGATGCACACTAGCTATTAGATGGTGAACATCAATGAAGAAAACGAACACACTGTCCGATTCATATGCGTGTGCCAATACTTTTTTGGGTGCAGAAGAGCGATGTTTTTTTTCATGACACTGTATGTTACTTTAAGGACAGGTGATTTTGACATATTTGTAAACTATGTAATGTAAGGTGTCACATGTATGGGTTCTGTTCTGAAATATATGTTTCGTTTAACCTACAACCACTAAAATGTAACTGTGCCAATACTTTTTGGTGCGATTGTATATTACAGCTACATCAGATGTTTTACACTGAACCGTACCAGCCGAATCCAACAAAAACTCAAATGAAAATAAGTAGATAAATAAATGAATAAAATTATATGTATTAATCGACCACAATATTAGTGCAACTGAAAATGAGGACTCAGCAGTCGGCTTATCGTGATATTTCACGACGACACGCTAAACAACTTGACAGTATGTGCACAACTGTCTCGAGACCGTTCACAGTGCGATGCGTCTTCCGTAGTCACCACTGAACTTGCTCACCGTAATGTCACCGCGTGTTTCGCGTATCGGCCAAGTGCAGTGATATCGTGGTCGGGTAATTCATGGCAGTTAAGAACGCGTGGCGGCTTACGCGAAGAAGTGCTGCGGCTCGGGCAGGGCGCAGAGACTGGGACGGCTCGACACGACACACTGCCGGCCGCGGGGCGCCGTGTCGCCTGCCCGCTATCGCAGCCGTCGTAAACAAGTGTGGCGGACCTCTGTCAGCCGCGACAGCGAGGGTCACGGCCGCAGGCGACACTGCGCCGTAGCGTCACCCGTCTTCCCTGGAACGGTCGCACCACATCGTCATCTGCCAACCGACATACAATCGTGTGTAGTACAATCGCAAAAGTGTGATTGCCTCGAGGAATACACGAATAGCAGAGCAAGTACTTTGAACCGAATGGCGAACGTTCCACAGAAGGCAAGCGCAGTGGGACCCCTAAAGTTCTCAACTTACCTAAACTACAAGGATCTGTCAAATGAAAACGATGTTGTTGTGGTCTTCAGTCCCTAGACTGGTTTGATGCAGCTCTCCATGCTACTCTATCCTGTGCAAGCTTCTTCGTCTCCTAGTACCTACTGCAGCCTACATCCTTCTGAATCTGTTTAGTGCATTCATCTCTTGGTCTCCCCCTACGATTTTTACCCTCCGTGCTGCCCTCCAATACTAAACTGGTAATCCCTTGATGCCTCAGAACATGTCCTACCAACTGATCCCTTCTTCTGGTCAAGTTGTGCCACAAACTTCTCTTCTCCCCAATCCTATTCAATACCTCCTCATTAGTTATGTGATCTACCCATCTAATCTTCAGAATTCTTCTGTAGCACCACATTTCGAAAGCTGCTATTCTCTTCTTGTCCAAACTACACTCCTGGAAATTGAAATAAGAACACCGTGAATTCATTGTCCCAGGAAGGGGAAACTTTATTGACACACTCCTGGGGTCAGATACATCACATGATCACACTGACAGAACCACACGCACATAGACACAGGCAACAGAGCATGCACAATGTCGGCACTAGTACAGTGTATATCCACCTTTCGCAGCAATGCAGGCTGCTATTCTCCCATGGAGACGATCGTAGAGATGCTGGATGTAGTCCTGTGGAACGGCTTGCCATGCCATTTCCACCTGGCGCCTCAGTTGGACCAGCGTTCGTGCTGGACGTGCAGACCGCGTGTGACGACGCTTCATCCAGTCCCAAACATGCTCAATGGGGGACAGATCCGGAGATCTTGCTGGCCAGGGTAGTTGACTTACACCTTCTAGAGCACGTTGGGTGGCACGGGATACATGCGGACGTGCATTGTCCTGTTGGAACAGCAAGTTCCCTTGCCGGTCTAGGAATGGTAGAACGATGGGTTCGATGACGGTTTGGATGTACCGTGCACTATTCAGTGTCCCCTCGACGATCACCAGTGGTGTACGGCCAGTGTAGGAGATCGCTCCCCACACCATGATGCCGGGTGTTGGCCCTGTGTGCCTCGGTTGTATGCAGTCCTGATTGTGGCGCTCACCTGCACGGCGCCAAACACGCATACGACCATCATTGGCACCAAGGCAGAAGCGACTCTCATCGCTGAAGACGACACGTCTCCATTCGTCCCTCCATTCACGCCTGTCGCGACACCACTGGAGGCGGGCTGCACGATGTTGGGGCGTGAGCGGAAGACGGCCTAACGGTGTGCGGGACCGTAGCCCAGCTTCATGGAGACGGTTGCGAATGGTCCTCGCCGATACCCCAGGAGCAACAGTGTCCCTAATTTGCTGGGAAGTGGCGGTGCGGTCCCCTACGGCACTGCGTAGGATCCTACGGTCTTGGCGTGCATCCGTGCGTCGCTGCGGTCCGGTCCCAGGTCGACGGGCACGTGCACCTTCCGCCGACCACTGGCGACAACATCGATGTACTGTGGCGACCTCACGCCCCACGTGTTGAGCAATTCGGCGGTACGTCCACCCGGCCTCCCGCATGCCCACTATACGCCCTCGCTCAAAGTCCGCCAGCTGCACATACGGTTCACGTCCACGCTGTCGCGGCATGCTACCAGTGTTAAAGACTGCGATGGAGCTCCGTATGCCACGGCAAACTGGCTGACACTGACGGCGGCGGTGCACAAGTGCTGCGCAGCTAGCGCCATTCGACGGCCAACACCGCGGTTCCTGGTGTGTCCGCTGTGCCATGCGTGTGATCATTGCTTGTACAGCCCTCTCGCAGTGTCCGGAGCAAGTATGGTGGGTCTGACACACCGGTGTCAATGTGTTCTTTTTTCCATTTCCAGGAGTGTATTTATCGCCCATGTTTCACTTCCATACATGGCTACGCTCCATACAAATACTTTCAGAAACGATTCCTGACACTTAAATGTATACTCGATGTTAACAAATTTCTCTTCTTCAGAAACGCTTTCCATGCCATTGTCAGTCTACATTTTATATCCTCTCTACTTCGACCATCATCAGTTATTTTGCTCCCCAAATAGCAAATCTCCTTTACTACTTTAAGTGTCTCATTTCCTAATCTAATTCCCTCAGCATCACCCGACTTAATTCGACTACATTCCATTATCCTCGTTTTGCTTTTGTTGATGTTCGTCTTATATCCTCCTTTCAAGCCATTGTTCATTCCCTTCAACTGCACTTCCAAGTCCTTTGCTGTCTCTGACAGAATTACAATGTCATCGGCAAACCTCAAAGTTTTTATTTCTTCTCCATGGATTTTAATACCTACTCCGAATTTTTCTTTTGTTTCCTTTACTGCTTGCTCAATATACAGATTGAATAACATCGGGGAGAGGCTACAACCCTGTCTTACTCCCTTCCCAACCAATGCTTCCCTTTCATGTCCCTCAACTCTTATAACTGCCATCTGGTTTCTGTACAAGTTGTAAATAGCCTTTCGCTCCCTGTATTTTACCCCTGCCACCTTTAGAATTTGAAAGAGAGTATCCCAGTCAACATTATCAAAAGCTTTCTCCAAGTCTACAAATGATAGAAACGTGGGTTTGCCTTTCCTTAATCTTTCTTCCAAGATAAGTCGTAAAGTCAGTATTGCCTCACGTGTTCCAACATTTCTACAGAATCCAAACTGATCTTCCCCGAGGTCGGCTTCTACTAGTTTTTCCATTCGTCTGTAAAGAATTCGTGTTAGTATTTCGCAGCTGTGGCTTATTAAACTGATAGTTCGGTAATTTTCACATCTGTCAACACCTGCTTTCTTTGTGATTTGATAATTATATTCTT
This sequence comes from Schistocerca cancellata, assembly GCF_023864275.1. Classification (NCBI taxonomy): domain Eukaryota; kingdom Metazoa; phylum Arthropoda; class Insecta; order Orthoptera; family Acrididae; genus Schistocerca; species Schistocerca cancellata. Next base: position 16,581,791 of record NC_064634.1, read on the forward strand.
CTTGAAGTCTGAGGGTATTTCGCCTGTCTCATACATCTTGCTCACCAGATGGTAGAGTTCTGTCAGGACTGGCTCTCCCAAGGCCAACAGTAGTTCCAATGGAATGTTGTCTACTCCCAGGGCCTTGTTTCGACTCAGGTCTTTCAGTGCTCTGTCAAACTCTTACCGCAGTATCGTATCTCCCATTTTATCTCCATCTACATCCTCTTCCATTCCCATAATATTGTCCTCAAGTACATCGCCCTTGTATAGACCCTCTATATACTCCTTCCACCTTTCTGCTTTCCCTTCTGTGCTTAGAACTGGGTTTCCATCTGAGCTCTTGGTATTCATACAAGTGGTTGTCTTTTCTCCAAAGGTCTCTTTAATTTTCCTGTAGGCAGTATCTATCTTACCCCTAGTGAGACAAGCCTCTACATCCTTACATTTGCCCTCTAGCCATCCCTGATTAGCCATTTTGCACTTACTGTCAATCTCATTTTTGAGACGTTTGTATTCCTTTTTTCCTGTTTCATTTACTGCATTTTTTATATTTTCTCCTTTCATCAATTAAATTCAATATCTCGTCTGTTACCCAAGGAGTTGTACTAGCCCTTGTCTTTTTACCTGCTTGATCCTCTGCTGCCTTTACTACTTCATCCCTCAAAGCTACCCATTCTTCTTCTACTGTATTTCTTTCCCCCATTCCTGTCAATTGTTCCCTTATGCTCTCCCTGAACTCTGTACAACCTCTGGTTTAGTCAGTTTATCCAGGTCCCATCTCCTTAAATTCCCACCTTTATGCAGTTTCTTCAGTTTTAATCTACAGTTCATAACCAATAGATTGTGGTCAGAGTCCACATCTGCCCCTGGAAATGCCTTACAATTTAAAACCTGGTTCCTAAATCTCTGTCTTATCATTATATAATCTATCTGAAACCTGTCAGTATCTCCAGGCTTCTTCCATGTATACAGCCTTCTTTCATGATTCTTGAACCAAGTGTTAGCTATGATTAAGTTGTGCTCTGTGCAAAATTCTACCAGGCGGCTTCCTCTTTCATTTCTTAGCCCCAATCCATATTCACCTACTACGTTTCGTTCTCTCCCCTTCCCTACTACGGAATTCCAGTCACCCGTGACTATTAAATTTTCGTCTCCCGTGGTTCGTCCACCGTGGTATAACAATCATGTACGAAAGGTACTACGGAAACAAAGAAAGCTTCATCATAGGTTTAAGAGTAGTCGAATCATAGCTGATAAGGAAAAGCTGAACGAAGCGAAAAAGAGCGTAAAGAGAGCAATGAGAGAAGCATTCAACGAATTCGAACATAAAACATTGGCAAACAATCTAAACAAGAACCCTAAAAAGTTTTGGTCATATGTAAAATCGGTAAGCGGATCTAAATCCCCTATTCAGTCACTCGTTGACCACGATGGCACCGAAACAGAGGACGACCGAAGAAAGGCAGAAATACTGAATTCAGTGTTCCGAAACTGTTTCACTGCGGAAAATCGTAATACGGTCCCTGACTTCAGCCGTCGCACGGACGCCAAAATGGAAAATATTGAAATAAACGATATCGGAATTGAAAAACAACTGCTATCACTTAGTAGCGGAAAAGCATCCGGACCAGACGAGATATCCTTAAGATTCTACAGTGATTATGCTAAAGAACTTGCCCCCTTTCTATCAGCAATTTATCGTAGATCGCTGGAAGAACGTAAAGTACCTAGCGACTGGAAGAAAGCGCAGGTCGTTCCCATTTTCAAGAAGGGTCATAAATCAGATGCGAATAATTATAGGCCTATTTCGCTTACGTCAATCTGTTGTAGAATAATGGAACATGTTTTGTGTTCTCGTATTATGACGTTCTTAGATAATACAAATCTCCTTCATCATAACCAACATGGATTCCGCAAACAGAGATCATGTGAAACTCAGCTCGCCCTATTTGCCCAAGAAATTCACAGTGCCGTAGACACTGGCGAGCAGATTGATGCCGTATTCCTGGACTTCAGGAAGGCATTTGATACGGTTCCGCACTTACGTTTAGTGAAAAAAATACGAGCTTACGGAATATCGGACCAGGTTTGTGATTGGATTCAGGGTTTCCTAGAAGAAAGAACACAACATGTCATTCTTAACGGTTCAAAATCTGCAGATGTAGAGGTAATTTCGGGAGTACCGCAAGGAAGCGTGATAGGACCTTTATTGTTTACAATATACATAAATGACTTAGTTGACAACATCGGTAGCTCCGTGAGGCTATTTGCAGATGACACGGTTGTCTACAAGAAAGTAGCAACATCAGAAGACTCGTACGTACTCCAGGAAGACCTGCAGAGGATTAATGCATGGTGCGACAGCTGGCAGCTTTCCCTAAACGTAGAGAAATGTAATATAATGCGCATACATAGGGGCAGAAATCCATTCCAGTACGATTATGCCATAGGTGGTAAATCATTGGAAGCGGTGACGACCGTAAAATACTTAGGAGTTACTATCCGGAGCGATCTGAAGTGGAATGATCACATAAAACAAATAGTGGGAAATGCAGGCGCCAGGTTGAGATTCATAGGAAGAATTCTAAGAAAATGTGACTCATCGACGAAAGAAGTAGCTTACAAAACGCTTGTTCGTCCGATTCTTGAGTATTGCTCATCAGTATGGGACCCTTACCAGGTTGGATTAATAGAAGAGATAGACATGATCCAGCGAAAAGCAGCGCGATTCGTCATGGGGACATTTAGTCAGCGCGAGAGCGTTACGGAGATGCTGAACAAGCTCCAGTGGCGGACACTTCAAGAAAGGCGTTACGCAATACGGAGAGGTTTATTATCGAAATTACGAGAGAGCACATTCCGGGAAGAGATGGGCAACATATTACTACCGCCCACATATATCTCGCGTAATGATCACAACGAAAAGATCCGAGAAATTAGAGCAAATACGGAGACTTACAAGCAGTCGTTCTTCCCACGCACAATTCGTGAATGGAACAGGGAAGGGGGGATCAGATAGTGGTACAATAAGTACCCTCCGCCACACACCGTAAGGTGGCTCGCGGAGTATAGATGTAGATGTAGATGTAGACTATCTGAATAATTTCTTTGATTTCATCATACATTTCTTCAATTTCTTCGTCATCTGCAGAGCTAGTTGGCATATAAACTTGTACTACTGTAGTAGGCGTGGTCTTGGTGTCTATCTTGGCCACGATAATGCGTTCACTATGCTGTTTGTAGTAGCTTACACACGCTCCTATTTTTTTTATTCATTATTAAACCTCCTCCTGCATTACCCCTATTTGATTTTGTATTTATAATCCTGTATTCGCCTGACCAAAAGTCTTGTTCCTGCTGCCACCGAACTTCACTAATTCCCACTGTATCTAACTTTAACCTATCCATTTCTCTTTTTAAATTTTCTAACCTACCTGCCCCATTAAGGGATCTGACATTCCACGCTCCGATCCGTAGAAAGCCAGTTTTCTTTCTCACGATATTGTTGGAAAAAAGTAAATTCTTTATTATTTCTAAAGTAATAGCCATAACAGGTAATACATTTAACCCTCTGCGAGACAGGACGGTCAATGCCTACATGGAAAAATATTCGCAATTGTTTACGGGATCACGATTGCACCCAGGCGCGCACCTCTTCGTCCGAAGCAAATCGTGTCCCATGAATATCATTCCTCAGGTCTCCAAGGCTGTAGAAATCTCATGGCGAGAATTCGGGACTGTGTTGTGGAGTGTAAGGGCTTCCCGGCAAAGCATCTGCAGAGACTTGCGCCATAGGGTGGTGGGGTTTCGGGTTCCGCTGGATAGGTCAGGAGTCCACTACACGCAACAAGCGGCTACACGGGTAGCAGGGGTTGTGTGGCGTGGGCTGGGCGGTTTTTTAGGTTAGATGGCCTCGGGCAAGTGCAGAAAGGGCAACAGCCTCAACGGGTGCGGGGCAAGGTCAGGACATGCGGGGACCAAGCAGCAATCGGTATTGTAATTGTAAATTGTCGAAGCTGCGTTGGTAAAGTACCGGAACTTCAAGCGCTGATAGAAAGCACCGAAGCTGAAATCGTTATAGGTACAGAAAGCTGGCTGAAGCCAGAGATAAATTCTGCCGAAATTTTTACAAAGGCACAGACGGTGTTTAGAAAGGATAGATTGCATGCAACCGGTGGTGGAGTGTTCGTCGCTGTTAGTAGTAGTTTATCCTGTAGTGAAGTAGAAGTGGATGGTTCCTGTGAATTATTATGGGTGGAGGTTACACTCAACAACCGAGCTAGGTTAATAATTGGCTCCTTTTACCGACCCCCCGACTCAGCAGCATTAGTGGCAGAACAACTGAGAGAAAATTTGGAATACATTTCACATAAATTTTCTCGGCATGTTATGGTCTTATGTGGAGATTTCAATTTACCAGATATAGACTGGGACACTCAGATGTTTAGGACGGGTGGTAGGGACAGAGCATCGAGTGACATTATACTGAGTGCACTATCCGAAAATTACCTCGAGCAATTAAACAGAGAACCGACTCGTGGAGATAACATCTTGGACCTACTGATAACAAACAGACCCGAACTTTTCGACTCTGTAAGTGCAGAACAGGGAATCAGTGATCATAAGGCCGTTGCAGCATCCCTGAATATGGAAGTTAATAGGAATATAAAAAAAGGGAGGAAGGTTTATCTGTTTAGCAAGAGTAATAGAAGGCAGATTTCAGACTACCTAACAGATCAAAACGAAAATTTCTGTTCCGACACTGACAATGTTGAGTGTTTATGGAAAAAGTTCAAGGCAATCGTAAAATGCGTTTTAGACAGGTACGTGCCGAGCAAAACTGTGAGGGACGGGAAAAACCCACCGTGGTACAACAACAAAGCTAGGAAACTACTGCGAAAGCAAAGAGAGCTACACTCCAAGTTTAAACGCAGCCAAAACCTCTCAGACAAACAGAAGCTAAACGATGTCAAAGTTAGCGTAAGGAGGGCTATGCGTGAAGCGTTCAGTGAATTCGAAAGTAAAATACTAGGTACCGACTTGACAGAAAATCCTAGGAAGTTCTGGTCTTACGTTAAATCAGTAAGTGGCTCGAAACATCATGTCCAGACACTCCGGGATGATGATGGCATTGAAACAGAGGATGACAAGCGTAAAGCTGAAATACTAAACACCTTTTTCCAAAGCTGTTTCACAGAGGAAGACCGCACTGCAGTTCCTTCTCTAAATCCTCGCACCAACGAAAAAATGGCTGACATTGAAATAAGTGTCCAAGGAATAGAAAAGCAACTGGAATCACTCAACAGAGGAAAGTCCACTGGACCTGACGGGATACCAATTCGATTCTACACAGAGTACGCGAAAGAACTTGCCCCCCTTCTAACAGCCGTGTACCGCAAGTCTCTAGAGGAACAGAAGGTTCCAAATGATTGGAAAAGAGCACAGGTAGTCCCAGTCTTCAAGAAGGGTCGTCGAGCAGATGCGCAAAACTATAGACCTATCTCTCTGACGTCGATCTGTTGTAGAATTTTAGAACATGTCTTTTGCTCGAGTATCATGTCGTTTTTGGAAACTCAGAATCTACTATGTAGGAATCAACATGGATTCCGGAAACAGCGATCGTGTGAAACCCAACTCGCTTTATTTGTTCATGAGACCCAGAAAATATTAGATACAGGCTCCCAGGTAGATGCCATTTTCCTTGACTTCCGGAAGGCGTTCGATACAGTTCCGCACTGTCGCCTGATAAACAAAGTAAGAGCCTACGGAATATCAGACCAGCTGTGTGGCTGGATTGAAGAGTTTTTAGCAAACAGAACACAGCATGTTGTTCTCAATGGAGAGACATCTACAGACGTTAAAGTAACCTCTGGCGTGCCACAGGGGAGTGTTATGGGACCATTGCTTTTCACAATATATATAAATGACCTAGTAGATAGTGTCGGAAGTTCCATGCGGCTTTTCGCGGATGATGCTGTAGTATACAGAGAAGTTGCAGCATTAGAAAATTGTAGCGAAATGCAGGAAGATCTGCAGCGGATAGGCACTTGGTGCAGGGAGTGGCAACTGACCCTTAACATAGACAAATGTAATGTATTGCGAATACATAGAAAGAAGGATCCTTTATTGTATGATTATATGATAGCGGAACAAACACTGGTAGCAGTTACTTCTGTAAAATATCTGGGAGTATGCGTGCGGAACGATTTGAAGTGGAATGATCATATAAAATTAATTGTTGGTAAGGCGGGTACCAGGTTGAGATTCATTGGGAGAGTCCTTAGAAAATGTAGTCCATCAACAAAGGAGGTGGCTTACAAAACACTCGTTCGACCTATACTTGAGTATTGCTCATCAGTGTGGGATCCGTACCAGATCGGGTTGACGGAGGAGATAGAGAAGATCCAAAGAAGAGCGGCGCGTTTCGTCACAGGGTTATTTGGTAACCGTGATAGCGTTACGGAGATGTTTAACAAACTCAAGTGGCAGACTCTGCAAGAGAGGCGCTCTGCATCGCGGTGTAGCTTGCTCGCCAGGTTTCGAGAGGGTGCGTTTCTGGATGAGGTATCGAATATATTGCTTCCCCCTACTTACACCTCCCGAGGAGATCACGAATGTAAAATTGGAGAGATTAGAGCGCGCACAGAGGCTTTCAGACAGTCGTTCTTCCCGCGAACCATACGCGACTGGAACAGGAAAGGGAGATAATGAGAGTGGCACGTAAAGTGCCCTCCGCCACACACCGTTGGGTGGCTTGCGGAGTATAAATGTAGATGTAGATGTAGAAGTCGAGACAGTCTTGGCAACATGTGGGTGGGCATTATAATACAACAGAATGATGCCTACCATCAACATACCTGGGAATTCGGACGCGATGCCGTGCTTCAATTGTTGCAAAGTGTCCACATACCACTGTGCTTTAATTGAGGCGCCGTGTTCTCGGACGTCAATGAGCAAGGGTCCCTTGCAGTCAAAGAAAAAGGTCGTCATGACTATTCCGGAGCATACGTGTCTGTTGTTTCGTGTACACTGCAAAAGTTCCGCTGGAAGACCCTTAGACATCAGTCATATAGTCCCAATCTTGCTTAATGCGATATCCATATCTTTGGGGCCCCGAAAAAGACATTCGTGGCCACCTATTTTCTTCAGACGAACGGGTGCACGGCAGGATACAATTATGTTTCCGTAGGCAATCACAAACATTTTTCCATATAGCCACTGACAGTCTTGTCTCACAGTCGGATAAATGTGTTGACTGTTGGCGATTACTTTTGGAATATTAAACAGTTGACTTACTTTTTAGGATTCCCTATTACAATCAGTGAAAACGGAACCATTACTGGATCACATTCTTGTCTATCTGTCCGTCTGTCTGTTAGACTGTTCAAAGCCCATTTCTTCAGGAACGGTTTGGAGTACCAATTTGAAATTTGCGTCACATACTAAGGTGTATAGTCCCTTGACGCTATAATAAATATTAGCTTCTAAGTAAATTCAGTCCGAAGATACGGCCATTTATGTCTCATATTTTGATACTCGTAAACTCACTTATGACCTATAATCATGACATTTGCCAAGAAGCGATGTTTCACACTACAACCAAAGGAAAAATCTGGAAATTCTGAATTTGTAATGAAATCACACGATTTTTTTGTCGTTTGTTGTCAGACTATCTATCTGTCCGTCCGTCTGTTGAGACCCCTTTTTCTAAGGAATAGGTAGACACATCAGGTTGACATTTATGTCGCATACTGAGGTCTGTAGTCTTTTGGTGGTGTAAAAATATTAAATTTCTAACTCAGTGCAGTCAAAAGATGCGGCCATTTATGTTACATGTTTTGATACTCGCAAACTCACTCATTAAACCTATAGGTTACTTTTCCTTGACGTTGAATCACGAAATTTGGCTAGAGGAAAGGTTTCATAGTCCAAGTAAAGAAAACATTCCGAAAATTGTTAATTTATAATTATATCATTCGAAGAAAGTATTTCTTATGTCAGTTGTTATGTGACTTCAAATTTGAAGTTAAAACGCTCTCGAAAGCCTTAGAATCCGTGAGACAGATGTCTTGCCAGTATCAGTGGTGATAAGAGGTAAAAACGGTGGAAATCTTCGGTTCCCGGAAGGGAAGAAATATATGTATACTTAATTAACTCTCTCTCTCTCTCTCTCTCTCTCTCTCTATCATACGTCTAGTTTTCAGTTAAGAGTCCCCTTATGTTTATCGGACATTATGAGTAGCACTATAAGATCGTTCGCTGGCAAAGCATTCGTCCACAGTAAAATATCGCCATTGAATAATCGTAAGAGAATTGTAGCAATACTTGCATAAAATTTGAAACTGCTTTAATGAATGCTACCTTCCTTTAAATGTCGATAAATGTAAGATAATGCCTATAGCGATGGAGACCCCGACAGTATCTGATAACGGGATCACTGGTGAACATCTTGACCACGTTACATTGTGTAAGTACCTAGGGGTAACAATAAGAAGCTAATGAGACCAACACGTAAGATCTGTATTAGGGAAAGCTAATGGGAGACTTCCGTTTGTTGGGACGGTTCTGGGACTGTGCAGGGCACCTGTGCCGAAAATCACTTGCAGGGCACTGGAGCAACCAAATTTTGTTCCAGTGTTTGGCTGTCCCACCCAGTAGGTGGTGCTGGTTTCAAGGCTCGAGCGACAGCGACACATGCGGCCGGTTGAGGCACCGTGCTCAGCGGAACGCCAGGGGCGACCAGGTGCTGAACTTTTACACAGGATGTTTCCAGATTAGTAGCGAAAACTGACAAAAGTGTGCGAGAACAGGAACGAAAGCGTTCCAGTAATGGTTGGTTCACAAACGAGCCTCTTGTGAGATAATTGCGAATTGCTTCACTATGATGATTGTGTATGATGTAGTTCATATAAAAAGGCACCACACAACCAACCACCCTTCCTTCTTCCCTTCTCCCCCCTCCTCCCCTCCCTCCCGTCTTCCCCCCTCCCCATCTCCTCCCCCCCTCCCTCCTTCCCTCCTCCCTCGCCTGCAGATCCTCTCTGCTCATCGTCACCAATGCACTGCGTCGGTGTTGTGATTAGTGCTGTTCTCCTGTGCGTTCAGAGCTGTGATTTTCATTGTGTGCAGCACTTGTACATAGTGTTATGGTCAGTGGTTGTTATGTGCTACGCCGTCCGTCGATACTTTTATGATCCAGTGTGTGGTTTTGTTTGTGTGTGCTAATTTTTTACGGATTTTATCTGCATTTTACAGTCGCCACCTTTTTGTCTTTTCTCTTCCGTACTGTTCCCACTTTTTATGTGTATGTACACCATATTTTCTCCTTTCTGTTCTTTCAAATGTCTTCCTTTGTATAATTCATGTCTTTCGGCTGAAGAGTAGCGCATATGCTGTTGCCAGCCCGCCCCAGCTGAGGCATTGAAATAGAATAAAGGAAAAGAAAGCAACCGATGTGTTTCCTGCCAAGCCTACCTTCATCACACAGTAGTCTTTAATGAACTGTGACGAGAGCCTGAACAACAGCTGTAGACGTACTAGGCCATGTGTAACAACTCCGAAATACTGGTATGTAGTTTAATGTACAAGCGATGTAGGTTATGTGACGGGTAGTAATATTTGTATATTATGCTCCGACTATACACTTCTTGGATTTTTAACACTGATAATGGATAGTTATTAGCCGAAATGTGGATCTGCTCTTATAAAGCCAGAACGGAAACGGCAACGGAATGCTGCTCTTTACCATTTTGAAAGTTACATCACAGTCGTGAGCGCTTTCCACTTTGAACTGCGAATGTGTGCTTATAAACGTATTTGAAATGTAAACTTTTCGATTAATTCCCCATCTCTATTTCGACTCAAATTTGACACAAGGTCAACGTTAACAAGAAATACAGCGCTTCTTCAGTACGTTGAGTTACGTATAAAATTAGCCTATATCTTTAGTTCACGGGCAAATCACATTAATGCGACCACAGCCTAAGTTCGGCGTCAACGTGCAATAAGCACTCACAGACGGCGCGTTGCGGCGCTAGGGTAAAGGGAATATGAAGCGTGTCGGGGGACGCAGAAAACAGTGCAGGCGTTGTTGTAACGTTGAAATAGACATATTTACCTCCCGTGTAAAAGGGCATAAGCCAAGGGTGAAAGCATTTCCGAAATCACCAAGTTTGTAAACTGTTTTGTCTGCCGCCGTGGTTAAAGTATAGCATACATTGTAGAACGGCTGTATCCAACACCGGCGCCGAGGCGACTGTGACGCTACACGGACTATAGGCGACAGCTGTGAACGACGCCTGTCGAGAGATGTGTCCGAGCGAACAGGCGCGCAGCCGCTGAGCAGCTGACCGCCCGGGTGAACCAAGGGGCCACCGGCAGCAGACGTGGCTGCGAACGGCGCCCGGTTCGTGCACTCGTGCTGACAGCTGTTCGCTTCCAACGACAGCAACCGGATTGGACTGATTTGTGGCAAGAGACCAAAGAGCGAGGTCATCGGTGTCATTGGATTAGGGAGGGATGGGGAAGGAAATGGCTCTGAGCACTATGGGACTTAACTTCTGTGGTCATCAGTCCCCTAGAACTTAGAACTACTTAAACCTAACTAACCTAAGGACATCACACACATCCATGCCCGAGGCAGGATTCGAACCTGCGACCGTAGCAGTCGCGCGGTTCCGGACTGAGCGCCTGAACCGCTAGACCACCGCGGCCGGCTATGGGGAAGGAAGTCGGCCGAGACCTGTCACAGGAACCATTCCGGCATTTGCCTGAAGCGATTTAGTGAAACCACATAAAACCTAAATCGGGATGGCCGGACGCGGGATTGAACCGTCGTCCTCCCGAATGCGAGTCCAGTGTGCCAGCCACTGCGCCACCTCGCTCGGTGACATGCACTGAGGGGCGACGGGTGGTCTCCTCAGATTAATGACGCTTTCTGCTACGTAGAACAGGTGGCTGTTGGCGTGTAGACGGCGAAAATTCGGAGAACAAACACCCTGCGACAATCGTCGGAACGGTTCAGGGCTAAAGAAGGGGGTGTTATGGTCACAGGAATGTTTCCGTGGCGTTCCCTGGGTGACCTCGTCATTCTGGTGGGTCGCAGTGGATCGACACAAGTATACGTCTATCCTTGCGAACCGTGTCCACCACAACGTGCAATTTGTTTTTCCTGAGCACGGTGCGTCTACCAGCAGGACAATGCAGCGTGTCACTAGCTCGCAGTGAGTGGTTCGAAGAGCACCAGGGTCAGCTTTCCGTGTTATGCTGGCCACCAAATTCGTCGGATTTATACGCAGTCGAGAATCTGCCGGACCACCTCCATCGGGCTGTTCGTGCCACGAATCCTCAACTGAGAAATCTAGCGCAGCTGGCCACGAGAGTGGAGTAGGCATGGCTCCACATCCCTGCCGATACCTTCCGGAGCGTTCATGATTCTCTTCTTGCACGTCTCGCAGCGGTGTGCGCTGAAAAACGAGGTTATTCCGATTTTTGACAGGTGATCACATTGATGTGACTGGACAGTTTAAGCTCTGCTTCACTTCTCCCAATGAAGTATGAGATAATTTGTACAGTGCACTGCGGGAAAAATGCAGGACCTTCAAGGACGAGGTCGTTCAAATGACAACTGATGTGACAGATCGTTCATCATTGTAGCAGTGTATCATAACTAGTTCACATCGAAGAAAACACACATGTAACAGTAAAACGTGCCCAAACAGTCGCAACATTAGACAGTGTACCCCTCTTTGTCGCCAACGCAGGCCTGTACTCTCGCATGTCAACGGTCATGAAGGTGTGGAGTGGCATCCTGCGATCGATTGATCCAGACATTTTGCGCCTTTTGTTGTAATTGGGCAGTGGTTCTTCTCGCCCTGGATGAGTAAGCTAAGCACCCTTGTGTGGACGGCATTGCCCTGCTGAGAAAGCACGTCATCTTCCCGTCAAAGAAATCACAGTAGCGCGACTCTGTAATGTAGCGGGCACTGTTTACTTTACCCTACAGAAACACCAAATGTGACAGCCAGTTGTAACTTATGGCCCACTACACCGTGAAACATGTTCTGGGACCTGTGTGTCGTGGGCGAATGCAGTCTGGAATAGGCAGCTCACAATGTCTGAGCCATACGGGTGTACTTCTATCACTCGCAAACAAACATAACCTACTCTTATCAGTGATGAGAACAGGGTGCCGTTCCGCTCCCCAGTCGACTCTTTAACGACACCAGGGTAGCCACGATTGACGGTGTCGTGGAATCAGTGGTAGCCTGGCCAGGGTTACTCGCGATCTTATTCCCACTGTAAGCAGTGGCCCCTGATGACGCAGCAAGTGCGACATGTGCCCCGGGTTTGTCCCTGCATAATGTTCGGTCGACCACCAATGCTCACACGAAACGTCGATCTCGAGGTGCTTCTACACTATTTGGACATCTAGAATTTGGTCTGTAGGTCTGGGAATGTTTCACGCAACGTTAGTGAAAGCAGCCACAGACCAACGATACATGGTGCCAAACGTGTTTCGCAGTCCGTCAGTACGTTCATCCAGCTTCCCACTGGCACACAGTCCGACTTCGTTCAAACGGTTGAAAGTGGAGTACTTACTCGTTGGCATGCATGGTTGTGACCAAGATTCGCGAAAAATGAATCACTAACAGTACAACCTCTCAGTGTGCACATATCGTGCCCTGCTGCCACTGAACGCAGTCCTTGGGGATGCTGCAATTTTTATTCAACGAAAAAGTAATAGAAATTTTATATATCCATTCAGTCACTAAGTATAATGGAGAGGACATTTTACTGAAGATAGAACAATATGACAGGTATTGTTCTTTCTGCTTTCACTAAAAGCTTCAAATGAGCAGGTGACTTTCCTCGAATGGAACTTAATTGTTTCTTCTTTTAATATTCGCCACTGGAATAAGATTCAGATATTTGTTTCTGTTACAGTGCAATATCTATGCAGTACTTATTTTAAAATAAACAAATTTCTACAGTAGCCCGATTTAAATTTTCAAAGGCTTTACCAAGACGCCAAGGAAAGGTAACTGATATCTGAGATAGGGGGAGCGCCAAATGATACCTGTGTGGAAAAATATTGTCGAACCGGCCTTGTGAGGCATAACAACAAACATCTAACAGATTTAGAGACGCTCTCCTAGGCCCGTAACGTGTATGTGTAGCCCCGTATAGACCAGAAACTCTTAAGGAACTAAAATGGGAACTCTTGGAAGGAAACCGACGTAGTTATCGAGAAACCATATTAGGAAAATTTAGGTACACTATATGCGAAAATAATTTTGCAACTATTATGCTGCACCGTCGTGTATCTCGCGTATGGATCGTGGGCATAGGGCACGCACAGAGTCATAGAGACAGTAAAGAGGCATATGCTCTGTATGTGAATTGAATAAGAATGAAAATCTATACCATTGGTAAGCTGTATCTTATGTCATGCAGCGCACGGTGCATTGCGGAGTATAGATGTCAATGAAGAGATAGATGTCTCTTCAGTTTTCGGTTGCCGAATGAACTTTCCATCTACAGTGGAGAACTAAATGTACTTTACGAGTCTGAGCACTGGAAGAATTCCTCGGAACTGTGTGGTTCCATCTGTTACTACCCCACTGGACGAAACGATGCCGAAATGTGCTGCCCTTCTTTGCATCTTTTCTAAGATGATGATGTTTGGTTTGTGGGGCGCTCAACTGCGTGGTTATCAGCGCCCGTACAATTACCCAATCTTTGCTCAGTCCAATTTCGCCACTTTCCTGGATGATGATGAAATGATGAGGACAACACAAACACCCAGTCATCTCGAGGCAGGTGAAAATCCCTGACCCCGCCGGGAATCGAACCCAGGACCCCGTGCTCGGGAAGCGAGAACGCTACCGCGAGACCACGAGCGGCGGACTTGCATCTTTTCTGTCTCCACTATTAACTCTATTAGCTAAGACTCTCATAAAGACGAGCAGTACTCAAAAATATGTCGAACGACGTTTTCGTGCACTACTTCTTCCACAGATGAATTGCACTGTTCAGTCACATTAATGTGACCACCTGTAAAAACCCTGAATAACCAGCTGTTGCAGAGCACACCGCTGCGAGACGTGCAAGAAGAGGGTCTTTAAGGTCCCGGAAGGCACCGACAGGGATGCAGATCCATGCAAGAAGAGGGTCTGTGACGTCCCGGAAGGCACCGACAGGGGTGCGGAGCCGTGCCGACTCCACTGCGCTATGTTTCTTGACTGAGGATCCGTGGCGCAAACAGCCCTGTCGAAGTGATCCCACACATCCTCGACTGGGTTTTAATCCGTGGCTTTTGGTGGCCGGGGGAGCACGATAAAGTCATCTTGGTGCTCTTCGAACCACACACGTACACTGCGAGCTGTGCTGCACGTTCGTAAACGCATTCTCTGAAAATTATTTCGAGCAGTTAGTTCACGAATCCACGCGAATAGTAAACGGTTTTGAAAACACACTTCACCTCTTAGCAACAAATAATCCTGAGTGAATAACGAGCATCAAAACCAATTCAGAGATTAGCGAACACAGGCCTGTCGTAGCGAGATAGAATATTCTAATCCCCAAATCCTCTAAAAATAAGCGAAACATTACCTATTCAAAACAGCAGATAAAAATTCATTTGACGCCTTCCTGAGAGACAATCTCCATTCATTCCAAATTAATAATATAAGTGTAGACCAGATGTGGCTTAAATTCAAAGAAATAGTATCGGCAGCAATTGAGATATTTATACCAAATAAATTGACAAACGACGGAACTCATCCTCCTTGGTACACAAAACGGGTTAGAACACTGTTGCAGAAACAACGAAACAAACTTGCCAAATTTAAACAGACGCAAAATCCCCAAGATTGGCGATCTTTTACAGAAGCTCGAAATTTCAATGCGAGATGCTTATAACAGGTTTCCACAACGAAACTTTGTCTCGATACCTGGCAGAAAATCCAAAGAGATTCTGGTCGTATGCGAAGTATGTTAGCGGCAAGAAACAATCAATGCCTTCTCTGCGCGATAGTAATGGAGATACTATCGAAGATAGTGCTGCCAAAGCAGAATTACTAAACGCAGCCTTCCGAAATGCCTTCACAGAAGACGACGAAGTAAATATTCCAGAATTCGAATCGAGAACAGCTGCCAACATGAGTAAGGTAGAAGTAAATATCCTCGGAGTACTGAAGCAACTTAAATCATTTAATTAAAGCAAATCCTTCGGTCCAGACTGTATACCAATTAGGTTGATGCATTAGGTCCATACTTACCAATCATATACAACCGTTCGCTCGACGAAAGATCCGTACCCAAAGACTGGAAAGTTGCGCAGGTCACACCAATATTCAACAAAGGTAGTAGGAGTAATCCACTAAATTACAGACCCATATCGTTAACGTCGACGTGCAGCAGGATTTTGGAAACATACATTGTGTTCGAACATTATGAATTACCTCGAAGAAAACGGTCTATTGACATACAGTCGACATGGGTTTAGAAAACACCGTCCTTGTGAAACACAACTAGCTGTTTATTCACATGAAGTGCTGAGTGCTATTGACAAGGGATTTCAGATCGATTCTGTATTTCTGGATTTCCGGAAGGCTTTTGCACTGTACCACACAAGCGGTTCGTAGTGAAATTGCGCGCTTGTGGAATATTGTCTCAGTTATGTGACTAGATTTATGATTTCCTGTCAGAGAGGTCACTGTTCGTAGTAACTGACGGAAAGTCATCGAGTAAAACAGACGTGATTTCTGGCGTTCCCCAAGGGAGTGTTATAGGACCTTTGCTGTTTCTTATCTATATAAACGATTTGGGAGTCAATCTGAGCAGCCGTCTTCGGTTGTTTGCAGATGACGCTGTCGTTTATTGACTAATAAAGTCATCAAAAGATCAAAACAAACTTCAAAACGACTTCGAAGAAATATCGGAATGGTGCGAATAGTGGCAGTTGACCTTAAATAACGAAAAGTGTGAGGTCATCCACATGAGTGCTAAAAGGAACTTGTTAAACTTCATATTAACAGAATCTTCCGTCGGTTCTTGGTAGAACAACGTTTTAATAAATGAAAAGCACCAGTTTGCTTTTGTTCTACAATATTACTTTTATTGCCAACCTGTTTTCGGCTTACAAGGACATCTTCAGACATTTACTGAGTATTATCACCAAAGAAGTTAAATGTTGTCTGCTAACATTTAACTTCTTTGGTGATAATACTCAGTAAATGTCTGAAGATTGCCTTGTAAGTCGAAAACCGGTTAGCAATAAAAGTAATATTGTAGAACAAAAGCAAACTGGTGCTTTTCATTCGTTAAACTTCGGTTACACGATAAATCAGTCTAATCTAAAAGCCGTAAATTCAACTAAATACCTAGGTATTACAATTACGAACAACTTAAATTGGAAGGAACACATAGAAAATGTTGGGGGGAAGGCTAACCAAATACTGCGCTTTATTGGCAGGACACTTAGAAAATGTAACAGATGTACTAAGGAGACTGCCTACACTACGCTTGTCCGTCCTCTTTTAGAATACTACTGCGCGGTGTGGGATCCTTACCAGATAGGACAGACGGAGTACATCTAAAAAGTTCAAAGAAAGGCAGCACGTTTTGTATTATCACGAAATATGGGAGAGAGTGTCACAGAAATGTTACAGGATTTGGGATGGACATCATTAAAAGAAAGTCGTTTTTCGTTGCGACGGAATCTTCTCACGAAATTCCAAGGACCGACTTTCTCCTCCGAATGCGAAAATATTTTGTTGACATCGACTTACATAGGAAGGAACGATCACCACGACAAAATAAGGGAAATGAGAGCTCGTACGGAAAGATATAGGTGTTCATTTTTTCCGTGCGCTATACGAGATTAGAATAATAGAGAATTGTGAAGGTGGTTCGATTAACCCTCTGCCAGGCACTTAAATGTGATTTGCAGAGTATCCATGTAGATGTAGATGTAGATAGTCCTGCTGGTAGATGCCACCGTGCCGTCCGCAGCTCGTGGTCGTGCGGTAGCGTTCTCGCTTCCCGCGCCCGGTTTCCCGGGTTCGATTCCCGGCCGGGTCAGGGATTTTTTCTGCCTCGTGATGACTGGGTGTTGTGTGCTGTCCTTAGGTTAGTTAGGTTTAAGTAGTTCTAAGTTGTAGGGGACTGATGACCATAGCCGTTAAGTCCCATAGTGCTCAGAGACATTTGAACCATCGTGCTAAGGAGAAGCAAACTGCATTTAGAGGTGGAGATACTAATGTGTCGGTCCATTGTGCCTCGGAGAATGACGATATCACCCGAGAAAAGCCCCGAAAACATTCCCCAGACCGTAACGCTCCATCCTCCGTTCTGTACCATTCCGACGATTGTTGCTGGATGTTTGGTTTCAGACGCTCCACGCGAATGGAGGACAAAACAAGGTTCACCTGAAGAAACCAGCTGTCGCCGCTCAGTGGACGCCCAGTTGAGGAACCGTGGGTGCGTGAAACTGGCGCCTTGCTGCACAGGCGCACAAGCGGCAGCGTGCGCCGGGACAGTGCTGGTAGCCCTTTAGTTGATTTGGATAATCAGTTGCTCTCCAGTTGCTTGTCTATTCGCCCGTACGTGTCCACATCTCCATGTCATCTGCCGCTTGTGGTGCTCCTCAGTTGCCTCGGAGCCGGTTTCGAATAGCGTCGTTTTGCCATGCACGGTATACTTTAACCTCGGCGGCACGCGAACGGTTAATAAATTTAGCGGTTTCGGAAGTGCTTACAGCCTTGGCCCAATGATCGTACCCTTTTGGACGTCAGATAAATCGTTTCATTTTTACATTGAAACAATGACTGCATCGTTTCCCACGTCCTCCGGTACCGATGCTGGATGTAGTCCTGTGGAACGGCTTGCCATGCCATTTCCACCTGGCGCCTCAGTTGGACCAGCGTTCGTGCTGGACGTGCAGAGCGCGTGAGACGACGCTTCATCCAGTCCCAAACATGCTCAATGGGGGACAGATCCGGAGATCTTGCTGGCCAGGGTAGTTGACTTACACCTTCTAGAGCACGTTGGGTGGCACGGGATACATGCGGACGTGCATTGTCCTGTTGGAACAGCAAGTTCCCTTGCCGGTCTAGGAATGGTAGAACGATGGGTTCGATGACGGTTTGGATGTACCGTGCACTATTCAGTGTCCCCTCGACGATCACCAGTGGTGTACGGCCAGTGTAGGAGATCGCTCCCCACACCATGATGCCGGGTGTTGGCCCTGTGTGCCTCGGTCGTATGCAGTCCTGATTGTGGCGCTCACCTGCACGGCGCCAAACACGCATACGACCATCATTGGCACCAAGGCAGAAGCGACTCTCATCGCTGAAGACGACACGTCTCCATTCGTCCCTCCATTCACGCCTGTCGCGACACCACTGGAGGCGGGCTGCACGATGTTGGGGCGTGAGCGGAAGACGGCCTAACGGTGTGCGGGACCGTAGCCCAGCTTCATGGAGACGGTTGCGAATGGTCCTCGCCGATACCCCAGGAGCAACAGTGTCCCTAATTTGCTGGGAAGTGGCGGTGCGGTCCCCTACGGCACTGCGTAGGATCCTACGGTCTTGGCGTGCATCCGTGCGTCGCTGCGGTCCGGTCCCAGGTCGACGGGCACGTGCACCTTCCGCCGACCACTGGCGACAACATCGATGTACTGTGGAGACCTCACGCCCCACGTGTTGAGCAATTCGGCGGTACGTCCACCCGGCCTCCCGCATGCCCACTATACGCCCTCGCTCAAAGTCCGTCAACTGCACATACGGTTCACGTCCACGCTGTCGCGGCATGCTACCAGTGTTAAAGACTGCGACGGAGCTCCGTATGCCACGGCAAACTGGCTGACACTGACGGCGGCGGTGCACAAATGCTGCGCAGCTAGCGCCATTCGACGGCCAACACCGCGGTTCCTGGTGTGTCCGCTGTGCCGTGCGTGTGATCATTGCTTGTACAGCCCTCTCGCAGTGTCCGGAGCAAGTATGGTGGGTCTGACACACCGGTGTCAATGTGTTCTTTTTTCCATTTCCAGGAGTGTAGTATACTGCATATCCAGTAACTGATCACCAAACCTGTAATCAGACCTTAATAGTTCTTTCCGCAATTTACACGCAATACCTTACCTTTTATTTATTTCGAAGCTAAACTGTTAGTCCTTCCACCTAGAGTCAATCCTCTGCAGGTCGTCATGCATTTCATTACAATTTATGTCAGAGACATAACCCGTGGACTCGTCGTTCCCATAATTTGTTCAGATGCCGTCTCGCAGACATGGTGACTTTTTGTGCCACACACAACACTGCACTCCACTCCACTCCACTGCACTGCATTTAAGCATATAACTCAACTTCTCCGTGCGATTTGGATTTCATCAAACGACGACATTCCTTGTTAAAGCTGTGAAGACTAACTAGACTTGGAAATGAACAGATAATTTCTTGTTCTACCATGTAAATTATCTATCGTGCTTAGGACAAATTCATTCTTTCAGATGTCCGCCAGTTTTTCCGAGACATTATGCTGTTGTGTAGAACAGCTGTATTTACTATTTACAGTACCCGTTACTTGTCAGACCTTTTCTGTTATTTGCAACTTTTTTATGTCATTACATGTACTGTTAGGGCTTTACGGAATTTTGGTTACTAATAACTGTGACCTGTGTAAAGTTCTTCTTCTTAATCTTAAACCAACAACGTTCCTGAAAGAGTAACTATTCTAGCAAGAACAGGCACGAATGTTGGTCTTTCAGCAAACAAGTTGTAACATTGTTGTGGCAAAATGAGCGTGTGGATAACGCCAGAGCTCTGCCGCGCACAGTAAAACGTTGATTCATTCTCTAATAGGAGCATAACGAAGGTTCAGTTAAGTATTGCAGTGAAGACGGAGGTAGTCGAGTTCCCATTTCTGCCACCAGTCGCAGTAGTGCGTGCCGGTGAGTGCTGCCACCTGTACAAGAAGGCCTAAACTGCTAATGTTGGGTCACAGGCAGTGGATACGCGCGTGTCCAGTTTTCTGGGAACGATGTTGGAAAGCATAGAGAACTGAACCCAAAGATGCAATGTGTAGAGTTTACATAGTTACTTGTCTCTTTATCATATTCTACTCCTAGGTTTGCTATCTTCGTAGAGTGAGGTAATTGATTCTATTGCATCTACAATGCGCTCTGCAAACCACTGTGAATTGCATTGCTGTAAGTCCTATTGTACAAGTTATCATGACTTTTTCGCGGTTGATTCACGAATGGTGCACAGGAAGAATGACTGCTAAAACACCTCTCTCACGCTGTAAGTAGTTTAATCTTGGCTTCGCGATAGATAGGGAGTTCTAGAGTACCCCTACACTTATCGCTCAAAGTTGGTTGTAGAAACTTTGCAAGTGGAGTTTTACAAGAGATTTTGCCTCTGTCTTCAAGCGTGTGTCAGTTCAGTTCTTGCAGCATCTTCGTGACACTCTCCAATGGGTGAAACAAACCTGAGAACGTTTATGCTGCTGGTTTGTGTATCCGTTTAATATCCATTTTTAGTTCTGTTTGGTACAAGTCCCACATATTTCGTGAATGACCGCATTTTCCCAGTATCCTACGACTGAATCGAAATCTGCCACATGGTTTACAGTACCTGCTACTGACCTTATAAGCTCGTTCCGTTTCATACTTGTACAAACTGTGAAACACACGTAAGTAAATGAGTTGTCTGAACCCCAACTGTGATTCATCAATACTGAAGTCATACGACATTACGTTTTTAGTTTTGTAAAGAGCACAATTTTACACTTGTGAATACTTAATGCAAGTTACCAAATATCTAGAACTCGTACGAAAAAAATGTTCTAGGTGAAAAGTTAGTATTAGGAAAGGGGACATCTGTCTTTGCTACAAGTGGACACCTCCAGCTTTGGCGGGGTCAGCTTTGTGTTTTCAAATGGGAACCCACCATTTTTATTCCGTATTCGGATTGTACGCCATACAATACGTACGGTTTACTTAAACCATTGTTTTCCATTCGTGGTAGATGGCGCTGTAATCGCCGGATATCAAATGTGTATGTCATTGCAATTAAGAACCGACGTCTTTGATTCTGCATTTGATTTACGATGCAAATGTAAACCTTTGCTTTCTAATGGTTCATATTTACGTTCGAAATGTACTGTAGTGTTGCAAATTTGATTGTATAGTATGGAATGGTTAGCCGTTTCAGTGTGTGGTTAGGAACTACGTTTAGCGTGACCGAGGAACAACGGCGTGGATGTAATAGTTTCGTTGAGACGCTTGATTTCGGTGAGCCCTCTTGCCTCTCATCACTGGGGCGCCCGGTTCCGCTGAGTATCCTTGTCAGGTGTGCCTGCCACTGTCACTTTATGGGCGTGTTACCTTGTTATAATGGTTGTCGTTTGTATTACACCGGTAGCTGCGTCGCGGCCATCGCGAGAGTTACGGCGGTTGGATGGAAACATACACCGAAATCAGTCGCCCTCATGGCGGAGTCGAGGGCGGCCATCGAAATCCAGTGTTCCGATGGTTTCGGGACTCACCGCAACCACCCCGTAGGGAACGGAAAACTACTTTACGATACAAGTAGCTTATTTGGCGGAAATCCCCATGTCTCGCCACATTATTTGTGCTGTAAAATCACATTTGCAATACTCAAGTAACGCTTGAACATCAGTATCAAGCATTCGAACCTAAAGGTTTACATTTACATCGTAAATGAACTTTAGAATCAAATTCGTCTGTTCTTAATCTCAAAAACTGTCGCACTTGATAGTTGTCAGTTATACCGCTATCTACGACAAATGGGAAATTGTGGTTTGAGTAAACCGTATGTATTTTTTGGCATAGAATCCGAATATGCAATGAAAATAGAGGAGAGGCGGTTCCCATTTGAAAATACAAAGTTGACCCCGTCAATGCAGGAGGGGTAGTTACGAGATGACCAGTTGTAACAGAGACAGATGTCCGCTTTACTAGTATTAACTTTTCACCTAGAATGTTTTCTTCATTCATGCGTCGTTTTCGAGATTTTTAGTTGTCTCAAAGTAAAACGATCATCCTGTAAATAGTTGTATCATCTTCGAAAACTGTGAGTTTACTATTAATTTTGTCTGGAAAGTTCATTAATACAAAACATGAACAGAAAGAGTCCCAACACACTTCACTGGAGCCCACCTGAAGTTACTTCTACATCTGTCGTTGATTCTCTATCGAAGGTAACATACTGTGCCCTCCCCACTAAGAAATTCCCAATCCAGTCACAAATTTAACCTGATACCTCATATGATCATACAAGCGTAAGTGTGGTACTCAGTCAGGTGCCTTTCGTAGTCAAGAAACACTGCATTTGTGTTACTTCTTCGATCCGTGGCTTTCGGAATGTGATTTGAGGAAAGCGCGAGTTGGGTTTCACGTGATCAGTACTTTCGGAATGCGTACTCGTTGGCATGGAGAAGGTCATTCTGTTCGACATACCTCATCACGTTCGAGCTCAGAGTATGTTGTAAGATTCTACAACAAATGAATGTCAAGGATCTTGGATGGTAGTTTTGTGGATCACTTCTGAGACAGTTCTTGTCGACGGAGGTGACCTGAGATTGCTTTCAACCTATTGGCACGGTTTTTTTGTTTGAGGGATCTACAGTATATTATGGTTCAAAGAGGAGCTAACTCAGCCGCAATTTCGGGCCCCGGGGTTTTGTTCAGTTTTAAACATTTCGAATGTTTCTCAACGCCGCTACACTAATATCTTTTCCACTTATCTTTGCAGTGGTACAAGAGTTAAATTGGGGCGTTACCCCTGAGTTTTGCTTTGTAAAGGGGCATTTTAAAGTGCAGTCCGACACCTCTGCTGTTGCTCAGTTTTTGTTCGTCTCTCGTCCACGAGTGTCTTGGTTCCCACTTATATATTCGAACAAGATTTCTCCCGGTTGTGCAAGATCTTTAGACATCCTTCTTCTATAGTAATCATTGAATTCACGCATCGCCCGCTTGAGAGCCAAACGCGTTTCATTTGGCATCTCGCTATTGATGACCGTATACTTTGTTTTACATCTATTACGCTGTAGACTCTGTTTCTTTGTAAGTTTGTTTACAGTGACAGTATACCACGGAGAGTTCCTACCATCACAAACTGTTCCACTAGGTACATATCCATCCAGTGCATCGTCAACTATTATTTTAAATTTGAGCCGTGCTTCCTCCACATACCCCTGTCCTGTACTAGAAGCTTCAAGTTGCTATTGAGATATGACACTACTGCTTCTTTATCTATCTTACTGAACATCTAAATCTCTCTGCATGTTTTAGTTGCCCTTCGAATTCTAGTAACCATTGTGGCTACAACTGCTTCATGGACACTGATACAAGTTTAAGAGTTGACATTTTCAAAGAGATGATAGTGTTTAGAGAAGGTATTTAGTAATGTTTGGCAGGGCTATCACTAACAAAACTGTAATTGCCTCAGTTGACTGTTGGATGATGAAAGTCTCCTCCGATGATTACAGTACGACTGGGGAACTCACGTACTAACGAAATGAGGTGTTCTCTGAAGTTCTGGATTAGATCAGGATGTGAGCCTGGTGATCGATATGAGGATCCAATTATAATTTTATGCCAATCCCTGATGTCCAAACTATTTTGCATTCAGTTTCTGTTTCTATCTCGGTGGATCTGAGTTTCTTGTCTGCTGCGACAAATACATCACCACGATCTGCCCTTAGCCTATCCTTTTAGCATACGCTAAAAGTTTTGCCAAAAATCTCACTGTTATCAATTTCGACGTTTAGCCAGTTTTCGGTATTACGATATTCTATAAGCTTCACTTTTTTGAGCGCATCAAACTCTGACGCTGTATTCTGAATACTTCGGCTGTTAACCACTAGGACATTAATACTCTCATCTATGGGAGGGGGTGGGTAGGCTCATTTCTTTTGATCTTACACTCATAGCTCATTCCGGATATCTAGAAACCGTTGTGTGCAGCCCACGCGCAGTGAGTTACGTGATCAGGAGCCTAGGAGCCTGTGGTGTGTAGTGTACATCTGACTCATTTAGAGGGACTCTACCGTTCTCAAGGCAATTCTGGCACGTCACAGCCTAGCTTGAGACAGAACCTTCGCAGTGTCTGGTTCAGACCGTCCAGTCGAATCAGAACTAAGGGCCACGATCTTCTGTGGGCACAGTGCTGCGGCTTGTGAGCAAGGTCGATATCCTGAACCACCTCGCAGGAAATTATTCGACTACGACTACAGAGTTCAGAAGACAGGCAGGGTTCGTCTCAACGTGCGCTTCAAATTGCAGCTTGTTGTACCCTGTTCCCTCAGTAGCCTCTTTAACATGAGAATGGTGCTCTTAGGTACACTCGTGCTTTACCATCCCTTGCTGCCGTTTCCCTTTATTCGCCTCACATTTGAACTCAAGACGATTAATAGCCCCCAACGCTTTTGCGTTTGTCTCACCTTGACATGGGACGCACGACGTTTACCAACAGGTGATGTTACTATCAGTGGCTCGGATACAGTTTTTGTGGAACACAGCACATCAGTGTTGTTGGTTAGGCGGAAGTGTCTAACATCCAGAGTTCTCGTTGCTTTCCGTCTCCCCTCTACAGGAAGCTTAGAACGCCGCTACCAGTCAAGAGGACGAGAAGTGACAAATTCTGTACTTCCTGCAGAAGAGACAGTCTGCAGAGGAGATGACGGTTCTTGAGGAACCTGTGATATCCGTGACAAATGGCTCTCGGTAGCCCACTTTCAGCAGCTCCCAGTTGTTTTATAGCAGTCAAGAGGCGATTTACAGCTGCTTAAGAATAATAAAAGTGCAAATAAAACATCTATATGGTCAGTCGCTCTTTTTATTTTATCCGACGACTCGTTTCGAGAATTCGTACTCTCATCTTTAAGTGAAACAATGGTATTGTGTTGCATTTTTGCTATGTGGATGCACCCATTTTATATTGTGGTTTCACTTTGCTACAAAATTTATAACAGGCACTTGATAGCCTAAAATGGCTCTAAGATTATAAATTTTAAATGGTGATAGAGTTACTTCCAATCTGTTCCAGTGCACAGATCCCTGCGGTTCGTCATAAACACTCATCTTTCACTTAATTTTTCCCACGGATCACGAACCAATAACTTGTTACAAGCATTACTGTTGCCAATACATGACAGTAAAACCACAAATAAAAAATAAATAAAAAGCACAAACTTGTTGTCTTAGCATCAACATAATTTAATTCTTACTGTTTCTCTACAGTGCTTTGGCAATTATCTTTTATTGAAAGTCACTCGGGAAGAAGAAAGTGGAAAGTGTGGTAGTACATCATCTAGTATATCTGCGAAGCTCTTAAAGGAGCTCATTGCCACTCTCCCGACTTTTTCGTTTAGTGCTGTCCATGTTTCCTGTTAAGAATGAAAATTTCCAATTCTTCATAAAGACTGAGTTTGTGGCCTTTGTTTATTTTGTAAAGTTTTGCTTGCAAACAGCAACTAAATCATTCCGTGTCCGAAAACGGCAAACGCAGTGGGGCTGCATCGTAACTGGTGCAGTATTTTAAAGAATAGTAAACAAATTATTTTAAACTAAGCTTGCTGATTCTCTTTTAATTTATGACTCTGACATGCTACAACTATTGCAGTAGTCTTTTAGAACTGAAGCAGTTAACAGCCAAAATGAGATACCCTTTTACGACTACAGAAGAACTTGGTACAAAATGTACCGTTTCTGTGAAACGTTTTTGCTATTATGGTCAGTAAAAAATTTGACAATAGCGTTAATTTACGATAAATGCAGACAATAAACACTGCTGTAAAAAGGGGAAGCTGATGTGACGTGATATGTTACTTATATACAATAACTGTAAACGTAAACGCTGATTTACACCGAAATAAGTTATACACGTAACTTAAGAAAATTCTCAAAAGTATATCTTTTTCATCCACATATACAATGAAAGTAGGGAGCGATTGTTCCTGAATGAGGATATTCTTCCCAAAAGTTTCTGTAAGCACAAACTCAGCTTACAACTGACAATGTAGAACGAGTTTTTGGCGGCACTCTCAAGTGTTGGGAAGTAGACAACGTATCACGATGCACACAACTAAATTGAGCCAAAAATGACAAGCGCTCTCACACAAAGAATGATTCCGAAGTCCTCTTACATTTGTAAATAAACGTGCCAATTAAAGGAATTTTTTTTACTTAACTGGCACCATCTACACTGACGGGCGAAAAACGAAAGCTGCAGCGTCAGTTTACCGCAGTCAGATTGTGTAAATTGTGGAGCACCAACGTATCAGCTGTCACAGGGACTGGGATAAACGTTCAGTATACAGCGTTGTGTAAATTTTGAAAGTGATCATAGCTTCTCTTCACTTTTTTCAACTTCTTCCAAATAATCTGTATGATCTTAGAAAATCTTTTCTTTCATACACTGAAGAGCCAAAGAAGTACACCTGCCTAACATCGTGTAGGGCCCCCGCGAGCACGCAGAAGTGCCGCACCAAGACGTGGCACGGACTCGACTACTGTCTGAAGTAGTGCTGGAGGGAACTGACGCCATGAATCCTGCAGGGCAGTCCATAAATCCGTAAAAGTACGAGAGGGTGGAGATCTCTTCTGAACAGCACGTTGCAAGGCATACGAAATGCTCAACAACGTTCAAGTCTGGGGAGGTTGGTGGTCAGCAGAAGTGTTTAGGCTCAGAGGAGTGTTCCTGGAGCCACTCTGTAGCAATTCTGGAGTTGTGAGGTGTCGCATTTTCCTGCAGGAATTGCCCAAGTCCGACGGAATGCACAGTGGACACGAATGGATGCAGGTGATCAGACAGGATGCTTACGTACGTGTCACCTGTCAGAGTTTTATCTAGACGTATCAGGTGTCCCGCATCACTCCAACTGCACATGCCCCACACTATTACAGAGCCTCCACCAGCTTGAACAGTCCCCTGATGAAATGCAGGGTACATGGATTCATGAGGTTGTCTCCATACATGTACATGTCCATCCGCTCGATAAAATTTGAAACGAGACTCGTCGGACTAGGCATCATGTTTTTGTCAGGCCAATGTCGGTGTTGACGGGCACAGGCCAGATGTAAAGTTTGTGTCGTGCAGTCATCAAAGGTACTCGAGCGGGCCTCCGGCTCTGAAAGCCCATATCGCTGATGTTTCGTTGAATGGTTCGCACGCTGACACTTCTTAAGGGCCCAGCATTGAAATCTGCAGCAATTTGCGGAAGGGTTGCACTTCTGTCACGATGAACGATTCTTTTCAGTCGTTGTTGGACCCGTCCTTGCGGGATCTCTTTCCAGCCGCAGCGATGTTGGAGATTTGATGTTTTACCGGATTCCTGATATTCACGGTACACTCGTGAAATGGTCGTACGGCGAAATCCCTACTTCATCGCTACCTCGGAGATGCTGTGTCCCATCGCTTGTGCGCAGTTTGCACCACCGCGTTCAGACTCGCTTAAATCTTGATAACCTGCCATTGCAGCAGCAGTAAGCGAACTAACAACTGCGCCAGACACTTGTTGCCGACCACAGCGTCGTATTCTGCCTGTTTACATCCCTCTGTATTTGATTACGTTTGCCTATACCACTTTCTTTGGCTCCTCAGTGTAAATGTCTATAAAGGTTGACATCATTGGTCTTGCAGATGATGTTATTAGAAACTCAAGCTCATATGGCGTTCTTTCCGCAATCTCGTGTTTGATGTCGTTGACGCTAGTAGTGTTTCGTGGCTGCAGTGCATTAAGATCATGCTACCACTTTGTGAATTTTATGAAGGAAGCTTAACGTCGTAAAACTTCACTTAACCTCATTTACTAAGCAAAAGATTAGTATGGAACAGCCACGAGTCAGACTTTATGGTACGAAATAGAACAAGCTGTTAGTTACAGCTGCAGCTCGTCTTGTGGAGTATTGTCGTACTCTTACCTGTAGGAAATGTTGTCGAACTGGGAAACCAATGTTAGACAGTCGGAATGTCACTTGTAGAGATGACCCAAAGAGTGATTCATAACAGAGTAAGAGTAAGAAAATTAAATCACACAGGGTATTCGCGCGTACGAGCATAAGGAAGAATATGTGGATAGTTTTCATTATCAGCTGCAAAGATTTACAGAAGGGCGAGAGAGACACACACTCACCTCAAGAACCCCGCTACGTTCGCAAAATATCATGATTTTTTTCAGTGACAAGTTACGCATAATGCTTCTAAGAAAGTTGAAAAGTTTATTGAAATCTGCGCGAGAATTTTCGGAAATTTGGCTTAAAGCTTAGTCAATTATTGTTTTTTTGCATAAATAAATTGCTTAAGTAACTTATCATAGTCGTTTTTGTTGTAAGGTGTAACAATCGTCGGGAACATTCCAAGGAGAGCACACAGGGTTATGGAAGATCCTCCTCCCCTGCGTCCTATTTCTGTTCCTCTGCTTGCCTACTTGTAACAGAACATTGCGAAGTTCTGTTGGCCTGTTTATAGTTGATGGTCTTCTTTCCCTGGGAATAATGTAGGGAAAGTTTGCGGGCCACTGTAGAGTCGTGGGCTGAGGACTCGATACAGGCCTACGGCGTTGAGGCTATTGCGTATCTCGTAAAGAACAACTGTCATTGTTCCTTATTTCTACACTGAGTGTATCGTGTCCTGATCAAAAGCTTTTCCATAAGCCTTCTAGCTCAGTAAAGAGGAAATTATGAAAATGTTGATTCACAGTACTCCAGGTCTCACATTCATGCAATACCACGGTTGGGACGACGAGCTGTACTTCAGAGTTAGTTTCCTTCACATACCGGAAGATCTTCGTTGTTCGTCTAATCGTGAACCCATTTCGTACTGGACGTAGAGTGGTATGAACTCTTTGAATCTAAACGTCCATTTTACCACTTCCAAAAACGTACAGTCAGAAGACTGGTTTAACGCAGCTCTGCACGCTACTCTGTCCTGTGCAAGCCTCTTTGTGTCCTGCATCAGTTTGACGTGTTTGCTGTTTCGTCCCTTGGTCTTCCTCTAAAATTTTTGCCATCCCCCCCCTCCACACACACACACACACACACACACACACACACACACACACACACACACTCTCTTCTCTCCACTATGAATTTGGTGATCCCTTCAGGCAACAGGATGTGTTACATCAACTGATCACTTCTTTTAGTCAATCTGTGCTATAAATTTCTTTTTTCCCGAATTCGAATCAGTACTTCATTAATATTTCTAGGAGATACACACTCAGTTCTCAGCATTCTTTTGAAGCACCACGTTTCAAAAACTTGTGTTCTCTTCTTCTCTGAACTACTTGTAGTCCGTTTCATTTCTTCATGAGGCTACACTTCAGATACCTTCGTAAGAGACTAACTAACATACAAACTTGTATTACGGTATATGTTAACAAATTTCTGTTTCAGAAATGCTTTTCGTTTTATTTTACATCTTCTCTACTCCAGCAGTCATCAGTTGTTATTCTGTCCAAACGGCAAAACTCAGACTACACATTCAAAATTTCGAAGCCCAGTTCTTACTCTGTCGTAAATTTTTCTGTCCTTGGCGTCTGGCAACGATTTGTATGTATGAAAAATACTGGATTGCACTGTGGTTTGCAGTCCACCTCCAGTAGGTCCACGCGTAATAAGGCACTAGTGTTCAACCGAGCCTTCTGGTTGAGGACGGTTTTAGTTGTATGACATCCAACCTGCACATATGATTTCTTGTGCATTGCTACATTGAGGATTTATTCCTTATCGTGAACTGCCTGACACGTTCTAGTGCCACATCTAGATATTGCTTGCGTGTTACCTTTTGGAAGACACTTTATAATCAAAATATGTCATAAGATCACTTATGAATGAATTAGCGTATTTGTCTCTCTATTTAAAATTTCTCTTTAAATAATCTAAAAAAATTGTTATTGTGGTCTATTATCGGCTACTGTGTCCTCTGTATGTCCTTACAATAATAGCTCTTAAACATCAGATGCCCCATTTATGTAATAATGTTCCAGGCTGCTTGGAGTTTACTTCTAACAGCAGTAATTAAAAAAAGGATAAGACATTGAAAGTAAGAAAAAGGAGATAAGGTTCGTCGTCCCGTCCACTACGAGATCGTTAGGGATGGAACACAAGCTAGGATTGGGAAACGATGGGAGAGGAAACGGGTTGTGCCCGCCTAGCCCGAGATTTACCTTAAATAACTGACTGAAATTATGAAAAAAAAAAAATTAAATGTGGATGGACAGGCCACGACATGAACTTGTGTCTTGCAGAATTATCTTCCAGTTATACCCTGCTTTGATGCTCCTGCACTTTTTGCATAATATTCATGCATGGCAAGAATTTCACACCGAGTAGTGCATCTTGAGATTATAGCTGTTGTCCTGCTGTCATTCTTTTAAAAGCAGACGATGTCAGTTCTAGATTTTTACAGAACAAACCCTTCATTCCCTTTCATCTTCGAAATCCATACTGATGCGTGCCACATTGCATCAAAATTACCATTTCTTTACTCTTGAGACAGGATGTGAAATGCTGAACATTTTATTGAAAAAATATTTATTAGTATTTGAAATTAAATACAACTTCCACCAAATATTATGTGTAAACATTTGTACAAAATGAGATCAATAGATTTATAGACTGTTGTATCGTATCTGCAGGCTGATACCGTATCTGCAGCTTGAGCCAATTACGCCGATTGTTTTCCTTCCTACCTGTTACGGATCAGTTTGTTCTTCAAATTAATACGCAGTGATCAATCAGAAACCAAAGTATAATGCTTTTACTTGCTTGGTCAAGGCTTCTGTCTCACCTGTTAGTGGTCAACTCCTTTGTAAGTTCGTAAAAATTGCACCTTCTTTCTGCGTTCCAAAATAGGTGACGTCGATGTAGGATTTCTCACTGTAGTAGGCGAACCTCTCATTCAGTCCAAGGACATTTGCATAAATGTATACGAGTAGGTGACTCAGTAAGTAATGTGATGTTCTTTTATCGTCCTGCGACGACAGGGAGTCTGACGAATGCCTGTGTGGGCTGTGACAAGAAAGAGGGGCAGTGCTGGCTGGGATCCCCGACCAGTGGAAGCAAGTAAGCGTTGTAAACCGCAAATATTAACAGAGGCCGTAACAACTCAACGAAAAAAATATTCCCCCATTTTATAGCACTGTTATGTGGCAGGAAAAATAAACTTTTTATTGAACAGGTGAACGGACATGAATTAACGTTTTTGGCCTCAAAGGTCTAAACGGTATGTAGATGGCTCCACTCGAGAAAGACAACCAGGAGTGCAGCATATGCGAGTAAAATGGTAACACTTACGTCATTTAGGAAATATAAAGTAGTGGTTATTGAGGATATCTTGGACCTGAATGACAATAATCTCGGAGATAAGATAGCAAATTTAAAATAAAGTTGTCACGACTGCAAGATCTGCCACGTTCGCGTGATACGAAAGGTAGTGGTAAAAATGTACACATTCCTCCCTACTTGATCTTACTGAGAACTTCTGAAAAATATTTTGAATACATTACAAAAAATTTACTGTCCGAAGTCTCTTATGGTGGTTCAATTTGAAAGTTCTTCAACGATGTAAAGTTAATCTTTGACGCGTGGTGCTGCTTCCGTCAATCCTTCTGCACTTCGGTGTTCTTTCAGTCATAATAGTGTCCATCAGATTGGAGCTGAGGAGCTACCCGCTAAACTGGTGTCCAAGGCTGGACTCGGTGTAGGGCACACACGTTTTTCATTTATAACAATTTTTTTTTCGTTTGACCTGCTTCAATGATGATTAGATATCATCACATTCAACATCACAACATTTAACAGCCTGCAGATACGACACAGACACACACACATTGGTGTCATACAACTGTTAGTAGGAAAAATTTCTAATGAGACGTGAAGGAACACTTTCACAGCCGTTGATAATGGCACTTTCCATGACTGAGGAACAACTTATATTGTGCTGAGCAATGTCTGTATTTAATCCCGTCGCTCACCCATTTCACCTGTAAACTAAATTGTCAAACCATTGCCAAAATTGTGTGTAATCGAAATATTTCGTTTCAGAAAGACTATTTATTTTATGTCATTA
Organism: Schistocerca cancellata; assembly: GCF_023864275.1. NCBI lineage: Eukaryota > Metazoa > Arthropoda > Insecta > Orthoptera > Acrididae > Schistocerca > Schistocerca cancellata. Next base: position 16,613,875 of record NC_064634.1, read on the forward strand.
CTTTTACATTTTGTTACCTTAATGCAATATTTCGCAGTTCTCTGTATACTTGCAGTATTATGCAGAAAACTGAATTGCTACTTTTTGGATTATTATTTTGTGACTGAAGAGACCCATAAAAAGTTCCAAATGGTTGTAATAACTGTGTGATGTATCCTGTTAAATAATTGTCTGTCGTAGGAAAGCTCTGTCCTTCTGGTAGTGTGGCTTAGATCAGTGTATACAAGCCGCTGTAAACAAACTCGTAGTAGCCTTGAGAGCAACACTCATTTTGTCATGTTGACTGAAAAGGCGGAATAGTAACGTTTTTGAGAGTGTATGACCGTATAATGCTGAACTTTTGGACGGACAAACTCCCGCAAATTGTTTCTTATCTCGTGATTAGAATTTACTAGCTTCTTTGTGTGTAATTTCGAGAGATATTTTTCAGAGTGAGACTGCTTTTTTGCGTTGTACTTAAATCTTTAATTTTTGCAACAACTCTGATTATTTGGTATTCTACAACTATAGTAAGATTAGAAATCGTCCCTGTACATGAAGATAGCTCGGCACTCCATAGTGTTTGTCTGAAACGGAAATCTCTCCCTCTCCCCCAAATTCCGGCCTTCCTAGAAAAATTAATTTATATAAAATTTAGAATAACATTGTAGCTGTGCTGAAAATTGTAAAAAAAATATCAGCTGATAAGGGAAATACAAAAGGGTAGTGAGTGCTGGGAGATCTGATCGGGCGAAGTTCTGGCTTCTGTCACGGTAGACTTCGAGAGACTGGAAAAAGGAGAACACATTGTGGAAGCAGAACAGGGAGCACCGTTTGATCGTGAAACCTGTTCTGTATCGAAGAATAAAAATAGATACACCAGCGACTCCCGTACCCATATGGCCAATAGCAAGGTAGTAGAGTGAGTAAACGCGAAACCGTAAAGCAGGCTGCCTCTCTATTTTCCAAGTAGTGACGGGATTTAAATGAGTAATATTCGTCGTAACGATGAGGTGAGTCGTGCTGTTTACGACGATGACTGCGCATGGTTGGCAACACCACGAGGACGTTATCTGAATTGTCGAGAAGCGACGGTGCCGGCGGGATATGGGGAGGGCGGCGGTGATGGTGACCGCGACGAGTCCGACGCCCCCAGTGATGGTGGAAGTGACTGCGGCGGCAGCACAAGTAGAGAGCCTAGTGCTGGTGCGCGCGCCGCCAGTCCTCCTTGATCATGTCGGCCGCCTTCTCGGCCACCATGATGATGGGAGCCACGGGGTTCCCGTTGGGCACCTCCGGGAAGATGGAGGCGTCGACGACCCGCAGCGCCGCCACGCCGTGCACGCGCAGCCGGGCGTCCACGACGGCCGTGTAGTCCCACGAGGGGCCCATCTTGCACGTGCCGGCCTGCAACAGAGTCACCCGTCTCAAGGGAAGCAGTCTGTTCTGTTCAGCGTGTTAGGGCGCGACAGCCAAAAGCGTACCTGAGATCTGTGATACGGGGGTAGGTCAGGGGGGAGGGGGGCAGTGACGTAATTACAGTGACTTGTGCCAGTTTCAAATTTCATCCCGGCGCCACAACCTCCTGCCGATATATCACTATTTTTTTTAATCCTCTTCATTCCTTAGCCCGTTTGGAAGTTTACTGACAAGGAGACGGCACGACCGTGGGGTCGGGGATTTGTCCGAAATTTTGTGTGGTGAAAGAGGACCCCTAACACCACACGTGGTTAAAATATTGGGACGCACTACTCGGAAAATACCGGGAAAAATCAAACCAAACTTTCTTAGGTGCCTTATGAGTATAAAATATTAGTCCATTGTCGACCCGCCTTCTGGCCTACATGGTTAGGGCTCGGACCCTTACGCCAGTGGTCTTGCGTTCGATTCCTCCTGCGGCACTTTTTTTCTTCTGTTGCTTGCAAAATTGCAACGCATTGTTATAGTAGACTCGTGAAATTAATTCCCTGGAAGATTGTACAAAAATTCATTCTATAATTCATCGTCAATTATCGTCACCAATATTCCGAGACATGATTCAATATTCCTGGTTTGCCTCAAAATCATCAGAAACTCAAAACATTTTCGTAAATGTTAATGGGGGATGTTTTTGTACAGATTTATTGCAAACGCCCTGTGATTGAAAAATATCCGCCTTCATATGTTGCGCAAGATGTAGCAAAAATTATAGCTTTTTTGTTTTTACGATAATTACCACTGCGGTTCTTGTTTATAATTATTATATGTATAAAAACTAAATGTTTCCCAATTGACTTTGTTATTCTGATTAAAGACCCGATGTCTTCCCTCATATAATTTACAATTAAAAATGGAAAACCCACCGCCATGAATTGAGTTGTTGGACAAAAAGAAAATAATTTTTATTCCACAATGTAACTAATTTGTTAAAGATAATGTAGATTTTGCAAAACTTTCTGAATAATTGGTGGAATAACAAAAGAAAATGAAAGAGATGAAAAAAAGTGCCACAGGAGGAATCGAACCCGAGACCTCTGGCGTAATACTCCGAGGCCTAAACATCTACGCCAGACGGCGGCTCGGCAATGGACTAACATTTTATACTCATAAGGCACCTAAGAAACTTTGGATCGATTTTTCCCGGGATTTTTCGGGTAGTGCATCCTAATATTTTAACCACGTGAGGTGTTAGAGGTCCTCTTTCACCACGCAAAATTTCGGACAAATCCCCGACCCCACGGTCGTGCCGTCTCCTTGTGAGATCAAAAGTACTTTCATACATATAGTAAAATATACAGCCGGCCGTGGTGGCCAAGCGGTTAAAGGCGCTACAGTCTGGAACCGCGCGACCCGTACAGTCGCAGGTTCGAATCCTGCCTCGGGCATGGATGTGTGTGATGTCCTTAGGTTAGTTAGGTTTAATTAGTTATAAGTTCTAGGCGACTGATGACCATAGATGTTGAGTCCCATAGTGCTCAGAGCCATTTGAACCGTTTCAACGTGGTAAGAAAATAAGGAAAATATGAAAAGGAAAACGGTAAGGCACAGTCTAGAAATAGTGTGAAATGGTCGAATGAATACAGGATAATATCAACAGGAGCAGAAAATGTTACAACGGGGGAAGTATTCGTTGTAACTACGAAAGTAGGGCAGAGAGTGAGTCGCTGTAAATAGTTCGGAGACAGGGTTGTTCTCATCAGAATCGACAGCAAACCAAAACCTACAAGTAGTTCAGGGATACATATCGAATTCACAGGCAGAAGACGAAGAGCTAGGACAAATATATTAAGAGAGCGAACGTTTATTTCAGTGTATAAAAGGAGATGAAAGTCTAATAATCGTAGATGACTGGAAAGTTGTAGTAGTGCAAGTAAGAGAAGGTATAATTACGGTAGAATTTAAGGATTCAGTAGTACGAACGAGAATAGAGAAACACTCAGTTCTGCAATAAATATCAGGTAGTGACAGCGACTACACGGTTCAGAAATCACGAGGGGAAGTGGTGTACTTCGAAAAGAGATTCCGAAGTCATGTAAAGTGTACCAGAAGCTGACATTATCAGTAATTAGTAAGGACGATGAGTAGACATAATTTAAAAGAATCGTTAGGAAGAATCAATGAGGAAAGAAGTGGATTACGGAAGAATGTTGAGATGCTTTCGAATTTCTGCAAAGCAATTAATACTGCGATAATGAATACCAAAGTGGGCAGTTCAGTTGAAGAGGAATGCACATCACTGAAAAATACAATCATAGAATTTTGACAGACAAACGAAGGTACACGGAAGGTGACTACGAAGAAACCATGGGTAACAGGAGAAATACTCCAACTGACCGACAGAAGAAGAAAATACAAAAATGTGTATGGAAAGACAGGAAAACAGCGATGTAAGTTACTTAGAATCAAATAAAGTGGAAATGCGGGGAATCTGAGGCGAAATGGCTGCAGAAAAATGTGAAGAAATCGCAAAATAAACGGTCGTCGGAAAGACTGATTCAGCATACAGCGAAGTCAAAACAATTTTCGGTGAAATTAAAAGCAAAGGCCTCAACATTGAGATGCATTGGGAACTGCACTGTTAAGTGCTGAGAAGTTGGAAAGAGCACACTGATGGTCTCTACGAGAGGGATGGCGGATATGGGTGATGACGTAATAGAGCAGAAATGGTTTTCGATAAGAAAACGCAGGGGATCCAGTATTAGAGCCAGAATTTAACCGACGTCTGGAAGACTTGCGGTCAAATAAGACAGAGATTATATATAACATTCCTTAGGAAGTGCTAAAATCGTTGTGGGAAGAGACAAATAAGTGACTACTCAAGTTGAGACTCGAGACGTACCATCAGACTTTCGGGAAAACATCATAAACACAATCCCGAAGATATCGAGGGCAGCCAAGTGCGAGACTACCGCACAATCAGCTTAGCGGTTCATGCATCCAATTTTGCTAACAAGAATTACATACAGAAGAATGCTAAAGAAAACTGAGTATCTGTTGGATGACCATCATCTTCGCTTTAGGAAAAGTAAAGGCACCAGCGAGGCAGTCTGACATTGTGCTGGGTGGTGGAGCAAGATTTTTAACAACGTCAAGACACAAATGGGTCAAATGGCTCTGAGCACTATGGGACTTAACATCTGTGGTCATCAGTCCCCTAGAACTTAAAACTACTTAAACATAACTAACCTAAGGACATCACACACATCCATACCCGAGGCAGGATTCGAACCTGCGACCGTAGCGGCCGCGCGGTTCCGGACTGAGCGCCTCGAACCGCTAGACCACCGCGGCCGGCCGTCAAGACACACGTCATATGATTTGTCTACATACAAAAAGAGTTCGACAATGTAAAATAGTAGAGGATAGAATTACTCAGCAAAATAAGTTTAGGGTACACGGAAAAGGGAAAGACTTTGAACGAAGTGCTCTAATGAAAAAAGGTGGAAGACAGGAATGTTCTCTCTTTCGGCCCTACTTTTAAATCTGTACATCGAAGAAGCAACGACGGAAATAAAATAATATTTCAAGAATGGGATTAAAATTTAGAGTGAAAGAACATCGATAATAACATACCCTGACGACTTTGCTGTTCTCAGTAAACTGAAAAGAATTACAGGAACTGCTGATTGCGATGAATGATAAGTGAATGATATGAATGTGGACTTCCCCCCCAAGAACCATGGGCCTTGCCGTTGGTGGGGAGGCTTGCGTGCCTCAGCGATACAGATGGCCGTACCGTAGGTGCAACCACAGCGGAGGGGTATCTGTTGAGAGGCCAGACAAACGTGTGGTTCCTGAAGAGGGGCAGCAGCCTTTTCAGTAGTTGCAGGGGCAACAGTCTGGATGATTGGCTGATGTGACCTTGTAACACTAGCCAAAACGGCCTTGCTGTGCTGGTACTGCGAACGGCTGAAAGCAAGGGGAAACTACAGCCGTAATTTTTCCCGAGGGCATGCAGCTTTACTGTATGTTTAAATGATGATGGCGTCCTCTTGGGTAAAATATTCCGGAGGCAAAATAATCCCCCGTTCGGATTTCCGGGCGGAGACTACTCAGGAGAACGTTGTTATCAAGAGAAAGAAAACTCGCTTTCTACGGGTCGGAGCGTGGAATGTCAGATCCCTTAATCGAGCAAGTAGGTTAGAAAATTTAAAAAGGGAAATGGATAGGTCAAAGTTAGATATAGTGCGAATTAGTGAAGATCGGTGGCTGGAGGAACAAGACTGTTGGTCAGGTGAATACAGGGTTATAAATACAAAATCATATAGGAGTAATGCAGGAGTAGGTTTAATAATGAATAAAAAAATAGGAGTGCGGGTAAGCTACTACAAACAGCATAGTGAACGCATTATTGGGGCCAAAAGATAGATACGAAGCCCACGCGTACCACAATAGTACACCTTTATATGCCAACTAGCTCCGCAGATGAGGAAGAGATTGTTGAAATGTATGATGAGATAAAAGAAGTTATTCAGATAGTGAAGGGAGACGAAAATTTAATAATCATGGGTACCTGCAATTCGATAGTAGGAAAAGGAAGAGAAGGAAACGTAGTAGGTGAATATGGATTGGGGCTAAGAAATGAAAGAGGAAGCCGCCTGATAGAATTTTACACAGAGCATAACTTAATCATAGCTAACACTTGGTTCAAGAATCATAAAAGAAGGCTGTACACATGGAAGAAGCCTGGTGATACTGGAAGGTTTCAGATAGATTATATAATGGTAAGACAGAGATTTAGGAACCAGGTTTTAAATTGTAAGACATTTCCAGGAGCAGATGTGGACTCTGACCACAATCTATTGGCTATGACCTGAAGATTAAAACTGAAGAAACTGCAAAAAGGTGGGAATTTAACAAGATGGGATCTAGATAAACTGACAGAACCAGAGGTTGTAGAGAGCTTCCGGGAGAGCATTAGGGAACGATTGACAAGAATGGGGCAAAGAAATACAGTAGAAGAAGAATGGGTAGCTTTCAGAGATGAAATAGTGAAGGCAGCAGAGGATCAAGTAGGTAAAAAGGCGAGGGCTAGTAGAAATCCTTGGGTAACAGAAGAGAGATTGAATTTAATTGATGAAAGGAGAAAATACAAAAATGCAGTAAATGAAAGTAGGCAGAAAGAAATACAAACGTATCAAAAATGAGATCGACAGGAAGTGCAAAATGGCTAAGCAGGGATGGCTAGAAGACAAATGTAAGGATATAGAGGCTTATATCACTAGGGTTAAGATAGATACTGCCTACAGGACAATTAAAGTGACCTTTGGAGAAAAGAGAACCACTTGCATGAATATCAAGAGCTCAGATGGAAACCCAGTTCTAAGCAAAGAAGGGAAAGCAGAAAAGTGGAAGGAGTATATAGAGGATCTATACAAGGACGATTTTTTTTTCTTGAGGACAATATTATGGAAATGGAAGAGGATGTAGATGAAGTTGGAATGGGAGATATGATACTGCGTGAAGAGTTTGACAGAGCACTGAAAGACCTAAGTCGAAACAAGGCCCCGGGAGTAGACAACATTCCATTAGAACTACTGATAGCCTTGGGAGAGCCAGCCCTGACAAAACTCTACCAGACAGACGAAATACCCTCAGATTTGAAGAAGAATATACTAATTCCAATCCCAAAGAAAGCAGGTGTTGACAGATGTGAAAATTACCGAACTATCAGTTTAATAAGCCACGGCTGCAAAATAATAACACAAATTCTTTACAGACGAATGGAAAAGCTAGTAGGAGCCGACCTCGGGGAAGATCAGTTTGGATTCCGTAGAAATGTTGGAAGGCGTGAGGCAATACTGACCCTACGACTTATATTAGAAAATAGATTAAGGAAAGGAAACCTACGTTTCTAGCATTAGTAGACTTAGAGAAAGCTTTTGACAATGTTGACTGGAATACTCTCTTTCAAATTCTAAAGGTGGCAGGGGTAAAATACAGGGAGCGAAAGGCTATTTACAATTTGTACAGAAACCAGATGGCAGTTATAAGAGTCGAGGGGCATGAAAGGGAAGACATGGTTGGGAAGGGAGTGAGACAGGGTTGTAGCCTATCCCCGATGTTATTCAATCTGTATATTGAGCAAGCAGTAAAGGAAACAAAAGAAAAATTCGGAGTAGGAATTAAAATCCATGGAGAAGAAATAAAAACCTTGAGGTTCGCCAATGGCATTGTAATTCTGTCAGAAACAACAAAGGACCTGGAAGAGCAGCTGAAGGGAATGGACAGCGTCTTGAAAGGAGGATATAAGATGAACATCAACAAAAGCAAAAGGAGGATAAGGGAATGTAGTCGAATTAAATCGGGAGATGCTGAGGGAATTAGATTAGGAAATGAGACGCTTAAATAGTAAATTAGTTTTGCTATTTGGGGAGCAAGTAAAGAGGATATAAAATGTAGACTGACAATGGCAAGGAAAGCGTTTCTGAAGAAGAGAAATTTGTTAACCTCGAGTATAGATTTAAGTGTTAGAAAGTCGTTTCTGAAAGTATCTGTATGGAGTGTAGCCATGTGTGGAAGTGAAATGTGGACAATGAATAGTTTAGACAAAAAGAGAATAGAAGCTTTCGAAATATGGTGCTACAGAAGAATGCTGAAGACTAGATGGGTAGATCACATAACTAATGAGGAGGTATTGAATAGAATTGGGGAGAAGAGAAATTTGTGGCACATCTTGACTAGGAGAAGGGATCGGTTGGTAGGCCATATTCTGAGGCATCAAGGGATCACCAATTTAGTGTTGGTGGACCGCGCGGAGGGTAAAAATCGTAGAGGGAGACCAAGAGATGAATACACTAAACAGATTCAGAGGGATGTAGGTTGCAGTAGGTACTGGGAGATGAAGGAGCTTGGACAGGATAGAATAGCATGGAGAGCTACATCAAACCAGTCTGTGGACTGAAGACCACAACAACAACAACAACACAACATGAATGTGGAGTAAACTGAAGAAAGTCGCAGGTTACGAGATGCGTATAAATGAGATCACCGATAAGCTTAACATAGAAATTAGTGACCACGAAGTAGACGGAATGAGGGATTTCTGCTATCTTGGAAGCAATGTAGCACGTGATCGGCGAAGCAAAGACACAAAAAGCAGGCTAGCAAAGGCAAAGGCGGCATTCCTGTCGAGAATAAGTCGACAAGCATCAAACATTGGCCGTAACTCGAGGAAGAAATTTCCGGAAATGTTCGTTTTGAGCATAGAGCCTAGATATTTGAGGTGTGTTGCTATAGAAGAGTTTTGTAAATTAGCTGAACGAAGATGAGGAACGAAGGGATTGTCTGCAGACTCGGCGAGGATAAAAACGTGTGGAAGACACTGACAAGGAGCAGGGACACGATTCACGATTGTAACACTTGTGCTAACACGTGATAGGTGTCATTTGAGTATTAATCGATTGAACAATAATGTCATATCTTTGTTCTCGAGCTGTTACTTGTGAGCGAGCAGCGATGTTGTAAGCTGTATCGCAGGGTTAGGCTATCAACTTTGGTGTGCGTGTAGGTGAAGTAGCAGATAGTGTTTAGCTGTGTTAAAGTGGGAAAGCAGTTGTAATGTTATGTTTCAAATGTAAAGTCTCAATGTATCGATGTGTTTAATTAAGATGCCGCGCGGGATTAGCCGAGCGGTCTGGGGCGCTGCATTCAGCGATTGTGCAGCTGGTCCCGGCGGAGGTTCGAGTCCTCCCTCGGGTATGGGCGTGAGTGTTTGTCCTTAGGATAATTTAGGTTAAGTAGTGTGTAAGCTTAGGGACTGATGACCTTACCAGTTAAGTCCCATAAGATTTCACACACATTTTTGAATTAAGATGATAGTGTAATGTTAACTGATCTGAGAAGGAGGAAATGTAACGGAAACTTTTATTTACGTGAAGAGAAATTATAATGTAATTTCTTTTGAAGTCATTATTTTATTATTGCAGCGCCATTTTTCACCTACCTTCCTCTTACAATTTTTAATTGGACATGATTTTTCAAAAGCAGAAAAGAAACCAAGTTGTTTCGAAAATAATTTGCAACTAACGGACAACTCATTGCACCTCACGAGTGTCTCTGTGTAGATACAGAAATTTGCAACTTTAGCATAGGCAGAGCACTACTGCAACGCGTTATCGAGATCTGCGCAGATCTGCCAGTACCTCGTCTCGTACCTTCCAAACTTTACAGAAGCTCTCCTTGCAGAACTAGCACTCCTGAAAGAAAGGATATTCGAGTCTCGGTCCGGCACACAGTTTTAATCTGCCAGGAACTTACCGACCTGCACACACACCACGTTAAGATAATGAGTCGTTTACTACTCCAGAAAAATTAGTAAAAATTTACAGACGTAAGTACAAGGGATGGAAAAATATGGAAACACCAAAAACACCACGCATTACCATTCCTAATACGGAGTAGCAAACGGGTTGGCATTTAAAAGAACTTTCGGCGATCTCGGAGTTTTTCAGTGGAATCTTATACCATTCTTCCTGCAAAATAGTGGCAAGTTCAGGTAACGGTGACGGAGGTGGACGGCGATCACGTATCCTTCTCTCCAAAGTAGGCCACAAAGGCTCAGTAATACTGATACACGTGAGGCGCGCCAACTCGTCCTCGCGGTCACAAAACCAGTCGTAGGCGATGCGAGCTGCCTGAACAGGGGGCCAACGTGCGTCACAGTAGTACCGTGGGATGGACCCGATCAGCAAAAACGGTCACATAACCCTTGGCAGTAGTGCGACCCTGCAAAGTACCGATGGGACTCGTTGAATACTACGATATGGCTGCCCACACCCTCACCGGATTTTCGCCATGTTGAAATCTTGGGGCGTAAAATCGGCCAGAAATAGCAAACAGTGTGAAACACCACAGATCCGACCAAATGAAACTCTTAGATTGGCTCGTAGTCCAGGTTTCATGGATTCGGCACCATGTTTTCCTCTTGCGGGCATTTACATCGCTGATGAGTGGTTTTAGAATTGCACTCAGCTTGCAATTCTCTGCTTATGGAGATATCTTCGTGCTCTTTTGTGTAGATAGCGGTCGGCAGTGTGACATTTAGTTGTGCAGTGTCTTTTGCAGCTGTCGTCCTCGTATTTTTCGCTGCAGCGCTCTTCAATGACCGTCCGTAACAGTCACACACTTTCATCCACTTTGTGACTTAGCCGAGGGTGATTTCCACTTTCCCTGTATGCGGTAGAAATCTTCGACATGGTGCCACATCAAACCACTTAGGAAAATGATGAGTCAAAAAAAAAGAAACATGCCTCTTAAAACACGGAAAACTTGGGCTCCGTTGGTTACGGGAGCACCCACCATACGAACAGCAGCAATTAGTCCAAGTTCGAACTCGGTTATCTTCGACACAATGCTCTCACAAGGATACAGAACACTGCTCTGACCACGATTGACGCTTACGACGTATTGAGGACATTTCCCGAGTGTCGTTCGCGATCAAATACGTCAGCGAAACCTTGAGGCTTGGCTAGCATCTGTACTTATGTTCAAGAATGCACTTCTCGCGGTGTATTTGTTAAATTAAGATTTCATTACTCCATGTAGCTAAAGATATTCATGCTGTAAATTTGAAACCAAAATGTTACACTTTTCATTTGTTGAGTATAAGCCTGTTTTTCCACTTTATTGTATACGCTATGGTGCCACCTGATAGTTTTGTATTTAATGTCAGTGATTATAACTTTAGTAAAAGCGTAGTGTTAACAATAAGTATACTGGCACTGAGCCGGCCGAAGTGGCCGAGCGGTTCTAGGCGCTACAGTCTGGAGCCGCGCGACCGCTGCGGTCGCAGGTTCGAATCCTGCCTCGGGCATGGATGTGTGTGATGTCCTTAGGTTAGTTAGGTTTAAGTAGTTCTAAGTTCTAGGGGACTGATGACCTCAGAAGTTACGTCCCCTAGTGCTCAGAGCAATTTGAACCAATTTTTTTTATACTGGCACTGATTACTAAAAATATAGGTCGGTGGCTCCATCCGCCAAACCACAAGTCACGAAAGTGCACGTAGGCAGCGTATTTGAGACTTTTCGCTGTAGTTTCAGTTCACACGGTTTGGTAAAGCACTTAGTTCTTCATTAAACTTCAGTCAAATTTGAAATACGTGTGTTCGTGAATTTATTTAGAATGTCATCATTGTGTTCCACATTCCAAAGATCCACATAGTGGTAGGCTGCAGTGAAGAGATTACGACCCCCATTGTAGTCATGTTAATGAACATGCAAGATGAGTATTACTCATTATTTTAGTAATATACAACTACCTCTTTTATCCAATCCGTGATACGCTTAGTTTTCAATATGTTAAAGAAACAAAACCCAAAATTATAAACTAAGAATGGTCTGTGACAGTGGTTATTGTTAACGTTACACTGTCAACTCGGGAAAAAACATCGCGGATTGGAGATATAGCGCTAATGGAAGCTGTTAGAACCAAGTAGCTGTGAATGTCAGATTGGTGGTGGTGGTGGTGGTGGTGGTGGTGGTGACGATGATGTACTGTAGAGTAGCTTGCATAATAGATACGTAGTAGATACACAGTCGCGCAGTTTTGCAGGCACTGTGAATATTGGCTGCGCGGGAGATTCGTGATGAAGACAATGCCTCAGCCAACTAAGTACAAAACGAAACATAAACTACACCAGAGCCTGGCCTCTTGTTCTAGTTCAAGTGCTTTAATGGTTTCAACGCACGAACTTCTTAGTTCTATGGTGTTCATTTGAAGATGGCCAGAGTGTGATAGCGAAGTACAGCCAATCTGCGTGAATGCTCTCGTAAATCCAGATTGTTCTCGTGTATTTCGGCGGCATAGTGATTGGTGACTTGGCAGTGTATCGGCCGCTGAACCGGGCGCGGGTGGAAGCGGTGACCGCCAGTAGAGGAAGCAGCGTGAGTCGCCTGCGTAGCGCGCATTCCAGGGCCGGGCCGGGCTGGGCTCACACTGCTGACGCCGACCTCCCCGCCTCCGCCTTCCCTAAGTAGCGCCGCCGTGCAGTCTCCTGCGTGGCAGACAAACGCGGACGGTTGACTTCATTCTTCTGTCACCTTCACAAACGCTAAGAGGTTTGGCCTATTTCCAAAGAACTTTCCGTGCTCCATACGCAGTTGTACGAAGAGAGGGCGAGTAGACGCAAGAAACTTGGTTTTTCTCTTTCTGAGCTTGACAAACTATCATTTAACATGTGTCATAGTACAGGGCTATTACAAATGATTGAAGCGATTTCATAAATTCACTGTAGCTCCATTCATTGACATATGGTCACGACACACTACAGATACGTAGAAAAACTCATAAAGTTTTGTTCGGCTGAAGCCGCACTTCAGGTTTCTGCCGCCAGAGCGCTCGAGAGCGCAGTGAGACAAACTGCCGACAGGAGCCGAGAAAGCGTATGTCGTGCTTGAAATGCACTCACATCAGTCAGCCATAACAGTGCAACGACACTTCAGGACGAAGTTCAACAAAGATCCACCAACTGCTAACTCCATTCGGCGATGGTGTGCGCAGTTTAAAGCTTCTGGATGCCTCTGTAAGGGGAAATCAACGGGTCGGCCTGCAGTAAGCGAAGAAACGGTCGAACGCGTGCGGGCAAGTTTCACGCGTAGCCCGCGGAAGTCGACGAATAAAGCAAACAGGGAGCTAAACGTACCACAGCCGACGGTTTGGAAAATCTTACGGAAAAGGCTAAAGCTGAAGCCTTACCGTTTACAATTGCTACAAGCCCTGACACCCGATGACAAAGTCAAACGCTTTGAATTTTCGGCGCGGTTGCAACAGCTCATGGAAGAGGATGCGTTCAGTGCGAAACTTGTTTTCAGTGCTGAAGCAACATTTTTTCTTAATGGTGAAGTGAACAGACACAATGTGCGAATCTGGGCGGTAGAGAATCCTCACGCATTCGTGTAGCAAATTCGCAATTCACCAAAAGTTAACGTGTTTTGTGCAATCTCACGGTTTAAAGTTTACGGCCCCTTTATCTTCTGCGGAAAAAACGTTACAGGACACGTGTATCTGGACATGCTGGAAAATTGGGTCATGCCACAACTGGAGACCGACAGCGCTGACTTCATCTTTCAACAGGATGGTGCTCCACCGCACTTCCATCATGATGTTCGGCATTTCTTAAACAGGAGATTGGAAAACCGATGGATCGGTCGTGGTGGAGTTCACGATCAGCAATTCATGTCATGGCCTCCACGCTCTCCCGACTTAACCCCATGCGATTTCTTTCTGTGGGCTTATGCGAAAGATTCAGTGTTTAAACCTCCTCTACCAAGAAACTTGCCAGAACTGTGAGCTCGCATCAACGATGCTTTCGAACTCATTGATGGGGACATGCTGCGCCGAGTGTGGGAGGAACTTGATTATCGGCTTGATGTCTGCCGAATCACTAAAGGGGTACATATCGAACATTTGTGAATGCCTAAAAAAACTTTTTGAGTTTTTGTATGTGTGTGCAAAGCATTGTGAAAATATCTCAAATAATAAAGTTATTGTAGAGCTGTGAAATCGCTTCAATCATTTGTAATAACCCTGTATATGGCTAATCAATGAAGATCGACTTACAAATATAACAGTTCATACTATTACCTATACTTTACTTTTGGTGATGTTCATCTAACAATCTATTTTCAAAACACTTTCAATTCCGTTTAACTGATCTTCCAAGTCCTTTGCTGTCTCTTGCAGGAATGTCATCTGCAGATTGCAAGATTTTTCTTTCATATCCCTCAACGTTAACTCACTTTCTAAATTTCTACATGGTTTCCTTTACTGCTTCCTCAATGTACAGATTCAATAAAATCAGGGACAGGTCACAATTTCGTGCTATTTCTTCTTAAAGTAATACTCGCCTTCTATGTATTTTGGCTCCTGTAACTGCAGTCTGATTTTTGCGCAAGTTGTACACTGAAGCGCAAAAGAAACTGCTATGAATGCGTATTCAAATACAGAGACTTTATAAAGCCAGAACACGGTGCTGCGGTCTGCAACGCCTGTATAAGACAAGTGTCTGGCACAGTTGTTAGATCGGTTACTGATGTTGCAATGACAGGTTACCAAGATTTAAGTCAGTTTGAACGTGGTGTTGTAGTCGGCGTACGAGTGATGTAACACAGCATCTGCGAGGTAACGATGATGTGGGGATTTCGCCGTACGGTCATTTCACGAGTGTACCGTGAATATCAGGAATTCGGTAAAACATCAAATCTCCTACATCGCTGCGGCCGGAAAAAGATCCTGCATGAACGGGACCAACGACGACTGAAGAGAATCGTTCAACGTGACAGAAGTGCAACCCTTCCGCAAATTGCTGCAGATTTCAATACTGGGCCCTTCAGAAGTGTCAGAAACATCAGCGATATCGGCTTTCGAAGACGAAGGCCCACTCATGTACCCTCAATGACTGCACGACACAAAGCTTTACGCCTCGCCAGGGCCCGTCAACACCGACATTGGCCTGACAAAGACATGTTGCCTGGTCTGACGAGTCTCGTTTCAAATTGTATCGAGCGGATGGACGTGTACAGGTACGGAGACAACCTCATGAATCCATGAACCCTGCATGTCATCAGGGGACTGTTCAAGCTGGTGGAGGCTCTGTAATTCTGTGGGGCATGTGCAGTTGGAGTGATGCGGGACCCCTGATACGTCTAGATAAGACAGGTGACACGTACGCAAGCATCCTGTCTGAGTACCTGCATCCATTCATATCAACTGTGCATTCCGACGGACTTGAGCAATTCCTGCAGGAAAATGCGACACCCAGTAAATCCAGAGTTGCTACAGAGTGGCTCCAGGAACACTCTTCTGAGTTTAAACACTTCCGCTGACCACCAACCTCCCCAGACATGAACGTTATTGAGCATTTCGTATGCCTTGCAACGTGCTGTTCAGAAGAGATCTCCACCCCTCGTACTCTTACGGATTTATGGACAGCCCTGCAAGATTCATGGTGTCAGTTCCCTCCAGCACTACTTCAGACATTAGTTGAGTGCATGCCACGTTGTATTGCGGCACTTCTGCGTGCTCGCGGGGGCCCTACAGCATATTACGAAGGTGTACCAGTTTCTTTGGTTCTTCAGTGTAGATAACTTTTCGCTTCCTGTATTTTACCTCTTCTACCCTCAGAATGTCTCAGAGTGTTTTCTGTCAACATTGGTTTAAGCTTTCTTTAAAACTGCAAATATTATAAGCATAGGTTTGCCTTTGTTCCACGTGCTTGGGTCTTTATTGTGTCGCATGTTCCTGCATGTCTGCGGATTTCCTTTAGGTCAGCTTCCTTCTTTCTATGGGCCGTGTCCCGCGCCAACGCGGGGTCGGCCTTGTTATTACGGATTTGGCAGTGTTAGTTGCAGAGGTTGGCCAGATTCCCTTCCTGCCGCCACCCTGAACCCCCTGGGACGTAAGTAGTGTACCTCAGCTGTCTGCATCAACTGTAAGCCCTGAAATAGTGCGGACGTGTTCAGGTGACTGTGAGTCGTATAACTGAGTCAGAACGTGGGAACCAGCCCGGTATTCACCTAGCGGGATGTGGAAAACCGCCTAAAAACCACATCCAGGCTGGCCAGCATACCTGCCTTCGTCGTTAATCCACGAGGCGGATTCGATCCGGGGCCAGCGCGCCTACCCGAGTCCAGGAAGTAGCGTATGAGCGCTCTCTTCTACCGTGACAGGTACCAGTCTTTACATTCACTCGTAACTATTTTGCTGTAGCATTTTGCAAGTATTTCTTAGTAAGTAACGATTCTGTAATCTTACGTTCCTGTTTTGGAATCGTAATTGTGACATTCTTCTTGAAGTTTGAGGTTACGTCACCTCTCTAATATAGCTTGTGTAGCAGGTGGAATAGTTTTATCATGGTATGTTCTTCCAAGGGTGTCAATAATTCTGAGTGCCTGTTTCGAATTAGGTCCTTCAGTCCTCTGACAATTTCTTCTTGTAGTATCGTACCTTCCGTGAAGTTTTCTTCTACTTCTTCCTTCATTTGTACAATATTGCCTTCAAGTTCGTTTACCTTGTACTACATTTCTGCCTTCCCGTCTTTTTTTGGTATTGGCTTTCCATCTCAGCTCTTGATATCCGTACAGCTGTCTCAAAACGTTACTATAATTTTCTTGTAGGTGGCATTTATCTTTCCCATAGACTACATGTTTGCATTTCTCCTGTAATCCATATTGCATTTCCGCTCAGCCTCATTTTTTAGAAGTCTGCATTTACGTAAACCTTATTCATTGATAGTACTTTTATATTTTTACTTTCGTCAATTTCATTCAGTAATTTGTATGATATTCATGGATTTTAACGGGGCTTTATGTTTTTGTCTATTTGATTCTCTGCTGCCTTTACTATTTTAGCTCTCAAAGCTATCCACTCGTCTTCTGTTGTCTTCCTTTCCCTTATATACACTGCTGGGTGAAAATTTCAACATCGTCAACGACAAGATCATTTTATGAACAGGTTTGTGACAGGTGGTTCATTATTGTATCATGATATCAAATGGTTCAAATGGCTCTAAGTACTATGGGACTTAACATCTGAGGTCATCAGTCCCCTAGACTTAGAACTACTTAAACCTAACTAACCTAAGGACATCACACACATCCATGCCCGAGACAGGATTCGAACCTGCGACCGTAGCAGCAGCGCGGTTCCGGACTGAAGCGCCTAGAACCGCTCGGCCACAGTGGCCGGCTAGCTTATATCATAACAATCTCAGACCAAATGAAACACACGTGTCACAGTAAAGGCTATCCAAACAGTCGCATCGTTATACAGTGTAACCCCTTCTGGCGGCAACACAGGCATGTATTCACGCATGCAGACGATCGTAAAAATGCCGAATGGTCCCTGTAATACGCTAAAATTTGTCTTGTGTTACATCGGCATTACTAGTAGGTGTCGCCTCATCTTATTATCAAAATTTGCCGTTATGAAAAGAAACGAGATTGTAAGGAGTTGTTTGGAAAGAGGTTTTACATGCAATTTTGTAAAATTTTGTAGAGACTGTCGACTGAAAATATGTGAGCAGCAGAATCCGGTCAACGTCAGGGAGTTTACTACGCACCAACGACTGCAGAGTAGCGGCCTGCGACAAAGGTAATATCTACGGCGCAGCTGGCCACCGCAAGACTCCAACGATAGCCACAAAGAAAAACCAACTATTGTTCAAAGGGAGAATTAGCTTGCCACGTTTGTTCATCGTAAATGGTTTTTGGTTTGTCTCATTAGAAATTCAGTAAGTCGTTGTTGGTTGGTAGCCGGACTAAGATCAGTCCGATGTGGGGTTATGTTCGGAGTATTTGAAACAAACGCTACAATCGTTTACGAAAATTCCCTGATATTGTCATCGGCTTGTTTTATGATATTTACGCCAATCTGCTATTATTTTGATCTCGCCTTGTGGGGCGAAAAGCGTCAAGTGATTGATTTATGTGGGAATTTAGAATTTTTTCTGAGGCAGGTCTAGTAGCTACGGTATATTGTAGTTTAGGGTTGGTGATTTTATGCCAAAAGAGTCACTGAACAAAGTTTTGGTTGAGCGCCACCCGTTTGTAAACCATCTGTATCTCGGTCGGATGGAGACTTCCCATTTTGTTATTGAGGATAAGGGACGTTATGACGTGAAGTCTTTATTTGAATCTGAAAGTGGAGAAAGCACACACTAAGGAAATATTGCCTCTGCGCTGGTGTATTAGTGGATTCGAAGGTCAAAGCAAATACCAAGGAAATGCTGACTTTGCGATTTTGTGTTAGGGATTATTTTGCGACTTCAGCGTGAACCTCGATGTATTTTAGTTAAGATTTGGAAATCTCTATGTAGATACACTGCCTGTGTTACCTTCGTAATTAGGAAAACGGATGTCCTACAGTTGTATGTGACATAGCTAGAACCAATCTAAGTTAGGAGGTTTGCACGCGCGATATAGAATTTAGTAGCTTTTCCTATAAAACCCTAAAAGACAAAACAAGAACTATTATAATTATGGAAACGCTAATTGTCTCTCCAATCGTGCGACTGCTGTGTTTTAAATAATTTCAGTTGCACTAAGTCCGCGGAAAATCAACGCCTGAAACTGGATTAGTTTTGAGTGTGTTTTAAAGTTCAAGCAGTTTAAAAGTGGCGGTGACACTCAGGTTTTTTGTTTATTTTTTTTTTTACTTTGCTTTTAGAGGCGTTTGTTTGATTGGCCATCACTTGTGAAATCAAATTTGACTTGTACCTGTCCATGAAAGGAACCAGGCAATAAAATGCGTTGTTAAAATCATTATTATCATATTCCGGTAGTTACCACTATTCCGTCAAACCACAAATAGTATCTGTGGCAATTCTGTAGTGGACATCATCTTCGTAGTGTTGGTGTGGGCTGTATCGAGAGAAGTAAAATTGTCTGGTTTGTGATCTGGACAGACGTCATTTCCAACACAGAAGTTTACACCCACTGGTTATCTTGGGCATTGTCTTAACTTTGAAGCTGAATGACTTACTTCCACAACAAATCTAACGTAGCAGATTCTCGTGTTGAGCTTCTTTAGTACAACTGAGCGAAACTAAGGTGTGGATTTCTGCTGTGCGACGTTGCTCTCCCCTTTCGTCACTCTGCGCCTCTGTAGTGGCTGATCGTTTTGTCACTTCTTCGAGGATGGTCGTGTCTGCAGTGTGGTGCAGAGACAGATTGTCCGAAGCACCTACCACAGATTGTTAAAATTCGGTTATGACCCTTGCAGGCTCTGGAGAAGGAGTAAGTTTCCACCACACCGTGTCTCATACGAATTCAACTCGTGAGAAATCTGGCGATCTTGCTGGGGAGGGCAGTTGTACACCGCGTTTGCCCAGATTTCTTCCCTGGATGACGTTCAGACGGCCACTGGTGCTCCCGCAGTGCGTCGATCCTGATGTGCGCCTGTACTACGTGCACGCCCGCAACCTCGCCTACGGGCGTGAGGGAGAATGTTCCGCAGACCACTGCTGAACCCGGCGACACTTCACCGATAAACTGTGGCCAACATGTGCAGCAATCTGTCGATACGTCTATCCAGTTTCCCGCAGGCCCATAATGCGACACAGTTGAAGTGGCTGCATTTGTTCAACAGGAGTACTTATTCGTCAGCAGGGCATGGTAGTACCCTAGAATGAATGTTGGACGTACTGTTCACCTGTAAACTAAGCACGCCACTACCTGCAGAGTCAAAACGAGGGGAACACAGTCAGTATTCCACATCACCATATGATCGGCGACGACCGTGACAAATGATAGACTAACACTGCAACTCCTCAGTATGCACATGCTATTCCCGCGTCCACTCTGCCGGAAGTTTAGCCAAGCGACCTGCCAGCGTGAATAGAGAGAACGAGCACCGACTTCCGGCGTCTTGGCTGTGAGCAGTAACAGCGCTACTGAACGACAGCACGCTAGCGCACGGGAGGCCACAGCGGTCACTGCTGCACAGAGTACTGGCACGTAAACAGTAACTACCGTCCGTTTCCAGTTCGCCTGTATCCACCAGTAGCAAGCAATAAAGCAAACACCAGTCAAAACGTCTATTTCCACCAATGACAACAAATACTGAAAACTCCAATAAAGGACACACTCCCTCCTCATCATCAATAGCCTGTCAGAGTTCGATAGCAGCTTCTTCCGCCAGTATATGAGGACCAAAACTTTTCTTAGGTAGCCGGCCGAAGTGGCCGTGCGGTTAAAGGCGCTGCAGTCTGGAACCGCAAGACCGCTACGGTCGCAGGTTCGAATCCTGTCTCGGGCATGGATGTTTGTGATGTCCTTAGGTTAGTTAGGTTTAACTAGTTCTAAGTTATAGGGGACTAATGACCTCAGCAGTTGAGTCCCATAGTACTCAGAGCCATTTGAACCATTTTTTTTCTTAGGTAACAGTAAGTGCGCTTTCAAACTGTTACAAGATGGCTCAAATGGCTCTGAGCACTATGGGACTTAACTTTTAAAGTCATCAGTCCCCTAAAACTTAGAACTACTTAAACCTAACTAACCTAAGGACACCACACACATCCGTGCCCGAGGCAGGATTCGAACCTGCGACCGTAGCAGTCCCGCGGTTCCGGACTGTAGCGCCTTGAACCGCACGGCCACCGCGGCCGGCCCTGTTACAAGACATAGAGACTATATATTAGCGGACTGTTGGGATGCGACACGTGTATACGTTTTGTAACTTCGTTGCACTCACAGGATTTTCGCGCTCATTTAAATACACTCCTGGAAATTGATATAAGAACACCGTGAATTCATTGTCCCAGGAAGGGGAAACTTTATTGACACATTCCTGGGGTCAGATACATCACATGATCACACTGACAGAACCACAGGCACATAGACACAGGCAACAGAGCATGCACAATGTCGGCACTAGTACAGTGTATATCCACCTTTCGCAGCAATGCAGGCTGCTATTCTCCCATGGAGACGATCGTAGAGATGCTGGATGTAGTCCTGTGGAACGGCTTGCCATGCCATTTCCACCTGGCGCCTCAGTTGGACCAGCGTTCGTGCTGGACGTGCAGACCGCGTGAGACGACGCTTCATCCAGTCCCAAACATGCTCAATGGGGGACAGATCCGGAGATCTTGCTGGCCAGGGTAGTTGACTTACACCTTCTAGAGCACGTTGGGTGGCACGGGATACATGCGGACGTGCATTGTCCTGTTGGAACAGCAAGTTCCCTTGCCGGTCTAGGAATGGTAGAACGATGGGTTCGATGACGGTTTGGATGTACCGTGCACTATTCAGTGTCCCCTCGACGATCACCAGTGGTGTACGGCCAGTGTAGGAGATCGCTCCCCACACCATGATGCCGGGTGTTGGCCCTGTGTGCCTCGGTCGTATGCAGTCCTGATTGTGGCGCTCACCTGCACGGCGCCAAACACGCATACGACCATCATTGGCACCAAGGCAGAAGCGACTCTCATCGCTGAAGACGACACGTCTCCATTCGTCCCTCCATTCACGCCTGTCGCGACACCACTGGAGGCGGGCTGCACGATGTTGGGGCGTGAGCGGAAGACGGCCTAACGGTGTGCGGGACCGTAGCCCAGCTTCATGGAGACGGTTGCGAATGGTCCTCGCCGATACCCCAGGAGCAACAGTGTCCCTAATTTGCTGGGAAGTGGCGGTGCGGTCCCCTACGGCACTGCGTAGGATCCTACGATCTTGGCGTGCATCCGTGCGTCGCTGCGGTCCCAGGTCGATGGGCACGTGCACCTTCCGCCGACCAGTGGCGACAACATCGATGTACTGTGGAGACCTCACGCCCCACGTGTTGAGCAATTCGGCTGTATGTCCACCCGGCCTCCCGCATGCCCACTATACGCCCTCGCTCAAAGTCCGTCAACTGCACTTACGGTTCACGTCCACGCTGTCGCGGCATGCTACCAGTGTTAAAGACTGCGATGGAGCTCCGTATGCCACGGCAAACTGGCTGACACTGACGGCGGCGGTGCACAAATGCTGCGCAGCAAACGCGCCATTCGACGGCCAACACCGCGGTTCCTGGTGTGTCCGCTGTGCCGTGCGTGTGATCATTGCTTGTACAGCCCTCTCGCAGTGTCCGGAGCAAGTATGGTGGGTCTGACACACCGGTGTCAATGTGTTCTTTTTTCCATTTCCAGGAGTGTACATTTCTGTCTTATCAGCAAACTGGCTATCTACGTACCTGATGGCTAGCTTTTTTATTTGTTTCTCCCTTAAAGCTTATGTGACGCATGGCTACTGTCGTGGCAGCACCAAATGCAGTTGGTAAATGATAAACTGCTCTCTAGCAACCGTCAGAGTTGTGTCTCCATGACTTTGAACGCGCAGTAATTTTCAAGACGAGTAAAGACTCAAAATCTCCTATTGAGACACTCAGAGTTGTGCTGGATTCGGTAATAGCTGATAGAGTATTACATTCTTCGTTAGTTACAGTCCTGTACGCTAAACCACAAACATTCTATCCTCCATCGTTGATATCTACCTTTTATGAACATTTCTCATCAATTACTTGTTTCACTCCACTCTACATGTCAGTCCCAAATAACAGTCGAGCCCTTCATATAGGCGTAAACGTACAGCTACTTAAGGCACTGTAACTACAGAGACAAGAGTAACGTTTTCCGCAAGTGACCACACATTAACGCTTTCTTTACTCTGTCGTCTCACCGCTGCCTTTTCTATTTCAGGTAAGAGTGGGAAGCAGCAACAGTGAGATCGTCTTCCAGCCAGCGTTGTCGGAACAACTCCACATTCGTGAGTAAAGAACTGCTCTTTTTCAGCTGTGAATAGAAGAGTATTTCCCGTATGTGTATAAGGAGTGAGCTACTTAAGCCCGCAGAGACCACTTGGCAAAGAATAATAGGCGTGTAATGTTTGACATGTTTACAATGTGGGTGGATTTGAACTTTGGCCTGTTATTAGTGTAACCACGTTTTCGATACACACTGGTCACCACCGACAACCACATTATTAAGGAAGAGTGAGTTTAATAAGAACACGTCACAAGGTAGTTTCTGAACCCTAGAACACTCATCCTGACTGTTTCACCAAGACGGCTTTGTACTCTGACTGTGAGGTATCTTAATCGGAAAGATGACGGCCATTTTATTGTAACTTCCCGTCCTTCAAAAATAACTTTACGATTCCTAATAATTACAACGGTCACTACAGAAAAAAAAAAAACAGTGGAGAAATGCTAAAGCTGAACACCCCCGGCTCCACGTTGCGCGGCACGCCAACCTGCTCTCTACACCCTAACGGCGTTCGTGGGGAAGTCGCCGTTTTTGCGAATTCCAACAAATTTTTAAACAATAGACATATTGGCCAATTAGTGTTGTTGTTCTGACTGTGTGGGTTTTGCGCCAGTCCGGTGAATTTCCATTGCTTCTGTCACAGCTTTAAGGGTGGAAGATCACGGTTTAACATTCCGTCGACGCCTATATCATTAGATACCGAGTTGAAGCTCAGATTGGGGAAGGATGAGAAGGAAACTTTTCATGGAGTTTATTTACGAGAAATAAACACGCAGTGGAACATGGTGTTGGTAGCAGAAGTTACTTCAGGGACGGAATAGCCTCACCTTGCCTCCCTCAAAGAAATGGTTTTCCTCGATATATCCATACGACAACAAGGTCAATGCTCAGAGACGAAGCGTCTGCTTGAAAATAAGTAGTGGTAGGGGGGTTAAGTACATTTGTCGGAGCGCATCCTAAGGGTTCTAGCAAAGTCCAGAGCAGTGTAATTCTATTACTCGAGTGTCTGAGAAAGCTGCCTGGAAACAGCGCTATACGCTACGATAATATTGTCTGGTTGTGGTCGTACAGCGTGCAGTATGTATGTAATATTACAAAGGAATGCGTACCCCTTGTAGTTCTGCTTTCAGAGTGCTCTTAGCTTACATACGATTTATGTACTAGACCTATCTAACCCCACAGTTATGCAGGGTCATTCAAAAGTAACTGTACATACTTATATACTTCGTGGGTGAAATGTCTGCATAAAAATAACCGCAAAATTTTATTTAAAGCTTTTCCTAAAATTGCTTTATTTTAGAGCTATGCCATAGAGTAGAGATTACATGTGCAACGCAAAATTAATTCTTCTCAGAAAGCAATGACAAGAAGGGAGCCGAAATCCAACTAAGACTCTACATTTACGCACTACTTTATATACAGGCCAACCACAGCCAAAACATTCCATGATTTGAATAAGCAAGACCGCTGCGACTGTTAGAAATCTTTATTAGAGACCACGACCGGATTCGCAAATTAAATTTGCATTTTCAAGTGCTTCACTATATACAATGGAATTGAAAGTACTTTTCAGGAATTTAGCCACACCAGGAAACGGACAAATAAAAGTCAAGTTTGTGACCTTTAATCTTCTGACTCTAAGTAGACACAGACCTTATCGCTTTTATTTGTCCGTTTCCTGGTGAAGCTAAATTCCTGAAAAGTACTTTCAATTCCTTTGTATATAGTCAAGCACCTGCAAATGCAAATTTAATTTGCAAAAGAGGTCGTGTTTTCCAATGAAGAATTCTTGTTTATTCAAATCACTGTACATTTACCACAGAACATGTTCAAAATGATTTCCATACAAACCAAGACAATGTCGTACTCGACGCCTTAGCCCTCTCTTGATGTTGCAGGCTCCATTCATCTCATTGTATACAGATGAACAGCCATACATTCTCAGTTGCAGCGCCTTGCACGAGCTCCTCGAGACGGCGCCACAGGTGGAAGTCCCGGGAGTTAATGTCCGGAGGTGTGGCAGGCCAAGCGGCGTGTCCACTTATCGGTACAAGCGACACTGAGATACTGTCCTGCTTCCCGACTCGAAAATGCAGGTCACCGTCGTGCACAAGCCATAAGTTGGTTCGTGTAGCGAGTGGGCATTACGAAGCAGACTACCCTATTCCTGTTCCAAAGATTGTCGATACTCTACCAGTGAGACGCTGGGGAGTAACATGCGGTCCTAGTAACTGAATGTCCAGTATACCACACCTAATGTTCACTGCGAACCGATGGCGATATAGGCGAGAACTCTCACATGCCCACACGCGCATGTTGTAAGTATTAACTATACTCGCTTGGGTAAAGACGCTCTCATCCGTAAACAGTACACGACCCGAAAAGTGGATCAGCGGCAAGGCGCTCCAGTAACCACTGATAGAAATTCTGACGTCTAGGGTAGTCTACAGGTATCAGCTCCTGACGTTCTGCAGTTGAAATGGATAGAATTGCTGTCTCCGAAGCAGGCGCTATATAGTTGACTGAGGAACCCCTACAATGGCACTTACGCGGCGGGTACTTCTGGTCGGATGTTCATCTACCATTTCCAAGATATCCTCAACAGACATAACATCCAATTGAGGCCGACCTAACGATGGCACGCCACGAATGCTATATTCCCTTAAATACATGTCCACAGCTGGGAAGCCGGCCGGAGTGGCCGTGCGGTTCTAGGCGCTGCAGTCTGGAACCGAGCGACCGCTACTGTCGCAGGTTCGAATCCTGCCTCGGGCATGGATGTGTGTGATGTCCTTGGGTTAGTTAGGTTTAATTAGTTCTAAGTTCTAGGCGACTGATGACCTCAGAAGTTAAGTCACATAGTGCTCAGAACCATTTGAACAGCTGGGAAGTCTGATGGTTTGGTACTCTTCTGTTTGGAAATACTTCCATATACCGCCATCTTGTTGTTCATGCATTGCGTGTCCGCTCCCGATAGCTGAGTGGTCAGCGCGACAGAATGTCAATCCTAAGGGCCCGGGTTCGATTCTCGGGTGGGTCGGAGATTTTCTCCGCTCAGGGACTGGGTGTCGTGTTGTCCTAATCATCAT
The DNA here is from genome assembly GCF_023864275.1 of Schistocerca cancellata. NCBI lineage: Eukaryota > Metazoa > Arthropoda > Insecta > Orthoptera > Acrididae > Schistocerca > Schistocerca cancellata. Next base: position 16,639,663 of record NC_064634.1, read on the forward strand.
CATTTCATCCCCATCGGTGTGCAAGTCGCCGAAGTGGCGTCAAATCGAAATCCGGCGGGAGGCCCTAGTCACACCACTGCATGCGTTGCCTTCGACTGCGCCGTAAAGGAAGTACACATCCACGTTATCACCGGATGAGTACGCCATCGTTTAGTAGACGACGACTGCAGCCCATGAACTACCGACAGAATGAATGTACATAATGCGTCTGGTAAAAACGTCGTGTGACTAGGGCCTCCCGTCGGGTAGACCGTTCGCCGGGTGCAAGTCTTTCGATTTGACGTCACTTCGGCGACTTGCGCGTCGATCGGGATGGAATGATGATGATTAGGACAACACAACAGCCAGCCCCTGAGCGGAGGAAATCTCCGATCCAGGCAGGAATCGAACCCGGGCCCTTGGGACTGACATTCTGTCGCGCCGAATACGTCTGGTGCCGCTACACTACAGTAGAGCCATAGAATACGTCATACGACATCGAAGTCAGGTAACGGAAGGTATTTCGTGCCACAGTCGAGCGATCAGTGTAGAGGGATGTACGAGGCAACATCGGTCGATTTGAAGGCGAGCGCGAGACGCCAAAAGCCTGTACTGGCCCATGATGTAATGCCTACCAAAAATGAGGTTATGCATCAAAACTCAGAAATAAAGAAATTTCAGAAAAACTTTTACTCTTATTTGGATGCATCCACTGCACACACCTTACAGTTACCTTTGAATCACCCTATATAGGAGGAGCATTAGCAAAGCCGATAATCTGCGGGGAGGGGTTACTGACTGGAAATGGAGGAAAGTGGTACGAACGTGTGTCCGGAAACGCATCATTGCTACGGCGCTGACGAGTGACAGTCCCTCAGACCGTGTGCCGGGTGTTCCTCGCGTAGTCAAAGCTGCGAAATTGACGCAGCGTAGTGTAAGCAGCAGACTGGTCCGACTTTCGTGTCCGGAACAAGCTGAAATTGTGTTCGTGTACTGCCAAGCAGATGGGAAAGGTCGAGAGGCAGCACGGCTATACGATAACAACTGCTCTCATTGACACCGACCACTTCGTACAACATTTCAGGCCGTTGTGGACGTTTGTGTCATCGCGGATCCTTTCAGACAGACGAAGGTGCTGGGAGGCGGCGGTCTGTGCGTACACCAGATGTGGAGGACCAGGATCTACGGGACACTGAGGCGAACCCTAGCACAAACTGCAGCCTAATGGCCCGAGAACACGGTGTAAGCCACAGTAGGATAATGTGTATCCCGCACGGCAACCGCTACTATCCCTATCACGTGCAATATGACGGAGGTCACTTTGAACGACGCGAATGCGTCACGACACTGTACTGTGTTCCGGAACGATTTGTTGTCGCTGCAAGCACACCGTCCGATGCCGGACACACATTCGTAGGACCTTATTTGATGCATTTCCAGTCAGGAATCCGTCCCTGTACTTCGTCGGTTTTATTAATGTTCACCCTGAGTAATTCCAGTCCCAAAAAAAGCAGGTGTTGACAGATGTGAAAATTACGGAACTATCAGTTTAATAGGCCACAGCTGCAAAATACTAACGCGAATTCTTTACTGACGAATGGAAAAACTAGTAGAAGCCAATCTTGGGGAAGATCAGTTTGGATTCCGTAGAAATATTGGAACACGTGAGGCAATACTGACCTTACGACTTATCTTAGAAGAAAGATTAAGGAAAGGCAAACCTACGTTTCTAGCATTTGTAGACTTAGAGAAAGCTTTTCACAATGTTGACTGGAATACTCTCTTTCAAATTCTGAAGCTGGCAGGGGTAAAATACAGGGAGCGAAAGGCTATTTACAATTTGTACAGAAACCAGATGGCAGTTATAAGAGTCAAGGGGTATGAAAGGGAAGCAGTGGTTGGGAAGGGAATGAGGCAGGGTTGTAGCCTCTCCCTGCTGTTATTCAATCTGTATATTGAGCAAGCAATAAAGGAAACAAAAGAAAAGTTCGGAGTAGGTATTAAAATCCATGGAGAAGAAGTAAAAACTTTGAGGTTCGCCGATGACACTGTAAGTCTGTCAGAGACAGCAAAGGACTTGGAAGAGCAGTTGAACGGAATGGACAGTGTCTTGAAAGGAGGATATAAGATGAACATCAACAAAAGCAAAACGAGGATAATAGAATGTAGTCAAATTAAGTCGGGTGATGCTGAGGGAATTAGATTAGGAAATGAGACACTTGAAGTAGTAAAGGAGTTTTGCTATTTGGGGAGCAAAATAACTGATGATGGTCGAAGTAGAGAGGATATAAAATGTAGGCTGGCAATGGCAAGGAAAGCGTTTCTGAAGAAGAAAAATTTGTTAAGATCGAGTATAGATTTAAGTGTTAGGAAGTCATTTCTGAAAGTATTTGTATTGAGTGTAGCCATGTATGGAAGTGAAACATGGACGATAAATAGTTTAGATAAGAAGAGAATAGAAGCTTTCGAAATGTGGTGCTACAGAAGAATGCTGAAGATTAGATGGGTAGATCACATAACTAATGAGGAGGTACTGAATGGGATTGGGGAGAAGAGAAGTTTGTGGCACAACTCGACAAAAAGAAGGGACCGGTTAGTAGGACATGTTCTGAGGCATCAAGGGATCACCAATTTAGTACTGGAGGGCAGCGTGGAGGGTAATAATCGTAGAGGGAGACCGAGAGATGAATGCACTAAGCAGATTCAGGAGGATGTAGGGTGTAGTAAGTACTGGGAGATGAAGCAGCTTGCACAGGATAGAGGAGCATGGAGAGTTGCATCAAACCAGTCTCAGGACTGAAGACCGCAACAACAACAACAACTGCGTAAAGCCGTACGCAGTTAACGCGCCCCCTACAGAGGTTTCAGTCATTTTGGCAGTGCGGCCGCAGTACCTGGTGGTTCTCGGGCCCGGTGTGGACGCGCACGACGCAGCGCCAGTACTCGTCGGAGGCGAAGGGCAGGTGGCGGCAGCCGGGCCGCGGCGCGTCGTCCACGGCGACGCCCCAGGCGCGCATGGGCGGCGTGCGGGCGGCGCGCGCCACCAGCCGCAGCCCGTCCACCAGCACGTCCAGGTCGCGCGGCCGCGACAGGTAGCGCGGGTCGAGCAGCGGCGGCGCGCGCGGGTCGGCGCTGCGCAGCCGCAGCCGGCCGCGGCTCTGCACGCGCACCGCCGTGGGCCGCGCGTACACGTAGGCCGGCCCGCACGCGTCCGACTCGCACTCGCCCGCCTCGCCCGTGCGCGAGCACCGCGCCGAGAAGCCGTCGAAGAATATCTGTATCGCATTCCGAACGTTTCAGCCTTCGTTTTATTCCTATGTAGCGTAAAACGAGGACAGAGTTCTGTCGTAAGAAATTAGTCTTCATTGGAATAGTAGCTAATTCTACACTACTGGCCATTAAAATTGCTACACCGAGAAGAAATGCAGATGATTAACGGGTATTCATTGGACAAATATACTATACTAGAACTGACATGTGATTACAATTTCACGCAATTTGGGTGCATAGATCCTCAGAAATCAGTACCCAGAACAACCACCTCTGGCCGTAATAACGGCCTCGATATGACTGGGCATTGAGACAAACAGAGCTCGGATGGCGTGTACAGGTGCAGCTTCAACAGGATACCGCAGTTCATCGAGAGTAGGGACTGGCGTATGCTGACGAGCCAGTTGCAAGGCCACCATTGACCAGACGTTTTCAATCGGTGAGAGATCTGGAGACTGTGCCGGCCAGGGCAGCAGTCGAACATTTTCTGTATCGAGAAAGGCCCGTACAGAACCTGCAACATGCGGTCGTGCATTATCCTGCTGAAATGTAGGGTTTCGCAGGGATCCAATGAAGGGTAGAGCCACGGGTCGTAATACAACCTGTAATGTAACGTCCACTGTTCAAAGTGCCGTCAGTGCGAACAAGAGGTGCCCGAGACGTGCAACCGACGGCATCCCATACAATCACACCGGGTGATACGTCAGTATGGCGATGTCGAATACACGATTCCAATGTGCGTTCACCGCGATGTCTCCAAACACGGATGCGACCATCGTGATGCTGTTAAATGACGTTTTGGAATTCGTGCACCCAGGTTCGTCGTCGAGTACACCATCGCAGGCGCTCCTGTATGTGATGGAGCGTCAAGGGTAACCGCAGCCGTGGTCTCCGAGCTGTTCCAAACGTCGTCGAACTGTTCGTGCAGATAGTTGTTGTCTTGCAAACGTCCCCATCGGTTGACTCAGGGATCGAGACGTGGTTGCAGCCGTGCGGATAAGATGCCCGTCATCTCGAGTGCTAATGATACGAGGCCGTTGGGATCCAGCACGGCGTTCCGTATTACCCTCCTGAACCCACCGATTCCATATCCTGCTAACAGTCATTGGATCTCGACCAACGCGAGCAGCAATGTCGCGATACAATAAACCGCAATCACTATAGGCTACAATCCGACCTTTATCAAAGTCGGAAACGTGATGGTACGCATTTCTCCTCTTTGCACGAGGCATCACAACGTATCGCCAGGCAACGCCGGTCAACTGCTGTTTGTGTATGAGAGATCGGTTGGAAACGTTCCTCATGTCAGCACGTTGTAGGTGTCGCCACCGGCGCCAACCTTGTGTGAATGCTCTGAAAAGCTAATCATTTGCATATCACACCATCTTCTTCCTGTCGGTTAAATTTCGAACCTGTAGCACGTCATCTTCGTGGTTAAGCAAACTTTAATGGCAGTAGTGTATGTACTGTGCCACAATGTTTCACGTTAGGTCTTTACTTTTTTGCAGATGATACAGACGTTCCAATAAACAGTTAATCAAATGTAATTTTACAAAGATATGTTAACCAAGTTTCGATGGACATTAATATATGGTATAATTAACACTAAATTTTGAAGATGCTCACTACACACGAAGACCATTTCACAAGTCACGGCAGCCATGGTATATCATGCGAAAATGTGGCATCACCATAACCACAATAAATAAACTTACGGAAAAAATTTCAACGCCGGAAAATATTTAACGCATATTAATCAACTTTTGGGAATACATTTAAAGTGTTTAACATTACAAGATCACAAGCCAATATAAGTACGAGATGAACAGTTCCAAATGTGAAATGCTAGTATATTAATAACAGGTGTAACAGGCAGAATGTTTGTGTTGTACAAGTGCCAGATGTTAGTTTGTGGAGTGGACTTGCATACTCGGTGTGTTTGGTCGGTCAATGCAGGGACGGTTAGTGCTGTCAGTGGGTGGCGCGGGAGTCGGCGTCCGATGACGTCCCGTGTCTGCTCGGCTGAACACTGGTCTGGTGTTCGAGCAGGCCGAGGCGACATGTCGGGTTACAACAGCGGTGTGTGGGCGAGCGTTACCCTGCTGCAAAATACCTGCCGGGATGCTGCTCGTGAACGGCAGCAGAACGGGACAAATCACCAGACTGAGGGTGGGTGGGATAACCACGAGGGTGTGTCCATGGTGTCACGTGGAGTCGCGCCCCAGACCATAGCTCCAGAGTGTGTGTGTGTGTGTGGGTGGCACGCAGACAGGTCCTCAGCCGGCCCCCTCCCAGCCAGCACACGGCCGTCGCTGGCACCGAGGCACAAAGTCCACGCTACACAACCTCTGGCTCGAAGCTATTACAAAAAATAACCGATTTGTAACAGTTCGTTGAGCCATTCTGACGGCAACTGCTGCTCAGATTGCTGCTACAAGTGCAGTACGAAGTGCCGGACACGATGCTCTTCCCTGTCGGTACTGGCACGTGGCCCTTTCGGAGCTTCTTGGGATCGAACATACTCGCGACCACCGCTGAAGATAATTATGTACAGAGGCTGCATTCCTCCCAGTTCTTTCTGCAGTATCGTAGAAGAAACATATAGCTATTACACGACCTCGTTCAAATTCAGTGAGTTGTTCGTAATGGCTTCTTTGTAGTCTAAAGGCATTCTTGCCTAACTGCAACTCGCCGCGTCCAATCTGAAACGTATCTAACGCTCGTGACCGTTACAGCGTATATTTAAAGCAAAACTGATTTGCATCCTCATACTGGTGCTCCTAGCGCCACTCTTATGCGACTGCAGCGAAATTTGAATAGCCGTCATATTTCACATGTAGAAACGCTCCTCCTCGGTGTACACTCGAAAGATCGCGGCAAACAGTGTCGAAATCAACCGACAGCCTGCGAACGCATGCGAGGATGGCTGGGTACCAGCGCCAGCAACGTTCAGTGTGGGCTTTGTCGTGCTACGAGATGAATGTAAGCAGAGCGGAACAGCGGGCATGCGTCAAAATAGCCTTTCTCGCTGGCATTTAGTGCCGTGCGGAAACTTGCTTTCAGATAAAGCACGGTTTAAACACAGTTTCAAAGACTTTTTGATGGGCAACTCCTTCTACTCCGTGGATGAAAATCTTAACAGAGACTATTAAGTCAGCTTAAGCAAAAATATCTGTTTGATTTCAGTTTTCACAACACTTGGCCGCAACAGTCAAGATTACGTTTTTCGGTATGATAAATTTATGAATAGTGAATAACAGTGTTTCATTCTGACAATGTGTTAATTCTGTAGATGTTAGCTGTCCCAGTTTACTGCTTTGTATTATCTTATTTTCGACTATCTCCTGACAAATGATCAGGGTAGTGTTATATTCAAATGTTTTATGTTTTTATGTCATACTTCCTGATATGTTCCACACCCACGAGAATCATGTCATTTTTTGGCTCTGTGGAACGAAAACTGAATCTAATCTAATCTGATCTAATCTACGAGCAGCTGTGGATGACAGAGCATAAACCACGAATTTCAGGCTCCTTCCCGCGTATGACAGCCACGGTATTCTGGAATGTCACTCTGTTACGGACGCCCACACTCTCAATGCCCACGAAACTTCCTGCTGTACCATTTGCGATGTACACTTCGGCGAAAACGTCAGCCATTGTTGGGTAATGTAGTCACACTCCATGATAACGCTACAGTCCACATTACAGGCGTCGTAAATAACTGTATATAACGGTGGACGTGGGAAATGCTCGCCGGCCGCGGTGGTCTAGCGGTTCTAGGCGCTCAGTCCGGAACCGCGCGACTGCTACGGTCGCAGGTTCGAATCCTGCCTCGGACATGGATGTGTCTGATGTCCTTAGGTTAGTTAGGTTTACGTAGTTCTAAGTTCTAGGGGACTGATGACCACAGCTGTTAAGTTTCACAGTGCTCAGAGCCATTTGAACCATTTTTGTGGCAAATGCTCCCCCACCCACCCTAATCACCAGACCTCAGTCAATGCGACGTCAGCCACATTACACAACTGAAGGAGCCAACACGTGGGGGCGCTTTGCAAACAGGGCGGGTATCCTCCCGGCATTTCTGCGACAAATGACACACATTGATGGCAATGCCTACGATATTCAGCGCCTCCCTATCGTTGGCAACGTTTTGTGGATGCAGGATTTGTTGGCAGACAATTTCTTCAGATCCACTGGTAAAAGTCGGCCGCGGTGCCCGTGCCGTTCTAGGCGCTACAATGTGGAACCGCGCGAGGTCTAAGGTCGCAGGTTCGAATCCTGCCTCTGCCATGGATGTGTATGATATCCTTAGGTTAGTTAGTTTTAAGTAGTTCTAAGTCTAGGGGACTGATGACCTCAGATGTTAAGTCCCATAGTGCTCAGAGCCATTTGAACCATTTGAAACAACAAGGTTGCATGGGAGATGGCACAATGAATGTAAGAAAGATTTTTTAGCTTCTACAGGTACTGTTGGTTTTTGCTAGCGGAAGCATTTATTTGTTCCTGGGGTATTTCATGTTCTCAGTATGTAAATCATTTTTAACACAACATTCCAAAACGTGTGTTCCCTAAATCGCTTCAGGCAAATGCCGGGATGGTTCCTTTGAAAGGGCACGGCCGACTTCCTTCCCTATCCTTCCCTAATCTGATGAGACCGACGACCTCGCAGTTTGGTCTCTTCCCCCGAAATCAACCGGACCCAAAACGTGTGGTGTGAACATACATTGGACACCCTATTTTGCGAATAGTCTCGCGATCCTTGAGGCACTTTTGCATCTTCTCCCTAGGTGTCGGTTTCTTCCGCAGGCAATGCTGACTTGATATAGTCTAGGCACCTGGATACGACTGAGGTTTCCGCACGCCGTGCCAATGTGGCACGTGTTGTGCTCGGGCTGCACTGTGCAGCCGCGTTAACGTGACCTCCCGTCAGGAGCCCGAGTAGCAGACCGCTGCCAGGCGTGCAGGAAGAGGGCCGGCGAGGCTGTGGAACGTACCGGCAGGGGTGTGGGGTGTGCAGCCGCGCCGGTCCCAGCGCCAGGAGGCTGCAGCGACATCCCGACCACAGGTTCTCTGTCGGTTTTAAATCCCGGTGGTTCGGTGGCCTGGGAAGTACGGCAAACTCGTGGTGGTGCTCTTCGGACCGCGCACGTTCCTCTGTCGAGCTGTGTGTCACGTCCCACTGTCGAGCTGGTAGATGCCGTTGTGCCGAGGAAAGACAAACTGCTTGTGCGGGTTGGACATAGTTCAGATGGTTCAAATGGCTCTGAGCACTATGCAACTTAACTTCTGAGGTCATCAGTCGCCTAGAACTTAGAACTAATTAAACCTAACTAACCTAAGGACATCACACACATCCATGCCCGAGGCAGGATTCGAACCTGCGACCGTAGCGGTCGCCCGGTTCCAGACTGTATTGGACATAGTCCCCGAGGGTAGATGCATACTTGTGTTGATCCACTGCGAGTTACGGAATGACGAGATCCCCGAGGGATGTCCTCTGGCCTCAACACTTCCGACTTTTATTGCAGAGTGTTTGCTTTCGGGTGTTTCACGCCGTACACGCCACCGGTGGAGCATGACGCGATTCACTGGACGTCAAGCTGCAGTATCGGCGTACAAACTTGAGCTGAACAGCAGTCAGCAGGGGTGCGTGAACCACGAGGCTCGTGCCCAGCAACGTTCGCTCGACGCTCGTTGAGCCGAAGCTGTTGGTAACGTCTCGGTTGATACGGGCGGTCGTCTTCAACAATTGCACTTCTATTAGCCCGTACACGACTCCACGACCGCCATTCACCTCTCTCACCTGTGAACCGTGGTGCAACGCAATTGCCTCGACGCCTGTTTTGAACAGCGTCATTTTGCCATGCACGGTATACTTTAACTACGACGATACGCGATCAGTTTGCAAACGTCGCCGTTTCTGAAATGATTCTATCCTTGGCCCCAATGGTCGTGCCCTTTTTGGTGTCAGATAAATTGCTCGTGTGCCACATTACGAGAACGAGGGCTCTGTTTCCGCGTCTCCACGACACACTTTATATGCCCTCCACTCCTAGCGCTGCAACCTGCCGTCTGTGGGTGGTTACTGCACGTCGACGTTGAAATCAGGCGGTGGTCGCATTAATGTGAGTGGGCGGTGTAGGTCTGTGGAACAGAGAACCCTCGGCTCACGTAGCCAGTCAGACGCAGCCGGCGCTGCCTCACGCGTGTGCGTGAAATGAAATACAGAGACACCAGCATTACTGTGCGGCCACTCTGCTTGCTGAGTAGTGCGATCGAGATTAAATCACTCTTATCTTTTTCTCATAATCGCTCGGAGAGATTTGTGGCGCAGATAGCACAATTTTCTCGTAGTTATGCTAAAATATGGGTTTTCTACATTTAGCAGAGAGGGTCTGCAGGAACAATGTCGCATTTCTTTCTAGTATTCCCATGTAAGTTCTGTAAGCACCTGAGGTACACTACTGTACGGAAAGTACCGCCCTATTACGACCCTAGCACCGCGCCTCAGAATTCGTTCAGATGTCTGCTGTTCTGCTTAGCTAAGAAGAGTGACAAACATAGCAGCAGCACCTGCAATTCTTCCAACAAACCAGTATTGTTATTTGCTCTGTCCCCTACAGATTCGTCACGTTTCATACAAGAGGAAGAAAGGTAAGTAACTGTCGAGACATCGTGTAAAATGACATCGTCTCAGCTGCAGACTGGAATGTATAGAGATTTTCAGTTTGACCTATAAAGCTAGCACGATCACGTGGGACAAGAACGGAGAGTAGAATACCTGCAGGTCAGGCACGCCGTCCTTGGCGTACTGTGACAGCACGAAGGCGGTGGTCTGCGTCAGCCCCGTGCTGGCCATGGGCCCGTCACGCGTGCGCAGGAAGGCGTCCAGCGTGTCGGCGTTGAGGGCGCGCCGGCCGGGCCCCGGGGACCGAACCCAGAACCCCAGGCCGGCCGACACGTGGTTGTGCAGGTTCTCCCCCACGGGCAGGTCGCGCACCGTCTGTCCCATAAACACACCACACCACACCACACTACATCGTACCGTCACCGCCACACTAGATATGGTAATTCGACAACAAGCTGCATGCTACTCGCAAATGATGCTGTCGCTTTCCAGAGGGGTATGTGCCATTTTGACATTTCCTGACATATTAAAGCTATGTGCCAGATGTGGACTCGAACCCAGAACCTCGACTTCCGATGAGCGCCAACTTCACGGACAAAACTAGTCAACTGACCAACGTAACAGCCTGCTGCATTAGTCATCTGACAAGTATTATCCGTGAAGTTCACACTGCTGTTACCTGATGGCCTTAACATGTTATTTTACGGTTTCGATGTGAATTTTTACTGGCAAGAGCCAAACGTCCTTATTTTAACATAAGTTGTCAATACAAGATGTAACAAATAAGTGTGTACTCTTGGCTTTTAGTATTTTATCCGGATTTGTTACTTCGGGTTTTGTTGAACCTTTTCTAGCCAATGAGTAGTTTCCGTGCGTTACATCTTTTTCCGAAGAAGATAATTTTATAACTATGAAAACCTAGTCAAGGGTTCTAATAAACGTGTGTCACGCAACTCGTTGGCTGATTTTTTCTTCATCCTACTTTAACAACAATATTTGGCTTTCCCTGTCTAAAATCTACTACAATTGGCGTATCCCAATAATCACTATTATACGGTATAATAGTTCTTGCGAAAGGTGGTCATCCAAATGAGAAAATTAAACTTAATCTCGATTGCGTATTTTCGGGCGTGTGTGCGTGTGTGCATGTTTTATTTGATTACCTCTATCGAGCCCCCTGGAAAAATGTTTATAAATTTCTGCTTTAAGGCTTTCGTGACACAAACTCGTTCCGGACTATAGCTTTCGGACAGCGAATCGTTGACGTTATCTTTTTCTGTGTTTTCATTTCTTTCGTTCATACGATGTAATTTGAGCTGGATAAATTATTGGAAAAGAGCTTCATGCCACGGATTTGAAATAACAACATTGCAGGCAACATAATGAATTTTGTTGGCGTGTATTTGTTAGAAACCAAAACTGACTATTCCAGTAATCTACTTTTCCTCATTAAGTGATTAGTCTACTCAAAATTATGCACAAACGAAGTAAAATGAGGATAATATTCGCTCTGGTGTTGGCCAAACACATTGTCATCGGCGAAAGATAGCGCGTATCGATTTTTGTCTCGAGAGAATGATTCTCGAGCGCACGACCGGATCCTGATGTCCAACGGGCACAATGTTTCAACAGGCGAACATAGTATATGCGACGGTGGAAGTGTGTGGTCGTCTGCCAAAACAGGACACCGAGAACCGGCCGTGTGACCGAGAGTTATTCTCTTGTCGACAAATACGAGACAAACTGAAGAGTCGGATTTTTGTATTGTCCGAGTCGATAAACCAGTGTGCTCACTCTGCCGTCAGCTGCACGGATTTAGTGATGACAGTGCGTAGTGAGAAGGGGTGTCGGGAAGGCAGGGCAGGGCAGGGCAGACCTACCTTGATGCCGAGGGCGGTGAGGTGCTCGCTGGGCCCCACGCCGGACAGCAGCAGCAGCTGCGGCGAGCCGATGGCGCCCGCGCTCAGGATGACCTCGCGCCGCGCCAGCGCCCGCCTCGTGGCGCCCGCGGCGTCCACGTACTGCACGCCGAGCGCGCGCCGGCTCGCCGGGTCGATCAGCACCCTGCGGGCACGGCACTCGGCTGACGACGGGGTTTTCAGCATTTCCTGCCACCGTCAGGTTTGACCGTTTCGAATCAAACAGCTGCGTTACCTTCTCCAGACAACCGACTAATGAACTGTTAAATGTTTACAAAAAAATTAAGGTACGCAGGTAATTCTTTCTTTCTTTTCAGGTACTTGTCTGTAATTGAGTAAGACGTCGAAATCCCCACTATACATTACGGTAGTTTGCCACTAGAGGAGCTGAAACGTAACAGCGCAGCTCATTGACAAAGTGGAGTTCGTGCAGTATCTCGTATTCCGCATTTGAGGAGGAACAATCCTTATTGAGTTTGAAAGGTGGCTAGTTCTTTGTGCGCGTTTCCCTTTCACCTGGTTGATGACAATTATGAAACGTATGTCGATTAGGCCATTCGTCTTCCGTTAGGGAGGCAGAGTCACCAATCCATTGGACTATATACAAGGCGATTTTTTCCGCCGTGTAGAATGTCTAGGGACTGATCGATGAGAGGATACAGAACAAAAAAGGTTGTAACGGAACTGAAATGATGGTGGGCTGACAGTAATTTGGAGCCCGCGCGTCGGAAACGGGCGCGCTTGTGTGAGACTGCCAGGGAGTGCACCCTGATGCCATCTATTGGCGAAACTGGGAATTAGCGCTGCCTGTCAGACAATGCACTAAGCTCTCGGAGTCAAGTGTATTCTTTTTCTTGGTAATTATAAGTTATTACTGTATAATTTAATGTTGTAAAGCGCTAGTAGTAAATTATTATGACTGGTATGAACTCCAGGGTAGTAAATATAAATATTCTTAAATACTAAATGATTTCGGTAAAAAGGTGGTAGGGGAACGCCCCCACTCTTGGTGATACGAGCGTAGCTAGGGGTAGCTGGAGACACAGGGACTGAACAATGGAATGGCCTGGGGAGTGTTGACGTGATCGGACGTGTGTAACTGTGCTCAGGCAAAAGTGATTGTGCAACAGAGAAGAGGCGAATGTCGTCGCCGTTTTTGGAGTAAAACGCGACGAATGGTTGTTGAAGCCGCCTTTATGCCACTGGGGCTGATTGTAAGAGTTCCTGTGCCCAGATTTTATGGCGGACATGCAGTAGCTTATACGAGTGCTACAGCTCATAGTTCCAGCCGCCATTAAGGGCATGAGGCGTGAAGAGCTGCGTTAGCCACATGCATCTCACCACCAGCACCGACACGTCTACCCAAGGCAAGACTGCTTGCAATTGTTAAGTCGAACTTTGTATACATGTAAAAGGAGAATACCAGTTTCCTTTTATGCAAGTGCAGAGGACAGAATATAGTAATGAGTAAAATTACGACGCATGTTGTTCATTGTAAAGTGTAGTAACCTCAAACATAGTATAGTGAAATCAGACTGAGGCCACCATCGCCTCTTTCATTTACAATTCTTTTGGTTGTAGAATACTGTAGCGTATAAGAATGTTGAAAAGAGCAATGGTCACACCAGAATGAGTCGCCTATTTATAGTTACTTAAATTTTTCTGAGCAGCCTTTCAAGTAAAGTCACTTAACTAATTCTGTATCAATGGTCCAAAGAGTAATATCCAAAATCATTAAATAAGTTGAAGGATAGAATTTTGTTAACCGAAGTTGCATAACCTGTCTTGGTAGTAATTACCAAGCCAACTCACAGAAATTGAGAGAGTATTTGCTTTGTAGAATCATCTAGAATGATCAGAAATAGTAATATTCAGAATTAAGTTTAAATTCAACTCAAGCCATTTCACTTTGAAACGAGCCCAAAAATTGATTTATTCTTTTGCTCCTTCAGAGCTGGCGGCCATAGTTATAAGTATTTTCAGGAGGATTCGACGGTAAGTCTGCTGCTCTCGTCGTGCTGATAGGATTATCCACTGCTGCTAGCAGTGGTGATTGGATACATAAGCTCACTACCAAGTTAAGTGGGTCAGGTAGGCAGTGTTACCGTGTGAACTGTAGGGCACTGTAGGCCGTGGATCGAACCCGTTCAATCATCACAGCTCTTAGGGAAATAGTCCGGTTAGGAGTGTACTAATCATTAGGTAAATACTGGCGAGTAACGGTCAAAAATGTATACGCAAGTCAATTTAGCAAGGTCCACGTAGCGCCTAGTTAATGTGGTGCAATGGTAGGAGTGGAGTAAAAGTGAGCTGAGCTTGTGGCAGCTTTGCTGGATTCAAATATTAACAACGTGAATTCACTACTGCCTCTTACCATTGGGACTGAGCTATTTACAGTTAAAATACGTAGCAGTAAGCGCAAAGGCGTGACAGCTACAAGTTCGTATTGGTTTTATACATACGGAATTGGGAAGTGGGTCATTCCGTCAGTGGAGGGGGTTAAAACAACCGAGTCAGTGGAGAACATACCCCATTTACTGATGGAAAGATTCAGCGGTTCGGTCGCAAGGTCTAATGAACTTGTGTCCGCAAATGCATGGTTTCCGTGCTGGAGACCATTTTACATTGTTACAGGCACGTGCTGTACGATGCAGCCACAGCTACAGTGTGTGCTGAAAATGGTTTCGACGTGCTTTAACGCGTGCGTGTACCCACCGTACCATGTCCTGTCTCACACGTTCACATCAGCCAGACTGCGTCCGAACAGTGTCAAAGGCGGCACGAATACGATGCTCCAGGGTCCCCACATCTAGAATGGGCTCTTCATACACCATATTTCTTTAGATGGGCCCATAACCAGAAATCGCACAGGTTGAGACTCGGTGAACGAGCAGACCGTGCAACTGGACTCCCTTCGTTGGATCCATCGACTAGGGAAGACACGATTCGGATGCGTCCGGACGTTAACGGCGAAGTGAGCTGGAGCACCATCATGTAACAGCTACATAATCCTTCCCTTCGAAACATCAATGGCACTTCTTCCAGCAGGGGAGGGGGGGGGGGGCAAAGTCACCCTCAAGAAACGACTCTTAGGGGACGTGGAAGGAAGACTGGTCTCAAAATACGATCGCCAATTATCCAGCACCACCCATTCCGGCTACACCGATGGTTATGGTTCATTTTCACTTTACCATGGGGGTTTTGCATACATTCCGACAGATGACTGTTACAAAAGTTGAAGAAACCACTCCGCGTAGAGGGGGCCTCATCTGTGAATAGGATGGATGACACAAATCCCGGAATCTTAGTTGCCTGGTGAAGAAACCAGTGACAAAACTGCTCCCGATGTGGAAACTCTGTCGCTAGTCAGCCCTGCACACGCTTTAAGTGGTAAGGGTGGTAACAATTGTCATGGAGAATGTTCCATAAGGTCATCTGACTTACTGTGTAGTGGTGGGCCAACTGCCTGGTGCTGACACGGCGGTCGCCTTCCACAGTGTTAATCACGTTTTCCTCCAGGTCTGGTGTCCGTACATTTCGGGTACGTCCTTCGTGATTTCCTGCTTCCTGAAACGACTCTGTCTCAGACAAACGGCGAAACACTGTTGCAAACATTGAATGCTGTGGTCGTTGTCGGCGGGGAGAGGTCTCCTGATACAACCTTGTGCCCGCCGCTCGTTGCCATTTGCCTTTCGTAAGAAAACACCATGCCGGCAAATACGGAACCATTGTGTACAACGCTGTGTGACATCCACTACGAAATGAGTCAGCCAGAGAAGTGAATCGGACACAACGTTACCAATTACTATGGCAGGAGAGAGCGCTAGGGCATTACGTATGAGAAACATTACTACGCTTTAGGAGGAAATCATGCATACTGTAACTGTGGCTGCATGGTACAGCGCTTATTAGACCGCAGTCTCTGTACCAAAGTATGATTCAATGAGTGGTCTCTAGCATGGAAACCATGCGTTTCCGGAAATAAGTTCACTAGACCTTTTTTGTTCCGTATCCTCTCATCGATCGATCCCTAGAGTTCATACTTGGGGAGGGGGGAAATCGACTGTGATTAGGCACGGCGTCGATTGTAATGTAATTTCGCATGCAGTGTTTTGATGTTAAGAAAATGTGCTCATGTAGGAAGCACGTCTTCCTCGTGAATAGCTAAGGCTGCTGCTGGTCGTAGTCATCGGAGTAGACTGCAGAGCAGCTACTTTGTTGCTGAGAATTTAGAGAATGTCGAGGACTGAGCTCAGATGCAGTGGGGTGATGGGCGAGGAGTCTCGGTCACCGCTTCCCAGTTTGGGTGGTACTGTGGTGGACGGGGCTTAGCAGCAGTGGGTTTCCCACTGTACCGCAGGAACGAGCGTTTACTGGGACACTGGACATCTCTGTGGAGAGGCCGGTGTCTGCGTTTTATGGCTCCTTCGCAGGATCACATCAAAAGGGGACACTCGTAACTGATCCCTGAAGAGGAGAGAGTAAACATCAGCGTTCGCTGGTAGCCTTGACAATGTTTCTTCCGTTGGGTTACCTAGGAATGCCGTGTCGGTTACGGTCACCGTAATGGGTCGGCGCGGCTTGACATCTGCTGCACTGCAATTCCAACAGCTGCTGCATTTTTTGAGGGACGTGTTGGCTCCCACGCCAGTGTTCGCGCGTGACTGGTGAATCTGTGTGTCGATTGGCAAACTGACTGTGACGTCGAGGCTTGTACCGGAGGGCGCAATAGAGAGGATTGGTGAAAACGATTGCTCGTCTGCTGGAGGGAGGCAGTACCAGGCACTGAAAACAATAAACTGTTACCGGAAAAACATTTCACACGCCTCGCCGTTGGTGGATTGTGCTTTTTGAAGAAGCTCCGTGAGCAGAATATGGTTTACGAGAGTATTAAGGCGGAGAATAGAGAGGGGAGAAAGTAGCTTCAAGGCGGAGATAGACGAATGTCTTGATCAGAGTGCAGGGATGAGACTTGTAACGAGGTGACGGTATTTGTGTCACGTGGTGGCTGCAAGGTCCCACCACACAGTCCGTGTTAGGTACGAGGCAACTCTGGTCGAATTTTGGTTTATTGTCACGAGGCAAACCTGAGCGAATTTTCTGACCAAGAGCCTTGTTCATGTGCAGCTCTACAATTTCGTGTCTGCTTAGCCCTAAAGTTGATTACGAAACCTTGTTCACTGAGAGGAGGCAAAATACTGTGCTGCGTCAAAGTTTAGAAAACCGTGGCGAGGCCCTCGCCTAGCCCCATACGGCTCCAGGTCTCAGAGGGTCTCACTTCGTTGCTGCTAGCAGTGCGAGAGCCTTCGCCACTCTATTGCACACGAGCTGTGTTGTGCAAAACCAGTCGCTTGTAGTCAGGGAGAGCCGCGCGGTTTGAGGCGCCACGTCGCGGACTGCGCGGCTGCTGCCGGCGGAGGTTCGAGTCCTCCCTCGGGCACGGGTGAGTGTGTTGTTCCTAGCCTACGTTAGTTTAACTTGGTTTAAGTAGTGTGTAAGTCTATGGATCGATGAGCTAAGGAGTTTGGTCCCGTAGGAATTCACACACATTTGAACATTTCGTAAGGGTACTTCGGGATAGAATGTTCCTGGCAAGTTGGATTGTTGTTACTAAGTGATTACGCCGCTTGCGTAGCGAGTCTTTATTTCGTCAATACTGACGTTGTAAATATTGCCACGCTGCTCAATGGCTCTGACCACCATGGGACTTAACATCTGAGGTCATTAGTCCCCTAGACTTAGAACTACTTAACTAACCTAAGAACATCACACACATCCGTGCCCGAGGCAGGATTCGAACCTGCGACCGTAGCAGCAGCGCGGTTCCGGACTCGAGCGCCTAGAACCACTCGGCCACAGCGGCCGGCTGTCACCCTGCGCTTGTCTTTGAATTTTTATCTGTAACCCCTCACGGCAGGCACTTTTCTTTCTCGGTATTTACGGGGAAGAGTTCATTTTAGATTTCTAAATACCTTTTTCTAGGGACTGCACGAGTTATCATGTTTTCCATGTATTTTTCTTGTCGTACAGATAGACAGCTGCAACCTAAATAATCCAGAATTGTGGGTTGATTTCGTTCCAGCTGTGTAACAAGACCAGCTCGCATTTATTCTGTTTTAGACGAACAATGTACTTTGGTTTATTTCAAATTTTCTGTCTGTTACTGGTCTGTAGTCTTCCCCCTGCCCCCTTCATTCTTGTTCTTGTTCATTCTGGGAATGGAGTCGAGGGTGAAGTGGGAGCGCTCAGCAGACACGGACGCGAGCGCAGTTGATGATACTCTCTTCTGACGACTGGAACCGGACAAAGTGAATCAGATCGTACGCTAGCTGTGTCCGCGTTCTGCACGTTAGTGGAAGCAGCCGCCGCGTTCCTTGGGGCGACCTGCGACGTACCTGGTGACGTGCGCGCGTATGGCGACGCGCAGCCGGGTGCAGTTGTGCAGCGGGCGCAGGTAGACGCGCGGCGTGGAGGCGCGCAGCCCGTCCTGCACCATCATCTGCGCCACGGCGACGCCCGTCTGGTTGGCGCCGTTGAGGTCGCCGCGCCGGTAGCCCAGGCTCTGCAGCGCCGCCACGATCACCTCGGCCATGGCCGGCCGGTGCGGGAACTGCTGCACCGGCATCGCGCCCTCCGCGCCGTGGAACTCCATCTCCATCTGCGCTGCCGCATCACCCGTCACCAACACACCAGCCGCTAGCTGCGCTCGAGATCCGAAACGCAGTGCTACGGAAGTACAGGGCTATTACAAATGACTGAAGCGATTTCATAAATTCACTGTAGCTCCATACATTGACATATGGTCACGACACACTACAGATACGTAGAAAAACTCATAAAGTTTTGTTCGGCTGAAGCCGCGCTTCAGGTTTGTGCCGTCAGAGCGCTCGAGAGCGCAGTGAGACAAAATGGCGACAGGAGCCGAGAAAGCGTATGTCGTGCTTGAAATGCATTCACATCAGTCAGTCATAACAGTGCAACGACACTTCAGGACGAAGTTCAACAAAGATCCACCAACTGCTAACTCCATTCGGCGATGGTATGCGCAGTTTAAAACTTCTCGATGCCTCTGTAAGGGGAAATCAACGGGTCGGCCTGCAGTGAGCGAAGAAACGGTTGAACGCGTGCGGGCAAGTTTCACGCGTAGCCCGCGGAAAATTGGCTCATGCCACAACTGGAGACCGACAGCGCCGACTTCATCTTTCAACAGGATGATGATCCACCGCACTTCCATCATGATGTTCGGCATTTCCTAAACAGGAGATTGGAAAACCGATGGATCGGTCGTGGTGGAGATCATGATCAGCAATTCATGTCATGGCCTCCACGCTCTCCCGACTTAACCCCATGCGATTTCTTTCTGTGGGGTTATGTGAAAGATTCAGTGTTTAAACATCCTCTACCAACAAACGTGCCAGAACTGCGAGCTCGCATCAACGATGCTTTCGAACTCATTGATGGGGAGATGCTGCGCCGAGTGTGGGAGGAACTTGATTATCGGCTTGATGTCTGCCGAATCACTAAAGGGGCACATATCGAACATTTGTGAATGCCTAAAAAAACTTTTTGAGTTTTTGTATGTGTGTGCAAAGCATTGTGAAAATATCTCAAATAATAAAGATATTGTAGAGCTGTGAAATCGCTTCAATCATTTGTAATAACCCTGTATCTTGCAATTTAAATGTGCGTGTGTCTTACGGAAGGCCGTCCTCTCGCGGGACGCGAAAACGCGCGTGGGACTGGTGACGTCACAGAATGTGATTCCACGTTCCGCTACACTGCGGAGCGTCAAATAAAGGATCTGGCGTGTCACGCTTTTGCCTCGAGGAGATGAACGTGGCCAGTGAAATGAATACTGTATTGTGTTGAATAGCGTATTTGGTGGGTTTTCTTTCTCATAGAGTATATATTTCAAAGCTCCAGTAAATTGATGATGTCGCAAAAGTGCGTCGTTTTAGCTACGATTTATTATAACAGAATGACAGAAAACTACATATCGGTAGGTATAGACTTGTTTAGCTGATGTTTTTAGTATCACAACGTGTGTGCTACCAAAAGAGGTCTATACCGTTTCAGCGCTACGGTACACTGATAACCTATCAGAAGAGCGTCTTTCTTATACAGTTTGCAATAATGACACTTGTAGACACTGTCTTGAAACATTGTAGGCCATATCGACAGGGGGAATTTCTATGTCGGAGTTGTAGCGCAGTTGATAGCGCCCTGAGCTCTGACATGTGTAGAGTAATGTTGCAGATTCACATCCGCCTTCTAACTTTTTTTCACTTTTCCTTTTCTAAGAGATTGTAGGTCTTTCTTATTCACTTAATAGAAGCATTATCTCAAAATTCGATGTTATTTATTATAAATAATATATTTGCGGCAATTTTTCTTGCAGATGCCGACGACTGAAATATTTCCCCAGTGGCCAGAAATCTTAACGTGAGTGACAATCAATGTCTGAAAGCAAACACAAGTTTCACAATGGAAGGGTTGCTATTATGAAACTTTCTGTAAAGTGTATACCTATTTCTTGGTTAATGGATGGCTCATGTTTGTATCTCGCCCGTAAATATATTTTTCAATGATGAGCAGCTTCGGAAAACTCTCCTCTTCCATTAGAATAAAATTACGAAACGAATCTCGATCATTGAATCTGTGTGATGAAGTACGTTATTTCAGAGTGTTCGTAGTAAATGCAACATCGAGAACATGGACATTATGCACGCACGAACTGACGTTAGACGCTATACCTTCTACATCTACATCTACGTGATTACTCTGTTATTCACAATTAAGTGTCTGGCAGAGGGTTGAACGAACCAACTTTGAGCTATCTCTACCGTTCCACTCTCGAATGGCTCGCGGTAAAAAGAGCACTTAAATTTTTCTGCGCGAGCCCTGATTTCTCTTATTTTATCGTGATGATGATTTCTCCCTATGTACTTAGGTGCCAACAGAATGTTTTCTCCCAAAAAATGGTTCAAATGGCTCTGAGCACTATGGGACTTAACATCTATGGTCATCAGTCCCCTAGAACTTAGAACTACTTAAACCTAACTAACTTAAGGACATCACACAACACCCAGCCATCACGAAATGTTTTCTCAATCGGAGGAGACAACTGGTGATTGAAACCTTAACTGTACACAATTTCAAACAGAAAATTGGATTAAGTTTCAGCTGAGTTAACGAATAACTTCTACAAGTTTGTATCTCAGATCGCTGTACAGCATTATGTAATTTTCATGGAGCAGAAGTTCTTTGTTCATGTCATCGACGACTCAGGAACCTTCTCGATTTTCCCCGCTCTTCTTCGACAGTCGTTAACAGTGTGAAAGTAGGCATTTCAAGCGCGTCCATTTTCGTAAAAAAAAAGTGTGGTTTGCGAGCCAAATAAAACCGAAAACGGCCGCTGTAGAGCGCAAAATGTTATCCAGCTCGCCCTCACCCCGTGTGCCGACGCCGCTGTCTCTCGTGAGGTCAGATGTGCCGTACGCGTCCACGTCAACGTTAGTCGCCTCGTCCCGTGTGAGGACCGCTTAAGGAAAAGACACTAATAGGAATATGCCAGAGAAACATGTACACTGGGAAATCTCTACCGGAATGGCCAAATGTTCAGATGTCTGTGAATTCCTAAGGGACCAAACTGCTGAGGTCATCGGTCCCTAGACTTACACACTACTTAAACTAACTTACGCTAAGAACAACTCACACACCCATACCCGAAGGAGGGCTCGAACCTTCGAAGGGAGGAGCCGCGCAATCCGTGACATGGCGCCTACAACCGCGTGGCCCAGAATGGTCAGATTAATGGTACAACTTCCTTGGTATCTGGTACTAATCTACTCGGTATTGGAAGGATCAGTTGAGAAGAAAACGTTCACACGGAAAGATTGCAAAATTAAAAAGAGAAGATGGTGGGTGTGGAAAATGTTAATACGTACAAGGCGTGGAATCTGTAGCAGTAGACGATAAGAGACAGGGAATGATGATATTAGTAAAACGAAGAGGTTATTTTTAACTGTCGTGAATGAGCACTGCAATGAGATTTCTATACTCCTAAACGTTTCCCCTTGAAACAACTTTCTATACATGTCATATATGATCTTTTTGTTCTTGATCTACTGTATTATTCATTTTTTCTTTCCATTTTTTTTTTCTTTGCTACGATTTTTCTGCCTGATAAATCTACTGTGCTTTCTACCTGTTTGATCACCGACTACACCTAACCCTTCAGCTATTATTTGTATATCATTGTTACATTCTCTTGTGAATATCATTTTATTTCTCATTATCATCTTTCCGCCTTTTTCCTTCCCCATGATGCATTTCTTAATGCACATGCGTTCTTGCTTTTGCCTGTTTGCACTTATTTCAGTATCGGACAGGACGTTAAACTCTAATCTTCCTTCCTTATATTCACTTTTTAGTCCTCTTTCTTCTCCTCTGCTCTCTTTTCTCGCATTTTCTTACATGGTAATAATCATTATTCAGAGCTGTTCATGACTCTTATTGACAAGGCATACAGGACCGTATCTGCTCTCTTCCTATACTCTTCTCTCTCACTATCCCTTTGCAGTGACTAGGGATCCATCCCTTACCCCAGGCGCCACTATGTCTTATTTTTTGTGCGTTATCATGTACACTCCTGGAAATTGAAATAAGAACACCGTGCATTCATTGTCCCAGGAAGGGGAAACTTTATTGACACATTCCTGGGGTCAGATACATCACATGATCACCCTGACAGAACCACAGGCACATAGACACAGGCAACAGAGCATGCACAATGTCGGCACTAGTACAGTGTATATCCACCTTTCGCAGCAATGCAGGCTGCTATTCTCCCATGGAGACGATCGTAGAGATGCTGGATGTAGTCCTGTGGAACGGCTTGCCATGCCATTCCCACCTGGCGCCTCAGTTGGACCAGCGTTCGTGCTGGACGTGCAGACCGCGTGAGACGACGCTTCATCCAGTCCCAAACATGCTCAATGGGGGACAGATCCGGAGATCTTGCTGGCCAGGGTAGTTGACTTACACCTTCTAGAGCACGTTGGGTGGCACGGGATACATGCGGACGTGCATTGTCCTGTTGGAACAGCAAGTTCTCTTGCCGGTCTAGGAATGGTAGAACGATGGGTTCGATGACGGTTTGGATGTACCGTGCACTATTCAGTGTCCCCTCGACGATCACCAGTGGTGTACGGCCAGTGTAGGAGATCGCTCCCCACACCATGATGCCGGGTGTTGGCCCTGTGTGCCTCGGTCGTATGCAGTCCTGATTGTGGCGCTCACCTGCACGGCGCCAAACACGCATACGACCATCATTGGCACCAAGGCAGAAGCGACTCTCATCGCTGAAGACGACACGTCTCCATTCGTCCCTCCATTCACGCCTGTCGCGACACCACTGGAGGCGGGCTGCGCGATGTTGGGGCGTGAGCGGAAGACGGCCTAACGGTGTGCGGGACCGTAGCCCAGCTTCATGGAGACGGTTGCGAATGGTCCTCGCCGATACCCCAGGAGCAACAGTGTCCCTAATTTGCTGGGAAGTGGCGGTGCGGTCCCCTACGGCACTGCGTAGGATCCTACGGTCTTGGCGTGCATCCGTGCGTCGCTGCGGTCCGGTCCCAGGTTGACGGGCACGTGCACCTTCCGCCGACCACTGGCGACAACATCGATGTACTGTGGAGACCTCACGCCCCACGTGTTGAGCAATTCGGCGGTACGTCCACCCGGCCTCCCGCATGCCCACTATACGCCCTCGCTCAAAGTCCGTCAACTGCACATACGGTTCACGTCCACGCTGTCGCGGCATGCTACCAGTGTTAAAGACTGCGATGGAGCTCCGTATGCCACGGCAAACTGGCTGACACTGACGGCGGCGGTGCACAAATGCTGCGCAGCTAGCGCCATTCGACGGCCAACAGCGCGGTTCCTGGTATGTCCGCTGTGCCGTGCGTGTGATCATTGCTTGTACAGCCCTCTCGCAGTGTCCGGAGCAAGTATGGTGGGTCTGACACACCGGTGTCAATGTGTTCTTTTTTCCATTTCCAGGAGTGTAGTTCCAACTCGACAAGCTTTTGCCGATGTACCTGCAGGACACTATCAAGTGCGAACTGACATTCACTGCCAGTCAGGTGACCTAACAAGTCTGCAACCTGATAATGGCAGAGTGTGCTTGACCAAAAGCTCAGAAAGTGTGAACCACTTGATGCTTCTGGAAGTCCAAGATGATTTTCTTAAATCGTATTACCAAACCTAGGCATTTGTACTCTGGTTATTGCTTCATTTCTTTCCGTAAACTAAAAAGTTCATTTCCTTCTGGCTTTTTTTCATATTCTGCTGACATTTTACTTTGTCCTCATCTGTATTACGCTCACATTTTCATTTTGTTCAAACGCTCTGTTTTATTTTTATAATGCCCTCTTCCTCTTTTCACCTCGCTCATTTCACATCCGTATCTCTACTGGCTGCATTTTTCTCATCATTTGAGTTTATTTTCACGCCCTGTTTTGCTTGCGTACTTGCATACTGTCGGTTGTAACAATGATCCAGTTTCAACGGTTCTCTCATTTTTCCAATTTACGTTTCATTTCTGACTTACCTTTTTCGCTTTTATTTAGCACAGAGTGGCGCAAAATGAACGCATAGATTAGAGTTGCGTAGCTTTCAGTAACACTGGCGCAGTGGGCTGTTCAGCATCGTGTTTTCATTGCTGAGCGTTTTTTCAAAATGAATGAATCTGTTTATCACCGTTCAACAGCTTTTCCGTACACTGTTCTATGTCGAGCGAGTGGTTCGATACCTAATCGCAGCACTGGACGTTGATGGGTTAACTCTTTTCGCACAGCTGGATCAGTTATGAAGAGAAAAAAATGGACTGGTCGTCCTCGTACGGCGCTGACTCCAGAAAACGTCGGCAGAGGTCTCGCTGCTCCACTTGGCGGCGCCCCACGAGTCCGGTTACATGCCGCCGCTCGCTGCAGCGCATCCACACTTCCATCTACATAAAATTATGGCCGTTTAGAAGCTTCACGAACGGACACTGCTTTGTGAGAGACTTCATGATGTTTTTGCTACTGATAATGTTCGTTTAATGATGAGCGATGGAAATGACTTTCACTAGGACAGTTTGTAAAGAAAGAAAACTGTCGCTACGTCGCTATTGGGCAAAAGACATCCCAAAAGAATTGCGTCATACACCACTGTACAGTGCTAAAGTGACCATGTGATGTGGAGTTTCCAAACTGGGGACCGTTTTTTTCTTTTTTTTTCAGACAATAAGCAGGAGGCGCTACTGTAACAGTAAATTCTGAATATTACGTTCCAGTGCTACGCAATTTTCTGCGGACACAACTTCAGGCTTTGGGAGTGAACACGGGTGAAATGTGCTTGCAACAAGATGGAGCCGCAGTCCACGCGGCTAATCCATCTATGGCAGTTTTACGAGAAATGTTTCCTCAACACTGGACCTCACGTTTCGGCGATCTCCACCGCCCAGCACTATCACCAGATCTGTGCATTTGCGACTTCTTCGTATGGGGTCATTTGAAATGCAAAGTTTGGTGCCACAAACCTGGTTCACTTAACGATCTGAAGATTGCAATACGTCAAGAAATTATTGCTCTTTCGGAGGACCCTTTAATAGAACTTGAAAGAAACATCTTAAATGTGTGTGCACGAAGAGCGTCGTCATGTTTCCTACGTTATTTTTGAAAATAATTGAAATTCTCAAACTGGGTCATTTACAGGCTGTATTGGTGGAAATACATTTGATAAGTGATCAAAATAAACCTAATAATAGCATTTTGAACATGGTTGGGCTTCAACAGCGGTTATAGATTAGTAAATGAATCCAAAGCACCCAACTAGTTGCAACAAAATGTGGTTTCATGCAATGTCTGACCACAGTTCAAACGGATGTAAACCCTTGTTCTTCAGAAATACATGTAACCTGAAGACAGTGTAACTACAATAACTACAAACCCGGAAACATACATGTCAAAAATCAAGCGTCATAAAGAGACTAGATCCCAACAAAGGAGTGAGAATATCCGTATATCATAAAACCTAACCAGAAGAATAAAAACTAGTACTTACTAAAATTTCACGTTGGAAAACAGGAAATAATGAAGCGATCCGACATTTTTCGAATTAAAATATGCTGCCAGCGCACATCATTGATTACATTATTAAATGTGCTGCTTCTTTTTTTATTTCTTGGCACTGAGCAAAATGAGCTTAATGTGATTAAATCTATCACAGTCAACAACGGATATGACGAGGGCGTTGCAGATTACATCATCAGTAATGAAACATCTCAAAAATCCTCGACATTGAGCAACAACACTGCTTCTAATAATAACAAACGTTCTAGCAAATTCGTCTCTCTTCAATTTTGTAGAAATGTTTTTTACAGGATTAAGCGTCTCCTAGTGAAAGATTATCAATGTAATATTTCCTTCTTTACAGACAGCAATTTAAAGAAGAAAGCTTTTGCACGCACTGGAAAATACTGGCGACTGGTTTTCCAATGACTGTAATGATTGCCCACGTTATTACCTCGATCAAATAGGTAGAGCTGTCAAGACAAGATATATTGAGCATCTGTTAGAAGAGAAAGGAGTGAATGTACATAATTCTACGTTTGCCGAACATTTACTGATTGCTTAGCATACCCCGAAAAATTTGGAAGACATAGTTATTTTACTCAGAGAAGTCGAAGAGCAAAATTTGGACCTTAAGGAAGAAACAGAAATCTTTAAACATCTGGAGCTCAGGGACGGAAATTTACTGAATGTCCAGCTGCATCTTGCTTTCAGAATTTTTTTTAAGGCTTCAGAGCTATACTGTGCGTAAAATCTTCATACAGTTGCCAGCACCCTCTGCGAGTCGCTTATTCCTCAAAATTCTAGCATACATTATTTGTGCATAGGCGTTCGTTCCCCCGTTTTGTATTTTGTGAAGACATTGGTAGCGTTCAGGCATTAACTTTGTTACTGTTCGTACGGTAATGTACTTGTGTTATTATATAAAGGTATTAACGTAAGTTAGCATATTTTACTGTACGATAACGTCCTTCAACATTCGTTATTTTGTCACTGTTCTGTCACTCCGCCCCCAGTGTATTTCCACGTATTAGCCGTACTTCGGTATCGGCGAACGCGCCGCCTGCCTTGTTTTCCTGGTGTCCACGCTCTCCCTTCCCTGTCAGTCGGCGTGCAGCCCAAAATGTGACCTGATATTTTATTCGAATGGTTTTATTCCTCTGTTTTAACTATTCTTCTTTGGCAAGCGCGGGTCAGAGAGACCAGCACATTTGTATGCAAGGACGTGCGCTGACAGCATATTTTCAGGTCGCTTCATTATTTGGTGTTTTTCCAATGCGAAATTTTAGTAAGTACTAATTTTTATTCTTTTGATTACGTTCTATGATATTGGGATATTCCCACGGCTTTGTGGGGATCTAGTCCTGTGTGGCGGGTGATTTTTAGATGTATGTTTCCGGGTTTGTAGTTATTGTAATTACACTTTCTTTACGGTACACGTATTATTGAAGAAGACGAGTTTACATCTGTGGAAAATATGGTTGAAGGTTGAAAAAAAAACACCTTTTGATGCAACTGGTTGGCTGCTTTGTATTCATTTAGTAATCGTACTAGTTTGAAGTTGGGGTGTTCCCTTTGCGCCCCCCCCCCGGTATTTCCCTTTCTCTCACCCCAACTTTCACACTGACTGCTCTGCTGTTCTCCCACCCCTTCACCCTGTCGGTACATCTGTTACGGCGGCTGTTGCCCCCAGCTCTCTGCTCCTCTGTCCCCGCCACAGACTCCCCCCACGGTCCGCTTTGAGACCGGCCTACTGCCGCCCCCACCACTGTTCTTTTGCGACGCGAGCCGCGCTGCGCACCTGGTCGGGGTCGAGGTTGCGCTCGGCCCTCTTGAAGTAGGGCAGCACGTCGTCGTAGCCCCAGCCCGGGTTGCCGGCGCGCGCCCACGCGTCGTAGCAGTCGCGGTGGCCGCGCGTGTACATCATGCCGTGCATGCCGCCCGTGCCCGCCACCATCTTGCCGCGCGGCCAGCGGCACACGCCGCCCGTCGACAGGCACGCGTGCGCCTGCCGCGTCGTCGTGAAGTTCCAGTCCAGCGACGTGCCCACCGCGTGCGTCGCGAAGCACGGCACCTGCACACAGGCGCGCGCTCACCGTCCTGATCACCCTGCGTCTTTATTCCCACCACCGGTCGTTTTCTATCAGTATTTTGTCTGTGCAGGGGTCCCAGGACGAGTGGTCACTATTCAGGGATGGTTCGAAGCAAAAGAGAGTGGTGTCACGTATCAGTGCCGCCTACAGCGACGGCGCGGGGTGTGGCGGGCCCGGCGGCTCTCCACCACGAGCGCCCTCTGCCGCCGCGAAAGGCGGCCTCTCGGACCACTCCCGCTCCGAGCCACTACGCTACAACTCCCTCGTTCGCCATTAGGGCAGCGAGTCTTATCCTAGTTGTAACAACTAGAACTCTAGTTCTTGCTGCTTCTTTGTAATCGGGCTTCGTTCTCTTGGAGAAATTCGAGTAAATCGTCTGTTTGTTAACTTGCTCGCTGATCATTTCGGCTCCAGTCCAGCTTTCCTACGATGACAGCTGTCGCACCATTAAGTGGCCCACCTCTGCTTACCATTGTATACAAAGTCGTACACAGCAAAAAGTCTAGTAGACATTGCCTCTAAAATACACTCCTGGAAATGGAAAAAAGAACACATTGACACCGGTGTGTCAGACCCACCATACTTGCTCCGGACACTGCGAGAGGGCTGCACAAGCAATGATCACACGCACGGCACAGCGGATACACCAGGAACCGCGGTGTTGGCCGTCGAATGCCGCTAGCTGCGCAGCATTTGTGCACCGCCGCCGTCAGTGTCAGCCAGTTTGCCGTGGCATACGGAGCTCCATCGCAGTCTTTAACACTGGTAGCATGCCGCGACAGCGTGGACGTGAACCGTAAGTGCAGTTGACGGACTTTGAGCGAGGGCGTATAGTGGGCAAGCGGGAGGCCGGGTGGACGTACCGCCGAATTGCTCAACACGTGGGGCGTGAGGTCTCCACAGTACATCGATGTTGTCGCCAGTGGTCGGCGGAAGGTGCACGTGCCCGTCGACCTGGGACCGGACCGCAGCGACGCACGGATGCACGCCAAGACCGTAGGATCCTACGCAGTGCCGTAGGGGACCGCACCGCCACTTCCCAGCAAATTAGGGACACTGTTGCTCCTGGGGTATCGGCGAGGACCATTCGCAACCGTCTCCATGAAGCTGGGCTACGGTCCCGCACACCGTTAGGCCGTCTTCCGCTCACGCCCCAACATCGTGCAGCCCGCCTCCAGTGGTGTCGCGACAGGCGTGAATGGAGGGACGAATGGAGACGCGTCGTCTTCAGCGATGAGAGTCGCTTCTGCCTTGGTGCCAATGGTGGTCGTATGCGTGTTTGGCGCCGTGCAGGTGAGCGCCACAATCAGGACTGCATACGACCGAGGCACACAGGGCCAACACCAGGCATCATGGTGTGGGGAGCGATCTCCTACACTGGCCGTACACCACTGGTGATCGTCGAGGGGACACTGAATAGTGCACGGTACATCCAAACCGTCATCGAACCCATCGTTCTACCATTCCTAGACCGGCAAGGGAACTTGCTGTTCCAACAGGAGAATGCACGTCCGCATGTATCCCGTGCCACCCAACGTGCTCTAGAAGGTGTAAGTCAACTACCGTGGCCAGCAAGATCTCCGGATCTGTCCCCCATTGAGCATGTTTGGGACTGGATGAAGCGTCGTCTCACGCGGTCTGCACGTCCAGCACGAACGCTGGTCCAAGTGAGGCGCCAGGTGGAAATGGCATGGCAAGCCGTTCCACAGGACTACATCCAGCATCTCTACGATCGTCTCCATGGGAGAATAGCAGCCTGCATTGCTGCGAAAGGTGGATATACACTGTACTAGTGCCGACATTGTGCATGCTCTGTTGCCTGTGTCTATGTGCCTGTGGTTCTGTCAGTGTGATCATGTGATGTATCTGACCCCAGGAATGTGTCAGTAAAGTTTCCCCTTCCTGGGACAATGAATTCACGGTGTTCTTATTTCAATTTCCAGGAGTGTATATACCTTAAGAAATATAAACACCTCTTCATCTTCAATACTGTGAAACAAATCTCTTCTACTCTAAACTCTTAGCTTTCCACATTTTGTGTGGAGGTAGTATGGACCAAAAGAATAAAAACATACCCAGTAAACTTGGATAAGTAAAGTCGTGTGGCACGAACAGCTGGAAGACTCGGAAGGACAGGTGCAGCCTCCTAATTGGAAACGTTCTCCCTATTCTTCGCGCCAGCAGGCACCTTTCTTTTGAAAGGCTGTGGGTAGCTGTACATGTTAAGAGTAGGTGACCGTGTGATGAAGGACGTGCGCCATATGTAGTGTGGAAAACTTGGCGGCAGCACGTGGCCCACACCTCTCGATAGCACCGAGGGAGCCACCGAGCTTCAAGTCCCCGTGCGACGGCCGCATCACAGCCAACAGTGTCGCATTCGCTTTCACGAAACACTGCGGACAGGTTCGGAATTTAATCCTGGCCATTGGTGGAGACCCTGGTACTAAGAGACTTGACACCGTCATCCCTCCTGTCCCGCTCTGCCGTAAAGGCAAAGGGAAATTTGTGAACACACACGGCGTTCCAGAAAGGTCACCCATCCGTGTACTGGCCACGCCCCATGTTACCTCCTCCCAAAATATGGAAAGCTAAAAGCTCGCAGTAGAAGAAATTTGTTTCATTTCATCGAAGATAAAGTAGTGCGCACAGCTCTTTAACACTTACGGTATGCATACTAGAGACGCTCTGCTGCGAGAGATTCGTTTCTGCCATATCCCTGAATATTGACCACTTCTCCTGGGAGCGCAACGGGTTACTTTATTAATATTTATTTTATCTGTTACTTTCAAACGGTGGCAAGCGCTGCAATGCCTCTTTCGTCTTTGTATGCAAATAAACATATACAGAGAAGACACATTTACATTTCCAAAATAAATGAAAGAATTATTTTTTTGTGCATTAAATTAAATTTATTCCTGTGCTTTGAGATATACATTGAAGCCCCAAAGAAACTGCCATTGGCATGCGTATTGAAATACAGAGGTATGTAAACAGGCAGAATACGCCGCTCCAGACAACAAATGTCTGGCGCATTTGTTAGATCGGTTAATGCTGCAACAGTGGCAGGTTATCAAGATTTAATACCACCGTCCATCTATCTACTTGGCTCCGTAGCCTAATGTGAGGGTTCTGCCTGCAGAATGTCGGTACACTGGCGAAACAGCAAAACCGGAATAGTTTACACGAATTCCGCGGCCGCTCAAGGGAACGCACTTTCGAGATCTCCGAATGTAAAGAATAACGCGGATGATCACGAAGGATCACTTCCTCCCGACGTCTGAAGTACACTGAGAAAACAGCGCCTCCGCCCCTGAGGTCACACGAATTCTGTCGACGACTCCTCGACTTCGCAAGGCCCCTAGAACGGTCTACGAAAATAGTTAACCGTTAGGCACTGCAGGCAGTCTATCACCAGCAGAATGTAGGCATTTTCATTTCCTGCTCCCGCTAATACAGTCTCTGTAAAAGGTTCTGGCAGAAGTTGTACAAGTTTATCTGTAACATACACTCCTGGAAATTGAAATAAGAACACCGTGAATTCATTGTCCCAGGAAGGGGAAACTTTATTGACACATTCCTGGGGTCAGATACATCAAATGATCACACTGACAGAACCACAGGCACATAGACACAGGCAACAGAGCATGCACAATGTCGGCACTAGTACAGTGTATATCCACCTTTCGCAGCAATGCAGGCTGCTATTCTCCCATGGAGACGATCGTAGAGATGCTGGATGTAGTCCTGTGGAACGGCTTGCCATGCCATTTCCACCTGGCGCCTCAGTTGGACCAGCGTTCGTGCTGGACGTGCAGACCGCGTGAGACGACGCTTCATCCAGTCCCAAACATGCTCAATGGGGGACAGATCCGGAGATCTTGCTGGCCAGGGTAGTTGACTTACACCTTCTAGAGCACGTTGGGTGGCACGGGATACATGCGGACGTGCATTGTCCTGTTGGAACAGCAAGTTCCCTTGCCGGTCTAGGAATGGTAGAACGCTGGGTTCGATGACGGTTTGGATGTACCGTGCACTATTCAGTGTCCCCTCGACGATCACCAGTGGTGTACGGCCAGTGTAGGAGATCGCTCCCCACACCATGATGCCGGGTGTTGGCCCTGTGTGCCTCGGTCGTATGCAGTCCTGATTGTGGCGCTCACCTGCACGGCGTCAAACACGCATACGACCATCATTGGCACCAAGGCAGAAGCGACTCTCATCGCTGAAGACGACACGTCTCCATTCGTCCCTCCATTCACGCCTGTCGCGACACCACTGGAGGCGGGCTGCACGATGTTGGGGCGTGAGCGGAAGACGGCCTAACGGTGTGCGGGACCGTAGCCCAGCTTCATGGAGACGGTTGCGAATGGTCCTCGCCGATACCCCAGGAGCAACAGTGTCCCTAATTTGGTGGGAAGTGGCGGTGCGGTCCCCTACGGCACTGCGTAGGATCCTACGGTCTTGGCGTGCATCCGTGCGTCGCTGCGGTCCGGTCCCAGGTCGACGGGCACGTGCACCTTCCGCCGACCACTGGCGACAACATCGATGTACTGTGGAGACCTCACGCCGCACGTGTTGAGCAATTCGGCGGTACGTCCACCCGGCCTCCCGCATGCCCACTATACGCCCTCGCTCAAAGTCCGTCAACTGCACATACGGTTCACGTCCACGCTGTCGCGGCATGCTACCAGTGTTAAAGACTGCGATGGAGCTCCGTATGCCACGGCAAACTGGCTGACACTGACGGCGGCGGTGCACAAATGCTGCGCAGCTAGCGCCATTCGACGGCCAACACCGCGGTTCCTGGTGTGTCCGCTGTGCCGTGCGTGTGGTCATTGCTTGTACAGCCCTCTCGCAGTGTCCGGAGCAAGTATGGTGGGTCTGACACACCGGTGTCAATGTGTTCTTTTTTCCATTTCCAGGAGTGTGTGTCTGAATGTACCGACCACTGTAGTTGTGCGCCCTAAAACCACAAAAAAGAAAGAAAAAAAAGTGGGAAATCCAAAATCTGTATGGCAGCCACGTGTGTTGCAGCCGCAGCCATTCTGGAGGACTAGGAAAAGACCAACTCAGCTGTAGAACATCTCCTTCCTCCGTTTCCTGTTTCTGGTGGAGACGATAGTGATAGGTTACAAATACGAGCATTTATTTGCACGTCACGACTTGCCTCGAAATTCTAACGTGACGGTAAGAAGCTGCGGCAGTGAGGTGGCGCAGGGGGCGGGGCGGGGCGGCCCGTACCTGCGTGCTGGTGGGCTCCTCCGGCCCCGCCTCCAGCAGCAGCACGGAGACGCCGGGCTGCTCGGCGAGGCGGGCGGCGACGACGGGCCCCGCGACGCCGGCGCCCACCACCACGTAGTCGGCGGCGTCGCCGTCGCGCAGCGCCTCGGCCGCGTCGCGGCCGGCGCGCCGGCAGGCGTCGGACACGTCGGGGCGCGAGCGCAGCACCGCCTCCACCAGCGACATGAAGAGCGCGAAGCCGGCGCCGCACGACGCCCCCAGCACCGCCGTGTCCTCGAAGCGGCACGGCGCCGACATGGCCTGCCGGCACACCACACACAGCGCGCCGCTCAGCCACGGGCCCATCGTCCACCCACTGGACCGACGAACGACAGCTGACCTCTTCATTCACCGAGATTCGCTCGTTGTGTACGGGCAGCATCGAGGGGTCACGGGTTCGATTCCCGGCGGGGTTGGGAATTTTCTCCTCCCGGGGACCGGGTGGTTGTGTTGTCCTCGTCATTTCATCACCGTCATTCGTGAAAGTGGCGAGATTGGACTGTGTAAAGATTGGGAATTTGTACTGGTGCTGATATCCGCGCAGTTGAGCGCCCCACAAACCAATCATCATCATCATCATCATCATCATCATCATCATCATCATCATCACATCGTCTAGGGGCGACAAACTGGAGCTGACGAAGCGGTTGGCGTCGGTCGTGGGTCGGCCTGCAGTCGGTAATATGAAAGCGTTGGCGGTCGATTGGCCGCGAGACTCCTCTCCTAGTGCGAACGCCGCGCCGAATGTTCGTCGGTTCAGTAGTGATTTGTTGTGTCTCTAGAACGGCTGCGTATCTACGTTTTACAAGACAGTCACAAGTCGCACTTAGCATATTTTATTGACCAGTTTCGGTCATTAATTTCACAAGAGCCTCACCAGAAACTCTGGAATTTACGGTCTTTAGTACAGTAGTTGGCTGTTACATTAAAAAGCGAAATCAGTCAGAAAAACATTCAGAGTGCAACTTGTGGATGTCCTGATAAACTTAATTTCTACGGTAGCTGTTTCTCCTGCAGGCAGTGCCTAAGGATGTGTACTTATTGTGTTTAAAAATACCGGAGTATAGAGTAGAGTATGGAGAGAGCATGGAAGCTGGTAGAGATCTATCGTGAACGGGAGTGTTTATCGACCTCTACGAATTGCGATTACAAAAATAAAGTGAAAAGGTTAGATGCTTCGAGGGAAATAATTCAGCTATTAGAAAGCGATATGCAAGATATCAAAAAGAAAATGGTGTATTTGTTGACATTTTTTCACCGTGAACGACAAAGGGAAACAAACAAAACTAGGAGTGACTACCAACTTTCCGCTGCAGGTACAGCTCTCTTAAAAGTGTCATCTTTGGAAACTTAGGGCCTACACTGTTCAGTAAAAATTCGAAAAAGATGAAATAGTCCATATTCCAATTTAGCTTTCAGATTAATTTCGTCTTACCAGACTGCTCCCTACTTTTTAAAAAAGAGGTCGTCCACCAGCGTTGTTTCCTCTTCTTCTTCTTTTTCTGATGATCAGCTTCTTCCAGTAAAATGAATGTTGATCATGCGACGACTGCTAAATCCCTTTCTTCCTCATAATACCAGCAGGGGAAATTGTAATTAAAACGCTCACGTCTTACACACTATATACACTGTCGTATCATCATTCAGATTTAGCTTCCCACTTGTACAAGATGGCAATTGAAGGATCTTGCAGTAAACTTAACTTGCACTGTTCATGAAGCACCCTATGATAGTCTCGGAGTAGTTTAGAACACGTCTGGCAAATTCAGAAGTGATTGGTGGAATGATGATATTGCAGCAAAGTTGAAGAATAAAAAGGTCTACAGCAGTTGGCTTATGAGTAATAGGGCAGTTGTACTAGTAGGTAGGTAAGACGGAGAGCAGAGGCAAAAAAGCAGTAATTAGAGCAAAAAATGTTATGTGGGACTTTGGATGTGAAGAAAATAGGTAGTGCATAGGGAGTTCAAAGTCTAAAGATACATGGCAGGTGATACAACAGATAAGAACAAACAACAGAAATAGTATGAACTTGAAGATGATATGGGTAGACAGATGGAAGACATACTATGAAAAACTGTTTTAGGAATATCGATCCGAATTTGAAGATATATGCTCCTTTGCAGGAAACGAAAACGACACAGAAGTCCAGGAGATTACATTCCGGAGGAACAAGAAACAGTTAAACAAGTCAAAAATGACAAAACACCAGTACTTGGAACTGTATATACGAAGAAGTTGAGGGCCGGTTCAAACATATTGCTTGAACTTTTCGCGAAGCTATTTAATCTCTGTCTTAGTGGAAAGGAAATCACTGTCGACTTGCGAGAAGGGTTCATTACAAACATATTTCAAAAGGGAAGTAAGAATGACTACGCAAATTTTTTAGGGATCACAGTTACAACTAGAACTGAGAGAGAAGTTAAGGAAGGAGAAGAGAGTGGTTTTCAGGCAGGGAGGTCTTGTGTCGATAATACCTGCAGCATTAGACAGCCGACTGACGAGAGAACGGCACATAACGTGGGTTTTGTAGACTTGCAAAAGCCCTATGACAGTGTACCATCTTCTAGCATTTGGCAAGTAACGAATAACATTCATAAGCGTTTTTTACAACTTTTAGAAAGCTATATTCATAAAATGCTTGTTGTATTAAGGTTGAGAAGCTACTCTCACAGAAACTTAGGATTAGCACTGAGACAAGGATGTTTCTTAGTCCCTACCCTCTAAACTATTTCTGAACGTAGCACTGAAAAATTAGAAAAGGAAGTAAAAAACATCGAGAATATACATTATAGAACAGGAGAGGGAAAGGAAGGTCGCATTCAAGCAATTACATTCTATTATTTGGAATAAAAATACTTCAAACAAGCTGAAAAAGGGGATATTCAAAAACTATATTTGAGAGCATTGCTCTGTATGGTGCTGAACTGTGGGAAGTCTAGAGAGTCAATGAGAAGAAAGTAAAGGCAGTGGAAATGAAGTATTGGAGACGAAGTTGTGAAGTAACAAGAAGAAACAAAATAAGAAATGAAGTCCTTCAAGAACGGATGGAATAACCGGATATTTTAGACACGATTGAAGAAAAACACCTAACATCGTATGGATATCTTAGAACAATGCTTGAGGAATGATGGCCTTCTAAAATATGGCGCTGGAGACCTCCACGAGACAGAAAAGAGGGAGAAGCTGGATATACTGTAACGACGGAGTGAAGCGTGCGATGCAGGACAGAGCCATGCAAGAGGAGGACTGGCAAGATAGAAGGAGATGGAAACTTGGATGCGAGAGACGCCGCTTGGTCTAGAAAACTTCTCAAAAAGAAGGAAGAGTTCATAAGTTAAAAGCACGTGTCTGACGACCACAGACTATCCGAGTGGCGTGTAATTTACAGTATCGAAAGTATTAGTACTATCATCACGAGGTTGGACGTCAGTTTATACAATACTTGGAATTATTTAACTGCTGACTGTGGAAATTCAACCACTTTCCCATTAACGGAAGCGCTATTACACTAAGAGGGGTCGTCATTAACTTTTAACTGTCAACTGGAACCAGAAAGTAGGTAATTAATTTTTTGTTTGTAGATACATGACTGTGGTTCATGGTGTGGGTTCCTGTAGTCATGTCCTAGTTCATGAACCACGGGCAACGTATGAGTGGCCAAGTAAGTGGTCCCGACAGTCGGGATACCAGTTACTTTGGAATAAGGCTGGGCATCTCGGACATATTCTGAGTCGTGGTCACCTTTGTGCTCATACGGCAAAGACTACCAAATCCACAGGTTAGTCCCTCAACCGTTAGAGGTAAAACCCAATGGGACTCGGGGCAAGTAAGACTAGCAACCTGCTTCCCTGGTACTTTAAATATGATGCTGGCAACAATCAGAGCAAAATGCCTCGGACCTTTGGAGGTGACGGAGTCCCACCTCTAACTGACAAACCAGGGACTCCTAAGATACGACTTGGCAAACAAATGGTAATGAGATGGGGAGCTGTTAATATCAAAGGGGGCTACTCTGGGAAGAAGGCAGAGCTGGCAGAGGCTGCAAGTAAGATGGGGCTGGACGTTTTAGCTGTTAGTGACATTCGGGTAAGGGGTGAGAAAGAAGAGGAAGTGGGAGAATACAAGGTCTACCTGTCAGGAGTCAAAGCAGGAATAGCACAATGGGGTGTAGGGCTTTACATCAGGAAAGAAATGGAACCCAGCGTAGTTACAATAAGGTATGCAAACGAACGACTGATGTGGATAGATTTGACAGTGTCTAGCAAGAAAATTAGGATTGTGTCAGTATATTTGCATTGTGAAGGGACAGATCAAGATAAGATGGATAGTTTTTATGAGGCACTCAGTGATGTAGTTGTTAGAGTAAAGGACAAGGACAGTGTTCTGCTCATGGGTGATTTTAACGCCAGGATTGGAAATCGAACAGAAGGGTATGAAAAGGTTATGGGTAAATTTGGAGAGGATATGGAGGCCAACAGGAACGGAAAACAACTCTTGGATTTCTGTGCCAGTATGGGCTTAGTAATCACAAACTCCTTTTTTAAACATAAGAACATTCACCGGTATACTTGGGAAGGCAGGGGAACCAGATCTGTCATTGACTATATAATAACAGATCAGGAATTCAGGAAGGCTGTGAGGGACACACGTGTATTCAGGGGATTCTTTGATGACACTGATCATTATTTAATCTGCAGTGAAATTGGGATTGTGAGGCCGAAAGTGCAGGAGGTCAGGTCCATATGTAGGAGGATAAGAGTGGAGAAACTTCAGGATAAGGAAATCAGGCACAAGTACATAACAGCGATCTCGGAAAGGTACCAGTTAGTTGAATGTAGTCAATTACAGTCATTGGAAAAGGAATGGACAAGGTACAGGGACACAGTACTAGAAGTGGCTAAAGAATGTCTTGGAACAGTAGTGTGTAAAAGTAGGATGAAGCAAACAGCTTGGTGGAATGATACAGTCAAGGCAGCCTGTGAAAGGAAAATAAGGCGTATCAAAAATGGCTACATACCAGAACCCAGGTAGACAGAGAAAGTTATGTTGAAGAAAGAAACATAGCTAAACAGATAATTGCAGCATCCAAGAAGAAATCGTGGGAAGACTTTGGAAACAGGTTGGAGACTATGGGTCAAGCTGCTGGAAAACCATTCTGGAGTGTAACTAGCAGTCTTCGAAAGGGAGGTAAGAAGGAAATGACAAGTATTTTGGACAGGTCAGGAAAACTGCTGGTGAATCCTGTGGATGCCTTGGGCAGATGGAGGGAATATTTTGAAGAGTTGCTCAATGTAGGTGAAAATGCGATCAATAATGTTTCAGATTTCGAGGTAGAATGGGATAGTAATGTTGATGGAAATAGGATCACATTTGAGGAAGTGGAAAAAATGGTCAATAGATTGCAGTGCAATAAAGCGGCTGGGGTGGATGAAATTAAGTCGGAACTCATCAAATACAGTAGATTGTCAGGTCTTAAATGGCTACGCAGGATAATTGAAATGGCCTGGGAGTCGGGACAGGTTCAATCAGACTGGACAAAAGCAGTAATCACACCAATCTTTAAACATGGAAACAGAAAAGATTGTAACAACTACAGAGGTATCTCTTTAATCAGCGTTTTGGGTAAAATCTTCGCAGGTATTGTTGAAAGGAAAGTGCGAGTATTAGTTGAGGACCAATTGAATGAAAATCAGTGTGGGTTTAGGCCTCTTAGAGGTTGTCAGGACCAGATCTTTAGCTTACGGCAAATAATGGAGAAATGTTATGAGTGGAACAGGGAATTGTATCTATGCTTTATAGATCTAGAAAAGGCATATGACTGGGTTCCTAGGAAGAAGTTATTGTCTGTTCTACAAGATTATGGAATAGGAGGCAAACTTTTGCAAGCAATTAAAGGTCTTTACATGGATAGTCAGGCAGCAGTTAGAGTTGACGGTAAATTGAGTTCATGGTTCAGAGTGGTTTCAGGGGTAAGACGAGGCTGCAACCTGTCTCCACTATTGTTCATATTATTTATGGATCATATGTTGAAAACAATAGACTGGCTGGGTGCGATTAAGATATGTGAACACAAAATAAGCAGTCTTGCATATGCGGATGACTTAGTTGTGATGGCAGATTCGATTGAAAGTTTGCAAAGTAATATTTCAGAGCTAGATCAGAAATGTAAGGACTATGGTATGAAGATTAGCATCTCCAAAACGAAAGTAATGTCAGTAGGAAAGAAATATAAACGGATTGAGTTCCAAATAGGAGGAACAAAGTTAGAACAGGTGGACGGTTTCAAGTACTTAGGATGCATATTCTCACAGGATGGCAACATAGTGAAAGAACTGGAAGCGAGATGTAGCAAAGCTAATGCAGTGAGCGCTCAGCTACGATCTACTCTCTTCTGCAAGAAGGAAGTCAGTACCAAGACTAAGTTATCTGTGCACCGTTCAATCTTTCGACCAACTTTGTTGTATGGGAGCGAAAGCTGGGTGGATTCAGGTTACCTTATCAACAAGGTTGAGGTTACGGATATGAAAGTAGCTAGGGTGATTGCAGGTACTAGTAGATGGGAACAATGGCAGGAGGGTGTCCACAATGAGGAAATCAAAGAAAAACTGGGAGTGAACTCTATAGATGTAGCAGTCAGGGCGAACAGGCTTAGATGGTGGGG
Organism: Schistocerca cancellata; assembly: GCF_023864275.1. Classification (NCBI taxonomy): domain Eukaryota; kingdom Metazoa; phylum Arthropoda; class Insecta; order Orthoptera; family Acrididae; genus Schistocerca; species Schistocerca cancellata. Next base: position 16,679,613 of record NC_064634.1, read on the forward strand.
TCATGTTACACGCGTGGGAGAAGCAAGGTTACCCAAGAGACTCATGGATTCAGCAGTAGAGGGTCAGAAGAGGCACCAATGTTAGCACTGAATAGGGGATCATGGAGGAACTGTATAAGGGGGGCTATGCTCCAGACTGAACGCTGAAAGGCATAATCAGTCTTAAATGAGGATGATGATGATGATGATGATGAGATACATGACTGTAGGTCTGGTGCACCTGAAATTCCGCCGCCACAATAGCTTAGTGGGGCCAAAACAGAATAACGTAGAGCACAGCTAATGTGGAAATAGGCTACATCATTTAGTATGTACATTGAGGATGGAAGGGGGAGGAACTATTGATGTCTTAATGCGGAATCAGCGGCGACGAGTGAAAATGTGTGCCGGGCCGGGTCTCGAAGCCGGGATCGCCTGCTAATATGGCAGTTGCGTTAACCACTACACAACCTGGACACGGTGTTAATCGCAGTTTCGCGGACTACCTCGGCACGCCTCCTGGCCGAGGCGCGCCTCCCACCTAGCGCCACCAGTCCGCTGTCCCCAACCACATTCTCCACGCACCTCCCACCTAGCGCCACCAGTCCGCTGTCCCCAACCACATCCTCCACGCACCTCCCACCTAGCGCCACCAGTCCGTTGTCCCCAACCACATCCTCCACGCGCCTCCCACCTAGCGCCACCAGTCCGCTGTCCCCAACCACATCCTCCACGTGCCTCCCACCTAGCGCCACCAGTCCGCTGTCCCCAACCACATTCTCCACGCACCTCCCACCTAGCGCCACCAGTCCGCTGTCCCCAACCACATCCTCCACGCACCTCCCACCTAGTGCCACCAGTCCGCTGTCCCCAACCACATCCTCCACGCGCCTCCCACCTTGCGCCACCAGTCCGCTGTCCCCAACCACATCCTCCACGCACCTCCCACCTAGCGCCACCAGTCCGCTGTCCCCAACCACATCCTCCACGCACCTCCCACCTAGCGCCACCAGTCCGCTGTCCCCAACCACATCCTCCACGCACCTCCCACCTAGCGCCACCAGTCCGCTGTCCCCAACCACATTCTCCACGCACCTCCCACCTAGCGCCACCATTCCGCTGTCCCCAACCACATCCTCCACGCACCTCCCACCTAGCGCCACCAGTCCACTGTCCCCAACCACATCCTCCACGCACCTCCCACCTAGCGCCACCAGTCCGCTGTCGCCAACCACATCCTCCACGCACCTCCCACCTAGCGTCACCAGTCCGCTGTCCCCAACCACATCCTCCACGCACCTCCCACCTAGCGCCACCAGTCCGCTGTCCCCAACCACATCCTCCACGCACCTCCCACCTTGCGCCACCAGTCCGCTGTCCCCAACCACATCCTCCACGCACCTCCCACCTAGCGCCACCAGTCCGCTGTCCCCAACCAAATCCTCCACGCACCTCCCACCTAGCGCCACCAGTCCGCTGTCCCCAACCACATCCTCCACGCTCGCTACTCTGTGATTCCCGCGGGAGGTCGACTGTAATTGTGTATCTGCACTGAAAGTGGTGGATTCATTGCTCATCGAGGCGAATGCATTATATGAATGCGGCGTTCCTGCGCTTTCAAACATATTCGAGAGAAAAGGCACCATGCATTTATGTAACCGGCTGTTTAGTTTCGTTCATCTAGCAGGTTCTGTGTTACTGTCACGCTTAATCAATAAGGTATTTTGGGTTAGAGACTTATAAGGGGTCGTCAGCTACTCGTCATCACCGATATTGTCCATCTTTGTGGTGTACTCATGGCTTGGCCAGAAATGAAAGTGTTATAAGTGGGAGCTTCAGATGGCCAGGCATTTAGGAAACAAAACAGCACTTTTGGCACAGGTCGGGCGAGGTATGAGTCATGTATGATAGCGTAGTTTGGAGGCAGCTGTTGGCGCAGAGGTAAGATCTCGGAAGGGTAATCCGAGGGTCTTGGGATCGAGTCTCTATTTTCAATTTTTACATTACTAATACTGAAAGCAACCGAAATTATGATTGTGTTTGTTATTATTTTCATAAAAATGCGTGAAAAGGGAAGCTTAAGGAACATCTGAGGTTGTCAATAAATTTCCAGAAAGGGACTGTAAGCTTACACGAGAACATCGTATATAAAGTTAGATACACTATTCATTGTACAGTTGATGATTTAATCGCGCTGGGGGTGATATTCATCGTGAAAACAGCAGTATCATTAATTTTCACGTTATAAACGCCACATTTTTACATGGTAAATTTAAAGTCTGTATACAAAAACAAACCTGATTTATATTCAGAGAAGGTTCTCTCTCATCACAGTCCGGAAGCAAACCCCGCGTAACGTACCATTGCTCCAAATAATGGCAACAGAATGTATTTTAGTGCGATCTTTTCGGAAAGTGATTTCTTTTTCTCTTTTGATGAGCTGAGAGCAGTTCTGAAGTTTTTTGATCAAATTCTTTACCTGATGATAAAAATGCCGCGTCGCAGAGTTGCACTAGCGAGTGCATTGAGGGCGGTGGCAGTTGGCTGGGGGTGGTTCCGTACTCAGCTCGCCAGGTCACAGTTCTCCAGTCGTCTGGGGGTCCAACCGCTGTGGTCACGAGCCCACGAGAAGTGCTGCGGGCCACGCCGTGCTGTTAGCAGGGGCACTCGCGTCCGTCGTCCGCTGCCACGACCCGTTAAAAACACCCCACACTGATTTCACGCAGTGTTGCTTCTTTGTTAGAAACACCGCAAACACCGCTGCTTTCGGTCGTCAAGTGCAGCCCGTCGGTCACTGCGGAATTCATGGCGAAATGTAACGCCTGAGACTCAGCATCCTCGGCACACGCTTGACACTGAGTACTGAATTTCCGGAGCTGAATGTCCCGTTCGTCTACGATTGTGCGTTCAAAGATTGTGAGACTACAATCCCTCGTAAAGCTTTTCACATGAACCGCGTGAGTGCAGATGGCAGCTCTGTCAGTGCAAGACTCTTTTCCACCTCGTGTACGCGATCTGTATTCGTGCGCATCGTTGTCTCGTGACTTTTCTCAACTCAGTGGAAATGGCTCATGCATCGCCCACCTCCGCCAAGAACGCAGTTCATTTCTAAACGTTTGGCCAACTGGAGCTCCCACTTATGGCACTTTCGTTTGTGGTATATTCCATAAATTTGCACGAGATCGATGATGAAGACAAGGCGTGGCCTCCTTGTTACCTATTTCTACTTTTTCTGCCACTGAACAGGCTATCGTCTATCACTGTTCTATTTTGCCAGGTATACTCGTACATAATTGTACTGTGATTCCAAAGGCACGTAACACCATAGGTCTGTCTCATAATTGGCTATGAGACCTGTTTTGTAAAATGGTTTAAGAAATGGGATTGTGATGATTCGTAATTAGTGAGACACACAGTCATTTATCTTCTGGTACACACTAAATTTAGTATGCATGATCTCGCAGAGACTCATATTCCTCGGAACTCTCGGAATAATTGGCTGTTTCGTGGGTTATATCTGCCAGAAATTTCAGATATTCAGAAGAGCCTTTCACCGCTGTGCTTTGCCTTCTTCTGGATCTATTTTATCACTATTTATCGTATAACCTTTCTCTTGATAACATGAACCAAAATACATAAACAGCATCGATTGTCTCTGCCAGTTGTTATTTACGCTCACCACGCTTTTCGATAGTCAAGACATCATCATGTAGTGGATTTCATTCTCTTGCACTTTACTGATCACGTTTGTCGATTGCATCAATGGCAAGATTATGAAAAGTGTTCGTGTCAACCATTCAGTCGCTGCCGTGGAGTGAAGGTTAGTTGCCGTCTTGCAGCAGTGGTGAAACAGTGACTTAAACTTCAGCAGTGGAAGGTGCTATGTATGCTCTACATATACTGTACTGAAATGTGTAACGTTTTCTGCCATCATGCACTTCATGTATTGGTTTGCGACTAACTTTATACAACACATTTCGCGTGGTTTACTGTGCATAACGGACTCAAAGCTCCGCGTAGACCAAACATGCTGGCTGCAGTCGTAGTAACGTACGAGACGTGTGTGGGCCACCCACCATCTGCTTTCACGATCGCGGAGATCGAAAGGAAACCAACCACAGGTCGTATACAGCTGTTCTGTTCTGTCAGACAGTGAGGACAACAGAATTCAGCGTCCTCCACTTAAGCATATGGAAATGAAATGATACGTTCGACTGCCCCTTTAGTGAGACCTGACGCAGCTGATGTTTTTCTGCCTCTTCTGTGAGTCGAGTTTGTGTCATTTCACTTGAGATGATGGAACGAAATCCATGGAAGTGGAGTACTTCACACCACTGACTGCACTGCATGAAAGCAGCTTTCGATCGTTAAACAGTACTTCGCACGCTCTTAAATTCCAATTCCTTAATAGGTTCTTACGTAAATGGAGACAAACGACGGGATAGTCTGAAGAAGAAAATAATGGGTAAACACTTTGTCATATGAGAGCTTATTTAGTGCTTGTTCTCATCTGGTCTAAACGTCAAAGTTTTTTTAAAGTTAAACCGAAAGAAGTTCACTTCCTAAGGAATGCTACTTTTTACTAATAGAGCATAAATCCTATTCCAAAGGTTCTCAGTGTTCAATACGCATTAGCGTTGTGTTAGAGTACATGGCTCGTTATTCGTCTGCTACCTGGAGAATTAGTGCATAAACGGCTCTCGACGAATTTCGAAGTATTTCGGGGTAATCTCCGGTACTCGTTGACATATTGGAAAATACTGTTGTGTAAGAGTGGGTGGAATATGTATGCACAACAAAAGGTTAGACAACTTTTACGCTTTGTACTTCGTAAGCGTTATCTGCATGCTAAGTAAGTCCGTGAAACACACATTAGTCTATGTAGAAAAGGAGTCAGTAGGTGTGCCAGAGAAACATGCTTATGTTGGTCAGCACCACGGGTGATCGTCTCGCCTCCACCATAGCTGAGACGGCTGTGTTGCCACCCCGGTTTGGCCAAACTGCTTTGGATTCCTCGTGTCGTCTTCAAACAACTACAGATGAATCTTCAGACAAAGGCGCATTTGGTAGTTTGGTGCATAAAAGAGTAACAGTCAGTCGATATCCAGGTGTGCGTGTGTGTGTGTGTGTGTGTGTGTGTGTGTGTGTGTCTGTGAGAGAGAGAGAGAGAGAGAGAGAGAGAGAGAGAGAGAGAGAGAGATTCTGTAAAACGTTTTGTGAATCATATTTATTTCAAACGAGAGTGTTGAAATGTGTCACGTTCATCTGCTTAAATCTGGAACAGAGCCGCGCAAACACCACAGACAGAATAATACTCGCTGCAGTACTAAAGTGACGGCATAGCCCCCCACGAGTTTAAAGTTTACTAGCTGTAACATAGCTCGATGTTCACTTCAGCTGCCTCAACAGGGAACTACGATAATCCGTCATCATGCTCGCCGTAGTTCAGATGACAGGCACCAGAATTTTTCCATATTAAGGGCTCCAGTTCTTAAACTCTCAAATGAACAGTACAATCCATGGTTTTCGCTTCTAAAAGTATTTCTAAGAATCGACATTTGTCTCCGTTTACGTTACAGATGATTTGGAAAGAGACAGCAGTTCCTTGGCTCCACAGAACTTGAAATTATTTTAAAAGTAATTCAAATCTCGAATGGTGTCATAAACGTCGTCTTTAGAGTAGGCGATATCGATTTAATCCCTGGACTTCGATTAGACCAAGTCCCATAATGTGACTCATCAGTAACACAGATGAATTCTTTCCAGTTACAATCCATTACACATAAACTGCTTCCGAGCAGCATACACTTCATATATGAATGTAAGTATACTCCTGAATATTTTTCCGTATTGCCATCTTCGTTTTTAAGTGTAATATTTTGTAAATCATTCTTCAGTTTCAGCGATCGCCAAGCAATTGATTGGTTGACATGTATTTTTTAATTCATATGCTGTGGAGATCTGCCCGTTCCTCATATTTCACCACAGTTGATAATTGATCTTGAATGCTATCACAGTCTCAAAACACGTGACTGTTAATATATTCTCATTGAAAATGTGATCAATAGCTCGGTTATTTGTGCAACATCATCATTAAATACTAGCGCACAACAATAATTTCTTTTTGTTCTTGAATTTTCATATATTTTTTTTTTTAGCACCGTTAACGCCATAGAAATAACAGAACATTTTCGCGGTGGGTCGCTCTACTTTCACATAAAACGTCATTTTAAAAAGGTATAAGGTAGCGATGAACTGTCTGATTTAAACTTTGCTTCTAATTTTGAAAGAACTCGGACTTTTGGATTTTATGCAGTTCACCGTTTCTTCATTCATTGCTTGCATACGTGACATATAACAGATAGAAACCGCAGTACGGATTTTCTCAAACGCTTGAAATATGTGCGATTGTACTCTTGGCTCAAGGTCTCATATAAATCTCCAGACGTTTCAACGGCCTCGGGAGAAACGCACCTTTTTAACAACCTTGGCGGGTTTTTTCCCAGTCCGGTTAATGTGAGGTAACTGCTCAGTGCTGTAGAGGAGAGAGTAAATTAACTCGTGTATAGGGACATGTGCCTGCAAGCGATCAGTTTTCATTAGAAAGAATCTTTCATTCAGTATAAGTGTGTGCGCTGTTTGGAAATTTTGCGACAGATTAGTAGTGTGTAGCGAACCGGGACTCGAGCGAGGAACAGCACCATTACCGACTGGGCCCTGCTGGCATCACTCAGGATCCGACCTGACAACTTCAGCAGAGCCAGGTTCCGGCCATGCAAGAGAAAACAAACCAACTCAGGTTTTTAACTCTCGCTCTTATGTTGAGGTTTCGTGGACAACCACAAGAAATTGATCCATATGATGAAAATGTTCGGTACACGAATTCTTTTTCCGCAGTCAATCTGATACTTTCTGTCCAAACTATATGGTGTATGGTGCATCATTTCTGCCGCTTCCATACTCTATTCGTCCAGCCTTCTTCTGACAGTTTGGGGCTCTCGTGAGACCAGGCTTTTCATGTAAAGCCAAGGAATCAAATTCGGAGACCTTGGCGGCTGAGCAAGTGGTCCACCTCGACCTATCCATGTTTCCCCGGAACAGTGCAACTAGTTGGTCTCGGACGGCGAGTGCAAAAAGCGCTATGGTGATGAAATCACACTTCTTATCTTACCGTGGAAGCACTGAATGTAGTTAGCATACGATACAGGATAAATTCGTAATAAACATCAATAGTAGTGTAAAAGTATGATACCTAAGTTTCCCTGGAACTGAATGGAATTTAATGGCTTCACTCATACTTGGGCAACTCCGCCTCGCTCATCAAATAGCGGGTCCGCGATCTGATACGGTGCCTCAGCCTGCCGAGGTCTCCTCCGCACTCACTCCTGTCTAATTAGAATTCTACGCGCGAGCCCACGAACTCGCTTATGAACTCTTTTAAGCTTCCTGTGCTGAAAAAAGAACCCCACGGGTGTGGAAGGGTAGCTCACTCCCGACCTGATACGTACACTATTCGATCAAAAGTATGCAAATACCCAATGCAACGCGGAACTGACCACTAGATATCTAGAGAGAGGGACCCGCTAGTATAGAAGCCACTATATTAGGAGGCGGGGAGAACTGTGTTTTCGGTAGAGGAGGAGGAACAGCAGAATGGGCCGGCCAGAAGAGCTCAGTAACCTCTGACTTGGACTGGTCGTCGAATGTCGACTGAGTAACACACCCATCACGCAGATTTTAACAGTTCTAAAGCTGTGGTGACGTGGTTGTGAAGTGGAAAGGCGGAGGAATAACCGCAGCTTACCTAAGACCGAGCAGACCTCATGTACCGAGAGAAAGGGACCGCCGAACATTGCGGAGGGTGACTGTAAACAATCGCATGAACTCAGAGGAAGGAATCAGTCGTGAGTTCCAAAGTGTCACCAGCAGTCCAGGTACCACAGTGACTGTGCGTGGGGGATTCAAAAGTATGGGGTACAATGGTCGAGCAACTTCTCATACGCCAAACATTTTTGTAATCAATGGTAAGTGACGCTTGAGGTGGTATAAGGAGCGACGCCACTGGGGAATGGAAACGAGTGAAGTGACGAATCGAGCTGTGCGCTATAGCAATCCAAAGGAAAAGTTTGGGTTTGGCGAATGCCTGGAGAATGTTACCTACCAAACCCAACAGTGAAATACGGAGGAGGTGGTGTTACGGTATGGCGGTGGTTAAGGTGTGGTCCCCGTATTTTGCTCAAGACAACGCTAAACCCAGAAAGATAAGAGGACATTTTACGGTATTGTATACTGTGTAAAGCAGAGGAACACTTTTTGAATGACGATTGACTGTATCAGTACGAGTATGTACCCTGTCGTAAAACAGAATCTGTGAGACAGTGGGTGTTGGACAACAACATTCCCCATCTAAACGCAGGGAACACCTTTGGAATGAGTTAGAATGTCGAATTCCCTGCAGGCTCCCAGCGTCCAACATCACTGTCTTCTCTGGTTTCGGCTCTTGAGGATGAACGGGCTGCTATTCCCCGAGACGTATTGAGACACCTTTTTGAAAACATCCCAAGCAGAGTTCAAGCCGTCATAAAGGCGAAGGGTTAACAGACCACATATTAACGCCAGCCAATAGGTGTCCGAACACCTCTGATGAGATAGCGTACGTCACCAATTTAATTTCATTTCGTACTATTTCATTTCTTTCTTTCTGATGAGCTGCGTCCGTTTAATGTCACTGAAGTAAGTTCAGTTGGCAAATGGAGGTGGGCAGCGGCCACCACCGCAGCCGCCACGTGGTTGGGCGGAGCGCGGCGCCTGGGGCAGCGACGTGCGTGTCCGCTCACGTACGTGTGCATCTCCGTGTCGGCGCTCCTCAAGGACTGCTGGCGGTCGTCGGCCGGCGACTCGCTTTAACGGCACGTGGCGCCCATACCGATTACCGGCAGCTCCGCGCGTGGCATCCGTAATGCGCGGCCGTCCATAAAGCTCCGACTCCACACGGGAGGTGCCGCGTGGGCGGAGGCAGTGTGCGTCTGGCGAGCAGGGCCGGCGGCGGGCTGCCATGTTCCACCTGGTACCCACCATCGTCAGAGGTAAGCCGCCTGCGGAAACTCCCCTCTGTCCAGTTGCTAATACCCCTACTCGGTTGCTCATAACGTACATTACGTTCTCCAGCCTGATATCCGAGAACAACGCACGCGGTATGTAAGGTGCTCTACAGTCTTCGGGGGCGATAGAACAATTTAAAGCAGACTGGAAGACTGGAGTGAGCAAAAAAGCACATGACGAAAACGGTTAGTTGTTTATTCGTCTATAAGCTGAGGTAACGAGAGTCATGCGACACCTCCTAACATCTTGTCTGACCTCATTTTGCCCGGCTTAGTGCAGCAGCTCGACGTGGCGTGGACTCAAAAAGTCGCTGCAAGCCCCGCGCAGAGATATTGAGCCGTGCTGCCTCTATAGCCGGCCATAATGGCGAAAGTGTTGGCGGTGCAGGATCACGTTCCATAAATGTCTGAAGGGATTTCTATCGAGCGATCTGGGTGGTCAAATCATTCGCTCGAAATGTCTACAATGTTCTTCAAACGAACCGCGAACAATTGTGGCCCGCTGACTTGGCGCATTGACTGGAAATGGCGTGCAAGTAGTCGAACGTCACCATTTTTCAGTCAGTTATCGGTTCAGCTGGACCACAGGACCCAGTGCATTCCATGTAAACACAGTCCACGCGATTACAGAAGCACCATCAGCTTGCACGGTGCCTTGTTGAATAACTTGGGTCTACGGCTTCGTCGGGTCTGCGTCACTCCCGAACGCTTCCATCAGCTCTCACCAGCTGAAAACGGGATTCATCTGACCAGAGCACGGTTATCCAGTGGTCTAGGGTCCAATCGATATGCTCACGTGCGCAGGAGAGCTCTGCAGGGATTAAACGTACGTCCCACGTTGATTTCACGCCGTGTTGCTTGTCTGTTACTACTGACGACTCTACGCAAACACCGCTACTCTCCGTCGTTAAGTGAAGACTGTCGGCCACTGCGTCGTCCGTGGTGACAGGTGATGCCTGAAATTTGTTATGCTCGACGCTCCGTTGACACTGTAGATCTCAGAATACTGAATTCTCTAACGATTTCCAAAATAGAATGTCTTATGCGTCTAGCTGCAACGTTCAGAGTCTGTTAATTCCTGTGGTGCGGCCGTAATCCACGTCAGAACCGTGTTCCAGTGAATCGCCTTAGTACAAATGGCAGTTGCACCAGTGCACTGCCCTTGTGTATGCAACATTACCGCCGTTTGCGTATGTGCGTATTGCTATCTCATTACTTTTGTCACCTCAGTGTCAGTAAAACGCATTTTTCGTGCTCCGATGTCGATCTTTCTTGTCTCAAACATATTTCACCTTTTATGTCAAAGGCATCTGCACTGTGTCGTCCGAAATGTTAAACATTTTGGGTTTTATCGACGTTGATTGTAGATGTTTTAAAAAACCGCATCCTGATTTTTATATCAAATGAGACGATAATTACAGTTGATATTACACATCGTGGCGATTTTTCTCAATGTCCTCACGGTTGCAATCTCGCACTTACGAACGTTTTCGGTATATTCGCGTACATTTTGTTGTTCTATCGTTTATCTTTTTCCTGAAGCTTTAATCTGCATTCATTGTATCGTTCAACTTTCCATTTTTCATTTGGCCACGAAGTATCACGAAAACTATTGTGGCTTATGAAGCAAAAATATTCGTGCTCCTGGCGTCAGTTGTCTTATTTGTGTGCATGAATGTTGCCAGTTCTTTAGCTTCTTCATGTTTTATAGATTTACTGGGAAACGTTTATTGGTGATCTAGATAAATTCTCTGGAGTGCTACACATGTAAAGTCAGTTTAAGTAGCGGTCGCGGGCGAGACAGGGTTCACAACTCCAAAGCCAATAATTAAGATACTTGTAGCGATCCAGCTTTCGGAAAGATTCCAAGATGCTACCGGTGGACTGGAATCTGCACACCGCTAACAGTTGGTATGCACACTAGGAAGTCTGCACCGGTAATCACCACAATTAAGCTGAGGTTTCTCTTCGTAGTGAGCAATTCTACTTCTACTTCTACATCTATAGACAGAAGTCAACTTGCGGTGTGTCGCTTTCCCTCCTTTCCTGTTCTGGTCGCCAATGGAAAACGAATAGAGCGATTTCTGGTAAGCATCTGTATGGGCTCGAATCTTTCTAATTTTGCCTTCACGGTCTTTTCGCGAGACACATATAGGAGAGACCAAAATATCTGTTGAGACTTCTCGGAGCTTCAACAGTAGACAGTCCTCTGTCTGCCTCCCTCGCAGCGTTGACTGAGCATCCCCGTGACGCGTGGTACCTAATAATTGAAACTGGAACGAAACCAGCTACCCATCTTTGGATCTTCTCAATTTCCTCTATCGGTCCTATATGGTACGGATCCCATACTGACGAGCAGTATTCATGTGAAATTTAAAATTTTCCCGATGGATTAAATGTTCGAAGAGATTCCGAGATTGCAGCCGGTCATTGTAAACTACATTCCACGATATTTCAACTGGCCACCTGTCAATTATCCTCGGGTGAGCCATCGAAGACTGACCAAGACGCTCTCCGCTCCGCCTTACACAGTACTGCCGCGCATGCGTCAGACTCACTGTGAGAGGAGGACCACGCCGCCCGGCGGCAGCGCCCTCGCTGGTGGAACTTCTCGCCGCAGTTACAGGAGTATACTGGCGTCTTTGTCTGGAGCAAATCCCGGAGGCGGCGGGATTCCACACATTGTGCAGCTGGTAGCCGCCGTCGCGGTTCATTAGATTTTCTGCGATGCGTATTTCAACGGATTATTTTTTAACACAATTCCAAAATGATATTCCTATGGTCAAACTTAATGTTTTGTCATACTCCATTGAATGTCCGTTGGAGACACAATGTTCCGCAACTGCAGACTTGCTGGTTTGCGGAATGAGTGCAACGTTTATGTTCTGCGCAACCTTCTTCCACTGTGCGTGTTGTTTGTCCTATATAAGCCGTACCACACTGGCAAGGTACTTTGTAAATTCCCGCCTTCCGCGATAACAAATTATCCTTCACTGATCCCAGCAGGTCCGAAATCTTGGATGGTGTGCAGAATATCGCTTTCACATGAAAATTATTAAGGATTCTTGCTATTTTGAAGGAAATATTTCCAACGAAGAGAGGAAAAGCTAGGGACTTTGCTGGAGCTTTCTTCTCTTTATCCGCTTCCCGGTTCTTGGTCTTAGCTGAGAATGCCCTGTTAATTTGCCGGGTCGTGTATCCATTGTTTCTGAACTGTGTCCTTAAATGTGAGAGCTCTTTAGGTAAACTCTTTGCATCCGACACTGTATGGGCCCTGTGTACAAGGATTTTAGGCATACTCGTGGTTTGGTATTGGTGATGGCAACTTGAAGGGTGCAAGTACAAATCAGTGTGAGTGGGCTTACGGTAAACAGAATGTCCCAAAGAGCCTTCACTCTACCGTTTAACAAGAATATCCAGGAATGAGAAAGTACCATTTTTCTCTAATTCCATAGTAAATCGAATGTTCTCATGAATGGAGTTAAGATTATGTAAAAACTCCATTAACTTATCTTCTCCGTGGGGCCACACTACGAAAGTATCATCCACGCATCCAGGTGGTTCAGAAACCGCTCATTGAAATGCTCTTTCCTCCAAATCCTCCATAAAGAAGTTAGCCACTAGGGGAGACAAGGGGCTGCCCCTGGCGGCGCCGTAAGTCTCTTCAAAATATTCCTCGTTAAACATAAAATAGGTTGAGGAAAGAGCGTGTCGTAACAAAGCGGTATGTCAGACTGAAACTGTTTACCAATTAACGCCAAGGAATCAGCAAGAGGTACCTCTGTAAAAAGAGATACTACATGAAAACTCACTAGAAGGTACGAACTACTCAGGTGAAGAGCCTCCAGTCTGTTGATAAAATCGGCACAGTTCCGTAAATGATGTGGACATTTGCCAACCAATGATCTCAGCAACTATTGGTCGAACGAAGCTTCTGTAAGCTAACTCTTTTGTTGACAGACTACATTTTTGAGGATTCTTCGTATGAATCTAAATCTGGCCCCTGCCTTTCCTGCGATTACTTTTATGTGATCGTTCCACTTCAGGTCCCTCCGTACGCATACTCTCAAATATTTTATGGAAGCAGCTGATTTCGGTGATTGTTCTGCAATCTTGTAATCATACACGAATGGGTCTTTCTGTTTACGTATTTGTTACATTTGTTTGTGTGGCGGATCAGTTACCAGTCCATGCACCAAGATTCGAACCTCTGAAGGTCTTCGTAGCGTTGCTATTTCTCTACATAAAGCAGCATCATTCGCGAAAAGTCTCATGGAACTTCGGATGTTGTATGCTGTGAAATGGACCTATAACACTCCCCTGGGGTTCACCCGAAATTACTTTTACGTCTGAAGATTTCTCTCCGCTAAGAATGACATTATGCCGTCTGTTTGTTAGAAAATTTTTCTATATATGCACACAGTTGGTCTGATATTCCGTTCTTCCGTATACTGTACATTAGGTGGCAGTGCGTAACTGTACCAAACGCCTCCCGGAGGTCAAGGAACACAATATCTACAACGGCGTCTGTATCTACTGCTCTCTGGGTCTCGGACTAACAGAGCGAGTTGGTTTCATGCGATCGTTGCTTTAGGAACACATGTTGATTCCTACAGCGGAAATACGCGAGTATACAATATGACCCAAAATTCTACACAGACCGACGTCGTCGTTATAGACCTATAACTTGTCCGTTTGTTAGACGACCCTTCTTGAATACGGCAGTGAGCTGTACTTTATTTTTCAATCATCAAGAGCACTTCGCCCACCTAGAGATCTCGAGGCCACTGCTGCCAGAAGAACGCCGTACTTAGTGTAGGATCGTGTTGGTATCTCGTTAGTTGCGTATGCCTTCCCTTTGTTGAGTGATTTCAGTTGCTTTTCTATCCCACGGCCACTTGCCTCGATATCATCTCCCCAATCAGCAACAGTTGCCGCTAAAAACGGGAAAGCGCCTAAACAGAATTCCACGCCGGCGCCCAGGAACGCACTTCGTATTCTCTCTGTCTTCCGTACAGCACTAAACAGCCTGGTTCATCCCGAAATACTTCATAAGTGCGCAACGAGAGCAGCACCTCCGTCTCAGAGGAGAGACGGTTTCTACATCCCAAGTGGTCTGCCGGCCGATTCTTCGACTTCGCGAGCTCTAGATCACTGCATAAAAATCTTTTATATTTAGGCCTTCCAGCCAATATGAAATGCGCAGCAGAATGCAGGCTTTATCATTGTCCATTCCCTTCTGCCGCCAACAGAGTTTCTGTAAGGTCCCACTTCCTGACAGAATTTTTAGAACTTTTTCTGCAACGAGTATCTGAAGGCACTCGCCCTGAAAATCAGTGCACTTGGTTCCGAACCCCACCTGTTCTTTAAAGGGTCGCCTTCCCACGTACAAAAATCCGTTCCGTACATCTCAGCGTTCATGGCACCATATCCCCGGAGTTGTTTGTTCGAGAATGACGTAATTTTGCTGGTACATTCAGTGGAGCATCCGGATACAGCCTGCAAAATTTATTGCGACTAGATTTAGCAGTAAATAAAAAATAATTTAAAACTTCACTTCTGATGCAGAAGTTTTCCTGCATGAACAGCGAAAATATAGTAAGCGATAAACTTTTTTCCGGAGTTTGTTGGAACTTACTAAGTTTTTTCGTTCGCCTAGTCAGTTGAGTCCAGATTGCAGTTGGTAAGAGATGATGGTAGGGTTTGAGTGTGGCCCACGAAGCCACGGACCCAAGCTGTCAACGAGGCACTTCGAAAGCTGGTGGTGGCTCCATAATGGTGTGGACAGTGTTTGCTTGGAATGGCGTGGGTCCTCTGGTGATCCCGAACCGTTCCATTGAGTGGGGATGGTTATGTTCGGCTGTGTTCCATAATAGTGTGGACTGTGTTTACATGGAATGGACTGGGTCCTCTGGTAACACCGAACCGATCACTGATCACGAAATTCATGTTCCCAAACGACGACGGAGTTTTTATGGATGACAATACGCTATGTCACCGGACCACAGTTGTCGCGTTTGGTTTGGCGAACATACTGTATAATTGGAGCGAATGATCTGACCACACAGATCGCCTGACATGAACCGCATGGAACATTTACGGGACGTAATCGCGAGGTCAGTTCGCGCACAAAATCCTTCACCACCAACATTTTCACAATGATGGACGACTGTAGAGGGAGCATGGCTCAATATTTTGCGGAAACTTCCAACGACTTGTTGAACCTATGCCACGTGGTGTTGCTGCAAAATGAGGTGCGACACGATATTAGGAGGCGTCCCACGACTTTTGCCATCTCAGTGTATGTTTGTTGTAAAGAGTTGTCCAACATTTCTCGTATCATTAAACGATAAATGATCAAACACCGGGTAAACATAGGCTTTGTAATTCACATTAATTTCATTCATTCGAAGTGTTCTTCCTTATTATTCGCGCTTAATGGGATAAAATTATCGAGATGCAACACGTGGTGTGACACACTTGTATTAGCTATTGGGGCAACAATTAGGGGCAACAGTTATCAAATAATGTAGTAATTTGACATAATAACATTAAACTGTGTTGTCATTTATTACGCTTCTTCTTTGTAAGATGCCCCTCGACGCTGTAGGACGTAACTCTGTTTCAGACAACGGCTTTTATTTTCATTAAGATATTCCCATTCGGCTGCACGGTACGGCAGCCCCACGTGATTCGCGTGCGGAACGAGGCCGCCTCGACCTCGGCCAAGGCGAGGGCCCCGTGCCAGTAGCGGGCGGCTGGCCGACCCGGTTCCCTGGACCGGTATTCCGCTCGCAGCCTGCCGGTCGCAACCAGAGGTCGCCGTTGGGAGCTTCGGATACTTTCGTCACCCTGCCTCCAGCTCCATCCGCCATTCCTCTCCCAAAACCATACGCTCCATAAACACGTGCACAAATACGAGGGGCGTTCAATAAGCCACGCCGTACATTTTCTTCTCGGCCAATTTCGGTTGAAAAATTGCGGACACAGTGGAATATTCCCGCTTCAGCGCCCGTAGTCTCACGAAGTCCTGACTGGTGACGGAGCTACACGTAGCCTTCAAAATAGCGTCCCTAACGTAGGTGCGTTCACAGCAGAGAGCCGTCGTTGAATCTCTTTTGGCGGAAGAGCAGAGCGTCACAGATATTCGTAGACGCTTGCGACATGTCTACGGAGGCCATTCAGTGAGCAAAAGCACAACGAGTCGTTGGGCGAGGCGTCTGCCATCTTCGCACCTCGGTCCTGCTAACCTGCCCGATCTCCCGCTCGCACGCCGGCCGCTCACAGTTGTGGCTCCTGCAGTGGTGGAACGTACGGACCACCTCATTCGACTGATGGACTGGTCACAGTCGAAATACTTCGCTGGACAATGGGACGTCTCTGGAGGTAGTGCTGACACACCCGTCCACCGGCTGGGGTGGGGTACTCAGTGTGTGCCCCCTTTGTTCCTCGCCGCCTGACAGAAGAGCATAGGAGCAACGAAGGACCATCTCGCGCGTTACGAGGCTGATCGTGACAATTTTTTGTCGAACGTCGTCACAGGCGACGACCCGTGGGTTCACCACTCCGAACCGGAAACAAAACGGCAGTCCACGGGGTGGTGCCACATCCTCCGAAGAATTAGCTCAAAGCCGCCCCGTCAGCCGGTAAAGTCATGGCAACGGTCTCCTGGATCTCTGAAGGGGTTACTCCGTTTTATCTTCTTCTTCGTGGTGCAACGATCAACTCTGAAGTGTACTGTGCTACCCTCAGAATACCGAAGAAACGACTTCAGGGCGTTCGTCGTCGAAAAAAATGCAAACGAACTTCTCCTTTTCCAAGTCTGTGCACCCAAGTGGGGCTCACAAAACTTCGTTGGGCTGTTTTTTTTTTTTTCTTCATCCATCATACAGCCCGGATCCCGAACCTTCGGATTTCCATCTATTTGGCATAGTGAGGGACGCACTCCACCGGAAGCAATATCGGACGATGGGAAGGTTACTGATGCACCGAGACGTTGGCTCCGACGTCGACCAGTAGAGTGGTACCGTGCCGGCATACAGGCCCTCCCAGTATGGTGGCGTAAGGATGTTGCATTAAGGAGAGATTACCTTGGAAAATACGGTTTTGTAGCCAAAGTATTGGGAAATAATACGGTGTATTGGAATCGTGAATAAAATCAACTTCCTGTCAGAAGAAAAATGTGTTCCATTACTCATTGAACTCGTCTCTTATATTCATCCCACTGAATAACTACACAGATACTATCACTGACAGGATACAGGGTAAGATACTGGATACGTTTGCTGGAGACACGGACTGAAATTTCATTTCGGAAATCCCGACAAAGGTCTCGTGTAGGCACATAACATTTTACCAGTAGAATGCCGAAACTATTCTTCGAAATGAACTGTCTTCCCAAAAATCAGGAGAACGGTTGCCCAAGTTGAAGATGTACTGTTTATGACGGCCGAATATTGTGGCTAGATGACGGGTATGGCACGAGTGTAGACGTGATATCTGAACAGTTTGTTACAGATGGGTATGTAGTGATTATTACAGCACGTCGCGAAGTTACCACCTTTGAACGCGAGACAATAACGTGAGCAAGACGCATGGATCTTAGCATATCGAAGATGACAAAAAAAATCGTATTTATGAGATCAGCAGGGTGTAGAGTAAATTCTCACCATAGCAGAGACACTGTTTCCAAACACGTAAATCGCCGCACAGGGCGACCACGAAGTGTTTGACGAACAAACGTCATGTCGCTTCCGCAGAGCGTGGTCTACTGCAAGGCAGGTCACCGTCGGTTTGAATTTGGGGCGCCAGGAATTTATTTGTACCAGGAATGTACGGAGAGAAAGTCATCGCCCAGGCTTCACCAGCCGCCGACCGTCAGGTGTTCCTTTGGTGACGGCTCGACACGGAGGTGAACAGCTGCCAACGTCGTCGCTGGACCACGCAACAGTAGTGGCCTCAGCGTGGTCCGGGGGATCCCGACTGCAGTTGCATCGACCTGGTGTGGGCACGAGTATCTACCATACGCCCCAGAAGCTACAGTTCTTGTGTATATGTTCGGGGAGAAAGCGGTCCAGGTATGGTCTGGGCTGCGTTCTCATGGTCGCAAGTAATCGCCACTGTCTGTCTGCAGGGGCCAGTGACAGGTGCACGTTATATGAGCAGTGTTACAGACATGCATCCCTTTCTGACACGCTCAGGTGGAGATGGTGTGTGTCTACAGGGAAATGCGACATATCACCTCTCTTTGGTTGCGTAGCAAGTCCGGCACTGAAGTGTGGAGGCAAAAGAAGACACACTGTACAAACACACACGCACACACATGCGGTGATGAAATATTCCCAGGCTTCCATTCGCGTTGTCACTCTCGTTTTATATATGCGTCCAGTTTGCGGCATGAGGTTGAGAGAACCCTCTTGAAGGTGACGGCCGTGTCTCAAAAATTGACGTCCATTGCTACCCTTATCCAGAAATTATACAGCCGTCAGCATGCAGAAATATTGCGTCGTATGACTTAAATATCAGTGAGTCATAATTAAAATCAGTCAATTGATGCAAATAGCTAGGTGTAAAGTTTGTATTGATATGAAATGAAATGATCGCATAGCTCAATAGCAGGTAAAATAGACGACTGACATCGACTAATTGGTAGAATTCTGGGAAAATGCAGTCGGCCAACAAAGGAGACTGCACACACTGTGCGTCCCACCTTCGAATATTGCTCTGGTGTGTTCGACCCACACCAAATGGGACCTACAGAACATACTAGACCTATGTAAGGTTTGTTTGATTCCCGGCATCGCGACTGACATGCTGGAAGTCCTGAATTGGCAAGCACTCGAAGGCAGACGCCAATTACTCCGTGAAAGCCCACTATCAAAGTTTAGAAGACAAGTATCAAATGTAAACTCTAAAATTACGCAGAAGCGCCAAAGGAACTGGTACACGCATGCGTATTCAAATACAGATATATGTAAGCAGGCAGGTTACTGCTGCTACAATGCAGAGTTATCAACATTTAAGTGATTTTGAACTTGGTGTTATATTCGGCGCACGAGCAATGGGACACAGCATCTCCGAGGTGGCCATGAAGTGGGAATTGTCCCGTATGACCATTTCACGAGTGTACCGCGAATATCAGGAATTCGGTAAAACATCAAATCTCCGGCTTCGCTGCGGCCGGAAAAAGATCCTGCAAGAAAGGGACCAACGACAGGTGAAGAGAAGCGTTCACCGTGACAGAAGTGCAACTCTTCCACAAATTGCTGCAGACTTCAATGCTGGGCCATCGACAAGCCACAGCGTGCGAACCATTGAACGAAATGTCGTCGATATGGACTTTCGGGCCCGAAGGCCCACTCGTGTACCCTCGATGACTGCACGACACAAAGCTTTACGTCCCGCCCGGGACCGTCAACGTCGGCACTGGAGTGGTGATGACTGGAAACACGTTGCCTGGTCGGACGAGGCTCGTCTCACAGTGTATCAAGCGGGTGGACGTGTACGTGCACGGAGCCAAGCTCACGAATCCACGGACCCTGCGTTTCAGCAAAGGTCTGTTCAAGTTGGTGGAGGCTCTATAACGGTGTGGAGCGCGTGCAATTAGAGAGATATGGAATCCCTGATACGTCTAGATCCGTCTCTGACAGGTGACACGTACGTAAGCATCCAGTCCGGTCAGCTGCATCCATTCATGTCCACTGTGCATTCCGACGGACTTGAGCAATTCCTGCAGGACAATGCGACACCCACACGTCCACTGTTGCCACAGAGTGGCGGCAGAAACACTCTTCTGAGTTTAAACACTCCCCTGGCCAACAAACTCCCCAGACGTGAACTTTATTGAGCATATCGCGATGCCTCGCAACATGGTGTTCAGAAGAGATCTCCAGCCCCTCGTACTCTTACGGAATTACGAACAGCCCTGCAGGATTCATGGTGTCAGTTTCCTCCAGCACTCCTTCAGACATTGTTGTTGTTGTTGTTGTTGTTGTGGTCGTCAGTCCTGAGACTGCTTTGATGCAGCTCTCCATGCTACTCTATCCTGTGTACGCTTCTTCATCTCCCAGTACCTACTGCAGCCTACATCCTTCTGAATCTGCTTAGTGTATTCATCTCTTGGTCTCCCTCTACGATTTTTACCATCCAGTACTAAATTGGTGATCCCTTGATGCCTCAGAACATGTCCTACCAACCGATCCCTTCTTCCAATCAAGTTGTGCCACAAACTTCTCTTCTCCCCAATCCTATTCAACACCTCCTCATTAGTTATGTGATCTACCCATCTAATCTTCAGCATTCTTCTGTAGCACCACATTTCGAAAGCTTCTATTCTCTTCTTGTCTAAACTATTTATCGTCCACGTTTCACTTCCTTACATGGCTACACTCCGTAGAAATACTTTCCGAAACGACTTCCTGACACTTAAATCAATACTCGATGTCAACAAATTCCTGTTCTTCAGAAACGCTTTCCTTGCCATTGCCAGTCTACATTTTGTATCCTCTCTACTTCGACCATCATCAGTTATTTTGCTCCATAAAATGGAAAGCTCCTTTACTACTTTAAGTGTCTCATTTCCTAATCTAATTCCCTCGGCATCACCCGACTTAATTCGACTACATTCGATTATCCTCGTTTTTCTTTTGTTGATGTTCATCTTATATCTTCCTTTCAAGACACTGTCCATCCCATTCAACTGCTCTTCCAAGTCCTTACAATGTCATCGGCGAACCTCAAAGTTTTTATTTCTTCTCCATGCATTTTAATACCTACTCCGAACTTTTCGTTTGTTTCCTTTACTGCTTGCTCAATATACAGATTGAATAGCATTGGAGAGAGGCTACAATCCTGTCTCACTCCTTTCCCAACCACTGCTTCCCTTTCATGTCTCTCGACTCTTATAACTGCCGTCTGGTTTCTGTACAAATTGTAAATAGCCTTTCGCTCCCTGTATTTTACCCCTGCCACCATCAGAATTTGAAAGAGAGTATTCCAGTCAACATTGTCGAAAGCTTTGTTCAGACATTATTCGAGTCGATACCGTGTGGTGTTGCGGCACTTCTGCATGCTCGCGGGGGCCCTACACGATATTAGACACGTTTACCAGTTTCTTTGGCTCTTCAGTTTATATTACAGCCGTCGCGTATCGTTCCTTAGACAGTCAGGGTACCGTGACGATCACAGTACTGTTGTCTCCGTCACGGATGTGCGTGAATCGATCCCTGTGGTAGCCGCCACACGCCCCAGTGTTTGCAGATGCCTGTGGAGAGGCGCGCACGCGGATGTGCGGGCAGCTGCGGTCAGGTGTGCGCGTGACGCCGGCGGGCGCGCTATTCGGGCCGCCGCCACCTGCCGGCCGACCGACTTTACGGGCGTGGGCGCCCCCAGCTGGTGCGTGGCCTGCCCTCTGCTGCTGTCCTCTTCGGCGCTGAACGACCTCACACGTGCTTTCGCGTCTAAAGCAAGCGACAGTTTGAACTTCCTGGCACATAAAATCTGTGTGTCGGACTGGGACTCGAACACAGAAACTAGCAGCCCGCATTGTAGCTTTTTTTTTTTCTTTTAACATGCAATTCTTTAGTAGTGATGGAAATAACAGAATGAGTAACAAATACAGGGTGAACATTAACAACCGACAGGCTGCAGGGACGGATTTCTGACCGTAAATGGCGGAGAGAAGGTCCTACGAACATGTGTCGGGAAACGGACGGTATGGGAGCAACTACAGAAAATCTTCTACATCTACATCTACATCCATACTCCGCAAGCCACCTGACGGTGTGTGGCGGAGGGTACCTTCAGTACCTCTATCGGTTCTCCCTTCTATTCCAGTCTCGTATTGTTCGTGGAAAGAAGGATTGTCGGTATGCCTCTGTGTGGGCTCTAATCCCTCTGATTTTATCCTCACGGTCTCTTCGCGATATATACGTAGGAGGGAGCAATATACTGCTTGACTCTTCGGTGAAGGTATGTTCACGAAACTTTGACAAAAGCCCGTACCGAGCTACTGAGCGTCTCTCCTGCAGAGTCTTCCACTGGAGTTTATCTATCATCTCCGTAACGCTTTCGCGATTACTAAATGATCCTGTAACGAAGCGCGCTGCTCTCCGTTGGATCTTCTCTATGTCTTGTATCAACCCTATCTGGTACGGATCCCACACTGCTGAGCAGTATTCAAGCAGTGGGCGAACAAGCGTACTGTAACCTACTTCCTTTGTTTTCGGATTGCATTTCCTTAGGATTCTTCCAATGAATCTGTCTGGCATCTGCTTTACCGACAATCAACATTATATGATCATTCCATTTTAAATCACTCCTAATGCGTACTCCCAGATAATTTATGGTATTAACTGCTTCCAGTTGCTGACCTGCTATTTTGTAGCTAAATGATAAAGGATCTATCTTTCTGTGTATTCGCAGCACATTACACTTGTCTACATTGAGATTCAGTTGCCATTCCCTGCACCATGCGTCAATTCGCTGCAGATCCTCCTGCATTTCAGTACAATTTTCCATTGTTACAACCTCTCGATACACCACAGGCGCAGGTTAGCACACTTGGCTCGCATTTCGGAAGAGCGGGATTCAATTCCCCTCTGGCAACCCAAATTTGGGTTTCCTGTTACTTCTCTAAACTAAGGAGAAATGTCGCGATGGTTCACCTGAGCAGGACACGGTCACTATTTACTTCCCGTCCTTCCCTGTTCGAGCTTATGCTCGTCGCTAATGAATCGTCGTCGACGGTACACTAAACTCTGACTTTCATCACTTTCCATCGACGAATCAAAAAATACTTTACAAGCTAGTTCTTATTGATTTAGTAGTACCAGTCGGCCGCTGTTTATCTACCCCAGGAATAATCTGTAGCAATTTTCCGTCCTGTGCAGTTGTCCGCCAGTTTTCACTTACACGGAATTCAAGTTTACCGTCGCCCAGATCGGTTTGTCAAACGTAGTCCTCCTTTAGTCCACCTCTTGCATTTTCTACTTCTACATACCTTCTAATGTGGTACGTGGTCGCCTGAAGATCTCACGCGTTGGCAATTGTTTCGCGGCAAATCGCGCATAAAGGATCATTTTCCCGAGAAGTGGCACTTCCAGTTGATTATGAATCAATGCGAGGATTTTTATTGCGACGCGTCTAGTTGTGATTACTTTACTTCCAACGAACAGTCTGGTATTCCATCTTCATTTAGGTATTTCTCGTTGTATAACTAAGGATCGGTCTGTCTACCCAATGGATCAGTGTTTGGTCCCATAAGACCTTACCACAAATTTCCAACGGGTCAATAATAAATAAGAATGGCTACGTTTTAGCATACGATTGCATAACTTTATCCAACAATTGACTGTATGTTTCTTTTGGCAGCTTCCCGGATTTTGTGGGTGTTGCGTACACGTTCGAATCTTGTTCCACTTGTTGGTTCATCTCTTGCTGCACTCAAACACCAAATTGTCCGCTAACTTCTTGAAAACAGATGAAGAGTTTTGGCAGTAATCTTCTACGAACATAAGTAGAAAAATGAAAGAAAATTAAAAATAAACAAAACAATAACCAGGTCGTCGTTTTCTCGGAAACGGTCGATTATCTACGAATAAGTCGAGACACGAGTTCGCTTATTTTTGCTCGTCTTCCACTGAGCGAAGTTTCTGGGAAATCTGGTTATGGCACTTGGGGTGTCCTCCTCGTCAATTAGCCACTGTGACTCGTTTTCATTAGCCCTGACGATGGTAATACTGTCGAAGTTACTGGTTGAATGAAGTCATGTTGCATCTTCCTTGCGGTCATGTTTTCCTTTTTTTTATATTGATTTCTATTGATTTTGCCTCGTAAAGAGTAGACGCGTAATTCCTTTCTGATAAACTCATTTCTTATTTGTTCTCTTTTGGAGCATCCCACAGCTGCACGTAGGAACCTCACTTCTGCTGACTGCATTTGCGGTTCATCTCTGCGTTTCAGCACTCATGTCTCGCTTCCATACAAAAGATGGGACTCGAACCTAAAGACGGTTCAGACGTTTTCAGCCTGCGGTCAGTTGCCCAACAGATGGGGCACATCAAGCACCAGTCGCAAAACTTGTTTCAGGTTTGCGAGACCATCGTTGCTAGGCAGATGCTGTCCGGTGAACAGTTTTCATGCTGCCGTCAAACCTGTTTCGTGCATATACTTAACTGTACCGTTGTACTTGCTTGCAGGATACCTCTTAAGGATTAAACGCCGCTGCGTCGTCCGCCACCCATTGCATATTGCAAAAATTAACATACTGTCGTTTTAGGAAAAAATTGGCACCATATGGGGGTACAACAGGTACTATTGCCTGTTTGGATTGCACGTGTTACGGATCTATGCGAACCATATTCAGATCTGAATATATCGGTTACAAGAATAACCTGCCCAAGCCGTCAGCAAATAAAATCTGTATGTTAAAAAATAATGAAATTCGTCCAGCTGTATTAAGGTGTTGGTTTTATTGGCAACTAGTTTCGATGTTGTTACAACATGATCTTCAGGCCCATACTTGTTGACAGTAACCGTATGTGTCTGACACTAGTAGTCAGTGGTGAGACAGGCGTGACTGGTTGAAGCGAGGCACTGTGCTGATTAACTTGTTCGTGACTGAGGACACGAAGAAAATTGAGACAAAGAAAGAAATGGAGCGCAAAAGTGCAAAATAATCGAACCAAGAGGCGCCAAAGTATCTGACGTTGGTAGCGCTACCGGCGCCTGCCATGCCCTCGTTGCAGAGACTGGTCTTACGTGGCAGGCCGTTGACACGGGGACTCTTCGTAGAGTGCTGTAAACGTCTCACCGCCTAAAGCGCTAAATGCGGATTCAGTCATCGTAACTCGAACTACGCACTCTCAGCTGGGGCACCTCTCTTAACCTGTGGCGTATTGACTGCAGACAACACAATGGCCGAGAAAACGAGAAGACGACTTAATGCGCCGCGGAAGTGTGTGATCTTGCTCGAAATACAAAAGTAATTACTGAAATGGAAAAATCTTTTGTATCTCAGTTCATAAAAGAACAAAAAGCATATCTTAGCGCGTGAGTCAAAATTACAGTATGATAACAAGTAATTAAAATAATGTGTAGTATCAGCCATTTTGGTGTTGAGAGACTTGTGGAGGATTTTGGGAATTAAGGTAAAGGATCAAGCAGACTTTCGTGGGGTAGCGGCATAATACAATGTAAGGAGTGAGATTCGGCAATGTAGGAATATATACTCGTACATGAGTAACGGCAAGAGACGTAAAACCAATACTGGGCTAGCTGACGTAGTTACCTCTTATTCTGTGAGAACGTTTTCCTTTTTTCTTGCGACAACAGTCTTGTACAAAACATCCTCGGTCTTCTTGTCGTATCACTTCTGGATAAAGCATCAAACTTTCGATGACAGTTACTCCTGACGAAGCGGATGGCAGTAATGGCGGAAAGATCGAGTTTTTATCCAGAATTGACGGAGAAATTTTTATACAGTCATATTCCGTGACGTGAGCACATTTATTGTTCCGTCACTAGACTGAGTGGGTCGACATTATAAGGTGAAAAGTGTTAAGGAAAAGTATGTTAATCTGTTTAGGCTTCTCCTGTTACAGTAATAAGTTTATCCGAATGTTGGTTTCGTGTTTCCATTAACACAGAGACTCAACATGTTTATGTGGCAATGAAGAGGGTACATGTAGTAGATCTGATTAAATGCAGGAACGTTAACGAAACAGGTACAAACATTGTTATGCCTCACGTGCATACCTCACGAAAGCCTTGTCAGGGCTTAACTTCTGCACGTCTCGAGACTCTGTAACTGCTTAGCTTTCATACTCCATGAAACGTACAAATGCAGTAATCTTTGAGTGCAGGAAT
The DNA here is from genome assembly GCF_023864275.1 of Schistocerca cancellata. Lineage (NCBI taxonomy): Eukaryota > Metazoa > Arthropoda > Insecta > Orthoptera > Acrididae > Schistocerca > Schistocerca cancellata. The sequence continues at coordinate 16,705,559 of NC_064634.1, forward strand.
AATGAGTCAGTGTCACAGTCCCTTTGTATGTGGAATTAACAACGCATGGCAGCGCACAATGGAACCAGAGAGCCGGTCGTGTGTGTAGCAAGTGGCAGTTCATTTCATTGATACCCTATTGGAAAGGAGACTGGCTGTAAAAACACTTTTAAGACAATCGCTGGTAATTTTCTCGACTCTATGGGAGCACACGTAAAGGTGATAGGAGCAGGGATAGCCATGTGCGCTGAGAGGTATTTCTTTGACTATATAGAAAAGATGAAGCTAAACGCTAAAATACACACCCTTATGGTACCACAAAAGGTGACTGAGAAATTGGCAACAATCAGTTTTCAGTCAAGAATCGTTCCATTGGGGATCAGAATGAGGAGAGAAATTACTCAGTGTGATATAAAATGTTATTCTCCCTCTTCTCCATACGTAAAAAGAACGAGAAAGATACTTCATAATTGGCACAATGGCATCTACGCGAAGCACGTAGTTTGTAATGATTTACCCAAAATAGGTGTAGATGAAAAAGCCCTAAAAACATTTCCAAATTTTTGGGAGGTCTAGAGTCAATCATTGAAACTGTATGAATCTGTTTTCTGGACTAAATGGAAGAAATAAAGATCGAGACACGCAGCCAACTGTGCCCAATGCCCAACAGACTGAAACAGGTCTATTTCTAGAATTCATACGTACTATGGATGTCGAGGGGCATGAAACGGAAGCAGTCGTTGGGAACGGAGTGAGACAGGGTTGTAGCCTCTCCCCGATGCTATTCAATCTGTATATTGAGCAAGCAGTAAGGGAGAGAAAAGAAAAATTCGGAGTAGGTATTAAAATCCATAGAGAAGAAATAAAAAGTTTGAGGTTCGCCGATGACATTGTAATTCTGTCAGAGACAGCAAAGAAGTTGGAAGAGCAGTTAAATGGAATGGACAGTGTCTTGAAAGGAGGGTATAAGATGAACATCAACAAAAGAAAAACGAGGATAATGGAATGTAGTCGAATGAAGTCGGGTGATGCTGAGGGAATTAGGTTAGGAAATGAGAGAGTTTTGCTATTTGGGCAGCAAAATAACTGATGATGGTCGAAGTAAAGAGGGTATAAAATGTAGACTGGCAATGGCAAGGAAAGCGTTTCTGAAGAAGAGAAATTTGTTGACTTCGAGTATAGATTTAAGTGTTAGAAAGTCGTTTCTGAAAGTATTTGTATGGAGTGTAGCCATGTATGGAAGTGAAACGTTGTCAATGAATAGTTAAGACAAGAAGAGAATAGAAGCTTTCGAAATGTGGTGCTACAGTAGACTGCTGAAGAGTAGATGGGTAGATCACGTAACTAATGAGGAGGTATTGTACAGAATAGAGGAGAAGAGGAGTTTGTGGCACAACTTGACAAGAAGAAGGGACGGGTTGGTAGGACATGTTCTGAGGCATCAAGGGATCACAAATTTAGCATTGGAGGGCAGCGTGGAGGGTAAAAATCGTAGAGGGAGACCGCTTATTGTCCGCGCGCAGTCTTTGGTGAGAGTAGGTGTGTCGCCGGAAGATGTGCCGGCAATCATAGGAGAAATTAGTGAGAAGATATAAGAGATGTCTTTGTAGTCACGACGAGGGAAAATTTTGGAACGGAAGGAGGCAGGAGGCAGCGAGCGCCGTTGGCCTACCTGAGAGAGAGACGCCGTGGCTGAGCAGGGACGGGAGGGCTGCGCAGGCGGGCGGCGCGGCGCGTGCTGGAGTCGGCGCGCTCTCCAGAGGCGCACTGGCGGCGCGGCCGGCGTCCAGCGGGCTCCGGGCAGCGGGCCAGCCGGGGCTGCGGAGCGCAGCGGAACAGGTCGGGGCAGGGCAGGCCAGGGCAGGGCAGCCGCGGTCGCCAGACTCCACCTCCCGGCTCCTGCTGACGGGCAACTGTGGTCCACGCCTTATGCAGTTCCTCAACGAGAACACTTCCGGTCTGACAACGAAAGCCTCAGTTCAGAGTAGCTCCTTCTGAGCTCCATATCTTTACTCTAGCGAACCTGGCGCTGCTTCACAATTGATGATTAGAGATTACACTAGATTAGATTAATACTAAAGTGCGCGTCATTTATGTTGGCGGCCGAGTTTAGGTTCGTTCTGCGCATCTGACGTCACAAAACACAGTCAGCCAATGAACAGAGAACGACGTTGCCACATCTCGACTGCAGTGCAGAGCATGGACGAGTGTCTTCAGTTTTCGAAACGTTCAGTCATAAATAAAGTAATAGAACAAAAGCAATGTCTTGATAGCAGACATTCTTTTATAGAAAGTTTGGAAAAAGCATTCTTTATACCAATTGCTTCATATTCTATTAATTAAACCAAACAAGCAATAAGACTCCTAATTCAGGTGATAGCAAGGAAAGGTGTTTGTATCACTCTCACGAACAGCTTTTTCGCAATAAATAACAGCGGTAATTATTTATTTCCTATTGTACTTCCACGAAGCGTGAGTAAATCATAGTCATACCAACAGTATTTGTCAGTATTTTACGTGACGTGTTATACTCCTCATGGGGATGTATAGTCGGACGACGTGCGTTAGCGTAATGGTTAAGATGTTGGGCTGCTACGCGAAAGGTCATGAGTTCAAATCTTCTGCGGTGGTTAATATTTTCATTGTTTAAAATCAATATCGAAGTGCCTTACTTCACGAATTATATTCGTTTGAATGCAATTTTTTGAAATTTCTAGTGCTTTGTCTCTTCATTAACCCTTTCGCTGCTGCACACACGTGCTCGCCGCATTCCGCGCTGTGCGCGATTTTGTCATCACTGCACTGCTCGCCTGTGCAGACACATGGTGTTCCCACTCCGTTGACACACTTATCATTCGATTTCACAAAAACGATTTGGCCCAAAAATTAGATTTTTACACGTCTTCTTGACTCATACCTTCCCCCCCATAAATGACTTAATTTTGTTTCGATGTTCAAAGCAGTTATTATGCAGCATTAAATGTAGTAAACCATTGCACGAAAAACACGGGAGAACTGGAACAATCAGTACGCCGGGAAAGCTTTAAACATCACATTGCACGAAATTTTGAAGAGTTTGCAGAGGTAGAAGTCCATAGCGTATACTTTCCGTATGGTCGATTTTAGTTGCCACAATGTTGAGAATGAAATGTGGACAAGATACCTAAATTTCATATAAAATAAGAGTGTCAAAGCAGTTGGAACACGATGTGTCTGCACAGGCGAGCAGTGCAGTGACAAAATAGTGCACAGCGCGGAATGCAAGGAGCACGTCTTTGTAGCAGCGAAAGGGTTAATGCGGCCGTGGTGGCTTTACTTCATGAACTGCGCGCTCCCCCCCTAAACGTAAGCTTGCGAACTATGCTATACTATGGCGCTGTTTCTATTGCCGCGTGCGTCGTGTGCAACTGGCAACGCAGCAATCTCCCGCGTCTGGGCGGGCATGCGCGAGCCGCCAAGATAAAAGAATTGAACTATAGTTCCATGGATCATGAATACGATATTTCCTAATGATGTGGAACGAGTCAAATTTTCCAATACATGACGTAATTAAGTTAATTTAACAACATAATTAAGTTAATATAACAACTTTTTTTTTCTTAATTTATATCTAAACATTCCTCTATGGAGTGGAAGGAGCTGTCATTCAGAAATTCTTTTAATTTCTTCTTAAATACTTGTTGGTTATCTGTCAGACTTTTGATACTATTTGGTAAGTGACCAAAGAGTTTAGTGCCAGTATAATTCACCCCTTTCTGTGCCAAAGTTAGATTTAGTCTTCAATAGTGAAGATCATCCTTTCTCCTAGTATTGTAGTTATGCACACTGCTATTACTTCTCAATTGGGTTTGGTTGTTAATAACAAAGAATATATATACTGAGAAGCTACTGTGAATATCCCTACATCCTTAAATAAATGTCTGCAGGATGATCTTGGGTGGACTCCAGTTATTATTCTGATTACACGCTTTTGTGCAATAAATACTTTATTCCTCAATGATGAATTACCTCAAAATGTGATGCCATATGCAAGCAGTGAGTGAAAATAGGCGTAGTAAGCTAATTTACTAAGATGTTTATCACCAAAATTTGCAATGACCCTTATTGCATAAGTAGCTGAACTCAAACGTTTCAGCAGATCATCAATGTGTTTCTTCCAGTTTAATCTCACACACCTAAAAATTTGGAATATTCTACCTTAGCTATATGCTTCTGATTAAGGTCTATATTTATTAATGGCGTCATACCATTTACTGTACAATACGAGTAGCGTTCAATAAGTAATGGAACACTTATTTTCTCGACCAATTGCGATTCATAATATGCGGAATTTGCTGTGGAATACCGTGGAATATTTCCGCTCAGCCCCTATAGTTTCATGAGGATACGGTAGGTGGTAGCACTGTACGCAGCCTCTAAAATGGCGTTGAGCCGTGGCGGCTCATATCGATAGCGCCACTCTGGTGGTTTATCTTTGCTGGCACGGTCAGGGCGGTAAGCAGCGCCCTCTGGGGCCTACGCGAGGAGTAGCGAGGCGAGGTCCTGTGGGGGATGTGCTCCGGGACGTGGTGCAAGGCGGTTGTCGGGTTGACGCAGCGAGTGTGGCACCGCACCTATCGCACGGAGATATACAAGTTGGCTCTGAACGGAAGGCGCCGTAGCAAGCAGCGGGAAGCGGGCGTCCTGTAATTTGTGTGAAGGAGTAACGGTTTTTGCATTGGATGTCCGAGTGGTTCCCGAGAGTTGCGGCGGCTGCTTTCGGAGAAGAGAATTCGTAAGAGCTTGTGTCTTCGCTCTTTTCCGTACGATGTTGCTGCCTGCCGTTATAAACGGGTGGAAATCAGGCGCTTGAATTCACTATACGGGAATTGCTGATGTAAAATTACATTCGTGATTGAGTCTCACTTGTACTGTGACAATTTAGAGGCGAAAACTGTGGTGGTTTCATTAGGTCCGGTTCTTTGCTGTCCAACTAAGGGAGTCAGTTATTTGGGGTAACTGAGGGAGCACCATTATGTTGGTCTAAGTGATACGTGCTCCACGTTTTGTCTATGGCTTTGCGAATCGAGATCATGGGGGAGTACACGTGTGAGTAATTTACTATTGTATTGATGGTTATGTTGTAAAGACTGTTCTCTGGTGTGTTAAATGACGCGCTGATTTGTAACCAATCTAAGCAGAAGTTACCATTACTACTTGCTTATGTGCTACTGTCCTTATGATTGGCGTTATTTGTCTTTTGATTGCGGGTGTGCTCACGTTTAAAAAAAAATTACGGCTACTATTCATAAGGGTTGTCTAGTAAGGAAATTGCATAAGCTTTTATCATATGCTGGCGTGTTTGCCTATCACATTGGCTTATATGCAGTAACTGAAGGAATGTGTATGGTGGTTCAAGATTGTAGGCTGACTAGTATTTGAACTGGTGTTGAGGTTAAGGGCGAGACCAGCATCCCGCAAACCCGCACGCTGCGCGTGGTTAAATGTTCCGCTATTGGGGAACCGGCTCTCTGTTCTCGGATTTTGTAAGGATACGTGATGAGTGCATCGCTATAGTTCTTCGCGTGCTAAATTGCGGGGTGTCGGTGGCGTCCTAGGGCTAGACTTATGATGTATGTTATGTTGAAAGGCAATTAACTGTACCAAACTTAAGAGAGCTTTTAGTTTGTTTTAGGTCTGTACATGGAACGATGTTGATATTTTGTCGATTGCGGCAATAGCTTCCTGTGTGGGGAGATCCACTGAGGGACTTGTATTGTACTGTTGCAGTGCAGTCCATCTGAAACGTGCTGCTTAAAACTTGGGACTGCGGCTCTCTGATGTTATATATTACTGTTTAATCCTAAATTTCTTGGATGTAATATGGTTGTATAGGATTACGTAATTAATTTTGATCGCTGGTTCCTTAAAGGAAGTATTTCGTTTTAAAATATGTGCTCGGTCAGAGCCTATTTAAATATGATTTTAACTCGTTATTCAAATTTTCTAGTCTTGCTTTCTTAAAAGGCTTTCAGTTAAATGATTGCTGTTTGCCTGTTTAAATGTTTGAGTGACTTAAAGGAAAGGAACATTATTTTGTAATTTGTACTGATTGTTCCTTTCGGGTAATACCTGAGTTATGTGTTCAATAAATGAGTGTCTAGTCAATGGTGATGCACTGTTCTATTGCTAGCCTAACCCTTCCACTTCACAGCCTATTGAGCTGCTTTGTGTTCAGAACACGCCTCTGACCCGACACCTCAGGCGGCTGTACAGGAGGTAAGATCCGGGCAGAGAGCTGCCGCTGAGCCCTTTTGGGGGGAAAATCAGAGCATCGCAGGCTTGCAGTGTATCTACGGAGACCTGGCGGTGAACAAGAGGACGATCAGTCGTTGGGCGAGGCGTCAGTCATCATCGCAACAAAGTCGCGTAAACCTGCCCGATCTCCTGCGTGTCGGCCGGCTACTCACAGCTGTGACTCGTGCAATGTTGGAGCGTGCGGACACTCTCATTGGCAGTGATCGAAGGATCACAATCAGACATCTTGCTGCTCAGTTGGATGTCTTTGCAAGTGGTGTTGACACACCCGTCGAGCAGCTGGGGTGCTCAAAGATGTGGCCCACTTAGTTGGTCGCCGCTTAACAGAAGACCCTAAATAGAAACTGCTTGCTTGCGTGTTACGAGGATGATCGTAACAAGTGTTTGTTGAAAATAGTTACAGGCTATAAAGCATGGGTTCATCACTCCAAACCAGACCGTGGAGTCGCGCCACACCTCCCCTCCTCCGAAGAAGTAGTTAAAAGCCCCACCCTCAACCGATAAATTCAAGACGACGCGCTTCTGGGTCTCTGAAGTGGTTATTCTGTTTGATGCCCACACGCAAGGTGCAACGATCATCTCTGAACTGTATTATACTGTCCTCAGCAAATTGAAGAAACGACTTCACCGTCATCCCATGTAGGCTTCAACGTGTTCGCCAGCACAAAAATGCGAACGAACTTCTCCTTCTCCTTCACAATGCAAGGCCTCACACTTGTCTGCTCACCCGAGAGGAGCTCACGAAACTTCACTGGACTGTCTTCGTCGTCCACCCTAGAGTCCGAATCTCGCGCATTAAGACTTCATCTGGGAGGTTACTGATGCAGCAAGGCGTTGGCTCCGACGTCGACCAGTAGAGTGGTCCCAGGAGGGCAAACACAGTACAGTAGCGGACAGCCGTCGCACTGAAGGGCGATTTTGTTGAAAGACACGGTTTTCCAACCAGAAGAGTGGGAAATAATATGGTCTACAGAAATCCAGAATAAAACCGACCTGCTTTCAGCAAAAAAAAAATGTATTGTATTACTTATTGAACGCCTGCTCGTATGTATGGGATACTGGGTATACATTCTAAATTCCTTCCCTTCTCTCCCTGTCCATCTCTTCCTTCCTCTTCTCATTTTCAATTCCTCCCATCATCTCACTGTACATCACCTCCTCAACCTTATCTCTGCCCATCTCCTCCTCCCTCCACTCTCTCCATCTCCTCCCCTTCTGTACATCCCCTCCTTCCACCAATCTGTGTTCTTTCCTCCCCTTCCCCCCTCCTTGCACTTTCCTCTTCTGCCCTCTAGAGGACCGTGAGCCTTACTTATTGTTATTGCAGACGAAACCCTGACTGGGGACAGAAGTCGCCTAAAATAAATAGTTACATTCGAGGGGATCACTGGTATACAGGGCTTGAAAGAGGCCCCTCCAGCTGCTACATCTGTGGGGATCACAGCTCCAATGGCAGTATTTCGTATAGTTTTAATCTGTGAAAGGGTAGGATTACAAAGTTTCGGACTATTGAGAATCTGTAATGGTACTGTAATTATAAGCGATAGACACAACTTTGCTGTTTTAACAGAAAATCTGTACATTATCGTTAAAACATTTATAGCCTATTTTGTCCACCCAAATGTTTATTAGTGTATCGTGTAAAAATTTTAATAAATCTAGACTGCCTGCCCGGCTAGCCGCGCGGTCTACGGCGTTGCTTCCCGAGCGGGTTGGCGTGTCGGTCTCCGGCACGAATCCGCCCGGCGGCTTAGTGTGGAGGTCCGGTGTGCCGGCCAGCCTGTGGACGGTTTTTAAGGCGGCGAATGCGGGCTGGTTCCCGTTATTCCGCCTCAGTTACACTGTGTCGGCGATTGCTGAGCAAACATTGTCTCCACGTAGCCGTACACCACCATTACTCTACCACGCAAACATTTGGGGTTACACTCGTGTCTAGCCGGGGTGAGGGGAGGGGGGGGGGGGGGCGCACAGTAACCCTGCATTCGGTGTGGGGTGGGTGGACTGCTGCGGCCTGTTATGGGGTTGTGAACCACTGAGGGCTACGGCGGGACGGAGCCTCTCCGTCGTTTCTAGGTCCCCAGTTCAATATACACAATATAAATATGCAGCCCATGTCCGTCTACATTTTCATTACAATATCGTGGAAAAATTTCTAGAAAAATAGTTAGGAAGCTTTAGGTTTTTGGTAACAACGTTACTCGTAAACGACTGGGATGAAAAAACAGATGGACATCCGATACGAACCATCTGCCGTTTCATCCAAGGTTTTACCGAGGAGTGACATGTTTTTAGCTCACTTGTACCTTGGAATTCGTGGCACATGAAGTATTAGTTTTATGTGATGTGAAGATATACCTCTAAGGTATAAACCGGTCGTCATACAGTGAAAACACAATAAACAGCTATTGCGGATTTGCACTTACACTCTGTTTAATATAGAATATTTTATCGTCTCTGATTTTAAATCGTTTGAGTGTCCTTCATATTATCTACAAGTTTTTTATCTGTGGTTGCCCGACCTTTAAGTTGATTTTATGCTGACGTAGGAGTCTCTACATGCAGTAGGTATGCGTAAAAAGTTTGGCTTTTCGACATTCTCATTATGTGAGTACAGTACGAGCAAAGCTGCAGTTGTCAAGCAAAAGTAATAAAACTGTGTAGGTGGGAGAAACTTGTAGCAGAAGATAGTCAGACCGGGTAATGGTTGAATGACACACATTATGCATTTGTTGTTTTACATAGTTTTGTTTTTCCCGAATTTTGTGGGAATAGTTTTCTTTTCGCTTCTCATTTCAACGTTAAGTTTCAGTTTTAAAGCATTTTAATGTCTCTAGCCGATGGAATGTGTTGGGATGGGAAGAATAGAACTGAGCCTTCAGTTTAGAGTGGAATGCCTCACAGCAGGTGTATACAATGACAATGGGGAAGGGGACATATACACAGATTTACCAAAGTCTTTATTTGCAAGTTCTCCAATATGGTAGGTACGATAGGCGATAATGTCTCTGTCTACAAAACTTTCAAGTCCTGGAACAGTAGGTACTCCTGTACCTCCACGTACAATGGCTACAGTAAGCCAACCATTGCCATGCGTAAAGGAATCGTTAATGTCAATGCTAAAATTAAGTCTACATCCACAGAAAACACACGGACCATCAACAAGTGCAGTAGCAGCAGTGTTCTTCACAGTATTCTTCTTCTTGTCTGCAGCAGATGTTGTGAATTCGATGTTCTCAATAGTTTTGTAAATTGTGTGTCTGGAACGACGACGGTAGCGTCTGTATGGCATCTTGGCAGCGTTCAATGCAGTTGCCTGTGCAGCAGCAGCAGCAGCGCGAGTGATCCGCTTCGCGGTGCTCGCTCGCTTTTATAGAAGCGCGATAGCGCGTGACCTTGATTCGGACTTAGAATTTTTCCTTTAAGCCAAATAAATACAGACTCATTTACAGATATTTTTCTCCTGTTACGTGTATACAATGACAATGGGGAAGTCCGTTCAGAACTACTACCAAATTCGGCCCACATAATGGGTAGAATGTCATTATCAGCAGAAACATGCGTATGAAGTAAATAATGAAAACCTTCATCCAGACCTGCAGGACTTAGGCCTTCGACGAAGCAGTCTTGAGTGTGGCCAGAGGGCAGGAGAGGCAGTCCAAACCAAGTTTTCAGAAGACGTACCATATCAGATTCCTTTGACTTAAAATAATTTTACAGTCCCAAGGACTGAATTTTTACCGACCATGTCTGCCCAAGATGAAATCTGCAGCATTTTATTTTCGTTTGGAAATGCAAGCAATTGCCTGGTGAATGGCCGTCTCAAAGTCAATGTATATAACTTCCGGTTGGTGTTATTTGCAATTAAGGACAAAGGTTCCTTATATGTTTCATATTTTTGTTTTGGGAGCAAAAAAATACCAACGGAAAATAGTTTTTCCATTTCCACTTATGAATTATCAATATTTGGTGGAACAGGTTAGGACAACTTCTGAAGGTCCCATCTATAAATAAAGCCCCAAACTCCCTCAGGAAACTCAAATTGCTTTAACGTGTGAAACCCTCAGTATTGTTTTCAGAGACGCTTATCAATAAAATCCTCCCCTGTTTCTCGCCAGTGCTTCATGTAGCTCCGGTAAGTTATTGGAAAACTTCGTAAGTTTGCTTGATCGAGGGGCATTATTATTTTTTCTTATTCCTGAGTTGTGAGTGTGTCATTAGCTAACTCGAAGCGTGGAAGTCAGGAGGGGCACTCACACAAAGTTTCACCAGCCTTTTTCTTCACAATATCACTGCCTCTCTGCCGGTTTAATGCACCACACTCATCCTCTTCATTATTACGGACTAATTGCGAACCACAAGACAAAAAATTTAATTTCACAAAAGACGTACGCGTTCTCCTCTTACACTTGCATCTATCAACCCCATCGACGAGACACTTAGGGGAACAGAATTTGTAATAGGCTGTCCCCAACAGTTTGTCGGCCTTTTCACTCGCGCCTGCACCAGCCTCCATCGCCCACACTCAGTGCACTGACTGACGTGTCTGCGCAGCGGTGGACTGGGCCAGCGTGGCGCCGCCTGCCGACAGTGGGCGGAGTCAACGTGGACGTCACTGTTCGGCGAATTTGTTTAAAGTGGGAAGTAAGTCGTCCACTGTTCGACGGCAGAGGGAAGCAAGACGACAGCAGCGCCGGACACCACCCACTGCTTTCATAACGGCTTGATCTCTTGATCTCTACCTGGCACACTCGGAGCATAAGCCATTCTTCCTCAAGAGCCCAAATTAGAGAGGCTAGCGATGTTGTGCGCAGGGTCTGGGTCGAAGTCAACATCCTAACTCATCTCGAAGGGGTTCCATGCGGTTCAGACAGGGACTGAGGAATGTTTTTGTCCAGAAACCATTGCTTCGCAGATGTTGCTTTATGACATGATGCATTATGAAACGGAGACAAACAATAACAGTCCTCGGTCTGTTCCTCTACTGTACACAGTACACAGTGCTGTAAAATATGTTCACATCCTTCCGTATGCCGGCCGCTGTGGACGAGCGGTTCTAGGTGCTTCAGTCCGGAACCGCGCTGCTGCTACGGTCGCATGTTCGAATCCTGCCTCGCGAATGGATGTCTGTGATGTCCTTAGGTTAGTTAGGTTTAAGTAGTTCTAAGTTCTAGGGGACTGATGACCTCCGATGTTAAGTCCCATAGTGCTCAGAGCCATCTGAACCATTTGAAACCTCGACATAGCCACGCGAATCTTAATATGTGTGTGGTGGTGGGAACATAAAACCAACATTCAGATAAGTTCAGTTACTGAAACAAGAGAAACCCAAACAACATTAATGCTGTTTTCATTAACAGTTGATACGTTAAAATTTGGAACAATATAGTCTATTGGACAAGCAGTCAGTATACAGTGATGAGCGAAAACATTATGACCTCCTCAGTAGCGTGTTGGTGCACGTATGGGAAGCAATGCAGCAGTGATTATGCGTGGTGTGCATTCGACAAGTCCTTAGTAAGTGTATGGCGCCATATGTCTACACATACGGTACACAATTCCCGTAAATTGCACTTCGCTGCTTCGTGGGAGCGTAACTGGCTCCCATAGCGTTGCAGATGTGTTCCGTAGGGTTCATATCAGACGAGTTTGGTGGCCAAGAAGTCAACTTCAGTTCGCTATCGTGCTCCCAAGACCACTGTATCACGAATCTGGTTTGTGAAGGGGGCAGTTATCCTGCTGAAAAATGCCACCGCCTTCGGGGAGGGTATCAAGCGCGAGGACCTGCACGTGGTCCACAATAACGCTCGTGTACTCCAGTCTGTCACGGTGCCTTCGACTCTTACCACAGGTCGGATGGAAGCGCGGGTGAAGGTCTCCCTTAGCATATTACTGCCTTCGCCGTCCGAGGGAGGGTGCATGTTTAGCGCCGTATCCGGACATGACCATCTACCTTATCTAATAAGCAATATGATTCATCCGACCAGGTGACACGTTTCCATAGATTTACGGTCCGGTACCTATGATTCTGTGCAGTCGTACTTGACGATATCGTTGGATCAGCACGGCAGGGCGTAAAGCTCGTCTGCTGCGGAACCCCTCGTTCGAGGATGTGCGTTGGACAGCGTGCTCCGGAGCGCTCGTGGCCGCACCGGCGTTGTGCTCCGTCGCCAGCCGCGGGTCGCCGACCATCCTGCTGCACAGAGCGGGCAGCGACCAGCTTCGCCGACTGCGAGCTGCCGTTCCGAGGCGCTCGGCCGTGACAGTCTGCAGTTTGTCCAAGTTCCTCATGTCAGTGGGTTTCCCCGTTTGCCTCTCGCATCGTCACTAGAATTATTCTCCAGTCACCTCTGCTCAGCTTATACACTTTCCTTACCGCTCCACTTCGTCGCAACGTCACCAAGCGGCGTTCAGTATCGCGAAAGAACAGACGCCATTTTGATCCTGCAACTAGTATGAATCGAGACACACAGGAATTTAAGACGTTAGCTGACAGTGCCTTTGATTTATATCGATGGGGCAAGTTGAAAATCTGTGCCAGACCTGGATTCCAACGCGGGTCTCCTGCTCACTAGGGAGATGCGTTGACCTCTACGCCGTTTGAACAGAGAGGTCACCTCAACTGCACGGACTACCCTAGCGTGCCTTCGGTCAGACGTATATTCTCTATTTATGCCACACAGTACCGATGTAGTGCCCCTCGACCGAGCTCGACCACTTACGGCAATCGGCGAGGTGCCGCGAGAAATGAGGCTAATGAACAGCGGCACTACGTCAATAGCGCTTGGTACAAATCTGACAGGAGGCGCTCCAGGGTAGTCCGAGCAGTTGTGGTGACCACTGTGTCTGGATGGCGTAGTGGTCGGCGTAGTCAGGAGATCCGGGTTCGAAACTCGCTGTGGTACAAATTTTCAACTTGCCTGATTGGTATAAATCGTGCCCAATGGCAGCTAATCCCCTAACGTCTTGATTCATAGCACTCCAGCTCATCAGTGTACGTGCCCACGCCACAGAGTCAGAGATCAATTCTTCTATTTTCTTTTACTGCGAAAATATTAACTATATCAGCTGCACAATTTCTCGTTTTAACTCCTTCTCCGTCACCCGTTGGTGTCCGAACATTGGATTAGGACTTTACTCATGAACGTCTGTTTTCTTCCTGACCACGATCCCCCTAAATAATTCTACAAGTGTATCAGTATTAAAATGCTCAGTGCCACATTTCGTTTTCAGTAGTTTCTCTTCATGCTGTATCTCATTCGCTAAGGCCTGTCCTTGTACTTATGAACTGAGACTGAAAGCGTTTTTCCATTTCAGTAATTACATTTGTGTTGTAGGGAAAACCACACACTTTCTCGTGTCGTTAAGTTGTCTGATCAGGCTAAGCGGGAACACACGCGCCATCTGTTTTCTTACTCATCACTATCTATACAAAGAATTAGTATCAGTACTCACAAAGAACGAAGGGTACTCCGCTGGACGTTGCGAAGTTTTCCTTGACTGAACCAACATTGCCGCTTTAGGAGACCTGATCTAGACTGTATTCCTCCCCTCTTGGAATCTGGAACAGCAGATTTTAATTCATTACAAAATTCTCACACAAGATTGTCTACGAGTCTAATAGACTGCACATTTAACATTTCCGAGCGCAACGAAAAATACAATGTGTGTAGAAAACAGTATATAACGCGAACTTTTTGGCTGTTCCTCAGCTACTGGGAAAGTATGCCGTCTCCTTGCTGCGGTTGCGGTTTTGGCGCTATCTTGCAATCGTGTTGCACGCGAATGTTTGCGAAAGATAACCGAAACAGCCTCCAAACCTTTCTCTTTCATTTCTTCCCGTATCCCTTATCGATCTGAAGAAAATGATCGGACGAACATTGCCGCAATTCTGGTAACTGTTCCCAAACTAACATAAACTTGGCTGCGGTGTAAAAGGGCGCTCCTTCCGCCTATTGTACAACTTAGTAACAAAAGTTGTTAACCATCTGCCCGTGGACAACTTGACTTTTACGCGGTAATGTTGTTGTGGTAGTCTCTGAAGATCATAACGATGCTACACTGTACGTGTATACATCTGTACTTCGTCTAGGGACCTAATTGCATCAGTCGAGAAACAAAAAGAAGTTTTAAAAGGTGGTAAAGAAATTAGAAACTTGTCAAAGTCTACGGAGTGGAGCACAACGCAACATGGAGTCGTAGATTCACATATCCTGCCCTATCTTTGACATGGCTGTACAATGATGTCACATTAGGTACAGGAGAACAGCCTTGGTTGAGTCATAAGCTGTTAAAAGATGATTTGGGGGTGATTCAGGGAGACAGCTGTTTTGCAAATCAGTTTGGTCCTACCTGACTTGGAAATACGTTTGTACCTACCTGACTTGTAAATAATGTTGGACCTATTGATTTGCCAAATATTTTTCCAGTTACCTGTTTAGCGTATAACTAGTCTGGCCAATAAGGTAGGGCCTTCGTAACTTACTAATACGTTTCTACCTAACTTGCAGATAAGTTTGGAGTTACCTAACGCGCAAATAAGTTGCTATCTGGCAAATAAGTTTAAATCTACTGTCTGACAAATATGGCTGCGCGGACCTATCTAGGAAATATTTATGGGCGTATACAGCTTCTGCAGAAGTTTGATCTACCACGTTCTTCATGGCACATTAGATGTTGCTGAACACTATATGTTCAAAAATGTATGGACATGTGTGCAATGCAGAACTGACGACTAAATGTCGCGAGAGGCAGACCCGCCAGTATGTAGCAGGAGGCACGGAAAGCTGTGTTTTCAATAGAGAAGCAGCAAAATGGGCTAGTCATTGGGTAGCACTTGATTAAGAAATCCATCAGGGACATTTCAGTGCTTTTAAAGTCTCCCGAGACGATATATGTTACTGTGGAGTGGAAAAGAGAAGGAATGAGACAGCTACAGGAAGACATGGTAGACCTCATTGTGGAGGGTGCTTTTAAAAGTCGTATGTGTCAGCGGAAGGACCATTCGTGAGTTCCAAAGTGCTATCAGCACAATGACTCTGCGTAAGAAGATAAAAACACTGGAATACAGTGGTCGAGCAGCCACACATTTGTGTAGTCGGTGTTAAACGACGCTTGAGGTGGTATACAGAACATCACTGGCCAGTGGGTGACTGGAAACGCTATACTCTGTGGCAGTACAATGGAAGGATTTGGATTTGTCGAATACCTGGAGAATGTTACCTGCTGTCATGTTTAGTGCCAAAAGTGAAGTGCAGTGGAGGTGGTGTTATGGTATGGGATTGTTTTTCGGTTTTAGGGTGTGATCCCCTCATTACGATAGAAAAACAATAAACGCGGAAAGATATAGGAGCACATTTTACAGCATCTTGTGCTGCGCACAGCAGAGGGACAGCTGGGAGACGATGAATGTATCAGCATGACAATGCACTCTGTCACAATGCGTCATCTCTAATGCAATTCTTTCTCGACAGGAACATTGAGAGGTGGCATGAGCCCCCTCTCATATTTCTATCTTACTCTGAGTAATTCGATTTTCCTCTCTAATTGCATGCGGTGAAAAGTTGCTATTCCTTCACACGCGGACTTCCCACGCAGCGTCTCTCGTCGCCCGGGTGGTCCGGTGACAGGCGAGTTCTGCTGAGCTTGAAAGGGTTAAGTCGACGGGTGTGAGGGAGTCGAGTGGATGCTTTCCAGACGCCGACATTGTCATAAGAGCGGGAGCGACACGCCTACAGGGGCCTGAAGGGGCGGCCGGGCTAGAGATTCCGTTACTTCGCAGAAACTTAGTGAAAACACTTTCTGGCGGGCTACCAGCGAGGCGTGGGAATGACTTGTGTTTCCAGGCAGTCTTGGCGGGCAAATTACCGCGTTTTCTGCAAAATCGTAATTGTGATTGGCTTCCTCAGGGCATAGACCCGTGACGTAGCAAAATCGGCGCAGAAATTGGCGCCAAGAATCTCCATTGGTGGAATCGTAGTGCTACGGCAATAGAGTGGAATTTTCTGGTGGTTTTCGAGTTGCTGTTTGGAACGTTTAACCACGGCCACTGTTGTGGGGGCAGGAATGTTCTATGTTCGGTTTGTACGGGTGCTCTTGAGAGAGTCGGCTCTCGCCTTTCGGTCGGTGTAGGTTACAAGACCGAGCTCTCGCTGCTCTGGACAGCCTGCCTTCCGTTGGCTGTCTAATATACTTTTATTTGATTGTAACTGTTTGACGAAGCTGCTGAAGTTTCGACTTCAACGTAACTTTCCGAGTACAGTTGGCAATTGAGCGTTCTGCATACAAGCGGCCTATGTTGTCTGTCTCCAGCAGTTTTGGCTAAAGTTGACTGTATCGGAGTTACTGTGTGACTTCGCTTGTTAAAATCAATCACTGTACCGTTAGTGATTGTGTGACGAGCCTTCTTCGTCTTCCTCAGAGGCGCATTTGTCTTTAGTCTGGAACAACCAGACCAGGATAATTTGTTTCGGGCTATACTCGCGACATTATCATCACCACGACGGGATGTCGAAGCAACCAGCCATCGCTTCCGGTACGCCAGATCGTGTCCTTGCAGTTAAGAAGACAGCTCGGTAACGTATGTCCGCAGCACCGGCTGATCAGGGAATTTTGCTCTGTGACAATCAGAGCTCAGCAGAGCCCACCTGTTCCCGTCTTTTCTTACGTGGTTCTGTCTTGGATGTTCATTGCCTGAGTTCTCACTACTGTAGCAGCAATTAATGTTGGGTCGGCTGGGTTTTCTCTTAAGATTTGAGTTGCAAGGAATTGGCTCCACATACCACTTGGTCATAAACTTCACAAGCTAGTTTATGGACAACTTCACCTTCACAGCATTTATTTGAGTATCCAATTTGACGTATTGCAAATGTTTCATGTGTTTTGTTTATTATTTTGAGTTTAGTCATAATAAATCAAATTGTCATTTTGGACAGAACTTTCATTCTGTGGATCGGTAAAGCAACCCTTTAATTTCTCACTACGTTAATGAAACTTTCCTTTATCAAATTAAAGTATTGCAGGTGCCAAAGTCTTTTCTACTCCACTTGCAGGGTCGATTACAGTCAGTTCGCGTTTCTTCTTAATCCATGTGCCACAGCAAAAGACAGAGTTAGGAAAGGGGTGGGGGGGGGGGGGCTTACAGCATCATTTCCATATGAAGATTCTAGAAGAATTTAGTGTTAAATACACTGCTAGCCCCGGCACCTCGCAACATTATTGAAATGGAGTGGCCTTCCCAGATTCGCGACCCCGACCGACGGAACATCTGTGAGATTAGTCAGAACGTCGACTTCTCCCTAGCGTCCAAAGTCACTTCTTCCTTCGGTTTCTGCTCTTGAAGAGGTAACGGCTGTCATCGCTACATAGATATTTAGATGCTTCATTAAATGGGTCCTCAGCAGAGATCAACCCACAGTAAAGGCGAAGGGCGGACACAGCTCTTATTAACGTCCACTAATAGGTGTCCGGATACTTTTGGTCAGTTAGCGTACTGTCACTTGGGAAGTGGTGTCCTCCGGCGTGCCTGCGTGCACTGACGCCTCGCTCTGGGCCGGCAGTCACGTGGCACGTTCACTTTGGCACACGACGAGCCCGAGGCGCGCTCGCGGTCCTGGCAGCGCGCGCCCGCCGCCTCCGCCGCCGCCTCCGCCTGGCTCGCCGGCGCGAGGTCGCCCGGTGGCTCTTACAGCCCGCCTCCAGCCGCCAGCCGCGCCGGCTCGGGACGCACGCCAGTCGCTCTCCGGCGGCCGCACCTCGCGCCTGCTCCCACTCTCTGGACCCGCGTGCGGCGCCGCTCTGCCGCACTTGCCACTGGCCACAAGGTTAGTCCGCGTCCTGGCCGAGAAGCGCACAGTGCAGTGGGGCGTGTTCCTTGCCGCCCTCGCTTCGCAACTCCGACACACCCCTCCCAACATGTTACGGCACTGTCATTTATCACTCTTAGCGGCTCTGAAAAATTTTGTACCTACAGAGTTTTTCCAATATTTTGACAATTTCGAATTTCATAAATGCCTGCTAAAAACGAGATACAGTGACGGTGGCGCCATCTAGTGGTTGTGCGGAGTGTCAATTTTTATCCGTTATACAGGTCAGAAATGGTCTCGTGCGTTCGCGTGGAGTCCTGCTATTTTCGCTACGACGAATCTGTCGTCCACGCGAAGCGTGCCTTGCCGTTAGCATTTCGCGGTTCAGTCGCGATGTCGAATTTCCTACTCACATAACAACACTGAACGGATTACAAAATTCCGTGCAACTGTCGGGGCATCGAATCGAAAGTCGACCAGTCCTCGGAAAGCCGTTCCAATTCGCGAGAACATCGGACGTGTGCGTAGCAGTTTACGGGCAAACCCTCGTCGTTCGCTACGAACAGTGGGTTCCGACAACACGGCACGACGTGTCACACATCCCCCGACCAGACCCTCCAAGTTCGCCGTGAGGCGTTCGGCAGCCGCGTAGCTTCCAAACGCGCTTCTGTCGAGTGGCCGCCTCGCTCCTGTGATTTAACCGTGCCAGACTTTTACCTGTGGCGTTATTTGAAGGCGAGAATGTACTCCGAGCGGCCGCGAAGCTTACAACTTTTAAAAGATCGAATTCACCATGAAATATCCAGAATTCCTCCAGCAGTTACGAAAGATGTGCTCATAAACTGGGTGAAACCCCTCGAGTATTGTGTAGCCGCGAATGGTCTTCATTTGTCCGATGTAGTATTTCATTAGTAAACTTGAATAAGTGTTGTACTTAGTATAAAATATTCAACTTTGTTTCGCCATTACTTTGTGTGCTATTCAAATTTGTAACCGTCAAAACACTATGAAACGCCCTGTATAACAGTGATGTGCTTCAAACTTATTCCCATTATTGAGAAATCGCTGGTTCCTTTCCTTCGCGCCGGCCGGAGTGGCCGTGCGGTTCTAGGCGCTACAGTCTGGAACCGCGAGACCGCTACGGTCGCAGGTTCGAATCGTGCCTCGGGCATGGATGTGTGTGATGTCCTTAGGTTAGTTAGGTTTAACTAGTTCTAAGTTCTAGGGGACTGATGACCCCAGAAGTCGAGTCCCATAGTGCTCAGAGACATTTGAACCATTTTTGAGCCTTCCCTTCGCGCCTTCCACTCCGCTGCCTTCTGCTTCAGAACGTCATGCATGCAGTTTGTCGAATATCGGTAATAATTTATATCCACAACAATGACAAACTATAATTTAGCTACAAAATTGTCGTAATTGAATTCCCGATCGGAAACCTCTTCTCCTACTACCAGCTCTCCTGTTATCTGACTGAAAAGAACCGTCAGTCCATTGCGAACGTGATCTCGAGAAACCCATTGCCCATTACAGTAGATAATGAAAAGTATAAAAAAAATGTACTGGCCAGAAACTTTAAAACACACTTATCTCATTATTAAAAGTCCTTCAACTGTATATACTAGTGTTTCTGAGCGTTCTTGAACTCCTACGTATTTCAGAGTGAAAGCTCAATCTTCAGGGTTCACAAATTTACGCGCAATGTTCCGCCAAGGCCTGCTAAAGTAACTGCGCCTGCCGAAAGTTACATTTGTATATATATAAAAAAAAACCACGTGGACTTCATTGTAGAGCAAGCTACAGAGCTGTTGAAGACCTGAGTTATACTAATTGGGGAAGTGTTTTTTTGTGAGTGCTTACTGTTTATATATGGGGAGTTGCGTTTCAAATCGATTTAGTACACAGATCTTGACTCTACAGGAAGCGAAAGAAGCGTTTCGCTTCACAATCAAATGAAGTATGTCAAAATTCTCGACGGTAGGACCTAGGTGTTTGTGTTCCAGAATGAGTCATAATTGAAATCATTTCCCACTGCATGAAAATGCTATTTTAATTTTCAAATTTCACTTAATACATTTGAACCAATTCACTTAACAAAATACATTTCGATCCAATCATTTTACATAATATGATTTGAAACGTTCATTTCAATTTTTATTGACTTTTATTGTTGGACCCAGTCCATCACGTAAGAGAATAAAGCTGTTAACATATTGTTGACGGTAGATCGATCTGTTGCAGTCTTGCACTGAGACCTTCATCCTCGCGAAAACTGTCTCAGACATCGTCCTCATGAGTCGGCTTACCAGTTTCAGCTGATGTGGCATCGATGTTTAGTGCCTAAACATAAAACTGCAAAGTATCAACCTATTTCCAGTTGTCTCCAAATCTTGTTTTCAACACTTTATCTGCATCCAGTTTTTTAGCGTCAAGCAATTTTCTCGGTTCATCAGTGGAATTTAGACCGCGCCTTTCTGCGTAATGCTTCCTGTTCCTAGTGGTTTTGGAGTTGTAGTTTTCATCATATATGAGAGTCCGCCAACTTGTACCACTTTGTTCGGTTCACTTTAAACTTTATTTTTTGCTTTCTCCACGTAGAATACTGCTATGCTTTCACACTTGAATTTGTCTTCTTTGTGATTAGAACACCATTCAAAATTACTTAGATGTGGATCTGGGTTGAAGTACCTGAAAGGAAATACGTCTGGTCACGTCATAACTTCTGATACTAAAGTTCAGTCCAAGTACAAGAACACGTCTTTATGCAATGTTTCCAACGCGAATAACACATCAATGAACATACATTAAAAATTTCACTGAAAATGCTCATTCGTTAAATACGTCGCGTGTTATTACTTACTTAGCTTCCTTTTCACGTTGTCTTTTAGTTTTTGCAGCTGTAATTCTTATTCTACTTTCTTTAGATCGCTCTCCCACAGATACAGCAAATAGCCCTCCACTGTG
The DNA here is from genome assembly GCF_023864275.1 of Schistocerca cancellata. Taxonomy (NCBI): domain Eukaryota; kingdom Metazoa; phylum Arthropoda; class Insecta; order Orthoptera; family Acrididae; genus Schistocerca; species Schistocerca cancellata. Next base: position 16,726,597 of record NC_064634.1, read on the forward strand.
ATCGAAAGTGCACAGTGACGCAGTCAACACCACACTGTGAGCTGCAAGATGAAAATAGCGGAAACAGCCAACAAAAGAGCGGGCCAATGGCGCAGGCTGGGAGCCTTGCCCTGAACGTAATACGTTATGACCTGTTAGTCGCGGTGTGTATAATACAATTTGATCCGATTTGTGTTTTTCAGTACTACACTACTATGGGAAAAAAGCGAAATGACCCGACTCAACAGCGTTAAAGAGCATCAGACTGTATCCCCCGCATGTGTGAGGCACTGAGTTGTCCTAAAAGGTGCGGCGCGCCCAGAGTCCTGACCTCGGCCCAGTGGGACGCCCTTGGAATGATTCAGGACGCCTGCTTCGCTCCTGACCACAGCGGCCACTGTCTTCCCTCGTTTCACTACTGAGTTGCCTGGCGTTTAACTGCAAACATTCAGACATCTCAGTTCTGCCATGAGAGAATTAATCCCTTAGTTACCTCTTTTTTTATCCTTCACCACTGTTGTGTTACGCGGTCACTCATAAGATCAGTTTTGTTGTTGTTATTAACTGCCGTTCAAAAGTTGCCAGTTTCAATTCATCGCCCTTCCCGTACGTCAACGTACCACAACTATATGTATTGCTAGTCGAATATAGAATTGTTGCAGTGAAATTTTAATGCTTTGTCCTAGAAATCATCTACTAATTATTACAATACTTTCGTTGTCTGCAGGGAAACTTTAAATATGTGAATATAACTTGGAGCATATCTTCTGATCTCGATGCACATACGAGTTACTTTGTGGGGAAAAGTGTGATGTAGGGATCGGACACACATTGCAGTGTATGTAAGCATAATTCGATAAAACATGAGGAAATTGCAGCAAAACCTTGTACATATATGGCTAACCGTGTAGGGGAAAAAACTGGGCTGTAAAGAGACATAGAAGCAGCAGTCTGGTGGGAAGAATATGCCACATAAAAATATTCGAAAATGGTGATACATTATAGTCTTTGTAACTAGGCTGACTGCCCGCATCTCGTGGTCGTGCGGTAGCGTTCTCGCTTCCCACGCCCGGGTTCCCGGGTTCGATTCCCGGCGGGGTCAGGGATTTTCTCTGCCTCGTGATGGCTGGGTGTTGTGTGCTGTCCTTAGGTTAGTTAGGTTTAAGTAGTTCTAAGTTCTAGGGGACTTATGACCACAGCAGTTGAGTCCCATAGTGCTCAGAGCCATTTGAACCATTTGAGCCAACTAGGCTGACTGATCACAGTCCCGAGGGCAATTCACTGCCGGGCGTGAGGAGACCGATGATGTAAAATGATAACGACGAATATTAAAGTCGAATCCCTAACATTCGTGTACCTATGCTGGTCGCTAACAGTCCTGATGACAGCTGACTTGTTGACAGTATATAAATACTATAAAAGATTTCGTGATATGGACAGTGTTAAAGATTTGAATTAAATTACTTGTATACTGTATTCATACTTCAAAACCTGTAAATGGAGTGACTTTGTATTTATATTGTAGGCAGATTTCATTCCTTTTCGTTTTCGTAACCTGGTAACGAAAGGTAATCAGCTGGCATACACAATGAGAAACTGTGAACCTGAAATGAAACCTTGTGGAAACGCTTTTGGTAGTTAACGTGTCGAACACCTGTTAGAATTGGCCAGTGCCACATAATCTTGTCCCTGCAGAAGACTTTGTAGTCAGGGCAGCCACAGTCTGGATATACCATTTTGAAGATAAAACCGCTTCAGCTGTAAGTACTTTCTTTACAAACACGACCAGTTTCGCAACATTTAGCTGCATCATCAGGTGGAATAAAATCAACTCGTGCTCTGATCAGAAGAGAGAATGGGATGACGTAGCTTTCATAGTCAGTAATTTTCGCTAAGTAGTGGATGTCGAATATAAAACAGCCTGAAACAATATGGATGATCCAGCGATACGTTCCTATGATACCTGCTGAGCTATCAGGTCCCCGTGTACTGAAAAAGTGATCAAAAACCGACTGTACATGATCTACGGACTGTGTAAAATTAAGCAGCACCGGATCTTTCTTACCTAAACAGCCAGATTGGCAGAAAGCAACCCCTTGCAAAGCCAGATGCCAAAAGGCTGCACTTAGTACCGCGCGTTTGCTTTCTGCCGATTGAACTGTTCAGCTACATGAAGAACCACTGCTAGTTAATTTTACATAATCCCACGGATGATCACGTACGGTCGTTCTTTGATCACTTTTTCGGTATATGGAGACACGTTAACTCAGCAGTTATCACAGAATCGTATGGCGGGGGCGTTCTGTGTTGTTTCATGCTGTTTTATAATTGACGTCCGCAACTCATCGGAATTTGCTAACTGGACGCTGGATCATATCATGCCTTAGTTTTACTGATGAGAGCGTGACTTGATTGTAACACATCCGACGACGCAGCTAAAGGCTACAAAACCGGTCGTGTATACAGGGTGTTACAAAAAGGTACGGCCCAACTTTCAGGAAACATTCCTCACACACAAAGATAGAAAATATGTTATGTGGACATGTGTCCGGAAACGCTTACTTTCCATGTTAGAGCTCATTTTATTACTTCTCTTCAACTGACATTAATCATGGAATGGAAACACACAGCAACAGAACGTACCAGCGTGACTTCAAACACTTTGTTCCAGGAAATGTTCAAAATGTCCTGCGTTAGCGAGGATACATGTATCCACCCTCGGTCGCATGGAATCCCTGATGCGCTGATGCATCTCTCGAGAATGGCGTACTGTATCACAGCCGTCCACTATACGAGCACGGAGAGTCTCTACATTTGGTACCGGGGTTGCGTAGACAAGAGCTTTCAAATGCCCCCATAAATGAAAGTCAAGAGGGTTGAGGTCAGGAGAGCGTGCAGGCCACGGAATTGGTCCGCCTCTACCAATCCATCGGTCACCGAATCTGTTGTTGAGAAGCGTACGAACACTTCGACTGAAATGTGCAGGAGCTCCATCGTGCATGAACCACATGTTGTGTCGTACTCGTAAAGGGACATGTTGTAGCAGCACAGGTAGAGTATCCCGTATGAAATCAAGATAACGTGCTCCATTGAGCGTTGGTGGAAGAACATGGGGCCCAATCGAGACATCACCAACAATGCCTGCCCAAACGTTCACTGAAAATCTGTGTTGATGACGTGATTGCACAATTGCGTGCGGATTCTCGTCAGCCGACACATGTCGATTGGGAAAATTTACAATTTGATCACGTTGGAACGAAGCCTCATCCGTAAACAGAACATTTGCACTGAAATCGGATAAACCGTTCGCAGAAGTGTACCCGTGGAGGCCAGTCAGCTGCTGATAGTGCCTGCACATGCTGTACACGGTACGGAAACAACTGGTTCTCCCGTAGGACTCTCCATACAGTGACGTGGTCAACGTTACCTTGTACAGCAGCAACTTCTCTGACGCTGACATTAGGGTTATCATCAACTGCACGAAGAATTGCCTCGTCCATTGCAGGTGTCCTCGTCGTTCTAGGTCTTCCCGATTCGTGAGTCATAGGCTGGAATATTCCGTGCTCCCTAAGACGCCGATCAATTGCTTCGAACGTCTTCCTGTCGGGACACCTTCGTTCTGGAAATCTGTCTCGATACAAACATACCGCGCCACGGCTATTGCCCCGTGCTAATCCATACATCAAATGGGCATCTGCCAACTCCGCATTTGTAAACATTGCACTGACTGCAAAACCGCGTTCGTGATGAACACTAACCTGTTGATGCTACGTACTGATGTGCTTGATGCTAGTACTGTAGAGCAACGAGTCGCATGTCAACACAAGCACTGAAGTCATTACCTTCCTTCAATTGGGCCAACTGGCGGTGAATCGAGGAAGTACAGTACATACTGACGAAACTAAAATGAGCTCTAACATGGAAATTAAGGGTTTCTGGACACATGTCCACGTAACATCTTTTCTTTATTTGTGTGTGAGGAATGTTGCCTGGAAGTTTGGCCGTACCTTTTTGTAAGACCCTGTATAAAGAAAGTACTTCGAGCTGAAGCAGTTTTATCTTGGAAACAACGATCTCGCCTAGTGCTGAGCTGAGACGTTTGTGTCCGGTGACCGCAGCAGTGGCGTCAGCCATGAGTGGTGCGGCGCGAGGCGCCGGCTTCACTGCGCGGCGCATCTTCATCACGGCGCAGCTGGGGCTCGTCGCGGCCGCCGTCTTCGAGCTGGCGGTGCGCCACCTGCGGCCCGAGCTGTACGCGCAGCGGCCGCGCGACCTGGCCGACCTGGGCCGCCGGCTGGCGCCCGAGTACGACTTCGTGGTGGTGGGCGGCGGGTCGGCGGGCGCCGTGCTGGCCAGCCGGCTGAGCGAGGCGCCGCGCTGGCGCGTGCTGCTGCTGGAGGCGGGCGGCCGCGGGCCCGCGCTCGCCGACGTGCCCGCCATGGGCGCCACGCTGCCGCGCTCCGCCGCCGACTGGCAGTTCCGCGCCGAGCCGTCGCCGGCCTTCTGCCGCGCCATGGACGCCGGCCGCTGCCACTGGCCGCAGGGCCGCGCGCTCGGCGGCACCAGCCTGCTCAACGGCATGCTGTACGTGCGCGGCAACCGGCGCGACTACGACGGCTGGGCGGCGGCGGGCAACGCCGGCTGGTCCTACGACGAGGTGCTGCCCTACTTCAAGAAGTCGGAGGACGCGCGGCCGGCGCGGCTGCGCGCCGACGCGCGCCACCACGCCACCGGCGGCTACCTCACCGTCGACGAGTACCGCTACCGCACGCCGATGGCGGACGCGCTGCTCGCCGCCGGCCGCGAGCTGGGCTACGACGTCGTCGACTACAACGGCGAGACGCAGTACGGGTTCGCGCGTTTCGCGGGCACCGTCCGCGACGGCTTCCGCTGCAGCACGGCCAAGGCCTTCCTGGAGCCCGCCGCCGACAGGCCCAACCTCGACATCAGCATGCACTCCCTCGTCGAGAGACTGCTGGTGGACCCCCAGTCCAAAAACGCCACGCACGTCGTGTTCACCAAGGGCGGTCGCCGCTACACGGTCCGCGCCACCAAAGAGATCGTCGTCTCCGCCGGCGCCGTAAACTCGCCCAAGCTGCTCATGCTGTCCGGCATAGGCCCGAAGGAGCACCTCGACGAAATGGGCATCTCCCCGGTCGTAGCGGATCTGCGGGTGGGAGACAACCTACAAGATCAAATCGCACTGGGCGGGCTCCTCTATCTCGTCGAGTTTCCGGTTTCTCTAGTCGTTCCGCGCCAGCTCAACACCGAGAATATCTTTGACTTCCTGCTCCGTAACGAGGGCCCACTCATGACGACTGGAATCGCAGAGACCCTCGCCTTCGTCAACACCGAGTACTCAAACGATACGTCGTACCCCGAGGTGGCGCTGTACCTCTCGGCTGTGCCGGAGACCGTCGACGGCGGCGTCTACGTCAAGGGACTGTTCGGCCTCAGCGACGAGTTCTACAGCGCCGTCTACGAACCGGTGCTCTACCGCGACGGTTTCACCGCGCTGGCCACACTCATGCACCCCAAGAGCAGGGGAACCGTCCGGCTGAGGGACGCCGATCCCAGTTCCCCACCGCGTATCTTCCCCAACTACCTCGCACACCCGGACGACGTCCGGACGCTGGTCGCGGCGGCGAAGTTCGGCGGCAGGCTGAGCGCCACGGAGACGATGCAGAAGCTGGGCTCCCACGTCAACCCGTACCCGTTCCCGGCCTGCAAGCACCTCAAGCTGATGTCTGACGAGTACCTGGAGTGCGCGCTGCGCCAGCACACCGTGTCCCTGTGGCACTTCGGCGGCACGTGCAAGATGGGCCCGGACTCCGACCCCGCCGCCGTGGTCGACCCGCAGCTCAGGGTGCGCGGCGTGAACGGCCTGCGGGTCGCCGACTCCTCCGTGCTGCCGGTGCTGCCCACCGCCAACACCAACGCTCCGACCATCATGGTGGCAGAGAAAGCCTCCGACATGATACGAGACCACTGGATCACTCCTGACGATCTCTTTGGGTAGACGGTGCGGACAAATAATTTTCTTCACACGTATGAACTGATTAAACGAACAAGACACTGTTTCCATCTCGTCTGTTTATTACTTTATCTGCAAACTTTTATCGAACCCGTACACGAGATTGTCCAGTTCTGGACTCACAGGTTATTCTGAAGTGCGACAGTTGTGTGGAAATCAGTTTCACACTCTTAACCCATTTAAAATATTAGAGTCATTGTACGTCGATGCACCAACAGTTACTATCTATGGGAAATGAGCAACGAGCTCCGCTCGTCTTGTCATTATACTGCTATGGACTAGATTAATCCTCAGTTGGTCCTAGAATTTTTTTTCTATCGCCTATCATTTGTTTCGCTTCCGGTACTCATATTCTAATGTTACAGACGTGGAGTTTGTTCACAGTGCACTTTGAACTGCAGGCTCCCAGTAAACGGGTCGATGTTGGACGAACGCAAGGTCACAGCACTTCCTGTAGGACATTGACTAGTAAACCACTGTGGAAACGAAACTTCGCGATAAGGACAGCGTCACAATGCTTCCCGATACATCCTGTCTCTTTGTGTATTCATCTACCATGTCAGATGTTGAGAACCGAAATTTTGAATGTGCTGACACCCTCTCTGTCATACTGCATACCTGTAGCATTTAAAAATGGTCTGTGTGTCCTCAACAAGTCAATCTCATACAATCATTAAATAAAACTATACAGCTACAGTAATAAATAGTAGAGGTGGAAGAGATTACTTTTATCGTTTAATGGAATGTAAAGATACCAAAGTGCAGTGCGCCAAACAAGACGACCTCATTTATATCGTTCGAATGTCATTGAAGCAGACCTTTTTCTCATCGACATAGTATTGTGTAAATACCTTAAGACACTGTCCTACAGTTCTGTGTATTCGTGTATGTCTTTCACGTATTACATAAAGTCCTGTTTTAACTGGCATGTTTCTGCCTGTGTCCCTGGCTTCGGGCGGAAACTACACGCCGGCAGCATTGGGGTTGCTGCTTATAGTCCAGTGGCGACGAGATGAAGGACGTTCGAGACATTCCGAATCTGTGATCGTTTGAAACAATGGTGTAGTCGACTGGTTAGTGATACAGTCGTCGGCTGTGGCGAGAGGTACTGCTGTGATCTCTCTACGACTGGGTGTTAGCTAACAGTGGAAAACGGTGCGTGTATACTTTCTCCACAAATTAAGTTTCAACTACAGAATAACCAAGTGACACTTTATTTCTTTCCAGGCTGCTTCGTAGTGACCTTTGTCATCTCTGTAAGTCACAATCTAGTCTTCGTCTTTACTTCGTATTGTAATCTCATCATGTAATACTACTTGTAAAGTATTTTGATACTAATACACCCCACGAATAAATAAGTTTTTCTTGTAAAATCTCATGAATGTACAAATTTCACATTAGCAGCATAAAATTAGAAACCTAAAAATATTTCATAACTTTTAAATTACACACTAGTTCATTATGCTACAGATGGGAACTGTGGCAAGAATGACAGGAGGAAGATAACAAATTTTTGTCCAGGTAAAACAGCTCCTTAAAAATATGCGTATTTGTCTTGTCCATCGCGGGCGTTGGTGAACGCAGTGGGTTGTAGACAGATTATTCGTTCTTAAGCAGCAACAAGTAGCAACCTTGTTTCTCCTCCCATTATCGTCTGTTATATTCACATGTTGTATTATCCAGTCAAAACAGCAGCCATTAATTGCCGTTTGTTCAGAATGGTTGCCTCGGTATTGTATTGGTAGGAATCGTCAACGGAACTTTCTTTCCGGATTATCTACCAGTTTTCATTTTATCTCCAATAACATCTTTGACAACGGGTTGTTAAAGTCTACCTTCCTTCTTTTGTACCATACCTAGTAGAAACTGAGAAAATCCTAATCAGGTTTCAGACTCCACCCTGGACACTTTGGCTCAGGAATTAAATGATTCAACTGGATCATCCCCCCACCTTCCACACTCACACATAGCAGCACTCGATTACTTCCCCTATCCTTGCCAAACTGATCCAGAACTACGTGTATAATGTGACCAAAGTTGCAGGGTGGATAATTCCAAATCTTCCTTACTCCTTTGAGTAGTGACACATCACTACAATAAAATTAAGAACTCCATGTTCGCAAAATTTGTATGACTGACAATTTAAACAATTCCAGAACTTCGCCCCCAAAAATGTTCTTCTCTTACCGTTTACCTGTCTTGCATGCTCTCTGTCGAAACACTCTCCTCCACAATTGATACACCGCTCCAACCGTTTCCACTTCCAGAAGCAGTCTTGGTACGCCCGTCTGCGTCTTCTCTTTTATCTCGTCTATCGTTTCAAATCTTTGTCCTTTAAACGGAGTTTTCAACTTGTAACTTCCCCACAAAAATGTAAAAAGAAAAATATTTTAAATGTCAATGGACATAGAGCCAAGTGTAACCTCCCCGTAATTTTTTAAATGATATGAATTGAATAAAATATGCAAATAATCCCATGTGTTAGCTTCCCACAGTAATAAAAGTCAATGATAATAAAAATGTGCAAAAATGTTAAGTCCCCACAAAATTAACGTTATGCTAAACCTGATAAATCTTATAAGGCCAGCTGCGCTAACCTTGGGCCCTGAGCAATAACCAGCGTGATAAATTGATTCTTGGAGGAAAAGCAAACGAAATTTTCTTTCAATAAAATGTTTGTTTTGTTAAAATGCTTGCTTTGAAAACAGAATTATTATTGGGGCATTTCTTGAACAAATTAATTACACTTAAGATCCATTACATTATCAGATGAGCGCAATGCTGCTTCATTACCTTATTTAACAATATACCTCGTCCTGAATCCCGACCATAGAGCCATGTCGACGCCCGCCGACTCCTCACACACGACTGCTAACTCGCAACTGCAACTACCGACTCCCTACATGCAACTGAACTCTCGCGCAGTCAAGCGCAGACTAGCAACGATAAATAACTCTCTGGTCAGAGATTCTCTCATGGCTCGCCATCGCTGGTACTAAATACATGAATACATACGTGTTTCATAACCCTCCACTGGGGGGGCAAAAATTTGGCAGCGATGGTGAGTCATTTGCACTTGCCATGAGCAACAAATTTTTTCTTAACTAATTAACTTTACAAACAGAGAATATATAGATGTAAATAAATGGCAAAAGTGCACACGCACTGTAGTACAGAACATATCAGAAAACCACAAAATATATACGTAATGAGTACAAATGGCCTAAAGTGCACACGCACTGAAAAACTCTCTAATATTTTTACGACAAATAAACCTAATTAGTACAAATCATATTGACAAATGACAAAAGTGCACACGCACTGTAGTACTCTCTAGTATTTTTCTACAACAAACAAACAAATCAAGGAGTGTAATAAAGTGCACATGCACTATATAAGTCTTTAGTAATTTCAGGCTAACTGATCATATTAACAAATGAAAGGAAGTGCACACGCACTGTATATGACTTTTTCATTTTAAAGGAATTAGGGAAGGAATAGGAGGGATTGCGTCATGGTTGTAGCACTTAGGTTGCACGCAGCTGCACTGAAAGTCCATATCTTTCCACAGAAGTACAACACCAAGTGAGACAATCTGAAGTTCTTTTCCCATAAGTGTTTATCAGCGTAGCCAAGACACTGAAATGTCGTAGTAATATTCCACGTTGTCATTTTGGCAGTACATCAGGTACACCAAACAGTGGGACCATAATAACGTCTTCATCGCTCACGGTGGTGGACAGCATGTCGTGGCAACACCACGCTTTTACAAGGCACACCAACGTAGAATCAGTGCAAAAACCAAATATAGTGCTCCATGATCATGAGGATATACAGGACAAATGGATATTGCAATAATTCAGGGTAGTTAGGTCAGTAGGTGAAGGACATTAAGTCACATACTAGTCTTCATTGAGAATTACATTAGTAGTTTGCGGCATTTGTAGCCCAGTTATTGAACATTTCTGTACCATGTATATAGTATTACAGAAAAATGTTCATTAATTGATTTACAGACAAGAGTGGCAATCAATGGCCGGTTACAAACCAACAGAAGTCATTATTCAAAACAAGAGCTAATGAGTGTAGCATCAAGCTACTAGTATTCATATATATAGCATAAAAGTGACATAATACAAATTTAAAATATAAGAAACTGTGGCATTCATTGCCCAGCAAGTATTGAATATTACAAAACACTTTTCATAACTTATCTGCTTTCGGTAATTATTGGCACTCATTGGCCAGTTACTAAACGTATAGCAAGTATTGAATATTACAAAACACTTTCCATCATTCAAGTAACATATGACACAGTGAAAATGTAACATATTGTAACTATTACTCAAGGTCTGTGGTTAGAAGACATTATTCAGTATTTTTCAGAACTAATTATTCAAGTGACATAGAACATATTCAAAATGTAACATACTGTAACTATTATTCAAGCTCTGTGACTAGAAAACATTTTTCAGTTTTACTCCGAACTCTCTTAAATGGGTAGCATTATTTGGAACTGGTGATACATTTTTTTTTTTTGCTAGCAATGCATTGCTTTGGGTAATTATAAGGGAAAGCAAGAAGAGAAAAAGAAAAAAAAATTGCTTCTAGGTTGTTCCTGTAAATGAAAAATGTGTAACGTCATTCGTCATGAGTCAGCTGTAGCAAGGTTATGAAACAAATAGAGTATGTGATCACATTCATGAATGACACACACACACACATGGGTAAAAAAAATACAAGTATTAGAACAGGTATAAGAAGTAACAGGTTTAGTAAGTATCATGAAAAGCTTCTCCTGGAAAAAATACAAAATGGATTATTGAGCTGAAAGAAAAAAAGCAGTTTATGCTGAAAAGTAGTGAACTTCGAATTAACAGGTAGTGAAATGTGTATAAAATGTGTTCCATAGCTGCCCTTTCCAAAACCTTCAGTCATCATACCATACGATATAAAACATACTGTCAAAACAAACTGCAACAAAACTTAAATAACTACATAGCATAAATACATAAACTTCAACATCATCCTCATCTTTAAAGAAAAAAAAACTTCATTATCCATCACTTCATTATCCATAACTCCATCATTATCATCACCTGTAAAGAAAAACTTCATTATCCATAGTAGCATATTCTTCATCATTATCCATCAGCATTCATTATCATCTGCAAAAAATATCTCTTCATTACTCATTACATAACTATTTCTTATCTCTAGCATATTTCATCATTAAAACTAAGATGCGTAGTTCTGTGTGACAGCCTGCATCAATCGCTTCGTATTCTGAAAGAAAAAATTAGTTAAGACTGCTATTCTGCGATATGTGTTGTATATTCTTGTTAATGCTTGTTAATTCCGATCCATTTACTGTTCCGCATAAGGTTTTTGTATCTTCTTTCGTCTATTCCGTAGGTGAAATTCCCATTTCTGTTTAATTCATTTCCTTTACACGTTATTTCTTTTTGAAAATGATGAACAAAGATTAATGTCTTGCATTTAAATCATATACCCATTAAATAATGACTGGTTTATGGTGACATAATTAAGCATACAGCATAACATGACAGAAAACGTAATATGTCACAGACATTGATAGTGTTCAGATGCAAAAATGTACACACAATATCACAATGCAGCAGCAAAAAAAATGTAAAACAGTCACGATGTTGAGATCTCATGTCAAAGTCATGTCAAAGTCAACTGGTGTGTGTTATATCTGAACTAATTCATAGTGCATACAAACAAAACAGGAAAACAATCATACACACAAAAAATGGAAAATGTGCACGGTCTGATGTGTAACGACAAGAAAAGCGACCTGCTAACCTTACCTTGCCGAGCAGTTGCCAAAAAAAATACGATAATCATCAGTAATTAGTCATGTGAATATAATTGCATAAGTGGTCATAAAATGTGTAAATGGCCTCATAGCATGTTACATCGTAAAGTGGTTTCATTCAATAAAGGGTTTAATGTTTTACACATGGTGGTTCCCCTTACTTTTCCTGGTTTTCAAAGTTTCGACGTGTACAACATTGGGATGAGGAATGCTGCGAATCCGATATGGACCTGCGTATAGAAGTTCAAATTTACTGTATTTACCTTTTATTTTGTTGGATAAATAGTGTGTACGTACTAATATCTTCTGTCCAATGTGAAAGTCTCGGCGTGTACAAACCTGTTTTTGCTGTCTTCTCCGGCGCTCTGCGGCACGTTTGATGTTGTTCGGTGCAATGTCAATTATTTCACGGTGTCGTAGTCGACGAGATGTAGGAAATGTTACTAATTCTTTAATTTTGTTTGGTGGTTCAACGTTTTTCAGTATAACAGACGGAGATAGCATAGTGGATTCATTTGGAATGGAATTAATTACATCTTGGAATGAAAATATGTGTGTGTCCCAATCAACATGTCTTTTGTGGCAATAAATTCTACACAGTTTACCAATTTCTTTCATTAATCGTTCACAAGGGTTCGATGAAGCATGGTACTTGGATATATACACTCCTGGAAATTGAAATAAGAACACCGTGAATTCATTGTCCCAGGAAGGAGAAACTTTATTGACACATTCCTGGGGTCAGATGCATCACATGATCACACTGACAGAACCACAGACACATAGACACAGGCAACAGAGCATGCACAATGTCGGCACTAGTACAGTGTATATCCACCTTTCGCAGCAATGCAGGCTGCTATTCTCCCATGGAGACGATCGTAGAGATGCTGGATGTAGTCCTGTGGAACGGCTTGCCATGCCATTTCCATCTGGCGCCTCAGTTGGACCAGCGTTCGTGCTGGACGTGCAGACCGCGTGAGACGACGCTTCATCCAGTCCCAAACATGCTCAATGGGGGACAGATCCGGAGATCTTGCTGGCCAGGGTAGTTGACTTACACCTTCTAGAGCACGTTGGGTGGCACGGGATACATGCGGACGTGCATTGTCCTGTTGGAACAGCAAGTTCCCTTGCCGGTCTAGGAATGGTACAACGATGGGTTCGATGACGGTTTAGATGTACCGTGCACTATTCAGTGTCCCCTCGACGATCACCAGTGGTGTACGGCCAGTGTAGGAGATCGCTCCCCACACCATGATGCCGGGTGTTGGCCCTGTGTGCCTCGGTCGTATGCAGTCCTGATTGTGGCGCTCACCTGCACGGCGCCAAACACGCATACGACCATCACTGGCACCAAGGCAGAAGCGACTCTCATCGCTGAAGACGACACGTCTCCATTCGTCCCTCCAGTCACGCCTATCGCGACACCACTGGAGGCGGGCTGCACGATGTTGGGGCGTGAGCGGAAGACGGCCTAACGGTGTGCGGGACCGTAGCCCAGCTTCATGGAGACGGTTGCGAATGGTCCTCGCCGATACCCCAGGAGCAACAGTGTCCCTAATTCGCTGGGAAGTGGCGGTGCGGTCCCCTACGGCACTGCGTAGGATCCTACGGTCTTGGCGTGCATCCGTGCGTCGCTGCGGTCCGGTCCCAGGTCGACGGGCACGTGCACCTTCCGCCGACCACTGGCGACAACATCGATGTACTGTGGAGACCTCACGCCCCACGTGTTGAGCAATTCGGCGGTACGTCCACCCGGCCTCCCGCATGCCCACTATACGCCCTCGCTCAAAGTCCGTCAACTGCACATACGGTTCACGTCCACGCTGTCGCGGCATGCTACCAGTGTTAAAGACTGCGATGGAGCTCCGTATGCCACGGCAAACTGGCTGACACTGACGGCGGCGGTGCACAAATGCTGCGCAGCTAGCGCCATTCGACGGCCAACACCGCGGTTCCTGGTGTGTCCGCTGTGCCGTGCGTGTGATCATTGCTTGTACAGCCCTCTCGCAGTGTCCGGAGCAAGTATGGTGGGTCTGACACACCGGTGTCAATGTGTTCTTTTTTCCATTTCCAGGAGTGTAGATCGGAGAAATGTTTCTAGCTCGTAACATGCGTGTCCATATAGCAGAACGAAATTGTGATCCATTGTCAGAAATTACTTTCATCACATGCCCTACATGAAATAGAAAATGCTTTACAAATGCTTTCGAAACAGTTTTAGCAGTAGCTTTGCGTAACGGAGTGAAGGTAACAAATTTTGAAGTGAGTTCAACAGCGACAAAGATGTAGCAAAAACCTCTGTTAGTTCTTGGAATTTGACCAAAAATGTCTACTGCGGCCATGTGTCTTAATTTAACAGGTACAATGGGATATAATGGAGGAATATGTGAAGTGGTGTCTGACTTAGCTTTCTGGCAAATTTTACATGACGCTAAAATTCGTCGTATACGTTTCTCCATGTTGTTAAAATAACAGTTCTGTCTCAGTACAAGAAAACATTTTCTTGATCCGTAATGTGCGTAACTTAAATGAGTGTACCAGATTAATTTGTTAACCAGTTCGTCAGGAATACATAATAACCAATTGTTGCTGTCAGGATGAGAGCGGCGAAACAGAATGTTATTGCGTACAGTGTAATGGTGTCTAATCGTAACATTATTCTTGTCTTGCCAAAGGTGTTTAATTTCTTTCCACACATTGTCTATTCTGCTCTTGTGCTATGTCCTGTAATGACGACGAAATAAAATTTTCAAATGCAACTTGTTGGATGTACATGACACTGAAATTTGTTTTGCAGAAGTTGGTTGCGACGTCTTGCTGATTGTTGCTGAGAGAACGAGATAATGCGTCTGCTACAACATTTTGTGTACCGGGAATGTGAACTATTGTAAAATTAAATTCCTGTAAATACAGCTTCCATCTGCTTAATCTGTCGTGAGTGAATTTAGCTGAAAGTAAAAATTGTATTGCTCTATGGTCCGTGTAGACGGTGGTATGTCTGCCATAAAGAAAATGCCTAAATCTCGTGAAAGCCCAAACAACACATAATGTTTCAAGTTCAGTAACGGAATAATTTCATTCAACAGGTGACAAAATGCGGCTTGCAAATGCGATGTTTTTAATTACTGTAGAACCATCTTCTTCAATTTCCTGAAAAATGTGTACACCTACAGCGGTGTTGGAACTGTCGGTGGCAACGGAAAAATTTCTGGTAAGATCTGGGTGCGATAAAAGTAGAGCATTCAACAAAGCATGTTTCAAATAACATTTTTGTGAACAAGATTCTGCGTGTCAAAGGTACTGCTTGCGTTACTGGAATATGCAACCTGTACTGTATTTAATCAAATTCTATCTGGCGTGTTATTATTTTCGGGAGGAAGCTGTGGCATATCCACTATTTGAACTGTTCTGTTATTTCTTCCTGACGTATTACGCTATAGATGACACCTATTGTCAGGTTTATTCATGATAATATGTTGTTGCTGAAATTCTTGTTGCTGAAAAGATCGACTGTTATTAAATGTACGCTGAAAATTGTGCTCATTAATTTTACGTCTGTCATGATAGTCATTTGTATACGGTACATTACGATAGGAATTGAAATAGTGTGTCTTCTGTACGTAGTTATTTCCTTACTGTGCGTTACTATTTGTTGCGACTGAGACTATACGTGCCCGCGGCGAAACATTAAAGCTTGGTTGACCTTGTAGACTGCATTGTTGGTTACGTATGCTAAGCGGCTGACTTTCATGCTGTTGCGGTGAAAAACGTCTATTGTTGCCAAAATGCGTTCGCTATTGCTGATAATTTTACACATACTGATGATTAAGATTTTATCTGTTATTATAATTACGGCGATAGTTGTCATTTCGGGAGTGTCTAAAGAGAAGTATCACTTTAGGTATAATTTGTCACATCGTGTTTTCATTAGTCATTTTTCTTAATTCTAGGTAGAACAATAGTTAAAGAGCTGTTTTGATAGATATAAAGGATAGTAGAAGAGAAGGCAGCAGTGCAGAAAACAAGATGAAACAGCACTACTACAGCTCGGGGCCCTATGCTCGCTACGGCACATATTCATTAAAGCGTAATGAATCCCCTGAGGTCTATTACTCGCTGCAAATAAATTTTAGCTTTTGTGTTACAGGTAATGGCGGTAAAAATGCACAAACAAATTGCTGTATCCCTGCTAATTGTAGTTTCTGTATTACAGGCAATGCTATTGAAAGTACAAAAATAAATTGTCGTATACAGTTCAAATCGTGTATCTGTGCTCTGTCATTATTAAATTCCTTAGTTTTTCTTACGGATAAAAATTGTTCGTAATCTACGTTCTCGTCACTGAATTTGAGAACACGTTCAGGTTTGTGTGAGAATCTGTTTGTCTGTGTCATTTCAGATTTCAAGTTACGTAGCTTTTCAGATTTTAAGTCGCGTACCTTTTCAGATTTTAAGTCGCGTGTTCTCTGTAAATTGCTCAAGTTACACTGGCTGTACGACCGTGACAAATGTTCTGAATGGCGCGTATACTGTGACGCGTTAGTAACTGAAACATTTTTCATTTCTGTTACTTTAATACTTTCGTCAATTTGGTTGTTCTGCTGTTCACATTTCTTATCGACTTCCGTATTCACAGTGTGTGAAAGTTCTGGTGACTTTAAATTAAACTCGTCGTGTACCTGTGCTGTCATTTTCGAATACTTTAGATTTTCTTACCGATAAGAATTGCTCGTGATCAACGTTATCGTCTCTTAACGTATGAACAGGTTCACGATTGCGTAAGAATTTATTTGTCTCTGTCACTTCGTATTCTAAGTCACGTAGTTTGTGTAAATTGCCTAAATGACACTGGCTATACTCGCAACGTGGCGTATTCTGAGACGTATTAGTGACTAAACACTTTTCATTTCTGTCACTTTAACACGTTCGTCAATTTGGTCGTTTTGTCGTTCAAATTTACTATCGACTTCCGTATTCAGAGTGTGTGAAATTTCTGGTGACTTTAAATCAAACTTTTCGCGTATCGTGTTGCGTTTTTAGGACATTGTTCAGTGACTGCATTAATTTCGTCTCTACGTGATTCTGTTGTGCCTACACGTGTACTACTTAATTCTTGTGCAACAATTCCAACTTCTTCATTACTGTTATTAGCACAAGCCTTACTTTCTTCACATGATTGTTCTTTCGTGTCGTGACGTTGCACGGTAACAGCTGTAATCTGTTCACTAACTTGTTTGTTCTGTTCGTTAAGGTTGTCTTGTTTTTCGTTCGTCAATTTGAAACTTTCATCAATCGTTTCGCTAAGTTGTTTGAAATTACTGTCGAAAATTTCGTTCTGTTGTTTGAAATGTTCATCAAAAAGTTGTTTGAGATCTTCACACTGTTGTTTCTTTGATTCAAGAATTTGTAACAATAATGCCGTCGTTTGATCCAAGCCAAAATTAGCATTTCTATTCTCTGTGTTTTTTAGTGGTGTACCTGCAATTGTCACGTTATGTGTGACCATTTGGTCATTCTGTAATTTACAAAAAGGTTTGTCAGTCGAATGTACACTGTCAGTCACTATTTCGGAATTAAATAAATCCGTCCTACTTTGAGTATCCTGTTCATTTTCATTTGAAAAATTTGTCTGCTCGTCACGTGAATTTAGCAAACCGGTTGTATTAAGCTGGGCAGCGCTCATTGCAACAGAACGCCCCGCGTCATCGATTGTCGTCAGATCAACAGAGGACATAACAGAGTTCGTTTGTTCATCATTAAGACAAAAATCATCATTAGTGGTTGGAACGCACTGAGTGTCAGTGAACGCAGGGTTGTCATCATTATATTGCGTATCGCAATTACTATCGGTCAAGCTGTTTAATTCGGTAGTTTCATTCATTATACCTCGCGATACACTATTCACAGTCTTTCGCGGCATTTTTACAATAGTCACAATTATTCACAAAAGAAATAAGCACAATGCAAAAACAACACACAAATACAACAGAGCAACGAATTGCCGATGATCTGAGGAAAGAAAGTCACAAAATTAGTAAAAGCGTTGCGCCAAATGCTTATTATATTAAGTAAATAAGAGCAAAATCTGACTACTTTTCCGAAGATTCTCAACGAAATACGATCCTGGCAGGGTCGCCAAGTGTAACTTCCCCACAAAAATGTAAAAAGAAAAATATTTTAAATGTCAATGGACATAGAGCCAAGTGTAACCTCCCCGTAATTTTTTAAATGATATGAATTGAATAAAATATGCAAATAATCCCATGTGTTAGCTTCCCACAGTAATAAAAGTCAATGATAATAAAAATGTGCAAAAATGTTAAGTCCCCACAAAATTAACGTTATGCTAAACCTGATAAATCTTATAAGGCCAGCTGCGCTAACCTTGGGCCCTGTGCAATAACCAGCGTGATAAATTGATTCTTGGAGGAAAAGCAAACGAAATTTTCTTTCAATAAAATGTTTGTTTTGTTAAAATGCTTGCTTTGAAAACAGAATTATTATTGGGGCATTTCTTGAACAAATTAATTACACTTAAGATCCATTACATTATCGGATGAGCGCAATGCTGCTTCATTACCTTATTTAACAATATACCTCGTCCTGAATCCCGACCATAGAGCCATGTCGACGCCCGCCGACTCCTCACACACAACTGCTAACTCGCAACTGCAACTACCGACTCCCTACATGCAACTGAACTCTCGCGCGGTCAAGCGCAGACTAGCAACGATAAATAACTCTCTGGTCAGAGATTCTCTCATGGCTCGCCATCGCTGGTACTAAATACATGAATACATACGTGTTTCAAACTCTGCAAATTAAAAGAAGTCCGCAGGAGCCAGGCCTGGACAGAACGGACGATGAGGCAGCACACTGATTTCGTTTTTTGTCCGATAGTCACCCACCAAAAGGGATGGATGCGCTATCGTGATGAAAGCGCCATGAATTATCTCGCCACACTTCAGACCGTTTCCTTCTCACATCTTCTTGCAGGAGCTGCAGCACGTTCCGATAGACATCGATTAACAGTTGCCCCTGTGGCACGGACTCACAGTGGACAATCCTTCAAAGTCAAAGAAAACTATCAGTGTGATTTCTATATTTGACCTAGAACCTTTCCCGAGACGTTGCGAAAATCGAAACTTGGTCTCAACATCGTAACTTTAGAACCACGTTCCATCACCGGTTATGATTCTCTTAAGGAACATCTCGTTCTCATTTGTACTATCCGAAAGCTCTTCACAGACTGCGACGCAAAGGACTTTCTGGGGTTCATGAGCCGCGGCAGGAACTTGGGCGGCAACGCGATGCACTTCGAGATGCTGTGTCAGGACACCATGACACGATCCAGCTCAAATGTTCCATTCTTCTGCAGTCTCTCGGGCAGTCAGTCTTCGTTTAGCTCGCACACTCTCGTTGACGTTCCTGACACGAACGTTGTTGGTAGACGTCGAAGGACGTCCTGAACGTGGGTCGTCTTTAACTTCCGTCTGGCCTTTCTTAAACCGTGTGAACCATCCGTAACGCCGAGTACGGCTTAAGCACTCATCACCGTAGTGTCTCTGTAAAGGTCTTCTTGAGCTTTATGTCTGTGCCGACTCGTCAGGATTAACGGCGAGGACCGGTGCGCCGGCCGCCCAGCCTGGCTGTAGCTTTTAGGCGGCTTCCCCACAGCCGACTAGGCGTTCCGCTTCAGTTAGACCATTCGTCAACATTTCGAACTCATTCTTACAGTTTAACCTGGGATAACACTACACGCAGAGAGAAAGGGTACACATATTCCTTCCCTGGAGGGAGGGAGGGAGGGAGGGAGGGGGGGAGCTTCAAAAATTTTAACGTGCTTGAGAAGAGAATAAAATTTGAAGCTACAAGATCCGATGAATTTAGTGGAGGTGTCAAAATAAAATAAACAAGCTGAGGGCTTTTGTTTTTCTGGGAGCTATGATATACACTGTCGAACGCAATGAAACACCTTCGACAACTGAACACTTTTTCCACGAAATGTGTTTTCAGAGTTATTGTGTTAGAGTTGTTGTTCTCGGTACTCTGTTACATTTCCCTAGGCTTGGTCCAAGTGTCGAATCACGGAGGAAACGATTCAGACATTACCAGATGGCATGGCGCATTGTGCATGTGGCAAGCAGTGCTTCCCTGTTGAGTTCCAAGTGTTGTGCGTCAAGGCCTCCTCCATTTAGCCTAGGATGGTTTGGTGACATATTACGCAAGTTTTTGCTGAGTGGGCATAGCATTTTGAGCAGCGGCAGGTTCTGCAATTATAGAGGAACGTACAAAGGTAATCAAGGCTTTTGTTTTGCAAGATGTACATGTGATTGTTGAGTCCGCTAAAGCTGTTCCCTGTAATTCCAATGCATACAACTGAATTTTTGATTTTAAAGGCGCTGCTGAAACGTTTTTGTCAATGCAAGCGTGTAAGATCTGCAAATGCAGTATGATCAAAGTGTTTCATACTTATCCATCTGGAACAGTTATTAAAAATTCTTACTCTGAAACAGAAAGGCGGAAAAATTCCATTATATTCAAAAGATGAAAGACCATGGCAGACGTATGCCATGCCGTCTTTCATGTTTGTAGGTTACAAAGAAGAAAAACCTGATGATGATGATGCCATTTCTTCCTCAATAACATAAGAAATTATACTAAGCTGTGTAACATCTGATCCCAAGAATTGAGATGCGTACGGAACAGAAATCAATACCAAAGGATTTTTTGCTTCGATTTAATTTTGTTATTCTTTTGTACAAAACTGAAAAGAAATGGTTTTTGTTCGCTACAGTTCTACTAGTTAAGCTATTGCTGCTGTATGTATATGTTTGTATTATCACAAATAAAACTTAGTGTCTCAGTATTATTGGCACTTCCAATAATAACTTTCTTATTGACACTTAGAACCGGCCAGTTTCCTGGTACGGCCCTTCAGAACGTTCCTCGTAAATTATTTATTTTCTCGTTCGTCCCTTTTTTTTTTTGCAGTAATGAGCTGAGCGGCATATTTCTGTGCTAACAGAATACTTTCTAAATTTTTTGGATACAAATAAGTTATGTACAAGAAAAGAGAGGTTGTTTTCTGATTCTCCTGAGATTTGAGAGATTTGGCACTTAGAACCTTTTCCATTTCCACTTTCCGATTATTTTTACCATGCAAGTGATAATTTCGTCATGCAGTTTTCTAGGAATCTTTGCGTGGGTATTCATGGAAGGTATTACATCAGATTAATAGAGCACTGAACACGAAAGATCTCGGAACTAATTTCATCCTTTCAAGAAACACTGGTCCAGTGGTAAAGAAAATGGCGGCGGTCCAGCTGCCCAGAACCTCATTGTGCAGGTGGAAGCGATCGAATCGGGTTTTGTCCTGTTTGACAGTGCTGAAAGAATGGATTTTTTTCCTCCTAGATGTCACAGATGTGAATTTTATAGTTTGGTTTTTATTCGAGAAGTTAGTAAATGAGGCATCCAGAACAGTATGACGCACGTCAGTGTTAATGATGGGCAGTTTATTTCTTTATGTAATCTTCTCTTACGTGACATCGTGACATCTTCTTTTCCGATACGCGGAGGCCTTCTTTGACTGGCGAGTGGCAGTTGACATTTTATCGTCCACTGCTAGCAGAAGCGTCCCTGACCTCTGCTCAGCGCTGATGCTGCTTTGGACACATTTAGAGTGTTTGCACCACTCGACAGCGATAGGTACTGCTGGATAGTCAATTCCGTCTGAACAACCCAATACTGTCTCCATTAGTATAATTCTCGGATTTTTCATGGAAGAGTGCGAACGTAGCTGTAAATACAACTCCGTGCTCGACGTCACCCCCGTACATGACCGCGAAGGATTTGTTGCAGCTCAAATGAACACAGCAACTTCGGTTCACAGTGCTAGATATTACAAGTTCACTTAGTTAAAATCAATTCGAAATGAAGACCAAACCTTTCTGAGGCTTCGGGTTTATTTTTACAAATATAAACACTGGAGTACCGTGAAATAGGAAGACGAAAGGAAATACAAAAACTTTTGCATCCTTGTTTTACCATCCCTCTCCGAGTTTCTCGATTATGTCTAATCACGAGTCGTGTATATCTGTATTTAATCTCACTCTCTCCTCCTGTTTATCCTGTTTGGTAACCGTCTTAAGTAGAAGAATGATGTAAAAGATAAAAGGATAAAGTCTTTGAATGCAGTATCCTTTCAGATGAGTTAAATTCTCTAAACTATCCCAGTGACTTGAAGACGCTACTAATGCCTAAACAATATTTTAGTGCAGTAATGTTGTCAAACGATGTAATGTCTTTATAACTGTTTATAAAAAATATGTTACCTTACACACTGAGAGCCAGCTTTTAATTTTGTATCTACTAATAATACCCATCAAGTTCCTGTGTTTCATAACAATTAGCAGTATACAATCTGACTCTCTTAAGTTGCCAACCTCAGATATTTCGTGTCAGTTGAAAACACCGAAACAAGTTTTTCAGCTAATACTGAAATGGCAAGTGATTTTGCTGTATGAACGATCCTCGTATCTGTCATTATTTACTCGTATGTCAAAGCTGTTTTGGTCGTTTTAAGTGAAGTTATAAGAGGCGGAAAGCTATTTCCACTGAAAGATGAAAAGAGGTGAATTCGCTGTTTTGTGATAATTTCTGCATATAAGGTTTACGTTTTTACTATTAGATAATTTGATTCTAAATTTCCGAAAAATACGTTTCCTTAAGACACAGAGTACAAAGAAATAGTTGGTCTCCACAAAATTAAATATGTATTTTAACCGTATACATTACTCTTGAACACTATATTTCTTTCTTTATACGTTGTTCAACTCAGCGGCAGGAAGATTGTGTTGATAGTACAGTCGAATGGGAGTAAAATACGAAAATCTGAGAATATGAATGTTTTCGTTTGAGGGTGCTAGTCATCTACAGTATGGTAATTTTTGTGCAGTCTTCCTATATTAAACATTGCAATTCGCAAAATTTCCTCCACTTTCCATCGAATATTAGAGGCTCTCCATAATGACCAAACAGTTTGTCAAATTTCGTCTGTTTGTCAGATTGTTTGGCATTTTGCTGCTACGTTTGACGTATTTGTTAAAAAAGACTATTTAACGTGCTTGAGAGATATTTTGTTTGAAATCTGATTTGACAAATACGATTGACAGTTTAGAATTATGTTTGTCAAAAGACGGCTAATTGCCGGACTTCCGAAGTGACGGAACCTACGAATGCTGATATTTCTCCGCATAATTTTAACCGAAAAAGATTTTTTATTGTTGCTTACCTCTTTGCATTTTAAGTTTTCACAGCTGCGGCCATTACGATCAAAGGATTATATGGACAAAAATAAAATATCACAGGTCGTTACCAAAACATGGGAGACGTTGCATGATTACCATCCAAACATTACACAGGAAGACACGAACAAAAAAATCATTGTTTTACACATGACGTACAATTCACAAATTTGAAGACTTTGAAATCTGCTCCACTTGCCAAGTATTTCAAAGTTACATTTAATGGTTGAGAAACTGGAATAGATTTTCGCACAACTTTGTCGTCGTTTTCGATGTGAGGGCGAAGTAGTTTTAACCACTTATCAAAAGTTAGACTGTCAGTTCGGAGAAAACTGATGCAGTCATCTGAGTCTGAGTGTGATATTTCGTGTTTCAGATTTTAATTGATATATTTAGCTCCCAATATGAACCATTCCGTGTATCAGCGTCTTGATTTCTTTTCTGCTTTATACACAGTGCTAAAAATGCACTAAATGCTTTGTCTTTATTGGCACCCACCCCTACTAATGTCAAAATACGCCGCGACGGTGTACATATGGCCTGAGAGCTGTTTCAAAAGTGTGGTTAAATTTGATAAATTTCGTTTGTTGTTCTGCGCGCTTGTTTGATAAACCCGTGGGAAGACAGACAAATTTTATCGTTATGTGGTGAAGAGTACATAGTGTACTGAGATCTTTTCCACGTGTTAAAATCCCCTTTCGGAATGATACATAGGAGATGGATTTGTGTACCCCTCGGTATGAGTCCGAATTTCTCTAATTTGATCGTCGTGAACATTACTCGAGATGTCTGTTAGTGGAATCTCTTTGTTTTCTGATTGCTTTGGAAAGTGAGGTCTCGAAATTTTGTGACTAGGCTCTAGGCTATGACCCTTCAGTTTGTTAAGCGTTCCTGTGACACTTCCACCCCGACTAAACGAACCTGTCACGAATCTTGCAGCTATTCTCTGGAACTCTTCAATTTCTTGCGTTTATTAAACGGTTGAAGTTGTCAGGCCGACAAAATTACTCAAGAATCTGTTGAACGAAGGTACTGTGAGCTACCAATTCCGCTATTCCGTGCTTCAGATTCTTCCAATAAATCACAGTCTGGCATCTGCCTTACTCGTTGGTAGATTTATGTAGTCGTTCTACCTTAAATCACTCCGGACGGAAGCTCTTCCTGATTTATTTATTTATTATTATTATTATTATTATTATTATTTTCTGATCGCCAAGCATCGATTTAAATTGTATGTGACCTTTTCGTCTATCTACGCATGTTACGTTGCGTGGATTTATGTTTGGAGATAGCTGCGAACCTTTCAACCTTGCACTGATCATATACAAGGCTCTGTGCGTTTCGTAACAAGTTTCTGAGCAGCTCCATCTTGCTGTATGTAGCTGCGTCATCCTACAGGGCAGTTCGCCGGTTTCCGGAACGTCGTCCATAAAACAAGCAAAAACTGCGTCAGCCCTGCGGCTGAGTGCGGCAGCCGCGCGCTCTTTATGGAACACTGGGACTGCCAGTCACACTACCCGACGGCCGGCGGTCGAGGCTGGCACTGGCTCCGAGCGGTTCGCGAGCGGTTCGGAGCAGTCGTTGCACCCTTCTCGTCTGACCGGTCTGGCCGCCGCCTTCTCAACTGCCACACGTGGGGCCATCACCCCCAAAGTTACACAACGCTTAGAGCAAAATTTGCTCTTGGGGATACACTTTTACTACACTAAAGCGGCACAGAAACTGTTACAGGCAAGCGTATTCAAATACAGAGATATGTACAAGACAATAAGTGTCTGGCGCAGTTTTGAGATCGGTTACTGTTGCTACAGTGGCAGGTTATCAATATTTAAGTGAGTTCCAAACACGGTGTTATAGTCGGCGCACGAGTGATGGGACACAGCATCTGCGAGGTAGCCATGAAGTGGGAATCTTCCCGTACGACCATTTCACGAGTACACCGTGAATATCAGGAATCCAGTAAAATGTCAACTCTCCGACATCGTTGCGACTGGAAAAAAGATCCTTCAAGAACGGAACCGACGACGACTGAAGAGAATCGTTCAACGTTATAGAACTGAAACCCTTCCACAAATTGATACAGATTTCGATGCTGGGCCATCAACAAGTGTCAGCGACCGAACCATTCAACGAAACATCATCGATATGGGCTTTCGGAGCCGAATGCCCACTCGTGTACCCTTGATGACTGCACGACAGAAAGCTTTACGCCTCGCCAGGACCCATCAACACCGACATTACACAGTTGATGACTGGAAACACGTTACATGGTCGGAAGAGTCTCATTTCAAATTGTATCGTGTGGATGGACTTGCGGGTATGGAGACAACCTTACGAATTCACGGATCCTGCTTGTCAGGAGGGGACTGTTCACGTTGGTGGGGCGTGTGCAGCTAGAGTGATGTGGCGCCGCTGACACGTCGAGATACGACTCTGACACGTGACACGTACGTAAGCATCCCGTCTGATCACCTTGTGTATTCAGACGGACACGTCCAGAATTGCTACAGAGTGTTTCCAGGAACACTCTTCTGAGTTTAAACACTTCTGCTGGCCAGCAAACTCTCCAGGTTAAACACTATCGAGCACATCGGCCCACAGGTCTCCTACATGATATTAGGCAGGTGTACCAGTTTCTTTGCCTTGTAAGTGTATTTGCATTTTAGAAGGAGGTATTGAACAGATGGCAAGAATATATTGAATGTCTGTATAAGGGGGATGAAATGCAAACAGAAATTTACGCTGAAGAGGAGCAATATGTGCCGGAAGATGGAAAGGGATTCACCATCTTGGAAGTAGAAGTAGAAAAAGCCCTGAAGTAGGTGAAGAATAGGAAAGCATGTGGAATTGATGATTTGCCAGGAGAACTGTTGAAGAGTCTGGGAAACAAGGCAAGAAAAGAAATATTCTACCTCTGTAACGAGATATATGACAATGGGGAATGGCCTGAGGACTTCCTTGCAACAGTTATGACACCAGTAGAGAAAAAGAGAAACACTAAAAAATGTGAAGAGCACTGGACCACCAGTTGAATTTCTCATGCACCTAAAATCTTGCTGAGAGTGTTGAATAGAAGGCTATATGGCAAGCTGGATAGAGGGATTGCAGAGGAGCAGTTCGGATTTAGAAGAGGAAAAGGAACAAGAGATGCTACTGGCTTGTTAAGAACTATAGGGGAAAGATATATGGAAAACGATAGAGAAATCTTTGCTGTTTTTATAGATTTAGAAAAGGCTTTTGACAGAGTTCAGTGGAACAAGCTGATGGATATTCTGAAGAGGAAAGGAGTAGATTGGAAAGAGAGACGACTGATATAGAATCTACATTTACACCAGAAAGTAAGGATAAGTATCGGAAATGAAATGTCAGAAGGAAGCAGCATTGGACGAGGTGTTAGACAAGGTTGTTCCCTTTCCCCACTGTTGTTTAACGCATACCTTGAAGAGATTATTGCGAAAGGCTTAGATGGGAAAAGAGGAATATGTATTGGTGGAAAGAGAATAGAATGTATAACATTTGCTGATGACATGGTATTTGTGGCAGAAAGTGAGCGGACAGTGAATAACGTGCTGAAAGATCTGAATGAAGCTTGTGTGGAATATGGGATGCAAATAAACACAGCAAAAACAAAGAGTATGCTCATCAGTACAAGACGCAGACTGTACAATATTAAAATAGGACGAACTACCATTAGCCAAGTAAGTGCATTTAAATATCTTGGAAGCACAATAACTGAAGACTTGAGATGTCACCAGGAGGTGAAAGCTCGAATTGCGATAGCGAAGGAGGCATTCAACAGAAAGAGGAGACTCTTATGTGGCAAATTAGATATAGGTCTAAGGAAAAGGCTTGGCAAATGTTTTGTCTGGAGTGTGGCACTATACGGGGTAGAAACATGGACGCTGCGACGAGAGGATGAAAAAAGGTTAGAAGCATTTGAGATGTGGATGTGGAGGAGAATGGAGAGAACAAGCTGGATGGAAAGAGTGAGTAATGAAACAGTACTGGAAAGGGTTGGTGAGAGAAGATGTCTGCTGAAGGTTGTAAGAGAAAGGAAAAAGAACTGGTTGGGACATTCATTGAGAACGGAGTGCTTGCTAGCAGATGCTTTGGAAGGATTGGTTTGTGGGAGAAGACTAAGATGAAGAAGGAGATACAAGATGATAGACGACATAAAGGGGAGAGGAAATTATGCAGACCTGAAGAGGATGGCAGAAGACCGGACAGCCTGAAGAATTACCATGTGAAAACCTGCCTTTTGGCAGAGCACTGATGATGATGACTAGGGCCCGGATTTTAATGACAAGTCATTGTTTTTCAGAACTATAGGGTGAATTTTAGAAAAATTTATACACAAATCTAGGCATTTTAGTGTCGAAACATGTATTTTGATTGTGCATATAAAATCATATTTCAACAAATTTTAGTAATAGGTCTGCCGTAATAATCATGGGAGTCGCACAGGTGTTACCAGTAACCAGTTTGAATACAGCCTTTGCCTTGTTCAACATGCCTAAAGCAAAGTGCTCCGACAGCGTGAAGTTGCGAGGATACGTTCGAGAATTTGGAGAGAAGTTCTTTAGTACTGATGGGAAAATATTAGTTTGTAAACTGTGTGAAGTTAGTGCATAAAACCGCTTCAGTGTACACCAACACTGTAATACCGCTAAACACAGCAGCTGTGTGAAACGAAGTGCTGAAAATAACAGCAGGCAAACGCTGTTATTTGAACAGACAGGTCAATCGTCAACCGTGCAATCATTCTGCAAGGATTTGTGTGAGATGATGGTGCCCTGCAACATCCCATTGGAAAAGCTGAAGAATCCACGCTTCACACGGTTCTTGGAGAAGTACACAACACGTCCAGTTCCAGATGAAGCTACACTGAGAAAGAACAATTTATCTGTATGCTACAGTGATGTGCTCAACAAAATACGAGTTGCTGTTGCTCAGCAAAAGATCTGGCTGTCGATAGATGAAACTACGGATATTAGTGGGCGATATATTGCAAATGTTGTTGTTGGCGTTCTAAAAGTTGATGGCCCTGGAGATACACTCCTGGAAATGGAAAAAAGAACACATTGACACCGGTGTGGCAGACCCACCATACTTGCTCCGGACACTGCGAGAGGGCTGTACAAGCAATGATCACACGCACGGCACAGCGGACACACCAGGAACCGCGGTGTTGGCCGTCGAATGGCGCTAGCTGCGCAGCATTTGTGCACCGCCGCCGTCAGTGTCAGCCAGTTTGCCGTGGCATACGGAGCTCCATCGCAGTCTTTAACACTGGTAGCATGCCGCGACAGCGTGGACGTGAACCGTATGTGCAGTTGACGGACTTTGAGCGAGGCCGTATAGTGGGCATGCGGGAGGCCGGGTGGACGTACCGCCGAATTGCTCAACACGTGGGGCGTGAGGTCTCCACAGTACATCGATGTTGTCGCCAGTGGTCGGCGGAAGGTGCACGTGCCCGTCGACCTGGGACCGGACCGCAGCGACGCACGGATGCACGCCAAGACCGTAGGATCCTACGCAGTGCCGTAGGGGACCGCACCGCCACTTCCCAGCAAATTAGGGACACTGTTGCTCCTGGGGTATCGGCGAGGACCATTCGCAACCGTCTCCATGAAGCTGGGCTACGGTCCCGCACACCGTTAGGCCGTCTTCCGCTCACGCCCCAACATCGTGCAGCCCGCCTCCAGTGGTGTCGCGACAGGCGTGAATGGAGGGACGAATGGAGACGTGTCGTCTTCAGCGATGAGAGTCGCTTCTGCCTTGGTGCCAATGATGGTCGTATGCGTGTTTGGCGCCGTGCAGGTGAGCGCCACAATCAGGACTGCATACGACCGAGGCACACAGGGCCAACACCCGGCATCATGGTGTGGGGAGCGATCTCCTACACTGGCCGTACACCACTGGTGATCGTCGAGGGGACACTGAATAGTGCACGGTACATCCAAACCGTCATCGAACCCATCGTTCTACCATTCCTAGACCGGCAAGGGAACTTGCTGTTCCAACAGGACAATGCACGTCCGCATGTATCCCGTGCCACCCAACGTGCTCTAGAAGGTGTAAGTCAACTACCCTGGCCAGCAAGATCTCCGGATCTGTCCCCCATTGAGCATGTTTGGGACTGGATGAAGCGTCGTCTCACGCGGTCTGCACGTCCAGCACGAACGCTGGTCCAACTGAGGCGCCAGGTGGAAATGGCATGGCAAGCCGTTCCACAGGACTACATCCAGCATCTCTACGATCGTCTCCATGGGAGAATAGCAGCCTGCATTGCTGCGAAAGGTGGATATACACTGTACTAGTGCCGACATTGTGCATGCTCTGTTGCCTGTGTCTATGTGCCTGTGGTTCTGTCAGTGTGATCATGTGATGTATCTGACCCCAGGAATGTGTCAATAAAGTTTCCCCTTCCTGGGACAATGAATTCACGGTGTTCTTATTTCAATTTCCAGGAGTGTATGTTCCTACTAACGTGTGAAGTTCTCGATAGAGTAAACAGTTTTACGATTGCTATTTTGTTTGACAACTCTCTGAAGCTACTGTGGTTGATGGTGTGAAAAGAGACAACATTTTGCTGCTTGTAGCAGATGGTGCTTCATATATGGCTAGAGCAGCCAAAGGGCTTCAGATTCTCTACCCCAGTATGGTGTACGTCACTTGTTTTACACATGCGTTGCACAGAGTTGCCGAATAGGTGCGATCAAATTACCCTGAAGTGGACAAATTAATTTCCTGTGGCAAGAAAATCTATGTGAAGGTCCGCTACGGGTGCAAAAATTCAAGGAACAAGCACCTTCAACGCCCCTCCCACCTAAACCTGTTCTTACACGATGGGGTTCTTGGCTTAATGCTTCTGAGTATTACTGCACCAACTACACCCAAATAAAGACAATCTTCTGTGAGCTTGATAGAGATGAATCAATTGCTATCAAAATTGTGAAAGAAGTTTTTACAGATACATTGTCTCGAAACTTGGCATACATCATCGCCAATTTTTCAATGATATCAAAAGCCATCAAACGACTGGAAGCTGTTGGCACTCAGCTGTGTGAGACCCTAAACGGGTATTCATTGGACAAAAATATTACACTAGAACTGACGTGTGATTACATTTTCACGCAATTTGGGTGCATAGATCCTGAGAAATCAGTACTCAGAACAACCACATCTGGCCGTAATAACGGCCGTGATACGTCTGGGCATTGAGTCAAACAGAGCTTGGATGGCGTGTACTGGTACAGCTGCCCATGCAGCTTCAACACGATACCACAGTTCATCATGAGTAGCGACTGGCGTATTGTGACGAGCCAGTTGCTCGGCCACCATTGACCAGACGTTTTCAGTTGAGAGATCTGGAGACTGTGCTGGCCAGGTTAGCAGTCGAACATTTTCTGTATCCAGAAAGGCCCGTACAGAACCTGCAACATGCTGTCGTGCATTATCCTGCTGAAATGTAGGGTTTCGCAGGGATCGAATGAAGGGTAGAGCCACGGGTCATAACACATCTGAAATGTAACGTCCGCTGTTCAAAGTGCCGTCAATGCGAACAAGAGGTGACCGAGACGTGTAACCAATGGCACCCCATACCATCGCGCCGGGTGATACGCCAGTGTGGCGATGACGAATACACGCTTCCAATGTGCGTTCACCGCGATGTCGCCAAACGCGGATGCGACCATCGTGATGCTGTAAACCGAACATGGATTCATCCAAAAAAATGACGTTTCGCCATTCGTGCCCCCAGGTTCGTCGTTGAATACACCATCGCAGGCGCTCCTGACTGTGATGCATCGTCAAGGGTAACTGCAGCCATGGTCTCCGAGCTGATAGTCCATGCTGTTGCAAACGTCGTCGAACTGTTCGTGCAGATGGTTGTTGTCTTGCAAACGTCCCTATCTGTTGACTCAGGGATCGAGACGTGGTTGCGCGATCCGTTACAGCCATGCGGATAAGATGCCTGTCATCTCGACTGTTAGTGATGCGAGGCCGTTGGGATCCAGCACGGCGTTCCGTATTACCCTCCTGAACCCACCGATTCCATATCCTGCTAACAGTCATTGGATCTCGACCAACGCGAGCAGCAATGTCGCGATACGATAAACCGCAATTGTGATAGGCTACAATCCGACCTTTATCAAAGTCGGAAACGTGATGGTACGCATTTCTCCTCCTTACACGAGGCATCACAACAACGTTTCAAAAATGGTTAAATGGCTCTGAGCACTATGGGACTTAACATCTGAGGTCATCAGTCCCCTAGAACTTAGAACTACTTAAACCTAACTAACCTAAGGACATCACACACATCGATTCCCGAGGTAGAATTCGAACCTGCGACCGTAGCGGTAGCGCGGTTCCAGACTGAAGCGCCTAGAACCGTTCGGCCACACCGGCCGGCAACAACGTTTCACCAGGTAACGCCGGTCAACTGCTGTTTGTGTATGAGAAATCGGTTGGAAACTTTCCTCATGTCAGCACGTTGTAGGTGTCGTCACCGACGCCAACCTTGCGTGAATGCTCTGAAAAGCTAATCATTTGCATATCACAGCATCTTCTTCCTGTCAGTTAAATTTCGCGTTTGTAGTACGTCATCTTCGCGGTGTAGCAATTTTAATGGCCAATAGTATACTATTTAGAAATAAAAACATTGTTTTACTGTTTCGATAGATGATCTCTTCACTGTGCTGTGTGTTTAGAAAATAAAACATTCAGACATTCAAAAAATAGGTGCAAATTAGCCACAAACCCTACAGAAAGAAAGAGCTATACTTACAATATTTTGAGAAGTGAATCTGTATTACTTTACGGTGAATAAAAAATTAATTAAACAAGCTAGAATGCTTTAAATAAACTTCTATTAAGTCATATTTTATTTTGAAGGTCATATTTATGTAAGTTTTAGGTCATAAATGCTTGCATATTTCGCTAGTTTTTAGGTAATTAAAACCTGGGCCGTAATGATGACATTATAGAAATGTCGATAGAACTTCTAATACGACGGACCGTTCAAATGTAGGTACAAAGTAGTTCTGATTTCAGGAATTCAAGCTGTTAGCAGTACATTATTTACATTCAGATTAGAACAACAATGTTGCAACGTCGTTACTGTGGAGAGTAGAGCGAAGTACCTGAAGATCTGACTAGTGATTTGCGAGGATTGGAGGTTTAATAGCGCTGACCGTTAACGACTTTTACAAAAACAGATAAATGTTTCAGAGTTTTACTTTCTTTCAGAAAAGTCACGAGGATTAATTGCTGCCAGTTATAGCAGCGCCAGTTATGTTGACAATGAGAGGGAGGGGTCTACCGCCGTACGAATCTCTGTAACAGTTGTGAAGCGAATGCCGTGAAGTGCTCCCTGCAATTAAAGAATCAAGTTGAATCACAAGGGCTTGTGTGTGTTGGGGGGACCAGCAGTTTCCAGCTCAAACGATCGAAGAATCAGTCACAACCTGCGCCTTTTGCTCCCTACTCTAAGCTGGTCGCAGGCTGTGTTCCAAAAATGAACTGCTAAGGGAAGGAAGTGCCGACACTTTCTGCAGAACCCTCCCATCATTTTGCAGGGCAATGGTCGGGCAAATATGGCGCAACTTATTCATTTTCTCGTTCGATGAGGCTGTAAAGTGTTCTGCCACCCATCACACTCCCCGAACTGCGCTCCTTGTGATTCAACTTGAGTCCTAAATTGAAGGAAGCACTTCATGGCACTAGCTTCAGAGCTGTTACATTCGCCAGGCAGTGGACCGCTCCACTCGAACAATCAACACACCAGGCGCTGCTAAGAGTATCCTACAACTTCCACTTCGCTGACAACCGATGATACACAATGCTAATGACTTCTTTGAAGGACAGTGAAACTTTGAAACATGTATCTGTTTTGTATGAGTTGCAAATAAATAGTTGCCACTATCAAACTTCCAACCTTCGTATTGCTCTCTGCAGTACACTGAGCACCGAATATGGTTTTCTTCATTAAGCGAAATAGAGTGGTGAGCATATGTCCTAATTAGACGATAGCAAATGGATTTTTTGGACTGGCTCGGCATGAAATGTCTAGTTTTTTAATGATTTCTCGTACTTATTTAAAATTAATTGTGGTCTATCCTCACACAAAACGAAAAGATAGTAATGTGTCGATTCTGTATGATTAATGTGTGCAAGCGATCGGGACATTAATTCCAATCACTATCGGAGGATGACATTGTCGAGACCGTATTCTACAGAGAACATCTCTCTGTGTGCGAATGCCTCCGTGGCTGGATGTAATGTATAAAAGCGGTTACTTTTCAGCCCACACGCTCAAGAATGCTTATACTGCTATGAAAGTTGTCTCATAAGAGCACCACACACACACACACACACACACACAGACGGATTTTGCTGCGCCTGCGCTCAAGGTCGACCAGCCTGCTCCGTGTGCAATCCGCCGCGGCAGGCTCCCAGCAGTTGGTGTCGAGGTGCAGCTGGCTTCGTCCCAGACCTCATGTTTTTTTTTTTTGGTCACAGCCTCCAGCTAATAATTTCTGGACCTATGCCAGCGTTTCCACTGAAGTCACACAAAATGCATGACGTATCTCTTCAACCGGAAGACAGGCAAACCTGTCAGTCTGATGTAGTGGACTCTGTGATTGGGGTAGCGCATTGGTTAGCACAGTGGACTCGCGTTCGGGAGGACGATGGGTCAAACCCACGTCCGGCCAGCCTCATTTACGTTTTCCATAGTTTCCCTAAATCGTTTAAGGCAAATGCCATAATGGTTCGTTTGGAAGGGCACGGCCGCTTTCCTTTCCCATGCTTCCCCAGTCAGAGCTTGTGCTCCGTCTATAATGACGTGGTTGTCGACGGGACGTTAAACACTAATCTCCTCCCCCTTGTGGGGAAATGGATGCATCGAAAGTTATAAGCGAGTACGAGAAAACTTCAAATTTACCGTTTGTTGATGGCGATTATAAAAATCCAAGTACACACTTTTTTTTTACTAATGTTTTCTATACTCCACTACTTGCTCAGAGTGTTAAAGTCAGAACATTTGTTCATAGTGGCGCCCCACCCCCCACCCCCAACTCGCCTCTCATCTTCTATGTTGCCATGACAGTGACGCTTAAATTCCAGCTCCCCGCGAGTTCTTGCTTTTATACGTAAACTACTTCTCCACATCGAGATGTGGCTACCGTGTTGAGGATTACAGAAAAGTGAACTTCTCAGCAACTGGTTCCGTTTCAGTGTGGCAAAACATGAGAACTTGGCGTGGACAGGAGTAAATGCAAAGTACTTTTTTTTATAGATCTACGAATACGCATAAATGAAAAAGTAGAGCAAACCTGTAGTTTTTTATTTAACAGAATAAACAGAAAAATGGCGCAGAAATGCTTGATCCGTACTTCTTACCTCATTCGAAATTTTTAGATCATTTTATTGCTTCAGACGAAGTGTTTAACCTCATTAAGTCGTCACGGCTGATGGTGAAAAATTTACGACGAGTAAAGTCAGATTTTGAGTCGTAAGTAGGTACAACAAAACGAATTCTTTATTTGACAACAATCTTTTCGCACAGCGAGAGTTAAAAAATCAACATGTCTTTTTTATCAACGAAATAAGTTTTTACATCATTACACAAATCAGTAACCAATGCTATTGCTTTTAAATACAAGTGTAACTTAAGTGATTTAGCTGTTTATATGTCGAGTTTTTGCGTATTGAAATGTAACACATTCTCTTTAAATATCGGCGTCGATCGTTTACATTCTTACGTAATTATCTTGTAGAGACACTAATAAAGATGCATTACCACAACACTCTGTTCGTACTCTAAGCGATGTGTACTGTTGTCAAGGTCTGAGCTGCAGTACCAACAAAGTATGAAGGACAGTTATTCCTAAGAAGAAAACTGTCACGGAGCGTTCACATAGAAAGTAGGAAGTACACGTTCTAGAAGTTTGAGTCGTTAAACGACGAAATCGTTATCCGTAAAAGGTTATTAGTGGTCTTCGTGTGTCGCTGAACAAGCGCTAAGGTATGTGCTTAATTGACGGTTTCCGAGGAACTAAATCTGTATGGAACTGAAGCATGACATACAAAACCCGAGTGATTGTTGCGCAGAGTCCCAGTATTCAGATTATCGAAGTGACAGGCTGTAACAGGGTCAAATGCGTAGCATGTATCCACTCAGCCTTAAATTTCCCAAAGCGTACTACGGGTTAATAGTTATGAAGTGTCAGTGGCATCGAACAGAGAAGATTTTTCCTTGCTAACAGCTAAGAAAATTCTGAATAAGATGTGTTTTGTACAATTACTTTCAGATGCTGGAACAAATAGGAAATTATAAATAGAACAGTTTGTATATTACTGACAACGGCGTTCGTAGAAAACTTCTCGCGTACTGTCTTATATAGCTCTGAATTGTCACTAACGTTTATTCTGTTGCACGAAAACTCACCAATATTCTACTTCTCTTAGGAGAGGCTGTAGCGTTACACCGTTCTGTGAAAATGATGTCCTCTGTGGGCACTTGTCCTATTTCGCAGAGCAAGGAAGATCTCCAAGCTGAAGCGGTAAATGAACGTTCAAAGTTACCGTCTCCATCTCGAGAACACTCGAGTACAGCAAACCGGTGATTACACGCGACTGTTTGAGACAGTACGCCTCAGGGAGCGAGGGAAAGCCCCAACTTCCCGCAAGCGTCAGTTCTCGAGGCGCGCCAGGGCAGTTCGCTGCTCGCAGGGGGTGGAGGCGCAAGAGCCGCAGCACACACCTCACTTGTGACGTGCAAGCACCAAGTCTATTCCCAGAAGACTAGAAGTAATACATTCCGGTGCACCGGTGAGCTTTTTGGAACACGTTTGATTTTGCGGAACGGTACGTGTGAACTTTTGCTACACAATCTGTTTATCAAAGCACAGTTTCACGGACCGTAGTATATGGCGACACGCTGTCTCTGTATAAATTACATCATTTATCCGTCTTTGCACTTTTCTTAAATAACACTATTATTTGCACTATACTATTTCACGCTGCATTGACATCGTTCGCTGTGTTCTCGCGACAAAGTAACAAAGTTCATCATTGTCTGTTAAGGGCTTTTGACCTTCAACTGACGGTCTGCAGTTCCACGAAGCGTACGTATGTGCATAAACACCTACCCGTGCTCTCAAAAGAAAACAGAGGTTGGAGTTCATTGGACGGCTCCGTATCCAAAGCTGTCCTGCCTCTTTAGCTGAGGTGTACTGTTTCCCAGGCTCCAGTGTTATTCTGCTTTTTCTTTCAGTCTCATGAACTTTGAGTTTTGATTAGAAAAATTCTTCGACTTTTCTGCTAGCGAAGTTTCTTAAATGCGGCTTATACGTGATCCACAGTAACGGTTTCTCAGGATGCTTACTGAATCGTTTACTCAATGGGTATCGATTGGACTGGAGTCTGATATCAGTTCTGTTTAGCCACTTCATTCTGAGGAACACACCACGAAGAAAAAAGCTGTTTGACTCCTCAGTGAACGAGTGCATCTTCAGTACCACCTCTCCACTCGTTCCTTTTGGTCATTTCATTATAACTACACTTCGGTGCGGTCTATTAATTGTCTTTAATCACCAAAGCCTAATGTTCTTTAACATTTCTTTGACGGAAAAATCTCATAACAAAGTAATCGATATAGTGAGTGAGGCACGTGCTGCCGCAGTAAGCAATGTATTTCAGTCGTTGCTGTTCCAAACTTTATCGTAGTGACGAAGCGTTTCAATTGGCTAATGACATTTTATCTCTCTATCCCATTTCTTCAACGATAGCTGGTTGAATTTTTTCTGATAACCACATTGTAGTGGTCTTACCATTTCGTTCAGAGACGAAGTACTTAAGATTACCAGAGTACGGCTTTACGAAACTGTCTGTCCACGAAAGACCTTCGGGCACTAGTTGTCCAGACTCCTCCGAAAATAGTTTGGTTGCTGTCTGTCGATTCCAGTCCTTTTGTCCCATGATGGCGCTCTGAGTTTCTTCTGTCAGCCACATGTTTTTCCTTTTCTCTCCCTCCTTCTTTTGTTTGGAGACCAAAGCCTTCTGATGTTCAGAAGTCCATTTCCTTTTAGACACGTCGCCTACTTGCTTACGTTTATCGCTAGGCGACTTCTGTCGACTGGCGTCGTAGAAATCGTTCCTCTCAATCTCTGGCTTACGTGTTTCTTCAGAGAGCCATGTGGTTCCAATCTTCTCATTTTGTCCAGAGAAGGCATTTGAACTTTTAACTATAGATTTTACGTTGGTCTGGTCTGAAGCAACGAAATGTTCAATATTTTCAGGCTTCGTGTCTCTCATTAATTCTGGAAGCACTGCTACATCCAAAGACCACTTATTTTGTAAGCTCTGCTCCTTGCTTTCGATGACCTTTCGCCCCATGATATAAGCGGGCCATATTCTTTCTTTCGGACCCTGTCCTTGACCTATCTGATGAACTTCTGCTGGCTGTAGAACATCGGATGTCAATTCATTATCCGTTCCGTGGTTATTACTGTTCTGTTCGAATTTAAGAGGTTGGAAGGCGCTGGAGATCCATTGCTGTTCCAGTTTGTAGCCCTCATCTTCCTCATCAGTGCCTGGTGGTTCAATTGCACTATGCTGCTGCTTTTCAGAATAGCTACGCTGGAGTTCTGTATCATCGCGCCCTTTGAAGTCGCCGTAAAGACCCTCGTTCTCATACAGGTCGCTCCAGTTCCCGTCACGAGTAACCTGGGACTTGATATTTTCATCACGATGCGACCAGCCCACTTCAGTGATCGGGGGTTGATGTTCCTTAGAAGAAGAGGTAAGGTCTAGTTGACGGGTCCCGTCCGTTTCTTCATATTGCGGACTCGGGAACTGTTTGACGGGCCACTGGGAATCTACTTGTCGGCTCCAGTTGATCTCTTCTGCATCCTTTGACTGAAACTCCTTGGAGAACCGCTTCTGCCGCCGTACGCTGTCACCGACGTCCCAGGTGCGCTCCTCTTCGTCGGACCACTCTCGGTCGTGGAGCTCTCCCCAGTCCTCCTTGATCATGTCGGCGGCCTTCTCGGCGATCATGACGGTGGGCGCGTTGGTGTTGCCGCTGACGATGTAGGGCATGATGGAGGCGTCGACGACGCGCAGCCGCTGCACGCCGTAGACGCGCAGGCGGTGGTCGACGACGGCCTCCGGGTCGGAGGCGGGGCCCATCTTGCAGGTGCCCACCGGGTGGTAGATGGTCTGCGTGTAGTGGCGCGCCGCGCACGCCCAGTACTCGTCCGAGCCGAAGGCGCCCGCGCGCTCGCAGCCGGGCAGCGCGCGCCGGTTCACCCTGGCGCCGAGCCGGCGCATCGCCTTCGTCTTGCTCAGCGCCACCGCGAACTTCATCCCCTCCACCTGTCGGCGGCAAGTGGAAACAGCATTGTTATCGCACTCTCGAATGTAAACATCCGCGTCCAGAAAAACTCGAGTCCTATGTATTTGATGATTTTACACACAATTGGTATGCATCACATTTAACGAACAGAATACGAAAACATGTGCTGAATAATTCAGATAACGTTGGAGGAGTAGAAAATTTTAGTGATTGGGGAGAAATCGGCGAAGGAGTGCCACAGGGTTCAATATTGGGTCCACTACTGTTCCTCACACAAGAGAATGAGCTTCCACTTAACATTCGAGAAGCAGGATTGATACTTTTAGCAGGCGATATTAATTTTACAACAAAATCCATTAGAGATAAAGTAACTACAAAGTACTTCTCAGAAATCGACTCTGCCTAAATTTGAAGAAAAAACCATATTATATTCAGTTCCGTACAAAAAATAGTCAAATCAACAATTGATGTACCACAAGAGCAGGAGTCAGTAAATAGGATAGAATGCGCTACATTTTTGGGTGTACATACTGATAAAAACTTGAACCAGAAGGAGTGTATTACTGAGTTTCTCAAGCAATTAAGTTCAACAACTTTTGCTGTTTATATTGCTAATCTTGGAAACGAAAGGCTTAACCTCCTGACATTTTTTGCTTATTTCCATTCATTAGTGTCTTGCGGAATTATTTTCTACGCTAACTGACTTCTTAGAGAATACTGATTGCACAAAACCGAGCAGTAAGAGTGATTCGTGGTGTTAACCGATGGACGTCATGTACGTACGCCTTCAAGTAGCTGGGCATTTTAACTGCACTGTCACAATACATATATTCGCTAATTAAATTAGTCATAAATAATCCACCCTAGTTTGAGAATAACAGAGGAACTTTCCACACAAGTGGGAAAAATAACCGTTATTACCCACTATTAAAGTCGTCAGTGGCTCAGAAAGGATATCAATATGCAGCAACAAAAATTATCATTTGTACAAAACCATAAAATGTGTGACAGCCCTGGACAGCTCATTCTATTCGACTGACGAATTTCCATTTAAAACCTTCTAACTAGTAAAAAAAAATATATTTTTAAACATAGTTGTATGAGGAGGACCAAAAGTTCATTAATGTTAACAGTAACCATATTAAAATATCCTGTAAACTGACTCGGCCTTGCCGCAGTGGATACACCGGTTCCCGTGAGATCACCGAAGTTAAGCGCTGTCGGGCGTGGCCGGCACTTGGATGGGTGACCATCCGTCCGCCATGAGCTCTTGCCATTTTTCGGGACGCACTCAGCCTCGTGATGCCAATTGAGGAGCTACTCGACCGAGTAGTAGCGTCTTCGGTCAAGAATACCATCATAACGACCGGGAGAGCAGTGTGCTGACCCCACGCCCCTCCTATCCGCATCCTCATCCGAGGATGACACGGTGGTCGGATGGTCCCGGTAGGCCACTCGCGGCCTGAAGACGGAGTTAGTGTAAACTCACTCGCTCGACATCATTTGGATAAAAGAATCAATCAAATGATCTATGGAACGTGTAACTAACAACTAGTCCAATTAACGGTGATAATTAACTAGGTCTTGACTCTTGTGAAATAACTCCGTCAGATTCTGAACTCTTCATGCCAAACTAATCATTCGATTTAAATCTAATCGAAATTGGTTCTGATGTAACATACAGTGTGTGATGAAAAGTATACGGACATCCGAACGTAAGGCAGAATTGGCCACTAAATGTTCAGAGAGCCGCCAGTCTGTAGGAGGCGCGGAGGATTGTATTGCCAGCGGTCGAGCAGGGTCAGCAGAGTGGGGAGGTCAGCAGAGCCCAGTGACTGACAACTCGATGTCACCGGAGCGACAAATCCGTCATGGACGTTTCAACCATCGTGAAGCTGCCCAGGTTGACTGTTGGTGGTGCAATAGTGAAGTGGACACGCAAACGAGCAGCCACAGTTACGTCAAAAAGAGGCAGACCGCCTGTACTGATGGACAGGAACCGTCGAGCATTGCGAAGGGTAGCTGTAAAACATTGGCGTGAAATCAGCGTAAGGAATCACCCGTGAGCTCCAAAGTGCTACCCGGAGTCCACCTAGCACAGTTAATGTGCATAGGGAGTCCTGAGGAATGGAGTACAATGTCACAATGACGAGGTGGTGTAAAGATCAACATCACTGCATAGTGGATGACTAGCAACAAGTGAATCACTCTGTACCCTGTAGAAATCGGACACGTGGGTGTATAGTGCAAACAGTGATGTCTTTTCTTCGTTTTTTTTTCTCAGATACATTGATATTGTACAATTCTAATACAGACAGACTTATGAGCCATAATCCTTGTACTGCGTACAGTAGAGGAACAGTTCGGAGACGATGTTTGATTGGTTCGACATGACAATCCACGCTGTCATAAAGCAACATCTGTGGGGCAATGGTTTTCGGACAATTAGGTTCTCGCAATTGACTGGCCTGTCCAGAGTCCCGAACTGGAGCCAATGGAACGCCTGTGGAGTGAGCTACAGCGTCGACTTCGCTTCAAACCCCGAACTCCAGCATCACTGCCTTCTCGGGTTCCAGCACTTGAGGAAGAATGGGCTGCCGTTTCTCCATAGACAATGAGACATCTTATTGAAGGACTCCCCAACAGAGCTCCAGCCCTCATATTAATGAGCACAAATAAGTGTCCAGATGCTGTGGATCAGACACTGTAACAAATACTTTCAGCCACAACATAAAATTACTTGAAATTATCCATCTCTTTTCACAGTTTTATGCCTTGCCAGAGCAGATCTGACTCTGTTGATAAAGAAAACTAGATAAAGTCATCCCTGCAACTTGCAGTTCAGGCTAAACTGGCAAACCTAACCCGTGAAGCCTTTACGGACACGATCTCAAAAATGGCCACCAAACTCGCCGGATTAAAACCGAATCGAGGGTCTGTGGGACAACCTCGACCGGGCTGCTCGCGCCACGGATCCTCAACCGAGGAACGAGGCGCGGCTGTGGAGTCTCCGCGGCTGCACGCGGCTGCCAGCGCCTTCCAGCGCCTCGCCCACTCTCTGCCTGCTCGTCTCTGAGTGGTCCGCACTGCAGAAGCGGGTTTTCGGGCTTTCGGTAGGTCGTACGTTTAAATGCAGCCACTTTTTGTATATCTGCTCTAGGTAATATTTTGCAACCAAGATATTAAAGAAAACTGGATATTGGCTTCAGAATTTGCACATCCTTTCTGTTTTTAGTTGTTACTGAGGTTTTGTAAGGGACATTAATCTAGACATTACCAATCTGCACATAAACTATCGTATTTAAATAGTCATTTGTCTCTTTCTTAAGACAGCATATAGTGAAAAACATAGACGGCTGTTTCGAGTTTCTGCTTCTCCCTGTTTTTTGCATTCTCTTGCTCTCTAGCCCTTACGGAGTAACGGAGCGCGAGATTGGGTGTCGTTTGGTTGCAGCGACCAGCATCAAGCAGTAATCAGCGCTTTGTTCCAGCAGGCATTTAATTTGGCAGCACTGATTACAGTCCTTACGCTCTGAATCAAAAGCGCCAGACTGAAAGAGAAGAAAAATTTAATAATTTAATCAAGATGTATACTCACTGATAGAACAAAGCAGTAGGTTTTACCAGAAATATCGACCCTTCGACAATGTGTCTAATAGTGTATATTAAATACGAGGGTATGCCATCTTAGGCACTGTATAAGACTTAAAACACTTGATAATGGCACTTTGAAGCCGAAATCGTGATCGTGTAAGTCTAAATGTAACACTGCAAATAAACAACAGTCAAATGGCGGTACTGACTTTAAAGAAATTTAAAGAAGAAAAATTGTCCCCTTCCCAAACGGGAATCGATTCCATAGTCTTTAGTTCGAAGTGAATTTTTTACTTGATTTTAATATGTAGCCAAAGGCTTGGTAGTTGCATATGCTTTACTGTTTATGCTTTCATAAACTTGGATGAAGGAAACGCGTTGCGATAGTGTTGAAGGATTTAGATTGTTGCTCCTGTTAAATGTTACAGCAGGTGTAGAACACAGTGGTCGAATCGAGAAATTTTGTTACCAAATGTCACACCTGGTGGACGCAAAGTAAAAATTATGTACACAGGTGGCATGGATTCGATATTAATTATTACATCAAGTGCTACGTTCTTTTATACAAATGACAGTCTTCTGTCGTATTATACAGGATCGTAAAATAAAACAGGCTCAGAAAATACAAGGAGTTCATAAATTCGTTATACAAAGTAACCTTTAATTGTGAAAAGGGTTAGCAGCTTAGAGGAATGTTTGATACAGCGGTGGGTGTAGTATATCTTCAAGATTTATTCCCGCCTAACACTGTTAGTCTTACAACGGCACAGCGTTGTCTATGGTATCATGAATCCAAATGCGTTACTACAGTCCAGAGACAGTTCGTGACTAAATATCACAGAGACAAACTGCCATTAACTGGTACCACCATTTCACCAAAACTGTACGGGTGCCCCCAGGACTCCGAATCAGGGTCGACGAGCCGTCTCTGACTCATCAGTTGAACAAGTCTGCCAGTCTTACATTCATGCTCCGGATAAATCAACGAGGCGTGCCAGCTTACACTTAGGATTGCGTACGCCCCTGTCATTCAAACCCTTCAAATAGGAGCTGTTGCAAGCTTTAAGAGAAAGTGTCAAAGAAAAACGAGCTGAGTTCTGTGCAGAAATGTTTAACAAAATGCAGGCTACAGGTGATTTTCTTAGTAAAATATTGTTCAGTGACGAAGCCACTTTCAATACGTGATGTGAATCTGCATAATGTTAGGACATGGGGTGAGCAGAAACCACCTTACGTAATCGAACATGTAAATGTGTTTTGCGCTGTAATCTGTAAGATTTAGGTTTTTTTTCTGCCGAGTCAACTGTAACTGCCATATCGTTCCTGGACGTGCTTGAACATTATCTAATGTGTCAGTGACAACAGAATATGGGCACAGGATTTATTTTCCAACAAGATTGCGCGCCACTATATTGTCATCGTGAAACTGTCGCGTACCTCCGCAGGAATCTGACGATTTGGCACGTCTCATCACGATCACGTGATTTAACCTCATTGGACTCCGATGTTTGGGATTTCATTAAAGACGGCGTGTTTGTTCCTCCGCTTCCGGGAAACGTCGAAGAGATACGACAATGGATAACACAAGCAGTTGTCTCACACCAAAAAATGACTCACAGGATTTGGCAGGAAATTGATTCCAGAGGGGAAATTTGTCGAGTTATAAAAGGTTGCCGCACTGGACACTGGAAATAAAAGTTGAAGATATAGTGCATTCAGTTCTGTATCAAACCTTTCTGTAAAGTTATTTACCTTTTCCACAATTAAAGGTTACTTTGTGTAACTAATTTAATAAACACCCTGTATTTACAGTAAGACCGGCGCGGGATTGATCCTTGTCAGTGGACATCACAGAAGGTACTGGAAACGGCCACCGTATAGAGCAG
The DNA here is from genome assembly GCF_023864275.1 of Schistocerca cancellata. Classification (NCBI taxonomy): domain Eukaryota; kingdom Metazoa; phylum Arthropoda; class Insecta; order Orthoptera; family Acrididae; genus Schistocerca; species Schistocerca cancellata. The sequence continues at coordinate 16,770,611 of NC_064634.1, forward strand.
CGCAAACTGTGAGACACGCGTAGCAACTCTCCCTGATGGAGAGCAGTAATAGCGCGTTCAGTGCAGCTCTTCATGTGTGTGAGGGTTATTTGAGTACACCTGACGCTTCAGTTTCCCCCACAGGTAACAATCACAGGCAGGGAGGTCAGGCGATCTTGATGGCGGGGGGACTGCTCTGCCTCAACTGACCGTCCATCCACTCATCACCGATACACCTCTTCCTCTCGTGACAAGTGTGTCGAGGCAGTGTGTGCTGTTGCTCCGTTTAGCTGAAAATGTGCATACAGTTGAAACTTCCTGGCAGATTAAAACTGTGTGCCCGACCGAGACTCGAACTCGGGACCTTTGCCTTTCGCGGGCAGTGCTCTACCAACTGAGCTACCGAAGCACGACTCGCGCCCGGTACTCACAGATTTACTTCTGCCAGTACCTCGTCTCCTACCTTCCAAACTTTACAGAAGCTCCGCTGCAGAGTGAAAATCTCATTCTGGAAACATCCCCCAGGCTGTGGCTAAGCCATGTTTCCGCAGTATCCTTTCTTTCAGGAGTGCTAGTTTTGCAGGGTTCGCAGGAGAGCTTCTGTAAAGTTTGGAAGGTAGGAGACGAGGTACTGGCAGAAGTAAAGCTGTGAGTACCGGGCGTGAGTCATGCTTCGGTAGCTCAGTTGGTAGAGCACTGCCCGCGAAAGGCAAAGGTCCCGAGTTCGAGTCTCGGTCGGGCACACAGTTTTAATGTGCCAGGAAGTTTCGTATCAGCGCACACTCCGCTGCAGAGTGAAAATCTCATTCTGCATACAGTTATTCATATCCTATGAGTTGATCACAAAAAGGATTAAACCGTTCCTAGGCATTCCGGTTAGCATTAGCGATTTGGATAAGAACCGTGTAACGATGCAGCCGTGAGACTTTGTGCACCAAGCACCAGTATCGATACTGTGCAACAGCTCTTCAAAGTACTGATGGAGATTTTCTGATGCGTAATAGCGCACGTTCTGTGAGTCCACATACCCCGACAGGCTGAACCACGTCTCATTTGAAGAAAAAAAGCCGAGGATCCAAAAGTCCTGATTCAACCACCCCGAAACATGTGGGCTAACAGAGTGGTGCATCGAATTCACCATTTCGAGCATTTACTGTGACGGACAATTCTGTTCATTAAGATGGGCTCATTCCGCGTCAGTCTTATGCGGGGCAGTTTCATTTTAGCCACCACGTACAAATGTAGTATGTAAACATAAATGACTTGAACACAGTGTCCTCTTAGAGAAACGACACACGTCACTTGAGAATGGCATAGTAGACCGCAATCGGGATCGTGGCGAATAAACATGAGAGACTTTCAATAAGCAATACAATACTTCTTTTCTCCGTGAGTTTCGTCTGAAAAATTTGGAATTTGTTGTGGGACATTGTGGAATATTTCCGCTTCAGCTGTTACAGTCTCATAAAGTTCTAGAAAGGTAGCGGCGCAATAGCTGGCCTTCAGAGTAGCGTCTGTGACAGAGGTGCGCCAGAAGCAGAGAGCTGTCACTGAGCTTCTTTTGGCGGAAAATGGGAGTAGATCACAGCTGTGTGCAGGGGCTCGCAGAATGTTTGCGGATACGCGACAGCGGGCGAAGCGCGGCAAGTGGTTGCAGGAGGCAGGCGTGTGTCGCCGCAGCGACGTCGCCCAGGCCTGTCCGACCTGCCGCGCACAGCTGTGACCCTGCAGTGTGCCTCGGCGTGTTCCAGGCCACAAAGATGCAAACAGACTTCTGCGTCTCCATGACAACGCAAGGCCTGACACGAGTCTGCGCACCCTAGAGCAGCTCACAATACCTCACTGGACTGTTCTTCCTCATCCAACGTACAGCTCAACTTTCGCATCTTCCGACTTCCACCTGTTTGGCCCAATGAAGGGACGCTCTCCGCGAGAAACAGCACGTCGATGACGGGGAGATCACTGGTTAGCAGCAAGACGCCGGGTGCGACGTCGACCAGTGGAGTGGTACCGTGCACGGGTACAGGCCCTGTCAGTACCTGGTGTAAGGCCGTCGCACTGAACGGAGACTATGTTCAAAAACAGGGTTTTGTAGCCTTTTGTGGGGGATAATACGGTCCGTTGGAATCCTGAATAAATTCAACTTAGGCTCGGAAAAATGCATTACTTTTTGAGCGCCTCTCGTACATACGTCGAAAAAGCAATACATTTAGAGAGCGAGGTTTATGACACGCGCATCCTGCCAGTAACACCATAAGGGCTCGAAACAATGACCCAACAAGCAGCGGAAATCGACTCCGGGTCTGTCAAAGGGCAGTGGAGAGAGCAATGCTTGGAGTGAATCTGAGAGACAGGTTCAAGAACGAAGATAGAAGGAGAATGACGGGGGTCCACGACATTCTCAAGCGGATAGAGAGACTGAAGTGGCATTTGGCAGGACACGCGCCCAGGAGCAACTTCAAATTAGTCAAAACACTGACACAGCGGCGTCCGAGGCAGACGAGGAGGAGTGCCGGACGTCCTCTCGCGAGACGGAGAGACGCCGTCCAGCGAATGTACGAATCAACATGGATTCCGGAAACAGCGATCGTGTGACACCCAACTCGCTCTATTTGTTCATGAGACCCAGAAAATATTAGATACAGGCTCCCAGGTAGATGCTATTTTTCTTGACTTCCGGAAGGCGTTCTATACAGTTCCGCACTGTCGCCTGATAAACAAAGTAAGAGCCTACGGAATATCAGACCAGCTGTGTGGCTGGATTGAAGAGTTTTTAGCAAACAGAACACAGCATGTTGTTATCAACGGAGAGACGTCTACAGACGTTAAAGTAACCTCTGGCGTGCCACAGGGTAGTGTTATGGGACCATTGCTTTTCACAATATATATAAATGACCTAGTAGATAGTGTCGGAAGTTCCGTGCGGCTTTTCGCGGACGATGCTGTAGCATACAGAGAAATTGCAGCATTAGAAAATTGTAGCGAAATGCAGGAAGATCTGCAGCGGATAGCCACTTGGTGCAGGGAGTGGCAACTGACCCTTAACATAGACAAATGTAATGTATTGAGAATACATAGAAAGAAGGATCCTTTATTGTATGATTATATGATAGCGGAACAAACACTGGTAGCAGTTACTTCTGTAAAATATCTGGGAGTATGCGTGCGGAACGATTTGAAGTGGAATGATCATATAAAATTAATTGTTTAATTGTTGGTAAGGCGGGTACCAGGTTGAGATTCATTCGGAGAGTCCTTAGAAAATGTAGTCCATCAACAAAGAAGGTGGCTTACAAAACACTCGTTCGACCTATACTTGAGTATTGCTCATCAGTGTGGGATCCGTACCAGGTCGGGTTGACGGAGGAGATAGAGAAGATCCAAAGAAGAGCGGCGCGTTTCGTCACAGGGTTATTTGGTAACCGTGATAGCGTTACGCAGATGTTTAACAAACTCAAGTGGCAGACTCTGCAAGAGAGGCGCTCTGCATCGCGGTGTAGCTTGCTCGCCAGGTTTCGAGAGGGTGCGTTTCTGGATGAGGTATCGAATATATTGCTTCCCCCTACTTACACCTCCCGAGGAGATCACGAATGTAAAATTAGAGAGATTAGAGCGCGCACAGAGGCTTTCAGACAGTCGTTCTTCCCGCGAACCATACGCGACTGGAACAGGAAAGGGAGGTAATGACAGTGGCACGTAAAGTGCCCTCCGCCACATACCGTTGGGTGGCTTGCGGAGTATAAATGTAGATGTAGATGTAGATGTAGAACGTGCGGGAAAAACTGGATCCAGACCGGCTAGCAAAGCTCGACGTGGAAATCTCTGGAACAGGACTAGATTCAGGAATGGATAGGTAGAGGGCGAAGAATAAAAAAAAAAATTGACGTTCTCGTGTGTACTGGCGTGTGACCGCCGAGTAGGCAGCAGAGGCCGCTGGCTCTGGCGGCACTCACGAGGACGCGGAGGTCGTGCGGGTCCTGGAAGTAGTTGGGCACGACGCGCGGCAGCTGGAGCGGGTCCCTGGAGCGCAGCGTGACGGCGCCCCTGGAGCGCGGCCGCAGCACCAGCGGCAGCACGGAGTAGCTGTCGCGGTACAGCACGGGCTCGAACACGGCCGCGTACACGTCGTCGCGCAGGCCGGCGGCGCGCTTGCCGAACAGGCCGCCGTCCGTGTTGTCGCCGTACGACGCCAGGAACAGCTGCACGTCCGGCCAGTCGGCGGACGCGTTCGAGTACCTGCAAGCCGGGACCGGACGCATCAGAGCCAGACACGTCGCACAAACATCACGTCCCGTGTGAAGTGAGAAACATTACGAAAACAGTATTGAATGTTGGCGCCGTTGCCGGCTATAACCGCTGCTACATTCCTCGTTATTGAACCAAAGAGGCTCTGGACGTGTTGCTGGGGTACAGCAGTCCGTGTCGCTTCCACCTATTGCCAAAGTAGATCTGGTGTAGCAGCGGGTGCTTTATCTCCGGTCAGTCGTTTCGCAATCATCGACCAGTCTCTCTGACAGGGAAGAGATCGGGGGAACAGAGAGAGCGAGGCAGCAATCCAATACAGTGGGCGGCGAAGAAGTTTGGAACATTACTTGTCACGTGTGGTCGCGCATTATGTCGTTGGAGTGTGGCAGTCGGCAAGCTCCGAAGTTAAGTGAAGACAGCAGGCTCCAACGCTTCGGCGATGTAACGCTGACTGTTAAGCTTAACGGCACGTGCTTACTAGGGGATGCGGGAATGCAATCCGATACCGCCCCAAACCACAATACCGGGTCCAGGAGTGGTATGGGGACGTGCTAGGCAACAGTTCGACAGTTTCGCACAATGGTGTCCCCAGACTCTAATCCGAGCATCGTGGTGGTGCAGGCAGAATCTGGATTCGTCGATAAATACAATGTCGTGCCCGTTCAATTGCTCGTGTCCGTCGTTCGTCGCACCGTTGACGGTGCAAACACCTGTGGCGTCGACTCGGCAGTAAACGCAGCTACGGACCCCTTCTGGACGAACTGTCCACTCTGCTGCAGACGACATCGGATGGTACGCGCGGACACTGCTTGTCGCGCGACAGACCGAATCTGTTGTGGTACGGTTCTCGATGTGGCAGAGCGATCCATCACTGCCGTGCGCACAATAAGCTTTTCATCACACGTAGAGGTGCAACGAGGTGGGTGCAATCGATCGCGTCCGTCCGTCGTTCCCTCCTGCATTCGGCGATTACAGATCCGCGTCACAGTTGGTTGGTTGCGTCCGACACGGTCACCGATTTCCCCCAAGGACAATCCGCAATCCCTACAGGCAACCATTCTCCCCCGGTCGAACTCCGAAATGTGCTCTAAAGACGCTCGTTGTCTTCTACAAATCGTATTGAACCTGTTAACGCAAAACAACGGCACGAAGGAACGACAGCGCGTCCACACGGCCGCCAGTTCCCCGCTTATACAGCGCTTGCAGGTGGCGCTGTGTTGGCCGTGACGTCCGCCTGCGCTGAACTGCTGATCACGTGTATCTCTCGTCGGCGCAGATGCGTGCCGCAAACTTCACCTGATCTGCGTGCTTCCTTCACGGTGTTGCATTTTGGGTGGCCAGCAGTGCACTTCTTAACGCTGGTTCACAATACATACACTCCTGGAATTGGAAGAAAGAACACATTGACACCGGTGTCTCAGACCCACCATACTTGCTCTGGACACTGCGAGAGGGCTGTACAAGCAATGATCACACGCACGGCACAGCGGACACACCAGGAACCGCGGTGTTGGCCGTCGAATGGCGCTAGCTGCGCAGCAATTGTGCACCGCCGCCGTCAGTGTCAGCCAGTTTGCCGTGGCATACGGAGCTCCATCGCAGTCTTTAACACTGGTAGCATGCCGCGACAGCGTGGACGTGAACCGTATGTGCAGTTGACGGACTTTGAGCGAGGGCGTATAGTGGGCATGCGGGAGGCCGGGTGGACGTACCGCCGAATTGCTCAACACGTGGGGCGTGAGGTCTCCACAGTACATCGATGTTGTCGCCAGTGGTCGGCGGAAGGTGCACGTGCCCGTCGACCTGGGACCGGACCGCAGCGACGCACGGATGCACGCCAAGACCGTAGGATCCTATGCAGTGCCGTAGGGGACAGCACCGCCACTTCCCAGCAAATTAGGGACACTGTTGCTCCTGGGGTATCGGCGAGGACCATTCGCAACCGTCTCCATGAAGCTGGGCTACGGTCCCGCACACCGTTAGGCCGTCTTCCGCTCACGCCCCAACATCGTGCAGCCCGCCTCCAGTGGTGTCGCGACAGGCGTGAATGGAGGGACGAATGGAGACGTGTCGTCTTCAGCGTTGAGAGTCGCTTCTGCCTTGGTGCCAGTGATGGTCGTATGCGTGTTTGGCGCCGTGCAGGTGAGCGCCACAATCAGGACTACATACGACCGAGGCAGACAGGGCCAACACCCGGCATCATGGTGTGGGGAGCGATCTCCTACACTGGCCGTACACCACTGGTGATCGTCGAGGGGACACTGAATAGTGCACGGTACATCCAAACCGTGATCGAACCCATCGTTCTACCATTCCTAGACCGGCTAGGGAACTTGCTGTTCCAACAGGACAATGCACGTCCGCATGTATCCCGTGCCACCCAACGTGCTCTAGAAGGTGTAAGTCAACTACCCTGGCCAGCAAGATCTCCGGATCTGTCCCCCATTGAGCATGTTTGGGACTGGATGAAGCGTCGTCTCACGCGGTCTGCACGTCCAGCACGAACGCTGGTCCAACTGAGGCGCCAGGTGGAAATGGCATGGCAAGCCGTTCCACAGGACTACATCCAGCATCTCTACGATCGTCTCCATGGGAGAATAGCAGCCTGCATTGCTGCGAAAGGTGGATATACACTGTACTAGTGCCGACATTGTGCATGTTCTGTTGCCTGTGTCTATGTGCCTGTGGCTCTGTCAGTGTGATCATGTGATGTATCTGACCCCAGGAATGTGTCAATAAAGTTTCCCCTTCCTGGGACAATGAATTCACGGTGTTCTTATTTCAATTTCCACGAGTGTAACTTAGTGAGGTAGCATGTAGCTCTGGCTGACGGCTAAACGGCAAGTAAGCCAGTGAGCGTTCATAGGTGATTTATTAGGTTGGTGCATAACTTCTTAACGTTTTTGTTTTGCCTGTCTGTATCGGTTACTGTCGGTTTATTTATCGATTTTCATTTTTCATTTCTAGCTTAGTGTTGTTACTTGAGTTAACGTATTGTCATCTTGTCATTTAGAGACAGTGAGTAGAGCTGTGGACTCTAGAAAATGGGATACCGAGTGGAGAAATCGGAGTATTTCCGACATATTCTTCTGTTTGAGTTCAGTAGAGGTTGGCAACAGCGGTGGCGTCCAGAAACATTTGCGGCGTCTGTGGGGATAAGGCCACTGAGCGGAGCACGGGAAGAAAACAGTTTTCTCGTTTTAGGGAGGGTAGTTCTGACGTTAGTGACCCTCCACGTTCAGGAAGACTTCCGGGCTTTGACGGAGATCGTTTAAACGCCTTAATCCGTAATGACCCACTTCAGTGTACTCCATAAATGGCAAATGCTGTGAACTGCGATCACTCCACCAACGTGCGACATTCGCATGCAACGGGGAAGGTTCAAAAGTAGGCTGTGTGACTACCGCGTACTGTAAACCAAAATCACAAAAATCAGCGGGTGGCCATAAGTGCACCTCTGCTTGCTCGTAATCAGTTGGCTCGTCAACAACACCGACTATTCGTATCCCGCATCGTGACTGGTGACGACAAATGGTGTTTTTTATGCTAACATAAGGGACAGAAAGGACTGGTTGAGCCCAAACAAAGCAGCGACTGTCCGTACAAAGAGCCGCACGCATCCACGAAAGACGAGGTCGTGCGTCTGGTGGAACAGCGACGCTGTGGTGCGCCAGCGTCATTACTGGCAGTTACTGTGAACAAGTGGGACGTCTTGCAGACGCAGTCCGATAACAGAGACCACGAAGACTGCCTGAAGCGATACTGCCCGTCCGCATTCTGCCAGACTGACAAAAGACGCTGTACAGAAGTTACCCTGGGAAGTCATTCCGCACCCACCTTATTCACCTCATCTCGAGCCCACAGATTTTCACCTTTTCCGCTCTCTATGAAACGAGCTTCAAGGAAGTTCCTTTCCGGATGAAAATGCGCTCCAAACATGGCTCGACGAGTTCTTCCTCAAAATCACGTGATTTCCACAGTCGTGGAATCGAAAGTTACCCCAGCGTTGTCAGACTGTTATAAATATTCGAGGAGGATATAGTTGATGGCTAAAGTGTCTCTTATGCGTACCTGTTGACCCAAGGGATTTGCATGCAGTTTCCAACATGTCTCCGAAAGCGCTCGCAACTGAAGACCCGAAAGAGTACTTTTCCACACTGAAAATGTGCGACTGCTGCTTTAGTTTTCTGTTAGAAAAAGTGCGTAGTAACATCTAGTGCACTCATCTCATCTAAGAAGAGATCCGATCTTCTCGTTGTAGTAAGACAGGGTGTATACGGCCCGGGACATCCGGGAGATCCGGGAAAAACCCGGGAATTTTTTCATCCGGGAAAAACCCGGGAATTTCTTAGAATTCCGGGATTTTTCATTGTTTTAGATTTCAGTTAAAGTTTTGTAGGTTTGACGTGTAAGATCTGATACTCTGACAAAGAACTTTAGTCCACTACTGCTGAATAATACTGCAGCAATGAAACATAAATCAGGGAATAACACCAAAATAGACTTTTAGTTGCATAGAAAATCGGTAATTTACACAATGGACAGACCAGTTTGCCGACACCGTAAAGTGTCAAAGGCTTTAGGTCGAAGATTATGCAGTACGTCCGTAACAACTAACGTGCACTCAATGTGCGTGACGGCACAATTGTTTACTTTTCTAACAGATCACCAGTAAATATCACGAATAGTGGCTTGAGATGCGTTACTTTCAAAGGAAATTTCCACGCAAGATGATTTATGTTACGTGTGAGAATGTGCAGTGAATTTCTTAAATCACAGGGCGTTATAACTCTCAATCAAAACGTAACACTTTGAGGATCAGCCATTTGAAAAATGTCGGGCTCAGAAGATAAGTCATTTATGCCACTATTTAAAATTTTACCGGCACATTTGTATTTGATATGACTTAACGTGTAACACACCCTAAGAAAAGACAGAGCTTCAAGTTAGTTTTCATACTTCATGTTGTTTTTACATAGATAAAAAATTATGCGATCGATGGCAAAAAGTGTAATTGACCTTCAAAAAAATGTGCATAATGTGTTACTGACTAATGTCACAAGTCTTTTCATGCCAGAACACCTCGACTGATAATCATTTTGGCACGATTTTAATTGCCAAATTAGAGCCTGTTAGTAGGCCTACGGACTTCCTATCATTGTAGGACTAATAACAGTGGATGCCAATAGACGATGCAATTCTCGTTCGTACATACACATCTACGTACGAGTTAACCGCTGTAGAAACGCACTTTGCTGAGTTGAGCGAGCTCGGCCTACCTTCGTAACGTACGCGCCGCGGCCCGTCTTTCTCGTAGGCCTCCTGCTCTGGACAACTGCCGTCATTCGCTAGCGAGATCACGTGACATGAGCTATGACTAGCTGACAAAAGTGCATCGCTCAACGCAATCTCTATTTTAGAGTTTCCGAAGCTACCGTGCTGTAGTTTGTGGAATTTGTACGTATACTTTCGCAATACGAAAATAAACTCTGTGCATATTGTCTTGCATCGAACATCTTTCCAAACGTTATTGTTTTTCCTGGATTTCGATTTCTAAAGTGCTGGGACGTCCTCTGCCGGTATAAGACCTTTACGATTCAAAGGACTGATAGGTTTTACAGCTCCCAGGGAAAGTATACTGTTGCTTAACACGGATGTATTTTCACCCGCTTTATACGTAATTTCATCCGGGAGAAATCGTGTTTTTAACCGGGAAATCCGGGAAAAATCCGGGAATTTTTTTTTCTTGTCCACGTAGACACCCTGTAAGATGTTCAGAATCTTACAATAAATACTGACACGATGCTTTTGATTTTATGTTTAATCTCCATCTCCTGAAACTCCGGTATTCCCGTCGTCTGTTCCAGGTGTGTGACTGCGGCTGCACTGACTGCTTTATTTTTGTACAGTGGACGTTTGACGGTCCACAAGTGCTCCTGTTCTGCGTACAGAAAAACAAAATTAACCGTGGTATCGTCACTCCAGCGAGCCAAGTTGCTGATCCACAGGAAACAGATAGCGTGACAAGGCAGACAATAATATGGTTCAAATGGCTCTGAGCACTATGGGACTTAACTTCTAAGGTCATCAGTTCCCTAGAACTTAGAACTACTGAAACCTAAGTAACCTAAGGACATCACACACATCCATGCCCGAGGCAGGATTCGAACCTGCGACCGTAGCGGTCACTCGGTTCCAGACTGTAGCGCCTAGAACCGCACGGCCACTCCGGCCGGCGCCATTTATTGGTGAATTTCTTGGACATTCATTCCAATAATGTCGACATTTCGTAGGTAATTTTGGAAATGTTGGAAGACACAGCAGTTCCAAGAATTGTTATTCTAACAATGATTGTTGTCCTAATGAAAGCGCAAAACAAACAGAGTACTTCCCAAACGCAAAGAAAACATGTACAGCAATAGCTGTCACCGACAAGGAAAAGTATGTACATTTTCGTGTTCGACGAAGGAAGAAGAAAACACTTAAACTTAAGCAGTATGCAAAGCTGATTTCGTTTCATAAAGTCTGAACATGAAGTGTGTAAGTTGAAGAAAGATTACACGAAGTACGAAAATCGGCCGAAATGAAATTGGCAGATTTCTGAAAGAAAAACTATTCGAAAGATTTAGAACTGATCGTGAGAGTCAGTGCACCGTTACCGAAGAAATCTACACAACTGGGCGCTCTGAATTGCGAGTTAGATGAACGTTACTAATTTCCAGGTATCTTCGATCTGCTTAAACGGATTCTGCAAATTATACAGAAAAGGAGGTGGCAAAATTACGAAGTCCACCTGAAGCAAACGCGTAGAGGAGATGTCATTAATAGGTAATACTAAAAACGAATTCTTAGATGACGTGAAGGGAAGCTTCTTGTTGTCCCCTAAAGGTGCATACAAAGCCAATCATTCCGTCTGTTAGTATTGGTTATCCGTCTTCAGCTGACTGCAGTTTAATTAAAATGATTTACACAGGACGCGTTCCGCTTTTATTTACAAAGCATCTTCCGTGGTTATTCTGCATATTGGATTCATACGTTTGTACATTTTTGGTTCTTTTAGGTTAAAAACATCGTTTTGTTTATGAAGTTGACGCGCAACTTGTTGCGGTGTTTCTTTACATATTCTGCTCCTTCCCTGCTTGGTAGAAGCGGTTGACATCGAAAGACTTCGATTCACACTTGCACTTGGCAGTTTTTGCCATTCTGCAGTATTTCTTGCGCTGCATTATTTACACTTGACTTTGATAAACTATTTCCCATTACGCACAGTAACAGTGTGAATGTCTGTTCGTTTGTCTTCGTTCACGTTGTGAGTGTTGCCAACCTGCGAAACTACTTTTGTATGTGTGTGTGTGTGTGTGTATGTGTGTGTGTTTCAGTGAGTGAAAATTAGTGAAGTTGTCTAGAATGTTAGGTAGAGAGGTGAGGGTAGTGTAAGTGGGTTGACATTTTTTTTTTGGGAGGCTGGTGAGGGATAAGGAGATGAGGCTGGACGGTGCTTATAGGACAGAATCAGGGAGGAAATGGTTGCGGTAAATGGGACCTGTAGTTATATGTGTATATTTAGCGTTATATTATGTGGTCAATCAGTTAAAAGATTGTGTGGTTTGTCAAGTTCGTCTGATCATTTATCAGTTTTTTTTTTGTTATGGTTTCGAATCATTGAAGTTTCATGCAAACTACACTTTACCATTCCAACGAAAGAAAGAGATTCGCTTTGTGCAGCCGATGAATGCTGTAACACATTCCTATTCAACAATACCAATAATAAGTATCAGTGGATTACTGTTTCCGCAACTTTATTTCTGTCTTCAGGTACATCAAGGCAAATTAGGACGAACAATTTTGGAAAAAGAATTGTTTACTTGCAATACTCATGTAATCGACGTAGGAAAATGTGGAAAAATGGGAGTGAATACTTTTGATGTTACTTCCGAAATATATTATTACCATTTCCAGAGATTAATTCATTGCTTCTGTTGGACTCTTTGGCTGGACACATTGTTACCTCTGTCTTTAGGAGGATGACTAAAAGACTGCCAGTATAATTGGGATTCCACCCACAACTAACAGTGTGATTCATTCTCTCGATAAAAAAAATCAGTTTTTGAGATGTTTGCGGGACGATATAATTTCCGATAGTTCGTTGAGGTTGCTGGTTTATCAGCGGTGCTGTACTATTCTGTCTTAGACTGTATTCAAGAAGTGCATGTCCGCCTGCGCTTAGCTTAGTGGTAACGTGTTTGCGTACCACGCAGCGGGCCCGGGTTCGATTCCCGGCCGGGCTGGGTGTTGTTCCGTGCTCGTGGACTGGGTGGGTGTCGTGCTGTACTCGTCGTGCTTTCGTCATCATCGCCGACGCGCAAGTCGGCCAGCGGGGCGTCGACTGGAATAAGACTTTCAACCGGCGGCCGAACTTCCCCGGATAGGGCCTCCCCGCCAACAATGGCACACGACCATTTCATTTAAGTTTTTTTTTTCAGAAGCAAATCAGGAAGTTTAATTTGACTCGGTCTACCAACTTTCGTGCGGGGTAGGTGACTTAATTTTAGGCAACACGTGTTACACAGAGACTCCGCAGAGTGGCTATCCTACGTCCTGCCGTTTCTCAGAACTACAGCAAACATTGTTTCTCTAAAAAAAAAAAAGTTGTTCCCCATGACGTGATCTGTGATCCATAAGCGTTTCGTGCATAGACTTTGAAACGTGTTACATATGCACTAGCGTCCTCACCAAATTGGCAGAATGTCTGTGGTTGTGACCTTACTTGGTACTGATGAAGGCCATGGCCTCGCACTCGGGCAGCGCGTAGAAGGGGCCGCTGTTGTTGACGGCGAAGTTGATGAGGGCGGACAGCGTGAGGATGCGCGGCACGACGAAGGCGGGCCCCACGGGGTACTGTCCGGCCGGCGGGTGCATCGTGAACACCGTGCCTGGGGACGAGCAGGTAGAGGGACAGTGAGCGTCCTGGCAGACTGCAGCGCAGCTGGGCAGCGGCAGGGGCAGGGGCAGCTGGGCAGCGGCACTCACCGGCCAGGCAGACGTGGTCCTGCAGGTTGCGGCCGACGCCGGGCGCGTGCACCAGCGGCGGGATGCGCAGGCGGCGCAGGTGGGCGGCGTCGCCCACGCCGCTCAGCATCAGCAGCTGCGGCGAGTGCAGCGCGCCCGCACACACCACCACCTCGCGCGTCGCCTTCACCGTGCGCAGCGCGCCGTTCTTCCTGCCGCACACACATCACACACACGTGTGTCACAGCCGACACCCCACACGTAGTTATGCTCACCAGGGCAAGCGACAACTACATCTAAGTGACCACACTACAATTTACAGCCAAGTGCTAGGCAGAAGGTTCGTAGAACCACTTTCAAACTATTGCCTTCGCGAGTGGCACGCGGGAAAAGTGAACTCTTAACTGTTGCCGTGCGAGTTCTGATTTCCGACAAGTCCCTCGACGAAAAATCCATACCCTAAGACTGAGAAATTGCGTAGGACACACCGAGCAACGAAATAGAAGTAATCTGTTGAATTACAGACCCGTATCACTGTTTTCTTCTTCTGCATAGCTAGTTTATAACATGTTGGTTAAACCAGGTTGTTCCGTTTGTAGTACTGCCTCCTATTACATTTACTTTAATCGTACTTAAAGCTTCTCTAATGGTTTTCTCCTTTAATCTATTTTGATACTACATTTTAATACTCTCATCCTCTACGACTTCAGTTTGAAAAACCTGTTAATTTTTCTGTTTTTTTGGTCCAAGTTCCATGTTAAGCTTATACAAGAGCCCATTATCCGATTCTACATTGGCCGTTGATTTGAATGAACAGCTTTATTGGTAATAATGTAATCAGTAATCGCGCACTGACCTCTTGTATTAAATTGTTCAAATGCCTCTAAGGACTATGGGACTTAACAGCTGAGGTCATCAGTCCCCTACAACTTAGAACTAATTAAACCTAACTAACCTAAGGACATCACACACATCCATGCCCGAGGCAGGATTTGAACCTGTGGCCGTAGCAGCAGCGCGGTTTCGGACTGAAGCGCCAAGAACCGCTAGGCCACAGCGGCCGGCTGTTGTATTATTCAAGATGTATTTATGCTGTTCCTTATGTTCGAAGTATGTGTTATTAATACGTAGTTCGATCAATTTGCATAAATGAATTTAGTCCACTCCATTGTCATTTATTTCTGTTTCACTAAATTTTTGTTTCATGCCTGGAATAATTGAATCGTCAATACGTCCTATGAGATCGCCTGTGAGCAAGATTTTTCTCCTTTCGGGAACGATGTAAGTTACAGCTTTAAGATTATTATAAAACATTTCTCTCCCTTCCTTAGATCTTGTAAGATTATGTAGCTTGATCTCCATACTCGTAATATAGCACAGGAGAGCATATTCATATGCATCGACAATGCAGGAAGTAACTGTTGCTGTGTCAAGAAATGCAGGAGAGCACGCAGGGCCGGTTTAACCCCGCAGTACCAAGCAGGAGGAGGAGGAGGGGGGGGGGATTTTTGCCCAACTTTAGAAACTGTTGTAGTCTAGTCAATTACTTTATTCTTTTAAATTTTAAAAAAATGATATTGTTTCTAATTAAATTTTCTACCTGATTCCATAAAAGTTTTTCAATTTTTGGTATGCTAAAATTTATGTCTCAGTGGTAGATGTCACATTCCCCAATGACAGTCACGTTGAATATTTTCAGGTTCAGGCACCTAACTTACACATCAGTCTCTTTTTAAAAAGAATCTTGTGAGTAAAAATCAACAACATTTAACGAAATTTGCATTTGCAATTTTTTCTCCAGTTGGGCATAGAGTATCCTTTCTTGGTTGTCCACATCCCCGAAAATGTGTTAACCCTGCTAAGCGTGTGCTAAAAGATACACTCCTGGAAATTGAAATACGAACACCGTGAATTCATTGTCCCAGGAAGGGGAAACTTTATTGACACATTCCTGGGGTCAGATACATCACATGATCACACTGACAGAACCACAGGCACATAGACACAGGCAACAGAGCATGCACAATGTCGGCACTAGTACAGTGTATATCCACCTTTCGCAGCAATGCAGGCTGCTATTCTCCCATGGAGACGATCGTAGAGATGCTGGATGTAGTCCTGTGGAACGGCTTGCCATGCCATTTCCACCTGGCGCCTCAGTTGGACCAGCGTTCGTGCTGGACGTGCAGACCGCGTGAGACGACGCTTCATCCAGTCCCAAACATGCTCAATGGCGGACAGATCCGGAGATCTTGCTGGCCAGGGTAGTTGACTTACACCTTCTAGAGCACGTTTGGTGGCACGGGATACATGCGGACGTGCATTGTCCTGTTGGAACAGCAAGTTCCCTTGCCGGTCTAGGAATGGTAGAACGATGGGTTCGATGACGGTTTGGATGTACCGTGCACTATTCAGTGTCCCCTCGACGATCACCAGTGGTGTACGGCCAGTGTAGGAGATCGCTCCCCACACCATGATGCCGGGTGTTGGCCCTGTGTGCCTCGGTCGTATGCAGTCCTGATTGTGGCGCTCACCTGCACGGCGCAAAACACGCATACGACCATCATTGGCACCAAGGCAGAAGCGACTCTCATCGCTGAAGACGACACGTCTCCATTCGTCCCTCCATTCACGCCTGTCGCGACACCACTGGAGGCGGGCTGCACGATGTTGGGGCGTGAGCGGAAGACGGCCTAACGGTGTGCGGGACCGTAGCCCAGCTTCGTGCAGACGGTTGCGAATGGTCCTCGCCGATACCCCAGGAGCAACAGTGTCCCTAATTTGCTGGGAAGTGGCGGTGCGGTCCCCTACGGCACTGCGTAGGATCCTACGGTCTTGGCGTGCATCCGTGCGTCGCTGCGGTCCGGTCCCAGGTCGACGGGCACGTGCACCTTCCGCCGACCACTGGCGACAACATCGATGTACTGTGGAGACCTCACGCCCCACGTGTTGAGCAATTCGGCGGTACGTCCACCCGGCCTCCCGCATGCCCACTATACGCCCTCGCTCAAAGTCCGTCAACTGCACATACGGTTCACGTCCACGCTGTCGCGGCATGCTACCAGTGTTAAAGACTGCGATGGAGCTCCGTATGCCACGGCAAACTGGCTGACACTGACGGCGGCGGTGCACAAATGCTGCGCAGCTAGCGCCATTCGACGGCCAACACCGCGGTTCCTGGTGTGTCCGCTGTGCCGTGCGTGTGATCATTGCTTGTACAGCCCTCTCGCAGTGTCCGGAGCAAGTATGGTGGGTCTGACACACCGGTGTCAATGTGTCCTTTTTTCCATTTCCAGGAGTGTATTTTCATGCTCTGAACCTTATTAACACGGCAGTACCTCTTTAAAGTGATGTTCTAAACATAAGTCACCAACAGTCAATGAATTTATTGTTTTTTTAAGTTTTTTGGGGTAGGCGTGAAGTACCGCACTTAGTAATGTGTGTTATGAAAAATGCGTTTGTATTGCTAGGGTTTCGGCCCAAGTGACATAAGCCGCCGCTTGGGACGCTAATGTGAGAGCGGCGCCAGAAGAGGCCAAGTGCAAGATTTTTATAGAATGCTTCTTACAATTAGTAGCGAATACAGTACGGGTCAAAGCGTAGAAGGAAAATGAGGGAAGGGTGCAAAATGCTAAGTCGATTGTTCGGGAAAATCTTTTCGAAATGGCGCTGAGTATAGGAGGGGTGGCAGCGGGCGGTGCGGCGCGCGCCGGTGTTGCTTCTGTTCCAACTGCCGTTTGTTGCCTCGGCCGGACACGCTCGTACTTTTAATGTTGGAATCACTCTAGCGTGCTCCTTGCGAATATTTGTGGAAAAAGTGCTTTGCTCTTAAGCGATCGTTTTGTGGCACATGATATGGAATTGTATGACGAAAAAGTGCCAGTACAAATAACAAATCAACTTGTATCGCATTGCTTTTGTTGTTTATCAAACGACGATTCCGCAACCGTGGAGCAAGAAGAGCCAGTGGGAATTTCTCAGTCCTCTTGCTGATGATGACTGCTTCAAAGAGCTAAATGTTACAAACAATTCCAGAGGAGCCTCGAGTTCTCGCAATCCTCGGCCCTCGCGGGGTCGGGGCGCCCTTCTGGAGCAGAACTTTTGTTTTGAAGTACTCGCAATTATCATTTTGGAAGCCAGCAGATGGTGATCGTTCTCTATCGACGAGATTACTTTTCCAGTGCGGAAAGCCTAAAAACATTTGTAAGTGCAATCTCTTGCCCGAGCTTGGATTTCTTCTTAGACGCTTTCCGAGTGTTGCGGTGTCGTGAGCCTGGACACGGCCAATACACAGGGCGCCTACATCAAATCGCACAACCGCTAACTAACTGGGAGAATGTGTATTCCTTCACAGTTACGGCGAATTTTAGATGGAGCCAATAAATTCCATTGTTTCTGTGGAAACTTGAAGTGTGAAGTTCTCGTATTGTTTTTAGATGTTGGCTTTAAATACTTCTCGTTTTGTTGTTGCGAAGATTACTGGCGAAATTTGGTAAGATACCCCTGGTCGCGTTGTGTAAACTGAACTGTGTACAGGGTGTTTCAAAAATGACCGGTATATTTGAAACGGCAATACAAACTAAACGAGCAGCGATAGAAATACACCGTTTGTTGCAATATGCTTGGGACAACAGTACATTTTCAGGCAGACAAACTTTCGAAATTACAGTAGTTACAATTGTCAACAACAGATGGCGCTGCGGTCTGGGAAACTCTATAGTACGATATTTTCCACATATCCACCATGCGTAGCAATAATATGGCGTAGTCTCTGAATGAAATTACCCGAAACCTTTGACAACGTGTCTGGCGGAATGGCTTCACATGCAGATGAGATGTACTGCTTCAGCTGTTCAATTGTTTCTGGATTCTGGCGGTACACCTGGTCTTTCAAGTGTCCCCACAGAAAGAAGTCACAGGGGTTCATGTCTGGCGAATAGGGAGGCCAATCCACGCCGCCTCCTGTATGTTTCGGATAGCCCAAAGCAATCACACGATCATCGAAATATTCATTCAGGAAATTAAAGATGTCGGCCGTGCGATGTGGCCGGGCACCATCTTGCATAAACCACGAGGTGTTCGCAGTGTCGTCTAAGGCAGTTTGTACCGCCACAAATTCACGAAGAATGTCCAGATAGCATGATGCAGTAATCGTTTCGGATCTGAAAAATGGGCCAATGATTCCTTTGGAAGAAATGGCGGCCCAGACCAGTACTTTTTGAGGATGCAGGGACGATGGGACTGCAACATGGGGCTTTTCGGTTCCCCATATCCGCCAGTTCTGTTTATTGACGAAGCCGTCCAGGTAAAAATAAGCTTCGTCAGTAAACCAAATGCTGCCCACATGCATATCGCCGTCATCAATCCTGTGCACTATATCGTTAGCGAATGTCTCTCGTGCCTCAATGGTAGCGGCGCTGAGGGGTTGCCGCGTTTGAATTTTGTACGGATAGAGGTGTAAACTCTGGCGCACGAGACGATACGTGGACGTTGGCGTCATTTGGACCGCAGCTGCAACACGGCGAACGGAAACCCGAGGCCGCTGTCGGATCACCTGCTGCACTAGCTGCGCGTTGCCCTCTGTGGTTGCCGTACGCGGTCGCCCTACCTTTCCAGCACGTTCATCCGTCACGTTCCCAGTCCGTTGAAATTTTTCAAACAGATCGTTCATTGTATCGCTTTTCAGTCCTTTGGTTACATTAAACCTCCGTTGAAAACTCCGTCTTGTTGCAACAACACTGTGTTCTAGGCGGTGGAATTCCAACACCAGAAAAATCCTCTGTTCTAAGGAATAAACCATGTTGTCCACAGCACACGTGCACGTTGTGAACAGCACACGCTTACAGCAGAAAGACGACGTCCAGAATGGCGCACCCACAGACTGCGTTGTCTTCTATATCTTTCACATGACTTGCAGCGCCATCTGTTGTTGAAAATTGTAACTACTGTAATTTCGAAAGTTTGTCTGCCTGAAAATGTACTGTTGTCCCAAGCATATTGCAACAAACGGTGTATTTCTATCGCTGCTCGTTTAGTTTGTATTGCCGTTTCAAATATACCGGTCATTTTTGAAACACCCTGTACATGTTCCAGTCTAGCGGTCAGATTTCAGCATCTTTCTGAAATTAGGGCTTTTCATTATTGGCATCGGTGTAGAGAGAAGTTTGATCTTCTGTCGCGGGCCAAAGCGTGGCTGATGATGATGATGATGTTTGGTTTGTGGGGCGCTCAACTGCGTGGTTATCAGCGCCCGTACAATTACCCAATCTTTGCTCAGTCCAATTTCGCCACTTTCCTGGATGATGATGAAATGATGAGGACAACACAAACACCCAGTCATCTCGAGGCAGGTGAAAATCCCTGACCCCGCCGGGAATCGAACCCGGACAAAGCGTGGCTGGCGACACGAATTTAGACAGCGCGTGGAGTCGGGCCCCGGGCGCAGTTGGCACTGGGCGAGGCGCCTCGACGGCTCCGAATACGGACTGAAGCGGCGTTTCAACCTGCTCTGCACTGCCACTGGGCAGACGACTTCCTAGCGACAGGACAGTGCTTTTGTCTATTCTCGCACAAAGGACGAGCCAACGATTCGCCGTTTATAGATACACGGACACAGAAAAACGAATTTTTGTTGTAATACTCCATTTGACAAGAGATGTGAGACAAGTGAGCTGCTATTATGTTTCGCAAGCTATCTAGGGTATGTTGGGCAGGCGGTGCGCGACTTGCCATTTCCTTTTCTTTTTTTCTTTTTAATGACAACATTTAGGATCACCTGTTAGCATATTCAGTGTGAACCCGAACTCCATCGATAAAATTTCGGAGGACCGTTGTGCTTTCATCACGGATATTTCTCCAGTCACCTCCACGGGGTAGGCGTTACAGAGTCCCCAACTTTGTCGTATTACTCAACATTATTAGCTAAATTAAAACACCCTTTCTTCTCGACTGAGCGGAATCGCTTCAGCAAGTAATTTTGTGCAATAGATTAAGCAAGCAGGAACATGAATTTCCCTCTAATACCACAACAGTATTCGCAGCAGAAGACTTAAAATTTTACACATTTATCCTAGGCGTCTTAAAAGATTGTAACCCGTTCACAAAACAGTGTATCTGTCCACCGGGAGCTGCTATACCGCTCCACGGACTATGCACCGTGCCAAAGTACCATATCTACAATTTCCAGTCTCATTAATGTCAGAAGCCTGAGTACCACCTTTTGTAGGTAGAGTGTCAGTCAGGTTCTGGAAACTCATTGACAGGGATGAAACTTCCTGGCAGACAAGACTTTTGCCTTACGCAGGCAAGTGCTCCACCAATTGAGCTACCCAAGCACGACTGCAAGGTTCGCAGGAGAGCGTATGTGAAGTCTGGAAGGTAGGAGACGAGATACTGGCAGATTTGAAGCTGTGAGGACGGTTCGTGAGTCGTGCTTGGGTAGCTCAGTTGGTAGAGCGCTTGCCCGGGAAAGGCAAACGTCCCGAGTTCGAGCCTCGTCCGGCACACAGTTTTAATCTGCCAGGAAGTTTCATAGCAGCGCACACTCCGCTGCGGAGTGAAAATTTCGCACTGACAGGGCTGTTGAGCCAGTTCCGTGGCCAGCTGTCTCAGGGCTCACGGCTGAGGATCCGTGGCGCGAACAACGCGACCGACGAGGTGCCACAGATTCTCTGTTGGGTTTAAATCCGGCGAGTTTGGTGGCCAACGGAATGCGGTGAACCGATTTTGGCGTTCTTCGAACCACGCAAGTACGCTCCAAGCTGTGTGACGCGTTGCGTTGGTCTGCTGGTAAATGCCTTCGTGACGAGAAACAGCGAACTGCACGTAGGGATGGACATGGTCCCCAAGGCTACGTGCATCATTCTGTTGATCCATTGTGCGTTCCAGAATGATGTCGTCCAGAGAATGCCATGAAAACATTCCCCACACCATAACACTCCCTCCTTCGGCCTTGGACCCTATCCACGACTGTTACAGGGCCGTGCACGCCAACGGCCATCTGCCCGATGGAGCATAAAAAGTGAATCATCCGAAAAGGTCACCTCCGGTCACGTCCGGATGTGCCACTGGCGTGCAAACTCCAGCCATCGTAGCCGATGGGTGGATGAACCAGGCGCCTGCTGCCGACGCCCACACTCAGCGAGGTCCTTTGGACGGTCGTCGGGGAGACACTGTGGGCAGCCCCTTGCTCCATCTGGGCGGTCAGTTGCTCAACAGGTGCACGTCCGTTCGCCCGTACACGTCTCCGCAGCCGTCGCCCACCCCTGTCATCTGTGGCCCACGGTGCACCACGTCAGCGCCGCCTGTTCCGGGTCACGAATTCTGTCACGCACTGTATACTTTAACCACAATGGCACGTCGATAGTGTGCAAAACTAATCCACTCGGAAATGCTTCTCCACCCTTGGCCCAAAGACCAATAGTCGCGCCATTTCTCACGTCAGTTAAATCACTCTGCTTACGACGTCAACTGCACGGCTATCCGCCCCCCTCCCGCCTGGCACACCTTTATATATATATCCCCACAAATGGCGCTGCCGTCTGTGAGTGGTCATTGCACGTTGACGTCGAACACAGGCGATGCTCACATTAATGTGACTGGACCGTGCATGAGTAGTCTAAACATTGCCCTACGCAAACCATCGAACAACTAGAAGATAATGTCACAATATCATTTCAGAAAAAAATTATTCTATTTGTAAAGCTCTTTTATGTTTTCGAGGGAAAAAGATAAAGATGAGTTCCTGTTTTCTATTACCGCGATGTGTTGTTATGGTCTGTTGTTGGGTAATACGTGATCTGTATGTTTACAGCAATCTGTTCTAATCATGGTAACGTAATGTGGTTCTGGCTGCATGCTGTGCATATCAGACGCAAATAAATGTAATATATCTGCAGATAAGCACTTACCTGTACGTGACTCCGTAGGCAGTCTTGGTTTCTGGGTTTATCAATATTTTCACAACATGGGAATGCATACTAATGTCCAAGTTGTGTCTATGGCACCTGCGAAAATATTTAACGACAAAAAATTAGCAATAAGGGCAAACTAAAAGAATAGCATCATAGTAAACTACACACAACATAAGCGGTCACGCTTTAGTGCGCTACTTTTGTGAGACGCATGTTAAGGATGAAAACTATCTTATTAGGCACACTATTCTTAAAATTTCCGCTTTTTGTTTCTTTTATTCATTTTTGCATACATTTGGTGTGCCCTCGGCCTTACGATACTTCCAGCCATCGTTCTTTAAATTCTAATTACAAACAGCGTTACGGCGGATAGAGGACCAGGCATCAGTCTTTAAGTTTTAGTTACAAACAGTGTTATGGTGAATGGAAGAGAGAAAATTTACTCTAACATAGCGGAAACAGTAAAAATAATAACATTTCCAGATTCATAGTCAAAAACTATGTATGCCATCAGATAGCATATGTAGAAGTAAATTTAACCGTTTCATCGACAGGTAAAAGAATTCACGGAAGACCTAGATTTCAAAAATTAGCATATATTTGACAAAAAGAGAGAAACCAAGGGGGAAAACTTAGTAGAACAGTATATGAGCGAAGATGAACAGTAAGAGAAAAAAGACTATTCAACCTGTGTCAGAAGATGAGGAAGCGCGTAGACTGACACAATGAACGTCATTGTCGATTACAAAAAGGGTTCAAATGGCTCTGAGCACTAAGGGACTTAACTTCTGAGGTCATCAGTCCCCTAGAACGTAGAACTACTTAAACCTAACTAACCTAAGGACATCACACACATCCATGCCCGAGGCAGGATTCGAACCCGCGACCGTAGCGGTCGTGCGGTTCCAGACTGTAGCGCCTTTAACCGCTCGGCCACTCTGGCCGGCTTTGCTTAAGGTATTCCCTTTTTAGACTTTACTCAAATGTGATTCTAAATACCGAGACTTGCATTTAACACGAAGAATTTTGCAACTGCAGCTTCGTCGCTTCCCGCTAAAAGTAAGAAACAAAAATTTTCAGTGGAAGACAAGATAAACGTCTTCTTACATTAAATCTTTAAATTCTTAGATATTAGCGATTTAGTTTGTATCAGTACCTTAAAAATAACTTGAGGATATGCAGCTGGGCAACGTCCTCGACAACCGTCGATGGATCCCTTTCGCAACCTGTCGATTGCGTCAGCCACAACTGCTCGCCATGTGTTTCATGTGACGCCCTATGTTAATGGAAAATGTGTGTGTGTGTGTGTGTGTGTGCGCGCGCGCGCGCATGTCTACGTGTTTCTCGTTAAAGAAAATGAAATGTAGTTTAAAGTGCATTTTTGTGTGTCATTCGATACAGCAGCCACAAATTAGTCTAATGAGCTATGTGTTACAACGAAATGTGGCAACAAAAGCTTTTAGTACACCTTTTGCAGTCGATTAGCAACCAACATGATCGCCTGTATCTTTGCTGACGCTGAGTTTCTGGTTCAAATGGTTCAAACGGCTCTGAGCACTATGGGACTTAACATCTGTGGTCATCAGTCCCCTAGAACTTAGAACTACTTAAACCTAACCAACCTAAGGACATCACACACATCCATGCCCGAGGCAGGATTCGAGCCTGCGACCGTAGCGGTCACGCGGTTCCAGACTGAAACGCCTAGAACCGCACGGCCACCCCAGCCGGCCCCTGAGTTTCTGTTGTGATTCAAGAGGAACAAGGACGCATATAGAAGCTACCCGAAACAGTATCTGGTGGATTCCATCCTTGATACAAGTCAGACGCCAAAGTGTGCGCTGTCATTAATTTTGTTACCATTCCGCGAGACGTATTCTAAGGTTGATAAAAAGTGAGTTACATAAATGAATTAGACTAGCATAAACATACAGGTGCGTGAAAAAATAGCTTTTGCTTCAAAAGGGAACACAAATAAGCCAGACTACATTTCTTTTGAAGCCATTTTATGTATGCGAGTTCGATTTTTTAAAGAATGGCTGGTTTACTGGTTGCGGAGAAATGGCCTAGCGACAGCCAGAGTAATGTTTCCAGAATGATTTTTCACTCTGAGGCAGAGTACCGTATGTGCTGATTTGAATCTTCCAGGCGGATTAAAACTGTCTGCCGGCCCAGGGCTCGAACCTCGCACCTTTGCCTTTTCCGGCGAGTACCCTAGTGACGGAGCTATCCAAGCACGACTCACGACTTGGGCTCGTGACTGAACAATTTCTCTGCGATATCCTTTCTTCCAAGCGCGCTAGTCGTGCAAGGTATGCAGGATAACTTCGCTGGACTTTGGAAACCATTAGAAGAGATACTGGCAGATGTGAAGCTGTGAGGTTGGGTAGGAATCGTGTTTGCATACCTCAGTCGGTAAAGCGAAAGGTAAAAGATCCCATGTTCGAACCCCGGTCTGGCACACGATTCCAGTTTAGTGTACTGTACCACACATCATCAGCGACTTCGATCACTTGATGATGTGGTCTCTTTGAGTCGGCGTGCAACATACGTTCTACGACTTCTGCCGATCTTGAGTTTCTCTTTGCTATTTCAGTCCAGCTGTCTTTCTTAAGTCCCTGCCCCATCGGCTCGGTGGTCTTTCCCTTGGTAAACTGCGCTCCAATCTAGTACTTGTTTTGCCCTCTTTTCTTCGAGCGTCCAGCCCACTGCCATTTCAACGTATTCATTCTTTCCTTGACCTTTATTGTCTGTCTGATATCAGCTGCTTTCTTTCTTTCTCTCTTTTTGTAGCCCAAAATTGGTCTTTCCATTCCTCTTTGGGCTACTATTAGTGCTCCAACAATCAATATCTTACGGCCGTAAGTTATTACTGGTACTATACATCAGTCAAATACCGTTTTCTTCAGCTCGACCGACATCTTAGACATTAAGAGTATCTTCCATAATCTTGCCAGCCTAATACGTCGAAATATTTCTGGTGTTATGTCTCCTTTCATACTGACGAATTGATCCAAGTAGACATATTCAGTGACACTTTGTAGTTGTGTATTTCCAACAGATGTATTTCCCTCCGGTGTCCACTCATTCGTCGTGATTTTGATGTTGTCATTGTTCATTTATAAGCCAACTTCAAAGCAGACTAATGCAAGTTCACTAACCAATATTTGACGTTCTTCTATACTATTTGCAAACAGAATAATATCACCAGCGAACCTCACGTTATATAGTCTCTTTCCCAGCATTAGGACACTGTGTTTTCCAATCCAATTTAGACATTGTTTTTTCAAGGACTGCCGAAAATAGTTTTGGAGATACAGTGTTACATTGTTTTACAACATTTTCGGTGGTAAATTCACTCTTTTCTTCAAATACATTCACAGACACTGTGAAGTTTTTGTGTATGTTGTGCAAGATTTAATATAGGCCTATTCTATTCCTTGTTGTGTTAGAGTCTCAAACACAGCTGCGTGACTGATCGGATCGAATTCCTTTTCAGATTCTTTAAAGGCAAGGCAAAGACGTAGATGGTACTCATTTGTTCTACTAATTGTTTCGTGTAGATTGAGGATATGATGAATTGTACAAAACCCTGCGCGGAAAGCAGCTTGCTCAGTCGCTTGGCTCAGGTCAAATGTAGAGCTGAATCTGGTAGTCCGAATTCTAGTGAAAACTTTGTGCAGTATGGATAGCATGTTGATAGGCCGATAGTTCTTTATATCTTTAGTACTACCTTTTTTATATATTAGGAGGATGTTTCAAAAAGAATGACTTGATTTCTTCATATTTGTTGAAAAAACATATTATAAACCTGGTATGAGTTGCAAAATACTTATAAAATCTTAATGTTTTAGCTATGCTATTGAAAATGCTATGTGTGTTCACCAGTAGCACCACGAACAACATTTAGACGATAGCTAAATTCGCCATAAACTTTACACAGCGTATATTCTTCCAAATGGTTCAAATGGCTCTGAGCACTATGGGACTCAACTTCTGAGGTCATCAGTCCCCCAGAACTTAGAACTACTTAAACCGAACTAACCTAAGGACATCACACACATCCATTCCCGAGGCAGGATTCGAACCTGCGACCGTAGGGGTCGCGCGGTTCCAGACTGTAGCGCCTAGAACCGCTCGGCCACAACGGCCGGCACATGGACTGCATGCGGTATTTTCTTGCGAGGATATGCGAAGGAAAATCTCGCGACATACAGGAAAAGAAGAACAGAATAACAGCAGCCGCAAGTTCTGCAAAAGAATAGACGGTGTGTAAAGTGCATAACAAATTTAGCTATCCTCTAGATCAGTGGTTCCCAATTACCCCCTGAGGGGTAAAATGAAATTTTGTGAAGGGTAAAACCCAAGCGATTCGATTCTGCTTCAGTCAAGAAACTAATTTATTTTCAAAAGATCATTACTATTATCAGAGTTTTTAAAACTCTGATACTGATTACAGAAGTTATGAATAATTAGTTTTGGTGAATTAGTAGCATTAATGCAAGGGAGGTTAGAGGTTCCTCACGCAGTCCACCCAATACGCACGTAAGTTGTGGTTTGTCCCGTACATCGCTGATGATAGAAGTGAGGCATATACGTAAGAAATGCTAAATGTGAGAAGAAAATATCTTCTTCAAGTTGTAGATAGTACCTGCAGTAGTCCAGAAATTACTTCGTTACTCGATTCGAAACATATAAATGAATTAATTGACAGAACGACACCGTACTGTATACATAAGGACTGCCATAGTGCTTTACGCAATATTATTATTATTATTATTAGTGGTTGTGTTGAGACACAAATTGTTAGCAGCGTGTAGTCTTCCGCCATTTCAGAAGTAAGGAGTGCAGCAGTCAAGTGATTTACGGATTGTAAGTATAGTGGACACATTTTAACGTGGTTGATTTTACATGGTGTTGCAGTGTGCAGGTCAAGCAAGTCCCACTATGGGGAGAACTAATGCAGGGGAAGTACGTTTTGTAACAAGTATGTACCCTCACTGTGGATAGTTGTCTTTCTTATCTGACGAGCAGTTGTCAGTAGCACTTGCGATTCACGACGAATTGCTCCGTCATTCATTCTGAAACACAGACACACACTCACACACTTACAGAATCACAGACACAAACTATATATCATTCATCTTACATGATTTGAAAAATAAAAGTGTTCCGAGAAAAGTCTAGAGTTTAGTTACGTGCTGTAGTTGGTTATAATGTGGAGGTGGGGGGAGGGTAGGGGTATTACTAATGTCTGATTTCACTCAGAGATAATGGTCTAAGGGAGGTTTTTGGTGACCACTGGTCTAGATGTTGTTCGTGCTGCTGCTGGCGGACAGTACACAGCTGAGGCCGTTATCGTCTGTGAGAGGCCTGACCTGAGGAAGGCCTTGGCCAGCGAGCAGCGCAGCCCGTCGCGCAGCGTGCCGTGCGCCCTGGTGAAGCCGGTCTGGCGCGCGCCGTTCACGTCGGTGTCGTCGTAGCCCATCTCGCGGCCCGCCCGCAGGAACGCCTCCAGCATGGGCGTGTGGTAGCGGAACTCCTCCACCGTGAGCGGGCCCCCCCTGCCGTGGTACGGCGACTCCTGCAGCGCCGCGATGCGCACGCCCTCCGTCTTCTTGAAGTAGGGCAGCACCTGCAGCAGCGAGAGCCACGAAGCGGCCGCTGACGTACTGCCCACTTGCGAGGCGCATTCAGCGCAAAGTGTTAGCAACTGTTATGGTTTTTGAGGCTACAGATAGATCACAACCGCAATTGGAAAGCCCATTGTCTAGAATTAACCCTTTAAGTGACAGAATGTTTTATCGGGCGTAACAAATACATGTCACTTTGTGCAAGTTGGCACGAATAATCAGTAGAACTGCTGGATTCTTTATTGTTTTTGCAGTCGCCATGTGCTACGGGTGGTTCTAACTAAGATGCAGCTATTCGCGGCGGTCCGTCGTGGGCTGTAACTATCGCACGGCAGCGAAACTTGGTAGATGTATTAAAGAGTTAATGAGGAACCGGTCTATGCTGGAAAACATTTAGCTCCAATGTCGACCACCTGGTGCAAATCTGGGTCTGTATTGCGTCTCGTCGACGTCGCCGGTGCTCATGTTGAACAAACTGTGTAAGTAGTGGTTAATAATACACTCCTGGAAATGGAAAAAAGAACACATTGACACCGGTGTGTCAGACCCACCATACTTGCTCCGGACACTGCGAGAGGGCTGTACAAGCAATGATCACACGCACGGCACAGCGGACACACCAGGAACCGCGGTGTTGGCCGTCGAATGGCGCTAGCTGCGCAGCATTTGTGCACCGCCGCCGTCAGTGTCAGCCAGTTCGCCGTGGCATACGGAGCTCCATCGCAGTCTTTAACACTGGTAGCATGCCGCGGCAGCGTGGACGTGAACCGTATGTGCAGTTGACGGACTTTGAGCGAGGGCGTATAGTGGGCATGCGGGAGGCCGGGTGGACGTACCGCCGAATTGCTCAACACGTGGGGCGTGAGGTCTCCACAGTACATCGATGTTGTCGCCAGTGGTCGGCGGAAGGTGCACGTGCCCGTCGACCTGGGACCGGACCGCAGCGACGCACGGATGCACGCCAAGACCGTAGGATCCTACGCAGTGCCGTAGGGGACCGCACCGCCACTTCCCAGCAAATTAGGGACACTGTTGCTCCTGGGGTATCGGCGAGGACCATTCGCAACCGTCTCCATGAAGCTGGGCTACGGTCCCGCACACCGTTAGGCCGTCTTCCGCTCACGCCCCAACATCGTGCAGCCCGCCTCCAGTGGTGTCGCGACAGGCGTGAATGGAGGGACGAATGGAGACGTGTCGTCTTCAGCGATGAGAGTCGCTTCTGCCTCGGTGTCAATGATGGTCGTATGCGTGTTTGGCGCCGTGCAGGTGAGCGCCACAATCAGGACTGCATACGACCGAGGCACACAGGGCCAACACCCGGCATCATGGTGTGGGGAGCGATCTCCTACACTGGCCGTACACCACTGGTGATCGTCGAGGGGACACTGAATAGTGCACGGTACATCCAAACCGTCATCGAACCCATCGTTCTACCATTCCTAGACCGGCAAGGGAACTTGCTGTTCCAACAGGACAATGCACGTCCGCATGTATCCCGTGCCACCCAACGTGCTCTAGAAGGTGTAAGTCAACTACCCTGGCCAGCAAGATCTCCGGATCTGTCCCCCATTGAGCATGTTTGGGACTGGATGAAGCGTCGTCTCACGCGGTCTGCACGTCCAGCACGAACGCTGGTCCAACTGAGGCGCCAGGTGGAAATGGCATGGCAAGCCGTTCCACAGGACTACATCCAGCATCTCTACGATCGTCTCCATGGGAGAATAGCAGCCTGCATTGCTGCGAAAGGTGGATATACACTGTACTAGTGCCGACATTGTGCATGCTCTGTTGCCTGTGTCTATGTGCCTGTGGTTCTGTCAGTGTGATCATGTGATGTATCTGACCCCAGGAATGTGTCAATACAGTTTCCCCTTCCTGGGACAATGAATTCACGGTGTTCCTATTTCAATTTCCAGGAGTGTAGATTCAACATTATGCCTTTCTCACTGTTTGACCTTTTCTGCCTACGTCCCGTTTCTAATTAGTCACATATGCAAACGTTTATGTACGGTTTCTTGCAATCACAGCGTCAGATTTGCACCCTGTGGCCAAAGTTTGAACTAATTTTTCCCAACGTAAATCGCTTCCGCATTTCGGCATTAGCGCATCTGCCAAGTTTCGCTCCGCCCTACGATAATCACAGCCAACAGCGGACCCTGTGAACAGCCGCACTTTAATTACAACCGTCGGGTACCAATGAATCAGGAACACAAAATCTGTATTGAAAAAGTTTGAAAAAACTGTAGCAAAGTAGCAATTTCAGCCTCAATTAGTAAACATATGAAAGCAGGAGGAAGAAATTTTCCAAAGCACCGGGGTTCACATAAATGCACATTTGCAACCACTACATTATCACAGTCGGTCTCACGACTTCATGAAATGCCTCGAGCACAGGTCAACAACGTGCCCTACATGCTGCATCTGACTAGACGTTTCACCTGCTTGTATAACTGGCACGTGTTTACCCAGACTACCATCAGTTACAATAGTAGCGTTTGAAACTGTAGAAATTGTAGCTGTATCATCAGCTTGAGACAAAACTTTTACCATCTGGTGAGCAAGATGTATGAGACAGGCGAAATACCCTCAGACTTCAGGAAGAATATAATAATTCCACTCCCAAACAAAGCAGGAGTTGACAGGTGTGAAAATTACCGAACTACCAGTTTAATAAGTCACAGCTGCAAAATACTAACGCGAATTCTTTACAGACGAATGGAAAAACTGGTAGAAGCCGACGTCGGGGAAGATGAGTTTGGACTCCGTAGAAATGTTGGAACACGTGAGGCAATACTGACCATACGACTTATCTTAGAAGAAAGATTAAGGATAGGCAAACATACGTCTCTAGCATTTGTAGACTTAGAGAAAGCTTTTGACAATGTTGACTGGAATACTCTCTTTCAAATTCTGAAGGTAGCAGGGTTCAAATACAGGGAGCGAAAGGCTATTTACAATTTGTACAGAAACCAGATGGCAGTTATAAGAGTCAAGGGACATGAAAGGGAAGCAGTGGTTGGGAAGGGAGTGAGACAGGGTTGTAGCCTCTCCGCGATGTTATTCAATCTGTATATTCAGCAAGCGGTAAAGGAAACAAAAGAAAAAATCGGAGTAGGTATTAAAATCCATGAAGAAGAAATAAAAACGTTGAGGTTCGCCGATGACATTGTAATTCTGTCAGAGACAGCAAAGGACTTGGAACAGCAGTTGAACGGAATGGACAGTGTCTTGAAAGGAGGATATAAGATGAACATCAACAAAAGCAAAACGAGGATAATGGAATGTAGTCGAATTAAGTCGGGTGTTGCTGAGGGAATTAGATTAGGAAATGAGACACTTAAAGTAGTAGATGAGTTTTGCTATTTGGGGAGCAAAATAACTGGTGATGGTCGAAGTAGAGAGGATATAAAATGTAGACTGGTGATGGCAAGGAAAGAGTTTCTGCAGAAGACAAATCTGTTAACATCGAGTATAGATTTAAGTGTCAGAAACTCATTTCTGAAAGTATTTACATGGGGTGTAGCCATGTATGGAAGTGAAACATGGACGATAACTAATTTGCTTTCGAAATGTGGTGTTACAGAAGAATGCTGAAGATTAGATGGGTAGATCGCATAACTAATGAGGAAGTACTGAACAGCCATGAAGAATAAAGATGAAGAGTGTTAATAACGCATGTTTTATTTAAAACTCTGTAGGAGTTTTCACATTAAAAAAATTAGGAGGGGCTACTTTTTAACACGGCCCCGTAGATCCAAATGTAATATTCGCAAATCTAAGTATCATCTCCCAAACTATAAAAACCAACAAAAACTGAGTGAATAATATGCATGTTACATTCAGATACGTGAATAAACTGTTTTAATCATGGTGCATATTTTCAGTTATCATCGTACAAGTGCAGTGTCAGCGGAAATGATTTATAGTACCTCAGCCGCTAACATAATTTGTGTGAAATTATAGTACCTCAGCGCCTAACATAATTTGTGTGCAATATCATCTTCTGTATTATTGTTCATTATTAGCAGTATTACACAGACATAATCAGTAAAATTGAATGTAACTAGGAACTGAATTCACGGCAATGTGTTTGCCTGCATGCACGGCGCGGAAGGTAATCGTCAGTAAATGTGCTTACAAACGACGCACGCGTTGATTTTATACTACATAATGTGGGAAATGTTACTAAGAATTGAACGTACCGTTTTTGTGTCAGAAAACATCAGAATAGTAAAGCCACAAATGAGAAATTGTGGCTGAACGTAGATCCAGCTCCAAAAACGAGTGTCTCAAAGGCCATCGATAAATATACAGAACACTGCTCACGTACTTCCTAATATCTCCGCCGGCCGCGGTGGCCGTGCGGTTCTAGCGCTGCAGTCCGGAACCGCGGGGCTGCTACGGTCGCAGGTTCGAATCCTGCCTCGGGCATGGATGTTTGTGATGTCCTTAGGTTCGTTAGGTTTAATTAGTTCTAAGTTCTAGGGGACTGATAACCTCAGATGTTAAGTCCCATAGTACTCAGAGCCATTTGAACCTAATATCTCCAGTCTGCCGACTTAGAAACATAAAAATAGTATTCCTACTTATCTGAGAAACTACTGTGAGTATATTACCAATACAATCCACTGTTTGTAGTCAATAAGGTAATAAACAGCACTTAAGACCTGTGGTATAAATATTTATAGTGTCACTTGTAGGGTTAATGAAGAGTCTTGGTTCAGCTACATTTTCAGTATTGCTGTTGTCGATTTAAAAATGAAAAAAATAGATTGTCCCGCATATTTCCATTCACTAATGTGTTGTGGAACCATTATCTGGCGAAAAGTAAGTTAAAGGAAGAGTATTTTGAGAATGCAGAAGCGTGTTGTAAGAATTATATGTGGTGTTAATGTAGGGACATCCTGCAGAGACCTCTTCAGAAAACTGGACATTTTGACAAATTCTTAGTGCATACATTCATTAATGTCCTTTGTCATCACCAATATTTTTCTCATAACAAAAAATAGTGAAAATCATTACTGTCACAGCAGGACAACAAACAACCTCTACAATCCGTTCAAGGGGTTAACACTAGTACAGAAAGAAGTATAAATGGCTACACATGTATTCAACAACCTACCAGAGGCCTTAAATACAAAGTAGATAATGTGGTTGAGTTGAAGACTTAAAGAACTTTCTATTGGACAACTTCTTCAACTTCGTTAAAGAGTATCTTCACAGAAATTTTCAAATTTAATGTTTTAGGTTACATATAATTAGAATTAGCTCTTTAGTAGTATAATGTAATGTCACTTCACCATTTTACAATTAAATTAAATGTACAGCTTTGATCCCTCCCCATACGCTAGCGTTCATTCTTCGTGGAATTCATGGAATACGAGTAATGCAGTGTAGTGTAAAAAAAGAGTAATAGGTTATCTATAACTTGCACAGCAACCAGATTGCAGCTCTTAGAATCGAAGGAGGTGAAAAGGAAGCTGTTGTTGAGAAAGGAATGAAACAGGGGTGTATCCTGTCACCGAAGTTATTCAGTATGTGCACAGAGAAAGCAGTAAAGCAAATTAAGGAGACATTTCAAAAATGAATTTGAAATTCATAGAAAAATAACTTTTAGGTTTGCCGATGACATTGTAATTCTGTCACAGACGACATAGGACTTCAAAGGAGTGGATAGTATCCGAAAAGAGATTATAAGATAAACACCGACAGAAGTAAAATAAGCGTGATGGAATGCAGTCGAATTAAATTAGGCGATTCTGTGGTAATTAGATTAGGAAATCAGACACTAAAACTAGTCGACGAGTTCTGTCATTTGGGCAGTGTAGTAACTGACGACGGCAGAAGCAGTACACTAAGAGAAAAGATTCCCTGACAACAAATAGCACGTCAATACTAAATTCGAATTTACGTGTTAGACTGCTTGTTCTGCAATGATTTATCTCGAGTGTATCCTCATGCGGAAGTTAAACGCGGACCGGAAACAGTCCAGACAGGAGGAGAGTAGAAGTTTTTGAAATATGGTGCTGCAGAAGAATACTTGAGATTAGATCGGTAGATCGATTGTGTAATAAAGAGATACTGCGCTGAATTGAGGAGGAAAGAGATCCGCGGCACAGTGCGAATGAGAGAAGGGACAGGGTGATACGACACACCCTGTCGCGTCAAGTAACAGTTAATTCGGTAATGGAACAAAGTGTAGGGGGTAGTATGAAGGTACAGACTGATGTAGGCTGCAGCATTTATGCAAACATGAAAGAAGAGGTGTACAAGATAGAGCAGCGCGGAGAGCTGCATCAAAATAGTGTATGGACTGATCACAACACCACCGTTACATAAAAGTACACAGTTAATGTGAAAAGAAACTGCCAAAATGGACTGGAACTGCGCAGGTGTCAGGAGGCACGTGGTTCATGCTTCGGTAGTGATACTGGTCTTCATACATACAGCGGAGAAGCTGAGTCTGTATGGAGAGTAGCAACTTTCCTTCTCATAACACTGTTACACTCCATCCCGGATTTTCCATTGTTTGATTTTGGCCTTCATACACCTGTTCATAGATGGATGTCCACTTCTGACAAAAATCTAACCAGTATGACGTGTAGGCCACGGGACGTACATGCCGAAACATCGCCGTAATAGTCGTAGGCAGATCTGTTCCTGTTTTTATTGTTGCCGTATAAAGTCTGCCCCACTGACTTCCGAATCATGAACATCCCAGTATATTTTTGATATCCGAGAGTTCATCTGCGTGACCTTCACAGAAGAGATGTTATATATAATACTTGTGGTCGTTGAAACAACAAGTTAACACGTATGGCTCATCTGCTGCGTAGTTCCGTGTTCAACAATGTGCTCGGAAACACTTGCGCCTGCTGCAGTCTTGTACTGTGTCGTCAGTTCTGTCACAGATTGCAGTCTATCCTGGTTCCTCCTTCCACGTTCCGTGCCAAGACGCGGACAGCCAACACCTGTTCCCCTACTCGCGGTTTCACCGTGCCTCAACCACTTTCCACTGACGCTCACGACAGTGGCATACGGACAGTCTACCAGCTCCGTCGTTTTCGAAATGCTAGTTCTCACGCTCCGGACATTAACGATCTGCTCGTTGTCAAAGTCGCCTGTGTCAGTAGATTTCCCCGTTCGCGGCCTGCATCGTCTCAAGAATTATTTACCACCGATCTCTGCTCCGCTTATATACTTTCCTTACCGTATCGCCACCGAGCGGCATTGAATCTCGCTGTTTGCAGGGATCGTAATGTTTCGGCTGATGGGTGTATGTAGGAGGAACGAGGTAGTATTATGACTCCTGACTGATTCTGAAAAAGGGACAGTCAGAACTATGTAAGGCTGCGACGAAAATAAACTAGTGCCCGATTGTGCAGCCTTTTATCGTAACCTCTTTCATTATTCGGTAACAGTGCTAGATTGCCGAGGGATACTCAGGAATTGGTCTAACAAGTACTATGCATGCGTCCTCTTTTGTGAGTGAATTATGGTGCCTTAGGATTTTTCTGATACAGTAATTGTGAGTCTGGCATCTGCCTTTCCCATGACTGGATTTACGTAGTTATTCCATTCTGAATCGCTCCGAACAGGTACTCGCAGGACTGATCTGGAGAGAGCTTTTTTCCCTTGATCGTTGTTTGATCTAACTGTACATCGAAGATGCAGTGACGGAAATAACAGAAAGGTTCAAGAGTGCGATTCAAATCCAGGGTGAAAGGATATCAGTGATACGATTCGCCGATGACATTCCTATCCTCAGTGAATTGCAGGATCTGTTGAATGGAACGGCCTAATGAGAACAGAATATGGAATGAGAGTAAGTCGAAGATGCAGGAAAGTAATGAGAAGTACCAGGAATGAGAACAGCGAGGAACTCAACATCGGGATTGGTGATTACGAGGTAGATAAAGTTAAGGAATTGCGCTACCTAGGCAGCAAAATAACCCAAGATGGACTGGGCGAGGAGGACATAAGAAGCAGACTAGCGTGGCCAAGAAGGACATTCCTAGCTAAGAGAAGTCTGCTAGTATCAAACATAGGCGTTAATTTCAGGAACATATTTCTAAGAACGTACATTTGTACAGTACTATATGTTACAGAAACATCGACAATTGGAAGCCGAACAGAAAAGAATAGAAGAATTTGAGATGTGGTGCTATAAAAAATAGTAAAAATGAGGTGGGACTGATAACGTAAGGAATGAGGAGTTTCTCTGCAGAATCGTCGAGGAAATGAGTATATGGAAAACATTGACAAGAAGAAGGATCAGGATGACAGGACATCTGTTAAGACATCAAGGAATAACTTCCATGGTACTAGTGGCAGCTGTAGAGGGTAAAAACTGTAGAGGGAGGCAGAGATTGGGATACACCCAGCAAGTAATTGAGGAAGTAGGTTGCGATCGCTACTGCGAGGTGAAAAGGTTGGCAGAGGAGAGAAATTCGTGACGGGTCACACCAGGCCAGCCAGAAGACTGACCACTCAACATAAATAAAGCTAACACCACTTGGACGAAATATGGGCTGTCAGGAGGACAAAAATTTCTCACTTCGTCCGAATGGTTTCAGAATAATTTAAATTGCTGCAGTACAATCACAAGTTGAAGGACTGATAGGTTCAAATGGTTCAAATGGCTCTGAGCACTATGGGACTCAACTTCTGAGGTCATCAGTCCCCTAGAACGTAGAACTACTTAAACCTAACTAACCTAAGGACATCACATACGTCCGTGCCCGAGGCAGGATTCGAACCTGCGACCGCAGCGGTTGCGCGGTTCCAGACTGAAGCGCCTAGAACCGCTCGGCCACTCTGGCCGCCTAACTGATAGGTGTTTTTACAATTAATAAAAGATGATTTTCTTCATTTATGGTATTAACAGATACACGTCACCAATTATTCGATTTTAAAACATAAAAAATAGAAAAAAGATGGCGGAGAAAGGTGAAAGATCTTAAAAAGGAAGCATCACACATTCACTAAGTTGGAAGGACCAACATTAGGAAAGGATAGTGTAAGAAGAAGGAGATGATGTGTTTTGAAGAGTGATTAGATTGTAGCTGTAAAGAAAGAGGTGAAATGGGTAGTAATATGGAGATGAAGGTATTGGGGAGGGTGCGGGAGGGGGTAGTGTCTCAGATATCAGAAAGGGAGTAGGGTACTGGATTGTGGATCGAGCCATGATACGGAAGGGAAGAGAATACGGAAAAATTAGGAGGGTTGGGAGATATCTGATGAGGGATAGGCTAGGGAGGGAAGTTTTGGTACTGACAGGATGACTAATAATTGTGACTGATTTCTTCGTCTGGGAGAGCCAGTTGATTGGAGATCTAATGGGAGAGGTTACGGAGTATGTGTAGGTGATGGGTTGTTGGGTTTTATCTCGGTAGATGTGAGAGCATACCAGGATTGGAAAATAAAGATACCGAACAATGGGATTGTTGAAGTCAGCTTTGTGATAGTGTAGCGTATAGGTAAGTGTTCAATGAGAGCAAGGATGAGGGACGCGTATGGTGGAAGGTAACGGTATGCGGAAGGCAAGGTGGAGACGTATCTTTCAAGAAAGTGGAGGGAGTGACAGAACTTGGCTGGAGCGGAGTGGCTAGGCGTGGGAGAGGACGAGGTGGGATGGAGGTAGGCGCAGGCGCCGCGGCCGGCCGGCCAGTAGCCTACTGGTGGTGCGCCGACCTCGTCGTAGCTCCAGCCCGGGTTGCCCAGCTGGGCCCAGCGGTCGTAGTCGCGCCGGTTGCCCCGCACGTACAGCATGGCGTTGAGGACGCTGGAGCCGCCCAGCACCTTGCCGCGCGGCCAGTTGCAGCGCGCGCCGCGCATCGCCAGGCAGTAGCTGTCCGACGGCTCCGTCTGGAACCTGCGGGCCGACCGTCCGCTTACCACGTAGTTCTGCTAGTAGGGGCAGTCGTCAAGTTTTAACCGTCACCTCGAAAACATACTGTTTCGTAATTAATGCCTTCCTTATGTGCAGCTACACTCCTGGAAATGGAAAAAAGAACACATTGACACCGGTGTGTCAGACCCACCATGCTTGCTCCGGACACTGCGAGAGGGCTGTACAAGCAATGATCACACGCACGGCACAGCGGACACACCAGGAACCGCGGTGTTGGCCGTCGAATGGCGCTAGCTGCGCAGCATTTGTGCACCGCCGCCGTCAGTGTCAGCCAGTTTGCCGTGGCATACGGAGCTCCATCGCAGTCTTTAACACTGGTAGCATGCCGCGACAGCGTGGACGTGAACCGTATGTGCAGTTGACGGACTTTGAGCGAGGGCGTATAGTGGGCATGCGGGAGGCCGGGTGGACGTACCGCCGAATTGCTCAACACGTGGGGCGTGAGGTCTCCACAGTACATCGATGTTGTCGCCAGTGGTCGGCGGAAGGTGCACGTGCCCGTCGACCTGGGACCGGACCGCAGCGACGCACGGATGCACGCCAAGACCGTAGGATCCTACGCAGTGCCGTAGGGGACCGCACCGCCACTTCCCAGCAAATTAGGGACACTGTTGCTCCTGGGGTATCGGCGAGGACCATTCGCAACCGTCTCCATGAAGCTGGGCTACGGTCCCGCACACAGTTAGGCCGTCTTCCGCTCACGCCCCAACATCGTGCAGCCCGCCTCCAGTGGTGTCGCGACAGGCGTGAATGGAGGGACGAATGGAGACGTGTCGTCTTCAGCGATGAGAGTCGCTTCTGCCTTGGTGCCAATGATGGTCGTATGCGTGTTTGGCGCCGTACAGGTGAGCGCCACAATCAGGACTGCATACGACCGAGGCACACAGGGCCAACACCCGGCATCATGGTGTGGAGAGCGATCTCCTACACTGGCCGTACACCACTGGTGATCGTCGAGGGGACACTGAATAGTGCACGGTACATCCAAACCGTCATCGAACCCATCGTTCTACCATTCCTAGACCGGCAAAGGGAACTTGCTGTTCCAACAGGACAATCCACATCCGCATGTATCCCGTGCCACCCAACGTGCTCTAGAAGGTGTAAGTCAACTACCCTGGCCAGCAAGATCTCCGGATCTGTCCCCCATTGAGCATGTTTGGGACTGGATGAAGCGTCGTCTCACGCGGTCTGCACGTCCAGCACGAACGCTGGTCCAACTGAGGCGCCAGGTGGAAATGGTATGGCAAGCCGTTCCACAGGACTACATCCAGCATCTCTACGATCGTCTCCATGGGAGAATAGTAGCCTGCATTGCTGCGAAAGGTGGATATACACTGTACTAGTGCCGACATTGTGCATGCTCTGTTGCCTGTGTCTATGTGCCTGTGGTTCTGTCAGTGTGATCATGTGATGTATTTGACCCCAGGAATGTGTCAATAAAGTTTCCCCTTCCTGGGACAATGAATTCACGGTGTTCTTATTTCAATTTCCAGGAGTGTACATGTGTGCATTTCTGCTGTTACCTGGCCGAGCAAACCGAATATGCGGCAGTAGCGGAAGCTAACTTGGTCATTTGACAAGTTACTGCTACGCTCCAGTTAAAGTAGACGCGCGTTGCCACCAGACAGACCAAGTCTGCTGTTAACAGCTTAAATTTGAAACTACCTGGCAGAATAAAGCTGTGTGCCGGACCGAGACTCGAACTCAGGACCTTTGTCTTTTGCAAGCGAGTGCTCTGTCAGCTCACCTGTCCAAACATGACTGACGACCCCTTCTCACAGCTTTACTTCCGCCAGTACCTCATCTCCTACCTTCCAAACTTTATCCTCGAAACATCCTCCAGGCTGTGCTGAACCGTGTCTCCGAAGTATCCTTCTTCCAGCAGTGCTATTCCCGCCGGTTTCGCAGGAGAGCTTCTCTGAAGTTTGGAAGCTAGGAGACGAAGTACTCGAGCAAGTAAAGCTGTGAGGACGGATCCTGAGATGTGCTTGGGTGGTTCAGTCAGCAGAGCACTTGTTCGCGAAAGGCAAAGCTCCCGTGTTCGAGTCTCCGTCCTGCACCCAGTATTAATCTGCCTCAGAAGAGTGAAAAATTTCATTCCAGCATTACATTTATTGGTGGAGAGAAGGAGAAAACATTTCTAGTGTAGGCGGAAAAGGTAACGAACCATGCAAACAAACGTTAAAGCTGGGCAAATCAGTGCCGAGCAAACTACGGCGGGAGGGATGTGATTGTTAGATAAATGGAACTGAAGCATTTACTGCACCCTCTTACCCCAGAAAGGCCACGTAAAATATCCAATCACCTGTAACCCTGGAAAACCAACGACAACAAGACTAGTGTTTCAAAATGATTCTTACGACTTTGATTACATATATTTCCGAAATGGGAACAGGTAGAAAGATGCGGGTTGCGGCATAATGTTAAAAAACCCTTGCAGATTTTTCCCTGCTTATTTTTAGTTATTGACGAAAACGACGACCTTTTGCCCTTATGGTAGCAGTTATTCGGCTGGGATTTGATTGGCAGTGTTGTTGGATGTCCCCCTAGGGACATCGTGCCAAATTCTCTCGAACTGGTGTGCTAGATCGTTAAAATCCCGAGCTGGTCGGAAGGCCCTGCCTGTTCCAAACGTTCTCATTTGGGGAGAAATCCGGCGACATTGTTCACCAAGTCAGGGTTTGTCAAGGACGAAGACGAGCAGTAGAATCCAACGCCGTGTGCGGTCGGGCATTATCTTGCTGAAATGTAGGCCCATGATGGCTTGCCATGAAGAGTAACAAAACGGGGAGTAGAATATCGTCGACGTACCACAGTGCTGTAAGAATGCCTCGGATGACAGTGAAAGAGGGTCTGCTACGGAAATAAAGGGCACCCCAGAATATCATTGCTGTTTGTCGGACCGTATCGGGACCGACAGTCAAGTTCGTATCCCACTGCAGTCGTGCGGGACGTCCGCAGCTTGGAACCTCATTGAACTGAGTGTAGTTGTCTTCTGTAATGAGTCCCGCTTCGAACTGAGCGCCAGCGACTTCCCCCAGGAGGACATCCAAAAAGGCTGACAATCAGTGCCAAGCCGAACAACTGGTTGCATAAGCGCCACATGTGGATCAATGCGACATTGACTTGAACAATTTGTGAACTGCTTGTCTCGAATTAATTATCAAATTTTCTGAAATTTTAATCATTTCTTTGTAAATATACATCATATCTGCCGATTTGCGCCCCATTCGGATAATTCCTTCGTGGTGCGATGTTTCCATTGTCTTAGAATCAAAGTTGTAAAGATCCTTCTGGAAAGCGCTATATACCCGCGGGAGTTGTGGATTTGGCAAATCAAAACGTTTTAATAACAACAGGGCGGTCAGCATTGGTCGTTGAACTAGAAATGTCTATTACTGTTGCAAATCGATTTCAGTCACTGCGTGACCATCATCAGTGCAAGTATTAAAGCCCTGTGGACTTGTAAGGACAAACGGTAAAACTGCAACATCTGCATACATCAACGACAGACCGAAGGTACAAATTCAACGGCCGGTCTGACAAGTACCATTCGTTGGAAATGTGTAATAATGCAGTTTTACTGTTTCTATTTATAAGGGCTTTTATGATAGCACTGATAAGGATCACGCAGTGACTCAAATAGATTTGCAACGGCAGTAAGGATTTCTACCCGCCAGGGTAGCCGAGAGCCGCTAACGCGCTGCTTCCTGGACTCGGGTGGGCGCGCCGGCCCCGCATCGAACCCACCCGGCGGATTAACGGCGAGGGTCGGTGTGCCGGCCAGCCTGGATGTGGTTTTTAGGCGGTTTTCCACATCCCGCTAGGTGAATACCGGGCTGGTCCCCACGTTCCGCCTCACTTACACGAGTCGCAGACATCTGAACACGTTCGCACCTTTCCACGAATTACACTAGACGGAGACGGCAGGCGTACACTAATTCCGCCCCGGGGGTACGGGGTGGCGGCAGGAAGGGCATCCGGCCACCCCTTTCCACTAACCTTGCCAAATCCGTTCCTAACAATTCCGACCCTGCGTCAACGCGGGACATGGCACCAGTGAAAGAAAGAAAGAATAAGGATTTCTACTCCGACGACCAGTGCCGATCCTCCTCGTGTTATTAATACTGGTGTGGAGGTCGCGGTGCACGCAACTCCTGATGGAATTCTCATCCAGTGAAAACGTTGTTAGTGGGGGGCTCGTGTTAGTGCTGATTTTAAATAATCAGTAGGTAGATCTCAAACCACTTGACGCCGTAGAGAGAGCGAGAGGGCGCTAGCGAGCAGCTACTGTGCGCAAGCTACTGGCCTCCAGTCGAGCGGCGACAGCTGCAGCGCGGGGAACATGAGCGGCAGGTCGGCGAGCGGCGGCTCGTCGCCGCCCGCCTCCAGCAGAAGCACCCGCCAGCCCTGCACCTCGGAGAGGCGCGCCGCCAGCGTCGCCCCGGCCGACCCGCCGCCCACCACCACCACGTCGTAGCTGTCGTGCGGCACGCGCACGTCGTGCGGCCGCTGCCACGAGTCGGTGATGTCCGGCCTGGAGAAGTGGATGGTGAGCCGCACCAGCAGGATGTACGCCATGCCCGGCCCGAAGGCGGCCGCGATGCGCGCCGCCGTCGCCGCCGCCGAGTATCGCCGTGGGGGCGGCGCCATCGTCACAGCCGCAGCCGCAGCCGCAGCCGAGTCCCACCTGCCGCACGGACACGGGCCGCGGTCAACTTGTGCACGGCGTTACGTCTGCCGGGTGGTTATAAAACTGACGTATGGCAGCGAAACTTGCTAGTTACGCTAATTCGTCGATGTTGAAGGGATGTACGCTGGAAAAAAAAAAATTGTTCCAATTTCGACCACATGGTACAAATTTGACACTGCACATTGATTGTATGGCGGCAAGACAGCCCGCTGTCATTTGACACAGACGTCCGCCGCTCGTGGTCTCGCGGTAGCGTTCTCGCTTCCCGAGCACGGGGTCCCGGGTTCGATTCCCGGCGGGGTCAGGGATTTTCACCTGCCTCGAGATGACTGGGTGTTTGTGTTGTCCTCATCATTTCATCATCATCCAGGAAAGTGGCGAAATTGGACTGAGCAAAGGTTGGGAAATTGTACGGGCGCTGATAACCACGCAGTTGAGCGCCCCACAAACCAAACATCATCTCATTTGACACAGACAAGCCATAATGCGAGTGAAGAGTAGGATTACGTCCACCTCGGTATCTCCGCGACCAGTGCGTCGGACTGCTACCAGAAGGGACCCGGGTTCCATTCCTGATCAGGTCGGAGATTTTCTCCGCTCAGAAACTGGCTGATGAGTTGTCCTTACGTTCGTATCGTCACAGCTGACATTCGACCACTGAGACGGCTGTATGGTCACACACCGAAAGCAAAAAATAAATAAAAAATAAAAAAAATGTGGCTATAGAGAAGAGAGACTGTCCGCTCTTAGTGACATTGTTTTATGTGAGTGGTTGCAATTGCAGTTCTGCGTGAGAAATATCGCCGATTGAAAGAAGTGAGGAGAGGCCAGATATCAATAAAAGCTTTAAGGAAGATGATAATAAAGTTCGAAAACATTGGCGAGTTTGGTGCGACACCTGGAAGAGGAGGGCGTCCTATCCCGCTGTAAGTTACTGTTGAACCGCATGTTGTGCAGTTGCAGCCGTGCGGTTAAAGGCGCTGCAGTCTGGAACCGCAAGACCGCTACGGTCGCAGGTTCGAATCCTGCCTCGGGCATGGATGTTTGTGATGTCCTTAGGTTAGTTAGGTTTAACTAGTTCTAAGTTCTAGGGTACTAATGACCTCAGAAGTTGAGTCCCATAGTGCTCAGAGCCATTTGAACCATTTGCAATTGCACGCACTACATGTGACTGTGTGGTGTGGATCTTTATTCTTGATCCGTTCTTCTTTGAAGAGAATACACCCAAACTGTGTCAGACCCTGTCAGGAACATCACGAGTTCTGCACGTTATCCAGACGTCGTTGTACAGCACGTGATTCCTGGTCTGGAAGAGAGCACCTGCGTGGAAACCACTGTTCTCGTGCGAGATGGGGCAACACCTTACGCTGCGTGCTCAGTGAAAGGGCTGCTTAATGCAATCTTCCACGAATGTGTCATCTCCAGAGGTTTTCCGGATGCGTCGTCTGCAAGATCACCTGATCTGAATCCGTGTGTTTTTTTGGCTCTGTGGATATCTACAAGAATGCGTTTACAACGGACATGTTTAGTCTCAACCTGATTCGACGGCCAGTATACAGGAACACATTGCTCGGATTCCACTGGAACTGCTGTTAGCAACTGCTGATTACGCTGGTTTACGGATTCAGCATCTTGTCGATCGCCCGGTGTTCATACTGAACAAATTGTGTAAGCGGCTGTTAATAACAAAATCAACATTATACCATTCTAACGTGTTTGACATTTTCCCGTTCCTAATCCATTACACATGGAAACATTTCCTTACGTCTTTCTTGCATTCACAGTACCACATTTGCACCTCGTGACCAAAACCGAATTTAATTTTTTCCAACGTAAATCGGTTTTGCACTAACGCATTAGAATATCTACAAAGTTTCTCTGTCACACGAATTTACAGCCCAGACCATTGTGAGTGTCTGCACTTTAATTATAATCGCGCGGTACTGTGTCGGCTAGTAAAATTGCAGCACCAGTAATGCCCTCCGCCACACACCGTTGGGTGGCTTGCGGAGTATAAATGTAGATGTAGATGTAAGATAGCATATGACGAAATTTCACTTGTGCGCATGCACTATAGTAGGAGGAATGCATGATTACATTTGTAGCCGATTTGGAGATATACTGACTGCGAAATTTAATGCACACGGCTGCCACCTCTGGCAGCAACAGTGGCTCTAAACCGGTTGTGCATTGAGTCGACCTGAACTTATACAATTGTTACGTGTAAGTAATTCCCTGCTGCTTCAAGTCTGTGCCGTAGTTCGTCACTCGTAGTGGTTGGCGATGGTGTCGTGCCGTACACTTGGCAACCACTGACCGGGCGTTTCAGTGAGTGGTAAGTCTGGACGATGTGTCGCCAACGGCGCCCTATAACACCTTCTCGGTCGAGGTATGTCAGGACAAGAGAAGATGCGGTCTTCCGTTATCTTGTTGAAGCACCTCCCACATACAGCACAGCCAACGGCCTCGACATATCAGAAATGTATCAGTCGTTTTCCATATTAGTGGCCGTAAGTGGTGGAGGTTACCGTGTTCAGTAACCAGTGCTCCCATATAGCAAGTCACCACG
The DNA here is from genome assembly GCF_023864275.1 of Schistocerca cancellata. Lineage (NCBI taxonomy): Eukaryota > Metazoa > Arthropoda > Insecta > Orthoptera > Acrididae > Schistocerca > Schistocerca cancellata. The sequence goes on from NC_064634.1 coordinate 16,815,567, forward strand.
TACTGAGCGCGTGTGACGAATGTTGTCTTGCAATGTTCGTTGGTCGTCAAAATCCCCACGCGGTGGTGTATCCATCGCGATCCTGTAATTTCACGCAGCGCTGTATGAAGAGAACCGTCGTACCGCTCTAGTGTCTTTTGTGGTTGGACTACCATCGTCCCATCGGCGTGCCTCTGCTGCCACGTCGAGCAGGCCGCAGCGGTGCACACTGTCCTCGGTGCTCCAGACGTCGCACTGTCCACGTGGATGCTACTCCAGCTGGAGACAAGTCTCTCTCCTGGCTCAAGACACCGCACAGCCTGTCGAGGCGTTCGGGGCCGTTGAGATCCCGCTTGGCGCTGAGCGTGGCCCTCCTGGACCCACTGATTCCATATCCGCATCACTCTCGTGAGATCCCCACTGTAGGGAAGCAGCCTACTCACGCTGTAGTAAATTCACATCAGTTTCCATTGTGTGCCAGCCAGTCTGCTGTAACCAGCTCAGACGTCATAAATGTTGCGCAATACCTTAAAAATCAAGCAAATGACTTAAAACTTTTCTAGCATGTGAGGAATAATACTAAATTAATGTGTGTTAAATATCAGTTCGATAACTTCAGCCATTTTTGAAATTTGGACGTTTTTCTGAAAAAATCATTGGCGCAACAGAAAAGAGCTAGAGACTTCAAAATTTATATTTAGATTCATCTTTCATAATGATTTAATAAAAACAGTACTTTGGATTTCACAGATTAAGACTTTAGTGGAAATTCATGATTTTCTGGTTTTCGTCTCAAAACTGAAGGAAGCAAGATAGATTAAGTAGGCTAATAAATAAGGCTAGGATGTTTAGATTTAAATAGGTTGGAGGTCCGCTATGACTATGAAGATGTGAAAAGTTTCTTTTGAATACCTATAAAATTATAGCGATAGCGGATCTCAAAAGGGCCAGTTCAGAGCTCATCTGCTGCGTGCAGCGTAATTTAATTAATTCTCTCGCCCAAAATAGTTAACTTAGCCACGTCAAAATTTTATTATCAATACTTACCTGCGTGCTGAATGCACGTTTAAATTAAGAGCTTCATCGGCCATCAGCAAAAGAAGCTATAAATTATTATGTAACTTGAAGTGGTGCGTTACTAGCCCAGCGGCTAGTCGGGAGAGCCGATTTGATCAGGCGTTCCCTTAGCCGTCCGCACCGCGGCTATATATATAAGAGCGCTGCGCGAGGAAGGAAGGCCCCAGTTCTCTCCAGACGCTGAATAGCACGTCAGCTGTGTCGGGAGTCGCTTCGCTCGGAAGCACTGCTACAAACAGCCTCGGGTGCCGTATTAAGTTACTAGAGATACGCGGAACCGTGAAAGCATTTCAATAAAGGATTAATTCTGAGATGATTTGCATTATCTAGCTTCAGTTTGCGTATTGTCGTATTTTCACGTGCCGTCGCGAGACAGACATTCTACCAATTGTTATAGCGTGGCGTATGATGAAATATTCTCATCAAATCTTGGCGAGCATTCTTTTAACATTTAATTCGGACATTTATAGTTGCATCATCGCATTAGACTCTGAACTGCTCTGTTAGTTAGGTTGTAGGGATACTTGTGTTTGTTATCAGTGAATTTCAGAATATACTCAACTATTTTGGAAAATCGTTTTGATTAGAAATCCCGAACAATCTCCTAATTCCTCAGAGCTATAAGCTGCAGCTATAATGGTATTCTCAGATGAAGTGGGCACTAGGAACTCTCTTTACAGGCTCCACGTTTTATTAAATCACTTTCTGGGTGCTAAAAGGTAAATAGAGAGCCAGTGTTGAGAACGGCGAAAGACAGCATTAACTACATTCTAAAAGCCTGAAACTGATTCAACATTTTGAATTGCAAACATTTATACAGCAATTATTTTAATTTTCACGAGTTACTCGCCGCCCCACACCACCAAAGAAAGCAGCAATATTGTGGAACGATAAACTGTAGGCCACAGTAATTTCAACGACGGATTCTGATATTTTCTGATCCACGCTTCTTCTTCTTCTTCTTCTTCGTTTTCGTTTTCCTCTGCTCCTATGAGACATATCACGATCTTCTTAGTAGCAGCCAACATTCAAATACAGTTCCTTCATAACATTTCAGAATGATTCAAAGATTAGCAACTTGCCTCAAATGTTCAGAAATGTATAATAGTACAGTTCACAAAACTAAGAGATGTAATATTTTATGACTACAACACGAACGAGTCACAACTGGAGTCAATTCATACGAATGCGTGGGTTGCGGGATACAAAACGGTTCGGTCAGATAGACTATCTTCGGTAAAGCAGCTGACAGACTTCAATTAACTGATAGGATACAAGAAAAATGCAACTTTTTTTTCGATTTATTGGCTTTCGGCCCGTGCCAATTCGGCCATGTCAGTTATGACGGTACCGCCAGCATCCAGTCCCTGAACGGAGAAAATCTCCGACCCAGCCGATAGTTGAGCCCGGGCGCCGTTGCGTACAAACCGCCTCCCTAACCGGCAAGTTACCGAGGTGGACAGAAAAATGCAGTCTCCGTGTAACTGCTTTGAAAACACTCGTGCGACGTAAGTTGTGTGGGACCCGCAACAAACACGTACATAAAGTGCAGCACGAATGGTGGCAATTTATTTCACGCCTGGGAAAGCGTGACGGAGATGTTGGAAAAACTGAATTGTCAGACTCTTCAAAACAGACACACAAACTAACTGTTGAAAGCCTACTTGCAACGTTTCAAGAACTAACATTAAGAGAAGACTCTATGAATATACTAAAACCCTTACGTATAGCTCAATCAGTCATTGTTCCCGTGCTCCTTGCTGGCCGTTGTAGCCGAGCGGTTCTAGGCGCTTCAGTCTGGAACCGCGCGACCGCTACGGTCGCAGGTTCGAATCCTGCCTCGGGCATGGATGTGTGTGATGTCCTTAGGTTAGTTAGGTTTAACTAGTTCTAAGTTCTAGGGGACTAATGACCTCAGATGTGAAGTTCCATAGTGCTCAGAGCCATTTGAACCATTTTGAACCTTGCTCCTTACGTGAATGACCGGGAAGAGACCCTAATAACTCCTACAATGGGAAATACCCTCTGCCATGCACTTCACAGTAGTTTGCACAGTATTGATGCAGATGTGGATGAAATGAGAAACACACTACGTAATACAGAATGTACACGTCGTTGCTCCAATCTACTTTTGAAGTGCTCATCATTTGCATATCCAGGCATGTAGTGCACTTCATGCCAGTTCGTTATTTGCTGCACGCGACCTTCATGTTGTCGCAGTTTTAATGGTCAGTAGTGTACGTTTATTTCTGCATGTGTACACAGCTACCGCACGCCACTGTACAGTGCACGGCGGGGGTTTATTTTATACCAGTGTTAGTCTTTCCATTTTCTGTTCACCTCGCAAATGGAGCGAGCGAAAATAGTATGTCAGTATGTCTCTGTATGCGCCCCTATAACTTTTTCCCTGACGGTCTGTACACGGGATTGACATTTGAGTTGGCGGAGTCGTTGACCGAATCTTGGTTCTCTGAAATTCCTCAATAGTGTTTCGCAAAAATATTTCCCATCTTAACTGACGGAAGACGTCCGTGAGAAGCTTGTACCGATCGAACCGAGATGAAACAAATGTAACAGAACGACTCAGAATTCCTTCGCCGTCTTCCAGTAATCCGACTTGGTAAGGATCCCAAATACTCGAGCAGGACCCAAGAATGGAACGCAGAAGCATTCTGTACGCAGTCTCCTTTATACACTGAGCTGACAAAAATCGTGGGACAGCTCCTAATGTCGTGTCGGACATCCTTCTGCCCGGCACAGCGGAGCAACTCGACATGACATGGACTCGAAAAGTCGTTGCAAGTCCCCTGCAAAAATAGTGAGCCATACTGCCTCTATAGCCGTCCACAATTGCGAAAGTGTTGGTGGTGCAGGACTTCGTGCACGAACTGACCTCTCGATTGTGGCCCATACATGTTCGATGGGATTCATGCCGGGCTATCTGGTTGCCCAGATCATTCGCTCGAACTCTCCAGAATATTCTTAAGAGATCATGTGAAACTCAGCTCGCCCTATTTGCCCAAGACATTCACAGTGCCGTAGACACTGGCGAGCAGATTGATGCCGTATTCCTGGACTTCAGGAAGGCATTTGATACGGTTCCGCACTTACGTTTCGTGAAAAAAATACGAGCTTACGGAATATCGGACCAGGTTTGTGATTGGATTCAGGATTTCCTAGAAGAAAGAACACAACATGTCATTCTTAACGGTTCAAAATCTGCAGATGTAGAGGTAATTTCGGGAGTACCGCAAGGAAGCGTGATAGGACCTTTATTGTTTACAATATACATAAATGACTTAGTTGACAACATCGGTAGCTCCGTGAGGCTATTTGCAGATGACACGGTTGTCTACAAGAAAGTAGCAACATCAGAAGACTCGTACGTACTCCAGGAAGACCTGCAAAGGATTAATGCATGGTGCGACAGCTGGCAGCTTTCCCTAAACGTAGATAAATGTAATATAATGCGCATACATAGGGGCAGAAATCCATTCCAGTACGATTATGCCATAGGTGGTAAATCATTGGAAGCGGTAACGACCGTAAAATACTTAGGAGTTACTATCCGGAGCGATCTGAAGTGGAATGATCACATAAAACAAATAGTGGGAAAAGCAGGCTCCAGGTTGAGATTCATAGGAAGAATTCTAAGAAAATGTGACTCATCGACGAAAGAAGTAGCTTACAAAACGCTTGTTCGTCCGATTCTTGAGTATTGCTCATCAGTATGGGACCCTTACCAGGTTGGATTAATAGAAGAGATAGACATGATCCAGCGAAAAGCAGCGCGATTCGTCATGGGGACATTTAGTCAGCGCGAGAGCGTTACGGAGATGCTGAACAAGCTCCAGTGGCGGACACTTCAAGAAAGGCGTTACGCAATACGGAGAGGTTTATTATCGAAATTACGAGAGAGCACATTCCGGGAAGAGATGGGCAACATATTACTACCGCCCACATATATCTCGCGTAATGGTCACAACGAAAAGATCCGAGAAATTAGAGCAAATACGGAGACTTACAAGCAGTCGTTCTTCCCACGCACAATTCGTGAATGGAACAGGGAAGGGGGGATCAGACAGTGGTACAATAAGTACCCTCCGCCACACACCGTAAGGTGGCTCGCGGAGTATAGATGTAGATGTAGATGAAGACAAATCGCGAGCAGTTGTGAGCCTGGTGAAATGGCGCCTTATCGTCCATAAAAATGTCTTCGTTGTTTGGGACCGTGAAGTCCGTGAATGGCTCCAGACGGTGTCGAAGTAGCCGAGCGCAATCATTTGCAGTCAGTCATCAGTTCATTTGGGCGGAAGGGCCAGTCCATTCCGTGTAAACATAACCGACACCACTGTGGAGCGGCCCCTGGCTTGCACAGTGCCTTGTTCACAACTTGGGCCCATTGTTTCGTGGTGTGTGTGCCACACTCGAACCCTATCGTCAGCACTTACCCACTGGAGAACCGGTACTCAGCTGACCAGGACACGGTTTTCCAGTCGTCGAGGGTTAAAACGATACGGTCAGGAGCCCAGGAGAGGCGCTTCAAAGCGACGACGTGCTGTTACCAAAGGCATTCCCATCACTCGTTTGCATAGCCCCTTAACACAAAATTTCGCCGCATTGTCCTAACGGATACTTTCCTTGTACGTCCGACATTGATTTCTGCGGTTATTTCACGCAGAGCTGTTGAGTTGTCTGTTAGCACTGACAACTCTGGACAAACGCCGCTACTCTCGGTCGTTAAGTGAAGTTCGTCGGCCACGGCGCTGCCGGTGGTGAGAGGTGATGTCTGAAATGTGGTGTTGTGAGCACAAACCTGGCGTTTTCAATCTCGGAATATTGAATTCCCTAACGGATTCCCAGATCGAATCTCCCACGTCGTGCGGACGCCTTTTCACGCGAATCACCAGGGCACAAATGACAGCTCCGTCAGTGCACTGCCGTTTTATATACCTTGTGTTCCACCGCCTGTGAATGCGCGTTTCGCTGGCCCATGACGTTTGTCACCTCAGTGTAGGTGCGTTATGACGTCCGCGAGTTCTCCCAGTAACTTTCTGCCGGCCATTCGTATTCTCTGCAAGTGACGTTGTGAGCTCCATCCATTTCATCTCATCGTGCAATTGTACGCGTAGATATTTAATCGACGTGACAGCGTCAGTTAGTGTTTGAACGTCACCATGAATTTTTCTCACACCCATCCACGTTACATTTATCCACGTCTGGAAGAATCTGTCGTTCGCCGCATTAAACAAACTGTCCAAGTCAGTCGGAATCATTTCGCAGTCACTCGGCGACGAGACTCCCTGCACACAAAGCGCCATCAGCAAACAATTTCTCTTGTAGATTATACTCCTGGTGAATGGGGTCGTGTTTGTTCACTTCCAAGACGACAGACAGTGCTTTTAAGAAAAAAAGGATTCATTTTTTGATGCACGTTCCTTGTAGGTCCATGCATTCTGCGGAACGTTTGCACATTAAAAGGATACCATCCCTGATGTAACATCCGAAAAGTCTGCAAATGTCCGCATACCGTTGTCATATACTCGTATCTCCCGTTGCATTTAAAGCCTTTTCCGGCCAACATTTCTTTACACAATGGAATAAGTGGAAGTCATTGGTTCAAATGTGGATAATAAGGTTGATATTACAACTTTAAAAGACCGCCCCCGTGGTACTAGTCACGAGGTAGTTGATGGTACGATCCCCACTATAAAGAAACTATTTAACACTGGCGTAAAGCCTAGACCGCAATGCTAGGAATCCCATCTAACGGACTCGCTGCAGCGTTGATTTGTGTGTAGGGAACAGAAAGTCATGTGGAGTCCGATGATTGAAAAGAAAATGTGATCACAAGAAACGGAGACATTCCTATTTCACTGAAACACATCGAATACGTAACTGGTCCTAATTACACTAAGCGCAAAAACGTGCTGTGTTCGTTGTGTCAATTTGTGCAAAATACTGTAGTCCACAAAGTGTCTTCCGTGTTGGAGTGTCGACAAAATATAACTGCAGAACGCTACCAAGTGCGAGTAAACACCCAATATTACCAATTAAAGCATACATTTTTAATTGTCGCATAGGAGGCAGACTCAAACACGTAAGGATGAAGATAACCAATTTTAGGTGACGCAGACTAGTAGTTACCTTCTACATCTACATCTACATCTACATTTATACACCGCAAGCCACCCAACGGTGTGTGTCGGAGGGCACTTTACGTGCCACTGTCATTACCTCCCTTTCCTGTTCCAGTCGCGTATGGTTCGCGGGAAGAACGACTGTCTGAAAGCCTCTGTGCGCGCTCTAATCTCTCTAATTTTACATTCGTGATCTCCTCGGGAGGGACCGAGCGGGGTGGCGCAGTGGTTAGACACTGGACTCGCATTCGGGAGGACGACGGTTCAATCCCGCGTCCGGCCATCCTGATTTAGGTTTTCCGTGATTTTCCTAAATCACTCCAGGCAAATGCCGGGATGGTTCCTCTGAAAGGGCACGGCCGACTTCCTTCCCAATCCTTCCCTAATCCGATGAGACCGATGACCACGCTGTCTGGTCTCCTTCCCCAAACCAACCACCAACCAATCCTCGGGAGGTATAAGTAGGGGGAAGCAATATATTCGATACCTCTTCCAGAAACGCACCCTCTCGAAACCTGGCGAGCAAGCTACACCGCGATGCAGAGCGCCTCTCTTGCAGAGTCTGCCACTTGAGTTTGCTAAACATCTCCGTAACGCTATCGCGCTTACCAAATAACCCTGTCACAAAACGCGCCGCTCTTCTTTGGATCTTCTCTATCTCCTCCGTCAACCCGATCTGGTGCAGATCCCACACTGATGAGCAATACTCAAGTATAGGTCGAACGAGTGTTTTGTAAGCCACCTCCTTTGTTGATGGACTACATTTTCTAAGGACTCTCCCAATGAATCTCAACCTGGTACCCGCCTTACCAACAATTAATTTTATATGATCATTCCACTTCAAATCGTTCCGCACGCATACTCCCAGATATTTTACGGAAGTAACTGCTACCAGTGTTTGTTCCGCTATCATATAATCATACAATAAAGGATCCTTCTTTCTATGTATTCTCAATACATTACATTTGTCTATGTTAAGGGTCAGTTGCCACTCCCTGCACCAAGTGCCTATCCGCTGCAGATCTTCCTGCATTTCGCTACAATTTTCTAATCCTGCAACTTCTCTGTATACTACAGCATCATCCGCGAAAAGCCGCATGGAACTTCCGACACTATCTACTAGGTCATTTATATATATTGTGAAAAGCAATGGCCCCATAACACTCCCCTGTGGCACGCCAGAGGTTACTTTAACGTCTGTAGACGTCTCTCCGTTGATAATAACATGCTGCGTTCTGTTTGCTAAAAACTATTCAATCCAGCCACACAGCTGGTCTGATATTCCGTAGGCTCTTACTTTGTTTATCAGGCGACAGTGCGGAACTGTATCGAACGCCTTCCGGAAGTCAAGAAAAATCGCATCTACCTGGGAGCCTGTATCTAATATTTTCTGGGTCTCATGAACAAATAGAGCGAGTTGGGTCTCACACGATCGCTGTTTCCGGAATCCATGTTGATTCCTACATAGTAGATTCTGAGTTTCCAAAAACGACATAATACTCGAGCAAAAAACATGTTCTAAAATTCTACAACAGATCGACGTCAGAGATATAGGTCTATAGTTTTGCGCATCTGCTCGACGACCCTTCTTGAAGACTGGGACTACCTGTGCTCTTTTCCAATCATTTGGAACCTTCCGTTCCTCTAGAGACTTGCGGTACACGGCTGTTAGAAGGGGGGCAAGTTCTTTCGCGTACTCTGTGTAGAATCGAATTGGTATCCCTTTGTAAAGAAGAAGACGTACTAAGGAATTTTTTTAAAGCGGAAATCATTACTCGCTTCTGAGGTAGAGATCGCAGAGACCACTTCAGATTTTTCTGTGGTGGAAATGTTCGAAACTGGATCACTCTGCACCGTGAGGCCTAATGGGAAGCCGACCCGGTGGCGTCTAATGACAAAGCCAACCACTCGAGATCTATTCTTGTACCCAAAAAAACATCATGTTCTACCGATATGTAAGAACATTTATTGGCAGATGCGTTCACCTGATGAAAGATGATTTTTCTCCCTTCTTCTGCAATCCAAGTGATTTTCTATGGTGGTTTTTCTTTTTATCCGGTTGCTCCAGAATATTTGCATGTTCATCGGCATACGTAACTTTTCCCCCCAACCCTTCATCCTTGCCCAATCCGAGTGAGTGCTCCGTCTCTGGTGAGCTACTCATCAGCGGGGCGGTAAATTCAATCCTTCCTTCGTTTAACATAAACGTAGTCAAACTCTACAGTTATGGCGAAGGAAACGCTTGGCAGCGTTCAATACAATGAGAGTTTAGACCAATTAGCAAAACTTCCACTGCTGAAAAAGAAGTGTGTGAAAACAAAATCGTGACACCTAATTCCATCACCCTTAATGCAAAAACTCAACAGAAGCAAAACCAGTGCAAACACACACTCTGTATAAAAGGCGGCTCCTTATACACGTACAGATAGAGATTCCGTGACAGCAGTGGTAATTGACAGCCAAAATATTGCAAGAAATCATCTGCAGTTATTTAGTAACTGTACTTTGGTTGCGGGTGCTATAAAGGAACTTTTTTTCCTGTGGGCGTAGTGGATATTCCAAATTGCTACTGCTGCAAGGAAGAAAATATAATTACTTGACGTTGTCAACATTGTCAGTGATGTAGGAGGCAGCCATCAAATTTAGTGTTATAGTCTTCTTTAGGAAAATTATTTCCCAAGGTCGCAAGGAAGGATACATCGATTACTAGTTTCGACCAGTTAAATGGCCATCTTCAGACCACATAGTAGAAAGCAGTGCCTACTTCGATAACGGAAGCAAGACGCTTTGTGCCTGTTCCTGTTAGCTGAATAGCTTCTTCCGATACTGTCAATAGATAAAATGGCTCCTTATGTTGTCCCATTAAATCACTATGATCTACTTTGTATCTGCTTTACTGCACAACGAAATGGTCCATAGCATATGTAATATATTGTAACCACAATTTTCAGTCTGGAAGTGTAAACATGACTTTGACAAAGCATCTTGTTTCAGTAGTCGATGTAGACACTGATTTTTGTTGTGTGCTCTGAAGATGGCCATTTAACTGTTCGAAATTCGTAATCGATAGATCCTTTCTTGCGATCTTGGAAAATAAAAAGTTTTCCTGAAGATGACTGCAATACCAGAAGAAGATAAAAATTACGTCACATTTGAGCACAAAATATTGTCAGCAGAAGTTAGTGTGTAAAAAAGCACCATTATGTTAAGTAGCTAACCACTCTACTTAGCTAAAGAAGCTATAGTTTTTCAGAGGCGTAAAAGATTACAGAGCATTAATTTCGGTAAGATTGGAATTAGCGTATGATGAAGAATATTGGCTGTTATATGCGTTGAGTGAATGTGCATGCGTGCGGTCGTACGAACACATACGCAGCCTGTAGAAGTGTTTGTATTAATAACGACATAAATCCCTATAAACTTGGTTTCCAGTGGCAAAAACGTTTCGAGTAATACACAAACACACCCCCCCCCCCACACACACACACACAAAATATAACGTGATACGCAGAAAAATATGAGGGCTTGGTAAAAAGTAATGCTTCCGAATTTTTAAGTGAAAACTCTTACAGATTTTTAAATACACTCCTGGAAATTGAAATAAGAACACCGTGAATTCATTGTCCCAGGAAGGGGAAACTTTATTGACACATTCCTGGGGTCAGATACATCACATGATCACACTGACAGAACCACAGGCACATAGACACAGGCAACAGAGCATGCACAATGTCGGCACTAGTACAGTGTATATCCACCTTTCGCAGCAATGCAGGCTGCTATTCTCCCATGGAGACGATCGTAGAGATGCTGGATGTAGTCCTGTGGAACGGCTTGCCATGCCATTTCCACCTGGCGCCTCAGTTGGACCAGCGTTCGTGCTGGACGTGCAGACCGCGTGAGACGACGCTTCATCCAGTCCCAAACATGCTCAATGGGGGACAGATCCGGAGATCTTGCTGGTCAGGGTAGTTGACTTACACCTTCTACAGCAGGTTGGGTGGCACGGGATACATGCGGACGTGCATTGTCCTGTTGGAACAGCAAGTTCCCTTGCCGGTCTAGGAATGGTAGAACGATGGGTTCGATGACGGTTTGGATGTACCGTGCACTATTCAGTGTCCCCTCGACGATCACCAGTGGTGTACGGCCAGTGTAGGAGATCGCTCCCCACACCATGATGCCGGGTGTTGGCCCTGTGTGCCTCGGTCGTATGGAGTCCTGATTGTGGCGCTCACCTGCACGGCGCCAAACACGCATACGACCATCATTGGCACCAAGGCAGAAGCGACTCTCATCGCTGAAGACGACACGTCTCCATTCGTCCCTCCATTCACGCCTGTCGCGACACCACTGGAGGCGGGCTGCACGATGTTGGGGCGTGAGCGGAAGACGGCCTAACGGTGTGCGGGACCATAGCCCAGCTTCATGGAGACGGTTGCGAATGGTCCTCGCCGATACCCCAGGAGCAACAGTGTCCCTAATTTGCTGGGAAGTGGCGGTGCGGTCCCCTACGGCACTGCGTAGGATCCTACGGTCTTGGCGTGCATCCGTGCGTCGCTGCGGTCCGGTCCCAGGTCGACGGGCACGTGCACCTTCCGCCGACCACTGGCGACAACATCGATGTACTGTGGAGACCTCACGCCCCACGTGTTGAGCAATTCGGCGGTACGTCCACCCGGCCTCCCGCATGCCCACTATACGCCCTCGCTCAAAGTCCGTCAACTGCACATGCGGTTCACGTCCACGCTGTCGCGGCATGCTACCAGTGTTAAAGACTGCGATGGAGCTCCGTATGCCACGGCAAACTGGCTGACACTGACGGCGCCGGTGCACAAATGCTGCGCAGCTAGCGCCATTCGACGGCCAACACCGCGGTTCCTGGTGTGTCCGCTGTGCCGTGCGTGTGATCATTGCTTGTACAGCCCTCTCGCAGTGTCCGGAGCAAGTATGGTGGGTCTGACACACCGGTGTCAATGTGTTCTTTTTTCCATTTCCAGGAGTGTAAAACAAACATTATTAATATTCTTCGTCTTTATTCTTCGTGCCTACATATTGTTTGCAGCCCTTTTCCGAATTGTAGCTTGTACCATGGCGGTGTGTAGCGTGACTATCTCTGTGCGTGAGAAAACAAAAAGAGGAGTACGAGCAGAGATGAGGTTTTGCGTCGTCAACCAAGTCAAACATTCTACAGTGACGTTATCAACAAACTAGTCTCTCGCCGGGAGAAATGTGCCAGGGTGACTATATTGAGGAATAAAGATGTATAAATGAAAGATAAAGATGTAGAATGCTAACAAAGTTCCTTTTGTTTAAAAAAGCTTTGGAAGTTTTCGTATAAAAAACTCTTTTTTGTCAAGTGGCATGTCACACTACAAGAAGCGTGTCAAACCACAAAAAAAAACCAACTTTGTCCTAAGTCTTAAAATGAAGCTGGTCGCACAAGATAGCAGGCTGTCTCTTTCTGTCAGAATGCTAGAAATTTAAGTCTTATGAGACCGCGAGGGGTCAAGGTCAGAAAGTGCAGAACGCTAAACTGTGTGCAGATAATTGTTGCTGTAGCAGGTAGTGCGGATAAGAAAAAAGCTGTTTTAATAAGAAAAGATAGCACTTCTTTAACGCGACATACTTGTCTCAGTAACGTGAAATAACGAGCCTAATGTAATATGTACAATTTCTAACACTGAGAAAATTTTCACATGTTATTAGAACACCAAAAAAATTACCTCGGTGTGCGATTTACAGTAGGTAATTTCGCTGCTTTTTGGTCTCTTGGTTAGGGCACCTGTAGGAGTAAGTTGTTCCTGAGAGTTCGTAACCTTACGTCAATCCACAATTAGCTGTCTTTGTTTTTGATAGTTGTATAAATGTAACGCAGTAAGTGTAAAACGCTCTCGGTCTTCAGCAGCGTCAGATTTGAGTACAAATTTGAGCTTTCAAAGGCTCATACCTTCTCGTTATCATAATCAAATGAATGTCGTGATTGCTATCTTTGTCTCTATTTATTACCAGTAGGAAGCATATGATTCTGTGACGTATGTAATCGTGACGTCACACAGAAAACAAGCAATATGTGCTTGCTACCAGGAAAAATGTCAACAGCTGCCAAGGTGGGACGCTGCTAGTGTCACTAATTCATCTGAAATCCAAACAACACGGGGTCTCCGTAGTCCCTCAACACAGAGGCTCTGCTTTCAAGTGCCGCGACCAGCGTGAGATATAGTCACGGTTCCGATAAAAGTTATTAGTGCACACTGCGTACTTCACAGTCCAGTCACCGACATAATCGTAGTAGGAAGCTGCGTGTCACACTATATGTACCTGTTATTACCTCTTTTCTCACCAGTAGTCGTCTTAACGGGAATTTGGTGTTTATTGTGCTGTCCGTGCCTTGTACGCCGCTATATCACCGTATATACGGACTGTGCAATAGAGATCTTAGCGTACTCACAAGGAATGCTATAAATTAAAGGAGGATACCTCCTGAGACTAAGACTGAAACCGAAACTGTCTTCAAAAGGGAGCAGCAAGCAGCATCTCTGAAATATTTCCACATATTTTGTTGGATAGCAAGAAGAGTTGTAGAAGAATATTTTCAACTCACCCTTCAGTATTTTTTACTTTTTTTAGAGGTAAGAGAGTATTGCGGACGAAATATTTTTCCTTCGATATTTTTGTATAAATGACACTCGATATTTTTATTTCGCCAATTGTAACATTTCATTCAATGTTTCGACTATGAAATAATGCTAGAAAATTGCCCCGAAAATTTACAACTGACGGGTCTAAACAACATGTAATGTGGGTATGATATGATATACGTCAAAATACACCTCAGTGTATTATTTGCTCTAATATCCGAAGTTTCACTTGATTGTTTTCCGTCCGTGCAAGGAATATACCTTAATCACTAGTATAATTCTGTCGAAATGAGGCAACGTAAGCCATTTCCCCTTAAAAGTACTTGTCTTAATCTTATAACGAAAAATACAAAAAGTAGGCTTAACAAACGATGCAGTTTGCCTTTGCCGGGCGAAATCAACAGCTACTGTTTTCTCAGAATGAAGCCTTCGCTGGCAGTGTGTGCTGCTTTGAAGTTTCTCGACATGTTAAAACTGTGAACCGGACCAACACCAATTACGAACCTCGCCTTGTGCAAGAAAAAACTCACCGGTTGATCGATGCCGGCACCAGTAGCAGTTTCATGAACAGTGGAAGCTGTGAGGACCGGCCGCAGTTCGTTCCAGGGTAGCTCAACTCGTATCTGCTTCACCTCCGACAGGCACGACTCGGCGATCGAACGCCGCCCGACGTACAGTTTTAAGCTGCCAGGAAGTTTCAAATTAGGCTGTTATGCAGGAGCTAGAAGGCTTTTGATCGTGTGCCATGAAAGCAATTCCGACAAGGAATCAGGCGAGCACTTGCTGAAGTAATAAGTTCGACCTTCGCCTGATGAATTTTACCTCACGTGGTGGTCACTCTCACTCGAATTACCTGAAGAGGATTTGAAGCTCATCGCTTATTTGTTGAACTATCGACACAGCGACAGTAGAAGAATAGCAATGTGATAAATGCGATCACTCAAGCCACTGGTTCAGTCAGACTCGCCTCTTAACGCTAGGCGAATCGACATGCTGAAATACCCATATTTCATCTCCATCCTGACTGTAACAGCGGAATACTATTGCACTTCTTCTCGTCGTCACCAACTGTTCAAATTTGAAAACAATAGATTAGACTGGATGCCGTTATTGTGAGCAGAATATGAAAGGAGGAGGATGGGTTGCTGAACACCAATTCTAGGAACGACGCAGTAGCGAAAAAAGTGAGAGAGGTATTCTATCAAGAACGTAGGCGTGCACAGTACGACCAAAGCAAGGAAAGCATCAGAAGTAGATTGGCACTAACCAAGAAGATTTTTTTCATCAATACATCTCTGCCGGTAACATATATTGAAATGGAAATGATGCAGTAATCTTTGGAAGTGCACGCGTGGAATATATCATTGTATGGAAGCGAAACACGGACCATCAGAGAAAGAGGGAGGGATTAGTGGCACATGTACTGCGGTGTCCCAGAAGAGTTAACTTGCTTCTGGAAGGAGCATGGAGGGGGGAAATACACTCCTGGAAATGGAAAAAAGAACACATTGACACCGGTGTGTCAGACCCACCATACTTGCTCCGGACACTGCGAGAGGGCTGTACAAGCAATGATCACACGCACGGCACAGCGGACACACCAGGAACCGCGGTGTTGGCCGTCGAATGGCGCTAGCTGCGCAGCATTTGTGCACCGCCGCCGTCAGTGTCAGCCAGTT
This sequence comes from Schistocerca cancellata, assembly GCF_023864275.1. Lineage (NCBI taxonomy): Eukaryota > Metazoa > Arthropoda > Insecta > Orthoptera > Acrididae > Schistocerca > Schistocerca cancellata. Next base: position 16,831,083 of record NC_064634.1, read on the forward strand.
TGCCGTGGCATACGGAGCTCCATCGCAGTCTTTAACACTGGTAGCATGCCGCGACAGCGTGGACGTGAACCGTATGTGCAGTTGACGGACTTTGAGCGACGAATTGAGACGTGTCGTCTTCAGCGATGAGAGTCGCTTCTGCCTTGGTGCCAATGATGGTCGTATGCGTGTTTGGCGCCGTGCAGGTGATCGCCACAATCAGGACTGCATACGACCGTGGCACACAGGGCCAACACCCGGCATCATGGTGTGGGGAGCGATCTCCTACACTGGCCGTACACCACTGGTGATCGTCGAGGGGACACTGAATAGTGCACGGTACATCCAAACCGTCATCGAACCCATCGTTCTACCATTCCTAGACCGGCAAGGGAACTTGCTGTTCCAACAGGACAATGCACGTCCGCATGTATCCCGTGCCACCCAACGTGCTCTAGAAGGTGTAAGTCAACTACCCTGGCCAGCAAGATCTCCGGATCTGTCCCCCATTGAGCATGTAGCATGTTTGGGACTGGATGAAGCGTCGTCTCACGCGGTCTGCACGTCCAGCACGAACGCTGGTCCAACTGAGGCGCCAGGTGGAAATGGCATGGCAAGCCGTTCCACAGGACTACATCCAGCATCTCTACGATCGTCTCCATGGGAGAATAGCAGCCTGCAATGCTGCGAAAGGTGGATATACACTGTACTAGTGCCGACATTGTGCATGCTCTGTTGCCTGTGTCTATGTGCCTGTGGTTCTGTCAGTGTGATCATGTGATGTATCTGACCCCAGGAATGTGTCAATAGTTTCCCCTTCCTGGGACAATGAATTCACGGTGTTCTTATTTCAATTTCCAGGAGTGTAGTAGGGACAGACAGAGTTGGACTGTGCAGAAATTACGGAGAAATGAAATGATTAGCACAGGGTAGGAATCAAACCACTCGAAAGACTGATTGCTAGCAAATAAAACTGATTGTCTTGCATAAACGAATGAGTAAGTGAGTGAGTAAATGAGTAACCCTTCCCGCTCTTGAGCCTGAACATCGTTGGACGAAAATTCCACTCGTATGTTCCTTTTCTTAATTTGTTCTTGCACCCACTCTTTAGATTAACTTTTCATATGCTTTGGGCGCCACTATAACAGTTAGGTTAATTTCGGAATATTCTTACGAAATAGCCCAACTTCTATGATTCATATAGAACCACTCACTCGACGAAAGATCCGTGCCTGTGTACAGCCTGGAAAGTTGCGTAAGTCACACCAACATCCAAGAAAGGAAAGAGGAACAATCCTCTGAATTACAGACCCAGATCATTGACACTTATTTCCGGCAGGATTTTGGAACACATAATGTGTTTCAGCTTTGTGAAACATCGCGAAGAAAACGATCTATTGACACACAACCAGTACAGATTTAAAAAAAAAAAGCTTTCTTGTGAAATACGACTGGCTCTCTATTTAAACGAAGTGATGGGTGCTATCGATATGGAATGTCAAGTTCATACTACATTGCAATTTTGTCATATGATGTCATGATGGAGACCGTGGCTGTTGTTTGAAGACAGATGTTGATGGTGTTTTTTTTGAGTTGATATTGCTCCAAAGCAAATAATATTAGTACACCTATCTGCAGATAGGTGTACTAATATTATATGTTACTATAATTCTCATGATGGTAAATATAATTAAATAATATACTATTTTACCTATACAGTTATATATATATATATATATATATATATATATATATATATATATATATAACTTCATAATTATTTTAGCAATATTAACTAAAAAAATTTCAATATCTCTGTATTAGTGTAAAAGGCACTACAGTTGTGTAAATGAATATATGATCCTTTCCAAACATAGGACATCATCGTCAAATGTTACGATATATCATAGCATCTGTGATACTTATATGTTTGTAAGCTCTTTGTATGTATCAAAACATGTGGTGTGTGGTAGAAATCATCTCAGTGACAAATCTGCTCAGGTCAAAGTGTTCAGTGAAAGTGTTCAGTGAAAACAATTTACGTGTTCAACTACACTCCTGGAAATTGAAATAAGAACACCGTGAATTCATTGTCCCAGGAAGGGGAAACTTTATTGACACATTCCTGGGGTCAGATACATCACATGATCATACTGAGAGAACCACAGGCACATAGACACAGGCAACAGAGCATGCACAATGTCGGCACTAGTACAGTGTATATCCACCTTTCGCAGCAATGCAGGCTGCTATTCTCCCATGGAGACGATTGTAGAGCTGCTGGATGTAGTCCTGTGGAACGGCTTGCCATGCCATTTCCACCTGGCGCCTCAGTTGGACCAGCGTTCGTGCTGGACGTGCAGACCGCGTGAGACGACGCTTCATCCAGTCCCAAACATGCTCAATGGGGGACAGATCCGGAGATCTTGCTGGCCAGGGTAGTTGACTTACACCTTCTAGAGCACGTTGGGTGGCACGGGATACATGCGGACGTGCATTGTCCTGTTGGAACAGCAAGTTCCCTTGCCGGTCTAGGAATGGTAGAACGATGGGTTCGATGACGGTTTGGATGTACCGTGCACTATTCAGTGTCCCCTCGACGATCACCAGTGGTGTACGGCCAGTGTAAGAGATCGCTTCCCACACCATGATGCCGGGTGTTGGCCCTGTGTGCCTCGGTCGTATGCAGTCCTGATTGTGGCGCTCACCTGCACGGCGCCAAACACGCATACGACCATCATTGGCACCAAGGCAGAAGCGACTCTCATCGCTGAAGACGACACGTCTCCATTCGTCCCTCCATTCACGCCTGTCGCGACACCACTGGAGGCGGGCTGCACGATGTTGGGGCGTGAGCGGAAGACGGCCTAACGGTGTGCGGGACCGTAGCCCAGCTTCATGGAGACGGTTGCGAATGCTCCTCGCCGATATCCCAGGAGCAACAGTGTCCCTAATTTGCTGGGAAGTGGCGGTGCGGTCCCCTACGGCACTGCGTAGGATCCTACAGTCTTGGCGTGCATCCGTGCGTCGCTGCGGTCCGGTCCCAGGTCGACGGGCACATGTACCTTCCGCCGACCACTGGCGACAACATCGATGTACTGTGGAGACCTCACGCCCCACGTGTTGAGCAATTCGGCGGTACGTCCACCCGGCCTCCCGCATTCCCACTATACGCCCTCGCTCAAAGTCCGTCAACTGCACATACGGTTCACGTCCACGCTGTCGCGGCATGCTACCAGTGTTAAAGACTGCGATGGAGCTCCGTATGCCACGGCAAACTGGCTGACACTGACGGCGGCGGTGCACAAATGCTGCGCAGCTAGCGCCATTCGACGGCCAACACCGCGGTTCCTGGTGTGTCCGCTGTGCCGTGCGTGTGATCATTGCTTGTACAGCCCTCTCGCAGTGTCCGGAGCAAGTATGGTGGGTCTGACACACCGGTGTCAATGTGTTCTTTTTTCCATTTCCAGGAGTGTATAAGAATGCAGTGGAAATGCATTCACATCTGCTGGACGAATTTTATGAAAACAAACACTCGAAACCGACATTTCACGTAAGTCACATGCAACGAAAATCTGTAACGCAACCATCTGTGTGTGGCGTGTTTATAACTATGTATTATTATAATTTAGGACAATTAATATGTAAAAAACACACCACATGTCATAAAGAAAGCGTGTAAACCGTCTGAGGATGAATCACAATGATTCGAAACCGGTAACGGTAGCCTTTGAATAAAGGAACTGAAAGTAAATTTGCGGCTGGTTGCTGTCCTAACACCATCATACTATATTTCCAGATTTACAAAAGGCGTTTGACACTGTTTCTCGTAAATGGCTTCTAATGAAATTGCGTGCCTATGTAGTGCCTTCGCACTTGCGTGACTGGATCCTCGATTGCGTATTACAAAAGGGACACTCGTAACAAATGTTACGAAATCATCTAGTGAAACAAAAGTGATATCTGGTATTTCCCGAGGAAGTGTCATAGACCCTCTTCTGTTCTTAATCTTTATAAACCATTTAGGAGACAATGTCAGCAATCGTTTTAGGTTGTTTTCAGATGACGCTGTCGTTTATCGTGTAGCAAAGTCATCACAAGGCCAAAACGAATTGCAAAATTATTTAAACGAGGTATTTGTGTGATTTGGAAAGTGGCAATTGACCGTAGACAATGAAAACCGTGCGGTCCTCAACATGAGCGCTAAAATATCCCGTTAAATATCGGTTAGACGATAAATCACACTAATTTAAGGGCTGTCGGTTCGACTAAATACCGAGGGGCTACAATTGCGAGCATCTTAATCTGGGGCCATCACATAGAGAATGTTGTGTTGGAGGCGAACAAAAGATGTAACGAAAAACGGCGGCGCGGTTTGAGGCGCCATGTCACGGGCTGCGCGGCCCCTACCGCCCGAGGTTCGAGTCCTCCCTCGGGCCTGGGTGTATTTGTTGTTTTTACCACAAGTTAATTTAGATAGTGTGTAAGACTAGGGACCGATGACCTGAGCAGTTTGGTCCCATAGGAATTCACACGCACACACAAGATGTAACAAACCTACTAAAGAGGCTGCCTGCATTTGTCCGTTCTCTTCTGGTGGGGGAGAAGGAGATTAGTGGTTTAACGTCCCGTCGACAACGAGGTCATTAGAGACGGAGCACAAGCTCGGATTAGGGAAGGATATCGGCCGTGCCCTTTGAAAGGAACCATCCCGGCATTTGCCTGAAATGATCTAGGGAAATCACGGAAAACCTAAATCAGGATGGCCGGACGCGGGATTGAACCGTCGTCCTCCCGAATGCGAGTCCAGTGTGCCACCTCGCTCCGTCCTCTTCTGCCATCTTTCCCGGATGGGACTGACGTACATCGAAAAAATTCAGAGAAAGGCAGCTGCTTTTGTATTATCCGAAACAGGTGAGAGAGTGTCGCGGGTCTGATCCGTGAATTGAGGTAGCAATCATAAAATGGTTAAAATGGCTCTGAGCAATATGGAACTTAACATCAGAGGTCATCAGTCCCCTAGAACTTAGAACTACTTAAACCTAACTAACCTAAGGACATCACACACATCCATGCCCGAGGCAGAATTCGAACCTGCGACCGTAGCGGTCGCGCGGTTCCAGAATGAAGCGCCTAGAACCGCTCGGCCACACCGGCAGGCCAATCATAAAAATAAAGGCAGTTTTCGCTGCGGCGAGTTCTTGTCATTAACTTTCAATCAACAACTTCATGCTTCGAATGCGAGAGTAGTTTGATGACACTAGCTTACAGAGGGGGAATCGACCACCGTAACAAAACAAATCAGAGCTCGCATGAAAGATTTTAGTATTCATTTTTCTCACGTGCTGCTTATGAGTGGAACATTCGAGAAATAATCTGAAAGTGGTACTATGAAGCCTGTACCAAACATTTAAGAGTGAATTGTAGAGCAGTCATGTGGATGTAGAACATCATGTGTACAGGAAATGGTGTCCTGCTTTACAATTTCCATAGTTTCGCTTTATCTTTTGAAATGAATGCTGGGATGGTTTGTTCGATAAGGCTACAGCCGATTCCTCCCTCTCCCCCTCCCCCCATTACTTCAACTGAGATAGTTCTTCGTGTCTAATTTTCTTCTTGATGGGACAAGCTGTATTCTTTCTTTTAATCTATCACCGTTTTTGCTCTTCTTATAAGAAATACGAGTACTAGCTCAAATTTAAATCCTCTCTGCCAACTAGGCTTGTAGACTGGCTTCTCTCCTACACCTGAGTGAAACATCTGCGAACCTCACACGCTTCAGTTATTTGGCGCAAGTTAGTTGACGCCAGTGCTTAAGTTGTAACCGATCTGGACCAGCATTCGAAGTAACTGCTTGCCATTGCACATCCTACGTACGGGTGTAAACTCACAATCTCATTTTTATTTCATCTCGCCATAAGTTCACTTGGGACTATTCTAAAGGAACGTTGGCAGGCATTCCCACATTCCGTTTCTAGACGTTCATCCTAGCCACCGACATTTCCCAACTAAAGTCAGCAATTGACTGGATCTGCAGACCACTAATTTAGTTGTAAAAAATACTGTTATTATTGAAAAAAAAGGAAACTCTAAAAACACGTTTTCCAGGACGATCTGGGGACAACATTTATTTCGTGACGTATTCCCAAATAGTCCGACACTGCCAGTTTCATTATTAACGAATTCTTTATCAGCCCGATGGCTAAGTGGGTCTCAAATGTGGATTAGTGGACACGTTAATACATCGATTTACGATTGATGCGAAACTGTATAAAGGCACAGATACCATTTCTAAGAAGAAATAACGGGGATAAAAATATTTACGGCAAAACTAATGGCACCAGACGTGTTGCATTTCCCAAAACGAAACAATAATGTTATTGGATGACCGTACGCCAACTTTCTCTACAAAATCGGTTTAAACTTAAATGAGGAATATCGAAACAGAATTCTGTAAAGAATATTTGGCAATATGTTAAAATTAGTATTTTTTAGAAATTTGTGTTCCATAAGCGAGGTGTATAATAAATTATAATGAAAATGAAGCAGAATAACAATCTGTTACCGGAACTATTGAACAATGATGAACACTTGACGAGATAACAACAGAAAATTAGGCACTATGTTAAAAACTGATTGTGCCAGATGCGTTGTATTTTCCAAAATAAACAATAATGTTATTGTGTATCAGTACGGCTACTTTCTCAACTATGTTCTTTATAAAGGAAGGAATACGATTTCATAAACAAGGAGTGTGATAAATTGTAATGAAGATGTAGCAGATCAACAGTCTGGGACTAGAGCTATTTAACAGTGATGAATACCACGCCCTCATTAATTTTGTGCGTATTCTGTTCGAGATATCTGTAAGCGACTTGTAACAAAATCTATAAACCATGTTCTGTCTTACACATATACCGAACAGAATACACAAAAATTAACGAACTCGTGGTGTTCATCACTGTTCAATAGTTCTGCTCGCAGATTTTTCGTCAGTTTTGTTTGTCACTTTCCTTGCTTATGAAATATTATTTTTTCACGTGCGCCTCATTCGCACAAGATCCCCGTAACACTGCAACAGACCATTAATATAACAATGAATGTTCTCCTGTTGTGCACTGGAACTACACTTTGGTTTCGGACTGCTTGTATAGCGGATGCTGATATTTCGATGTACATTTTGAGGCCTTGAATGTAATCCAGCCAACTAAGAGCTCATTCAAGAATGAACCGAAGACTGGATTGCGAATGCTTAACAGTGTAAAAAAATTATGAAATTTCCTATTACTGTGATGTTATCGTGTAAACTGCTTATTTATTGCATAAAATGTAGTACCAAATAGTGGGAAAGCGTCAGAGGGCCAATCGAAAAGTCCAGGGTTCAATCCTCTGTTGGGTCTAGCTTTGGTTATTGCTTTCTTCATCTCTGGCAGTAATTTCTGTATGTGAAAAGTACCTAGGAGAACCGTGCTTCTGAATCCACAATAAACTGTAGGTAAGCACGAGCCTAGTTTAACTCTAACAGGACGATACCTAGCAAAGCATCCAAACCGACCTTCGGGTTGAGAACAACTTTACCTCTAAAAGAAGGTGGAATTTTCCATTTTTGTTGTAATAATTTTATTAGTTCACAGCTAGTTTCAGCCGTCTAGGCTGTCCTCAAGTGATTTTGTGGTTCTACAATAGAAAACTGTTACCTTTCTACATGTTGTCTCTTTGCCATATTAATTACTAGCCTAGCACCAGTTGTTTCGCTCGCGTAGATTGTAGGACCTACAGACATTTTTGTTACTGATGCTTTTTGCGTCCTTGTGTAAATATTTACGTAGTAGCTTTCATCCCCTAACAAATATTTCTTTATATATAACCGAGAAGTGAAACACTAATTTTCATAAATGTAACCAAGAAGTCAGTTACCAAATGTCGTAGATGTAGCCTTAAAAATCCTTTAGTATTTCATCCTTTAGTATTTCCTCAATAATTATTTTCAAAAAACCTTCACCCCTGTTATGCCCCCCTAGCGGTTGAAATTCCAAAAATGCTGAAGCACGAATTTTTTTTCTGACTGAGAAACCAAATATCAGTTCTCGTAGTTCTAGCTTCAAAATTCCCTTAATAGTGGCGTACTTTCAAAAAGCTTTTCATCCCCTACATCACCTCCTTACGAATGGAGTTTCGGACAATCCCTTCTTAAACGATGCGTACAGCAAAAGGTCGGCACCCCCTCCACACTTCAAGTGTCTGTCCACAGCGGTCAGGGCTGGGCGGTGATGAGGCAGTGGATCAGTCTGACCCTTTTTCCCCGCCTTAGGGGTTGAATTCGCAAAAACAGTGAAACACGCATTTTTTTCATCTCCAACCGAGAAACCGAACACTAGTTTTCAAAGATTTAGCTTTAAAAATTCTTTCACAATGAAATATTTTCATAAAACGTTTCATCCCCTTAGTGGTTGAATTTCCAAAAACAGTGACATGCGTGTGCTTTATTTCTAACAGAGAAGACAAATACAAATTTTGGTAGATTTATCTTCAAAATGCTTGCACAAAAAAATATTTCCATAGAAACTTTCATCCCACCCCCATAGGGTTCGAATTTCCTAAAACAGTGAAACATGTTTTTTTTAATTTCTAACTGAGAAGGTAATTTAAATTTTCATAGATTTAGCTTTAAAAATTCTTTCATAATAAAATATTTTCATATCAAAATGCCGTCTCCTATTTCATCCCCTGAGTGGGTCAATTTCCAAAAACCCGGAAACACGTATTTTTTTCATTTGTAACCGAGAAGTCAAATACCAATGCTCATTGAAGTAGCTTCAAAAACATTTTGTAGTTCTTTAATAATGATATATTTTTTAAAAAAAGCTTGCACCCACTATTTCACACTCATGGGGTTAAATTTCCAAAGATGCTGACACAAGTATTTCTTTATTTCTGACCATTGGCCTAGCTTTAGACTCGCCATAATAGCGACATTTTAAAAAAAAAACAAAGAACCTTTCATCCCCTATTTCCTCCCCTTAAGGTTGAAATTCAAAAAATCTCTTCTTAAACGACACCTACAGCATAAGCTCCACATCTTCTGCAAATATCGAGTTTCAATCCGTAGCGGTTTGGGAGATTGCCATATATATACACGGTGATTCACGAATATATGCAAATATTTTAATATGTTATTCTACAAGTAAAACTGAAGAAAAAAGTTTGTGTTAACATAGGTCCGCAAATGTTTGGTTACGGAGTTACGACTTATAAAAGATTTTGCCTAAAATTTAGCAACTTCGCTAATATGAGGCCATCTGAAAACTGTACGAGGTTAAAGTAAAGCACGATTTCCATTCATTTTGTTGTTATTGATCTGGTGAATCTAATTAAACATTTCCCAGTCGTGCATCTGCAGTAATTTTCTGTCTCCCGTAACATTCGAAATACTCCAATAACGGTTAGTGCGTTCTGAATCCTCTCAGTTGGATAACATACGCGATATTCGTTAACTGCAGCCGTAGCATTACATCACATTTGCCGTAAATAAACACCGTATCGGCCTGTTCCTCTGTCCTAAATTTGAAAGGCGTCCCTATTTCATAAATAATCTACAAACTACAACAGTTACTATGTAGTTTCACTTCACTACACTATTCAAAAATGGTTCAAATGGCTCTGAGAACTATGGGACTTAACATCTGAGGTCATCAGTCCCCTAGAACGTAGAGCTACTTAGACCTAACTAACCTAAGGACATCACACAGATCCATGCCCGAGGCAGGATTCGAACCTGCGACCGTAGCGGTCGCGCGGTCCCACACTGAAGCGCCTTGAACCGCTTTGCCACAACGGCCGGCCTTAAATACACTGTTGTTATTACGTTCTTTCAATGAACAATATGGAAAACTATCTCGTTTCAAGATTAGGAAACGACTGAAGCAATTCAGTACGGTTGCGAACAAGGACATAAGCGTTTCTCAATTCTTAATGGAAAGTAAACAAATTTTATTGTATAATAATCTTTGCTTCTCTGGGTGTTCTGGAAAACTACTGCAGATACACGTCTGGGACATGTTTAATTAGATTCACCAGATCAATAACAACAGAATGATTGCAAATCGTGCTTTACTTTAACCTCGTACAGTTTTGAGATGGCCTCATATTAGCGAAGTTGCTAACTTTCAGGCAAAATCTTTTATAAATCGTAACTCCGTAACTAAACATTTGCGGACCTATGTTTATATGAACTTTTTTCTTTAGTTTTAGTTGTAGACCAACATATTAAAATACACTCCTGGAAATGGAAAAAAGAACACATTGACACCGGTGTGTCAGACCCACCATACTTGCTCCGGACACTGCGAGAGGGCTGTACAAGCAATGATCACACGCACGGCACAGCGGACACACCAGGAACCGCGGTGTTGGGCGTCGAATGGCGCTAGCTGCGCAGCATTTGTGCACCGCCGCCGTCAGTGTCAGCCAGTTTGCCGTGGCATACGGAGCTCCATCGCAGTCTTTAACACTGGTAGCATGCCGCGACAGTGTGGACGTGAACCGTATGTGCAGTTGACGGACTTTGAGCGAGGGCGTATAGTGGGCATGCGGGAGGCCGGGTGGACGTACCGCCGAATTGCTCAACGCGTGGGGCGTGAGGTCTCCACAGTACATCGATGTTGTCGCCAGTGGTCGGCGGAAGGTGCACGTGCCCGTCGACCTGGGACCGGACCGCAGCGACACACGGATGCACGCCAAGACCGTAGGATCCTACGCAGTGCCGTAGGGGACCGCACCGCCACTTCCCAGCAAATTAGGGACACTGTTGCTCCTGGGGTATCGGCGAGGACCATTCGCAACCGTCTCCATGAAGCTGGGCTACGGTCCCGCACACCGTTAGGCCGTCTTCCGCTCACGCCCCAACTCGTGCAGCCCGCCTCCAGTGGTGTCGCGACAGGCGTGAATAGAGGGACGAATGGAGACGTGTCGTCTTCAGCGATGAGAGTCGCTTCTGCCTTGGTGCCAATGATGGTCGTATGCGTGTTTGGCGCCGTGCAGGTGAGCGCCACAATCAGGACTGCATACGACCGAGGCACACAGGGCCAACACCCGGCATCATGGTGTGGGGAGCGATCTCCTACACTGGCCGTACACCACTGGTGATCGTCGAGGGGACACTGAATAGTGCACGGTACATCCAAACCGTCATCGAACCCATCGTTCTACCATTCCTAGACCGGCAAGGGAACTTGCTGTTCCAACAGGACAATGCACGTCCGTATGTATCCCGTGCCACCCAACGTGCTCTAGAAGGTGTAAGTCAACTACCCTGGCCAGCAAGATCTCCGGATCTGTCCCCCATTGAGCATGTTTGGGACTGGATGAAGCGTCGTCTCACGCGGTCTGCACGTCCAGCACGAACGCTGGTCCAACTGAGGCGCCAGGTGGAAATGGCATGGCAAGCCGTTCCACAGGACTACATCCAGCATCTCTACGATCGTCTCCATGGGAGAATAGCAGCCTGCATTGCTGCGAAAGGTGGATATACACTGTACTAGTGGCGACATTGTGCATGCTCTGTTGCCTGTGTCTATGTGCCTGTGGTTCTGTCAGTGTGATCATGTGATGTATCTGACCCCAGGAATGTGTCAATAAAGTTTCCCCTTCCTGGGACAATGAATTCACGATGTTCTTATTTCAATTTCCAGGAGTGTATTTGCATGTCTTCGTGAATTACCCTCCATACAGATTGCGTCCGCTGTAGGTTAAAGACTTAAACTTCCAGGTGCACAGGGAGATTTAAACTGTGTGCCGGAGCGGGACTCCAACTTGGAACCTTTGCCTTCCGCGACAAGTTCTTTGCCAGCACGACTCTCTCACATTGTTTTACGTTCGCTAGTACCTCATCTCCTTCCTTCCAAAGAGGTTCTTGTGGTAGAGAAGCTGTGAGGGCGGTCGTGAATCGTGTTTGGACAGCTCAGCCAGTGGATGCAGAGGTCCGGCACACAGACTTGTTGTACCAGAAAATTTCTGACCAGTGCGCACTCTGCTGCAGAGTGGATTTGCATGCTGGACCTTGCAGGTTCAGTATAGGCATAGCTAATCTCTCGCACGCCAGCATGGAGTAAGTCATTGTAACGGTACGTTAGCCTCCGAAGTAATGCAAGTACATAAGCGTATGTAATTCGTTTACACTATAACACTGCCGCGCGGCGTAGCTGCGCGGTCTGGGGCGCCTTGTCACGGATCTCGCGTCTGCCCCCGTCGGAGGTTCGAGTCCTCCCTTGGACATGGGTTTGTGTGTTGTCCTTGGCGCAAGTTTAAGTTGGATTAAGTAGTGTGTAAGCCTAGGGACCGATGACCTCGACAGTTTGGTCCCATAGAGACTTACCACCACCATCAGCACCACCACCACCACCACCATAACATTAACTGAATTTTCTGTCGGTAGTTGACCCAACATAACAACAGTGTTAAGTAGGAAACGTTTTCCTGATAATCTACAATATATTACTTATTTCATCACGAACCGACTTTCGGCTTCTTAGACCAGCGTCCGGTGACAGTTGAGTGGTGTGTATAAAATCACGTGCAAGCACTGTGGAAAGCGACGAGCCGGTCAGCGAGGCGGACCTGTGGCAACCAGGTTGTCAGAACCCGAGAGCAACTGAACCGATTTAAACTTTGCGGCCCATCTTGTAACAGAAAATCGCCCACATGATGTAGATTGTGAAGTTTCACATACTGTTAAGAAAAGCGGAAGTATAACTGTCCTGGAAGCACCTGAAATCAATAAAGGTATGACACAGAATACCAACTTACTTTTACATGATCCAAAATTACTTCCTTCTCTCCCCTGTGGTAAAGTATGTTTGAGTTATACAAACATTGGATCACAATTGTAAATTCAACTTTATTTTTGAACTTTCGTCAAGTGTCACGTTTCTGTGTGACAGAAAAATGTAGTACTTTCCTCCGTAATCACTGAATATGTCACCATTTTCTGTATCATTTGTGTCAGTAAAAGCTGTATAAGCCGCAGCCATTTTGTCTGTGGTTCCGACTTGTAGTTGTTATCTGACGACGAACTAAGAAGCCCAAAGCTTGTTCGTGACTAAATAAATAATATTTTGCAGAATATTAGGACAGAGTTGCTTAATACTACCACTCACATCACCTAATAATAATAATTATTGTTTAGACACAAAATTTTCAGAAAAGAAGAAAAGTTGCTATAGCAAAGGGGGAGGAATATTTGAACCTGTTATTTAATGTAATATTCAGACCTGGGAGGAATTGAACTTTGCAACAAATAGATAACTTCATCACACGTCGGAGTCACGTATTACATAATAATAAAATAAATAAAAATAAAAAAAATAAAGCTGGCTGAAATATCAGCTGCGCGCATTTGAAATTGGAATATTGATGTACGAGATGCTTACACTGTTCGCTACAGGTATTTATTCCTCGCGACATCCAACAGACAAAATGCTAATATATTTCTCAGTACAGGCGTTCTGTCACGTACTAAGTGATTCTAAAATGTTATTTAATCGGGAAGACGCTAGGTGCCTAACACGTGGCGCGGAAGCCTTCTGGCAGATTAAAACTGTGTACCGAATGGATTCGAACCTGAAACCCTGCCTTTGAAATGAATGTGAAGAACATTGTCCTCTAAGTGTTCCGAGTTCGAACACTAGCCCCGCATACAGTTTTAATCTGCTAACAGGTTTAGAAAGAGCACATACTCCGCAGCAGAGTGAAAGATCCATTCTGCAGGAGTAATATACTGACACATTAAAACAAGTGAAACTTAGGGAAGCAGGTCAGATAAGTACGTAAAACATATCTTTCGAGAAAAAGAAGTAAATTTTGCAATAGTACATCCATAATGCAATTGTTAGACGAAGCGGAAGTCTGCTTTTCAGTAAGTAAACAAATGCATTTCTGATCGGTGTTACAAAAAGAAACAAACGTTACCTCGTTTAGTGTTGCGAAATCAGTTGGATGGATCTGCCTTCACCGTCCTGAGCCAGCTGGTTTCATCCTTACTGCTTTCTCGCCACGGAAATGCTCGTATCCGTTGGCACAGTGTCCGTTGGTAACTATCTTTAACGTTCTCTGGCGAAACGAACACCGCAGCCACCCGTCGCGTCTTGAAAACTTCTGTGTAAACCAGTCGCAGTCGCAGGGCTGACGGTGACGAGACGAGGTCAGTCACTGGGTGAACGGAAAGTGCGAGTGCGGAGAATGAGGGTTCGCGCTCCGGGGCGTGTTTCTGCACTGCGGCGTCCTTCGCTGGAAGCGTCGACGAGCACTGTGCGACAGCGGTGTCGGCGTCGCCGGGGCTACAGGAATGCAGCGTCAGCGACCAGCACGTCGACGGCGCGTGTCGAGGCAGGCGGTGGCACGGGCAGCAGCAGTCCGGGGGAACGTGGAACATGGCGATCCGATCAGAGCGTGCTTCCGTAGCCTCAGGTTCCTGAGTGATTTAATAATCAAACATTGCGCATCTGTAAAGAAACCTATAAAGTAGTAGCAGGAAATAATACTCAGGTGCTATACATATAACAAAAATTTTAAAATATCGCTAGGAAAAATGTAACCGCTGTTTTAATTAAGAACTATATTATCAGGCTTATTCTCATATAGGGGAGAGGTGATCGATAACGTCAGAAATAATTAATAGCATTGAAAAAGTTTTAATTAAAATTATCAATATACAATCTCTCATCAGAACAACACCCACAGAAAAGTAGCCGCTTCAGGAAAATCAGAGACGGTTTAACACGGCTACTTTCGTTTACAAATTCCGCTATATAAACCATGTGCGGTTATTGTTAGTTCTCTTGCCTTGTTTTCTGTGCTCTGAATAATTCTACGTAGCTGCGGCGTGCGATATGGCGGGCATTTCCGTGTGACGTGCTACGGAAGGGATCGACGCACTTTTGTTAAACTGCAAGAAAATTGACTATAGTTAATTTATACGGGACAGACTTTTACAGTTAGGTCACGGACTAAGAATATCTGTGTGCGCAAGAAAAGTAATGCTCAGTATCTGTTACATGCCGAATGACTGATAGTAGGACATGTGGGCTATACGAACGGACGTTAAACTCAATACAGGGTGTTACAAAAAGGTACGGCCAAACTTTCAGGAAACATTCCTCACACACAAAGAAAGAAAATATGTTATGTGAACATGTGTCCGGAAACGCTTACTTTCCATGTTAGAGCTCATTTTATTACTTCTCTTCAAATCACATTAATCATGGAATGGAAACACACAGCAACAGAACGTAACAGCGTGACTTCAAACACTTTGTTACAGGAAATGTTCAACATGTCCTCCGTTAGCGAGGATACATGCATCCACCCTCCGTCGCATGGAATCCCTGATGCGCTGATGCAGCTCTCGAGAATGGCGTATTGTATCACAGCCGTCCACAATACGAAGAGTCTCTACATTTGGTGCCGGGGTTGCGTAGACAAGAGCTTTCAAATGCCCCCATAAATGAAAGTCAAGAGGGTTGAGGTCAGGAGAGCGTGGAGGCCACGGAATTGGTCCGCCTCTACCAATCCCTCGGTCACCGAATCTGTTGTTGAGAAGCGTACGAACACTTCGACTGAAATGTGCAGGAGCTCCATCGTGCATGAACCACATGTTGTGTCGTACTTGTAAAGGCACATGTTCTAGCAGCACAGGTAGAGTATCCCGTATGAAATCATGATAACGTGCTCCATTGAGAGTTGGTGGACGAAACTAAAATGAGCTCTATCATGGAAATTAACCGTTTCCGGACACATGTCCACATAATGTCTTTTCTTTATTTGTGTGTGAGGAACGTTTCCTGAAAGTTTGGCCGTACCTTTTTGTAACACCCTGTATAAGAACGGAAATGGACACTTGGCTCTGTGACAATAAAAGCGTACGAAGTTTGAATGACTGTATCGAAGTATAGTAATGGTCCTTGGTATAATATCTTTGAGTAATGAACTATAAAAACCAGTACATTTTAGTGTCGTAATTGCTGAGAGTAATTGTAGGATTAAAATCATTGAATGTTGTTAATAAAAAACTAAAGTGATTCCATAATTAAATGTGTATTAGTGAACAACAACTAACATCCAAGGACGTTATTAACTATCTTGTCTTCGGTAACGCAGTAACAAACGAAGGGTGTTCGACTGAGCAAAAAGTTAACAGTAATTATTATCAAATCCCGAAATTTAGCCGCCGTTACAGTGAAGATGTTTGTGGCTGCTTTATCTGAGGTATAGATATAAAGAACCGTCGGGCATATACAGTAGACAACAACGTTAATATCTTACGTCAGAGAAGTCGACGACGGCAGATCGACGGAGGGCGGCTACAAAAACTATATCGCAATGATTGAAGGACTACATTTAGGTACAGTACAGACGCAGTGCAGCTCAAGAGAAATTAGCAATAGTTTCGAGTGGAGATCACTGGTATGTTCCGGACGGTACTGTACACTTCAAAAACGTTTTGCATCACCCCGGTTACCATAACTCCTGAAAATAGACGTTGACTGTGGATATTGCATCACAGACACAGTCCCTTCGATTGTTCAGAAATGTCACTAAACCCGCCCAAAGATGTAAACAACCATGCATGAACAACGCCTATTAGACGGAGGGGGTCTGACAGCCGATCAGTTCCAGTCATTCCACCAGGAATGTTGTCTGTAGTTCAACCATGCCTAGACGGTCAATACCGTGGTTCGATTGCGTCCGCACTGTTACTTTGTGCCAAGAAGGGCTCTCAACAGGGGAAGTGTCCAGGCGTCTGGGAGTGAACCAAAGCGACGTTGTTCCGACATGGAGGAGATAAAGAGAGACAGGAACTGTCGATGGCATGCCTCGCTCAGGCCGCCCAAGGGCTGCTGCCGCAGTGGATGGCCGCTACCTACGGATTATGTCTCGCAGGAACCCTGACAGCAACGCCACCACGTTGAGTAACGCTTTTCGTGCAGCCACGGGACGTCGTGTTACGACTCAAACTGTGCGCAATAGGCTGCACGATGCGCAACTTCACTCCCGACGTCCATGGCGAGGTCCATCTTCGCAACGACGACACCATGCAGCGCGGTACAGATGGGCCCAACAACAAGCCGAATAGACCGCTCATGATTGCCATCATGTTCTCTTCACCTATGAGTGTCGCATATGCCTTCAACCAGACAATTGTCGGAGACGTGATTGGAGGAAACCCAGTCAGGCTGAACGCTTTAGGCACACTGTCCAGCAAGTGCAGCAAGCTGGATCTTCCCTGATGTTTTAGGGTGGCATTACGTGGGGCCGACGTAAGCCGCTGGTGGTCGTGGAAGGCACCGTGACGGCTGTCCAATACGTGAATGCCATCCTTCGACCGATAGTGCAACCATATCGGCAGCAAATTGGCGAGGCGTTCGTCTTCATGGATGACAATTCGCGCCCCCATCGTGCACATCTTGTGAGTGACTTCCTTCAGGATAACTACATCGCTCGACTACAGTGGCCAGCATGTTCTGAAGACATGAACCCTATCGAACATGCCTGGGATAAATTGAATGTTTGTGGATGACTTGACCCATCAACCACTCTGAGGGATCTACGCCGAATCGCCGTTTAGGAGTGGGACAATGTGGACCACTAGTGCCTTGATGAACTTGTGGTTAGTATGCCACAACGAATACAGGCAAGCATCACAGCAAGAGGACGGGCTACTGGGTATTAGAGGTAGCGGTGTGCAGCAATCTGGACAACCACCTCTGAAGGTCTCGCTGTATGGTGGTACAACATGCAGTGTGTGGTTTTCATGAGCAATAAAAAGGGCGGAAATTATGTTTATGTTGATCTCTATTCCAATTTTCTGTACAGGTTCCGGAACTCTCGGACCCGTCGTGATGCGAAACTTTTTATGATGTGTGTATCTGAGGTAAGACTGTATTTGTTAAGAATTGAAGACGCCGATGAATAGGGAAATTTCCACCAGCTTCAATATTATTAGCTAACAGGGTAGCGACGAAAAAAG
Source organism: Schistocerca cancellata (assembly GCF_023864275.1). Taxonomy (NCBI): domain Eukaryota; kingdom Metazoa; phylum Arthropoda; class Insecta; order Orthoptera; family Acrididae; genus Schistocerca; species Schistocerca cancellata. The sequence continues at coordinate 16,849,084 of NC_064634.1, forward strand.
TGCATCTTCCTCCAAAGCAGTGAACGGTATCCCTCATGACTGTACTGCCGAAATCTGTCTTTGAAAGTTTCCTTGCGAACTTCATACAGCGCCACCATATTCGGGTGGGGGGGGGGGGGGGGAGGGTGGAGCCTTCTGTTATCCTTCCAAATATTAGGTTAGGATTTCGGCGATTTTCGCAGATCATTTCAGATAAAATTGGGATGATTTCTAGAAGTACACCACTACTTCACCTCCGGCTCTAATGATCACAGTGTCGGCGCGACATTAAACTCCAGGTCACCTTTCAAGTAATTGGCTTAGGGTGTTCTGTACATGTATTTCATTACAACGCTGTACTTATTCTGTTCTTTTTCGATGCACCAGGAAACTGACTTCATACCAACAACAATTCTATTTCCATTTCAGCTTTTCCTTCATGCGTTTAACATGATTCCTAGGTTTCTTGGCTCCTATCACCCAGGTAGGTAGCATTCATGTCCCTGACTAAGAACTTCTCCCGCAGCTCGCCTACTTGGCTGTCTGAATTAACGACATGTCGAAATTTTCACTTCGAGGCATTATCGACTTAATACTCCCCTTCTTTCATGCCCTCAGAGACAAGAAACTTGTCAGTTGCAAAGTTGTCTGTGAGGACACTGGAACACTGCTTCGATGATATAGGCTAGGCTTGGGTTAAGGAGGCTCTGGCGCCGAAACTACGCGCCAAGCAGTGAGTGGGTTTAACCTTGCAGCGCAGGCGGCGGCAGCGAGAGCGGTGTTAAGTCGCTTAGTCAGCCCTTGCTCAGGTGCGAGGGCACTTGTTTTCGTCCAGTTGCTTTCCACACACTGCGGAAGTTGTAAACAGAAACTCGCACCCTTGAGAAACATCACGATTACAGTAATCGCTCCGGTGCCAAGAGTTTTGGACACACGCTATCCATTGTTGGTGAGCGGCACACGTGCCTATTTCATCAGGGTCATCCCTGGCTGGCATTCCAGTCAGAACATAAACTGAAAAATCACGCGCCACAAATCAGTAGCGCCTACTGAAAGTTCGTTAGCGTCTACACGTTCCGTATTTTTTTTTTGTCCCTTTTTTGAGCATCAGTTGTTCTCGCTCCATTTAATATAACAATGTTTTTCTAGCATCTCACTGTAATGATTACGAAAATTGCTCAAGTATGTGAGCCAGGAACAAAATAGCACTAAAAAAGGATACCTAAGGTTATAAGGAAGGGAAGCACGAATGATGCCATGTTTGTTAGGCCGATGTGAAAGTGTACGCAGAAGCTAAACGAACTGAACTGAAAGACGTTTGAAATGACGCAAACTATCCCGTAAAACTTACTTAGAAAGTTTCTAAAACCAACTTCAGGTGATGAATCTAGAAATACATTGCAACCCCGTACGTATTGCTCCAATAGAGATCGGGGAGACAAGATTAGACTTAACAGAATGTTGACTGTGGCATTTAAACAATTACTCAACCTGCACTCCACATGTGAATCGAACGGGAAAAGGTCCCTCTAATAACTGGCACCGTGGAACGTATCCTCTCGCAAGCACTTCACAATGGTTTGCAGAACATGGATGTAGATGCAGACATGAGCGAATTATTGGATGTAACAAACACCAACGTTCTAGGTGCTCAGTCCGGAGCCGCGCGGCTGCTACGGTCGCAGGTTCGAATCCTGCCTCGGGCATGGATGTGTGTGATGTCCTTAAGTTAGTTAGGTTTAAGTAGTTCTAAGTTCTAGGGGACTGATGACCATAGATGTTAAGTCCCGTAGTGCTCAGAGCCATTAGAACAAGCACCAACAAGTGCGTTCACATATCACTCTTAGGTTAAACAACTCCTAAAAATTTAATATTAACTAGATGTACGCCAGTGCTTCGCAGCGGAAGTTAAAGAGCCAGTGCATACTTTCGCTTTTTAGGGTTGCGTACGTCGATCGGTAAAAGCGGAACTCTCATAGAATTACTTTGTTATAAATTCGTTTTTCCTAGCCAGGAAGTCAAATATAAATGAAATCTATGGAAAGATACAAATGAAATTCGTTAAGTTTTTAATACACAAAGCTAAATCAGTAAATCTGTATATCTTAGTGTAGTAAATTCAGTGTTACTCATTTTTCGTAAAGAAAGATTGCGGCGTAAACTTCCGAAAATACTTCTGTCACTGAGTTAAAAAAACTAACAGCGCCTTGAATTGCTTCTCTGCTGTACTACGAAACAAAGAGCGCCATCAGTTGGTTCCTTGGTGTTAAGTATTATGCCGTTGCTAAGGTGAACACCCAAACTATTAAACTGAGCAGCCTCCTAAAACTTTAAATTAAGATATCTTTTTTTATTGCGTGAACCGATTTTGATTAAATACAGCCTACACGTCCCCCAAGCTACGCTCAAGTTACCTGCGAAAACCTAATGAAGATTAGTCTAGAAGTTTTGGAGATCAGAGTGTTCAAACAGAGAAACAGGGAGGAGGTTTTACAGATTTATTATTATTAAAGATTAGACTGTTGAAATGCTTCACAACAAATGGAACTTCTAAATAGCGTGAGCCAAACAAATACATACGAATCAAATATTTCGAACGACGTATAAGTCGCTGGAGAGGTGAAATTAATAACGATTGTTCTTTTGTATGTCCATCCTTTTAGCAGGAGGTCTCTGGGACGACACGTTATCTGCGTATCCAGTAATGCTGGCAACTGATGGGTTATGCATGGGGATCTTATCATCCTGTACCGCATCAAAGACAGCCTGAAGATGCAATGAAGCGTTGAAACTGGTAGCGACAAAATAAATTAAAATCATAAGGACGGCTGTAGGTGTTTTTATTTTTTGTCACAATAAGTATTATGGCTCATGTTGGGACCCGTCATAACGAAACGATGATGCTAAGAGTCTTGAAAAGGCCATTTACAAGGCGTAGTCCTGTTTCGTACTGACATCACTCCTGTAACCAAGAAACGTTCTCTATGGGAATCTACCGGGTCCTCATACGAACGGATAACGGTGTAACAGCGGTCACCTCGTGGATGTTTTGAGTTGACTCTCAACAAGGGGCGCGCTCGGCCCACCATTAGGGAACGCCTAGAACAGGCTCAAGTTGAACAGGGCGCGTGTTGCCCTGAGGAGGCTTTTCAAATAGCCGGTTTGAGCCGTAACGCTCTAGTATTCAAAAATTATTGGAAAGAGCAAGAGGAAGTGGGCAAGGGAACTGGCAGTCGTATTCCCCATTTCAGGATGCGGAGATGGCAGTACGGAAATATCAAACCATGTAAAATGAGCAAAAATTAATTTTACTGTCAGTCACTGTTCATGTAATGCTACATTTTAACGTGTCTATGTATTCTTATTCTTTACTAAATGTCTACTATTCAGCCACTATTCATCTTTACTGCTTCAGTAATTGTTAAAGACGCTGACTGTAAAGTTTGACAGAGATCAAAAGATGAATAGTTAAATAAACTAAAAAAAAATTGCTATCTTGCTCTGCCGTTTTGACCACAGAATTCAGGTGTTTACCTTGAGAGATGCCGTGCACCAGCCCCGTGCTCTATGATGCGGGAGTTGCTGTGCGCTCAACAGGAAGTCTGCCTTCCGAAGTATGAAAACACAGCAGCCACCTCTTCCACTTTTGCCCTCTTTTTCCGAACCCCTTTGATGTCTCCTCGATGAAATTTTTCTTTACGTGGGCCACACTAATACTTTTTAGAGTCATGAGTTTACGTCCATTGTCGCACTTCTAAAATAGACAAAAAACCATCCACTTCTACATAACATTTAACCATGTCCAACTATTAAAAGTCGTGAAAGAGCCATCATTTCGATACGACATTCAGTCTCTGCCAACCGTGAAGCGCACCAATTTTTTACTTTTTTTATTTCTAGGTGAGCTAAAGTATAAACTAATGCATTCAGAGATTTGACGATATTCTTGCTGCCATGGCATCATTAGTTCATTCATTCACAGAATTCAGACGCGAAAGAATTTTCTTCTCAGGTGGAAGTCAGTTGGGCGCCCAGGAACAGCCGTTGACGAGGAAATAACGTTCCTTGTCCTGAGAATCACTGAAGAGAGAGCATCTGCTCCTATCAGTAAATGCGTGTACATTCGCATTGAAAAGGTTGCTGCCTCATGACAAAACGGGGTTCTCCGTGTCAGATAGTTTTTCAGTCATTATTTCGAGGTTTGACAAGTATGATTTGCGTATTGTGTTTTGAAACTGGGGACCTAGAAACGACGGAGAGGCTTCGTCCCAACGTAGCCCTCAGTGGTTCACAACCCCACAACAGGCCGCAGCAGTCCACCCACCCCACCGCCGCCCCACACCGAAACCCCGCCCGCCTCCACGCCCCCTCCCAACCCCTCCCCTCCCCTCCCTCCGCCCGCCGGGAACGTCTCACAACCAGTCGAGTGTAACCCCAAATGTCTGCGTGGTAGAGTAATTACGGTGAACGCGTACGTGGAGACAGTGCTTGCGCAGCCATCGCGACACAGTGTAACTGAGGCGGAATAAGGGGAACCAGCCCGCATTCGCCGAGGCAGATGGAAAACCGCCTTAAAAACCATCCACAGGCTGGCCGGTACACCGGATCTCGACACTAATCCGCCGGGTGGATTCGTGCAGGGGACCGGTACGCCTTCCTGCTCGGGAAGCAGTGCGTTGGACAAGTATGCTTGACATGACGGGGCTCAACAAACCAGAAGAGGGCGTGGACGAGACTATTACTTGCACAGCCATCGTCGCTACTTGACACATCACACTCGCACTTGAGAATGGTAGGGTAATGGTGAGAGACCGACATACTGGAACAAGGAATGGAGGAGGAATACTGACGCCAACGAAGTCGTTAGAGCCGGCGGTATCCTAGTTCGGACTGGGCAAAGATGGTGCAGAAAATGGGCCATCTTCTTCCCAAAGGAACCATCCCGTCATTTGCCTTTAGCCACTTAACGCAAATCTGGATGAGGATTTGGGCAACGGTCGTCCCGAATGCGGGTCGATTGTCTTAACAACTAGGCCCACGTGTCTCGGTTAATATTCTGGAGTGCGCCAATTTAAGGTTCACAAAGGATCCAAGAGAAGCCTCCAAAGGCGGACATGCATCTGCCAAGTTCAGCTTTACATAAAGGGTCCAGTAGAGGACCCCAGGGGTGGACCTCACACCAGCACGAAAACGCCTCTGCTCACAAGGTCGCCACAAGACGAGCGTTTCTCAACGAGTCTACAACAAAAACACTGCCGTATCCTGCTTACAGTCTATAAGTGAATCTGAGTTTTTTCTCTTTACCTAAGTGAAAAAAAAAACATTGTTTTGACTAAATCTTCTTCTCATTCCTCCCAAATTTCCGAAGTGGCTGCGTATGCTTATGAAGTATTCGGATATTATCGTCCGAGAAAGACAGATCTTAGAATCTCAGATAGGCTGTTTGCTAATTTTGGCGATAATACATGGATGTATTCAACCTGAAAGATAATACGCGGGGTATATCTGATACTGTTTGAAGAAATCTAGGACTTTGCATTGCTCCTACTATACTTCAAAGAGAGACTTCAACTTATTAATTAATTTTTCGTCTGCATTTATTCCATCAGTCCTTCCTCGTACGGATCCACGACCGACGAGAAATATTCAATTATCAGCCGAACGAACGTTTATGAGCTGCTGTCTCCTTCGTGGGTGAACTACACTTTATGAGGATCCTTCCAATAAATCTCAGTTGGGCATGTTTATATACCGTACATATATAAATACTGTAAAACAATAACGTAACTACTGCTACTGTTTGTTTTCCAGTATTTTGTACTCCTCCTGTAAATAGTTCCATTTCACACATGCAATCTATGTTGAATGACCTGCAAAATAATAGCCTGTAAAACGATTTGTTGCACATAATTACGATGTATTATGAATATGTTCTACGGAAATCAAAATTCACTACAGAAGTAAAAAAATAACTGTGTGTTATATGCTTCTATTCCTGTTGCAGGTAAGTGGTTTTTTTCGTGTTACACAAAGAAATTAACTGACGGAAGTTCTTAAAAGCAGCGTTGACGTAGAGCTTCAGCGACAAATGTGAGATCAGTTGGAAAGAACGTTGTCAGAAAGATATGGAAGCGTATCACGGAATTAAACGCGCTGTTAAAAATTACATTATTTTCGCCTAACGGTCTAGTGTGTTTCCAAAATGTACTTACTGTTTTGTATTAAAATCTGAGATGTGAACAGAACGAGGAGGGCGGCTGTTGCAAGAATTAGTTACAAGCGTATTAAAATAAAACCTCTCAAATGGTGGTGCTCTGCCTGCAGCGTCTCCCTTGTTGGCCCACCCCACAAGTACTGCCGCCATTCCACTGTATTTCGATGGATGTTTCAACGCGCTCTACCTTTCCTAGCGGAAACTTTTCATTTCAATACGAACCACAAGTTCTTTGGACGTTCCAAATACCCACAGGACAAAGCTGTAATAATGACAGCGTTATTACTGTTTCTGAAACTAGTGATTTCATTTTCTGTGCACAACCTGACTACCTTTAGCCTCTACTGGCGCTACCACAAACTCTTCTGAGATCGGTGAACACTCGTGCTCGATCATCAATTTTGAAACAGCCACCAGCCAATACATCGATTGCATATTGAAATAACTGAGCTGCCCAATGCCATTACGGATTTCTAACGTGAGACATTTCATCTTCACGTGTCTTCAACACGTTTAACAACTTGAGAAAGAATACTGGTGTCCCTTGCACGCATTTTTAATGTCACGGTGCCCTAGAGTGAAAAACAATTTTAAATTACACAACGTGAAAGTGAAAACGTATTCATTGCTATTTGCGAGGTAAATACACAAGACGGGAAGCATTGAAGCCGTCCAGGTGTTTCGAAATTTGTAGTGGCCGTCAACAATAACGTTTTTTTAACATTTGACCTATTTATTGAGTGAGTGCTGCTTATAAATTTATGCTCTTGGGTAAAACAGTTATGGTCATCCTCGGTGTGTCGTATGTGTGTGTGTAATAGTTTTAAAAATACTCAAAGTATTTTACAAGCTGTAGTGATGTGGCTGATAGTTACCTGCTTTGTTCTAGAATATCTGCACGTAGATTTCAAGGAATCCATCCAGTGCTCATGGAAAAGTTTTACAGTGATAAATGTTCTGCCCAGCAACGCCCTGTCGCAGATGACCCCGATGTGAACCTGGTCTCCTCCCTTTCGCGCCGTACTTACAGACGCGACACCTCAGCTTGTCCCACAGCTTTGATTCGTTGCTATTGTCTTGCGATAAGGAAAGCTTGCGTGACGCAACAGTAAAGAGCGCAACGGACGGGCGTTGCCTCTCAGAAAACTATGTTTAAGAGTGTGCGCAAGTTGGAGTCTCTGAGACAATGTGCGACTCGACATATTTCTTTTTTTTTCCAAGAATATATTTTTCTTTTCTGTTTCGTCATAAGTTGTTTGAGTGGTTTTCTAGATTTGTTCGTGTACTGCATTCCAGCAGTTGCCTTTTCGTCTCTGCTAATTTTGTAGCAATCTGTACGGTGTAACAATCACCTGTTTTCGCGAAAACTAATATCCGAATTTCGTTATTTGCCCAAAGAAATAACTGAACTGAGGAGGATATAAAATTAGGACTGGCAATCCAAAACAATGGGGAAAACAGTCTTGATTGCGAAACTGAAATTGCTGTTATTTATTCACGCACGTTTCGCCTAATACAAGGCATTTGTAGACTGCCCTACATTAAAATGCAATTTCGATGTATGCCAGTCTCAAGACGCACTGAATTAGGCGTAACGTGCGTCATTGATGAATAAATAAACAGCAGTTTCAATATCGCAACCAAGATCTCCTCGTTTTAAATACAGGTTGCTGTACCACCACATGATGAAATGGAAAACCTTTTATAATTGCCGGCCGAAGTGGCCGTGCGGTTAAAGGCGCTGCAGTCTGGAACCGCAAGACCGCTACGGTCGCAGGTTCGAATCCTGCCTCGGGCATGGATGTTTGTGATGTCCTTAGGTTAGTTAGGTTTAACTAGTTCTAAGTTCTAGGGGACTAATGACCTCAGCAGTTGAGTCCCATAGTGCTCAGAGCCATTTGAACCATTTGAACCTTTTATAATTGCAAAAAGAAGTTTTCTGAAAAAGATAAATTTATTAACAGCGGGCACCCCTGAAGATATTTGTCTGTAGTGTAGTCATAAATGGAAAATGAACGTCAACGGTAAATGGAACAGTAAGGAAGAAAACATGTTTTTCAAATGTGTTAGAGAAGAACGCTCAATATTAGATAGAATGCGAATGGAGCAGTTTACTGGGAGAGTTCCCGGGAAGTATAACTCGCCTGCAGTGAGGTGACATGTCGTGGGATAGCGATATGCACATATAAAGATGGCGGTAGTGTCGCTTATACAAGGCGTAAAAGGGCAGTGCACTGGCGGAGCTGTCGTCTGTACTCGGGCGATTCGTGTGGAAAGGTCTCGGACGTGATTATGGCCGCATGACGGAGATTAACAGACGGAACGCGGAATGGTAGCTGGAGCTAGCCGCATGGGGCGTTCCATTTAGGAAATGTATTTATTTATTTATTTACGCGCCAAGTTCGGTAGGACCAAATTGAGGAGCAAATCTCCAAGGTCATGGAACGTGTCAGATCATGAAATTACAACATAAAAGTAGTTGTTGTTGTTGTCATTGTGGTCTTCAGTCCTGAGACTGGTTTGATGCAGCTCTCCATGCTACTCTATCCTGTGCAAGCTTCTTCATCTCCCAGTACCTACTGCAACCTACATCTTTCTGAATCTGCTTAGTGTATTCATCTCTTGGTCTCCCCCTACGATTTTTACTCTCCACGCTGCCCTCCAATACTAAATTGGTGATCCCTTGATGCCTCAGAACATGTCCTACCAACCGATCCCTTCTTCTGGTCAAGTTGTGCCACAAACTTCTCCTCTCCCCAATCCTATTCAATACTTCCTCATTAGTTATGTGATCTACCCATCTAATCTTCAGCATTCTTCTGTAGCACCACATTTCGAAAGCTTCTATTCTCTTCTTGTCCAAACTATTTACCGTCCATGTTTCGCTTCCATACATGGCTACACACCATACAAATACTTTCAGAAATGACTTCCTGACACTTAAATCTATACTTGATGTTAACAAATTTCTCTTCTTCAGAAACGCTTTCCTTGCCATTGCCAGTCTACATTTTATATCCTCTCTACTTCGACCATCATCAGTTATTTTGCTCCCCAAATAGTAAAACTCCTTTACTACTTTAAGTGTCTCATTTCCTAATCTAATACCCTCAGCATCACCCGACTTAATTCGTCTACATTCCATTATCCTCGTTTTGCTTTTGTTGATGTTCATCTTATATCCTCCCTTCAAGACACTATCCATTCCGTTCAACTGCTCTTCCAAGTCCTTTGCTGTCTCTGACAGAATTACAATGTCATCGGCGAACCTCAACGTTTTTATTTCTTCTCCATGGATTTTAATACCTACTCCGAATTTTTCTTTTGTTTCCTTTACTGCTTGCTCAATATACAGATTGAATAGCATCGGGGAGAGGCTACAACCCTGTCTTACTCCCTTCCCAACCACTGCTTCTCTTTGATGCCCCTCGACTCTTATAACTGCCATCTGGTTTCTATACAAATTGTAAATAGCCATTCGCTCCCTGTATTTTACTCCTGCCACCTTTAGAATTTGAAAGAGAGTATTCCAGTCAACATTGTCAAAAGCTTTCTCTAAGTCTACAAATGCCAGGAACGTAGGTTTGCCTTTCCTTAATCTTTCTTCTAAGATAAGTCTTAAGGTCAGTATTGCCTCACGTGTTCCAGTATTTCTACGGAATCCAAACTGATCTTCCCCGAGGTCGGCTTCTACTAGTTTTTCCATTCGTCTGTAAAGAATTCGTGTTAGTATTTTGCAGCTGTGGATTATTAAACTGATTGTTCGGTAATTTTCACATCTGTCCACACCTGCTTTCTTTGGGATTGGTATTATTATATTCTTCTTGAAGTCTGAGGGTATTTCGCCTGTTTCATACATCTTGCTCACCAGATGGTAGAGTTTTGTCAGGACTGGCTCTCCCAAGGCCGTGAGTAGTTCCAATGGAATGTTGTCTACTCCGGGGGCCTTGTTTCGACTCAGGTCTTTCAGTGCTCTGTCAAACTCTTCACGCAGTATCGTATCTCCCATTTCATCTTCATCTACATCCTCTTCCATTTCCATAATATTGTCCTCAAGTGCATCGCCCTTGTATAGACCCTCTATATACTCCTTCCACCTTTCTGCTTTCCCTATAATAGATAAAAAAAATAGCAGTAGTGGCACATGAGGAAAATCTTCAGTTTCGATTTGAACGCGCGTGGATTGAATGACTGTGCTTAAACTGACAGACTGTGCTTAATCTGACACACAATATTTTTTAGCGCAACGCAATCTGACTTCCAATAATCCCTACAAAAGAATGGCCCTGACTAACATTAACCTATACCTTTCACAAATCACTTACCTCACAAAAATCTTCGTTACTCGAGCTACTGCAATACAGCGAGCGCCACTACTGCCAGCTAAATAAAAGATTCAAACTACGGAAGTCACTAACTACTGATAGGGATAGTTAGCAAATGAAAGATTTTAATAGAGAACAAACACTGTAATTACCTTAATATCATCACAAGTCATAATATATGTAATTTCAAAACTCCGCCATCTCTCTCCCCACATCCACCACTGCTGGCGGCTCACCTCTAACTGCGCAACGCTACGCGCTGTTCACATCCAGCTGCCGCTGCCCAACACTACAATGGCAGACAACAATGCAAACTAGCCACAGACTGTACACAGCACAGCCAGTGATTTTCATACAGAGCGCTACGTAACGTTGCCAATAAGAAAACATAAACAGCCTACCTACAGGATTACTGCTAAGATTTTTAGATTCCAGTGGTAGCTTACTAAAAATGGATGCAGCAGTATATTGAGCACATTTCTGCACAAGAGTTAAGGAAGTCTGATCCATATGCAGGTCGGATTTCTGCCGAGTATTAACTGAGTGAAAGCTGCTTATTCTTGGGAATAAGCTGATATTGTTAACAAGAAACGACAGTAAAGAACGTATATATTGAGAGGCCAATGTCAAAGTACCCAGACTGGTGAAGAGCGAGGTTCGCGAACTTAACACCACTTATTGCCGGAACCGCCCGTTTCTGAGACAAAAGTATCCTTTTAGAATGGGAAGAGTTACCTCAAAATATAATACCACACAAGAAAAGCGAATGAAAATAAGCAAAGTAGACTAATTTTCGTGTCGAACGATCAGTCACTTCCGATACCGTTCGAATAGTAAAAATGGCAGTGTTACGTCCTTGAACAAGATCTTGAACGTGGACTTTCCACGACAGTTTACTATCTGAACACCTAGGCATTTCAACTCTTCAGTTTCATCAATCATATGCCCATTCCGTGAAATTAAAACGTCAGGTTTCGTTGAATTGTGCGTTAGAAACTGTAAAAACTGAGTCTTACTGTGATTTAGCGTCCGTTCATTTTCTACAAGCCATGAACTTAGGTCTTGAACTGCACGATTTGAAACAGAGCCAATGTTGTACACAACATCCTTTACTACCGTAAATAAAATAAAAAATATTTGAGTTACCCGTAATAGTAGAGGACATATCATTTATATAAATGTGCAAATGTTTGTAAAATCTTATGGGACGTAACTGCTAATTTATATAAATAAGGACCAGAAGTGGCCACAACACTGACCCCTGGGGCACACCCTATTTGACCGTACCCCACTCAAAGCCATTCTCAACACTGAGAAGAATGACCTTTTGCTGTCTGTTGTTAATGTAAGAGGTGAACCAATTGTGAGCTACTCCCCGTATTTCGTAATGATCCGTATCGTTAGGGAACTTAATATTCCGAGATCCACAGTATCGAGAGTGTTCCTAGAATACCAAATTTCAGGCATTACCTGCCATCATGGCATTCACTTAACGACCAAGAGCAGCGGTGTTTGCGTAGAGTTGCTATTGTTAAAAGACATGCAACACTTCGTGAAACAACTGCAGAAATCAATGTGGGATGTACGACTAACGTATCCGTTAGGAGAGTGCGGCGAAATCTGGCATTAAAGGGCTGTGGCAGCAGACGACCGACGCTGGTGCCCCTGCTAACTAGAGATGGGGGATCCGCTCTTGAACTAATTCATAGAGTTCAATCTTTCAAAGGAGTGAACAATCAGTGATTCAGAGAAAAAGAACGGTAGCTCCAAACGTTTCCCATGGCAGAGAGAGAGAGAGAGAGAGACGGAGCATATCAGCAGCGCCTCTGCTGGTCAGAGCACAGTGCACGCCACACAACACAGCCAGCGCCGGCCTCTGCCCTGCTTCTACCTTGGCTGCCTGCATCGTGCAGTGCCCCATTGGATTTTGTGTTTCACATATGCCGTGCCGTCTCTGTGCGTCGTCTGCCGCGCAGTGTCTGGCGCAGCGTAACTTCGCATCGCACTCTGTCGGCGATCGTTTCAGTCGCACGTCCTGCCCTCTGGGCAGTTGATGTGAGCAACAGGACAGAGAGCCACCTAGCGGATAACATAGGAACTACTTGCAACAACCTGCTCGCAAGAGAACGGACGATTTGTCTCGGAGTGGGTGAGTTCACCGCTCCCCCCACCCTCGGAACTCGCCCGCTCAACGCTCACCCCACTGTCTCGACTCTAGCCAGAGCGTTGAGCAAAGCGACTCAGGTGTCACTGTGGTCTCTGCGGTCTCAGCTCACGCAGTAATACAGCTCGCGGCTCGACCTGCTCGACTCAGCGCCTCTGCATAGGAGTTCGTCCCTACTGGATATTGTTCTTCGTAGTAATACCGCTATGTATATTACATTATTATGTTATGTATACATCAATTGTTTTTATTTTATTTTTATTTGTTTAAACTGATTAGATTAGGTTCCTGATGACTCCTCTTACTATAGGATTTTTATTATGGACACTCGAATTTACGCTTTAATTACGAGCGAACCGATAAACGTATCGCAAAATGTCATACACCAATATTTTCCTTGTTTTATTCTGCATAAGGCTATATGCAGCACTTTCGTTTTACAGTCAAATTTATATTTTTTTTTCTTATTCTGGTACGGATTTTGCGATTTTAGGCGTCTTCGGAAGGAAACGTTCACTTTAAAAATATATGGCTTGCTATGTATTTGTATGAGGTTAATGAAATTTTAATACATTATAGCCAAATATATTGTTAATGCAAATCTCAAGTTACAACATTTTCCGATCACCCAAAAAACCACGATAGTGCAAAATAAATCAATAATCAAAAACTTTGTCATATCGTGGAAATTTCAATAAACAATACAAAATTCTTACTCATTATCTGTGTTACTTCAAAATAGGATCAAATAAGACCAAAATACAGGTATAGTACTGGAATAAACCAAGTTTAAAGGGCAATGTGCCTTCCATTTATTTTCTATTGTAAATGAGTGGTGAGTCCTGAAAAAAAGCTAATTCATTTCAGGTAGTGAACAGTTCAGATCCAATCTCTGAAAAGAACAGTTTTACCCATCTCTACTGCTAACAGCACGACACCGCTTGCAGCACCTCTCCTGCGCTCGTGACCATATCGGTTGGGCCCCAGACGACAGTAAAACTTTTGCGTGGTGAAGTGCGTCTCGATTTAAGAAGGTAGGAGCTGACGGTAGGGTTCGACAGCGGCACAGACCCCACAAAGGCACTGACGTGAGTTGTCAACAAGGCACCGTGCAAGCTGCTGGTGACTCCATAATTGTGTGAGCTGCATTCGGTGGAATGGACCGGATCCTCCGGTCCAGCTGAACAGATCAGTGACTGGAAGTGGTTATGTTCGGCTATTTGGGTTACTACTTGCAGCCATTCGTGGACTCGATGTTCCGAACCGACGATGGAATTTTTACGGATGACAGTTCGCGATGTCACTGGGCCACAGTTACTTGCGATTGCATTGAAGAACATTCGAGCGGAAGATTTGCCCACCCAGGTACCCCGACGTGAATCCAGTCGGACATCCGTGGGACATAATGGAGAGTTGAGTTCCCGTGCAAGATCCTGCACCGGCAGCACGTTCGCAGTTACGGACGAGTGTGGAGCCACCGTGGCTCGGTATTTCTGCAGTGGACTTCCGACTACCTGTTGATTCCATGCGACGTCGAGTTGTTTCACTACGCCGGGCAGAAGGAGGTGCGACAAGAAATGAGGAAGTATCGCTTGACTTTTGTCACGTCACTGTATGTGACACAACTAACTGACAGATAGTAAACTGCTATCACTTAGTAGCGGAAAAGCATCCGGACCAGACGAGATACCCTTAACATTCTACAGTGATTATGCTAAAGAACTTGCCCCCTTTCTATCAGCAATTTATCGTAGATCGCTGGAAGAACGTAAAGTACCTAGCGACTGAAAGAAAGCGCAGGTCGTTCCCATTTTCAAGAAGGGTCATAAATCAGATGCGAATAATTATAGGCCTATTTCGCTTACGTCAATCTGTTGTAGAATAATGGAACATGTTTTGTGTTCTCGTATTATGACGTTCTTAGATAATACAAATCTCCTTCATCATAACCAACATGAATTCCGCAAACAGAGATCATGTGAAACTCAGCTCGCCCTATTTGCCCAAGAAATTCACAGTGCCGTAGACACTGGCGAGCAGATTGATGCCGTATTCCTGGACTTCAGGAAGGCATTTGATACGGTTCCGCACTTACGTTTAGTGAAAAAAATACGAGCTTACGGAATATCGGACCAGGTTTGTGATTGAATTCAGGATTTCCTAGAAGAAAGAACACAACATGTCATTCTTAACGGTTCAAAATCTGCAGATGTAGAGGTAATTTCGGGAGTACCGCAAGGAAGCGTGATAGGACCTTTATTGTTTACAATATACGTAAATGACTTAGTTGACAACATCGGTAGCTCCGTGAGGCTATTTGCAGATGACACGGTTGTCTACAAGAAAGTAGCAACATCAGAAGACTCGTACGTACTCCAGGAACACCTGCAGAGGATTAATGCATGGTGCGACAGCTGGCAGCTTTCCCTAAACGTAGATAAATGTAATATAATGCGCATACATAGGGGCAGAAATCCATTCCAGTACGATTATGCCATAGGTGGTAAATCATTGGAAGCGGTAACGACCGTAAAATACTTAGGAGTTACTATCCGGAGCGATCTGAAGTGGAATGATCACATAAAACAAATAGTGGGAAAAGCAGGCGCCAGGTTGAGATTCATAGGAAGAATTCTAAGAAAATGTGACTCATCGACGAAAGAAGTAGCTTACAAAACGCTTGTTCGTCCGATTCTTGAGTATTGCTCATCAGTATGGGACCCTTACCAGGTTGGATTAATAGAAGAGATAGACATGATCCAGCGAAAAGCAGCGCGATTCGTCATGGGGACATTTAGTCAGCGCGAGAGCGTTACGGAGATGCTGAACAAGCTCCAGTGGCGGACACTTCAAGAAAGGCGTTACGCAATACGGAGAGGTTTATTATCGAAATTACGAGAGAGCACATTCCGGGAAGAGATGGGCAACATATTACTACCGCCCACATATATCTCGCGTAATGATCACAACGAAAAGATCCGAGAAATTAGAGCAAATACGGAGACTTACAAGCAGTCGTTCTTCCCACGCACAATTCGTGAATGGAACAGGGAAGGGGGGATCAGATAGTGGTACAATAAGTACCCTCCGCCACACACCGTAAGGTGGCTCGCGGAGTATAGATGTAGATGTAGATGTAGATGTAAATCTAACACTGGGGAAAGAGCCGTATGGCAGAATGGGTAGATTGACAGGGCACATCCTGAGGCATCAAGGAATAATAACGGAAGTAAAAATGCAGAGGTAGATCAAGGCTTGAATACAGAAAGCAGGTTCAAACAATGTAGGTCAGAGTAGTTACACAAAGATTAAGAGAAAACTCCCTATTCTGTTAGTTCTTCTCCCTCGTGCTTCTGTAAATAATTTTAGATGTAGAATCACGTGCTAATCTTCGGCTTCCCGTCCGTTTTTCACGCGTTAGTATTTGTAATAGTGAACTACAGCATTCGCTGAGGGACTGTGTACTTGATTGTGTTATGATTTGTTGATTGTGGGGCGATCCTGGTGGACGCCTCAGAGAGAGTCTGTGCGCCGGTACACAGTGGCGGTGCTCTCGTGTGTTACAGGAGGATGCTGCGGATCCACCAAGAAGGACACCATCGTGGGCGGCTGGGCGTGGGCCTGGTGGTTCGTCACCGACGTCCAGCGGCTGTCGCTAGAGGTGAGTCCCGGCTGAGCCGGCACAACACAAAACACCTCTCCGTTACTCTTCGTGACACGTACAGTTACCAAGAACTGGCGACCGTAATGTTGCGGACGCAAAGTGTGTCTACAATAATAGGACCGTCCAGTGCAGAGGTAAGAAGATGTCAAACTTTGTTTCAGACCCTTGATTTCGTTCAGCGGGGTTCGTTTTTGTTTCCGTAGTAATAAGGGCCTGATGCAATGGTTTCCATAAAACAGGAAAAAATCACGAAAGTGACTGTAACTCAAAAGATTCTGTAGTCGAATGTGATAAAACATAGTCAGTTGCTTAAGACGTGACATGCTACAAATGAAGCACGAATGTACGTAATACACATAAATGAGGGAGGGCAAATATTTACACGAAACAGGGAGTGTGGTTTGTCTATATATTCGCAAGCAACGTTCTTTCGTGCTTATTTGCCCTTATGAATAATCGATAGGGTACAGAAGCGCTATTCCGCTCATTTCAACCATAAATCTTACATAATATGACATGAAACTTATAAAAAATCTGTCAATGTGATACAATTATGGTATGTTAATTGTGAATAAGTTCTGTTATATAAAACGTCGAAATTACTTTACACGAACAAAGTATTAATCTTCTGAAGAAGACAGAAATCACAATATATAAAAATGGTGGGACTGTTCCACCCAGTCAAGAGGCTATTCCGCCCAGTGTATTTAGTGTCAAAATCATAAGCATTTACAGCATGTAAACCTTTTTCGTACTTTTCCACTCACACACACTTCGTGAAACCGTATAGCACATTGCTGGCACTTCATCCAGAGGAGCTGCCTACAATACTTATAACAGCTTGTCTCACATCTTCCACGGACCATGAAGCACTTGGCTGTTTTCTTTTACACGTACGGGCCATCTGAAAAGAAACCAAGAAAACGTGTTCTCTAGAATTTCGCAGTAAAACATCATTTAAACTAATAATTCGACTGATGTGAAATTGCCCCACGTGTATGGGGCGAAATAGCCCCATGTGCAGACATTTCGAAAGACGCGGCAAATCAGACGTTTGTGACAAAAGACAGCAATATTTTTTAATACACACTCTGCATAACGGGTGTCCTTATACAAGTAACAATAAGAGTTTAAAATTTCATGTTATTGTGCTTGGTACATCTTAATTTGTTTGGTTGTATTCTTAACTATGGTAATAATCCATCACAGTTCGCTTACTTCTACAGTTAGTTTTTTTGTCCTGTCAGTAATGTAAAAGAAAACACTCTTACTGCAACCACATGTGGCGACACAGAGATACTGACACTACACCAGGCTAAAAAACTACTAACGTAGATCTAGCAAGTAAAACTTTTGTACAAATTGATTCGCAACATACTTAGTACCAATGAACCACCGATTATGTAAAGAATCGAACTCTATGTGTAAAACAGCTTCAAGCTTCCGATAACACTATGAATGAATGAATGTTTTAATATTTGACATTAAGCGCGTAAGCGAGAAAGAGTTTGTTGGAATTCGCTAAGTGGTCTCATTATCAAACATGTATGACTCTGTAGTCTAATTTCTTCTCCTTTTTAAATAAGAGCTAGTTTTTCACACATTTCAATGTTATGACATTGTTTCACCCAAACTATGTGTCGAGCAGTGATGTATGTCTCAGCTACATTCAGTGGTATATGTGGATGCTGTCTGAAAAGTCACGACGCTCCGCAAATTTTTTTTTTTTGTTTTTTTACCCTGTGCGACTGCAGCGCTCCAGGTGGCCAGGAAGTTAATGTTGAGTTCGGCAAGATCTATGAAAGCGAAAGTGAAACTTAATTGTTTCTAACGATCTATAGAACTGTTTTTACACACGGGAACGTCTGTAGCGCAATAAATATCAGCAACAAGAAGAAGAAGACACCACATTTGTCTTTTTGTAGGTTTCCTAACGACCCAAGGAGGTGTGCACTGCTGCATTACAAGACACTTTATTTACGATTTTGTTGTGCGTTATAGACATTTACCGCAGAAAAACAAAAAATTGCTAGTGAACAGCGGAAGACCTGACCTTTTGCAGAAAGGCGTTATATATCTACTCAAAAACTTGTTTTCTTCGGCTCACTTCTAGTCAAATCAGTGAATGTTGAACATACGAAGTGTGTATAGAATGCAATACCTACTTTACTTAGCATAGCAGATTTTGTAGCAAATGTTTCCTCTAAACGCTGATAGGTAATAACAAGTTTACAGAAAGGAAATAAAGTAACCCACTAAAGACAGCGCAAAAAGTGCTAAAACATGCCTGGGTAAAATAAAATTCCAAAGGTGTTTTGCATAAGCCGGAATTCCTCATCCAATTATCTTAGCAAGCACGGAAAAAAGAAGAACTGCAACGCCACGAAATGACTCTTTAAAGCTGTTGCACCATCATTATACCGATTAGCCAGTTCATTATGGCCACCTACCTAGTAGCTGAAATGTCCACCCTTGGCAGGAACAACAGCGGCGATGCGTCGCGGCTTGGAAGCAATACGGCCTTGGCAGGTAGCTGGAGGGAGTTGGCGCGCGCGCGCGCGCGCGCGCGCGCACACACACACACAAGTCACCTGATTTAATTTCCGTAAATTCCGGGGAGGGGAACGATGAGTTCTGACGCCACGTTCAGTCACATCACAGATGTGTTCGACGGGGTTCAGATCTAGCGAGTTGGGAGGCCAGCACATCAATTGGAATTCGCCACCGTGTTCTCCATCTACATCTACATGGATACTCTGCAAATCACATTTAAGTGCCTGGCAAAGGGTTCATCGAACCACCTTCACAATTCTCTATTATTCCAATCTCGTATCGCGCTGAAAGAACGAACACCTTTATCTTTCCGTACGAGCTCTCATTTCCCTTATTCTCCTCGGTGTCAACAAAATATTTTGGCATTCGGAGGAGAAAGTTGGCGATTGGAATTTCGTGAGAAGATTCCGTCGCAACGAAAAAGTCTTTCTTTTAATGACGTCAAGCCCAAATCCTGTATCATTTCTGGGACACTCTCTCCCATATTTCGCGATAATACAAAACTTGCTGCCTTTCTTTGAACTTTTTCGATGTATTCCGTCAGTCCTATCTGGTAAGGATCCCACACCGCGCAGTAGTATTCTAAAAGAGGACGGACAAGCGTAGTGTAGGCAGTCTCCTTAGTAGGTCTGTTACATTTTCTAAGTGTCCTGCCAATAAAACGCCGTCTTTGGTTAGCCTTCCCCACATCATTTTCTCTGTGTACCTTCCAATTTAATTTGTTCGTAATTGTAATACCTAGGTATTTAGTTGAATTTACGGCTTTTGGATTTGACTGATTTATCGTGTAACAGAAGTTTAACGAGTTCCTCTTAGCACTCATATGGATGACCTCACTTTTCGTTATTTAGGATCAACTGCCACTTTTCGCACCATTCCGATATTTTTTATAAATCGTTTTCCACTTTGCTTTGATATTCTGATGACTTTATTAGTCGATAAACGACAGCGTCATCTGCAAACAGCCGAAGACGGCTGCTCAGATTGTCTTCCAAAATCGTTTATATTGATAACGAACAGCAAAGGGCCTATAACACTACCTTGGGGAACGCCAGAAATCATTTCTGTTTTACTCTATGACTTTCCGTCAGTTACTACGAACTGTAACCTCTCTGACAGGAAATCACAAATAGAGTCACATAACTGAGACGATATTCCATAAGAACGCAATTTCACTACGATCCGCTTGTGTGGTACAGTGTCAAAAGCCTTCCGGAAATCCAAAAATACGGAATCGATCTGAAATCCCTTGTCAATAGCTCTCAACACTTCATGTGAATAAAGAGCTAGTGGTGTTTCACAGGAACGAGGTTTTCTAGACCCATGTTGACTGTGTGTCAATAGACCGTTTTCTTCGAGGTAATTCATAATGGTCGAACACAATATATGTTCCAAAATCCTGCTGCATGTCGACGTTAACGATATGTGCCTGGAATTTAGTGGATTACTCCTACTACCTTTCTTGAATATTGGTGTGACCTGTGCTACTTTCCAGTCTTTGGGTACGGATCTTTCCTCGAGCGAACGGTTGTATACGATTGTTAAGTATGGAGCTAATGTATCAGCATATTCCGAAAGGAACCTAATTGGTATACAGTCTGGACCAGAAGACTTGCTGTTATTAAGTGATGTAAGTTGCTTCACTACTCCGAGGATATTTACTTCTACGTTACTCATGTTGGCAGCTGTTCTCGATTCGAATCCTGGAATATTTAGTTCGTCTTCTTTTGTGAAGCCATTTCGGAAGGCTGTGTTCAGTAACTCTGCTTCGGTAGCACTGTCTTAGATAGTATCTCCATTGCTATCGCGCAGAGAAGGCATTGATTGTTTCTCGCCGCTAACATACTTCACATACGACCAGAATCTCTTTGGATTTTCTGCCAGGTTTCGAGACGAAATTTCGTTGTTGAAACCTGTTATAAGCATCTCGCATTGAAATTTCGAGCTTCTGTAAAAGATCGCCAATCTTGGGGATTTTGCGTCTGTTTAAATTTGGCATGTTTATTTCGTTGTTTCTGCAACAGTGTTCTAGCCCGTTTTGTGTACCAAGGAGGATCAGCTCCGTCGTTTGTTAATTTATTTGGCATAAATATCTCAATTGCTGCCGGTACGATTTCTTTGAATTTAAGCCAGGTGTGGTCTACACTTATATTATTAATTTAGAATGAGTGGAGATTGTCTCTCAGGAAGGCGTCAAGTGAATTTTTATCTGCTTTTTTGAATAGGTATATGTTTCGCTTATTTTTCGAGGATTTGGGATTACAATATTCAATCTCGCTACGACAACACTGTTTTCACTAATATCTGAATCGGTTTTGATGCTCGTTGTTAACTCAGGATTATTTCTTGCTACGAGGTCAAGTGTGTTTTCAATACCGTTTACTATTCGCGTGGGCTCATGAACTAACTGCTCGAAATAATTTTCAGAGAATGCGTTTAGCACAATTTCGGATGACATTTTATGCGTACCTCCGGAATTAAACATGCATTTTCGCCAACATATCGAGGGTAAATTAAAGTCACCACCAACTATTATCGTGTGAGTCGGGTACGTGTTTGAAATCAAACTCAAACCTTTCAGCAACTGTAACATCTGAATTGGGAGGTCGGTAAAAAGGATCCAATTATTATTTTATTCCGGTTGCCGACAATGACCTCTGCCCATACTAACTCACTGGAAGTATCTTCTTCAATTTCGCGACAGGTTAAACTACTGCTAACAGCAACGAACACGCCATCGCCAACCGTGTTTAGCCTGTCCTTTCGGAACACCTTAGGTTCTTCGCAAAAATTTCGGCTGAGCTTATATCCGGCTTAAGCCAGCTTTCAGTGCCTATAACGATTTGAGCATCAGTGCTTCCTATTAGCGCTTGGAGCTCTGGTAAACACAGCTGCGACAGTTTACAACTGTTATACCAATGGTTCCTGTATGTGCGTTCTTCCTGTGTTCAGCCTGCACCCGTTGTGACTGAAGCCCTTCTTGTGTTTTTCCGAGACCCTCTAACCTAAAGAACCGCCCAGTCCACGCCACACAGCCCCTGCTACCCGTGTAGCCGCCTCCTGCGTATAGTGGACACCTAGTGACCTATTCAGCGGAACCCGAAACCCAACCACCCTTTGGCGCAAGTCGAGGAATCTGGAGCCTACACGGTCGCAGAACCGTCTGAGCCTCTGATTCGGACCCTCCACTCGTCTCTGTACCAGAAGTCCGCAATCCGTCCTGTCGACTATTATGCAAATGGGCAGCTCTGCTTTCATCTTGCAAAGCAAGACTGGCAGCCTTTACCACTTCTGTTAGCCGCTCGAAACCAGAGAGAATCTCTTCTGATCCAAAGTGACACACATCGTTGGTACCGACGTGAGCAACCACCTGCAGTCGGCTGCACCCTGTGCTCTTCATGGCATCCGGGAGGACCCTTTGCACATCTGGAATGGCTCCACCCGGCATGCAGACGGAATGCACATTGTCAGCCAAGTCCCTAAGGGGCCCCATAACGCGCCTAATGTTGGAGCTCCCAGCTACCAATAATGCCACCCTCTGCGATTGCCCGGATCTTGCAGGCTGAGTGGTTTCCTCCGAAATAGGACAGGCGACAGCATCTGGCTCAGCGACAGTGTCAGCCACAGACAGCACCTGGAACCCGTCTGTCAGACAAACCGGGGAGGCCCTACGTGCGGCTGCCTGGGAAGTCTTTCGCCGCCTGCTTCGCCCCGGGGTGAGGGGTCAGCCTCAGAGCGAGCAGTAACTGGGTTGGCCACCGGTGATGACCGATCGGAGGACTGGACGTGCTGGACGTCCGTTGGATCCCCACGGCCGGCCCACAGTAGTGGTGGCCAACCACAGCAGCCTCTAGCTGTGTAACCGAAGCCATCACAGCCTGAAGCTGAGAGAGAAGTATCACCAACTCCGCTCGCATACGCACACAACAATCGCAGTCCCTGTCCATACTAAAGACCGTGCAAAACTAAACTATGCAGATAAATGGACTATCGGCACGTGCTGCGCAACTCTACTGTAGACCCTGACGAAAACGCAGGAACTGCGTCTAGTAATACGCAGATATTAAAAAACCTAACTACCGAAGCAGTCAGGTGAAACTACAGTAGATAACTCGCCCCTGATTAGGAACTTGTAATATGTCACAAAATCGGTTTACTTTCCGATGCAAACGAAGACGCGAGAATTGTAGCTACTAGATATTAAATGTACACGCAGAAACTCAAGAAACTAAACTATTAAAGCACACAGATGATATAATAAAATTCGCTCCTGGTTAGGAACTCGTAAATGTCAGAAAAGTAGTTTACTTGCCTGTTGCTGCGTCTGTCTCGGTCGGCAAACCACACTCCTAGCCTTGTGACATGGCGCATTATCTTGTTGAAAAATGCCACTGCCGTCGAGAAACATGATCGTCACGAAAGGGTGTACGTGGTCTGCAGCCAGTGTACGGTCTCCCTGGCCTCCGTGATGCACGGCACCAGCTCCTCTGGATCCGCAGATGGCTACGTGAACGTTCCCCAGAGCATGATGGGGCCGCCGCCGGACTATCTCCGTCCCGCAGCACAGGTGCCGAGGAGCTGTTCCCCTGGAAGATAGCGGATTCGCGCCCTGCCTTAGAAGTTACGAAGAAGTTATCGGATTCATCAGACCACGCAACGCTCTGCCACTGCGCCAACGTCCAGTGCCGATAGTCACGAGCCTATTTCAGTCGTAGTTGCCGGTGTCGTGGTGTTAACATCGGCACGTGCGTGGGTAGTCGGCTGCTGAGGCCCATCTTCAGGAATGATCGGTGCACTGTGTGTTCACACACGCTTGTATTCTGCCCAGCATCAAAGTCTGATGGTAGTTCCGCCACAGTTCTCAGCCTGTACTGTTGTACCAGCCTTCCCAGCCTGCGTCGTCCGACATCTGTAAAGACGGGATGCCTCTGGACGTGATTTCACCTATGTTTCGCCACGTTTCGAAGACACTCGCCACAGCACTCCTCGGACACCCAACATGTTGTACAGTTTCCGAAATGCTCGTGCCGAGCCTCCGGGCCATCACAGTCTCCCCTCGGTCAGAAAGGTTGCGCGCCTTCCACATCCTACACGCGGACAGCTCGCTCACCGGTATCACACACATCGTGCTCGTGTCTTATCAGTCATTCCTGGCCAGGCGACGCTGCTGTCGCTTGGAAGGGTTTACGTCGACATGTTCTGACTGATCAATGTACACTCCTGGAAATTGAAATAAGAACACCGTGAATTCATTGTCCCAGGAAGGCGAAGCTTTATTGACACCTTCCTGGGGTCAGATACATCACATGATCACACTGACAGAACCACAGGCACATAGACACAGGCAACAGAGCATGCACAATGTCGGCACTAGTACAGTGTATATCCACCTTTCGCAGCAATGCAGGCTGCTATTCTCCCATGGAGACGATCGTAGAGATGCTGGATGTAGTCCTGTGGAACGGCTTGCCACGCCATTTCCAACTGACGCCTCAGTTGGACCAGCGTTCGTGCTGGACGTGCAGACCGCGTGAGACGACGCTTCAT
Organism: Schistocerca cancellata; assembly: GCF_023864275.1. Taxonomy (NCBI): domain Eukaryota; kingdom Metazoa; phylum Arthropoda; class Insecta; order Orthoptera; family Acrididae; genus Schistocerca; species Schistocerca cancellata. The sequence continues at coordinate 16,873,530 of NC_064634.1, forward strand.
CCAGTCCCAAACATGCTCAATGGGGGACAGATCCGGAGATCTTGCTGGCCAGGGTAGTTGACTTACACCTTCTAGAGCACGTTGGGTGGCACGGGATACATGCGGACGTGCATTGTCCTGTTGGAACAGCAAGTTCCCTTGCCGGTCTAGGAATGGTAGAACGATGGGTTCGATGACGGTTTGGATGTACCGTGCACTATTCAGTGTCCCCTCGACGATCACCAGTGGTGTACGGCCAGTGTAGGACATCGCTCCCCACACCATGTTGCCGGGTGTTGGCCCTGTGTGCCTCGGTCGTATGCACTCCTGATTGTGGCGCTCACCTGCACGGCGCCAAACACGCATACGACCATCATTGGCACCAAGGCAGAAGCGACTCTCATCGCTGAAGACGACACGTCTCCATTCGTCCCTCCATTCACGCCTGTCGCGACACCACTGGAGGCGGGCTGCACGATGTTGGGGCGTGAGCGGAAGACGGCCTAACGGTGTGCGGGACCGTAACCCACCTTCATGGAGACGGTTGCGAATGGTCCTCGCCGATACCCCAGGAGCAACAGTGTCCCTAATTTGCTGGGAAGTGGCGGTGCGGTCCCCTACGGCACTGCGTAGGATCCTACGGTCTTGGCGTGCATCCGTGCGTCGCTGCGGTCCGGTCCCAGGTCGACGGGCACGTGCACCTTCCGCCGACCACTGGCGACAACATCGATGTACTGTGGAGACCTCACGCCCCACGTGTTGAGCAATTCGGCGGTACGTCCACCCGGCCTCCCGCATGCCCACTATACGCCCTCGCTCAAAGTCCGTCAACTGCACATACGGTTCACGTCCACGCTGTCGCGGCATGCTACCAGTGTTAAAGACTGCGATGGAGCTCCGTATGCCACGGCAAACTGGCTGACACTGACGGCGGCGGTGCGCAAATGCTGCGCAGCTAGCGCCATTCGACGGCCAACACCGCGGTTCCTGGTGTGTCCGCTGTGCCGCGCGTGTGATCATTGCTTGTACAGCCCTCTCGCAGTGTCCGGAGCAAGTATGGTGGGTCTGACACACCGGTGTCAATGTGTTCTTTTTTCCATTTCCAGGAGTGTATGTAGTACTCGATGTTTTGCCACGAAAGAATGTGACAATGATGTGTCTACGTTACATTGTACAGTAAATACCTGTTTCTTGCGCGTGCGTGCAAAAGGGACTCGTGGAGCTGATTTGGCTTTTCCTTTGCCCAGACGTTTGAATTCTTGTGCAGCCATGTATCCACAAAGTTTTTGATTTTTTTTTTCCTCAGATATTTTGATTTTTTTTTCCCTCAGATATTGTACAATTCTAATGCAGACAGAGTTATGAGCTATAATCCTTGTGAAGATATTCATCGATAGAGTAGAAGGAGTTGGCCAACAGGAAGTTCTTTAATTCACTCTGAAACCGATCTTTGTCACTTACAAGACTTTTGATATGCTCTGGTAAGTTACTGAACATACGAGTAGCAATAGCTACCAATAGGCCATACTGACTAAAAAACCATTTCACAGACTTCGTGGGACTCAAAGAATATGCACCTTTTGCGTTGTTCAAATTTTCTGGCGTGAGCAGTTTCAGTCGGGCACTTTTGGCTGCGCCTGTCACGTTTCCTGTACCTTCAACTTCGACATATTTGTTTGGTGCATCCTTACCGTGTTTAATTGTGAAGGCGCTGTGAGTTTAGGTACAAGTGGCACATCTAACGTACAGTGTGACAATATTCTCCGGTAAAGTGCATAATCCGTTACTTTCTCAGTTAAGAAAGGAGCGTGCCTACGCTAATTAAGACACATTCTTCCACGATGTTGCATATTATATTACTGAATTAATTATTTCTGAATATGAAACATGAATCCGAATGCGTACGTTCCGCCCCATTATTAAACACACGTGTCTGTTTTAAATGCTGGACGAGATAGTGAAGTACAATCGCACGCTTACAAACCGTTTGCAACTGGTAATGATTTGCGTTCATAAGTGTATTATATGAATGTGTTCAGCTCCTTGTAAAAGTGCATTGGTATCAAAGATATTCTCCCGGAAGTTGTTCACATTGGAACAAATGAATACAGCAGAATTAATTGCAAATCACGCTGATTAACAAATCCTACAAAACATAGTTAAACGTCTAAAATATCCAAATTCTGCAAGATGTTTCCTAAAGGGAGGCAAGCGCAAACTCGCTTGTAAGTGGATCGCATACGACTGGAGAATGTAAATTTCCTCATTTCCCAGTAGCGGTAATTGCAACGGCTCGCTCAAAAACCATACCTAATTCGGCACCCCCATTGTGTTTGCAACACGTGACACAGTAGAAAGCCGTGTGCAGGAACGCAAACACAAAAAAGAACAGAGAAAACGGAACTGAAATAAATACAGTATGAAAGTTTGGTGAGAACAATGTGCCAATATAATGGCTGCGGTTTTGTTAACTTTGCAACGTCAGCACCGTACGAGATGTGAAAATACTGCGCAGAAAAATAACAATGTGAATTCTCTAGAAATAGTTACAAATAAAAAGTGTCTGCAGTGTTCTGACGTGGTGCATGGGTTTTTCTCAAACACCCATGAAAGATTTCTTCTAAATTATATAAAGCCTTCCAAAGGGATGAAACGTTTTCTGGCATGACATGTCCCTTATACTGTGTATTTATGTAGAATTATCAAGATAGAGAGACAGACCTGCAACTGTGGGTTGGTGGACACACCTGATCATATTTTATTTGGCGTGACCAGTATACAGAGTGTAGACAGGGAGAGAACATAAGGTTTGGTATTCTGTGTAGCATAGCCCTTAATGAAGAAAACTGGCAGCTGTTGATACTCTAGCGGATAGTGCATCTACAATCAAACTAGATGCATATCAAGATACAGGAATTCTCGAATAAGAAAGAAGTCAGTAGCAGTCAAAATAGTTCATTAGGAATTACAGACCAGCGAATTCTAACGCAGCTGCACATGGAGAAACATCATCAGAAGTTACAACAAACCCAATATCAAGACATGGCCTTTCCAATGATGCGAGTAGTAAAGAGTGCACGGAAGATCAGTAACAAAAGAACTACTAATAGAAGACAAATACATTGTGAATGTGAGTAAGGGGCCGGAGCCGAGTGTTCAGTGCCAGTCCGTAAGGAATGCCTCCAGAGGTGGATGCTGGCGCAGGACCGCTCTGAAGGTGTAGAACCACGGATGTGAACCTAGGGAAACTTCCCTCATGACATGCTGGCCATCTTACGCTCAGAAAGAGAAAACTGTTTCGTGTCAGAAAGACTTCCAGCAGACTCGATGGCGTAATGTTGGACAGAATAAATCGTTAGCTCTCCGAGTGTAATAACAGCGTTTAGCTACAGTAAGCAGTTATACTTCGTTTTTCTTGAATGGCTGAATATAGATTCGGAGTGCCGGAGCACAGGTTGCTCCACAAATACTAGACCATAATTCCCATGTAAAATGGCATATCTACTCAAAGTAACATAATCCCGATATTTCTCTTTAAAGAGTTAGGTGGTGGGTTCTTACGGCAGATTATGCTAGCTCTAGCAAATTTATTCAACGCCAAATAACGATTGTATGATTGCCTCCTTTAATATTTGTACAGTTGCAGGTTGTGTTACACACTGTGCATTGCGTAACGCGACTGCAGGTTTAGTTAGTTAGCAGGAATGAACAAATAAATGTTTTGACATGGATGTGTTTTCCTTCAATTACAAAGTGGAAAATGTTCTCTGGCAGAGGATACTAGTAAATACCAGCCGATTGCAACTGATTTCTCAGTTTTTAGTTTATCATTTATCCCCACAAATTTCAACTAGTTTCTTCCAACTATCATGCGTTTTTCGTTTTTTGCTACATTTTTTGCCTTTCTGTAACTGATCTTGTCTACACTATTGTTTATAAAAGAACTGAACATATTTTCACAACACACATGATTGTATACATGCTGATGTTGTCTAAACAGCAGGGATGTACATAAAGACCACCTTGTTTGTCGATCAATTTTTGATCGCTCTAAGTGCCTTATCAGGTTTCGCTCCTAACATCTGTGATGTCCCATCCGTAATTGTTGTGTTACTGTTTCACCTTACAGGATCCCTATGGGAGATTGTTAATGTAAATTAGAAATAGTAAATCTATACATACATCTATTCGTACATTCCGAAAGCCAATTTAGCAGAAAGATGTTATACTTTGCACAAGCTGAAAATTTTGTACAAATGCTTCTGAATTTCTTTACAGTCATCCAAAGACGATACTTTCCTGCAGACCATAGCGTCGTCAGCGAACAGTTTGTTGGTTCTGATGATAATATCTGATACATCATTTATGTATATTGAGAATATTAATGGTTCTATTGCGTGTCCTTAGCCGAGGTCGTTAAGTGACATCTGCGCCTTGGCTCTAGAGTCGGAGGTAGCCAGTTTGAATCGTGACGACGGAAAAATATGTTCACCGTCAGTATTTGTGTAGGAAGGGGAGATGAGGTGGTAGCGTAAAGTTCCTGATCACGAAACATTGCACCATTGTCCTGGATAAAATTTCAAATCTCTGTAGTGTGTCGCGAGGTGGTGATGGTGATTTGCCCATCGGATGGGGACGTTTAGCTCGACTGCTTCCCTACTCATCATAGAATATAAAAAAAAAATGTGGCAACATACTACACACATTTTCGTCACCGCCACCTATGGTCAAAAGCTACGCTTAAGACAACTCTGACAGGCCGTGAGGAATGTGAGTATTGTACAGGGAGGAATAAAATATCATTCCGATTCGGCAGGCAGCTGAACGTAGAGTTTGTTCGAAAAGTCCCCAACTGATCCTCATGCAGGTGTGGGGAGTGGAGGAATCAAGCTCCGCCAATAGACTCGCAGAACATCGGCTACCGACAGGGGGCGAGGCGTTACGCGAGGAAGAACCCGCGCCTTCGTCACTCAGTTCTGACCCTGAATGTGTGCTTACTGGTTTGGCGTGGCGCTGCATGATAGTAACTCTGTAACCGCTACGGTTCACATAGGCACTGTACTGTTAGACCGCCAACGTTAGCAGCTGCTGGGCCTAAACCAGTTGTGACCCGAAGTCGATCGCCTTCTACCGGCTTCAGCTGATCCAAAACTAGGGAGCCCTCGTTCACGTCGTAGTGAACAAAAAGTACTTCTCGGGCTCTTTGCGCGTTTCTAGGGCACGCCCGTGTCCTCTTTCTGTTCACCATCCGCCAGTCTCTCTCCCTTCAGGAATTCCTAACACTATACATCGGGCGTGATCCAAGGGGAGTGTCACTGGGGTGACGACGCCCTCCAAACAACAATTTACCAAAACCATTTGTATTGTTACATGTATCACTTTCCAGACGTTTTAGCCAAATATAGGAGAATAACGTAGCACGGACATAAGGGGTCTCTGTAATGGTAAGGAGATCCAATGTTTAGTTGCTTGTCTGAGAGATAGCCGACGGAGATCATCTTGTGACCTGAATGGCAGCAGAAAACATTCCAGTCAACTAAAGCGTCCCAGCGAAGGTTATAGCACCTGCTGGCAGCAACAAATCAGTCGCGTTCGTGACTGCAAGAAAGCTAAGTGGGATGAGAGAGAGGGGGAGAGATTTTCTGGTAAGAAAATAACAACATACAGTTTGACCTCTCCCAGACGTATGCGGGAAAAAGCATTCTCCTCCTTTGCGCGCTTTCGTAACCATATTGTAGAAAGTTGCATTCACAATAGTAATGCTAAGAGAAATACTGATAAAACTGAGTCTACTCTTCAATTTTATGTGAAATAAATTATATGGTTGCTAATGTTGTGAATTTTTGTTGCAGTTACAGTTCTTGAATCAGTTTCATGCTGCGGTATTTATCAAATTTTGTGACTAGTATCTTTCAAATAACTTGAATTTAATTTTTTTAAGTCGTGCTATAAAGATTTTCTAAGCACTGAAGGTGATAAAATGCTGTAGTCAAACACTTTATATACTGTATTGTTATTTTTATTATAATTGTAATCATAGGCATCATTAGTATGATAAACGTGGCGACTTGGCCACATAAACGCTCTGAAACGCACCACAAAGGAGTTATCTGAACGGGACGGAAACCAGTAGATGTGATGTACATCTACAGAGATATAAATGACTACAATTTCAGAAAAACTGGATGATTTATTCAAGAGAAAGACCTCCACAAGCAAATCAATAACGATTTGCTCCGCCTCTGGCCCTTGTGGAAGCAGTTATTTGGCTTGACATTGATTGAGAGAGTTTTTGGATGTCCTCCTGAGGGATATCGTGCCAAACTTTGTTCAGCTGGCGCGTTAGATCATCAAAATCCCGAGGTGGTCGAAGGGTCCTGTCAGTAGTCCTCCAACGTCCTCAGTTGGGGAGAAATCCGGAGACCTTGCTGGTCGAGATAGACTTTGATAAGCACGAAGATAAGCAGTCGAAACTCTCGCCGTGTGCGGACGAGCATTATCCGGCTGAAATGCACTAAAGACGGTGGTAGGTACCGTTCTGCAGGCACTAGTCAAACGTAGAACTTTTCATCGGATTCCCACGGGATATAACGAGATTCACCATCCCAAATCACTTGTTTCCAGTCATCCACCGCTCTTTGCTCAGCCTCTAGGGTCGCCTAGCACTGAGTACAGGAACGGGTAGGTTACCGAGAGCTGGGCAACCATTGCACCCCATTCGTTCTAATTCTCTACACACAGTCATTCTGGTGGCTGGACGGCTGGTGGTACTCTGGAAATTACGAGCGGCTACTTCCGCCATTCTCTGCAGTGCTCGACACTCCACTGTCCGCCAGTACGTGAGGTCTTGTAGTCTCGGTGTAGCTGCGGTTGCTCCTCCGCATTTCCAGTATTCAGTGACTGGTTCGCGTTCCAAGTCACTGAGCTCTACCACCACCACCTAGAGACAAGGCCGCGGCGCGAAATTCATAGCAGGTCGTGACGTCACTCCAAGCGGGCCACCATGTTGTGTTTCGAAGCGTTTGTTTATCTACACGTTTGGTGGTTCGAGTGCTATATTCGTGCTTAAAACTAGCGATTACAGTGTTTGCCTATAGTGAAGCTACTGTGAACATGGTTTACAAGTGCTGTGTGCCAAGGTGTCGTGGGAATTACGGAACTCGACCGAAAGTAATGTTGTTTTCCTTTCCGAAAGATGTGAATCTGCATTGGAAATGTCAGCGATTCATCGGGACAATTTCCAACCCACTGAGCACACGAAGGTATGTAAAAACTATATACCTAGTACAATTGTTATTTTTTCTGGTGGAATATCTTGCATTTTGGATACATTAGACTAAAATTGTGAGCAAAAGTTCGCAGTAAGTAGGCCTAGTATTCGATATCAAGTGGCTTTATTTTGATTTTGAAAACGAAATATAAATTTGTGGCTCGTGTTACTTTTTATTCGTGTTTAAATTTCTCTGCAGTTCGTATTTTTTTACGCATTACCGATACGTTTTATTCTCTATTTGTGAGTGGGTGTTGTTTTTCACTCTCGCATTAGTTATCATGAGTGCTAACGAATGTTGAAACTGCTGTTTTCATGTTTAAAAAGCGATCTCTCTCTGTATGAAGCATATCTGTGTTATTTTTCGATGTGTCAAACAGTGGAACAAATTAATCTAGAAATAGGTTAAATTTATTATTGACGTTTTCAGCTTGACGCATTGTCTCATTCCAACTGCTGCAAATGTCTGCTGAAGGTTTGTAGATTTTCACTGTTGACTTATGCTCAAAATCTGCCATATTTTTACAGGAAAGAAAATTTACATTACAATAACAACGCATAATTGTTTTTGTGAGGTGAGTTAAAAGTGATTGTTTGCTTGGGGAATGTACTCAGCTTTCCTGAGGGAGCTCTATAAACAGCTACACAATATTTATTTAGGATACTGAAGGCAGAGGAATTTAATATTATACACTGTATTAGTGCAGAATTTTTCAAGTGAGTGTAAATAATAGTTGTCTGGTCCAGAAAGAATGTACTTTATCACAGTGCATTTTTCACAAATGTACCTTGTTTTATCATGTATATCGCAATATTATTTATATCCCGCACTCGTACGTTTTCACTGGCTATTGATAAGTCTTATGCAATCACATTACCGGTAAAAAAGAATTATAAACTATAGTTTCTGCTATATCGCGATTGATAAAGTTACTTATTTTAACCATTCGGCAAAGTACTCTCCTCTTTGCGTGGTATCATTTGCCAAGATCTCGTTTCTTTATCTCCAGTGGTTTACGAGATATGACAGGCGTTATGAATATTTCATTCCCGCACGTTGCGATCGGAACTGAAGTTGCTGCAGATGCTCAATTTTTTTGGAAGCAGATATTGATCCAAAGTTTTACGAAAATTTCAAAACCTCATCTGTATTTCATACTCAGCAATAGAATGTGTAATATGCATCAAACACAAATTCATAGCGACCTCTATTTTTGATGGCAACGTTCTCAAATTTGATACTCATCTGTGAAATACCACAATAGTTATGACCATTATCGAAATGATTGGCACTTCATCATGAAGCTGCCATGTAAAGCTAAAAGTATTTCAGAAATTAATTATTTTTTACAGAATAGGTTCTGTAAAACCGTTTGACAAAGATCTGCAGGCCGTGCGTCTCGATTCTTTAAGCGCAGCGCCAATCCAACCCTGGCCCGCTTTGCGTGACGTCACAAGAGCGCGCCGCGGCCTTCTCTTTAGGTGGTGGTGGCTCTACTCGCCGACACATTCTGCTCTCACTGCTTCCCTAGTGACAACAGAGTACTCCCCGCCACCGTTCGTGAGGTCTAGCGGTCATTTCCGCATTACAAGGGTGTTCGGAGACTTTCCTTCAGATAGTGAGTCTACTTGAGAATCACCGTAAATCACGAACAAAGTGTGACCTCCACCAGAACCGAAGGCTGACCGCCGTGCTTTCAGGTGATGACGCTGAACCCGATGTGCGAGAGCGTGGAGACGGCGCAGGGGGTGCCGCTGACGGTGACCGGCGTGGCGCAGTGCAAGATCATGAAGGCGGACGAGCTGCTGCAGACCGCCTCCGAGCAGTTCCTGGGCAAGACCGTCAAGGACATCAAGTCCACCATCCTGCAGACGCTCGAGGGCCACCTGCGCGCCATCCTGGGTGAGTGGAGCAAAAAGATCAGGAAGCAGAAACGTCCGCATTCCCAGCCCAAAACGAAATCTGCACGTGCGTCTGCACGCTTTCAGGTTTTCCATCAGCTTTCAGCAGGCAGCTCAGAACAGTGGTCGCCAGACTGCAGCCTCGCAGCCTCCTCCGAGTGCTGGTGCTGGCCACGGTTCTCAGCCGTGTTTTATAATGTGGCAATATGCTTCTATAATCCGTTCATCGTAAGAAAAAATCTGATGTAAACAAACACAAACGCGATGATTGGTCAGAAGCCGTAGCACACGCGCACTGGTGTCGTTACGCTCTTGCAAGCAGGTCCTACGTGTGTATTAGGTATATTATTACTAAGTTACGTTAAATCAAACTTTAAGATGTTCAATTGTATTAACAGCCATCAACGTTTTTTCTTAATCACTATTTAACTACGTAGTTTTTATTTCAAAAATCGTGTGCAGTCACATCGTCTGCACTGTTGCGCTCTGATTGTCGCGCTGTTAATGCGCAGTATGAAAATGGCTGGGGCTGCTCTCTGTTCCGTACTGGAACACGCGTGTGGGACACGGTTAAAAAGTGCCGAGAAATAGCGTGTTGTTAATGTTTCCTTATAAATTTGCGGGGATAATCGACTTTGAAGTTTTCCCAGCAGTTGATACATAAATACACATCGTACGTGTAGCGCAGTCGGTAGTGTAATGGAATGTTTACTAAATACAGTCAGTGTTAACTACTTACAGTAATTATAAAACTCATCACCATTTTAATGAATATGCAAGTCTTCTTGTTTCTAATTACATATTGGACACGAAATTCCTATCTCCATTTCAAATACAAATTCTTAATTATCGATGTTTCATGAAAGACTGTTTATAAAAGTAGCTTAAATTAAGAAAACATAAAAATTTAATTTTTTAAGGCCAAAATGAAAAACAAAACAAATCCTCTTTATTTGGACTATGTCCATCCTTTTGAACCACAGAGATGGAAACATGGAAAACAATCATTTTCACAGCATCGAGCACATCATGCAAATGCTGAATTTTTACATTTGCTACTGTACCATTTCAATATGAACCCAACAGAACTGCTCTGGAGCCAAGTTGTGGTGGTCCGAGAAGTAACAAGACTGTTGAGCTGCCATACTTACTGCAAGTAACGCACGCCGCTTTTTTACATGTCGCTGCAGAACTCTGGCGGGATATAGAACGACGCGTCGTAAAAGAAGAGGAGAAAATGCGGCGCCTGGTTGCCTTCGTGAATTCAGTTGTTGATAGGCTCGTTATCAACATTGCGGGTGACACTTCCAGAATGTATTTCTAGGATTCGGATAAGGAAGGAGCTAAGACATTTCCAGACGACTGACTTAATTAACATTTTCACTGGCTTCAGTATTCAACAATGTGGTGAAATCCCTGCAGTACGCTTCTGCATTACACACAGCTCGCTCAGAAAAATTACCACATGTTTAAGTTAGAAATTTTCATCACTCTTGTTTGTAATTAGAATAGTATGTCAGGTGACAATAATGGCATTTTGTGCTTTCCGTCTGTCAGCTAAGAATCGCGCGGTAGTTCTGGAGTTTCTCCGAATATTATTTTACTCTCTTTAAAAATCAAAAGACATTCGAAGCTATAGCCTTTCTTTGCTCGTCTCATTTTACGTCTGAAGTGCAATTGCTCAGATCCTTGCAGGTTACTCGGACCGCTGGCTGGCCGGTGCTGTCCAAGTGTACCGAGCCAGTAAAGCCGCTGTCCCGCATTAACGCTCAGTCTATGTGCGCGTGACACGGCATGAGACGTGTCCTCATGATCGTACTTGACTGTACTGGCCACAGGTTGGCTTCCGCTCCACGTGAAACGAAATCCAATGAGATTCAAGCAAACGCGGAAGAATACATGGCGTAATGTTTACATCAGGTTTATTGTTATGATGAACAGAGTATAGCAACTAACAGCAGAAACCAAAAACGTCAGCTAACGTTAAGGGCCTTTTAGGAGTGTATTTTTCTTGCTCAGTAACAAACAAAAATACTTTACAGAGACAGTAATTTTTAAAATTTGCTTAATTTTCATTAGCGTTGGCGAGTTGGCCCGTGAGTTAAAGTTTGCCACCTACTTCAGGGGCGGAATGGGGAAGTAGCGTGGCCACTGCAGGGTTAGAGGACGTGAGTGGGGGAATGTCGTCGTGTTCCAGTACTGACAACTCAGGAGCGTGCACAACTCGCAGCTATCAGCTGCTGTCCTCTAAATTTCAGACGGAAGTGACATGGATTCGTGAATGCGCATTACAGGGATGGGCATATTCAAGTGTCTTACCTGTTTATAGCAAGTGACATGAAATCAAATTAAGGTTGCTGTGATACAACACGCCGGCCGTATTGGCCGAGCGGTTCTAGGCGTTACAGTCTGGAACCGCGCTGCTGTTACGGTCGCAGGTTCGAATCCTGCCACCGGGCATGGATGTGTGTGATGTCGTTAGATTAGTTAGGTTTAATTAGTTCTAAGTTCTAGGGGACTGATGACCTCAGAAGTTAAGTCCCATAGTGCTCAGAGCCATTTGAACCATTTAATACAACACAATGAGTAGTAGAAAAATAACATTCAAAACATTTAATAAACATTTGTGATTTTGTCTCATATTGAAGTTTCTTGTTTTTAATTAATATAATGTGCTTATTTATGTAGGCCATCAATTAATAACAAGGTCGGGTGGTGCGTACCACCACTGTTGTCTGTGAAGTGGACAGAGGAAGTTCGTTCTGTTATTTTTTTGCAAAAACTTTTATGATTTTGATTCATCTGACGTAAGATAAAGTAAATTACAGTGGTTCAAAAGAAAAACGTGTTTTTTACGCTGCACATTAAATTTCTTTATTTATCTTGCGCACCCGGACGCGTTTTGCCACACACAAAATTGACAGTTAAATTGCTATAGTATAGGAGTTCAGCTATACTTCATTTATCGATTCGTACGGATCAGTCGCCGAGATGAAATACCATTTGCTATGCTACAAGAGAGTTTTTCGAAATATATGCGAGTTGACACTTTCTCAGTCTGTATATCACTTTCTCAAACTGTATGGGGTGCAATACCGCTCTACCTGCCGTCAGATTTACGAATTCGGCAGTCTAGTTGTCACGACTGCCAAGTAATGTACCAGACGGGGAAGACGATGAGCTTCTGAAATCAGATAGCACTCAGTCTGAGAGTTGTTCTGGACACTGTTCCACCTTCGTCTGGTCGAACGTAGGTCCCGAGCTACATTGGATAGCAAAAAAATACTGGATAACTGACAGACGCTTCAGATGGAACAAGTTTTGTGCAGGAGTGCAACCACAGTCATTGAAGTCCCGATGCAAGTTCATAAAGTCGATTCTCTCCACTTTCCACATGTCAAGCCCACTGTCAACTCAACAAAACGTCGCCCACACATTGTCTTTCACAGCTACCCCGCGCCACACACACACACACACACACACACACACACACACACACACACTACAGTACACCATTACTCTGGCCACCCTCGTCCCACTTTAGTCCAAAAGCAAACTAAGTAGGGAAAACTTCAAGAAGTCTATATTGTTTCAAATACTTTGGTGAAGCAAAATCTACAACTTTTTCCCAGATTTATCCATACATGAAACAGGTGTTCGGCACTGCAACTAACAGATATTCCACACTAACCAAGGTACATTTTATTTAAATGGAAACCCTAACTGTTTCTTATGAGATTCTTAATGTAACTAATTAAATGGTTCAAACGGCTCTGAGCACTATGGGACTTAACTTCTGAGGTCACCAGTACCCTAGAACTTAGATCTACTTAAAGCTAACTAACCTAAGGACATCACACACATCCATGCCCGAAGCAGGATTCGAACCTGCGACCGTAGCGGTCGCTCTGTTCCAGACTGTAGCGCCTAGAACCGCTCGGCCACTGCGGCCGGCCAATTAAACAATCTTCTTAGTTGATAATAAAAATAAAACCTAATTAATTGAAAAACTGAATAACGTGAACTATCTAATACTGCACTGCAACACAAAACAAGAAAACAGATTATGTCAAAGGAGTACGAAGTTTGAAGATTCATGTAAAAATATAAACGGGTTATGAAATGTATTTGCTTATCGACCTAAATTCTTGTCGTACACAAATGGTTTTCCTCGTTCATGTATGTGAAATATTTATTTATTTATTTAGCTTATGATACATGACAATCACAATCACACATAAAATACAGTAACACAGACACATTAAAGTACAGTTTATATCTTTATACCTAAGCCATTGAGCCAATTCACCACTACGGAAGTAACCAGGTTCGAATCCATTAGATTACCAGGGAAGGCACGGAGGGGGCAGTCTAGTGCTATATTTAGCGTTTTTTTCATTTTCTACATAACTTACACGTCCATATCTTCATGCGTAGCTCTGAATAACTGTAAACAGCGTGGCAAAAGATTCTTGTTACTGAACGATACATTAAGGTCTCTTCCTCATCCGTTCACATTTCAGTGGAAAGAATGAATGCTTCTGCACTTCTGTGCGAGCTGTTATTTTCGTAATTTTATCTACACGATCTCTACGGAATAAACATGTAGGCGGCTGACGGACATTCGTGGTTTGCACGCGGAAAGATGAGTCTTGTAATTTTCCAAGCACGTTCTTCAGAGATGTACAGTGTATTGCTTCCACTTCTGGCAATTAAGGTTCTTCATCGTTTATGTTAGTCTTTCTCCACAGTCAAACAAACTCCACCTTTCTCCTATTCATAGTACAGGGCTATTATGAATGACTCATTCGTTTTCCGAGTTTTATATGCTCCCAAGTATTACAGGTACAAATATGACTGATGCATGGATAGAACCATAAACTCAGAGAGTTCGCATTGTGCACAGCAGTTGCTGTCACGAGGACAGTTCCTTGACAAAATGGCGACAACGCAAGAAAAAGGTTTTTGTGTGTTGAAATGTGCGGGATGTTATCTGTTACAACAGTGCACCATTTAGAAGGAATTGCGTAAAAGAATCGGCATGTGAACAAAGGAGTGTGCGTTATTATCAACAACTTACGGACACTGGCTGTATCTGTACACAAAGAAGTATCGGTCGACCGATTGTGCCGGATAAAACAGTGGAGAGGATGAGATATGTTTCGTACGCAGTCGAAAAACATCAACGGTCCCTGCAGGCCACGAACTTGGAATACGGCGACCACATTTAAAACCTTATCGTCAGCAGCTCGACCAACAGTTAAAATGGGAAAATTATGGCAGGCGTCTTCAATTTTGCATCACAACGCAGAAAACACTTGAGCATAAACATTTCGCCTCCACGCTGATATTCAGCGACGAAGCAACCTTCCCTTTATCTGGGAAGGTTAATCGCCACAGTGTGATACTGTAGGACACTGAACATCCTCATGAAGTTGTGGAGCATGAATGAGATTCGCCGATATCTGTACAGTATCACAGACGAAACTGTATGGGCCGTTTTTCTTCTGAGAGAAGACTGTGACATATGCTGTGGTCATGTCCATGAATGACTGCTCATTCCCGCCGCGCGTTCTGAGGTGCGGCTCCCCCCGTCGGAGGTTCGAGTCCTCCCTCGGGCGTGGGTGTGTAAGTTAACTAAGCTAGACTGAGTAGTGTGTGAGCCTAGGGACCGATGACCTCAGCACTTTGGTCCCATAGAACTTTCTAAATTTTTTGCTCATTCCGAGACTAATTGTCCAGCACGGCGGGGACCCCGTCATTGGAGCATCGACGTTCGTCGCAATCTAAACGACGAAATTCCGCGTCGCTCGATTGGGTATACTTGTGAAGATGATGTCGCTCCATTCCTTTAAGTCACCCCCACTGCCAAGAACACTGAAACATTTCCGAGAACGCATCAGTATTGCTGTGATGATATCGACAGGATGTTGCTACATTAGACACGGAACAAATCTGACTACAGCTTGGATGTGTGTCGTGTAACCAAAGTGGTACTCATAGAACATTTGTAGAGTGCAAAATGCAAAATTGGTGAGTTTAAGGTTCTGTTCATGCACCAATCATATATATACATGCAATAATTTGTAAAATATACAGCTTTGAAAACTAATGACACATATTTACGTTGAAGAGCCAAAGAAAGTGATACAACTGCCTAATATCGTGTAGGGCCCCACGAGCAGCGTGGCCTCGACTAATGTCTGAAGTAGTGCTGGAAGTAACTGACACATTGAATCCTGCAGCGCTGTCCATAAATCAGTAAGAGTACGAAAGGGTGGAGATCTCTTCTGAACAGCACGTTGCAAGGCAACCCAGATATACTAATGTTCTTGTCTGTGGAGTCTGGTGATCGGCTGAATTGTTTAAACTCAGAAGGGTGTTCCTGGAGCAACTCAGTAGCAATTCTGGACGTGTGGGGTGTCGTGTTGTCCTGCTGGAACTGCCCAAGTCCGTCGGAAAGCACAATGGACATGAACGGATGCAGATGATCAGACAGAATGTTTACGTACGCTTATTCTGTCGGAGTCGTATCTAGACGTATCAGGGGTCCCACATCACTCCAACTGCACACGCCCCACACCATTACAGAGCCTCTACCAGTTTGAACAGTCCCCTGCTGATATGCAGGGTCCATGGATTCATGAGGTTGTCTCCATACCCGTACACGTCCATCCGCTCGATACAATTTGAAACGAGACTCGTCCTAGCAGGCAACATGTTTCCAGTCATCAACAGTCCAATGTCGGTGATGACGGGCCCAGGCGAAGCATAAAAGTTTGTATCGTGCAGTCATCAAGAGTACACTAGTGGGCTTTCGGCTCCAAAAGCCCATATCAATGAGGTTCCGTTAAATGGTTCGCACGCTAATACTTGTTGATGGCCCTGCATTGAAATCTGTAGCAATTTGACTTGTGTCACGTTGAACGATTCTCTTCAGTCTTCGTTGGTCCCGTTCATGCAGGATCTTTTTCCGGCCGCAGCGATGTCGGAGATTTGATGTTGTACCGGATTCCTGATATTCCCGGTACACTCGTGGAATTGTCGTACGGGAAAACCCCCACTTCATCGCTACCTCGGAGACGCTGTGTCACATAGCTCGTGCGCCGACTATAGCAGCACGTTCAAACTCACATAAATCTTGATAACCTGCCATTGTAGCAGTAGTAACCGATCTAAAACAACTGCAGCAGACACTTACTTGTCTTGTGTAGGCGTTGCCGACCGCGGTGCCGTGTTCTGCCTGTTTACATGTCTCGTGTGTTTGAATAGGCATGCCTAAACCAGTTTCTTTGGCACATCAGTGTGGTAGCCCTGTATTCCCAGACCGGATAAGCATTCCTGGAACATTGTATAACATGAGTACTTTAAAAAAAAATTGTCTTGGGAAAACAACGCTCATCTTTTGCAAGAGCCGCGGGCTTTGTCAGATAAACCTGGACGGCTTGAAATAAAGTTCTTACCAACATTAACTGTCCTTAAACAGAAGAGAAATGTCATGAGAAAATGTCGCTGAAAAACTGAAGTACTTTTTTATAAGATCTTCGTCACAGATGATAGATATGCAACGTATGCGTCCGTAGCACACGTCGTTCTTTATGACCAAGTATTTAACTGCGAATAAATGTTGCCAGTCGTAGAATAAAAAAGTGCCATTTGCCCAGTTACGGGTCCTATCAGCTTCTTGTTCTCGCAAAGCTCGTAAAGTTTCTTCTCTACTGCTTTAATTCCTTTGTTAGGCGATTTTTCACTCGACGTCCTGTCTTTCACAGATTTTGAAAGTTCCGTCAAGTAATGTGGTTTATCGCACGATCCTTTGATGCCAACTAATTCAGGGAGCAAGCGAGCAATGTGTCACCTTTGTAAGAGACTGGAGTCACATTAGGACGGGCGAATCAGATTGGGATTTTCTATTAACCTTCCCCTCCCCCAAATTAGCTTTAGGAAAAAATAGCTTTAGGAAAATGGACACAGCCGTTTCCTTCATCCTTCCCCTACCCGAGTCTGCACTCCGTCGCTAATGACATCGTCGACGGGACGTTTAACCATCATCTTTACATCTACATCTATACTCTGCAAACTACCGTTACGTGCATGTTTCTCACAGCGTTGTTCGTATGGAGTCATTTGCAGGTGCAACGGCCATGCTCTTAGACTGCCTGGCCTTAAGTGATGAATTAATTCTTTCTAGAGGTTTATGTCGACTCTGGGAAGAGTTAGAGTATGTGTTTAAGACTTCGTTCGTTACATTTTTTTATTGTTACGAATTATTTTTATCATAAGCCTATCTCTAAGTGTTTAGTGGTGTCTTATGTGCCCGCCCAACGCTTTGAATTTGATTTTTTTTTTGTCTTAACTTGAGAGTATTCAGGAAACGAAGGTTTTAAATTACCCTTAATTTGAGGGTAGTCAGGAAACAAGTTTGCTGCCACCGTAGCTTGCTGCGACCAAAAAGTTGGTAGAAGTTCTCGACTGTTTCGAAGTATAGGGCTGTTTATTGATTAGCCTCTTCAGCGCCCTAAGGACTAACTTCAAATTATGACGTGATTACCTTTTGCACATCATTGTTATGGGCCACTCATGACGGATGCTTAATTATAGTCCTGGTCGGAACACTTGACCAGATATAGTCCCTTTCGTTCCACATAGTTCCTATCCTAATACAGACTGATATTCGTCGTGGATAAAGGAGATATTTAACTTGTCATCTTTACTTCAGAATGGTTTTCATAACGTCTTTCATTATTTTAACACAACGAAAGACTTCTCTTGACTGATAGATTTTTTACCAAATTTTACACATTTCCTTCCCATTTTAATTTTTCCTATTTTTTTAATCGTAGAGGCATCCTATCCTCGGGGCACTGCCCCAGTCCCACCTACCGAGTTACGCCCCTGTTGTTATCGCTGGTTAGAACCTGTAAGTGTCACGTGATTACTTTCCGCATGTCCTCTCAAGAGTAAACAAAACAAATTGGGCGCGATGTAACCCAAGCGTCAACAATGCAGGGATGCCTGTAGCGGCACAAGCCGTTGCTTAGCAGTAGCATCAATATGAGGCGAGAAGAATAGCGAGCTGCATGGAAGTGTGTATCCCCAATAACCAAAATCTCGAGAAACCCATGAAATAAAGTAAGGGCACTTACCAACGATAGCAGAAGGTAAGTCATCAACAAACATCTGAATTTCGCCAATACGTGGCACCCAAAACACAGGCGTCAAACTGAATTCACCTTTTTGCTGACGCAAAACATTGATTTTCACATGCAGGTCTATTTAGTGGAGATCTTTGACACTCCAGTTCTACATATGATAACATTGTCTTTGTAAATGAATTATCCAGACTGGTTTCAGGGATTGTTTGAGACGGTTTGTGTTGGACGAGAATGAGTTAATGTGTCTTATAGTTACAGGGGGATCATACCACTAGAAATTACACATTCTTTACGAAGTTTCTTTGACATGTGAGCTCTGTCGTGATCTTTTTTTAAAGTAGTCATTGGTCAGAGTGTTGAGTGTGTCCCGCGGTATGTTGAAGCTCATGTTTTCCATGCACATATCGTAGGAAATTATGCATTTTATTAGTATTTCTGACGACCATAGACTTTCAAACAATAAGGTGTACTTTTGTCAGAAAACTGATTTGTCTTAAAATCATAGCCATCTTATAAACGAAACGAAATGAAATTGTTGCTTTCTGCTCACAAATAATTGAAGTTTGTGGATCAACTTTCGTCTTTTTATTGGTGCAGTTCGTATCCTCACTATCAGTACAATTCAGCTCAGTTTAATTTATTATCATCCATTTTATCATATACATGATACATGAATAGTCACAAGGGAAGAGAGAAAGAGCATGATTTATATTTTAACAACTAAGGGAAATAATTTCTTAATTACAACGGAAGCGTCCGATCTAACCCGTCGGCTTTGACCCATGACGTCACAAATATAGCGGAAACGACAATTCCAATATGGCGGATATAGAAACGTTGCATACGTATCACAAAGACGAAAACACATAGAAAAAGAACACACACAAAGGTTTCACAAGAACAATCTGCTAACATTGATAGCAAACAAAGATAATAGTAAACAAGTGGTACTCAAGGCCAGGCAGGGGGGGGGGCTGCGCCCCCCCCCTGACCCCCCCCCCCCCCCCCCCCCCGCCAAAAAAAAACTCCCAACCTAACCTCGTATTTAGGGCTACGCTACAGATCAATGTGTAGGTCAATCAAAAGATAAAAAAAAGAAAAAAACAATATTGATTCATTAGACATAACGAGTACCGACAAAACATATAGACCATAAAGATTGAAATGACGTCACACACCACAACACCCTTATGTCACGGGTCAAAGCCGACACGTGAGATCGGATGTTTCTGTTGACCCTTTTCTTAAATAAACTTTACATATTTTGTCTTCATTTTACATGCAAAATAAAAAATCAAAAGATGAGCACTATCTGTTTAGATAGTACAGCGCGCCTTCATTTTCTTGGCTTGTATCTGTGGCACAGAATCGGTAGAGGGCACCTGGATTCGAGCTGCTAACGTAGACGAACGAATGACACTTTGCGCAGTAATCCTCTTATAATCATTAATCCTTTAATGTCGTATTTAGTTTCTCTTGCCAGCAATGTATTTGTGCGCTTGTGTGAATGCTTTTGAGTTTTTCTTTTCTGATGAAGTCAGCAGCAATCTGCCCTCTCCATAATTGTTAAAGTTCAAAAAATGTGATCTGATTCAAAAGTCGTGTAAAGGGATAAGCCCACCACTTTGACAAATTGATGGACGCTAGCGGTTACCCCAGATCTATTTTTTTTTTGTAACCATATATATTTATTTAAATATATTAACAACGATACATTTAAAAAAAGACATTTTATTCTATTAATCTATTATATTCCTAGTGTTGGTTAATATTACTGTCCTTTTATATGTTTTCGTTTTTATATTTTCCTTTTTCGTTTTTCTCTTATTGTTTGTTCCTTAAACCCTTTTAAATGGCCATTTGTCGTCTCTCTTTTTTTTAGGGGGTAGACATTCCAGGACAGGCATAACAGTTTATATTTGGCATCGATGCATTGATTTTGAGTTTATGTTTCTGTATGTGATGCCACAGGCACATTGTGTATTCTGGTTTGATCTCTTCCTCTAGTTACACTGTTAAGTGGGACAGTATGAGGGAAACGTCACCATGATAGGTGGAGCAGAAGTGGAAGAAACTTTTTTTTGCATATACAACAGAATATACCTAAATTGAAGAAGAGAGAAAATTTTGTCATATTACATAAGAGAAGCAGAAAGGATAGTGTGAGTAATCAATAGAATTTTATAGGCACAAAGTAAAGGAAATCGTTTTAAAAAAAAATATCTAATAATAATAATGAGTAGTTGGCACTTTTCACTAAGTAATGCTTGTTTCCTATTCAGTATAGTACAAATAATAGAAGAAAAGTTAATTAAAAACAACTGGTTGTACTACTGTGCATACTTTTGACACTGTTTTGGCTGCGAGTATGACAGATGTTTGGTGAGAAGCACTTTGTATCACTGATTTCACTAAGAAGAAACACTTTATACTACTATACTTCACTATTTGATGTGAGAAGAGAAAGCACTTTATCTTTTGTGGTGCACTTATTCACTATCACTGCACACGTTATTCTTGTGGTGAGTGTGGTCAATTCAAGCCAGTAACAGTAATCGCCAGAATGAGATTTTCACTCTGCAGCGGAGTGTGCGCTGATATGAAACTTCCTGGCAGATTAAAACTGTGTACTCGACCGAGACTCGAACTCGGGACCTTTGCCTTTCGCGGGCAAGTGCTCTACCATCTGAGCTACCGAAGCACGACTCACGCCTGGTCCTCACAGCCCTACTTCTGCCAGTATCTTGTCTCCTACCTTCCAAACTTTACAGAAGCTCTCCTGCGAACCTTGCAGAACTAGCACTCCTGAAAGAAAGGATATTGCGGAGACATGGCTTAGCCACAGCCTGGGGAATGTTACCAGAATGAGATTTTCACTCTGCAGCGGTAGCTCAGATGGTAGAGCACTTGCCCGCGAAAGGCAAAGGTCCCAAGTTCGAGTCTCGGTCGGGCACACAGTTTTAATCCACCAGGAAGTTTCAAGTTTCAACAGTAATCGCATTTATGGAACTGAATTCTGCATGGTGTTCTGTTCTATTGTTGTTGTTGTGGTTGTGGTTGTGGTCTTCAGTCCTGAGACTGGTTTGATGCAGCTCTCCATGCTACTCTATCCTGTGCAAGCTTCTTCATCTCCCAGTACCTACTGCAGCCTACATCCTTCTGAATCTGCATAGTGTATTCATCTCTTGGTCGCCCTCTACGATTTTTACCCTCCACACTGCCCTCCAGTACTAAATTGGTGATCCCTTGATGCCTCATAACATGTCCTACCAACCGATCCCTTCTTCTAGTCACGTTGCGCCACCAACTCCTCCCCAATTCTGTTCAATACCTCCTCATTAGTTATGTGATCTACCCATCTAATCTTCAGCATTCTTAGCACCACATTTTGAAAGCTTCTATTCTCTTCTTGTGTAAACTATTTATTGTCCATGTTTCACTTCCATACGTGGCTACACTCCATATAAATACTTTCAGAAACGACTTCCTGACCCATAAATAAATACTCAATGTTAACAAATTTCTCTTCTTCAGAAACGCTTTCCTTGCCATTGCCAGTCCACATTTTATATCCTCTCTACTTCGACCATCATCAGTTATTTTGCTTCCTAAATAGCAAAACTCCTTTACTACTTTAAGTGTGTCATTTCCTAATCTAATTCCCTCAGCATCACCCGACTTAATTAGACTACATTCCATTATCCTTGTTTTGCTTTTGTTGATGTTCATCTTATAACCTCCTTTCAAGACACTGTCGATTCCGTTCAACTGCTCTTCCAAGTCCTTTGCTGTCTCTGACAGAATTACAATGTCATCGGCGAACCTAAAAGTTTTTATTTCTTCACCATGGATTTTAATACCTACTCCAAACTTTTCTTTTGTTTCCTTTACTGCTTGCTCAATATACAGATTGAATAGCATTGGGGAGAGCTACAACCCTGTCTCACTCCCTTCCCAACCACTGCTTCACTTTCATGTCCCTCAACTCTTACAACTGCCATCTGGTTTCTGTACAAATTGTAAATAGCCTTTCGCTCCCTGTATTTGACCTCTGCCACCTTCAGAATTTGAAAGAGAGTATTCCAGTCAACATTGTCAAAAGCTTTCTTTAAGTCTACAAATGCTAGAAACGTAGGTTTGCATTTGCTTAATCTTTCTTCTAAGATAAGTCGTAGGGTCAGTATTGCCTCACGTGTTCCAATATTTCTACGGAATCCAGACTGATCTTCCTCGAGGTCGGCTTCTACCAGTTTTTCCATTCGTCTGTAAAGAATTCGCGTTAGTATTTTGCAGCTGTGACTTACTGATAGTTCAGTAATTTTCACATCTATCAACACCTGCTTTCTTTAGGATTGGAATTACTATATTCTTCTTGAAGTCTGAGGGGAATTTCAACTGTCTCATACATCTTGCTCACCAGATGGTAGAGTTTTGTCAGGACTGGCTCTTCCAAGGCTGTGAGTAATTCTAATGGAATGTTGTCTACTCCCGGGGCCTTGTTTCGACTTTGGTCTTTCGGTGCTCTGTCAAACTCTTCACGCAGTATCATATCTCCCATTTCACCTTCATCTACATCCTCTTCTATTTCCATAATATTGTCCTCAAGAACATCGCCCCTGTATTGACCCTCTATATACTCCTTCCACCTTTCTGCTTTCCCTTCTTTGCTTAGAACTGGGTTTCCATCTGAGCTCTTGATATTCATGCAAGTGGTTCTCTTTTCTCCCAAGGCCTCTTTAATTTTCCTGTAGGCAGTATCTATCTTACCCCCTCGTGAGATAAGCCTCTACATCCAGTGCATCAGAATGTACACAGCCCTATTCCTGTCACGTGCTTTCTTCTCAGCAGCGAATATGACATTTTGATTGCAAGGTTAAACCAGTGTGCCTATACTTAAAGGCAAACTGGGTAGCCAACTAGATCAGGGAATATTTAGAAGATGCCAAATTTTAGGCCAAGAGATCCAGAACTTTAATTCAGGTTGATTTTTTTCTGTTTGCTAGGTTATTAATGGTTTGTCTTCCAATCAGCAAGGTACTTAAAAAAGCATTACTCTTATGGCCACATGAGCTAGAGCCACATGCACCCTCACTCATCACCCATTCCAACATAACATTAAAAACTGCAAGATATGCATTCAGAGTTTTGTGTACATGTTAAAAGCATTATTGTGCTTTTTGTTTCTAAGCATTTATATTTTTTAATATCTCAGAGACTGTTCACTTCCAATTGTAAAGAGTCATTAGTTCCCACAAACTTAGTAGCCACACAGTTATTGTTATCATTACTGCCAGTGTTGGTGGATTAGTTGTTACCATGTCGGCTAAATATGTTACTCACTCAGTTGCTGGAAACCGCTATGAGTTAAATGATTCAGATTACATTCCAAGTACTGTATTAATGTAAATCTACCGTTAAAGTAGTCCATTGATAACTGACAAGTTCAGTGTAAAAGAATTCTGTCCCACGACAAAAATATGTGACTGGAGACACATCATATTAACCGTGAATGACATTTCACTGTGAGAGATACCACAACTATATATACTTAAAGAGAAATTTGCTCTGGCCTTAGCGGGTGACATAAGTTATTCAAACTAGTCATCAATGATTTAGGTCTTACAGTTGAAAACAAACTGCACGTAAAACCACATTATACTTCCGTTTCTGCAGATATAGTCATAAGCTTAAGCAAATATGTGTTATTCTGTGTAAAATTGATGTACCTGATATTTCATAAATTTCTTGAGATATCAAAACAAGAATTTATTAGAGTGATAGTGTTCTGAAGGTCAATTATTGTGTTGTATTTTTTTTACACTTGTAACTTATTTCCTGGAAATATAAGCAGGCCTATGTACTTTCTAACAGACTTTCAAAGTTACTAATTTTATTTGTTGATCCCTCAGTCATTTAATGTAGTAGTATAGGACTTGTCAAATACATTACATGTACATTCACACTAATATACAATATTTAAAAACTTGAATCAGACTGAACAAGGATGGGGCAGTAAACTGGCAATGGCCTTTTCAATGGAACTGTGAATGATACATCATAGCAACTTAACAAAAACCACAGAAAAACCAAGTGTGGATGGTCAAAAGAAGTTTGAACCATCTTTTCTGGAATGTGAGTAAAATGCTATAATACTGTGCTATCTTGCTTGGTACCTTAATTGTAAATAGATAACCAGTAAAGTCACACACAAGGTATTTCGTGTAAGCTGCTAACTTCAGATATTTCTGGAACTGTTGAAGATATTGTAATTCTGTTTTCACACTGATGATTTGTGAGTAAGTCCTAACTAAATGACTGCGTTTCATGGGTATATTAATAACAGAAATATGAGCATCAACTTCACATTTTCAAATGGCACTACAGTAATTTCTGCTGCTGCTAGTATCAAAGAGATCAATTTAACAGACTAAGTATCCAGTGTATCACTTTATAGCCTCTTCTCTGGTGCAAACATTCTCAATTGAGTTTGTAGAAAAGTTGCATTACATGGTCTTGGTAACACACATTTAGGAGAGTTTCATAAATTGTAGGACTGACAGGGGTTCAAATCCTGGATCTTTCAATATGTAATGTGGCACTTTCCTTCTGAGGCACTTAGTGATCTTTGCCATACTACAACTTGTCCAAAACAATGTTTCAATATTTTCAATTTTTTATGATGTCATCATTATGTAGAAAAAATTCTGCACGGGGTGATCATGTAGTTTTATACAAGTACTAATGAGGAAATAATGAACATTCTGCTAAGTAATTAGAAACAGCAAAATTGTGATCTGTGAAATAAGTCTGAGTTAAGTTACATTTAAATAGTCTTGAGCACAGTATCTTCCATGTGTATTGTTTCATTTATCTCCTTTCTGTGTTATCATATTACACTATTGGTTTCCTCTTTTTATTCTTCATCTGATTAGAAAAGGATTTTACTCATGGAATTTTATTGGGAAAGTGATGAAATATATATTTCATTTAAACTGAGTTGACTGAAGATTATTGATGGAACACTGTCATAGTTCTACAGTAAAACAGATATTTGCCCAAGTCTGACAAACTTTTGTAGTACACGACCTAGGTTTTATTTTCCAAGCTCAGATTCAAACCCTGAAAACTAGCTTTGAAATCTAATCCTAGATAAATTATGATAAGAGTTTGTGAAACACAGGCAGAACTACATGTTTTGTGTAAATATATGTATTTTGATATAATAGAGGGAAACATTCCACGTGGGAAAAGTATATTTAAAAAGAAAGATGATGAGACTTACCAAACAAAAGCGCTGGCAGGTCGATAGACACACAAACAAACACAAACATACACACAAAATCTAGCTTTCGCAACCAATGGTTGCCTCGTCAGGAAAGAGGGAAGGAGAGGGAAAGACAAAAGGATTTGGGTTTTAAGGGAGAGGGTAAGGAGTCATTCCAATCCCGGGAGCGGAAAGACTTACCTTAGGGGGAAAAAAGGACTGGTATACACTCGCACACGCACACATATCCATCCTCATATACACAGACACAAGCAGACATTTGTAAAGGCAAAGAGTTTGGGCAGAGATGTCAGTCGGGGCGGATGTACAAAGGCAAAGATGATGTTGAAAGACAGGTGAGGTACGAGCGGCGGCAAATTGAAATTAGAAATTAGCGGAGATTGAGGCCTGGCGGATAGCGAGAAGAGAGGATATGCTGAAGGGCAAGTTCCCATCTCCGGAGTTCTGACAGGTTGGTGTTAGTGGGAAGTATCCAGATAACCCGGACGGTGTAACACTGTGCCAAGATGTGCTGGCCGTGCACCAAGGCATGTTTAGCCACAGGGTGATCCTCATTACCAACAAACACTGTCTGCCTGTGTCCATTCGCATGAATGGACACAGGCAGACAGTGTTTGTTGGTAATGAGGATCACCCTGTGGCTAAACATGCCTTGGTGCACGGCCAGCACATCTTGGCACAGTGTTACACCGTCCGGGTTATCTGGATACTTCCCACTAACACCAACCTGTCAGAACTCCGGAGATGGGAACTTGCCCTTCAGCATATCCTCTCTTCTCGCTATCCGCCAGGCCTCAATCTCCGCTAATTTCTAATTTCAATTTGCCGCCGCTCGTACCTCACCTGTCTTTCAACATCATCTTTGCCTTTGTACATCCGCCCCGACTGACATCTCTGCCCAAACTCTTTGCCTTTACAAATGTCTGCTTGTGTCTGTGTATATGAGGATGGATATGTGTGTGTGTGTGCGAGTGTATACCAGTCCTTTTTTCCCCCTAAGGTAAGTCTTTCCGCTCCCGGGATTGGAATGACTCCTTACCCTCTCCCTTAAAACCCAAATCCTTTTGTCTTTCCCTCTCCTTCCCTCTTTCCTGACGAGGCAACCATTGGTTGCGAAAGCTAGATTTTGTGTGTATGTTTGTGTTTGTTTGTGTGTCTATCGACCTGCCAGTGCTTTTGTTTGGTAAGTCTCATCATCTTTCTTTTTAAATATATATGTATTTTGATATATATACAAACCAAAATCACTCTACTCCTACGAAGGATATAATGAAACACTTCAGTTATTGCTACTTATCATCCTACTACTGTTGAACGGAAGTAAGTTTCTAAGTAGTTGTAGAAACTGATTTCAACTCTCCGTAATATATCCCAAAACACTATTTGAACACTTGCATCTGTAGGTGAAGATGCTAATGCACATCTTTGGGAGACTCTCAGCTTGGAGATAGCTTCTTTGAATCCTGGTGTTTGAAGAAATTTTAGATGCTAGTATGTGGTTAGCAAAGGTAGGAGAGGTGGTGATTTAAAAGTTCTTGGTCATAAGACTTTGCACAAAAGCCCTTGACTAAATTACAAACCTCTCTGCAGTATCTCGTAGAGTGCAGGCATTCGACACTGCGACAGATGAACATAGAAAGCTCAGTGCATTGGTGCTGTTCGAGAGGAGTAGGGTATATTTTGGCATTGGGTTTCACCTCTTTCCAGTATTTACCATTTTACAACACAAGGCCTGCCATGCCGCTGTACACATCCATTACAGTCACCTACACCCAACAGATACATGTGAAAAAAACTGTCAGACTTCATTAGAAAAGGGATGTTGTGCATTGAGAAATAAAACCCTTTTTGATTGGACAGCTGAATCTACTTCTTGCTGTCTCCCAGCCAATATTGCCAAACAACTATTTCTTTACTACACGATTGAAAAAGAGGTGAACTGTTAAAATTATTATTTACATCTTTGTTCAGGAAACTAACTGAGACAGCTTTTTTTTTTTTAAATAAATTGCACACATACTGACAGTAATGGGTTCAGAAAGTGTCTGTAGAAACTTTTGTTCGTTGCTTTGTGTGTTATATGAAATGTATACCAGTGGTCAAGCGCCCTCATTAAACGTAGGAAGATTTTTTCGAGGTTTTCTGTCTGTACCTGAGCCCACAGTTGAGGAACACTGATAATGATCTCCATTTTTACTCCCCTTGCATCTCATTCGCTACTCTTATTTATATTCAGATAAAAAATCAGAAACATGAAGTGATTGAAATTGGAGATTAAATATTTTTTGTGCTTATTTACAGATCTGTGGTGTAGTTAAAACAGAATACAAAGGAGATTTGGAAAGCATCAGTAACATTGAAATAAAATTCATGAACAATATTGTGGATGTCATAAATAAAACAAAATTTTTACCCCACTTTTGTAATCACCAACATAACAACATAGGAAATGTAACACCAAAAACTTTAGAAATGTGGAGTTGAATGTGGCTCTTGGAGTGTTATGGTTAAAACTGAAGAGAAAGTCACGTGTGAACAGATACCGTGTAGATTAGTTATCTTTAAAACAGTGCCATAAATTCAAAGTTGGAGCTCCATATTGCTGACTCTGCTGGCAACATGTGTTCCACACATCTTTAGTGTATTTGTCTATTCGTAATGCAGGAGCAGCAATTTGTAATTTCCCTAAGAACCCCATTCTGCCAGCTGAAGATGGATATGGAAACCAAAATTAGACATGCACATAAATCATCATTCAACAAATGTGTGACTGATTTCAGTATTTTATCACCATTGTGTATTGAATGGTTGTTGACATACGGAATTAACTTGTGGGCCAATGTACCTAAGGTACAGATACAGGAATGCTGTATAATATAGATAACTGCGCAATTTGCAGAGACTCCCAGAACTATCCTGGAGTTGTCACACTCACTTCCCATCACCCCTTTATGGTTTTTTGCTGATAATGGACACTGGTTCCAGGTGAACTGTGGTTAGCAATATTGCAATACAAAACACAAAAATGATTTTCATGTGGACTTTGCATTTGCCTGTCATTGTTACAGACTGTTTTGAGGAGTGTAGCAATGGTTTATTGCTGACATAGTCTTCAGATTAGGTTTCTGAATGTTGCTTATCTTTTGTTGATGTGTACTGTGACTTATTCCTCTTCACTAAGTGTTTTTCTTCTTGATGTTAGCCACAGAATATGACAAGTGAATTATTGAATAATATAATTATTGTTTCAAAATGATATCCACTTCAGAAAACTATAAAGTATGAGCCGGATTCTTGGCCAGTGCTGTTGATAAACACAAACAAAAGAATATGAAATAATTCTAACATCAGAGCTATTGGTTCCTTCCCCAAGGAGCAATGAGTATAAGGTTGAGGAAGATTAAAAAGGAAAGGTAGGTCACTTAGACCCAGGAAGAGAGGGAACCCCCTCTTGCAAGATTGAGGGTAGACAGTTAGTGTTACTCATTTTTACATCATAAATAATTTAGCTTCAATGCCTGAATTGACAGTCTCATAAAATAACAGGGATCGAGAACATGCAAATTATGTTTGCATTGATGATTGAGGGTAAGACAGCGAGAGATACTTCTAAGTATCAAGCTGGGAGACTCAATTGTTTTGATTATTGAAAGTGCAGTTCTTGTTTCTTATTGCTCATGAGAGGACAAACGGTTTTTTTGGTCATGCGATTTCAGTTAAATTACTGTAACATGTATTCCTGAGAGCTGTTAATCAGTACTATTTGTTTGATTATTGCATACAAACAATACCTGATGTAGATTCGAGTAGAACTGGAAACCCTCCAAGCTTATTGGGGGGGGGGGGGGGGGGGGGGGAGCGGGGGGAGGGGGGGTACTACCAGAAGCTACTTCCATAAACTACATTAACTATCATTAATATGCTGAGATTTATTTGTGCTTTGTTAGCATGTGAATGAGAATGATAAATTTATCATTAATGTTTGTATTTTGGAAAAAATCTGCTGCTTTCATTGTTCCAATAATTAGCTATTGTTTATCTCCTACTCCTTGTTAGGTATTTATATATTTAACATACGTTTTTACATGTGTGTATGTAACAATTATTTATATAATAGAGGGAAACATTCCACGTGGGAAAAATATATCTAAAAACAAAGATGATGAGACTTACCAAACAAAAGTGCTGGCAGATCGATAGACACACAAACATACACACAAAATTCTAGCTTTCGCAAACAACGGTTGCTTCGTCAGGAAAGAGGGAAGGAGAGGGAAAGACTGGGTTTTAAGGGAAAGGGTAAGGAGTCATTCCAATCCCGGGAGCGGAAAGACTTACCTTAGGGGGAAAAAAGGATGGGTATACACTCGCACACACACACATATCCATCTGCACATACACAGACACAAGCAGACATTTGTAAAGGCAAAGAGTTTGGGCAGAGATGTCAGTCGAGGCGGAAGTAAAGAGGCAAAGATGTTGTTGAAAGACAGGTGAGGTATGAGCGGCGGCAACTTGAAATTAGCGGAGGTTGAGGACTGGCGGGTAACGAGAAGAGAGGATATACTGAAGGGCAAGTTCCCATCTCCGGAGTTCTGACAGGTTGGTGTTAGTGGGAAGTATCCAGATAACCCAGATGGTGTAACACTGTGCCAAGATGTGCTGGTCGTGCACCAAGGCATGTTTAGCCATAGGGTGATTCTCATTACCAACAAACACTGTCTGCCTGTGTCCATTCATGCGAATGGACAGTTTGTTGCTGGTCATTCCCACATAGAAAGCTTCACAGTGTAGGCAGGTTAGTTGGTAAATCACATGGGTGCTTTCACACGTGGCTCTGCCTTTGATCGTGTACACCTTCCGGGTTACAGGACTGGAGGCGGTTACAAGGGTAGGAGCCAGAGGGTAGGGAAGGTGGTTTGGGGATTTCATAGGGATGAACTAAGAGGTTACGAAGGTTAGGTGGATGGCGGAAAGACACTCTTGGTGGAGTGGGGAGGATTTCATGAAGGATGGATCTCATTTCAGGGCAGGATTTGAGGAAGTTGTATCCCTGCTGAAGAGCCACATTCAGAGTCTGATCCAGTCCCGGAAAGTATCCTGTCACAAGTGGGGCACTTTTGTGGTTCTTCTGTGGGAGGTTCTGGGTTTGAGGGGATGAGGAAGTGGCTCTGATTATTTGCTTCTGTACCAGGTCGGGAGGGTAGTTGCGGGACGCGAAAGCTGTTTTCAGGTTGTTGGTGTAATGGTTCAGGGTTTCCGGACTGGAGCAGATTCGTTTGCCACGAAGACCTAGGCTGTAGGTAAGGGTCCGTTTGATGTGGAATGGGTGGCAGCTGTCATAATGGAGGTACTGTTGCTTGTTGGTGGGTTTGATGTGGACGGATGTGTGAAGCTGGCCATTGGACAGATGGAGGTCAACGTCATGGAAAGTGGCCATCAGATTCACCTGGCCCTACTCCGAATCCCATGCCACTGAAAGTTTGGTACAGATTTATTGATGACATCTTCATGATTTGGACTCACAGTGAAGAAGAACTCCAGAATTTCCTCTCCAACCTCAACTCCTTTGGTTCCATCAGATTCACCTGGTCCTACTCCAAATCCCATGCCACTTTCCTTGACATTGACTTCCATCTGTCCAATGGCCAGTTTCACACATCTGTCCACATCAAACCCACCAACTAGCAACAGTACCTCCATTATGACAGCTGCCACCTATGCCACATCAAAAGGTCCCTTACCTACAGCCTAGGTCTTCGTGGCAAACGAATCTGCTCCAGTCCGGAATCCCTGAACCATTACACCAGCAACCTGAAAACAGCTTTCGCATCCCACAACTACCCTCTCGACCTGGTACAGAAGCAAATAACCAGAGCCTTTCCTCATCCCCTCAAACCCAGAACCCCCCACAGAAGAACCACAAAAGTGCCCCACTTGTGACAGGATACTTTCCGGGACTGGATCAGACTCTGAATGTGGCTCTTCAGCAGGGATACGACTTCCTCAAATCCTGCCCTGAAATGAGATCCATCCTTCATGAAATCCTCCCCACTCCACCAAGAGTGTCTTTCCGCCATCCACCTAACCTTCGTAACCTCTTAGTTCATCCCTATGAAATCCCCAAACCACCTTCCCTACCCTCTGGCTCCTACCCTTGTAACCGCCTCCAGTCCTGTAACCCGGAAGGTGTACACGATCAAAGGCAGAGCCACGTGTGAAAGCACCCATGTGATTTACCAACTAACCTGCCTACACTGTGAAGCTTTCTATGTGGGAATGACCAGCAACAAACTGTCCATTCGCATGAATGGACACAGGCAGACAGTGTTTGTTGGTAATGAGAATCACCCTATGGCTAAACATGCCTTGGTGCACGACCAGCACATCTTGGCACAGTGTTACACCATCTGGGTTATCTGGATACTTCCCACTAACACCAACCTGTCAGAACTCCGGAGATGGGAACTTGCCCTTCAGTATATCCTCTCTTCTCATTACCCGCCAGTCCTCAACCTCCGCTACTTTCAAGTTGCCGCCGCTCATACCTCACCTGTCTTTCAGCAACATCTTTGCCTCTTTACTTCCGCCTCGACTGACATCTCTGCCTAAACTCTTTGCCTTTACAAATGTCTGCTTGTGTCTGTGTATGTGCAGATGGATATATGTGTGTGTGCAAGTGTATACCCGTCCTTTTTTCCCCCTAAGGTAAGTCTTTCCGCTCCCGGGATTGGAATGACTCCTTACCCTCTCCCTTAAAACCCAGTCTTTCCCTCTCCTTCCCTCTTTCCTGATGTAGCAACCGTTGTTTGCGAAAGCTAGAATTTTGTGTGTATGTTTGTGTGTCTATTGACCTGCCAGCACTTTTGTATGGTAAGTCTCATCATCTTTGTTTTTAGATAACAATTATTTATGTATGGTGACAACAGAGATGTATTTAGTATTGGTATTGGTGTTTATCTTGGGGCTACAAGAGATTTGTAACTCATGAACCTTTAATATCATATAATTTGCGAATGATGTAAGCTTTTAACGTATGAGTTAAAAAGTACATTTTTAAATTTGTTTTTTACTTTGGTGATTTATTACCTCAAGTCTGCAGCTGCTTGATAAAAACCTTTTCAGTGAACACAGAATTTGCAATGTGAAGCTTAGGTAAGGAGGCTAAATTTATATTGATTTTATTTTTGATATGGCTGATATTTGATTTGTGAGCAGAAGGCAGTTGTCCAAAGCATAATTTTCTGCATAACATTTCATCTTCCATTGATAGACACTTCATCAGGAATCTGTTACTGCCTCAAAACAAGCTCAGTGAGCTGAATTTTATGTTTGTATCCACACAACAGTTGGTATGTGATGCCATCAGATGAGTGCCTCAGATTGCGGAGTCGTACTGACATATGCTATGGAGTTTGGAGAGAGAGAGAGTTGGCAATGTTTGTTTTATTTAGCAGAAGGGCCCACAACTTGTCTAGTTTCCTTCCTTCTTCATTTCTGTTGAAATTTTTTTGTGCTTTTGAATTTCTGTGCTCTTTAAGTACCTCCTAGCATATTAATTGTTAGTTCTTGCTAAATCACAGTGTCAGAGAAACAAATTTAATGGTTTCCTGGTCCTAGTGTGTGAACTTCCACTGCTGGTTTATCTGTTTTGTCCAGGTGACAGTTGCTCTTGTGTTCCTTTAGGTGAGTGTTAATGCTTCAGTTTGTAGTTCCTATGTAAACTTGGCAGCAAGTGCATGGGTTCTTTATACTCCTGCCTTGGCAAGTGATTGGTGTAAGTCCTTTGCAGTGTTCAAATATTTGCACACTTTTCTTGTTTGTATCAATAGCATGTTTGCTGAGTACTTCAGTGGTGCCCTAGACCTTTTAGAATGTAGCACCCTGTTTATTTCTCTGTCAGAGTAACTGTTGTATGACTTTGTTTTTGTGTCAAGTTGTGTACTAGTTCATCAGAATGTGATAATACAGCACTGGCTAACCTGTACCAAATGGAATGCAATACTCAGTTTTTTTATGACTAGCACTGTATATAGGTGCAAAGCTGACAACCACTAAAATGATTTTAGCGATGAAGTCCATGGTAAAACACGCCAAGGTAAAACTGTATGTAGGTGAACAAATGCACTTGTGGCAATGCCAGCAGTGTAAATGAAAACTTAGTACATTTCAAGGAAATACAAGAAGTATCCTAAGTACATTTCAAAGAAATACAAGAAGTATCCTAAATAAAATGCAAGAAATCAAAGGATCATACATAACCTACACACACACATTAAGGCTATAAAAATACCACATAGAATCATACCAACATGACTGTTTGGATGATGATTAGGTCCCACACTCCTTGATAGAGCGTAGGGGACGATGCGGGAGATCCGCACCGCTGTACTAGGCAAGGTCCTAGCAGAGGTGGTTTCCCATTGCCTTCCTCCGACCGTAATGGGGATGAATGATGATGATGATGATGATGACGACACAATAAGACACAGTCATCTCAAGGGTGATGAAAATCCCTGACCCCACCGGGAATCAAACCCGGGACCCCGTGATTGGGAAACGAGAATGCTACTACGAGACCACGAGCTGTGGACACTATTTGGAGAAGTGCAGACTAAAATAACATTATTTTGGCTCTAGGAAAGCAGCAGTGGCTATATACAGCAAAAGCAGAGATAGCCATCAAAAGTTACTGAATTTGTTTCAATGAAGTGATGTGTTATTAGGTCAGGGCTTATAGAAGAAGTTAATTCAATTCACACAGAAAGTCACAGAGGTGACATATTCTGAACTTTATGAATATCTGAAGAGTCATTGTGTTTGAAATTCAGATACAAATTTTTGTGACGGATACCAAAGTGCAACGCACACTGAATTACTCATTAAGCTTTGAATGTGATGATCACTTATTTGTTTAAACTACTGTTAAAAATATGACAACAACTATCTTGATCTGTGAGGCTTAGTGAATGCAAGAAAAATATTTTACACCAGAAATATTTAAAGTGACTTGGAATGGTTAGCATGTTTAGTAAGTCGATTAGTGGGAAGAGGTTTATAAAGAATACTGCATTAATTGTAGACACAATAGGCTGAATGGCTTTCGAAATATATTTAAGTGGTGCTTTGAACACAGTGTATCTTATGACAGATTAGGGTAAAATTGACCAGAAATGGGGCAAAAGAATAGATGACCTCAGGGACCAAAGTAGTTTGTGCCAGGAAGAGAAATATCTACATAATTTGTGAAGGAATATGACTACAGCAGACAATTATCTACTGTTGTGAACTTTTGTGAGAAAAGCTGGGTGCACTGTACATGACCTATAACGAATCAAAAGCAAACTGAAATTAGATAAACGTTTGATGAAAATGAAATGCATTTACATGTGAAAGGCCTTGAGTAATAACAGATACAGTTTAAAACCAGTGAGCTCCAAATACTGATTTCTTACTTTCAAGACACTATTGGGAAAAAGAGTAAAATTGCCATAATCGTATTCCTGAATTTGGAAAAAGTATATGACCGTGTGCCAAGGTGTAAGGTCTGTGTGTGTTTAGAAAAGCAGTGGTTCCAACCTCCCTGTAAGAGAAGTGCAAATGCTATATGAAGGCTGCAAAAGTCTTTTGCAAGTGGGTAACAGCATATGAGAGTGGTTCAGAAAAGACTGATAGACAGAGAAGTGCAACAGAAAGTTCACTTTCCCCATTACTTTTTATTCCATTTATAGATATGATTACAAAGGAAATCAAGGACATAGGAAATGGTGATCTCAATGGTTTAGTGCTTGCTGCCTATGTAGCTATTTGGGAAGAAACAGAACTCGATGTACAGGGAAGATAAGACTAGTGAAACTCAAGTTTAAAAGTGTACTGCCAACAGTAAAGAAGAGCAAAATTGTAGCAGTGATTATGAGCGGGTCACCTGCCCAGGGCACCCTGATGCTAGATGGAGAGAAAATTCAATTTGTGGAAGCTTTCAGTTACCTGGGAAGTACAATATCAAGGAATGGAACTGCCATACCAAAAGTACAGTACAGTGTGACAAAGGGATCTAAGTTTTTTCATCAAGTGCAGAACCTTCTGTCATACAAGGGAGTTCCTGTGAGAGCCAAACATACCATGTTTAATATGTATCTCCCTCTGATTATGACATACAGCTTGGAATGCTATGTAATTAACAAGGCAGATTTGAGAAGGCCACAAATGTACAAAATGAGGTTTCTGCAATCAGCCTTACAGAAAACAAAAAGAGATACAATTGAGGATAAAGACATCAGAAGATAGATGCAAGTGGATATGCCAGTGACTGAGAGACTGAGTACTGCACAGTTCAAGTGCTTTGGACATGTGAAGAAGAAGAAGAAGAAGAAGAAGAAGAAGAATAACTGCCTGCTAAACCAATTCTTGAATAGAAATTTGCAGGGGAAAAGACCAATAGAATGACCCAGAAAAAATATGGCTGGATCATATCTGAAGACTAGAGGAGAAAGCTGAACTTCCTACCTGGCTTGCTGGAAGAAGAAGAAGACACTAAGGAACTAAAATAAAAATGGTGCACTGGATTTACTCGAGAACACTTTACATATACCACAAAAGAATACTAGTTAGAAGGATACACTTCCCGTTTCAATTAATATCTTCTCATTAGCTATACAATTTACTCCTCTGATCTCATGCCTCTGTTGCACTGTATTAGAAAAACTTTTATTCTCTTCTTTTCTAAACTGTTCAAGTATGTTTCACTTCCATACCAGGACTTCCTAAAATTTAAATTTATATTCTACCTTAGCAAATTTCTCCTTTTTAGAAATGCATTAGCAATCTGCATTTTATATCCTCAGTACTTCAGCTTTCGTCATTTCTTTTGCTGCCCAAATAACAAAACCCATTTACAACTTTAAGTGTCTCATTTCCTAACCTGATTTCCTTAACATCTCCTGATTTAGTTAAATTCCATTACCATCTTCAATGTGGTGCAGAGTCACTAGTTTGGACGTGCTTACTTCTTTGCGAAAATAGGATGATTCACTATAGCTTCTCACAGCATTTTGTTTTGTTACCAGCATGATGATCCATCTACATTCATGCAGTTTTGGTTCAGGCAATTCATGCATGAAAGATATGTTATTTGTTCTGAAGTTAAATGACGTAATCATTTTTGTAATTCATTCTAGAGCAATTTATTATTCTCTCATCAAGTTGTCGTGATATTAAGATAACTTAAAAATGATAGTGCTTTACTGATATACATATATTCACTGAAAACATTGCAGAAATGCTTTTGGTTATCCGCATTTGTTATAACAGCAGCTTAATATTCAGAGAACAAATTGAGAGAGAGAGAGAGAGAGAGAGAGAGAGAGAGAGAGAGAGAGAGGGAGGGAGGGAGGAGGAGGAGACGAAAGGACAATGTTGTGCCAAAGCTTTAGGCAGGAAAGGTTTCCAGGCACTCAATTGAGTGTAAAAATATTAGAATGATTTGAAAGAGTCCTCAGAACTGAGATGCCAGCAACAGATTTGTATAACAACAAAAATGGCTCTGAGCACTATGGGACTTAACATCTGAGGTCATCAGTCCCCCAGAACTTAGAATTACTTAAACCTAACTAACCTAAGGACATCACACACATCCATGCCCGAGGCAGGATTCGAACCTGCGACCTTAGCAGTCGTGCAGTTCTGGACTGAAGCGCCTAGAACCGCTTGGCCACTGTGGCTGGCTATAAGAACAAAAATAATGAATTTTTGATAATATAATGTAATTGGATAGATAAAAAATCTACTCACCAAGCCGCTGCAGGAGAACACACATATAAAAAAAAAGGTTTTGCATATGCAGCTTTCATACCCGGTGGCTCCTCCTGGCAGAAGGGTTGAAATGCAAGGAAGATGGGTGAAGGAAAAGGACTGGAGAGGTTTAGGAAAAGGGATAGAGTTCAGAAAAGTCACCCAGAACACTGGGTCGGGGGAGACTTATTGGACGGGATGAAAAGAAAAGACTGACTGTTGGGGGTCGTGTCCATTGCAGTCCCCAGCAATCAGTCTTTCCTTTTCATCCCGTCCAGTAAGTCTCCCCTGACCCAGTGTTCTGGGTGACTTTTCTGAACTCTATCCCTTTTCCTAAACCTCTCCAGTCCTTTTCCTTCACCCATCTTCCTTGCATTTCAACCCTTCTGCCAGGAGGAGGACCCACTGGATCTGAAAAGCTTGCAAATGCAAATATTTCTTTTATGTGTGTGTTCTTCTGCCACTGTTTGCTGAGTAGTTTTTTATCTATCTAATTGACTGCAACAGACTTGATTTGTTAAAGTGATAAGTTAGAAATGACACAAGGACAACCAGCAACTGACAGATATCTGAACAAGATATGTCAAAAGAAACAATAAAATGTAAGAGAGACACAGAATAGGAAAAAGTAATTGTGCATGTGTCGGGGAACAAAATGGTAATGCAATGTTTGTGAGTAGGAGGAAGACAGCAGTGATAGTTATTGTTTTAAGGACAGTGGGAGTCAAATCCATACTGTAGAGTGGGATATCAACTACAAAGCTCTGAATTATTGATCCAAAAAGGAGAACTTCACATCATTTTCCTGTTGAAGCATGCACCAGAATCTTGGCTGTTGAGTTGCAGAATGTGTTCCGCAACAGGATATTGCCTGTGACCAGTGTATGACCTGCGCCCAGAACCATTTCTTACTTGGTAAATAAATTTAAACTTAGTGAGAAACAAATAAACAAGAACAACTTGCACACACATGGCCACTATCTCCAGGCATTAAGGCCTGATGGTTGGGCCTTAGCAGTTTGAGACAGTGGTCTTACATGTGAACTGTTCTTGTGTGAATGTGCGTGTGTTTTCTACTTCTGAAGGAGGACTGTGTCCAAAAACTGAACCATTTATAGTTTCATTTTCTTTCTTTGTTCTTCTTGATGCCTGTTTGTGACTCAACACCTCCTATATGTGGTGAGTAAAAATCTGCCCTTTCCATATTGTTGTTGTTGCATCATGGACTTTCCGGTGTTTGAATTTAAACATAATCATACATGTACTGCAGAACTGACGTATTTTGGGTATCCAGCAGATGTTTATTCTGTAGAAATAGTTGTGTATATATAAAAATATTTATTAAGAAAAGTAATAAATATGAGATGGACTTTCTGACCATTATTTACCTTCCGGAGATGGTATGTTTAGTATAGCCGATAGACAAACGTAAAAGTATAACTGATGATATTATCCTAGCTTTTGGAACTTTTGGTTCTTTCCTTTGCAAGGAGAGAGGGATACAATAGCGAAGGTTAAAAACGAAAGGCTGTCCCAAGAACTAGGATAGTGTCATTTCTTTTATTTTTATGTGTGTCTGTTGGCAGAAGCAGTTATTTAGCTTACAATTCTTATTGTAACATTCTTGGAACAATTACATAAAACACAGTATATCTCATTTACTTACAAATAATGTGGCGCAAATGATCTTCGTATCCATATTGATCAGCACAC
The DNA here is from genome assembly GCF_023864275.1 of Schistocerca cancellata. Taxonomy (NCBI): domain Eukaryota; kingdom Metazoa; phylum Arthropoda; class Insecta; order Orthoptera; family Acrididae; genus Schistocerca; species Schistocerca cancellata. Next base: position 16,912,624 of record NC_064634.1, read on the forward strand.
TTTGATGAGGTAGATAGTTTGGGGGGTAAAACAACTGATTTGAATGGATACATAAAATCCTGAATGCAGCTCTACAGAAAAACAAGTAAAATGAGTGATGAGTGTTGTGTTTGTTGATTCCAGGGTATTTAAAAGTTGTATTTGTTGTTGCTGAAGCATAGTATAAAGAATTTCTGATAGTGTCATTTAAATGTAGATGATACTTGGATCAATCACTACAATCTAGAGAAAATTTACAACACCAGGTTGCTGAAAGTAAAAATGCAACAAAAATGGAAAACCATTATCTGTATGAAACACTGAAGCAAAAGCAATTGATACTTGCATGAAAATAATTGCCTTTTCAACAGGGCAGAGCAGTTCCTAACACAGTAGCCATTGTAGTGACAGAATCATTTGAGCCAAGCTTCACAAGTAACCCATTCACCTCATTTTTCAGAATAGACCCCTTGCAGTTTCCTAACATAAAACGTCTCTAAAATCAAGAAATTTTCGTTGAATGAAAAGGCTATTTGTGCTGCAATTATGTGTTGCGTAGAGTAAGAAGAAAATTTCTTTTCAGAAGAAATAAAAGGAAACTATGATCTCTGTCGTCCACATGCATTTCTGTAAAATGAAAATTATTTGTTATTTACCAGATGTGTCAGTTACATGAATTTACTGTAGTAGACATTTTCATGGTGTACATTGTTAGTTAAAGTCAATTGTCGTGCTGACACAGAAATCTGAGCAGTGATTACTGATCACATATCAGCTGGGTTAATGATACAGATTATTATTTTTGAAGAGTGCTATCCCACTGACAAAGTAGATTTTGCAAGTGACATAACTTCCTGTTTTCACTGCTGATTAAGTATCAGTGTTTTAACTTTAATATTTCTTAGTTGCATTCTTGCTTCTTTTCATTGTGGACATTTTTTCTTAATTTCTCTTCACAAGATGTTGTATAACCACATAGTTACTAGATTTTATCTTGTTCAGTTTTGATTTTGGGTAAATATTTCCCTTTTTAATTAAATAATATTCTGTTAACAATAAATTTTCATATTTTTCCTGTCAAATAAATAAATGCAATTAAAAAGTATGGGTAAAATTGTTAAAAAGAAAAATGGCACATCAAATCATACCTTCAAAGTAACAATGTGTATCAGACCACTACCAGATATAACAAGAGAGATTGTTTGTCATTAATAGTAAACATCTCATTTTGACCAACCTCATTACTGCAATATTATGTCATCTACATCTACATCTACATTTATACTCCGCAAGCCACCCAATGGTCTGTTGCGGAGGGCACTTTACGTGCCACTGTCATTATCTCCCTTTCCTGTTCCAGTCGCATATGGTTCGCGGGAAGAACAACTGCTGGAAAGCCTCCATGCGTGCTCGAATCTCTCTAATTTTACATTCGTGATCTCCTCGGGAGGTATAAGTAGGGGGAAGCAATATATTCAATACCTCATCCAGAAATGCACCCTCTCGAAACATGGACAGCAAGCTACACCGCGATGCAGAGCGCCTCTCTTGCAGAGTCTGCCACTTGAGTTTGCTAAACATCTCCATAACGCTATCACGCTTACCAAATAACCCTGTGACGAAATGCGCCGGTCTTCTTTGGATCTTCTCTATCTCCTCTGTCAACCCAATCTGCTATGGATCACACACTGATGAGCAATACTCAAGTATAGGTCGAACGAGTGTTTTGTAAGCCACCTCCTTTGTTGATGGACTACATTTTCTAAGGACTCTCCCAATCAATCTCAACCTGGTACCCACCTTACCAACAATTAATTTTATATGATCATTCCACTTCAGATCGTTCTGCACTCATACTCCCAGATATTTTACAGAAGTAACTGCTACCAGTGTTTGTTCCGCTACCATATAATCATACAATAAAGGATCCTTCTTTCTATGTATTCACAATGTGTTACATTTGTCTATGTTAAGGGTCAGTTGCCACTCCCTGCACCAAGTGGCTATCTGCTGCAGATCTTCCTGCATTTCGCTACAATGCTACAATTTTCTAATGCTGCAACTTCTCTGTATACTACAGCATCATCCGCGAAAAGCCGAATGGAACTTCACACACTATCTACTAGGTCATTTATATAGGTCATTTATATATATTGTGAAAAGCAATGGTCCCATAACACTCCCCTGTGGCACGCCAGAGGTTACTTTATCATCTGTAGACGTCTCTCCATTGAGAACAACATGCTGTGCTCTGTTTGCTAAAAACTCTTCAATTCAGCCACACAGCTGGTCTGATATTCCGTAGGCTCTTACTTTGTTCATCAGGTGACAGTGCGGAACTGTATCGAACGCCTTTCGGAAGTCAAGGAAAATAGCATCTACCTGGGAGCCTGCATCTAATATTTTCTGGGTCTCGTGAACAAATAAACCGAGTTGGGTCTCACACGATCGCTATTTCCGGAATCCATGTTGATTCCTACAGAGTAGATTCTGGGTTTCCAGAAACGACATGATACGCGAGCAAAAAAACATGTTCTAAAATTCTACCGCAGATCGACATCAGAGATATAGGTGTATAGTTTTGCGCATCTAACAACAACCCTTCTTGAAGACTGGGACTACCCGTCCTCTTTTCCAATCATTTGGAACCTTCCGTTCCTCTAGAGACTTGCGGTACACGGCTGTTAGAAGGGGGGCAAGTTCTTTCACATACTCTGTGTAGAATCGAATTGGTATCCCATCAGGTCCAGTGGACTTTCCTCTGTTGAGTGATTCCAGTTGCTTTTCTATTCCTTGGACACTTATTTTGATGTCAGCCATTTTTTAGTCTGTGTGAGGATTTAGAGAAGGAACTGCAGTGTGGTCTTCCTCTGTGAAACAGCTTTGGAAAAAGGTGTTTAGTATTTCAGCTTTACGCATGTCATCTTCTGTTTCAGTGCCATCATCATCCCAGAGTGTCTGGATATGCTGTTTCGAGCCACTTACTGATTTAACGTACGACCAGAACTTCCCAGGATTTTCTGTCAAGTCGGCACATAGAATTTTACTATCGAATTCACTGAACTCTTCACGCATAGCCCTCCTTACACTAACTTTGACATTGTTTAGCCCCTGTTTGTCTGAGAGGTTTTGGCTGCGTTTAAACTTGCAGTGAAGCTCTCTTTGCTTTCGCAGTTGTTTCCTAACTTTGTTATTGAACCACGGTGGGTTTTTCCCGTCCCTCGTAGTTTTACTCGGCACGTACCTGTCTAAAATGCATTTTACGATTGCCTTGAACTTTTTCCATAAACACTCAACATTGTCAGTGTCGGAACAGAAATTTTCATTTTGATCTGTTAGGTAGTCTGAAACCTGCCTTCTATTACTCTTGCTAAACAGATAAACTTTCCTCCCTTTTTTTATATTCCTATTTACTTCCATATTCAGGGAAATTCATATTCAGTGATATGATGTTCTCAGTTTGGAGCAAACATAAAACATAGATCTATTGTTAAGGGATTACACTGTAGAGGGGAAAAGAAGACACTGAATTTCAAGTCCATCATGAAAATTACTTATTATCATGTCAATGAAAATTATAATTTTTTTTTAAATGTAAAATAATTGGATGGATAAAAAAAATCTACTCTCAAGTAGGCAGCAGGGGAAAGCCCATATAAAAGTTAAGGAAATATGCAAGCTTTTGGAGTCAATGGCTCCTCCCGGCAGAAGAATTTAAGTGGAAGGATGAAGGAAAAGAACTGTTGAGGTTTAGGAAAAGGGGAGAATTACAGAAAAGTCATCCAGAATCCCATATCAGGGGAGAGATACTGGATGGGATGGGAAGAAAGCCTAATTGTTGAGAACTGCACCAGACAAGATTTGAAAACATAAGAGCTTAAAGATGGAAGATAGGGTAATTCACAAGACAAAGATTACTGACAAATTATCACGTATCTACATGTACGAATCCAGTCACATAAGCACACAATTTGATTACAAGCTGCTTATGAGGTACAGTGTCAACAGCCATTTGGAAATACAGAATTGATTTGAAATCTCTTGTCAGTAGCACTCAACACTTCGTGTGAGTAAAGAGCTAATTGTGTTCCATAAGACCAATGTTTTCAAAAACCGTGTTGACTGTGTGCCAGTGGACTGTTCTCTTAGAAGTAATTCATAATGGTCAAATGCAAAATAATTATGTTCCAAAATACTGCTGCAAATCAACGTTAATGATATGAACCTGTAATTTAGTGACTTACTCCTACTGCCTCTCTTGAATATTGGTATCACCTGTGCAACTTTCAAGTCTTCGGGTGAAGATCTTTCATCGAGTGAGTGGTTGTACGTGATTGTTCAGTGTGGAACAATTGCATCAGCATATTCTGAAAGGAATCTAATTAGTACACAGTCTGGACCAGAAGACTTGCTTTTATCAACTGATTTAAGTTGTTTCACTACTCCGAGAATATTTACATCCGAGTTACTCATGGTGGCAGGTGTTCTTGATTCGAATTCTGGAATATTTACCTCATCTTCTTTGATGAAGGAGTTTCAGAAGGCTGTGTGTAGTAACTGTGCTTTAGCAGCACTATCATCGATAGTATTTCCATTGTTATCAAACGGTGAAGGCATTAATTGTGTCTTGCCACTAGCATTCTTTACATATGAAGAGAATATCTTTTGGATTTTCTGCCAGGTTTCATTGTGAAAACTATTATAAACATCTTGCATTGAAGTTACTGCTAAATTTTGAGTTTCTGTAAAAGATGGCCAATCTTAGGGATTTTGCATTCGTTTAAATTTTCCGTCCTTTTTTCATTGTTTCTGCAACAGTGTTCTGACCAATTTTGTGTACCAAGGGGGATCAGCTCCGTCATTTGTTAATTTATTTGCTATAAACCATTCAATTGCTGTTGATACTATATCTTTGAATTCAAGCTACATCTGGTCTACATTTACATTGTCAAATTGGAAGGAGTGGAGATTGTCTCTCAGGAAAGCATTAAGTGAATTTTTATCTGATTTTTTGAGTAGATATATTTTTCGTTTATTTTTGGAGGATTTGGGCTTTACGATATTCACTCTCACTATGACAACCCTGTGTTCACTAATCCCTGTATCCGTTTTGATGCTCATTATTAGCTCAGAATCATTTGTTGCTAAGAGGTCAAGTAGGTGTTCACAACCATTTATTATTTGAGTGGACTCATGAACTAACTGCTTGAAATAATTTTCAGAGAATGTGTTTAGCAGAAATTCGGATGATGTTTTATGCGTACCTCCAGATTTAAACATGCATTTTTGTTAAGTTAAACTGAAGTCACCTCCAACTATAATTGTATGAGTTAGGTGTGTGTTTGAACTTAGAAATTAGAACCTTTCAGCAATTACATCATTAGACTTGAAAGGTCGGCAAAATTCTTCAGTTATTATTTTATTGCTGTTACCAAGAATGACCTCTACCCATAATAACTCACAGGAACTATTTGATTTCGGTACAAGATCAACTAATTTTAACAGCAACAAACATGCCACCACCAACTAACTATGTTTAGCTTATCCTTTCTGAACACCATTAGGTCCTTTGCAAAAGTTCGGCTGAACTTATCTCCGGCTTTAGGCAGCTTTCAGTGCCTATGAGGATTTGAGTAGCAGTGCTTTCTGTTAGGGCTTGGTGCTCTGGTACTTTACCAACACAGCTATGACAATTTACAACTGTTATACCGATGGTTTGTGGATCTGCGTTCTTCCTGTCTTTGACCTGCACCCTTTGAGACTGAAACCCATTTCATATTTACCTGTGACCCTCTAACCTAAAAAACAACCCAGTCCACACCACACAGCCCCTGCTACCCATGTACTGTAGCTGCATTCTGCATGTACTGGACTCCTGACGTATTTAGTGGAACCCAAACCCGACCATCCTACAGCGCAAGTCGAGGAATCTGCACCTACATGGTTGCAAAAATGTCAGAGCCTCTGATTGAGACCCTCCACTCATCTCTGTACCAGAGGCCCGAAATCAGTCCTGTCGACTATGCAGCAAATGGTGAGCCCTGCTTTCATCTCGCAAGCAGGGCTGGCAGCCTTTACCAGTTCTGATAGCCGCTCGCAACCAGAGAGAATCTCTTCCGATGCAAAGCAACACACATCGTTGGTACCGACATGAGCCACTACTTGTAGTTGGCTGCAGCCTGTGCTCTTCATGGCATCCAGAAGGACTCCTATGGTATGCGCACAGAATGCATTCTGGTTTTCTTTCCCTCCTTGGCAGCAGTGTCCCTAAGGGTCCCTATAAGGTGCTGAACATTGGAGCTCCCAACTACCAATAGTTCCACCCTCTGTGATTGCCCAGATCTTGTAAGATTTAGTAAGAGTGGAATGCTAAGTGCAATGTATATGGTAGAGATGGGGGGCAACGAAAAATAGACAGGACAGAAAGTAAAAGATATAAAAAACTGAAAGGGAGTGAAAACAGTTATAGCTGAAGAAATTAATGTTAATTAAGGCAGGCAGGTGGCAAGAACCAAGGGACATGTTCTAATGCCAGCTCCCAACTGCGGATTTCTGAGAAACTGATGTCAACATCATGACAAGCTTGTTGTAGAGCATGCTCTGCAACAGGATAGTGTGTGTTGCCAGTACACCCTCTGTGTCTACAGCTATTCGTCCTGACAACTTAGTGGTAGTCATACTAATGTAGAAGACTGAACAGTGTTTATATGACAGCTGGTACACAATGTCTGTTGTTTCACACATTGCTGTCTCTTTTATAGATTATGTTCTGGCAATTACGCGGCTGGTATAGGTGGTGGTAGGCGGGTGAGCAGGGCAGGTCTTACATTGGGGATGGTCACAGGCAGAGGAGAGGCAGCGTAGGGAGTGGGTGCAGGAGGAGCATAGGATCTGACTAGTTTATTGCGGAGATGGGGGGGGGGGGGGAGGAGGGGAAGGGGATGAAAAGATATTCTAAAGAGTTTATACTGGAAATACACAATATTATGGTGCAGAGAGTGTTCTGCAGCATTACAGTCCTGATCATGGTGCTTGTTTTCACACACATACTATCTGGATTCTTCATCCTAACACCAGTTTCTCAGATCTCCACAGGTTGTAGCAACACATCCTTGGTTCTCGCTCTCCACTAGGCCTTAATTTACATTAATTTTTTGAGTTTTAGCATTTCTTTTCAGTAACTAATCCTTTCTTCACTCCCTTTTAGTTTTCTGTATCTTTTATTTTCTGATTTTTCTATTCCCCCCGGCCCCCGCCTCTACCACATACAATGCATTTAGCTTACTGCTCTTATTAACTCTCACCCAATGTTGGCCAGCAATCTCAGTTGTGCAAATTACCCTATCTTCCGCCTGCAAGCTCACAGTTTTCAAATGTTGTCTGGTTCAATCCTCTAATAATCAGTCTTTCCTTCTCATCTGTCTGGTAAGCCTCCCCTGATCCAGGGTTCTGAGCAACTTTCCCTTTACTCTCCCCATTTCATAAACTTTGCCTATCCTTTTGCTTCATCCATCTTCATTACCCTTAAACCCTTCCACCAGAAGAAGGAGCCACTGGCTCCGAAAGCTTGCACATTACCTTAACTTTCATACGAGTTTTCTCCTGCCGCCACTTGGTAAGTAGATATTTTATGTATCTAATTATCATTGTTTAAGTCTTTCATCATGTTCTGTAGATTGCACTGCTAAGGAGAACATCCAGGAACTGGAGTAAGACAAGGCATACATTGACAAAGAGATATACTGTAAGGACTAATTCTGTTAATTCTATTACTGTAAATTATCACTGCACTGACATACATTGATTCTGGTTACAGATTATGTGTGTAGTAGGGGCATTTAAATTAGCTCTCTTCTTCGTTCTGGGTTTGCTTATTTTTTGTTCAGCATGTAAGACATAGTAAATTCTTTTCATGGAGTTATATTTGTGTTACTACTACTTATTTTTTCAGTATTTACTTGAGAAGTTAATTGGTGTCCTTTGTCTTGATCCCTCATGAGATTATTTGCTATGCTCAAATTCAAGACATTCATATGCTATCAGTATGGGTTGGAAGCAATCTGGTCATGAAATATGTTTCCACACTTGCCACCATCATCTGTCTCCTGATATGATTTCAGTGTTTTTGAAGGAATTTGGGAAAATATGTAAATAGTTGCAAGTCAGTAATGGGTAACACATAATTTTTGTTTCATTGAAGGATGATTATGTTTTTGGTGCCCACGATAGATTTTTGATTTAAGCAATGTTCAAAGTTGCCTGTTGTTGTTGTTAACAAAAGAGTTCGATGTGTTGTGCCATTTCTGCTTTAATTAGCATTGACATTAGCCAATCAGGTCATTGCATGCACAAATTCAAGTAGTTGCACGAGCTAAAATGCAGTAATGCACTGACATCTGTGGCTTAGTGGGTTACCACCTGTTCAAATGGTCATTACCAGTTAGAAATGTGCATTTTTTGGCAGTGATAAATTTTAGCTAGATAAGCAAAAGCCACATTTGTTCAGTTAAAGGAAACCAAATGAAGAACACATTTGGTGACACTGTCTCTGGCAGGCTACATGAATTTGCATGCAGAACAACCTGATTGGCCAACATTAGTGCTAATTAAATTTGAGAAGGTGCAATGTATAAAATTTTTGTCTTACCAATTATTTCTCAGCACAACCTGTCCTGGAGCATCCTTACAGGCTTTCCAGGCTGTTTCTGACCACCCTGTATAATTACACAGAAAGTGCTTAATTAGAGCTGGTATTCTGTGTTATAAATTTCATCGCCTACTCTGATTAATTTAAATCTAGAACTAGCATTGTTTGCTGTACTGTTAAGGATGCAAGGTACTTATAAATGGTGGAAAAATCAAAATTTTTTCATGACTTTATTAAATTCTACAGTCTTTCTGATTACATTAATATATACATTATAGGGTTTCAAATGGAAAATGACCTATATATACCAGATTTTAATGTTACAGTCAAGTATGCCACCACGCCCCCTTCATTTCTGTTACAGAAACCAGTATTATTTCGAAATGAACCATGAACTTTCTGTTTCCAGCAATTATACGTATGATACATTGCATATGTTGGTAACAGTGCAGGTTTCTAGTGTCTGTAAATTATTATCCTTGCTAGTATTTACTTTCGTTTAGCTGAAGCAGGTTACTGAATGTTTGTTGCCAAAGTGCTACGTATATTTGTGGAAGTACATATCTTTTAGTGTGCAATAAATGCAAACTATGCCACACATCAAGAAATTTAATAAAAGGAAATTCCGTGGTAACCAGTTCACAAACAAAGCAAGCCACACCATTGAAAGTAACCTATGTATCTGTTCTTCGGGGAAGAAACGCCCACATGGCACGCCTCCTGGTGACTAATTTTTTGTGGTAACAATGACGCTGTTTATAGTGTTTTGGACATGTGCAAAAGAGGATGGGTGCTAGATTGGAGGAGGAGGAGGAGAGTAGTGTTTAACGTCCCATCGACAACGAGGTCGTTAGAGACAGAGCACAAGCTCAGATTAGGGAAGGATGAAGTGATCTAGGGAAGTCACGGAAAACCTAAATCAGGATGGCCGGACGCAGGATTGAACCTTCATCTTCCCGAATGCGAGTCCAGTGTGCTAACCACTGCACCACCTCGCTCGTTCATGCTAGATTGAGGAAGCTACAAAAAGAAATGAAAGGAAAGTTGCTATCTGATGCAAAATCTCTGTCTGGCCGAGGCAGATTGACAGAAACTGAAATAAACCTCCTTCAGAGTTGTTATGGACTGGCCATTAGATGAACTGCACCTCTGAATGATGTTACTGCAATGAGAAAAACTGTACGGGCCACCTACTTTCATAATTTGTCCACAGATGACCATCCTGTCCAGACTTTACCCTAAAGGAGCAGATACTTGGTGTGGTTACCAAAAATCAAAAGAAAGTGGTCAAATATATCATCATAAGCACTCTCTTCCTGAGCCTGTTATGAATGAAATAAAACCAATTTTTAGAGACTTGAGTGACCCTGCTTTGCTTAGTAAATGTCTTCATGGGGACACTCAGAATACAAATGAAAGTTTCAACCATTGCATATGGGAAAGATTACCCAAGAATGTTTTTGTAGGACTAAATACATTAAAAGTTGGTGTACCAGATGCAGTGACATGTTTCAGTGACGGAGTGATAGGAAGATTGGAAATCCTGAAAAATTTAGGCATAAAATGTGGCTCTCGTATGGAAGATAAATTGCTTGCGTGTGACAGACAACGGGTGCATGAAGCTGAAAGATTCGCTCTTCAAGTTACCAAAGAAGCAAGAAGTGCTTAAAGAATAACCAAGAGGAAGCTTGAAGATGAATAACTGCTGCAAGATGAAGACTGTGCTTCAGGAATGAACTGAGGCACAGTTTAATTGGACTCATATCTTCGTTCGCAATTTCCCATGAGTTGTATTTTCAGAATTCAGGTACAAATATTTCCTTAAGTTCATAAAGCATTGCTCTGATTTTTTCTGTAACTTGCAATAGTCCATACTTATGTAGGAGATCTAAGTTTTATTGCAGAATCAACTAAATTGTAGAAAAAAATAACATTTTTATTAGGAAAAAAATCATGAGAATTAAAATGTAAGATGTACCTAAAAACAAAGATGATGTGACTTACCAAATGAAAGTGCTGGCAAGTCGACAGACACACAAACGAACACAAACATACACACAAAATTCAAGCTTTCGCAACAAACTGTTGCCTCATCAGGAAAGAGGGAAGGAGAGGGAAAGGCGAAAGGATGTGGGTTTTAAGGAAGAGGGTAAGGAGTCATTCCAGTCCCGGGAGCGGAAAGACTTACCTTAGGGGGAAAAAAGGACGGGTATACACTCGCACACACACACATATCCATTCACACATATACAGACACAAGCAGACATATTTAAAGACAAAGAGTCTTTTATGAAAGTCATCATTCACAAATATAGGTGCTACAGCTTCATCAGGTCATGATAAAGAGGCTACTTTAAACATCAGAACTCTGAAGGTTGAGCTTCCACTTCAAAGAATATGCAGGTCAAACTACTCACTTTATTTTTTGTCACTTAGAAGACACTATTATTTCATAAGTTCTGCTGCACTTCAACAGCATTATGTTTTCTTGCTATGAAAATGTAAGCAATGAATTGGGGGCCAGCACATCAATTGGAACTATCCTCTGTTTCCCTCGAGTCACTCCTTCACACTCCATGCTTGTGATGTTGGTCATTATCTCACTGAAAAATGGCACTACGTCGGGAAACATGATCTCCATGATGGAGTGTACATGGTCTACAACCAGTGTACGATACTCCTTGGCTGTTACGATACCTTGCACGACCTTCACTGGACCCGTGGATGCCTACATGAATGTTCTCCAGAGCGTAATGGAACTGCTGCCAGCTTGTCTCCATCCCGCAGTACAGGTGTCAAGGAGCTGTTCCCCTGCAAGAAAACAGATTCATGCCCTCCCATCGGCATGATGAAGAAAGTATGCGACAATTTCCAGTGCCGGTGGTCATGTGCCCATTTCAGTTATTGTAGTTATTAAAGTAATTGAAGTATCTAATTTTGCATACGAAGTCTTCGTGTATGCCATAAATCTCTTTCTGGAAATTTATTTACAATGAGAAATTTTTATGTGGCTTTGCTTTTCACGCCTTGTGTGGAAATATTAGTAATTACAATATACTGTAATTACTGTTATTTTGCACAAGGCGTGAACATATACTGCCCTCCATGAACCATGGAGCTTGTCGTTGGTGGGGAGGCTTGCGTGCCTCAACGATACAGGTAGCCGGACCGTAGGTGCAACCACAGCGGAGGGGTATCTGTTGAGAGGCCAGACAAACAAGTGGTTCCTGAAGAGGGGCAGCAGCCTTTTCAGTAGTTGCAGGGGCAACAGTCTGGATGATTGACTGATCTGGCCTTGTAACACTAACCAAAACGGCCTTGCTGTTGTGGTACTGTGAATGGCTGAAAGCAAGGGGAAACTACAGCCGTAATTTTTCCCGAGGGCATGCAGCTTTACTGTATGATTAAATGATGATGGCATCCTCTTGGGTAAAATATTCCGGAGGTAAAATAGTCCCCCATTCGGATCTCCGGGTGGGGACTACTCAAGAGGACGTCGTTATCAGGAGAAAGAAAACTGGTGTTCTACGGATTGGAGCGTGGAATGTCAGATCCCTTAATCGGGCAGGTAGGTTAGAAAATCTAAAAAGGGAAATGGATAGGTTAAAGTTAGATATAGTGGGAATTAGTGAAGTTCGGTGGCAGGAGGAACAAGACTTTTGGTCAGGTGAATACAGGGTTATAAATACAAAATCAAATAGGGGTAATGCAGGAGTAGGTTTAATAATGAATAAAAAAACAGGAGTACGGGTAAGCTACTACAAACAGTATAGTGAACACATTATTGTGGCCAAAATAGACACGAAGCCCATGCCTACTACAGTAGTACAAGTTTGTATGCCAACTAGCTCTGCAGATGATGAAGAAATTGATGAAATGTATGATGAGATAAAAGAAATTATTCAGGTAGTGAAGGGAGACGAAAATTTAATAGTCATGGGTGACTGGAATTCGAGAGTAGGAAAAGGGAAAGAAGGAAACATAGTAGGTGAATATGGATTGGGGGAGAGAAATGAAAGAGGAAGCCGCCTGTTAGAATTTTGCACAGAGTATAACTTATTCATAGCTAACACTTGGTTCAAGAATCATGAAAGAAGGTTGTATACATGGAAGAACCCTGGAGATACTAAAAGGTATCAGATAGATTATATAATGGTAAGACCGAGATTTAGGAACCAGGTTTTAAATTGTAAGACATTTCCAGGGGCAGATGTGGACTCTATCTATTGATTATGAACTGTAGATTAAAACTGAAGAAACTACAAAAAGGTGGGAATTTAAGGAGAGAACCAGGGGTTGTACAGAGTTTCACGGAGAGCATAAGGGAACAATTGACAGGAATGGGGGAAAGAAATACAGTAGAAGAGGAATGGGTAGCTTTGAGGGATGAAATAGTGAAGGCAGCAGAGGATCAAATAGGTAAAAAGACGAGGGCTGGTAGAAATCCTTGGGTAACAGAAGAAATATTGAATTTAATTGATGAAAGGAGAAAATATAAAAATGCAGTAAATGAAGCAGGCAAAGAGGAATACAAACGTCTCAAAAATAATATCGACAGGAAGTGCAAAATGGCTAAGCAGGACAAATGTAAGGATGGAGGACAAATGTAAGGATGTAGAGGCTTATCTCACTAGGGGTAAGATAGATACTGCCTACAGGAAAATTAAAGAGACCTTTGGAGAAAGGAGAACCACTTGCATGAATATCAAGAGCTTTGATGGAAACCCAGTTCTAAGCAAAGAAGGGAAAGCAGAAGGGTGGAAGGAGTATATAGAGGGTCTATACAAGGGCGATGTACTTCAGGACAATATTATGGAAATGGAAGAGGATGTAGATGAAGATGAAATGGGAGATATGATACTGCGTGAAGAGTTTGACAGAGCACTGAAAGAGCTGAGTCGAAACAAGGCCCCCGGAGTAGACAACGTTCCATTAGAACTACTGACAGCCTTGGGAGAGCCAGTCCTGACAAAACTCTACCATCTGGTGAGCAAGATGTATGAGACAGGCGAAATACCCTCAGACTTCAAGAAGAATATAATAATCCCAGTCCCAAAGAAAGCAGGTGTTGACAGATGTGAAAATTACCGAACTATCAGTTTAATAAGTCGCAGCTGCAAAATACTAACGTGAATTCTTTACAGACAAATGGAAAAACTGCCAGAAGGCAGCCTCGGGGAAGATCAGTTTGGATTCCGTAGAAATGTTGGAACATGTGAGGGAATACTGACCCTACGACTTATCTTAGAAAATAGATTAAGAAAAGGCAAACCTACGTTTCTAGCATTTGTAGACTTAGAGAAAGCTTTTGACAATGTTGATTGGAATTCTCTCTTTCAAATTCTGAAGGTGGCAGGGGTAAAATACAGGGAGCGAAAGGCTGTTTACAATTTGTACAGAAAGCAGATGGCAGTTATAAGAGTCAAGGGGTATGAAAGGGACGCAGTGGTTGGGAAGGGAGTGAGACAGGGTTGTAGCCTATCCTCCCTGATGTTATTCAGTTTGTATAATGAGCAAGCAATAAAGGAAACAAAAGAAAAGTTCGGAGTAGGTATTAAAATCCATGGAGACGAAATAAAAACTTTGAGGTTCACCGATGGCATTGTAATTCTGTCAGAGACAGCAAAGGACTTGGAAGAGCAGTTGAACGGAATGGACAGTGTCTTGAAAGGAGGATATAAGATGAACATCAACAAAAGCAAAACGAGGATAATGGAATGTAGTCGAATTAAGTCGGGTGACACTGAGGGAATTAGATCAGGAAATGAGACACTTAAAGTAGTAAAGGAGTTTTGCTATTTGGGGAGCAAAATAACTGATGATGGTCAAAGTAGAGAGGATATAAAATGTAGACTGGCAATGGGAAGGAAAGCGTTTCTGAAGAAGAAAAATTTGTTAACATCGAGTATAGATTTAATTGTCAGGAAGTCGTTTCTTAAAGTATTTGTATGGAGTGTAGCCATGTATGGAAGTGAAATGTGGACGATAAATAGTTTAGACAAGAAGAGAAAAGAAGCTTTCAAAATGTGGTGCTACGGAAGAATGCTGAAGATTAGGTGGGTAGATCACATAACTAATGAGGAGGTATTGAATAGAATTGGGGAGAAGAGGAGCTTGTGGCACAACTTGACGAGAAGAAGGGATTGGTTGGTAGGACATGTTCTGAGGCATCAAGGGATTACCAATTTAGTATTGGAGGGCAGCGTGGAGGGTAATAATCGTAGAGATGAATACACTAAGCAGATTCAGAAGGATGTAGGATGCAGTAGGTACTGGGAGATGAAGAAGCTTGCACAGGATAGAGTAGCATGGAGAGCTGCATCAAACCAGTCTCAGGACTGAAGACATGCAACGCTGATGTCACCTGGATGGGCATATGTCGAAGGTAGATTGGTGGTCATAATGTTCTGACTGATCAGTTTATAACCTGAAGAAGAAGAAAAAGAAAAGTTCACACAATAAATATCCCATTGATGTTAAAGATAAACGTGTTACTATCCAGCAGTTTCTGTGGTCTTATAGATAATGCAGTAGAACAGCAATGTTGTGAAAATTTCACAACATAAAATTCTGAGAAAAAACTCCATGCTGCCTATGGGTTTTGATTTGAAAAGTGCCAGAATAAAAAGGTTGACATGTATGAATGAGACAACATATTTTCAAAACTAGAATGTATGCCGTTACTACCTCCCATCTCTGTTTCTAAGGCATAAATATGACAGTGCTTCAGTTTGCATTACCACATAATACATGCAAATTTTGAAATAACAAGTACATCTACATTGTTTTGTTGATCTTTAGTTTGTAACTGATCAGACCTTTAAATTTGTAAATATTTGGATGCACTCACATATTTTGTGAATATGAGTGTCATAAGGAGTACTTACTATCTTTGACATTAAGACATAGCGATATTGTACTTGTTATCAATAGCTTGTGCTATTTTCAAAGTTGAGCTCAGCTTTTCCGTGGAGGGAACATTGTCTTGCAGTATAATGCAAACAGTCCCCCAGCGCTGCTCATCACATCATCGTTGCGTGTGTGGAGAATCACCGTTGGGCTTCAGCCCGGAGCAGTTGCATGTATAAATAGTGTGAATAATTTGCTTGCAAGTATAATTAAAAGTGTTACGTTGTTTCGCACTGGAAAATTGTTTGAGTGATTTGGTTATTTCGCCAAAAAGCGTACGGTATTAATTACGAGATTGATGGTTGAAATAACATTGATTTACATAATTGATAACTTTGTCATTGGAACATATTACGATATAAATAGATTTGAAGAGGCTTCCATGATCAGTGATTACTTGTGTAATTAATGTGGAAATGCAATATGGTAATGGTTACTTCAGTATTAATGTGCAATGAACTTAACTGCTAACACAAGACTGGATGAGTTTAGGCATTGTTAGGAAACTGTTACATGCTAAAAGGAAAAGGAAACAAAGTAATTGGGCTTATACTGTTATTATTTCATACTTACGTATTTCATTTTTCCACTTGAGCAACTGTGATATTTGTAAAGTGTAACAGACACGTTCATATTAAGCACATAGTCAGATTTATTCCATAAGGAAGTGTGTTCTCTTCATAAAGCTCCCATATTCAAGTCTGATAGCTACAAAGTTAATTAAAGTAGTGGAAGATGGAGCTTTACATCTGATGCTGTGTTCGGGACAGTAATTCTACAGTGTTGCATGGAAACGTTGAAGCTTGCCCTATGAAATGCCTCTTCCTAATTAATTTACCTGCATTAATCTATCACAACATATTGCTCTTTCTGGAAATTGGCATGTCAGATAATTAAGCAAAACAATGCCACCACCCCCCTCCCTGTGGCCTTTCAGACTATTTCCATACAATATTTTCCATCTCCTTTAGAAATGGAATTTACCATGTGCCTTGTGAAAAAATGGGATGTATAAATTTTCTAAACTATTTATTGATGTTTGCACGATCATGTGTTAGATTTCATAATTTTCATTAGTTCACAGGTAGTTTAATAAATAAGATAAGCTTAGAAATGAAAACATTTGCTTAGGTAGGCAGATGGAGTCACTTGGGCAGTGTAATAGAAATGAAGGATAAAATGATTCTCATAGTGCTGTGGTACTCACTATGCCTCTTACCAGTATGCTGGAAGAGAAGAAGCTGTGTGACAATTAATGTGAAGCAGATGATATAAAGTTGCTGGAGTGAAAATGTTCTACATTCTAATAAGCGTAGCATGTAAAATTTCAACGAAATTTCCAAACTCTGCTTGCACTTTGCAGTGTTCCATGCCCTGATGTACACTGTACACTCTTAGGTAACCTGAAACAAGTTGGCACTTGTAGACAGAAAACATCCTGTGGATGTTGTTGTGTGCTTTCTATTTTATATTGATGCTTATGTTGCAGCTTCATACTCTGCATGTTGCCTACTGAAGGAAACTTACCTACCACCATGGAATGATACTTGTTTCATGATTTTGACACCTTTGTTATAAGACCATTAGATGTATGGTAGTTGTTATTGCATGTTCTTCAACTTGAAAAAAATCATTGGTGATGTCTTTCTATTCCTAGAATCTGACAGGAAGTTACAAAATGGTGCAAACTCTGCTGCGGAATGAAAATTAATTCTAGAACTGTAAGTGTAAAATTCTGATGTCCTAGTAGAAGTTATCCATGGATGAATAAAATGAGATACGCTACTACTACTACTACTACTACTACTACTAGTTATAACCTGTCATAGCTGACACTTCGTGCATTCATGTGAGAAGAAGATCGTCTGTTACTGTTGAAATGTCACAAACATGTCAGTTAAATCTGACCAAGCTGCATATCTTTTCCCATATTATCATTATCATCTCTCTACTCACTCGTAAACATTGCCCTAAACTATTTTAATTGCAAAAATATTCACATTTGCAAGTTTTCCCTCTTTCTTTCTTTTTTTCTTTCTTCCTTGCCATTTGCCTCTTCTTCCTTCTCATTATTTTACTAAGTGTTTTTGTCATCATTTCCATCAGTTATTTAAGTGGATGTTGGAACAAATCAAGATATAAGTTACTCTGGAGATGATAAAAGGTTTTGGATCTAACATTAGTAATGGAAGGATTAAAAGTAACAACTCATTGTATTACTGAGTGTTGAGCAATCAATAGGCACACAAATAAGATTGAAAAACACCCACAACAAGATGTTCTTTGGCTCTACACAAAAGTGCTACAAATACAAAATATGTGTAACTACGAGCATAGTGTACAAGAAGTGTAGAATTTGTATACAGTACCGAGGTGGTAATATGGCTTTAGGACCATACAACATAAGTTAAGCTGGCTACTGCATACCTCAGTGTTTTCACACTTAATCAAACTTCCTCTCAAAGAACTATGGACTCTCATGAGGTAGACTGCCTGTACACCTCAACAATACAGATAAATGAACCATAGGTGCAACCATTTCAGGAGGATATCTGTGGAGAGGCCAGATTAACATATGGTTGATAAAGGTGGCAGTAGTCTTTTCACTAGTTGAATGAGCAACAGTCCAGGTTGTTGACTGATCTGGCTTTGTGACATTGGCCAACATCACTTTGCTATACTGGTACTTTGGCATGGCTGAAAGCCATTTATTTCCCTTGAATACGCATCTGTACTATATGGTTTAATACTGTTAACATTCTTGTGGATGAAATATTCTTTAGGTAAAGTAGTCACCGTTTAGGAACATATGAGAATGTTATCAGAGAAAACGAATCTGTCATTCTGCATATTGGAATGTGGGATCCCTTAATCATATAAATATTTAGAGAACTCGAAAAGAGAAATGAATAGTATGAAGTTAAGTATATGATAGTGGGGATTAATGAAATGTGGTAAAAGGGGGAAAAATGTGGTCAGGTGAATGTCAGAGTAGTCTAATAATGAACAAGAAAATATTAAGGCAGGTGAACCACTATTATAGCATAGTGAACAGTTTTAGACACAAAGCCATTACTCACCATGATAATAAAAGTATCTGTAGTACTAAACAGCTAACTCGGTTCACAGTACACATTCCTAGTAGTGGGATGGCTGTGAGTTTGCTTCCAGGGGCAACAAAAATTTGATTTGTAATACGTAATTATTGACCAAATTTTAAAATGTAAAATGCTGTCATCATACATTTTTGCTGTTCATACAGTAAAACTTTAGCATCAGGAGTGATATTTCAGCTTATTACTTCTTTACTACTAAGTGTACTCACAACACAATTTGCAGACAGTATCCATTTATACCACAGAATGTACCTGCAAAATAATGTCAGTGTAAAAAACAAAGTTGGGAGAGATGACTCCATAAACATTGGGCTGTGTGAAAAAGTAACTTTTATTTAAAATGGAGTACTAATTACACAAACTGTATTCATCCAGTAG
The DNA here is from genome assembly GCF_023864275.1 of Schistocerca cancellata. Classification (NCBI taxonomy): domain Eukaryota; kingdom Metazoa; phylum Arthropoda; class Insecta; order Orthoptera; family Acrididae; genus Schistocerca; species Schistocerca cancellata. The sequence goes on from NC_064634.1 coordinate 16,931,653, forward strand.
TAGTAGCATTTCTTTTTATCTGTGGTCTCTTTTAGAAGGATATTTGACATGTCTTGGTATTACAATTTAAGAACAGAAAAAAAATACAGGTTTAGAATGACAAGGACGGGAAAGGTAGTTGACCATGACCTTGTAGTAGGAGGAATCGTCCCAACATTTGCCTGAAATTATTTAATGGTTCGTGAATCATGGCCTTGGTATGAATTTTCATTCATCACTTCAGTTGGCATGAAGAAAACTACGGAAATCCTAAATGAGGATATCTGGATGAAAATTTTGAACATTGGAGTTTCCACTCTCCAGAATACAAATTCACTATGTTTAAAACAGTTCTACTCACTTTAGCCCAATGTACAACACTGCTTTATGGATAAGTTATTTAACAATGATAAAAGGCTAATGCTGCACTGTTCATTTCTCATTCCCAGTCTCTATATGCACTACACACACTATACACACATTGTTTTGTAACACTTCATGCACTGTCAGCTGATGTTGGCGTCATATTGTGCACTGCAACTTTCCATTTGCTGACCTGAAAACTGAGTCAGCATCCGTCTATGACAAGTGAGATTTGAACTCAGAAAGAGGATAAGTTGTCAGTATTATTTATTGTATAGCATTTGGAGAAAAGGAAAAAGTATAGTGTGAACATGTTATGTATAATGTTAGCTGTTTTACTGTCTTTATTATTATTATTTGTGTTACATGTTTTACCATGTTATCTAACAAGGATAAACCCCATCACACACACCCCCACCCCCCCAATTTAGTGGTAAGATGGCCCAGTGGTTAGCCTGTCAAAAATTGAATACAGATGAGGCATAAAAACAGGAAGAGGGTGTGCTGAACTGTGAAGAAAGAAGCAAAATAGAAACAGTGAATGGTCCAAGTTCAGGATATGTAACATCAAGCAAATTTGTAAACCCATGGCATTGTGGTTATGTTGCCACGGCATTGGGCTGTCTTTGTTGTGATGTCCATTTGCAACAGTGAGGTGTGAGGAAGGGACTGCCACATGTACATACCTCCTATTTGTTCTACACAAGTACCAGATGTTGTGGCCCTTGCATTCTGTTTGGAATTTTTTACTCTTGCATTTCTTTATTGTGACATAGTTAACACCCATATATTTGTTGTTTTTATTTCTGTGAGAGGCCTATGTGGTATCTACTCTGCTCCCACAATTAATCACATTTACTTGTGGCGATAATATATTCTTACGACATGACTGATATTCAGTAGCCAAAGTACAGTATGACAAGACTGCTGAAGGAGAACAGATGCACGAGGGAGATTTAAACATGGGTCTCCCGCTTAACAGTCCAACACTGTGACCACACAACATCATTCTTGCAATTTGCTTGATGGTGCACACCTTGAGCTTGGGCCATTCATTGCTTCTATTTTTCTTCTTTTTTTCACAGTTCAGTACACGTTCTTCCTGCTTTCTTGCTTGGTCTGTGTTCAGTTTTTGACAGGTTACCCATTGGGCCACTTTACCACTAAATCTGAGAGGGGTGCAATGGGGAGTTTCCCTTGCGAGTAATCCTTCAATATATAGAATATGTGGGTTTGCAGTTTGTTTTAGCAATTTTTTAGTCTCATTTGGCAGTTTAATGTTCGGTTTTATTCCTTGATAGAAAATACTGTTTTGCATTTTATATTTATTCTTTCTTGGTAAATGTAAGTTTAGTCTAGATTTTGTTCTGTGGTATGGGCAGAGCTGTTAGTGCAGTAATTACCAGTGTTATTTTTTATGTGTACAGCTGTTTGGTAAATATACTCACACCACTTCAACTGAGAATCAGTATTCATTCCTATAAATTTTACATTTGTTACACTGATTGTAGAGGTGCCACTACATTTAATTTAAATAGTCCCATTTTCCACATTCAAACTGAAATCCAAGGTGTTTGCTTTCCTTATGTTCAGTGTTACTTTGTTGCTTGTTTATCAATTGTAAACTTCATTCTTCTCTGCAATGAGTTCTCTCATTTCCTCAGTGACTATAATGTTGTTGTCATCAGCAAAGAGAATTTTGTCCTCATGACTAACACTAGTGGGAAAGTTATTGATTTATAGCAGGAACAGTATTGGTTTTGAAATACTAACCTGAGCAAGTCCTTTATTAATGTATTTTGGCTCTGATAAGTATTTTACTAAAACTTAAGACTTATTTGAGGTATACACTACCACCAGGAGATTGATACAAACATAAAATGATTAACTTCTTGGTGTTATCAAGCCCTGTATATTCAGTGCCTTATATTTCAAAGTATTTGTCTTCACTTACTGTACTAAGCTAATGTCTTAATTTGAACTGTCATCCTTTTCTTATATAAATGGATGAACCTCCAGTCTTTGACGTAGTCCTACAATAAAGCCGCGTGGGATTAGCCGAGCAATCTAAGGCGCTGCAGTCATGGACTGTGCAGCTGGTTCGAGTCCTCCCTCGGGCATGGGTGTGTGTGTTTGTCCTTATGATAATTTAGGTTAGGTAGTGTTTAAGCTTAGGGACCGATGACCTTAGCAGTTAAGTCCCATAAGATTCCACACACATTTGACCATTTTCCTACAGTAAGTTTGTCCTTTCATAGATTAGTAATATTACATGTTGGATTTTTCTGTCTAGACCAGTGCTTAGTGACACAAACTACTGTGCAGTTCTACGGTTGGAGCTCAACTTCTAATTTTTGTATTTTATTTTTTATTGATTGCACATTTGATGTAGGGTTGTTGAGTCTGTGAAATGTCCAATGTTGATTTTTCCAATGGTTTCTTTTTCTTGAGTTTTTGATCATCAGAGCACTTAGCCACTTCCAACAGACTTGATGCATAATTTAAAATCTTTACTAAACTTTTTCTCACTTACATGTGTAACGTGAAATATTTAAACTTTAATCATTTATAGAGTAATCAGATGTGTGAAGTTATTTTATACATGATATTTTGAAGCTTTAAAGAATTGGGTGTGTGGGGCTCATATATATATATATATATATATATATATAAACAAAGATGATATGACTTACCAAACGAAAGCGCTGGCATGTTGATAGACACACAAACGAACACAAACATACACACAAAATTCAAGCTTTCGCAACCAACGGTTGCTTCATCAGGAAAGAGGGAAGGAGAGGGAAAGACGAAAGGATGTGGGTTTTAAGGGAGAGGGCAAGGAGTCATTCCAATCCTGGGAGCGGAAAGACTTACCTTAGGGGGGAAAAAGGACAGGCATACACTTACACACACACACACACACACACACACACACACACATCCATCCGCACATACACAGACACAAGCAGACATTTTACTAAAACTTTTAGATATATTTTTCCCACGTGGAATGTTTCCCTCTGCTCCACAAGTCATGGAATGATGCATGACTGTGGTACCTCGTACCACTAATATTCATTTTCTTTTCTGTTCCACTTGCAAATAGAGTGAGGGGAAAATGACTGTCTGTATGTGTCTGTGTGTGCTCTAATTCTGTTATCTTTGTGGTTATTACACAAAGTGTAAGTTGGCAGCAGTAGAATCATTTTGTCAGTAGTGTTACATGAAAAGAACATCGTCTTCCCTCCAAGAATTCCCACTAGATTGCGCATGGCATTTCTGTTATACTCGCTTGTTGAGCATATCTACTGGCAACAAATCTAGCGGCAAACCTCTTGAATTGCTTCAACGGCTTCCTTTAATCCAACCTGGCGGGGATCCCAGGTACTTGAGCATTACTCAAGAATAGGTCTCACAAGTGTTTTATATGTTGTCTTCTTTATAGCTGAGCTACACTTTCCTAACATTCTCCTGATAAACTGAAGTTGTCCTTTCACTTTCCCTACTACCAACCTTATATGTTTGCTTTGCAACATTAGACCTAGATATTTAATTGATGTTATTGTGTTCTACATACAAACAATTTCACTGTAGCAAACACTACATTTAAGGATCATGAAGAAAAGTTGTGTTGAAAAGACCTGGAGACACTCTATGGTTTTAAAATTGTAAGACAGAATACAGGAAACAAGATTAAAATTATGAAACATTTATAGTAGCAAATGTAGACAATGACCATAATTTATTGTGTATGAAATGAAGACCAAATCAGAAGAAAGTATAAAAACTTAGAATATTAATGAGATGGGACCTGGGCAGTTTGAAAAAAAGAGGGATGTTTATAGTTTTTAAAGAGAGCATTAGGCAATGACTGACTAAAATTAGGGAAAGAAATACAATATCTTTTTCAGAGATGAAATAGTGAAGCCAGCAGGGGGTCAGACAGTAAAAAGAAGGAAAGAAAAGCTAGTAGAAATCCTTGGCCAACACACAAAGTAGTGAATTTAATTGAGGAAAGGAGGGGAGAAAAAAATGAAGCAGGCACAAAGGAGTATAGACGTCTTTAAATGAGATTGACAGGAAGTTGAAAGGTGCAAAGCAGAAATGGACAGAGGAGAAAAGCTAAGCTATACATAGTGTAAATGATAACTGTTTACAACGTACCACAGTCGTGTTGGACACTTGTAGTCTATTAAACCGGGTAACAGCCTCAAATTGGCCTACAGGAGGCACTTAAGCACCAGCGCTGCGCGAGATTTTGGCAAAAATAGCTTTTGAATATTTAAAACCGCTTGTTTTTGAGCTTGCAAAATGTAAAATTGATATTTGTATACATTTTACCTCAAAATATTGTAAGTTTTAACAGTTTTTATTTGTCTGACCTTACTATGAAACTACTGTGCTTGTAAGGAGTAAGTTTAAATCGATTTGTAATTGTAAGTTTTTTCACGACATTTACAAAAATCGTTTTTCTTTCGTTACACTGACGTGAAAGTTTAAATAAATAAAGTTAACAAAACGGCGACTAAGCTGGTGGCGTAAGGCCCAATTCATAGGGAAAGCGAGTGGTGCGGACGGCTGGCGGGGACGTTGTGCTGTTTCGCGCCACCTCCACATTAACAAATGAAGCAATTTACACAGAGATGGCGTTGCGGGTACGCTTTACTTCGTGGACCGCGCCACGTCCGGTTACGGCGCGACAAAGGGAAAAAATTGTTTTATGTAGATGAAGCAAAGCTACATCCGTCTCTGTAGGCAGTTTGTCAAAAGACTCTTACTCTTCGCGCGAAAAAATAAAAACCACCGAATTGGGATTGGCGCGCGTTTCCAGCCGTGCAGTCTTTCTCATTCGATTTTGAGGAAACTATTCGGCAAATAAATTGATGTTTCGGCATCACAGGTTCATACAGAACCGATTTTATTTTCGTTATTGCCCATAGTTATTGTGATATCTACCAAATACGTAAACCATCTGGTATGTTTTGAAAAGTTTTCAATGAAGTACTAGTCGCTGTCGAGTTTACGTTTGGTGGGTTTTAGGTTATAGGTGTCTGCGTACGAAATACAACTAACGTATCGGAAGCCCACCTGGTTGGCCGTGCGGTCTAACGCACGGCTTTCCGGGCGAGAAGGTCCCCGGCACGAATCCGCCCGGCGGATTTGTGTCGTGGTCCGGTGAACCGGCCAGTCTGTGGATGGTTTTTAGGCGGTTTTCCATCTCCCTCGGCGAATGCGGACTGGTTCCCCTTATTCCGCCCCAGTTACACTATGTCGGCGCCGGCCGGGGTGGCCAAGCGGTTCTAGGCGCTACGGTCTGGAACTGCGTGACCGCTACGGTCGCAGGTTCGAATCCTGCCTCGGGTATGGATGTGTGTGATGTCCTTAGGTTAGTTAGGTTTAAGTAGTTCTAAGTTATAAGGGACTGATGACCTCAGAAGTTAAGTCCCGTAGTGCTCAGAGCCATTTGAGCCAACACTACGTCGGCGATTGCTGCCCAAACAAGTGCTCCACGTACGCGTACACCACCATTACTCTACCGCACAAACATAGGGGTTACACTCGTCTGGTGTGACGCACAATAACCCTGGGCTCGGTGTGGGGTGGCGGAGGGATGCAGTGGACTGCGGTAGTCGTCGTGGGGTTGTGGACCACTGCGGCTGCGGCGGGGACAATACAATACAATACAATACAATGCATCGGAATTATTTTTAAGATGGAAGAAGAGTGATATCTCTTTCAAGTCGCGAGTAAATAAGTGACATATTTTGACGTTTGGTCGCGACGAGCTACGGCTTACGACTGCGCGCTAGGTGGATTTTTGCGTCGTGTTTCTCTACTGCAGGTGGTTTAAGTCAGTTATAATCACATTTTAAGTTAATATTGCATTAAGAGTTATTTTCATTTTAAACCTAAAGGTAAACAATGGCAGATTCAGCGTCAGTGTTAGCTATATACTGTATGCGTAAATTTGTCTTCCCTACGCTAATAATTTGATTTGATTTGATTTTTAGTGTTGTAGAGACTTCAGAGATCATCTGAGGCATTATGAAAGTCAATATTACACAGTATAAATGTTACACGAATAATTACAATAACAAGACAAATATTACACAATATAAATATTACACAAATAATTATAGTACCGTCACACAAATACAAAACAGAGAAACTTCTGGTACAAATTGATATTGCGTAGTAAATTTAGCCAATTACAGACTTACTCAGATATAGAAGTATATACAAACTGATCACATAAAGTGTAGTCGTATCATATTCTTTGCCTCTCTTAAAAATTCATCAGTTTCATAAATGCTGAGCTCAAGAAGAGATTCTTTTACTTTTTTTAAACATTTTTGAATTGGAAGATCCCTGATATGTTGGGGTATGGCATTAAAAAATTGTATGGACTTGTATAGGAAGCACTTTTGTGTATTTTTATAGTTACGTTGGAAAGAAACTATGTCCTTCTTGTTTCTTGTGTTACAGTTATGTTGCATATCATACTGTTGATAACTGGAATAGTTTTCCTTAATATGCATTACACACTGTACTATAAATATTTATGATAGGGTCATAATCGGTAATTTTTAAAAGCTTTTTGTAGTTTGAAGACATTAGCTGCTTTGCTTTGATGTCCCGACAGTATTGCGCCGTAGGAAATGTGACTGTGTATTAAAACAAAATAAACCACTTTAAGTACTGGCACATTTAGACAAAGACGAAGCTTCCTTAGAGCATATATTCCTTTGCTAATGTTGCTTCCCACTTTTTCTATATGGCTACGCCAGTCAATTGAGATTCCAAGGAAATTAACAGCATTTGAGCTCTGCTCAAATTCAGTGTTATTATTCCACGATACATACAGGTGTTGTATATTTTTTGCGGTTGACACAAAGGGAATTAGCTTTACACCAATTTTCAACTTTGACAGTGCACTGGCCTGCATCATATTTCACCTTCTGTGCTGTTTCTGCTGCTGTACAGACTGCAATATGATCTGCAAATAAGTCAGTCCTAGTTGACTGCCCAATTGTGTTACATGGTAAGTCATTTATATAAATAATAAATAGAATCGCGCCAAGTACAGAACCTTGTGGGACACCCATGCCCACATGTAGGTAATCTGATTCTGCTCCATTAAAAAGCCCCCTCTGCACTCTGTCACTTAGATAAGATTTTATCAGTTCCAGAGCACTTCCTGTAAAGCCATAGAATTGCAGTTTTTACAATAAGATTTCATGAGACCCAGTGTCGAAAGCTTTTGATAAATCAAAGAGTTTATTCTGAACCACTAGCTTGCTTTCTAGTTACTTCACACACTGTGTTAAAAGTGATAAGGCAGATTTAACAGTTCCTAACCCTGATCTGAAGCCAAATTGACTATCAGTGAAGATTTTGTTTTCTTCAAAGTAATTTACTATTTAATTCACAAAACATTCAGTAACTACTTATCGAACAGATGGCTTGTGTTCCAGCGAGCAGCGAATAAAAAGTGGTTCAAATGGCTCTGAGCACTATGGGATTTAACATCTATGGTCATTAGTCCCCTAGAACTTAGAACTACTTAAACCTAACTAACCTAAGGACATGACACAACACCCAGTCATCACGAGGCAGAGAAAATCCCTGACCCCGTCGGGAATCGAACCCGGGAACCCGGGGGTGGGAAGCTAGAACGCTACCGCACGACCACGAGCTGCGGACAGCAAATAAGAAACGGGATTTTGCCATTGATATAACGGAAATATTCTGTGTTCTGGATGGTTTATGCTTACCTATTTCCTTACCTGTTTTATGCTTACATATTTGGGTTTGCTTGACGCAGGAAGTGTATATGAGATAAAACGCCATTTTACAGATTTTTGTAACCGGTATTACACAATTACTTATGATAGTTTCGAAAAATAGCATTATTTTTTAAAAATTTTCCTTGACGAAGAACTGAATCTGCGCAGTTACAACGTTGTACTGCTGAAACACTGTGGTTCTTGTGTGTTGTTTATTGCAGAAATAGAATCCTTATTTTGAGAAAGTATAACAACAGAGGTCAAAACATATAATTTTTACTGCAGTACAAATCTGCACAAGCAAACAAGAGAAGATACCGAAAAAATTATCACTATTCCTGTCGCTTTTACACCGAACATGTAAAGTCAGCATCACATTTTCTGTCCTCCGCAGACGTGTAAGTTCACTATTCACCTGGTACTGATTCATAGAAATCCCGTTTTTCAGTTGGGATGTACTGTCACATCCCACGTAAGGCACTTTTTACTGACAGAATTTTATCACACAAGATAGGGAAAACTGTAACGTTATCTAGCTGCAGGCTTCTTTTCCCAGCACCTCTCGGCTTCTTTGGAATGCTTTGACACATCCACGGTTGCTGGATCGTATGACTTTTTCTCCCTTTAGTGTAGTAAGGTTGTGAGATGAAACTGGAGCCAGACATACACAATTTATTTTGGATGAGCCTCTGTGGTCGCCCCGGTCTAGTGCGCCAAGATACCTGAAATCGCCTGGTTCCATCTTGCACTAAAGGAATCCGTTGTCATTGGCGTTAGTAATGATTGGAAACCAGTTTTCTGGTAGGAAGGATACTTTGTTCCTCTCTATGAGGACAAAATCTCTATCACATGGTAGGAAACTAGGCCCTGGAACGTGGAATTTCTGGCCTACAGCAGTAAAATATTTACGAATGACCAGATTTTGGAAAAGTGTTGTAATATACTGAACATGTCACAAAATCGGCAATGTTTAGGCTTACGTTTAGATGAAAAACATATGAAAAATAGGAATTACGATCAAAACATCCTAGAATTGTTGCTTTTCTCTGGATGCAATCCTTCAGTTTGTCTAACACAATATAGAAACACTTTTGAGGCACTCAGTATAAATGCTGGAAATAGTCAGGATATACTTTCAGTTCTTTCACTTAATCGAATTTTCTTTCACTACGTCGAATGTGCCATATTTCTTCTCTTTTTTCAACATAACGGTTGTATTGAATTTTTTCATTTTGAGAAGAGCGAAAGTGCTATCTGTTTTACTTGCTAAAAACATTCAGGAACCAAGATCGCATAAATATTTCTGTCTTTAAAAGAACTGGTTTCGACAGACTTTGCTATCATCTTCAGGTATTAAAAAATGCTTTTGTTATCAAACGTGTTTATCTTTCGTTGGATCTCACGAAAATTTATGTGGTTAAAACTCGGCAAGTTATAAAATATTTACCATAACTAAAATATTTAAAAGCATAAAGCACCTTGTGCAGATGGCGATGTCCGTATGTATATCGCTCACAGGTGCTTATTACATCACAAAAAAGGAGAAAACAGTACACAGTACCGTATCTTTCTACGTAAGCTAGACATAGTCTTTTCAGTACCGGTTGTACCCAATATCGTCTTAGCTGCTCAACATTACGAGTTAGAAAAGATCCAGCGCATCAACATCGACGCCTGGTGAGGAAGACCTGTTTGATTCATTCTCGGCCCGACCGTTCTGCGCCACTTCCTTGACACGCCGCCGCCAGGCGCCCGAGCCACGCCATTTCTGTGTGAGTAGGGCCTAACAGAGCGAGAACCCCGCGCTGCATCTTAGTCGGCTTTTGTAGGCGAATTGAGGTTGTTTCCTGGTTTGACAGACCACGTATATAAAATAATTCGTCTCGACGTCCCCTACCTCATAGTTACTGTTTACACCCTGCAGAAGAACGCATTACTGTTAGGAAAGGTACATTCCGCATTTGGGCAAATTAAAGAAACCTTTGAAAAAAAAGAGAGAAACGTCTGTGTGAACATAAAGAGCTCAGTTGTCAAACCAGTACTAAGCAAAGAATAATAGGCTGAAAAGTGAGAGTATGTAGGAGGCAATCCATAGGAAAGAAACTTGACAGTATTATGTCCACACTTCCGGAAAAGACTTAGCGGTTGAAGAAGCGTCACACAATGCCCCCAAAGAGCGTTTTCTTGTAACAGGAGTAATATGGAACCACGTAAACGCGGTACAATAAAGGCGCCTAAAATAAATGAATAGCCCAAGCGGTAGTACGGCGGACACTCAATTATACGAGTCAGTACGGAATAGCAACAGCACGAATAGCCGAAAAACACACATAATCCAGACTACAAACATTTCTACCGCAAACTGCTAGGTACGCTTTGCATGTCTCACTTGAAAGGCCACTGCTTTACTTACGCTTTACTCGCCCGAAGCAACGGGTTGTAAATTATCGAACTTTAGCTCCTAGTGGAAGAACTAGACAAAAATGTAAACTGGGAATCGGCAGTGGACACATTGCAAGAGTAGAGTTTCCGCATGAAATGAGAGACGATTCGAAAATATTTGAAGGATCCCGACAGTGGGATTGGGACCTGCGTCCTTTTCCAGAAGTGAAACATGAGCGTACTCTGGTCGAAATTATTTGCGGAAAATATAAGAGTACTTCAGGATTCTTGTTTTTTATTTTCATCTAAAACAACCGAACTGTGAAAGGATGATCCGCAAACCGGTCGTCCGCACCCAGATAATCGTCGATTCTCTGAAATTAGCCCTTACAGATCTGAGTTTTGAAATAGATATAAGTTTAAGGTTACAAAAATATTTAAAGTAGTATTTAGTAGATTATTGCCTGATCAGTTGTAGCAGTTCCAGACTACGACAGCAGTGGAGGTACGACGACTAAAGCGTAACTCGCACATGTTGTTCCTTCGGCGGCAATTTAAACTGATGACTATTGATCGACGATATTAAATCAGTGAATTGGTGGAGGCAGAGCTCGGCTTCTGCTCGTATCTTGTGATGTCAGTGGAGGCCTCGGGCGTATTAACTCTTGTAAACGCCCCATCGCCCTCATGATTCTAGGCACCACCTCTGTCTCTAGTAGCGATCAAAATTTCGTCAGAGTTGGTCCTAGATCGACAAACTGTTTGATAAGAAATTATAATACTAGAAAAAAATTACTGTGTTTTACGATTTCTTGTCGCGACTTTTCTGATTTCTCCTGAGAAAAATCTCTCAAACTGTCACATTACCAGGAATGTCTTATTTATCCACACACCTCACATTTTATACCATTGTCGGGTATTGCAGCTAATACACACATATGTGAGTTACTTAATCTGCATGGCAATTAGTTGCATTGCAAATCCATCACCAAGACAGTCCTCCACAAATAAAAGGAAAGCATTCCAAATACTGACAGTACCTGCACCGTACATGCCAGCACTGTAGATCCATGAAACAATTATGTTCTTGAAAATAAACTGTGCGGCTTTGCTGAACAAAATTATGCATATTCACAGCACTGAGTGTAATGATAACAACCACATGTATACAAGTAGACTTAAGTGACAAAGATCTAATTGGACATACACTCCTGGAAATTGAAATAAGAACACCGTGAATTCATTGTCCCAGGAAGGGGAAACTTTATTGACACATTCCTGGGGTCAGATACATCACATGATCACACTGACAGAACCACAGGCACATAGACACAGGCAACAGAGCATGCACAATGTCGGCACTAGTACAGTGTATATCCACCTTTCGCAGCAATGCAGGCTGCTATTCTCCCATGGAGACGATCGTAGAGATGCTGGATGTAGTCCTGTGGAACGGCTTACCATGCCATTTCCACCTGGCGCCTCAGTTGGACCAGCGTTCGTGCTGGACGTGCAGATCGCGTGAGACGACGCTTCATCCAGTCCCAAACATGCTCAATGGGGGACAGATCCGGAGATCTTGCTGGCCAGGGTAGTTGACTTACACCTTCTAGAGCACGTTGGGTGGCACGGGATACATGCGGACGTGCATTGTCCTGTTGGAACAGCAAGTTCCCTTGCCGGTCTAGGAATGGTAGAACGATGGGTTCGATGACGGTTTGGATGTACCGTGCAATATTCAGTGTCCCCTCGACGATCAGCAGTGGTGTACGGCCAGTGTAGGAGATCGCTCCCCACACCATGATGCCGGGTGTTGGCCCTGTGTGCCTCGGTCGTATGCAGTCCTGATTGTGGCGCTCACCTCCACGGCGCCAAACACGCATACGACCATCATTGGCACCAAGGCAGAAGCGACTCTCATCGCTGAAGACGACACGTCTCCATTCGTCCCTCCATTCACGCCTGTCGCGACACCACTGGAGGCGGGCTGCACGATGTTGGGGCGTGAGCGGAAGACGGCCTAACGGTGTGCGGGACCGTAGCCCAGCTTCATGGAGACGGTTGCGAATGGTCCTCGCCGATACCCCAGGAGCAACAGTGTCCCTAATTTGCTGGGAAGTGGCGGTGCGGTCCCCTACGGCACTGCGTAGGATCCTACGGTCTTGGCGTGCATCCGTGCGTCGCTGCGGTCCGGTCCCAGGTCGACGGGCACGTGCACCTTCCGCCGACCACTGGCGACAACATCGATGTACTGTGGAGACCTCACGCCCCACGTGTTGAGCAATTCGGCGGTACGTCCACCCGGCCTCCCGCATGCCCACTATACGCCCTCGCTCAAAGTCCGTCAACTGCACATACGGTTCACGTCCACGCTGTCGCGGCATGCTACCAGTGTTAAAGACTGCGATGGAGCTCCGTATGCCACGGCAAACTGGCTGACACTGACGGCGGCGGTGCACAAATGCTGCGCAGCTAGAGCCATTCGACGGCCAACACCGCGGTTCCTGGTGTGTCCGCTGTGCCGTGCGTGTGATCATTGCTTGTACAGCCCTCTCGCAGTGTCCGGAGCAAGTATGGTGGGTCTGACACACCGGTGTCAATGTGTTCTTTTTTCCATTTCCAGGAGTGTATATATTTTATAACATGCTTCCCCGCAGCATCAAGAAACACCATGTACATTCAAACAAAAACTAAGACGTCACCCGTTCTCAGTCTTATTTACAGATCTGTTCTTATATCCAAGTATACAAAATCCTTAAATAAGAGATTTTTCTGCAAATTCCATGTACTCTCGTCTAAAGATGATGTTTTGGCAGGTGTTTGTGTGCACAACGTAATTTTATTTTACGTGGTGTAAACTTTAAATCTTGCACGGTTTTGTTACAAATCCCTGAAAAACTGTGTACATTTTATGCTTTTAAATAAACAGCAAAGACTTTGTAACATTTATATGCTGACATATCCCACACACTAAACACATTTATCAAAAGATGAAAAGAAACAAATTTAACACTGTCTCGTTATATGGATAACATATGTAGAACACACATAGGACGATTTCTCAGCAAGAAGAAAAGTAGCAAGTAACGTATAAATAGAAACCGAAGAAGGAAGAGGTTATGGTACACTCACATATCGGATCTGGATAACGTATTTAGAACACATATCGGACGATTTCTCAGCAAGAAGAAAAGTAGCAAGTAATGTATAAATAGAAACCGAAGAAGGAAGAGGTTATGATTCTCTCTCTCTCTCTCTCTCTCTCTCTCTCTCTCTCTCTCTCTCTCTGAATAACGCACGTTAATATTCTCTCATAACCAGGGCCGTAGGACTGAGACTGTGGTGCCGGCCCTACCAAGGGAAATTTTGTGATAACTAAACTCGAAAAAAGCAATTTTGAGCAATTTTCGAATTAACATATAACGCAACATTTAATTTTTATTACTTATTTTAAAAATGAAAATAACTGATATCTTTAAGGTATGCAACGCAATTTGTTTAAATCGCTAAGACTAACCATATTTTCTTTAAAAAGTAAAGAACAAGATGCCGAGATTCCTGTTCATGAAAAAGTCAGTATTTCAATTTTAAAAATGCCGCTGTAGTCATAAGCAATCGATAGTAGCATAATTACTAAGACAGTATTTCTTATACAAAGAGATTCATAAATTTTGTCTTCCGAATTTCTTGCTGAAACTAGCGTGGTTGTCTCGTGACCGTCTGAAAGCAGCTGCACAAATACTCAGTCAGATTTTGATAAGATTTCAAAGTGGCATAAAGGCTGGCAACTTGCTTTAAATGTTTAGAAATGTCAAGTTGTGCACCTCACAAAACGAAAGAAACGTGGTCTCCTGTGACAGTATAATCAGTGAGTCACAGTTAGAATTGATCATATCGTACAAATACCTGGATGTAACAGTTTGTAAGGGTATGTAATCGAACGATCACATAGACTAAATTGCAGATAAAGCAGGTGGAAGATTTCGGTTTATTGGGAGAGTGCTAGAGAAATGCAGGCAGTCTACAAAGGAGACTGCTTACAAACCACTCGTACGAGTCATCCAAGAATACTGCTCGAGCGTGTGGGACATGCACCAAACACGACTGACGGGGGACACTGAAAACACATACAGAGAAAGGCAGCATGAATGGTCACAGGTTTGTTTGACCCGTGGGAGAGAGTCACAGAGATACTGAAGAAACTGAACAGGCGTGCTGTAGAAGGTAGATGAACTATCGCGAGAAGGCCTGCTTACAAAGGTTCAAGACACTTCTGTAAATGATGGCTGTAGGAATGTACTACAACCCTTCACGTATCGCTCCTGTGCGGATCGTGAGGACAAGATGAGATTAATCACAGAGCACGCAGAAGCATTTCAACAATCGTTCTTGTCCCACTTCGCAGGTGAATGTAACGAGATGAAGCTCTAATAACTGGACGAACCTTCTGACATACGCTTCACTGTGATTCGCAGAGTTCAGATGTAGACATTGATGTGACGTCATGAGTTAGTAAACTGTCAGACACTTTGGGTCTTACGACAACACGTACGTTCCGCACAATATCTCGTTAACGATAAAAGTTACCTGTAATGGTTTTTCCCAGCTCCAAGAGTTCAAGAATCCATGTCTGAGTCCGGGTAGGAATAGACCTTATGGGTCCTGATCTGTATGAAAAGAGGTACGGAAGAAATCTGTCTGCGAAAGCGAACTTACTTCAAGCTGCCACACTCCCGACAAACATCCTTTTTTAAAAGTGTTTTGTGATTGAGCCCGCTGAAGTTTTGAACGTCTGCCCGGACGCCACAGCGTCTCTGACACGAGGTTTCAGAGGTGAATGACGACGCATAGCAGCTGCCATCTGGGAAAGTCAACCGAATCAGCGCATAGAACATAATACGATTACAAGAAGCGCTGCACCGCAGTGTTAAACGACGACATTTATTCTAATTCAACGGTTTGTGGTGCTTGAACCGAGGCTGCGCGTAAATGCGGTCCTGGCCATAATAGTAGAACGAAAACAGCACCGAAAACACCAACAGCTGCTAAGATAAACCAGATGATGTTAGGGCGTGAGGTGTGTGTTAGTATGGTGTTTTGCAATACAGCTGAGCCAAGTTATTTTCAAGTAAAAGTAGGCTGGACACTGTAAAGCTATTTTTCGATGAGAAATCTTTACCGGCACTTGTCTATTATAGGAACTTCTGGTGTTTTGTCTGCCATAACGAAGCAGTAATTTGTGACAGGAATGACGCAATTCCAACATGGATTTGGTTAGAAGTGATAGTTTCGAGCGGTAAAATTTCTTTAAGTAGATTTGCTTCCATAAGAAGTAATTCAGCATAGGACTGTCATCTCCGATGTTAAGATTGTTTACAAATAGGGATGCCAAGGTGATAAGTTCTCCGCCGGGGCAAGATGTTTATTATCGAACTGGTAACAAAATAAGTGATTCAATTCAGCAGTTGCTGGATCGACCTGTGCGATTGTGTTTATCACCAAGTAGTACATTCTAAAATGTCTTGTTTATTTGATTAACTAGAATGTTTTTCAGGTACTCAGGTCCCACCCTACACTCTGCGTTTCTTCAGTCATAAACGTTATCATTTTCTTTTTGTACAGGGTGTTTTGAAAAGAATGACCTGCTTCCAGAACTCCTTATTTATTGATAAAAACATACTATAAACATGGGATGAATTGCAAAATACTCTCAAAATCCTGAAGTCTTAGCTACGCCATTACAGATGCTCTGTGTGCCCACCACCAGCAGCAGAAGAAACATTGAGGCGATGGCTAAATTCGTCATCAACTTTACACAATGTATCTGTTTTTAGATAAGTTAGGGCAACTGTTGCTCTGGTCTTCACTTTTCCTGTGTCACGAGGTAAAGGGAAGATAAACACACTTTGGGTCTTACGACAACATGTACGTTCGCACAATATCTCCTTAACGATTCACATATCCCCACGAGAAAAAATCGCATGGGGTCATGTCTGGCGATGTTGGAGGCCAAGAATGCAGGACAGTGTCTCGGGGTCCCGTGTGCCCTGTCTAGTTGTGAGGCAGACTGTCACTGAGAAGCAAAGATAGGTTGCTGTACCGGTATGCTGGAGCCCCATCGTGTTGGACAATGAAGTCAGCGGAGGTGTCCTGAAGTTGCCCAAAAAGGCAGCTCTGCCACGTTTCAGCAAGAAGCTCATTCCAGTCACTGTTTTCCTTTTTTAAAAAAAAAAAAAAAAAGAAAAGAAAAGAAAAGAAAGGCACAAAAGAATTCCCAACATTTGAGTCTCTTTCGTGCTCAGTAATGTCATGAGGGTTCTGAAGTCCCCATATGCACACGTATGTCATTTTACTGCTAACATGAAATGTTGCTTCATCACTGAAAATTAACAATTGTATAAATGTTTCATCTTCCGTGCCCTCTAGCAGAGCTTTACTGAAGTCAATCCGTTTCCTGTTATCACCAACCCGAAGAGCTTGCACTAATTGTAGTCACCGAGCGAGGTGGCGCAGTGGCTAGCACACTGGACTCGCATTCGGGAGGACGACGGTTCAATCCCGCGTCCGGCCATCCTGATTTAGGTTTTCCGTGATTTCCCTAAATCACTTCGGGTAAATGCCGGGATGGTTCCTTTGAAAGGGCACGGCCGACTTCCTTCCCCGTCCTTTCCTTATCCGATGACCTCGCTGTCTGGTTTCCTTCCCCAAACACTCCAACTAATTGTAGTCTGAATGGTTTATAGACAAACGATGCCGTAACACTCGCCATACAGTCGTGTGAGGCATGTCCAATTCTCTGCTTGCGCAGCGAGTAGACTTTCATGGACTCTGCTCAAACGTTTGCCGAATTCTTTCCACCATGTTATCGCAAGTGCGAGATCGACCAGAATTCTTACCTTTGCACAAGCATCCTCTCTCTTCTAGTTGGCGATGCCGACGACGAATGTTCTTGGGTGCAGGCGGATCAATGCCAAAACGCTGACGAAAAGCAAGCTGGACCGAAATCACTGATTCTTTGCAAACTGCATCTCACCGAATGGATTCTATTGAACGGACGCTATCTTACTTGTGACTGACTGCAGACTGAGAAGACGTATTGACTGACATCCAACGGCGGTTTTCTGAAACTCTAGGCCACACCGATTCAAGCTACGTACATCATTTGCCGGCACGTCCCATGTTTCGTAATTATTGCCCTCCAAATTGAGGCTGTTCTTTTTGAAACACTTTGTATACTGTAGTCTTGTGATTTTCTTTCAAGAAAATGTTTGCAAGTCGGTATTATGCAAGTTTTTAACGGGGTCGGAATTGGAACTTTGTTATAGCTATTTACAAGCACAGCAGTCGTCTTCCAAAATATTAAAAAAAAAAATTCCATCTCATGTCTGGCACCCCTTCCCGTCCCCAACCCACCCCCACCCCCATAACAAATATCGTGCGGGCGCCCCTGTCATGACCCGAATCTGTTTTTCTTCTTCCTGGCAAAATTGTACGACTTTGAATATACGGCCTTCTTCGCCTGAATGTGTCTGCCTTCATGACATCTTCCTCTGCTTGCCACTCTCAGGGTTATTCGTGATTAAGGACAACACTGCACTGCACCATTGATGATATTTCACGAGGACACACTTAACCACTTGCTACTGTTCCGTATATGCACGACTGCTGGAAAAGTATCAACAGCACTGTACTCGTTCACTGTAAGTCACCATGTGTTTCCGATAACGGGCACGGGAGGGCATGTGCAATAACATCATTGATGGTTTGTACAGTTCACCGAAGGCCAAAAACACAGCCAGTTTGTAGCTTTAGAGTGCCCAGTTGCTTCAAGTAGCAGTTAGGTCGATGGCATGAATTCTGTACTTCATTCTACTTTTTCTATTTCGACCTACTTTTAATTATAATTGGTTCATGACCTGAGATCATGCATGTACTTGAATATGCGTTGCACTCCAGTACCTGGCTATTAAAATGGTAGCCATTTGTGCCTAGGCAATGAAGTACAGTTGAGTGCTAGATCAGGTGTAACCTCGCGGGAAAGCAACAGAGCTGTAGAAACTGCTATGTCGGACACCAACCTATTCTGTTGTGTTACCATTACCATTAACTGCGATGAAGCCTTCTTGCTTCTTTGACTACATTCTCCTTATACACATACTCAGTTATTTACGCCTTACACATATTCGAATACTTCTGACTGCGGTTCCGTTATTTTATCACTACAGATAGTCTTCCGTCTCCATGTGAAACCCTGCAGTGTCCAGCCCAAGAGCGCCAGACCTGTTCCACTCCCTGGCCCCTTTACATGTAAACGAATATTTGCCCCCACTGATTTGCTGCAGCATAATACTTTTATTCTATGTGGGTGGCCTAGTCTCTGGCTTCTCCTCCACTTCTCTAATATCTGCCCATGCACTAAATTATGAAAGAACTCTATACATACTGTCTGATATCCCTTTTTCTGCAGTTTATTAATGAGTACCATTTCTTTAACAGGACAGTTGCCTAATACAACGCTCATAATTACATTGGGCAGACCTTGCTGCTTTTCCTTATTCATCCTCATATCACACGGTGCTGTAGCACTCCAGATGGAGCCCATCCGAGGAACAGTAAGCCTCTTGATTTCCTCGAGGAGCTCCTTAGAAGCCTCATTACTTGGAAGAGCACCTTGTTCCCGTTGAAGACTACGCCTCTCACTGGAGGACGACTATTTAAATCCCCGTCCTGCCATCCAGATTTTGTTTTTTCGTGATTTCCCTCATTTGCTTAAGGCGAATACCGGGATGGCCCCTCTGAAATGGCGCGGCCAGTTCCTTTGCCGTTCTTATCTGATATGATCCCCGTCTCCGTCCGTCTAATGTTTTCTTCGTTGACGGGACACTGAATCCCACACTTTCTTTCTGTGCTTCCCAGTCGTATAACCCTATGCAATTTGTCATCAAACGCCACACTTAGGTACTTAAAATAAGCTGACTTTCTATGCAGTACTTCTCCTTGATTGTGACGAAATGCTGCTTTTAATCTACTGGAGCAGAAGCTTATCAATCGGCAGTTTGGTTGTTGTTGTTTACCCCCCCCTCCCCCCCCCCCCACTCTTCCCGTCCAGTCTTAAGGGGGTGATCCCTTGATATCTCAGAATGTGTCCTATCGACTGAACCCTTCTTTTAGTCAAGTTACGCCACGATTTCTTTTCTCCTCAATTCGATTCAGTACCTCCTCATTAGTTACATGATCTAGCCATATGAAGGGGTTATTTCAATAGTGGTACAAGTCCATTACCTCCACTTTCTGCCTATAATGCTTCTGAAATTAATGATTCAAACAAACAGAAGGAAAGGTTGATCACTAGCAAGAAGCCATATGCTTGAATATTTCTGGTATCTCAACTGCTGATTTTTCAGCTCTCATTTAACTTTAGGACTCTGTATCTCAAAATGAACAAAAATAGACTTTTGCCACTATTGAAATAAGCCCTTCATATGATCTTCAGCATTCTTCTACATACCTTCTTCTGCAGCAATACATTTCAAAAGCTTCTGTTCTCTTCTTTCCTGAACTCTTTGTCATCCACGTTTCACTTCCCTGCACTCTAGACAAATACCTGCAGAAAGGCTTGTTAACGCTTAACTCTGTATTCGATGTTAACAAATTGTCTTCTTCAGAAACTTTTCTTGCGATGGCCAGTCTACAATTTATATCCACACTACTTCGGCCATCATCATTTATTTTACTGTCCAAATAGCTACTTTTAGTGACGTGTTTCCTAATCCATTTCCCTCAGCATCGCCCGATTTAATTCGACTAGATTCCATTACACTTGTTTTTCTTTTGTTAATGTTGTTTTTATATCCGCCTTTCAAGACGCTGTCCATTCCATTCTACTGCTCTTCCAAGTTATATGCTGTTTTTGACAGAATTACGATGTCATCAGCAAACCTCAAATTTGTTATTTTTCTCTCTCCCTTCTCGACCACTGCTTCCCTTTCATGCTCCTCTACTCTTATAACTGCCATGTGGTTTCTGCACAAGTTGTTAAGTAGCCTTCGATCCCTGTGTTTTACCCTTGACACCTTCAGAATTTCAGAGAGTATATTCTAGTCAACATTGTCAAAAGATTTCTCCATACCTACGAAGGCTATAAAGGTAGGTTTACCTTTTTTCAACATACATTTTGCGATAAGTTATAGCGTCAGTAATGCCTCGCGCATTCCTGCATTTCTCCGTAATCCAAACTGATCTTCCCTGAGGCCGGCTTCTACCAGTTTTTCCATTCTATTGTATAGAATTCGTGTTAATGTTTTGCAGCCATGAGCTATTTCACAGATAGTTCGGTAATATTCACACCTGTAAGCACCTGATTTCTTTGGAATTGGAAGTATTATATTCTTCTTGAAGTCCCAGGGTTTTTCAACTGTCTCAAATGTCTTACAAACCGTGTGGAATTTGCTAAGTATATTAGTAGTACTGACTCAATGTCTTTCAGTGCTCTGTCAAATCCTTCTCATATTATCATACCTCCAATCCCATATTCATGTAAGTTCTCATCCCTTTCGATAATAGTGCCTTCAAATTCATTTCCCTTGTACAGGCTGTCTGCATACGCACTCCTTCCACCTCCCAGCTTTCCCTTCTTTGCTTAGTACTGGTTTTCCACCTGAGCTCTTGGTATTCATACAGCTGGTAATCTTTTCTTGATTATACGTATAGTCCTCTTAATTGTAATCTCGTTATTATTAAACAATTTTTCTTTTGTAGCAAGGTCTTCCTGTAGAGCTTTGCGGTCTCCGAATGTCGTCATCCTACGTTATACGACCATTTCATGTACAGTCTAATAATTCAGCAGACATCAACGTGTGTTATTAATACACCGTATATTACGAAAATTAGTGTCTCCAGCACAATACCGTTGGGATCCCCACCACTAGTTTCACTTTTCCTGACACTAGGTTCACTTTCTTTGACATGTTCTGACCTGTAGAAATGCCTTTTCCTGAGCCACCATCCTATCCTCAATTCAAGCAGCTTCTAATTTCCGTGTTGAGAGTCCATAATGAGCTCTGTCAAATGCCTTTTGCAAGTGGCGGCCCCAGAGTGTTGTCTAGTTGTGCAATGCCCCCTCTTGCCCTCTCATCTGTTGTATCTATCACGTCCTAGGCAAGGACCTTCAGACATTTATACGGCTGTTCGATTGGTTCTCGGGTATAATAAGATTTAGTAATAGCGAGTGTACGCTTCCGAAAACTAACTGAACATCCGGTTCTCCTGAAAAAGATCCAAAGTGACGTTCGGTCGTCTTTATGTCTTACAGATGTTGGTCGGCATTACGAAATGTCTCCATACTTGAATTCAAATTTAAGCAGCTTCGCGTTAACGTATGTGCTGTCAAGCAACCATTTGGAAAAAAAGAAAAAAATATTCATATGGCCGTGGCACGCTTAAGGTGTAATGACAGTTTTCCGTAAACTAAAAGGCCACACAAAATGTATTTTCCATCGTTTGGTGCTACTACTCGAGAATGCTTAAACATGAGAACAGCGACCCTGAACTGAATAGATTCGCATTGCAAATGTTTCTTTGTTTCGTCTTAAGGAACTAACGAGCACAAAATCATGGTCTCTATTGCTTCGATACTTGAGACCGAGCCCATTAGGTAGCGCTTTTAACGAGTAGCTGTAATTCAGCATTGGACGATAAAAAGACTCACTGCTGCGCCTTTATTGAAAACAGGAATAGAAAACATTCAATAGAAGGAAGACTTTCCAGTTAAGAAGAAGACGAGGAAAAACAGCCGATGCTACAGCGATGTCCTTAAATCGGTGTTTGTTGTTGTAAACTGACTTGACATTAATAGCACCAAATGTCTTTTATTCCAGTCTTCGATCACAATATCAATTCATTTGACGATGACCGGTTTCAGTCGGTGATGACCATCCTCAGATCTACTATATACAAATATATACACCTAGTAAGCAGTGTGTCTTTCAACACAGTACAGCATCACGTATCACAATGTACTATCATACAACCAGGAAAATTTACAGATAAAATAGAGTAAAACGTACCTTTTCTACACCATGTCCTAAAGTGATAAGGCCATAATGGCATCGTCAAAACATGTAAATATAGTCAGCACAGCATCGTCACATTGATCTAAAATAAGGTGTAGAACAGGCCACATCGTCCACACAGTCACTATTGCTACTGGCTACTGAAGTACAGAAATCTGTTTGCATACATCCTACCTAGATGTCGCTACTGTGGGGTTAGATGTAGTCATCATTTACGCAAAAAACATAATCTGATAAAAACACATTGGGTTAAATACATGTAGCAGACTTTTAAATATTGATAACATAGAAACCAATTGTGATATAGTAAAAGACGAATACAGTTACCCATATAAAATTAATAAAAGGAAATGTATGAAGATAATAGGTCCGAACCTTTTTCGGTGAATTTACGGTCAAAAATTAATGTACGTAATACATTGCCTGTAGCAAACTATAAATTACCTATGAAAGTTGAATGTCTATATGACAGCTGAAAAAGAGACAGATCAATGACCAGCGCCCTCTGTTGGGTCTGCCGCCAGGATGTTATGTAGGCGCGCATCGATCGTAAGACCTTAGCCACTAGAGGGATTTACATTCATCGTCATACGCCTCTCACAGAAAACGTTTAAACAACATATTAACAGTCAATAAATAAAATTATCTAGTCTGGCCACACATTCCATGAATAGGTAGGTCATAATCAGTTACAGGATTAGAGCGACTAATGTATGGCAGTAGGGCAAAATGCCTACTGTTCTCCACATAAATCATCAAGCAAGGCTAGGTATAAATATGCGAGGCATTATTTGATTATCGTAGTATGTTATCAAACAAAGCAAAGTAGGCGTTGGGCGCAAAATCGCTTTGTCTATTGCGTGCCATAGTGGGCTCATTCTTTTTGGCTTTGTAAATCTCCAACAAGCCGAGAGCGCGCCCCTTCTCTGCCTTGTGTAGAATACGCATACAACTCTCAATATTGCCTACAGTGTGGCCGATTTCTGCCAAATGCATTCCCAATGCAGTTTTGTTATGTGCCTGCAAATGCTCCCTGAATCTTATTTTAAAAGAACGGCCAGTTTGACCGATGTAAAATTTGTCACAACTACTACAAACGAACTTGTAAACCCCAGAACCGTCAAATTTATCAGAATCCTTACTCAAACTATGATTTACACGGAGCTTCAGAGTGTTGTTAACTTGAAAACCACATCTAACCTTAGATTTACTGAAATACGTTTCTATTTGTTTGGACATTTTTCCGTAAAATTTCATTGGAATAGTTTTCAGGTTTTCTTTATTCTTCCTTTTTTTCTAGATGATTGTGGGTCTGCTTACTATTTACTTTCTGTTTTTTATCCTATTGTACGGGCGCATAACATCATTAGCTGAGAAACCGTTGGCTACTGCAATTTGCCTTAATATACTAAGTTCTTGGCGTATTTCATTGTCGGCCAATGGTAATCTAAAATTTCGGTGGATCATAGAAGTGGAAAAGGCCCTATTATATTGTGGCGGATGGCATGAACTGGCTCCGGTAATAGTATCTGTACATGTCGGCTTTCTGTTGCAGCTGGTGAAATTAATAGCACCGTTAGTTGCGTCTTCGTATATTGAACAATACGAACACACAATAAGGGAAATGTAGAGACAACTAAAAATTCGTGACAGACCATGACTGTTTATTCAGTGATTATGGGCAGATTACCGATTTCATTCCGTGTCGTTGCATTTTCACTGATTTCACATCCGCCGACCCATTCATCTAATACGAACTTAAAATGGAACTTTATTAAGGGGCGCACCTGCGTGAAATGTTAAACGCTTCTTGTTCACATTCACATTAACATTTTGGTCTCTCCTTACGATTCTAGGAAGGAAAAAAATCCCTACATTGGCTGTTTTTCATATCCGTTTTAATTTTGTATTTTGTGTACTGAGACTTTTCGGCTGTGTAGCAATTTTCTAGTAACTGCACACGTACCAGAAAAGGCATAATTAGGATTCAAATTACAAAGCTACATTGGTTATAGTTGTTGTTGTGGTCTTCAGTCCTGAGACTGGTTTGATGCAGCTCTCCGTGCTACTCTATCCTGTGCAAGCTTCTTCATCTCCCAGTACCTACTGCAACCTACATCCTTCTGAATCTGCTTAGTGTATTCATCTCTTGGTCTCCCTCTACGATTTTTACCCTCCACGCTGCCCTCCAGTACTAAATTGGTGATCCCTTGATGCCTTAGAACATGTCCTACCAACCGATCCCTTCTTCTGGTCAAGTTGTGCCACAAACTTCTCTTCTCCCCAATCCTATTCAGTACTTCCTCATTAGTTATGTGGTCTACCCATCTAATCTTCAGCATTCTTCTGTAGCACCACATTTCGAAAGCTTCTATTCTCTTCTTGTCCAAACTACACTCCTGGAAAGTGAAATAAGAACACCATGAATTCATTGTCCCAGGAAGGGGAAACTTTATTGACACATTCCTGGGGTCAGATACATCACATGAGCACACTGACAGAACCACAGGCACATAGACACAGGCAACAGAGCATGCACAATGTCGGCACTAGTACAGTGTATATCCACCTTTCGCAGCAATGCAGGCTGCTATTCTCCCATGGAGACGATCGTAGAGATGCTGGATGTAGTCCTGTGGAACGGCTTGCCATGCCATTTCCACCTGGCGCCTCAGTTGGATCAGCGTTCGTGCTGGACGTGCAGACCGCGTGAGACGACGCTTCATCCAGTCCCAAACATGCTCAATGGGGGACAGATCCGGAGATCTTGCTGGCCAGGGTAGTTGACTTACACCTTCTAGAGCACGTTGGGTGGCTGATGACGGTTTGGATGTACCGTGCACTATTCAGTGTCCCCTCGACGATCACCAGTGGTGTACGGCCGGTGTACGAGATCGCTCCCCACACCATGATGCCGGGTGTTGGCCCTGTGTGCCTCGGTCGTATGCAGTCCTGATTGTGGCGCTCACCTGCACGGCGCCAAACACGCATACGACCATCATTGGCACCAAGGCAGAAGCGACTCTCATCGCTGAAGACGACACGTCTCCATTCGTCCCTCCATTCACGCCTGTCGCGACACCACTGGAGGCGGGCTGCACGATGTTGGGGCGTGAGCGGAAAACGGCCTAACGGTGTGCGGGACCGTAGCCCAGCTTCATGGAGACGGTTGCGAATGGTCCTCGCCGATACCCCAGGAGCAACAGTGTCCCTAATTTGCTGGGAAGTGGCGGTGCGGTCCCCTACGGCACTGCGTAGGATCCTACGGTCTTGGCGTGCATCCGTGCGTCGCTGCGGTCCGGTCCCAGGTCGACGGGCACGTGCACCTTCCGCCGACCACTGGCGACAACATCGATGTACTGTGGAGACCTCACGCCCCACGTGTTGAGCAATTCGGCGGTACGTCCACCCGGCCTCCCGCATGCCCACTATACGCCCTCGCTCAAAGTCCGTCAACTGCACATACGGTTCACGTCCACGCTGTCGCGGCATGCTACCAGTGTTAAAGACTGCGATGGAGCTCCGTATGCCACGGCAAACTGGCTGACACTGACGGCGGCGGTGCACAAATGCTGCGCAGCTAGCGCCATTCGACGGCCAACACTGCGGTTCCTGGTGTGTCCGCTGTGCCGTGCGTGTGATCATTGCTTGTACAGCCCTCTCGCAGTGTCCGGAGCAAGTATGGTGGGTCTGACACACCGGTGTCAATGTGTTCTTTTTTCCATTTCCAGGAGTGTATTTATCGTCCATGTTTCACTTCCATACATGGCTACACTCCATACAAATACTTTCAGAAACGACTTCCTGACACTTAAATCTATACTCGATGTTAACAAATTTCTCTTCTTCAGAAACGCTTTCCTTGCCATTGCCAGTCTACATTTTATATCCTCTCTACTTCGACCATCATCAGTTATTTTGCTCCCCAAATAGCAAAACTCCTTTACTACTTTAAGTGTCTCATTTCCTGGTTATAGTTATCAGAATGAAATCAGACTGAAAACAGAATCAAAAGAGCACTTACAACATTTAACCGTTAACTACATATGTTTAGGGTTATAGGCATATTCATAGGCAATCTGCGATTGATCTGATATACATAAAGTGATTGTCCGCCGCTCGTGGTCTCGCGGTAGCGTTCTCGCTTCCCGAGCACGGGGCCCCTGGTTCGATTCCCGGCGGGGTCAGGAATTTTCACCTGCCTCGAGATGACTGGGTGTTTGTGTTGTCCTCATCATTTCATCGTCATCCAGGAAAGTGGCGAAATTGGACTGAGCAAAGATTGGATAATTGTACGGGCGCTGCTAACCACGCCGTTGAGCGCCCCACAAACCAAACATCATCATCATCATCATCATCATAAAGTGAATAAAAATTAAACACTGTAAGTGCTCTTTTTATTCTGTTGCTAGTTTGATTTTACTCTGGTTGCATTGTAGTTTGTTTTCTAAGCATATATTTTTCCGATTGTATGCTGTTAACCGAGAATGGCCACACAACTGAACCACTGTAGTATACAAAATAGAAATAAAATGTAAAACAAACGATGCAGAAAAATTATTTCTATCAACGAGTTTGTCACAGTTTTGGACCGTGTTGCAACTAAATTACCGTCTTATTTTTATCATAAACGTATGCATTATTTTCAAAGTGACAGCAGCCGGAAAAGGGTTATAAAATTGGGGTATTTTTAGAATCAATGCATCGATCAATAAGATATTAGGAAAACTGCTTCAAAAATTAAGGAATTTTCTTTTTTCATTGGATTTTAAGAGCGTATTACGCTCCTCGTACATTTATTAGGTCGAAAGGCGCACAAATGGGATTAAATACTCTCTATATTGCCAGTAATGGTTATCATACTATCTGTGTGCATTGGAGGAACTTTGCCTACGCCCATTTCATTACATTCATTTTTATTGGGGACCAGCTGCCAGTCTTTGCACCGGGCATTGATCGCCTTCCACTCTGGCGAAACTTAGAACTTCCGTGCACCAGAGTTGGGCTGTTTTCGATGCTAGGCAGCAGCATGGCGCTGAGTGTTGCTGATTTTGCACACTCTTCTAGGACAGTAAATTCCGTGTCACGTCTATTTAATAGAAATAAATTTCAGTCCTAAAGTGATTCCCTGGGAAGACTGCTTGAGACCAGAGACGTGTAGCTGAGATTAAAGCCATTGTGACGGCGTTCTGAGAATAGCTACGACGGAGTGATCGTTGCTTCGTTACATTTCCAGGAGCGACAGTTCTCCAGGATCCGTCCATTGGCACGATGTGCAAAAACTCCTTATAAAAGCACAATTTTCCATGAATTCTTTACTTGCTGTTTTGTGTATACTTGTATCTGACTACGGTAGTGAGCTCTGTCTACTCGTATAATGTTGTGGATTGTAGTGCTCTGTAACCACATATAACCTGCTGTATTGCACTGAGAATATCTGCGTAACATGGCAAATGTCAGCTGTACTCGTTGCTGCCTTGTTTCAAGTCAAACCTGCCCAGTTCACTCGCGATACTCGCTCTTCACTGCATTAATACCCACTTCAGTCTTTGCCGTCTTGCTTGCATTTACTGCTGTTTGTTTCTGTGTCTGGTGTGTTTTCCCGGCAGTGTTAGTTATACGTTAAGGTAGTATGGGCCGGTTTTTCGCGATGAACATTTGGCCGATATGTATCTCGTGTATGGGTTCACCGAATGCGGTGGAAGGACTGCCGAACGACGCTTCGTTGAGCTGGTCCCGCAGCGACGGTAACCACACTACGGTGTCTCTGTACTGTCTGATGGTTGTTGCATTGCTGTGTGTGTTTTAAGTTTCGAGAATGGCAAATAACAGACTCTTCCATTGTGAAGGTATTTCACAGAAACAGAGGTAACTGGGGTAACGTTATTACTCTGTAACGAGCCACCGGTGACCATGAGGTTATTCCAAAATACTGTTGAAACATCCCTGAACCATCTTCGAAATGTCGTTGGTGTTTACTTTCACCCTCTATAATGAAATAGGTTGGTAATATGACCCCATGTGAAAGGCATTTGATTTTTCCAGCACTGAAATCGTGCCGTGCGTACTCGAAACAATTTGTGATGTTCATGGCACAGTGGCACTTTGTAAGGAGTTCGTAAATAAAATTACACGTTAAGCAGGCGGTTTCGCGCCGTTTGTAGTGGTAAAAGTTCACCTCTGGCTTGTCCCTGTGCCACTAAAGTTACATGTAATTTATGATATAGGTATGTCGACAAATGTTTCTTCAAATTGTTTGGTTTTAGCTGGAGAACATTAGACTGTCTCCTTTCTTCACTGGAAGTTCCCCGAAGTTATGGATAACCGACCTCTGCAGAGAAACAGTTCATTCTCCGAAGACTACATGTTAAATGTTTTCGTTTGACCAGCAATGAAATTTTTAGAGGACCGTCTCTGGCAGTTAAGCGTATGAGTTTGAATGAAAAATTGTACTGATATCTCTCCCACTCTAAAACTGTGATGCCAACATGGAAGTACGAAAGGGATTTTATAAAAATCCATACTTGCGCATTCCAGGCGGCAAGCCATTATTGATGAGATTAGAATTGGATTAGATTAGTTTTTAGTTCCATAGATCCGTGCTGAGGAGATCCTTGTGGACGTGGAACATGTCAATTTTTTTAAAGCTAAAATAACAATACTAATAGTATGAATATATACAATACATCATTTGCTTCTATTAAAAAATTCGTCAATGGAGTAGAAGAAGTTGGCCACTAGTAAGTCTTTCAGGCTCCTTTTAAACTGATCTTTATTTGTAACTACTTTTTTTATGTTTGCTGGCAAATTATTGAAGATGAGTGTTCCTGAGTAGTGGACCCCTTTTTGAACTAAAGTAAGTGCTTTTAAGTCTTTGTGCAGATCATTTTTGTTCCTGGTTTTGTATGTATGAACTGCGCTGTTTTTTTGGAAAAAGAGATACATTTTTTAGGACAAATTTCATTAAGGAGTAATTACAGTGTGTTACAAAAAGGTACGGCCAAACTTTCAGGAAACATTCCTCACACACAAAGAAAGAAAATATGTTATGTGGACATGTGTCTGGAAACGCTTACTTCCCATGTTAGAGCTCATTTTATTACTTCTCTTCAAATCACATTAATCATGAAATGGAAACACACAGCAACAGAACGTACCAGCGAGACTTCAAACACTGTTACAGGAAATGTTCAAAATGTCCTCCGTTAGAGAGGATACATGCATCCACCCTCCGTCGCATTGAATCCCTGATGCGCTGATGCAGCCCTGGAGAATGACGTATTGTATCACAGCCGTCCACAATACGAGCACGAAGAGTCTCTACATTTGGCACCGGGGTTGCGTAGACAAGAGCTTTCAGATGCCTCCATAAATGAAAATCAAGAGGGTTGAGGTCAGGAGAGCGTGGAGGCCATGGAATTGGTCTGCCTCTACCAATCCATCGGTCACCGAATCTGTTGTTGAGAAGCGTACGAACACTTCGACTGAAATGTGCAGGAGCTCCATCGTGCATGAACCACATGTTGCGTCGTACTTGCAAAGTCGCATGTTCTAGCAGCACAGGTAGAGTATCCCGTATGAAATCATAATGACGTGCTCCATTGAGTGTAGGTGGAAAAACATGGGGCCCAATCAAGACATCACCAACAATGCCTGCCCAAACGTTCACAGAAAATCTGTGTTGATGACGTGATTGCACAATTGCGTGCGGATTCTCGTCAGCCCACACATGTTGATTGTGAAAATTTACAATTTGTTCACGTTGATCGAGGAAGTACAGGACATACTGACGAAACTAAAATGAGCTCTAACATGGAAATTAAGCGTTTCCGGGCACATGTCCACATAACATTTATTCTTTATTTGTGTGTGAGGAATGTTTCCTGAAAGTTTGGCCGTACCTTTTTGTAACACCCTGTATACTGAGAGGCAATAGTTAATATACCCAGTTCTTTGAAGAGGTTTCTACAGGGCGTCCCTGAATTTACTGCACAAACAATACGTACGACTTGAAGAGTTACCCCAAAATATTATACCATATGACACTATGGAATGAAAGTAGGCAAAGTATGCAAGCTTTTTCATTTTTATGTCGCCTATGTCTGCTAACACTCGAATTGCAAATACAGATTTGTTAAGGCGTTTCTGCAGTTCTGTGGTGTGCTCCTCCCAACTGAATTTATTATAAAGTTGTAATCCCAGGAATTTAAGACCGTCAACCTCTTCTATCTGCTCTTCTTCATACTTTAAGCGTATGCTGGGTGGAAACCTCTTACAGATTCTGAATTGCATATAGTGAGTATTTTCGAAGTTTAATGTCAGTGAGTTGGCTTTAAACCATTTATTAATATCCATGAGAATATCATTAGCAGATCTTTCTAGAACTACACTTGACATACTATTTATTGCAATACTTGTGTCATCTGCAAACAAAACGAACTCTGCTTCTGGCAGTGTAACTGACGAGAGATCATTAATGTACACAAGAAAACGCAATGGCCCTCAGATCAATGGAGAGACGTCTACAGACGTTAAAGTAACCTCTGGCGTGCCGCAGGGGAGTGTTATGGGACCATTGCTTTTCACAATATATATAAATGACCTAGTAGATAGTGTCGGAAGTTCCATGCGGCTTTTCGCGGGTGATGCTGTAGTATACAGAGAAGTTGCAGCATTAGAAAATTGTTGCGAAATGCAGGAAGATCTGCAGCGGATAGGCACTTGGTGCAGGGAGTGGCAACTGTCCCTTAACATAGACAAATGTAATGTATTGCGAATACATAGAAAGAAGGATCCTTTATTGTATGATTATATGATAGCGGAACAAACACTGGTAGCAGTTACTTCTGTAAAATATCTGGGAGTATGCGTGCGGAACGATTTGAAGTGGAATGATCATATAAAATTAATTGTTGGTAAGGCGGGTACCAGGTTGAGATTCATTGGGAGAGTGCTTAGAAAATGTAGTCCATCAACAAAGGAGGTGGCTTACAAAACTCTCGTTCGACCTATACTTGAGTATTGCTCATCAGTGTGGGATCCGTACCAGATCGGTTTGACGGAGGAGATAGAGAAGATCCAAAGAAGAGCGGCGCGTTTCGTCACAGGGTTATTTGGTAACCGTGATAGCGTTACGGAGATGTTTAATAAACTCAAGTGGCAGACTCTGCAAGAGAGGCGCTCTGCATCGCGGTGTAGATTGCTCGCCAGGTTTCGAGAGGGTGCGTTTCTGGATGAGGTATCGAATATATTGCGTCCCCCTACTTATACCTCCCGAGGAGATCACGAATGTAAAATTAGAGAGATTAGAGCGCGCACGGAGGCTTTCAGACAGTCGTTCTTCCCGCGAACCATACGCGACTGGAACAGGAAAGGGAGGTAATGACAGTGGCACGTAAAATGCCCTCCGCCACACACCTTTGGGTGGCTTGCGGAGTATAAATGTAGATGTAGTAGATGTAGATGTAGATGGACCCTTGTGGGACACCACATGTAATTCCTTCCCATTCTGATGATGACTGATGACTTAATTCACTAATCCCTTGCACTGACACCCTTTGTTTCCTGTTAGCGAGGTATGACTTGAACCATTTTGCAGCACTGCCCGTGACTTCCATAGAATTCTAATTTATTTAAAATGATGTTGTGGTTCACACAATCGAATGGCTTTGACAAATTACAGAAAATATCTGCTGCTTGTAACTTGTTATTTAATGAATTAAGTACATTTTCACTGTAGGTGTAAACAGCCTTCTCGATATCAGAACCCTTCAGAAATACAAACTGTGTTCTTGATAATATGTTATTTGTGGTCAGATGGTTGAGAAGCTGCCTGTACATTACTTTTTCTAAAATTTTTGAGAATGCTGGCAAAAGTGAAATTGGTCTTTAATTTGATGGTATTTCTTTATCCCCTTTCTTGAATAGAGGCTTAACATCTGCATATTTTAGCCAGTCAGTAAATGTCCCAGTTATAATTGACTGGTTACACAAGTAACTTAGAATTGTACTTAGCTCACAAGAATATGCCTTCATTAATTTTGTTGGTATTTCATCGTAACCGCTAGAATGCTTTGTTTTTATATTTTTATGGAAGTTATTTATTTTGATGAAGTGAGTGACATCATATTCATGTACCTGAAGCTATTTGTAAAGGCTCGTTTCAGATATTCAAGGGCATTATTTACTGACCCTGACAATCACATTCTATCAGTAACGGATATAAAGTACTTGTTAAATAGATTTGCCACACTATGCCAATCGGGTACTGTGTCATCTACCCTTAGTGCTATTTGCTCCTGTTCCTTTCTGGTTCTACCAGTCTCCTCTTTCACTATATCCCATATTGTTTTTATTTTGTTCCCTGACAGTGCTGTCTTCTTCTCGTAGTCCATTTGTTTAGATGTCTGAATTACTTTTTTAAATATTTTACAGTATTGTTTGTATTTAGCTAAATCGTCAGCATTGGAGCTATTCTTGGTCGACAGATACATTTTCCTTTTTGTCTTACCGGAAATCTTCATTCCTTGTGTAATCTATCGTTTTATTATAGACTTCTGTTTAATTTTAGTAACTTTTAGAGGAAAACAGTTTTCAAACATGGTACTGACATTGTTCATGAATGTGTTATATTTTTCATTCATGTCATGAGCACTATAAACATCCTTCCAGTTCATATCTTTGAGCAGTTTTCTAAAACACTCAATTTTTGGTTGATCGACTACTCTCCTGTACTCAGATTTAGCAGTCTTGATAATCTGCTTAGAATTTACATCTAAAACAAGGAGGTGCATGTCATGATCTGATAGTCCATTTATGGCAGATTTTATGATATGATTTTGTTCCTTTGATTTGTCAATAAAAGATTTGTCAATAAAATGTTATCAATTGCTGTCCTTGAGGATTTAGTGATCCTAGTTGGAAAGTTTACAGTGTGAGTTGGATTGAAAGACATTACTAACTGCAGTAAATGTTTACTGGAAGATTGCATTAGAAAATCTGTATTAAAGTCACCAGCAACCAAAATTTCTGTGTTTCTTCCTGTTAAATAACCCAAAAGAGCTTCTAGATGATTTATGAATAGATTATAATTTCATACAGGTGCTCGGTAAATAGTTACTATTATACAGGATCTGTTATGGAACTCTACTTCTGTTGCACTTGCTTCTAGACGCTGCTCTAAACACAATTTATTAATGTCAGTGTTCTTGAATTTATGGCAGTTTTTAATAAATGTGTCAACTCCTCCTCCACCCATATCTACTCTGCAGAAGAAGGAAGCTAGCTTGAATCTGACATGTCTAACATACCTATACCAGTGGTCACTTGATGTTCAGAGAAGCAGATTATGGCAATTTGGTTAGATGAAATCATTTCATCAATACAAATGAGTAGTTCATCAACTTTATTTCTGAGTCCTGGAATGTTCTGGTGTAATAAAGATAACTGATACTGCATACTAATGGGATTATAGCCGCTTTGGCGAAGATGAACTGGCAGTTTCTGATTACTTTCTGTTAAACATTGTTTAAATGGAGGCTGTATGCTAAAATCTGACTCCTGTTCATCTGTTTTCTGAAACTGAGTGTGTCTGCCAGTCTCTCTTAAAACTCGTTTTCTTTCCCCCTTCCCTATCCTAAAGAAGACATCCCTCTGACACCTGTGGCCACTGGTATTTCACCACTTGTGACAGTGTCCCCCCTTAAGTTTTCTGCAGTCAACCCAGACAGTTTTCCCATCCTTTTCCTACTGAGGTGAAGTCCATGCGTAGTGTAGTCCCACCTATCGATAGCATCCACAGGAATCAAACCAATATGGGACCCTATATTCGTCCTAAGCAACCACTCCAACTCCACTCCAACTCCAAGTTCACCCTCCTGACGGAAGAGTTCAAATGAGGCCGATCATGGCATCTCAATACAGACACAAATCCCACACTCATATGCTTCATTGCTGATGCTATCTTCACCAGGTCACTCTCTATGGAATATCAGAGTCTCTGTCAATGCTATTTCTCGGACCATCCACTATAACCACGGTTTCCTCCTTTGTGAAATCCTTGCAAAAAGAGCCTACATCCTCTGTTATCTGACTCAGATCTGCACTAGGCTTGAAAAAGTTTGTTATCTGGTACTCTGGACCTAGATTTTCCTGCAGTAGTTGACTAACACCTCTGCCAAGGGAGCTACCTAACAACAGAACTTTCTCTTTACAAATTTCCCTACATTTTTCAAGTCCTTGAAAGCTTTTTGTGCCCTTTCTACAGCTTCAGCTACATGAGGCTCATCCGATTCTGACTGAGGCAACAGGTCAAATCTATTTTCAAGATTTATTACAAAGCTGTCTGATGCTCTCCTTTGCCTGTTCTTCCTATTACCTGTTGCCACTTCCCACCTCTGGTCACCCTTCCCCCTCTTTAACCTGTCCAGATCCTCCCTTGCGTTGTCTAAGTCAGCTTGAATAGCTACAATTTTCCTTTCCTGTTCCAGTATTTTCCTATCTCTACTGCAGATCCTACAATACCACTGGTGATCCTCATTTATGTCCCCATTTCCCACGTCACTCCATTTGCCCCAATGAAAGAAACTACAGCACCCATCACACCACACCCCGCAACTAACGATCCTACGGCATGTCACACACTTCTCACTCGTGGTAAAAACAGAACTCGTATAAACTGATTTAAGTACTGACAAAAACGTAAACAAAGGACCCTAGAAACTATTCAGGCAGATATAAATAAATTGAAAGAGTACTGAATAAAAAAACTGGTGATTACATATAAGTTTAATTCACTGCTTACTTACTATTCGCGCGCGTGGAATTAGGCCTAGGATTCGTGCTACAGGCGCGAAAAGAAAAATACGCTTCTTACCCCGTTTAATCTTAATTTATACTTCACTAACACTTCAACTAATTTAACAACACTTATATTTATAATACCTGTATACGTTTAAAAATAGCTTAATAACAACGTTTTTTTATAATTATTTAGTGCAGCAAATACTCGAAGAGTCCGCGTCGGCGCAGTGTTGCCAACCGTAAGAGGCATTATTTTCTGCATTTACACCTGCAGTCGTTTACCACGAATTACTGTGAAGGGTACTTGATGCATGCAGGGTGAAAAAAATTCACACATGAAAACTCTAGATCGCAAGCTTTGCATTTTAGCAATTCAAAAAGTCCGTAACTGGATTTCGCCATATGCAAAAATTCGGTAGAAAATGGACGTAAAATAATGTCAATTTGGCAACAGAGTAAACACATGTACAAAAGTAGCTTTATTCAAGATGTTACAACAACGATATCCAGTTAGGGCATTGAGTAGTGTGTTCCGCTACATAGAACACTCGCACTTGAACTGAAGAAGTCGAGCCGGCCGCTGTGACGGAGCGGTTCTAGGCGCTTCAGTCTCGAAACCACGCTGCTGCTACGGTCGAAGGTTCGAATCCTGCCTCGGGCATGGAACTGCGTGCTGTCCTTAGGTTAGTTAGGTTTAAGTAGTTCTAAGTCTAGGGGACTGATGACCTCAGATGTTAAGTCCCATAGTGCTTAGAGCCATTTGAACCATTTGAAGGAGTCGAATCCAAGTGAAGGTGTATTTATTTTTAATCATCTTTTCTATGATTGCTTAAAAAAAACCCTTGGACGCCGGTGTCCTGCATAAGGCGGAATCCTCTTCTGTGTTTCTTTTTATTTGCCGATATTAGTCTGTGTGACACGTTGTTTGGCTTCTTAATCGTCATACAGCCATTACAAACAGGTCTTGCGCAAACGCGTGAAATTATTCAGTCATAACAAGGAAATGAGAACACAAGCTTTTGTTATTTTTTTTTTAAAGACGTATCTTACTATGCACTTCACTCTGACACGCTTAAGGGTGCGTCGTCACCTAAGATGATGTACGGATGGGGACATGTAATTTGTTAATGTTTAAATCTTTTTAATTCGTATATTTACCCAGAGTTCCTTTTTTATGGGACGGTCAACTTCTTAACGTCTTTAGAAAGCTATGGGAAAGACAAGTGGAGTGATTAACGCATGCTAAGGTTATCGTTGCAACTTTTATGGCGTGAGGAACCATAAGAACAAAGAAAAGCTCATCACTAGTGCCACACAGATCTCAAGCATCGCCTTTAAGAAGCAAAATGACAGAATAGTAGCCTGCCACAAAATTAACGAATTTATTAAGAAGGAAAATGCCAAACCATTCCCAGCATACAAGAAAACAGAAGAAGCCCTTACACTTACCATAAGACTAAATTAAACATGAATAATGCAATGATTGCAAAAGCTGACAAGGGTAACACAAGTGTAGTAATGAACAGAGCAATATATGTAGAAAAAACTTTAGACTTCTTCCAAACCAACAGCATAACAGAAATACATAAATACCCAACAGCCAGAATAGAAAGAGAGATTAAACACATTTCAAAGAACATCAACTTTCTACACACCGTCCAACATCCAAGAAATATTGTGACAATGAGCCCACAAGCAGCTTGCCTTAGACCACAACCAAAGATGCACAAAAATTGGACACCCATCAGTCCTATAGTGAACTGTAGGAACAGCCCAACATTCAAACTCAACAAAATGTTCTTCAGAATTCTCAAAGAAGCATACACATTCAATGATGGGAGAACTCTTAAAAACACAACAGAATTTACACAACATGTCAAAACCATAGAAGTACCTGATGGAGCCACACTTGCCTCATTTGACATACAAAACCTTTATTCCTCTGTGCCAATAGATCCCACACTACAGATAATCAATGTCAACCTACAAAAGTACAAAAAAATCCCTTCAACTCACATTACTGAACTAATGGACCTGCTTGAATTCACACTTTCACACAACTATTTTAAATGTAACAATAAAATCTACAAACAGACATATGGTCTGGCAATGGGGTTGAATCTTTCTGGACTGCTAGCTGAAATATTTATAAGTAACTTAAAAGACAAAATCCTAAATTCCAATCACCACCTCCTCAAAAATATCATCTACTATTATAGATATGTAGATAATACCATCATTTTAACCAAAGGCATTAAAGATGACATCAGCGAGTTGAACCACTTATTCAGCAACTCCCATGAAAACATAAAATTTACAGTTGAACACCAAAGAGATGACAGCATACATTTCTTAGACCTTACCATCAGAATAAAGAATAACAGACATCAGTTTGAAATTTATCAGAAGCCTACCACAACACATACCACAATCCACAACTCCTCTTGTCACGCCACAGCCCACAAAATGGCAGCATTCCGGTACATGATCAATAGAGCTATCCAGCTACCACTCTCCAAAGACAAATGTGATCAAGAAACTGAAATAATAAAACAAACAGCTATTGCAAATTGTTATAACAGCTCCATAGTAGACACCCTAAAACGCTCAATAATGGTAAAAACAATCGCAACACAAAAAACAAAAAGAAGATAATATCCTCCATACAATCCCCTTTCTAGGTAACATTTCACATCAGATTGCCAATGTCTTCAAACAAAAAGGCATATGCACATCCTTTACCACAGACAACAATATTGGACAGAAGTTACCCCACAACATCAGCACATGAAACTCACTTCATGAAACAGGTGTGTACAAAAATGAATGTTTGGACTGTAACTGCTTCTACATAGGCCAGACAGGCAGGTCATTTGAGATTAGATTCAAAGAACACATGGCAGCACTATAAAACAAAAAATACCACACATCAGCAGTAGCCACCCACCTGCATTAAACAAAACACCATGTCAACAACACCAGTATCAGCATCCTTCACATCCAACCAAAAGGCAGAAAAATAGACATCCTTGAAACACTCCACATATACAAGCAGCAAACAAAAGAACCTGAATCCATTTGAAATGACAAAAATAATATTATTTACAATAGTATCATTTCTGAAACTTCCTGGCAGATTAAAACTGTGTGCCCGACCGAGACTCGATCTCGGGACCTTTGCCTTTCGCGGGCAAGTGCTCTACCAACTGAGCTACCGAAGCATGTCTCACGCCCGGTACTCACAGCTTTTCTTCTGCCAGTATCTCGTCTCCTACCTTCCAAACTTTAGAGTGAAAATCTCATTGTGGAAACATCCCCTAGGCTGTGGCTAAGCCATGTCTCCGCAATATCCTTTCTTTCAGGAGTGCTAGTTCTGCAAGGTTCGCAGGAGAGCTTCTGTAAAGTTTGGAAGGTAGGAGACGAGGTACTGGCAGAAGTAAAGCTGTGAGTACCGGGCGTGAGTCGTGCTTCGGTAGCTCAGATGGTAGAGCACTTTCCCGCGAAAGGCAAAGGTCCCGAGTTCGAGTCTCGGTCGGGCACACAGTTTTAATCTGCCAGGGAGTTTCATATCAGCGCACACTCCGCTGCAGAGTGAAAATCTCATTCTAGTATCATTTCTGTTTTCAGCAACTGCCTACGTCATTGAAATTGCAATGCACTCTCTCTCTCTCTCTCTCTCTCTCTCTCTCTCTCTCTCTCTCTCTCCCTCCCCTTAATATTTACCATAAATATTTAGTTATGTTACCATGACAGCCGCCAAGTGTACAATAGATTGATCTCATTTACAGATATATCATCACACCAACAGCTTGTAACCCTTTTCAGCCTGAAACTATATGTACGATACATCAACTACTGGCACAAATTGTAAATCCATCTGCATATTTTAATGCATTAACCAATGCATTACCCCAACCTTTAGGCAGATCTTAAGACCCATTGCCTTGTAAAGTTTGCTCTCATACAGTCACTCTTTCCACCCTCTCTCTCCCTCTCATTTTCTCTTTGTCGTCTCTGCCTCCAGCCGTTCATATCCATCTATAAATTCCAACAAAAATTGTTATTTGTGTATAATTTTACCACTGTTGTAAATATGATTACTGTACTTAAAGTTGGTAATATTTCACCTGATTGTATAAACGAATATAAAGTTTAAGCTATTTTAACTGGTCAAAATCGGATTTATATACAAGCTGAGGTATTTATTCCAACGCTCGTATTCGACACCTCAAAACAGACACCTCCAAATCCTTTAAAATTTATTCTGTGCTATTGTTGTTACGTTGTGTATTATTTGTACTTTGTGACAATGTTTTCTGTTCTGCTATTCGATCCTTGCCCGCAGTAGTTTCCAGACGCCATATTTGTTTACAAAGTATGACAGTGTACATGTGATGTGTTACGACAGTAAAAGGAACCTGTGACCACTGGAGGTACTTCATTTTACTTATTTTATGTTTTCTATTAGATATACGTTTAATTTTCAAAAGAAACCCAAAACCATGTTCTGAAATAGTGTTTTGTTTGTTTCTCCACTAGGCAGTGCCATAAGTTCCTCCAAAAATCGTAGCACAACACACACATAAATGTCTTTTTAACAAATGTATATCCAGCTGATGATGGAGGTTTAAACCTTTGAAACGCGCCGTGAAGGTAAAGAAACAGTGACTGGTAACAATAAACTTGTTGTTTCATTTAATTACTTTAATTTGTTACACAATACTGTAATGAACATTCGAACGGACGAAGGCTATACGTGAAATGTTGTTAGCAAATTAGCAAACATGAAAGTTGGATTTATTGCTTATCGGGTATGATTCAAATACTAATACAATAACAATAAACAAGACACAAGGTCAGAACAGAAAGAAGACTAGTTGGAGAGAGAGGTGGGAGGAAATGGAGGTAGAAAGCAGAACAGAGGAAATGGATGGAGAGAGGAGGACGAGAAGATGGACATAGGAAGAGGATGGGGAGAGAGAGAGGGACAAGGGGAGATGGAGAAATGAGGGAAGAGAAGGTGAACAGAGAAAGGGTGGAGGAGGTGATGTACAGAGAGAGGGAGACAGAGATGGGGGAAGAGAAGATGTACAGAGAGAGGAGAAGAGGTGATGGGCAGAGAGAGGGGAAGGATGAGGAGAGGACAGAGACGGAGGGGAGAAGGAAATTAGGACGTATATCCAATTCCTGTACAATTTAGGAACGTGTGCTTTCTCTTTCCTTTCTTTTCCATTTAACCAGACTGAGGCACAGAAAGACGTGGCCAGGAGCAGCTAGTTTCTTATAATCAGTAGTGTTGTAGGGAAGCAGCCTACTCACGCCTTATAAAATTCACATCAGTCTTTCCATTGTGTGCCACCCAGTTCGCTGTAACTGGCTCTGACGTCATAAATGTTGCACAATACTTTAAAAATCAAGTAAATAACCTGAAACGGTTCTAGCATGTCAGGAGAAATACTAAATCAATAAGTGTTGAATGTCAGTTCAGTAACTTTAACCATTTTCGAAATTTGGATGTTTTTCTGTAAAAATCATTGGCGCAACAGAAAAGAGCTGGAAACTTAAAAATTTATATTTAGATTCCTTTTGCATAATAATTTAGTAGAAACAGTATTCTGGATCTCACAAATTAAAATTTTAGTTGAAATTCATGATTTTCTGGTTTTGGTCTTAGAAATTAAGGAAGCTAGATAGATTAAATAGGCGAATAAATAAAGCTAGGATGTTTAAATTTAAGTAGAAGGGAGATCCGCTATAATCATAAAAATGTGAGAAGCTTCAACAGAATAACTATAAAACTATAGCGATAGCGTATCTCCGAAGGGCAAGTTCAGAGCTCGTCTACTGCGTGTAGTGTAATTAAATTAATTCTCTCGCCCAACATATTTGACTTAGCCACGTCAGACTTTTATTATGATTACTTAGTTGTGTGCTGATTGCACAATTAAATTGAAAGCTTCATCGGCTATCAGCAAAGGAAGCAATGATTTATTCGATAACTTAAAGTGGTGCATTACTAACTAGCCCAGCGGCTAGTCGGGAGAGCAGATTTGATCAGGCGTTCCCTTAGCCGTCCGCACCGCGGCTTTATACAATCGCACCAAAAAGTATTGGCACAGTTACATTTTAGTGGTTGTAGGTTAAACGAAACATATATTTCAGAACAGAACCCATACATGTGACACCTTACATTACATAGTTTACAAATATGTCAAAATCACCTGTCCTTAAAGTAACATACAGTGTCATGAAAAAAAACATCGCTCTTCTGCACCCAAAAAAGTATTGGCACACGCATATGAATCGGACAGTGTGTTCGTTTTCTTCATTGATGTTCACCATCTAATAGCTAGTGTGCATCCCTTTAGCATCTATAACAGCACGTAAACGCCTAGGAATGCTTTGTATTAAATTCCGGGTGATATCAGGGGTAATTTTCGACCATTCCTCCAGGAGCACTTTCTCCAAGTCGTTTTTACCGGACGGACGCCTTTTTCTGACTTGTGTGTCAAGATGAGCCCACAGGTTCTCAATGGGGTTCAAATCAGGGCTCTGAGGTGGTGTTAGAACCCTTCTGGGGGCATTGTACAGTAACCACTCCCGGGTTTTCATGGCGGTATGTTTTGGGTCGTTGTCTTGCTGGAACTGAAACACCCCAGTAAGGCCCAATTTCTGTGCACTAGCGTGTAAATTACCTCGCAACACGTCAATGTATCTCATATGATCCATTGTGCCGTGAATTACAGCTAGATTTCCAACGCCGGAAGCCGCCATACAGCCCCAGACCATGATACCGCCCCCACCGTGTTTGACTGTGGGATGCATGTGTTTGATGTCGAGGTGCGTATTCGGCTTGCGCCAAATTTTCTTTCTTGCATCAAATCCGAACACATTGAACTTCGATTCGTCGCTAAATATCACAGTGTTCCAAAACTCCATCGGCTTGCTGATGTAGTCCTTGGCAAACTGCAGGCGTTTCTGCCGGTTAATTTCCGAAATGTATGGCTTCTTCCTGGGAGAACGTCCATGCATGTCAGCCTCATTCAACACATTTCGTATAGTCTGAACACTAACCGTCTTGTCGGACGTTGTCTGAACAATCTCAGCAATAGTTGCTGCACTTGTAGCAGGTTCCTTCCGAGCAAGTGCGATGATATGGCGACGCTCTCGGGTTGTAAGCACTTTTGGACGTCCAGGACGACACTTATTCACTGTTGTTCCAGTCTCTTTATATTTCTGAATGATGGCTCTTACCGTGGTGTAGCTCACAGACACCTCTGCTCCGATTTGTCGATAGCTTCTCCCTTGTGAATGGAGCAATACCACTCTCTCACGCAACGCCACTGAATGTTCCTTCTTCTTCGGCCCCATGCTGACCACTATCGCGCACTACAGCAACATACTGGCGACCGGGCCGTCAACAACACGCAGTGTCTAATGTGTCAGCAGATGGCGTTCCGGTACCTGAAAACCCAGCAATATACCGAGATGCCATGCTCTGTGCCAATACTTTTTGTGTGCAGAGGAGATACGTGTTTGCCCATAACACTGCATTTCTTTGTTAATGGTAGGCACTATGGGCAGAATTGTAATGTCTGGTATGTGAGGTAGCACGTACATGTACTGTGTACCGGAAAGTGCGGCGTTTGTAACCAGCAACGATAAATACGCACGTGTGCCAATACTTTTTGGTGCGATTGTATGTAAGAAAGCTGTGCGAGAGAAAGAAGGCCCCAGTTCTCTCCAGATGCTGATTAGCGCACCACCTGTGCCGGGAGTCGCGTCGCGTCGGTATCGTTGATATAAACAGCCTCGGATGCAGTAATAAGTTACTCGGGATACCCGTAACCATGAAATCGTTTTCGAGTGAAGTGTTAATTTTGGGATGACGTTAATGATCTATCTTTAGTTTGCTTATGTCGTATTTTCACGTCCGCCGCAGAACAGACATTCTACCATTATTTAGCGTGGCATTTGATGAACATTATCATCAAATTATGGCGAGCATTCACTTAAACATTTAATTTGAACAGTTATAGTGGCATCAGCGCATTAGACTCTGAACTGCTCTGGTAGTTGGATTGTGTGGAAGCTTTTTGGTCTGTGACTTTCAGAATATAGTGAACATTTTAGAGAGAATGGTTTTTTGATTATGAATCCCAGACAATCTCCTAATTCCTCAGAGCTATAAGCTGTAGCTATAAGTGTATTTATCAGATGAAGTGGGCAGTAGGAATTCTAATTACAGGCTTCACGTTTTGCTAATCACTTTCTGGTTGCCAATATTGTAGTTAGAGAGCCAGTGTTGAGAACGGCAAACAACAGCATTAAATAAATAATAGGAACATTAACAATTATTCCACCCGCCACCCCACAGCGTCATTCTAGAATCTACCCCATTGCCCTAGGCGACATACTCACTCTAAAAATTAACCATATAATCATGATGAAATAATTGAAACAACAGCTCTAGCCTGCAAGCAACACATGAAGAGTTCCTTTTAAGCACATTTCCAACACGCTACCCACAGCGTCTTAGATTATAAACCGTTAAGTAAAGCTGATTTCAAGCAACTGCCGTTACACGAACGAAGATCATTTAATTGAGCTATAACCCAAAACTGTGCAGTGCTA
The DNA here is from genome assembly GCF_023864275.1 of Schistocerca cancellata. Classification (NCBI taxonomy): domain Eukaryota; kingdom Metazoa; phylum Arthropoda; class Insecta; order Orthoptera; family Acrididae; genus Schistocerca; species Schistocerca cancellata. The sequence continues at coordinate 16,975,673 of NC_064634.1, forward strand.
GATAGTCACCCGTGTACTGTGATCCTCTAATTGATAGATGTGAGGCAAGCATTTATTTGCCCATACCAAAATGTTCTCACCTCGATACCACACGGCTGTGCAATAACTGCAGACACAGAACGTACTACATCGCCGTACGCTGCCGTCTTCGGCCATTTCGGTTACGGAAATTGACCTCAATACACGGCTGTGCCCGGGTTCCCGGGTTCGATTCCCGGCGGGGTCAGGGCTTTTCTCTGCCTCGTGATGGCTCGGTGTTGTGTGCTGTCCTTAGGTTAGTTAGGTTTAAGTAGTTCTAAGTTCTAGGGGACTGATGACCGTAGCAGTTAAGTCCCATTGTGCTCAGAGCCAACACGGCTGTGACGCTGTGGACACAGTAACTGGGCCGCGTGTTGTCGACTTGGGCGACTCTGCTGATACTATCCACAGCTGACTTCCTCGTACTAGCGTCGTCTCCATGGCTACTGTTGATTGAGCTGTGACCACACAATCGGTCATCGCCGACTGGTCGGACTCACTTCCGTGTTACCCTCCCCTGCTTATCGCTCCGCGTGGTATGTGCCTCATACCACTTGGCGGTAGGTGGAGCCAAGGGAGCGAGGAAGCGCGCTCTGGCAGATGCGATTAACGGAGCCTCGATAGTCGCGGCTCACAAGGGGACCACGGGGCTGCCGGATTTTTGTAATTTTTCTGTCTTTTCGAATGTGAAGTTCAGAACTCAAATATCAGTCTAACAAAGCTGTTTGGTGCAACTTCAAAAAAATTCACTACAAGATCTACTTTGAAGATTTCCTATCTCCTTTAATACCTAAGTTAATCTCGAATTTTCGACGATCAGCGTGACACTGTTGTAGAATACTCTCCTGCAACGTGTTTGTGTGTGTGTGTGTGTGTGTGTGTGTGTGTAGGGCGGGGGTCTAGTTTCGATTCCTTGCTGATACAAATTTTTAAATAAAGGTGCTCGCTCTACGCTTATATCCTTGAAGTGTAAAATACATGAAGATGGAAAAAATTGGTAGCTCCTGAGACTGGTAATTGATGGTTCGAGTGCTATTTCCGTCATTATTCGTTCATTTCGAACACCAACGAAATTTAAATATAAAATTAATCAAATATGTTCTAATTAAAACTTCCGGGCTGAATTGCCGTGTTCCATCTATAAAACCCCTTCTCCTTCCTCACGTTTCGTTGCCTACTGCGGGCAACATCTTCTGAGGTGAGTCGGCGACTGGCTGCTAGGCGCTGGAGGTCCCACTTATATAGAGCGCTTAGATGGCGCCACCACTCGTCACGTGCTTTCGACTTTAAAACTGTCTCTGGCCAGTGCCATCTCTCTCGATTACAGGTAATCGATTGTCACTTCGTTGGTACAAAGTCGAACGCCATATCTTGTCTAGTTTTAATCCTTCTTCTTTTCTATTAAAATTATTTCCGTGCTTGTAGATCTCTATAGCTTCTCTATACATGCGAGTATAATAATGTGAGGTCCTAGCTATCACGTTTGTCTCACTAAATTTTATTTCGTGATCACCGTCTTTGAAAACGTGTTCCGCTACAGCTGATTTCCCAATCTGTCCCAATCTGCAGTTGCTTTTGTGTTCCGTTAGGCGGGTATTAACACTCCTTTTAGTTGTTCCAATGTGAACCATGCCACAGCTACACGGAATTTTATACACACCTGGGGTAGCTAAGGGGTGTCGTGCGTCTTTCACCGATCTTAAAGTTTCACTAATTTTCTTGGTAGGTCGAAAGATTGTCTCCACTTGAAACTTGGCCAAAACTTTACCAATACGGTCCGTGATGTTATGAATAAATGGAAGAAAAACTTTTCCAGCCGACGGTTGTTGTTGTCGTGTATTTTCGGACACTTTTCTTCTAGGGTGGAGTGCTCGATCTATTTCCTTGTCAGTGTACCCATTTCTCTTGAAAGATGTTCGCAAATGGCTTAATTCATCTTGCAAGCAAATTGGCTCACAGATGTTATTAGCTCTGTCCACTAAAGTTTTTATGACTCCTCCCTTCTGCCAGGATGATGATTCGAATTCTTATGTAGGTAACGATCGGTATGTGTGTCTTTCTTATATGCCTTGTACCCTAAAGTCCCATTTGCCCGTTTAACAACCAATACATCCAAAAAAGAGAGTAATGGACAACTAAATTTTTTGGATGTACAGGCAATACCCCCACCCCTCCCCCCAGGCCTGATACAGAAACATATCTCCCATGCCATATCTCCACACAAACCTGATCCTCACATCCATCCCAAGAACCAACCACACAGAAGTGCCCCCCTTATCACTCAATACTACCCAGGACTGGAGCGACCGAACCACGTCTTTGTCAGGGCTTTGATTATTTGTCATCAAACCCTGAAATGGCGGATATCCTAGCGGAGATACTTCCGTCCCCTCCCAGAGTGGTGTTCTGCCGCCCACCCAACCTCCTGACATCCTAGTCCATCCCTATGCCACTCCCATCCCCAATCCCCTGCCACAGGGATCATGCCCTTGCGGGAGACCCAGATGTAAGGCCTGCCTGTCCACCCACTCAGCACTTTCTACTCCTGTCTCATCACAGGCTCATCCTACCCCATCAGAGGCCGCGCCACCTGTGAAAGCAGCACTGCTGCAACCACTGCACAGCGTTTTGCGTTGGTATGACAACAAACCAGCTGTCAACCAGAATTAATGGCCACTGTCAAACTGTTGTCAGAAAGAGGGTGGACCACCCAATGGCACAACATGCAGCAGAGCTCCACATGCGAGAGTTCAGTGGTTGCTTCACAACCCATGCCATATGGATCCTCCCCACCACCAGCAGCTTTTCTGAGGTGTACAGATGGGAGCTATCCTCGTATGTATGTATGTATGTATGTATGTATGTACACTCCTGGAAATGGAAAAAAGAACACATTGACACCGATGTGTCAGACCCACCATACTTGCTCCGGACACCGCGAGAGGGCTGTACAAGCAATGATCACACGCACGGCACAGCGGACACACCAGGAACCGCGGTGTTGGCCGACGAATGGCGCTAGCTGCGCAGCATTTGTGCACCGCCGCCATCAGTGTCAGCCAGTTTGCCGTGGCATACGGAGCTCCATCGCAGTCTTTAACACTGGTAGCATGCCGCGACAGCGTGGACGTGAACCGTATGTGCAGTTGACGGACTTTGAGCGAGGGCGTATAGTGGGCATGCGGGAGGCCGGGTGGACGTACCGCCGAATTGCTCAACACGTGGGGCGTGAGGTCTCCACAGTACATCGATGTTGTCGCTAGTGGTCGGCGGAAGGTGCACGTGCCCGTCGACCTGGGACCGGACCGCAGCGACGCACGGATGCACGCCGAGACCGTAGGATCCTACGCAGTGCCGTAGGGGACCGCACCGCCACTTCCCAGCAAATTAGGGACACTGTTGCTCCTGGGGTATCGGCGAGGACCATTCGCAACCGTCTCCATGAAGCTGGGCTACGGTCCCGCACACCGTTAGGCCGTCTTCCGCTCACGCCCCAACATCGTGCAGCCCGCCTCCAGTGGTGTCGCGACAGGCGTGAATGGAGGGACGAATGGAGACGTGTCGTCTTTAGCGATGAGAGTCGCTTCTGCCTTGGTGCCAATGATGGTCGTATGCGTTTTTGGCGCCGTGCAGGTGAGCGCCGCAATCAGGACTGCATACGACCGAGGCACACAGGGCCAACACCCGGCATCATGGTGTGGGGAGCGATCTCCTACACTGGCCGTACACCACTGGTGATCGTCGAGGGGACACTGAATAGTGCACGGTACATCCAAACCGTCATCGAACCCATCGTTCTACCATTCCTAGACCGGCAAGGGAACTTGCTGTTCCAACAGGACAATGCACGTCCGCATGTATCCCGTGCCACCCAACGTGCTCTAGAAGGTGTAAGTTAACTACCCTGGCCAGCAACATATCCGGATCTGTCCCCCATTGAGCATGTTTGGGACTGGATGAAGCGTCGTCTCACGCGGTCTGCACGTCCAGCACGAACGCTGGTCCAACTGAGGCGCCAGGTGGAAATGGCATGGCAAGCCGTTCCACAGGACTACATCCAGCATCTCTACGATCGTCTCCATGGGAGAATAGCAGCCTGCATTGCTGCGAAAGGTGGATATACACTGTACTAGTGCCGACATTGTGCATGCTCTGTTGCCTGTGTCTATGTGCCTGTGGTTCTGTCAGTGTGATCATGTGATGTATCTGACCCCAGGAATGTGTCAATAAAGTTTCCCCTTCCTGGGACAATGAATTCACGGTGTTCTTATTTCAATTTCCAGGAGCGTATAAGCGATCACAACGCACTCCAGCGGCAGTTGCGGGATGTTTCTGGCTCGTAAATCACACTATTTACTAAACGGGTGCGGGTAAAATTCCCACATTAACTATATCAAACCGCACATTTCCTCCATTGCCCATAAACTAGTCACGTTGTTCTGTATGTAATATACACAAATAAAAACTTCAGTATCGATGTACATGTTTTAAGACGAAAAGTAAAGTACGATGTCCAGTAAGTAAGGACACAGGCGTATAAAAGTTCTATTAGAAACAGTGCGATACAAATTTGCAATAGTTCTCCACATAAGATAAGCATTATTTCACCATTCCGACATTTTAGTAAAACTCTTAAGGTCATTCTTACTTGATCACTGTTCCTACCCAGTAGCAGACTTTTTGCAACATGTGAAATACGAAACGTAAAAGAAAAAGGCGCAAAATATCGTTATACAGTTAGCGCAAGCTGTCCTGTAGATTAAGCCAATCGAACAAACTCACTCACTCATAAAAAGGTCAGAACCTATTACGCGAATGCTGGAGCGGGGGGGGGGGGGGGGGGGGGGGAGATGTGGCGAGACGCGAACCATCGGCATTTCATGCAATTGGGTAGAAGTCGGTAACGCTATCCACTGTGCTAGACTGACAACAAACCTTACTCAGCCATACCTAGTATATGGCCAGTTGCTAAAAGCTTTAATCGTAGCTATATTACTAATTGAAATTTAATTGTAACTAATTGTACCAAGAAAAATGCGTTTTTGGTGGATCGTCAGTGTGTCGTTGCCTTCAAATGACATACTCCCATAACACACAAAGTACAATAATACTTTTGCAACGAATCACACAGTTAACAACGGGTTTTCGAGTGGTTCTCAATTTGCTGGTGCTCAGAAACGGCATATATACATACAGGTTTCAAATGAATGGCGGGACGTTGTGGCCGAGCGGTTCTAGGCGCTTCAGTCTGGAACTGCGAACCGCTACGGTCACAGGTTCGAATCCTGTCCCAGGCATGCATGTGTGTGATGTCCTTAGGTTAGTTAGGCTTAAGTAGTTGTAAGTCTAGGGGACTGATGACCTCAGATGTTAAGTCCCATAGTGCTCAGAGCGATTGGAACTATTTTGAAATGAATGCCAATATGGCGCTTCACAACTGTGTGCTGAAGGAAGATGGTGTGCATGTGACGTAGGTGGCGTTGTCTCATCTCATTGGTGAACGCTGAGACGCACGCTCAGAATATCTGACCTGCTAGATATTGCCCTGCACGTTCGGGGAGACTCCCGAACCTCCTATTCCACGCCATGACGTCAGAAACTCGGTACGCTCAACGTTCGGATGCACGGTCCGTGTGCCGACGGCTTTAGAGTGCACGGCTAGCAGGGCAGGCAGAGCTCTCCTTACAGCAGATCCTTTGTTCCCGTAACCTCCCTGGCCTCGGCTTGAGGTAACTCGGTATCCTCCCACCCAATAGTGTGTGTGTGTGTGTGTGTGTGTGTGTGTGTGTGTGTATAGACCATCACTTCGCCATTACCTTCGTCCAGTATGTGTCCGCTAGTTGTGTGCTCTCATCTCACACCCTAGTCTGTGAAGTAGTGTGCTCAGCCGTATGGCACCTGCCCCTTCTATCTGCGCCCCTAGCTGACCCACGGACCGCTGCCCACTCTTCCATGAGCCGCTAGACGCTCCTCTCCCCCTTCCCCCCCCCCCCCACCACCCCTCCCTGACTCCCACGTCTCTATAGACCTCACCCCACCCCACCCTGCATCGCCACATCACCCCAGTACATTGACCCTGGGCCAGGCAGTCGAATGAGCGCAAGGTAAGGACACAGGCGTGTGGTTTTCCGCCTAGAGCTTGAGAAAAGAAAATCATTCTGAAAGCCAGCAAAGCAAATCTCTGTACCTTTTTTTTTTGTGTATCTGTCGACGACCCATCGCTTCTGCTTTTCGGTGAGTCGCTTCTTTATTCCTAAATAATTCGTTGCTCTCAACCAGAACTCTCCGTGGATTATGAATACAAAAATCCGATTGCGTGTCGGTAGTGCGCGGTTGGATGTCGCGCCCAGCTCGTCCCTGACCTTTCCCCCGAGCTGTCCTCGTGGTCCGCTCGACCAGTGCACGTGGTCGGGGGCTTCCTGCAGCTGATGGCGTGGGCAGCGCGTCCTGCCTGCCCACCGCGGCTTCTGCCAGCCTTCACTGACGGCCTCGCCGCCTTCCGCCGTCTTCAAGTGGCGGCGATCGAGTTTCCTGTCTGTCGTTGCGCAGCTGTCATTCCGTCTCTCAAGCGTCGGATGAGCGTAGGTGACACTGCGTATCGGTGTGACGATGTTTCCTCTCGCCTGAAACATCGAGTAGCCTAATGTGGTACATGTAACAAAAATATATCACTTAACACGGGTCGTGTTGCTGGACCAAAATTTCCAGCAGCGTTAAGGAATTGTATGTCTTGTAGAAGATTTGTATGACATTTCCTAATGAAGGAGAATTAAGTTACAAAGCCATACCAGTTTTAATACGCGAATTGTAGTAAAAATTGGAACACAGTGTATGTAACGGAATTAAACTTCATTATAATGTTTGGTCCTCAACAGTCTACACATTGAGCAATCATTAAAGGAGACCAATGAATAATTTCGAGTACGCTTTAAAATCTGGGGAGAAGAAATAAAAATTTTCAGGTGTGCCGACTAAATTGCAGCTCTGTCAGAGACAGCAAAGGACTTGGAAGAGCAGATGAAGGGAATGAGCAATGTTTTGAAACGAGAATATAAGATGAATACCAACAAAAGCAAAACAAGGGTAACGGAATGTAGCCGAGTTGAATCAGGCGATGCTGTGTGAAAAAGATTAGGAAACGGACACTAAAAGTAGTAGATAAGTTTCGCTATTTGCTCCTTTAAAATAACAGATGTTGTTCAAATTAGAGACGATATAAAAAGCAGACTGACAATGGCAAGAAAAGCTTTTCTGAAGAAGAGAAATTTCTTAACATAAAGCATAGATTTAAGTGTCAGGAAGTCTTTTCTGAAGGTATTTGGATTGTAGCCATGTCTGGAAGTGAAACATGGACGATAAATAGACATGAAGAGAATAGAAGCTTTCGAAATTTGGTGCTACAGAAGAATGCTGAACATTTGACGGGTAGATCGCGTAACAAATGAGGAGGTACTGAATAGAATTACGGAGAAAAAATTTTCTTGCACAACTTGACTAAAAGAAAGGTTCATTTGATAGCATACATTGTGAGACATCGAGGGATCACCAATTTAGTATTAGAGGAAGTTTGGGAATAAAAATCGTAGAGGAGACCGAGAGATGAATACAGTTAGCAGACTGAGAAGAATATGGGCTGCAGTAGTTACTCGGAGCTTGAGAGAGTTACACGGAATATATAAGCATGGAGAGCTGCATCAAACCGGTTTTCGGACTCAACACGACGACGACGACGACGACAACAACATCAACATTAACAACAACAACAACAACAATTTTCAACTAAATACCTAGGGATAAGAGTTACGAACAACTTAAGTTGGAGCTATCACATAGACAATGTCGTAGGGAAGGTGAACAAAAGACTGCGTTTTATTGGCAGAACATTCAGAAGAGTGTATGGTATGGTATCCTTAGCGGATACGATTGACGGGGGACACCGAGGCAGTTCGAAGGACAGCTAGTTTTGTACTGTCGTGAAATAGGGGAGAGAATGTCACGGATGTGATACGCGAATTGGGTTGGCAGTCATTAAAACAAAGGCTTTTTTTTTTGATGTGGTGCGTTCTTTCCATCACCAACTTTATCCTCCGCCGATCTACATAGGGAAATATGATCGACTTAATAATATAAGGTAAATGAGAGATCACACGGAAAGATTTAGGTGTTCATTTTTCCCGCGTGGGAGTTCGGGAGTGGAACGGTAGAGGAATCGTCTGAATGTGGTTCGATCAACCCTCTGCCAGGAACTTGAGCGTGAATTGCAAAGTAGTGATATAGTTGTAGATGAAGATGCATTAAGTTACTGTGATGTTTCTGTCTCATGTTAATATATACTTTCACTCGCCGAAGCTTGTCCATCATGATAGGATCTACGGAAGGCATTGACTGAATGAATGAATGAATGACCGCTTCTATTTCCGTAAACAAACATGTTTTATCATCTTCTTTCACTCACAGGAACCTCATTGTTGCTGCTATAGAAATTCAAAAGCACAAGAAAAACTTGAACAGAAAAGATGTTGTTGTTGTTGTTGTTGTGGTCTTCAGTCCTGAGACTGGTTTGATGCAGCTCTCCGTGCTACTCTATCCTGTGCAAGCTTCTTCATCTCCCAGTACTAACTGCAACCTATATCCTTCTGAATCTGCTTAGTGTATTCATCTATTGGTCTCCCTCTACGATTTTTACCCTCCGCGCTGCCCTCCAGTGCTAAATTAGTGATCCCTTGATGCCTCAGAACATGTCCTACCAATCGATCCCTTCTTCTAGTCAAGTTGTGCCACAAACTTCTCTTCTCCCCAATCCTATTCAATACCTCCTCATTAGTTATGTGATCTATCCATCTAATCTTCAGAATTCTTCTGTAACACCACATTTCGAAAACCTCTATTCTACTCTTGTCTTAACTATTTATCATCCATGTTTCACTTCCATACATGTCTACACTCCATACAAATACTTTCAGAAATGACTTCCTGACACTTAAATCTATACTCGATGTTAACAAATTTCTCTTCTTCAGAAACGCTTTCGTTGTCATTGCCAGTCTACATTTTATATCCTCTCTACTTCGACCATCATCAGTCATTCTGCTCCCCAAATAGCAAAACTCCTTTACTACTTTAAGTGTCTCATTTCCTAATCTAATACCCTCAGCATCTCCCGACTTAATTCGACTACATTCCATTATCCTCGTTTTGCTTTTGTTGATGTTCGTCCTATATCCTCCTCTCAAGACGCTATCCATTCCGTTCAACTGCTCTTCCAAGTCCTTTGCTGTCTCTGACAGAATTACAATGTCATCGGCGAACCTCAAGGTTTTTATTTCTTCTCCATGGATTTTAATACCTACTCCGAATTTTTCTTTTGTTTCCTTCACTGCTTGCTCAATATACAGATTGAGTAACATCGGGGAGAGGCTACAACCCTGTCTCACTTCCTTCCCAACCGCTGCTTCCCTTTCATACCCCTCGACTCTTATAACTGCCATCTGGTTTCTGTACAAATTGTAAATAGCCTTTCGCTCCCTGTATTTTACCCCTGCCACCTTCAGAATTTGAAAGAGAGTATTCCAGTCAACATTGTCAAAAGCTTTTTCTGGAAGTCTACAAATGCTAGAGACGTAGGTTTGCCTTTCCTTAATCTTTTCTTCTAAGATAAGTCGTAGGGTCAGTATTGCGTCACGTGTTCCAACATTTCTACGGAATCCAAACTGATCTTCCCCGAGGTCGGCTTCTACCAGTTTTTCCATTCGCGTCTGTAAAGAATTCGCGTTAGTATTTTGCAGCTGTCACTTATTAAACTGATAGTTCGGTAATTTTCACATCTGTCAACACCTGCTTTCTTTGGGATTGGAATTATTAGATTCTTCTTTAAGTCTGAGGGATTTTCGCCTGTCTCATACATCTTGCTCACCAGATGGTAGAGTTTTGTCAGGACTGGCTCTCCGAAGGCTGTTAGTAGTTTTAATGGAATGTTGTCTACTCCTGGGGCCTGGTTTCGACTTAGGTCTTTAAGTGCTCTGTCAAACTCTTCATGCAGTATCATATCTCCCACCTACCACCTCTTCCATTTCCATAATATTGTCCTCAAGAACATCGCCCCTGTATAGACCCTCTATATATTCCTTCCACCTTTCTGCTTTCCCTTATTTGCTTAGAACTGGGTTTCCATCTGAGCTCTTGATATTCATGCAAGTGGTTCTCTTTTCTCCAAAGGTCCCTTGAATTTTCCTGTAGGCAGTATCTATCTTACCCCTCGTGAGATAAGCCTCTACATCCTTACATTTGTCCTCTAGCCATCCCTGCTTAGCCATTTTGCACTTCCTGTCGATCTCATTTTTGAGACGTTTGTATTCCTTTTCGTTCATCAATTAAATTCAGTATCTCTTCTGTTATCCAAGGATTTCTACTAGCCCTCGTCTTTTTACCTACTTGATCCTTCACTATTTCATTCCTCAAAGGTACCCATTGTTCTTCTACTGTATTTCTTTTCCCCCATTCTTGTCAATTGTTTCCTTATGTTCTCCCTGAAACTCTGTACAACCTCTGGTTCTTTCAGTTTATCCAGGTCCCAAAGATTGAAATTAGACATAAAAGTCGACTTCGCATGCGCCTACTCATCTTTATACACCGAATCAATATTTGTGACATCAGTCACCGACTATTATTGGTGCAACAATATCTGCTTGAGGTATGTGAAAATTTGAACAAAACTGCTACGAGGATCGCACTTACTAACAATAACGTTGTTTAACTAAGTTTTCTCTATTTTATTTAAACGTACCACACTTATCACTGCACCTGCGTGCAGGGAAGGTTTCAAGTAAACGGGCTGCTGTGTAGAATGTAATGATTCTTTGGGTAGGAAGTCATCTATAACTAATTTTACTAACCGAAATTGTTGTGCACAGCTGAAAACAAAATTAATTACACTTTCAGTCAGTAGTAATCTGTATAATAAATGTAAGTAACCAGTCTCCTTCAGTTATGGTTGCAACAGTTTGGACAAATTGCATCTTATATATGTTTCAAAGCTTCATAATGTTTGCGTCTCTGTTTCCTTAGGAAATTTTGCCACAGATTGTGGACAAATGTCATTAGAACGCAAACGAGAGTATTTGATCGTGTATGCACTGTTATAGTACATTCTTTCGTTACAGGACGGCTAAGGATCACGTATACGCCACCTTAGATCTCCAGTGCTCCTTCATCTGTTCAATCCATTTTCTTCCATGCCTCCATGGAACTGTTTTGATTTGGAAACCTTACCACTTCTTAATTGTGTTTCTATGTTCCGTCTTCGTTTTCTAGCTTATTTATGGCAATTTATCGTAGGTATATATGCGTTTCCGCATGTTAATAATTTTTCAAAATATTGAAAAATATTCAGTTTAGTCTTATAACTCTCAATCTTTCAATATGTCCACTGATTACAGCTGTCTTTTCGTAATTTGATATGTAATTTTTCTACATGTATGTACATGATTGTGTTGTTCTTTTTCCTAATGTCTCATATTCTTTCTGTCCTTTTCCCTGATTTGTGCACATTCTTTTATCGATACTAAAATGGATATTTATGATGCACATGCGTATTCTGGCTGGATTACTGTCTGTTAATGATAAAGCATATGCATTTCTAGAGAATGTTTTTTTTTTTTAATTTTAAACGCATTTTGTTGAGTGAAATACAGTCAACTTTTGTAATATTTTTTTTAGAACTGATTGTTTCTCTCCATTAGGCAAGACATTTTGTCCTAAATGCTTAAATTATTCTGTTCTGATATTTCGTAAATTGACTTAATTTGATTGATGCAGTCATAACTTCCGCTTCCTTTTCTGAAGGATGTTTTAATACTTTACATAACGTATTTCTCATTCTTACCAAAGTGATTTCACAGTTCCCGCATAAGTATATGCTGTCTCTTATTAAAAGCACCGGCTGGCGCTAAGGTGGGGTGCGGTAGTATTAAAGACGAAGTTTGATAAAAGCCGAGAGGATAATGCGCTAAGTTTTTGCGCAACCAACGGTCGCGACATTCCTTCAACAAATTTAGTTGCGGCACGTAACCCCGAATATTGGCGGGTGCGAAATATTTCGAACCGCTATTGTTTAATGTTCTAGTACAGAAATACGTTCTCCGGCCTTCTTTGTTTGTCGCTTTAGACGATATCTGGCAACGCCGAAACAATCGTTTCGCTGTGTTTTAGTTAGAGGCTTCGTTCGGTCTGGCAAAACTGGTCCCACCAGTGCACGCTCGTTCGACACGTAACAACAGGTACCACTTGGCGGGCAGCGGCAGCGCTCCTTGCGGGAGGTCGCGGAAGCTTCTCTCTCCTTAGCGGTCGCGGCGCCCTTGAATTTCAGCGCAGTCACGTGCTTCGCAGGTCGTTGCCATTGCGCCTACAATGAAAGCAGACCTTTCAGTTACGAGAAGGTTCACGACTACTTTGGTTTAACGCTTTCGCTTTCCGAAGCCGCTGACATGTTACTGAGAGATAGTGATGAGCACGTGACTCTGGCCCATCTCTCTAGCAGGAGGCGGGAGTTGGCCGGTGGTTTAACTAATATCCTCGCACTGGACAAGAATCGTGTTCAGTCGACACCATCTGGATTCAGTTTTCTGTTCGGCCGTCTTGACTTTGGACTTCCGAAGCTTTCTGAAATCGTGTCAAACGAATGGAGGGAGAGTTGATGTTTATCTAGGTCGCTGGAACAACGAAGGCTACCAAGCAACTGCGAAATTTCGATATAAATCGCTGTTATCAATTTATTACAGTATTATGAAACATGTCTGATGCTCGCGTATTATCACTGTCGTGGAGAGCGAACAGATCCTCTACTGCAATCGTCGTGGACTTGGAAAACAGACATGTTATGAAACTTAGCTCGCTGTGTTCGTCCGTGAGATCCAGAGGGTTAGCTTTGTGACTAGACTCGGGGTTTCGTAGCAGACAGAAATCAACACATCGTTCTTACATGGTTCAAATCGCTCTGAGCACTATGGGACTTAATATCTGAGGTCATCAGTCCCCTAGAACAGAACTACTTAAACCTAAATAACCTAAGGACATCACACACATCAATGCCTGAGGCAGGATTCGAACCTGCGACCGTAACGGTCGCGCGGTTCCAGACTGAAGCGCCTAGAACCGCTCGGCCACACTGTCCGGCCCGTTGTACTTAAGGAAGCGGAATTATCAGGTGTAAAAGTAACAATGAGCACATAAGGGAATGTTGCGGGACCGTCCCTGTTTACGTTGCGTGTATAATCGGTCTACTGGGTAAGTCCTGTGAGGCTGATTGTGAGTGTTGCTGTTGTACATTGCAGGACAAAAACAGTGAAGCACCTAAAAGGGAAGGAGAAAACGAAATAAAATTTTGCGGCTCGAGAGCGTACGTGATGTTAGTGATTAGAAAATTGCCTCCGGCTTACAGAGATTTTAGCAGTACGACGTGGCACGCGCTGTGTCCTGGATGCGTGCGCTGTTCTGTCGGGAAGTGCGCCGTAACGCCGCCGTATCCTCTCCTGAGGTAAACTGGGTACTGGCAGCCGTAGTAGTCGGTCCTCGATAAGCTGGGTACTGGCAGTGGGGTGCAGTTGACGTCAGAGCTGGTTCCACGCGTGTCCTGCAGGGGACAGATCAGGGGATCTCGCTGGCCACTGGAGTGCTTCGACATCACACAGGCAGTCCATAGAGACAAGCGCCGTGTGTGGCCGAGCACTGTCGTGGCAACGCGGGAGGACGCAGCGTGTCCGCGACGTACCGTCGTACCAGCTGAGTCCCTTCAGTGAGCACCAACTGCTTCAACTGGCTCTAAGCACTGCGGGACTCAGCATGTGAGGTCATCAGTCCCTCGGACTTGTTGTTGTTGTTGTTGTGGTCTTCAGTCCTGAGACTGGTTTGATACAGCTGTCCATGCTACTCTATGCTGTGCAAGCTTCTTCATCTCCCAGTACCTACTGCAACCTACATCCTTCTGAATCTGCTTGGTGTATTCATCTCTTTGTCTCCCTCTACGATTTTTACCCTCCGCGCTGCCCTCCAGTGCTAAATTGGTGATCCCTTGATGCCTCAGAACATGTCCTACCAATCGATCCCTTCTTCTAGTCAAGTTGTGCCAAAAACTTCTCTTCTCCCCAATCCTATTCAATACCTCCTCATTAGTTATGTGATCTATCCATCTAATCTTCAGAATTCTTCTGTAACACCACATTTCGAAAGCCTCTATTCTACTTTTGTCTTAACTATTTACCATCCATGTTTCACTTCCATACATGGCTACACTCCATACAAATACTTTCAGAAATGACTTCCTGACACTTAAATCTATAGTCGATGTTAACAAATTTCTCTTCTTCAGAAACGCTTTCGTTGCCATTGCCAGTCTACATTTTATATCCTCTCTACTTCGACCACCATCAGTTATTTTGCTCCCAAAATAGCAAAACTCCTTTACTACTTTAAGCGTCTCATTTCCTAATCGAATTCCCTCAGCGTCACCCGACTTAATTCGACTACATTCCATTATCCTCGTTTTGCTTTTGTTGATGTTCATTTTATATCCTCCTTTCAAGAAACAGTTTATTCCGTTCAACTGCTCTTCCAAGTCCTTTGCTGCCTCGTACAGAATTACAATGCCATCGGTGAACCTCAAAGTTTTTATTTCTTCTCCATGGATTTTAATACCTACTCCGAATTTTTCTTTTGTTTCCTTTACTGCTTGCTCAATATACAGATTGAATAGCATCGGGGAGAGGCTACAACCCTGTCTCACTCCCTTCCCAACCAGTGCTTCCCTTTCATGCCCCTCGACTCATATATAACTGCCATCTGCTTTCTGTACAAATTGTAAAAAGCCTTCCGTTCCCTGTATTTTACCCCTGCCACTTTCAGAATTTGAAAGAGAGTATTCCAGTCAACATTGTCAAAAGCTTTCTCTGGAAGTCTACAAATGCTAGAAACGTAGGTTTGCCTTTCCTTAATCTAGCTTCCAAGATAAGCTGTAGGGTCAGTATTGCCTCACGTGTTCCCTTAGACTTAGAACTACTTAAACTTAACTAACCTGAGGATACCACGCACATTCATGCCCGAGGCAGGATTCGAACCTGCGACCGTAGCAGCAGCGCGGTTCCGGACTGAAGCGCCTAGAACCGATCGGTCACAACGGCCGGCCAGTGGGTACCAGCCGTGAACTGAGTACATACCCGATGGTCCAGTCGACGGCGCCAAGCGTAACGCTGCTGAGCCTCTCCAAAACGTTGGAAGACGGGGACCGTTCCACAGTTAGCCGCCGCAGTCGCTGACGATGGTTATCCGGGGGAGTGGAGAACCGCGACTCATCTCTGGAAACAGTTCGACGACACTCATCTGCGGTCCGGGCTTGCCGATCGCGGCACCACCACAAACACAGCCGTTTGTGTCGTGGTGTTAACCTAGCGCCAGACTGCGCGTGGACGGTGACGCCGTAGTTCGACTGCTACTAGGCCCGTTACTTGTTCTCGGCTGGCAGGCATACAGGTGAAGGGGTTACGGTGTTTTTGGTGCACGGTGCGATGATCCTCATTTGTGGTGGTCAGGCGTTGTCTTCCTGATCCCTGATGACGGGTAGGGCTGACCTGGCGTTCTCGTCCAGTTAAACACTGGCTCACTGTCACATCCGAGTGCCCCACAAATCTGCATATCGCGTGATTCGACAAGCCGGCCAAATGGTGAGCCACTCTGAGGCTCCTTTTTTGTCAAGCAGTGTATATAATGATGTTGCTAGAAACCGTGCAGAGGACCCACGGTTGGTGCAAGGAATGATAATTGACGATATACGTAAATAAATGAACGTTACGCATAAATACGACAAATCACTCATTACTGTTCGATTACACTGTTTGCAGGAAACCGGTGGAAATATTGAAACCCGTAAAATATTCAGATGACTCACTCCGGAGTTAACTAAAGTGAACCAGCCACTTAAAACTACTTGTGGCGAAAGCAGATGCCCCACTGTGAGTCCCTGGAAGAATCATAAGGAAATGTGATTCATTCACGATAGAAGTGGCTCCCAAAACGCCTTCAGTTGATTCTCGAGTGTTGCTCACCAGTCTGGAATTCTTACCGTTTAGGTTTACTATAGGAGATAAGCCCAATACAGGGCGGAGAAAAATTGTGTCACGAAATTTTAACCCTGGAAAGTTAATGCCAGTAGGAACCAAAATTACTAATATTGTGTAGGTTGACAAGGCACCATTTTTAAACTGCGGAAACTTGGCGCCACTCGCTCCGAGTGCCCGCGGGATCGCCCTTTTGCGGCTCGTCGGTTGATGGCCAGCCCTACCACCGTGCGTGCGGGCCGCCTCGGATACGTCGCCATCTCCGGCAGGCAAAGCATTCGCGGTCGTGCGCTGTCCAGAGCATCCGGCAACAGCGCAATCCCGTGGCCAACATCAGTAATTTTGGTTCCTACTGTCATCAGTCATCCAAGGTTACAATTTCGTGACACAATTTTTCTCCACCCTGTATAAGGGAGAGGGCTGTGTACCATCATGGGCTCGTGTAGTAAACGCGACAGGGCTACAGAGGTGAGCATCAGACCCCCCTGGCAGACGCTACGAGAGAGATGATGTACATCACGGAGGCATTCACCGTTAAAATCACGACAGCGTACGTTCCAAGAAGTTACGCACCGGGTTACTTCCTCCCACACACATCACGCTAAGTGAGTACGACGGGTAAAACAATTCTGAGCTCAAATGCAAGCATAACCACAGTCGTCGTTCTCACGCACCATTCGGAAATGGAACAGTAAATAGGAAGATGACAGTGGTACAAGAAGTCCCCTCCGCCCTTTACCGCAAACTCGTTTGCGGAGTACAAAGTGCAGACGTAGGTCACAGAAAGCTACCACTGATTGCTTCTTTATTATGTAATTAATGTTAATGCTTCGAATGTAGTGACCTTGAAGTCGAAGGAAGTGCGTAATATTCTATACGTGTGCGACGGCTGCCTGGCGGTACAAAAACAACGAGAAATCACTGAGTCAGCGCTATGACACAAGACGAGGGACAGAGCGGCGCGCGACTTAGAGGGGAAGGCCAACCGATACGGCTCACATTTGGCAAGTCAGTTGTGCATAACCTAAAACGAAAGATCCTAAGATATTTTGACCCAAAACTCTCCCGTTTATGAGAAAAACAACCATAAACTTCACGAAGCCCAATCGACGCAAAATTGACGGACTATAGGTAATTGAAAAATAACCGGTTTTGATCATCGTACACTGCCCGAAAAAAAAAAAAATAGTGCACCCTTTAAGGAGTTTCCAGTTCACGCGAGATTTTTTGTTGCAACAGTGCACATGGAGTACACGAAATGATTACATTTACGGATCAACAGCAAAGGCGGTTCTGAGGTACCAGGTATCGGCCCGTGCTGAAACACCCATATTAGTTCGTGAATCTGGCATCCAGTCGAGCACACAGACGGTGAATACTGTCCTGGGGTACGTTATGCCACCCGTGCTCAACCTGTTTATGTATTTCTGTAAGAGTTGTTGGTTGATGAGTTGCACAAGTCACTTCTCGTCTCACCATATCTCACAAGTGTTGGATAGGAGACAAGTCCGGAGGTATGTTGCTGCCGGGAAGTTGCTGCACGTCTCGCAGAGCACGTCGAATGGTTCAAATGGCTCTCAGCAGTATGGGACTTAACTTCTGAGGTCATCAGTCCCCTACACTTAGAACTACTTAAAACGAACTAACCTAAGGACATCACACACATCCATGCCCGAGGCAGGGTTCGATCCTGCGACCGTAGCAGTCACACGGTTCCGGACTGAAGCGCCTATAACCGCTCGGCCACAGCGGCCGGCCCAGAGCACGTCGAGTTTCACGGGCAGTGTGTGGGTGAGCATGATCCTGTTGGAACAACACATCACCTCTCTGCTGCAAGACTGGCGGAAGAGCAGGGGCCGGCCGCGGTGGTCTAGCGGTTCTGGCGCTGCAGTCCGGAACCGCGGGACTGCTACGGTCGCAGGTTCGAATCCTGCCTCGGGCATGGGTGTGTGTGATGTCCTTAGGTTAGTTAGGTTTAAGTAGTTCTAAGTTCTAGGGGACTTATGACCTAAGATGTTGAGTCCCATAGTGCTCAGAGCCATTTGAACCATTTGAAGAGCAGGGTCTAACAACATTCTGCACTTACCGAGCACTGGTTAGCGTCTGCTCTAGAAACACCAAAGGTGAACGAAAGTTGTAGCTTACCGCACCCCAGACCATAAAGCCGCGCCGATGCTGTGACACGCGTGCAAAACCGGCTAGAGGTGTGCGTGTCCGCAGTCCCACTGCTAATAAGTGCTGTGCAGCAGTTCTTGTTGAAACGCATGGGCTCACAGGCCCTCTGCTGTGCGATCAGCCACTGCTGCCCGTACAGGGCAACGATTGTGGCGGGCGTCTGTGCTGCGTGGACGACCACAAGAACCTCATACACGGTTGTGAGAATGTTCACGTGACGACTGATACCGACATCGGTGCACGACCGACGCAGCACGTTCAACTCTTTTGGCATGTCTCCGAAAGGACCATCCCGCCACTCAGAAGGCCGTAACCGACCCCTTCCACACTCGCTCATGTGGCTGTAGGAAGCACGAGTGCATCTCCGTGGGATGGCTGCCTCCGGACTGCGAGCATTCCCAGTTAAAGGGTAGACACGGGTGGCGCCCAGGCAGCCATGCCATTACGCTATCTACGAGGGCAGTTCAATAAGTAATGCAACACATTTTTTTTCTGAAACAGGGGTTGTTTTATTCAGCATTGAAATACACCAGGTTATTCCCCAATCTTTTAGCTACACAACACTATTTTTCAACGTAATCTCCATTCAATGCTACGGCCTTACGCCAACTTGAAATGAGGGCCTGTATGCCTGCACGGTACCATTCCACTGGTCGATGTCGGAGCCAACGTCGTACTGCATCAATAACTTCTTCATCATCCGCGTAGTGCCTCCCACGGATTGCGTCCTTCATTGGGCCAAACATATGGAAATCCGACGGTGCGAGATCGGGGCTGTAGGGTGCATGAGGAAGAACAGTCCACTGAAGTTTTGTGAGCTCCTCTCGGGTGCGAAGACTTGTGTGAGGTCTTGCGTTGTCGTGAAGAAGGAGAAGTTCGGGAACAAACCTTTGAATATCCCAACTGGTGAACAATTGTGACAGCACTACCAACAGAGATGTCAAGTTGAGGTCTGAGTTGTTTGATGGTGATCCGTCGATCATCTCGAACGAGTGTGTTCGCACGCTCCGCCATTGCAGGAGTCACAGCTGTGCACGGCCGGCCCGCACGCGGGAGATCAGACAGTCTTGCTTGACCTTGCGGCGATGATGACACACGCTTTGCCCAACGACTCACCATGCTTTTGTCCACTGCCAGATCACCGCAGACATTCTACAAGCGCCTATGAATATCTGAGATGCCCTGGTTTTCCGCCAAAAGAAACTCGATCACTGCCCGTTGTTTGCAACGCACATCCGTTACAGACGCCATTTTAACAGCTCCGTACAGCGCTGCCACCTGTCGGAAGTCAATGAAACTATACGAGACGAAGCAGGAGTGTTTGAAAATATTCCACAAGAAATTTCCGGTTTTTTTCAACCAAAATTGGTCGAGAAAAAAAATGTGTTGCATTACTTATTGAACTGCCCTCGTATTGGCGGACGACGCTAAGCTATTACCAGTACATCTGCTATTCTCATTGTGGCATATGCCGTCGTCTGATCAAAATGGACGTCGTCTTTCCAGGTGTATTATTCTTTTCAGAAGTGTGTATGTGGTCAGCAAACGCATATTTTCCTAGTTAACGAGAAAAGAACCATTCGCCCCTGCTGCTTATGTGCCCGTAAGGTAAACGCTGTTCAAGGAAAGCGTGGCTGGCGTAGCAACCGAGGTATGCAGCTGAGGCGGATAAAGTAGTACGCTCGTGTATGTCACCGTGTTTATATGGATGGCGAGGGTCAGCCGCCTTGCACGGTAAAAGTAATATCGGCAAACTGCACACTTCTGTGTCCGCCGCAGGACCTTTATTCTTATCGCCAAGTTTTTTGAAGCTTCGAAACAGCAGTGTGCTTCTGGAAACCCAGCGGAATTCTACAACCTCGCAGATGCATTAACTATTCGTAGCATAATTCGTGGTCAACTTTCAGCATTGATTTTTCGGGCTGTGTTATCGTATGCATTGTACGCTTCAAAAATATTTTTAAACGTAAATTAAGTTTGCTTTTGGCAGCCTCTTCGGAAGGAGCGATGTAGTTGCGTCAAGACTGGAGTCAGTAGATATTCTTGGTGCTTCAGATTTTATGTGACAAGTAACATACATCTAGTTCGAAGAAAACTGTGGACGTGTAACAGGTGAAAGAGCCATTGTAAAACGACCAGGATTAAAAATGTAATTCTATACTAATCCAAGTCCTTTGAGAAATTTACCTACCTTGCTATTATCCCTTATTCGCTTACTTAATTTATTAAACTTCATATTCCTATCAATTTCGATACAGAAAAAATACAAATATTAAGTCGAACTCAGGTTCTCTGCTTCCCAGACATGCCTTGGTCGCCACGCTGGCTATCGGTGAACAGAGTTTGCCTTATGGGTACATACGCAGCAGCCATAAAAGTTCCTTTCCTCGATTTCTAGGAAAATATGCGTGTGCAGACCTCATATATGATTACGAAAAAATGCTCAGTTTTCAGTTATCTATCGGTCCTGTCAATTTTGAGTCATTAGGGCGTAATGAACTTTAGGGGTGGATTTCTCAAAAATTGAAGGATATTGAACCAATATTTCGTGGGGTCCTTCATTTTAGGTTCTACACAGGCGACCTGGCAAATCTGAGACGGATTGGTTGGCCGTATCTGAGGCCTTCCCCTTGTTACTAGTACTCGGCACGACGGAAGATTTGTACTGCGCTGAATATTCGCGCCTGCAAGGTGTTCGAGGGCCTCACTGCAACATATGAGAGCGAGTATTCAACGAATAGTTTTTGGTTGTTTCTTGTGGAGCGTATCATTTTATAACTCGTCGTTACTTTGCACGTGAGTGAAGTGCATTGGTCTTCGCACGTAACACATTTTACCCCGCTTGTTATACCATTTCTACCTAACAGGCGACGTTCTTGACGCAGCACGGACTGCGAGCTGTTTGGTTTCACTGACGTGGGTATGCCTTGCTGTGACGCGAGGCATAGCGGAAGAACCCGCGACCATCGTCTTCCTAGCAAGAAACACCTACACCACGGTATCTCTGTTGTAGTTTGTCGATGCCTTCGAAATGGAGAGTGTGACTTAGTAGCGTTATTCGAGAACACATTATTTTCATCATACCGTGATGAAGAGCACCTTACACAGGTACGTGCGCTATCGCACACCCAGAGGGCACAAATCATGCGAGGAGCGACTAGTCTTCCGTTGTGAAATCGCTCTTCGGGACACTTGAGTAACAACTGCCACGTGAGCTACTGTCATCTCACTCACATATTCCAGTACACCTCATTACTCAGGCGTTGCACCATATCTACTCCTAGCGAAGTGAACACTTAGCACCGAACAAAGTTGACGCCTGGAGGTGCAATATTTGCGCAATACCCCCTGTGTGTATTTGACGTGTGTGCATGGGGCAGGGTTATTGCCCACCTTGTTGTAATACTGAGTCGTTCTACTGGAATCAGTTCCGGATACAACATTTTCCCCAGAAGCTAGCAGGTTACAGTTCAGTTCAGTTCAGTTCAGTTACTGTTCATGGTTTTGACCATTCCAGTTAGAGAAAATAAAAATTTCTCTTTATGGAGTGAAAGGCCATATTTTTAGGCACAAAAATTACGTTAACTTTTTTAACGTTGTACCCCATGTAGGAAAATGCTGTTGTTCGATGTTTATACTAATTGATAGCGATTAAGTCTGACGATTTCGCTCCGTTAGGAGGAACTTATTGAGTTCTAACTGATTGGAAGTCGTGAATCCAGTCACAAAGCTGGATCGATATTCCGCAGATTCCAGGTATGCTGTGGTAGGTGGCGGTTCGGACGTTCTTCGCCAGTTGTAACGTCTAACAGATTTTTACAGACAGATTAATGAAAGAGGTTTTTCCCACTTGTCCACCTTCTCTTACGACTCAGGAACCGTTTAGTATTCGTTATGTCCCCTTTCGCATATTAAACTGACGCTTTAGAGTGCAATAAAGAACATACGAAACTAGATCGTTTCAACATCCTTCCCGCGGAACAGTCTTTAAGAGAAGTCAGGACCTTTGAATTATTGCATATTTATTGAGCACAGGTAAAGGGAGATTGTAGTACTTATAAACCTTCACGAATATTCAGCGATTGTAATTTGATGATGGACCATAAAAACCAAAGAATTTTACGACAGTTCAGTGTTCCTGACTATCCACTGGAAAGGAAACACGTATGCGACTATTTTAAAAATCCGTTAAATACAAAAATATTTTGCAGATAAAATTTCTACTAGACTTGCAATGTTGCACGACTACTACTAACGCAAAGAAAGATAACATCGTCAATGTCAGCTCTGTGGGACGAGTCGAGAATTTTCCTCCATGCACTCGGACTTGTGTTTCTCTACAGAAGATACCCTGCATGGTTTTTTCTAAGTACTCGGTCTTACGACTAGTTAAATGCCTTTCTTCATTTGTCCCTGTTTTGTGCTAACCTTTTCATCTCAACGTAACTACTACACTCAACGTCGTTTATAATTTGTTTTGTATTTTCTAGTCTCCCTCTGCCTCTACTACACTGGTGTCCAAAATTAAAGCAACAGACCGCTATTTCGCCATCCTGTGTCTAGTTCACGATACAATCATACAAACTGTCGGCCAGATGTCCATACGATCGTGTTCTGCACGGCAGATGGCATTCCAGTCAATGAACAACCCTGCCAACGATGACGTCAGGGCACCTACGGAACGAGGTAGAGTTTGCCTGGTAGTCCCACATTCAAAGTCGCTCTGTACAGTGAGTGTCTCAGACGGTGCAGTGTGGCACAGAGGAGATGCCTACCAGACTCTCTGTGGTGGAGGGCCATGGAAAGAATGGAAGGAGGAGAGTCGCAAACCGGTGTGGCTCGCTGGCTGAATCTGACGCTTTCTGTTTATAGAGACCGAAACTGTATCCCGAAGACCAGAGCAGGCCCTACCACGTGTGAGTTCAGAAGAGGAGACTATTATTTGGCTGTAACACCACGACAGTACCGCCTTAGTACTGCACTGCAACTGGTACGTGAGCTCGCAGCACCCACTGGACGTGTTGTATCGAGGCAAACGCTGTGCGGAAGGCTTCAGCAGATGGTTCTTATTGTCGAAGACCTGCTGTCTCTCTATCTCTGACGCGTTTTTACAGAACGGAACGTGTAGAGTGGAGTCATCAACATGTCACCTGGACAGTCGAACTGTGGGCCCGTGTTGTTTCCACAGATGAGTCCCGATTTGGTCTGAGAGTGAATCTCGATGCATTCGCATCTGGAGGGACGTGAAACACGATTTGGGGACCGAAATATTGTGGAAAGAGACCGATATCGAGGACGGTGGCTAATGGTGTGGGCAGGGATTGCGTTTACCAGTCGAACCCCTCTTCATGAAATTGCACGGGTGAATCTGCAAGGTTCAACCGCTGTCAGGTATCGTGACGAGATACTGGGACCTCATTTGCGGTTGTTGGGATGTGTTATGGGCCCAGACTTCGTATTGATGGATGACAATGCTAGACCTCGTAGAACATGTGTGGTTGATGTCTTCTTGGAAGCGGATGGTATTGCGCCCATGGCGTGGCCTGCTCGCTCTCCCGATCTGAATCCCGTAGAGCACGGCCGGGGTGCACACTACGGACACGGCTTGCATCACGTCAGCATCCAGCATCCGCTCTCCGAGACTGCGATCAGCTGTGCAGGAATAAGGGGCGTTATTGCCCCAACACGAGACGGATGACATCATTCACAGCATTCCCCGTCGTTGTCTGGCCTATGTTGCTGCCAGAGGTGCTCACACCTCGTTCTGAGCGTGTTAAACAGTTGTCGGAAGTGTGTGCAAATCCATTAAGTTGGAAAAACGGAGGACATTTTTATCTACCGTTATTCATGTTGCGGTGGTTTACGTTCTGTATTCTTTACATTGTCTCTACTGTACTGTCACCTGTTTATACTGTTAGTGGCAAGCCGACCGTTGTGGCCGATCGGTCCTAGGCGCTTCAGTCCGGAATCGCGCTGCTGCTGCGGTCGCAGGTTCGAATCCTGCCTCGGGCATGGATGTGTGTGATGTCCTTAGGTTAGTTAGGTTTAAGCAGTTCTAAGTCTAGGGGACTGATGACTTCAGATGTTAAGTCCCATAGTGCTTAGAACCATTTGTTAGTGCAAAATAAACCAAACCTAGCTCAATTTCCGTTTGTTGCTTTAATTTTGGACACAAATCTATTTTGCCCCTCTGCTGCTTCCAACAAGAGGTCAACTATTCCTGTATACTGGAGCAGATGCCCCACTAGCCCGTCCTCTCTTCGGTTAAGAATTTTCCGTAGACTCCTGTCTTCACCAATTCTTTTTAGTACTTCATTCCTTAATTGATACATCCACTTAATCTGTTACATTCTTCCATGGCATCATGTAGCACCTGCATAGATAATGATTAAGTTGATTAAAGCCTGTGAGGCACCCTTTGTGAAGCATTAATTAGATGAAGATGTGGGGTACAATCGATCGGAAACGTACTTGCAACTCTGTCGCTCATTCCTGCAATTTTATATACAAGATAGGGCTTACCGAGAACGCTGCGTGTCTCCTTGATCTTTCAGATGCCGATCTCGTGAACGAAAACAGGTCTTTTAGTTGTGGCGTGATTAATTTATTTAGGAACAGGCGAAGAGCTGCAGAAGTAACAGAGATGGTGCAGTTCAATTGAAATATGTATATTGCTCTTAAGTACAAGGGAATAAGCGAGGCAGCTTTTCACAATGAGGGGTAAAGCCGTGAATCGACCATTCTGAAACGCTACTGGCCAGGCAAGCTTCCAAGGAAAAAAGAATAAATAAATTACTCAAGGAAATAACGGTGAGAATTTATAATGTTTTCAAGGAA
Source organism: Schistocerca cancellata (assembly GCF_023864275.1). Lineage (NCBI taxonomy): Eukaryota > Metazoa > Arthropoda > Insecta > Orthoptera > Acrididae > Schistocerca > Schistocerca cancellata. The sequence continues at coordinate 17,000,806 of NC_064634.1, forward strand.
ATAATCTAGCTATTAAGGGAGAACCAATCCAAGGAAAATAAACAAGCATTTAATGAGCCATGAGAGCGATTGAGACCAACTACGAAGTTGCGGGTGCGGCAGCGCGTCGCTTAAACACAGTTGTCTTGAAATACTGTCGGATGAATGGTTGCAGAAACAAAAACGAGTGCGTGTCGTCACCGCGATTCGTGAGCATAGCGTGCATCTTCTTAAAATCGAATCGGATTCCTGTCGCGTATTTACTATAAGCGTCTGGCTTGAAATTAATGAATTCTAGAACATATTGCAACTAATATTACAGTCATTTGATTCACGTGTCTTTTACAGTCCGAATCAGTACTTGTATTTTAAATTAATCGAATGATTCAGCTCCGTTCGTTTGTAATGCTGAACGAAATGTTCGTTGCGATGTTTCGACGTGGGTGCGTGTGTCTGGTAGGTATGTCTCGTATTTACACGGCCAGATGGGCTGTGTCGTCTGAGAATCTTAGAATTGTGAAATTTAAAACTTTCTCGGCGCACAGATTGTTCTATAAAATGTCTGTAACTTGCCGGTACGATATTTGGGCGCAGAGTCTTCTGGCTACCTACAAGTGAATAGTGACGAGCAATAAACCGAGCTCCCCCGTTTATTACCCCGGCGGCAGAGCGTGGTCTCGCAGTCGGCACTTGCTCGGAGAAGGCGAGTTTGCTGCTGGTGTTCTATAACGCGATCCTACACAGTGCTTGTCGTCCGCCCTATATGAGATTTGCCGCATTCACACTTTTGGAGCCCAGTCATCAGTGAATCATTGGAAATACGACTGTGTGGATCCCATGTAAATAGAGACGGCGGTTTCCAGTTAAATTCTTCGTGGGACATGATCACAGAAAAACTTCCTCTGCGTACCAGACGTCATCCTGCGATTCTACAGCGCGAACACAATAGTTTCGATACCGAAGAGGCGAGCTGTCACCACGGAGGGCGTGCAGAGCAGCGCTCAGACAGCAGAGCGGCAGAGGCGCACGCGCTCTAGCGAGGAACGCGCAGGGACACCACGCATGTGCCGACGGCGTAGTAAATGGGCGGACTTAGCTTATTGCTCCAAGTGTTCACCTCACCACGATCAGAGGGCTCTGCGCCGAATCATCGTACCAGCAAGTTACAGCCATCCGAGAGTTGTCCAGAAATCTTATAGAACAGTTTTCGCATTGTTTCCAGAAAGCATTTAATGTGCCAGGAAGGTTCAACTCAGCGCACACTTCGCCACGGAGTGACGTTCATTCTGGTGACAGTACGCCAGGCTGTGGCTGAGCCATTTGTCCGGATATCCTTTCCTTCAGGAGGACTAGTTCCGCAAGGTAGACAGGAGAACATGTGTGAAGTTCGGAAGGCAGCAGAAGAGGTACTGGCGGAACTGAAACTGTTGGGGCGGGACCTGAGTCGTGCTGCTGGGACAGCTCAGGCAGGCTCTGCACCTCTCTCCCACGAGAGGTTCGACTCCCGCTCTGGCACACAGCTTTAATCTCAGCATCGATAACTGTTCCCCTTGAACTTTTATTGCTGTTCGGAAATTTCCTTTCGCTTCCTCTATTGCTTCTCCCGCGGAGGAGTTGGTGAGCTGCAGCCCTGCCTTGCTCCCTTGTTAACCTCTCCGCCGTGCCCGACCGCCTGCTTCGACACGCCGGGCAGCGCCGCGCTGCGTGCTCGGGCCTGCACTCCCCAACATTCGGGAGTTTCTGCGACGTGCATTCAGAGCCTTATACCAGCCGCAAGAGGACACTTGGTTTTAACGCATTCGTTTTCGACGATAAGTTGTCAACAATAATAATTAATTAGACGAACAAATATGAAGAACAGTTTGCAAATTCATATGTGGGTACAGTAAAACAACGATCGCATATGCACAGCTGGATACCAACCAACAATTGAGATTCTATTCTTTGTTAGAACTGTTATTACTACAAGGTGTAGTTCAGAAACCCGATTTTGAAATGTATTACACAAGGAAAGAATTCTTGAAACATCTATCGTCCGTAAAGTATTGTGTATGCGTTGGCTCCTCCAGCAAAAACCTCCACGAGATAGTCAAAATAAATCGGTTGTAACGTGCTTGTTTTCATAGTACACACTGCTACCAAAAGCTTCGAACTGTTGACAAGTTACAACTGCAACAGTCAGTTGATTTGAGAGAAGTGCACCGAAACGTGTCAGATTATGCCGTGCTGCAAGAAAGCGCCACGAGGCTCGGGAATAATATTAAACGGGTGGAAACAGATGGGAGGGGGGGGGGGGGAGAGCAAGGAACAGCCCAGCCGAACGGTTAACCTGAACTTATCTTTTTTTCCTTTCCACTTTTACCACTCCCACTTGGGTCTTTTAGATGTTAGATTATTGGTCTCTCTCTGTGCTCTGTCCCCTAGCTCCTAGCGATTGTGAACGTCTGTCTCCACCTCACGTTGTCTAAGGCTTCCTTTACTTCCCCAAACGCTAAGAAAATACCCTGATTTAACTTCCGTGTGCGTTTCGCCACCAAGCGCGACGTCAGAATTGTTTCTGTGACACCTATTCCCATCCTGGAAACAAACTGATTTTCCTCCAGTTAAATTTTCATTTCCATTCTTCCCTATATTATCCTGGTCAGCAGTTTACAGTCGTGTCCTATGAGGCTAATCGTCCGATTGTTTTCACATTTTTCCGCACTTGTCTTCATTGGTAATGTGACAGTAATACTTTTATCACAGTGTGATTAATGGTAATTCGTCCGTCCAAAAAGTTTTGAGAATGGGTTGGTCTCCCCCCCCCCCCCCCCCACAAGAGTACACCATTGATACAACCATGTCAAACTGTCAGAAAAATTTTTTGGGATGTTGTTGAACTCGCAGGTCACATTGGCTTGAATGTCTGTTACGTTGTCTAAGAGTTGACTCTTAACATGTCTTTCTGCAGTTTGTAGTTTTGTGGTAGGTTCGTACTGACAGTATCAAATAGCTTTCGTTCGATAGTCGAGGTGTGCGAGACAAACTTTGTACACACTTTTCTCTTCTTCAAAACATTCTGGAGAATTGTTGAACACTTGATTTGGAGAATTTGCTCCATTGCGATTTATGATACAACACCGTTTATACACCACGGCTGCACGTCCACTACTCCACATTAACTGCTCACGACTGACTGGTTGGGCGCACATCTGTTGCTTGCAGTTGTTAGTTCAAACAGCGCCGGCCGAAGTGACCGAGCGGTCCTAGGCGCTTCAGTCTGGAACTGCGCGACCGCTACGGTCGCAGGTTCGAATCCTGCCTCGGGCATGGATGTGTGTGATGTCCTTAGGTTAGTTAGGCTTATGTAGTTCTAAGTTTTAGGGGACTGATGACCTCAGAAGTTAAGTCCCATAGTGCTCAGAGCCATTTGAACCAGTTCAAACAGCTACCGGAGTTACGGCGCTGGCGTCCCTTATACACCAGGAATAAAATCAGTCTCGGAACTTTATGTGTGTACCGGTGTGTACCACCACAGGTAAGCTCTCCTGTATGATTTACTGAACTAGCACTGACCGCAGTGGTAATATGGCGGTTTTGCTGTGCAACAGACAGTTTAAATCTATCAGAAAATTTTGTTACACTCTACACTTCGCTGAAGAGGAAAAGTTCATTTGGAGTAATCATGATTCACTGTTAAGTATCGTGCAACTTAATGAAAGAACTGAACAACAGCGCGTCAGAAAGTAAACATTTGTGCCATTCTCCAGGCTTTCGCTCAGATAAGCAAACATTGCCCTTCTCGAGGCTATTGCACAGGTAAGGAAATATTTGTAACGTACTGCAAGTGGTTCAAATGGCTCTGAGCACTATGGGACTTAACATCTGAGTTCATCAGTCCCCCAGAACTTAGGACTACCTGAACCTAACTAACGTAAGGACATCACACACATTCGTGCCCGAGGCAGGATTCGAACCTGCGACCGTAGCGGTCGCGCGGTTCCAGACAGAAGCGCCTAGAACCGTTCGGCCACACCGGCCGGCTGTAACGTACTGCAGCCTGTTTCACAATAAATGTGAGACGCCCGGATAAGAGAGGAAATACCGTTCCTTCGTGGAAGGGAGTTTCCTGTTGGCTCGGCGCCTGAGCAGGCCCTGACACGGGCGGCGCGCGCCTGCTGCTTAGCCTCATTTGTGCAGAGGACGCTGTTCGAGGTCCAGTTCTGTCCTGTTCGTACCATTACCATTTCGTCATGTGAAATTTTAAGTGAGCAGGTGATTGATCAGCACGTGTTAAGTGCTGGATCAGAATTGCTCTTTCAGTACGTGATAAGCTTATCTGTTGACCGAACCCGCTTTCGTTAATTTATTCACTCCGTTTAATGGCGGTCTGCATACGTTAGCACGTTGTGTCTGCGTCTCTATTGCAACCGGTATCCTTAATAATTCAGTCTACGTGCACTGATCAGCCAGAACATTATGAGCACCGACCTACTGTCGGTATAAACCCGTCCAGGCCACAGCAGCGTCACCCGGCGAGGAGTGACTGCCAGCCAGACACACGCACCGTGCACGTGCTGTCTGTGTGTAGAGTGGGGAAGGCGCGCGACGTGTCTGGCTTTGACAGAGGACAGATTGTGACGGCCCGGAGGCTCGGCACGAGCATCTCGGAAACTGCGCGACTTGTCGGGTGTCCGAGGAGAGGAGTGCCGTGGCGAGTGCCTTCGACACGTGGCGGAGCCGAGGTGGAACCACGTCCAGACGTCGTGGGGTCGGACGGCCACGCCTCATCACAGATGCCGGACGTCGTAGGCTGGGCAGACTGGCGAAACGGGACAGGCGGCCAACTGTGGCGGAACACGGTACAAACGCACCTGAACACACAGAGCACCGAGGACCCGTGCGTGTGCCAGTGTCGACACCACGGCGTCGGCAACTGCGACCGAAGTGGGCGCGTGACCGTCGGCACCGGACGTCGGCCCAGTGGCGGAGCGTTGCACGGTCTGATGGATCTCGATACCTTCTGAATCGTGCCGATGGGAGGGCGCGAATACGTCGTCTTGCAGCAGAACAGATCTCTTTGCACTTGTACTGGCGGCGGCTCTGTTCTGCTCTGGGGAACATTCACTTGGGCGTGCGTGGGTCGAGTGGAGCTCGTGGAAGGCACCGTGACAGCCGAGGAGTACCGTGCACTGGTCGCAGACCACGTCACCCCTCGATAACATCATGTTTCCCGCCGGCAATGGCATTTTCAGCAAGATAATGCGCCATGTCACAAGGCCACGACTGGCGAACACAGTGGCGAGTTGCAGTTGACGTGCTGGCCCCCCGCCAAGTCGCCAGCTCTGAAGCCGACTGAACGTGGCGTCAGAGCTCGTCACCCTCCTCTCCGGAATTTACGAGAATTAGGTGACTTGTGTGTACAGTTGTGGCGCCAGCACTTGTGGTACCAGCACTTGTGGTACCAGCTCTCTCCAGCGACCTACCGAGGCGTCTTTGCTTTCTACATCTACATCTACATTTATACTCCGCAAGCCACCCAACGGTGTGTGGCGGAGGGCACTTTACGTGCCACTGTCATTATCTCCCTTTCCTGTTCCAGTCGCGTATGGTTCGCGGGAAGAACGACTGTCTGAAAGCCTCTGTGCGCGCTCTAATCTCTCTAATTTTACATTCGTGATCTCCTCGGGAGGTATAAGTAGGGGGAAGCAATATATTCGATACCTCATCCAGAAACGCACCCTCTCGAAACCTGGCGAGCAAGCTACACCGCGATGCAGAGCGCCTCTCTTGCAGAGTCTGCCACTTGAGTTTGTTAAACATCTCCGTAACGCTATCACGGTTACCAAATAACCCTGTGACGAAACGCGCCGCTCTTCTTTGGATCTTCTCTATCTCCTCCGTCAACCCGATCTGGTACGGATCCCACACTGATGAGCAATACTCAAGTATAGGTCGAACGAGTGTTTTGTAAGCCACCTCCTTTGTTGATGGACTACATTTTCTAAGGACTCTCCCAATGAATCTCAACCTGGTACCCGCCTTACCAACAATTAATTTTATATGATCATTCCACTTCAAATCGTTCCGCACGCATACTCCCAGATATTTTACAGAAGTAACTGCTACCAGTGTTTGTTCCGCTATCATATAATCATACAATAAAGGATCCTTCTTTCTATGTATTCGCAATACATTACATTTGTCTATGTTAAGGGTCAGTTGCCACTCCCTGCACCAAGTGCCTATCCGCTGCAGATCTTCCTGCATTTCGCTACAATTTTCTAATGCTGCAACTTCTCTGTATACTACAGCATCATCCGCGAAAAGCCGCATGGAACTTCCGACACTATCTACTAGGTCATTTATATATATTGTGAAAAGCAATGGTCCCATAACACTCCCCTGTGGCACGCCAGAGGTTACTTTAACGTCTGTAGATGTCTCTCCATTGAGAACAACATGCTGTGTTCTGTTTGCTAAAAACTCTTCAATCCAGCCACACAGCTGGTCTGATATTCCGTAGGCTCTTACTTTGTTTATCAGACGACAGTGCGGAACTGTATCGAACGCCTTCCGGAAGTCAAGGAAAATGGCATCTACCTGGGAGCCTGTATCTAATATTTTCTGGGTTTCATGAACAAATAATGCGAGTTGGGTTTCACACGATCGCTGTTTCCGGAATCCATGTTGATTCCTACATAGTAGATTCTGAGTTTCCAAAAACGACATGATACTCGAGCAAAAGACATGTTCTAAAATTCTACAACAGATCGACGTCAGAGAGATAGGTCTATAGTTTTGCGCATCTGCTCGACGACCCTTCTTGAAGACTGGGACTACCTGTGCTCTTTTCCAATCATTTGGAACCTTCCGTTCCTCTAGAGACTTGCGGTACACGGCTGTTAGAAGGGGGGCAAGTTCTTTCGCGTACTCTGTGTAGAATCGAATTGGTATCCCGTCAGGTCCAGTGCCACGACGCATCGCCGTTGTTATTCGTGCTGAAGGTGGACACACCGACTGTTAGGCAGGTGGTCATAACGGTGTGGCGAATCACTCTGTTCTATTCTTCTTTGGCCTCAACTAATTGTCTTCTGTGCTGGTTCTTCGAGTACCAAGTTTACATTCCGTTGTACCCTCTTCCTTCTTCGGCTAACTGTTTCAGTTGATTTATTTCCTCTCGCGTTCTTTTCTGGAGCCTTTTCATATGGTACTTTGATCTGTTCACGTAATTTTAAACTCATGTGGAGCACTAGGTCAGAAATGCCAGCAGTTTCTTCCTCGATTAGTTTCTTAGTTTACTAGGTACTTAAGGGTCTCGTAGGCCTTATTCGTGGTAAACGTTATCATATGCTACATTGTCAATCGAACCAAAGACGTACACGCATAAAAAAAATATTGCGGCATTGGTGTTCAAGAACTCAGACGTCGTGTAGAAGACTGTGTCAACGAAAAACAACATGAATCGCGTGTCCTAAAACACTGTGTATGCGCTTAGAAGCGATGGTAATGTGACTTTGCACAGCTTAATAGGGTTATCTGAACAAAAAAAAAAAAGTTACAGTGAAGATGTCTTGAATGAGATAGAGTCATAGAGGAAACTTCATGACAACTATTCGAGAAAGAAAAAGAAAATGTTTTGTCTGTTATTGGTGTCTGCTGTGTGATGCTGAGCAATATCAGAAGCAAGTTCGTCAACTGTCATGAAGGGAAAGAGTCAATAAGTTGCCAGGGCATTCCTGTCCGAGGGCAGTGGAGAGAAATGAATTTGCGCGTTACGTGCCTACACCGTCAATAACTGTTCTTGATCATGCACCCAGCGATTCTTCTGTTGTTGGCAACATGCCTACCATGGCAAGGTGAAAGGAGGAGACGATGGGTTAGCTTCAGCGTCGACACTTCGAATTGAATGATAATCTTAAAAACCGTGTGGAACTAACAACAGTTTCCCAGATGCGAAATCTACGAGCGAGGAAAAAAACTTGGGCGTACAGTCATCAGGCCAACACGTTATCGTGCAGCTGCAACGCAGTTGAATAAATATTGGTCGAAATTAAACGTTACATTGCCGGAAAAAATAAAAATGAAATACTCCGTCTGCACTCGAAGGACTCACCAACGTCACTGTTAGGAAAGTCTCCCTGAAGATTGGAAGAAAACCGTCGACAATGCGGACGCATCATGGCAGAATACAGCTGTTTTTCGAAAAGGCACCAGAGGAAATGAACACATTATTACATAAGAGGCAATGCCAGTAGTAGTTCTTATGTTACAGATAAGTAAAAAGTTTCGCCAGGAAACGTAATGAATCAGAGACCTAGAAATGTGTTTCTCGTAGTGTAAGCAAACGCGTGATCGCTCACCGTTTTCGACACACGAGGGATCACTGTGCCTCACATTTAACTCAAATTGCGCCGTGAATGAAAACACTGAAAGAGTTCTGATTTAAACCAGATCAAAATATGATATATTCATAAGATTTCATTCGCATAATGTGTTCACCTAAATGCAAAAACAAAAAGTTTTTCGTATTTTAAAAATTCGATAATACCAGGAAACGCATTTTCATAAACCTTCCGTATAATGCCTTAAAATGTTATTGCCGTATGCAAACTGAAAACAAAGTACAGGTCTTCCAGAACACACAGATGCCAGAAAATCTTCGTACACCAAATGGTTGGTCAGTTTGAGGGAGGTGAAAGAAATGCAGGATTACGTGTGCGCCGTGCGGACTGTGGAAAACCAGTTCGGCAGTTCCACGTGCTCCTGCCGAAGTGTAAATTCACATGTTGTATTCTGAACAGGGAACAGTGGAGCACCACGTTTGTGACAGACATACCTTGTCTTTTGCCTTCCTCGAATGTGAGCTTGTGTTTCGTCTTTTAAAGTTATTGTCGTCGACAGGACGTTAAACCCTAAACCTTCGAAACGAATACTAATAAGGACTTCAAAAAAGCGTGACGGTTGCGCAGAAGCGCGCGAGGTTCCTTGGCGGCGTTTGATGGGCGTCATAAAAGCCGCACAGCCGTCGCCGTCAGGCGCGGAGTTGTTGGCCACACCTGGTGCAGCTCGCTTCCTCCTCGCACGCGTCCGCCCCCGCACGTGTGACGCGCGCCGCGAGCGGCCTCGTGGCTGGCTGGTGAAGCCCCACTTCCACACGCGAGCCGGGGGAAACTGTGTGTCGTAGGACGGGCCGGAGGTCGCCGCTGCCGATCACGCCAAGGCCCCAGCTTCCGTCTCTCTCTCGCGCGCGGGGGCCGTTTCTCGCTGGTCAGCCCGTGCAGGGGCGAGGTTGATAACCAGCAGTGTGCCACTCGGTATTTTGTTTCTGTTACGTTGGCACAAGTTGCGCAACGACACAGGTCGAGTGTCAAGTTCGCCTGCGCTGTGGTTCCGTTTTTAACTGTAGTGGCCGACATTTATGAAATTATGTGACTCAAAACCGCAACAAAGTACGATCATATTTTATTTCGTGAACGGTTCCAGATACTGGAACGAGGTTTTCCACAATTGATAGTATGCTGAGGGGCATGTAATGCTTTGTATGGAAAATACTCTGCACTTTAGTATCTACAGAAGTATTGAACCACATACTTTTCATAACTAACTTCATTAGCTCTTGCAAAGACAAGTATAGTGATATAGCGCTTGTTAATATTGAGACTGAAACCATCAAAACAATCTGACAAATGATAATATTCTTCTCGGGTATGCAGCCGGATCATAACGTCTTCATGACACAATATTTCCGCCGTCCATCTGGCCGCCATCTTCAGGTGAGAGTGCTGGTGCACGAACTCGCCGGAACTGATTTCCTAGCGCAAGCTGCGGCCCCTATATAGGCCAGCAGAAGACCCACAACGCGTGCGCGAGACGAAAAATACTTTTGATGTGGTATCTTTTCAGAATTCTTGCTATCTTCGAGGAAATGCTCCCAGCAAAAGGCAAAAAGGCCACCGATTTGCAGGTATCTTCTGGTGGTTCAGGTGAAGGTCCATACTAGAAAGCACGACGGATCTGTTTATCTGTATAGCCATTCTGCTTGAACACAACCTTAAGATGGTCCAATTCTTGTGTCAAGCTTTCTCCATCTGAAATGGCATAAGCTCTTCTCGCCAACGTCCGCAGGACCCCCGTACGCTGGAACGATGGATGACAGCTAGAAGCATGCAGGTAACGGTCCGTGTGCGTAGGCTTTCGATAAACACTGTGTCCCAGTGTCCCATCATCCTTTCTGTACACCAGAACATCCAGAAACGGAAGCTTCCCATCACTTTCCACCTCCATGGTAAACTTGATGCTAGGATGCAGGGAATTAAAATGATCTAGGAGGCGGTCAAGAGCTTCTCTCCCATGAGGCCACACCATAAATGTATCGTCAACGTACCTCCAAAAACAAGTTGGTTTTAAGGACGCCGTCTTCAGCGCCATGTCCTCAAAATCTTCCATAAAAAGATTGGCGACTATTGGGGACAATGGGCTCCCCATAGCCACTCCGTCAGTCTGTTCAAAATATTTGTCATGAAATAAAAAGTACGTGGCGACAAAGCCTGGTTGTTTCCTCATCCAGTTTCTCACCAATTAATTGCAAGGATTCTTCCAGAGGAACCCGGGTAAAAACCGACATGACATCAAAGCTCACAAGTAAATCCGAGGCACTAAGAGACAAGGACTTCAATCTCTGAATAAACACCATAGAATTGGAAATGTGATATTCGCATTTTTATTTAATGACAAATATTTTGAACAGACTGACGGAGTGGCTATGGGGAGCCCATTGTCCCCAATAGTCGCCAATCTTTTTATGGAAGATTTTGAGGACATGGCGCTGAAGACGGCGTCCTTAAAACCAACTTGTTTTTGGAGGTACGTTGACGATACGTTTATGGTGTGGCCTCATGGGAGAGAAGCTCTTGACCGCCTCCTAGATCATTTTAATTCCCTGCATCCTAGCATCAAGTTTACCATGGAGGTGGAACGTGATGGGAAGCTTCCGTTTCTGGATGTTCTGGTGTACAGAAAGGATGATGGGACACTGGGACACAGTGTTTATCGAAAGCCTACGCACACGGACCGTTACCTGCATGCTTCTAGCTGTCATCCATCGTTCCAGCGTACGGGGGTCCTGCGGACGTTGGCGAGAAGAGCTTATGCCATTTCAGATGGAGAAAGCTTGACACAAGAATTGGACCATCTTAAGGTTGTGTTCAAGCAGAATGGCTATACAGATAAACAGATCCGTCGTGCTTTCCAGTATGGACCTTCACCTGAACCACCAGAAGATACCTGCAAATCGGTGGCCTTTTTGCCTTTTGCTGGGAGCATTTCCTCGAAGATAGGAAGAATTCTGAAAAGATACCACATCAAAAGTATTTTTCGTCCGCCAGCCAAGATTAGAGCGCTCCTTGGCTCTGTAAAGGATGACTTGGGTTTGAGGAAGCCCGGCGTGTACAACATCCCTTGCCACTGTGGGAAGGCTTATATTGGGCAGACAATCCGGACCATTCAGGACCGATGTGTTGAGCATCAGCGGCACACACGGCTGCTTCAACCTGAGAAGTCTGCAGTGGCGGAGCACTGTCTCACCGAAGGACACAGAATTCTCTATGACAAGACACAAATGGTTGCCCCCGCATCTCGCTATTGGGACTGTGTTTTAAAAGAATCCATAGAGATTCGTTTATCTGACAATCTTCTTAATAGAGACAATGGCTATCTTTTAAGTAAGACTTGGGACCCGGTGTTATCTGACATCAAAAAACAACGGTCTGTGTTTCGATCGTCGGAATAAAAAGTTTTTTAATTTTTGACAGCGATATCTCGATTTCGCCTATTTCCACCACTGGCGGCGCGGTATGTTTACTGCGCTAGAGGGCAGTTACGGCACCTTCTCGCGCACGCGTTGTGGGTCTTCTGCTGGCCTATATAGGGGCCGCAGCTTGCGCTAGGAAATCAGTTTCGGCGAGTTCGTGCACCAGCACTCTCACCTGAAGATGGCGGCCAGATGGACCGCGGAAATATTGTGTCATGAAGACGTTATGATCCGGCTGCATACCCGAGAAGAATATTATCAATTATTACGCCGGGAAAGCCTTCGTAGCCACAATCTGACAAATGTACTAAAATTGGACAGCGGTGCGGCCAGAGTCGGCCACTGCGGTATAAACACCGCCAAGCAGAGCTCCGATGCCAGATTCTGTTGTTACGTGCGGCAACTGAGATAAAACGTCATTTCTGTACGACACGGGTACAGAATCAGCTATGATTTTTGTTCTTGGAACTACCGCATATGCTAGCCTGTAGTGCATCAGACAGGGCCTGGAAAAACTATTTCAGAAACAGTTCCCGTTACGCCAGGTAGTTTTTCATTTAAACTCTCTCCGTTGTTACTTAACTGTCAGATCTGAAACAGAAATGTCGGTCATTCATACTTCATAATGATAAACAGTCCTATACAAGCGAAAATGAAAACTACCGAATTAACTTTCTTACATTTGGAAGAGGAAAAAAAAAAAAGAACGTGAGCTGGCCTTTCCCTGGAGACGCCTGGATGCTTCTTTAAGTAAATCACTTGCTGTCGAAAAATGTCTCTGTAAACAAAATCACTTGCTGTCGAAAAATGTGTCTGTAAACACTACTCAAAACTGTAACTAGACGGAATAAGCTTTAAATAAAATAAGATTTATTCAGAATGACTGACGACATGTCACGCGCAAAGTAAATACTTTTCTTAATGAAACTTAGTTTTACACTTCAAGTAAGCCTGTGCTCGAATTGTTTACCATTGACCCCAAGGCACACGGGAAATCGCCATTCGATCTACAGATGAACAGATGAAAGTACGTTGGATGATATGCGTTTAAATGCTGTGACTATTAGACAGCGGTTATCGTCTGGGGTGGCGGGGCTTCGTGTCAGACTGCATCTTTTAGTGCTCCTCATCAGAAATCAAGAGTAAAATCAAAGGGACCGGCCAGTGTACTGCAAAAACGTAGTCCCTGAGGCGCTGCAGAGCAAACCGATGAAATTCTATACGACGTCCGAGATCACATGCTGGGTGCCTGGTGTAGTGACAGGTGAGAAGGGTGGCATCTCTCGTCTGGCTGATCCCACATTCCTTGGCAATACGTCTCGTGCGACCGTGTCGTAGCCGGAATAGCTTCTTCACGTGCCTTGTCGCTACGTCTCTGAAGTTGAAGCTGGAGCTCCACTTTCGCAACAGTGATCTAATAGTTCGTGCAAGTGCCTGGCGCGACGTACAGTCGTGATTAGGATACACATCCCTAACCGTTTCGACAACGTCTGTGACGTTTTCCGTATAAAAGTGGAATGTCTAACTTCTCCTCACTGCGTTATATGAGTGAATGTTGAAGCAGAAATGACTCGCCTATAGACAACACAGTTCCTGCTAGTTCTGGAACGCAGCAAGTGAACAACCGAAAGACTTGATGCAACGTGCAACGACGTAGCCTCGTATGAGTGTGTTTACAACGCAATAGCCAATTCCGGTCGACTCGCCTTTCGGTTTTAGAATGCTTCTTTTGCGAAGAGTTTCAACAACAAAATTAACAAGCATTGTATCACAGCACTCGCCTTTTCAAGCGCTTGTGGGTGCCGTTAAAGAAAAATACATAATTCTATTGTAAAATATCACGCTTGCTTCAAAATCTCGATCGATTCAAAGAGCTAAAGGCTTTAACACGTAACAGAAGTAGATGCCCCTTAGTGAACTATCATTTGCCGAAAACCTTCTTTCGATGTCTGTAACCATTCAGGAAATAAAAGGGATGTTACATCTTACGTGACACACTCTCTATGTAGGGTGATTTTGCTACATGAGTACAAACTACAGGAAGCGATCCCCTAGAGGGTAAGGGGCAAAAATGGTCATGTGGACATATGGCTCGAAATGTGTTCCAAGCGGAGGTACGCTCACCTAAAAGTGGAGATAAAAGATCTTTGACAGTTTAGGTTTCTATGCTTGAAGACACGCGTGAGAACATACTGGCCAAGGGGATGTTCTCACTGTGGTTGTGTTTTATCTCCACACTCAAGAGAAAAGTGAGCTGGAGCCCCCAACATGTAGCAGCCTAATTACCCTTCGTACCACCAAAGGCACGTACTTCATCAGGTGAGGCATGAGGCACGGTCACGCGTAGGAAGGGCAGATACGCTTCGCCTCTGGGGCGTTGCAGAAGGGCAACTGGTCCCTCGAGATGGTTGCTGATGTCCCGCGCGCACACACTGAGGCTGAACCGGTGTTGACAGTGCGGTGCCACCGCTCCGTGGGAATGCTCCATAGCCCACAGGTGGGTGTTCACAAGTTTGACAATACCACCCTTCGTGAAAGTAACCTCATCTACGAATAGGATAGATCACAGAAATGCCAACACTGTAGTGGCCCGAGCGACGAACCAGCAACAAAATAGTCCCGCAGAAGCAAGTCCGTAGATAATAAAGCCTGCACACACTGTAAGCGATAAGGGTAGTGGTAGCTGTCGTGGAGAATGTTCCACGTGGTCAGCTGGCTTACTCCAAGCTGGGTGGTCACCTTGATGCTGATACTGGTGACACTGTCAAACATCTTTTATCTCCGTCTTCAAGTGAGCTGACCTCCCTCGGAACTCATTTGAGGCCCTAAGTCGCTATGAACATTACAGCTCCTTATCATATCAGGAATTGTTTCCTACAGTTTATCCCCATTTAGCAAAATGACCATACATATATACACACTAAGAGCGGACGGCAGAAAAGGTAGTGATGGCGGGCGCTGGGATCTGGAGGGAAGTCGGCGTTGTAACTCATTCCAAACGCGCTCCATTGGGTTCAGGTCGGGACTATGGACAGGTCAATCTATTCCAGAAATGTTATTATTCACAAACCGTTCCCTCACGGATGCTGCTTTACAACAGGTTGCATTGTCATGCTGATACAAACAATCGTCGTCTCCGAACAGTTCCTCTACTGTACGCAGTACACTATGCTGAAAAACATGTCCATATCTTCGCCTATTTGACGTTTTCTTAAGTGCCGTAAGGGGAGCACAGCCTAAGCACGAGAAACATCCACATACTCTAACACCACCTGCTCCGTACTTAACTACTGGCACTACACGTAACGGTAGGTAACGTTCTCGAGGCATTCGCCACACCCAGATCTTTCCATCGATTTGTCGCTTCAAACCACTCCTCACCAGTCCCCCGTTGTCCAGTGCGCCACTCTTTGCACCACTCCAAGCGGCGCTCAGAACTGTGTTTACAGTGATGTGTGGGTCGTGTGGAGCAGCTCTACCATCCTACCCCCTCCTTCTCAACAGTCGCTGTACTGGCTGGACTTATGGTAGGACACTGGAACTCGCGAGTGATTCCTTCTGCTGATTTCATAGGATTTCTTACAGCCACCCTCTGAAATGGTCTTTGTTTAGCTGCGGTTGTTACTTCGCATTTCCACTTCACAATCACATCACCGTCAGTCAGCATGGGCAGCTTTAGAAGACTTGAAACGTCAGATGGATTTGTTACTCATGTGAGATCCAATGGCTAGTTGACGTCCAAAGTCACTGAGCGCTCCTCACCGACCCAGTCTGCTGCTGCTCTGTTAACTATCCAGTACTCCCTGGCTCCTTTCATATCGGCTTGATGCCCAGTAGCCAGTCCCACATTACGTAGGGGTGGCTGGATACGTTTGATGAGAGAGTGTATGTCTAAGCTGCGTATTTTTGCGTGGGAGGGAGAGGGAGGTTTAGCATATGTCTGGAACGCCTCGAGCAGTTGCAACCAAACCTGGCATATATATAGTTTGTTATTTGAGGGAAAAAAACCGGTGCATGTGAGTGTGCGAAGGGGGGGGGGGTGTAAGGGGGGGAGGTTACACACGCAAAACAAAGGCATGAGAGAGGACTTGGGTCGAAAAGAAGTGAAGTGAAAAATAATAAAAAAACGACCGTTACAGGACACAGTTCTCAGTGTTGTAAGCTTTACTGACAACATTTCTAATTATACACTACTGGCCATTGAAATTGCTACACCAAGAATGCAGATGATAAACGGGTATTCATTGGACAGGTATATTATACTAGAACTAACATGTGATTACATTTTTACGCAATTTGGGTGCATAGATCCTGAGAAATCAGTACCCAGAAGAACCACCTCTGGCCGTAATAACGGCGTTGATACGCCTGAGTATTGAGTCAAACAGAGCTTGGATGGCGTGTACAGGTACAGCTACCCATGCAGCTTCAACACGATACCACAGATCATCAAGAGTAGTGGCTGGCGTATTGTGACGAGCCAGTTGCTCGGCCACCATTGACCAGACGTTTTCAGTTGGTGAGAGATCTGGAGAATTTGCTGGCCAGGGCAGCAGTAGAACATTTTCTGTATTCGGAAAGGCCCGTACAGGACCTGCAACATGCGGTCGTGCATTATCCTGCTGAAATGTAGGGTTTCAAAGGGACCGAATGAAAGGTAGAGCCACGGGTCGTAACACATCTGAAAAGTAATATCCACTGTTCAAAGTGCCGTCAATGCGAAGAAGAGGTGACCGAGACGTGTAACCAATGGCACCCCATACCATCGCGCCGGGTGATACGCCAGTATGGCGATGACGAATACACGCTTCCAATGTGCGTCCACTGCGATGTGGCCATCATGATGCTGTAAACACAACCTGGATTCATCCGAAAAAAATGACGTTTTGTCATTCGTGCACCCAGGTTCGTCGTCGAGTACACCATCGCAGGTGCTCCTGTCTGTGATGCAGCGTCAAGGGTCACCGCAGCCATGGTCTCCGAGCTAATAGTCCATGCTGCTGGAAACGTCGTCGAACTGTTCGTGCAGATGGTTGTTGTCTTGCAAACGTCCCCATCTGATGACTCAGGGATCGAGACGTGGCTGCACGATCCATTACAGCCATGCGGATAAGATGCCTGTCATCTCGACTGCTAGTGATACGAGGCCGTTGGAATCCAGCACGGCGTTCCGTATTACCCTCCTGAACCCATCGTTTCCATATTCTGCTAACAGTCATTGGATCTCGACCAACGCGAGCAGCAATGTCGCCATACGATAAACCGCAATCGCGATAGGCTACAATCCGACCTTTAGTCGGAAACGTGATGGTACGCATTTCTGCTCCTTACACGAGGCATCACAACAATGGTTCACCAGGCAACGCTGGTCAATTGCTGTTAGTGTATGAGAAATCGGCTGGAAAATTTCCTCATTTCAGCTCGTTGTAGGTGTCGCCACCGGCGCCAACCTTGTGTGAATGCTCTGAAAAGCTAATCATTTGCATATCACAGTATAGGCTCCCTTCTCCTAGGAGATTATATGGGTTAATTAATGATTATTATGTTACAGTCCTTTTTTTGTAGTTGACCGTCTATATCGAGACTTCGTTCATTGTTAAATGCAATGGTGTGGTACTAACTGATGGAGACGCATTAAGAACTGCTAAAATTTAATTTATTTCCTTTATCACACTGCACAAACATAAACACTCTATTATTCAAACTGTGTGCCACTACTATTAAACACACAGATAAATCCGCCTCTGGCTCACGCAGCCTACACCTTCCATAGCCTCGCCATAGCCTCTCAACAACTGCCTCTGCTTGCGACTCTCTGCGCCACTGGGCATTGTCGCCCTCCAAAGAACAACCCCTTACAGATACTACACACCAGTACCCTCACAACAGCATCTTCTTCCTGTCGGTTAAATTTCGCGTCTTTAGCACGTCATGTTCGTGGTGTAGCAATTTTAAATGACCAGTAGTGTATTTTATTTATTTGTTTATCAAGTTTCGTGGGACCATGCAAGCCAAAGCTGCTTGGTCATGGAACGAGTCAGTACACACTTGTACATAATATTGCTTACAGAATTCATAAACTAAAAATTAAAGAATTAATAAAGCACGAAAAAACAGAATATGCGAATAAATATTATTTTGGAGAAAAAAGTTCTCAGCTAGTGAGAGGAACTCTTCTACATAACAGGTGTAGTGTTCTGCAAGGAAACCTTTCAACTTGGGTACTTGAGGATTAAGATAAAATTTTTCAGTTATGCTGGAGCCTGTTGAAAATAGGCTGAATACTTTACATCTTTCTGTAAAATACTTAAAGAAGTGCTATCGAAGTGTATATCATTTTTCCGCCTACTGTTGGCTGAATTGATGTTGCAGTTTCTACTGAATGAACCTGTATTGGCAGCACTGAAACTTCGTGGTGGAGTGTGTATGTACAGGTACTGCAGACTTAGAATTGCGAGACACCTAAACAACAGCCGGCACGAAGTTTGCGAACTGACACCGCACGTCATTCTGACTGTCCATTTCTAGACTGAGGTAACACTTGGGCCTGTGCACAGAGTTGCCCCAAAATACACACTAAGACAAAAATAAGAATGACGCCCTACGAAGGAATTATCCTAATGTGACGGAAGTCGGTAGGTGCGATGTACGAATACATGTACAGACAAATACACGATCACAATTATAGGAAAAAAATGGATGATTTATTCAAGAGAAAGAGCTTCACAAATTGAGGAAGTCATTAACACATTGGTCCACTTCTAGCTCATATGCAAACAATTATTCGGCTTTGCGTTGACCGAGAGAGTTGTTGTTGTCCTCCTGAGCAATATTGTACCAAATTCTACCCAATTGGCGCATTAGACCGTCAGAATTCCGAGCTGATTCAAGGGCTGTGCCCATAATGCTTCAAAGATTCTCAGTTGGGGAGAGATTTGGCGACCAGTCAGGTTGGTATTCCACTGCCTTCGCAGGTCATCGAGCCTCAGTTCGAAGCGGGACTCACCGCTGAAGACGATTCTGCTCCAGTCGGTGAGACTCCAGGACACGACGACCAGCGAAGACGGGTCTGGAGGCGCGCAGACGATGGCAGGGTGTCAGTTTGTCATCCGCCGTGCGGCCGGACTGCCAGCAGTGACGGTCTGGGGCGCCATTTCATTTCACAGCCGGACTCATTTGGTTCTCATCTGCCGCACCCTTGCAGCACGGCGGTACGTCGGCAACACTCTACACCCCGTTTTCTTGACCTTCATGGCAGACCATCTTGGAATTACATTTCAGCAAGATAATGCCCGCCCACATACGGCGAGAGTTTCTTCTGCTTGTGTTCGTGTTTACAAAATCCACCTTGGCCAGCAAGTTCGCCATATCTCTCCCCAATTGAAAACGTTTGGAGCATTATGGGCAGGGCTCTCCAGCCAGTTTGACGATCTAACTAGCCAGTTGCACATAATTTGGCACGACATCCCTTAGGAGGACATCCAACAATTCCGTCAGTCAATGGTAAGCCGAATAACTGCTTTCATCAGGGCCCTTTCTCTTGAATGAACCATGAAATTTTTTTTTTTGAAATTGTATTCATCTATTTGTCTGTACATGTGCATCACATCTACCGATTTACTGAACTGGTTGATTTATGAAGCTCTTTCTCTTGAATAAACCATGCATTTTTTTTAATTGTATTCATCTATTTGTCTGTAGCTCTCCATGCTACTCTATCCTGTGCACGCTTCTTCATCTCCCAATACCTAATGCAACCTACATCCTTCTGAGTCTGTTTACTGTATTCATTTCTTGGTCTCCCTTTACGATTTTTACCCTCCATGCTGCCCTCCAATACAAAATTGGTGATCCCTTGATGCCTCAAAATATGTCCTACCAACCGATCCCTTCTTTTAGTCAAGTTGTGCCACAAATTTCTCTTCTCCTCAATTCTATTCAATACCTCCTCATTGGTTATGTGATCTACTCATCTAATCTTCAGCATTCCTCTGTAGCACCACATTTCGAAAGCTTCTATTCTCTTCTTGTCTAAACTATTTATCGTCCACGTTTCACTTCCATACATGGCTACACTCCATACAAATACTTTCAGAAACGAGTTCCTGATGCTTAAATCTATACTCGATGTTAACAAATTTCTCTTCTTCAGAAACGCTTTCCTTGCCATTGCCAGTCTACATTTTATATCCTCTCTACTTCGACCATCATTAGTTATTTTGCTCCCCAAATATCAAAATGAAAGTAAGCAAAGTAAAAAAAGCTTTCGCTTTTCAGTGTCAGAGACGGTGGTGATCATTCTTAAGTGAAGATAGCAGCATTCGGTTTCTGCACTAGATCTTAAACGTGATACTTCCAGGACAGCTTGCATTTACTTTTACTGAGTGTTTGACCACCTTTGTTCAATAACAGTTCACTTTTACAAGAATTCCGAATCAGAAAGAATACAGTTTTGTTACATTTAAGCGTTAATCTGTGCTCTGTAAGGCACGTTTTGATGTTAATGGCTACACATTAGCTATATCATTTCTATTCCTTTCCACGTCTTTTACATAACGCTTGTGTCATTTGTAAAGAGAACAATTTTCATGTCATCTCTGAAATTTAGTGGCATATAATAGACACATATAAAGAAAAACAGACCGACAAGTGAAATCTGTTGCGCCCCGCTCAGATTCAAAACTTTTCCCTCTTCGTTGACACTGGAGGACAGCCATCTGCTGTTGATGTTTCTCCCAAATTCCATAACGCTCCAACTTAGGTAAAAGTATTGTATCGTACACACAATTAAATCCTTTTGCTAAGTTAAAGAAAATATCTGCTGTCCTAATCCTATGGTTTAGCGCAGCTAGTGTCTACCACACAAAAGAGTAAATAACATCTTCTTACGCTGCTGTCTTCCTGAAGCCAAACTGAGTGTCGGAGTGTGGATTATGTTTATGCAGATGTACCACTACCCTCCTATACATTGCTTACTCAGGAACTTTTGAAAACACTGGTAGTAAAGAAATTAGCCGGTAACTGTATTCTTTGTCTCTTCGGCCCTTTTTATAAAGTGGTTTCATTGACGAATATTTCAATGTGTCAGGAAACTGATCACAACTGATAGGAACACAGGTGACTAAGTACAGAACTAATGAGTGGTTTTCTGGTCTTCATAATCCTACGTGAAATCTCGCCATTCTCGTTCGAGTCTGTACTGTTTAATAACCTAGTAATTGATTGAGTTTGATCCTTGCTTGTTTCCTGTAGCTGAATGTTATGTGCCTGTCTCGGAACATCAGCTTCCAAGAGTCATACATACTTATTATGCAACACTTTTAGCGTGGTATCGGTCCATTCACTTTATAATCAAATTGTTGGCTGACACCACAGCTCGATGAGTTGGGAATCGAGAATTCCAGTTGACATTTTTACGCTATGAGTTAAATATTAACACTCCTTGTCTGTGCTAGTCAGGATCCAGAATGCTGACATGTACTTACTGGCCTAATTGACGAATTAATCTCTTGCAATTAGCGATGTTTGATAACAAGCTAAAATCCCTGCTATGTCTGAAACTACGCAATAAAACAACACTAATAAATAGTGAAGCAGTTTAATTCTCAATTATTCACAATCTACTCTGTTATTGACCCAAGATCGTAAATTACCTTCAGAGTTGCCCAAACATGAAAGCAACACTGAAATTAAAGAAATACTGAATTTACGAAATTTCGCATTACAAAAATTATTTACGTTGTCTGGAATTCATGTTTCTTCAGAAAATTCCGGTGAGGAAAAATCCGGAAAAACTTCCACTTTCCATCATATTTTCTGGATTGAAGATTATTGGAAATAAGTAACAAATAAACTGCACCATTAATAACATCTTCAAAACACAACTGATTCGTCTTGATGGTGATACGAAAGTTTCATTTATATTTTTATACTGTTAAAATAATTGAAGAGCACTGAAAAAGCCCCAACTTTTAAGAACACTAGCTTAAAATTATAATGTCGTTGAGCTAGTTCAGTATTTCACTCTGTAGTCAAACTACATGTACTGTTAACAAACGAAATCGTGAAAGCATATGTCCATAATTAAGCACATATGTAACAGCATGTAATTTATTTAAAAGAACCATTAACATCTGTTCTGTTTTTAACGCTGATATTGATTTTTGACAAAAGCACCTAGGTAAAAAGCAACATTGCAAGATATCTTTTGGTACTGGGAGTCCTTTAAAGATCTTGAACTCATCTGAGGTAAAAGTGACTTGTAATGTGTACTTTCTCGAGATCAGACGTGTGTGAAACTCTCCCTGTAAATTTGTCTATTGCGCGACACTAGTGAAACTCGCTGAGTACATATTACCCTACCGTTGAATAAATGAATATACTCACCAGCATCAACAGCCTTTTCATTAATTTAAGAGAAGACAACGCAGGAAATAAAAACAGAAACTACATAAGAACATTAAATCTGGTGAAAAACAACGCAATGCTACAAACCGACGGAGAACAGTACAACGAAAGGTAAGTAAAAATTCTGTACTCGTTCAGCTAACCTTGCAGAAACGGAATTTGTTGTGCTAACCTCGTGACCTGTGAGGACACATGAGAGTTCCAGACAAGAAAGCGGAGAGCAGCTTGAAACCGGCACAAACAATACTTTAAATTAACTTCCCAGCTATAAGGGGTGTCTGATAATTCACTCCCTATTTTTAGATAGTTATAATTTCTCTGTTTATGAACCGATCTTCTTATAACTACTTTTGTTAGAAACAGCACTGCTTGAGGTTGTGTTTAACATCATTTTAAACCTCTACATAAGCTCCATCATTCTCTACGCATCCATTTTCTTAACCGAACTGGTAAGTCCGGTACTAATTACTGCAACATGCCCGGTGGTACATTGGCTAATACATGAGGTATTACTGCTACCAAGCTCCGTGGTTTTCTCTTGTAAACCTCCTCTTTAGCCAAAAAACGCAAGGGCTCCTGACAGGCCATTCATGTCCACCACACAACGATCAAGCAGCCATTCGCCTACATCATTTGCAAACTGTGCAGTTGCTCCTTCCTGCATGAAGTGAGTCTGTGCATTGTTCCATTATGAAATTTCTGACCATACCCTGTCTTGCAGGATTTCCACATGTCTTTCGCCATTCATTGTGTTTCGGCAACTCCGGATGACGTGATACCACACCACACTGTCACTTTCGGACGCCCTTGTGCATTTTCAACACATTCGTGTGCGTTTTTGGCTGCCCAGTAATGACAGTTATACCTGTTCACAAATCCTTTAGTGTGGAAACTGCCTCATCAATCCACACACAGTGTTCTCAACAAATGCAGGTCAATCATTATTCAAACCAGGAAAATTTCTCCAACTTCCAGTCTTCCGTCACAGTCATCAGAAAACAATTATCGCGCATAATGCGGCTTCCACGGCGTAAGAGTGAGAGCTTTCTTGAGAATCGTTGCAACTTTCACGAGAGCCTTGACGCAGTGATTTTTTAGGGCTCCTCGTGAATATCCTACGAACTCTGTCAATATTCTCTGGTGTCCACGAAGTTGATGATCTTCCTGATCATCTTGTATCGGCGATACTCCCTGTTGTTACACCCCTGGAAATTGAAATAAGAACACCGTGAATTCATTGTCCCAGGAAGGGGAAACTTTATTGACACATTCCTGGGGTCAGATACATCACATGATCACACTGACAGAACCACAGGCACATAGACACAGGCAACAGAGCATGCACAATGTCGGCACTAGTACAGTGTATATCCACCTTTCGCAGCAATGCAGGCTGCTATTCGCCCATGGAGACGATCGTAGAGATGCTGGATGTAGTCCTGTGGAACGGCTTGCCATGCCATTTCCACCTGGCGCCTCAGTTGGACCAGCGTTCGTGCTGGACGTGCAGACCGCGTGAGACGACGCTTCATCCAGTCCCAAACATGCTCAATGGGGGACAGATCCGGAGATCTTGCTGGCCAGGGTACTTGACTTACACCTTCTAGAGCACGTTGGGTGGCACGGGATACATGCGGACGTGCATTGTCCTGTTGGAACTGCAAGTTCCCTTGCCGGTCTAGGAATGGTAGAACGATGGGTTCGATGACGGTTTGGATGTACCGTGCACTATTCAGCGTCCCCTCGACGATCACCAGTGGTGTACGGCCAGTGCAGGAGATCGCTCCCCACACCATGATGCCGGGTGTTGGCCCTGTGTGCCTCGGTCGTATGCAGTCCTGATTGTGGCGCTCAGCTGCACGGCGCCAAACACGCATACGACCATCATTGGCACCAAGGCAGAAGCTACTCTCATCGCTGAAGACGACACGTCTCCATTCGTCCCTCCATTCACGCCTGTCGCGACACCACTGGAGGCGGGCTGCACGATGTTGGGGCGTGAGCGGAAGACGGCCTAACGGTGTGCGGGACCGTAGCCCAGCTTCATGGAGACGGTTGCGAATGGTCCTCGCCGATACCCCAGGAGCAACAGTGTCCCTAATTTGCTGGGAAGTGGCGGTGCGGTCCCCTACGGCACTGCGTAGGATCCTACGGTCTTGGCGTGCATCCGTGCGTCGCTGCGGTCCGGTCCCAGGTCGACGGGCACGTGCACCTTCCGCCGACCACTGGCGACAACATCGATGTACTGTGGAGACCTCACGCCCCACGTGTTGAGCAATTCGGCGGTACGTCCACCCGGCCTCCCGCATGCCCACTATACGCCCTCGCTCAAAGTCCGTCAACTGCACATACGGTTCACGTCCACGCTGTCGCGGCATGCTACCAGTGTTAAAGACTGTGATGGAGCTCCGTATGCCACGGCAAACTGGCTGACACTGACGGCGGCGGTGCACAAATGCTGCGCAGCTAGCGCCATTCGGCGGCCAACACCGCGGTTCCTGGTGTGTCCGCTGTGCCGTGCGTGTGATCATTGCTTGTACAGCCCTCTCGCAGTGTCCGGAGCAAGTATGGTGGGTCTGACACACCGGTGTCAATGTGTTCTTTTTTCCATTTCCAGGAGTGTAGTAATTCGGAATGGCAAATTTTAACTGTTTTTGAATCCAGTGTTCCATGGAGTTCTCATTAAGCCCTCCATCAGCTTTGTATTCGCACAACAGATGCCCAGCAATTTTGCCCCGTTCTTCCACAGTCAACACAGGCGGCGCTTTCCAACTGAAAAAAAAGAGAAATGATGCTAAACACAACCTCAAGGAGTGCTGTTTCTAATAAAAGTATTTCTGAGTAAAGTGATTCATAAATAAAGAAATTATAACTGTTTAAAAATAGGGAGTGATTTATCTGACACCTTGTAGACAAGAAGTGAGCATTAAACATTTTGACCAACTCTGGTGGATCACTTATTCTCATTCAGGAGAGGTATAAGAATTTCAGAACCCTCATTCTGCCCTGATATCTTCTTCAGAATTAACCACATAGCTTTGATTTTGTTATGAGAGTTTTCTATTCTCTTAGAGTAAGGCATTGTTTTAGTCTGTGCGGTGACATTCTTCTGGATTTTTCAGTATTGTCTATTATAAAATTCTGTTACCGGGTTGTTACTGTCCTTCATATTATGATACAGCTCGCGTTTCCTCTTAAATGATATTCTAATATCATTAGTTATCACTCTTGTGAGTGAGAATTCATGTGGAAAGAGTGTGACCTGTGAAAATAATTCATGGTCATGTGATATCCACATTTTTCGGCGTTGCTAAGCTCGTTGGTGGCAGTTTCGAAGTATTAAACATCCAGAGGAGGGTTGGGGGTGGAAGGGGGTTGCCATAAACAGAATATTATATGAGATAGTAAGAATATTGTGCGGCGTCCATTCTCGGACATGTTGGCTATATTGTCAGTAGCCTCACAGCTCATGTATAGAGTTTTTGATCAATAAATAAGTACTGTTAAAAAACAACAGTACCACTCGTAAATGTACACTAAGAAGCAAACAAAAAAAAGTCTCACACCATCCATTACACAACCACAGCATTTTACGGAAAGGAGAAAACTATGTAGCGGTAAGACATAGGACAGTCTAGTTCCTTTTGAACTGAAATTAAGAAATAGAGGCTGACGTAGAGGGCTATAGTCGAAATTAAGGCTGCTAGGAAGCAAGTTATACGTACTTCAGTTGGATGATTAAGCAATGTAACGTAGGCAGCGATTTTACTCAAATATTCAATTGAAGTGTTTATCGGAAATATATCGAAACAGCAAAGGATCTTAATGAAATCTCGAGCTTCTGGCGCCTCATGTGGTTAAATTCCCATAGTAATGTTCTTGGTTACTGTTCTTCAGTGAGTTAACCGTAACTTCACAGGTGCTGCTGTTGCTTCACTTTGCTCTCCTATACGATGTGATTTAACATCAGAGTGACTGCGTAAGTTTAGTTCTCTCTCTCTCTCCCCCTCTGTGTGTGTGTGTGTGTGTGTGTGTGTGTGTGTGTACACGCTATTTCTGCTATGAGTTATAAAAACGCTGTGCCCTTTCTTAGCCACACCACACTCCCCCCCCCCCATTATTTTACGTGACTACGGGAAAAATTTTTATTCATGACTCGTTCCACATCATTACGATATGCAAATGATCCATGGAATATGAAACTAACTAACTAACCATCTGTGACACTTTTCGCCCAGTTAGTGAGGTTAACTGTTGCCTCTGGTACGTACCCTCCCGAGAGCCGTATTGACGGGTATTGACGGCTGTCTTGGCCAGCTGACTAGGATAACGCGCAGCCCCGAAGGGCTTCCGTACCGCCACGTGAGAGGCCGTACCTGTCGACGTGGAAATCGACGTCCTCGGTGGACGTCTATTTCTGATCCGGGTCACTCGAAGACCCTTGGCGTCCGGCATGGCAAGAGCTTACCGTCGCATCCAGTAAAGCAAGGTGG
Organism: Schistocerca cancellata; assembly: GCF_023864275.1. Lineage (NCBI taxonomy): Eukaryota > Metazoa > Arthropoda > Insecta > Orthoptera > Acrididae > Schistocerca > Schistocerca cancellata. The sequence goes on from NC_064634.1 coordinate 17,027,476, forward strand.
TCCAACCAAAAGAATGTATCCTGCACTCAACGATCGAAAGCGAGCTAGATCATATGTTACCCTCAGGACTGCAGTACAGCGAGTTTGCAGTCCGTCAGTTTTTCTGTACTGAAGACGAAGCGATTAGTGCCTCGGAAATTCGGAAGGTAACGTTCGACGGAAAGTGGAAACGAGATGTAGGTGTTTTCTGCAGATAACCTGGGAAAGTGGGCTTGCAGATGTTCCAGCCTGCTTAGCGTAGCCGTTTATTGAGCCCTCCAAGGATGATGTCTTCACAGTTTTGCACTGAAATAGAATATGTGCAGCAATCCTAGAAGATAGTTATTAACAGTGCCGAGGCAGCCAGTCGTTCGGTTTAAGGACTGTCGAACTGTTAAGTGCTCAAGGACGGCATGATGGTAGGGGGGTTGCCATGAGGAGTGGATAGGACGTGGGGACAGAAAAAGGGACCGTTGCCGAAGGTGTGCGCTGGTGACGACAGAATGAAGGAGCTGCAGAGACAGTAGTTGAGTACAGCCCGGGGGCAGCGAGTAACCATCATACCGACACAAAAATAATTAACCGAACCGTTTCATCTAAGTTAGACGAGTGTCGTTTGCTGGAAAATGGAGAGGCATTATAACGCATGGAGAGGGCTTATACTAAATAACTGGAAACCAGAGTTTTTGATCGCAGAGTGGAGAGGAAGGTGCTGCAACTGGAATAAGTTTCTACCACTGGTCTAAGTGAACACGGAGGCCAGTTGTGTCAAAGTAAATAAACTGTAATTCGTGCAGTAGTTCTACTTCTATTTAAGTGCTTTCCTCGCGATAGTTATTATATCCTCCTTGTGGTCTGTTTTGGCCGCCTTTGTTCACTCCGATTTAATGAATGCTCCTATACTTCCAAGAGGTATGTTACATTACAGCTGTTCATAAAGCACTTACGGTCATAAAATTATGTCTGTTTTGATCGCAAATTTATTCAAGAATGAGCGGTTTCGACTGATGAGGTAATCGTCTTCAGATCAGTTAAACCTCGTTACAGTGAGACCTCAACGATCTGAAGATGATTGCCTGATCAGTCGACGCCGGATGTCCTCGTATAAAAGTGCCATCGAGACAAAGAATATTTTACATTGAAACTTAATATCACGTATTTCACGAACTTGACCATGCCCAGTCTTCCAAAACTTAGGGTAATGCTGTTCATTTTGAAACCCGAGCATCCCACAATGTTTTAATAATAGAAGACCGACGTAAGTTAAGAATGTAACGCAAGTATACACCTTTGACGGGTTGTACTAAACACTCGGAAACACAGGGCGTCCGCGGAGGAGTCAGCTCTGTAAATGCTGCAGGGAGAACAAAAAGGGAGAGCAAAGTGTATATGAAAAGGAGCACATGACCACTGCAGACCGTGCCTCAGATTACCTCCAAGTTGTTAACACAACACGCACTGTTATGTAGATCCACCTAACTATGGAGGTTTAAACATTTGAGACCAGTAGTGGAAATAAAATAAAACGAGTTGTGAGTGTTAACAGTAAAGTTTCAATCGCTGTTTTTTCGTTTAATAATAATGACAAAGAAAGAGTAAGAACAGCTTGGCCAGTTTAGCAGTTTCAGTGCATAAATAGTCTAAGTTGCTATGCATCAAAAATATTTTTTTTTTTCAGTTTTATGATGGAGTGATTTATTATTCGTATACAGTGACTTTCATTACTCTGTGAATGAATCCTACACTCATCTGTGGTGAGCAATTTTAGTGCCTTGGGTAATGTTCATTATATTAGCTAAAGACTCCAAAATGAAGTTGCTGTCTTCTCCTGTTACACGAAAGTAAAATAATACATTTACAAAATGAATACTTGCAGAACTGGGGCGCTGCAGGGAATATTTTTGTACTAAATCCTTTACCGAACTGAAATAAGAATTACAAGATTTTATAAAGTTTTATGCATACGCAAACATGCCATTTCCTTTTCTTACGCTTAATAATAATTATAATGATAAATAAAATTTTGAAAAGGAAAAAAAGACAGTTATACCTAACAGTGATTTGACTTTGCTGCATTTTGGTATGTGATTTTAAAACAGCCTGCATTTTAAGTCTTTTCCTTCGTAATTTAAAATGGTTTTCTCAAGCCTTTTGTTTCATCAAATGATTATTTTACTGACTAATGCGTATTCTTCATCGTCACCTTCCTTTCTTAACGCCGGCCGCGGTGGTCTAGTGGTTCTAGGCGCGCAGTCCGGAACCGCGGGACTGCTACGGTCGCAGGTTCGCATCCTGCCTCGGGCATGGATGTGTGTGATGTCCTTAGGTTAGTTAGGTTTAAGTAGTTCTAAGTTCTAGGGGTCTGATGACCACAGAAGTTAAGTCCCATAGTGCTCAGAGCCATTTGAACCATTTGAACCTTTCTTAACCTTCCTCGAGAATCATACGCAGATAATTGTCGACTGACGGTCCATATCTAGTTCCTACATGAGGGTTAAGGCTCCATTGTTGAAAAGACGAACAGTCGGTAAATTACTGTATGTCATTACTCTTCAGTTTGGTGAGAAAAAATGGTGAAGCGTGCAGTAATCCGGGCAAAAGCGTTGTGTTAAGCGTCACGGAAAAATTTCGAATCTAGTCTCAAAATTTGGTTCACGTTTCTTATTTTTGGCGATTATCGTGATAACGGAAAGCTTTTTGCTTGCCCAGCTCCTAATACTAAACGTTTTCGTGCAGTCTCATTAATGTGAGCTCCTGTCAAAGGCCTCAATAAGCACCTTTTTCAGCGCGACCTCTGCAAGACGTGCAGGATGGAGGTCAGAGATGTTCTGGACCACACCGACAGGGATGTGCGGCCATGCCGGCTGCAGCGCCGCGGCCGGCTGCTCTGAGTTTCTCGGTTGGAGATGCGTGGCGCGAATAGCCCTGTCGAGGAGGTCCCACAGATTCTCAGCTGGGATTAAATCCGGGGAGTTTGGTGGCCAGGGCAGTACGGTAAACTCATCCTGCTGCTCTTCGAACCACGCGTGTACACTGCCACTTGTGTGACACGTTGCATTGTTCTGCTGGTAGATGCCACTGTGTTGAGGAAAGACGAACTGCATTTTGGTGTGGACATTGTCCCCAAGGATAGAAACACAATTGTGTTGATCCACTGTGTCCTCCAGAATGACGAGAACACCCAGGGAATGGCCCGAAGACATTTCTCAGAGTACAACACTCCCTCTTCCGGCCTGGAGGCTTCCGACGGTTGTTGTTGTTGGGTATTTGTTTTCAGGTGTTACACGCCATGGCTTATAACGCGCTTGTTCAACCGATTCATGAGCATTATTCATCAGTCTGGGAACCTTATGAAGTAGGGCTGATACGAGAGAGAGAGAGAGAGAGAGAGAGAGAGAGAGAGAGAGAGAGAGGAGATGTAACGAAGAGTGGCGCGTTTCGTCCCAAAACAGTTTGGTTGGCACGAAAGCGCTACAGAGATGCTCAGCAAACTCCAGTGGCAGATGCTACAAGAGAGGCTTTGTGCATCACGGACAACTTCAGTGTTGAAATGTCGAGAGAGCAATTTCCGGGAAGAGTCGGACAGCATATTACTTCTTCCGACATACGACTTGCGAAATGACCACGACGAGAAAAATCGAGAAGTTGGAGCTAATACAGAGACTTACCGACAATCATTCTTTCAACGCATCATTCGCGGGGGAAAGCTCCAGTTAGTGGTACCTGAAGCCCCCCTCCGCCACACACCGTCCGATGACTTGCGGAGTATTGATTTAGATGTAGACGTAGAATGAGTAGGTAGCATATCTGCTCTAACATGACTCGGTAGCCAACAGAAAGATTGGCCAAGCCATTATAGGCGCTCCAGTTGGTGCGAGGTGAGTGGAAATTCGGTGAATCTGTCTGACGTAAGAGGCGGCTGCCTCGCTCTGAGACGGGAAGGCCAGTGCGCGGGAGTTTAGGGCCAGTGTGGTCTCTGGTGCGTCGCGTCTGCAGCAACAGAGCAGCGGAGGAAGCGGAGCGGGTTCGTTCCGCGAAATGCCCCCACCTCGCGGCCACGCCACGCGACGCGGCGCGGCCCGGAGACGGGAGAACGGCGGCCGGCTGTACGACAGCCACCCAGCCAGCCAGCCAGTCTGGCGCTGGCGGCGCGGCGGCACACGGCACAGCACACGGCAGGCACAGCGGTGGGTGGGTTGGAGCGCGCCATGTCGCTGCCGCTCTCCATGGTCACGCTGCCGGCGCTCACCGTCGCCGTGACAGTCACCGCCACCGTCTTCCACGTGAGGAGGTGCGTACCCACGAGTACTGCCCCAGCTGACTCCTCGCACCACGAGGTCGCCTGTCGTAGGTATACATCCGTATCAGCGGCGTCGAGAAACAGTTGAAATCGCAAAAATTAAAACAATGCTCCAGGACCCGACGGAGTGTCTCCCAGGTATTATACAGAATTTTTTAACCTCCCACCCGCTATATTTTGCTGATTCTTATTTGAATCCTGACCTTGCTGCCTAAAATGACAAGGTCGCTTTGAAAGGATAACAGCTCATATCATTCCTTCGTAAGTAACACACTCCCTAACAATGGTTGGACATAACCACGCTGATTATTCTTCATCATCATCATCATCATCATCATCATCATCATCACGACCATCGCCTAGTCCCTTTCGACTACGCTTTCAGCATTGTTATAGGGGTTGAAGAAATGTTAAGAGTACGTGGCCGGATGCCCCTCCCCCGTTTCCACATACCCTCCGTGGCGGAATTCATACATCCCTTCTGTTTGCGTCCGGAGTAAACCTAATGTTCAAGCGTGACGTCGTTTTCTAAATGCATATTCTAAAAACAACACAGCATACGACTGATGTTTGAGCATCGGGTATCTGAGACGGGACGTGGGGACCAGCCCGGTATTCACCTTCTCGGGTGTGGGAAACCGCTTACAAACCACATCCCGGGTGGTCGGCGCCCCGACCCTCGTCGTTAATCCGCTGGGCGGCTTCGATCCGACGCGCCTTCACGAACCCCGGAAGCGGAGTGTTAACGCCCTCGTATATTCAGGTGAGTGATAGCTGTACGGCCGCGGATAGAGACGTGTCTAGCCCTGTTCTTGGAAGACCTGTCCTTTCCGATACATATAGTTAATGTCTATTATTCTTCAGTTCTGTCGCTGGTATCGGTAATCTCAAACGCGCCACCATCAGGCTTACGTAGTTGGTTCCAGAAATTTCCAGGCTCTGTTAGTTTAATCTTGCAAAAATACTGAATACGTGTAAAATAACAGGACAGGCTTCCTTCCAGGTGAAATGCTGTATCGTCGACTGTGTACACAGTCCGTACGGATAATGTTTAATCCAACAGCAGCCAATACTTATCCACTAAGTACTCTAGGTGGTGAAGGAAATCCTGTATTAGGTTACAGTAGAAAGAGAATAAAATTGTAACTCTGTATATTTCGAACAACGTATTTCGGTCCAACTTTTATGCGGACATAGTTAACCACACCATACGTTAAAAACCACAACACAATACATTAATTTTCTCTTCGATCATTAGCGTATTTCGGGCTAAGCTAACTTAGTACGCGTCTACACGGGCTGGTCAGAAACAGTCTAGGAAGCTTACAAGGGTACTTACTGCACGGTGGGTTGTGCTGATGACCTGAGTGGCTGCGCCAGTGCTGATTAAATCGGAAACGGCGCAACGTATTCAATTTTTTTCTTAACAATTATTTTGTAGCGCAACCTACCCTGCAACATCTTCACAAGATCTTCAGTCGGTTTCCGACCAGCTTTTCTAGGTATCTGCTGCTGGTTCTGATCAATGCAGTGAGACACTAAAATAACTGATTACTGCCGCCGCTTCTCGTAAGCTCAGTACTAGATACGGTAGTTCTACTGATACTAGAGTCAGCGATCAACTCTGAAAAGTGATATGCGTACTTTATTATTATTGATGCTGTAAGTATTAAGTACAAAGTATGATTTTATGAAAATTGCCCATTAATATCTGGTGACACAAACTTTCTAGCTGCAGTGAAGCAATGATCGTATCACAGACTCAATAAGCAAAAGAAGAAAGAGAACACTTATACGTTGGGAGCTAACTTTACCATAAATTACTATTGATGCTCAAAAAGGAAATGTTTATACTTTCAACCTTTCAGTTACCGTTTAGTGCCTTTTATGGTGTTTGTGTTAATGTTAAATAGGCTTCATTATCGTCTATGTTAAATTTACTGGCAAATTGGACAAAGATATGTCTATAACGGAGTCAGAGATGTAATCTACCGTATCATTAAACGACAGCTTTTCATTCGCTTTGTTTGTCTTGCTTATTTATTATCACTGTTCAGTATAGTATTTACCCTTTAAATATCTTTTTATCGGGCATTTGCTTTCTGGTCTCTTTTGAAGATTAATATTAATATCGTAAAACAGAGAGCGACTACTGTTTCTTGTGAAGCTCATAGCTTTAGAACATGTTTTACTCATTAGTTTATATTGGAATTTGCGCAGCTGAATAACTATTAAGGAGAAAAAAAGGACATTTTACTAATAACTATATTTGCACATTCAAGAACAAACAAAATTAACAGCGAACACAACAGAATAATTAGCGCACACAGAGTGTTAGACAATGCCAAAGAGGTCTATTTTACACAGTGCACTTTGCGCCGACACACACGAAATATATTGTTCACACAATTCCAACACTCCTCCTTGAACTTATATTTTGTGTGTTGCTTCCACAAGATAAACCAAATAGTCCCACAATCTTCTCAAACTTCTCCCTTTCCAAAGGTTTGGTCAGAAGGTCAGCTAACATGTCTTCTGTGCGCAGATAGTCCACGGCAATGTTCTGTCGCTCTATGTGGTCCCGAATGAAATGGTGCCGTATATCAATATGCTTTGTCCTAGCACTAGTAACATCATTTTTAGCTAGGTTTATGGCTCCCTTATTGTCACAGAAGATGGTTGTAGGTTCCTCAATTAAATTGGGTTCTATTTCACTTCTTAATGTTCGTAACCATAATGCTTCCTGTGTGGTGTAAGATAGTGCCAAATACTCGGCCTCTACGGTGCTCAATGCAACAGTTTTTTGCTTTTGACAGGACCATGATGTGAGGCCCCCCATTAATTTAAAACAGCAGCCAGTGGTGGAGTATCTGTCTCCCAATTCACTCCCCCAGTCCGCATCGCTATATCCCTCTACTTTTGCGTTACCATCTCTATGGTATTTTAACTCATAGTTTGAGGTTCCTCTTAGGTATCGGAATATCCTCTTTACAGCTTTCCAGTGCTTTTCCTTTGGGTCTCTGCAATATCTGCTCACTGCATTGGTGGCAAAAGCAATGTCGGGTCGTGACGTTTAAGACAAATATAACAGACTCCCTACTGCTTCTAAATAAGTCACAGTCCACATCAGTCTCATTTACACTTAACTTCACTCCTACTGGGTTTGCAATCACTCATGCCACTCATGCCAAATTTCTTTAATATTTTTACCGTGTATGATGATTGACTTATGCTCAATTCTTGTCTTTCTTCATCCTTAGTAATCTGCATACCTAAATAACGTTTGACTTCTCCCAAATCATGCACCTTAAACTTGGTTTGCAGCTGTTTCTTGAAAATTCTCATTTGGCCTTCACTTTCAGTCAGGATAAGGAAATCGTCCACCCATATCGCCATTATTATTATTTCTTCTTTTCTCCCTTTATAGTAAATGCTGGGATCTGCCTTGGATTGCTTCATATTCATATTTATTAGAGTTTCATGTAGACATCGATTCCAGCAACGTCCACTTTGTTTAAGTCCATAAATACTTTTTCTCAAACGCCAAATCTTTTTACTTTTTGATCTGGTTTTTATGGCTTCCCTTGGTGGAATGACATATATCTCCTCCTCCAATTTCCCATTTAAATATGCCGTTTTAACATCCATATGATGAATTATTAAATTTCGTTTTACTGCCAAGGCTAAAAGATATCTCAATGATGCATACTTGACTACAGGTGAAAAAGTTTCTTCGTAATCTACCCCTTGTTTTTGTGAACATCCTTTTACCACAAGTCTTGATTTGTATTTTGGTGATGAGCTTTCAGGGTTCTTCAAATTGAATACCCATCTTGCCTGCAGTGTTTTCTTATCTCCTGGCATATGTACCCATTCAAAGGTTTCGTTCTGATATAAAGATTCTAATTCTCTCTTCGTCGCTTCTTTCCATTCTTGAGAGTTTGGGCCATTCATTGCTTCTTCTGCTGTTCTTGGCTCATCATTAAAAGACTGTGCTGTATACATGTCAAAATCCGGATATTCCTTCGGTTTTGATACACGAGAAGAACGCCTTACATTGTTTTCTTCATGTTTTTCATCCTCTAACTCATTGTCATCATAAATTGTATCCATTTGTCCTTGGCTGTCGTCTTCCTCTTCTTCACTTCCTATTTCCTCACACAAGGTTTCACCTTCTGAACTAGGTGCAGTTGACTTAGTGGTTTTGCTCTCTTTTGAGTCCTTTCTATTTTCAAAGAATATTACATCTCTACTTGTGACAATCTTTTTAGTCAATGGATCCATTAATCGGTAGCCCTTTGAATTTTCACAATAGCCTACAAAAATATACTTTTTAGCTTTTGGATCCCATTTTCCTCTTAGCTGTTTTGGAATATGTGCCATTGCATCACACCCAAAAACCCTTATATTGCTTAGATCAGGTTTCTTTCCTATCCATATCTCATAAGGGGTTCTATTCTTTAATGCTTTTGTAGGTGATCTATTGTTCAAATATACAGCTGTTGACACTGCCTCTGCCCAAAAATCTTTGGATAATTCAGCGTCAGTCATCATGCTCCTTGCTTTCTCAACAATGGTCCTATTAGCCCTCTCAGCAACCCCAATTTGAGATGGGCTGTACCTTATGGTAGTTTGATGATTGATTCCCTTTTCTACCAGAAGTTTCTTCAATTTCTGGTTAATATATTCTCTCTCATTATCAGACCTGATGATCTTGAACTTCTTTCCCATCCACCTTTCAACCATATTGCAATATTCCTCAAAGATATCTTTCACTTGGTCTTTAGAACTAAGAAAATAAACATGAGTATATCATGAGTAATCATCAATAAACGTAAGAAAATAATTACTCCCACCTATGGATTCACACTCCATCGGGCCACATACATCTGTGTGGATTAACTGTAAGACTTCTGTGGATTGACTCTTACTAGTCTTGAAGGGTAACCTTGCTTGTTTTCCCTTTATACATGTCTCACAAGGATCCTTGGACACACTAAAATTCTGTATTTCCTTTACCATATCCTTTATTATAGACATACTCTTTCTATTTAGATGTCCAAGCCTCCGGTGCCATAAAAAACCTTCTGCTGAATATACTGAATCACTAACATTTTTATGTTTACTGTCAGTGGTATCCAACTTAAAAATACCCCTTTCGTTACTTGCTGTAGCTATAACTTCACCACTTTCACTGATTACTCTTGCGCCCTGCATGTCAAAAGTGACTGTATTTCCTTTCTTGACAATTTCCTCCACAGACAGCAGGTTAGTTGCCACATTTTTCACATAATGAACATTGTGTGCTGTAACCATATCTGATTCACCATTTACACTTACATGTATATCTAGTTTCCCAGCCAGGTGACACTGGAGCTTGTTGCCATCAACAGTAGATATTCCCACATGAGTCTTATCTTTTATGTCATAAAGAAGTGATTTATCTTTAACAATATGCACAGATGCACCTGAGTCTAAAATCCATTCCATATCACGATTACTCATCCCACCAAAAGAATAAAAACATGAGAGTGCCTTACCTTTGTTATTGGTCCTTCTCTCTGGGCTATCAGTAACATACCTCTTTTGCTGAGTGTCTGATCTTGAGCTTACTTTTTCTTTGCACTGAGACGCAATATATCCCATCTTCTGACATTTATAGCACCTCACCGATTTCTTCTTTTTGTTTTTTGAGTAGAGAGCAGACGCACCTTCCTTCTCCAATGTACAACAGCTTGGAGCACTCTTTACGTCCTGCAGGATTTTCACCTTAACACAGTCGCCTGTGATTGGTATACCCGAGCTTTCAAGTCCCATAATCATAGGTGCATACCTTTCGGGCAGTCCTGCCAACAGCAATGTTCCTATCCACTCGTCAGCGATCTCGAATCTGATGTTTCTCAGTCGGTTCGATGTGGTTATTATTTTGTTAACGTATTCGTCTACACTCTTACATTTCTCTAGACGAGTGGTAATTAACTCGCGTAATAATCCTACTTTTCTCGTAAGACCACCATCCTCGAATGCACTTCGTAAATCAATAAAATAGTAGGGAGAAAGTATTGGAAAAGTTCCAATTTATGTGAAGTGCGAGTTATCCTTACAAGACGATCGCAATTTTTTCCCGCATTATTTTTCGGTGTTCTTTACGGCAATAAAAAGCAAGTTACCGTTAAGAATGAGTGCGGCACAAATTCCACAGATTGAAAAACTTATAGGTCGCGAAAACTATGCAACCTGGAAGTTCGCAGTAGAAGCGTATTTACGTTTAGACGACCTATGGGACGTGGTAGATGGGACATTGAAATCCACAGATCAGAGTTATTCAAGTAAGGATAGGAAAGCAAAATCAAAATTGATATTACTGATTGATTCGGTGAATTATGTTCACGTTGAAAAAGCTGCTACAGCGAAAGAAGTCTGGGCCCATAACCTATTGGAATTTGCGCAGCTGAATAAGTATTAAGGAGAAAAAAAGGACATTTTACTAATAACTATATTTGCACATTCAAGAACAAACAAAATTAACAGCGAACACAACAGAATAATTAGCGCACACAGAGTGTTAGACAATGCCAAAGAGGTCTATTTTACACAGTGCACTTTGCGCCGACACACACGAAATATATTGTTCACACAATTCCAACAGTTTCGTATCAAAGTTTTCTACAATCATTGATCACTTCGCGCGATACTTTACTTCTTACTTTAACAGAGTAAAATTTTTCCTTTTCTGTTTGTTTTCTCTCCTATGATGCTTCCACACGAGGCTTTATTTTAGAAAAATGAATATCACACAAGAAACTCTCTACGGGGACCCGAGTTCCCCAAGACACAAGTGTAAGTTTAGTCAGTTAACAGATAAAAAGCTGTTGCCACCACAATTTTATTTAGTATTTGAAAGCAAAGCTCAGCCACTTCTGGCTGTGGCGCCTTTCTACACAAAGTCCCACCAGTGTCGTCCTAAATTGAGCCTCTCGACACCTGGTTCTTTTACGAGAATAATGACGCTCTTAGTGCTGCAGTTAAAATATTCTAGTATTCACTCGGGTCTTCATCACATTTTCTGTTGGGTTGTTGCAAAAGTATCTCACAACTATTACGTTCCGTAATCACTACAGAATGGATACTGCTAAGCAGTAAGCTTGACTTCGAGCCTACTTTATGTACTCAAGGCTCTTTTTACCATCCAATAAAAACACCAGAAACCACTCAATTCCCTTAGAGTATTCTAAGGTAGTTGAAACCCAATCACAGCCAAACCGATTCGTAAATCAATACCAAACCATAATGCGTCAAATGACACCTTCTCAAACCGACAATTTTTTGCTGAATTCCACCAGATCACAAACCACGTCGTTACGCCCCAGCGTTTAGTAGCTCAGAACAAGATGACAAAATTTTTCACGATACACAATACGTCACAGAACCCCCAACATCGATACGAAACTAGCGCAAAGTCAAAGTAGATAGTTGACTTGCCGGCTCGTGATGTTACACCCCACTATCCGCGGAGCAAACAGCTCCCTCGGCCAGTTATCCAGACTGTTGCATAATCTACCAGGCAAACTGGCAGCGTCCATTAAGACCATATTAAATCATTACTTATTTCAACAATTAGTTTTTTTTTTTTTTCTTTTGCGCCTTCGGTTGACACTTCTGCCGGCCAGCTCGCTCTCGCTGTTTACTCTGTGATGCGCTGCACTGCGGCGGGCCGGAAAACACGCGTCCACCACCAGACGGCGGTACCATCGTACGTCAGCTATCTACAGCAGCACTTTCTTCGTACACGAAATAAGTACCACATTAGCAATATAGAAAATACACATGATTACCTACCTAACAGAGGGTACGTAATTAGGTAAGGCAATTGATTTACCCGTGACGTGCTACATGAATTGTCACCTCACAAACTATTCTCGTATCAGCACTGAAATTTAGTTCCACTTTCCCAATGAAGATGACCGTTGCTGTATTCCTTTTACAAACAATTGGTACGAGAAGAAACCCTAATACTTGGTGCAATGTGTACCACGGTAGTTTGCACAGTACCAATGTAGATAAATAACAAGTTTGCCTAAGAGGCTCCACTGAGTATGGGGCCGTACCTACACGTCATCTCCGATTTCATTTAAATTTATGGTATGTGAGGGCTTGGCCAGAAATCAAAGTGACAGAAGTGGGCCGGCCGCTGTGACCGAGCGGTTCTAGGCGCTTCAGTCCGGAACCGCGCTGCTGCTATGGTCGCATGTTCGAAATCTGCCTCGGGCACGGATGTGTGTGATGTCCTTAGGTTAGTTAGGTTTAAGTAGTTCTAAGTTCTAGGGGACTGATGACCTGCGATGTTGAGTCCCATAGTGCTAGAGCCATTTGAATTTTGACAGAAGTGGAAGCTTTAGATGGCCAAGCGACCAGAAAAAAAAACTGTTTTGGGCGGGTTGGGTTAGGAGTCAGCCATTTATGTTAGCATACTACCCAGGCAGCGGTTGCGGCAGCAGAAAAAGTAGGGAACGGTAATCCGAGGGTCGTGTTATCGAGTTCCTATATAAAACTTTACTCTCAATTCATCTTTTGGATCTGCAGTTCTTGTATTTCTTCCGTGTTTGCAGTTAAGATAATTGGATATAGGTTCCGCCTTTTATGCAAAACATTGATTTTTCTTGTTACCCGAACATGTTTTAGCACCTCTGTGCCATCATCAATGGTTTTTGTTTATTGGACGACTGTAAAAGTGAACATATTTTAGGCTGTAACTGATCTAACAAAATGAAGCCTTAAAAATGGCTTTTTGTTCGTATTTTGGTTTTACGTTATATGTGCAGTGTCATCTGCAAACGATGTAAATGGGAATTTTATCTGCGAGTTAACCTATCCCTTAATTTTTTAACAACATGAGTATGGTGTGGCAACATGTTTTGTGTACACATTTCTTATTACTCACGTATTGTTGTGACTGGTATTTCTTCTTTCTCGTTCCACGTTTTGCGAAGTGAAAGGCGATTGTAAAACCGAAAATACGCGAAGGACATTTAATATGTATGTGCAATGTCCTTGAAACGAGAAAGAAGAAAGATCAGTCACAATAGAACGTGAGTAATAACAAATGTGTACACAAAACGTGTTGCCACACCAAAATCACAATTTTAAAAAATCAAGAGATAAGTTAACTCACAGATAAAATTCAAGTTTATATCGTTTGGTTTGCAGATGGCAAGCTATCAGTGTAGGACAACGTGCAGATGTCCTGCAAAACCATATAATATAAAATCAAATTACGAACAAAATCTGTCTTTAGGCCTCATTTTGTTAGGTCAGTTACAACCTGAAATATTTTCACTTTTACAGTTGTCTAATAAACAAAAACCACGGAGGTGCCGAAACTTGTATGGGTAACAAGAAAAAATAGTATTTTGCATAAAAGGCTGAACCTAAATCCACTAATTTTCAATTTTTGCGAGTACTTTGCTTACACTGCACCTTACTGTTCAAATAATAATGTATCCCGCCAAGTGACGCTACTAAGAATGACAGTACTCACTTGTCTACTGATTTAGTGTATAATCGCGCGCACCCTCCGCGAAGGAACCGCTCACTGTTGCCGTGCAATTCGACGGGAAACTTCCAAATTCGTGTTTTATCAACACCTGCAAAGTGTTCATCTTCTTGTTTTGCGACTCGACTGCTCACTACCGATCCACGCAAAGCTGAACGATGACTGCTGCCCTCGCTTCGCAAAAAGGCGCGTGGACGGCGGCCTTGGGCGTCGGTGAACGAAGCAGCGAGGCAGTCAGAACTTTGTCCCGGAAAAGGCGCAGTCAGCTCCGAATGTTGCAGAGAACCGGCTAAGCGTAAGGGGCGCGAGCAACGACGTCACAGCACTATCGATAGTAACACTCATTACAATCTGCAGCTGAGGTAATTCCCGTGTTAACCATGTTGTACTGCAGACATCTTGCACAAAAAGGTTGTGCCCAGTGATTGGAAGAGAGCACAGGCCGTACCCGTGTGCAAGAACAGCAGCGTACCGATCAGTCAAAAGCTCCGTCCAATGTCGTTGACATCAGTTTCATCGATATCTAACTGTTGTATAATCCTAGAAAATATTCTGAGCTCAAACATAACGAAGCATCTTCAACAGAATGAGCCCTTCCATCGCAGCCACAGCGTGGATTCCGAAAATCATCGATCATGAGAAACCTAACTTGCGTATTACTCGGATGACATCCTAAAAACCATGACTCAAGGTAACGAGGTGGATGCAGTACTTCTCGACTTCCGAAAAGACTTTGCTTTTGTACCATACGAATGGTTATTAACAAATGTACGATTATACGGGGTATCAAACAAAATTTGTGGCTCTTTTGAGAATTCTTGTGTAGAAAGGACGCAGTATGTTGTATTGAATGGAGAGAGAGGCATCGACAGACGTAGGAGTAACGTGTACAGCAGAATAGTGTCTTGGGACCATTGCTGTTCATGTTGCATATTAATGACCTTACAGACAATGCTAGTGGTAACTAGACTTGCGCTCTACCAAAATTATGGTTTGGTAGTTCTGGTAGAGTATATAATGACCTAGTAAGTGGTAGGATTACCTGGTAGTATTGGTAGCACTGTTAGGGAAAGATACATAAGTGAATGTGTAAGAGAGAAACTGGGCGCCGACGACTTGTCTTGTTTGGTTCTTTGTTGTGCACTTAATTAGTGCCACACATCATTCGGCGTCAGTCGACTGCGTATTTTATATGCTTACAGAATGTCAATTGCAATTTGTAAGTAATAAAAATCAGTTGATCGCGTAACTTCTGCACCTTTTGATGCATGTACAGTTTACATGCACTAACATAAAACTCTATATAATTCTTGTTGCGTTTTGTACTCAATAGAAGGTTCTCCATCATGATCAAAAGCAAGAGTTTCCTGTTGCATATAGAGGAAATTGCGCTTTCTAGCGCTATATGATAAATCTGCATTGCTTTTTTTTAATTTTTACTACAACATCCCTCTGTTTCACGTTACAAATCGGCAGTTTTTGAATAAAACATGAATTAAACATTAACAATTACAGTTTTTCTATAACTACTGTTTATTTTTGAGAAACCGACAAGAGGAAAACTATGTAGTTTACACGGGCCTTTATACATCCTCACCCAGTTTCCAGACAGTTTACCCCCGCGGTTTCTAGGGGAATCAAGACACGGTTCGCATACGAAAACAAAGCGATCAATATGAGGTAACGCCCAATAGGTATGCAACTTATCTAACTTACAGGTAACGCGGGTGCGACCTTGACTGACCAAGGCTACCAGGAATGCCACCGTATTCTACGCTTACTTAGGACAGCCTACAGTAGTGTTAGATTGGCAATTGCTTTAAATGTTCATGAATTTTGCACTGTACGAAAATAGAAAAGTAGTATCCTATAACTAAAACTTTAGTGAGTCATTATTTGATTTAGTCAGATCAGATAAATACGTGGGTGTAACAATTTGTATGGCTATGAAGTGGAATGATCACATAGGCTCAGTCGTACGTAAAATATTGAAGAAGATGTAGTCACTGTACAGAGTAGACTGTTTGTACAACACTTTGGTGTCCCATCTAGTAGTATTTCTCAGATGTGTGGTACACACACTAAATATGACTGATACAGAATACTGAACGAATGCAATTAAGGGCGGCACGAGTGGCTCCAGACAGACGGCAATCATCCCACGGAAGCCTCCATACGAAGTTTCAAATACTAATATCAATTGAACTGTCTAGAGACATTTTCTCTGCCCCCTAGGTATCCTCATAGGGTCCGCCAAGACAGACTTTCAGGACTTCTAGAGCGGACTGAGTAGACAATGCTATGAATGGGAACAGGTCTCCGGAAATGTACCGTTTCCGTGCCACTGGTAACGTTTATTAGTTAGGTATGCAACGGGGTAGTCATGGTGAGGGGTGGTTACTTCGGTTCGGATGATGTTGTTTGAAGCCTGCCCTTCCTCCCCGACCTGGTTCGAGCCTCATTCGCTTCCCTGTGAGTGTTGGAACAATGTCGTTGAGTACACGTTTGCGGAATACGTCGACGTAATCCTTTTGTATGGCGAAGCGCACAGTAATGGAAGAGCTGCTAGTCGCCTTTGTCTAGATCGTTATTCACAACGCCCCACACCATGGCATACCTTTTTCGCCACAATAAGGCAACGGCTTCGACAGAAAGGTTCCTTCGCACCAGCAGAAGTGTCTGTGGCGCTCTAAGGAGATGCCGCAAACCCGAATTAGAAGAGGCCGTACTGCATCACGTAGAAGAGAACCCGCCAACCTACAACCGCAATCAGACAGACGTCAAATGACATCAGGCTATCCAACGTAAGCACCCCCCCCCCTCCCTCCATCCGCATCACGGCTACGATGTTGCTTACGTACTTAGCAAACACGTTTTCAAACGGCTGTAGCACGGAAACGGTACGTTTCCGGAATGTGTTTCAATTCAGAATATTGTGTGTTCAGTCCCTCTAGTCTTAGATCTACGTATGTAGGGGAATTTCAGAGCATCCTGTTCAATTACAGCGTGCTCCGAGGCCTTTATGCACTCTTCCTTTCCGCGCCACATGCGGTTGGTACGGGAAGAAACCTTAATACTTGGAGCAGTAATAAGTACCCCCTACCGTGCACTTCGCAGCAGTTTGCAGAATATGTATGCAGGTAAAGGACAAGCTGGCCTAAGTGGCGCCTCTGAGAAGGATGCCGCGCCTACTCATCACCGATTTTGTCCAGATTTGTGGTGTATGCAGAGCCTCGCCAGAAATGAAGTGAGAGCTCCGGATGGCGAAGCACATAGAAAAAGTACCATTTCTGGCGCGGGTTGAGCGAAGCGTGAGCCCTTTTGTGTTAGTATACTTCCCAGACAGCGGTTGACGCAGCGTAGAAAGCACAGCACGGTCATCCGAGAATCGTGTGATCAAAACCCTACATGAAAACTTTTTATTTTCATTTTTTACATTACTTACACGGAAAATAAATCGAGATAATGTTCAGAATATTGTATTTATTAATACTCTCATAAAAGAAATGAAAATGGGAGGCAAAGGAAACTTTCGGATTGCAAATAAATTTCTAGGAAGTGAATGTAAGGTGTAGATGAGAACTTCGTATGTAAAATTAGATAGTTTTACTATTTTACAGTTGACGATTTACACGTTCAGTGGTGATATTCATAATAAAAACAGGGTAATTTTATAAGCATCTTGCACATGTCATAAACGCTGCATTTGTACAATTACTTGGTTGTATTAGTGTTTCTGTAGAAAACAAACTTGACTTACATTCGTGAATGGAACTCCCATAGTACAGATTGACAGAAAACCACACGTAACGCACCATTTCGCCAAATATTGTCGAGGAAGGCTGGTGGTGACAGTGGAGTGTATTTTGACACAGTCTACTCGAGATGTGATTTCTTTTTTCTCTCTCGATGAGGTAAAAGCGGTTTTGAAGCTTTTTGGGAAAATTCCTCGCCTACTTCACCTGAGGGTAAAAATATACGTCGGAGGGTAGAATTAGCTGGCGAGTGCTGCTCGAAAGTCAAAATGAAACTAACAGAATAGGGAGTCCCGTACGCTTTAATTACATTCCCCTCTTGGAAAGATATTTGCAGAGTGTCTCCTTGTGGGCGCTATAAGCACAATCATTTATTCGAAATTTATTTGCAAAGCCAAATTTTCCTTTTCGTGCCTTTTATGGAAATGCTAATAAATAGACTACAATATACTGAGCATTATTGCAGTTTATTTGCAGTGTAAAAGACTTAAAAATTTAAAACAAAAACTTCCTACAACGACCAGATCATACGGTCCTCGTATCACCGTTCTGTAGTTTTCCGCTTCGCCAGTCGCTGTGTGGAAACTGCACTGACGCTGACGGCTGATGCATGCCTCGCCCGACCCGCGCCAAGACTGCTGCTTTGTTTGCTGAACGCCTGGCCGCCCGGAGCTTCCGCTGCATGCGCCACGAACCTGGACGAAATCGGCTACAACGATTAGCGCGGCGCCCTTGTTAGTTGTACCAGAGTGCCAGTCCATTCGACTGAGTGAGGGTTTCGAATCCCACCTTTGCTATTATCGAGCCAGGGAATAACAGGAATTAAATAAACAGGGGTAAAAAATGATTGTGGTCCCAAGACTCTGTTCCGAAATATCTTGTCAGCAAGTTAAGGACATCGGGCAGCTCGCCGGAACTTTCGTGGAACAATTCATACGCCGAGAAAGTTTTAAATTTCGCAGGATTTGAATTCTTCGTCCTGGCTCCCATGTTTAGGTTTACCGTTGTTGCACGAAACCTAAGCCAGCCGTACAAATTAAAACGAAGAATGGAAGGGCTTAGGACGAGCCGTTGTGAGGGAAGATCCGTATGGCTTTCGGAGAAAGGAAGCAAAGCTTCAGGCAATACCGACACAAATATTGCTATACATAGGTTGAAGAAAGAAAAACATATGTAGATTTAGAAAAAGTTTTTGACAGCATTGACAGAAATTCTGTATGAAATTTTGAAGCTCTCAGGAATAAAATGTAGGCGCGACAAGCTACTTAAAACTTGTACAAAAACCAGACGGCAGTTATAAACGTCGAAGGACACTAGAGGGAAACAGAAGTTCAGAAAGATGTGGGACAAAGTCGTTGCATGTCCGCAATGTAATTTAGTCTGTGCATCGATCAAACAGGAAAGGAAACCAAGGAGAATGGCTGGCATAAGTCGGTGAGTCGTTCTTAAAGCGTAGACGTCGACAAAAGGGAAAGTGGCGTCCAGCGTACCTGAAGGCAGTGTGATAAGAGCGCTACCGTTCACTGTGTACGTAAATTACACGACAACGTCGCGCTCTCGCTGACCGCTCACAGAGAACGCATTTCAGCGAGGTGACGTAATTAGAAAATTGTTACCAAATACAGAGAGAGACTTCCATTTGATCAGCGCTGGATACAAAGAATGGTAACTGACCCAGAATGTAAACAAGCTTATCCTAATTCAGCACCCAGTGTAACATAAGTTGAGAAACATCTGAAATCGTTAAAATCGAACAAAGCTCCAGGGCCCGATGAAATCCCCGTTAAGTCTTTTTACTGAATTTGTGGCTGAGTTAGTCCCTCTATTAACTATAATATATCACAGATCCCTCTAACGAAAAGTCGTGTCTAGTTCTAGTTCTTGGAAAAAGGCACAGGTCAGATCCGTCCACAAGAACGGTAGCAGAAGTGACTACCATCCAATATCCTTGCATCGATTTGTTGTGGAATCTTAGAAATATTCTGAGCTCAAACGTAACGAGTTATCTTGAACAGAGTGACCCCTCTCAGTGCCGACCAGCATGGATTCCGGAAGCATCGATCATATAAAACTCTACTCGCACTTTTCTCACATGACATACTGAGAGCTTTACACCAAGGCTGTCAGGTAGATTGAGTATTTGTTGACTTCCGAAAAGTATTTGACTCAGTACCAGGCCTACGCTTATTGTCAGAACTACAATCATGTGGGGTTTCAAGTGAAACTTGCGAATGGATTGAGGATTTTCTGGTATGGAGGACGCAGAAAGTTATCTCCGATAGAAGGTCGTTATCAGATGTAGAAGTAATTTCAGGTGTGTCCCAGGGAAGTATGTTTCGACACTTGTGTATATTAATGACCTTGCAGACAATATTGATAGTAACCTCAGACTTTTTGCAGATGATGCGGTTATCTGTGACGAAGTACTGCCTGAAAGAAACTGCATAAATATTCAGTCAGATACGGATAAGATTTCAAAGTGGTGCGAATATTGGCAACTTGCTTTAAATGTTCAGAAATGTAAAACTGTGCATTTCGCAATAGGAAGAAATGTAGTATCCTATTACTGTAATATCAGTCAGTCACAGTTGGAATCAGCCAACGAGTACAAATACCGGGGTGTTCCTCTTTGTAGGGATATGAAATGGAATGATCACATAGGCTCAGCCGTGGGCAAAGCTGCTGGTACACTTTGGTTTCTTGGTACAATGCTGGGGAAGCGCAAGCAGTCTATAAAGGAGAGTGGTTACGAATCATTCATGCGACCGGTTGTAGACTATTGCTCAAGTGTATGGGACCCGTACCAAATAGGACTAATAGAGGATGCTGAACTTGTGCAGAGAAGGGCAACACAAATGGTCTTAGGTTTGTTTGATCCGTGGCAGAGTGTCACTGAGGTACTGAAGGAACTGAACTGGAAGTCTCTTGAAGACAGGCGTAAACTATCACGAGAAAGCCTATTAACAACGTTTCAAGAACCGGATTTAAATGACGTCTTTAGGAATATATTAAAACTCCATACGTATCGCCCACGTAGCGATCGTGAAGGTAAGATAAGAATAATAACTGCACGTACAGAGGCATTCAAACAATCATTCTTTCCGCGCTCCGTACGTGAATGGAACGCGAAGAAATCCTAGTAACTGGTACAATGGGACGTATCCTCTGCGCTCCACGTCACGGTGGTTTGCAGAGTACGCATGTAGATGCAGATAAGGCTCCATCTGTTGGCTAACTCCCGCATAGATCTGCCAACAGAGGGACCGGAGCCTTACGTTGCGCCGAGTGGTGGATTACGATATGTTGCTCCGATCAGTTAACGTGGACATCGTAGTTTCTAATTAGGATAGCAAATACGTATCTGTTTCGTGCTATTCGTAAATGCCGATTCCTCCAGATTTATGGTATATATGCAGGGCTTGGCCAGAAATTAACGAGACAGATGTGAAAGCTCCAGATGACCGGCGTTTAGGAGAAATGTCGTATTTGACGCGTGTTGGGCGAGGTGAGAGCCGCTAACGTTCATGTAGGTGCCGGGCAGCAGGTGGCGCAGCGGAAAGGGTGCAGAACGGTAATGCGGTCGGTGGCCAGGATGTAGATTTCCTCTTTGCAACCTTTATTTTAACGTTTTCCAATGTTCGTGTTAGTTAGTGCAAATAAACCGAAATAGTACTCGACATGTTGTATTTATTAATTTTATCATAAAAGGCAGGCGAAGGAAAATCTGGGGCAAAAAATATCTACAGGATTACTCTGCAATTCACAATTGAGTGCGTGGCAGAGGGCTCATGGAACCACCTTCAAGCTATTTCTCTACGGTTCCACTCTCTAACAGCGCGTGGGAAACCCGAGCGCTTAAATCTTTCTGCGCACGCGCAGTACTTGTGGCGTGCAGATGGTGTTTTTTTTTAGATTAGGTTCCTCCCCACGGGAAACAAACCGTTGGCCTGAAAAATTACCAGTTTATGTCACTGACGTGGGTGTGCCAACTGTGAAAATTGTTAGTTCGCCTAAACAGGTCATTCCAAAGGATTTAAATATGCTTAATCTCATGTTAGTAAATTGTCGAAGTGTCTGTAGCAAGATCCGCGAGTTACTCTCGGAAATAAACAGTAGTAATGCCAATAATGTATAAAGTACCGAAAGCTGGTTGAAACCAGTCATAAATAGCAGTGAAATTTTGAACTCGGATTGGACAACGTTTAGGAAGGAAAGGACTGATGCTATACGGGGTGGTGTGTTCATTGCAGTTAAAAGCTGCTTAAACGCAGTTGAGATCGATACTGGGTCGGACTTTGAAATAGTCTGGATAAAGCTGTCAATCAGACAAGGATTGACCATTGTATTAGGATGTTTTTATAGACCACCAGCATCCGCAACAAACGTCGCAGAACGTTTCAGGGAAAGTCTTGAGTACATACCAAGTAAATATCCAAATTATCAATTAGTTATAGGTGGAGAATTTAATCTGGCATCCATTGATTAGGAAAATTACACGTTTATCACAGGGGGCAGAAGCAAAGATTCGTGTGAAGTTATCCTAGGAGCGCTCTCAACGTACAACCTTGAGCAATTGATTAGTAAACCAACTCGAGATGGGAACATATTAGATATCTTGGCGATAAACAGACCTGATATTTGCGAGGAAGTTAATCTAGAAGAAGGTATTACCGACCATAGTGTCGTTGTGGAAGTTTAAAAAAAAAAAAAACACCAAAGAAACAGCGTAGAGTTTTCTTGTTTGGGAAAGCAAATAAAAGTGTCATTAATGAATATCTTCATAGTCAGCTCCAAGCATTCACCGCGGGGCACAAAGATACTGAGCATCTTTGGTCGGAATTTAAAGGTATTGTCCACCATGTGCCAGATAAGTATCTCCCTAGCAAAAATATGGGGGAGGGAAAGGATCCACTTTGGTACAACAAACATATTAGGAAGTTGCTGAGAAAGCAGAGAATTTTGCACAGTCGTTTTAAACGTAGTCAGTGCCCCGCTGACAAACAGAAATTATGCGAAATGAAAGCAGCTGTCAGAAGGACAATGATTCCTTCAACGCATTTGAAAGCAATATTTTATCTGCATATTCTAAAAATAAACCCAAAAAATGTTAGTCGTACGTAAAATCTGTGAACGCTAGAAATAATTCAATACCTTCTCTTGCTGACAGTTCGGGTAATATAAAATGGAAATGTCGTGTGGCTAGGGCCTCCCGTCGGGTAGACCGTTCGCCTGGTGCAGGTCTTTCGATATGACGCTACTTCGGCGACCTGCGCGTCGATGGGGATGAAATGATGATGATTAGGACAACACAACACCCAGTCCCTGAGCGGAGAAAATCTCCGACCCAGCCGGGAATCGAACCCGGGTCCTTAGGATTGACAGTCTGTCACGCTGACCACTCAGCTACCGGGGGCGGACCGGGTAATATAACTGATGATGAACAAAAGAAGGCCGAAATTCTAAACCTAGCTTTCAAAAACTCGTTTATGGTAGAGGACTGCAGCACCATTCTCCCTTTCAATTATCGAACAAACGCAAGGATGGCTGACGTAGTGTTTAGTGTATCTGGGATTGTAAAACAGTTAAGATCCTTAGACGCCAGGAAGGCATCTGGCCCAAACGGTATCCACATAAGATTATATGCTGACTATGCTACAAATATAGCACCACTCTTATCCATCATCTATCAGAGATCATTGGAATAGCGGAAAGTTCCATCGGACTGGAAGAAGGCCCAGGTCGAAGTAATCTATAAAAAGGGTAGAAAATGGGATGCACATAATTACCGGCCAATTTCACTGACATCGATTTCTTGTTCAATCATGGAACATACTTTGTGTTCCGAAATAAGGACCTTTCTAGACTCTGAGAAGCTCATCTGCAGAAACCAGCGCGGTTTTGGGAAAAAGCGGTCATGCGAGACACAGCTGGCCCTCTTTGTGCAAGATACACAACAGGCTCTAGATACCGGCTTCCAGGTTGATGCCAAATTTATCGACTTTCGAAACGCGTTCGACTCGGTTCCGCACTGTCTCTTGCTCCAAAAAGTGCGCGATTACGGTTTATCCGATGACATATGCGGTTGGATAGAAAGTGTTCTAACAGACAGGGAGCAGTAAGTCGTCCTGAACGGGGTGACTTCAACAGAAACAAGCGTAACTTCAGGTGTGTCCCAGGGCAGCGTAATAGGTCCGCTGCTTTTTACGATTTACATAAACGATCTGGTTGATGGTATTGACAGCTGCATTAGACTGTTTGCCGATGATGCAGTAGTCTGCAGGAAAGTAGTATCACACGAAAGTTGTGTACAAATCAATGAGGATTTGCAGGAAATAAATGCGTGGTGTAATGACTGGAAGCTATCGCTCAATATCAGTAAGTGTAACCTGCTGCGTATAACAAGGCGAAAATCCCTATTAATGCACGACTACAAAATAAATGCCCAGTCTTTGGAAGGGGTAAAATCCGTCAAGTACCTGGGTGTAACTATTCGAAATGATCCCCAATGGAATGATCAGATTACATAAGTAACGGAGTAACGGGTAAGGCGAACTCTAGATTTCTGTTTATTGGTAGAATCCTGAAGCGACGCAGTCCAACAAAGGAAATAACTTACAATACCTTAGTTCGTCCAGTCTTGGAGTATTGTTCGTCTGTATTGGACCCTTACCAGTTGGGTCTGATTCAAGAGATTGAGAAGGTCTCATAGAAAGTTTGAAGTGGGACACACTTGCAGATAGACGGCGCGCTAAATGGAAGGGGCTGCTCACTAAATTCCGAAATCCGATCTTCACCGAGGATGTAGAGCATATATTATTACCACCAACTTTCAAATCGCACAATGATCACCATTCAAAGATAAGGGAAATAAGAGCTCGTACTGAGGCGTTCAGGGGGGGCTATGACTTTGGCGCAAATTGTGCCCTCCGCCACACACCGCTTGGTGGCTAGCGGAGTATATATGTAGATGTAGATGCGAGCTTTGATTTGCCTTATTTTGTAATGATGATCATTTCTTGACGTAGGTAGGAGCCAACAGAATATTTTCGCATTCGAAGGAGAAAGTTGGTGATTGAAATTTTTCGAGAAGATTCTGCCGCAAAGAAAAGTGCCTTTGTTTTAATGACTGCCACCCGAATTCACGCATTATGTGCGTTGCACTCTCTTCCGTATTTCGTGATAATACAAATCGAGCTGCTCTCCTCTGAACTTTCTTGCATGTCCTCTGTCACTCCCACCTTAGCGGATCCCACACCGCACAGCAATACTCCAGAACAGGGCGGACAAGCGTGGTGTAAGCAGTCTCTTTAGTAGACCTGTTGCGCCTTCTAAGTGTTCTGCCAATGAATCGCAGTCTTTGGTTTGCTCTACCCACAACATTATCTATGTGATCGTTCCAATTTAGGTTATTTGTAATTGTAATCCTTAAGTATTTAGTTGAATATACAATTTGTGTGATTTATCGTGTAACCTAAATTTAGTGGATTTCTTTTAGTACTCATTTGGATAACTTCAAACTTTTCATTATTTGGAGGCAATTGCCACTTTTTGCACCATACAGATGTCTTGTCTAAATCATTTTGCTGTTGGTTTTGATCATGTGATGACTTTACAAGACGGTAAATGACAGCATCATTTGCAAACAATCTAAGAGGGCTGCTCAGATTGTTTGCTATGTCGTTTAGGTAGATCAGGAACAGCAGAGGGGAACGCCAGGTGGTACTTCTGTTTTACTCGACGACTTTACGGCAGTTACTACGAACTGTGGCCTACGTGACGGGAACTCACGAATCCAGTCGCAGAACTGAGACGGTACTTCGTAGGCACGCAGTTTGGTTAGAAGGCGCTTGTGAGGATAACTGTGTCGGAAGCCTTCTGGAAATCAAAAAATATGGAATCAACTTGACAACCTCTGTCGATAGCACCTATTCCTTCGTGAGAATATAGAGCTAGTTGTGTTTCACAAGAACCAATTTTTCCTGAATCCGTTCTGACTGTTAGTCATAAATCGTTTTCTTCGAGATCATTTATTATGTCCGAATGCAGAATATGTTCCAAAACCCTATTGCAAATCGACGATAGTGATATGGGTCTGTAATTCAGTGGATTACTCCTGTTTCCTTTCTTGGATGTTGGTGTAACTTGTGCAACTTTCCGGTCTTTAGGTACGAATCTTTCAATGAGCGAACGGTTCTATATCACTGTTAGATATGGAGCTATTGTATCGGCATTTTCTGAAAGGAACCTGACTGGTATGCAATCTGTACCGGAAGCCTTACCTTCATTAAGTGATTTAAGCTGTTTCAGTACACCGAGGATATCTGAGAAAGGATTGTACTTACAGCGTCCACGAAGACTCTACAAATAACTTACCAAGGGACGACTGTAATTGAAACGTACAGGACTAAATATTGTGTCAGTTCGATTTTGACCTTCGAGAAGCCCTCGACAGCTGCACGCTGTAAGCAACTTCCCGGTGCAGATGAAACCGCATCTCGAGAAGACTGCATCAAAATACATTTCATTGTAAATCACCAGCTGTTCTCACCAACATTTGGGTTACCCGTTGTTTGCTACCAGACTGCGATTACATGAATGCTAGATGAATGTAAACGCAGTTTGTTTTTCTATTGGGAATGTAGAACAACAGTGGGTTTGTAAAATTTGTAACGTGTGCAGATGCCGAGGCAATCAGTACTTCCCCTGTTTTTACGATAAAAATCACCTTAGCATGTGTAAATAACCAACTCTAAACCAATAAAAGTTTCTGGTTTTATATACGAAGTTCTCGCTTGCACCATACACTTCCTTCATAGAATTTATTTGCAATTCCAAATTTTTCTTTGCCTTTCCTTTTTATGCGTTTTATGAAAATGTGAATAAATACGTTGTATTGAGCATTATTTAGGTTTATTTGCAGTGCAAGGGAAAATAATAAAAAATTTAAAAAATGTTCCGCGTAGAAAGTCGACCCAACGACCTTCGGAATTTTTTTTAAAGGAACACATATTTGACTGTTTATGAGCACGTCGTACTTAGTAAACACAGGCTTACGTCGGTAAATAAAAGATGAGCACGGTTCAAATGGCTCTGAGCACTATGGGACTTAACTTCTGAGGTCATCAGTCCCCTCGAACTTAGAACTACTCAAACCTAACTAACCTAAGGACATCACACACATCCATGCCCGAGGCAGGATTCGAACCTGCGACCGTAGCAGTCGCGCGGTTCCAGACTGAAGCGCCTAGAACCGCTCGGCCACACCGGCCGACTCCTTACAACGTAATGATAGTGAAATCAAAGAGTACGAGTAACAGAACAATATAAAATATCCCATAAAATATAATATGCCGTAAATATAAAATATTCCATAAATAGGGCGCCCCTGTGTGATGTAAATGAGGCGCCCGCAGCGTAATATATACTCTTTGAATTCACTATCATTACGTTTTAAGGACATGTGCTCATCTTTTATTTACTAACGTAAGCCTATTTTTACTAAATATGACATGCTCCCCCGCTGTTACAAAATGGAGATTTTACATCGCATTTCGTGGGGAACAAACAATTTTCTTAATTTGTGACCAACTGTGAGCTTGACAACATGTCAAGTGTCCTGCAATATATCTTAAACGCATAAAAACAAGTAATTGAAAATGACATAAAAGGCCGAAACGTGGGTTGCCCTTAAATAAACAATAGAGCAGTCAAATGACGGCGTGTTCCTTTAAAAAGTACTGTATGAGTGGTGCTCAGTAACATCAAAAACTGTTTACCCTCGGAACTCTCTTCTGTACTCTTTCCGCCGGCCGTTGTGGCCGAGCGGTTCTAGGCGCTTTAGTCCGGAACCGCGGGACCGCTACGGTCGCCGGTTCGAATCCTATCTGGGGCATGGATGTGTGTGATGTCCTTAGGTTTGTTAGGTTTAAGTAGTTCTAAGTTCTAGGGGACTGATGACCTCCGAAGTTAAGTCCCTTAGTGCACAGAGCCATTTGAACCATTTTTTTAGCGGATTAGGCCTAAACACATGTCAAAATATCATATACAGTATATTGTGTACTAAACGTGCTAGATGCTGGTTGGTTTTAGTAACTGTTACTCACCCTGGTATGCTCGCACTGGGTGAACAACACACCTGATTTGAGCTCATGTACCATAGAATAATATTAATTTTGAACTGCCACGGATGAAGTATTCCATAAATACGGTGTCCCTATGTGTTGCAAATAAGGCGCCCACAGCGTATAACATGAGGATGTTGCATAAATTGCCACAACACTTTAAAAAGACTCCACTAAGGTATTTTAAAAATTGAATTGGTGCGCCTGTCACATTCCCGTGTCTCTTAGAATGAAATGTTATGTTGCGTTATGTTCTGTTTATCATAAGGTTATGAGTCTGTTTCTGACGCAAAAACGCGCAGCGCTGGAGTATGACACACACACACACACACACACACACACACACACACACACACATGCACAAGCGCGCACGCACATTCCCACTGCAAATTTCTGTTAATTTAAGGTGTCAACTAAATGCTAACATCATCAGATGATAACGTATACTGATCGGACATAATCATTTTGCATTTCTTGTCTGCGCGTATACGAAGTTGTAATTCTATGTACATTTTTGACTTCAGTATAAGAGCATTAATAAATCCCACGGCCGGAAGAGGTCAATGAAGTTTTTAAAATAAAATCAATAAATACTGTAATTGTATTATTCCTGCATTGGCTTATTGTAAGTCTTTAAGGTGAAGAGGTACATCTGAAGATCAGGCTACAAGTCTCCAATAAAATCGAAGATAGTTTATTTCAGTCTGAAGCAAATTTATTCTTACTGTCAATAAGGAAGGGTAATGCTACGTTCGTAAATAGACGAAAACAAGGTCGATGTACTGCACTCGGTTAAATGATAAAGAATCGCCGAGTATCTGGGCGGGACGATAAGGTGGAGCCACGTCGTAGATCTAGCCTTGGAGCGCTGCTAGACTGAGACTTTTCAGGAAAACCCTAAGGAACTTTAATTCAACAAAATACCCGCTTCACTGACTGTCGAATTCTACGTCCTTTGCTAGATTGTATTAACGGACACCACTTGCCGAATGAGGCAGAAGTGTCTTACGCTGAGCGGGGGGAGATGGTATTCAGAATGGCCCGGCCCCGGCAGCGATCAGCTCCGTCTTCAGGAGACCTGCGGCTTCCGTCTGCGCCCAGCCAGTCCCACCGCGACGTCCTCAGAGACTGCCCAGCTACACGGCACACAGCAGCCGCCGTCACGACACCGGGCAGGCGGCTCGAGGCCGCACGCGTCCCCCCACGTCTCGCGTGCTTCGCCCCTGCCCACGGCAATGTTTCCGCATCGGCCGACAGCTGGATGATCGTCAAGAGTTCGCTACTGCCGTGCGGCTGGTTTCGCTTTATTCCGTAAACTCATTCTGCTTTACAAATAGTTACGAGTGATAATCGGGAGCTACGTTCTGTGCATAGTATTATTGCTAGTCCAGGCCATATTGTATATTGTTGTTGTTGTGGTCTTCAGTCCTGAGACTGGTTTGATGCAGCTCTCCATGCTACTCTATCCTGTGCAAGCTTCTTCATCTCCCAGTACCTACTGCAACCTACATCTTTCTGAATCTGCTTAGTGTATTCATCTCTTTGTCTCCCCCTACGATTTTTACCCTCCACGCTGCCCTCCAATACTAAATTTGTGATCCCTTGATGCCTCAGAACATGTCCTACCAACCGATCCCTTCTTCTGGTCAAGTTGTGCCACAAACTTCTCTTCTCCCCAATCCTATTCAATACTTCCTCATTAGTTATGTGATCTACCCATCTAATCTTCAGCATTCTTCTGTAGCACCACATTTCGAAAGCTTCTATTCTCTTCTTGTCCAAACTATTTACCGTCCATGTTTCACTTCCATACACTCCATACAAATACTTTCAGAAACGACTTCCTGACACTTAAATCTATACTCGATGTTAACAAATTCCTCTTCTTGAGAAACGCTTTCCTTGCCATTGCCAGTCTACATTTTATATCCTCTCTACTTCGACCATCATCGGTTATTTTACTCCCTAAATAGCAAAACTCCTTTACTACTTTAAGTGTCTCATTTCCTAATCTAATTCCCTCAGCATCACCCGACTTAATTTGACTACATTCCATTATCGCGTTTTGCTTTTGTTGATGTTCATCTTATATCCTCCCTTCAAGACACTATCCATTCCGTTCAACTGCTCTTCCAAGTCCTTTGCTGTCTCTGACAGAATTACAATGTCATCGGCGAACCTCAAAGTTTTTATTTCTTCTCCATGGATTTTAATACCTACTCCAAATTTTTCTTTTGTTTCCTTTACTGCTTGCTCAATATACAGATTGAATAGCATCGGGGAGAGGCTACAACCCTGTCTTACTCCCTTCCCAACCACTGCTTCTCTTTCATGCCCCTCGACTCTTATAACTGCCATCTGGTTTCTATACAAATTATTGTATATACCGGAACCAAATGGACATTAGAAACCTAAATTAAATAAATAATATTAAATGTCTTGCAGTTTTCAACAAACGTGCTTATCGTTTGAATGTTAGGCGCAACATTAACTTTGCCCTAGCAGAAAAATTGGCGGCCGAAGTATGTTGAGTCCCAGTAGAGGAGAAGATCCTGCAGCTACTGAAGTCTGTTCACAACTACAACACAAAATTGAATGTGAGGGCTCGGAAACTTACGTTCTTCGCCTCTTAAAAGACAGCGGTTATAGGTTCAGAAAAAGTAACCAAATTTCTTATGGAAGGGATCTCGCTGCGTAGAGAGATATATTTTAGCGAACTGTGCATTTATTATACAGGGTGGTCCATTGATAGTGACCGGGCCAAATATCTCACGCAATAAGCATCAAACGAAAAAATACAAAGAACGAAACTCGTCTAGATGGCGCTGCCATAGGTCAAACGGATATCAACTGCGTTTTTTAAAATAGGAACCGCCACTTTTATTAAATATTCGAGTAGTACGTAAAGAAATATGAATGTTTTACATCATCCAAGTGTCCGGACCGTTCGCCGGAGAATTACGCTGTTTAAGGAAACAGGAAGAATTCAGCCACATGTGAAACGTCAACCATGACCTGCAACAAATGATGATGCCCAAGTAGGTGTTTCAGCTGCTGTCGCGGCTACTCCGCACATCAGTAGCAGACAAATTGCGCGAGAATCGGGAATCTCAAAAACGTCGGTGTTGAGAATGCTACATCAACATCGACTGCACCCGTACCACATTTCTATGCACCAGGAATTGCATGGCGACGACTTTGAACGTCGTGTACAGTTCTGCCACTGGGCACAAGAGAAATTACGGGACGACGAGAGATTTTTTGCACGCTTTATATTTAGCGACGAAGCGTCATTCACCAACAGCGGTAACGTAAACCAACATAATATGCATTATTCGGCATCTGAAAATCCACGATGGCTGCGACAAGTGGAACATCTGCGACCTTGGCGGGTTAATTTATGGTGCGGCATTATGGGAGGAAGGATAATTGGCCCCCATTTTATCGATGGCAATCTAAATGCTCCAATGTATGCTGATTTCCTACGTATTGTTCTACCGATGTTACTACAGCATGTTTCACTGTATGACAGAATGCCGATGTACTTCCAACAAGATGGATGTCCGGCACATAGCTCGCGTGCGGTTGAAGCGGTATTGAATAGCATATTTCATGACAGGTGGATTGGTCGTCGAATCACCATACCATGGCTCGGACGTTCACCGGATCTGACGTCTCCGGATTTCTTTCTGTGGGGAAAGTTCAAGGATATTTGCTATCGTGATCCACCGACAACGCCTGACAACATGGGTCAGCGCATTGTCAATGCATGTGCGAACATTACGGAAGGCGAACTACTCACTGTTGAGAGGAATGTCGTTACACGTATTGCCAAATGCATTGAGGTTAACGGACATCATTTTGAGCATTTATTGCATTAGTATGGTATTTACAGGTAATCACGCTGTAACAGCATGCGTTCTCAGAAATGATAAGTTCACAAAGGTACATATATCACATTGGAACAACCGAAATAAATGTTCAAGCGTACCTACGTTCTGTATTTTAATTTAAAAAACCTACCTGTTACTAACTGTTCGTCTAAAATTGTGAGTCATGTGTTTGTGACTATTACAGCGTCATCTGTCACAAAGTGAAAAAAGTGGGCCAACTAAAACATTCATATTTCTTTACGTTCTACACGAATATATAATAAAAAAGGGGGTTCCTATTTTAAAAAACGCATTTGATACCCGTTTGACCTATGGCAGCGCCATCTAACGGGCCAAACATAGAGCAATCTGGTTTCCCCCTTCAAGCTAGACAAGTCTCGTTGTTTGTAGTTTTTTCGTTTGACGCTTATTTCGTGAAGTATTTGGCCAGGTCACGATCAATGGACCACCCTGTATATTGAGGACAATAGGACCGTAGTTTATCTGAACAGAACCCTGGTTTCGCAAAACCATAGAACCAATATATCTGGAAGACTCCAGGGGAAACGGTGACACGAAAGTCTCTACAGATATCCTGAATGAAATTCCACTCTGCAGCGGACTGCGCTGATACGAAACTTCCTGGCAGATTTAAACCGTGTCCTTCCCAACTGCTTACGGAGGTACAGCTTTGAGGGCGGTCATGAGTCGTGCTTGCATACCTCTGTCGGTGCAGCACTTGCCCGCGAAACGGAAAGGTTCCAGGTTCGATTCGCGGTCCGGAACACAATTTTAATCTGCCTCGAAGTCTCCCTACGGACACTTTAGTTTCCTGCACCGATGCGCTTTTGTGCAGCGTGTGTCGATGTTTTGGGTGATGGGCGCAGTGATGCAAAGTCTGTAACAGCTGCAAGTATAATCTTTGTGGAAGGCAGAGAATATTCTCGGTCCTATTAAGGCGAGCCATCGAGACACGAATCCTGCCGGCGTCCCTCGTAAATAAATGGGCTAGGTAGGTGACGCTATGCGAGGTGTGTGGGAAAAGTAATGAGACTGATTCTTTTATCTATCAAAGTGTTTTTTTTTTTTTTTTTTTTTTTTTTTTCAAACGACAATATTGCCGCCTTCAAAGTAGTTCCATTCGGCAGCAATATACCAGAGGAGACGTTGCCCCAGTCTTGGTAGCAGCGCTAAAAGGCTTCAACTGGTAGTGCCTTTAGCATTTTTTAATGTTCTCCAGAGTCCCAAAATGACGTCCTTTTAACAATTTTTCCATTTTGGGGAAAAAATTCACAAGGAGTCAATTCAGGTGAGTAGGAGGGCTGTGGAACAACAGGAGTGCCTTTTGAGGTAAACAATTTCGTGGTGGAAGTGGCCGCGTGGCATTAGGCGTTGTCATGACGCAGCATCCACTCGTCTGCAGTGTCCAGACTCACTCGATTCGCCGTTTTCCTGAGCCTTTCACGGACAGCTTTGTGAAACACTTGGTTGGCAGTTGTTTGGAGGAACACATGCTTTAGGCACGATACCTCTACTGTCAAAAAGCAAATCGGCGTTGTTTTGGTCTCTGATTTGATCATTCGAGCCTTTTTTCCGGTCGTGGAGATGTCTCAGTGTTCCAATCCTCACTTCGCCGTTTTGTCTCAGGATCTTACTCAAAAATCTAGAGTTCATCATCTGTGAAAACACGACTGAACCATTCGTTCTCATTTGCAATCCTCTCGAGAAGATCAATGCACGTGTATCTTCGAATCTCCTTCTCCTCAGTTGTGAGCTTTTTCGGCACCATTTTGCCACAAAACTTTCGCTTGTGCAGAACTTCGGCCAAAATTTGATATACAGTGGAAGTGTTTAACAGGTCACCCATCATGCTTATTGTTAAACATCGGTCGGATCTCACAAGAGCACGCACACGTTCTGCGTTTTCGTCGATTTTTGAAGTTGAAGGTCTGCGAGAGCGTGGTTCATTTTCAACGCATTCTCGGTCCTCCAGAAATGATTTGTGCCGGTGACAAAACTTGTGCTTTTGTATGCTCCCCATGGTTCCGTTCCAACTTTTCAAAGGTCACATTCGTGAATTCCGCAAGTTCCTCACAAAACTTGATGAGATAACGTTGCTCTCGATTCCGCTGTTCAATTTTCGTAACTCACAATAAAGACAATTTCACTTATGGCGCTTTCAAACATCACGTGGTGGCTGTAAGGAGGGAGCCCTGCTGAGCATTTGGAAGTGATGAACACACCGGTCTACACAAGCAGAACAACACTTCATTGTTGTCAGTCTCGTTGCTTTTCTCACGCGTCCCATACAATAGCGATATCTCAGATTTTAACAAAATTAATTTTATAATTCAACTAACAAATGTCTCGCTGGAAGTTTCTACGAGGTCCAACAGAGCGCAAGTTCATCAACGATGACATTTTTCGTTACACAGACGAGAAAACTGCACACCTCATATGGTTAATTAACTTTTCACCATAAAAAGTATATTTCATGCATCTAATGTTCATGGATTTTTTTCCAGTCCGGACGTGTTAGTGCTTCTGGTTTTCCTCGCAGTGAGAAGTAAAAAAATATTTCCAGAATGAGATTTTCACTCTGCAGCAGAGTGAACGCTGATATGAAATTTCCTGGCAGATTAAAACTGTGTGCCGGACCGAGACTCGAACTCGGGACCTTTGGCTTTCGCGAGCAAGTGCTCTACCAACTGAGCTACCCAAGCACGACTCACGACCCGTCCTTACAGCTTTACTTCTGCCAGTACCTCGTCTCCTCCCTTCCAAACTGCCAGAATTGAAGCTGTGAGGACGGGTCGTGAGTCGTGCTTGGGTAGCTCAGTTGGTAGGTACTTCCCCGCGAAAGGCAAACGTCCCGAGTTCGAGTCTCGGTCCGGCATACAGTTTTAATATGCCAGGAAGTTGCAAAAAAATATTTTGATCGAAAATTTCATACAGTGTTAGTAACATTTTTCGTAAGCACTGGCAAAAATTTTATTTTGAAAAGTACTTCGTCATATTTTATACTAACAATAGAGATGTCTAATATTTTTTGAAATGATCACTAACTGCCTAAGCTGTAACTACAGGGTGATAGTTATTGGACTATATAAAAAAAAGTGAACTAGTTACAAACTACGGCGTGCACACACTTTATTCAACATGTAAACGTCACCGCAGATACTCGGATTTAGGTGATGACATGTTCGATATGCCTGCCATCATTGGCGATGATGTAGCGCAGACGAACAGCGAAATTCAGCGTGACCCGCTGAAGTGTCGGATTCGATCCTATCGATGACCTCCTGAATGTCTGTTTGCACCTCAGCTCAGCAGTGGTTTTGAGGTTATTGCTGTACGCCTTGTCCTTGATATAGCCCTGCAAAAAGGAGTCGCCTGTGTTCAGATCCGGAGAATGTGGCGGCCAGTCGAGGCCCACGCCAGTGGCCTCCGGGTTCCCCAAACTGCTCCTCCAGGACATCAAACACTCACCTGCTTCGATACGGTAGAGCTCCGTCTTGCGTGAACCACATACTGCAGAAACCAGGGCCGCTTTGGATAATGGGGATGAAATCATCTTCCAAAAACTTCACGTACCGTTCGGTAGTCACCGTGCCACCAAGGAATATCGCACCGATTATTCCTGTCCGCCGCTCGTGGTCTCGCGGTAGCGTTCTCGCTTCCCGAGCACGAGGTCCCGGGTTCGATTCCCGGCGGGGTCAGGGATTTTCACCTGCCTCGAGATGACTGGGTGTTTGTGTTGTCCTCATCATTTCATCGTCATCCAGGAAAGTGGCGAAATTGGACTGAGCAAAAGTTGGGAAATTGTACGGGCGCTGATAACCACGCAGTTGAGCGCCCCACAAACCAAACATCATCATCATCTCACCGATTATTCCGTGACTGGACATTGCACACCACACAGTCACAAGTTGAGGTTGAAGAGGATTCCGAGTCCCCCAAATATAACAATTTTGCTTGTTGGCGAACCGATCGAAATGAAATTGGGCTTCGTCACTATGCCAAACTATTCATGCGCATACTAATTCCAATCGTGCCCCGCTGCCAACCTTGCAGTTTGAACGTCCTGACGCCTACCGTGCAGAAGTTACGACTGTTTTATTTCGTACAGTTCAATAACTGTCACCCTGTAGATAAGATGACCGTGACCCTCCTAGTTCCGTGACGACCACTATAGTCACTCAACGCTGCTGCAGAGACTAAGCTTTAGGGTCAGCATGGTGTGATTTTCGAAAGAGTTGCGAACTTATTACTGTTTGGTTCATTAATACTATCATTACTTTTTCCTTGCCGTATTCTTTACTTCCACGTAGGATAAGTCAGTGGATATACTCGTTATCAAAATGGACCGCGTGTGGTAAGCAGAAATGCAGATAATCATTCTGAAAACTAGATACATAACATCCAGTCGATGGAAATGCGCTTACGCATTTGCAACACGTGTCCCTCTTGACACTAGTGCCAACG
This sequence comes from Schistocerca cancellata, assembly GCF_023864275.1. NCBI lineage: Eukaryota > Metazoa > Arthropoda > Insecta > Orthoptera > Acrididae > Schistocerca > Schistocerca cancellata. The sequence goes on from NC_064634.1 coordinate 17,063,541, forward strand.
CAAATGTAGATACCAAGTATGCAAACATGCATGTCGCTTTGGACTGAGACGTAGTTGGCCCTGGAAATTTTAATATCAGTTGATATTTAATCAGTACTTGCTTCGTAATCTTTGCCATGAGTTGTACCTTGGCCGAACAAATATCGTAAATTTTATTAATAGGTGCTCGTTTTGTTCGTAACACTTGACTACTGTAGTGCCTAATTTATCGATTCCATCTGCATTTCAAGGCAGTTTTTTTTTTGCACGATGACTGAATGTATATGCGAATCGTGCTAACGTTTTGAAATGATTCAGCAAAGCTGTCACCATATTTTGCATTAGTTTTGAAACAGCTCCATTTGTTTTTCTCCTGAAACCTAAAACAGCCTATGTAATAGCCTGCGGGAGACGTAGACTAGGAAAGCATTTTTATCTGTGTTGCAGTCACTGTTCGTGGGCAGCAAGTTATAGTATAGCAAGAAAAGTATTACGCGAATCTCTTGCTCAGACACGTGTAGTTCGATACACAATATAGCTAGAGTTCATTGGAAAAAGGCGCCATCGTTGTCACAGCGGACACTTTCACGAAGAAAACTTAATTACTGGAAGGCGTAAACTTCTAATCTTTCCCCGTGTAATTACGGCAAGTTCTAGTTCGACACTTTGCAAGCTCTAAACCTCAGCCGCGCGGGGTAGCCGAGCGGTTTTCGTAAGTTGGTTTAAGTTAGAATAAGTAGTGTGTAAGCTTAGGGACCGATGGCCTCAGCAGTTTGGTCCCATAAGACCTTACCACAAATTAAAAAAAAATTCTAAACCTCATTGGCTGAACGATCATATAAATGTAGTGTGAACATTAACAAACCGACCAAGTGCAGGGACGGATTTCGGACCAGAAATGGAGGAAAAAGATGCTACGAACTTGTGTCGGGAAGTGCGTCGCTGCTGCGGTAGCTGGGGCTGGCGAGCGTCTGTTCGCTGTGGCCACGTGCCGTGCAGTTCTTTGTGCGTCGCAGGCTGTGTAAGTAGCAGAATGGTCCGGGTTTCATGTCGGGAACAAAAAAATAAATGGCTCTGAGCACTATGGGACTCAACATCTGAGGTCATCAGTCCCCTAGAACTTAGAACTACTTAAACCTAACTAACCTAAGGACATCACACACATCCATGCCCGAGGCAGGATTCGAACCTGCGACCGTAGCGGTCGCGCGGCTCCAGACTGAAGCGCCTAGAACCGCTCGGCCACTTCGGCCGGCTCATGTCGGGAACGGTCGACAGGCAGGATGGCTATACGAAAACAAGTACCCCGACAGACACCGACCGCAGCACACGACATTTCGAGCCGTTTTTAGGCGCTTGTGTGACCGGGAGGGGGACCTTTCGGACAGACGACTGTGCAGGGAGGCGGCAAACCGTGCGTGCACCACACTTAGGGAGCCGGGTCCTACAGGATACTGAGGTGAACCCCAGTACAAGCTCCAGGAAAGTGGCCTGCGAACGTGGTGTAAGCCAAATTGCGATTACGTGTATCGTGCTTGACAGCCGCTACCATCCCTATTGCCTGCGATGCCATGGAGGCCGTTTTGAACATCTTTTATGGCGTGGATACGATGCAGCTCTGTACTGTTTATCCGAGACGATTTGTTGTTGTTGCGCGCGCACACAGTCCATTTCCGTATTACACGTTCGTGTGACCTTTTTTCCTGAATTTCCAGCCAGGAACGCGTCCGTTCAGTTTGTCGGCGTTATTAATGTTCACCCTGTATTTTTACTGAAAAGGTCTCCTGGAATAAAATAAAATCACCCACTTTGTATTTTTCACTCCTTTGGATTGGTGTAAGTTCTCGTGTCACGTCGTATTACTGACAGTGTCTTCTTAATATCCTTTTAGGTCTCTGAAAGATATATTCTTCATTTCTGCATCTGCGATGTCGTTCAGGCACGTTGTGACAATTACCTTGACCGATGATATCCTGCTCTGTTCCTGAGCCACATTCTTTTACTTTGTTTGTTCTGACAGACGGCTGTAGTGTATGGTTTTTAACTTCCTTAACGCTAACTATCCTGATGTCACCGTGTTGCCAGTACTGACTCGTCCACTAGAGAAATCTTTTATCTGCCAATAAATTCCACAGGTCGCCGACAGAACGAGATGGCATAGTGGTTGCGACGCTGGACTCTCATTTGGGACGACGGTGGTACAGATGACCGTCCGGTCACTCAGATTTACCTTTCGTGTGGTTTCACTAAATCGCTTAAAGCAAATGCCGAGATGGTTCTTTTAAAAGCTGCTTGGCCGCACTCTTCCCCAGTGGAGCTTCTGCTGCGTCTCTATTGGCATCGGCGTAGATGTTACGTTAGTAAATTTAATATTATTAAAAATTTATTTTTGGTAATTTCTGTCCACACCTATAAGATCTTTGCGTCCAGTCTTGCCATGGTAAACATAGAATGTATCTTTCACTCTGTAGCGGGGTGTGCGCTGTAAACGAGCTCCCTGACAGATCAACGCTGGACGGGAATCGAACCAGGAGCCCGCTTACCTTGGGCAACACGCATACCGAGCACGTATCGCTGCTCGACTGACAGCTTAAACATGTGTTAGTACCAATGCCCTGCTCTTCCGAGGCTCGCTAAACTTATCTTGCGTACTTTTCTGTATCAGCACTCGTGTAAGAAAATAAATATTGAAGAATGAACTGGCCACACTCTGCGATTTGCTTCCAGCTCTTTGCAGCTGAATTTAATAGAACTTTCACAATACGAAATATCTTTCGGGGCTGGGTCCGGCAGTCTATTTCGAAAGTTAACGGCAAGCTCAGTTGCTGCTTTAATTCTGACTGGGCGTTGGTGCTCCACCTCGGGAAGCGACACACAGGCTGCGGAGTGCTGAATGTCGATATAAGCACAGCTGTGAATCGCTGGCTGGCAACATCAACAAATCGAAACCAGGTTTACAGCTGTTGCGATAAACACGTAGAGGGCGATTAGCGGACTATGTGGTAACCTCACACGCTTCTTTTGCTTGCGCAGCCACGTTATCGTCCTTACGTCTCACTGCTCCGAGTTGCCAACTAGTGGGCGAGTTGCTGCGTTTCCACTGCTGCTCAATGCTCTGAATGTTGTGAGTCATGGGATTTCAGAGCGGCAGACTATAATGATAACGAGCAGGCTGAAAATGGGTGCACGACGTCGAGGTCTTTAAATATGATGATACGAGTGAGCTTAAAATGATTGTAAGATTACTAAAATAACAAAATAATTTTTTAAACCCGCGCGCGCACACGCACACACACACACACGTACACACACACACACACACACACACACACACACACACACACACACTGAAGAAGTTACCAGGATACCAAGGCATGACCCTCCAACCCATGACCTTGGCCTGGACTCAAGACAGTTTCAAAAATTTTGGAATCCTTTCTTAGCTCGTCTCATCGTCCGATACAACAGAACAAAAGTCCCACACTTACAATGCATGGCATTTTTAAGACAGCCCGCTGATGAATGCGTCGCTTTGTCACGTTTGATATACCGCAGTCCTCGTTGGCCGCTATCTGCTAGCTAATTTTCTAGAACTCCTATACTCCAGGTACGCATCTGAGAAAGCGGCAGAAGTAGGTACACTCCAGGAAATTGAAATAAGAACACCGTGAATTCATTGTCCCAGGAAGGGGAAACTTTATTGACACATTCCTGGGGTCAGATACATCACATGATCACACTGACAGAACCACAGGCACATAGACACAGGCAACAGAGCATGCACAATGTCGGCACTAGTACAGTGTATATCCACCTTTCGCAGCAATGCAGGCTGCTATTCTCCCATGGAGACGATCGTAGAGATGCTGGATGTAGTCCTGTGGAACGGCTTGCCATGCCATTTCCACCTGGCGCCTCAGTTGGACCAGCGTTCGTGCTGGACGTGCAGACGCTTCATCCAGTCCCAAACATGCTCAATGGGGGACAGATCCGGAGATCTTGCTGGCCAGGGTAGTTGACTTACACCTTCTAGAGCACGTTGCGTGGCACGGGATACATGTGGACGTGCATTGTCCTGTTGGAACAGCAAGTTCCCTTGCCGGTCTAGGAATGGTAGAACGATGGGTTCGATGACGGTTTGGATGTACCGTGCACTATTCAGTGTCCCCTCGACGATCACCAGTGGTGTACGGCCAGTGTAGGAGATCGCTCCCCACACCATGATGCCGGGTGTTGGCCCTGTGTGCCTCGGTCGTATGCAGTCCTGATTGTGGCGCTCACCTGCACGGCGCCAAACACGCATACGACCATCATTGGGACCAAGGCAGAAGCGACTCTCATCGCTGAAGACGACACGTCTCCATTCGTCCCTCCATTCACGCCTGTCGCGACACCACTGGAGGCGGGCTGCACGATGTTGGGGCGTGAGCGGAAGACGGCCTAACGGTGTGCGGGACCGTAGCCCAGCTTCATGGAGACGGTTGCGAATGGTCCTCTCCGATACCCCAGGAGCAACAGTGTCCCTAATTTGCTGGGAAGTGGCGGTGCGGTCCCCTACGGCACTGCGTAGGATCCTACGGCCTTGGCGTGCATCCGTGCGTCGCTGCGGTCCGGTCCCAGGTCGACGGGCACGTGCACCTTCCGCCGACCACTGGCGACAACATCGATGTACTGTGGAGACCTCACGCCCCACGTGTTGAGCAATTCGGCGGTACGTCCACCCGGCCTCCCGCATGCCCACTATACGCCCTCGCTCAAAGTCCGTCAACTGCACATACGGTTCACGTCCACGCTGTCGCGGCATGCTACCAGTGTTAAAGACTGCGATGGAGCTCCGTATGCCACGGCAAACTGGCTGACACTGACGGCGGCGGTGCACAAATGCTGCGCAGCTAGCGCCATTCGACGGCCAACACCGCGGTTCCTGGTGTGTCCGCTGTGCCGTGCGTGTGATCATTGCTTGTACAGCCCTCTCGCAGTGTCCGGAGCAAGTATGGTGGGTCTGACACACCGGTGTCAATGTGTTCTTTTTTCCATTTCCAGGAGTGTATTTGTTTTGATTACTTGTCTTTCGACTGTGCCACAGCAGTTTTGTCACATCTGCAAAATGAAGTCGATGCACGATGAATACACTGCAGGTGTAAAAGTTCAGCCTTTAGTCCCACACTAGCGTTGTCGTTTCAGTTGGAGTCACTGTCAAATAAAAGCAATCTCGTTAACGCATCACCGTAAAAACGTCCGCATCTGAGATTGTCATATCTCCCGTTTCTGTAGTTTATCCCGGCTGTCTGTCACGGGAGTCATGAAATTGTTTAGTGGATGGCAACGTTCCCATGCAATTACAACTTTTTCGGATGTCTTTGCAAACTCATAACCGTCTGCTGCTAAACTGGTGTTACCTTAAAGTCGTGCCACTCGCCTTGCGTCACTAAAGAAAGAACGGGAATCGTGAATCAAATTCACATGACCGACTTCTGAAATTTCATGCTGTGACAACGAATGGACGGGCAGGAAATGAAATAAACAGAAGAGTGTAAATTGCCTAGAGTGCTTGTGGTAATCTTCTCTGGGTTTTAAAAACAAACTTTCCAACGTGTCTGGAAGGGAAAGTTTACAATCAGTGTGTATTGTCACTTTTGAGACGTTGACTTGTAATGCGCAGACCATTCGGATTCTGGCGCTGCAGTCCGGAACCGCGGGACTACTACGGTCGCAGGTTCGAATCCTGCCTCGGCCATGGGTGTGTGTGATGTCCTTAGGTTAGTTAGGTTTAAGTAGTTCTAAGTTCTAGGGGACTTATGACCTAAGATGTTGAGTCCCATAGTGCTCAGAGCCATTTGAACCATTTATACCATTCGGAAACTGTGGATTTCTCTGTAAGCAACAGAGAGGATCAGCTGCTTAACGAAGTACTTTCACTGCAAAACTTTCCTCGTAGCTGAGCGCATTTAAAGATAAAATGCATACCAGCTGATTTTAAAAATTTTGCCTGTGTGGAATTCTGTTGACGCCCTTGGGTTTTTGGCTACCTCACGAGTTTTGCCCGCATCTTCTGCAACACACCTACAGCCACGTATACACGTGTACATTTCGCTTGTCCCAGTCGCGCTGCCATTCATCAAGGTCTAACGAGTTAGTTTTTTCTGGAATCTGCAGTTTTTTCTACTTGATCTTACTTACCTCTCCTTAACCATTATATTGCGACAAGATATCTTACTTTGAAGTTAGTGGGGCAAATTTGCAGAATGACGAGAAAAGCCTCTGAGAGTGTGTTACCGGAGGCTCCCGTCATCCTTATTAGGAGTACTGTCTGCGTGAGTTTTGCGATGGGTCTGTACTTCTCCAGCTGGTGAGTCCAAGTGTTGGTAGCAGTGCTCCTAGTGGCAAACAGCATTACATTGTGGTTTAGTTTCACAGTCTCCAGAGTAACATGCAGCTGGTAGTACTACCGCTTGCAATCTTAAGCGTTATTTTGAAGCCGCCATTTGATAACTGTAGGTATAGCTGGACAATTATGACCGACGCCATACAGAACATGAGGTTTACTTTTCGTATTTTATCGGTCCACTAGTCAGTGATGTTCAGTGGCGTCGGTATCTGAATGATGTGGATTTCCACAGACTCTGCAGCGCCAGTACTTGCTGTCTCTGAGATCTCTTACGAGGGAGCACCTAAAAGAAACAGAAATAATTTTTTGGTGGGCAGAGATTCTTCAGTGCTGCGTTTTATCGCTAGGAGCGCGTAGGGAGAAAATTCCGAAGTCGGTAAGCCGAGAGCCGTCGCTGAATGTCAGGACTACTTTCGGCAGAGTTTATATTGATAACTGTTTTACGTGATTGTCGTTTTTGCAGTGGTTGATTTTCGTGAACATCGTGCGGCGTTGAACTTCTGCTTTTTGCTCGGGAAAAGTGGAACGGGACGAGGAGGAGATTAATGTTTCACTTCCCGTCGACAACGAAGTCATTAGAGACGGAGCACAAGCTCGGATTAGGGAGGGACGCAGAAGGAAAACGGCCGCGCCCTTTCGAAGGAACCAACCCGGCATTTGTCTAAAGCGATTTAGGGAAATCACGGGAAACCTAAATGTGGATGGTTGGGCGCGGGTTTGAACCGTCGTCCTCCCGAATGCGAGTCCAGTGTGCTAACCACTGCGAAAGCTGGAACAGGAACTACTGAAATGATAGAAACGGTGTACAAGGACTATGCTATGGGTAAAACAATGAAGTGTTTGAGGGGCTTTCCGGCTTCAAAAAAGGTGAAATGCCACTTGATGACAAACGTTCTGGTCGTTCTTCCAATGCCCGAACACATGAAAATGTTGAAAACATTGATGCAGTCGTCAACAAAGATCGACGATGTACCATTGAATAAGTTGTGCAACTGTAATAAGTGACTTGGAGTTCAGTGCAGCGAACTGTGACAGACAATTTGGGAATGGAAAGGGTAGCTGCCACATTCATGCCACGACTGCTGACTGGTGAACTAAAGCAGGTCACGTGGAAGCGTGCTGTGCTTTGAAAGAAAAGTCCCGAAATTATCCAAACTTTTTTTTTCAAAAATTACCACAGATGACGGAACTTGGTGCTATGCTTACGGTCCCGATTCAAAGCAACAATCAAGGCAATGAAAGGCTTCAAGTTCGCCTCGCCCGAAGAAAGCTCGTGAGGTGAGATCAAACATTAAGACAATGATGGCTTGTTTTTTCGATGTGAGAGGAGTCGTTTATTCATTCAGGGTTTGTTCCACAGCGACAAGCAAGTAACCAGGCTTCCTACTTGGAAGTTTCGAAAATATTACAGTGTGCAGCGGAAGCGATCTGATTTGTGGCAGTCGGGTGACTGGTTTGTCAGTCATGACAATGCCGCTGCTCGTATAACCCCCCCCCCCTCCCCCCAATATTCACTCCATCTCTCCCCGTGCGACTTTTTTTGGCTTCCTAGAATGAGAATAGACTTGAAAGGAACGCGTTTTGCTGATGTTGTTGAGATGAAGGGAAAAAAACGACGGAGGCACTGTCAAGCATCACGAAAGATGAATTTAAACAATGTTTCGAAAAAAAATGGAATAGGAGATCAGACAAGTGTGTTAGTCCAGACGGAGAGTTTTATGAATGGGGTTGAAGGTTTGTGCTTAAAATGTGGATAAATAAGTTTAAAGAGTAACTTCGGATTCTTTTGAGTACCCTCTCGTATGTGACGTCCCAGGAGCTTGTCACGCCGTTTTTTAGTAGAAATAAAGGATCAGGGGATGTCACTGACCTACAAAATGTCTTCGTCAGCTGCACGCTGTGCTTTCTGTGGAGATTGATGAATACTGTCCGGAATTGTGGATGATCGCTGGTGAACGTCGCGGCCTGAGCATGGCAGACAGTGGCGTACATCTCCGTAAACTCTGCTGTCGCGGGAGATTCGACCCTGGTAGTGGGTGACGTAACGTCTGCCTGCTTGCCAAACAGCGTTCACTCGTGGATGGATGGTTAGGTTGTCCAGGGAACGGTGGTTGTGTTTGGCCGTCACATGTCAGTCCTGGCAGTTAGTGAGTGCGAATGTGAAACATGGAATACAACCTTTGTTACAAAGATCACCGCCAGTGGCGGGCGAGGTATTCATGTTTATCCTCCAATGCCTCTTGATCAGATGCACCGACGCTGTTACTTCCTTATCTACCGAGTAACAACGTAGCACAGGAAAGCAAACGCACCACCAACGCACAATTGCGCAATCTGTAAACACGCCGTTCGCTAAGCACTAGACTATGTAATTATACATATTTACACACTTTGTCGAGACATTTTATTGTAATTAAGACTTTTTGACGCAGTAATAGACCCATTTAGCAGAATGACAAGACATTAAAGCGGGTGACAAGTAGTTGCTTTTACCTTACGGTACTCAGAAAAGTAACCAGCATTATACATGTAAGGAAATACTCGAATCCTGTACGTACTCTAAGAAACTGAAGACGTTGCTTCGACCTGTGAAACAGTTCATTCACACATCGTCTTTCTAAAGTTTTGTCATGAAGGTGAGCCCCACAAGTTATACAGAAACATCTAGACAACATGAGTAATTAAGAGAAAAGCAGCTGCTCTGAGAAAAAGTCTATTCTCTCTCTTAAGCTACGCAGGTGCTTTCGTCTATTGGTTGTTGATTTCAGCGAATACTGTGAGGTGTCTATACTGGGTGCACTCAAACACAGTTGACCAAATTTTGGAGATTGTTCAGATATCTTTTCTTAGTATTTTCGTGTAAGTGGCCCGTAATATCAGAAGCCTCGTTAAAGAGTAATTACGTAGGTATGATTTATTCACTTTCTTACCCCAGTTATCTTTGTTTCTGTGAAAATACCTTGCAACAGTGAAAAAAACCCTAATATGCAACCACCCTTAGGCGATGCAAAACTACTGTGATGTGGTTGTCCTCGTTGTGGGAGCATCTCAGCATAGCGTGATCATGCTGCTCTACCACTACATTTAGTGCATCACTGAACCTATCCACAGTGCAATATCGTTGTTAACGTACATCCAATAGTGCCAGAAAAACAAATCCCACACACAACCGAGCAGTACTGAATGCAGGCTTCAGGACTAAGAGTAAAGTGGGCGTTACCGTTGTCGACAGCAATTGCCGTGAGTGAATGGAAGGGCATTGTATCCAGACACAAAGTGCACACAGTTAACATTTGCACTGCTGTAGTACACTTCTTTTCTATGCTATACATATACAGCAGTAATGGAGATAAGAAATATACGAACTGCGAACACTCCTTAGTGAGGCACCAGAGACCTAGGTTCTCCCACACCACTCAGAAAGTATCTCTAAACTACTTCTGAAATTTTGTCACTGGTGTTCAGGTTCCCTATGTATACTAGAAAATTAACCTGTTTAATACGAACATTTGCGGAATTCACAACTTTCTCGGAGGCTAGACTGTTCCTTAAAATTTATGGGGAACTGCCAGATGTCAGCAACTTGCTGCCACGATATTTGGTCACATTCTTCCGCCCATCTTCAGGTGCGCACTGAGCGCTCGTGCTTGAAACCTCTCCGGCGCATGCGTGGTGTACCCAGTCGTCGCTGCGCACGAGTTACTTGAGCGCTTGCGCAAGTCTGTGCGCTGCTGGCAGCGCCCTCCGTGGCGAAGACTCGCCTCTTCGATGTCAGATCGACCGTCTTCACCTGTCGAAACCGCAGAACGGCGTCAGCTACGCAGAGCATGAAGTTTTTCTGTGACAGGATTCCGTGCAGAATTCGAGTGGAAATAGCCGTCCCGATTAAACGAGAGCCTCAGACAGTCATGTTTCTCCTGATTCATTGGTAATGGAGTTCCTAAAGTTAAAAGTATGGGCCACAATTTTTATCGCACTGTATTACAGCGAATGAGCAGTCGAAATAGTGTTCTGCGATAGCTGTTTAGCTGGTCTGGACCAGGCGAGTTTGCCCTGTATGCCATTCTACATCTACATCTACATCTACATTTATACTCCGCAAGCCACCCAACGGTGTGTGGCGGAGGGCACTTTACGTGCCACTGTCATTACCTCCCTTTCCTGTTCCAGTCGCATATGGTTCGCGGGAAGAACGACTGCCAGAAAGCCTCCGTGCGCGCTCGAATCTCTCTAATTTTACATTCGTGATCTCCTCGGGAGCTATAAGTAGGGGGAAGCAATATATTCGATACCTCATCCAGAAACGCACCCTCTCGAAACCTGGCGAGCAAGCTACACCGCGATGCAGAGCGCCTCTCTTGCAGAGTCTGCCACTTGAGTTTGTTAAACATCTCCGTAACGCTATCACGGTTACCAAATAACCCTGTGACGAAACGCGCCGCTCTTCTTTGGATCTTCTCTATCTCCTCCGTCAACCCGATCTGGTACGGATCCCACACTGATGAGCAATACTCAAGTATAGGTCGAACGAGTGTTTTGTAAGCCACCTCCTTTGTTGATGGACTACATTTTCTAAGGACTCTCTCAATGAATCTCAACCTGGTACCCGCCTTACCAACAATTAATTTTATATGATCATTCCACTTCAAATCGTTCCGCACGCATACTCCCAGATATTTTACAGAAGTAACTGCTACCAGTGTTTGTTCCGCTATCATATAATCATACAATAAAGGATCCTTCTTTCTATGTATTCGCAATACATTACATTTGTCTATATTAAGGGTCAGTTGCCACTCCCTGCACCAAGTGCCGATCCGCTGCAGATCTTCCTGCATTTCGCTACAATTTTCTAATGCTGCAACTTCTCTGTATACTACAGCATCATCCGCGAAAAGCCGCATTTTCTGCACTCGCGCGGAATCTCGTAAACACCTGCCTTGGCAAGTCTAGGTCGCACTTGCACCAATCCCAGAAACGCCGGCCTTATTGATGGAGGACGAAATATCACTTTAACCCTTCGTTTTCGAAGTACTCTGCCTATCTTCCCGGAAAATTTTCTAATATGTGGCAAGTAAGCCGGGCGAGTTGCCTGTCGTCCTGAAGGCCTGACGTTCTCCTGTTTCCTCGGCAAAATTCCCAGTGTATATAGCACTTGGGAGTTTACATAAACGGCAGAACAAGGAAGAGAGCGTGGTCGAGGCCTTCAAGCATGCAAGCAGTTCCGTCTACAGCTCCACACAGTGAAAGCTACTTTTAAGTGCAAAGCAGGAAGAATACAGCTCTTTCATTCATTTATTCACGTGCTAATGCAGGTTCAGTCTGTTAGCAGTCTGGTCACCTAGGAATTTCACGTACACTGAGTTTCGTTTAGAACGCGCCTATTGATCTCCATTTCTGTGACCCTTTTGTCATTTTTATTTGAAACTAACTGCAAGACTTTTTTGTAAGATTAAGAGTTAGTTTTCTGTGAGCAAATGGTATGAGTTGTGAACAAATAATACAGTGAATAATTTTATTAGAAACAATCTCCTTCAAAGCACTGTCCTTGGCTAGCAATGCACTTATTCCAACGTTGAATGCATCACTGGAAGAATTTCTGGAAGGCTTCTTCTGCAAGGGCGTTCAGCTGCTCTGTCAAAAAATGTCTCTGAGCAGTATGGGACTTAACTTCTGAAGTCATCAGTCCCCTAGAACTTAGAACTACTTAAACCTAACTAACCTAAGGACAACACACACACATACACACACACACACACACACACACACATGCCCGAGGCAGGATTCGAACCTGCGACCGTAGCAGTCGCGCGGTTCCAGACTGTAACGCCTAGAACCGCTCGGCTACACCGGCCGGCGCTGTTCTGTCGTACCCCTCTTAGTGTCAGGACTGGTTTCAAAACTTTTCCTTTAGGCACGGTTTTAATGTTTGACAAGAGGCAGATGTCGCATGCCGCTAAGTCTGGTGAGAGACGGATGCGGACAGATGGCAAAAAATTCACGAATCAAAAGTGAAGAAGGAAACCACTGGCCCATATTTTTCTGGTCGCTTTCTTCGTACATAGTTTCGCAAGCGTTACTCTACGCCCTTGCAAAATTCGGTGTCTACAGTTGTTCCCCTTGGAACGAACTCCGATCGCATTACGTCCTCAATTCCGCAAAAACAGTGACCATGAGTTTCATATTCGATTTTGCCTGAAGTTACATTTTGGGGCGAGGAAATTCGCTGGTTTTCGATTTGGAACACAGAATTTTTGTCTTAGGGTCGTAACCGAGAGACGCAAGTTTCATCTCCAGTTGCAGTTTTGGATATAGGGTCCGGTTCTGAATGAAGACGATCCTTCAGCCCCGTGCAGACTGACGCGCGGCCTTGCTTCTGTTCATCGCTCTGAAGTATGGAAAGAAGTTTTGCAGTCAGTCGTCTCATCCGCAAATGTTTTGCACTGAGTCGTACGAGGTACTATGTTCTTGGGTAAGTTCTCGAATAGTTATTCGCCTGTTTGAACGAACAATTTTTTTGCACGTTTTCTTCTGGTTTTGAGGTTAATGGACGTCCCGAATGTTGCCTGTCTTCTACTGACTCATTTCCGCTTTTAAATCGCTCATACCGCTTGTAAGCAGTCTTGAGAGTCATAGCATTATCGCCATACACAAAGTTCAACATATAGTGAGTTTTTTTGCGGTCTTTTTCAGTTTGAAACAGAAATTAATGTTCACGCGTTGTTCTAGATCCACAACGTGCGACAGAAATAGTAAACACAGCCTCACTCTAGCGTCTCTGGACGCTGAGAGGCAATAGTCGGCACACGTTCCAACTTGATGCTGCCTTTCTCAGCGGATCAGGCTGTCGGACAAATTACGTCAAATTGTTGCAGCCTCAGCAGCTGCAGCTAAAAATACATTCACGGTATTTTTCGATCACACCTCGTAAGCCTGTACCACTTTTCTCCTGGCGATCTCTGCTACGGATTCTCTTTATCAGAACACTTGTAGCGTCAGCGAACATCGCAGTTTCCTCTGCTAGTTCTCTCTTGTCATTTGTAAATCATTTATGTAGGTCAAGAACAGTAGCGCGACAAATGATGAAACTTATTAAGTATACCACATAAAGTATGCAAGAGATGCGCACTTTAATTGGTACGCTGGTTTGGTCAAGCCTTCTGTCTGTCACTGGCAGATCGCCGTCACCAGCAAGACGGAGGTGGAACAGAGGAGCCGCAGCAAGGTTATCCGAGAGCCAGATGGGTGTGGTCTGCTGACAGAGCCGACTAATCTGCGTTGCGGAAAGTGCCGAGATTTTAAACCTGTTCTCTCTGTTGAAGGTGTCCGAAATGCCAAAAGTTATATTTTGTTAAGGTTCAGGAAGTCAACGGTTTCGGTAGAGTTGACAAGCTCGGAAAAGGTTCAACTAACTCTTGCACGTGGCGACGAAGCACAACGTAGGAAACATATCGCCCCCTTGTGCGCGTTATTGTATGCATACTAGGACGATTAAAGCACCTGTCCACCTACACACACGTCGACACACATGCAGTAACTGTTCCCAGTTTCTCCTGTGTGGGTAAAACGATTCCTTTGCCTCGAAGATTACGTTTCAGTGATTGGTTACTACGAAAGTCTTGATTCGTAGTGTCTGATGATTTTGGCTTTAGCTAACTGGTAAGCGCAACTTAAAAGAAGACCTGAAAACTACACGGACATTACATACAGTCCCGTATTATTAAGCAACTTACTATTTTAACCATTCATGAAATATTACCATACATAAAAAATAAAAGAAATGTCAAAAGAACAAAGGAGATAGGTCTTTCAAAAGTTTGCTTGCCGTCTTGACATCTCACCAACTGCGATAGTCAGTCTAGCGTAAAGAACTCTGTTCGCGTCACCCTCGACCACTTACATGGATACAGCTGTTAAATAGTACGGAACTCTGGCCGACTTCCATGCGTTCCGAATTTTTTTTTTAATTGAGGTTCGTGAATTTTTTTCGTCAATCACCTCTCCCCGATTACGTTCTGCCTCCAATCATGATACTGTAATATGTATTGGTGGGAAAAATGGTTCTGCGGAAAGAAAATTCGAGTGACTGGAACTAGGAAGAGTAATTCAGTATCAAATAAATACTCACAGGTTACAAAGAAATGAGGGCCAGTCAAATGAAAAGGAGAGAATTGGAAAAAAAGTAAGTAAAACTGTTTATTATTTCAAAATTAATCGACATAATTTTTAACACATTTATCCCACTCAGACGAGACGGTCAGTGCCACCATAGAAAAAGGTTTGCGGGTACACACGCTGTGCCGCACAAGTTTGGCTGGGAAGTCCTTACACATACTCAAATCGGTTCCGATCTCTCCCCACGAGATTTCCGTGGTTTTGGAGCCCTGAAGAAAAACATTCGTGGCTGCCGATTTGCCTCGGAAGAAGAAGTGCGTGCCTGGGTACAATCATCGTTCCATAGGTAACGGCAAACATTTTTCCATGAAGCCATTGGCTGTATTGTCTTTCAGTGGGATAAATGTATCAACAATTATGGCGATTACTTTTGACGTAATAAACAACGCTTTTTTGCCGTTTTTCCATGTGTCTCGTTTTCATTTGACTGTTCCTTACAGCCGGCCGGAGTGCCCGAGCGGTTGTAGGCGCCACAGTCTGGAACCGCGCGACCGCTACGGTCGGAGGTTCGAATCCTGCCTCGGGCATGAATGTGTGTGATGTCCTTAGGTTAGTTAGGTTTAAGTAGTTCTAAGTTCTAGGGGACTGATGACCTCAGAAGTTAAGTCCCATAGTGCTCAGAGCCATTTTTTGAACTCTACCTTACATCAAACTGTAGATTTCAGTGGGGCACTAAATAGAGGAAACTAAAATTAAATGACTTCGCGTCAATTCCTCCTCCCTTAATAATATTCACCAGAACCAGCCCAAGCAATACGTGTACAAGAAAGTAAGCTTGTAAATGTGTTGATTTGAATCGAAACAAAACGACATCGACGATCCGAAGTTATTTAAATTGCAGCGAAACAATCAACAACATGTACTGCACTTCACATGAATAAGCTGCTGATCCGAGAAGGCAAGTTAATCTGTTCCATATTGTAAACAGTTCCTCAGGTTCCTAAAGGTGTTTTAATCCGTCCCAGGCGTCTTGACTTGCAGTGTACACACCTCGCATAATGTGCTATTGGAGAAAAAGAAGTGTGGGGAACAAGTGTGCTTGTTACGTGCTAGCAGTACGGTGATTCATTTCTTCACGCGCTCAGAGAGAACGGGAATCCCCCCTGCCCCCCTGCCCCCCTTCCGCCCACCATCGTCTTGCTGGAGTCTGCCTGTCAGTGCATCAGCCGTGACAGCTGTTGCGCAACACCTTGTCATTAAAGTGAATGGTCATTAACTTATCGCGAAAGTAGTGTCATATTATCAGATATATCCAAAAGTGAAGTACCCATAGTTTGTAAGCAGTATAATATTGGTTGACGAGAAAATAAAGTTTTTTCGTGATTCAGAATACCGCGAAACTACAAAAGGTACAAAACTAAATTTTTACTAATATGTATATTTGAGCAAGAAAAAATCCTCCTGTAAACGTCGTTCAATAATTTTCAATATTTTCCATAGTATTAAATAAAGTTCGGATTTTTTGTACGAAAATAGAAAAACTTCACAGATTATTAACCATTTTCGATAATTGAATAAATGATAAATTGCAGGATCTTGATTATTATATGATATTAAAAAAGTGTACCAATTATCATGTTTGTTATTGTAATAGTTCAAGGTATAGAATATTTTGAATCGGCGCTGTCGTAGGTGAGTTTGCAACGGTTCAGTTTGAAGCATAGTAGCTTACATATTTATAAGAGTAGAGGATTCAAATCAGCTTCGTCATATCAATGGAAATTTCCTCTTCTGCAAAAAAATTTGTCACCAGAGTAAATTCCAATTTCGGAGGGCCATTTAAATTTCTGTATGGCGCGACGAGCCTCTCTCAGACTCAAGCGGAGGGCCGCTGCGAGAAGTTTTGGCGCTCGCTCAGCCGTCCACGCCCGTGCATGACGTCCGTGTCGTTCTGGAGCAGCGAACCCGGCTACGCCGCGCTGTCTGGCGATAAATCTGTGTCGAGCACCGTGCCTAGTCAGTCCGTACTAGTGTGCGTGGAGCATCGCATGGCAGTCTTTGTTAAGTGTCCTATTGTGGAAGGGACAATGCTAATGTTTTGTAGTTGTTTATGAATGTTACTGTTTCGAGCGACATTTTTGTATTTAGACCTTTCAGACGCTTCAGACTTCGTATAAATTTCTGTGCGGCGCCTGCAGAAAATATTGCGTGACAACAGGAATAATGGCACTTTTCTCTTTGGAACTCACCGGCCAGTAGTTATTTAATAGAAGTGGAAATCTGGAATAATATCAGACTTGCAAGAAAATTGGGGAGAAGAGGAATTTGTGGTACTAAAAGAAGAGATCGGTTGGTAGGAAACATTATGAGGCATCAAGGGATCACCAGTTTAATATTGGAGGGAAGCGTGGAAGGTAAAAATTGTAGAGGGAGACCAAGAGGTGATTATACTAAGCAGATTCAGATGGATGTAGGTTGCAGTAGGTACTGGGAGATGAAGAATGTTGCACAGGATAGAGTAGCACGGAGAGCTGCGTCAAAGCAGTCTCTGGTCTGAAGACCACGACAACAACAACGCCAGACCCTCAACTTGTGAAACTACGGTTGCTGCCTGTTTGAGTCTTGTAGAAGGGCATGGTGTATCTATGAACGTTCAATACGCAATAGACGTATATTTTACCAGATTCAACTTTACCTTGTTTCGTGAAAAACATAGCCTGCCATCAGTTACCCGAGTTTTCAACAAGTTGGCTGAGGTTTATAGGTAATAAACTCTTTTAGAAAGTGTTCAAGTTACCTGTTCGTGTGTTCTGTAGGCTCTTGTTGCGTGAATGGCAGATAACCATTTTTGGGTAGTCAAGACTGAATGGTAAGTTGTACTGTGTTAAGGAAAAGTGGCCACGATTAGCTGGTGTATTAATGAACACAAAATAAAGTTTCCATTCCTCGAAAAGAGCCGAATGTTTCGGTTGTCGCTACTAGTGTTTTGCCGACAGTCACCCCACAGGCGCACCAGGCGCTCACAAAGTTCGGTCAGGTTTTACGTTGGATATCCTTGGGAATTAAAAACTTCACTGTCTCATGTTTACCGAGAACCTCTTGCGCAGGCTAAAGGACGGATACACAGAATTACGGGTCAATGCCACAGGCGTCCGTCCATTGCAGGATTGTGGAGCATATTTGAAGCCGGTACATTATGGCGCCTCTGGAAGAAACAGCAAGGAACGAAGAAAAACCACGCTGCGTGCAACACAGCTCGGTTTATTCACAAGCGATATCTATAACGAATAGCAGATGCAGCTGAACAGGTAGATCCCGTTTTCGAAAGGCGTTCGACACTGCCTTAGCGTCCACTGCACAGATTTGTGATCGACTGAAAGTATTTTTAACCAACAGAAGGCACCGCATTGCACTGAACGGCGAATGAGACGGGTAACATCAGGTGTGCACGAAGGAGGTGTAGTACGGTCGCTTGTGTTCTCATCACACAGGCCGAGGAGCACCATCACTCTGCTCACCGATGATGCAGCTGTCTACAGGAAAATATCGTCACTGGATAGTAATAGGGAGATACTCGGTGTAATAAAAGGTAGTTCTCTTTAAATGCAGGTACTTGCAAGGTAGTGCCCGTAGGAAAGAAAATAATCATTTAAAAATTACTTTCTCGTAGCCCCATACAAATTTCTAATTCCACACACATGGACCTGAAAATTTGTGCTTGTGGATTTTTAATTGCTGTGACAGTACTTGCGAAATTTCAAACGAGATACATGGAGAGCATACGATAGATAATTGATGCATTAATAGTTCAGCTAAGTTACCAACAATTTTATAGCATTGAAAATGATGTGAACCATTGTATGTTTTTTCTCAACGACAGCTACGCTCTACATTCCTTACTATTATCTGTTGCATGCGCCATGTTTTTCGTTTTAAATGTTACAAATATTGTCATAGCCATTAAAAATTCACAAGCACAAATTTACAGGACTGTATGTATTGGGTTAGAAATCTGTATGGGGTAAGCAGAAATTATTTTACTTTTTAATCCGTTTTAAAAAAAGTTTTATATTAAAAAGGTTTTTATTTAAATAATTATTTTCATGTGTTTAGTTTTTTGCGCGCGCGCGTTTGTGTGTGTGTGTGTGTGTGTGTGTGTGTTTGAGAGAGAGAGAAATCTTTCAATCTTTTTCAAACATTTTGACGAGATTACAACAGAGACACGTGCTACGTTTCAGATTTACTTCAATTTCTCTTCTCCTGAGTTATCCGTTATATTGCTTCCTGCTACATATACACTCCTGGAAATTGAAATAAGAACACCGTGAATTCATTGTCCCAGGAAGGGGAAACTTTATTGACACATTCCTGGGGTCAGATACATCACATGATCACACTGACAGAACCACAGGCACATAGACACAGGCAACAGAGCATGCACAATGTCGGCACTAGTACAGTGTATATCCACCTTTCGCAGCAATGCAGGCTGCTATTCTCCCATGGAGACGATCGTAGAGATGCTGGATGTAGTCCTGTGGAACGGCTTGCCATGCCATTTCCACCTGGCGCCTCAGTTGGACCAGCGTTCGTGCTGGACGTGCAGACCGCGTGAGACGACGCTTCATCCAGTCCTAAACATGCTCAATGGGGGACAGATCCGGAGATCTTGCTGGCCAGGGTAGTTGACTTACACCTTCTAGAGCACGTTGGGTGGCACGGGATACATGCGGACGTGCATTGTCCTGTTGGAACAGCATGTTCCCTTGCCGGTCTAGGAATGGTAGAACGATGGGTTCGATGACGGTTTGGATGTACCGTGCACTATTCAGTGTCCCCTCGACGATCACCAGTGGTGTACGGCCAGTGTAGGAGATCGCTCCCCACACCATGAGCCGGGTGTTGGCCCTGTGTGCCTCGGTCGTATGCAGTCCTGATTGTGGCGCTCACCTGCACGGCGCCAAACACGCATACGACCATCATTGGCACCAAGGCAGAAGCGACTCTCATCGCTGAAGACGACACGTCTCCATTCGTCCCTCCATTCACGCCTGTCGCGACACCACTGGAGGCGGGCTGCACGATGTTGGGGCGTGAGCGGAAGACGGCCTAACGGTGTGCGGGACCGTAGCCCAGCTTCATGGAGACGGTTGCGAATGGTCCTCGCCGATACCCCAGGAGCAACAGTGTCCCTAATTTGCTGGGAAGTGGCGGTGCGGTCCCCTACGGCACTGCGTAGGATCCTACGGTCTTGGCGTGCATCCGTGCGTCGCTGCGGTCCGGTCCCAGGTCGACGGGCACGTGCACCTTCCGCCGACCACTGGCGACAACATCGATGTACTGTGGAGACCTCACGCCCCACGTGTTGAGCAATTCGGCGGTACGTCCACCCGGCCTCCCGCATGCCCACTATAGGCCCTCGCTCAAAGTCCGTCAACTGCACATACGGTTCACGTCCACACTGTCGCGGCATGCTACCAGTGTTAAAGACTGCGATGGAGCTCCGTATGCCACGGCAAACTGGCTGACACTGACGGCGGCGGTGCACAAATGCTGCGCAACTAGCGCCATTCGACGGCCAACACCGCGGTTCCTGGTGTGTCCGCTGTGCCGTGCGTGTGATCATTGCTTGTACAGCCCTCTCGCAGTGTCCGGAGCAAGTATGGTGGGTCTGACACACCGGTGTCAATGTGTTCTTTTTTCCATTTCCAGGAGTGTATCTCTGGAGAAGACGGGAAGATAAGAATTCGAGAGACTGGAGGTCACATGGAGGCTCCCCAGCAATCGTTGTTATCGCGGGCCATTCGCGACTGGAACAAAAAAAAGAGGGAAATAGCTGTTGTATACAGAGCACCCTCCGCCACACAACAGACAAGAAAGCGAATTAGTATCGCATTGCCATCCACTTCTAACATATATTGAAAATTTCAAATCTCTAGCTCATCCGTAAGTTAGTTTAAAATCAGTTGAAAAAATTGTACCGTACTGACACACCGACAAGATAGCGATGTACTAAAACCGTCTTAAAAATAACAGTGGTATACCATTACAAGATTAGCGGGTTACATGGTTTAAAACTAAGAAGCGATATGAAACGGGACAAGCAGAGAAGGCGAATGGATAGTTAAAATTTGTCGGAATGGTTCAGGATATTGCAGTGGATCTCTAAAGAGATTTCGCCATTTAGGCACATAGTGCGACCACTTCTACAGTACTGCTCCAGGTTTTGGAGTCCTTGTCAAGTAGGGATGAGAGCAGACTTTCAAAGAAGCGCATCTAGGGTGGTAACAGGTCAGTACAGCTCATAAATAGGGTGACAGATATGTCCAGGGAACTTAAAAGGCGGTTATTCCCTCAAAACCCTGATGGTTAAATGCAGGGTAAAATTCTATCGAGCTTCCAGCCGCGCCATGTGGTGTAAAATCCACGAACTTTCAGCCATGTATTCCTCGACCATTTTCAAGTAGTGACAGTCTTTTGCTTGCTGCTACCGTCGCATAAGGCCGCGCTGCCTTCTATGACGTCACTACTGCTCGCTCCAGCACCACGTGCAGTCAGACGTCAGCTAGTACCCCCGCTCTCTCCCCCACCCTGTCGTCTGTTTCCGCCCCCTCTCCTACATTATCACCAACTTTAGCACCTAACTGGAGAATGAAAGACTTTTCTTGGAACACTTTTAATATTTTAAAATGATGAAAGATGATTGGCATTTGATTTGTTTGTGTGCGGGGGAGGGGGGGGGGGGAATTGTTGGAATGAATGACGAAGGAATTCGTGGTGTAGCACCAGTGCTACCTACAACTCAGATAAGAAAGCTATCTACTGTGAGGATAGACACTTTTTACAAAACATAGTTCCCCTGGATTATTCCTCTCCATTGCGCCACTTGCTTGACGTGGACATGCCGACCCAACTTAAAATCAACCAATTTAAAACTGTGCACTATAATAGAAGTAACACTCCGTACAGCACTATAGTAGCCCTTATGTAGTTACTGCTGTGTCTTGCTGTTGTTTCGAAGCGAGTAATGAAGCAGTTTCTGGACTACTGCAGATATTATCTACAACTTGGAGAACATATTTTCTTGAGATATGCAACATTTGTTACGTATATGTCTCACTTTTACCATCAGCGATGTACGGGACAAAGCACAACGTACGTGTGTAATGAGTGGACTACGTGAGAAACCTGCAACCTCCACCGCATTAATGCTACTAATTGAGAAAAAGTACTTGTTCATAACTTACATAATCAGCATTGGAGTCTTACAAAATTGTGATAATAGTAATGATCTTTGGAAAATTGGGTAGTTTCGTGACTGAAACAGAATTGAATCATTTAGTTTTTACCCCTCAGAAAATTTCCTTTTGCCCCTCAGGGGGTAATTACGCCAAGTTGGGTACCACTGATACAGGATGACGTCTTCGTTGCGCGTCCCTCGCTTCAACCTTCCGGTGGCCAGTTCCCAAGCCGTGCTCACCTGCAGACCGCCGTCTTTATTGAGGATGTTGGCACAAATTTTTATCTCGTTCGTTTCTTTAACTACGCTATCCCAGAACCTACTAGTCCGTGTAATAACTCATTTCTCTATTTCTCTTCGAATGTCCGTTTTCTGGAGCAAGCCCTGATACCGCTGATTTCTCAGAGTACCAAAAGTACGCATTGATTGCATTGAAACAAGCGTTCAGTTCATAGTGCTGTGGAATGGGAAAAAACCACAAATTGGCATTCATAAGAAGAAAAACAACACCAAAAATGCAACAGGGCGTAATATGTAAGAAATTGTCCACGCAACCTGCCACTGATGATGCCTTGCAGAAAATAAAGGCGAAACGCGTATGGCACTAAAATTGTGTTTTATTCAGTTGCTGTCAGACGGTCCATAAGTAAAAATTATCAATATACCGTAATATTACACGCAACTGAGGAAGACAGGACTACAAAAGTTGAAGATGTCAACTGCGATGTTATTTTATTTTGAAGGCTACCAGTTTCGGCGTTCCACTATGTCATCATCAGACTCCATATGCATCTCTCCAAAGAAACGGTAGTGTCATAAATCTCTGGATGTCGTGAATTCAGTCGTTTTACTAGTGCTTCACTCGATGACTTGATAGTAACAGTTGCTATCAAGACTTCGAATGAAGCACTACTGCAACGATTGAATTCACGACATTCGGAGATTTATGGCACTATATGACACATTCGTTTATTTGGAGAGATGCGTATGGGGCCTGTTTATGGCTTAGTGGAATGCCGAAACTGGTAGCCTTCAAAATAAAATAAAATAACATCGCAGTTATTTGGCTGTTGGAGAATTTCATTGATATCGACAATTAGTTAATCAGCCGATGTCCCCAGTCCATGATGGATCAACAGATTATTCTATGTGTCAGTGAAGCAGTAACCAGTGACGTCACAGAAAGCAGCGCGGCTGTCGAAGGACGATAGCGGCAACCAAAAGACAGTCGTCACACGAATATGGCCGACGAGTAATCGGCCGAAAGCAACGTGCATTTCAAACCACTTGACGCGGCTGGAAGCTTCAGAGACTTCTATTAGTACATATCGCCGCAAACCATGCTTCGTATATACACTCCTGGAAATTGAAATAAGAACACCGTGAATTCATTGTCCCAGGAAGGGGAAACTTTATTGACACATTCCTGGGGTCAGATACATCACATGATCACACTGACAGAACCACAGGCACATAGACACAGGCAACAGAGCATGCACAATGTCGGCACTAGTACCGTGTATATCCACCTTTCGCAGCAATGCAGGCTGCTATTCTCCCATGGAGACGATCGTAGAGATGCTGGATGTAGTCCTGTGGAACGGCTTGCCATGCCATTTCCACCTGGCGCCTCAGTTGGACCAGCGTTCGTGCTGGACGTGCAGACCGCGTGAGACGACGCTTCATCCAGTCCCAAACATGCTCAATGGGGGACAGATCCGGAGATCTTGCTGGCCAGGGTAGTTGACTTACACCTTCTAGAGCACTTTGGGTGGCACGGGATACATGCGGACGTGCATTGTCCTGTTGGAACAGCAAGTTCCCTTGCCGGTCTAGGAATGGTAGAACGATGGGTTCGATGACGGTTTGGATGTACCGTGCACTATTCAGTGTCCTCTCGACGATCACCAGTGGTGTACGGCCAGTGTAGGAGATCGCTCCCCACACCATGATGCCGGGTGTTGGCCCTGTGTGCCTCGGTCGTATGCAGTCCTGATTGTGGCGCTCACCTGCACGGCGCCAAACACGCATACGACCATCATTGGCACCGAGGCAGAAGCGACTCTCATCGCTGAAGACGACACGTCTCCATTCGTCCCTCCATTCACGCCTGTCGCGACACCACTGGAGGCGGGCTGCACGATGTTGGGGCGTGAGCGGAAGACGGCCTAACGGTGTGCGGGACCGTAGCCCAGCTTCATGGAGACGGTTGCGAATGGTCCTCGCCGATACCCCAGGAGCAACAGTGTCCCTAATTTGCTGGGAAGTGGCGGTGCGGTCCCCTACGGCACTGCGTAGGATCCTACGGTCTTGGCGTGCATCCGTGCGTCTCTGCGGTCCGGTCCCAGGTCGACGGGCACGTGCACCTTCCGCCGACCACTGGCGACAACATCGATGTACTGTGGAGACCTCACGCCCCACGTGTTGAGCAATTCGGCGCTACGTCCACCCGGCCTCCCGCATGCCCACTATACCGCCTCGCTCAAAGTCCGTCAACTGCACATACGGTTCACGTCCACGCTGTCGCGGCATGCTACCAGTGTTAAAGACTGCGATGGAGCTCCGTATGCCACGGCAAACTGGCTGACAGTGAAGGCGGCGGTGCACGAATGCTGCGCAGCTAGCGCCATTCGACGGCCAACACCGCGGTTCCTGGTGTGTCCGCTGTGCCGTGCGTGTGATCATTGCTTGTACAGCCCTCTCGCAGTGTCCGGAGCAAGTATGGTGGGTCTGACACACCGGTGTCAATGTGTTCTTTTTTCCATTTCCAGGAGTGTAGATGAGGATGTTTACAAATTAGTTACACTAAAGTATGTTTAACTGTGAAAAGGGCAAACAAATTACAGAAATGTTTGATAAAGCACTGAATGGTAGTATGTCTTCAGCTTTTATTGCTGACTAATACTGTTAGTTCCCGGCGTTCCCACCAGGTGGCGTGCGCAAATGAGTTATTCCAGTGGTCATTATGGAGTTGTACAACGGTGCAGCGTGTGCACAGTATTGTTTTATGGTTTCATAAATCCAAATCCGCTACTACAATTCAAAGACAATTCAGGACTAAATATCGCAAGCCACCACCACGGAGACAAACTGTTATTAACTGTTGCCATCACTTCACCGAAACCGGGTGGGTATCACACAGGACGCCGTATCAGGTTCGGCCAGCAGCCTCAGACGCAGCAATTTGACAAGTACGGCAATTTTTTTACTTTCGTAGTCCGGTTAAATCAACGAGATGTGCCAGCTAAGAAGTGAATATGCCTAGTGTTACATTGTAGAAGGTATTACGGTAAGGCGTGTCATTCAAATGCTACAAATTGGGACTGTTGCAAGCTACAAGACAGAGTTTTGTACATAAATGTTTAAGAAGGCACCTTCCATACCAGCGGTAAAGTGAATTGGCATAATGTTCGGATATGGAGTGAGCAGAGACCACTTTTTTTGCGATTTAAGCTGAACCGGATTTAAGGTCCTTTCTTTTTTGCCGAGCCAACTGTAACTGGCATACCTCACCTGGGCGTGCTTGAACGTTATCTAACGACTCAATTAAGACAGGATACGTGCAGAGAATTTATTTTCCAGCAAGATGGCGCGCCATCACATTGTCGTCGTGAAATTGTCGCGCATCTCCGTAGGAATGTGCCGACTTGGAATGGACGTGTTGGAATAGTATCGTGGCTTCCATGGTCACCTGATTTATCCCGAATGGACTTCTGTGTGTGGGATTACATTAAAGACACGGTGTTTGTTTGTCCGCTTCCAGGAAATGTCGACGAGCTGAGACAACGGATAACACAGTCGGCTGCCACCATACGTCAGAACTTGCTTCATGTTATTTAGTGGGAACCTCATTATAGATGGGACGTTTGTCGTGCTACAAAAGGTGGCCACATGGGATATACGTAAATGAAGTTTGTAGATATACTGCATTCAGTGCTATATTTCTGTAAGTTATTTATCTTTCTCACAATTAAAGCCGGCCGAAGTGGCCGTGCGGTTAAAGGCGCTGCAGCCTGGAACCGCAAGACCGCTACGGTCGCAGGTTCGAATCCTGCCTCGGGCATGGATGTTTGTGATGTCCTTAGGTTAGTTAGGTTTAACTAGTTCTAAGTTCTAGGGGACTAATGACCTCAGCAGTTGCGTCCCATTGTGCTCAGAACCATTTGAAGCATTCACAATTAAAGGTTACTTTTATAGAACTAATTTATAAACACGCTGTATAGCGACTCTGTATACATAGAAGGCAGCGCGACATGTTTGCTGCCTTCATTGTGTACCTCGCACAGGGATAATGAGTATACTGGGATACACGCTAGAGTTTTCCAATCTCGCAGTGTCAGTCGCCGACTAAACAGCACAAAGAGTTAGCTCTCCGGCACTCTCCGACAGCTATTGACTGATCTCCGATAGTCGTACCTTACGACTTGGAACTCGGCGTGTAAACGGAAACCTCAACCCCCGAAGAGCAGCCACCGATACAAATAGTCCTTTGTATATGCGATTCCACAGCCGCTGAGAATTTCCTAAAGGAAGTCATTTTCTCGAGTAGACTTATTTTATTTTGAATTAAACTCTGTATTTACTTATTGAGCTTGATATGCCGCCAATACGGGAACAGTTGCGAGTACTCTCAGCAAAAGACGGGGCCAAACTGCCGAAGAGTACAAAACATCCGGCGTTTAGTGGAACGTGGAACTGTCACGCCCAGTGTGAGCTTTCAGCTCCGAATTTGCTAATGGTAAGAAAACTTCGTCCAACTGCTTTATTCCCTTCCGTACATTAGCAGGTCGAACTGGAAGGAGTACATCGAGCAATGGTATGAAGTGCTCTCCGCCGTGCAAATCGTTCACACGAGAGAATCGTACAAACATACCGTCGTTTGACCATCGCGCAGACTCCCTTACGGACGACATAGTAATAAGCATCCCTGACGTAGAGAAACAACCGAAAGATTTGAAAACAAATAAATTGCCAGGTCTGGATGGAATCCCAATTCGATTTTACAGACTATGGGACTGGCCTCTTACCTAGCTTGCATTTACAGTGTCTCTCACCCAGAACAAAGTCCCAAACGACTGGAGAAAAGCGCAGGTGACTCCAGTATATAAGAAGGGTAAAAGAACGAACGCGCAGAATTACAGACCAATATCCCTAACTTCGGTTTGCTGCAGTATCTT
The DNA here is from genome assembly GCF_023864275.1 of Schistocerca cancellata. Classification (NCBI taxonomy): domain Eukaryota; kingdom Metazoa; phylum Arthropoda; class Insecta; order Orthoptera; family Acrididae; genus Schistocerca; species Schistocerca cancellata. Next base: position 17,090,440 of record NC_064634.1, read on the forward strand.
TGAACATTTTCTCTGTACGAATGTAATAATCTTTCTTGAGACCTAGACGCTTATGCACACGAATCAGCATGGTTTTAGAAAGCATCGCTCATGCGAATCTCAGCTTGCCCTTGTCTCACACATAACACAGTGCAAGCTACAGATGAAGGGTAACGTGCAGATTCCATATTTATGGATTTCCGGAAAGCACTTGAGGCGTTGCCCTATTGCTGGCTCTTAACGAAGGTACGAGCGCATAGTAGAAGTTCACACATGTGTGAGTGGCTTGAAGACGTCTTAAACAATAGGACCCAGTGTGTTGTCCTCGACGGCGAGTGTTCGTCAGAGACAAGGATATCGTCAGGAGTGCCTCAGGAAGTGTGACAGGACCGCTGTTGTTCTGTATACAGAGTCAGTCGCTAACTACTGCCACCAAGAGTAACTCAAGAATGGCACATATTTAAATGTACGACGTGTAGGGTGAGTACGTTGAGGATATCTTTCGCGTATAAGTCTCTAGCTGTCACTGAATTTCGTTGGCATTCTCCGTAAATGAGAAACATATCGACTTGTTCTTCGAAGGAATACATAACTGACATTCGCTTGATTCGACGATGCTAGTCTTACCGTTCCTATTAGTGTCGTATTGCGACCCGTCGAATAGTGTTTACATTTCAGTGGCACGTTAGGTGGATACGCCGTATTCGGCGAATATTTACTATTTGCACGATATACGAGAGAGAATTGTCAGAGCATGTTCTTCGGTAAGTGCCGCAGTCATAAACAATACCACTCAATCCATGATAAGAAGATTGCAGCACTGCATTGGTGCCAATTCTCATCACTTCGAACACCTTCCGCAAATGGACGTTCGTGCCACCTTTGTGACCTTCGTTAACCTTCAAAGATCTTACTGTTACACATCGTTGGATTCGTCTCGATAGCCGCTATCAGAAAATAAGTACCAAATATAGCATACCACTTAGAAAAACAAAGCTGACCTTCATATCTCTGACGCGACCGCAGTTAGCAACAAAAAACCTATGTCATATTTTGGCCCCCGTTGCCCCTTGCAACTTTTGTCCCACGAACTTTTCATCTGTCATACTTTCGGAGTTGTTCTTGGTGGCGATAGTTAGTGACTCACCCTGTAGACATAAATGATAAATGATTTGACGGACAAGGTGGGCAGCAATCTGCGGTTGTTTGCTGATGACGCTGTGATGTAGTGTAAGATGCCGAAGTTGAGTGACTGTAGGAAGACACAAGACGACTTGGACAGATTTTCTAATTGGTGTCATGAACGGAAACTAGCTCTTAAGGTGGAAAAATGTAAGTTAATGCCGGCCGCTGTGGCCGAGCGGTTCTAGGCGCTTCAGTCCGGAACCGCGCTGCTGCTACGGTCGCAGGTTCGAATCCTGCCTCGGGCATGGATGTGTGTGATGTCCTTAGGTTAGTTAGGTTTAAGTAGTTCTAAGTTCTATGGGAGTGATGACCTCAGATGTCAAGTCCCGTAGTGCTTAAAGCCATTTGAACCATTTGTAAGTTACTGCAGGTGAGTGGGAAGAACAGACCTGTAACGTTCGGATACAGTGTTATTAATGTCCTGCTTGACACAGCCAAGTCGTTTAAATATCTGGGCGTAACGTTGAGAAACGATATGAAATGGAACGATCAAGTGAAAATTGTGGTAGGAAAGACGAATGGTCGACTTCGGTTTATGGGGAGATACTCAGGAAAGAGCGGTTCACCTGTAAAGGAGACCGCTTACAGGATATTGGTGCGACCTATTCTAGAGTGATGCTCGAGTGTTTGGAATCCGTACGAGGCCGGATTGAAGAAAGATATCGGAGCAAGTCAGAGGCGGGCTGCTAGACTTGTTACCGGGAGGTTGGAACAACATGTGAGTGTGAACGGAGATGCTTCGGGAACTCAAATGGGAATCCCTGGAAGGAAGGCGGCGTTCTTTTCGAGGAACACTGTTGAGGAAAACTAGAGAACCGGTATCTGAAGCTGACTGCCGAACGAGTGTAGTGCCGCCAACATACGAGTACATTGCGCGTAAGGACTACGAAGATAAGCTACGGGAAATTAGGGCTCATACGGAAGGACGTAGACAGTAGTTTTTTACTCTCTCTAATTGCGAGTGGAACAGAAAAGGAAATGTCTGGAAGTGGTACCGGGTACCCTCCGCCACCCACCGTAAAGTGGCTTGTGGAGCGTCGCTGTAGGTGTAGATGTACTTCTGGTAACGTTGTTATCTCCAGATGAAGATAGCTATTACAAATCATGTCATAGTGCGCTTCGTAGGAATGCCAAAGTCCCTAGATGGAAACTTCGAGGGCACAAAGATTACTTTCATTCCCTGGGGCAGCGTTAACTAGAGAAATAACAGTTAAATAAAAGACTAATGTACTTGCGAACAGTCGATGCTAGTATCCGCTGCCTTGGCACTGTGTCTGCAGAGTAGAGAATACTGCTGTGGAGAGAAGAGCGTTTGTGCAGCGTAGCGTTAATCGATGAGTAAGGAACGCCGCTACTAGACCCAGCATGTAAACAAAGCGTTTCCTTGTCCTGGAGTGTATCTTTTCCCACAGCACGTCATGTGAGCAGGAAACTGTATGCGTTTCCGTGGACGCTGAGACAGAGGTTGCCAAAGGTTTCCTTAACAACTTTAATCTCGTCTAGCAGAGTCTGCTTTATAAGGATTTGACAAATTTTTATTTTATTATTTAACTTTGTGTTGCCGTATGTCCAACATACGTCAAGGTAATGTGAGGGAGGGAAGTCCTGTCCACCATTGTCTGTTAATCGTGTGAACTCTGTACTGCGTATTAACGTATTTGAGCTGTTTGTGTATAGCATTCTCTGGAGGCGAAATTAGGTGGAGTTTCGGGAAAGGCCCAGCATTTGCTTAAAAAAAAAGCGTGGGTAACCGCCTAAAAACCACGCTCAGGCTGGCCGGTGTACCAGCCCACGGTCACAAATGTGCGGCGCGGGTTCGGTCCAGGTCTGGTCCAGTTGCTCTGTCTCGAGCTAGCGCTCCCCACGTTACGCTACACAAGCAGGCTATGTTATTGCCTTTAGGGCTAAAATATAAAAACAGCCGCAGCATTCTTAATAGGCACTGTTAGAAAAAAAATCGCAACACCGAAAAATAATTAACGGAGAGTAATGAAATTTCGGGAATACATTAGTCTAGGTAACATATTTAAGTGGTTATTGGGCAAGATCACAGGTTAGTGTAAGCGCGAGATAACTCATTGCAAATGTGAAATGCTGGTACACTAATGACTGGTGGAACCGCCAGAATGTCGAATGCAAGCGTGCAAGCGTGCATGCATTGTGTTGTACAGGTGCTGGATGTGAGTTTGTGGTATGCGAGTTCCATGCCCGTTACACTTGTTCGGTCAGTACAGGGTCGGTTAATGGTGTTTGCGGATGACGCCGGAGTTCTCGTCCGATGATGTCGCGTACGTGCTCCACTGGAGACAGATCTGGTGACTGAGCAGGCCGAGCAGGCAGAGCACGTTGGGTACAGCAGTATGCGGGCGGGCGAGTATTGCCTTGCTGGGGAACACCCCCTGGAATGCTGTTGACCAGTGGCACCTCAGCAGGTCGAATCGCCAGACTCGAGTATAATTCTGCAGTCAGGGTCGGTGGGATAGCCACCATCGTACGAAGTGGCACCGCACAGCACAACGCCAGGTGTAGGTCCAGTGTGTGTGTGTGTGTGTGTGTGTGTGTGTGTGTGTGGCCGGCCCGCAGACGGGCTAGCCGCAGGCCGTCAGCCAGCCGCCTGCTGACTAGAGATGGGCAAAACTGTTCTTTTCAGAGATTGGATCAGAACTGTTCACTCCCTGAAATGAATTAGCTCTTTTTCATGACTCACCACTCATTTACAATAGAAAATAAATGGAAGGCACACTGCCCTTTAAACTTGGTTTATTCCAGTACTATACCTGTATTTTGATCTTATTTGATCCTATTTTGAAGTAACATAGATAATGAGTAAGAATTTTGTATTGTTTATTGAAATTTCCACGATATGACAAAGTTTTTGATTATTGATTTATTTTGCACTATCATGGTTTTTTGGGTGATCGGAAAATGTTGTAACTTGAGATTTACATTAACAATATATTTGGGTATAATGTATTAAAATTTCATTAACCTCATACAAATACATCGCAAGCCATATATTTTTAAAGTGAACGTTTCCTTCCGAAGACGCCAAAAATCGCAAAATCCGTACCAGAATAAGAAAAAAAAATATAAATTTGACTGTAAAACAAAAGTGCTGCATATAGCCTTACGCAGAATAAAACAAGGAAAATATTGGTGTATCACATTTTGCAATACGTTTATCGGTTCGCTCATAATTAAAGCGTAAATTCGAGTGTCCATAATAAAAATCCTATAGTAAGAGGAGTCATCAGGAACCTAATCTAATCAGTTTAAACAAATAAAAATGAAATAAAAACAATTGATGTATACATAACGTAATAATGTAATATACATAGCGGTATTACTACGAAGAACAATATCCAGTGGGGACGAACTCCAATGCATAGGCACTGAGTCGAGCAGGTCGAGCCGCGAGCTGTATTACTGCGTGAGCTGAGACCGCAGAGACCAGAGTGACACCTGAGTCGCTTTGCTCGACGCTCTGGCTAGAGTCGAGACGGTGGGGTGAGCGTTGAGCAGGCGAGTTCCGAGGGTGGGGGGAGCAGTGAACTCACCCGCTCCGAGACAAATCGTCCGTTCCCTTGCGAGCAGGTTGTTGCAAATAGTTCCTATGTTATCCGCTAGGTGGCTCTCTGTCCTGTTGCTCGCATCAACTGCCCAGAGGGCAGGACGTGCGACTGAAACGATCGCCGACAGAGTGCGATGCGAAGTTAAGCTGCGCCAGACACTGCACGCGGCAGACGACGCACAGAGACGGCACGGCATATGTGAAACACAAAATCCAATGGCGCACTGCACAATGCAGGCAGCCAAGGTAGAAGCAGGCAGAGGCCGGCGCTGGCTGTGTTGTGTGGCGTGCACTGTGCTCTGACCAGCAGAGGCGCTGCTGATATGCTCCGTCTCTCTCTCTCTCTCTCTCTCTCTCTCTCTCTCTCTCTCTGCCGTGGGAAACGTTTGGAGCTACCGTTCTTTTTTTCTGAATCACTGATTGTTCACTCCTTTGAAAGATTGAACTCTATGAATTAGTTCAAGAGCGGATCCCCCATCTCTACTGCTGACCTGTACACTACCGTCGCCGGCACCGGGGGACAGCCGGCTTCCGCCAGGAAACGCAACACACCTCCACCCTGCCCTCCATTTAGCTTTCGGCTGACACCACTGAAGTCGCAAACCGCGGTGGTTTGGTGTCAGTGGAGTGCACGCTACGGGCCGTCTGGATCGGAGCTTTTCTTGAAGCAATCGATTTGGAAGAGTTTGGCGCATCAGTGTGGTGCCGCCTGCTGTTCAGGTTGGTGCTGCAGATGCAGTACGGTGCGTCAGGGCCACACGCCGAGTGCAACGGCGTCCTCCCTCTCGGTAGCAGCACGTGGCCGTCCGGAGTCCAGTCTTCTGTAGCACTCATCTACAGTGGCTACGTTCCTGCCGTGTCTTTCTGCAGTATCGCACAAGGACCATCCAGCTTCACCACCTCGTTCAAAATCAGAGAGGTGTCGATAATGGCGTCTTTATCGTCCGAAAGGCGGGCGTCCTTGACTAACATCAGCTCACGACGACCAGTCTCAAAGGTAGCTGAGGTAACTAACACTCACGATCACTCCAACGCGTATTTAAAACGAACCTGATTTGTATTCTCATAGTGGCGCTACTAGCGCGATTCTTACGCGACTTGCACGAATTTCCGTTTAAGTCGCATAAGCCCTTCTTGGTGTTGCGATTTTTTTCCCCCGTCAGAGTGTTTAGAGAAGGAGAAGTAGATCGAGACACACACAACATCATACATGTATGTATTAACATGTTTGGGTAAGCAGAAAAAACAACCACACTGTGTGTTGCTGAAGGTGCAGTTTAAAACCCAAAATTAGTCTCTCTAACTTTTGAGGCATTAAGTTTTTCACAATTTCTTTTTAATTGGTAGCCCACCATCCCAGTATTACGGTACCTTCCTCAGTCTCCATTTTAGAAACTGAAGTTGATTTGTAACTGTCCAGAGGCGTCCTGTGCTTGCGAACGCGGAGGACGTTCTCTCTTTATACCGCTGGTCAAACGGCGTCTGGAATTGCCGGTACTTAAGCTAGCTGCACTTAACTTTTTACACGGCCTATCCGGTCAAAATGACTACACATGTTGCGTGCGAGTCATGGCAGAGTGTAAAGGAGTCGTCAGTCACATCCCGTGTAAAGCACTTTTTGTACGAGCGACTTTCTCGTCAAAATGGACTACTCAAAGTAAAAATCAGTAACCAACCGAGACGTCACTGATCTATAAGTTGTACTAAGTGTAGGGTTCTAAATTTCCGAGTATGCTGCATCCTGTGTGTGTGTGTGCTTGCATGTGTGTGTGTGTGTGTGTGTGTGTGTGTGTGTGTGTGTGTGTGTGTGTGTGTGCAGGAACAACGGACTTTGGAGGCGTCTGCTAAAACTGAAAGTTACCATATTCTGGACGAGCGCACTTCTGCTATAGAAATGCATTTTGTACCAGTGTCCCCTTAATCTTTATTGTGTTGTTTGATTTATAATGGGTCCTGACATATTTTCCTGTTAGTAGTATCTGAAACCAAAATGATATTTACGTATTACACAGAAAAAAGCCTACACTATGCGGAAATAAGAACGTAAAAAGATAAAGTGTTTTAATGAAAATTATTTCAACAGTGAACAGATCACAGTTATTTGAAAAAAAAAAGAATTTTAGAAGTTATTGGGCACTTAGCAATAAAACAAGATATAAAGCAAAAAGACGCCATTTCTTGCGTTCTGGATATTGTTTGATGTGTCTGCACTTGCCAAGTATGTATTGTCTTGAGCAAGTAAGTGTCCAGTAGCATGTTCTGAAATGTTTCGATGACACTTTTCCTATTCTCTCAGTTCTCAGGAGCGAAAAGCATTTACTACACGACCACTAAGAATTCTGCTGTCGACAATGATAAACAAATTTTTTCAATGATTTTTCCAGTACTTTCGTACTATATTTCTATTTTTACATTAAAAGGATAATTCCTCATAACCTCACTTTCACCGTTAAGATTCCAAATTGCTAAGCAGATAGCTGTCGTAACACACGCAGTTTTGCGCGTGACGTGTAAACGAAAAGGACCACTCGAAAAAGACGAGAATCAGTACAAAAACAAAGCGCTAGGGGCGCTGCAGTAGTAGACTCCTTGTCTCGAGTAGTCAACTGAGATAAGAAAGTCTATCCTGCTAAAGGGGCCTCAGACAGTAGCGTCAGTGATAAAGTGATTGTGCCGAGTGTAGAGTTCTAAACTCCTGAGTACGCCAGACACTGCGCATGCCCAAAAAAGGGGAAACAGTCGCGTCGTGTTCTGACGTTATAAGTTATCGCCGCGCTGTCTCCTATTGGACGCCCAGAGGAAGCCAGTGACCTCTGCAGCGAATTAAATGAAAAAAAAATCACTGTCTTCGTCATATGTTAATTTATTAAAACTCATGACTCGTTTCGACTTTGCAACCATCAGATCCAAGAGTATAGCAGTGACACGTGGGCGACTAGTCAGTACATGTCTTGATGATGGTTAAAAAGCCGAAATGATGAATTTTATTTAATAAACTCGTGTATGGCCAAGACATTAATTTCTACAGTTTCGTGGATTTTATGCTTTTGTGTCTTCCGAATCCACATTTTATTGTGTGCGTTGCTTTCGTAACAGCAATGTATGAGAACGTAATGTTTTTTCCTGTGAGTGTTGTCCCATAAGAAAGACCAGATACCCGTAACTGAAAGCACAACACGAATCTGGTTTTGCACTACCTTGACAAAGCAAAACTCTACTCTGCGCGTAAATAAAAACGTAATAAATTTAAAGAAGTTTTTTTAATGAAAATTATTTCAACCGTAAAAAGGAAGGACAAAACTACTTTTCCACGTTATTTCTCACTTGCAAGCGAACATTCCCAAGTGTAAATAAACGATCTGGATTAAATTTGGCGGGTGTATAAAGCGTAGTGTAATATGTATTGTTTGTTCTCAGTTTTACTTTCAACAGAAAAAGCATATCCAGAAAGAAATTTGGCATATTAGCTTTGGAGTGTTTTGTGTGTGTGTGTAATGTTTTTTATATAAAAGTTGATATGAATTAACGTTCTTAGAAATTGTAGTATAATAAACGACAACCACGAAGGAATTATCCGAATGGGACAGAAATCGGAAAGCGTGATGTACATCGACAGTCAAACAGATGGTTACAATTTCAGAAAAATTGGATGATTTATTCAAGAGAAAGACCTTCACAAACTGACCAAGTCAATAACACGTCGGTCCACCTCTGACCCTTATGCAAGCTGTTATTCGGCTCGGCACTGGTTAACAGAGTTGTTGGGTGTCCTTCTGCTGTATATCGTACCAAATTCTGTCCACTTGGCGGGTTAGGTGGTCAGGGTCCCGGGCTGGCAGGGGACGGCCCTGCCCGTAATGCTCTCAACTGGGGAGAGGTCTGGCGCCTTGCTGGCCAAGTTAGGGTTTGCCGAGCGCGAAGTCAAGCAGCGGAAACTCTCGCCCTGTATGGGCACCCATTATCTTGCTGAAATGTAAGTACAGGATGACTGGCCCTGAAGTGTAACAAAACAGCGTCGACGTAGTGCTGTGCTGTAAGGATGGCGCGGGTTACAGCCAAAGGGGAGGGAGGGGTCCGGCTACGAAAAGCAACGATCCAGCAGACCATCACTCGTGGCGGTCGGGCGGACTGGGGGCGAAAGACAGGCCGGTGTCCGCCTCTGTCCGGGGCTCTCCACACACGTCTGCGCTGGTCATCGTGGCTTCTGCTGTCAACTACAAGAGCACTATCTAAATTCTACAAGGTTTGTTGGCATATTTCTTCTTTAGGCACTTTCCGGAATTCAGAAATGGATCTAAATACAGGGTGTTTCAAAAATGACCGGTATATTTGAAACGGTAATAAAAACTAAACGAGCAGCGATAGAAATACACCGTTTGTTGCAATATGCTTGGGACAACAGTACATTTTCAGGCAGACAAACTTTCGAAATTACAGTAGTTACAATTGTCAACAACAGATGGCGCTGCGGTCTGGGAAACTCTATAGTACGATATTTTCCACATATCCACCATGCGTAGCAATAATATGGCGTAGTCTCTGAATGAAATTACCCGAAACCTTTGACAACGTGTCTGGCGGAATGGCTTCACATGCAGATGAGATGTACTGCTTCAGCTGTTCAATTGTTTCTGGATTCTGGCGGTACACCTGGTCTTTCAAGTGTCCCCACAGAAAGAAGTCACAGGGGTTCATGTCTGGCGAATAGGGAGGCCAATCCACGCCGCCTCCTGTATGTTTCGGATAGCCCAAAGCAATCACACGATCATCGAAATATTCATTCAGGAAATTAAAGACGTCGGCCGTGCGATGTGGCCGGGCACCATCTTGCATAAAACACGAAGTGTTCGCAGTGTCGTCTAAGGCAGTTTGTACCGCCACAAATTCACGAAGAATGTCCAGATGCAGTAATCGTTTCGGATCTGAAAAATGGGCCAATGATTCCTTTCCAAGAAATGGCGGCCCAGACCGGTACTTTTTGAGGATGCAGGGACGATGGGACTGCAACATGGGGCTTTTCGGTTCCCCATATGCGCCAGTTCTGTTTATTGACGAAGCCGTCCAGGTAAAAATAAGCTTCGTCAGTAAACCAAATGCTGCCCACATGCATATCGCCGTCATCAATCCTGTGCACTATATCGTTAGCGAATGTCTCTCGTGCAGCAATGGTAGCGGCGCTGAGGGGTTGCCGTGTTTGAATTTTGTATGGATAGAGGTGTAAACTCTGGCGCATGAGACGATACGTGGACGTTGGCGTCATTTGGACCGCAGCTGCAACACGGCGAACGGAAACCCGAGGCCGCTGTCGGATCACCTGCTGCACTAGCTGCGCATTGCCCTCTGTGGTTGCTGTACGCGGTCGCCCTACCTTTCCAGCACGTTCATCCGTCACGTTCCCAGTCCGTTGAAATTTTTCAAACAGATCCTTTATTGTATCGCTTTTCGGTCCTTTGGTTACATTAAACCTCCGTTGAAAACTTCCTCTTGTTGCAACAACACTGTGTTCTAGGCGGTGGAATTCCAACACCAGAAAAATCCTCTGTTCTAAGGAATAAACCATATTGTCTACAGCACACTTGCACATTGTGAACAGCACACGCTTACAGCAGAAAGACGACGTACAGAATGGCGCACCCACAGACTGCATTGTCTTCTATATCTTTCACATCACTTGCAGCGCCATCTGTTGTTGAAAATTGTAACTACTGTAATTTCGAAAGTTTGTCCACCTGAAAATGTACTGTTGTCCCAAGCATATTGCAACAAACGGTGTATTTCTATCGCTGCTCGTTTAGTTTTTATTGCCGTTTCAAATATACCGGTCATTTTTGAAACACCCTGTAGATACTGTAAATGTATTCCCGAAAATTTCCTACCCGTTAATTATTTTTTGGTGTTGCGATTTTTTTTCCGTCAGTGTATATTAGGCACGTGACAATCTTTACAGATGAAGTATATTTTTACAGTAACATTTATTCACACTCAACTGTTCGGTATTTCCTTGTTAGTCACTCAAATTCACGAATGGGAGATCGCTTCCAAAATTTGGCAACATATGTGCAAGCCTGCACCAAACTCCTGCTAGAGGTGGCAACATTGAAAATATGTGTATATTTGAAAAATAACTGTTTCCAATTCCTTGACAATCCAGTAGTTACAAATATACAGGAAATAATACGCATCTTGCATTCACATGATGTATGATTGACGCATGGTTAGGAGTAATCCACGTAATCGAGACAGAAATAGTTAAAACCCGTAAAAAGGCTGACAGTCTAAGAGGTCACTGATGTCAGAGAGCAATGTAGCGCGCCAGATAAGAAGACTTCGAGGCTTGCATTGTCAAGGGCACTGTGACATCGCCGCGGAACGAATGTAACGCCACAGCAAACCCTCCCAACAAGTTTTTCGGGGCTCGAAAAGTGGAGGCAAGGTTCAATAACGTAACATTTAAAGCGAAAACACAGCGTCTCGACTGGATATTTACGGAAGGACAGGATGATTCAACATTCTGTGGGTGAAAATGAACTCTGAAAGGTCTACTGTGTGTCAATTTTGGACACAGAGGAACTAATCACACTGCAATTGACCGTCATCGTTAAAGTCTGTGGTGAGAAGATGCACGAACCCTGGAAATGCATATGTTACTGGCTGACCAAGCAAATCTTGTGTACGTGTCGGGAATTCATTTTCCTCTGTTCTTTTCGCTTTGATATTCTTTCGTCTTAGACTACTACGATGCAACAGACATTGCTTTCTTACTTTGCGGTTGTGGCGGTACATTGAACCGAGATAAGATGTTGCCGTTTCGTGTAGCCTCAGAAACGTATTCGACACTACTGTCTACAGGTTGGGTCAGACCGTCAGATGGTACAATGATTAATCAAGATTGATGATGAAACCACTGTACAGGTAGGACGACACGGTCAACTTTAGGAAGGATTAATTTTTAACTCAGTCGTCGGAATACATTGTGCATCAAAGAGAGAAATGTGAGCAATCAGATAGACATTGGAACATGAAATCGTGTTAAGAAGTGCGTGCGTTCTCGTTTGCTAGCTGATTCTAACCGCCCACTAGCACCCAACTGGGGTTTCCTTCCGTTCAAGGTGTCCTTCTCCATACAAGACCATAATGTACGAGCGCACAGTGCCTACCTCGTGGACAGCTTCTTCCAAGAGGCAGGAATCAGCCGAAAGGAGGATCTTGCGGTATCTGTCGGTGTGAATCGGGTTGAGCGTGCTAGGTACCAGCTGAAACTTGCAGTCTGTCGTCGCAGTAGACTTCCTCGCACTCCGGATGTCATACGAGGGTGGAGGGTTTGCCGTCGACGTGTGGGCCAGCTTTAGCAGCAGCGTCTCGACCAGCTGGTGGTCAGCATGCCAAGGGGGATACAATTACGTCGGAATGAGCGGGGTGGAGAAATACGGCATTAAGTGTTCCTTAGCAGCAGATTTAGGTTTGGCAGAAGTGCAAGGATGCACCAGTTCGGAACAGATGCATTTATTTTCGATTGTCTTTAGTTTTGTTAATCCCCGACGCAAACAGGAGGAGTCCGCATCTCGTGGTCTCGCGGTCGCGTTCTCGCTTCCCGAGCCCGGGTTCCCGGGTTCGATTCCCGGCGGGGTCAGGGATTTTCTCTGCCTCGTGATGACTGGGTGTTGTGTGATGTCCTTAGGTTAGTTAGGTTTAAGTAGTTCTAAGTTCTAGGGGACTGATGACCATAGATGTTAAGTCCCATAGTGCTCAGAGCCATTTGAATCATTTTTTTGAAACAGGAGGATGTTAAAAGTTTAACGTGTGTATCTGTGTATCTTTCTGCGGATCGTAGCTTCCTAATGAAAGGTACGATTTTAATACAGTTTTTTTTATTTGAAAGCTGATTTAATCGGGATGGTTAGTAGCTATGTTCCGTGAATGCCTGTTCATCCGTTTAAATTTGATCAGCTAAATTAAGTAAAGATGCTATCCGCCAGCGCGCTCTCTTGATGCGCGATTCGTAATACGTAAGAGCTTCCGTACATCTAGTTACGGAGTACCAGAATGCAGAGCTCAAAAATATCTAAATAAAAGTCCGAGAGAACATATGTTTGTTTTTTACGATTGAGCAATAATCATGATTTTTGAATTTAGAAATCACCCGTTTCAGCACCTACAAAGCAGAAAAGGGGTGATTGTGACTCAACTGAAAAATACAATAACGTGCTGTCACAGACTTTTTTCTAGGTCTTTCCTGAGGTCTAAAATTCAGTACTAAATCGAATGACATTGCCCTAACAGTTTAAGTAGGCTATTGAGAGCGCAGTAGCAGCCCATTTTCTTCCGACTTGATTTAGAATTATCGCCACTGCTTATTGCCTATGTTACCTAAATTAGCTAAATACACTCCTGGAAATGGAAAAAAGAACACATTGACGCCGGTGTGTCAGACCCACCATACTTGCTCCGGACACTGCGAGAGGGCTGTACAAGCAATGATCACACGCACGGCACAGCGGACACACCAGGAACCGCGGTGTTGGCCGTCGAATGGCGCTAGCTGCGCAGCATTTGTGCACCGCCGCCGTCAGTGTCAGCCAGTTTGCCGTGGCATACGGAGCTCCATCGCAGTCTTTAACACTGGTAGCATGCCGCGACAGCGTGGACGTGAACCGTATGTGCAGTTGACGGACTTTGAGCGAGGGCGTATAGTGGGCATGCGGGAGGCCGGGTGGACGTACCGCCGAATTGCTCAACACGTGGGGCGTGAGGTCTCCACAGTACATCGATGTTGTCGCCAGTGGTCGGCGGAAGGTGCACGTGCCCGTCGACCTGGGACCGGACCGCAGCGACGCACGGATGCACGCCAAGACCGTAGGATCCTACGCAGTGCCGTAGGGGACCGCACCGCCACTTCCCAGCAAATTAGGGACACTGTTGCTCCTGGGGTATCGGCGAGGACCATTCGCAACCGTCTCCATGAAGCTGGGCTACGGTCCCGCACACCGTTAGGCCGTCTTCCGCTCACGCCCCAACATCGTGCAGCCCGCCTCCAGTGGTGTCGCGACAGGCGTGAATGGAGGGACGAATGGAGACGTGTCGTCTTCAGCGATGAGAGTCGCTTCTGCCTTGGTGCCAATGATGGTCGTATGCGTGTTTGGCGCCGTGCAGGTGAGCGCCACAATCAGGACTGCATACGACCGAGGCACACAGGGCCAACACCCGGCATCATGGTGTGGGGAGCGATCTCCTACACTGGCCGTACACCACTGGTGATCGTCGAGGGGACACTGAATAGTGCACGGTACATCCAAACCGTCATCGAACCCATCGTTCTACCATTCCTAGACCGGCAAGGGAACTTGCTGTTCCAACAGGACAATGCACGTCCGCATGTATCCCGTGCCACCCAACGTGCTCTAGAAGGTGTAAGTCAACTACCCTGGCCAGCAAGATCTCCGTATCTGTCCCCCATTGAGCATGTTTGGGACTGGATGAAGCGTCGTCTCACGCGGTCTGCACGTCCAGCACGAACGCTGGTCCAACTGAGGCGCCAGGTGGAAATGGCATGGCAAGCCGTTCCACAGGACTACATCCAGCATCTCTACGATCGTCTCCATGGGAGAATAGCAGCCTGCATTGCTGCGAAAGGTGGATATACACTGTACTAGTGCCGACATTGTGCATGCTCTGTTGCCTGTGTCTATGTGCCTGTGGTTCTGTCAGTGTGATCATGTGATGTATCTGACCCCAGGAATGTGTCAATAAAGTTTCCCCTTCCTGGGACAATGAATTCACGGTGTTCTTATTTCAATTTCCAGGAGTGTATATATAAAAACATGGTCAGTGAATATAGCTGAGAATCAAAAAAAGAAACTCATAAATCGCATAAGTCTCACGTCGCAATTTCGTGTCTCATTTCGTAAAGCATTCGTGTAAACGTGTGGATAAAATTCGATCGTACTGTGCCTACCAGTAAACTATGGAGTTTAAGAAGTATAAAATAAAACTTTAACTAAAAAATTGAAGAAAACGTACAAAACCTCTAAAAAGTAAAAAAAAATAATGTGTTGCGTCTTTAATGTAAGTAATAATATTTTGATCCAAGCGCTAAGTAAATAAAATGAAATCAGAATACATCTAAAAATGATAAAGCATGACATTTAAATACAGAAATGGCTCTGAGGACTATGGGACTTAACATCTGAGGTCATCAGTCCCCTAGAACTCAGAATTTCTTAAACCTAACTAACCTAAGGACATCACACACATCCATGCCCGAGGCAGGATTCGAACTTGTGACTGTAGCGGTCGCGCGGCTCCAGACTGAAGTGCCTAGAACCGCTCGTCCACACCGGCCGGGTTATTTAAATACAAGTCAGCTACTTAGGCAACGTAGGTAAATATGAAAACAACAGTACTGAATCGTCGAGTGTAAGTCTTGGTTCACTCGGAAGAGTCGGCAGTAGAGACAGACACGGCCGCCTGTCACGGCCGCCCCCGCCTCACGCGACAGCCCGCGCGGGCTGCGCACCTCTCACCTCTCACCTCTCACCTCTCACCTCACCTCACCTCACCTCACCTCTAACCTCACCTCACCTCACCTCACCTCACACCTCACCGCACCTCACCTCACCTCCACCTCACCTCACCTCACCACACGCCGCGTGCGGCGCCCGCCGCCCACCGTGCGACTCGCGCACGCATTTTACTGAAGCGTGAGTTCTTTTTTAATTTATTTATTTTGGCTTTGGGTTACAAGGACCGTACAGCCAACAACGGTTATAAAATGCCAAAGAAACGTAATCGCAAAGAACCAGAATAGAACAAAATTACGAAGTTAGCATGCAGACACATTCCTAAAAGTACAATAAAAGCATAGCTGGACAAATACGAGGCAGCCGGCAGCAGTGATGACAGTGACATTGAAGCAGAATTACCAACAGCGCTATACAGGAATATTACGAGAAACAGGGATACGGCCCCATAGTAAAAGACAAAACATGAAAGGGCGAACGCGGTACATCATACAATAAGAAGTTTGAGTTAGTACGCTATCATCAGATCACTGCAGGACATATGTCTCGTAACACGGATTGATGGATGAAACTAAATTCGTACGTAAGTACGTAAAAATATGACACAAAATAGAGAGATCTCTAGTTTTTATCAGTGTTAGGATAATTAAAAACTCATGGAATTCTGACATCACTAGTTATTTTGAGGTGTGGATGCGGGACGCAGAGGCCCAGAACAGGTGTCGCCTGACAGAAGATGCTTATACCCAGCAAAAATGAAAGTATGTTGTTCTAGAAAAGATAGCTGCTGTTAACTTTTTTTTTATTTACGTAGCGGACCCCCGGCGTGATGATGCTTGGATCAGAATGTTACTACTTGTATTAAACTGAACGGAGCAATACATATTACTTTTTTTTTACTTTTTTGAGGTTTTTCGTGCCGGGGTTTTTTAAGTTTTTAGTTTGACTTTTATTTCACAGCAAAAGTTCTTAAAGTTTTATAATGGTTATTCTGCCATTACAGCTTCCCTTGAAGCCAAGTACAAATACCTTTGCAGATATACGAGGGGTGGAAACTTTTTTTTTTAAGCATGCTTTGAAAATTAGCGCCACTCCGTGTGTCCCAGTACCGGTCAGGTAACAGTGGTCGTTACAGAAGCAACAACGAACCCAGAGACACAGACACGATATTGGTGGTATAGCGGGGAGCGGGGCCGGTGCTGTGGGTTACACTTCGCGCAGCCGCACGCCACCAGCAGCGCAGGTGTTGTTACGTCACTCGGGCTGGCGTGCAGGCAGGCCCTAGGCCCTAGGCCAACTGCAGGCCGCGCGCAGCAGCCGCAGCCGCCGGACAACCGGTTTGCACGAGCTGCAGCAGCACAGCACGGCGCCGCACTTACCTCGCTCTGGAGATACGCCGTGCCCAGCTACCGCCGTAACAACTGTAGGTTACATGGATCTACTCTCCTCTCTGCCACAAACTCCAAACTAACGATGCGAAAAACCGACTGGTATTTTAGTCCCGAATAACCAGTATTTTTCTGTATTTGTCTGCTCTAGGTTATAACAGCTGTTTTTATTATTTACTTATAACCCGATAAGAAATCGAAATAACTATTAGTTATTACAGCAGTGTTAAAATTTTCGTTTTTAAATAAGCCTTTTTCAAAAGGACAAGTAATTTTTATTCGTAAAATTTGCATTGCTTTGAAAAATACTGCGTTATTACAGAAAATGGGGAAAGCGGTCAGTGGCATTTTAATAACAATGTCGACAGAAACGAGCAAAAACACGTGGCATAAGAATTGGTGCAGCATTGCTAAGACAGTAATGTACCTGTTATCGTGAGGTATCTCCTGTTAGATGCTGCGTGTGTATATGCAATGTTCAGGATTTGCCCCGTCTGGTCTGTATGGTGCTTTCTCACTGTCGTGTTTGGACATCAGTTGTATTACAGAATAGCACCCTCCCTAGTCTGGAAGCTTTTACGAATTGCAGTATCAATAAAGCACAATGCTTCATTTGCTTTAAAAGGCTAAAAACGGTGGGAGCCACAACAAATTTGCCACACAAAAGGTGAAAAGTTTTAACTTAACAGTTCATTCGTAGTCTGCAATAAATACAGAAAGCACCTGAGCAGGGGCCTGTGTATACATAACACGCTTTTACATGCTTGTTTCCCTTTGGGACGGACAAAGTAACACGGAAAATACGGTCCTTCAACCTCAGTTTTCTCTCTTCAGCACTGACTATTCTCAGTGTCCAAATAGTGGTATGATACCCGATTACAAGATGATTTTTGAGCAGAGTTTCAATAAATTGGGGTCAATAGGAGAATACTGATGGTATTTAGTAGCAACCAACCACTCATCGCTTTTCGAGAAATCACCAAACGGTGCGCGGACTACATGTTCTTTTATTTTGCCTATTTAATTCATATTTTGATTCTATGCATCTTAAAACCAAAGGAGTAAAAATTCTTTATTTCATTTCGACATTTAATGTACGGAGTAATAGGAATAAAAAATCGAACATCGGTTATTTCAGAAACCGGTTATTTTGAGCGGTTTTAATAGTCCGGTTAAACTGGAGTTGGAAAAAATCTTGTACAACAGAAAACCGGTTGTTTCAGTAACAACCGCCATCCCTACTCGAAACTCTCTGTTGAACATTCCAGGAAGCAGCTACTCAGGTAGCAGAGTACTTGTGGAGTGCACACGAGGGTTTTTTATGCTAGGTAGTAGTTTGTCGTACTGTAATCAACACGCGACAGTCGATATGCAGAAAGGGAAGTCAGGCCCTATTCAGAGTAAAAACACTTTAACTGCCAAAATTTCATCAGTGAATTGTCGAAGTATTCGTAATAAAGTTCCCACCTTTAGTGCCCTCCAGGAAACTTCTCGCGCTTAGATTACACTAGCCAACAAAAATTTACTTTTTTTTCTGTAACTGGTATGAAAATAGCTAAGCTGTAATAGAAATGCAAGATTAGCTCTTGTTTTGAAGTTGTAATAACTTTACGTTATTGCCTACATAAGGTTATGCATGTATTTACCTTGCTGTTAACCCTCGGAGGAAGGTTACTAAGGCGCAACCGCTTCCTGACGTTAGCATTCTTCTACTAGTGATTCGTTGATTACCTTCCAGAAGACGAACACCGATGCTCTCTACTTTCCGTGGTATCTCATTTCCATATTCGACATATCCTGGTGGAAGCGTTCTCCGTCGGTTACAGTGCCACAGTTGTCAGAAAAGAAGACCAAGAGAGAATCGAGGAATTGTAACTTTAAGGACATATTGCATCCCAGTCTGCTGTAGCACTGCAGAAAATTTGGGACTAGATCTTTGTAGTTTTCTGCTCTCTTACTTCCTAGAAAGTCTGTTGACTTTTGAACAAAACCATCCCAAGCTAAATTTTCATCACTTGCCTGGATGGTGTGGAAATGCTCCTGTTTATACTGTTTGTGTGAACTGGGGACCCACGAAAGTCCTCTCTTTTACTTTTGTCTCACTAAGACGTGGAAAATTCCTCGTGCAGATAGAGAAATACTTCCCCAATTTTGACTGTGACCTTAACGAAGTTTATCAGCAGGTCCAATTTTATATGAAGATCAGGGCGAGTTATGTTCTTGAATTCGACAAGTGCTTCGTGCATGAAATTGTGAGATCCTAACGCTTAGGCCAATTTTCTTTTTATAATGAATTGCTCTGGCGCGGCTACCTCAGAGGCGCAGCAAGCAACAGAATTCCGTGTAGCTGTATTGTAGCACGCCTATAACTTTCAGATCCCTGGAAATCTTCCGTTTAAACTTCTCATACTTCTTCAATCGCAATAACAATTTTTTCATGTTATAGTATGTTACTCTCATGTAAGCTTCATGCCCAGTCGGAATCGATGGTAGCACCTCGCCATCACTTTGGAGGAGTCGATGAACAACCTCCACTGTTCACTTTTCACTTTTATAGCCGATGTCCATAGCTGTCATTAGTCCCTGTACATGACTGGACTGCAAAATACCGAGTTCTTTTAACTTGCGAAAAATGGAGGGGACGGCGTGACGCAGTTACGGAAAGCAGTCACATTTACTGTCTTATCAAGACAGTTCCACAGCTGTAGTGTTGACGCCAACAGTTCAGCCTTACCTTTCCGCAAGTGCGGATCTCTCAATACGTCATTAAGTTCGCTCTGTGTTCTTTTGTGAAACTCTGTGCATTCATCGTTGCACAAAAAATCAGGACCCTTCGAAGAACTGCGTTTTGAAGGTGATCGTGCAGCACTAGTTTCACTACAGCCCTCGTCACTATCACAGGCAGATGGGACAGGAACAGGTAGTCCGCCTCTGTGAGACACTGGTCGCATGGCCGATGTGTTTCAGGATACGCCAGGGAATATTTTTTTTCTTCTTGGAAATACCACGTGCTAATGGAGTCGTCGTACAAAAGTATCAATCATTCACATACATGATTTGATTGTTCTCGCCAGATCACGGATATACAGGGTGAGTCACCTAACGTTACCGCTGGATATATTTCGTAAACCACA
Organism: Schistocerca cancellata; assembly: GCF_023864275.1. Classification (NCBI taxonomy): domain Eukaryota; kingdom Metazoa; phylum Arthropoda; class Insecta; order Orthoptera; family Acrididae; genus Schistocerca; species Schistocerca cancellata. The sequence continues at coordinate 17,110,214 of NC_064634.1, forward strand.
TCAAATACTGACGAACCGATTCCACAGACCGAACGTGACGAGAGGGGCTAGTGTAATTGTTTAATACAAACCATACAAAAATGCACGGAAGTACGCTTTTTAACACAAACCTACGTTTTTTTTTTAAATGGAACCCCGTTAGTTTTGTTGGCACATCTGAACATATAAACAAATACGTAATCAGTGCCGTTTGTTGCATTGTAAAATGTTGATTACATCCGGAGATATTGTAACCTAAAGTTCACGCTTGAGTACCACACCTCCGCTGTTCGATCGTGTGTATCGGAGAGCACCGAATTACGTAGGGATCCAAAGGGAACGGTGATGGACCTTAGGTACAGAAGAGACTGGAACAGCACATTACGTGCACATGCTAACACCTTTTTATTGGTCTTTTTCACTGACGCACATGTACATTACCATGAAGGGTGAGGTACACGTACACACGTGGTTTCCTTTTCAATTACGGAGTGGAATAGAGTGTGTCCCGACATGTCAGGCCAATAGATGTTCAATGTGGTGGCCATCATGTAACGTGTGTACCGTGATGTGCCTACAACCCTAGAGGATATGAAACAACGTATTGTGGCAGCCTGCGGCGACATTACACCAGATGTACTGCGGCGTGTACGACATTCATTACGCCAGAGATTTCAATTGTGTGCAGCAAATGATGGCCACCACATTGAACATCTATTGGCGTGACATGTCGGGACACACTCTATTCCACTCCGTAATTGAAAACGGAAACCACGTGTGTACGTGTACCTCACCCTCATGGTGATGTACATGTGCGTCAGTGAAAAAGACCATTAAAAAGGTGTTAGCATGTGGACGTAATGTGCTGTTCCAGTCTCTTCTGTACCTAAGGTCCATCACCGTTCCCTTTGGATCCCTACGTAATTCGGTGCTCTCCGATACACACGATCGAACAGCGGAGGAGTGGTACTCAAGCGTCAACTTTAGGTTACAATATCTCCGGATGTAATTAACATTTTACAATGCAACAAACGGCACTGATTACGTATTTGTTTATATGTTCAGATGTGCTAACAAAACTAACGGGGTTCCATTTAAAAAAACGTAGGTTTGTGTTAAAAAAACATACTTCCGTGCATTTTTTTATGGTTTGTATTAACCAATTACACTAGCCCCTCTCGTCACGTTCGGTCTGTGGAATCGATGTGGTTTACGAAATACATCCAGCGGTAATGTTAAGTGACTCACCCTGTATATAAATGACCTAGTAGATAGTGTCGGAAGTTCCATGCGGCTTTTCGAGGATGATGCTGTAGTATACAGAGAAGTTGCTGGATTAGAAAACTGTAGCGAAATGCAGGAAGATCTGCAGCGGATAGCCACTTGGTGCAGGGAGTGGCAACTGACCCTTAACATAGACAAATGTAATGTATTGCGAATACATAGAAAGAAGGATCCTTTATTGTATGATTATATGATAGCGGAACAAACACTGGTAGCAGTTACTTCTGTAAAATATCTGGGAGTATGCGTGCGGAACGGTTTGAAGTGGAATGATCACATAAAATTAATTGTTGGTAAGGCGGGTACCAGGTTGTGATTCATTGGGAGAGTCCTTAGAAAATGTAGTCCATCAACAAAGGAGGTGGCTTACAAAACACTCGTTCGACCTATACTTGAGTATGGCTCATCAGAGTGGGATCCGTACCAGGTCGGGTTGACGGAGGAGATAGAGAAGATCCAAAGAAGAGCGGCGCGTTTTGTGACAGGGTTATTTGGTAAGCGTGATAGCGTTACGGAGATGTTTAGCAAACTCAAGTGGCAGACTCTGCAAGAGAGGCGCTCTGCATCGCGGTGTAGCTTGCTGTCCAGGTTTCGAGAGGGTGCATTTCTGGATGAGGTATTGAATATATTGCTTCCCCCTACTTATACCTCCCGAGGAGATCACGAATGTAAAATTAGAGAGATTCGAGCGTGCACGGAGGCTTTCAGACAGTCGTTCTTCCCGCGAACCATACGCGACTGGAACAGGAAAGGGAGGTAATTCCACTGCGATTCCATTGTAGCCTGTCCACAAATGCAGCCAAAGTGGTCAGCACTGTGTAGCATTTGCGGGGCATATTGAGGCACAGCAATTACAGTGACCGCACGCGCTAACTATATTTAAGTTACACGTTATTCCTGCACACGAAGAATACACAGCTTGTAACAGACTGAAAGTACGCTTAAACGGAACATGCTCCGCTCTTCCCTTCCTCTCGCTTTTCTGGTGGTTGCTACGAACCTGAGCTAAAAATAGCGACAAGATATACGCGGCCACTGACTGCTGCCCAGAACTAACTCCAGCAGCCTGTCTACCGTCGGTGGGATTTCGAAGCGTATATGGGAAGAGATTGACAATGAATGCTAAGAAAATACACTCCTGGAAATTGAAACAAGAACACCGTGAATTCATTGTCCCAGGAAGGGGAAACTTTATTGACACATTCCTGGGGTCAGATACATCACATGATCACACTGACAGAACCACAGGCACATAGACACAGGCAACAGAGCATGCACAATGTCGGCACTAGTACAGTGTATATCCACCTTTCGCAGCAATGCAGGCTGCTATTCTCCCATGGAGACGATCGTAGAGGTGCTGGATGTAGTCCTGTGGAACGGCTTGCCATGCCATTTCCACCTGGCGCCTCAGTTGGACCAGCGTTCGTGCTGGACGTGCAGACCGCGTGAGACGACGCTTCATCCAGTCCCAAACATGCTCAATGGGGGACAGATCCGGAGATCTTGCTGGCCAGGGTAGTTGACTTACACCTTCTAGAGCACGTTGGGTGGCACGGGATACATGCGGACGTGCATTGTCCTGTTGGAACAGCAAGTTCCCTTGCCTGTCTAGGAATGGTAGAACGATGGGTTCGATGACGGTTTGGATGTACCGTGCACTATTCAGTGTCCCCTCGACGATCACCAGTGGTGTACGGCCAGTGTAGCAGATCGCTCCCCACACCATGATGCCGGGTGTTGGACCTGTGTGCCTCGGTCGTATGCAGTCCTGATTGTGGCGCTCACCTGCACGGCGCCAAACACGCATACGACCATCATTGGCACCAAGGCAGAAGCGACTCTCATCGATGAAGACGACACGTCTCCATTCGTCCCTCCATTCACGCCTGTCGCGACACCACTGGAGGCGGGCTGCACGATGTTGGGGCGTGAGCGGAAGACGGCCTAACGGTGTGCGGGACCGTAGCCCAGCTTCATGGAGACGGTTGCGAATGGTCCTCGCCGATACCCCAGGAGCAACAGTGTCCCTAATTTGCTGGGAAGTGGCGGTGCGGTCCCCTACGGCACTGCGTAGGATCCTACGGTCTTGGCGTGCATCCGTGCGTCGCTGCGGTCCGGTCCCAGGTCGACGGGCACGTGCACCTTCCGCCGACCACTGGCGACAACATCGATGTACTGTGGAGACCTCACGCCCCACGTGTTGAGCAATTCGGCGGTACGTCCACCCGGCCTCCCGCATGCCCACTATACGCCCTCGCTCAAAGTCCGTCAACTGCACATACGGTTCACGTCCACGCTGTCGCGGCATGCTACCAGTGTTAAAGACTGCGATGGAGCTCCGTATGCCACGGCAAACTGGCTGACACTGACGGCGGCGGTGCACAAATGCTGCGCAGCTAGCGCCATTCGACGGCCAACACCGCGGTTCCTGGTGTGTCCGCTGTGCCGTGCGTGTGATCATTGCTTGTACAGCCCTCTCGCAGTGTCCGGAGCAAGTATGGTGGGTCTGACACACCGGTGTCAATGTGTTCTTTTTTCCATTTCCAGGAGTGTATAATGACAAATAGATGTACCCCTCTTTCATTTGGAAACGAGAGCAAACTCGAGTTTTTCGTTGACGTTTTCGTTATCAGCGTGGTCGATAGTTAACAAATGTTTCATACCAGTTACATTTCACTGTTGGCTACTGTAAGAGGTCTAGGTGAAAGCAAGTTAATTTGATTGGTGTTTGTAATATGGTTCAAATGGCTCTGAGCGTTATGGGACTTAACATCTGTGGTAATCAGTCCCCTAGAACTTAGAACTACTTTAACCTAACTAAGCTAAGGACCTCACACACATCCATGCACGAGGCAGGATTCGAACCTGCGACCGTAGCAGTCGCGCGGTGCCGGACCGAGCGCCTTAACCGCGAGACCACCGCGGCCGGCTGGTGTTTGTACCGGCCACCTGATTCCGCGGTGGCAGTTCTAGAGCCATTCAAAGAAGATGCATAAGCAGTGGCGCGTAAATACCCAGATCATGCGATACTAGTTGGTGGCCGCTTCAGCTTCCCAACTATAGACTGGTATGGCTATGGATTCATTAAGGAGTGATACAATCGTGCGAAGCAGTTCTGAACACGTTTTCTGAAAACTGTCGTGCGCAGCTAGTTCGGAAGTCAGTTGACAGCGCCATGTAGAGACGGGGGTTAGTGATCGTGGTGTCTTTATAGCAGCTATGGTTACGAAAGTTAATAAACAAGTCAAGAAGGCTACGGGAGTGTTTTGATAGAAAGAGGAGATAAGCAGTTGTTAGCGTCTCACTTAGGCAATGAATTCACATCATTTAGTTCCTGTAAGATGGACGTCGAGGAATTATGGGCGAAGTTTAGCAGATTGTAAGTCGGGGTCTGGAGAGCTACGTCCCTAGTAAGTGGATCAAGGACGGAAAAGACCCACCGTGGTTGAACAACGAAATTCGGAAATTGCTGAGGAAAGCAGAAGCTGTGGTACTCTCGGTTCAAAACAGAACCTTCGAACGATGACAGGCAAAGTTAGTGCAGATTCTGTGAAAAAGATCTGGACGCGAACATACAAACACTACCACAGTCATACTTTAGCAAAAAGATCTGGCGGAGAACTCCTTGCAAAATGGATGAGCAGTTCTGAGGCTTCAATCCAGTCACTCGTTGACCGGTCTGGAGTGGCAGATGAAGCTAGCTTAAACGAGAGCCCAAGTTTTAAATTTCGCTTTTAAAAAGTCGTTCACGCGGGAAAATCACTAACACTGGTTTGCTGCAGAATCCTTGAACACTTTCTAAGTTCGAATGTAATAAATTTTGTTGTTACCGGGAAGCTTGTGTCCACGAATCAGCACGGTTTTAGAAAGCATCGCTCGTGCGAAACTCAGCTTGCCCTTTTCTCACATGATATGCTGCGACTATGGATGAAGAGCAACAGGCAGGTTCTATATTTCCAGATTTTCAAAAGGCATATACACTATGTGATCAAAAGTATCCGGACACCTGCAAAAACATACGTTTTTCGTATTAGGTGCATTGTGATGCCACCTGCTGCCAGGTACTCCATATCAGCGACCTCAGTAGTCATTAGACATCGTGAGAGAGCAGAATGGGGCGCTCCGCGGAACTCACGGACTCCGAACGTGGTCAGGTGACTAGGTGTCCAAAAATGGTTAAAAATGTTCAAATGCGTGTGAAACCTTATGAGACTTAACTACTAAGGTCATCAGTCCATAAGCTTACACACTACCTAACCTAAATTACCCTAAGGACAAACACACACACCTATGCCCGAGGGAGGACTCGAACTCCGCCGGGACTAGCCGCTCAGTCCATGACTGCAGCGCCTGAGACCGCTCGGTTAATCCAGCGCGGCAAAAATGGTTCAAATGGCTCTGAGCACTATGTGACTTAACATCGGAGATCATCAGTCCCCCAGAACTTAGAACTACTTAAAGCTAACTAACCTAAGGACATCACACACATCCATGCCCGAGGCAGGATTTGAACCTGCGACCGTAGCAGTCGCGCGGTTCCGGACTGAAGCGCCTAGAACCGCTCGGCCACAGCGACCGCGGCGGGGTGTTACTTGTGTCATGCGTCTGTATGCGAGATTTCCACAGTCCTAAACATCCCTAGGTCCACTTTTTGCACTGTGATAGTGAAGTGGAAACGTGAAGGGACACGTACAGCACAAAAGCGTACAGGCCGACCTCGTCTGTTGACTGGCAGAGACCGCCAACAGTTGAAGAGGGTCGTAATGTGTAATAGGCAGACATCTATCCAGACCATCACACAGGAATTCCAGACTGCATCAGGATCCACTGCAAGTATTATGACAGTTAGGCGGGAGGTGAGAAAACTTTGATTCCATGCTCGAGCGGCTACTCATAGGCTACACATCACGCCGGTAAATGCCAAACGACGCCTCGCCTGGTGTGAGGAGCGTCAAAATTGGACTACAGAACAATGGAAAAACGTTGTGTGGAGTGACCAATCATGGTACACAATGTGGCGATCCGATGGCGAATACCCGGTGAACGTCATCTGCCAGCATGTGTAGTGCCAACAGTAAAATTCCGAGGCGGTGGTGTTAAGGTGTGGTCGTGTTTTTCATGAAGGGGACTTGCACCCGTTGTTGTTTTGCGTGGCACTATCACAGCACAGGCCTACATTGATGTTTTAAGCACCTTCTTGCTTCCCACTGTTGAAGAACAATTCGGGGAGGGCGATTGCATCTTTCAATACGATCGAGCATCTGTTCGTTCAAATGGTTCAAATGCCTCTGAGCACTATGGGACTTAACATCTATGGTTATCAGTCCCCTAGAGCTTAGAACTACTTAAACCTAACTAACCTAAGGACATCACACAACACCCAGTCATCACGAGGCAGAGAAAATCCCTGACCCCGCCGGGAATCGAACCCGGGAACCCGGGCGTGGGCACCTGTTCGTAATGCACAGCCTGTGGCGGAGTGGTTACACGACAGTAACATTCCTGTAATGGAGTAGCCTGTAGAGAGTCCTGACCTGAATCGTATGGAACACCTTTGGGATGTTTTGGAACGCCGACTTCGTGCCAGACCTCACCGACCGGCATCGATAGCTCTCTGCAGAGCTACTTAAACCTAACTAACCTAAGGGCATCACACACATGCACGCCCGAAGCAGGATTCGAACCTGCGACCGTAACAGTCGTGTCCGCAGCTCGTGGTCGTGCGGTAGCGTTCTCGCTTCCCGCGCCCGGGTTCCCGGGTTCGATTCCCGGCGGGGTCAGGGATTTTCTCTGCCTCGTGATGACTGAGTGTTGTGTGATGTCCTTAGGTTAGTTAGGTTTAAGTAGTTCTAAGTTCTAGGGGACTGATGACCTCAGCAGTTACGCCCCGTAGTGGTCAGAGGCATTTGAACCATTTTGTAGCAGTCGTGCGGTTCCGGACTGAAGTGCCTAGATCCGCTCTGCCACCGCGGCCGGCGCAGTGCAACACTCCGTGAAGAATGGGCTGCCATTCCCCAAGAAACTTTCCAGCACGTGACTGAACGTATGCCTGTGGGAGTGGAAGCTGTCATCAAGGCTATCGTGTGCCGACATCATATTGAATTCCAGCATTACCGTTGGAGGGCGCCACGAACTTGTAAGGCATTTTCAGCCAGGTGTCCGGATACTTTTGATCACATAGTGTAGTACGCTTGCGCGATCTATTCTTGAGTAATGCTCTAGAGTTTGGGATCCGTACCAGATCAGATTGAAAGAAGACATCGATGCAGGCTTCTAGATTTGTTACTGGTATGTTGGGCAAAACATAAGTATTACGGAGATGATTCAGGAACTGAAATGGGATTCTCTGGAGGGAAGGCGACGTTCTTTTTGAAGGATGCTATTGACGAAATTTAGAGAACCGTAACTTGAAGCTGACAGCAGAACTATTCTAGTGCCACCAACATACACTTCACATAGGGATCACGAAGATACGAGAAATTAATGCTCATACGAAGGCTCATAGAGAGTCGTTTTTTCCTCGCTCTATTATCGAGTGGAACAGGAAAGGAAGTGACTAGTAGTGGTGCAAGTATCTCCTGCCACGCACTGTACGGTGATTGTGGGATATGTGTGTAGGTGTAGGTGATTCTAAGTCCGAATCAAGGTCACGCGCTATCGCGCGTTTATATAAGCGAGCGAGCGCTGCTCAGCAGCTCATTCGCGCTGCTGCTGCTGCACAGTCAACTGCATTGAACGCTGCCACCATGCCTCATTATAGACGATATCGTCGACGTTCACGACAGACAATATATAAAACTATTGAAGACGTCGAAATGACAACGTCCGCTGCAGACAAGAAGAAGAATACTATAAAGTCTGTCGCAGCACACTCTCTACTTGATGGACCAGCAGTCTTCTGTGGATGCCGTCTCAACTTCAGCATTGACATCAACGAGTCCTTCACACATGGCAACGGATGGTTAACGTTGTCATTTCGACGTCTTCAATAGTTTTATATATTGTCTGTCGTGAACGTCGACGATATCGTCTATAATGAGGCATGGTGGCAGCGTTCAATGCAGTTGCCTGTGCAGCAGCAGCAGCGCGAATGAGCTGCTGAGCAGCGCTCGCTCGCTTATATAAACGCGCGATAGCACGTGACCTTGATTCGGACTTAGAATCTGCGCGGGACATCTTTCCATGTTGCATGCAGGCGCGGACCCGGGGTTCGGTCCTGTGGTGGGGGTGGAAGTAGGGTCTGGCGGCACAGTTTGGTTTCTTACTGTCCCCACTTCCAGTGTAACTTCTTATTACCCACACTTTAAAAGTATCGCATATGGCTAGGATTGTAACAATGAAAATAAATTATATTTTGAAAAAATAATATCATAATAACTTATGTAGTTCGATTGCATTAAAGTTTTATAGTAATTATTGTTGTAATTTTATGAAGAAATGAACAATTCATGGTAGAAAATGGAGTAAGGGTAGACTACATGTGTGTGAATCTTAAAATAGACTGTCTAGCCTTCGTAGATGACCTAGTAATCTTTCCAGACTCCATAGACAGCAAAAGTGCTGAACCAATTGAAGACACAGGCAGCGAAGACTAGGTGTCAGATCTCCTTTGAGAAAACTTAGTCTATGACAAAATAATCAGCACCAAGAGAATTAGAGGCCGGACTAGGAAAAATTAAGCTGGCAAAAACGTTTAAATATCTAGGTGAATGGACAGAGCACAGCGTGTCAGGGAAAGAAGCCTTCATGTCACACATTAACTAAAGGGAAGTGGCTTACAAACTAACTGAAGGCATCTACAATACGAGATCGATATACTTTAGTTGGTTGGTTGGGGTCCCACCGGATTAGGGTTGGCGGGGAAGGTAGCCGGCCGTGCCCTCTCAAGGTGACCATCCCGGCATTTGCCTGAAGCGATTTAGGGAAATCAGGATGGCCGGACGGGGGTCTGAACCGCCGTCCTCCCGAATGCGAGTCCAGTGTGCTGATCACTGCGCCACCTCCCTCGGTCCAGTGTGCTTAAAGGACGTTAGTAGACCCTGCTGCACTGTTACGTATGCGGCAGGGACTCGCACAGCGAACAAGAAAGTTCTGATGGACAAACCTGAGGCGAATGAAAGAAAGATTTAGAGAAACGGTGAGGCCTCTCAGAGAAAGCAGCAAGCACAGAAGGCTTCACAACCACGAACTACGTAGGCACGTGGGGAAGATGAGTAACGCGTTTCGGAAAAGAAGGATTGGCTTTTATGTCACATGACACGAATGAGCCGAGCAAGAGTATTTGAAAGGATATTATAAATCACCTCCAAGATTAAAAAAAAAAAAAACAAAGCGGCATGGTTCATAGAAGTTGAAAAAGATCTAGTACAACTGGACATTCCTTCCAAAGGAAAAAGTACAATCATCCATAGATTTCCAAGAAAAGCCGAAGATGAAGACAGGGAAGGCGTGGACCCAAGAGATTTGGTTTGGTTGTTTGGGGGAAGAGACCAAACAGCAAGGTCATCGGTCTCATCGGATAAGGGGAGGATGGGAAAGGAAGTCGGCCGTGCCCTTTCAAAGGAACCATCCCGGCATTGGGACCCAAGAGAGAAAAGAACAACGCCGTTAACGAATGCAGGAAAAAGACACTTGAATTGACGTGGTGCCTAGTTGATCGAAACGAAGAAAGAAGAAAAAGGTTTACATCAGTGCTTAGTACAGCGCCTTAGCATAAATTCCAAGAAACTACATTTCAGATAAATACATAATTTGAAAGGCATCCGTATGAAAAATTTAAGGGTTACAGGTGTCATGCAATTTAGATGTAAGAGCAACAAACTCAAATAATTTTGACAACTTCATAGTTAACTCGGTGTAAAATCGATGTGTGTGCTCGCCTTTGCATGTATTTAACTTAGCACCACGATTGTGAAGCAGGAGCTGGAAAGTAGCCTGTGTTAAACATGTAACTTTCTAGAGTCTTTGCCATTTAAATACTCTTAGTTTTTCACGCGACTCAATTCTCCCAAAAGGAGCTGAGGAATTGCAAATTGTTGTGTGTACGAGGGGTGTTCAATAAGTAATGCAGCACTTTTTTTTTTTGAAAGCAGGTTGGCTTTATTCAGGATTCTAATACACCGTATGACTCCCCAGTCTTTTGGCTACAAAACCCTATTTTTCAGCGTAATCTCCGCTCAATGCCACGGCCATATGACACCTTCCGGGAGGGACTGTGTGCCCGCACGGTCTCGGCCTATTGATCGACGCCGGAGCAGACATCTTGCTGCACCAACAACCTCCCCGTCATCTGCATGGTGCTTCGCGCGGAGTGCATCCTTCATCGGGACAAACAGATGGAAGTCGGAAGGCGTGAGGTCCGGGTTGTAGGGCGGATGAGGAAGAACAGTCTACTGAAGTTGTACGAGCTTCTCTCGGGTGCCCATACTTCTGTAAGGCCTTCCGTTGTCATCGGTAAGAAGTTCGTTCGTATTTTTGTAGCGAAGAACACGCTGAAGTCATTTCTTCAATTTCCTCAGTGTAGCGCTGTACACTTCAGAGGTGATCGTTCCACTACGGAGAAGGACATCAAACAGAATAACCGCTTCGGAGACCCACAAGGCCGTCGCCATGACTTCACTGGCCGAGGGTGCAGCTTTGAACCTTTTGGTCTGAGAAGTTGAGCTACTCCACGAATTGCCGTTTTTTTTCCTGTTCGAAGTGATGAACCCATGCTTCATCGCTTGTGACTATGTTCGACGAAAAAATGTCATGACCAGCCTCGTAATGGTCAAGCAATTCTGCACAGATGGCCCTCGGTTGCTCTTTATGGTCTTCTGATAGGCAGCGAGGAAAGCATCGTGCACACATTTTGGACTCCCACAAGTGTGGGCAAGTGTGTCAGCAGCACAGTTGAGCTGCGAGGTGTTCCACTGTGATCCGAGGGTCGCTGCAGGAGTGGCGGCCGTGCGCGGCCGGCCGGCCGGCAGACAGGGCCTGTCCAGGACCTCGTAGTCATGACGACGGCAGACGCCTCGTCCAACGACTCACCGTGTTTTTTCCCCCACTGCAATGTCTCCGTAGGTATTGTGCGAGCGCTTGTGAGTACCTGCGATGCTCCGGTTTCCGCCAAAAGAAACTCGATGGCTGTCGTGTGCGCTGAATGCACCTCCGTTACAAACGCCTTTGTGAAAGCGCCGCCACCTGTCGGAACTTCGTAAAACTAAAACTGAGGCGAGAATATTCCACAATGTCCCGTAACGAATTCCGCATTCTTTCAAGAGAAACTGGCCGAGAAACAAAAGAGTGGCATTACTTATGAAACTCCCCTCGTAAACATATGAACGCTCGATTAAAATGTTATTTCGGAGGAAAGGAGGGAAGGGGTGTAACTCCCGAGACGGCCCCTTACAACCGCCCCTGCTAACGTGTCGCCACGCCAAGTCCTCGAGAAGTCGGCGCGACAGAAAAATTAACTGCCGGTTTATACGCAGACGGAGGTCGCTTCTCGGCACTGCAATGTTTTGAAATAGTATTTTTGAGCAGACCGGACAAAAATTAGTCGTTCCCAGGAGACATAACGCTAACACCGGGTAACACGACGTCTAGCCACGACAACGGCCTCAATTCGGCGGCAGGAGGCCGAGAAATCTCTTCGGGCGTGCCGTATCCAGCAGAGGCGGCTCATTCGTCAGTGGATACGGTAAAGCTACAATCTCGCAGAGGTTTCGATGTTACTTTCTATCTGCTGTCCCTACGTCCCCCAGACATTTTCTGTGGGATCACAACTACACGATATTGCGGGCTGGCACAGGTACGACAGTGTCCGTCAAATCAGGAATTTATACCTGCAGACTTGCGCACATGGCTGTAATCATCTTGAAAGATGGTACTGCCCCCAGCATAATGATCATCAACACGTCCACTGATGAGCCAAAATACTATAACCGCTTTCTTAATAGCGTATTGGTTCACCTTTAGAACGCATCGTAGCAGCTATTCTGCACGGCACTGGTTGTGCAAGTCCTCGGTATGGCCGGTATTACACTATCAAATTTCTTTGTCAAAGATTTGATCAAAGATGTGATCCAATATTCCGTCCAATATATTTGACAAAGATCTTTGACGTAGCGCTAGAGGGGGTATTACACTGTCATCAAATTTTTCGTCAAAGTTCAAGATGGCTGACAACAACTTGTTATTAGCCGCAGCAGTTTTACGTACTCCAATTGCATTGTGTGCACATGCGGAAAAGAAGTGGGGGAAAAAATGGAACCATACATACGAGGTTGACAGTCTTAAAAGTCCTGGGATTACAACTTGATAATAAATTCAGTTGGGAGGAGCACACCACAGAACTGCAGAAAGGCCTTAATAAATCTGTATTTGCAATTCGAGTATTAGCAGACATAGGCAACATAAAAATGAAAAAGCTTGCATACTTTCATTCCATAATGTCATATGGGATAATATTTTGGGGTAAATCTTGAAGTCAAACAAGTTTTCAAGGTCCAAAAGCGTGTAATACGTATTATTTGTGGAGTAAATTCACGGACCTCCTGCAGAAACCTCTTCAAAGAACTGGGTATACCAACTACTGCCTCTCAGTATATTTACTTCTTAATGAAATTTGTCGTAAATAATACATCTCTTTTTCCAACAAACAACTCAGTTAATACATACAATACCAGGAACAAAAATGACCTGCACAAGGACTTAAAAGCACTTACTTTAGTTCAAAAAGGGGTCCACTACTCAGGAACACTCATCTTCAATAATTTGCCAGGAAACATAAAAAATTTAGTTAGAAATAAAGATCAGTTTAAAAGGATCCTGAAAGACTTAGTACTGGCTAACTCCTTCTACTCCATTGGCGAAATTTTTAATAGAAACAAATGATGTATTTATTCATACTATTAGTATTGTTATTTCAGCTTAAAAAAAAATCGACATGTTCCACATCCACGAGGCTCTCATCAGCACGGATCTATCGAACGAAAAAGTAATCTAATCTGGGTGAAGCCGTGGGTTTTACGACGACACGATAAAAGCATTCAACAAAACTTGTTACGTGAGCTTACAGTGGAAGACGTCAAGTCATACACCAATTACTTAAGAATGGATGAGCATACATTTCTGTATGTGCTCAATGAAGTGTATCCTCATATCACAAAGCACAATATTCACTTAAGAACTGCTACATCTTCAGAAGACAGGCTCACTATAACACTCCCATTCCTTGCTACAGGAGAGGGTTATGTTAGGTTAGGTTAGGTAAGGTTAGGTCGGGTCTGGTCAGGTCAGGTCTCCAATCTCCTTAATCTATTTTTGTATTCAGGGTTCCTCACGTTGTAAAGCTCCCCACCAGCTTCATACATCTCTATTAATTTTGTAGTTGTCGGCACACATCAATTGTATTTACCGCCAATGTTTATAAAAACACTACAGACGACACAACGCTGCAGTGATGCTAGCGCTCCATGTGGTAACATGTCACATTGCAGTGAACAGAAGACAAGCGGTTTCTTTGATCAAATGTACAGCGAGGCCCTAGATTTGATCAAATATTGGACGACATTTGACAAAGTCCCTATTACACTATCAAATATCTTTGACAAAGATATTGGACAAAGATATTGGACAAAGAAATTTGATAGTGTAATACCGGCCTATGTTTCTGAATGTACGTCACACCACATGTCAACGCAAAGGTCACGTAGTTCCCGTAAGTTACCAGCCGGTGGTTTGTGGGCACGGAGTTGGCGAAACTGGTAACAGGACATCAACCGTGCTCCTCAAACCAATGTAGCAAGATTGACAGTTATCCTAGCGGAACACGTCAACGCCGTCGGGGAAGGCATCAGGCATAAAGGGACGCTGGTGATCCACCACAATGTCCGCGTGGTCCACAGCTCTCTTGGTGCCACAAGTGTGCTGGAGCCACAGCTTTATGTCACCCCACGAGCCTGCGTCCGTAGTGCAGTACGTGTTTGGAGCAGCCTGGATGACTGCATACCCGTCACGATCATCGACCTGGTGTAACAAGAAACGTGAGCCTTCTGGCGTTTCCATCGATCCAGTTTGAATGTCGATGATTCCGCAGTCGTAATTGACAGTGTCATTGGATAAACAAGCGAACATGTAGGGAGCCTCACACTCAACCACGTGAGCTAAACTGTGTGCTCCGAACTACTTGTGGCTGCGCCAGCACCGTACTCTGTTGTCTGATCCGCCGCTGATCGCCGCCTATCCTGCTTCGCAGGCTGGGCAACCCTCCGACCTCCACGTTCCGTGATGAGGCGTCCACGTCCGACACCTCGGCGCCTACTCGTGGTTTCGTCGTTCATCAAACACATTCCATAAACGCTCATAACAGTAGCACGCCAACAGTCGGCCGACCAGCTTCGCCGCTTCCGAGATGCCTATTCCCAGGCACCGGGCCATAACGATGCGCCCCTTGTCAAAGTCGTTTATGCGAGCGGAATTCTCTGGAATGCTCCCACAGTCGTTTCCCCGGACTCGCAGTGGACAGAGGTCATAATATTTTGGCTCACTATTGTAGACGACAGGGCAACAACCGGTCACCCTTAATGTTGAAATATATCATATAGTGAAAATTTCACTCTGCAGCGGAATGTACGCTGATATGAAACTTCCTGGCAGATTAAAACTGTGTGCCGCACCGAGACTCAAACTCGGGACCTTAGCCTTCTCGGGCAAGTGCTCTACCAACGGAGCTACCCAACGACGATTCACGACCCGTCCTCACAGATTTTAATCTGCCTGGTAGCTTCGTATCGGAGAACACTGCGCTGCAGAATAAAAATTTCATTCTGGAAACACAGGTTGTGGCTAAGCCTTGTCTCCGCGTTATACTTTCTTCCCGGAGCGCTAGTCCTGCAAGTTTCGTAGGAGAACTGGTGTGGAGCTTGGAAGGTAGGAGACAGGTACTGGTGGACATAAAACTCCGAGGAGGGCTCGTGAATCGTGCTTATGTAGCTCAGTCGGTAGAGCAATTGCCCCCGAGTTCGAGTCTCGGTCCGGCAAATACTTTTCGTCTTCCAGGAAGTTTCCTGGATCACGATCTAGATGACCTGAGAGAGCGCACCACCAAGTGGCACTCAAAACGTCACAGAATCTCTTCTGGATCATTGCGGGTTAAACATCTCATTGCGCTACAGGTCCACTCCAAGCATTCCATCATTTGAAAAGAAGCAAAATTTCTACTCGTCATACCTCACTACACGTCTCCCATCAGTCACTGACCACTACATGCGTTGTTTGGCCCACTGATGACGTGCTGCTTAAAGCCCCATTGTGGGCAAAGGCCTCCCGGGAGGTTCCGATTTCCGAACGTACATTCCCTACAGCTCCCCTTGTCATTTTCGCTCTGAAAGTGATTCAGGTGAACCTGGATTCACTGGCAGCAGAAATCCCTGCCGGGCTTGAAACCGACTGTCGTTCACAAGGTGTGACACCAGTTTCCGATCCGCGTCACTTCGCATCTTTCTATGATCACTCTTCTTTCGCCGTGTTCTACGGCTGCGATTGATACACATTTTCTTGTAGGGGTGCAGAGCTAAAATGGTACAAATGGCTCTGAGCACTATGGGACTTAACATTGGAGGTCATCAGTCCCCTAGAACTTAGAACTACTTAAACCTAACTAACCTAAGGACATCACACACATCCATGCCCGAGGCAGGATTCGATCCTGCGACCGTAGCGGTCGCCCGGTTCCAGACTGTAGCGCCTAGAACTGCTCGGCCACCACGGCCGGCCGGGTGCAGGGCAGTCTGCGCTTATGCACAAACAAATTAAGCAACTTTATTCGCGGTTTCGTCACTGGCATGTCCTAATACGATAGATCCGTCCCGCGTTTCCGTCACGTCGACCGATGTACAGTGCTGATTCCATACATCCGATTGACAAGTACAGTACATACACTACGTGATCAAAAGTTTACGGACAGCCCAAAAACTCACGTTTTTCATATTAGATGCGTTGTGCTACCACCTGCTGGCAGGTACTCCATATCAGTGACCTCTGTAGTCATTAGACATCGTGAGAGAGCAGAATGGGGCGCTCCGCGGAACTCACGGACTTCGAACGTGGTTAGGTGATTGGGTGTCACTTGTGTCATACGTCTGTACGTGAGATTTCCACACTCCTAAACATCCCTAGGTCCACTGTTTCCGACGTGATAGCGAAGTGGAAACGTGAAGGGACACGTACAGCACAAAAGCGTACAGGCCGACCTCGTCTCTTGACTGGCAGAGATCGCCGACAGTTGAAGAGTGTCGTAATGTGTAATAGGCAGACATCTATCCACACCATCACACACGAATTCCAAACTGCATCACGATCCATTGTAAGTACTATGACAGTTAGGCGTAGGTGAGAAAACTTGGATTTCATGCTCGAGCGGCTGCTCATAGGCCACTCATCACGCCGGTAAATGCCAAACTACGCCTCACTTGGTGTAAGGAGTGTAAACATTGGACAATTGAAGAGTGGAAAAATGTTGTGTGGAGTGACGAATCACGGTACACGATGTGGCGATCCGATTGCAGGGTGTGGGTATGGCGAATGCCCGGTGAACGTCATCTGCCAGCCTGTGTAGTGCCAACAGTAAAATTCGGAGGTGGTGGTTTTATGGTGTGGTCGTTTCTTTCATGGAGGGGGCTTGCACCCGTTGTTGTTTTGCATGGAACTCTCACAGCACAGGCCGACACTGATGTTTTAAGCACCTTCTTGCTTTCCACTATTGAAGAACAATTCGGGAATGGCGATTGCATCTTTCAACACGATCGAGCATCTGTTCATAAGCACGGCTTGTGGCGGAGTGGTTACACGACAATAACATCCCTGTAATGGACTGACCTGCGCAGAGTCCTGACCTGAATCTTTTAGTTCACCTTTGGGATGTTTTGGAACGCCGACTTAATGCCAGGCCTCACGGACCGATATCGATACCTACCCTCAGTACAACACTAAGTGAAGAACGGACTGCTCCCAAGAAACCGTTCAGTGTCTGATTGAAAGTACGCCTGGGAGAGTGGAAGCTGTCATCGAGGCTAAGGGTGGGCCAACACCGTATTGAATTCCAGCATTACCGATGGAGGGCGCCACGAACTTGTAAGTCTTTTTCAGCCAGGTGTCCGGCTACTTTTGATCACATAGTGTATAAAAACAAGAAAACATTATCAGCAAAGCGAAAATTTTTTATTCGTGGGTTATCTGCTCTTGATTTGAATGTTGTTACAGAACATGAATTTGGAATAACAATAAATATGGCTCAAGATCAGCGAGATGGACGCAGAGGATATAGAGAGGTGGGAGCAAATGGAGTAGAAAGCGGAAAGGAGGAGATGGACAGGGAGCGGAGGAGAAGATGGACAGCCAAAGCGGGGAGGGGGTGACGAACAAAGAGGGGGCAGAGGAAGATACGCGGTGGAGAAGATGAACAGAGAGAGGGGGAGGAAAGAGGAGATGGGCGAAGAAAGGGGGAGGAGGGGAGGGACAGAGGTAGGGGAAGAAGGTTGGTTAATACATGTATCCAACTTCGATACATATTAGAAACGTACGCTCTCTCTTTTCCTTCTTTTCCATTTAACCACACTGTACCGCAGCAACGCGTAGACAGGGGCAGCTAGTACACGATAAATCGGTTATGACGGGTATGCGCGGTCCCATTGTCAGAGGAGAATTTACATCCAACGTCCTCAATTATTTGTAACATCTGTTTCAACCTCTTCCTGCTCCTACTGTTTTTTCGCCCTCAACACGTCCCCCAAGTTAGTCTGTCGAGTCTTAACACACTTTCTATACTACAGCCAGTGCTTTCCACTTACAGTTCATTTCCATTCAAGCGTACTTTAATTTTTGAGCAGTCACATTCTTGCAGAGACAAACAGTATCTGGTTGCCTCACTCAGCGGCTGTTGTTGATGTTGTGGTCTTCAATCCAAAGACTGGTTTGATGTAGCTCTCCACGCTACGCCTATCCTGTGCAAGCCTTCTTCATCTCGAAGTATCTCTGCAACCTACATCTTTCTGAATCTGCTTGGTGTATTCATCTCTTGGTCTCCCTCTACGATTTTTACCCTCCGTGCTGCCCTCCAATACTAAATTAGTTATCCCTTGATGCCTCAGAACATGTCCTACCAACAGATCTCTTCTTCTAGTGACGTTGTGCCACAAATTCCTTTTCTCCTCAATTCTATTCAGTACCTCCTCATTAGTTACGTGATCTATCCATCTAATCTTCAGAATTCTTCTGTAACACCACGTTTCGGCCGGCCGGTGTGGCCGTGCGGTTAAAGGCGCTTCAGTCTGGAACCGCGTGACCGCTGCGGTCGCAAGTTCGAATCCTGCCTCGGGCATGGATGTGTGTGATGTCCTTAGGTTAGTTAGGTTTAATTAGTTCTAAGTTCTAGGCGACTGATGACCTCAGAAGTTAAGTCGCGTGGTGCTCAGAGCCATTTGAACCATTTTTGAACCACGTTTCGAAAGCCTCTATTCTACTGTTGTCTTAACTATTTATCGTCCATGTTTCACTTCCATACATGGCTACACTCCATACAAATACTTTGAGGAAACACTTCCTTACACTTAAATCTATACTCGATGTTAACAAATTTCTCTTCTTCAAAAACGCTTTCCTTGTCATTGCCAGTCTACATTTTATATCCTCTCTACTTCGGCCATCATCAGTTATCTTGCTCCCCAAATTTCTTTTAATCTCATCATACATTTCTTCAATCTCTCTGTCATCTGTGGAGCTAGTTGGCATATAAACTAGTACTTCAGTGGTAGGTGTGGGCTTCGTGTCTATCTTGGCTACAATAATGCTTTGACTATGCTGTTCGTAGTAGCTTACCCGAACTCCTATTTTTCTATTCATTATTAAACCTACTCCTGCATTACTCCTATTTGATTTTGTATTTATAACCCTGTGTCTTGAAAGGAGGATGTAAGATGAACATCAACAAAAGCAAAACGAGGATAATGGAATGTAGTCGAATTAAGTCGGGTGATGCTGAGGGTATTAGATTAGGAAATGAGACACTTAAAGTAGTAAAGGAGTTTTGCTATTTGGGGGGCAAAATAACTGATGATGGTCGAAGTAGAGAGGATATAAAATGTAGACTGGCAATGGGAAGGGAAGCGTTTCTGAAGAAGAGAAATTTGTTAACATCGAGTATAGATTTAAGTGTCAGGAAGTCGTTTCTGAAAGTATTTGTATGGAGTGTAGCCATGTATGGAAGTGAAACGTGAACAATAAATAGTTTGGACGAGAAGAGAATAGAAGCTTTCGAAATGTGGTGCTACAGAAGAATGCTGAAGTTTAGATGGGTAGATCACATGACTAATGAGGAGGTTTTGAAGAGGATTGGGGAGAAGAGAAGTTTGTGGCAAAACTTGACTATAAGAAGGGATCGGTTGGTAGGACATGTTCTGAGGCATCAAGGGATCACCAATTTAATATTGGAGGGCAGCGTGGAGGGTAAAAATCGTAGAGGGAGACCAAGAGATGAATACACCAAGCAGATTCAGAAGGATGTAGGTTGCAGTAGGTACTGGGAGATGAAGAAGCTTGCACAGGATAGAGTAGCGTGGAGAGCTGCATCAAACCAGTCTCAGGACTGAAGACCACAACAACAACAACAACAACAACAACCCTGTGTTCACCTGACCAAAAGTCTTGTTCCTCCTGCCACCGAACTTCCCTAATTCCCACTATGGCTGACATTAACCTACCCATTTCCCTGCCCGATTAAGGGATCTGACATTCCACGCTCCGATCCGTAGGACGCCAGTTTTCTTTCTCCTGATAACTACGTCCTCCTGAGTAGTCCCCGCCCGGAGATCCAAATGGGGGACTATTTTACCTCCGGAATATTTTACCCAAGATGACACCATCATCAATTAACCATACAGTAAACCTACATGCCCTCGGGAAAAATTACGATTGTAGTTTCCCATTGCTTTCAGCCATTCGCTGTACCAGCACAGCTAGGCCGTTTTGGTTAGTGTTACAAGGCCAGGTCAATCATCTAGACTGTTGCCCCTGCAACTACTGAAAAGCGTGCTGCCCCTTTTCAGAAACGACACGTTTGTCTGGCCTCTCAACAGATACCCCTCCGTTGAGGTTGCACCTATGGTACGGCTATCTGTATCGCTAAGGCACGCAAGCCTCCCTACCAACGGCAAGGTCCATGGTTCACGGGGAAGGAGGGGGGGGGCGGTGCAGAGTTAAATATCGTATTATCCTGGACAGACCTAGTAGATAGTATCGGAAGTTCCATGCGGCTTTTCGCGGATGATTCTGTAGTATACAGAGAAGTTGCAGCATTAGAAAATTGTAGCGAAATGTAGGAAGATCTGAGGCGGATAGGCACTTGGTCCAGGGAGTGGCAACTGACCCTTAACATAGACAAATGTAATGTATTGCGAATACATAGGAAGAAGGATCCTTTATTGTATGATTATATGATAGCGGAACAAACACTGGTAGCAGTTACTTCTGTAAAATATCTGGGAGTATGCGTGCGGAACGATTTGAAGTGGAATGATCATATAAAATTAATTGTTGATAAGGCGGGTACCAGGTTGAGATTTATTGGGAGAGTCCTTAGAAAATGTATTCCATCAACAAAGGAGGTGGCTTACAAAACACTCGTTCGACCTATACTTGAGTATAGATCATCAGTATGGGATCCGTACCAGATCGGGTTGACGGAGGAGATAGAGAAGATCCAAAGAAGAGCGGCGCGTTTCGTCACAGGGTTATTTGGTAACCGTGATAGCGTTACGGAGATGTTTAACAAACTCAAGTGGCAGACTCTGCAAGAGAGGCGCTCTGCATCGCGGTGTAGCTTGCTCGCCAGGTTTCGAGAGGGTGCGTTTCTGGATGAGGTATCGAATATATTGCTTCCCCCTACTTATACCTCCCGAGGAGATCACGAATGTAAAATTAGAGAGATTCGGGCGCGCACGGAGACTTTCCGGCAGCCGTTCTTCCCGCGAACCATACGCGGCTGGAACAAAAAAATGGTTCAAATGGCTCTGAGCACTATGGGACTTAACTTCTAAGGTCATCAGTCCCCTAGAACTTAGAACTTCTTAAACCTAACTAACCTAAGGACATCACACACATCAATGCCCGAGGCAGGATTCGAACCTGCGACCGTAGCGGTCGCGCGGTTCCAGACTGTAGCGCCTTTAACCGCTTGGCCACCCCGGCCGGCGCGGCTGGAACAGGAAGGGGAGGTAATGACAGTGGCCCGTAAAGTGCCCTCCGCCACACACCGTTGGGTGGCTTGTGGAGTATAAATGTAGATGTAGATGTAGACAAGAAGCTCCTTTTTAACGCAGATGTACAAGAGAAACGAACCAAGCTGCTACCTCTTCTCCACCAGATCTACGCTATACTGGCCAGTATGGAACTACAAACCAGGACCGAGCTCCGTCTTTATTCTGCAACAGCCCTCCGGCGCTATTTTGCGGCTGCTCACGTGGGGGCCCTGTGTCCGCCTCATCTTTACGCCTCCTCCAGGCACTCCAGAATCGGTGCTTTCGGGCCGTAGTCCATGCACCTCGTTGGGCCTGGATCCAGGACCTCCGCCGTGAACTCGACGTTCCGGTCCCTCTGGGAGCAGATTCGGATATCCATTAAGAATCTCCTCAACAAGGGTGAAGCTTCACGCCTCGATATCCAGGCACCTTGAGTATGTCAGCTCTGAGGCACCTGCGCAGTGGCACAGGGTCTAGGTACCTCGAGCCACAGCTGAAGCTCTTCCATAGCGACGTCGACTTGAAGCCGAATAAAGACACAAAAAAAAAGAAATAGAAAACCGAAATAAATAAATCAGGAACCTCCACTTCAGTAGGGTCTACGGACCCAGAGCCCAAACCCTATTTAATACTAATAACGACGGACTTGGCCCTTTTACCTTCATCACAGAAGTCCATGTATTTTGGCAACACCACAACACACACACATATATACACACACACACACACGCACGCACGCACGCACGCACACACACACACACACACACACACACACACACACACACACAAACGCAACGCTGTGATAAAATTTCAAAGCAATCAGCGAAGAATTTTAAGAGATACACGATTGTGAACAAACAGACATTTACATTTTTATTTATATACACACACATCAAAAAAAGTTTTGCATCAGCTCGGTTCCGAGAGTTCCGGAACCTGTACACAAAATTGGGATAGAGATCAACATAAACATTTCCGCCCATTTTATTGCTCATAAAAACCACACATTGCATGTTGTACCCCCATACAGCGATACCTTCAGTTGTGGTGGTGCAGATTGCTGTACACACCGGTACCTCTAATACCCAGTAGCACGTCGTTTTGCATTGATGCATGCCTGTACTCGTCGTGGCATACTATCCACAAGTCGATCAAGGCACTGTTGGTCCAGATTGTCTCACTCCTCAACGGCGATTCGGCGTAGATCCCTCAGAGTGGTTGGTGGGTCACGTCGCCCATAAACACTCCTTATCAATCTATGCCAGGCACGTTCGATATGATTCACGTCTGGAGAACATGCTGGCCACTCTAGTCGAGCGATGTCGTTATCCTGAACGAAGTAATTCACAAGGTGTGCACGATGGTGGCGCGAATTGTCGTCCATGAAGACGAATGCTTCGCCAATATGGTGCCGATACGGTTGGAGGATGGCATTCACGTATCGTACAGCCGTTACGGCTCCCTCGATGACCACCAGCCCCACATAATGCCACCCCAAAACATCAGGAACCCTCCTCCACCTTGCTGCACTTGCTGAACGCCTGACCGGGTTGCCTCCAAACACGTCTGCGACGGTTGTCTCGTTGAAGGCATATGCGACACTCATCGAATGAAGAAGAGAACGTGATGCCAGTCCTGAGCGGTCCATCCGGCTTGTTGTTTTGGGCCCATCTGTAGCGCGCTGCACGGTGTCGTGGTTGCAAAGATGGACCGCCATGGACGTCGAGAGTGAAGTCGCGCATCATGCAGCCTATTGCGCACAGTTTGAGTCGTAACACGACGCCTTGTGGCTGCACGAAAATCATGATTCAACATGGTGGCGTCGCTGTCAGGGTTCCTCCGAGCCTTATTCCGTAGGTACCGGTCATCCACTGCAGTAGTAGCCCTTGGGCGGCCTGAGCGAGACACGTCATCGACAGCTCCTGTGCCGGCCGGTGTGGCCGTGCGGTTTTAGGCGCTTCAGTCCGGAACCGCGCTGCTGCTACGGTCACATGTTCAAATCCTACCTCGGGCATGGCTGTGTGTGATGTCCTTCGGTTAGTTAGGTCTAGGTAGTTCTAAGTCTAGGGGATTGATGACAGATGTTAAGTACCATAGTGCTTAGAGCCATTTGAACCAATTTGAACAGTTCTTGTCTCTCTGTATCTCATCCATGTCCGAACAACATCGCTTTGGTTCACTCCGAGACACCTGGACACTTCCCTTGTGGAGAGCCCTTTGTGGCACAAAGTTACAATGTGGACGCGATCGAACCGTAGTATTGACCGTCTAGGCGTGGTTGAACTACGGACAACACGAGCCGTGTACCTGCTTCCTGGTGGAACGACGAACTGATCGGCTGTCGGACCCCCTCCGTCTAATAGGCGCTGCTCGTGCATGGTTGTTTACATCTTTGGACGGGTTTAGTGACATCTCTGAACAGCCAAAGGGACTGTGTCTGTGATACAGTATCCACAGTCAACGTTTATCTTCAGGGGTTCTTGGAACCGGAGTGATGCAAAACTTTTTTTGGTGTATGTAGATGCAAGACTTGCCCAGAAATGAAAGGAACAGAAGACGGAGCTCCAGATGGCCAAGCGCTTAGAAAGAATAGCACTTCTGTCGCCTATCGGGTGAGGCTTGAGCCATTAACGCTAGTGTAGCTTCCAGACTACGGCTGGCGCAGCGTAAAGAATATAAAACGGTAATTCCGATGGTCGTGGAGTCGAGTTCTTGTGTATAAACTTTTTTTTTATTTTCAATTTGTACGTATTTACGCTGCAGTTAAACTGAAATATGATAAAGTAACGTTCTCGTATACAGCGCAATATGCCATAACCCTTTGTGGAAAATTATTGCCAACAGTGTGCTTATGCCTACAAGATAGTACTGACTCTTTCGGACAGAGGGTTAAAAGAACGGTAGATGAGTACGCGGCAAAGTGTGGGATGTCGTCACTGCTTCCTCAAAATCTGGGAAACTTGCAATAAAGCCTTGGCAAAAAGTTTTTGGCTTATGTGATGAAGCCGGACGTGCAGGAGATCGAATTTGTTAACAGACTCGGTAGTGAAGACATACACACACAAATCCACAATTAAATAACGAGATTTTTCAAGATGGAGAAAGTTTGCCGTCCTACCGTATTAAAATGATTCTCCGTAAACGCACTCCGCTACCGCAACCCTGTCTCTTTCTATAGTGAGGTAAAGAATTAGTTCAAAAAGCTTCAAAACAGCTCTTATCTCACAGACAGACAAAAAGAAATCACATATCAAGTTGACTGCATAAAAGTATGCTACATTCCATAGTCCATCGCCATATATGCGTAAAACAATCATATAATTCAAAAATTGCGGCGTTTATAACGTGTGCAAGATCCCGAGAAAACTTCTGTTTCCCTTTTTTTTATGATGAATATCACCCTAGTACGTGTAAATAATCAACTGAAAAGTAATAAAAGTATATAATTTCATATACGAAATTTTCGTGTACGCTTTGTAATATCTTCCTGGAAATTTATTTCCAATCCAAAATTTTCCTTTGCCATTTCTTTTCATGCCCTTATTGAAAATTTCAGTTAATTTTAAATCAAGAGTCGTCGTTACACATGCAGTAGAGGAACCTAAACTGATTGTCTCTCGTAAGGATCCATACTCGTAAACGAATATTTCAGGCGATACGTGATGTTGAATGAGCGGTGTGTGTGAATCACATGTTTGTAAACTGCTCATGTTTCATAACAAACAACTTCCTTCTGCCTCGAAGTCAATGGCACTTCCTTGTCATGTGTCTACAATTGGAGTTACTCACTGTTTACATCTCGCAACTGATTGTCGAAGATGGAGCACTGCTCATTACAGAAACTTGCAGACAAGCGCTTAAAGCAGCGTGCAGCACGATGTAGCGCCCAGGAAGCTAAACAGATGGACAGAGAAAAGTTTTGCAACAGGCGTCATCCTAAATGCATGAAATATATCGTTACGGATTTTACTTATGAGAAGAAGATTAGCTTAAGCCACAGAAAGCTCACGGCAAAGAATCGTTCGCTCAATGGTAATTCACGAGATGGTTTTGGGTCATGTGGAAGATGATTCATCAGTAAGAACCCGTGGACACCCCCGCGAAATGCACATATCGGCCGGCCGGAGTGGCCAAGCGGTTCTAGGCGCTACAGTCTGGAACCACGCGACCGCTACGGTCGCAGGTTCGAATCCTGCCTCGGGCATGGATGTGTGTGATGTCCTTAGGTTAGTTAGGTTTAAGTAGTTCTATAAGTTCTAGGCGACTGATGACCTCAGCTGTTAAGTCCCATAGTGCTCAGAGCCATTTGAACCATTTTTTGCACATATCGACGAATACAGAGTGAGGGAGTAGCACTCATTCTCCTATCATAAACAACGTGTGAAAGCAATGGAGTCCGGGGTTCAGTTCTGTCAAACGATTGTCGAGCGCTGTACCGTGGTGCCAGACATAACGCAGTTTGTATTGTTTACAAAAGGGCCATGTCTCAGCTGTGAAAGGCAGACATTTCTTCGCGACCACCTTTCATACATTGTGTACCTTAGATTTAGAATCTAGCACAAATAGTTATATTCTGAAGTTAGCACAGATCAACGTACCCTTAGTCGAGAGGATCCTCCACTGACACACACGCACATTCACAGAATGACATGACGGCCAAAGGGAAAGAAATTAAAGCTAGAGCCCCAAAACCTCTAAAAATGTGCCGTTTGAAATGTAAAGATAAACTAGACAAAATGATTGTTGAACAGAACACTGCTGGAACACAAATATTGATTGAATAGTTAGAGAATTAGAGGAATTTAATGAATATTGGAGACCGAGACCAAAGGGTAAGTTATGTCATCAGGCTCATTGACTGGAAAGCAGCTGCAGCATCACGTAAAATGACGCAGGAACCCGAAAAAGCAGAATGCCATATGGTGACTCATTTGTTTCATTTGCGAGAAAAAGGAGAACGATTTCGCGTTTGCAGAGGATGTTTCATGAATATCCTTGAAGAGTCCCAGATGTTCGTTACACATGCACTTACCAATCGAAAGGCTAATGTCTCTGGAACAACAGGGGAAAAATAGTTCAAATGGTTCAAATGGCTCTGAGCACTATGAGACTGAACATCTATGGTCATCAGTCCCCTAGAACTTAGAACTACTTAAATCTAACTAACCTAAGGACAGCACACAACACCCAGCCATCACGAGGCAGAGAAAATCCCTGACCCCGCCGGGAATCGAACCCGGGAACCCGGGCGTGGGAAGCGAGAACGCTACCGCACGACCACGAGATGCGGGCAGGGGAAAAATACCACACGGTAACAAACACCTTCCTGAGAAACTAAAAGAAATAAGAGATCACATTTCATCATTATAAATCGTAATACATACACAAAGAAAGTAATAGTGTTTATCTATCTTCACATCTCGATTTACCAACTACGTACAAGCTCTACTGTGATGGAAACGATAGGCCAGTTTCCAGAGGAATATACGAGAGAGACTTCCGTAAGACGAACCTCTCATTTAAAGAGCCTAATACATGTCACAAATGTGATTTTCTGCATCTTAGAAGGAACTTTGCATCAGTGAACGACGGTTCTATGCAGGAAGCTGACGCCGAGTTAGCTGCTCATCACACTGAGGCAGACAATGCATACCTCCTAAAGGACGAAGACAAGAAACATTCCATCTCAGACAGTTCGATGCTGTGTTACACTTTCGACTTACAGCAGTATTTGCTGACCCCGTTTTTCAATGCTTCGTTTGCTTTTTATAAACGGCCACTGTGGACATACAATTTGACCGTGCATGATACCTGTACAGGTAACGTAACACGCTACACGTGGCATTCCGCAGAGGGTGCTCGTGGTGGGAATCAGATTGAAACTTGTGTTTTCAAGGAACTGTGGTCAGTTCCTCCAGGAATGAAACAAATGACAGTATACTCTGGCACCTGCGGAGGGCAGTTACTCTCACGTGGTTGCAATGCTCTTGTCTGCCACACAGGAAAATCCAAATCTGAATACAGTTGATCGTAATTTCGTGGTTAATGGTCACAATCACTTAGAATATGATGTTGACCATGACCTGCTCCAAAAACAAAAGAAGAAGCTGCAGTTACCAGTGGCTCATCCACATGACTGGTATCAACTGGTACGCTCACTTGGCAAGGAAAGGAAATTTGGAATTGGAGAACTGTCACATACCGACCTCTTGGATTTTGTGGTGTTCTGAAAGACACCTTAAAACTTCGAAAGAAAGATACCGAGGGAAATCAATTAACGTGGCAGGATGTCAAAAGGTTTTGTTTTATGAAAAAGTATGGTTCAGTGTTTTTCAAAAAGAGTCTCAATGAGGATGAGTTGTTTCAATCAATATGCTTCATTCGTAGCGGGAAGACAGCTGCTCGACTGCACACTGGAGCACGTTGTCATGGCACACTACCAACTTCAAAAGAAAAATACATTCCTGGAAATGGAAAAAAGAACACATTGACACCGGTGTGTCAGACCCACCATACTTGCTCCGGACACTGCGAGAGGGCTGTACAAGCAATGATCACACACACGGCACAGCGGACACACCAGGAACCGCGGTGTTGGCCGTCGAATGGCGCTAGCTGCGCAGCATTTGTGCACCGCCGCCGTCAGTGTCAGCCAGTTTGCCGTGGCATACGGAGCTCCATCGCAGTCTTTAACACTGGTAGCATGCCGCGACAGCGTGGACGTGAACCGTATGTGCAGTTGACGGACTTTGAGCGAGGGCGTATAGTGGGCATGCGGGAGGCCGGGTGGACGTACCGCCGAATTGCTCAACACGTGGGGCGTGAGGTCTCCACAGTACATCGATGTTGTCGCCAGTGGTCGGCGGAAGGTGCACGTGCCCGTCGACCTGGGACCGGACCGCAGCGACGCACGGATGCACGCCAAGACCGTAGGATCCTACGCAGTGCCGTAGGGGACCGCACCGCCACTTCCCAGCAAATTAGGGACACTGTTGCTCCTGGGGTATCGGCGAGGACCATTCGCAACCGTCTCCATGAAGCTGGGCTACGGTCCCGCACACCGTTAGGCCGTCTTCCGCTCACGCCCCAACATCGTGCAGCCCGCCTCCAGTGGTGTCGCGACAGGCGTGAATGGAGGGACGAATGGAGACGTGTCGTCTTCAGCGATGAGAGTCGCTTCTGCCTTGGTGCCAATGATGGTCGTATGCGTGTTTGGCGCCGTGCAGGTGAGTGCCACAATCAGGACTGCATACGACCGAGGCACACAGGGCCAACACCCGGCATCATGGTGTGGGGAGCGATCTCCTACACTGGCCGTACACCACTGGTGATCGTCGAGGGGACACTGAATAGTGCACGGTACATCCAAACCGTCATCGAACCCATCGTTCTACCATTCCTAGACCGGCAAGGGAACTTGCTGTTCCAACAGGACAATGCACGTCCGCATGTATCCCGTGCCACCCAACGTGCTCTAGAAGGTGTAAGTCAACTACCCTGGCCAGCAAGATCTCCGGATCTGTCCCCCATTGAGCATGTTTGGGACTGGATGAAGCGTCATCTCACGCGGTCTGCACGTCCAGCACGAACGCTGGTCCAACTGAGGCGCCAGGTGGAAATGGCATGGCAAGCCGTTTCACAGGACTACATCCAGCATCTCTACGATCGTCTCCATGGGAGAATAGCAGCCTGCATTGCTGCGAAAGGTGGATATACACTGTACTAGTGCCGACATTGTGCATGCTCTGTTGCCTGTGTCTATGTGCCTGTGGTTCTGTCAGTGTGATCATGTGATGTATCTGACCCCAGGTATGTGTCAATAAAGTTTCCCCTTCCTGGGACAATGAATTCACGGTGTTCTTATTTCAATTTCCAGGAGTGTAGAAAGGTCCTTCGGATCTTCTCCCACTTGCTCCACTTACACTCCGTAATTTTTACAAAGATCTCTAAACAAATGAAGGCGAGAACAAATACCCTGACATTGAAGAATTCCATGGGGAATGAATTGGTGCTGCTAACACGTCAATCATTTAGTTATAGACTCTGTACAGACTTAGTTCTGATGAAATTATTATTTCTTTTATTCTTTTTTTTTCATCACTTAAAATTATGTACATGTTATTGTCTTCAGCAGTCACAATAGTATAAGTCTAATTCTTAGGACGGAAGAAACAGAATGTCACGTAAAACCTTAAATACTATGCTTTGGATATAAATTTCTTCCAGGTAATTATGTTAGTCCAAATCGTTGTTATTAACAACGTGGAAAAAGTTCTTCCACTTGTTTGTTTCACGAAAATCGATAAAAGTTGTCTCCTGAAGAATGTCATTTTTTGGCTTGTAATAGTTTTCCCTGGCAGTCTAGAATTATTACAAGGATTCTTTCGTTTCTGTGATTATTTAGATGCTTGAATTCGCGGTTGCATCTGTAGATACTCCGAAATAAAATTGATGTGTAAATTATGGGTAAAGCAGTAGTCTGTTCCTCGTCAAAAGGTAGCCAACCTGTCACCTGAGCCATATTCATTGATTACATCTCGACTCATTCTTGCCGGCCGAAGTGGCCGAGCGGTTAAAGGCGCTACAGTCTGGAACCGCACGACCGCTACGGTCGCAGGTTCGAATCCTGCCTCGGGCATGGATGTGTGTGATGTCCTTAGGTTAGTTAGGTTTAAGTAGTTCTAAGTTCTAGGGGACTTATGACCACAGCAGTTGAGTCCCATAGTGCTCAGAGCCATTTGAACCATTTTTTTGACTCATTCTTTGTTTCCGGCCTTGCGCTGGCGTCCACGTGCTTTTCACTGCATGTGGCGTTCTTGGGAGGGTTCGTACCGCAGTCTCCTCTCCAGAGATCCCCACTACAGTCCCCGTAGCATCAGCGTCCGCACCAGTACATTAGTCTGAAAATGGTAACACAATGAAGCGAAACATCCAAGTAAAGCTCTGTCTGGGTATAATTTGTTTATCTCAAAGAAAAAATTAACAACCTTGGAAGCGTCCCTATCGTTATTAACAGTACAGTTATGTTGTTGCAAATATTAGTGTGTGATAGAAGGTTTTCACAGTGTTGACTGGAATACTGTATTTGAAATTCTGAAGGTAGCAAGGGTTAAACAGGGGTAGGGAAAACTTGTCGACAACTTGTACAGAAAGTAGACTGCAGATATAAGAGACGAAAGACATTTTAGCGAAGCCGTAATTGAGAAGGGTGAGAGGGTTTTAGGCTCTACACGGAGTTGTTCAGTCTGTATATTGAGCAAGTAGTAAACGTTATCAACGAAAAATTTGAACAGGGAGTTAAAGTTGAGGAGAAGAAATAAAAACTTTGAGGTGTGATTATAATTTAGTAGTTCTGTCAGTGATGTGAAGGGAGTTGGAAAAACAATTGAACATCAACAAAAGAAAAAACAAAGGTTATCGAATGTAGACGAATTAAATCAAGCGATGCTGAGGGAATTAGATTAGTAAATGAGACACTAAAAGTAGTAGATGAGTATTGCTGTTCTGACAGCAACGTAACTGACGATGTGCGAAGTAGGGAGGATGTAAAATGCATACTAGCAATGGCAAAAATGCGCTTCTCAAAAAGAAAAATTGTTAAAATCGAATATAAAAATCTGTTATGAAGTCATTTGTGAAGGTATTTATATGGAGTGTAACTTTGTACAGAAGTGACATGTGGGTAATAAACAGTTCAGACAACAAAGAACAGAAGAATGTTTAAAGGTTAGATGGGTGGATTGAATAACTAATTAAGAGATACTGAATCGAATTGGAAAAAAAAGACTGTTGGCGCAGAATTTGAGTAAAAGAAGGGATTGATTGATAGGACACATTCTGAGGCGCCAAGGCGACGTCAATTTGGTTATGGATGGGAGTGTTGCGGAGGGGGGAGGGAGGGAGAGAAGGTAAAATTACAGAGGGAGAGCAAGGCTTGAGTATGGGTTTCTTCTTATTCTTCTTCTCCTTCTTCCTTCCTCCTCCTCCTCCTCCTCCTCCCCCTTCTCCTCGTCTGTTCCCGTTTCAACGTTGTCAGTATTGTTACGTGGGTTTTGGCAATGTTGGTGACAGTTGGTGGCCGGCTGCCCTTTCTGTTCTGTCTCCTCCATTCACCCCCCCCCCCCCCCCCTGCCGGGATTGAATTTCTGTACCCCTGTGTATGTGCGTCTAGAGTAAATCTCAAGTTCAAGTATGAGAACGTTTTCTAAATGTTTCGCAGCGCTTATCTGAGGCGGGACGTTGGTGCCAGCCCCGTATTTACGTGAAAACCACAGCCAGGCTGGCCGACCGATCGGCGCTCGTCGCTAACCCGCGAGGCGGACTCGACCGGGCGGAGGCCGGCGCCCCGAATCGTGGGAGCCGCGCGGTGATAAGGCGCTCCGCTGCCCGCCTGGGCTCTCGAGTGCAGTGTGCAGTGTGCAGGCTCAGAGTGATTGTTGTTGCTGTAGCTATGCAGAGATGAAGAGGCTTGCTGAGGGTAGGCTAGTGTGCAGGACTCGCACTGAAGACCGCCTCATCAACAGCTACAACAGGGGAATGACCCTCTGGCTGATGCACAGTCCAATAAGTGTGGAGAGCGGGTCAATAAAAATAGAAAAGAAGTACTTAATGCTTCACGTGTTCTGCAGACCTCCCCCCCTCCCCCCCCCGCCCACTTGAGTACAACGCACAGAACGTTATACTGCCACGTGAAACTGTCCGATAAGTTCTGCTTTGACATGTTGTTCAATTCGCGCGCCACGTCGGTTGGAGTGTCGGTTATGTTGCCAATGCTTTCGCCGTACGTGTGAATTTCTGCACTTTTGTGATAGGTTCGTATTGATAACACCAAGTCGCGTCATCAGTGATGATTTTATTTACAGAAATGAATTTCAGTCACGTCTTGGCAGGCGTCCACGTGTCATTGTTTTCGTTCTGGAGTCGAGGTGTCCGAGACAAACTGTGCACACGCTTTTCTCTTCTTCGAATTATACTGGAGAATGTACAGAGCAGTCGGTTTAGACATGTTGCTCCATTGTGATTTGTGAAACAAGAACGTCGAAACACTTGGGCTGCACGTCCAGTTCTTCCCCCTGCCTGCTCACAACTGACTGGTCGAATGCACACCTGTTGTTTACAGTTTTCAGTTCGAGCTGCCATCGCAATTACTTCGGTGACATTGTTTATAAGCTAGAAATAAAATGAGCCTCGGAACATCTCGGATGGGCGGTATGTGACATTTGATTTTATTGTATCAAAAAGCTAATTTAACAATATAAAATTTGCAGCTTCTCGCGCCATCCAGTGCCACTAAATAGCTCCGCAAAATTGCGCTGAACACGAGATCACTACAAACTCTACGAAAAGTTTATTGTATGCTGTCTTCTGTGCTTTAGTTGCAGGCCAACTACGGTCTGCTCCAGACAGCCCGAGTGTAAAAAGAGTTGGAAGCAGTCAGTGAGACAGTGACACGTGATGTTGCAGGAACTCTTACCGTCGAGGAGGTGTACAAAGACCGCGACCAGTTCGCGTCGCTGGTGAGGGAGGTGGCCGCGCCTGACGTGGGCCGCATGGGCATCGAGATCCTGTCCTTCACCATCAAGGACGTGTACGACGAGGTGCAGTACCTGGCGTCGCTGGGCAAGGCGCAGACGGCCGCCGTCAAGAGGGACGCGGACATCGGCGTCGCGCAGGCTAACCGCGACGCTGGCATCCGGGTGAGTGAGTCGAGTCCTGCGGCACATTCGAGCCGTCTTTCGAACGCCAGCGTTGAGCGTGCCGACTCCGGCGTGGTGCCGAACGCTCAGAAACGGTGCGACTCGTGCATACGGCGCGTGTGGCTGGCCGTGGTGACACGACCACAGCGCGCTCCAGCTGCAGGTGCGGGCCGTTACTGGCTCGCAAGCTACAATGTCTCGAGTCCGCAGCTCGTGGTCTATTGATCCTCAGAGCAAACGGTTTAGAGGGAATCCCGCTTACATTTATTACGCGAAGACGACTCTTAAGCTTCTGGCGACGGTAGTAGGATCCCGTTGAATATATAAGTGAATTTGATCCAATAAAATTCTCTAGATCCCAAAACAAAAAAAGTAGCTAGCGTTGCTGCCTCTGGATCACGAGGTCCCGAGTTCGATTCCCGGCCGGGTTGGGGATTTTCTCTGCCCAGGGACTGGGTGTTTGTGTTGTCCTCATCGTTACGTCCTCATCATTTGTGACTGTGGCTGCCGGCCGCGGTGGTCTAGCGGTTCTGGCGCTGCAGTCCGGAACCGCGGGACTGCTACGGTCGCAGGTTCGAATCCTGCCTCGGGCATGGGTGTGTGTGATGTCCTTAGGTTAGTTAGGTTTAAGTAGTTCTAAGTTCTAGGGGACTTATGACCTAAGATGTTGAGTCCCATGGTGCTCAGAGCCATTTTTTTTTTGACTGTGGCTCGACTGGACTGTACGGGCGCTGATCACCGCGCAGTTGAGCGCCCCCCAAACATCATCAACACTGTTTGGACACGCGTAAAATCCCTACGTTCCCTCTGTCGAGACGCATATTCCTTCTCTTGTCCGCAGGCTAGTGATGTGCTCTGCCCGTAATACGAAAAATAAAAATTTCAGTATACGTGAGCGTGGTATAAAGCAAAAGGAAAGTACCGTGTGTAGTCACTAAATACATCGGCTTATAAGAGTTACATTACAAATAGTGCGATGCAAATGTACAGTAGTTCTTCACATAAGATGAAAATTATTTCATCATTCTCACTTTTTAGTAAAACCCTATTAACTACTAGAATCTTTATAAAAAGTGAAGTAAAAAACGTGAGACAAGAAACATTATAGAATATTCTTCTATTAAACTAATGAAGTATCTGAACGCATTGGAAAACGCGAAGGTCAGTAAAAAAATATTTGCATCCAACAATACATCTTCTGTTACCAGTCTGCATATCTGCTCACTAGGCAACACTGACCGTAAAATGTATCTGGTCGTGTTCTGCGTTTTGTCCGCTCCTGAAAGCTTTAATCATAGATGTGCTATTAACTCATATTTTATTATAACAAATTATACAAAGGACAACGCGTTTCTGGTGGATACTCAATACTTTATTGCCTCGGAATGGCATACTTTCATAATACAAAATTACAGTAATCCTTTAACCACCAATATGTTTCCCGCCATTTTATTACAACAAATCTTACAATTAACGACTGGTTTTTGGGAGATCCGCAGTTTGTTGTTGCGTAGAAGCCGCATGTATAATAATTACGGGCTTCAGTTGGAAGCCAAAATGGCGTCTCGCGACTCTGTACTGAAGAGAGACTGCGTCATCTGACGTAGGTAGCGTTCTTCCGTCTCATTGGTCAACGTTCAAACGCACGTTCGGACATACTACTTATTGCGCTGCACGTTCGGAAAGATTTCCCAACGTATTATTATTTTTTTTTTTTCTTCCACGATATGACGTCGGAACTCGGCACGCTCGGAGCTCAACGTGTGCCGACGGCTCTTACAGTCGGCCGCCGTCGTGCTGCTAGAGCGCTGGCAGGTACGAACCTCGGCAGTTACAAATTTTGCTCTGGAGGGTAAAGTCTGTTCCTCTTACTCCTTTCCCTCGACACGGCCGTGTTTCTTGTTCGCTTATACCTACAAGACGTTATTTGTAAAACTGAAAATCTGATTTTTGCGTGGACGTGAATCTCAACTTTTTGATCGGCTTCTAAGAAATATCATTATTCGTGGCGATGTGAGTAAATCGACTTTAATGTATAAATACAACCGTGGACTTTGGCCATCGGTGGGGTGGCTCGCTGCTGAAGAGGGACGGCAGCGTTTTCAGTAGTTGCAGGTGCCGCAGTCTGGATGACCGACTGATGTGGCCTCGTGTAACACGAAACAAAACGGCCTCGCTGTGCTGGTACTGCGGAAGGCTGAAAGCGAGGTGAAACTACACCCGTAGTTTTTCCCGAGGGCATGCAGCTCTACGTATCGTTGAATGATGATGGCATCCTCTCGGGTAAAATATTTCGGAGGTAAAATTAGCCCCCCCCCCCCAATTCGGATCGCGGTACGGCGACTGCTCAGGAGCATGTGATCACCAGGAGAAACAAAACTGGCGTTCTGCGGATTGCAGCGTGGAATGTTAGAACCCTTAGTTGGGTATGTAAGTTAAAAAAATTAAAAAGGGAAATGTACAGGTTGAAGTAAGATATAGTGGGAATTAGTGAAGTTCGGTGGCAGGAGGAACAGGACTTCTGGTCAGGTGAATACGGTTATAAATACAAAATCAATTAGGGTTAATGCAGTAATAGGTTTAATAATGAATAAGAAAATAGAAATGCGGGTAAGCTACTATGAACAGCATAGTTAACGCGTTATTGTAGCCAAGATAGACACAAAGCCAACACCCACGATAGCAGTAAGAGTTTATGTGCCAACTAGCTCCGCAGATACTTAATAGATTGAAGAAATGTATGAGGATCTAAAAGAATTATTCAGATACTTAACGGAGACGAAAATTTAATAGTCGTGGGGAACTGGAGTTCGATAGTAGTAGAAGGAAGAGAAGGGAAAGTAGTAGCTGAATATGGAATGGGGGTAATGAATGAAAGAGGAATCCGCCTGGTAAAATTTTGCACAGAGCATAACCTAATCACAGCTAACACTTGGTTTAAGAGTCATGAAACAGTATTTATCTGGAGTGTAGCCATCTATGGAAGGGAAACGTAGACGATAAACAGTTGAGACAGGAAGAGAATAGCTTTTCAAATATGGTGCTACAGAAGAATACTAGAGATTACGTGGGCAGACGACGCAACTAATGGGAAGGTACTGAATAGAACTGGGGAGAAGAGGAATTTGTGGCACAACCTGGTTAGAAGAAGGGAGCGATTGATAGAACACGTTCTGAGACATCGTGGTACCACCAGTTTAGTACTGTAGGCAAGTATGGGGTGTGTAAAAATAGTAGAGGGACACCAGAACTGAATAGAGTACGCAGATTCGGAAGCATATAGGCTGCAGTAGTTATTCGGAGATGAAGAGACTTGCACGGGTTACAGTAGCGTGAAGAGCTGCATAAACCCAATCTTCGGGCTGAAGACGACAACAACGACAGATAGATGATGTTGATGACGATGATGGTGATGATGATATGCGTCGATTCGCAACGTGCTGTTCAGAAGAGACCTCCACCCCCTCGTACTCTCACGGATTTATGGACAGTCCTGCACGACTCATGTTGTCAGTGCCCTCGAGCACTACTTCAGACATTAGTCGAGTCCGTGCCACGTCGTTTTGCGGCACTTGTGCGTGCTCGCGGGGGGGCCCTACACGACGTTAGGCAGCTATACCAGTTTCTTTGGCTCCTCAGTGCACGTTTCTTTCTTTGGCTCTTCATTGTACGAGGGCCGTTCAGAAAGTAACCTCCGGTTGATTTAAAAAAATACACCAAGTTAAATAAAAATATTTTAATATATACATCTTACAACTACATCTTTGCACTATTTTTCTACATAGTCTCCATAGCGATTGAGGCACTTATCGTATCTCTTCACAAGCTTTGAAATTCCTTCTGCATAAAAATCACCCGCTTGTGCCTGGAGCCAGCCTGTAACCGCATCTTTGAGCTCTTCGTCGTCATCAAACCGCTGTGACCCGAGCCATTTCTTCAAATGCATGAAGAGGTGATAATCACTTGGCGCCAGGTCTGGGCTGTAAGGTGGATGGTTGATAACGTCCCACTTGAAGGACTCAAGAAGGGCCGTTGTTCTGCGAGCAGAGTGAGGACGGGCGTTATCGTGCAAAAAAACGATACCGGAAGTCAGCATACCACGGCGTTTGTTCTGTATAGCCCGTCGTAACTTTTTTATTGTTTCACAGTACACGTCTTGATTAATGGTCGTACCACGTTCCATGAATTCAACCAACAACACCCCTTTGGCATCCCAAAACACCGTTGCCATCAGTTTTCTGGCAGAAAAATCTTGCGAGGCTTTTCTTGGTTTGGTAGGCGAATTTGAATGTGCCCACATCTTTGATTGTTCTTTTGTCTCAGGGTTCACGTACTTAATCCAGGTTTCGTCACCGGTCACGATTCTGTTTAACAATGGTTCTCCTTCGTCCTCATAACGTGACAGAAAGTCTAATGCAGAAGCCATTCTTTGAGTTTTGTGGTGGTTAGTAAGAATTTTGGGCACCCATCGTGCACAGAACTTACGGTAACCCAATCTTGCTGTCACTATGTCGTACAAGAGAGTCTTAGAAATCTGTGGAAAACCGGTAGACAACTCCGACATTGAGAAACGTCAATTTTCACGAACTTTTGCATCAACTGTCTGAACGAGTTCGTCAGTCACCAATGATGGTCTACCACTCCTCTCTTCATCATGAACGTTTTCTCGTCCACTTTTAAATAAACGTACCCATTCACGGACAACTCCTTCACTCATAACTCTTGGTCCGTACACGGCACAAAGCTCACGATGAATAGCTGCTGCAGAATATCCTTTGGCTGTAAAAAACCTTATGACAGCAAGCACTTCACATTTGGCGGGGTTTTCTATTGCAGCACACATTTCAAACTGCCACAAAAACTAAACTAGCGCAGGTACGACGTTCACTCGACCACGGCTCGATGCCGACTGACCTGTTGAGTGCGTGAACGCACAGATGGCGTCGCTACTCCCCCCACAACCCGCACTGTGACCGATCGGAGGTTACTTTCTGAACCGCCCTCGTATATTTCTGCCCGTAGATCGGTGAAGCTGCCACTGCCCACGCACGTCGCAGGTACATCAAGTTCCGTTTCAGGTGTTCAGTAGTTTCTTTCAGTGTAGCTCTATCTCAGAAGCCTTTCATTTGAATTTTCTTACTTTCTATACTAACGCTGACAAAATTCTTTCTTTACCCTGTGTATATACTTTATAGCGACCCAGGGTTTCCGTTAGTAGACAGACGGAATAGTTTAGACGACTTGAACTATAGCTGAAGAAGGTTAAGCTACATACTCTTATAAGGCTTTCCTGTTTGTATTAAGTTAAGGTAGACACGTTATTGATAGTGTATAAAGCCGTTCATGTGTGTATTAATCCAAGATACTGTAAAATTTGGTGAAGAGCGGTTGTGACTAGTGGGGTGCGTTAGGAGTTGTGTAGAAAGTGGTTTCGGCGGGGCGAATGTAGCTCTGGAGATGATAGGCAATCTAGCGATGCCCTCTCCGGGAGATGCAAGGCATAAAGACAGTAACATATTAAAAGTGGAGCAAGGATGAGAAGCTGCGTACACCAGGCAGAGTTTAGAAGCTACACAGGAACTGCAGAGCTTAAGGAGAGTGAGTACGGAAAAGCGGGAAGCGGCAGTTGGCACCGAGGCCATTAGGAAGAGAAGGCGCTCCGGCAGTTTCATTTCTAATGTGGAGAACAGCGCCAGCGCCACATTACGTGCGGGCTGTATAGGCTGCAGTGCAGCCTGTGCCCCCAACCACTGCACAAGTATACAGCGCGGTTGTATTCAAGCGAGGGGGTGGAGATCTCTTCTGAACAGCACGTTGCAAGGCATCCCAGATATGCTCAATAATGTTCATGTCTAGGAAGTTTGGTGGCCAGAGGAAATGTTTAAACTCAGAAGAGTGTTCCTGGAGCCACTCCGTAGGAGTTATGGACGCGTGGGATGTCGCATTGTCCTGCTGGAACTGCCCAATTCCGTCGGAATGCTCAATGGACATGAATGGATGCAGGTGATCAGACAGGATGCTTACGTACGTGTCACCTGTCAGTATTAGAGGCCCCATATCACTCCAGCTGCACACACCCCACGCCATCACAGAGCCTCCACCAGCTTGAACAGTTCCCTGCTGACATGCAGGGTCCGTGGATTCCTAAGGTTGTCTCCATACCCTTACACGTCCATCCGCTCGATGCAATTTTAACCGAGACTCATCCGAGCAGGTAACATGTTTCCAGTCATTAACAGTCCAATGTCGGTTTTGACGGGCGCAGGCGAGGCGTAAAGCTTTGTGTCGTGCAGTCATCAAAGGTACAGGAGTGGACCTCCGGCTCCGAAAGCCCATATCGATTATGTTTCGTTGAATGGTTCGCAGGCTGACACTTGTTGATGGCCCGGCATTGAAATCTGCAGCAATTTGCGGAAGGGTTGCACTTCCGCCACGTTGAACGAGTCACTTCAGTCGTCGTTGATCCAGTTCTTGCAGGATCTTTTTCTGGCTGCAGCGATGTCGGAGATTTGATGTTTTACCGGATTCCTGATATTCACAGTACACTCGGGAAATGATCGTACGGGAAAATCCCCACTTCATCGCTATCTCGGAACAAACGCTCTTAAATTTTGATAACCTGCCACTGTAGCAGCAGTAACCGGTCCAACAACTGCGCCAGACACTTGTCGTCTTATATAGGCGTTGCCGACCGCAGCGCCATATTCTGTATTTGATGGTGGTGGTGGTTAGTATTTAACGTCCCGTCGACAACGAGGTCACTAGAGACGGAGCGCAAGCTCGGGTTAGGGAAGGATGGGGAAGGAAATCGGCCGTGCCCTTTCAAAGGAACCATCCCGGCATTTGCCTGAAACGATTTAGGGAAATCACGGAAAACCTAAATCAGGATGGCCGGAGACGGGATTGAACCGTCGTCCTCCCGAATGCGAGTCCAGTGTGCTAACCACTGCGCCACCTCGCTCGGTTTCTGTATTTGAATACGCATGCCTGTACTAGTTTCTCTACCCCTTCAGTTTACATGTACTGTATACATGAACATCAAGTAGTTTGCACTTCACAGAAGATGCAAATTGTGTTGTAACAAATTACCACAATACTCTTAATAGAATTATTAAACAGAAATTATTCGAGAAGACGCTCAAAATATCAAAAATACACAGTATAACCGGGGCATTCTGAAAACCTACCAGCAGCTATGAAGTCACAGCAAAAATCAATTAAGTACCAGTACGAATATTAATTTTTGTTTTACGATTTAGGCTACTTATTGGTATATTTCTTATAAAAGGAATATTAAATGTTGCGTGTTGATGCGACCGTCACTAGTTGCGGTATTTCCGCAACTTTTCGACTGCACAAGTTGCCATCACTGTCAGTAATAGTCACGACAGCGAACTGGAATAGAGGCCGGGTGGGGGTGGGAAGGTTTACGAATCTGAGGACAGGTGTATTATCCAAGAGATCGACGACTGCCAGTGGTAAAACGACAGAAGTTCTGGTTATCCACATCAAACTGTGTACTCCACAAGCCACTTTACGGTGCGTTAATTTGAAAGAAGGAAATCAAAATCGGAAACTGGAATCAGGTGATGACAACTTGTATGGTAGATGTAAATGAAATGATTTTTATAAAAGCGACAAGAAATTCCAAGCTATTTTGTGGTCTAGCTGAAACTGTATTTTACGTTACGTCACAACCACCGGATAATATATTCAAATTTGTGTTAAAAAAAACAAAGAGAGTTCGGACGACAGCAGTCTGTCGAGTGCCTGAAATCGATACCTGTACACCGAGAGCTGCAGAGCA
Source organism: Schistocerca cancellata (assembly GCF_023864275.1). NCBI lineage: Eukaryota > Metazoa > Arthropoda > Insecta > Orthoptera > Acrididae > Schistocerca > Schistocerca cancellata. The sequence goes on from NC_064634.1 coordinate 17,151,259, forward strand.
AAGGACTCGGGAGAAACACACCGGGGTTCGTTGCTCCCAGGCCGCAGTCGGTTGTCGAGTGGAGTCGAGAGAGGCGCGCGTGCGGTGTGCAGTCACGTGGCGCACACGTCCGAACGTTCTGTTGCCGGTCGCATTAGCCAGAGAACACACGTGACAGTCGAGACGACACGTGGCGTCAGGGTTTCCAGCCATTTGATCACCACACACGAATTCTCACGTCAAAGAACGGGGTCTAAACAGATGGTTTGCCTGGCATTGTACGAGCGAGGTGGCGCAGTGGTTGGCACACTGGACTAGTATTCGAGAGGCCATCCTGATTTAGGTTTTCCGTGAGCTCCCTAACTCGCTTCAGACAAATGCCGGGATGGTTCCTTTGAAAAGGGGCCCGGCCGACTTCCTTCCCCATCCTTTCCTAATCCGACGAGACCGATGACCTCGCTGTCTGGTCTCCTCTCCCAAAAGAACCCAACGCTGGCACTGTAACGTCGATGTAATGTCTCCACATTATTGTTTCCAACGATGTATCAGTCTTGTGTGCACGGTCAACGACCGACTGCGGTCTTCTTGTGTAGCAGACGATGGCCAACGTACACCGCACTTCTGTGGATTTTAGTCGTGGCTATTAAATGTACCTTTATTGCATGTGACCATTGAAATAATGACGTCAAATGGACGAAAAGACGTAAAATGTTTGACGATTACGTCCATTTCCCAAACGTTAGACGATGTCGAAGTAACACTTGTGCCCTGTGATTTGCTATCATCGTGATCTCCCTTCTGCAGGTAGCGCCACAGTTGCTTCTTCATTTCCCAAGATGACACCTCTCTTTGTATTAACCCCAATCTAGAAGGCTACAGCTCACCAGACTTACCACTTATTGTCCCGATTTCTTCGCTCTTGTCTGACGTTTCAACAGGTTTCTGAATTTCATTAGCTTTCTCAAATACGCGAGTGCAGTTCTCTAGCACTGTCAGACCGGTAGCCTAGTGGTGATGCACTTGCTTGGAAAACGGACGGTCGCGGGAATAATTCAGTCTGCCTTTAACCTAGCATTCATCTCTCAGTGATGTGAAGATTCTCCAGCAACGACACGTGGTTCGCATTCCACGTTAAACTTTAATTGAGTTTCAGTGTTAGAGCAAATTTTTCAAATAGATTGACAAAGACATTAAGAACTACCATAATCAGTTTTACGATAATACTACTCCAACAGCAGAAACAACAACTGCGTCCAAGCGTCGGTTCTGGCATAAAGTAATTTAAGAGTGCCGGCGCCCTGCACAGTGCATTCACTCAGTCCGGGAGTACAGCCGGCAGACGAGCGCTGTTCCAGTGCCGTAAGGCAGTTTCTCTTCTTGGGACAGCTTTATGCATTTTTATAGCTTCGACCAACAGGTATAAAATTCTGACCAATTGCTTGAAAAAAGCAGAAACTGGTAACCCCATTCTCGTGCCAAAAAAGATAACCTGTTGGTTACGCTAAATGATGTTACAAAAGCCCTCATACGAGGGTATAAAGAAGTAAAGACGGTACTTTTTAAAATTTCAGAATACAAAGAACATTCCGGTTGTACTGTCGGGTGTTACGCCTCGTTGATTCTATTTGTCTTCTTCTTCTTCTGTGACTCTACAGTTCATTGTGGACCTTGACGTCTTCAACAATTATTCACCAGTTACCACGATCCAGTGCTCGAGCTTTCCATCCAGTCCAGCCCATTTTCTGCTAGACCTCCATGACTCCATCTACCCGTCTGGTTTTCGGTCGACCCCTGAATCTCCAAAAACTCACGGGATACCTCCGAACACCGTATCGGACCTCCTTTGGCCCGGCGTAGTGTACCAACTCGACGTGGCACGGACTCAAAAAGTCGTTCGAAAGTCCCCTGCAGAAACACTCAGCCATGCTGCCTCTATAGCCGTCCATAATTGCGAAAGTGTTGCTGGTCCAGGATTTTGTACGCGAAGTGACCTCTCGATATGTCCCATAAATGTTAGATGGGATTCGTGTCGGACGATCTGAGTGACCTGATCATTCGCTTGAACTGTCCAGAATGTTCTTCAAACCAATCGCCAACAGTTGTAGTGCAGTGACATGGCGCAGTGTCATCTATAAAAATTCCATCGTTTTTTGGATACGTGAAGTCCATGAATGGCTGCAAGTGGTCTCCAATTAGCCGAACACAACCATTTCCGTCAATGGTCGGTTCAGTTGGACCAGAGGACCCACGCAGTCCATTCCGTGTGAACACAGCCCACACGATTATGGAGCCACGCCGAGTTTGCACAGTGCCTTGCTTCGTGGACTTGAACCACACTTGAACCCTACCACCAGCTCTTAACAACTGAAATCGGCACTCACCTAAAGAGAAAACGGTTTTCCACCGTCTGGGATCCAACCGATCTACATCTACATCTACATCCATACTCCGCAAGCCACCTGACGGTGTGTGGCGGAGGGTACCTTCAGTACCTCTATCGGTTCTCCCTTCTATTCCAGTCTCGTATTGTTCGTGGAAAGAAGGATTGTCGGTATGCCTCTGTGTGGGCTCTAATCCCTCTGATTTTATCCTCATGGTCTCTTCGCGAGATATACGTAGGAGGGAGCAATATACTGCTTGACTCTTCGGTGAAGGTATGTTCTCGAAACTTTGACAAAAGCCCGTACCGAGCTACTGAGCGTCTCTCCTGCAGAGTCTTCCACTGGAGTTTATCTATCATCTCCGTAACGCTTTCGCGATTACTAAATGATCCTGTAACGAAGCGCGCTGCTCTCCGTTGGATCTTCTCTATGTCTTGTATCAACCCTATATGGTACGGATCCCACACTGCTGAGAAGTATTCAAGCAGTGGGTGAACAAGCGTACTGTAACCTACTTCCTTTGTTTTCGGATTGCATTTCCTTAGGATTCTTCCAATGAATCTCAGTCTGGCATCTGCTTCACCGACAATCAACATTATATGATCATTCCATTTTAAATCACTCCTAATGCGTACTCCCAGATAATTTATGGTATTAACTGCTTCCAGTTGCTGACCTGCTATTTTGTAGCTAAATGATAAAGGATATATCTTTCTGTGTATTCGCAGCACATTACACTTGTCTACATTGAGATTCAGTTGCCATTCCCTGCACCATGCGTCAATTCGCTGCAGATCCTCCTGCATTTCAGTACAATTTTCCATTGTTACAACCTCTCGATACACCACAGCATCATCAGCAAAAAGCCTCCGTGAACTTCCAATGTCATCCACCAGGTCATTTATGTATATTGTGAATAGCAACGGTCCTATGACACTCCCCTGTGGCACACCTGAAATCGCTCTTACTTCGGAAGACTTCTCTCCATTGAGAATGACATGCTGCGTCCTGTTATCTAGGAACTCCTCAATCCAATCACACAATTGGTCTGATAGTCCATATGCTCTTACTTTGTTCAATAAACGACTGTGGGGAACTGTATCGAACGCCTTGCGGAAGTCAAGAAACACGGCATCTACCTGTGAACCCGTGTCTATGGCCCTCTGAGTCTCGTGGACGAATAGCGCGAGCTGGGTTTCACATGACCGTCTTTTTCGAAACCCATGCTGATTCCTACAGAGTAGATTTCTAGTCTCCAGAAAAGTCATTATACTCGAACACAATACGTGTTCCAAAATTCTACAACTGATCGACGTTAGAGATACAGGTCTATAGTTCTGCACATCTGTTCGACGTCCCTTCTTGAAAACGGGGATGACCTGTGCCCTTTTCCAATCCTTTGGAACGCTACGCTCTTCTAGAGACCTACGGTACACCGCTGCAAGAAGGGGGGCAAGTTCCTTCGCGTACTCTGTGTAAAAGTGAACTGGTATCCCATCAGGTCCAGAGGCCTTTCCTCTTTTGAGCGATTTTAATTGTTTCTCTATCCCTCTGTCGTCTATTTCGATATCTACCATTTTGTCATCTGTGCGCCAATCTAGAGAAGGAACTACAGTGCAATCTTCCTCTGTGAAACAACTTTGGAAAAAGACATTTAGTCACGAGTTCAGGGGAGGCGCAGCAGGCGACGCCGTGCTGTTGGCAAACGCACTCGCTCAGTCGTCTGCTGCCACGGTCCATTAACGCTAAATTTCGTTGTACGTCCCACATCGATTTCTACGATTGTTTCTCGCAGTGCTGCCTTCTGTTAGCACTGGCAACTCTATGCAAACACCGCTGGTCTCGCTCGTTAATTGAAGGCTGTAGGCCACTGTACTGTGCGTGGTGGGTTCAGATGAATGAAATTTGGTATTCTCGGCGCACTCTTGACACTGCAGACCTCTAACGATTTCCGAAGTGGTGTTTCCCCTGGGTCTAGCTCCAACAAACAGTCCGCGTTCAAAGTCTGTCAATTCCCTCGGTACAGACCTAATTACGCCGGAAACCTTTTACGTGAACAACACGAGCACAAATGAGAGCTGCGCCAGCACACTCCCATATTACACGCTGCCGCCATCTGTGTACGTGCACGCTGCTGTCCCATGACTTTTTGTCACCTCAGTGTATTACGCTGTTCCATTAATCAGTCACGCCAAGGAAATCTGAGAGATCAGATCACGTGATATTGTTCTAATTTTACAAGAAACAATGGCAGACGTGGAAACACAGTATAATATTATACCTTGCAAAACTTTTTAGAATCCCAAATTGGACGTGGAAAAAGGCGTTGAAGAACGTGAGGTGAACCTGCTGAATTAGTGGACTGCATTGAGTGAGAAATTGAAACACGGCGCAAATGCAAAATAAACGTACGTTTGTCCCCTCATTGACTGAGCCGAATTACCATATACTGAAACTTCCTGGCAGATTAAAACTGTGTGCCCGACCGAGACTCGAACTCGGGACCTTTGCCTTTCGCGGGCAAGCCGAGTTTGAGTGTCGGTCCGGCAGACAGTTTTAATCTGCCAGGAAGTTTCATATCAGCGCACACTCCGCTGCAGAGTGAAAATCTCATTCTGGTACCGTATACTGAGCCGTCTCCGCCAGAAAAATTACGAACCAGTAGTTTCTTCCTTATTATGAATAAGTTTAAATCAAAATTGCGTCAGAGGTTTGAGGCACACGACCTAGTTGTTTCTCGTATTGGTTTCTCAACAGTTTGGGTGCAGTTACCAATAAAGAAATAATTGCAATAGCTCAAAATCAATTAAGGCCTATAACAATGTCTTAAACGACGGACTAGGAAATTAACTGATTCAGTTCAAGACTTCCTTCCGCGGATTCATAGAGATGGTGAGGAAAAATGAAAAAGTAATCAGTCTGGAGCGGCGGGTGTATGAACGACTCTGAAAAAAAAACGAAAGAAGGAAAGAACGGAGTGAAGGATTGTTTTCTTAATATCATGGTAGCTCTAAGAATCTACCTGTCACTTATGGTTACAAACAGCAGTGGGATAATGTTTTCAGCATCGAAGTTAATTAAAATTAGGCTTCGAATCACCATCTTAGAAGACAAATTAAACTGTTTGGCTTCGCTCAGTACTGAACGCGACATTTTAAGACGACTAAGTAATGAAGATATTGTAAGCAGCTTTACTGGTATGAAGTGAGGCGCAAATCAGTTAGCAAGCGTCTTTCTTTTAAAAGTCAAAAGTGGTGACAGCTTTGTCCCGTCAGCGCAGCAGGATTAAACGACAGTGTAGTGAGTCTTCTCGAAAGGTTAGTTAATTGCGAGAGTTCAAACTTTTCCCCTTTCCTTGCGTTAATGATGAATCGATGCAGTTCAGCAATTTGTTCTTCGTACTGGGCTAGCATCTTCTGCGATACTTTTGTCTCGGTCCGCATACAATGCTGAACACCATGATGTAGATCCGGTAAAGTCGGCGATCCCTTTGTAATGGAATATAGCTTTGCTTGATAAATGATCACTTTCGTAGAAAGTGAAATTCCTGCTTCTTTGTTCTCCAAAATCCAAGTACTGAATTCTGCTTCAAATTTTGGCCATTTAACAGTTCCACTGCACAGATTATGTTTACTGCGAGTTGCTTTCTATAAAACAACTTCTTGATTCCGCCAATGTCTTATCATTTTTTCAGGTGGAGGTGGCCCAAAATGCCTTTCTGAAGCCCTGTTTCCATGTTCTTTATCATATGTAATCACATGCAGCTTAAATGCTATAATAGTCCATAGCAATGACAGTTTTCAGCCATAGTTTGCAAGTAAAACCTCAATATAGGTACGGCACAAGTGGAACTCCACAGTAAACACAACAACCGAAGTTTGAACCAACAATACAAAAACCGATAAGGACGGCGCTGCGCATGCACTGAACTCTATATAACTGGAATGCTAAAAATTCGCAAGGAAGCTAAAGGAAGCTAACAGTTCATGCCGAAACATAACAATCTTGAAAGAATGGTACTTGTGGTTTCCTGCCTCAACTTGCTACCAGCGTATAAGACGCATCCAGTTTTGGGCCTATTTTCGCAGGAAACAAATGCTTCTTGTATGCCGGCAAATACGATAAATAACAAACCTTAAATCCTATATTACAGACATTCAGTCAGAAAATGGCTCCAAATTTCTTTCTTTGGCAGATAAGTTACCACAGGCCCATCGAAATGACGTAAGACAAACGAAAAATAGTGTGTAGGTGAACAAGCAGAAAACGCTGGAGATAATTTCAGCCGTTTCTTCAACGCGGGCGTGAAGTTGCGAATATAACAGTTTCGAGTTGACGCGTCGGCGTTGGTGCATAGATCGACGTGGGACGTTTTCGTTGTAAAGCTTAGTTTACACCTGTTGCACCAGCCAAAGAGGCCTCATTTCGTTCCGTTCACCGAACACGATGAGATTACAGTTTGTACTGCGGAAGACATTACGAGGTCGCCTGCATCTTGCAAGACTTTCCCTTAAAGAATCAAGCGTGGCACAGCTGTGGCTTGCTTTCTGACCGACCTGGTTTGCATTTTCTGCGCTTGTCCTAAATGGACGTCATTTTCTTGCGTAGGCTTTTGTTTTTATTTTGAAAGATCCAATTTACTTCATAATTTAGCGATTTAGCTAATTTCCTGCTACCTCCCCCTTGGGCATAATCAAGTTGCTATCTCAGACGTGCAATCCGTATGTAAAATGAAAAAAAAAAAACATGCCACCTTTAAGTGGGTTGTGTCACTGCACCAGCATACAACACATTAATATACGTAAGTGCAAGTATTTATAAAATGACCGCAGATGGGACGGTCAGCGAACGTGTGTACTGTCTGTTACAATACACTCTGAAGCATTAACAACTGGCTTGATAAACAATTCTGTTGGGCAAATTGATGTGTAACTCTGATGCGCTCGGTAGCACATTCATCCTTTGGCCAGCCTTCTTATTACTTTATAGATTTCAGACACCGTGGGTTTCAAAGGTGTGGCTGTAGCACAACGGTGGGAGGCGCTGTCACCAAGCATTGTGTTGTCTATCAAACAGGAATGAGACATTTCCACGTGTAAAACAAATGCATGTGTTCCATATTTCGTAGTGAAGCTTGAAATGTTCGTGATCTACATCTGTATTCTGCGAGTGACCTGACGGTGTCTGGCGGAGGGTACTCTGGGAACCACTACATATCCCTACTCGCTCCCTATCCCTATTATACAGGCTGAAGAAAAATTCGCGCACTCGGAATTCGCCAGTCTTGAACGGCCGTTTACTGCCCAAAATATGCGCAGGTGGAAATTCTGTGACGGACATTTTTGTATTGCGCCGCGAAGTCCGCGAATTTTTCTTCATCCTATATAAGCAACTGGTGCGTGAGAAGAACCATTGACGGTAATCCTCCTTTTTATCCATCAGTCTTCTGACTGGTTTGATGCGGCTCCTGTGTCAACCTCTTTATCTTATGTAGTTTTTACACTCCCTCACGTACCACAGAAGTTAATCCTTATTGTATTAACACACGTATTATGCGTTCTGCCCCTTCTTCTTGTCAGTGTTTTCCTCATGTTCCTCACCCTGTTGATTCTGCATAGAGCCTCCTTATCTCTCATTTTGTCGCCCAACTTCGTTTTCTGCGTCCTTCTATAGCGCCTTATCTCAAATGCTTCTTTTCCAGTTTTCCCACAATCCGTGACCCACTTGCGCACAGTGAGGTGACAAGAGTCGAGGGCCGCCTCCTCGTATCGTGACGCAGCTCCTTTTGGGCGGCGCAGTGCTGGAACTCGACGTGCCACGGACTCGACAGGTCGTTGGAAAGTCTCCTGCAGAAATATTAATCCGCGCTGCCTCTACACCCGTCTGTAATTGCACAAGTGCTGCCTATGCACGATTTTGTGCACGATCTGACGTGTCGATTATGTCCCATAAATGTTCTGCACGATTCGTGTCGGGCGATCTCGGTGGCCAAATCAGTCGCTCGAGTTGTCCAGAACGTTCTTCAAACCATCTGCGAACAGTTGTGGCCCGGTGACACGGCACATTGTCATAGATAAAAATTCCATCGTTATTTGGGAAAATGAAGTCCACGAATAGCAGCAAATAGTCTGTCCCAGACAACGATTGGTTCAGTTGGACGAGGGGACGCAGTCCATTTCGTGTAAGCACAGCCCACAACGTTGTGGAGCCACCACCGACTTCCACAGTGTCTCGTCGTCGGCTTCGTCAGACCTGTCACCGACGGGAATCGCGGCTCGCCTGAGCAGGGAGCGGCTTCCCAGTCGCCGAGGACGCAGCCGGCAGGGCCACGAGCCCACGAGAGGCGCTGTCAGCGGAGGCAGTCGCGCTGGCCGTGTGCTGCCGCGGCCCACTAACGCCACATTGCGCCGCTCTTTCTTAAGGGACACGTCCCGTATCGATTTCAGTGGTTGTTTCACGCAGTGTTGCATGTTCGTTAGCACTGACAACTCCACGCAAACGCCGCTCCTCTCGGTCGTGAAGTGAAGGCTGTCGGCCACTGCGTTGTCCGTGATCAGAGCTAATAACTCAAATTTGGTATTCTCAGCACACTTTTGACACTAAGGATCTCGGAATATTGAATTCCACAACGATTGCCGACATGAAACGTCCCAAGCGTCTAGTTCCAACTGCCGTTCCGCGTCCAGAGCCTGTTAACTCCCGCCGTGCGGCCTGAAACCCCCTCACACGAATCAGCCGACTACAGGCGAGACCTCCGCCGATGCGCCGCCCTTTTGTACCTCGCGCACGTGATGCTTCCGCCGTCTGTATATGCGCGAATTTTGTCACCTCAGTGTACAGTGCTGTACTACGAACATACACTGCAAGAAATTTACTCCTCAAATTATGGCCAATATCTCATAGTATGAGTCTTGCCTATGGGTGCTCTCTTTACTTGCTTTTGTCTATTTGTTTCAGTCGTCATGTGTTATCTTGCAGCCACGGTAGCAGAATTCTTTCATTTCGTTGAATTTGTAGTTCCCAATTTTCATGTTAACTTTATAGCTTCCATAACAGCTCGAATTTATATGTTTCTCGCGTTGTTGTTATTTCGTGAGCTGTACACTATCTGGTCATAAGTATCTGCGCACTCGTATGTAATGCAGAAGCGACCGCTAGATGTCACGAGAGGCTGATCCGCCAGTACAATTGGAGGCTGTGCCTACTGTGTCATCATTAAAGAAGCAGTATCACGAGAATCGGTCTCTCAGAGGAACTCAGTGACTTCCAACGTGTACTGGTCACTGGATGTCAGCTGAGCAACAAGTCTACCAGGAAATCTCAATCCTTCTAGCGGGCCGAGACGACTGTCGGTGATGTGGTTTTGAAGTGGAATCGCGAAGGAACAATCGCTGCTAAACAGAGACCAGGCAGACCAGATATACCGATGGTCAGGCACCATCAAGCACAGCAGAGGTTGCTTACAAAAAATCACATGAAATCCGTGGAAAGAAATATTCAACTGTTCCAAAGTGCTACCAACAGAAAAAGGAGAATTAGGGTTTGGTAAAAGATGGAGGTACAATGCTCGAAGTGCTCTGCACATTTGTGTGGTCAATGTTAAGCGACCTTTGAAGTGGAGTAAAGACTGACGCCACAGGACAGTGGATCACGGGGCAGAGGACGTGACCAGCCATCTTGTGTAGTGCCAACAGTGAAGTACAGAGAAGGTGCTGTTGCACTTCTTCGTGATTAAGGCGTGGTCCCCTCATTCCCCTTAAGAAAACGATAAATGCGGAAGCATATGGACAGATTTTACAGCCGTGTGTACTGCTAGAGTAAAGTAACAGTTCAGAGATGATGATTGTTTCAGTATGATAATGCAGTCTGTCAGTAACCAGCAACTGTGAGGCAATAAATGGATTGGCCATCTGAGAGCCCTGACCTGAAACCAATGGAACACCTCTGACATCACTCCGTTCTCTGGTTTCGGCTTTTGAGGGAGAATGGCCTTCCATTCCTCCAGAAATATTCAGACACTTTCTGAAAGTGTCCCCAGCAGAGTTCAATCCGTCATAAGGTGAAGTGTGGATGTGGCCCATATTAATAGCCACTGATAGGTGTCCAGATACCTTTGAGCATTCAGTGTTTTTGGGATTGAGTAAGTTGCCTGACTTTTCGGAACATGCGCTCTCGGAATTTTAAACACCTCTGTGATGCACAACAACTCTCTTATAGTGGATGCAACTACAGTTTGATAAGTATCTCTGCGAAGCTCTCGGGCTTGCTATAAGAGCCTGTGACAAAATGCGCAGTTTTCCGTAGGAACTTCTCCATTTCCTCTGTTAATTGCACTGGTAAATGTTCTTAGACTACAAGCAGTGCTCACTATCGGTCCAGCGAAGTGATAACATCTCTTTTGGATTCTTCCATTTAATCTCCAGCTGTCATCTGCTTTCCTCACAGCTAGCTCTGTGTGGTCGTTCCAACTTAGGTCGCTTTGGATGGTTACTTCCAGACATTTTAGAGTGCCTGCACACTGGACGTGTAGTCGTATGGCTTTCACAGTCGTTTCGCCAGCAATCCTGACATTAGGTCAACAATGGGAGCACTCACACTGTAATAAATGAGTTGCAGACTATATGTGTAACCACATACGACTGGCGAACGGATCCCGTCCTGTAGGGATTTTAGAATCAGTGCCAATACGGCCATCTAAACTGTGGAATGCCAATTATGATGAAATGAATGTAAGGGCAACACTATACTCAGACCCTGAGTGGAAAAAAATCTCCGACCCGGTCGGGAATTAAACCTGAGCTCCTTCGGTTAGCAATCTGTCGCGCTGACCGTGCAGCTACCGAGGTGGACTTCTGAAAGTTCGCTCATTTAGTGTACGAGTGCAGGTCGTTACGTAACCAGAGTGAACCGTCAGAGAGCTGCACGGTTCGAGGTTACCTCAGAAATGAACCTACCAGTAAGTGTAGTTAAGTACTGTATCTTCTACAAGATAAATTATTAAGAGGACCATTTCAAAAGTGATTTTTGCTACTCAGCATCAAACTGCAAATCTGTATATGGTGTAGTGCTATTGTAAATTATTTGCGGCGTCTGGAACATGCCAACAACACAAAGCATTTATCATAGAACTTGAAGCTGTATCCTTATTTTACATAGTATAAGATCCCCAAAATTTCCAAATTTTCGTTGTCAAAAGTGCGTCACTGCTGGTAACAACCAAGTAGATACTGAATTCATCAAGTCCCCCACATTTCAGCACTGCTGTTAACCCGTATCAATTATTCTGAAAAACAATTTCTGAAAACATCTCTTATATTAACAGTATTTATTAATATTATTTGTTTGTTTGTGGACAACTAGATGTTCACTTGGAGATATGGTTTCTGAAAGTTTCTCAACTTGCCAAGCTGATGCTCCACACTTTTCAGAATGTACTGGAATGTTTACAGAATAATTCTAAAATAACTGTGGAAACCATCTGGATTATTTCATACGTATTTTTCCCCTTCTTTTATAAATTTCATTTACCCATTCCTTCCTCCTTTTCCACTGTCTTGGCCTTCGCTGTTATACTTGTGAAGAAAAGACCTTACTCGGTGGCCAAGTGGTCTCTCTCTCTCTCTCTCTCTCTCTCTCTCTCTCTCTCTCTCTCACACACACACACACACACACACACACACACACACACACACACACACACACACACACACACATTTCTCAAGTCACTGTTGCTTTCTGTTGTGGTAAGACCCACAGTGTATTAGAAGGTACTCATCATCATAGAACCAGCAAAAGTAGAGAAATACTCTCCGACAAGCACATCACATGAAAGCCATTTTCCTACACATATGTATTTCCAGATTTTTCTCCCCACCCTCATACGTGCGCACACACACACACACACACACACACACACACACACACACACACACACACACACGGGCACACTCTCTTTGTAGCAACAATGAATTATATTTGAACTTTTCACCTGCAACACCGTTCAATCATTCCTACCAAGACAAAATTAATTATAAGGTTTCATTCTGCTGATATTTGCACTCTGCAGCAGAGTGTGCACTGATATAAAATTTTCTAGCAGATTAAAACTGTGTGCCTGACCGAGACTCAAACTTAGAACCTTTGCCTTTCATCATAAAGTGCCCTGCCAACTGAGCTCACAACCTGTCCTCACAGCTTTACTTCTGGCAGTATGTCATCTACTACCTTCCAAACTCCACAGCAGTTCTCCTATAAAACTTGCAGAACTAGCACTCATATAAGAAAAGATATTAAAGAGATCTTAGCCACAGCCTGGGGATGTTTCCTGAAAGAAATTTTCACTCTGCAGCAGAGTGTGCCCTGATATGAAGCTTTCTGCCAGATTAAAATCTGTGTGGACAGCTCATGAGTCTTGCTTGAGTAGCTCATTTGACAGACCACTTGCCTGCAAAAGGCAAAGAGTCCGAGTTTGAGTCTTGGTCTGGACACACAGTTTTAATCTGACAGGAAGTTTCATATCTGCACACGTGCTGCTGCAGAGTGAGAATTTCACTCTAGAAATATTCCTCAAGCTGTGGCTAAGCCTGCAATATTCTTTCTACCAGAAGTCCTAGTCTTGTGAGTTTCACAGGAGAGCACCTGTGAAGTTTGGAATGTATGAGATAAGGTACTGACAAAAGTAAAGCTATAGGGATGGGACGTAAGTCACGCTTGAGGAGCTCGTTTTATAGACCACTTGCCTGCAGAGGGTAAAGTTCCCGAGTCTGAGTCTCAGTCTGGCCCACAGTTTGAATCTGCCAGAAAGCTTAATATCTACACCTTTCCACTGGAATAATTTCTGTGCTGTAAAACACTCTTCTAAAATACCACGCCGTTTCCAAAATCATTTCAGGGATATACTTCCATTTAGAGGCACTGTGGTATCTTCTGCATCTGTATACGACTCAAATCTTGGAAGACATTCTTTAGCACACAATACAACTGGTACTTAATAATTCCACAGTGTTCCATGACATAGGCACTTCATAATAAATTGTTTGTTTATTGGTTGTGATAGTGTGGTTGTTCCATGCCTTTACAATATATCTAGTGAAAGATAACACTTACAAGTCATTAACAACCTAACTTTTAACCAGTAACGTATATTTTATGCTGTTAAAAAGAATGTATTTTATTTTCAGGAAGCAGAATGTGAAAAGTCAGCCATGGACATAAAGTATACGACTGACACGAAAATTGAGGACAACTCTCGAATGTTCAAGCTGCAAAAGGCCAACTTTGACAAAGAAGTCAACACCGCTGTAAGTAAATTAGCATCTGCAATATTCTGTAGGTCTAAGTTTCTCACACATCAGAACAACTTGTAAATTTTGTACTGTTTAGAGGCAACAATATGACAACATTGATAGTCAGTCAGTGCATTTTTCTAGACAAGTTGGAATGTTTTGTTATAGGCATCAAGAAAATACATCACACTGTCTAGGTAGGTGTAGATGGATGTTTGTTTTGCATGATTCATGGAATTCACATGCTTTTTTTCCCATGTAAGTTCAATATGAAATTCACAGTGATATTTAGTTCTTCATTGATCACTAACAGGATACCTAGTATTGCCCCATTTTATATTTATCCCAGTCCTATAGAAGAAAATAATAAAATTTATTACAGTATAAAAGCAAACATAGTTTCTTTATACGTTTTTAAAGGTATGAATGAAATATACAAATTATAAAATATTTTACAAATACTTTGTAATATTAATTTAGTACAGAACTTGATTATACATAATATTTTTGATTTCCACCCCATGTGCAAGAATAAATAAATTCTTGAGTGAATTCACCCTTAAGCAAGCAACATTAATCTGTCCTCAAGAGAAACATGGTGAACTCAAATCCTTGGTACTGAAGACTGCCCCTGTAATTTATTAATTGTGATTGAGAATGCAAGTTTTTGATTATCTTTATGTAGCAGATTCTTCCCATTTTCATATATATATATTTTTTTTTAATGCTGCTATGTGTGTCGTAACCATACTGTATTTTTTCCTAGATAGTAAGCTTCAGCTGAAATTTATTAATGTTTATACCAGCCTCCCAGCTCTGTTGTGACATTGTGACATTTCTAGAGACATTCAAAGAAAGACTATGGTCCATAGCATGGAAATCATGCAGTACTAGTTGGAGGTGACTTTAACCTGCCAAGTATAGACAGGGATTTCTGTGAATTCATTGTGGGGGCAGATGTTACAGATAGACACTCACACAAAATACCTTCGAACATATTTTCTGAAAATTATCTTCAACAGGTAGCTCACCAACCCACACGCAATAGAAATATCTTAGATCTTGTAACTACAAATAGGCTGGACCTTAGTGACAGTGTCAGTATAGAAAAGGGGATTAGCGATCATAATGTCATTATAGCAGCTATGATTATGAAAGTCACTAAATCAGCAAGAAGGCTAGGAGAGCGTTTGTACTAGATGGGGCAGATAAGCAGTTGTTAGCATATCATAGAGACAATGAATTTACATCTCTTAGAACCAGTAAGATAGATGTAGAGGAATTATGGCCAAAGTTTAAGCACACTGTAAATTGTGGTCTGGAGAGTTATGTGCCTAGTAAGTGGATGAAGGATTGAAAAGACCCACCATGGTTTCATGGTGGATGCTGAGGAAGCAGAGGCTGCTGCACTATCGGTTCATAAGGGAACACACAGATAATGACAAGAAAAGGATAGTAGAAATGCATGCATCTGTGGAAAGATCTATGCATGAAGCATAAAACTATCACCATCACACCTTGGTAAAAGGTGTAGCAGAGAACCCAAGAAAATTATGGTCATATGTAAAGTCACTAAGTGTTTCTAAGGCTTCCATTCAGTCCCTTGTTGACCAGTCTGGTATGGCAGTTGAAGATAACAAAATGAAAGCCAAAGTTTTAAATTTCACGTTCAATAAATCATTCGTACAGGAGAATCATACAAATATGCCATCATTTGACCATTGAACAGAGTCCCATATGGATGACATAATAATAAGCAAAATAACTGATGATGGTCGAAGTAGAGAGGATATAAAATGTAGACTGGCAATGGCAAGGAAAGCGTTTCTGAAGAAGAGAAATTTGTTAACATCGAGTATAGATTTAAGTGTCAGGAAGTCATTTCTGAAAGTATTTGTATGGAGTGTAGCCATGTATGGAAGTGAAACATGGACGGTAAATAGTTTAGACAAGAAGAGAATAGAAGCTTTCGAAATGTCGTGCTACAGAAGAATGCTGAAGATTAGATGGGTAGATCACATAACTAATGAGGAGGTACTGAATAGGATTGGGGAGAAGAGGAGTTTGTGGCACAACTTGACCAGAAGAAGGGATCGGTTGGTAGGACATGTTCTGAGGCATCAAGGGATCACCAATTTAGTATTGGAGGGCAGCATGGAGGGTAAAAATCGTAGGGGGAGACCAAGAGATGAATACACTAAGCAGATTCAGAAGGATGTAGGTTGCAGTAGGTACTGGGAGATGAAGAAGCTTGCACAGGATAGAGTAGCATGGAGAGCTGCATCAAACCAGTCTCAGGACTGAAGACCACAACAATAATAAGCATCCATGGTGTAGAGAAACAACCGAAAAATTTGAAGCAAATAAATCAACAGGTCCCTATTGAATCTCAATTTGATTTTACAAGTAGTACTCGATGACATTGTTCCCTTACCTAACTCATATTTATCATGAACTTCTAGCCTAGAAAAAAGTCCCAAGTAACTGGAAAAAGGGGAGGTGACTCCAGTATATAAGAAAGGTAAAAGAACGGACCTGCAAAATTATGGATCAATATCCCTAACTTAGTTTTGGTGCAGAATCCATAAACATATTCTCAGTTTTGATAATAAACTTTCTTGAGATTGAGAAGCTTGTGTTCACAAATCAGCATAATTTTAGAAAGAATCACTCATGTGAAATTCAGCTACCCTTTTCTTAGATGATACATTGCAAACTGTGGATGAAGGGCAACAGGCAGATTCCATATTTCTAGATTTCTGGGAAGTATTTAACATGGCACCCCCACAGCAGGCTGTAAACGAAGGTAACAGAATACGGAATAGGTTTACGGATATGTGAGTGGCTTGAAGACTTCTTACATAATAGAACCCCGTTTGTTGTCCCGGATGGTGAATGTTCATCAGAGACACGGGTATTACCAGGAATGCCCCAGGGAAGTGTGAGAGGACTGCTGTTGTTCTCTGTATACATAAATGATTTGGTGGACAGGATAGGCGGCAATCTGCATTGTTTGCCGATGATGCTGTGGTGTACGGTAAGGTGTCAAAGTTGAATGGCTGTAGGAACATGCAAGATTACTTGACAAAATTTTTAGTTGGCGTGACGAATGGCATTTAGCTCTAAATGTGGAAAAATGTAAGTTAATATGGATGCATAGGAAGAACAAACCTGTAATGTTCGGTTAGAGTGTTACTGTGCCCTGCTTGAGGTGGGCAAGTCCTTTTAGTTATCTGGGCATAATGTTGCAAAGCAATATGAAAGGAAAAAGCATGAAAGAACTGTGGCAGAGAAGGTGAATGATCGACTTCAGTTCATTTGGAGAATTTTAAGAAAGTGTGGTTCACCTGTAAAGGAGACCGCATATAGGACACTGGTGTGACCTATTCTTGAGTACTACTAAAGTGTTTGAAATCTGTACCAGGTCAGATAAAGGAAGACATCAAAGCAATTCAGATGGGAGTTGCTAGATTTGTTACTGGTAGCTTCAAACAGCATTAAGTGTTAAGGAAATGCTTCCAGAATTCAAATGGAAATCCCTGGAGGGAAGGCGATATTCTTTTCGAGAAACACTATTTAGAAAATTTGGAGAACCAGCATTTGAATCTGACTGCAAAATGATCCTACAGCCACCAACATACACTGTATGTAACGATCACAAAGGTAAGATTTGAGAAATTAGGGCTCATACGGAGGCATACAGACAGTCATTTTTCCCTTGCTCTTTTTGTGAGTGGAACAGGAAGGTATCCTTTGCCACTCACCAACAGTGCCTTGTGGAGTATCTATGTATATGTAGATGTCGATTCATGTGTTTCAGACGGTGCTTACGAGCAACCCCCTTCTCTCTCTAACCTTCACCTCCATCTCTAAGAGTGTTACAGGTGTTGTATATAATCATCCCAGAGACCCTAAAAATTTTGGACTTCACATATTTACAGCCTTAATCGTGAAGGTTTATAATCAATAGCCTTATGTCTGTTTATTACATAAATTTTTTGTAACAATGGAAACATCAGTTAAATCAGCACCAGAAAATGTGCCTCGTACTTAATAAATTTTTTATTTATTGCTTGTAAACTAGCAAATGGGGAAAAACTGTGACTTAGCACTTGCAATTGGAGCACATATTCGTTTTTCACTTCTGACTTACGGAGTAAGCGTAATGGATGCTACTTTGCAGAAAGCGGAGGCACAGCTGGCCTACGAGCTGCAGGCAGCAAAGATCCGCCAGCACATCCGTAACGAGGAGATCCAGATCGAGGTGGTGGAACGGCGCAAACAGATTGAGGTTGAAGCGCAGGAGGTGGAGCGCAAGGAGCGGGAGCTCAACGCCACTGTGCGTCTGCCTGCCGAGGCGGAGAGCTACAAGGTGCAGACCATCGCAGAGGGCAAGAGGTGTGTTGGTCTGTCATTTCTTTCACTTTAAATCTCTGGTCTTTCAAGTGGTTTTCTGCTGTCCTCTATCTCTTCCTAACGTGTGCAAATCTTTTCATCTCTACATAACTACTATGCCCAACTTCCTTTAACATATGTTTTACAAATTCTACTTTCCATTTGCCTCTGCTACTTTTGCCCTTTTTGTGCTCCTTCCTGTACCCAATTAACTATTCATGGATGTCATAGAAGGTGTCCCACTTAACTGTCCCCTGGTCTGGTAAAAGGGATCTTCCATTGATTTCCTTCCTTGCTTATCATTTTTATTTCTTTTACATTTCATACGTATTTGCCATGTACTTCTTTTTTTACATTTTTCAGTAGCACTCCATTTAAATTCCTTTCAGTTTCTTATTCTATAGATTTCCAATGGTCCATGTTCCACTTTCATACAATGTTGTTCTCCAGACATACAGTCTTAGGAATGTCTTTCTCATTTCCCAATAAATATCTGATATTTATTCCCTGTGATCTGACGGTACACAGATGTCGGAAAATATAAGTTAACATTGTTAACATATATTAACGTAGGCCTATAGTATCCTAATGTATTATATTGCTCGATGTTTTAAATTTAACACAAATAACAAGATTACTGTTCTAAGTATTCATTTACAGAGTAAAAACAGTGACACAACAAATATGACTCCACAGCTTTGCTAAATTTTATGTTGTCTTTGATGGACTTAATACAAGTGGGAAGATTGTTGAACAGTTGGAGGCCCATGTGGAAAGCTCCCTTTTCACACAGTTGAGTGTTTGTACATATAACATGCAGATTTGCATTTTTCCTGGTGTTGTGTTCATATATTTCATTATTTTTTACGACTCTGGGGTCAGTTGGCACTATGTGGTTTCTGAAAAACTTTAGAGTCTCGAGAATGTAGAGGCAGGGCAGTGTAAGGATTTCCAACTTTCTGAAGATGGGTTTGCAGGAGTCTCTGGGTTTGCTCCCAGTAATAATCCTCATTGCTCTCTTCTGGATTCTGAATGTGCTCAGAGCAGTTGGAGAATTTCCCCAGAATATTACACCGTATTTTAGGTGGGCTCGTATGTAAGCGTAGTACGTGCTGGTTAATGTTTTCAGGCTAGCACATGTTTTCAGTACACCCATAGAGTTCTTTATTGAAGAAAGCTCTCTTGGCCTGTGCCATGTACAACTGATTTATTCCTTTCTCTGGCTATCCTGTGTAACTTTACTTCTTAAATCAAATTATTCTGTCACTTCTTTTTTTCCCCAATAGCACCACTTTTCAAATACCTTGTTCCTTATTCTCTGGATTTCTCTTTCACTATTTTGTTCCCAATTTTGATGTTAAGCAAACTGTTAGTCTCCCGTTTATCAGTTTTGTCTTTGCTTAGCGTCAATATACTAAGAATTGCAAACGTCATATTCCACCGTACATTATAAATGACTTTCTCTTAAGTTCACAAACACTAGGAAAGTATCCTGATTTTACTTCAGTCCGGCTTCCATTACTAAGTACAAAATTGGACTTGCTTCCTTGGTACCTTTCCCTTCCCAAAAAAAGCAGGTCTTTGTCAAGTACTCCTTCAATTTTTCTTTCTATTCTTTTGTGTGTTATTGTTGTCACCAGTATATGGGCTTGACTTGTCGCTATTTGTCCAATAATTTGCACATTTATTTACACATTCTTTTTTTAGGTTTTCTGAAGAACAGTAGTTCATCTTTTTCCTTATTGTACAATGAGGGTGTGAAATGACCTACTAGCTAACCTTATTCTGCCATCGGTGTCTCATTGAAGAAAGTTTGTTGAACTTCTGTAAAAGTAGTATTGTGGGAAATAGTCCAATACTGTATCCACACAATTTTTAATTAATTTGGCTTTTCCACATTTATTGCACTACATGTAATACAATGACCAGTTCTATTTCTTACAAAAAATAATTTTCGGAAACAGTTACCTTCATTGCACCACACATCTGTTTCTTATTGACAAATTGTTAACAGTACACACATTTTCGAGTTAAGACTCAACTATAACATTATTACAGTGCCCCCAGTTTATTTACATCTACATCTGGATATACATGGATACTCTGAAAATCACACTTAAGTGCTTGGCAGAGGGTTCATCCAACCACCTTCACAGTAGACAAGCGTTAGTGTAGGCAGTCTCTTTAGTAAATCTGTTAAATCATATAAGTGTTCTACCAACAATCACCTTTCCCACAACATTTTCTACGTGTTCTTTTCAATTTAAGTTGTTTGTAATAGTAATTTCAAGGTATTTAGTTGAATTTATGGCCTTTACATTTAATTGACTGATTGTGTAACCAAAGTTTAAAGGATTTGTTTTAGCGCTCATGTGGGTGACCTAAAACTTTTCATTATTTAGCATCAATTGCCAATTTTTACACCATACAGATATCTTTTCTAAATTACTTTGCAATTTGTTTTGATCTTCTTGTGACTTTAGTAGACAATAACTGACAGTATCATTCAATTCAATTTATTAGCGTCCTTGTAGTACATCATCGAAATGACATAGGACTTGTCAATAAACATTACAATTTAAAATAAATATACATGAAAATTTGTAATTGAATTTACTTGTCACTTAGACATTACAATTTTAATAGAACTTTTAGAACATTAACATAAAAATATACAAGTAGGATAACAACGTACAAAAAAAAGCTAGTGATTCTCACATCAAAGATTATTTACATTCTTACATTAACACCGTTTCACAATTTCATAGAAACAGCAAGTATTTAAATGTGAGCAATTACACATATTTATTATGTCAGGGAAATATTAACTGCACTTTTATTGTCAACGATTCATAAACTCTTCAATACTGTAAAAACTATTGCTCAATAACATGTTTTTTAATTCTCTTTTAAATATGTACAGTTTTGGTATTATTTTTAGTTCTTTGGGGAGAGCACTGTAGAGGATTTTGGGTTGGTATAGTACACTTTTGTGATACATAGTTGTTTTATGAATTTCTCTGTGGAAATCATTCCTATTCCTTGTTTCGTAGTTGTGAAATTCTCTGTTTAATGTAGAAAATTCATATGCTTTCATATATGTATAAAGATGGTAGTGTCATGATTTTTAATTCTTTGAAAGCTTGCCTACAAGAGTCTCTATATCCTATACCTTTTATTATTCTGACTGCTTTCTTTTGTAGTCTAAATGAGTGTTTTGTTAGACTGATGTTCCCCTAAAACTGTACGCCGTATCTTAATAAACTGTGTGTGAATGAGAAATAAACACATAACACTGTTTTAATATTACATGAGCTTTTAAGCATTCTAAGTATATAACATGTTTGACTTAATTTTTTGTTCAATGATATTACATGCTTTTCCCATCTTAAGTGTTCATCAAACCATACTCCCAAGAATTTAGTGTATGATGCTTGTTCAATCTTACACTTACCCAATTCTACTGTAAGGTTAGTTTTTATTTTATTTGTAATATGTCTGAAGTTGATCCACGTTGTTTTTTTGGCATTCACAATGAGTCTGTTTTCATTAAACCATCTGTCTGCTTCGTCTGTTGCTAACAACCTAAGACATCTGGTCATATTCTCTCCTAAATCATTTATATAGATAAGGAACAGCAGAGGGCCTATAAAACTACCTTGGGGAATGCCAGAAATCAGTTCTGTTTTACTTTGTGACTTTCTGTCAGTTATGACAAACTGTGACCTCCCTGACACAAAATCACAAATCCAGTCACATAACTGAGATGATATTCCATAAGCACACTATTTGATTACAAGCTGCTTGTGAGGTACAGTGCCAAAAGCCTTCTGGAAATCTAGAAATACAGAATCAATTTGAAATCCCTTGTCAACAGCACTCAACACTTCATATGAGTAAGGAGCTAGTTTTGTTTCAGAAGAACAATGTTTTGTAAATATGTGTTGACTGTGTGTCAATAGACGGTTCTCTTCTAGGTAATTCATAACGTTTGAATACAATATATATTCCAAAATCTTGCTGCATATCAACAGTAATGATATGGGCCTCTAATTTAGTGGATTACTCCTACTACCTTTTATGAATATTGGTGTGATCTGTGCAACTTTCCAGTCTTTGGGTACAGATCTTTTGTCAAGCAAGTGATTGTATATTATTGTTGAGTATGGAGGTATTGCATCAGCATACTCTGAAAGGAATCTAAGTGGTATCAGTCTGGACCAGAAAACTTGGTTTTATTAAGTACTTTAAGTTGCTTCACTACTCTGAGGATATCTACTTCTAAGTTACTCAAGTTGGCAGCTTTTCTTGATTAAAATTCTAGAATATTTACTTCATCTTCTTTGGTGAAGTAATTTCAGAGGGTCGTGTATAATAAGTGCTTTAGTAGCACTGTCATTGATAGTGTTTCCATTGCTATCATGCACAGAAAGCATTGATTATGTCTTGCTGCTAGCATACTTTACATATGACCAGAATCTCTTTGGATTTTCTACCAGGTTTCAAAACAAAGTTTCGTTTTGGAAACTATTATAAGCATTTCACATTGAAGTCTGCACTAAATTTCAAGCTTCTGTAAGCAGTGGACATACAATATCTCCTGATATGTGACAGAAATGAATGAAAGTTTACTTTGAGACAATATATAACCAGAGTCCAAATTATTCACACGTCAACTTGAAGGAAAAACTGACAAAACTTAATACCAGACACTAGTTCAATTTGATATACACCGACAGAAAAAACATCGAAAAAAGAAAAAATAATTAATTTAGAGTAGTGAAATTTCAGGAATACATTTGTCTAGGTTATACATTTACGTGATTAACATTACAAGATCACAGGTTAATATAATTTTTAGATAAGCCATTGCAAATGTGAAATTCTGGTGCATTAATGCAAATGTGAAATTCTGGTGCATTAATGATCAGGGTAACAGCCAAAATGTTGAATGCAAGCATGCAAACATGCATGCACTGAGTTGTACAGGTGCCTGATATCAATTTGTGTGATGGAGTTCCATGCCTGTTGCATTTGGTCAGTCAGTACAGGGGCGGTTAATGCTGTTTGTGGATAACACTGGAGTTGTCATCCAGTGATGTACCATATGTGCTCGGTTGGAGACAGATGTGGTGATTGAGCAGGCAAAGCATGTAGAGCATGTTGGGTTACAACTGTGGTATGTAGGCAAGCATTATCCTGTTGGAAAACAACCCCAGGAATGCTGCTCGTGAAAGGCACCACAACAGTTTGAATCACCAGACTGCGGTACAGTTTTGCAGTCAGGGTGTGTGAGATAATCACAAGAGTGGGCCTGCTGTCATACAAAATGGCAAACCAGATCATAACTCCAGGTGTACGTCCAGTATGTGTAGCACGAGGACAGGTTTGTTTCAGGCCGTCAACTGGCCTCCGTGTAACCGACACGTGGCCGTCATAGGCACCGATGCAAATCCATCTTTCACCAGAAAACACAGCAGACCTCCAGCCTGCCCTCCAACGGCCTCTTGTTCGACACCTCTGAAGTCGCAGTCGGTAGTAGTTTCAGATCAGTGGAATACACACTACTGGTCATCTGTCTTGGAGCTGTCCTTGAAGTAACCAGTTTGTAACAATTCACTGTGTCACTGTAGTGCCAACTTCTGCTCAGATTGCTGCTGCAGATGCAGTACGATGCGCCAGAGCCGTAGGCATAATACAGTGATCTTGCCTCTAGTAGTGCCACCTGGCCATCTGGAATCCAGTCTTCTTTGGACTATACATTCTCATGATCACCACTGACAACAGTCATGTACAGTGGCTACATTCCTGCCAAGTCTACCTGCATTATCGCAGAAGGAACAACCAGTTTCTGGTAGCCCTATTGTGGGATATTGTTCAAGTTCAGTGAGGTACTGATAATGGACCTTTGTCGTGTTAAAGGCTTTCCTGGCTAACATCAGGTCACCTTGTTCAGTCTCAAAGGTAACTAATGCTCATGACTGCTAGCGTGTATTTAAAGCAAACCTGATTTGTATCCTCTTAGTGGCACTACTCATGCCACTATTGTGCAACTTGCACAAAATTGGAATAGATGTCATCTCTGAGATGTAGAAACATGCCTACCAACTTTCATTTATGTTGCACAACTCCTCCCCAGTGCTACAATTTTTTTTCTGTCAATATGTTAAGTAAGCCAGACAGATACAGTGAGTGTGCAAATACAGGCAATTTGTTTTATAGATGTTACTGCTGAGATTTCCAAGTCCAAACTTTCACAGGAATGTTATCATGTTGAGAACAGTACACAGACTTTTGCAGGCTTGTTACATAGGTGTTACTTGTGTACCAATTAGCCCAGGACTGAAGATTTTATCATGAGGTTCACCTTATAAAGTCTGGTGTATGAACATATGAAGAGGTTGACCTTATAAAGACTTGTGTATGAACATTTTAGAATTTTGGTAACTACATAATGATTTGAAAAACTGCTGGGTTAGATTTCATTAACTGGAGTGAGCTGTATGTTTGAATAATAACTTGGTTTACAAAATAAACAGGTAGTGAAGTACAAAAGATTGCAGAACTATTTTGTGTGTCTTTACTGCGTATTAACTGTTTATGAGCATGGCATACTGAGATGTATAACCAGTCATATTAATTTTGGCAAATTCTTAATTAAGTGTGGAATTCATTAATGAAGGGTGACATTTGGTCTAGGAAAATTGGAGCAACAAAAGTTAGTGTCCAACATGGGAACCTAACAGGCATAATAACACACAGGGCAGCAGTATTTTGGTTGTTTCCAAACTTCAGTACCAATTATCTCATAAGGTAATCAGTTTCAGGAAAATTAGAACACATTATTGTTAAGTCTGGAGTATTAGTTTTTTGCTAACAGGTTTCAAAATGCCTGATATCGCTGATAAGCTCAGTCAAAATCTATCCTTACTTGTCATTATGATAAATTCAGTCACTCATCACTCATTACTTTTAAAGTTTCTAGTGAAACTAAATATACTAATGCTATGATTGAATCAAAATTTTCAGAGGAATAATGAATTAGCAGAAGATATAGTGTGAATAATGTTTGGACAGACTTAGGCATACACTTCATATACATGATGTGAATAGCCATATTTAACTGACAGTTAAGAAAGAAAGAAAGAGTCTAATCATAGCAAATGGGATGGTTCCAGCTTACTGTGTTATTAGGGCAAGAAAAAACCTTTCTCCTACAGCAGTAAGAGCATGTGTCCTTTGGGGAAAAGACTTAAGAGCCTCATTTAGGGTCAGTGCTATTCTTTGTTAAAACATTTTTTATTGCCGGACACAGTCACATTTATTTTTAGGTTACCAGTATCAGTCTTCTCAAATGGTCATGTGTGTTTTTAAAAAAATGAGCTAATAACATCTCATATCCATATGCTGCACATAAGGACCATCTTCTGTCCATAACTTAATAGTTGGTGAAACCAACCTCTTCCCATTCACTCTAAAATGATTCTTATTTGTTTGTTCTATGATGCATGTTAGAAAATGTTTAATTTAGTGATGCATTCTTATAGCGTATTACTTGCTAATTTAATACATCTAATGTTATTGGGTAAGAGAAGTGGATCGACTGAACTATTAGTAGAACACGGTAATCATCTTTTGCAGGTCTTTGTTGAAATGTACTTCTCATTGTGCTACATGGTATGATGGAATATTGATAGCAGAAAAGAACACCATACAGGATTTCCCAGGAGGATTGTTCAGTATTCAGTGATAAGACAGGAGCAATTATTTGAAGCAAAAAAGTGTAGTAAACATGGACTGTAATATGTATACCTTAAGAGCTGTGACCATTTGTTCTGTAAGAGGTATGTGTTTTTCAGTAGCAAAGATGAACAAGTGCTTGTACTCTCAGTGTATACATTTTAGAGCCCATATTTACCAGGTTACTTTGCTTAGAATGGTAGTTCCTTTTATATTCTTGAATACTGACCATTTCTCCTGGGACATCCTGTATGTCACTGTGCATTCATAATTTGGTTTATTTTCTTCATATCTTGTTACCGTTTAGCTACAGTACTGTGCAGTTACGTGATCAGTAAAGAAACTGCACAACAAGATGCCACATTACAATGGAATTCACATTTTTACACTAAACATTTTATGAAGTTCACATGACAACATTCTTACAACAAAGTTTACACATTTGACTCAAAGAACTACAGTCACACACAGTTTTGAGAACAAAAGACTTAAAAACTATAAACTGTTTGCAAGACATGTAAAATCTGATGTGTCTGTGTGATAGACAAAATACCAACTATTTTGTATGTAATGCAGACACAACTATCTATCAGGTGCACTTCTGGTGACATTTGTAACTAACATTTGCTGCCAGAATTTTCTGGAAACTATTATGTATTATCAAACTAAATATAGTAATAACACCTAGTTTTAATAACAGTGAAAATTTAGATAAAATGGTAAATTTTTATGAATTGAAAAGTCTAAGAGCTGAATTAGTTATAAAAGATGTGAAATAACCACTAATTAAAAAATGTATTTTGTATCAAATAGAATTGTTTCTAATGGAGTTAACTGTGTTTTCTTAATAGAAAGTTGGCTATTTGCATATTGAATAATAAATTATGCTTTGAAGCACTTTAAAAGAACAGCAGAGATTTTGTAAGTACACATGGCAATTGTTATTACATGACTGAGTTAAATGATGGCAAATTACATTTTAAGATATTATTTCATTTAATTATATTTTAAAATGAAAAAGCTATAATATACAAAAACATTTTCATAATTTATTCATGATTAAGAGAAATATAAAATTGAAAACACTCCCAGGTATCACAAACTTCAGTAAAAATCATGTATTGTCAGTTTTGAGATGAGATGGCACAAAATATTCAGAAGAAAAGGCTTGGTATCAAAATATGTTTTATCTGATTGGCCTAAATCTGGGTTCGTTACATTGGTCAAGTAAATTTTATATAAAAAACTGAAATAAAAATAAAAACCATTTACCACTGCCACCTTGTAGCTAAAAGTGACAAAAATGCAATAAAATATTCATTATGTAATGTGTACTATATTGTTTCATTAAAGTCATAAATGTAAAGCTGTTCATAATACTTGACAGGAAGCCATTGATAAAACAGGAACGATGTATTGGGTTCTACAAGGAAGTGTTATAGACCTTCTAATGTCCTTAATCTATATAAACAGTTTAAGAGACAATCTGACCACCCCTCTAAGATTCTTTGCCAATGATGCTGTTGTTTATCATTTAGTAAAGTCATCAGAAGATCAAAATTTATAGCAAAATGAATTAGATGAGATATCTGCATAGTGAAAAACATGGCAATTGAACCTGAATAATAAAAACTGGGAGGTCCTGCACATGAGTACTAAAACAAAGCATTAAATTGTGATTACATGATAAGTCATAAAAATTTGAAGGTTGTTGATTCAGCCAAGAACAACTTAAACTGGAACCATCGCATAAAAATTATTGTGGTGCAGGTGAATCAGAGATGGTGTTTTACTCGCAGAACACTCAGAAGCACCCCCCCCCCCTCCCCCCCTCCCCCCCCCCCCCCCCCCCCCCCCAAGGGACTCACCACTCTTTGGCATGTTCATGCTTGGCTACCAAGAGGCCCCAGCATTTGCAGCATCTTTTTCCTTCTGTGCTGCATGTCCATCCTCATGCTATTCCTTTTCTCCTCCCCTGGGGGACATGTCTGGGGTGTTTTTGGGAATGTGTTCCACATTTTCAGTAGCTAACATAGGAACAGCCCCTTCACTGTTTTTTGTTCCTTTTTTCTTTCTTTGCTAACCTTCTCCTATCCTTCCTCTGCTTTGGCTTTTGAGGTTCCTCTTTTCCTTCTTCCTCCCTGTGTGCTCCTCAAGGCTGGCCCACATGTCTGACACTCAACAGGTGACTGGTAATGTGTAATTCCCAGCCCCAGGTCAACAGGTAGGGTTCACACATACCTCCTCATGCAGACCAGGCCCAAGGATGGGTGACTGCCTGAACTGCTACCTTCCCAAATTGCCGATTCGTCCCTCTGTCAGTTGTTCAGGAGGTTGACTTGACGGGTGAACAATCACCTAAGGTGGGTGAGCTCCCCTCTAAGGGGGGGGGGGGGGGGGGCAGTTGGAAGGAACGCACCATTGGAGATCCTGGCAGTCATGGGGGATTTTCTCTCAATGAGCCAATCATCTTCTTCACAGTAAACATCTGCAAATCATAAATGGAATGAAGCTCCTGATTCAAAGACCCTCCAAGTTGCACCATGGTTACTCATGGTTTCATGTCAGTCCTTCACAACAGTAAATCCGTTTCTTATTTTGAAAGGTGTTAATGTAATTGCCAGCCCTGTGAAATCTTGCATTCGTTTGTGCAATGGCACTACTTCTGATTCTCAAGCACAACAGTGGCTTGCCATTTCACTCCTTGACAGTTATACTGTTTGTGTCAAGGCCGATAGAACTGAATTCTTCCCGTGGTGTTATTTACACTAGGCTGCTCGATGGTCTGACGGAGGAAGAAATCTAAACATACCTCTCTGAACAGGGTCTCATTGCAGTCCATTGGGTGATTGAAATGTAGATGCATCCTTAGTGCCCACATACACTCTTTTCCTCACTTTTGATAGAATGGTGCTTGCGTCCAAGATCAAAGCAAGTTACGAAGTTATCACAGTCTGACCATATGTTCCGAACCCGGTGCACTACTACCAATGTCTCATTTCAACCACACTTTAATGTCCTGTCAGCACCTGGCCAAATGTGTAACCAGTGGAAGGGATGCTCACGATGGCAATTGTCCAACTCCTTCTCCCCAGTGTATCAACTGCATTGGTGACCATGCTGCCGCCTCTCAAGATTGTCCCATGTATCACAATAAGCGGGCTGTCCAGAAGATCTGGGTAAAAGAAAAAGTGCCTTACTTGGTTTCTTGCAAGTTATTGGCTAGTCGCAAACCCTGCATTCTACCATCTGGCACTTACAGGACTGTTCTTCATACATCTCGCTCCATGAAGGACACGGCCACGCAAACGTGCGACCTCAGATTCAGCACCATGGTTGTAAAATTGCCAAGTGTCGTGGTAGCATCCCCGTCTCTTCCTTCAGCTGTGCAACAAGCCACCAAACTTTCACCTCATGGGGTGAAGTCACCTGCTGCACAACTGGCAGGGGGAAAGGACAAAAGGAATACTCCCACAAAGATTTCCAATGTCCCTCCAGCCAACATGCATCTTAGTCTTCCTCTGCCAATCAGAAAGGCTCCAAGATCTCAAACAAAGGCAAATGGTCTGCCCCTTTGCCAACTCGGAGATCCTCTTTGATGAGGTCACCACGTGATACAGTCACCTGGCTGTCCTCTGTGTCGCTGGTGCGCGCCACCAACTGTTTTTCTGCCCTCGACTCTGTAGACTGACAGAAGGAGAATGCTGACATCTCTGTAGATCTCATAGAGCAGAATCTTCCAGCTTCTCTGCCCTGTAGTAGTGAGTCTTCCAAGGCTGCCATGGTGACACCCCTTCATTTTTTCCCCTCCTTCCCTTTCACCGTCATGACTCTCCTCCAATAGAATGTTCACAGCCTTTGATCCAACAAAGAGGACTTACAGCTGCTCTTAAAATGACAGCATCTGTTTGTTCTCTACCTCCAGGAAACAAAATTATGCCTACACGACTGCTTTGAGCCTTCGTATTCCTTCCCGTTTCACTTTGAACTCCCCCACTACCCCCTGCCCCCAAGGAGGACGTTACATCTCACTGGGGAGTCGTGCTGCTCATACTGGATCATGTTAATAGTCAACCCATCTCCCTTACTACACAGCTTCAAGCTGTTGCAGTCTGCATTTTCCTTCCTCTCTTGACCTTTTCCCTTTGTACCGTTTACATCCCTCCATCATTCGATGTCACCAGGGCAGACTTCCTCCAGCTTATTGTGCAACTATCTCACCCCTTTCTGCTGCTGAGTGACTTTAATACAAACCATCCCCTTTTGGAGTTCTCTCCTCGTACAATAGCTACAGTAAGCCAACCATTACCATGGGTAAAAGTATCATTAATATCAATACTAAAATTAAGTCTACATCCACAGAATACACAGGGTCCATCGACAAGAGCAGTGGCAGCAACAGTCTTCACAGCATTCTTCTTCTTGTCTGCAGCAGATGTTGAGAATTCAATGTTTTCAATGGTTTTATAGACTGTTTGTTTAGAGTGACGACGGTAGCGTCTGTATGGCATCTTGGCAGCGTTCAATGCAGTTGCCTGTGCAGCAGCAGCAGCACGAGTGATCCGCTTCGCGGTACTCGCTCGCTTTTATAGAAGCACGATAGCGCGTGACCTTGATTCGGACTTTGAATATTTCACAGTGCCAGCGGCGCATTATCCCGGACGGGAGCACTAGCCGTACTAGGTGCTCCCGTCCGCTGTGCGCTAAGTCCGCCGCTGGCGCGCTGCCAAGATGACGTTGGCCGGCCTTATCGGCCGGGGTCAAAGGTCAACTGGTCAGTGTGATGACGTAACATGCTGTTACATACTCTATGCCGACAGATCCTAGATGTACCCTTGTCCGGTTCTCAGCTACACTACAGATCACTTTATTTATGAAAATACAATGTACAGTCACCAACAAACTTTACATATTCACATACTTCTTTACCTTTAACCCAAATAAATACAGACTCATTAACAGATATTTTTCTTTTGTTACGAGTATACAATGACAATGCAGAGGTTGACATATAAGCAGATTTACCAAAATCTTTATTTGCAAGTTCGGCCATGTGGTAGGTACGGTAGGCTGACCTTCTTAATCAACTTAACCTCATCTGCCTTAACACTGGAGCACCGACATTCCTTTCAGACTCCATGCACATCTGTTCCCATTTGGACCTATCCTTCTGCATTGCCCCCCTTGCCATTGTCTCAAGCGGTCCATTCTGATACATACACGAGCGACCATTTCCTGTGTGCTGTTCATTTGCTAACTCCTACCCCACCTATGTGCACACCCAAATGGCAGCTTTTTAAGGCTGACTGTAGGCTTTACTGCTCCCTGGCAACTTTTGATGAACAACATTTCCCAAGTCGTGATGACCAGGTAGAATATCTTACAAACATTATCCTTACTACCACAGAATGTTCTGTTCCTCGCACTTGCTCTTTACCACGCTGTGTTCCCGGTCCCTTGGTGGACTGAGGTGTGCTGCAATGCAATTCTCACATTAGGATGTACTCTCCACATTTTTAACTGCCACCCTACGATGGCAAACTGCATTCATTATAAACTGTTCTGTGCCCAGTGTCACCAAATTCTTTGGGATGACAGAAAAGCTAACTGGATTTCATTTACTAGTTCTTTTAACAGTTCTATTCCCTCTTCCATCATGTGGGCCTACTTCCAACGGCTCTCTGGGACCAAGGTCCATTCCCCAATTTCCAGCCTGATAGTAGCAGATGGTGTCATAGTGGACCCTATTGCTATCTCCAGCGCCTTGGGCCACCATTTTGCGGAGATTTTGAGCTCCTCCTACTGTCACCCTACCTTCCTCCATCAGACACTAGTGGAGAAGGCTGAGGTGATACCCTTCTCTCCTCAGAGAAGTGAGTGCTACAATGCTCCCTTTACTATGAGTGAGCTAGATCATGCTCTCACTTCATTCTGATCCTCAACTCCAGGGCCAGATGATGTTAACATTCAATGTTGCAGCATCTTGCTTTTGCGGGCAAGCACTTCCTCCTTTATACATATAACCGGATCTGAGCAGAGGTCTTGTTTCCCAGATGCTAGTGAGAAGCCACAGCGATACCCGTGCCTATATCCGGTAAGGACAAACACCTCCTTCTAGCTACCTCCCCATTTCTCTCACCAGCTGTGTTTGCAAGATGATGGAATGCACGACTCATTCCCCACTGGTATGGTGGCTCAAGCCTTGCAATTTATTAACCAATGCACAGTGTGGATTTTGAGCACGCTATTCTGTAGTTGACCATCTCGTCACTTTGCCCACCTGTATCATGAAAGGTTTTCTGTGGAAATCCCAGGCTGTGGCTATGTTTTTCAATTTGGACAAAACCTACATCATCTGCTGAAGCCTCTGTAATCTCTACTCCTGGGACTTGTTTGACCACATATCCCGTTTCCTTCAGGAATTTTTAAAAGACCGAGTTTTCAAGGTACATGTGGGTTCTGCCTTGTCGGACATCTTTATCCAGGAAAACAGTGCTCCTCAGGGTACCGTCCTGAGCGTCGCCCTATTTCCTGTCGCCATTAACCCTATAATGGCCTGGCTCCCTTTTTGTTGACAATTTTGTCATCTATTGAAGTTCTCCATGGACATATCTCATTGTGTGGCATCTTCAGTGATGTCTCAATCATCTTTCCTCACAGAGCATTGACAGTGGCTTTCATTTTTCCACAGGAAAAACCATTTGTATGACTTTCTGGCAGTGCAATTAGTTCCTTCCATTGTCTTTACATCTTGGGGCTCATGCTCAGTAGGAAACATACTTGATCCTCCCATGTTTCTTACGTGGCAACCCAATGTATGTGGTCTTTCAGTGTCCTATGTGTCCTCAGTGGTACTTCCTAGGGAGCAGATCGAACCACCCTCCTCTGTTTGTACCGGCCCATTGTCTGTTCGAAAATAGACTATAGGTGTTTTATTTATGCATCTGCATGTCTGTCCCTCTTACACCATCTCAACTCTATGCCCCATTTTG
The DNA here is from genome assembly GCF_023864275.1 of Schistocerca cancellata. Lineage (NCBI taxonomy): Eukaryota > Metazoa > Arthropoda > Insecta > Orthoptera > Acrididae > Schistocerca > Schistocerca cancellata. Next base: position 17,184,031 of record NC_064634.1, read on the forward strand.
GTATCTGTTTGGCCAATTGTGCCTTTTACACTAGTCCGGTTGAGAGTTGTACGCAGAAGCTGGAAGCTGCCAAACTACCACTGCCCTACCACCATGACTTTCCCCTCTGCAGATATGCACGCATTTGTCTGCCATACGTGGCCTCCCCTTGATGACTTGCCAGTATGGGGCCTGTCCCTGTCCCTCTGGAGTTTGCTTTTGGCTCTTGCTCCTGCAGCTTAACTTCACTCTACTTGCCAATTTCCCATTGGGTGTGAACCCTTCATCACCTTAGCTTTGTGTGGTGGCCCGTGTGCATCTTGGCCTTCATTCTCTTCCTAAGGACACTACTTCAGCCTCGCTCTGTCGCCTCCATTTTCGTGACTTTCACATGGAACTATGAAATAGTACCTTTGTGTATACCAATGGCTCCTGGACAGACTGGGTGTCAGGTGTGCCTTCGTCATTGGCACCGATGTTTTTCGGTATTGACTCCCAGAATACTGCCCAGTATTTACAGCAGAGCTCTTTACCTTGTATAAGCCCATGCAGTGCATCTGGTAATACAGGCTTTTCAATTGCATCATCTGCCCTGACTCTCTTAGTGCCCTTCAAAGCCTCTGTGTGCTGTACACCGTCCATCCCTTAGAACAGTGGGTCCAGAAAAGCTGTCACTTGCTTACTGTTGATGGAGCCACTGTGATATTTATGTGGGTTCCTGATCATTGGCCTGATAGGAAATGAGGCTGCTTATGCTGCTGCCAAAGCTGCAGTCCTCACACCTCAGCCCACTAGTTCTTACATTCTCTCTGATGATTTCTGTGTTGCCATCTGTCAGTGGGTGGTGTCCGGCATCACCACTGCTCCTTCACGGGAACGAGCTCCGGGTTATTAAGCCTCTCCCAGTGGCTTAGATGACCTCTTCTCAGCCCTCTTGCTGTGAGGAGATCATTTTAGCTAGGTTGCATATCGGACACTGTCTTCTTAGCTATCGCCATTTGTTAAGTGGTGCTCCCCCACTACTTTGTGCTCATTGCCCTCAACTTTCAACTGTCCACCATTTCCTGACAGAAGCCTTTTTTTTTTTTAACAACGTACATTCTCATTTGTGTTTGCCTTCTGAGTTATCAGCCATTTTAGCAAACAATGCTCGGGCTGTCAAACGCCTTTTACTTTTTATCCGTTGTAGCAATATGGCAAACGGCATTTAATATGTATTTCAGGATCTCTGATTCTCTATGGCATATTTTATAGACCCTTCTCCACTTCCCTGTTTTTAGCTGTCTTCTCTTCCATTGATTGGGATTAACGTGTAGTCATTTTTAACTCTTCTCTTTGTCTTCATGTTTTACAGTTCTGACATGGGCGCATATGACCCTAGTTGTTTCTGCACCCTAAAACAAAACAAAACAAAACAAACTTAGAAGCCACAGCATATCTACTAAAGAGACTACCTACACTATGCTTGTTTGTCTTCATCTGCAGTGTTGTTGCATGGTATGGGATCTTACCACATAGGATTGACATATGCTATGGATGAAGTTCAAAGAGTGGTTGTCCACCCCCCACCTCTTACCCTCCCAGCTCAATATGTATTATCACAAAATAGGGGAGAAGGTGCTGTGGATATGATATGCAAGTCGAGATGGCAGTTATTAAAACAGAGGCGTTCTTCATTGCAGGAAGATCTGTTAATGAAATTTCAATAACCAGCTTTGTCCTGAAAGTGTGAAAATATTTTGTTGGTTTCCTCCTACATAGGGAGAAATGACCATTATGATAAAATAAGATGAATCTTTGGTCATATAGAAAGACTGAGTACAAGGCATTGCATGGGTATGCGTTTATTTCATTTTTATTAGTCCATCTCCTCATCCCCCTGTCTGTTCACCTCCTTCTTGCTCCTCACTCCATCCACCTAGTCAACCTGCCACTCTCTCCAACTCCCCCTGTTCCTCTTTCTGTCCATCTGGTACTCCCCCTTCCGTCTCTGTCTATCTGCATCCCCCCCCCCCCCCACCTGTCTATCTGCTTCTTTCTCCTTGGCCATCTCCTCCTGCCTCTAAATCCATTCAGCCCATCACTTCCTGCCCCTTCTACCTCATCCTTACCCTCTCTAAGTCTGTCTCGTCTTCCTCCTCTCTCTGTACATCTCCTTCTTCCTTCTTTTGTCCATCCCTTCCTCTTTCCTTTTTCTGTCCATCTCCTTCTTCCACCTCTGTGTTTCTCCCCCATTTCTATGTCTATTTCTTCCACTTCCTTGTCTGTCTGTTCATCTGTTCCTCCCCTCTCCTTTCTCTCTACGTGTTGTCACACCCACTCCAGTAGGAGGTTGCTCTGCCTCCCACCCTCCCAGTGCTTCCTTTCAGATACCAATTAATATGTGTAGCAAATTTGGTTGAAATTGATCCAAGGGTTCAGAAGGAGCCTTTTATTCACAGGTTTGCTCACAGATGCGCATGAAACATGTAGTTCACATATTGAGTTGCATTTGTTTGATTGTATGAGTGTCTGTTTTCTAATTCCAATGAATGCCTTTTTGGCCAAAAGCGTGCTGGTTTGACAATCTTTTCATTGTGCCTATCTGTGACTCAGTATCTCCACTATATGGTGAGCAGCAACTATCCTTTTCATAATACTGACATATATCTAGCGTATTTCACACATATTTCACTAATATTTCTAGTGAATTTTGCTCTGCAGTTTTGTTTCCACACATTTCAATGTTTTATGACATCATATCTCCTGAACTGTGAGTCATATAATGATGTAATTTTGCAGTTACATCCAGTGGTGTATATGAACACTCTCTGCAAAATGTATTACAAATAGAGTTAGCAGTAAAGAAGTAATAAATTAAATGTTCATGCCTGATGTGGCAGTTTTGCTATGTGAAAAGTGAAAATGAAGTAAGCAGTAAACTTTTTGCCTCTCATCATTTTATGGGGGATGTGAGGAGGAAAGAGCCTTTTAAAGGTTTGAAATGATGTGTAAAGTTTGTTGTAAGTCATTAAGTGCTTTCATTCTCAAATACTGGATGACTGTATTCTGGCTACTTGCATGTCATGAGCTAATCTTCCTTTTACCCCACACCCCTTTGAAAGTGCAGGTGGTTCTTATGTGCACAATGGTTCTTTCTGATGTGTGTGCCAAGTTTGGTTGAAATTGACCCAGTGGCTTATGAAGAGAGGTGGAACATACATTTATACATACATTTTTATAATATGTATATATGTGTTTATTTTTCCCGTATGCTATCCGAGATTGGAACAGTCGAGAAATTGTTTGAAACTGGATCTATGCATACTCTGCCAAGCACCTAATTGTGAATTGCAGAGTAATCATAAATCAATGTAGTTGCATATATTTGTCACATCTACTATTTATTTAACAATGGAAACTCCAGATAGGAATATCAACAATGTATGAAAAGACAGGTTGCTACTTACTGCAAAGAAGACAATGCAAGTTGCAGACAGGCACAATTAAAAGACACTCACATATATATTTCAGAAAGCTATATGTGAGTATTTTTTTCAAATTTTTCTCAAATTTTACTGCAATTATATAAAGAAGAATGTATCTAACAACTGAATAAGTAAACAGTAGGAAAGACAGATCACTACTTACCATAAAGAAGACAGGTCAAAGTCACAGATGGGCACAACTAAGACACTCACGTAAAGCTTTTGGCCACAGTCTTTGTCAGTAAACACACACACACACACACACACACACACACACACACACACACACACACACCATTCATGCACACACAAACAAGAACACCACATACGCACATGACTAGAAAATCCAGTATCTCGAGCTGGAATGCCCGAAGTGCTGGAGTTGGCGGTCGTGTGCGTGTGTGTGTATGTGTGGTGTGCTTGTTTGTGTGTCTGTGAGTTGTCTTTTACTGACAGAGGCTGTGGCCGAATGCTTTATGTGAGTGTCTTTTAATTGTGCCTACCTGTAACTTGACGTGTCTTCTTTGTGACAAGTAGCAATTTGTCTTTTCCACATTGTTTAATAGAATAAAATATACATAAAAATTGAGAAAACATACTGTGCCAAATACAATAGTGGCTTTAGTTGCAGGAATGACAAGAGATTCAGCATCTGCTTTAACACTTTCACTGCCAGCCTTGAATCGCCCAAGGTTATGTACCAGGTGCAGATCTTTTCCAGGTGCTTGTAACTTGTTAGACATATGGCCTATGAAGTTAATTTCTTCAATATCATACATGATAAGCCATGTGTAGGGGAATAATGCACAGCCTTTAATAACAAATCAAGACACTTTCAGCATTTCAGATGAATGACATCTCTTTTGTGGAAGAATAGAGCAAAACTAATATAGATGCAGCATAATTATTAACCCAACAGGTTGGTTCACACATTCACATCAGATGTAACAGTATATCTGAATTAATTAATATGTTGTATGCTTTACTTTACATGCGTGAATAATGAAAAAACTGTCTGCATGCATAACATTTCACCTTTCTTAACCTTTCCTTTCACTACAATTATTGGATTGTACTTTCTCTTATTCCTTATTGTACCAGCAAGGTAGGTTGAATGTTTGTTCAACTTAAGGGCTAAGAAGATGGTTGTATAGCAATAATCTATGTACAGAGTGCATGTGCCATTCAGCAATGGCCCATCAGGTCCATCACTACATTGGAGGATACCTCGAGAACAACAAATATCAAGTCTGTGTATTAGGTGATAGTCATGAAAAGGGTGTGGTACAAATAATAAATGATCGGCAGTCCCAAATTAGAGTAACAGGCATTGTCAAACCTGTTGCTCCCCTTAATGAAATAGCAAATAATTGTGAAAACTTTGTTAAGACGGGAACATGCTGTGTGCTAATAGGTGGAAAAAATGACATATATAAAAATGAAAGCCAACTAGCGACAAGGGCACTTCAAACAATGCTAAAAAATCTGTCAGATCTAAATTTAAAGGTTCTTGTTGCAAGTGTGCCACATAGACATGATCTAATTGAGGAATCATGTGTAAACAAAGAAATAAAGTCAACAAACAATAAATTTAGGAAGATCTGCTGTGTTTTTAAGTGTGCAACTTTTGTGGATGCAATCAGCTCAGTGAGAAATCATTTCACGAGGCATGGACAGCACAGAAACTATTCTGGAAAAAAGATGATGAGTGAAAAGATACTAGAAGAAATTAGCCGTATATCAATAGAAATGTCCCCTAAAATTCCACTCCAAATGAGTACAGAAGCAGAAGAAATGAAAACCTTAACAAGAGCAACATTTGCTGAAGCACTAAAAACATCAACATCTGCTATAATGAATATTAAAATGTAATCATCTGCCACAGCTAGTATAAACAATTAATCAGCATCATCCACTTCAAGTAGGAAAAGCAACAGAAACAAGAAACCTGTGGTACAACAGGATTTTTGGTATCCAGCCATAATGAAAACTCCAAGTTAACAGTGTTAAACAAAAGGAGAAATACCATCGGTGCTCACTCGCCTGTTCTAAAGATTATGACTCTAAATGTGCAGTGCCTCAAGAGCAAATATTGTGAACTTGAAATAGCAGTAAGTAACACCCAACCTGATGTCTCGTGCGTTACTCAACATTGGTGTAAGGACCATGAAATTAGTAGTATTCATATTAATCCATTTAATCTGGCAAATCATTATAGTAGGAAAATTGCAAAAGGTGGTGGAGTCGGTATTTACCTTAGACAAGAGTTAGAATTTAAAAAGAGATGTGAAGCAGAGAACTTAAGTATTGAAAAGTTTTTTGAAGCAGGTGCTGTCCAGATATTTGGCCTGATGAAAAAAGTCATAGTCGTAACAGTGTATGTTTCACCATGTGGAAACATAGAAGTCTTTTTTGATAAATTAGAATTGTTGCTAAATACTTTTTACAAAAAAGAAACTGTTTATTCTTTTTGGTGATTTCAGTATTAATCTTCTAGTTGAAAGTCAACAAAAAAGGCAGTTTTTGGACATATTAAAGAGTTTCAACATGTCACCACACACAAACAATTCAACTAGAATAACGAACACCTCCAATAGCCTCATAGATAACATTTTCTCAAATATGTCAGCAACTGACATAGAGGTAACAAACATAGATTTAGGGTTATCTGGCCACAATGCTCTCACCATTGAAATCCCTTTAAGGTCAAAGGAAGATAAAGGTGTAAATAATATTTACAAAAGAAACTTCTCTGTGGACAGCTGTCATCAGTTCATAAGTATCTTAGAAAATGAAAATTGGTTAGATGTTATGAAACAAACAAGTACAGATGAGGCATATAGTGTATTTGCATCAACTTATATGATGAACTTTGAGATGTGTTTTCCAAAGAAACTGACCAGAATCAAGTCTACTGGACACATAAAGTCAAGTTCTTGGGTGACTCTTGGCATTAAGAAATCATGTGAAAACATGAAAAAAACTGAATTCAGAGTTGAGGGAGTGTACAGATACTGATTTTATAGAATATGTAAAAAGGTATAGGAAATATACTGCAGAGTAATTGCGAATGCAAAATTGTTAAGTAATGATATGGAAATAAAACAGTCCAGAAATAAAACTAAAATATCATGGGAAATTGTGAGAAAAGAAACTGGGGTACCTATCAAAGACAAGGAAATTATTCTAATAGATGAGGAGAATAAAATGGTAGATAAATATGCCATGCCTAATTATATAAATAATTACTTTTTAAATGTACCCCAGACATTAAGCAGGAATTTTGGGGAGCAATTTGGAATATTATTGAAAGGGAAACAGGGCAACCAAGAGCACAGGAAGACTTTAGTGCCATAAAACTGAATGACAAGTGTACTAACAAACAATCAGAAATTGAAAATATTTTCAATAATCATTTTTTAAATGTTGTGGAGAAAATAGGATCAAGATCTTCACTAGAAGAGGCAAGGCTACTAATAGAAGAGGCCATACCTGTGCAGTTTGAAACAACCGTAATTCCACCAACCTCTCCCCTGAAATCAGTAAAATAATAAACTCACTGAAAAGTAAAAGCTCTTACGGAATTGATGGCATTTCCAGCAAAGTACTTAAAGCTTGTTCCCCACAGATAAGTAGGATTCTCAGCCACGTATGTAATAGCTCTTTGGAGCAGGGTGTTTTCCCCGATAGACTGAAGTATGCCATTGTAAAACCATTGCATAAAAAGGGGGATACGTCGGATGTCAACAACTACCGCCCAATCTCTCTTCTGACAGCTCTATCAAAATTTTTTGAGAAAGTAATGTATTCAAGAGTAGCCTCCCATATTTGTAAAAATAAAGTACTAACAAAATGTCAGTTTGGTCTACAGAAAGGCTTTTCAACAGAAAATGCTATATACGCTTTCACTGATCAAATATTAAATGCTTTGAATAACCGGACATCACCCATTGGTATTTTTTGTGATCTCTCAAAGGCCTTTGATTGTGTAAATCATGGAATTCTTTTAGATAAGCTAAATCATTATGGTTTGAGGGGGGGGGGGGGGGGCAGTGCACAATTGGTTTAATTCATACTTAACTGGAAGAATGCAGAAAGTTGAAATATGTGGTTCATGTAATGTTAAAACAACAGCTGATTCCTCAAACTGGGGGGCTATCAAGTACGGGGTCCCACAGGGCTCGTCTTAGGTCCTTTACTGTTCTTGATATACATTAATGACTTACCATTCCACATTGATGAAGATGCAAAGTTAGTTCTTTTTGCTGATGATACAAGTATAGTAATAACATCCAAAAACCAAGAACTAAGTGATGTAATTGTAAATGATGTTTTTCACAAAATTATTCAGTGGTTCTCAGCAAACAGACTCTCTTTAAATTTTGATAAAACACAGTATATACAGTTCCGTACAGTAAATGGCACAACTCCAGCAATAAATATAGACTTTGAACAGAAGTCTGTAGATACAGTAGAACTTTCAAAATTCCTAGGTGTTTCCATTGATGAGAGGTTAAATTGGAAGCAACACATTGATGGTCTGCTGAAACGTCTGAGTTCAGCTATGTATGCTATTAGGGTTATTGCAAATTTTGGTGATAAGAATCTCAGTAAATTAGCTTACTATGCCTACTTTCATTCACTGCTTTCGTATGGCATCATCTTCTGGGGTAATTCATCATTGAGTAGAAAAGTATTCATTGCTCAAAAACGTGTAATCAGAATAATTGCTGGAGACCACCCACGGTCATCCTGCAGACATCTAGTTAAGGATCTAGGGATCCTCACAGTAACCTCACAGTATATATATTCACTTATGAAATTTGTTGTTAATAATCCAGCCCAGTTCAAAAGTAATAGCAGTGTGCATAGCTATAACACCACGAGAAAGGATGATCTTCACTATGCAGAGTTAAATCTGACTTTGGCACAGAAAGGGGTAAATTATGCTGCCACAAAAGTCTTTGGTCACCTACCAAACAGCATCAAAAGCCTGACAGATAGCCAACTAACATTTAAAAATAAATTAAAAGAATTTCTATATGACAACTCCTTCTACTCAATGGCTGAATTTTTAGTTATAAGTTAAGGGGGGCAAAAAAGAACAACAACTTAAACATTAGTGTCATGCAATATTTTGTGTAATGTAATATATTGTACAGACATCTTTTATTAACCTGACACGTTCCACATCATTACGAAGTGTCGTATTCATGATCTATGGAACAAGTATTAATCTAATCTAATTAAGATGGAAGCACCCAAGGCAGCCAGCAGTATGATGGCAGTTCCAACTAATGAAAAGGAAGTGATTAAAAGTCTCAAGTCCAAGATGTCAGCTGGAGTAGATGAGGTGCCAATAATACTAGTAAAGAAAACAGCTAATCAAATAGCGAAATCATTGGTGCACATAGCAAATGCACATAGCAAACTTGTCAATGGCTGAGGGCATGTTTCCACAGAAACTGAAAATTTCTAAAGTTGTTCCTCTGTTGAAAAAGGATGATTAGTTTAAAACAGAAAACTACACATCTGTCTCACTTCTCCCAACTTTCTCTAAGGTTTTAGAGATACTAATGATATATAGAGCCACACATTATCTTAATATCCGCAATCTGGTAAACAGCAATCAGCATGGATTTCAGACTGGGAGAAGTACTGAAACAGCTGTACTGGAATACACAAAAGAAATAATCACTAAATTGGACAAGGGAAAAAGTGTAGTTGGGACAAATCTAGATTTGTCAAAAGCCTTTGACACTGTTGACCACAGCATACTTTTGGTAAAGCTTGAAGCTACAGGTGTCAGAGGACTGGTAAAAAGTGGTTTGAGTCTTATCTGGAAAAGAGGATGCAGGTGGTTGAAATTATAGCACCAAATATTAATCAAAAACTTAAACTAAGATCAGATCCAAGGGAGGTCACAGTAGGAGTACCCCAAGGAAGTGTATTAGACCCCTTGCTGTTCCTCATTTACATGAATGATATTCGGGTGTCAGAGAGAAAAGCTAGAATCATGTTATTTGCTGATGATACTAGTTTAATAGTTAGTGATATGAAGCAGTCATTGCACAGTACTGCGGACCATGTCCTACAAGATATACAAAAATGGTTTAGTGCTAACAAGCTAACACTGAATGCAAAAAAACTAATTATGTGCAATACAGTAAAATAAGTGAACACGATAACCTAAATCCCAACATGGAGGGCAAACAACTTGAAAGGGTACAGTGTGCAAAATTCCAGGGTATGCACATTGATGAGAAGGTTAATTAGAAGGACCATGTGGTGAGCTTAGCACTAAAACTAAATTCAGCATGTTTTGTACTTAGAGTAATTTCAAGAGTTTGTAGTAATGACTGTACCAGATTAGTATATTTTAGCTATTTTCAGTCCATTGCATCATATGGGATAGTATTCTGGGGAACAACAAATTGTCGTCTAAATGAGATTTTCAAATTACAAAAACGCGCTATTCGGATAATGACCCAGAGCCCACCTCAAACACATTGTAGGCCCCTTTTTAAAGCATTGAAAATTTCAACAATTCCATCATTATACATTCTGAAATGTCTGTTGGTGATCAAAATAAATCAGGACAAAATGAAAACCAATACAGACTACCATAATTACGATACACGGCAATGTAAAGATCTCCACATACAAGCTGTAACAAGGACCCGAAGACAGAAACATGTACGTAATCAAGGATCAAACTTTTTAATGCACTACCAAAACATATCAAAGAGCTGGAAAATAAGAATAAATTTAAAACTGTTATAAAGAACCACATGCTTGACAACTGTTATTACAGTATAAGTGAATATCTCTGCGCAACTATATAAGAATATATGTTTATGTAATAGAGGGAAACATTCCACGTGGGAAAAATATATCTAGAAACAAAGATGATGTGACTTACCGAACGAAAGCGCTGGCAGGTCGATAGACACACAAACAAACACAAACACACACACAAAATTCAAGCTTTCGCAACAAACTGTTGCCTCATCAGGAAAAGGGAAGGAGAGGGAAAGATGAAAGGATGTGGGTTTTAAGGGAGAGGGTAAGGAGTCATTCCAATCCCGGGAGCGGAAAGACTTACCTTAGGGGGAAAAAAGGACGGGTATACACTCGCACACACACACATATCCATCCACACATATACAGACACAAGCAGACATCTTACAAGCAGACATATTTAAAGACCAAATCTTTCAATATGTCTGATTGACAAATCCTACATCACAAATGTGATCATTGGGATGATAATAAATAAGTAAATAAATGTTGTGATCTGCAAGTGCAGTCTCCTTTCCAGCATACACTCCATGAACACACACTTCATATAGTTTGAGACCATATTTATGACATCTCCCTGGAATATACTGGCGAAACCCCAACCTTCCTCTAAGCAGCATCATAGTTTCACTAGTGGATGCTTTCTCACCAAGACAATACACTTAGTGAAAGTTATAGTTTAGTAGATCAACTAATGGTGAAATTTTGCACAGTTTGCCATTGTTTATACCACAATTGACATAAAAATGTAGTATACTCAAAAGTGCCTCAAACTTGTTTTTGGGTAAAGCTTTACTTACGTCATTTTTAGGGACTGGTGACCCTGTAGTTTGGTCTCTTTCTCTCCAAAGCAACCAACGAACTTCATTTTTGTACAGTGACAAATATTTCTGGAATGTAGAATTTCAGTCCAAACCAGTCCACAGAATGAATCCAAAAAACCTGTGTTCTGTACATTTTACATTGACAATATTGTCAATAAAATGATTAATCCCAGTGACAATCATTTCCAAAACTTGGTTAAAACAAAAGTCAGCAGCAAAAATCCAGTTCATCGCATCTTCCAGTCATTTTCATCTCATTTTCATCTTTGCATGATCAGCAATTCCCTAATTACAAGTTGTGGTCAAGTCATTCATATTTCCAGTTACATAATGACAAGTAACCTGACATTTCTTTGAGGTACATTTTTGATTTACCAACAGTTGTTCTGCCTTCTTTTTTTCTCTCTCTTTCTATCTCTCAGTCCTCCTGCATCAGAATCACAGTCAGAATTCTCAAGAGAATATTCAGGGTCATCACCAAACAAACTGGCCTCCCTCTCACTGAATTTGCTTTCTTTGTCCAGTCAACCCGCAACTGACTCTGTGTCAGACACTGCCACAAAGTCACAAGAAAACAAGCTCAAATCTTTGAGGAAACATGACTTCAAACACAAATAACCTTTAGCAACATTGCTGCATGAATTATTGCTAGTATAAACAGAGATTGTAAATGCAACAAAACAGTTGGCTGCAGGGCACCCTACAAGAATTGACTGTCACAGTATCCATTAATGAAATTCAGAACCAAACATGCACAGCCTCTCCAGGAGGCCAGGGCCAACTAAATATCCATCTGAAATCACTGTAGCTGTTTTATGGTTTCTACACTCGGTCTGGATTGTGTGTATCAATTTGATTCTCATGGCCTGCCAGGGAAATCACCTTGTATATCAATTTGAGACACATGGCAGCCAAAGTGAAAAGATAGAAGATAAAATGTACAAAAGAACCTTCTCCACAAATAGTTGCAGTCACTTCATAAATACACTGACTAACCAATCATGGGCAGAAGTACTGTTACAAACTAGCACAAACACTGCATATAATGTTCTTTCTTCCCTGTTTATGTTGTATTTTGAAATGTGTTTTCCTAATAAACTTGTCAAAACAAACACATATGGGAAAAATATATCTAAAAACAAAGATGATGTGACTTACCAAACGAAGCGCTGGCAGGTCAATAGACACACAAACAAACACACAAAATTCAAGCTTTCGCAACAACCTGTTGCCTCATCAGGAAAGAGGGAAGGAGAGGGAAAGACGAAAGGATGTGGGTTTTAAGGGAGAGGCTAAGGAGTCATTCCAATCCCAGGAGCGGAAAGACTTACCTTAGGGGGGAAAAATGACAGGTATACACTCGCACACGCACACATATCCATCCACACATGTGTGGTTTACAATTTTCCTTATAACACCAGTAATATAATATACGGTACTGAATAATTACTTAAATAAGCGGTTAATAATTTTTCTTCAAAAGTAACAAACTTTTAAGATTAACAGTCATAAGTACTTGCTCTCTCCTCAAATTTTCAGGTTGTCATTTATGAATTCTTCTACTGAATAGTGACATTTCTGCACTAGTTTCTCATATAAGTTTTTTTTTCAGTGTTTCTAAATTTAAGCTGAGCAATTCTCTTCCTTTCACTTTGTTATAAATTTTCATTCCCATATAATGTGGGGTTTGAGCATAAAGTTTTCAACGGTGGGTGGGCAACATAAAATTATTTTGATTTTTGGTGTTGTAATCATGTTGACAAAAATTTGCTACAAATAAATCAGGGTTACTGTGTACAAAGATAATCAGCTCATATATGTATAGTGAGGGAACACTTAGTATACTCAGATTTTTTAGGAGTGGGCGACATGATTTTCTTCATCCTACATTGTGCATATTTCTAATGATGGTTTTCTGAAATTTTAGTATTCGACACATATGGTTTGAGGTACCCCAAAATACAATTCCATACCTTATTACTGACTCAAAGTAGCTGTGATATACTACTTTTCTTATGCCCGTACTGGTAGCATTGTACAATATTTTCATTGCATATGCTAGGCTATTTAATTTATTTGCAAGGTACTGTATGTGTGACCCCCATGATAGATTTTTATCTAGTTGCGTTCCTAGGAATTTTACACAGCTAGCTTCCTACAAATCCTGGTTTCTGTGACTGACCTGAATGTCATTTAATTTTGCTTGTTTTGTTTTAAATTGCATTAACTGAGTCTTTTCCACGTTTAATTTTAACCCACTTAAATCAAACCAGGTGTCTAAGTTTTCTAGAGTATTTAATACAGTTTGTGGAATTTCATTTGTAATGGTGCTTTCAATGATTAAAGATGTGTCATCTGCAAATAAGGCAACGGCCTTGGCGCAGCGGATACACCAGTTCCCATCAGATCACCAAAGTTAAGCGCTGTCGGACTTGGCCGGCACTTGGATGGGTCACCATCCAGGCCGCCATGTGTTGCTGCCATTTTTCGGGGTGCACTCAGCCTCGTGATGCCAACTGAGGAGCTACGCAAGTGAATAGTAGCGGCTCCGGTCAAAGAAAACCATCATAACGACCAGGAGAGCGGTGTGCTGACCACACACCCCTCCTATCCGCATCCTCAGCTGAGGATGACACGGCGGTCGGATGGTCCCGATGGGCCAGTTGTGGCCTGAAGACGGAGTGCTTTTATCTGCAAATAAAACTGAATGACACTCAATATTAAGTGGCAGATCATTTATGTACAACAAAAACAGAATGGGACCTAAGACAGAACCTTGGGGTACTCCTTGTGAAATGGTTTTCGATTCTGAAGTATAAGTTCCTCTTGCTGATGTTATAACCACTCCTTGTCTTTAGTTGGTTATATAGGATTTAAACCATTCTAATAATACTGTGCCCCTAATTCCATACTTTTCCATTTTACAGAGTAGCAAAGAGTGATTCACACTGTCAGAGGCCTTTGATAGGTCACAAAAAATTCCTGTGGCATGCAGTGAGTTATCTAGAGATGAACTGATTGTATCAACAAAATTATTTATAGCAGATATTGTGGTTTTTGCCTTTTTGAAATCCATACTGATTTTTTTGAGATTATTTTAAATTTTTATATGAAATTTTGAATTTGTGTGGTGACTACCTTCTCTGATATTTTGACAGTGATGGAAGAAGAGACACTGGACGATAGTTTCCCATGTGTTCTTTTGTGCCATTTTTGAATAGTGGCTTAACTACTGCGTACTTCAGTGTTACTGGAAAATAACCTTCTTGAAGGAACTGGTTAACTATTGTAGTTAGTGGCTGCGCAATTATTTTAGAGACTGTTTTTAACACTCTTGTTGGTATCCCAGCCCATCCCGCTGATGTTTTACTTTTTAGTGACAGTATCACATTTTCTATATCTTTTACTGTAGTTTTTGCAAAGGTACTGAAAGCTCTCCTGTGAAACTCGCAGGAGAGCTTCTGTAAAGTTTGGAAGGTAGGAGACGAGATACTGGCAGAAGTAAAGCTGTGAGTACCGGGCATGAGTCGTGCTTCGGTAGCTCAGATGCTAGAGCACTTGCCCGCGAAAGGCAAAGGTCCCGAGTTCGAGTCTCGGTCGGGCACACAGTTTTAATTTGCCAGGAAGTTTCATATCAGCGCACACTCCGCTGCAGAGTGAAAATCTCATTCTGGCAGGTATACATTGATTATAACTGATCTCTTCAGGCAAACACTACTATTACTCATTCTTGATGAGTGCTCAAGCATATATAATATAAATGAAACTATAGGTTTTATAGATAGAACCCTAAATGCATACTCTGAACAGAGCAATAGCTCTCTTGGAAGCTCACACATTTTTCTGTTCTATTATGTGCCACTCAGCTGCTGGTGAGTGGCAGCTTTTTCTTATTTTTATTTGTTATTTAAATTACTGAGTTTTCCTTTATCATAGCAATTACACCCTATTGAACCAACCAGATGCTTGCAATGAATATTGGCCTGATATCTGCCTTCCTTATTGGATTTATGTGGTTTTTCTCTTGAAGTCAGTGTTGATGGTAACGCCAAAGTATATGGGGCCTCTAGTGATGTATTCTAAATCCTCATGACCGTGGCATCATTAAACAATCCTCTTCTTATCATTTACCTTGTTTACATTAAGTGTACTAATACCTTTATGAGTCATAAAATTAGAGCTATCCCCAATGTTACTCCTATGTTTTAAGTTTCTCCCCATTAAGGATGTTCGAGTCTGTTGACTAAGGAGTGTTCAATTCATTGATGAATGAGGGAAGATGGGAAAGTAACACACAATGATTTTACTACCAAAAAGTTTAATAGGTATTAAACAAAAAAATCACAAATGAACTTACATCTTTTACCCATGTTCTCAACACATTTCTTCCATTGTGGTACCAATTTCAATATGCCTTGTTCGTAGAAGTCCATTTGGTTGGGGTATAGCCATCTACAGATGGCTGATTTCACTTCTGCATCTGTCTCAAAGTGTTGGCTGGTCATAAATTTCTTCATGGGACCAGACAGATGAAAGTCGAATGGGGCAAGTTGTGGGCTGTGTGGTGGACGCTACAGCGCCTCCCACCCAAACCTGCTGATTTTTTCACAAACAGGAGCACCGTCATGGGGATGAACATAGTCACGAAGAAGTTTGACACCGTCAGCATTGACACTGTGGCGTTTGTCGTGAAGGGCACGATGCAACTTAGCCAAAGTTTTAATGCAGACTGCAGCGTCCACAGTAGCCCTGTGTTCAGAAAAGCCAAGCAGTAACACACATGGATATTACACAATACTGACAAGCACTTTTCTAGCAGACTGAGTCACTCTGAATTTTTTTTGCACTGGGGAACCAGCATGTTTCCACCCCATAGAGGCCTCTCGTTTTCAGGTATATGGTGGTATGCCCACGACTCACCATCTGTGATGATTTTTTTCAGGAAGTCGTGCCCTTCTGTGGCGTAATGCGTTAAGTGATCCCAGCTTGTCATCATTTATTGACCCTTGTGGTTGTCTGTCAGTCTCTTAGGCACCCACCGAGCACTAACTTCATGAAATTTCAACAAGCCACGAACAATATTGTACACCTCACCATAGGAAATGTTTGACTGCTATGATGAGGTTCACAGCTGCACAAGCCAGTCGTTCAAAATTTCTGCCTCAGTGGCTGTGACGTCCTGCAGGACTGCAGCTGATACCGGCCACCCAGAGTGTGGTGATCACTAAGGTTCACACAGTTCTCTCGAGAGAACACACACCATCCGACACATTACTAGAGTCCGTACAGTCACCCTCGTACATACCGTGTGTGCCACTGTGACTTTCACTCTGTTTATGTTCTCTGGCCCACAAATATCGAATTACACTTTGCTGCTCTTCACAAGTTGATGACAGTAATGAGCACATCGTGTTTGTTTTGTAGTTCAGACTTCTCTCACTAGAGCTGCATGTAAAAGCAAAATACCCTCTGTAAGCACAAACTTTAAACTGTATCATTATGTAATTTCGACATTCCAGTTGCAATACCAGGCGAGGAAAAAGTTATTGTGTGTTACTTTCTAGTCCTCTCTCATATCTGCTAGCCCAGACTGTTCCAGCTCGTATGCCCACCAGCAACCAGCTGGGCACATGTGGACACAGGAGAGCAGGGATAGGGAAACAGTTGATGCACACACAATCAGACAATTGGACTATGGCATGCATGATTGTACTGTCACAGCTGTGAGCCTATGGGCAGGGGTGGCCAAGTGGCTAAAGCATGCACAGAAGGCATGCAATAGAACTGCCCGACAGGTAGCCTACCCAACCTGCGCCTGGCTGTGAGCGAGCTGAGGGATGCCCTGGCATCACACTCGCCATTTGTGCAGTGGTGGAATAGTCTGTGCTCAACCATTGTAAACTATTCTGCTGTTGGCAGCAACACTTCACTTACAACTGCAACCAAGATCACCAGAAAAGAATCATGCAAGTTTTCTATTTAGTCATCAGATTTGCTTCTATCAAAACACCCATTGCAACCATAGCCATCATTACAACTGTGGGTACATGTTTCATGCAAATTATCACTCTTTTCACTTGTTACATTTTTTATGGTTACTCGTAATTAGTATTACTGTCTCTTCTTGGTGTCATATCCCATACAACACAGACATTATCCTATTAATAATAACTGTTAGCATGGTTACTATGATCATGGGCATCTCAATTTAAGATGGCGGCTACAGTAAAAGTTAAGCAAGTGTCCTTCCAGAAAAACTTAAATTTTGCCGTAAAAAAGAAATCGTGTGAAAATTGTAAAGACGAAATCAAGAAACTGAATGAACGCATAACAAGCTTACAGTTCATAATCGGCAGTTTGAAAACGGACATTTCAAAAATACAACAATAAAATAGTGAACTGAGCACTCTAAAACTTGTGCGAGATAGTTCGTCATTACGGAAAAGTGGTCAAATGTAAAGTGCAAAAACAGCAAGACCAAAGTGCAAATTCGGAAAACCTGCAAAAGTTACGCAAGCTTTGTGCACGAAAACACATTTCAAGTACTTTCGATCGCCGATAGTGAAAATGCAACTTACAGTTCGCATGAACGATGGGAAAAGCAAAAAGGCACTGTGGGGAATAAGGTAAGAGAAAAAAATTTACTGACGCAAACAACTGTGAAGGAGGTCAATATAAATGTGCCAACCAAAAATTGTGTCGAAGTGTGTAGTAAAACAATACAAAATGATTCGCAAATTGTGAACTCCACCAATAACAGGAAACTGTTTGTGTTTTCAGACAGCCATGGTCATGGACTTCCGAGTAAACTAAAAGAAACAACTAAAACATTGTCGTGTGGTATAGTGAAACCGGGAGCCCCACTTAGCGAAATTAAAAAAAATGACCGAATCCGCAGAGGCAAAAAATCTGCATGATAAAGACTTCGTTGTACTTACGGGAGGCGCAAACGATGTCTACAAAAATGATACAGCGAGTGCAACGCGTGATCTTAAACAGTGTCTGAGGAACCTCACTCACACTAACGTAACACTTGTCAATATTCCGCATCGCTATGATCTTGTAAGATGGTCATGTGTTAACAGGGAAATAGAAAGTGCCAACAGTCAGTTTGCAAAAATCTGCAGACATTTTAAAAACGTGAAATGCGTTGATATAAGCAGTATTGGACGCAGATTCCACACGCAACACGGAGTTCACCTGAATGGCTTGGGGAAAGAATATCTGACAAGCCTGATAACCAGGGTAATAAAAAACCACCAAAATAAATTCAAAACCAAAACGATAATTGCATTGCCATCGCCTGACTACATAATGAAAACGCTTCAAAAAAATTCATTAGAAACATCAGCAGCAGCAGCAGCAAAACATGCAAAAAATGACCAAATTTTAACAGAAAGTACAGTGGACATCGATTTAAACAACAAAAGAACTACTGTTCCTCATCAGCCAAGTATTATTTTAGATGAAAATAACAAAAACAAGAAGACTCCAAGTTCACAAGGAAACACAGCAGTAGTGGTAGAACCAACATTTGAAGTGTCAGAAACAGTACCACCATCAAACAACAAATAGAAGGCTGTTGGACAGAAGAAATGCTGAGCCTCCTTCTCATCTCAACGATTTTTTTATGTGTGGGCCTGAAGAAAAAGAAGGGACAACAGTAGGTAGTGTCAGGTGTTTCCTCTCTCCTGTCTCAAGACAGACTCCAATGGATTCTCAGTCAGGTAACAGCACTAATTCTTTCATCAAAATATAAGGGGCCTCTTAAACAAAACAGATCAACTCCTTTAACATTAGTGAAAAGGACAGTATAAATAATGCCCAGATTTTGTGCTTAACTGAGCACCATGTTACTGATAAATGTGCCATGCCATCTATAGTAAGTTATACTTTAGTAACATACTACTGTAGGGAAAGTAAAGATAAAGGTGGAGTAACAATTTATGTTAACAATTGTGTAGCATACAAAGCTAAAGATATTAAGAAATATTGTGTGGAACAACAATTTGAGGCATGTGCCACAGAAATAACAACTAAATTCTACCCAATAATAGTGTTGGCTGTCTACAGGGCTCCATCAGGTGACATAAAAACTTTTCTGCATTCAATGGAACTCCTTCTGTCAGGGTTACTTTCAAAAGCGAAGGATATTGTAGTTTTAGGTGTTTTCAATATAAACTTTTTGACAGAAAATAAGAATAAAATAGACTTTGAGATTGTGATGACCTTACACAATCTGACATCAGTAATAAACTTCCCAACAAGAATTACATCCGAGTGCCAAACTATGATAGACAACATTTTTTTAGATGTAAATAGACATCAGAATTATATTGTCAGGCAGGTTATAAGTGGGCTTTCAGATCATGATGGACAAATTCTCACTATTTATGACATTAATATGTTCAAAAAAGAATTTCCTTGATGGAAATTCATAAGAGTAATTAATGAAGAGGCGAAAGGAATTTTCAACCACAGGTTTCAGCAAATGGATTGGTCTTTAGTAAATAGCCATGATGATGTTGATACTAAGTTTAACTGTTTTATAAATGAATTCTGTGCTCTTTTTGAAGAAATATTTCCCGAGAAATGGGTCAGAAACAGTGTTTCCAATTCTGTAAGCAAGCCTTGGATTACAAAAGGTATAAAACAGTCATGTAAAATCAAAAGGGAAACTTATGCTGCAATAAGATTCTGTAAAGATGTAGAAAAATGGGAACACTATAGAATATACTGTAAAATTTTGAAGAAACTAACACAGAAATCAAAAACCCTTTATTATGAGAAGAAAATAGATAATTCTAATAATAAAATAAAAACAATTTGGAGCATTGTAAAAAAAGAAACAGGAAGAGATACAACAAGTAAAGAAGATATAAATAATATCTGATATGAAGGTATCCTAGTAGATAACCCCAAAATTGTGGCTGAGATTTTTAATAAACACTTCCTACCAATAACTCAACAGATTGGTTGCAAGCCCGATGTTGATGAAGCTGTAACTCTTTGTCAAAGCCGTATATTCAAACAAAATTTCAGAAATGCACCTTAATCCTGTCACTGTAGAAGAAATTAAAAAAATCATCATGTCTCTAAAAAGTACGAATTCTGCAGGGGTTGATAATATATCTAGTAATTTATTGAAATATTCTTGTTTGTGGATAAGGGACATTTTCTGTCATATTTTCAATGCTTCCCTTCAGAAAGGTGTTGTTCCCAGTAGACTTAAGTATGCCATTGTGAAACCCCTGTACAAAAAGGGCGATAAAGCTGTAGACCTATCTCTTTGCTGACAGCTTTCTCCAAAATTCTAGAAAAGCTAATAAATGTAAGAATTACTGATCATCTCATGAAGAAGGGAGTTCTCAGCAAGAGCCAATTTGGCTTTCAAAAGGGCCGTTCAACAGAAGACGCAGTCTACGCACTTGCAAATGAAGTCCTAGAAACCCTTAATGAAAAAATGCTAGCACTTGGTGACCTTTGTGATTTATCCAAAGCGTTTGACTGTGTTCATCACCAGATTCTCTTGCAAAAAGCAAAATTAGTAGGAATAAGTGGTGTTGCAGGCAATTGGCTACAGTTGTACCTCCAAGACAGAAAACAAAAAGTTATGTTGAATAGCTCGGGTGGAGTATGTGACACTTCCTCAGATTCTGAATGGAGTTCCATTACATGTGGAGTGCCCCAGGGCTCAATTCTTGGGCCACTATTATTCCTGATTTTTATAAATGATCTACCATCATGTACAAGCCTGCCGTGTAAATTTACATTATTTGCTGATGATACCACAATTTTTATGAGCAGTAGAACAGACAACAATCTTCAGGAACTCATTAATCACATACTCTCAGATATGGTTAATTGGTTCAAGGTGAATGGTCTCTCATTAAATTCCAGTAAGACCAGCTTTATTCAATTCTGTACAAAAACAGAAAAAGAGATAGAGATAAGTGTGACATGTGGTAATCAACCAATAGTTATAATGGAAAAAACAAAATTTCTTGGAGTGCACATTGACAAGAAAATGAACTGGTCTTCACATATTATTGATCTCTGTAAGAGGCTTAGCTCTGCTACCTATGCTTTACGGGTTGTCACTACATGTGTTGAACCTAACACTGCAAAAGTGGCATACTATGGCTATTTTCATTCTCTCATTGAGTACGGAATTATTTTTTGGGGCAACCAGCCTTTAGGAAGGAAAGTGTTTATTGCACAGAAGCGAGCTTTAAGAATTATACACTCCTGGAAATTGAAATAAGAACACCATGAATTCATTGTCCCAGGAAGGGGAAACTTTATTGACACATCCCTGGTGTCAGATACATCACATGATCACACTGACAGAACCACAGGCACATAGACACAGGCAACAGAGCATGCACAATGTCGGCACTAGTACAGTGTATAGCCACCTTTCGCAGCAATGCAGGCTGCTATTCTCCCATGGAGACGATCGTAGAGATGCTGGATGTAGTCCTGTGGAACGGCTTGCCATGCCATTTCCACCTGGCGCCTCAGTTGGACCAGCGTTTGTGCTGGACGTGCAGACCGCGTGAGACGACGCTTCATCCAGTCCCAAACATGCTCAATGGGGGACAGATCCGGAGATCTTGCTGGCCAGGGTAGTTGACTTACACCTTCTAGAGCACGTTGGGTGGCACGGGATACATGCGGACGTGCATTGTCCTGTTGGAACAGCAAGTTCCCTTGCCGGTCTTGGAATGGTAGAACGATGGGTTCGATGACGGTTTGGATGTACCGTGCGCTATTCAGTGTCCCCTCGACGATCACCAGTGGTGTACGGCCAGTGTAGGAGATCGCTCCCCACACCATGATGCCGGGTGTTGGCCCTGTGTGCCTCGGTCGTATGCAGTCCTGATTGTGGCGCTCACCTGCACGGCGCCAAACACGCATACGACCATCACTGGCACCAAGGCAGAAGCGACTCTCATCGCTGAAGACGACACGTCTCCATTCGTCCCTCCATTCACGCCTGTCGCGACACCACTGGAGGCGGGCTGCACGATGTTGGGTCGTGAGCGGAAGACGGCCTAACGGTGTGCGGGACCGTAGCCCAGCTTCATGGAGACGGTTGCGAATGGTCCTCGCCGATACCCCAGGAGCAACAGCGTCCCTAATTTGCTGGGAAGTGGCGGTGCGGTCCCCTACGGCACTGCGTAGGATCCTACGGTCTTGGCGTGCATCCGCGCGTCGCTGCGGTCCGGTCCCAGGTCGACGGGCACGTGCACCTTCCGCCGACCACTGGCGACAACATCGATGTACTGTGGAGACCTCACGCCCCACATGTTGAGCAATTCGGCGGTACGTCCACCCGGCCTCCCGCATGCCCACTATACGCCCTCGCTCAAAGTCCGTCAACTGCACATACGGTTCACGTCCACGCTGTCGCGGCATGCTACCAGTGTTAAAGACTGCGATGGAGCTCCGTATGCCACGGCAAACTGGCTGACACTGACGGCGGCGGTGCACAAATGCTGCGCAGCTAGCGCCATTCGACGGCCAACACCGCGGTTCCTGGTGTGTCCGCTGTGCCGTGCGTGTGATCATTGCTTGTACAGCCCTCTCGCAGTGTCCGGAGCAAGTATGGTGGGTCTGACACACCGGTGTCAATGTGTTCTTTTTTCCATTTCCAGGAGTGTATATGGATTGCGCCCAAGAGACTCTTGTAGAAATAGTTTTCGTAATCTTAAAATATACACCTACATGCCAATATAGTTTTTCTCTCATGTGTTTTGTTTGTAAAAATGTAGATATATTTGAACCAAACAGTAATTATCATGAGCATAACACACGGAGGAAGAATGACACACACAGTGAACTCAGAAATTTGAGCTTGGCACAAAAGGGTGTCCACTACACTGGAGCAAAACTCTTCAATGCTCTTCCTCCCGAAATAAAGACAAAGATTCATAACAATAGTGAGTTTAAGAAAGCACTAAAAATATTTCTGCTAGAAAAAGCTTTTTACAATCTAGATGAATTTTTAACTAAATAAATTGTAATATTTTAATATTATATAATACAAGTTGACATAATGCCACTAAGAATTTTATTTAACCTGAGCTCTGTATTTGTGTGTGCTCCGTATCTGATTTCTGTAGTATTTTAATGATTCTAAGAAAATATGTATTTTCTTTTTCTGTATTGCTGCCCAAAGAATTTACTTTATAAATTTTTATATAATTATGTACTCAAATTTCTGTATATGCTATAAGATTATCAGATCGTATTTGTAAAAAACTGACTCGTTCCGTGTCCTTGTGTATCTAACACAGTTGGACCTATGGAACACGAAATAAATCAAATCAATCAAATCAAATCAATCAAAGAGATAATGAGTCTTTAACTGTAACACGTTTGGTCTCTGATAAGACTTGCTGAGTTCCTGTCATTTTCCAGGACCCAGACTGTGGAAGTGGCCAAAGCAGAAGGAGAGAAGATAAAGCAGATTGGAGCAGCAGAAGCATATGCTATAGAGAGTGTGGGAAAAGCAGAGGCTGAGCGCATGCGTATGAAGGCAGCTGTCTACAAGCAATATGGTGATGCTGCCATCATGTCCCTCGTATTGGATGCCTTACCTAAGGTGAGCTCAAGAGCCACAGACAGGTCCTTTCTATCCAGTGTTGTGGTGAATAACTAGCTCTGTGAGAGTTTAAAGGAGAGCTGAGGGTTTCTTATAGAAATGGATGATCTCACAATGACAACATAAAGAAAATAAAAGCTTCCATTGAAAGTTGATCGTACACATCAGATGATAATGCAGTTTTATATCATTTGTTTATTGTAGCCAACTGTTTTTGCTTTCCAAACTTCAAGTCCTTTAAATGTGTCCCATTACATGAATGATACTGCTCTGGCCATATAGGCTAGCTATGCTTTGATGCTTGCCCTGTGGATTCGTGAACGTATGTCTGTATGTTGTAGTCTTGAGTTTGAAAACCTTACTGTGCTTTGTGAAGGTACAGCTAGTATTTCAAATAAGACTGAAGGTGCTTGCATCATATGCTGATAGAAGAAAAATCAGATCAAAGATTGTTCCTTTTTGGGAACTAGTGTTCCATGGTAGTAATTCACACATCATTTTCTTGAAATATTTGATCATATGGTTTAAATGTCCTACAAAAGTCGTTGTAGAATCTAAGATACTTATGGATTAAAGGAGACTAATCACTGAAAAGCAGAAGCATTGTGTTGTCTGTAGGCACACACAAAAGGAAGAAAACTTGCTAGCTTTCAGAGTTGTTCTTTGATGAACTAGAGTAAAATACACACACACACACACACACACACACACACACACACACACACACACACCTGTGCCCCTATATGGTGGTGGCTAAACTAAGGCTATTTTTCAGCAGGTAGACTGATTGTGGTGGGGGCAGTGTCAACTGGTGTGGGTAGAGGGAGAGGAAGGTGGGAAGTGGGGAGAGAAGCTGAGGGTGGGAGACTGGGGGGGGGGGAGTGGAGTCAGCTGGTTTGCTCACTATGAATGGGCTGGCAAGATTGTAGCAGCTGGTGGGCAGCAGCACACGCTGAAGATGATGTGGGATCATGAATTGGGAGAGGGCGATACAAAGGAAGAAGGAGAAATGGTTGGGTGGAGAGTGCGGGGAACTGGGGTACCTGAGATTGAGGCCAGGATGATTATGAAAGCAGAGGATACATTGCAATTATAACTCCCATTTGTGTAGCTCAAAGAAGCTTTGGTGGAGGGAAGGATCCGGATGGCTCAGGTTGTGAAGCAGCCATTGAAATTAAGCATGTTGCACTCAGCTGCGTGTTGTGCCACCAAGTAATAAAGTTTGTTCTTGACAACAGTTTGGCAGTGGCCATTCATCCTGGTGAACAGCTTGCAACCTACATCCTCAATTATTCTCTGGATGTATTCCAATCTCTGTCTTCCTCTGGATTTTTTGGTGGTAGTCATACCAACAGACTGGAATAGAAGTTGTTGGCTGGGTGGATTGGGCAGGTCTTTATCTGCCTTTATCTGCCACAGGGATATGATCCACAGTTTGGTGGTAGCCACTCAAGTGAGTAGTCAGTTGATTACCTGTCATTCCCACACAGAATTCTGTACAGTAACTGCAGCAGAGTTCATATACTGATGATGATGGGGTCCCATACTCTGAGGAGCATAGGGGACGGTGCGGGAGATCCGCACCGCCATACTAAACAAGGTCCTAGTGGAGGTGGTTTGCCATTGCCTTTCTCCGACCATAATGGGGGTGAATGATAATGATGCAGATTACACAACAACACCCAGTCATCGTTAGGCAGGAAAAATCCCTGACCCTGCTGGGAATCGAACCCGGGACCCCGTGCGCGGGAAGCGAGAACGCTACCGCAAAATCACAAGTTGCGGACAGGGTGGGGCAAATAAAATAAAAGTGATGCAGAGAACAGGTTTCCACGGTACAAAGAAACACAGCAGGAAATACAGTATTAACCTGACTGTAGCAGATATTGAAAGTGACCATTCATCTCTTGGCATTTTTGAGCCCTGGTCAGCAAGCTGCTGTAGGTGTGGATCAAAGCTGGACTGCTGGAACTACTGCTGTCTCATCTGAAATGTTATGCTACAGTTCTTGAGGACTATAAGGTTTGTTGCAATACACCTTAGACTTAGGGGTCTCCACACAATGTAATCACACACTGACAGATCAGGTGACCTGGGTGACAACAAATTCACCTCAAATTGTATCCATTCATCTGGACAACTTTTATTTGCCCCAACCTGTATAACATGGCTGCTTTCATATGTCACCCAGCCTTTTATTGGGTAGGAAATGCCTGTGACTGGATAGTGGTAGTGTAGGTGGGTGTATGGGATAGATCTTGCACCTGGGATGACCACAAGGGTTGCAGGATTGGGAGTGGGATTGAATAGGGATGGAGAAGGATATTCTGCAGGCTATGTGGGTGGCGGAACACTACTTTGGGGGATGTGGGTAGGATTTTGGGTAGGACATCCCTCATCATCAGTGAATGTGAGCCAGATAATAGGTTTTAGGTGTTGACTCAACAGGAAGGATTCCTTCAGATGGCCCACAAATGAGTTGGCATAGGATGGTACCATGCAGGTAGACCATGGCAGTGCCACATATTTGTTTGTAGGTTTGGCCTTCAAAAGCAGAATAATTGTGGGTCATGATGTGTTTGGCTGGGAGAATTAAGGAAAAAGTATTGGATTTGGTATCAGGAGGACATTGAGAAAGGTAGTGTTCCATGACTGCAGGACCATGGGCACGGGGAATGTTCTTATACGAGGACATCATGTCCACAGTGCTCAACAAGGTGTTTGGTGATGACAGCACAGAAACTGTGGAGAAGTAGTGAAGTAAGTGAGTGGTGTCATGAATGTAAGATGAAATGTAATGGACAATACTTTGGAAGTGTTGGTCAACAAAGGCAGAGGTTCACTCTGTGGGAGCAACGGGGCTACCAGTAGGGAGACCTATGCGGTTGGGGTTTTGGAGTTTGGTCAGTAGGTGAGGAGGAAGATGGATTCAGGTTTTTGGATAAACCCAAGGCCTTGAGGAGCTGCCTGGGGTCAATTTGGACTTCTGGAATGGGATAATGTCTGCAAAGTTTGTATGCAGAAGTATCAGGAAGTTGGCAGAGACTGTCAGCCATGTCACTACGATACATGACCACTATGGTGGAGCTGTTGTTTACGGGAAGGATGATGAAGTATGGATTGTTTTTTAGTTACCGACAGCTGTGTGTTCCACAGGAGTGAAGCTAGATTCGTGGGAGAGGGATTTAGAAAAGCAAGGTAAGACCAGGGTAGAAGCAAGGAATTCCTGAAAAATTACTGGGGTGCATCTGGTTGGAATAGGGGGAGGATCACAGTTAGGGGAAGGTTGGAACTGTTTTAAGCAATTATGTAGATAATTGGATAATTTTGGTATATAAGGTTATTTCAGCTTTACTGCCTTCATCAGTGCATGTTGTGACATTGTAGATGGACATACGTCGACTTTAAGTAAACTGTTATTGTTGTCTGTAGTTGTTGGCTGTAATATTTTTTTCAGAAATGTTTTAAAACTGTTTGATAATTTTCTGTTGCATATATATATATATTATCATATGTTTTTCACTATGACAGTTGTAGAAATTCAGGGTTGACGGCTTCTGTATTGGGTTTTGATTGACTGTTGTCAATGGGTGCCTGCATGCCTGTGTACAAGAATGTGTGTTCCTTAGCTAGAGAAAGAGCTAGAGGTCAAAAGCTAATGTGAAAGCTGTTTTCTGTTAAGTGTTTCAGTGCTCCATGCATCGATCTGCTGTAGGTTCACGGTTACCTTTCCCATATTTTGTGTATTGCTCTATCCATGAATTACCATTATTGTTGTAATTTTACAAAAAAAGTAATATAAATATGTAGTTCTTAAAAACTGGAAGAATCTCTGCCTTTTCTCAGCTGCAGTAGGTGCACACATCATTTTTGTGTAACAAACATGTTTCCATTGTCAAATGTTGGCCTTCATTGATTACCCTGCTGTTATATTTGGTTCACAATTCTGGTAACTACATGCTAATGGTTTTTTCTGAATTACATCTTGTGTTTATATTTCTGTATTTATCTATTATTGGGTTGTTATAAAACTTCACTGATTATTGAAAGATGCCTCGTACACATCCTTATGAACCAGTGAAACAAGTAATGTACCTAATTACACGGAACATGCTTGATAAGAAGCAGTTTTGATATTATTGTGAGCAGTCTTAAATATAATGCAATTTCATTGTGACAGATTGCAGCAGAGGTGGCAGCTCCACTGGCAAAGACAGAGGAGATTGTGCTGCTCGGTGGTGAGTCAAAGGGAATAGCTGAGGTAACCAGACTGGTTGGGCAGATACCACCTGCAGTGCATGCTGTAACAGGAGTGGACCTCTCAAAGGTGAGTTATGTGACCAAGCAATACTTGTATTGAATATTCAGGATTTATTTGTGTTGTTTTTTTATTCTAAACTTACTTACCAAACTCCTGTAATAGTGAATAACTGGAGCAGGAAACATTTCTGGTGATAAATCCATTTTGGTACCACCACACTGAAGTAGTAAACCATGTGCTTCCTTTCATTCAAAGAAATGTGTTAATCATCTGATGGTTCTCATATTCCAAATTACCAAATTCATTCCTCCTGCATACATCATTTCTTGATATCCTAGCAAACTTGTAAATCTTGGAATGTCTGAAGACTGTCTGGACCTGACTGTTGCATAGAGTAGCAGTTTAAAAAATATAAAAACATTACCAGTTATCAAAACAAAACTAAGAGAGTACTTAAAAACAGCATGTTTGTACAGTGTTAAGGAATATTTTGAGATCAGTCCAAAAGAATGCCTTAGACGCACTGTCCAGTGAGTGCAGCAATGTGGAAGATCCCTGCTGTTTTGGGGTTTCATTATGTGTGGTCGACATACACTGCTGGTGGTCATGGAAGGCACCGTAACAGTTGTATGATACGTGAATGCCATACTCTGACATAGTGCAACCATATCGGCAACATATTGGTGAGGCATTTGTCTTCAACAATGACAATTTGCACCCCAATCGTGTGCATATTCTGAATGACTTTGTTCAGGTTAATGACATCGCTCAACTAGAGTGGCCAGCATGTTCTCCACACATGAACTCTATTGAACATGCCTGGGATAGATTGAAAAGGGCTGTTTAAGGATGACATGACCCACCAACCACTCTGAGGGATCCATGCCAAATTGCTGTTGAGGAGTGGGACAATCTGGACCGACAGTGCCTTGATGAACTTGGGGACAGTATGCCATGATGACTACAGCCATGCCAAACTGTATAATGGCACAGTACTCAGCTGTGTGTACACTGTGTAAAGTGTACTAATTATAGAATGCATTGTGTTTATCAGCTGCATTTACACTATGTGACAGCACAGGCTGTATGGTGGCACAGAATGTATATGCAAGAGGACGTGCTATTGGGTATTAGAGGTACCGGTGTGTACAGCAATCTTGACCACCACCTCTGAAGGTCTCACTGTATGGTGGAACAACATGCAAGGTGCGGTTTTCATGAGAAGTAAAAAGGGGGTGGGGGGTGGGGGTGGGGGTGGAAATGATGTTTATGTTGATCTCTATTCCGATTTTCTGTACAGGTTCCAGAACTCTCAGAAACGAGATGATGCAGAACTTTTTTTGATGTGTGTGCACTGATGCATCTAGCATCGCTCTAAACAGCGACCAAAGGATGATGCAGTTGATGGCCTATATAATTCTATAGAAAATGTCTATCAGACAATCAGGTGGCCATAGTAGTTGAAAATCTGGACTTATATGTAGAAGTGGGTTTCAGATCCCCCAATCAAGCACCTACACTTAGAAACATTTTCTGAGTTTCCCTGAATCACTTCAGGTGGATTCTTTGATCATTCCTTTGAATAGACTGCACACAATTTTGTGTTATTTGTTCTACTGGGCTAGTTCATTCATTCATTCATTCATTCATTCATTCACTCACTCGCTTGCTCCTCATGTTCTGTAAAATCCCATCAAGAAGGAAAACCTTCACAGATGTGATAAAAGTCATGCCATACATCAACAAAAGACAGGTAAATCATTGAAACTTAATCTTTAAATTTTGTTAACAGTAACTTGTCATAAAATTGCTTAATAAGATTTCTGCATATGCTAACTAAATTTAATTTTCAAGTAGTAAATCAGAAGGAAAGCTTCCACATAGAAAAAATGCTTCTGCCTCCCCAGTTATATTAAGTAGCTGCTGTTTATCTTCTAAGCTTATTACGCTCAGTTGATTCCAACATGTTCAGGAAGTCAGTCATTCTGTATCACTTTTATTCTCAGTTTACTAAACTTCATGTGGTTTGCTGGTTGTTTTTGTGAGTCCAAAAACCACATTAGTTTCAGTGTTGACAGCATCCCTTGAATGTGTGCATTGTCCTTATTGGAATGTTCTTGAGAGGTGTTCATGCCACAAAAATATTTACAGAAGTATGCCCTCACACAAGCACCTGAAAAGCATCCTATACGTTGTAATTTCTAGAATTTATTGGCATTTTCAAAACACTTAGTTTTTGTTCTACTTCATTCTTTTCTACATCTACATGATTACTCTGCAATTCACATTTAAGTGCTTGGCAGAGGGTTCATCGAACCACAATCATACTATCTCTCTACCATTCCACTCCCGAATAGCGTGCGGGAAAAACGAACACCTAAACCTTTCTGTTCGAGCTCTGGTTTCTCTTATTTTATTTTGATGATCATTCCTACCTATGCAGGTTGGACTCAACAAAATATTTTCGCATTCGGAAGAGAAAGTTGGTGACTGAAATTTCGTAAACAGATCTCACCATGACGAAAAACGTCTTTGCTTTAATGATTTCCATCCCAACTCGCGTGTCATATCTGTCACACTCTCTCCCGTATTACGTGATAATACAAAATGAGCTGCCCTTTTTTGCACCCTTTCGATGTCCTCCGTGAATCCCACCTGGTAAGGATCCCACACCGCGTTGCAATGTTCTAACAGAGGATGAAAGAGTGTAGTGTAAGCTGTCTCTTTAGTGGACTTGTTGCATCTTCTAAGTGTCCTGCCAATGAAACGCAACCTTTGGCTTGCCTTCCTCACAGTATTATCTATGTGGCCTTTCCAACTGAAGTTGTTCGTAATTTTAACACCCAGGTACTTAGTTGAATTGACAGCCTTGAGAATTGTACTATTTATCGAGTAATCAAATTCCAATGGATTTCTTTTGGAACTCATGTGGATCACCTCACACTTTTCGTTATTTAGCGTCATCTGCCACCTGCCACACCATACAGCAATCTTTTCTAAATCTGCCTTTGGCTGTGCGTCTGTGGTATGACTTTTGAGGTTGCTTTATTGAGGTTCTAATAATTGTACCACAGTGGCCTATAACGACCTTGCCTAAAATCAAAGTACCTGTTTGCAAACCTTATACCGTTATCTGAGGAATATGGACATTTATAAATGTAAAAATGTAAATGATTTTACTGAAATGGATATTCTAACTAATTCTATATTTAATCTGAGTTACAGTGTTTTGTCATTTACATTATAAAGCTGGCATTTCATAATATCATGTGGTTGCCATTTATAATTGTTAGCTCCTAAACTGTTTTGCAGTGTTCACTAGAATTTTTCTTTTTTTTATTTCATAGACATTATTCACTTTTAATAAACACATGTAATTTTCATTTTGTGTTTTTCAGGTCCTAAGTAAGGTCCCAGGTGCTAAATAATACAGGGAGCAAACCAGCTGCATAACTGCACCGTACAGTGATTCTCATTAAGATAGAATCTCTACTTCTTTTAAATTTCTGAAAACAAGGGATCAAAAAGAAGTAATGGGAAAGTTTATTAGAACTCTAAACATAAGCCTTCTTCCTCAGGTATTTTGTCTGGCGCCTAGATGAATGTAAAATTTATACATCCTAATTGCTTGCTGTATGTACATCCATAATTCAAATTATTCAAAAGTATGTCTACAATTACAAAAGACATTGTGTGAAATATTTTTATTTCAAAATTATTACACGGTTTGTTATAGTAACAGACCAGTCTTTCAACAGCTTATCCAAATCATGAAGCACAAGTTTCTAAATACTAAATGCCAAGCAAAAATTCTTATGAAATTCCCATATTATCTGTTCTTATTCATATCTCTCTTGAAAACTGAATAACACAAGTAAAATCTGACATTTAATCATGATTATCAAATTTTCTAATGCTACATGCAAAATTAGCTTCATTATGCACCCATATGATAGACTGTTATATAGATTCTCGTGGATGAATGCTCATTGTTTTCATTTATTTTGTTATGTTTGTGCCTGAAAGGACTGCTCAAATTTTTAAATTGTACTTCAGCTGCTGTCACTATTGCAGCACATTTCAGAAAGTTAATCACATAATTAATCTATGCTTATGGGCACATTATGACTGCCCCCTTTTAGTGAGCATAATTCACACAGAGCACTCATCACAGTTTTTTCCCTACTGCCAGGCTGTTATGTGTGTAAGATTTCAATTTCAAGGACTTAACAAGTAGCAGATGTTTTGCAGAAATAGTGTGCCTTTATCCCTTAAATAATTTAAACTGATATATTTACTTTCTTGTTCACAAAGACTCCATTTGTTCCATACTGATAACAGTAGTATCAGGTACATCAACAAATATTTTTAGCAACTTTCTGGAAGTCTGTTGTAATAAATTAGATAATAATACTTTCTTGTGAAATTTTTAGAAAAAAATTGCGCAGTATATTTTTACAACTCTAATTTTTTCAAAGAACTTTGTTATTGGTAAATTTCCTCATAAAATGTTTGTAACATGCATAACATACACTTTGTGCTATTATGAATCTTTCCAAATTCTTGCAGTATTTTATGTGCAAGTTCATTGAAAGTACTTACTGTTTTTTTTTTTCTGGTGTGACATGTACAGAGGTATATATATATATATATACAACAGCAGTAAATAATGAGACACTATTGCTCTCTGGAAAACTGCTTATTTCATAATGAAATATTAAAAGCTATATCACAAAATTGTAAAAATTATGTTTAAAAGACTTAATAAATGGTAATTTTATCATGGCTCACTTAAAAACAGCTACTGCTTTTTTAGTAGTTAAACACTCCGACAAAAAGTAAATGCATTTGAGGTGGCTTCATCACTCTCTTTATGAACTGTTTACTCATCTCTATCAATGCAAAACACTAATGATTGATTTATACTATGATTTTAATAGATTTAACAAAAGCCTTGTTTTTATCATCTGTATGGAGAGAAAAATAGGTTGATGTTAAGTCCTTGAAAATTAAGGTTTATCTCCTGGGCATAGTGTGTAAGGTTTTAATTGTTAGAAGTGCTCTGTTTGAATTATGTTAAGATTTGTAAAGAATTTAGCTAAGAATAGTAGTATGCCTTCCAAGGCTAACAAAATTGTTGACGAGCACTGCCACAAGTTATAGCTTTTTCTGGATTCATATTATTCAGCAGCTACTTTTCTGCTGTTACTGCATGAAGTGATGGATGCATTTATGTACCTTATTCTATAAAACTGGTGAAACAGCTGCAGCACTGCCTACTAAAGTGATGCTTATTTTCCTGTGTGTATTGTACAGTCACAAAACTTCGGTGCCTACAGCTTTTATTTTGAATATCTGAAGACAATGACATGAACCAAGAAAATGTATATAATGGAATTCAACAATAAGTAAAAAAAATGAGAAATATATTTCAGACAAAAACAGTCACTGAAAATGCAGATACTAAAATTATTGCCAATTATGATGTTGGAAATAAGACATTTAGTGTATATTTTTAGTAGGAGGAAAAATGTACATAAAAAGTAGTACTAAAATTTTATATACACATATTTTCAATGTATAGTTAATAACTTAATTTTTTTAATAAACATTTCTCTCAGTATGGAATCAGATAATTGCCAAATACAGTGTACGGTCCTTTTTTTTAAAAAAAAAATTAGTTGTTCTATACTGCTGATGATATTAAAATACAAAGAAAATGTAACAAATATTTCAGTATAATACTCAGACGCCTTCCTGTACCTTCAAGTAGATACAACTTTAGTCTTGAAGAAACTGTATATTTTATGTTAAAAGCTGGACTATATGTAATTGTATTTGGAGATGAATATTATCTGAAGTCAAGAAATAATGTAAGGCTGCAGGATGTAAGATTTGTTTGTATTTCATTGGTCATCTAGAGATGTTATAAGCCAAAAGATTGTAGGTATTATTGGTGTTTTGTATTGCAAGCAATAATTTTTATTACACTGACATTAATTTTTCTGTCTATACCTTCATGGACACTTGAGCCTGATTATTTTTGTATAAGCTCACAAACTTTTTCCCACTTCCAGCCCTTGGCTCCTGTATTTTTATTTTCGTGTTTTATTCATTTCCTGTTATCTGTACCAGAAGCATGAGACATACAATAAAGATACAATGTGCATAATGAAGAACTGTGTTTTTCTCATAATGGATACGAGGGATTAAAACACACACACACACACACACACACACACACACACACACATGCATATATGCAGAGGGTGGTTCTAGATAAAAGAATGTTTAAAGACATTAAGAACTAGTAAAAATGTGCTGTCATCATTAGGGTCAAGAAGAGGAATTAATGGTGCAGTAATTCAAGTGATGATTTATGATCATAAAATAAGCATTGGTAACTCTTTAAGATAGTGGAACCCATAACTGTAATTTCCTGTGTGAAGAATTGCTAGCACAGTACTAAGTTGGACATAAAACGTTTCAGTTTCCAAGTAATTTCCATGGCCTTCACAACATGGTTGTATGCAGTGTACCAATGCTTAGTGGCCACAATAGATTTAGTTGGATCATGGTTTCATTGCATTGTCTCACAAAAGTGTGACTTTCTAACTCTTACATCACATATCTCTGTTAGAGTGAGCCTCTAGACCTCTCAATTACAGTGCTTTAAATCTGTGTAATGTTCTTTTAAATATTTATCATACTTACCAAGTGTGACCAGCACTGATAACAGTTTAGTGATGCTGTATCCTTGAATCAGCATATTGATATATCCGTCTATCAGTATTTGTATTTTTCATTATCTTTAAAATGAAAAAAGGGTAAGAAAATTTCACTGCCCATAAAATTCAGTAGAAAATATATTGGCAGGAGATAAGAGCCATCTTCTTTGTCAATTTTCATTTTCTCTCCACTCCACTTATTTGTTAGTAACAGAAGTTTTGTCATTATGTATTGCATCTAAACACTGGGCTGTAGCAATTAATTTTATTCTTATTTGCATGTGTTATTTTATTCAGTTGCTTTAATTGGTGGTTTTCTTTCAAACTTTATAAACAATTATAGCTTATCATTTTCCACTGGCAGTTGTTAATTTCATTCAAATTCTTTTGCTACTGGCCAGTTTTGACATTGACATTATTATAAAGCAATCTGAAACATGCCCTGTTTGGGCAGAGTAAAAATTCAGTAAACGTGAGTGAATGCACCCAAAGATATATAGATAATCAATAACATAGCAGACCACAGCAAAGAGTAACACAAAGCTGCAAGGTGATAATATTATTAAGTATGACTGATAATGACTATCCATGTCTGTATATATGATGTCACATATGCAGAGAACAAATGGGAAGGAATACCTTCATAATGTGTGGAATGATGAACACAGATAGGCAGTGTGGTTGTCAATAAAGTATTGTGATAGTATTTTCCGAATTGCTACTATAAATATTTCATTGCTTATCCATCTCTTTGAAAATATTTAAATTGTTGTCATGGATTGTTTTAGGCTGTTTGATTATTATACTAAAAGTGGCCAGCAGCAAATAAATTTAAATTAAATTAGATACTTCTATTTTTTATTTTATAAAAAAAGCACTTTTTACTGTCATGTTCACTTGTATTAGATGACTGGCTGCACTGATACTTAAAATTAATTACCCAAGAATAAATAATTATTTTTCCTATTATGTGGCTGCCCAGTTAAGTGTTTTCTTTCTTCATACCTACATTTTATTTATTGAAATAGCAAAACACCATTTTACTTCTTTTGTAGCTGTAACAGATAAAAACAGAAATACCATATATGAAGAAGATAACTATATGATTACGTTAGAGTCACTAGAATTTACATCAGTAGCTTCATCTTTGTTCCTTTTATGCCATCTTCTTTATCAGTAATATACTTCACCAACTGTGTTAGCAACACTGCAGATGAAACTTCTGGAAACACTGCAGATGTTCTTTCTGTCCAAAAGGAGACAGATAAACAGAACCATAGTTTATTGTATGAACTATCTATATGTATTATAAAAAGAACAACAAACCTTCCATATTAATTGTGTTGTAAAAGTAGACACAATTTTCTCATGTTAATTTCATATCCCACTGTGTTAAACGTGAAGCCATTGACTGCAAAAACATCATGCCAAATAATCTAAAATATTCCATCATTATTGCTCCATGCCCTGTAATTAGACACTCTCTTTAATGTCTCATTATAACATTTTTCCTGCTCAAACTGAGTGTTTGTGTGAGTAATGTGTATATTTCAACAAGTACAGTTCCTAACTTACAATCTTTAAAATTATTTTGCTGTCTGAGGTAATATAACTGTACTGGAGTTTGGTAATGTATTAAGGAAGTTCATATGCTTCACCATTGAGCTTGACCTTTCAGTCTGTTTGAAGTATATTTTTGTTCTTTACATATATAGTAACATCAATTACATCTGCTATCTGTCTGATGATGTATTGCTCTGCACTTCTCGTGCATGAAACGTTAGACAATAATATGCACACATCCCATCTGACATACCTTATGTCACGTATCATGCCCTTTCCTATTGGTATTTTCACTCTCCTAAATTGACCTTTAGCATCATGTGTGGTATTGTTTTGCCTTCTACATGATGTAAAGATGTATTTCCACTATGTTTGTGAATGATTTTATGCAGGATCTACTCTACATACATACATCTGCTTGAGATTATGGATAGTGAAGTCACCAAGTGGTGTTCTGAATACTGAATGAACATGTTGTTGGAATTAGTGGAAAGTGCAGCTTACATTTTTTTGCACTGTATCACTCACCTTTGGCACACCGAGTTGTTGAGAATATGCACAGCAATACTACCATTTCTTTTTTACATATGTTTCATTGTGCATAGATTACTGACTCTATCTGCTAACCTTCTTTTCCCATTAGCTGGATGATTAAGATCCCCATATGTGGGTTTTCATTGATATTATTTTATCAGCAACAACAATCATCCTTATGACTCTTAATAAGTGTTCAAAATAAACTAAAATTGCAACAATATTTCACAAATGCATTCATATGAAGTTTTGCCACAGTGAATATTCGGAAATGTACTGCACATCACTTTGTGTTCATTGAAAAAACTGTCTAGGAGCATGGCATCTTCAGTAGGGCATGAAGTGACATTTTTCTTTCATTCCATGTACCAGATGCTTCCAGTAATGGAGTACCAACAGTAGCTACTGTTTACAAACATAGTGATTACACTTCTTAACTATCCACTGTGTTGTGAGCTATTTGAATTCTGATGTTAAGAACAACAGATTAACTTAACTTCCATTCATCATAATAAGAAAATGGCATTTATTATTTGTAGAAGTACATATCACCTGTTTGATATCCTTGAATTTGCCTCCATGATTAATATTATAATCTTGTTTAGCTATCAAATGCTTGCATTCAACATTCCATCATGGAACCTAGTTGAGTAAAACATGTAAACAGGTACAATGTAGAAGTCTTTCTCTTGTATCAGTCATAAAATAATTAAGAAGCTCTGTTTCAAAATTGAGAATTCTGTCATGTTTATTTCATGTTAACATGATTACTATGCACATGAGGAAAGTCCCACAGATTCGCACCATGTATCATACACATGGAGTTAAACATAATGATGACCAAACTTCAAATTTCCTCTCTCCTTTGATACTTTTTATCTTAATTACAATAGCAATTGAATGTTCCAAACATTTCAAAAGATAAGTTTCTTACTAAACATTTGTGAAATCATGCCCTTCATAACTTGAGAAACTGTCAATTTTTCATTTCTGTGTCTGCTCTTCAAGAAGCACTAGAAAGTCCTTTTTTTTAGTCTACAATGTATCTTCATAACTTGACAGCTCTGATTCAGTCACTTATTTTCCTTTTGTAGCAGAAAGTAACAGTTTTTTCATGCAAGTCAGTTTTTTAGGTTTTTGTTGGTTTTGCAGCTTTGTTCCTTATAATGTGATTATTTGCTAGAAATCAATATCTAAGAGGGTAAGATCACTTTCTTAACAATCTAGCTCTGCTTTCAAATGAGCATAGTTTTATTTTGATTTATCAGGCTCATAATCTCCTGATTCCTAATTTTTCAAGCAAAATTCTGTAGGAGTGATTTTGAGGTCTTTTGGAGTCTTTCTAAAGGAACAATGTCAAGGATGTGTGATGCTTATAATCGAAATATATCCTGAGAGCCCAAGGAGAAGAATATGAGTAAGTGATAAAAATTAGTCAACAGCCAATGATGAATATTATTCTTGAACAATAGGCAGCATGTGAAGTGATTATAAATTACTATCAATAATCATTATAATAATATGCAAGACAGCAGTCTGAAAGCAAAATTTTTTACTCTAGAGACATAAATTGAACTTTAATAACATTCAGTAGTTAGTGCATATCTGCACAGCTGATAAACAACATTTGTCATATCAAAACATTCATTCTGTAGTGAATGTTAGCACTATTAAAATCTTTGAAATAGATTTATCTCTTTTTAAAGGATTTTCATCATTGATCCACACTAAACATACTAGTCCATTTCACAGCTCCTTCACCTACTGTGTTAAACTATCTCTGAAGAAAGTATCTAAATGTGGTATAAAACATTAAGAAATAAAATTTTTTCTCAAGTGTGACCAAGAAGCATATTAATGTTTTTAACAATGAACCACTGGTCTTAGTGAGTTGAACCAAACAATTTAGTTTTAACTTTTCGTTTTGTTCTGCGAACATTATTCTGCATGTTGTTTTGACGTCTGAAACAGTATACAG
Organism: Schistocerca cancellata; assembly: GCF_023864275.1. Lineage (NCBI taxonomy): Eukaryota > Metazoa > Arthropoda > Insecta > Orthoptera > Acrididae > Schistocerca > Schistocerca cancellata. Next base: position 17,222,776 of record NC_064634.1, read on the forward strand.
ATAAAAGTTTGAAAGGTGACTCAAAAGTGGATTATTTCACGTTTATAAATGGCTTATGATAGCAGTATTATGTTACAACATGCAGCAAAAGCTTCATATATCAGCAAAACATTTCATGATAACTCTTGTTTGAATAGAAATAGTAGTCTTATCAAACAATGGAAAATCTAAGATGGAATAATGACAATATTTTGAAAAGGAAAGATTGCTACTCACCATATAGCAGAGATGTTGAATTGCAGACAGGCTCAACAAAAAGGCTACTAAACATGTAAGCTTTTGGCTAGAAGGCCGTCTTCCGAAACAGGCAACATACACACACACATTCATGCAAAAGCAGCTCTCTCTCTCTCTCTCTCTCTCTCTCTCACTCTCTCTCTCTCTCTCTCTCTTACACACACACACACACACACACACACACACACACACACACACAATGACAGTGGTCATGTGTGTGTGTGTGTGAACTGCATTTGTGTGTGTTACCTACATCAGAAGGAGGACAGACTTCAGAAGAAGGCCTTCTGGCCAAAAGCTTGTGTGTTTAGCAGTCCTTTGGTTGTGCCTGCCTGCAATTCAGCATCTGCGGTATATGGTGAGTAGCAATCTTTCTTTTTCATAATTGTTGTCTTCTTACTACATACTGATCTCTTATTTTGTGAGTGCACATCCACAGCCGTCATGCAAGCATTCATTATTCTTGAAAATGAATAGCCTGTCAGAATCCCAGTGGAGTTCTGTTAGTGCCAATGTCTTGTGCCACGCCAACCAAACATAGCACTCATACTGTGCTGTGTGGGTGCCAATAGACCTTCCAGATTCCCCAATGTAGGCAGCACCACACTTACAACATATCTCTCATACACCTGCAGCATTGAAGAATATTATTGCATAAATCATGGACACTGCCAAATTGTGGATCTTGAAGCCACTCTAGAAAACTTGTTTTAAGTCTCCTCCATGAAATACCTTACCTACTCAGTCAGTGATGCCCTTGACAGCAGCCAAGTGTACCACAGGGAGCTGTTCTTTTATTGTATTCTCTTTATAGGGCTTCTTGCTGAACTTCATAGCTCAACCCAAAACCCTGTCACTGATTCGTAGCAGGCTACCAATTACCATCAATTTATGTAATCCACACATGGTCTGCCACATATAACACCACTCTTTCCAAACACTGATCAGTGGTGTTTCATTGCCAATAAAATCTAAGAAATATGATGGTAATGGTCTTGTAATCAAATTGTAAATGCAATGTACTGACACATGCTTCTCCCCAGATAACTAGTGTATACCCTGAAAAATGACACTGAAACATGGCTGAAATGTTCATTTTTCAGCATTTTAAAAATTTTATAAGACATTGCAGCATTATGCCCAGCAGAATTTTAATGCCATGGTAGCCTGCAGATTTATATCAAAATAGTTCCTTCTCTTTTCAAACGATAATTTAAAATTACCTTGTAGATGTCATGTGATTTATACTGTCTGGCTCTTGAGGTGCAAAATGAACTAACACAGGTTAGAAAGAGGAGGAAGATGGTTATGCTTTTTATTAAGCTGCAATAGGTTCAAGCTGAGTGCAAAATGCATAACTCAGTTTTGAGCTTTAAGAAAAAAAATATTCTCTTCCTTGGACTTCAGACAGGAAAAGAAGACATGAATAATACAGAAATATGTTACTTGTTAGTGAAGCACAATAAGATTATACAAACACAACAAAGAAAAAGGGGAGAGAAGAAAAGTAAAGTAAAAGACAGAGGATTTCACATCTTAATAATGTTTAATACTCTCCTGAGATTAAGAAATTCCTTGTGAAGAGGTGCATTAGTTCATATGACACAGTTGCATTCTCTTATAAGCAATGGCTACTGTGACAATACCACACATTACCACAACCATAGACACGTTACTGCAACCATTATCATTTCTCTCCTTTAATGTTCATTATTTTTTGCTTCACATTATCTTCCATCTCTTCACCCTTCACTTCCCTTTACCTTGTCTGCTAAGAGCTATGTTATGTACAGAGAATTCCCTATGTGAGTTGGAGGTAAGTGAAAACTTATGCTCTGGTCTTAACAGGCGCTTCTGAAAGTTTTCTTCTTTTTGCTCTATGTACTTTATCTTAGATTTACAAAGACTGGTTTACCTTATCTAAATTGTAGTCATAAGTTCATGAACTTAATTGAAAGAGTTTAGATTTTTCTGTAAATTTCAGTATGTACCTAAAATGACTACTTATGGTACTGCATACTTCTCAAATATAAACTATATTTGAATTGTGACAATGTGATTATGTTAAAAAACATTTATTGTGTTAATAAAAGTTCAATTAAAATATTTTCATAATCTGTAAAATATTTATTATTCTGAATTTTCAGTATTAAACTACTTCTTTATGTAACTGAAGTGTCTTGAAGATGTAAGCACATACAGAGAGTCCACTTAATGTGCTCTTGAGTTAACTTAAGTGTTCAGTTTAGAAACATACTGAAAAAATCTAGCAGCAACTTAACAGTATAATATACACAATTATTAAATAAATAAATAAACAAAAAAGTTTAAAATATATTTTAATCATGCCTATCAATGCTGATAATACAGTGTGTTAAATTTTGTAATGTCATTGTGAAATATGCATATAAGGGTTTCTGTCTTAATAAGTGTGAAAGCACTGATAAACTGATTTCAACTAACCCATTGTTTCTCTTCATAGGAAATCTATGTGCAATTATCTATTAATGTGAATGGTGTTTCATATTGTTAATTATTTGTGTGTTCTAACATTTTTATACATATGTATAGACTAGAGGGAAGCAATGCTGCCAGTTTGAATACAAAATTAATTTAGTTGTTGCTTAAATTGATATTCAGTATCTATGGAAAGTCACTGCCAAAAATTGTTCATATGTATTTATTAAGAAAGTGAACATAATTACATGTACAATTACTTTGCTTCCAATGAGCAAGATACATTGTAATTACACATTTTAAGTTCAACAGACAAATTGATGTTTTGTTATAAATTACATATTACTTTCCTGTATAAAATACTAACCTCGGCCTCAGCTGTGACACCTTGTAACAAAGGGAAAATCCTTTTAATAATACTACGTGAAAGCAAGAAAACAGGATGCAATTAAGAATTTTCTTAAAATACGGAAATATGTCACTTGTTAGTGAAGGATAATAAGATTATACAAACAAAAACAAAGAAAAAGGGGAGAGAAGAAAAGTCATGTAAAAGACAGAGGATTTCACGTCTTAGTAATGTTTCACACTCTCCTGTCATCTAGATCCAATTTTAAAAATATGAAAACTGCAAAAACTGTTACATTATTGCAATTTCTATACACTAGGGTGATATAAGTTATGGTTTTCAGCTGTAAAACAACATGAAAATTACAAATCTTCAGTTTTTATTTTTACTTGTATTTTATTTTATTTTTTGTTAATTGAGAATAATTTTCCAGATTTTGTTGTCTAACGTGTTTCTCTCAAATGTTTGTAATCATTACAAGACTTCAATGTTTCACATTGCTATCAATACTAACCTACTTAAATAATGCATGGACTAACAGTATTTAAACTGAAGAAATATCCTGTTGACGAACTACAGGAGAAATTTTCGAAGGTTTATCATACAACCTAGGCTTTCAAGAATGTATTAGAAGATGAAATGCTAGGCTTAGAAAAATGCCTTAGACCATAGGAACAATGTCTATATAACAAAAATTATCAAGAATGCCAAGGTTTTAATCTCTGTCCTTTCTACAAATTCTTCATAAACTATCGTAATAACTTTATTGGTGGAAAGCTTGCTTGATATTCACCATCTCAGTCAATGTTCTGGAGCTATTCCTATGTGTAGTATCATGAAAAGATGCCATGATTCACGAATAAATAGGAGAAAATAGGAATTTGAGAGGCCCAGATCTTATGTGTACTAGTGCTTCAAATACAAACCACATTATTCAAATTGCTTCATTTGTCATTTCTCAAATAATATTTTGCTATTTCTGCTAAAGCAAATCCCAAATCTTTTAATAAGGCTCATTTCTTTTTGTAAATATGTTCAAATACAATTAATGCATTAAAATTAAAGATTAAGTGCCAGCAGCAAGTAAGAAACACCAAAGCACTTTTAACGATGTCATTTGATTTGATTTGATTTGATTATTTGATTTATTTCGTGTTCCATAGGTCCAACTGTGTTGGATGCACTTGCAGTGCAAAACAAAGTTAAACTTCCTTCACTATATAGACTATCTGCTTATTTTCAAAAATATTAATGGAAGCAATAACAACCTAATATAGATCACTGATTTACATTTCTTTCTGATTTTGACTGGTGATGCTTGCCTAAGATGTTAATGATCTACTTTTATTTTACTTTATTACACTCATTACCCGTTGACTCATTGGAAGTTGAGTAACAAGTATCCTGTTATAAAACAACTTACATTTTTGTGAGTTTTGTGATGAACACCAAAATATGCCTGTAAGGTGTCTGTAATGTAGAAGAAAATCAAATATAGTGCTAAAACAGATATTCAGAGTGAGTTTCATGTGTCACCATATTTAACATTTGTTGTACCCTTTTTGTGTTGTTTATTAAATACTGAGCAGTTAGAAACTTTTTTATTGCAATTAAAACAAAATATATTCTCTTTATTTTTGTTAACATTATAAAGAATAAAAAGTTTATAGTATTGTTTTACAATTTCAATGAACTATAATGTTTTATGAATTAATTTTCCTGGAACTACTCCAGAAAGAAATTTAAATTTACTATACAGAATTGGAATCAGATGGTTTTTTATATTTATTAGTTGTGCCATGTAGCTTCCCAGTTATTTTGTGTAAGATAAATATAAACTGAGTGCATATTTTGTAATAAATTATGGTGTAAGAACACCCTAAATTGAATGAATAAATTATTTACTCCCTCTAATACCTACAGATTCATCAAAGCTTATTAAACAAACAAAAATATGCTTGTTTTTATATATATATATCTAAAAACAAAGATGATGTGACTTACCAAATGAAAGTGCTGGCAGGTCGACAGACACACAAACGAACACTTGTGTCGACCTGCCAGCACTTTCATTTGGTAAGTCACATCATCTTTGTTTTTATATACATATATATATATATATATATAACACCAACCTGTCAGAACTCCGGAGATGGGAACTTGCCCTTCAGCATATCCTCTCTTCTCGCTATCCGCCAGGCCTCAATCTCCGCTAATTTCTAATTTCAATTTGCCGCTGCTCATACCTCACCTGTCTTTCAACATCTTCTTTGCCTCTGTACATCTCTGTACATCTCTGCCCAAACTCTTTGCCTTTACAACTGTCTGCTTGTGTCTGTGTATATGCGGATGGATATGTGTGTGTGTGCGAGTGTATACCTGTCCTTTTTTCCCCCTAAGGTAAGTCTTTCCGCTCCCGGGATTGGAATGACTCCTTACCCTCTCCCTTAAAACCCAAATCCTTTTGTCTTTCCCTCTCCTTCCCTCTTTCCTGACAAGGCAACCGTTGGTTGCGAAAGCTAGAATTTTGTGTGTATGTTTGTGTTTGTTTGTGTGTCTATCGACCTGCCAGCGCTTTTGTTTGGTAAGTCTCATCATCTTTCTTTTTAGATATATTTTTCCCACGTGGAATGTTTCCCTCTATTATATTCATATATAATATATATATATAATTTTTTTTCCATGTAGCATCGGAAAATTAAACTGAAAAGACTGTGCTAAAAAGTCATGATCTCATCTTTAATTCACAGTGGGTTCAGTCTCTCTTGACGTTTAATAGTGTTTAGTATGTTGAACTACTTACAACACTTTCCACAGCATGAAGGGAACTGTTGTATGTTTTTCCTAGAATAATGCAGCAACCATATTTTTCATACTGCTTTATTCATTTGTGTAGTCAGACACATCACTGTATTCCATAACTCTCCTTATGAATGATAAATCATAGGAGTGAGTGCTATTAAAGTACCATTTTACTTTTTTTTAATATTTGGGGATTTCCAGTTCTTTGCTTGATTTGTGCTGGTTATAGAGTTTTGTGTGAGATATAAAACTCAATGCTTGAAATGCATAGTCTCTATGGAAATTAGTTTTAATTCTAGTACTGGAGTTGTGAAGTTTATTGTTCACCCGAATTTCACTCTTATTATTAACCATATAAACAATTAGGGAGTACTAACGAGGGTTGACTGAAAAGTAATGCCTCCATCTTTGTAACTCTTCAACAGTTGGCAGCATTGGTATGCGGCAGGTATTGGCTTGTTCCATAGTCTCTTCTCTACAGCTCCAGTTTGCGAGAAGCCTTAGCATTGAACAGTTGTGTTGTTACAGTGTAAAGTATGGAACACTGTGCAGATGGCCAATTAATGCAATTTAAGCAATGTGCAGTGATTGAATTCTTGACAGCAGAAGGTGTCACCCCAAAGGAGATCCATCAGAGAATGAAAGCAGCTTATGGTGATTATGTTGTGAGTACTGTGCATCATTGGGTGAGTAAGTTTAAAGATATTGAGGTGGGAACATCTGACCTGTGTGACAAACAAGAGTTGGACATCTTTCAACAGCAATCGCCGAGTTTCACAAATATTGACAGATTGATTCAGGACAATAATGTTCCTGATAATGAAAGACGATCTACGGGGACATCACTATGCTTCTGATGAAGATGTTGAGAGAACTGTGAGGCTGTGGTTGCAGAAACAGTGTGTCGATTTCTTCCATAACGGCTTCAGAAAGCTTGTTCATCGTTGTCAGAAATGTATCCAATTGGCTGGTGATTATGTGGAAAAGTGAATATTGGTAATTAAAGATCACATTCTAAGGATTATTTCTGCATTTGATTTATTAAAATATTCCCATCCAAACCCAATTAACAAAGATGGAGGCATTACTTTTAATTCAACCCTTGTCTATTGGCACTTGAATATAAGAAGCCACGGTTCCCTGAAGAGGCTTGTATGATTTGCAAGATGTTTAGTTGTCAATATCATAATTCTCTTACTGCATCCTTTTATCCTCCTTGGCCTTAGGTCATTTCCCAACAATATTATTCTATAGGGCAGTACTGAGTGAAAATATGCAATGCAGTGAAATGAGCATTTTGCTCATGCTCTCCATTTACAGGTGCCACATCAGTTTATCATATCTCTACATGCCTAGGTACTTTACACTTGGGAGTTTCATGTAGTGTGTGTTCATTGTTCTTTACTTCTTGTATGTGAATGTCACTTTTAATTGTATGGAACAGCATAATATAAGTCTTTTAAGATTAAAATTTGGCTGTAAATTTCCTCTCCCAGCTTCGACTGGTATATATACAGCCTTTCATCTGTTTACTTGTATCATCAACAAACAATAGCTTTTAAAAATTACCCCGAACGTCTAAGGAATAATTTTATCTAGGTCAAGCATAGAACTGGACCAAGAATCATATCCTGTGAGACATCATATTTAATATTTCCCCATTTCAAATTTAGTTTCACCATCAATATGACTGATTTTTGTTGTTAAGACATCAACATATGTACAAAGGGAATGCCTTTAATATTTTAACATTTCAGTTTCCCTAGTAAAATTTACAGTCAACACAATAAAGGCCTTCCGAAGACAAATTCTTGTTTTATTTTACCTGACCTGAGTTTGTGAGAGCATGTCTTCTGTAAGGATGTCTTTACAGAACCAAGCTGAAGTGCAGTTAAAAGGCTATTTTCACAAAGATGGTTTGATACTATGCCATGAGCTACATTCTGAAAATGTTTGAAAACACAGGAAAGAGGAATGTGGGTCTGTAGCAAAAGGTCACTTTCTCATTCCATATTTATAAATGTATGCCCCAAATGTACATTTCAGAATTTCAGGACATACATCTTGAATCACTGCATTATTGCAAAGTTAAATCAATGGGGGAATATCAAGACAGAAGAAGGTTTCAGTATTTTGGTTGAAATACCATTGTACTGGATGATTCAAAAAGAGCACCAGTTTTGATATATCAAAGAAAGATGTTTATTTTTACAAAAAACACAAACACAATACGCAAACATATTCAGCTAACCTCCCCATTTTATGTACGAAAAATGTGAAGCATATGGTGACCTCTACAGCACTGGCATGCAAAAACTATGTCCATGAAATTCACTATGACTGCACAGCAAGTTTTCACATCCATTTCATTGACAGCTCGTCAGATTTCCTTCTTCAAGTCATGGATGTTTCGGGGTTTATTGGCATACACCATTGACTATGAATGTGTATGCTTTCTGAAAACTCACCAGTAATTTTCAACATTAAATAATCAGGTTCATAACCATGAAACAAGGAACAGGGATGATTTTCACAGAGACACCCACAAAGGAGCACTCTACCAAAAAAGTGTAAACTACCAGCCCAAAATACTTTTTAGTGCATTGCCTTCTACAACAAAGAAAATTAAAGAATTTAATAAATTCAAGGTAGATCTTAAACAATTTTTACCAACACACAGTTTTCATAGCATTGAAGAATATCAGAATATGGAAAAGTAATATTATTTATATATACTGATAAAAATATTTGTATTTATTATCCAAGTTTTTGAAACAAATGAAAGATAAGAAACTGTATTCTAATTGACTACATCCATACAATTTACATTGTTAACAGATGAATAAAGAGAAAGAGACTTAAGATGTCCCCAGCGAAAAAAGTCGCAAGGAGTTAAATCAGATGACCTTGGTGGCCCCTGATAATGAGCATTGTGCAAAATGAGGCAATCCTGGAACTGTTCATGGAGCAACCAAAAGTCACACCAAACTGTCAGTTATTGTTGATGCGTTTCCCCTAATTGATTATGAAAGGATGTCTCTTCTGGTGATCTGTCACTTTCAGTTGCTGTGTCAGCTGAGTTATGTAGGGGTGGTAATGGAGATCATACCAAAGAATTCTCTGTACTGAAGAAATGGTGATAGATAGATTCATTGGGTTAACAGCCACACTGTCGCAAACCACGGTAATGTTCTGCTTACTTTGGCCAGAGCGACAACACCGAGGACTTTTAAGATTGACTGTTGAACCCATCTCAGAGACCTTTTTCATAACTCTGCAAACTGTTGATCCATTTGGTGTTCCATAACACCCTAGAATTGCACAAGTCACTTGACAGTTGCTGCATAACTTTCTCCATTCCGATAAAAGATTTTCACAATTAGAATATGTTGTGCAGAAGTGAACTGCTCCATTGTTAGACACCAAAAGCAAAAAATTCAAGCTGAGTCAACAATCAGAATGTTTCTGGAAACAGAAATGAATGAAAACAATGTCACCAACCAACAAACAAAAATATACCAGCCGTTTCAAAACTGGTGCTCTTTTTGAACCACTCTTTACCAGAAGAGTTGTAGCTTGTCAGTGACGTAATGATTTTATTGATATTTTGATGGTTGCTTTGGCAAAGTTGATGTTTGTTATGGAGTATACAAAGCCTGCATGAGTAAATTTAACACAGTCGTTTTAATGGGATATTTTTTGTCACTTGTTTTTCAGCCACTTTTAATAAGAATTCATTGCTTTTAGTGGCCAATAATTTGAATTTAATACAATCTCATTAATACTCTTTTCCGTGAGTTAAATGTCATTTTCCTTGCCAACTTTTTTATACATAATAATGCTCCAATTCACCTTCACTTTGTTCTTAAAATTTTTAAGTTTTTGTTCATAGTGCTTTTTTTCTCCTCCTAACACAGGAAGAATTTTGCAATATTGCAATTAATGCCTCTCTAATCCTTGATTAGTATAGTTTTCTGTATGAAATAATCCTGTCTCTTGTTGGCACAGTTTTCTGTATGAAATAAACCTGTCTCTTGTTGGCACAGTTAATGAAAACTAGATTCATAGTGTTGTAAAAATATTTCTTGGAAAGAATTAAATTTCTCTTCTACAGTGTGCCCTTGGTAAACTTCTTGCCATTGTCCACCTAGTAAGTGTCTCTGAATAGGTTACCTGAGTCAGTTCTTACGTTTATGAGAAACTATACTTTCTTCTTCTTAGCTAACTGTGATTGGTGGAAATGATTTAATGCTGGCCATGGAACAGCATGATCAGACAAACCACTTGTTGTGGGATGCATATCTGTTTCATTAAAAACACTTGTATTAGGAGTAAATTATCAATGACAGGTGGGTTATATCCTCCTGTTCTTGCTGTAATGTTACTGAGGGGAACAACATAAAGCTGGACAAGTTTAACTCTCAATGTCGTCAATGTGTACTATATGAGATAAAATAAATGTTGAAATTGTCACATACAATGACTTCTCTGTAATTCCTCCTAAAACTTATTAATACTGCCTCTAATTACGTGGTGAAGTTTTAAACATTTCCTGATGGGCCCTGTAGACTGTTACAACTGATACCTACTATGTTTTTTTTTTCAAGTCTATCATCAAAGCACAGTACTCAAAACATTTGTTCAATGCAATATTTTTCATGTCCATGGCTTAGGATTCATCCCACTCGTTGTCTATGTAGCTACTTCTTGTTTCCTTATGTTATGCTTATAATAATGTGTTATTTACTTGTATCAGAGACAAAAGTCAATTGAGAAAACAGTAAGATTACAAGGGTCATTCAATAAAAAACTGGAATTTTTAAAAATAATCTATTACAAGAATGGAATACAAGACGTCTTCATTTTTCAATGTAGTCCCCCTGAAGTTTTATATACTTATGCCGCACTGGACAAGCTACTAAATTCCATGTGCAAATAATTCCTGGGGTGTGTGCTTAATGTCTGCATGTATTATGTGCTGCTGCCGGTCTTCCCTGTCATTGGCAAACCATGAGCCATTGAGAGCGTCTTTCAGTGGGTTACAAATGTGATAATCTGAAGGTGCCAGATCCAGGAAATACGGGTGGGTGGGGCAAGCAGAAGAACTTCTGGTCTCCTTGCATACATCCATGTACCTATCTTTCATTTCTGATGTCAGATGTTTTGGAACCTACCTCACGTACACTTTCTTGAACATCAGTATTTCATGAACAATATGGTGTGTTGATCCGACACTAGTGTTCATCACTGCAGCAACATCACTCATTGTAACTACTTGTTTGCCTGTACCAACTCTCACAATGTTATTCTCTGTAACTACATAGATAGAACGACCTAGGTGTGGTGAGTGTTTAATACTTGTTACATCACATTTGAACTTATCAGCCCACTTGCAGACTTGTGTTTAACCCAGACAGCTTTCACAATATTGCACTGCCATCTGATGGTGAATTTCAGTTGGATTCAACACTTTAGCTAACAGAAACCTAATGACACTCTGCTGTTCCACATTGGTGCAAACCTGCAAGTATTTACTATTAAAAACAGTCTTGATCATGATTTATTTATCAAGGTGACCGGTTTCGACCATTGCTGCAGTAATCTTCAGACCATTGAGTAGGAACCTCTTTCTGTTGGAGGATCACTACTCAGTAGTGATTCTCCAACAGAAAGAGGTTCCTACTCAATGGTCTGAAGATGACCACAGCAGTGGTCGAAACTGGTCACCTTGATACATAAATCGTGATCAAGACTGTTTTTAACAGTAAATATTTGTAACACATTGATCACTGCCACTCCCATAATGTATTCAAAAGTAAAAACCTGCAAGTGTTCCACCATCTTGTTTCATTGATTCCCTATGTTCTGTTCTTGTGACAGGTATGCTGGCCCCATTTGATGACAGTTCTAGGACACCAGCAATAAAATATAACAACAGTTAGCATTTAAGTACTTAAATTCAGCACGCAAAATTACAAGTGCTTTTTGGTCTGCCCTCATCAGCACAACAGCTATGTCCCTCTCAAGCTACAGTCTGAGGGACTTGCCCCTTTTTCCCAACATTTACAGTATAGCTACTCATTCTGAACTTAGCTTGAATCTTCAATCCCTAAATACAGATTATCAGATAATTTGTAGTAATTGCGGGCTCTAAGGCTCCATTATGTATTTTATCATTTGGAGATCTTAGGATCATATTGCAGAGCCTTGCTATGTTTCCTAGACAAGGAGACAAAATCTGCGGGGAAGCTATGTCAGCTATTTTAACAGTATTTTGTACTGTTGGATTTTTCTGTATAACTACGATATTTGCTTTAGGCTGATTGCCCAGAAGATAATTTTTGTATCTCTGCAGATACATCAAATCACTATGCACACAGTTAACAGCACAGCAACCAAATTCAGATCTCAAACTTTCTTTGAAAGTATTATAATGCCAAGGTTATTATGACTAGCATAAATAGTGCAATAATATCTGTTGTCAAATACAAGTACACCGCAGGCAAGTTATTGGCAGACAGCTATGGTGTGAACTACAAAGCCTCATAGCAACAGTTACGTCTAGCCACTGTGATGTCTACGTATCCAATGGGACTCACTTCACCTATTACGTGTGCATTTTGTGGTTCTGTCAGGCAGAATGACTACTACTTGTGTAAATTGGTAAGCTTACAGTACCAGTGCTGGCCACAAATGTACTATTGCTTTCTGGCTGAAGATATGACCTATGCTAGCTGATACACTGAAGAACAGGCAAAGGCTTATGCTTAGATGGGCATTGTGCAGAGTTGCTTTAGGATGTGTGCTAAGTGTGGTGGCACTGACAGATCACAGTCAGTTGGTGGAAAAGATAGCCTGACCATCCAAAATTTTGAACATTTGACACCTATTTCCAATGATGACATCCAGGGTCCAACCAGGTGCTCATCTGAATGTGTTGGTTCAGATGTGGGTGCCCATGTGAAATATCAGCTGGTATGCAGGCTCTGGGCTTCATGGGTTGGGCACAGATGATGAAGTAGCATGTAGTGTTCATACACACATGTCAGTTTTGCTGGCTGTGACTGTCAATTGGGTTGGGCCAGTCAGAGGCAAGGAAGATTGTAAGGCTTCCTCCATTATCATCACCTGCATAATCTTAATCATCTGCATCTTGAACATACTGACCAACTGCTCCACCTCAGAACTGGTGGTCATCTGGAATGGTGTGGTGGTCAGGTGCTGAGAATGTTACACTGGCTAAATTGATCAGACTGTCTGGTGAATGGGGATCTCTCAATAGTAAAAATTGGTGAGGGGGAGTCAACTGCAGCTCATGTGGCAGTTGTTGGTATGTAGCCCACATATGGAAAATTAGAAAGAGTATTCAACTTTAACATCCACTTTACTCCCTTGAGTGGTCTGACAGTTAATGTGGACCCAACCTCAGAGCTAGAGCTTAGTGAGAAGCACTGCAAAGGTGCTGCCTGATTCTGGCTGTCGACTTCACAGTTCCTGACTGCTAATTCAGTGTCTGTATAAAAACTTGGCTAGTAAAAATGTTTCTGAGCCAAAGCCTTCATGTGATGATTGGTGGAGCAGTTGGAGGATTTGGGGTGGACTCTGGGCAGTATAATGACCCTGCATTCCACTTATTCCACATTCAACAATGGTATGCCATACTTCACTTTCAGATTTGTAGCACAAGGAAAGATGTGCATGGAAGCCAGGCTCTGCTGTTAAAGAAATAGGCCCTGCCCCCCCCCCCCTCCCACACACACAACCACACACACAAATTTTGATGACAGTACCCAGTGAATCAATGGATCCTACATGTGGCTTGAGCTATTTCATATGATGTGATGGGAATCTTATCCAACAACATGCTCCATTGCATTGTTGACCAGAAAGCCCACTGATCCCTACTGACTGAAGCTAGTATCTGGACACAGAGGTAAGTGAAAGAGGGCATTAGGGTTGGGTCTTGAGCTGCAGGAATAGTCTAACGTCATGGTAGCTGCTGAGAAATAGTGGCTTCCACTTCAAACATTATATTGTCGTTTCCAGAAGATTGACTGGGGTTTGAACAATGAAATATAGGCTTACAGTCTATGATTAGATGAAATTTTCTACTTTGCAGCCACACGCAAAATTTTGTCATTCCAACAACAATGCCGAAGGGCTTCTTCTCATTTTGGGAAATATCACATGGCACCACTGTCGACTTTTTGGAGACATAACAACTGTTTATCTTTGCCACCAACACTTTGCTCATTCAGTACCATGCCAGTGCCTTAGTGCAGTGCATGAAACATTGAGAATAATTAAATTGCACCAATGATAATGTTTTGGAGCCTCACGCAATTCAGTTTTCTCTGCAGATGGCATTTTTATGAAACAGTACCATGCCAGTGCCTTAGTGTGGCACATTAATCATGAGTGTTACAGTTTTGCGAGGTGCAAGTGTTATCAGGCATAGCACAGATTTGAAACATTGCTTCAGTTGTGTAAAGGTCTTCTGGAAAGTCACAGTGCACTCAAAATTAATCTCTTTATTACACAGCTGGTTCAGTGAGTAGACCTAAATTAACTATAATACAAAACTGTACCCCAATTTACCAAGTTCATTCAAATTACTATTATTATTATTTTTTACAACCAGTTTATCTATGATGCTAAATGTTCTACTTTAGTGTGATCTCTGATTTACTTAATATTGCAGCAGAATTCAGTTTGTAGGAGCTAATGAAAAATAGTCTCTATGCTTGGCAAATGATATTCCTTGCCAGCCTCTGTCATTGCAATGTCAGCCAAGTAATTCACAAAAAAACAGCAATATACCCTGGATGAGTTGCTCTAAGTGTTTTTGAAATATTGTAGTGGCACCTATGACTCCAAATGCTTATGCCAGGTGCAACTGTCATCAGGTATAGCATCAATCTGAAACTCTGCTTCAGTTTTGTAAAGGTCTTCTGGAAAGCCAAAGGCACTCAAATCTCATCCCTTTATTACACAACTCTTTCAGTGAGTAGGCATAAATTTACTATAATACAAAACCTTATCCAAAATTGATCTACATTCATTCAATTTTTTTTGATCAAGCGATGTATCTATGATGCAATATGCTGTATTGTCAGTGTGCTTTCTAAGTTGCTAAATATTTGGCTGAATACTTAATTCTAGGTGAAAGAAGTGGCTTTTCTGAAGTCAGCAGCAGAATCCATAGGTGAAAGAAGTGGCTTTTCTGAAGTCAGCAGCAGAATCCAGTTTGTTAGAGCTAAAGAAAAATAGCCTTAATGTTTGGAAAATGATATTCCTCGCTAGCCCTTGTCACTGCGATATCATCCAAGTAATTCACACCCCAGACCACGTAAGAAACAGATTGACCGTCCTTACGGCGGAACAGGCAACCGTAAAAATAGTTTTCCCGTCGGCCAACAGATGACGCAGGCGACGCTACAATGCTAACTGATCTGTCCATGTCGCGGAATTGGCAACGCTGTATCTTCGGTGACGTGAGGACGCTGATTTGTGTTCCGCTAGAGCATTGCGCGCGAAATGCATTCGTCACACAGCTGACTGTAGACCATGATCGGCTATGGTTTTTCCCGAGTTTTCAATCGAAGAATGTAGATTAGGTCCTGTAATTCTACAAACCAAGTTTATTTCTACTGTAGGGATACTTCTCACAATCATATGCGAAATGAAATAAATGGAAAGTAACACACAAATATTTCTCGTGAGTTACTGTTTAAATGCAGACTGTATTGCTGTCGCATAGGTTTTACACTCGCCTTCCATGCCGACTATTTCCTCTTTGTTATACAGCTCTTCTGATACGGATTATGGTGGTAAAAAAGATCTCCACGTGCAGGTTGACACTAGAAAGTTTTCAAAACCTTCTCAACGTCTTTGAAATATAATCCGAAAATTTACTGACAAATATTGCACTGAGCAGTGGGTTTCGCGTCCTGACATTACCGACATAATTATTTATTTTGCATAGAGTATGTATGGGATTAGGTGAGTTATAACGACAATACATTTTTGACATTGAGACTGTAAATAAGTTTAAGAAACAGATTTTGTTTCCTCTCTACGTATTTCTGTAAGCGTTCTTAAGTATAACCACATTTTGGATTTGATTACTGTTAGTTGTAAACGAATATAATTTAATGTACTCACTTAACAACGACATCTTCGAAAAAAATAACTATTGTGAAACTTTAAATATCGTGAGTAAAAAGAAAAAAAATCTGTGATGGTAAACATCTTAACTTTGCGGTCAGCACATCTACTATTGTCACAAGCAGTACTGTTTTGCTCAGATTTAACACATTACTTCTTTCTAGTTAAACGTGGTAGAATGATCGAGTAAAGGCAGCGAAACTTATTTGTGCAGCCTAACGGAGAATCTTTATTTGGTGCTTAAATACAATATGAATAAACTACATATTCTTTATAATTTTCAGTTTTGAGACAGTTCTACTACACTTGTCTTTGAACATTGTTCTGCAACTGTAATACAATTTACATTTCCCAAGGTGATTCAAAATGAAAAGTCTGTGTTCTCCACATTCCTCATCGTCCAACCAGTGAAAGTTTTCGAGTTTTGATTTGATGTAATTAACAATCCTAAACTTTATATTTTTCTTATAAATAAACTGTAAAAAACAGGACTCATATGCCTGTAAAGACATTTCAATAATGTTGCTAAACTCAACAGTTGGAGCGCTGAGTCCCACTGAAGAATGACACAAATTCCCAGTTGCGTATTTTTTATGGAGAATAAATAATTCCCTCCTCTCTTGAAGCTCACTGCTACAAGTAAGTGTCTCCTTACATCTCAAACAACCATACCTTTCGATGCATATGTGTGCTACGTAGCCAGCAAAATATGCTACTGAACACTGTTCAGAGGACAGGTCTTGCTGTGAGGAAGACAAATACTCGTCGGCCGCGGTGGTACTCTCTTCTTCATCCGTAGAGGAACCAGGGGTGTTCGGAATTCCGACGTTTCCAGAGCTCTCCAACAGCAGAGATTCATCACCTTCTTTTTGCAACACACAGTTGTTCAGTAACAGCATCTTGTCAGTGTCATTCTCACAATTTGAAGCGTCAGAAGGCTTCATTAGTGAGTTAACAGTGCTTGTTCGGAACAAGCACCTTAGCGTTCTAACTGTTGGATTACGGTTGTAGCCTCCTTTCTGACGGTACACAGAAAATAAATTCTCGAAAGCATCTTGATTCAATCTGCTGGTCAGTAAAAATGTAATGCCGACAGTTTGTTCCTCAAGAAAAAAACTGAGCAATAGCATTCACAGTCTGGATTAAACCCGTAATGCATGGTGGTGTCGTTATTTTACCTGTCCTTTTTTCAATTTTATTTATGGTACTTGAGACATCCTTTGCATTCTGTAGCGTTTCCATTACTACTGGGCATTGTTCTGATAATGCACACCTATATGGATTAGAGGAAAATGCTGTCCTGCTGTTCAAAACGTCAAACAAATTGTTCGTAAATTCTATAAAAGTAGCTGTGCTCTCTGCTGTATCACTCTGCAGTTCTTTAGTCGCTACACAAGTTCTGGTAGCTGCAGCAACAGAGTGGCTGAGGACCTGGACTGCGACTTTTACATTCATTTTCTGGAATGAATAAAGTTGCAAATGACTATCAGTGAGTTTTACCAACATTCTGCTTTTTTTTGTTCTTCTTATCAATGTCATATGTTTTTCTGACATCTTCGAATGAAACAACAGCATTGTTGAAAATGAAGTCGCCACTAAGCAGATTGTTTCGTATGCTTTTGAATAAATGTGGGACATCATAAATGTAAAACAATTTCTGTCCATTTACAATAAAATAAGGTTTTTCAGGCGTAACATGTAAATGCTTCACAACACTTCGATTACTAGCTCCCTGATCACAAACGACTAATTTTGGCTCTAGGTTTACATTTTGCAATAAAAAAATTAGTTCCTGTAAGAGTCCCAATAAATCCGCATGTTTTACTCCTGAATTAGACAAAAAGTATGAAACAGGCAATTTCCAGTTACTGTAGATGCGTCTAATCATAAAAACAAGTGCATAATTTGCAGGAAGTGGTTTCCTTCCTCTATCACCAAAATCTTCTAGACCTTCTACTAAATCAAGATCTTTTGAATATTCCAGATGACGAATTATCGACATCTCATCAAAAGATACTACACATGCCTTTTCTAAATAAGTTTGTGCCTCAAATTTCTTGCTAAGTTGACTAAAAAGGTTTTTCTTAAACCCTGGTAGAAATTTTGTGACGCCAATCCATCGTCTAATTGTGAACAGTCCAGGTAATACGATACCCAATTTTCGCAAAAATTTATTTGCTGCAGGAGATTTGTAAAACAACCTCAGAGAGAGATTTTGCTCGATAGAAGACCACGGAGGTTTTTTGCTCTGGCACCGCACTGCGGCCAGTGCCCTGGAGTAATCAGATGGCAAGCAGAAACTGCTTAACACATGGGCAATATTATTTGAGCTCCTGTAATGCAGTAATCTACTCTTAACTTTTGACAAGTAGGAAGTTTTGTTTTTAAGCGATCTGTTCATGTTATGTATTTTCTGTTTCAGTTTTTGCTTTCTTGGAATATCCTCATCTTCATGACGTAGCATACAGAGTTTTCTTTTAACTTGTCTCGCAGGCATTTCTACGATTTCTTTCAGGTCTGGAAATGGTTCACACTTTTGTGGTGTCGCATTTATTTCTACCAGAAGGTGACAAGCTGCACTGTATGTTCTCCTTGGAATGTTCATTTTCGGTTCAGGTGATGACAAACTATTCTTATCACTAGTTCCCTCACATACTGCTGAAGATGTAAATTTAGCAGGAACTGCTGCGTGTATAAGCCGTTGTCTCGTACTGTTCATGAATGACTTCTCATCAAAATGGACATCACACAGGAGTCTATTGTGGAGTTTTCCTGGGTCCATATCCAGCAGTTTGACATTGCCTGTAACAATAACTATCTATCAGAAAAATACGATATATGTATATACCATTAACACACTTAGTAGCTCAGTCTACATTAGCACGAGAGAAAGGAATCTTTCATTAAATATTTGCTAAGAGGGATCTTTGTGTGCAACCTTTTTTGGACTTTAAATATTATGATTAATTCTGGGAATGTGGTCCTATGGCGTTTTAAGCCTGGTCAACACTGAGCGAACTAAAACAGGAAAAACTGCATTCTCATATGTGTAGACGAATTTGAGCAAACGTCATTCAGTCGTGTTTGGTTCGTAAACTTTACTCGGTGCTCACAGTGCCTCTGAAGTTCCTGCAAAAGTTAAGAAACACTTGATTTCTAACCTCTTCTGCGTGACTACTTGCTTCGTAATTAAAAAAAAAAAAAAACATTGCCTATAATGTTGTTTTCCCTTTAGTGCTGAGCTTTTCACGGTGAGAAACAATTAAGTAGCGAAAGCATAACATCAATGTTTGCAAGTGTTTGCGTGATGAAATGCTGATTCTGTAGTGTTCAATTTCATTCACCACTGCGAGACAATAACATTCAGTGTTTTTCGGTACGCATTCGGTAGTGTTCGTTAGTGTTCAGCTGGCTGTCGGTTTTTGAGCAAAGCATCAAAAGAAGTTTGCCTCGTCTCCCCTTTGGCGTTACCAGCACGGAGAGTACTCGTCTTCTTGCGAACTGCTTTATGTTGCTGCTAGTAAATTTCCTCGTCAGTTGTAATGAGGAGCCAGCGAAAGGCGTCAACCGACACATATGTGCAAAATTCTGGAATAAATCTAAAGAAGGCTGGAGCTGCAATTCAGTGTTAAGTGCACTGGCACTACTTCCAAGCGTTTCACATCTACGTAACAGATTAAGCCACCAACATATATATTTTCCTACGCCACTTTGTTTGCTTTGTAAAAACCAGCGGGCAAAATAATCTTATCTCAATATCAAAGATTTACATCGTAGCTGTAACTAGAAGTTTGCGCAGACAGGAAAAATGCCGCCGTCCGTATGTCCACCGCATCCACAAGATCATTATCCACATCTGCCAAGTTGCGTATATCCGCATTCTCAGATATTAACGTTTTGTAAAGCAGTTTAACCCACCACTGCTCTGAAAAGAGACTTGTGCCTGGCCTGAAGTTCTGTCTGCTGATGCCTGCACTCAGTTACGATGCGAATTAAGGCTGGACATATTTCAGTGACAGTCATTTCAAATTTAATTACTTTTACTTTACTTGTAACTTATCGTAAATGATATAAGAGTGGCACAAAACGATTAATTTTGGATTGTTGTTGAAAGGGGGCTGCAAACGCGGTAATATACAAGTGAAAGCGTGTTTTTCGCGCATATTTTGACGGTGTCAACTTTGAAGAGCCACAGACGGCGAACCATAATTATGTTAAAAATTTACTTTGTACAGTTTAAAGATAACCCGCAAATATTCGCAACAGACGTACGCTTTTATCTGCAACGCAGTTATTACTGGGGATATCCGCACTCGCGCAGTCCTGTTACTGCAAGTAGTGTTTTTTTCGAGTGAAGGCTGTGTGAGGATTATTAGCGCACAGATAAAAAAAAAAAAGCTACGCTCGTTCTCTTCTATTCTCCTCCCTTCATTCCAGTATAAACGCTTGTTCACAAGTATAAACGAATGGCAGTGAACATCGGCGAATTATCTATGAATACTCATTTGCAGCATTGTAAACGAGGTTTTACACTCGTTCACTTCGTTAGCTCTAGTATATACCAGGATTTAGAGGGACCGATGACCTAGCAGTTAGATGACGGCTATTATTCATTTATTTCACTGTTGCGGTTTCAGCTCTAGAGCCATTTTCAAGTACGAAGGGAAAGGTCTTGTAAGGTAATGCTTCTTAAATTGTTTACCAAATGTTACCACACTATGCTTTGCATTTTGTTATCCATATCTTATATTGGTTTCAGTTTTCACATTGCACACAAAAATGCCTCTACAGCTAAAATTACGATAGTGAAGTGAATAAACAGTTCAAAAAAGTCCAAATCGCAGCAATGATTTATTTTAAAAATTATATCATATGATTCTTGTACAGGAAGGGCTGCCACGTTATATCAGAATATAAGATGGACAAAATTTAGATAGGATCGAATGCTTAGGGCTCTTTATTAGTTCTTGCTCGTAACTAATTTATTGATTTACCTGAATTTAAAATCCACTCGCGTAACCTTTCTTTATCTTTGACGGGAAATCTGAACAATTTCAATTCAGGATTTGTTCGTCTACTCCTTCCACAGTTGATATGATCACAGGCCCTCGGCATGACGACTCGATCCACTACCACTGGTATGTCAGAAACAGTTGTACTTCACAGATGCCAAATAGTGGAAAGCTGCACGCGTTCGGCCGATGTTGCCACATGTATCACAGAACGGAGTGCCATCTAGTGGTTGATTCCACAAGTAAGGGTGTGACGCTGTTGCCGCCTGGTGGCCGTTCCCTGACAAGGGTTGTTCTGCTAGACCAAGCGATGGGGCAATCTATTTCTTACGTGATCTGGGTTCACACACTGCAATATAATGTGGATGAGTTTCTCTAAGTGCTTTTGAAATATTGTGAGAGTACTTGCAACTCCGAATGCTCATGAAATCCCTAATGACGTGTTTGATTCTAGTGTCTTCATAACTGCATTCACAGGCAATTGTAACTATGTGTCTACTATCTTGGAAGAATAATAGCATACAGTTAATTTGATCAGTGTCTCTTCAGGGTGCATAATACAATATAGGATTGCAATATATTGTACCAAGTGTGGCTTTGAAGTTGTCACAAATGCATACAGTCACATTAGGTTTTTAATAAATGCTGTAAGCAACACCCACTGCCTTGATCAGGCCAGGGAGATTACACCTATAGATTGTTATCAGTAAAGTAATATTTTCATGGCATCACGCAAGGGAGGCTCAATAGAGGTGTAGCTGGGCTTACAGTTTTAAAGACATATGAACACAAACATATGCTGCACACATCCCAGCATGGGTTTGAACAACTGCCCACTTGTTTGATGTAATGTAAGTAGGTCATTGTACCTTGAAGCCTTATTAACTTGATTGTGGATATGGAAACCAAAGAGTGAAAAACAGTCCGACCCATTAACATCAGTTGACACTGGCAAAGCCACCACTAATAATGTTAGAGTTTTACAAACATTCTTGTACCTACCTGTAACACCGTACGGATTTGGCTGATGAGTGATATGGACTGGTTGTCACATGTAACCACTCACTGCTGTGGGGCTTTGAGCACTGACGAGCC
The DNA here is from genome assembly GCF_023864275.1 of Schistocerca cancellata. Taxonomy (NCBI): domain Eukaryota; kingdom Metazoa; phylum Arthropoda; class Insecta; order Orthoptera; family Acrididae; genus Schistocerca; species Schistocerca cancellata. The sequence goes on from NC_064634.1 coordinate 17,244,895, forward strand.
CAGAGTCCGGTCCATCTCCAAGTTGTTGAGTGACACTGCCCCTGCTGAGTCAAACTGGAAGCCAGTTTGACATGTGCTGATTTCCAGCAGTGTTATGCACTGTGCAAATCAGTGTGATTCTGTGCAGTGGTACACCATATTTCATAACCACTGCTAAATGGCTGAGACACAGAGCAGCCAGGTCTCCCTTCCAGGTGCAAGTATAGTCAGGGCATTGCAATTGAGTCACTGCTGCAATAGATGCCTACTATAGCTGTATAGATGCTTTATGTGATGTTACTGGCAATTATCATTTACTACAGTTTGAGGCTTAGATAACTCTGGATGTTACTTGTACCAAACGGGAGTGATAGCAACCTATGTGCCCTGAGCCATGGGCATTAAAAGCATTGTGGGGTCCTAGTGCTAAGTACTGTTCAGCTATCTACATGGCTGCCTATTATTGACTTCTTGTTCTGTAACTGTTAGTCAAAATGAGAGGATGACACTCTGTTGCCACCTGAAGACTGAATCACTCGCTGCTGTCTAGTAATTTTGCTGATTTTGAGTTTTGATTGTTGACAATGGTTCAACTAAAAGCTTCAGCATCTTCTCCTCCACTACAGTCATTTAACAATTTTGAGGTGGGGGATACACATTCATGTTGTTTCCTTGATTACAATGAGGTTAGTAAAACTGTTCATCTTACCTCTGCATATGCTCTATTACTGTTACCATAAAGTCAGTTATGAAGTGGTCCAGAAGGTACGACCATTCCCTGACCCCAGTGATAGTTATGATTTTCTGGAAAAATATTATGACTGTTGAACTCACACTTTAGCAGCTCATCCCATTCTCTTAATTTCCTACCTTTTTGCAATTTCTTTGGTTTTAACTTAAACCTATAATGAAAAAATTACAGTCAGAGTTAATATCTGCCCTGGAAATGTCTTACAGTTTAAAATCTGTTTCCAAAATCTCTGCCTTACCATTACATTATCAATTTGAAACTTTCCAAGGTCTCCACATCTCTTTTGTGTATACAATCTTCTTCATGATTCTTAAACCAAGAATGATTACAGTATGATTAAAGTATGCTCTGTGCAAAATTCTACCATGTGGGTTCCTCTTTCATTCCTTTACACCAGTCCACATTCTCCCACTATTTTTCCTTCTCTTCCTGCCCCTGCTATGAAATTCCAATGGGTCTTAATGGCTGGAGAGAGTAGCCTTGTGTGCAAGAGTTTTTGTTGAGTGAATGTTCTGCTCCTTAGGAAGATCTTTATCCAAAAGCTTAAATATTTCTAGTTCTGTTTGCATTGTGACTCAACAGCTCCTCTATGTGGTGAGTAGCAATCTATCCTTCCCTTACTGATGTTATCCCAGCCTGGACTTTCCATTGTTTAATAATAAAATCAGCATGTGACAACAGTGCTGAAGAATAGCTTGAGTAGGTGTTAGATGTGGATCGTGATACAGAAACAGAGTAAAAAGTAGAACTGACAATTGTAACAACATAATATATGGAGTACATAGACAATCACAATAAAATAAATAAGTACAGGAGAGACAGATGAGCTGAATAAAACAGATGGAGTGAGAAAACCATGAGGATTAAGTGAGGTTTTGAAGGGGGAAAGAATTAAATTGTGTTTTATCATTTAAATTGGATCAGGACTGTGAGTCAGCCCTAGAGGCAACATTTCACCTGGTAATCACTGAAAGATACTTGATGATGATGATGATAATGTAAGGCTTTTTAACTATCTATTAAGGGCTGAAAACTGGGTAGAGGTCTATAAAGAAAATGATGTAAACTACATTTTTACTTCATTCCATGAAACATTTCTCCACCACTTCAATACTGCATTTCCACTGAAATGCAGGAAAATCAGAAACAAACACACAAACCCATGGGTAACAAAAGGGATAAGGATTTCCAGCCAAAAAAAGTGTGACTTAAAAAATCACACGAAACACCATGAAGTCGATGATAAGTTTAGGTCATATTATAAGACCTATTTTGCAATCTACAGAAAAGTAATCCAACAAGCAAAAAAATTATACAATGATAAATTTATAAAGGAATCTAACAATAAAATGAAAGGCTTGTGGAAATTTGTAAAAATGAAACAAACAGTAAGCAGCATGTTATAAACAAAACATTAAAACTAAACCTAAGTGATGAAGTCACATCAGATGCCCAAAAAATAGTAAATGGTTTTAATGACTATTTTAGCAAAATAGCAGAAAACCTAATAAAGAAAAACTGCCACAGACCAAATACTCAACACCAAACACTAATAGAAACCACACCAGTACAGGCATCAATGTTTCTTCACAAAGTCTACAATACTGAAGCACTTACAGCTATAAAAGGACTAAAGAATAAGTACTCCAGTGGCAGTGACAACATTCCTGATTTAATTGTAAAGAAATATGGAGAATCCACTGTAGAACCCCTAACCCACATAATAAATGCATCCTTTACAAATGGAGTTTTCCCTGACCTACTAAAGACTTCTAAAATTACCCCACTTCACAAAAAGGGCCCTAAAAATGATGTAGCCAGTTACAGGCCCATAGCACAACTCAGCTCATTCTCAAAAATATTTGAACAATTATTTTACACCAGATTGGAAGACTTTACTAATAAACTATCCTTATTAACAAAACACCAGCATGGTTTTAGAAAGCAAAAGACAACTACCACAGCTATTTATGAGTATCTCAACAAAACCTTAAAAGCACTGGATGATAAAGAAATCACTACTGGTATCTTTTTAGATTTATCCAAAGCCTTTGATGTAATTGACCATACCATACTCCTTAAGAAGTTAGCAAATAAAAGTATAAGAGGAATTGCAAACAAATAGTTAGAGTCTTACTTGTCAAACAGATTTCAAAAAGTTGAAATTAATTTTGAAAAAAAGAATACAACCACCCACCGATCTACTGTCCACTCCTCTGACACAATGCCTATTAGATATGGTGTGCCACAAGGCTCAATCCTGGGACCCATACTGTTTCTGCTGTACATTGATGACATAAGCATGAAGCTTGCTACAGGACATACCACACTATTTGCCGATGACACAGGTATACTAATAACAGGTACTGATACAGAGGACCACAACCAAAAAATTAAACCACTTATGTCATCACTCAGCAAATGGTTCAACAAGAACAAACTGATTATAAGTATACAGAAAACAAGGTACATCAACTACAGACTCTCATCCCAAAAACAAGAAATGCCCAATGTGATTCTAAATAATCAAGAGCTTACGTGTGTGGACTCTGTCAAGTTTCTTGGCATATGGCTTGAAGAAAATCTTAAGCGGGAGACTCACACAAATTATATCTCAAAAAAGCTATCAACTGTGTGTTTCATACTAAAAAAATGAGTCACAAATCTGTTCTCATACATGTGTATTATGCTTACTTCCACTCTACATTACAGTATGGAATCGTATTTTGTGGGAACTCACCTGGGGGTAGATATATTTTCAAAATGCAAAAAAAGACAATATGCATAATATGTAATCTAAGACATAATGAATCATGTAGACAACATTTCAAAACAAACGGCATTATGACACCGCCCTCTGCTTACATTTATATCATCTCATTTGTCAAGTTATACCTGTTAAACAATGACTGCACATTAAAATTCAATGGAGATATTCATAACTATGCAACAAGGCAGCAATCTGACCTACATATGACTCAGTCCAGAACTATCTGCTACAAAATTTTTTTTAAATGTTGGGATACAAATGTATAATAATTTACCAAATGAAATCAAAACAACAAAGAACCCAAGAGCCTTCACACATAAGTTAAAAAAATATCTCTTGGACCATTGATTTTATGCAGTTAATCATCTTTTTGAAAGGGGTTAAAATTGTAAACAATTTTATGATAAATGTTCAATTAGGTCTGAAAATTATATACTGTGCATGTCTATGAAATATACTGGATTATTATATACTATGCATGTCTATGAAATATACTGGATTATTTTACTATTACATTTGTATTGGCTGTTTTTATTTTACTATACAACAGTTGTATTTACTGTTTCGTTAAAGATAGCTAACTTGCTCATTACAAAATAATGTAAAATCAATTTATTAAAAATTACTTGCAAATATGTTCTCTTGACCTGTCCAATATCATATATACAACTGTACAATTCTATGATTTGTGTTAACTGTTTTGTTTAAGATAGATAATTTTATTGATACAAAATAATGAAAAATCAATTTGTAAAAATTACTTTTAAATAGCTCTCTTGACCTGTTCAATATCAATTGTACAGCTGTACAATACTGTGATTGCCTGGATCAATAAAAATACAATACAATACAATACAATACAATGTGTGTTCATGCTGTGGTGCAATTGTTAATAGTGCACAATTGTTTTTGACTTTTTTCATAGCTGTAGTTCAGCTCCAACAAAGACAAAAAGTCAGTCATCAACTGAAGAGGGTTATTAAGTGAGCCAAATAAAGATTTTCCTGTGCAGCCAATGACTGACTTTTTATCTTTGTTGATAACTGTTAGTGAGAACACTAAATAATTGAGATTTACAGCATCTCTAATGGTATACTCCCAGCATACAGCTCCATCATGTTGAATTTTTAATCTGCTGGTTAACCCTTTCAGACCCAAATTTTTTCTGGTGGAGGGAAAATTTTTATTGATGTGTTAATGCTCTTAGGTGATTTTTCAATGTTTTTAGATGCAAGATTTACACAAAAATATGTACCCACTTTCAAAACATACTTTGTACACTTCACTTCATTTAAGGACTAAGACAACTAATTTCAAAATATTATCTACTGTAATAAATAGTAAAATGATCATTCAATAATTATTATGCTAACTAACAATAACAACATTCAGCTATACAATAGAATACAGGGTGTCCCACTCAAACCTCCTTTATATCAAGGACCCAGAAGAGAAAAAACAACAGTAGATACAGCAGTGAAAAATGCACCACATTGTAGAGCATCTCAAAGAACTTATATTCCCACGTCAGAAGTGCCAAGTATTGTCGCCAGAGTGCAGCATGGTTGTATGAAGTGAAAATGGTGATGCCACAGCAGCGCGCACATGCAGTAGTGTGCTTTGCAGAAACAAAATCGCCAATTACCGTGCAAAGAAATTATTGTCATGTGTATGAATGTGATCCACCTGATGTGAAAACAATTAAGAAATGGTATACGGAGTTTCTGGCAACAGGATGTGTTCTGAAACATTCTGGCAGTGCACGTTACAGAGTTTCAGTCGAGACAGTGGAGGACATCAGACAAACGTTTCTCAGAAGCCCTTGTAAGTCAATTCATCAAGCATCTAGGCAACTTGATGTACTTCAATCAACACTGCGTCGTGTAGTTCACCAGCGTCTTTGTATGTGTGCTTACAAAGTGCAAATTCTGCAACATCTGACACCAAATGACAAACCGTGCCAACAACAATTTGCTGCGGATAGGCTACAGTGTATTGATATGGATGCCAGCTTCCTGGAAAGATGTTTATTCTCAGATGAGGCAACCTTTATCTATCAGGAAGGGTTAATAGGCATAATTTTTGGATTTGGAGTTCAAAAATCTGCACATTGTCATTGAACATGTTCGTGATAGCCCTAAACTAAACGTCTGATGTGGGCTAGTGCACGACATGATTGTTGGTCCGTTCTTCTTTGCAGAACAAACAGTGAATGGGTCAGTGTATCTGGACATGTTGGAGCAGTTTGTGAACCCTCAGATACAAGACTTGCAACCCAACATCGCTTTTCAACAACATGGAGCTCCACCGCATTGGTCAACAGCTGTTCGTAAGTTCCTGGATAGTTAATTTTCCAGTTATTGGATCAGACATGGAGGGCCCATTGCCTAGGCACCATGTTCACTGGACATTCCGGACATTACGCCAACTCATTTCTTCATGTGCAGATTCATGAAGGACCACATGTATGTGACCAAAATGGATGATATTCCTATGTTGTGACATTGTATCACTAAGGCGACTGCAACAATGACAGAGGAAATGCAAAGAACTTGGCAAGAAATTGAATATAGACTCAATATTCTTTGTGCTACAACACATGTAGAGGTTTATTGATGATAAATAAATAAATTCTTTGAGATGCTCTGCATTAGGTGTATTTTTCATTGTCGTATCTACTGTGTTTTTTTTTCCTTGGTCTTTGAAATCAGGGAGGTTTGAGTGGGTCACCCTGTATAGTGAACCGAACACATTCACATATTCTCATGGTCACAAGCTGCTACATGCTGTGATGAGCTGCTGATTTTTTATAGTGTTGCTCAATGGCTGGCAGCACTTGCATATGATGGAAAGATGGAGCATTCACAAATGTGTAGCTCAGGTTTCAACTGGGAAAAAATACTTCTGTTGCAGTGAATACACAGTAAAATTTAATGTACACAACTGTAGCGAGAGGGTCAGAAAGGGTTAAAACTTAGGTGGTAGCTCATCTTTTTGTATTGGTGTCACAGATTTTATTGCTGCAACATTCTAAGGTATGTCATCTTTAACTAAACTCAGTGAGTATGCTGCGGCTATTGAGAACCTTCTATATCAGTCTTAATGGACTTTACAACTACTAAAGCAGAATCGGTACTAGAGCCAGTAAAAAGACTATCACCTTAGAGAAAGAACTCAGTTGTAACCAAACATTAAGAAAAAGAAAATTGTAACTGATCATCTGCAGATATTGGGAATTATGTCTCACTGTCATATGTTGTCATGAGTTGAAATAGAAGACTGTGCATTTCAGCTGCTCAGCTAACATTATTTAGCCAAATATTTGCATCTTTCCTTGATGGTTATTTTGTTTATGTATTCATCTGAGTGCAGTAGCTTACATTACTAATCTCAATTTAGACAAACAAAGATGTACTTAACTTCCTGCTCATGTGTGTCATTTTGATGTAACAAATCCGAGAACATATATGTAAGAGAGAACTAAAATATATCTGGCACATTTTACGGGCATGAGTTAATATGTTGTGTCTATTGTTATTGAGCACTCCATTAATACCGTACTAGGTTAAGGTGAAAGTTGCCGAGTCCTGCACAAATATAGTATCATTATGAACAAATTTTTGAGATGAAATTGTGAACATACAGTTTGTGTCAGCAACGAGTGAAGGTGTTTTGCTTCCAAACATAAGACATTGAATACAGTTTACCTACAAAAAATAGGTTCTTTACGTAAAGCTCTTGTGTTGGACTGAGATTTTGAACTCTGAAAGTAACGTTTATGGCAGTAAAACATATTTCACAGTTGTAGATAAAAGAAGCGATACATAGAATTTGCTGGTACTGTGTGAATACACTACTGGAGTTTACGTACGAGACTGACTTTCTTTTGCACATTTCGTTTCTTTGTGATCTGTTGAAATACCCAGTATAAAAACTAATGACAATTTTTAATGAAATGCTTAACTGTAAAAGTGGTGACAATTGTAGTATGTAAGTTTTCTCTCATTTAGTTGTAGATAATTTCATATATGAATATGTGTTCTTATTGTATTTAAATAATTTTACGTGTTATTACTTTAAAGTCATATACGGTTTTCTATAGGCCTTTTCACAGTAGCTGCATAATACAAAGCAGAAAAAATTATAATGTACACTTTGTATAATTCTGTGAGTAGATTGCATTGACTTTAATCTATAGACATAAGCCACAACTTTCTTTTTGTTTTCAAATAGAATTACTAAATTTCATTTACGAAGACTCAGGTTTTGTCACTTCAAAAGCTAATGATATACGCGCAGTTTAATACTGCATTTTAAATTTTGCAAATGAAATTCTGTATCCTACGTTTGTTTGGTACAGATACTGGTTAAAACAATGTTGCTGTTTTCTAACTGTAACAAAGGTAAATATACGTTTCTATGGCTGCTTCCAACATTAATGTATACTGAAGTTGTTCAGGAAAAAAGGAAAAAAAAGTGCTGAACTGGGTGGGCAAGTATGGCAAGATAAGTGTTTCTTACATTAAAATCCTATAATATATATTTTTTAAATCATTCATTACTGTTCATTACATTGATACTTGTTTTAGCCAAGTATGCCCCATGCGTTCGTGCTGAGTGCATGTAACAGAGTCATCTAAGAGTAGCAGCAGTAGAATAGAAGTGGAACACAATATATAGTTTTTAAAAGAGTAAACCGCCATTTGACTGTGTATTATTATATTTATCTTCTGTAGTATCCAGACTTCGGCTTTTATGACTATCAAGTACAATGCTAAAAGTTGTTAGGCCATTATTAAGTCATATCTGGTAAGGCCTTAACAGATATGCTTTAGTAATGGACTAACAACATTATCAAGGTACGATGCTTAAAGTTGTTAGACCCTTATTAAGTCATATCCATTGTTAAGTCATATCTGATGAGGCCTTAACACATATGACTTAGTAATGGATTAACAGCTTTTAGCATTGTTCTTGATAATAGCATAAAAGCCGAAATCTGGATAGTACAGAAGATAAATGTAACAACTTACAGTGAAAAGGCAGTTTACTTGTTTAAAATGTATTGCACGATTGTGGATCAATGCCATCCAAAACAATATGTAGTGTTTAAGAAGCATCCATATTAGCAGTGAGACAAACATTTTGTTTACTTAATATTAATATTGTCTGAATTTTGTAAGAATGTAGTAGTATGTTCAGAATGGTTGATATGTAAAACCACCTCATTAACTTTGTCATATTATAAGAAGAGTTATCAGATAACAGAAGTTAGTAGTGAAACTTGTTGGACAAGAAGTAGAAGGGATAATATGTTGGTACTCAGAGAGACAGAGTCATTTACAAACTTCCAGTGGGAACGCCTCGTTTGAGTTGTTTCGGGCACAGAAACTAAGTAATTCAGTTCTGCTGCAGAATTTTTGTGCCAGATAAAAGACGAATTGTGTTTTAAGTCATTTGTGGAATCCTGTTGACAGTGTAGTCTCTGATTGTTTTGCAGGCACGATTAGAGTTGAAATATTTATTTTAATGACTTCTTCACTGACAATCAAAACTTCAGTAAATGGCTACAAGTAAGTAGAGTTAAGTTTATGTATACTGTTCTGTAACATTTCTCTCTAGAACTCAAATATTTACATTAAAATGGCTGGCGTTTTGTCGTGTAGTAGCTAGTCATCTCGCTTCGTGACAGTGGAGAAGGAGCAGTTGATCTTAAAATTGAAAGCTGTTCTGGCAATAGGACAAGCAGAATCAGAGCAGCTGAGAGCTGCAGTTGGCATTAATGACGTTAGGGTAGGGTAGGTCAGTGGAGTGTGGTCAAACGTGAGATTCAGGGGATCCTGCAATGTTGCTAGCTTTTGTCTAGTTGTCTTCAACAGCTTCATTGCTCTGAAGACTGAGGAGAAAATAGTACAGACAATCCAAAGAATTCGGGAACAATTGGGCAAAGCAGGAAAATAGTTTCAATGGAAGGCTAATAGAAAACCGAGAAGATCCTTCTGCTAAGAAGTGTTCCCAGGAGGAGAAAGTCCAAATTTGTAGGTATTCCCCGAGTAGTGACTACCGATCGATATTCTTTACTATCCGAAAGCGGGGCTCAGCTATGTCACCTGCGACTCGGGCCATCCGGGGAAAGGTCTCGGTCGAGACGAAGTGGTACTTATTGTGTGTGTTTGTGTGTGTGGGTGGTGGTGACAGTAACAATTTCGACGATAATACCAACTACGTAATTAATCGTGACGTCAGATACAACAGTGACGATGTTCCTCATCGAAATTTCGAGACTGTGTCACGAGCCACGGACGAAGTGTCTGTTCGAACGTGTAAATGTAGAGGTTCAGGATTCCTCCAACGGGACAGGGTGCACGTATGCTGTCCGACGAACTAAATTTCGAGACTACGGAAAGTGGAAGGTCGTCGAGCACCGATTTCAATTTGGTTAACAGTTACTGAGCAACGATTTGGGATCGGTGGAAAATTGACTAGAAAAAGTACTGGACGGTACTGAGGGAAAATGAATCGGAAGAGAGGTTCACTGGAAGAAAGAGTGGGTACTTTTGGGAATGGAGTGGAAGTAACTGACAGTACACCTTAGTCATATGTGCAGGCTCGAGAACTAATTGCTGCCGTTTAGATGAAAAGATACGTAGCAAAATAAAAGTGGTAGACGAGATAAGCGACGAAGCCGACACAGACTGCAAATAATCTTTAGGCACAGAATGAGGAAGCACAACCAAATGCTGCAGTAAAGCCACAGAACGACGGAAAAAGAGTGGCAAAAATGGCAGAGAATAAAGTGTATCGCGTTTGGCGAGGAAATAAATTAGTCGGGACTCGAATAAACCGACATCTAACAGAGGGCTGGCGACCTAGAAGCCGCGAATTGCGAGAACAGTAGGCGAGGCGGAACCTCGGAACGCGTGGGCACGTCAGAAGCCGAGCTGTCGGTGAGCGACGCGACAGCGCTACTGGCCGGCAGCGATGTGAAGAGAAATGCAACGAATGTCGCGTTTTACTCCAATAAACAGAACAGTTACTCTTCTCCTTCAGTGACATTTATCATCGTGCAGTTCTCACTCGCGATACGTGACAGAGCTGTTCGTAATACGATCGAGATCAGTCAGATTTTCCTCCGGTGAGTGTCAATTTTTAGAAGGGCGCACAGTAGGGTACGGCAGGTCGCGTCACCGCCTCCCCTGGCGAGGTCTCGAATGCGGAGACGTCGGCGCGGAATGCGACGACGGCACCGAAAGCGACGACGTCGGCGAAGTGGAGAGCGACGTCGGCTCCGAGTGGGTGGGCTCCGGCAGGCGCGCCGGGGGCGGCGAGTGTCGCCGACGCACTGCCGGCGCGACGGGCGCCACGGAGACGCCGGCGGCGACGTTGCGCACCAGCTCGAAGCGGCGCGGGGGCGGCTGCGGGCGCGGCCGGTAGGCGGGGGCGACGTCGGGCGCCTGCAGCGACACCACCGACAGGCAGCTCTCCAGGTCGAGCCTCGCGCTCGCCCGGACCGGGGGCGGCGGCGGGGGCGGCGGGCGCAGCACCGGCGGCGGCGGCGGCGGAAGCGGGGGCGGGCGGGCGCTCTGCGGGGGCGGCGCGCGCGCCGCCGGGCTGCTGCGCGCCGGGGGCGGCGAGTCCAGCTTGAAGGAGGTCCAGCTGTCGCGCGCGCCGATGGCGGCCCAGACGCTGCAGCCGGCCGCCTCGCCGGCCAGCGGCGGCATGTGCACGGGGGCGGGCACCAGCGCCGCGTCGTCGCGCTCCGGCGGGTGGCGGCTGGCCAGCCAGCGGTCCCAGCGCGGGGGCGGCAGCCGCGACGAGCCCTGCGGCCGGCCGCTCCACATTCGTTACGTGGCAAGCGGGAAGATTCGATACGTCTGTTTGCGTGGCCATCTGCCGCAGCAGCTGTTAAAATCTGTCAGTACCGGTTATCCGTCCCGAGCTGACTGCAATTTAATTAAAAAGAATTACACCAGACGCGTTTCGCTTTTATTTATAAAGCATCTTCCGCGGTTATTCTGCAAATTTGATACGTACGTTTGTAAATTTTTTGTCGTTTTAGGTTAAACACAGCGTTTTGTTTACGAAGTCGGTGTGCGAGCTACTTACGGTGTTTCTTCACACATTCTGCTCCTTTCCTCCTCGCTAGCAGCGGCTGACGTCGAAGGACTTCGATTCCACATTTGCACTCGCCAGTTTTTGCCATTCTGCAGTATTTCTTGCGCCGCATTATTTACACTTCATTTTGGTAAACAGTTTCCCATTACGCACAGTAACAGTGTTTATGTCTGTTCGTTTGTTTCTGTTCACGTTGTGAGCAAACAGACGTAGACGCTGTTACTGTAAGGAATGAGAAATATTTTACAAAAGTGAAGTGTAAATAATGCAGCGTAAGAAACGCTGCAGAATGACAGTAACTGCCAAGTTCAAATCTGGAATCCCAGTCTCTCGACGTCAACCGTCGTTAAGCGAGGAGACAAGGAGCAGTATATTAAAGAAACACCGTAAGTAACTTGCACAGAAACTTTATAACAAAACGCTGTTTTTACCCTAAAACAACCAAAAATTAGAAACGTGTGTATCCAATTTGCACAATAACCGCGGATGTTGCTTTATAAACAAAAGTGAAACGCGTCTGGTGTAATTCTTTTTAATTAAAGTTGTCATCTCGAAACGGATAACCAATAGTAACACAGATAGATTTAAATTTTTAGGAAACGAGCTAACGTGCAGAGGACACGTAGACCAAAAACACAAAATTCGGAAGTTCAGTTACCTAAACGTTGCCATTAGAAACCTTCTCCAAAATAATGTAACAACAGGAACGTATGTTAAATTTTATAATGTTCTAACGAGCCGGTGCTGGTATGTTGTGATCCACCCCACCACTTAGCGTGCAATGAATGCTCTAAAACGGAAAAATAAATCTTAAGCTGATGAACCCAGGTCCTGCCAGGTATGGAGCCTCGAGCCACACCGACTTACGTTAGACGTCAGAAGAACAGTGAGCAACGGGATTGGGGGGGGGGGGGGGGGCAGGAACTCTACGTTATGACAAACAACAGCTTGTTTCCTGTACAAAACAATTTATTACATGAAGTACCACCTGATTTGCGTTCAAGCTGCGGGAATGATAATCTAGTAAAATCCTATAGAAACTAGGAAGACCCTGCAGAAAAACAAATACAAGGAAAACAGCGATTAAGGTCATTAACAACTTAATACCGAAAATGTACTAAAAGATTTTAATAAACATTGCTGTCAAAACCAAAACTGTATACTCTGACAATATAATCTAAATTACTGTAGCAATGATTCCTATCTGCCGAATCGCTTTCTCAAATTTAAACCTCAAAATCACACATGAATTACGTGGCTGACACGGTCGCGACGGAATTGGAATAATTACGCCAATTAATGCATACGCTGGCGACTCGAACATTTAATGCCTTTCGCAGAATGCAGCGACAGCCTCGTCGGCGGTCGGCTGTTGCGAGCGTCGCCTTTGGTACCTCTCGATCTCGCAAAACTATGTTGGCCTCCGACTTAATTTAACAGTCTAAAACTTCCCTATGCTTCCGTGAAGTAAAAAACTGTGTGTGTTTTCCTAGATAAGATAAATGGCCTTGTGCACTCGGCAGATGGTCTTTGAAGTGACCGCTGTATCGAGCAGAAATCTACAGATACCAGTCTCTGAATGCTGGTCCCTGTTTTGACCACAACCGAGGTTGGAATGCTCCTACATGTCGGCAGGGTCATGCTATCCTTTGTCTTCACCTGCTCAAGGGCTACTTACATGTAGAGGGGCCTGAAGATGGCACAGTATATCGCCGAAACTTGTAACCCAATAAAAAACAGTTTGGAAATTAGATAGCTGAACGTTGTTTGATTGGAAATTCTGTACTGAACAACCGAGTCCCGCAACCATCTCTGAAAGTATGGACACACAGAGACTTAATATTTTAACTTATTTAACCACTCTTCACTCCACATATCTCTTTTCCTCTTTTATTTTTTTTCGTAACACAGGCAGCAACGCTGCCGAAGTCAGCGCGTCGTTGTCTGAGGTCGACATTTTCTGGTAAACAAGCTGATGCGTTTACAAGCATGCTTGAGCTTTTAGAGCTGCAAAGAATTTGTGTACGCTTACGCAAGCATGCTTGCGCATGTGTGCTTGTCAGGCATGTAGTGAACTTGTCTAGTCACCATTGGAGTTCTGTTATTACGCAGTCATGTTTCAGCACTTTGGTATCTTCAGCGGGATTTCTCATTTTTTCTTTCTGAAACATTGCTATTACAGACAAGTCTCTACCGCAGGTGATATGAATTTTTAGCTGAAAGGTGTTTACATGTAGCAGCGATAATTAGGAGTCAAGTATTATTTATTACCTTACATTTGGTACACAATTAAAGACACATGTCCCGAGATTGGGCGTTATACTTTGTTCACTTATGCTATGCTGAAAGAGTTGGCCTAGGATGCAACATCTGGAAATACAGCGGTTATACAGTGGTTCACACACTTCTCCTGATGCTATTAGTTGTGTATTCTGGTAGTTTTTTTATCTCCCATACATTCTACAGTCTGTCATCTGGGTAATGCCAAAATTATAAAACGGGGTCACGAATGAGTCGGAATTTCTTCAGAAATTAGTTTCTCCTTCACTGGGCCCACAGCCTCGAGATAATTTCTGAATGTTAAAACTGTTTTAATGTCCAGCGTGCGCTGCCAGGCTTTTTGTGCAGTTCAACTTCACTGCACCACACATCATACATTCATAAAGTTCCGATACTGATTTTATTCCTGCCGTACAAGCGACATCATCACAATAACTACGGTGGCAGCTTGAACTAATAACTATAAACAATAGATGTTCTACCAACGTCAGCTGTAGGCGGCAGTATTAAATAGTGAACGTGCGGTCGTAGTGTGTCAATGTTGTTGTATCACAGATCGGAATGAAGCAACACCTTTAAATCAAGTGTTTAAGACATTGTCTAGAATGTGTTGACGAAGAGAAAAATGTATACAAAACCTTGACTACTCATGGACGCCTGTTGAACAATTCTTTTCTGGAAAAAATTCATCACGAGTGACGAGAGTTGTGAACTATACGAACCTACCACAAAACGACAAAGTGCAGAAATTCACACGAAGGCTCGACGCACTGAAGAAAACTAGCATCGAAGCCAGTGTGAAAGCGCAAGTTCAAAAACATCCAAAAAAAAAGGACTATTGCGCCAGTTCCACGTGGCTGTACGAACGTTCTATCCTCTGTGCTTAAGCCGGGGGAGACTACGCCGTTTCCACCCGAGCCCACACGATCTTGAGGGTTCGGTTTTTATTTTTTTTACGACAAACTGAATCTCTTGCCTTGCTTCCAACCGACCTGCAACGATCGCGCAGGTTGTGTGCTTTCTCATGTTTATGTTGCCATTCGGCGCCAACAGATTGCAGCACATGTTGGTTTAAGTTGATCGAGAAGTGAGCATTATGCCGGCGCCTGGTTAGCAGGTCATAATTAAGTTAAATTGAATTGTTTCGGCGATTTGCTGGCTCTGGTTATTTGTAATAATGTGTAAAACGTTGCGATATTGATAATTACAGTAATTGTGCGTTAAATTTGTACTAGCACGATTGTGCGGCTTAGGTGTTGACTGTGTAACTTCATCCTCGAGTGGGTGTTGTTGATTGTGTCATTGGCCTCCCTATATTACTGCTTTTCATACAGTTTTGAATGGAAAAGTTTTTATGCCCATTCCCGTTATTGTATGCAGGTTTACCAGACAATCAAATCCGTTCTCTATTAAAGGATTCGGATTTGAGTGGTATTTCGTCAGATGAAGACGACGAGTTTGATCCTTCTTCAAATGTTCAGCAGGCAGACAACTCATCTGATGATGATTTGAGTGCCGAAAAAGTTCCTGAAGTTCCTGAAGAGCGCAGGAGTTCACACAGTGTCACAAAAGGTATCAGACCACTGCTTTTTCGGAGATCAAACTTTGTTCAGAAGTTTCATCCACCAAACATTCATTACAGTGCTGTTGAGGTCAGTGACAAAGAGGAGCGATCTGAAGTACCTATGTCGTGTATCATTCCCATTTTCTTACTAAAATATCTTCTTTTTAATTCTAGAGTCCTTCGCCAATTGGAACTCCTGCTGAATATTTCTGTGAATATTTCAGTGAAAAGTTTTTTGAAGAGGCAGCGAAATATACAAATATGTATAGTGTTGCAAAGACAGGAAAATCCCTAGGGGCTACAGCTCATGAACTGAAGGTGTTTTTTGGGATAAATTTAATGATAGGGTGCATAAGGTATCCTAGGCTACCCATGTACTGGAAGATATCTATTTCTTTATCAGCTATTAGTGACACTATGTCTAGAGACCGGTTCATTGCACTCATGAATAACGTGCGCTTTGTTGATATTATAAAACCACCTGGAGAGTCTAAAACTAATAGACAGTGGAAAGTTCAGCCAGTGATCGACACTAAGAAGAAGATGTCACAGTTTGCCTAGTAGCTTTAACTACTACAGTATTGATGAGCAAATGTTCCCTTTTACTGGGTGTTCCAAACTAAAGCAATATGTTAAAGGAAAACCAAGGCCTGTAGGTCTTAAAAACTTTACCATGACCTCAGCATCAGGTACAGTGTTAGATTTTGAAATTTATCAGGGGGCTACTACACCTCTGGGTGATAAGACACTAGTATTAGGCCCTTCTGTTATTTTACGACTAACACACTCTCCCACAAGGAAGTTTTGTTTATTTTGATAGGTACTTTACCATAATTCCTCTCTTAGCAAAGCTTAAGGAGAAAGGAATTGAGGCTACTGGCACAATAATGGTAAACAGAATTAAGAATGTTAATTAGAAAGAGGGAAGAATGAAAAGAGGAGAGTGTCATTCATATGTTAGAACAGATGAAGTTGTAGTAATCACTGAGTGGCAGGACAGTCAGAGGGTCGTGATAGCATCCACTTGTGCTGGCATTGAGCCAAAATGTAAAGTTCAAAGGTGGTGTAAGCAGGAGGGTCACTATCTTGATGTAGATTGCCATTTTGTAATTCAGCATGACCAGAAGGTTGAGTGTTACCAAACGTGGTTCAGAACCAGAAAATGGACACTCAAGTGCATTTCATAGGCGTTTCAGTGGGTCCGCAGCTCGTGGCCGTGCGGTAGCTTTCTCACTTCCCACACCCAGGTTCCTGGGTTCGATTCCCGGCGGGGTCAGGGGTTATCTCTGCCTCGTGATGACTGGGTGTTGTGTGCTGTCCTTAGGTTAGTTAGGTTTAAGTAGTTCTAAGTTCTAGGGGACTGATGACCATAGATGTTAAGTCCCATAGTGCTCAGAGCCATTTGAACCATTTTGAACCTTTCAGTGGTCAACTGCTGGTTTCTCTACAGAGAGCACTGTCATGAAAACCAGACTGCCAAAAAGAACATTATGGATCTGTTGAAATTTATAATGTCTCTAGCTGAGGCTCTTCTGTCATCTCCAGACAGGAAGAGGAGAGCTGAAGAGTTTGAAACACCGTTAGATGATACGTTAAGTACCTCCACAAAGGCAAAAGTTTACAAACCCCATCCAAAACCAGGTTTGGACAAGCGATATGATGGGTGTGATCACTGGCCGACAGTGGGTATATTTTGTCACCACGAAGATGTCAGTATGAGTGCTGCAGTTCCAGAACAAAGACAAAGTGCATAAAATGCAATCAGTACTTATGTCTTGCAAAAGGAAAGGATTGTTTCAAATTATTTCACGAAACGTGAAGCAGTCTGAACCATGACTCTGTGTTACAAAATGAATTAAAAAAAATTATTATTAATTTTTTTGCCACAGAATATGATTTGCAATGCATGTACCATATTTTATAATAATTAATAAATAAAAATAATGAAAGAATAATTTTTTATTCATAACTGTTCCTCAGGTAACTTATAATATCAAACAAATAGCAGGAAGTCAGAGAATAATTTGGTGAAATAAAACCTGACCCTCACGATTGTGCTAGTTGTTTTCCCGCTATATTTTTATGGAAGAGTTTTTTTATTATTTTTCCCAGTGCCTACTTCGCCCAAGTATACAGAGAATTCAACTTTATTCACCATTACAAAAAAAAAAAAGGTGTTCAGGGCAGAAAGGGATAGAACACACTGTCGTACCGCTTCTCTATTTTTTTATGTCCAGTTTCCGCCTGTGGCGATTTTCAAATGCAGTTGTCTCCGTAACATGCATATCATATTTAAAAACCATTCAGCACTATGTGGCAACAGAGGCTTGTTTCCACATACATACTTCGAAAAACTTGTTTATCGCCTTGAATATCACATACTGTTCTGTAATGCTTCTGCATTTCTGTCTTAAGGCCGCTTAGAAGCTTTTGACTTAGGGTGTGGGCTGCACTACGTTTAGAACTGAGATTTCTTAATGTGTTTTCGAGAATGGTCACTAGGGGAACAACAAGAGATTGTTTAATGTACTCACTACTAGAAATCTCCTTTGTGGCCTCGCCGAAAGACATTATAGTAACCAATAGTTCTGACAACAGTTCAGTGCAATTCAGTACTTCGAGACTAAGGATGTTGCCACTTTGCAACACAACCTATGTCCCGCGACGACAGTGAGATACTACTGCATGGTCCAGGTGCGGGCTAGTCTTGCACACTGCGCATACATGTGAACCGCCTAACAGATGATGCCACATGGCAACAGGTACTTTATCGTCTCAGAAGTGCTGTAACGAATGTCATATCTTCGTTGTTCTTTGCTAACCGTCGGAATTGTTATTAAAGTAGCACTGATCACGTCTCCATTTTCTGTAATAACCCAACATCTCAAAGTAACAGAAATTTCACGAATAACCATTACTCGTTTTTTAAAAAAAATGTTTTATTCAAAAACCTATCATTTTACCACCAGTATTGTGGCAAACTGATATACTGACTTTTTTATCCGATTATTAGCAAAAAATAAAAAGAACCTGTTATAATCGATGCCAAACAAATACCGAAAAATACCGGTTACTCAGAACTGAAATATCGGAATTGTTTTAACCGGTCAGCTTTTTTCCCATCCCCACGCACCAGAGAGGAAACAATAGTGCTGCGAGTTATTGTTGCGTACTCATGTGACACAGTCTTCCTGATATAATTAGATATCCTGTCAACATGTGTGAAAACATGGATAATTTACGGAGTTGTCAAAAGACCAGGACTATCAGCGTGCGAGCTTACTTTAAGTCCGATAAAGAGCAGGACGCGAGCAGGTCCTTATAACAGTCACTAAAGAGAACTTCTGAATGTTTCGGTATTAGTGTAAGTACAGTGAAGTGAATTTCGAGAGAAGATAGAGAGATTTCATTTCTTGTATCTCCAAGAAGGAGTTCTGGCAGGCGACAGAAGACTGCAATGGACGATTTTATGCAGAGAATCATAAGAAGAAAAATCCACGGCTTCTAGGCGAAAAAACAGTTTCCAACAGTAGCAGCCGTATTGGAAAAGTTATAGACTGAAATGAAAGACTTTCCTGATATGAGTGAAACGATCCTTTGGCGTGCTATTGGCAAAGTGGACTTCTGATACAACAAGTTCAACAAAAGACCTGTGCTGATGAAAAATAATCGAGGAGCAGGAAAAAAAGACAAGTCCTTGTGGGAAGTAAGCCACTTGCGAAACAATCGATGGTCTGTGTATTACACTGATAAGAGTTAGTGTGACGCATGCCACAATGTGAAGGAAAATAGATTCGCGCAAAAGCAGGTGAAAATTATCATTCTTAAATGAATACCACATACTACAAAGGGTGGTTTAGGAGCGTTCTTGAAAAATTAGCAAATAGATCAGGCTCGATACCACATGACGATGTATCCAGTATCACGAAATTCATATACATAATGGAGAAAGACTTCTGTTACTGAATAAATGAAAAGCAATAACGTAGAAAGTGCTGATTTCATTTTATTTATTGTTTACAATCATCTTCTCCCTTTCCTTAAATGACATACACTTTGAATGCAATGAGTACCAAGAGCGTTGGTGGCAAATGAACATGGTGTTCTCTTTCTTGGTTAGCAGTAAATTATAGAACATAGCGCACCACTTTCTTCTTTCAGCTTACTGTGTAGTAACAGCATTGCCACTGGCATCTCCTTCGATACAGCGAGCGTCTGTTGAGCCTAAGACATTATCAGGGCCTAACTACAGAACTCATTTGGAATGAAATATCCTTGTTGCACGTGGTGAAATAAATTAGACTAAACACATGCTCGACACATAATGTGCAGACACTGTAAGTGAGCATTTTGCGACAAAGAGTTTCATTTAATACTGCCAATGTTCAAAGTACTTTTCATTAGAAATTTCCAAATTGAATAATTTTTATTTTATTAGATACTTCCCACAGTTTTTCCATCATTAAATATTTTTCGTTAGATACTTTCACTTGTCGACCTTTCAGTCCAGGATAGACTAATTTGTCAATCTATGGTTGTGTAGTCAAATTTTTCGTTCTGTTCTGTAACAGTGCTAATGTTATCTATTATTGGTAAACGTATTTTTGTTTAATATGTAGTTTTCTAAGCATTTGTACCCTGAATAACATTTTTTTGCATGTAAAATACAATCATGTGTAGAAATTTTTGTGACTTTGTGAAACTGTGTGTTTTATGTCATGCCATGGTCAATTAGGAACAAGCCAAACTTTAGCAGTTCAAAAGAAATTAGCCCCAATGGATTAGTAGAAATAGACAAACTAAAAACTTAGAAAAAAGACTCAAGTATTATATCTAATACACTAATGCAACCTGTTAAAATTTTGCCTTTTGCTAGTGTTAATGCTAAACTTTGCATAAAAAGTTGCAAATCACACATTGCAAGGTAAACCCTCCCATTATGAGTAGCGACCCAACAATAGAAAACTAAAATTCATTTGATATGAGCAAAACCATATTTGTAAGGCAGGAAGAAAACTTCAAAGAACAGGAGGAAGATGACAGGACGCAGGACGAGGATAACAAAAGGTTTAGGGAAGAGTTAAGGAAAAATTTTAAAAGGCAGGAAAAAATTTCAAAAATTTGAGTGACGATTTCAAGCAAGGAGTGATCGTACGTGTAAACACAATTGATAAAATTGAAATAGTTCAGATTCTGCAGTTAAATGAGCGAGTAGATCAAAATGATACTAACATCCAACAGTTAAAGATGAAATCTAATAGCAATAGCAAGAGTCAGATGTTATCATTAAACAAGCTGACGAATTGTCCACAAACATGGCACAACTGCTGAGCAATAACGACAATGATCCCTTACCTGTTCCGCTTATTAATACAAAGGAACATGGTAAACTGCAATACTTTACCAAACCTCAAATGACCGTGAACCATCAACAAAGACAGACAGTGAGGGAGTTGTGGGGTAAAGTTGCTAGTATAGAAATAAATTAGAACACTGACATTTAGACAACAGGTATGACACGATTCACTTAGCTGATTCAGGCCAACAATCAGATTCATAATGAAATAAGGGACACATATCAAGAACACAATAACAATTTTCACAGATGAAGTAACTGCAGTGTAGATTGATACCTGAAAGAAAGTGGATGAACACACCAAAATGATCAATTTGATCGCAAACATTCTCTCTCTGTTGACAAGTTTAAAGTTTTACGTAATTCTGCAAAAGAGATTCACTCCTTAGAAAGGGATTAGCAGTTCCAATATTCATTCCTACGCGCATCGCCGATTGGTCGCAGATTAAAATTTACATGCAGGTTCCTTGAAGAAGAACTAGCCACAAGAATGCGATGTGTAGTGAGAGAATGCCGATCTTATGATGAATTTCATCATGCATATCTATCGGCCTACTGGTCTGCAGCTATGCAAGACTGCATCAAACGAAAAATAATTATACAAAAAAATTTCGATCAATATGATTTTTCATCTTCGAGCATATGGCTCGTAAAAGTCAGTGCTTAACAAACACTTTTAGTCCTTCAGAATTAATAAGAGTGTGCGCAACGAAAATGCTGTTTTATCTGCGACACATTGTTTTGGCGGGACGTTCAAAAGATAACACAGAAGCATTTAAAACCTCACTTCAAAGAATAGATTATGGCAATGACGAACGACCACCTGATAATTACAGTCACAGTAATTAGACAATTGCAGATAGAATTTTTTTCCACAACGTGATCAACCATCTTGTCATTGGCTACAAAAAAATTAGTGCAGTGACTCCCATAATAGTAACAATCAGCCATTCAGAAACCAATAGCATAGGGAAAACCAGTGGCAATTAAGGATACAGTTGAATGATAGGTGGGAGAATAACGGATATTTTTGCAGAAACCAGCCACTTAGGGGCAATTAATGGCAACCCAGGAACAATGGAAGCAACTCAGAAGGTTCAGAGTAAATGACAGAAATTGACTGTGCGGATTTCGGATCGAAATCGATACAGAAATGACAGTCAGTTTAATCATAACAACAATCAACTGAGGTTGAATCAAAATTGGGAGGGGGGGGGGAGAAGAGGAGGAAAGATTTAATCAGCCAAATATTGAAGAGGTAGTTGAGATTCGTGGACCAGATCCGCGTCCCAGTAATGGAAGACCAGAGAGATAGGGAGATCAATGGCTTGTGATATTGCCATCAACCAATATGCTTCACTATCAGGAAACTCTCACAATAAATAAAGTAGATCTTTGTCAGCCGAAAGTTAAACAAGTTGTCAGCTCTAAAATAAGTGAAAGCTTTATCTCGGAGGTTGGGGGGGGGGGGGGGGAGATCGGTGCAAGAAACAAGAGGCTGTTAGTCTCGTTAATAACGAAGGACGAGATGTCACAACCTATTGTTTCAATGGAGAGCGACATGTATGGTAATATAGAACGTATTAGGATGGGCACAGTTCAGCCAGGCAACAGTACGGAGAATATATAAAGTCAAAATAAACTTGTATCTGATTCTGAACATGTCAGGGAGACCTTGCGAGACGATTATTGCTCTCAGGAGAAAATAAGAATGACACTCGTACAGTTATGGGAGGAATGTATTACAGAAGCGCAAAATGATTCAGAATCCATGTTGACAAAGGGAATTAATTTATTGCATTATTTGAATACTTTTGTTAGAAACAAAGGATAAAACACAGATGCTCATCCGATTGCTACCATATCTGTATGGGAACTTTCTTTAGCTGCTGTTTTGGCTTCCGATAGTCTGTTTAGCATAATAAATGAGACAGTATTTAGTAAATGCCAAAGGCTATCAGAGCGTCTGACATTACCGATGCAGCACACCAAAATAAAAGGTACCATCATACCATCATAGGTAAGAGAGTACAAGTAAGAATCCAGACGAGACTTGATTTTATATTCCGAAGTCATCAATGGTCAGCAAACTTTTTGATCTGACTGTTACTTACAACTGAAATGATTTTAGGAATTGAATTTCTTAGTGACAACAAAGCAATTTTATACACTCCTGGAAATTGAAATAAGAACACCGTGAATTCATTGTCCCAGGAAGGGGAAACTTTATTGACACATTCCTGGGGTCAGATACATCACAAGATCACACTGACAGAACCACAGGCACATAGACACAGGCAACAGAGCATGCACAATGTCGGCACTAGTACAGTGTATATCCACCTTTCGCAGCAATGCAGGCTGCTATTCTCCCATGGAGACGATCGTAGAGATGCCGGATGTAGTCCTGTGGAACGGCTTGCCATGCCATTTCCACCTGGCGCCTCAGTTGGACCAGCGTTCGTGCTGGACGTGCAGACCGCGTGAGACGACGCTTCATCCAGTCCCAAACATGCTCGATGGGGGACAGATCCGGAGATCTTGCTGGCCAGGGTAGTTGACTTACACCTTCTAGAGCACGTTGGGTGGCACGGGATACATGCGGACGTGCATTGTCCTGTTGGAACAGCAAGTTCCCTTGCCGGTCTAGGAATGGTAGAACGATGGGGTCGATGACGGTTTGGATGTACCGTGCACTATTCAGTGTCCCCTCGACGATCACCAGTGGTGTACGGCCAGTGTAGGAGATCGCTCCCCACACCATGATGTCGGGTGTTGGCCCTGTGTGCCTCGGTCGTATGCAGTCCTGATTGTGGCGCTCACCTGCACGGCGCCAAACACGCATACGACCATCATTGGCACCAAGGCAGAAGCGACTCTCATCGCTGAAGACGACACGTCTCCATTCGTCCCTCCATTCACGCCTGTCGCGACACCACTGGAGGCGGACTGCACGATGTTGGGGCGTGAGCGGAAGACGGCCTAACGGTGTGCGGGACCGTAGCCCAGCTTCATGGAGACGGTTGCGAATGGTCCTCGCCGATACCCCAGGAGCAACAGTGTCCCTAATTTGCTGGGAAGTGGCGGTGCGGTCCTCTACGGCACTGCGTAGGATCCTACGGTCTTGGCGTGCATCCGTGCATCGCTGCGGTCCGGTCCCAGGTCGACGGGCATGTGCACCTTCCGCCGACCACTGGCGACAACATCGATGTACTGTGGAGACCTCACGCCCCACGTGTTGAGCAATTCGGCGGTACGTCCACCCGGCCTCCCGCATGCCCACTATACGCCCTCGCTCAAAGTCCGTCAACTGCACATACGGTTCACGTCCACGCTGTCGCGGCATGCTACCAGTGTTAAAGACTGCGATGGAGCTCCGTATGCCACGGCAAACTGGCTGACACTGACGGCGGCGGTGCACAAATGCTGCGCAGCTAGCGCCATTCGACGGCCAACACCGCGGTTCCTGGTGTGTCCGCTGTGCCGTGCGTGTGATCATTGCTTGTACAGCCCTCTCGCAGTGTCCGGAGCAAGTATGGTGGGTCTGACACACCGGTGTCAATGTGTTCTTTTTTCCATTTCCAGGAGTGTATTTAGACGAGGCTGAGGGAAAATTAGGAACTAACGGTAATCTGTAAATTTAAAATTTGAGGGTTAGATATCTAAGGATGAAGAAGATCTGAACTGTTTAAAATTTCTATTATCAATTAAGTTACAAACTATATGTAAGGAACTTTTAAGCAATATGAACAATGGAACTGTGTTGAATGGTGGCTATGAGCAATCTGTTGATTTATTAACTTTAAAAGACGATAAAAACTCTATTGAAATTGAGAAATAAGACATCGCCACAAGATAATTAATCTCGGACTGACAAATATCAGAAAACAACAGAAAAAGACAAAAACAGCAATGTGATCAGATAAATGGAAAAACATTAAGTTTAGGACAAAAGGTTTTAGTTAGATCGCACTGTTTACCTCACAAAGGCAAATCTTTGAATCACAAACCCTTTCTGGTGGATAAAGCCCCATTCTGCATTCAATGGATGTGCATGCAAATGCTTTGGAAACTGTAAGTCTGAGGACTCGAAACTCTTTGAGTCAGTCTCTAGTATATTTTTTGCTGTATAAAATAACATGTGAATGCAATATAAGACTATTACTTTACATACAAATCATTGTCATAATATAGAAAACAACAACAATGTCATTCTAAATGTAGTACAATTGCTGGTGAATAAGTTAATAATAAAAAATATGCTAAGAAATATATAAAAAGTTGTAAAATTTGATTAAAACGATTAATGAAGAACTAATAATGAGGTACATAGGTAATAATGTTATGTTGCCAAGCCAGGCGGTGTAGCCGAGCGGTTCTAGGCGCTTTAGTCTGCAACCGCGCGACCGCTACGGCCGCAGGTTCAAATCCTGCCTTGGGCATGGATGTGTGTGATGTCCTTAGGTTAGTTAGGTTTAAGCAGTTCTACGTTCTAGGGGATTGATGACCTCAGATGTTAAGTCCCATAGTGCTCAGAGCCATTTGAACCATATGTTGCCAATACGAAAGTAAACAATGGAGTCATCTACACAACTTGAAAAGAATCATGCACGAAGAGCCCTTTGTCTAGACACAGCAATAGAGCCATTACTGAACCAAGTAGATGACTGCGATAGCAACAGCGAATCTTCAGAAAGAAGTGAAAGTTATTAATGTGGGTATTATTCGCCGTTCTTTCCTGCCAGATGTATTCGATCTAATCGGTTTTTCATTTGCTGTTCAGTACATGCCGTTGATGATTATTGCTTTTATATTGAGCATTCATCAACAGTTCTCCATTTTGTTGCCCTCAACTTGCAACAACAACTGAACGTGGCAATGCTGTATTGGAGTGTTAGATGCCATATTTTGCAGGTGAACAGGCACTATCTGTGAATTACAACAGTGGTGGCGTAGTGATATGACAACCACGTTCTGCCACAGCTTCGCATGGATTGAAACTACAAAGGCAATTGCTTTACAAACTCTTTAACTGATAAACATGGGAAGTATTTTTTTAGTAACGACATACTATGTAAACAACAAAAGTTCAAGCTTTTCACCTGCACTTCCTACACTGCGACAGATATAACGGTAAGCTCAATTGCAGAATCTTGCGCTTGACACTATATAAATAATAACGAAAATCCGCTTGCAAATAGAAAAAGGTCGCATCTTTAAACTGTGCAAAGGAAATTTTTCCTGAATTGTGGTCTGGCTTCTACGACTCCTAAAAGCTGCACTCGCCAAAAAATGCCCGAAAAAGCGCACTTTCTTTCAAATATTACCGCGTATGTCGCCACATTTCAACTAAAATGTAGTATTTAAAAAAAATGGTTCAAATGGCTCTGAGCACTATGGGACTTAATATCTGTGGTCATCAGTCCCTTAGAACTTAGAACTACTTAAACCTAACTAACCTAAGGACATCACACACATCCATGCCCGAGGCAGGATTCGAACCTGCGACCGTAGCGGTCGCGCGGTTCCAGACTGAAGCGCCTAGAACCGCACGGCCACACCGGCCGGCTGTAATATTCACACACTAAATAAAAGTAGACATTTCCACTATTCCGGCAAGATACAACACACTGATATTCGGAATTCAATGTAACTAGAGTAAGAGCTCAATGTCAGGGATCAAGCAATATGAAATTGCACAAGCATGTGGACACAGACGCAGATGTGCTTAAAGTATGCTTTATGGGCGCTTAGAAACAATCATAGCGAACGTGATTTGCGAACACAACGCTCTAGTGGCAATTGTTGGATCTCCGCCACTCAGATTTTTGAATCGAAAATAAACAAATATAGTAACGGAATCAGTGATTCTGAAAGTTGCGCAAAGGAAACTCCAAAGGACATTGTGGCCATCTCACTGAATTTGAGCCCTTAAAATTTTCGACACACATAATTAAAAAGACCATATTCGATTCCTTCCAGGATAAAATATCATTGATAACATTTAAGCAACAAAACAAACTTTCAAGTATTTGTGAGGAGTTAAAACTTTCAAACATTTTAGAGGCGTCAAAAATTTGTGTCTGTACAAGGATCAAGCATTAGGTGCTCAACTTAGGAAAATGTGTAGCACATTCGCTATGTGAACACATAACTTGAAGTTTGCATTTCTAACTTGTTTTTCTTCGCATCTTCCAACTTCGTTTCTACATGATCATTGGAGATTCATACAGACACTTGTTGTGTAAAACTGTCGGAAGGTTTATAGCACCATTCTGTGATTTTTCACTAACTGCTATGGTAGCACGTTCAACCACTGATGTGACATATCCCGATATGGTATTGTACATGTACAAAAACGGGCAAGTTTTTGATGTAGCTTTAATCTGTCAGTGCCTTGAAATAGTATATCTTCACAGTTCTCAATTTCTAACATGAAAACCATCAAATATGGCACTTTCTGTTCGTAGCTTACATTTCAATAATGCCTCTGTTCGGTTCAGCCTGTGACGTAGAAGGCGATCTCGCATCACACTGCTTCTCCTTCAGTAGCGCGTTGCTGGCTTTCACCTGCTTAAATGATTTGGAACCCTAAATTCCTTGTTGAGACATCACAAAACTCGTCGTCCCGTTCCACGTGCCCTTGACCTTTGACATCTCGTGGGAGGATGACTTAGCCGCAGCGACATCAGATGGTTTCAACGTTGTTTCTTGCAAACTTAGGACAGTGGTCTTACCTGAAGGTAGAGCCCCAGTTCCTTCACATGCATCATGAACCCATTCACGTTCCACTGGAATATGGGGCCAAATTTTAATGGCGAGATTTTTATTCACTCCGGTAACTCACTAACAAGTAAGAACGAAGTATTTCATAAACACCTCACAAATAGAAAAATTTAAAAATCTAATTTTAAGTACTGATTTGATTTTCACAAAAGTGTGTGTGACTTCGAAACGTTTCTAAAGCTCTCTGGCTATTTACCACACACTTACGAACTGGTTCCTAATGCTAAGTGTCGTTCGCACGTAAAACATTTCTGCTGATGCCGTGGAATACAGACTGACAGACGCAGTTACCTGTTTTGGAGGGTTCCTGAAGTCAGTCACTGCAGGGGCCGTGGACACGACGATGACGTCGCCTTTTGTGGAGGTACCGGTTGAAGTCTGATGGAACTGAAAGCAAACATAATTGAGTGTCATCTTCCTGCGCACTCATAATCAGCTACAAGATATGATTATACGATAACGTTTTTGCATCAGTTAACTATTTTTCATTAAAGAAAGCCATTTCATAAGTTCTATATTACGTGTCATTAAATTATATTAAACTGCTATATCGCAGTTTAATTCAGTACGCCATATGCTGCTAACTGAATATTCACCGCCTTGTATAAAAATGGGTGTATCTGTCAGTGTATGTTCCACCACAGCTCTGGAACGCCTGGAGCAGATTAAATCAAACTTGTTTACTATCTGCTAAAATAAAGGGCGTCTCAAAAAGCGACATCCGATTTCACAAGACTCCACCTATTGCGCGCACAATGATAGGAACTTAGCGTGAATTTTTACTTACACACTAGCGGATCCGATCGTCTGAGATCCACGATATTTCGGCTGGCAACCGTTCCGCCGTCACTAGGTGGTGCTGATGGAACTGACCGCTTAACATTAAATCCAGAGTATACTCGTTTTTTTAATTCTGACGAAATAATAAAACGCCGAGTATACTCGGGCTTATCATCTCCGGCTGGCACATTCCTTGATATTTTCGGTAGATGTCACTGTGGTGTGTTACTCTGAAGCGTGTATTTCTGGCAAGCGATGTCTCTGAATCAGGCAGTTGTACTAGCGGTCACTCTACAATCTGTTCAATCTGTTCTTGCAGTTTGCCTGTTATTTCCTCACGTTTTATGAAAATGGAGAGTGAAGATGAGTTTAATATTGAATTTAGTGGGTCTGAGAGTTCTGAAGATAGCTATGAAGAGAGTTCGGAAGAAGGAAGTGATAATCAGTTTCTTATGAGTGTGACATTGCGAGCGCCAGAGTGTGGTACGAGATAGATCCATCTAAGCCATTGCCACCTGCTCCACCACGTTTCCCTTTTACAGGTAAACCTCAAATTAATTGTGAACCCTGTATTGAAGATGTCTTGCATTATTTTAGACAGTTCATTGATGACTGTTACATGCAAATTTTGGTTACCGAGACCAACAAATATGCAACACAAACAAACGTCTCGGCATGGAAGCCAACAACAATTGATGAGATGTAAATGTTTGTTGCTGTAATATTGTTACAAAGCATTGTGAAAAAAAAACCACATATCAGATGTACTGGACAAAAAGAGCTACATTAACCACACCAATTTTTAGAGAGGTTCTACCATTCAAGAGGTTTGTCAATTTGAAGAAGAACTTGCATTTTTCGGACAATGCAACCTATAGCGCAGAAAGCCAACCACAACCCAAACTAAATAAAGTATGGCCTATTGTGAGCTACCTGTCGACTAAATTTAGAAACAGCTGTGTTCCAGAAAGAGATGTCACTGTAGATGAAAGATTGCTGTTATATAAAGGGCGACTGGGACGGATCCAGTATTTGCCGCTCAAGAGAGCTAGGTTTGCAACAAAAACATTCATGTTGTGCGAGTCACAGACTGGATATGTTTTGTCCCTAATTATTTACGTTGGCAAGGGCACTACATTTGAGGAAGAACACAAGGATCTGCCAATGTCGTCACAAATTGTAATGACACTAATGCGACCGTTGCTAAATATGGGATACTGCTTGACTCTAGATAATTATTATAGTTCTCCCCAGCTTGCTGACCTTCTGCTAACAAAAAGAACAGATATGTATGGCACCGTGCATCCTACAAGAAAAGAAATGCCGCCTTCTTTCCAGACCAAGAAACTGAAGAAAGGGGAGGTTGCAGCATTCCAGCGAGGTAAACTGACTGCACTGAATTGGAAAGATAAGAGAGACGTCTGCATGCTATCCACAGTGCAGAAATACAAACACGGAATGTAAGAAACAAATATATTGCCAAACCAGTGGCTGTATTTGCTTATAATGATACAATGGGGGGTGTGGATAAAGTTGATCAGCACACCGCAAACAATCCATTGTCACTCAAGAGGGGTAAAAAGTATTACCAGAAGATATTTTTTCATCTATAGGAATTAGCAGAATGGAATGCCTTCGTCCTATATAAAAAACATGGAGGAAAGCTCACTGCCCTTGACTTTCGCGTGGCTGTCGCTGAACAGCTGTCGCTGAACAGGTCATTGCCAAACATCAGGAGGAGGAATTTTCGGCCAAAGCAGCGGGCCGTCCGTCAGCAAAATCAACCCCAACGCGACTTGTTGGACGTCATTTTCCATCTACGATTCCTCCGACCGAGAAGAAGCAGAATCCGACAAGAACCTGTAGGATGCGCTGTAGTGTGTCTGATACCAGAGCGAAGAAGGCACAGAGGGAATCAAGATACATGTGTAAGGACTGTGGTGTAGCTTTGTGTATTGATCCTTGCTTCAGGGTATTTCACACAGCCACAAACATATAAACAATGGCTCTAAATTTTAATGGTTAGTGTTGCTGTTCACTTTTAGTGCTTCGAAGCACAGAATTACTGTAATTTTTAGAAGAAGAAAAAGGTTAAGCCTATTACGAGTATACCCGTGATTTTAAACCAGGGGCTATTTAGAGATGAAAATGTCCATTGTTAAGCACTTAAAAAATATTTTCATTGTTACTGTCATTATTGTGCTTCACTGAATATTTCATTCCGGCAACAAGAAAATTAGTTGAAAAAAGGACCATCATATTGTAAATAATACATACGTTAAGAGGTTAAGTGTGTGCTGCGGGTTCGCGTGTTTGTACCTGCCGCTCCATATCTCGGGCCCCGTCGCCCCGCGCTGTGCTCGGCTGTGGTGAACAGGAAAGGGGCTGGGGGTGGCTTCGACGGTGGAGGGGAAAGTCGATTTTCACCCAGCATTCCTGTCGCATCTTGCGCCTTGACGGAGATTAGCACTGGCTTCCGTGCCTTGCTCAGATGAAAGCTAGTGGCCCTCTTGATTAAATTATCAGTCGTACAAATATCAATTGCTTCTTTGAAAATACAGTCTCAAACTTTATCGGTGATAGCCAGGACTTTCGTTTGCTGGTAATTCATTTTATGTCTATTTGCAATGCAGAGTTCTACTATTGCAGACTGCAGTACGTGCATATGGCACTCGAGTTCTATACGTAACGCCGTCGCTAAGTTTTTGGGGCGTTACTGAATTAAAGTGGCTCGTTAGCAGCTGTGTGTGAGGCAAGTGGGCAGGCACAGAGGTGGTGGATGATATCTAACTCCACAAGCGAGCCTGTTCCTCCCCCAAAAGGTGACCAGGTTAAGCCTCGCAATTACGGTGACTTCGCAGAAACCCCATGCTACGATGGTCTGGCCTGCATATATTACCACACCATTGTCGATCTGCACATGCCCGGAAGCAGGGTAATGGTGCAAGAAGGGCGCTACTAATCGCTATAAACACCCTCTGTTTCTAGCACGGTTATGCGCAAAGTGACAGCAGCCTTCACGAATCGGGTCCACGTCAATATCCGACACTCTTTGGCCCAGCCAGCAGCTGACCCCGGTCTGGGCAACCAGCTACACGACGCGGGGTGCCATTCCCCGGGCGCCACACTACCACCGAACTTCTGCTTTGGAGGGCAGCAGTTCTCAGCCAGAGCATCAGGGCCAACCACCCTGGAGCAGAGTGACCTTCTGACCCGGCATCCGTGGCTGCCTACAGAAATTCACGTTGCTGCTCGCTCAGGGACACAAAGTGCCGACTCATTCACGCGCCGCTGAGTGAGGTAAGCAGGACGCGGATGGCAAACTGCTACCCCACAACCGTGGCTTTCCGATGTCATCGGCAAAGCACGACTGCAGGGGCGTCGCAGCGTGTGTTTAAAGAGACCCGATTTTCGTCCTCGTATTGGCACAATTAATGTTACTCTTATGCGACTGGTGCGAAATGTAAACAGACGTTATCTTTCAGACGTGAAACCAACTGTTGCTTACGTCGTACAACTCCTTCTTGGTGTTGCTACTTTTTCTTCGTCAGTGTATTTAGGACGGCATCCAGGCTACCCTCGAGCATTTCGCTGGTCCAGGCGACCAACGCGGAAGCATTTTCACAATGAGGATCTCATTGTGGAGCAACGCTACGATGATGCCCCCGTGTACGTCGACCTTCGCTTCCAGGAGCTGTCACCTTCGGACCTACACCATTCGTGGCATCTACATTCAGGAGACGTGGCCTCTGACACCATAACCGGCAACTGGACTTTCTAACATTCGTTATTGCTTTTCACCGGCAATAAGCTGAACTTAAGCATTTGTGCATCCCTTCGTGACTCTGATTGTGGTACGCTTAGTGTATGGACATTGGATTTTGGAACTGTTAATTTCCTATGACATTTTCAGTCCTTCAACCTTGAGGTATTATTACTGTTCTTTCAATATTCAAAAAGTGACTTCTTTTGATTATTGTGTTCCAGCACACCTCCCGTCAAAGGGGGCTGGTTAAGAGTGTTATAATAAACTTAATACCCATATTATACATAAGTATTTTCCCCGTGCCGCCTTCGGCGGGCATATCAGTTGCCGACAAAGTTTTTTTTCATGTCATTGTCTCAGTCTTGTGCTCCGACGCAGCTAGACAGTGTTTTGGCGTCTATTCCTCCACTTTCAATGAGACTTACTATCACGTTGCTTCCAGGACGACAGAACCATTGGATGCCTCTGACAGCGAGTTGTTACTCCTCCAGCAGGTGCAGCACGCCCACGAACTCCTGATCAAGTGCCTGCTGGTAGATTTAAAAGCTGGGCCATCAAGAAGTGTCAGCCTACGAACCATTCAACGAAACATCATCGATATGGGCTTTCGGAGCCGAAGGTCCACTCGTTTACCCCTGAGGACTGCACGACACAAAGCTTTATGCCTCGCCTGGGCCCATCAACACCGACGCTGGACTGTTGATGACTGGAAACCTGTTGCCTGCTAGGACGAGTCTCGTTTCAAATTGCATCGAGCTTATGGACGTGTACGGGTATGGAGACAACCTCATGAATCCATGGACCCTGCGTGTCAGCAGGGAAGTGTTCAAGCTTGTGGAGGCTGTGTGGAGCGTATGCAGTTGGAGTGATATGGGACCTCTGATACGTCTAGATACGAATTTGACAGGTGACACATACGTGAGCATCCTGTATGATTACCTGCATCCATTCATGTCCATTGTGCATTCCAACAGACTTGGCCAATTCCAGCAGGACAATGCGACACCCCACACGTCCAGAATTGCTACAGATTGGCTCTAGGGACTCTATTCTGGCCACAAAACTGCCCAGACATGAACACTGTTGAGCATGTCTGGAACGCCTTGCAACGTGCTGTTCAGAAGAGATCTCCATACCCTCGTACTCCTACGGACTTGTGGACAGCCCTGCAGGATTCCTGGTGTCAATCCCTACCAGCGCTACTTTACACATTAGTCGAGTCCATGCCACGTCGTGTTGCGGCACGTGGGTGCCCTATACGATATTACGCAGGTCTACCAGTTTCTTTGGCTCTTCACTGTATATGTGAAATTGATTGCTAGTACAACGATCTCAGCTACCAACAACGCCCAATCCACTATATTTACAAGACAGGAATCACCTTCTAATATAGTTTTCTATATCAGTTTTCAATTTATGGAATTTGCGCTTCAGGACGTCTGTGGACATAACAGGATAAAGCAACTGATCACCACTTCATCGCACCCAGCGTCTAATTCTAAAGCTGAGCGTGTGATCAAAACACTCAAAATGCAGAGGTCCAAAACTGTGTTGACCACAACTCTCAGGAAAGTACACACTAGCTTCCTGTGCAACATATAGGTCCACCTCAGTTAACAGACATACTCTAGTTAAACTCTTACATGAGTGCAGACAGACTACGTACCATTTCGATTTGTTGCGCCTGACCGAGTGGTCCTACCACCACGCACACAGCCATGTATGTTTGGGCTCCCCTATAAGGACTCCCACTTGTAAGGTGGTCATGTCATTTTGATTTTTGTATGTTATCGATGTGCATGTCAGAGAGAGCGAGCAAGTTATATTACTGTTAAACAATTTTTGGTCTTGTTGTGGTACAATCTTTGCCCCTGTGCAGTCTGATACATTCTTAGGTGAAGTGTGCAGACGATGGACGTATTCTTTCTTTTTTTTTAAGAGATGTTAGAGGTAAGATTGCAGCACTGCGCAACTAATTTGCTAAAATGGCTATTGACAGATAACACATACGCCGACTCCATGGGGACTGAGGGGGCCCGAGCCCCATCAAAAACTTCATTGGGGGGGGGGGGGGGCTCCTTGTTCGACGATAGTTACCTTTTAAAATACATTCAGTAATGAATGAGTCAAAACAAATAATTACTATGGTAGTAAGCAATTTAACAGAAAATGAGTGGTGTAAATCATGACAGTGTTACGGTGCTGCGGCCACACTTGGAATTTATCCCGGTGCTCGAACCTTAGAGTAAAGTCTGGTGCCGCTGCGGCCGCGGCGACATCAGAAGGACTGGAGCGGAGGCGCCTGGAAGCCTCCGCCTCGCGTCGCCCTGACGCTTCGAGACACTACGACGCCGCGGCTATATAAAGCCCACCCTGCTGTCGCAGTCATTCAGTGTGGATAGTTTCGTTCAGTGCACGCTGCAGACGTGTTTAGTGTTCTGACTTTAGTGTCTAGTGGATTACTCTATATTTTATTCGTTTACTTTAGTCTCTTAGTGTCTTGTGAATTAAGTTTGCAATGGATAAATTTGTTACCAAAAAGGCGCGCTTGGAAGTTGATGATAATGCAAGTCAACCTCCAACAATTATTGTGTCGTCAATTGCTTCATTGTCTTCAGGCGAGAACCGTTCACAGCCGAAACCTGGATAATCCGTTAAGGGAAGATCATTTCAGAAGTTTTCGTTGATCAAATATACATGGCTAGAATATGAAGCATCTACCGAAAAAGTTTTTTGCAAAACCTGCAAAGAGGCAGATGCTAAACATTATTACAATTTTCTTAAAAAAAAAGATTTATTTACTTCCGTAGGGTTTTCTAACTGGAAAAAGGCTATGAAAAAATTCCATCTTCATGAGAATATGTTTACGCATATAGAAGGTGTTCTGAAACTAAATTCTATCACTAACTGAAGTGTGGCCTCCCAATTGATTGAACTGTTAGATAGTGATATGAAGAAAGACCGTTTAGCTCTTGAGACAATTTTTACTACTGTGAAACTTCTATGACGACAAGGACTAGCAAGTGGAGGGCACGAAGATGTAAACTCGAATTTTTTTCAATTGTTGAAACTCCGAAAGAATGACATACCTGAGTTTAAAGATTGGTTAGGGCGTTCGGGGTGTAAGTGGACGTCCCACGATATTCAAAATGAGATCATTGATCTTCTAGGAAAGTCTGTGCTGAGAAAGGTATTGGCTTCAATCAAGAAGACCGAACAGTTTTCAATTATGGTTGACGAAACAAATGATTCTTCGATTCACGAACAAGTGTCATTTTGTATTCGTACTGTCAATGATTCCTTATCATCAACGAAGACTTTATTGGCTTATACGAGACACCCCAACACTGAATCACAAACTCTGTTTAGTATTTTAAAAGACGTTTTTCACAGTTTAGACATGGCAGTTGTAGACAGTCTCCGCCATCTTACGTCTGAGAGGCATATTATGGTTTTTGCCAAGAACTTAATAAACACCATAAGGGAATCCAACAAAAGGATGGAACTTTTCTGAAGCAAACGGTGCGAGAGCGCCAACGACCAAACTGGTCTACGACCCCTTTGCCCGACTCGATGGAATATGCGAGCTTGTAGTATCTAGAGAATATGGAAAAACTTTGAAGAACTTCTATAGTCTTTGGAAACATTTTCTGCAGAGGACTAAACAGAGTCAGGTTACAAATGTGAAAGCTACCTTGAGTCAATGCTTCAATTCAAATCTTTTTTTTTTTTACGTCTTTATTGCCATGCAACGAACCCAGTAGAGGATGTCAATGAAAAAATTCAGTGCCCTCATCTAAGTGTTGCTGACCTGGGACAAATATGTGAGGGCTTGATTTGTATATTGAATGTAAGGCTTGATAGTTTTGAACACTTTTGGGAATTGTGTTTAAAAGAAAAACCTTCACAAGTAGATGATCCTTCGCTTCCTCGGAATCAAAGTATACCAAAGAAGTATGTAAACAATGATGCCATCTTACCGCACACTTTCAAAACCCCAAAGTAATACTACAAAGCTATTTACACTGAAGTTAGTGAAACGGTGCAATCTTGCATTACTGAGCGGTTTGCTTCAACTGGACTCACACGAGTCATTGCAGTTGAACAAGAGTGCATGCTTTTAGTGAACAGAGGTGAAACAAATTTGGAGAATATGACCTAGACATTGAACGACTGCGCTTACACTTGAATATGTTAGCCGATATCGCTAATAAAAAACAACTGGTCTTAAAAAACATGCGTCATGTAAGAAAGTACATTACACAAGAGCCTGCAGTTGGAGAAATGTTATATGAGGTAGTGAAGTGAATTAAGATTCTCCAAGTAGTTCCAATCACGACAGCAACAGCAGAACGATCTTTTAACGCCCTTAGACGTCTGAAGTCATATCTCCGATGAACACTGGGACAGGAGCGATTGAACAACTTGGCTGTTCTTCATGCCCACCGAGATGTTTTGGATAAATTGGATATCCGACCAGTCATCAACGACTTCATATTCAGCAATCCAGTCAGACGGTCGACATTTGCACCTTTCTAAAGACACTCTAGCCCTAATAACGGCATTTTGAGCAATATTAAAAATCTTTATAAAATAGAGAATAAATACATACATAATGTTAAATTTTCAGTTTCGAAATATTAGTACTGGTTTGGTACTGTATCACTATATTACTATAGCACTAATAGCATTAGTTATTTTCAAGTACTTAAATATTTTTAGGGTGTAAGACCCAAATAAAACCTGCTATTTACACACTTTTTGACTGAAAGTATTAGGCATACTGTATTACTTTATTAACTGTATTAAACATTAACTTTGAGATATTCTTTTTATTTAATGAACCCTGAGCCTTATATAAAGCAAGTTAAATTTGCTATTTCACTTATTAATCAAAGTGCTATTACTGTGCGACAGCAATATTTTATTGAATAAAATGTTCTCAGGTTTGCAACCGCGTCAATTGCTTAAAACTACACGAGCTTTCGGCCAAGCACTCCTTGGCCATTGTCAAGTGTTATGACTGCCAGTGGGCAGCTGCCGGCTGTGACGTCACTGGTGCCCGTGACATTGCCATATACGGGCATGTTTTGAGTCGGTGTTCGATGTGCCCTCTTCAGCCGCGCGATCGCTGGATCTCACGCAGCGCTGAGCTGTAAGCCACCGTCTCTATTCAGGGTGTTTGTGGTAATTTTTATTTTAATAGCTTCCTGTATTCAACTGTCCCAGAAGCCGTTAGTGCGCAGACAAGATGTATTGAGACTAGTTGCAGTGCAGTTCAAATTAGGTTCTCTTCAGTCAAAGGTTCTGTTTAATCAAAGGTTAGCATACGAGTTTAAGTTGTGTAACAGTCTGTGGGTACATAGTTTTGGTAATACATAGACTTTTTATAGAGTGGGAGGTAAAATTGGGCTGAATTTCACACTGAAACAAATATAATGGGGAGGTTACATACTTCCGACTATTAACCCAAATGGACCTACGGCTTTGCCGTCCGCAATAGGCAGTGATAAATTGCGACCTATCAGAAGCAGCTGGTCCAACACTAAGACCAGTTGCAAGACATGACACCTCACCGCCGGTTCCCCAACGAGCAGCTGAATTGGGCACAGAGAGACAACCACAACAAGATCACCAGCCTGCCTACCACCATCATTATGAGCTCTGCCCTCTGCGCTCGCCTTCAGTGACAGCAACGGGCTGACTATGAGCAACGATGGGAGTTGATGGAGATAAAAGCATTGACACCCACAAAACCACTGGTGGTTCGCAACCACCACCAACGATTTCCATCTGAACGAAAAAATACCAGCAGAGCTAAGAGGAAAAAATAGTGAGGTACCCACGGAAGTGGTCTCCTCTACAGACAAGACGAAACTGCGCTCCAGAGACATAGACTGAGTTGACAAAAATCACAGGATACCTCCTAATATCGTGTTGGACCCCTTTTTACTCGGTGTAGTGCATGGACTCAACAAGTCGTTGGAAGGCCCCTCCAGAAATATCGAGCCAGGCTGACTTTTAGTTGTCCATAATTGCGGAAGTGTTTCCGGTGCATCGATTATGTCCCATAAATGTTCTGTGGGATTCATTTCGGCGATCAGGGTGGCCAAATCGTTCACACGAACTGTCGAGAATGTTGTTCAAACCAGTCGCGAATAACTGTGGCCGAGTGACACGGCGCAATCTCACCATAAAAATTCCATCGTTGTTTGGGAACTTGACGTCCGTGAATTGCTGCAAATGGTCTCCAAGTAGCTGAACATCCAAAGGACCGAGTCCATTCCATGTAAACATAGCCCACACTATTACAGAGACACAACAAACTTGCGCAGTGTCTCGTTGACAGCTTGAGCTGCCGTTTCTTGGGTCTGCGTCGCACTCGGAGCCCACCATGAGCTCTTCCCAAATGAAAACTGGACTCGTCTGACGAGGTCACTGTTTTCGTCGTCTGGGGTCAACCAATTCGGTCACGAGCCCAGGACAGACGCTACAGGCAGTGTCGTGCTGTTAGCAAAGGCACTCGGGTCGATTGTCTGCTGTCATAGCCATTAACGCCAAAGTTCGTGGCACTGTCCTAACGGCTGCCTTCGTTGTACGTCTGGCATCGATTTCTGCGTTTATTTCACGCAGTGTTGCTTGGCTATTAGCACTGACAACTCTGCATAAATGTCACTGCCCTCGGTCTTTATGAGAAGGCAGTCAGCTACTGCGTTATCACGTATGACCCTAGTTGTTTTTGTGGCCTAAAACAAAATACTGCGTTGTCGGTGGTGATAGGTAGTGGGTATTCTCGGGAAACTCTTAACTCTGTGGATCTCGGAATATTGAAGTACCTAACGATTTCCGAAATGGGAAGTTCCTTGCGTCCAGCTCCAACTACCACTCCGCGTTCAAAGTCTGTTAATTGCCGTCGTGCGGCATCATTTCGGAAACCTTTTCACAATGAATCACCTGAGTAGAAATGACAGTGCACTGTTTTTTTTTTCTA
The DNA here is from genome assembly GCF_023864275.1 of Schistocerca cancellata. Classification (NCBI taxonomy): domain Eukaryota; kingdom Metazoa; phylum Arthropoda; class Insecta; order Orthoptera; family Acrididae; genus Schistocerca; species Schistocerca cancellata. The sequence goes on from NC_064634.1 coordinate 17,284,033, forward strand.
CCGAAACCGACCTCTCATTACGTAGACACGTTATGGGACCCTCTGTCGGGGATTCGAGCACCTTTCTGTCCACTTCCTCAGCGGGCCAGGAACAAATCTCGCCATTTTCAGCCCTTCGAGTCGATTAAAGAATGGGAGGTATGACAGTGATTCAGATTCCCTACCCAGCCCGAGTGTCGATGCAGATGCACTGCCAGAGATCTTCAAGCTGTGCAGCCATCTAGTTGAGGCACAGTACCACAGTGGGTGGAGCCGGCACTTGAGGTGGGCGTGGCCGCTGACGCGACGTGGCTGTCTCTCTCGTTTAGTCTACGAAGCCTTTGTCTGTGTGTCGTACGACTATTCTGAGCTCGACCGCACCCCTTTATGGTGTTCGATTTGGAAAGCTCTGTTGACGAATGTATCACGCCTTATGACAACTTTAATTGTGTTCTAGACTTGAGTTCTGGTCAGACGGTATGGCCCAGGAACTACCCGCTGGTTCCACCAGTCTCCACGTACTGCATGCTCGAGCGATGACTATGTCCGAGCAGCGCAGAGAAACCACTGTAAGGGAGAGCAGTGCGACGTACGTACCTCCGAGGCGGCGTGGCGGTACCTGGAGGCGACGCCGCTCTGCGACTGCTCGACCGGCAGCGGGCGCGAGCGCAGCACGAGCTGCGCCCTCAGCACGGGGCACTGCCGCGGGTAGGTGACCAGCCGGCGGTAGTCGCGCAGCATCTCCTCCGGCGAGGCGCCGTGCCGCAGCCGGAAGCGCTCCGCCTGCACGCGCGGCCTGCCACACCGTCACTCACGCTCCACCACACACCTCCAAGCCACCACCCTCGCCACAGTAAGCAATTACCGTACTGGCCGACAACAAGCCGCCACCCCGTACAAGGTGCACCCCGAAATTTCTGTAGCAGATACACTCCTGGAAATGGAAAAAAGAACACATTGACACCGGTGTGTCAGACCCACCATACTTGCTCCGGACACTGCGAGAGGGCTGTACAAGCAATGATCACACGCACGGCACAGCGGACACACCAGGAACCGCGGTGTTGGCCGTCGAATGGCGCTAGCTGCGCAGCATTAGTGCACCGCCGCCGTCAGTGTCAGCCAGTTTGCCGTGGCATACGGAGCTCCATCGCAGTCTTTAACACTGGTAGCATGCCGCGACAGCGTGGACGTGAACCGTATGTGCAGTTGACGGACTTTGAGCGAGGGCGTATAGTGGGCATGCGGGAGGCCGGGTGGACGTACCGCCGAATTGCTCAACACGTGGGGCGTGAGGTCTCCACAGTACATCGATGTTGTCGCCAGTGGTCGGCGGAAGGTGCACGTGCCCGTCGACCTGGGACCGGACCGCAGCGACGCACGGATGCACGCCAAGACCGTGGGATCCTACGCAGTGCCGTAGGGGACCGCACCGCCACTTCCCAGCAAATTAGGGACACTGTTGCTCCTGGGGTATCGGCGAGGACCATTCGCAACCGTCTCCATGAAGCTGGGCTACGGTCCCGCACACCGTTAGGCCGTCTTCCGCTCACGCCCCAACATCGTGCAGCCCGCCTCCAGTGGTGCCGCGACAGGCGTGAATGGAGGGACGAATGGAGGCGTGTCGTCTTCAGCGATGAGAGTCGCTTCTGCCTTGGTGCCAATGATGGTCGTATGCGTGTTTGGCGCCGTGCAGGTGAGCGCCACAATCAGGACTGCATACGACCGAGGCACACAGGGCCAACACCTGGCATTATGGTGTGGGGAGCGATCTCCTACACTGGCCGTACACCACTGGTGATCGTCGAGGGGACACTGAATAGTGCACGGTACATCCAAACCGTCATCGAACCCATCGTTCTACCATTCCTAGACCGGCAAGGGAACTTGCTGTTCCAACAGGACAATGCACGTCCGCATGTATCCCGTGCCACCCAACGTGCTCTAGAAGGTGTAAGTCAACTACCCTGGCCAGCAAGATCTCCGGATCTGTCCCCCATTGAGCATGTTTGGGACTGAATGAAGCGTCGTCTCACGCGGTCTGCACGTCCAGCACGAACGCTGGTCCAACTGAGGCGCCAGGTGGAAATGGCATGGCAAGCCGTTCCATAGGACTACATCCAGCATCTCTACGATCGTCTCCATGGGAGAATAGCAGCCTGCATTGCTGCGAAAGGTGGATATACACTGTACTAGTGCCGACATTGTGCATGCTCTGTTGCCTGTGTCTATGTGCCTGTGGTTCTGTCAGTGTGATCATGTGATGTATCTGACCCCAGGAATGTGTCAATAAAGTTTCCCCTTGCTGGGACAATGAATTCACGGTGTTCTTATTTCAATTTCCAGGAGTGTAAATAAATAAATTAATTAAAAATACCTTGAGCGAGAATAAGCCGCACACTAACTGAGAGGGGAAAATTATTAGAATTTTACTTATTTTTAAATGTAAGACATAGGTAAGAACTGTAAACATTCGTTCTAACATACGGTACAACACATTGGCACTTAGCACAGTAGAGTGGCCGCCACAAAATTAGACACCCCGACGTCACAGTCGCTCTCTGCAGTCTGCCGGCGCTAAGATCCACGATTCGGCCGCCTCTCGCACTAGAGCGCCAAAAAACTGGTACAAGCACGCTTATTCAAATACAGACTTACGTAAACAGGCAGAATACGGCGATGTGGCGGGCAACGCCTATATAAGACAAGTCTCTGATGCAGTTATTAAATTGGTTACTGCTGCGACAATGCCACGTTATCGAGATTTAAGTGAGTTTGAACGTGGTGTTATAGCCGAAGCACCAGCGGTGGGACACACCATCTCCGAGGTAGCGATGAAGGTCGGATTTTATTTTCCCGTACGAAAATTTCACGAGTGTACTGTGAATATCAGGAATCCGGTAAAGCATCAAATTTCCGACATCGCTGTGACCGGAAAAAGATCCTGCAAGAACGGGACCAACGACGACTGAAGAGAATCGTTCAAAGTGTCAGAAGTGCAACCCTTCCTCAAATTGCTGCATATTTGAATGGTCGGCCTCCAACAAATTCAGTATGCGAACAGTTCAACGAAACGTCGTCGATAAGGGCTTTCAGAGCCGAAGGGGATCGACACAACGTCACGAATCCGTGGACCCTGCATCTCAGGAGGCGTCTGTTCAAGCTGGTGGAGGCTCTGTAATGGTGTTGGCCGTGTGCAGAGGGCGTGATATGGGGCCTCTGATACCTCTATATACGACCCTGACAGGTTACACGTACGTAAGAATCCTGTCTGATCACCTGCATCCATTAATGTACATTGTGCATTCCGACGGATTTGGGCAATTCCAGCAGTACAATGCGACAAGCCACACGTCCAGAATTGCTACAGAGTGGCTCCACGAGCACTCTTCTGAGTTTAAAAACATCCACTGGCCACCAGACTCCCCAGCCATGAACATTATTGAGCATATCTGGGATGCCCTGCAACGTGCTGTTCAAAAGGGTTCTCCACCCCCCCCCCCCCTCGTACTCTTGCGGATTTACGAGCAGTCTTGCAGGGTTCGTGGTGTCAGTTTCCTCCAGTGTTGCTTCAGAGATTAGCCGAGTCTGTGCCACGACACGTTGTGGCACTTCTGCATACTCACGGGGGGCCTGCACGATATTAGGTAGGTGTACCAGTTTCTTTGGCTTTTCCTATACACTACACGGCCATATTGCTGCGAACTTATTTGATATCTATTCATAATTTTTTTTTACTATGCTGTTGATGATCTTCCGTGTATATAATTATGTTTGGTATCTGCTCATTGGACAATGATTGTCCTTTCTATGTTTCACTGGAGACGGGATCTGTGGCGCCCTGTCCGACAAGGGTGATGAACCACATGGCTCGACACCTGTTTCAGTATCACTTTCCCTTATTAAACACGTATCGTCATCATTGTACTACAAGCCAATATTTCATCTGCCACTTCTTTCTCTGGAAACTGCGAAATTTCTTGGCTTGCATCCTGACGAAATGTCAGCTTTGGCAACTGTTGTTGTACATATAATGCAATGTTTGCTTTGTTTATCGTAGCCGTTGCTCTGCTTTGCGTCAACACTACTAGAGTGGAGAGCAGCTACAAAGTCGGGTCAGGGTCGTATGCGCAGAAGCATGCGGAAATGTACCATGTGACTCACAGCCAATTGCGCGCCAGTGACATCCTTGTCTTCGTTCTGTGCGGGTCGTGCTGTGTTCGGAAGTTCTAACTGTTTTATTTCAGTCATAGTGTTCCATGCCGAGTGCTGACTGCCTTGATGGTGTTAATTGTGAGTGATGGTAAGCAATCACGCCAAGTGCTACACAAACAGGCAAGAGGAATAGCGTTACGTGTGTACCAATACTTCAGAGACAATCTTCCGCTGAATATACGCAGGCACGAGGCTGTATCCAACTGCCAGGGGACTCGCATTCGGGAGGACGACGGTTCAATCCCGCGTCCGGCCATCCTGATTTAGGTTTTCCGTGATTTCCCTAAATCACTCCAGGCAAATGCCGGGATGGTTCCTCTGAAAGGGCACGGCCCTCCCTAATCCGATGAGACTGATGACCACGCTGTCTGGTCTCCTTCCTCGAAACCAACCAACCAACCAACTGCCAGGAAGAGACACCTGAAGCCTGTGGTGTTGGTTTGAGGACTGTTCAGAGAATATCCGGCGAAGCTAAGATATCTATGCAAGCCTGCGACTCAGCTGGTTTCAAATTACCACGGCAGCAACACGACCGTAAGAAAGATGTGGATCAGCTAGAAAAACTAGTTTCGGGTATGAAAGAAGCTGAAAATTTTAACGGAAGCAAATGGACCGTGTTGAAGGTACTGAAAGATGTGGGGTTCAGGTAACAGAAAACGAACTGTAGTTGGAAATTATTAATGGAACGAAGCGATATTGTAGCTGCGACGACTGTGTTTTTGAGAACAATGCTGGAGATCAGTGAAGCTGGCACATCTCGAATGTATTACTTAGATGAAACTTTCGTTAATCACAACCACGCAAGGGCTATGTGCTGGAAAATGAGCATGGATGTGGTGATTAAAAGTTCCTGTTGATAAGGGAAATAGAATTATAGTGCTTCATGTCAGAGCAGCAGATACTGGCTTGCCTTGAACAAAACGCAATTGTTTCTTTTTGTGCTATCACCCAGAGACGTTTCATTGAGGTTTCAGCATCATCGCTGGGCTTTCATTTGCTTTCTGTTATGCAACAGGAAAAATATTCGTTACTACTTACATGTATACAAAAAAGAATTTTTAAGAAAGCCTTTACAAATCTGAAAACAGCACAAAGTTTTGCATATATACATTGGTAGCATATGAATTGGGTTTTCCTAGTTTTTTATGTTTTTCTTTACAGCTGTTTTACTTTCAAAGTCTGTCGTCTTCAACAATATAGAACTTAATTTATAGAAATTACGACTGGGAATGTTGTGATTGAGTTCAACATCAATTAATTCTATTGTGGAAGGTTGTGTGTGCCTGCACGTAACGATTCTCATTACTAAAAATGCAGTTCCTGAAGTTTGTAACTCCCCAAATATGGAACCCCTAATGAAAGCTCTTTGGTAGTAAAAGAAATAGCAAAACTAGTTATCCTGACATTGACAGGAACTACTGACAACAAAATTAACACTATTGCACGTTTGACTAACTGGAATACTATGTAACCAATAATGTTTATTATAAAGAAAGGACTAAATGAAAGACTATCAGATGATGCAAAGCCTGAAACTTTAAATAAATAATTCAAAATATATTCCTTACGAACAGTTAAAGCCCAGGCCATAAATAGATCAGAGATCCCATTTATCAAAGAAGAGAGTTATAACTGCATCAAGCTGTAAGCTGCGACCACAATATAACACTACAATGAAGATGTTAATTCAGTCTCTCTTGCAGATGTTGCAATAGTAGTAAGCCTATTGAACGCTAATATATTGTTTCAAACCGATCTGAAGTTTTCCAGTATCGACTTGACGTACTAATCAGAATTTCTAACTGAAGTAAAATAACATTTACGGTTTAGGCAGACAACGGAGCAGTTATTATATGTGAAAGAAAAGTAAATTGTGTGATAACTGATTAACGCTGGGACGTAGCCTTCATGATCTGTGATTGTCACAAGCATCAAAGGACACAGCAATATACCAACCACTGACATAAACTCTATTATTAGCGTTGAGTAGGAAACAGCTACACCCAATCACGAAGAACTTACAGTTACTTGGTGTTGTCGGAAGCTGTAGTCAATGTCAGAATCGCTGATGCAAATAGATTCAATACCCCAAATGAGAGATTGGTGTGTTTTCAGTACAGGTTTAAATAATTACAAAGTTCAATAAACTCCATTGTAACCTTAATGATTCGTGTCGCCTACATCATTTAATGGAAATGTACTGTGTAATTGTGAAATAAACTATTTCTTGCGAGAACACAGAAGTTAATGGTGATTTAGGGATTTTATTGACAGTGAACAGCAAGTTAACACCGAAATACGACTCTTTCCATAGAGTTGTCAGAAGAGTATTTTATCTCTGGAATTACGTTGCAATACCGAGTGGTGCAGTCACTGTGGGTTCGAAGTAAAGATGACTGACAGACTTTGAACGCCAGTGATTCAATTTTAAACAAGGGCTGCTTTCACATTCCGGTGTGCTGCTCCATCGATACGCTGATATCAGTCTAAGGGAGATAGTGCCTGAAACTAATCAACCAAGCAAGGACTTTGTTTTTTAACAGTTACAGATCAGAGTCATCGTGATCTATGGACGCTGTTCCATGTCAACCATACTGGGACAACCATCACCATCAAGCCGACACAAAGAAAACGCCACATTATTTGGCGGTGCTCGACACTTCGCGGCTACCAGACGTACTAGCACACCTACAGAGGGAGCGACGCAACGCGTCAGAGAACTGAACCAGAGCTGAACGTTGGTTGAGACAGCAACATCGGCTGACGACAGTGAAGTGAGCGAGACTCCGACAGCACGCAAGCAGACGACCTAAATTACAAATAACCACTCAAAATGATTGTCCAGGTACGGTAAATTTTGGTTGCCTTACCTAAAAGGTAATTGTAAGATTTTCATTGTGCTGGTGTTGAGTAGACCATAAGATTAAGATTGTGTGACGTTTGTGACAATAACTATTGTGGGTACTAGTAACAAGTGATAATAAATTTTAAAATCATGCCAAGAAGAAGGAGAAGGTTGCACAACGATTTTGAGAAACATGTAGCAGAATCCTGTGATGATATATGTGAAGTAGTGGACAATGACGAAATTAATCGAACAATTATTAATGTGAGAGTAGAATTTTTTGCCAAGTCAGACAAAACTAATGTTCCTAATGTATCTGACTCTGGAACAGAAAGTAAGGAAAAGATATCTAATGATACAACTTCTTATAATAAGGATAAAGTCGACAATGAGAACATAACGAATGTTAAACTGATGGAGTCAGGAAATATAGATGTAATTAAGCCATTTTAGAAAAATTGAATATGTTGGATGATTTAAATTTAAGCTCTCTGACATGTACAGTAACTTTGCTGAACAGCAAGTGACTTCAAATGTTGAGTTCTCTAAATAGTTCTCTGGTATAGATGCAAAGTTAAACGAACAGCAAGCATCTAAAGATGCTAAATTCGTTGATCAACAACAAGTTTTAGAAATTAAGTTTGCTGAACAACAGGTCAATTTTACTCCAATTTGGAAGGGCAATCTAGCTGAACAACAGGCTAAGGTTGATGTTAACTTTTGACAATCTAGAGTCAAGGTTAGCAAACCGAGAAAAGGAAGGTGTTAAGGTTATTGATCATGTCAATAAAATCGATGGAAAGGTGAATACCTTGTCCAAACAATTTGGGGGTATATCTGAAAAGGTAGATGCCTTTTCTGAAAATAATATTTCTATCACGGAAAGAGTAGAGGTATTGTCATGATTGTATAAATGATTTGAAGAAAAATTTGTTGTGTAAAGTGGACACGTATATGTTAGATCAGACTAAGAAGCTGGAGGAAGATTTATCCGAATAAATAGAGACTAAAACCGTAGAAATTAATGGAGAAGTACGTTCGGCCATTGCAAGTGAGCAAAACCAAATTAAGGGCCAGGTGATAACTGATAATTCACAGATAGAGACTTTTATTAACGAATTCTGCAAATTGAAGATAAGATAGCTGATGAATGCACCAAGGGTTATAAATTAGCAGTTAATAACGCCCAGTCTTCCAAGGAACAAAGAGGAATATGAACGAATGTGCAATACCATAAAATTTAACTGCAAGAGAAAATGCCCGCGAATGCAATATAATACTTGTGTAGGTGAACCGTGGGAAACTAATAGCCAATCAGATTAGGAGGATGATCCTTACGTTCAGAAAGGGTGCAGATCATCACTGAAAGTCGAACATAGCATTTTTAAAAGTCGACAGTTTCCCACATTTTCAAACGAAAAGAGTAATACTCACCCAAGGGTGTTCATCGATTCATTTAAAAGAATATTTCCTCGTAGCTGGACGGAATGCAATGTTACAGTTTATCATGTCAAAGATTGTAGGAGAGCCAGTGTTATGGGTCACTGAAGTTAACAAGACCTGTAGCTCATGCTCTGAATTTGAGAAATTGTTTCTGGCGAAATACTGCTCTCTGAGTAAACAAGAGACACTGCGTAAGAAGGTAAATCGACCAGAATTTTATAATTAAAATAAGGGAACCCTCAGGCAGTATTTAGAACATTATGTGAATAAAACGCGTTGTTGGACAGAACCAATTTCGAATGGAGAAGTTGTCCCAATACTTAAAGGTAGGTTACCTTAAATATTCGAGAGAAACTATTTCGTGTTCCTGATTCTGACATTGAACAACTCCTCTCAGTGATCGATTCAATCGATATGCTTATGGATGATGCAAAGTAGTGGCATAATAATAACAACAACCATTGTTATGCTAAGGGCAATGCTAGTAACAATGCATGGAATAATGGTAATCAATTATTTAATAATCATTCTGGGGAATTCAGCTGTAATAATGGTAATTCGAGGAATGGAAATGATCAGTTTGATCACTACCAGAACAACAATCAGAACAGGAACATGAGTTATCAATATTCAAATGGGAATATTGTAGGCACCAACAACCAAGTGCCCAGAATGGGAAATTTCCAGCAACTTAATTTTGTAACCACTAACAGATAGTATGGGGGGTGGCAACCACTGAACCCTCAATACTATGATAATAATAGTAGGAACAATTGCATTCCTATGAAAGTAGAATCATTTTGTAGGTTCTAGCTCAATATTAAAGTAAATTCTGTATTTTATAAGTAACTTAAATGATTTTTTAAAAATCCAGTATAATTAATTACCTTAACCGATTTTAAAACGTTAACTAAATACCTAATTTTTATAATAACTAAACTAATTATAATAACTAACTGATTTATAACTTAATTTTTCACTGTGAACGTAAGTAAATTAATTAAAATGTATTGGTTAACAAAAATAAGTTTTTTTTTAAATGCATTGTGAACGTAAGTAAATTAATGAAAAAGTATTAGTTAACAAAGTACATTATTTTAAACATTTTTTATTTTGAATGTAAGTAAATTAATTAATATGTATTAGTTAACAAGGTACATAATTTCAAAAAATCACATTGTGAGGGTAAGTAAAATAATTAAAATGAATTAGTTAACAAAGGTAAATTATAAAAATTTATGATGTGATTTTAAGCTAATAAAATGTATTAGTTAAAACAAAAGTACATATTTTTAAACATTTTACATTGTGAACTCGGTATGATGAAATTCATTATTTCTATTTTTAAGTTTCCTTATTCCCTTATTTTCAGTTTCATTTGTCCTTTTTTTAATTATTTCAAAATCATAATCATGAATTAATTAAGAAAATCTATTACAGATAAAAAACTTTAAAATCATTATTGAATAATAGACAAAGTTGTTCTCCATATCTGGTATTTAAATATTCACTGTTCGTGATATTATATAAAACATTTATCTCTTGCTCGTATACCTTTTAATTTCTTTAGTAATACTTAAATTGTTGAGTTTCTTGATTAAAGTAGTTTCCATTTTATAGAAAAAAATTTTATTAGTTTCACAAAAATAAGTTTCTAGTTTGTATTAACATATTTTTAAAATGTTTGTAATTTTGAACTTATAGCTAAATGATTAATTGAAAATTATTCTTTTTTATTTTTTTATAAATTTCATAAAAATTATTTCTTATAAATGGAAAACCTAAACGAAATGCAAACTAAACTAAAAGAAACTTTTAAACTAATTGAGACATCTGAAGATATTCATGTCCGATATGTTTAAGTAGTAAAAATAACAATCAGTTTGTTAAAACAAATTGCAATCATATTTTCTCCAAAAAATTAATTGATGAATGTTTAAGGGAAAAAGAAAATTGTCAACATTGTAGAACTGTTATTAAAATAAAGTACGAAAAACAGTTAAAATAATTATTATTTTTGATGTTTTGGAAGCTCAAGATGAAGCAGCAGTTTATGATGAACCAGCATATTATTGTGATTCTGATTAATTAAATATTTAATTCATAGAAATTATAAAAATTATAACTTTTATAAAAATTTATTTTTTCATAAAACTAATAATTTTTTAATATATAAATGGAGCAAGTTCAACAGGAGTCCTCTGTGAAATCCAAATTTTGTAACTATTGTAATATGGAGAAATAAATTGATAATTTTACTTTACAGAAATATACAAAAGATGGTTATAAAACTATATGTAGACCATATATAAGTATATATCATGTATAAAAGTACAATAAAAATTAAAGTCCGTGTATATGTGGAAAAAGTGGTGCTAAATATTGTTTTAAGGAACATTTACGCTGAAATCTAAGTGAAAACATTCATAAATATCATAAACAATGAATAATGAATAAACATCTTCATCTACAATGAATAATCAAGAAGTTGTAACTGAAGAAATATCTGCAACTACAAAAAAATGTAGAGGTTAGAGTGAAATTAAACATTTAAATTGTTTTTATATAAATCCTTTACAGAAAGATAAACATAATAATAAAAGTGAGAAGTGCACATTAGAATACATTAAGAATAAGAAAGCTTTAACTTAATGTTTTATTATTCATTAAATAAATTATTAAAACTTATTGACTGTAAAACTAAATAATAAACTAATGGATCATTCAATTTAATAATTCATTAATTGATTGTTAAACTAAATAGTAAACTAATTCTCTTAAAAACTAATTGTTTAAATACTAATTGTTTGTTAAACTAAATTATAAACTAATTCTCTTTTTGATTTATTATATATTATATGATAAGCCTAATGAATGTATTAAATGATTACCATTTTGAAAAAAAAAATATTTTTTATAGTTCTAATGAATTTTTTTGTAAGAAATATAAGAGCACAATGGAAACATCCATTGCTACTCAACTAAAGCAATTTACTGTTGCAAGTCTTTATAAATTTTGTAAAGAAAATAAATTATGAGGATATTCAAATATATGTAAAGCTGATTTAATTACATTTATAATTAGAAATAGTTTAATTTTTGCTAGAAATTATCGACATGATGTAAGTGAAAATCATACATATAGTGTTAGAAATAATACACATGAAATAAGTGAAAATAATACAAATATTGTTAGAAATTATAGATCTGAAGTAAGTGGTAATTTTTGGAAACATTTACTAATAATTTTTAGAGATTATACACCTGAAGTAAGTGACAATCATACAAACATTATTAGAAGTTGTACATCTGAAGTAATTGATAATTTTTGGAAACAATTACCAAATATTGTTAGAAATTTTACACCTGAAGTGAAAGCTTAAAAATATTGTTAAAACTGATACATCAGAAGTAAGTGATGATTTTCGGAAACATTTACCAAATACTGATACAAATTATACATACACCTGAAATAAGTGAAAATGATACAAATATTGTTAAAAATTATTCACCTGGAGTAAGTGACAATCTTTGGAAAAATGTACCATATTATAATATTGATGATGTTTTTCTATCTAAAGATGATAAATCACCAAAGACATTTATCCATTTTCTACAAATACAATTGTAAAACCGAAACCAAGAGACAGAAATACAATTATAGATTACTTGGTTGAAAAAGCATTTGTAAACAGATTACAAACTATCAATTTTGAAAATAGTATAGATATACTTGATCGTAATCATTTCTTTACTGCAGTAAAAAGAAAAAATTTAAAAAGTGTTAAAAAGAATATTTGGAAGTACATAATGGTTTAGAGCAAATTTTAATCACTTTTGTAAATATAAACTACAAAAATTGAAATAAATGAAAAATTCAAGAATTTGGACAACAAACACGAAACTATACTATTATGACAGAAAAAGATTTTGGTAAAAAATTTCAACAAGGTAAAATCGATATTTTAGGAAAAGTATATAATTTTCAAGCACAAAGATGAGGTTGGTCTTTAAATAAAATTATTGGTTTGCAGTTAGCAATTAATAAATATTTTCTACTAAAAGGATTATCATACATTGATTTACCAGATAAAATTAAAAATAAGAAAGTGTGTTTTAATGTTAAAAATAATGATCAAAAGTGTTTTCTGTGGTTCATAAAATCAATTTGTATCCTGCAGATGAAATTGCTGAAAGAATAACAAAATATAAAGATCTTGATAAAAAAACCTTGAAAATGTAGAATTTCATGTAGTAGTTAATCATATTACAAAAATAGAAAATATAATTAATTTATCTATCAATGCTATTCATTTCATGATGAAGAATATCATGTATATCCATTAAAAATTACAAAATGTAAAAAGAGAAAACATGTAAAACTACTTTATTTCAACAAAAATAATAACTGACAATATTATTAAATAAAAATTTACCTATACTTGTATCAAGTCAAATCACCAAACATGAAACAGTAATGTTTATTACTGCTTTTCAATTGTAAAGAAAAATTATGTAATCATACACCAAATTGTTTAATGAAAAATCATTAAAAGTTGAATGAAAAATGTAGAAAAATTTTACAACGCAATAAATAATTGTAACATAACTGATAAAGATTATAAACATGCAAAATTAGTTTGGGATAAATTCAATATAAAAAATCTTGGTGAATATCATGATTTATATCTTAAAACTGATGATATATTATTGAGTTATGATTTTTAAAATTTTTTAAAACATGTTTACAATCATATAATCTAGATCCTTCTTGGTATTTTACAGCACCAGGTTTATCTTGGGATGCATTGTTAAAAATTACTGGACAAAAAGTTGAATTATTATATGATAATGATATGCTTTTAATGGTTGAAAAAGGAATAAGAGGTGTTATTTCATAATGTTGTAAAAGATATGTAAAAGCAAATAATAAATATTAAAAAGGTTTTAACAATAAAGAAATAAAAATTATATAACATAACTAGATGCAAATAACTTATAAGGTTATGCTGTGAACCAATATTGACCATATGGTGGATTTCAATTATTACGGACGCTAGTGCATAGGGCTAGAGCGATCTCAGATCAGGACAGCTTATCGGCCGAGCTCAACCATCTTCGCTCTGTATTTGCCCAGAATGGGTACTCCGAGAAGCAGATCCGGAACGCGTTTCGACCAGCACGCTCCAAACCTCAAGAACAACCTGAAGAAGCAGATAACACCACGGGGTTGGTTTTTCTACCGTATGTCGGTGGCGTGTCTTTTAAGGTGGGCAGAATCTTCAAGAAACAGCGGATTAAATGTGTTTTCCGGCCTCCAGCAAAAGTGAAAGCGATGCTGGGCTCTGTTAAAGACAACCTCGGCCTGAGGAGACCAGGAATATACAAAATCCCGTGCCAGTGTGGGAAATCTTATATTGGCCAGACGTGTTGTACGGTCAAAGACAGATGCGACGAACATAAACGTCACACGAGGTTGGGTCAGCCAGAGAAATCTGCGGTTGCTGAGCATTGCCTTGACACGGGACACGGCATGAATTATGAAGAAACTAAGATCATCTCGCATGCTTCCACATACTGGGACTCCATCATCAAAGAGGCGGTCGAAATACGTATAAGTAGTGACCTATTAAACAGAGACACGGGGTTTCACCTGAGCAAAGCCTGGGAACCAGCCTTGGCGGCACTAAGGAATCGTCAGCCACAGATCAGCAACTGCGCCGAGTCAACGCAGATGGGAAGCCTTAGCGCAGATGCTTAAATCGCGCGCGCGAACGGGGTCCGTCGCTCCCGGCCGCATTTTCCCGCGCCGCGGCGCGCTTCCGCAGACCGCGACCCGTTTCTTCAGCAGAGGACTCTGGTATTCGACGCTGTCTACGATTGGTCTTCGATGACGTTATGCCCCGCTGGCGCCTGCGCTGTTCTAGAAAGCCAGCATATAAATTGGCGCGCTTCTCAACGACGCGACAGTAGCACCTGAAGATGGCGGGCAGTTGTCTCGCTGAAATATTGTGCGGTTTCTACAATATGATCCGGCGTAAATCCCGGGAACCTATCAAGCAGATGCAGCGCCGGGAAAGCCTCAAACAGCACAACTATGAAAATGGTTATATATTTGAAGTAGATTTAGAACATCCAAAAGAATTACATGATTTACCATTAGTTCCTTTAACAAAACTTGTCCCATGAACAAGTGAGAGTAAACTATTAAGTACTTTAGATAAAAACATAATTATGTAGAAATCTTAAAACATAATTATTTCTAGGAATGCAATTTACAACAATACATAAAGTTTTAATATTTAAACAAATCAATAGCTTAAAGCAGTATATAGGTTAAAACACACATTTAAGAACTAAAGCTACAAAAAATTTTGAAAAAGATTTCTATCAATTAATGAATAATTCCATATTTGTAAAACAATGGAAAATATAAGAAACAGACAAGATATAAATAGTAAATCATGTGATAAACTTGTAGATGAACCAAAATTTAAATGTAGGATTATATTTAATGAAAATCTTGCTCATATTCATTTGTATAAAACAAAAATTACATTTGATAGACCTATTTATGTTGGGTTAAGAAATACTTCATCTAAAGAATTAATGTATGATTTTCACTATAGAGTTATGAAACGTAAATAAGGAGAAAATATTAAATTATGTTATTAAGATTCAGAAAGTTATATTTACAATATTAAATCTGAAGATTTCTATGAAGATATAAAATCAATTATTGACAATTCTGATTGAAGTAATTGTCCTACAGGTATTATATATAGTATTCCCCAAGTAAACAAAAAAGTTTTTGGTAAAACGAGACATCAATGTAATGGAAAAGTAACTGAATAATTTTGTGGTTTATGAGCAAAGGAGAATGCCTATAAAGTTGTAGACAATATACCCAAAAAATGGAATTCAGTAATGTGTTCTTAAAATCAAAATAAGTTTTTAAGGTTACAAAGATTGTTTATTTAATAATATAGAACAATACAAATAATTATTTAATTAAAATTGAAATATATAAACATGAAATATATACAATTCAAGTTAACAAAAAAGCTCTAAGTCCTCATGATAATAAAAGATATGTATTGGATTATAAAATAGATACATGCCCAAATGTTCATTAAAATTTATCAAAATTCTAAGAAAATTTTTTTTATATAAAAGTAATAAAATTATTTCTATGTATAAATTTCAATAAATTTATATATATACATTTTTTCTACATAAATGGAAACTTTTTAAAATAATAAAACAAAACACAAACAGTTTTGTATACAAAAACTATGAAACATTGATACAATAAACAATTAAATAATTTAAAGAAAAGATGATAGAATTATAGTGAAAGATGAAAATATTAAAGTAAATATTGAAAGAATTAAAGTGAAAGACGAAATAATAAAATCAGAAGATGTTCAAACTCAAAATTTGAGGGAAATATTTGATACTTGTTTAAAAAATTGATTTTTAAGCTAAACAGTAAAATAATTCTTTTAAAAAACTGATTGTTTAAAAAGTATTTGATTGATTAACTAAATAGTAAATTAATTCGTTTAAAATACTAACTGTTTAAAAAACTGATTGATGATAAACTACATAGTAAACTAATACCTTTAAAAAACTAATTGTTTAAAAATTAATTAATTGTTAAACTAAATAGCAAAGTTGTTCTTTATAACATTACTTTATCTTTATTTATCCAATTGTTGTGTCAATTATCGAAGTCTAACCTTTTGACATACACTTTATTACCTTTCTTTCTTAAAAGTTTTTCAAATAAGTATATAACTGAATGTTTTGTTTTCTGAAGTTCTCGTTCATAAAAAATTTACATGTTTTAATTTATATATAATTGAAGTGAAATGAATAACATATCAATTTCAAATATTTCTGTCGAGCAGTAGCTGTATATCAGTCCTTTACTAATTCTTACCTTATTACCTATATTAAACTTAGCATTTTCATTAGACACATTGTCACTAATTTTTAAATTTGGTTGTTGTAGAATATTTTGAGTGATTATATTCATCAATTAGATTATTAAGTAAATTTAATCATTTATAATTTACTTGTAAAGCAAATTTATTCCATAATTTTCTTTAGGTGTTCTGTTTAATCATCCAACAACACGTGCTATTGATCTTGAAAAAGTAAAATAATTTTTAATGTTCTATTTTTTCTTAAAACATTTAATTCTTTGGTATAGAATTCTTTACCATTATCAGTTTGTAAATTATTTGGATTTCTTATCTATTTTTAGCTTTTTTATCTTTAATAGGAATAGCAATTGTATATTTTGAAAAAAACATTAATTATTCTTAATAAATATTTATAACTTTTGTTAATTTTTGAAATTCCTTTTATATTACTTGAATCGATATCAACTGGATCAGCTTGTTGTAAATCATCTATGTCAAAAGAAACAAGTATTCTTCATTTAAAATTCTTTCTAATTGATTTATCTAATTCGTTAAATGTATTTTCACGAATATTATTTGAACCTTCACCATTTAGAAACTTTTTTTAATCAATTTCCTTTTTTTAGATATACAAATTGTACAAATACCTTCAATTGCTTGATTTCCATTTTTAGTTGTTATTCTATGTAGGTTATAGTTTCTGTAAATTTCTTACATCCCAAATAATAGATCTGATCGTCTTTAAGTACTAAATGTTAATTGTGATTCATTTATGTAGATAAAAAATTCCTTATATTTTAAATTATTTCATAAAATACAATTATATTTACATCTACAGGTACAGTTTTAACAGAATCTTTCAATGTTACAGTTATAAAATTTGATTTGTATATAATTATTGAATTATTATTATTCTTTAGTTGAGATAGCTCATCAGCTACACTTACTGTTATATAAGAAAAGTATCAAAGCTTAAATCTCTATTTATACTTATACCGACAACGATAATCCTTTTAAATATGAAATCATATTCACAATTGTACATTTTGTGTTCACCACCTGTATTAAAAGTAAAATCAGTTCTTTCTTTATAATATATTTTATCTTAAATATTACTTAACTTATTTAAGTATAGAGTTAAATCTGTTTTTGAGAAATAATCTGAAAACCTTTTTCTACTTTTTTCTGGTAAAATAGTTATTAAACTGTGTTAAAATGTTTGTGTATTCTGGTTTGTAAAATATTCTTGTATTGTTTGGTATCTACATCTTTTGCATCAATTGGAACATTTACATTAGGAAGTCTTCTATTTTTAAAACCAAAATAACTGTTACTTATTATAAAAATAACATTAAATGCTTTTTGAAATTATTTTAATTGCATTAGTTTTCTATGGATTATTGAAGATTTAAAGTTGTTTTTCTATTTTTCTATTTTTTCAAGTCTCACTATATTAAATGTATGTTTATTAAGTACTTATTCAGTTTGTTTCGTTAGAAGTATCTGATTTTCAAAAATGTCCTCTTCTTAAATAAAAAAAATCATTAAAATTATAATTCTCACATAGCAATTTTATAACAAATAGACATAAAGAACCACATATTACTTAATCAAAATTTTTATTCTTTCTGTATTGTAATATGGTTCATTTTTTCCTAAATAGTTAACTAATTGGATTGGTATGTTACCACCAAATGAATCAAAAACTACTGTTTATCATTATTTTTCTAATAATAAATCCAGTGAGTACCAGGATTAATAGATGTACCTAAATTTACTATACCACATTCAGTTTAAAATAGGTATATTACTTAATTCATCAATCATAAATTCACCACATAAGTATTTAATTTTTAATTCTGATGCAAGTATTTCTATATCAGAAATAATTAATGCATTAAGATATTTATCAATTTTTAAAATATTTTTTTTATTTCATTACCAATTTATTTTCCATTTCTAAGTTATGTATTTTTAGTTCTTCTAATTCTTTAACATTTTTCTTTTTCTTTAATACTGCATTTGCAATTGCTACAGATCCTCCAGCTAATGAATCAATTGTTACTAAATATGGTTATGTAGCTAATAATAATGGAAGAAATGCAACTTTATTGTGTTAATCCTTTAGCATCATTCTTTTTTGTCAAATATTCAATAATTTTTTTTACAAAAGAAATAGCAAATGTGAAAAATAGATTTCCACCTACTTTCTTTTCTTTTTTCCTTTTTGAGAATCTGTTAAAAAAGGTTCAATTGTATGTAATTGTTCGTTATTTAACCTTAATTTAATTGACTTTGGTTTAGTTTTACCACCAGGTAGCAAAGTTTATCAATTGTTAAGTTATTCATTTATATAGTTATAAATTTAATAAAGATTTATAAGAATTTGTTATATAGTAACGACGAATAATCATATTATACAATTTTTTCAATTAATTTAAAAATGTGTAACAATTTTTAAATAGTTAAAGATTTATAAAGATTTTTAAATAGATTAAAAATTTATAAATTTTTTCATATCGTAAGAAATTTATAAAGTCTTTTTTATTGATTAAAAATCTATAACAAAATTATTATATAGTTTGACAATTTATAAAGGTTTTTTATAATCCCCTACCATTTTCATCAACACTAATTCCCATGCCTAAATTTCTTTTTCAATATAATACTTCTCTAACCGCTGTTGCTGCAATTTTTTCACCAGAAGAGGCATACATTCCTTCTTTTGCAGCTAACCAAAGTTCTTTATCAGCTATATGTGGTTTTTCTAAATCTTTGTTATCTCAGTGAGCAATATCATGTTTGTTACACGGTTCACCTAATGAATTTATACCTTAACCACCTTTAGCTAATTTTTCTTCTAATTTTGTACCTTGACCACAAAATTTATAACCTGGAAGATGCGTGGCAATTAGTTAATTAAAGAATTTACTAATCCATTTCCATTTTTATCACTTTTCCAAAATGTATGGGGAAGATTATTCAAAATCTAATTAAATATGGAATTGCTTTTGTATTATCAATTATAAAACCACTAAATTTATTTATTAACATTTGTGCAATACTAACTTTTTCATTATGATAATTTTTCATTTCTGCTAGTCCTTCACCCTGAATTACTTCTAATCTATCAATTAATTGTCCTTTATCATTCAACCAAACATATTCAATTGCTATATCTGTATATTTTTTAACTAAACCTTAACTTACTTTTTATACAGGACAATTAATATCTGAATCATTTCGAGTTGTGCTTCTTAAGTTTGGAAAATAACCCTTAACAATTGGTTTTATTAAATATTTATGTTTATTACCTCTACTTCTACTTCTTGTATGTGGATTATTATCAGTATATAATGCTCCTGAATTTAATAATATATCTGCATAATTTGATAAATCTTCACCATAAACTTTTCATTTAAATCATCCATAGTAATTTGTTTTTCAGTTAGAAGTCTCATTAATCCATCTGTACCTTCATATGTCTTTTTTTACCAATTGTCAATTTATCACAATTAAATTCTACAAGTAAATTACCAAAATATTAAAACATATAAATTTTTTCATTAACTTGGTCTTCAATTCTTTTACATTGTTTTATAAATTCTCGATACTTTGGTTGTTCTTAACTTTTTGAATAAACATACGAAGGTTTAAATTTATTGTAATTCAACACCCTATAGCTATAATAAAACTATCAATCATTTATGTTGTTTTTCCACAACCACTTGGTGCAATTATTGCACATCTTATAGAAAATGGTAGGGGTTCATCTTGTATGTTTTTTAACTTATTTTCTGGAATTCTTGCTTTATGTCGTCAATCTGTTTTGTTCAATTACTATTAATTTGTTTCATTTATTAATAATTTTTTCATTTATTAATAGTTTTTCATTTATTTCTAATTTTTTGCACTTATTAACAATTTTTTCCTTTATTAATAATTTTTCAGTAGTAAATGAGTAGGTTATTTCAACTTAGTGATAAATCTTCTATACTTTGAAAACGATTATCTTTCCCAATACATGATAATTATACAAATGTTTCATTTGTTGGTCTTTATTCACCTTTTGAACACCAATATTACAACAAAAAATAATAAACTTTATGGTGATGGAGAAACAATAGAAATTCCTGTAGGTCAATATAGTTTGAAAAATTTTAAAAAATACACACATTTGAAAAAGACGAATATATACATTAAAGCAGATGATATTTTAAACAGAATAGTTATTGAAAATGATGTAAATTTGTATATGGAAATGGTAGATACTATTTGAGGTTTACTTGGTTTTAATTATCAAGTTGTTCAAGCTAATGAAAAAGTTGTAGCTAAAGATGTTCCTAAAATAATGCCTTTTGTATTAATCTACATAAATTTTAATCTTTCTGGTGGAATGTATGTGAAAGATAATAATCATTTTCATAAAGAAACTAATATTATTGCTTCATTTAAACATAGTGCAGTTTTGGTGGAAGAATAATTTATTAACCAAATTACCCTCTAAATGTTCCTATTTTTAACACAATTCAAGATGTAGAAGTTACTATAACTGATGTAAATGATAATTTAATCGACTTTAATGTTGCTACTGTAACAATTATTTTAGAAATATTTTAATAAATTTTTGCGTTAATGATGAAGTTATTGCTAAAAAATTCTGGAATAAAAATTAAAGTTATCAGTTTTGTTCATTTCCTGTTAAGAAAAAACTAAGATTAATTGAAATGATGTTAACAAAGATACAGAAATTGAGATAAACGTTGGTGATGGTTGGCTTCATACACATCTTGCACAATAGTACATCAATTTTTGTATTATTGGAAATGATGATACAGATAATCCAACTAATGATGGAAAATCAAACAAAAAATTAATTGATAATTATGTAAGTAAATTGTTTGACTTTATAACAAAAGGAAATAATATATTATATAGAATTGAACATCCTTTTATTTCTTCAACAGTTATACTACATCTAACTTCATCTGTTACTGACAAAATAAGTTAAGAAGGACATATTCTTAATACAGGAAAAATAAATATTAAAAGAAATGAAGTACTTTATTCGTTATCATTACTTCGTGAATTTTTTAAAGATTATAAAGAAATTATGTTTGAAGGAAACTTAACTGTAGTTTTTACATGTAGTTCATCCGCTGGAGATGCAATTTTATGTTGGTTTGATAAAAATGATGCTGGTGTTGAAATAAAAAATACACTTCCTAAAGAGGGTAAATTTATTATAGAATCTATGGAAATTCGTGTTCCTCTTGTTAAACATGAACCAAATTATGAACTTGAACATGAAAATATTTTTAAAAATCCTAAGATTCCTATTTCTATTTATGAGCTGCAAACTGTAGAAGTTGCTTGTTTATCTAGTAAAAACCGTTTTGAACTAGATATAACAAATTATTATAATTTAACAGAAGTTGATATGCCATATTTTGTTTTTATTGTATTTCGGACAAATCGTAAAAATAAACAATTGGTTTCTTCATCAATATTTGATCATGTTAAACTACAAAATATATGAAACTTCCTGGCAGGTTAAAACTGTGTGTCCGCCCGAGACTCGAACTCGGGACCTTTGCCTTTCGCGGGCAAGTGCTCTACCAACTGAGCTACCGAAGCACAACTCACGCCCGGTACTCACAGCTTTACTTCTGCCAGTATCTCGTCTCCTACCTTCCAAACTTTACAGAAGCTCTCCTGCGAATCTTGCAGAACTAGCACTCCTGAAAGAAAGGATATAGCGGAGACATGGCTTAGCCACAGCCTGGGGGATGTTTCCAGAATGAGATTTTCACTCTGCAGTGGAGTGTGCGCTGATATGAAACTTCCTGGCAGATTAAAACTGTGTGCCCGACCGAGACTCGAACTCGGGACCTTTGCCTTTTGCGGGCAATTGCTCTACCACTCGACTACACGAAAAACAAATATGAAACTTTGTGCAACTTTTAATGGTAGAATTCCAAATGATGCACTTGCTTACATAATTATGTATGGTAAAAAGAATCTTATATATGATGCACAACAAACAGTCCTTACTGAAAAAATTTTAATTATTAACATTTGCTTCTATATAAATGAATGAAAAGCTTAAAAAATTTATGAAAGTGTTAACTTCATGCTTATATACATTTCTGAAACATTTTAAGAAAGATATAAAAAACTTAAAACTTTAATATAATTTCCTGTTATTCATTAATGCATTTTAATTAGTTTTCCTACTTTCACAATATTAAAGATTTAAAATAATGTACTTTACTAACTAATACATTTTAATTAATTTACTGACATTCACCATGAGATTTATTTAAAAATAACTTACTTTTGTTAACTAATACATTTAAACTATTTACTTATGTTCACAATGCGATTTTTAAAATAATGTACTTTCGTTAACTAATACTTTTTAATTATTTTACTTACGTTCAGGGTGTAAAATTTAAAGAAACTTACTTTTGTTAACTAACACACGTTATTGTGTTAAAATCTTGTTGTAAATGAAATAATTAACTTTTAAACCTGTTAGTTAGTATAATTAGTTGAGTTATTATAAAAATTAGGTATTTAGTTAACTTTTTAAAATCGGTTAAGTTAATTAAACATACTGAATTTTTATAAAATCAGTTACTTACAAAATACAGGATTCATTTTAATATTGAGCTAGTGTGCTACAACCTATAAAATGATTCTACTCATGAATCAACAGAATCAATCGAAGTGGGAAAGTTGTCTAATGCACAATGTAAGTTGGGGAAATTCAAACCCTTCGAACGCATCTTCCAAGTCGAATAGACCCATACCATTATCCGATGGAAGAGGTACAGTTACGAATAATTCATATCCACAACCGGGGAATGAAATTCATATAGTTGAGGTGTATGAACAGCCGAGGGTCCTAAAGGACAGTCGGTCAAACTAATGTCAGTCATTTTAGGCCGTCCTCGGGTGACTGGTATTGAGGAGGGAGGCACACGTCATGAGCTGATAATTATACTGGACTACAACATGGAAAGTGATATTCTTGAGGATCTCATGTTAGAACTGAGACAGGCGAAAAATGAGAGTGGATATATTTTACAAGTAATTGTAGAAGTAAAAATCAGTGACACACCGATGAATGTGCTTGTAGTACAGGAGCGACAGTTAGGATAATGATGATGAGTTGTCTAAATATGGTTGGTAAGCAACAAAAGATACACACCTTACCGGTAACGGGCTGCACAGTGTCAGGAGTGTTTAGCACAAAAGTGCAATGCATTATTAAACAGATACTGGTGATGGTAGAACTATAAGGGGTAGCTATTGAATGCACCTTCTTAGTAGTATCTTGGATGTCAATGTCATGTACTTGGGGAATCGATTTTCTGTGTGACTATGGTGCAGTGATAGATTTTAAGAAGAGTGTATGTACTTTCATGGTTAAAACTCAACCATTAAAGGTAACTTTACTAAAGAGGAAACTTATTTGGGAAAAAAGGTAATGGTTGACTGTCTTACAGTAAATGACATACGCATTAATTGTATGGAAAGAAATGATGCTGAGATAAAAGTGCCAAGCATCATGGAAAAGGTATGTGAATGGGAATGTCTGTCTATAGAACAACAAGACGAGTTGGGAAAAGTTTTGCAACGATATCTGCCTGTATTTAATCAGAAACCAAGCGTTATTAAAGATATTGAATATTGTATTCAAACGTATCCACACTCCATGTTTTGTGAAACCATTTATTCGGTTCCCTGGTCAAAAAGAGAAGCTGTGGCCAGAGAAATAACAAAGATGATAGATTGGGGAATAATTGAAACTTCAACTTCTGAATACTCAGGTCCATTGTTAGCAGTAACTAAACTGAACACTGATATTCAGCTGGTTCTTGGCCCTCGTGACACTAATAAATTTACAAAACCTGTAAGAACTCGCCCTGAAAACTTAGAACAGGCTGCAAAAATTTCACGGGGTGAAATTTTTAACCTCCCTCAACCTCTGAATTTCCTACTGGCAAACTAAAATATCAAAAGAATGAAGAAAATATACAGCATTCATCATCATGGGATGGAGTTATCACTTCACGGTAATGCCGTTTGGTCTCAATATTACCGGGTGTGTTTTCGATACAGTGCTAGGAATGTTTTTATCTGGGTTTATTAAGGGGCTCCGGAAAGGCTCAAAATCATGAAAAGTTCAATTTTTACTTTTTTGCGTTTTCTGAATCTGCAGTCTATTACCTTTTAATAGATATATAATTTATTCAATTCCGAAGACTACAAATATTTTTAAATTTTTTTTTGAAATATGTTCTACATGGGCGTGACCCACTGTGGCGCTGTTAAACTGCTATCAAATGGTGTTATTATTAGCGTCCGTGTTCATCAGGTACATTTTAGTGATGTGAGATAAAGTATGTGTTGTGGCTAACCTGTGATGGTTCAATATATATCGCTGGTGTGATTGTCGATTGTTTCATGTTTATTTACTCTGTCGTTATCTCGAAAATATTCGTAATTAATTCTGTTTCTTGAGTCTCTGTTTTGTTGAAGTACACTCCTGGAAATGGAAAAAAGAACACATTGACACCGGTGTGTCAGACCCACCATACTTGCTCCGAACACTGCGAGAGGGCTGTACAAGCAATGATCACACGCACGGCACAGCGGACACACCAGGAACCGCGGTGTTGGCCGTCGAATGGCGCTAGCTGCACAGCATTTGTGCACCGCCGCCGTCAGTGTCAGCCAGTTTGCCGTGGCATACGGAGCTCCATCGCAGTCTTTAACACTGGTAGCATGCCGCGACAGCGTGGACGTGAACCGTATGTGCAATTGACGGACTTTGAGCGAGGGCGTATAGTGGGCATGCGGGAGGCCGGGTGGACGTACCGCCGAATTGCTCAACACGTGGGGCGTGAGGTCTCCACAGTACATCGATGTTGTCGCCAGTGGTCGGTGGAAGGTGCACGTGCCCGTCAACCTGGGACCAGACCGCAGCGGCGCACGGATGCACGCCAAGACCGTAGGATCCTACGCAGTGCCGTAGGGGACCGCACCACCACTTCCCAGCAAATTAGGGACACTGTTGCTCCTGGGGTATCGGCGAGGACCATTCGCAACCGTCTCCATGAAGCTGGGCTACGGTCCCGCACACCGTTAGGCCGTCTTCCGCTCACGCCCCAACATCGTGCAGCCCGCCTCCAGTGGTGTCATGACAGGCGTGAATGGAGGGACGAATGGAGACGTGTCGTCTTCAGCGATGAGAGTCGCTTCTGCCTTGGTGCCAATGATGGTCGTATGCGTGTTTGGTGCCGTGCAGGTGAGCGCCACAATCAGGACTGCATACGACCGAGGCACACAGGGCCAACACCCGGCATCATGGTGTGGGGAGCGATCTCCTACATTGGCCGTACACCACTGGTGATCGTCGAGGGGACACCGAATAGTGCACGGTACATCCAAACCGTCATCGAACCCATCGTTCTACCATTCCTAGACCGGCAAGGGAACTTGCTGTTCCAACAGGACAATGCACGTCCGCATGTATCCCGTGCCACCCAACGTGCTCTAGAAGGTGTAAGTCAACTACTCTGGCCAGCAAGATCTCCGGATCTGTCCCCCATCGAGCATGTTTGGGACTGGATGAAGCGTCGTCTCACGCGGTCTGCACGTCCAGCACGAACGCTGGTCCAACTCAGGCGCCAGGTGGAAATGGCATGGCAAGCCGTTCCACAGGACTACATCCAGCATCTCTACAATCGTGTCCATGGGAGAATAGCAGCCTGCATTGCTGCGAAAGGTGGATATACACTGTACTAGTGCCGACATTGTGCATGCTCTGTTGCCTGTGTCTATGTGCCTGTGGTTCTGTCAGTGTGATCATGTGATGTATCTGACCCCAGGAATGTGTCAATAAAGTTTCCCCTTCCTGGGACAATGAATTCACGGTGTTCTTATTTCAATTTCCAGGAGTGTATAATAATGAGTAAAAGTAAAGTTATTAGAGATCCTCTGGAGGCTTTTAAGAAAAGGAGAAATGTTGGAAAGCCAAAAGGTATGTGTTATTACTGTAAACAATAAAGACGATAACCAAGTGAGTGAACCTAACCACTCAAGTACACCTGCCCATAGCAGTCATAGTGGGTAAGAAAATACTTCACAGAAGAAGCTTCGTTCAATGAATGAAAAATATTAATGTTTTATGGGCGAATCGGATGTGAATGAAATATTAGATATGTCGGTTCCCAAAGGAATTTTTTCAAACTGTGTAAGATGTATTCATTGTAGTGAAGTTGGTCTGGAACTCTCCATAATAAATAGTGAAATACAACTGAAATGTGATAAGTGTTCATACATGACCACCTTTTGGAACAGTGTTGCAGTAACTGCAACTGATGAAAATGGTAGAAAAATCTACGAACACAACAACGGGCGATCCTTGCTTTAGACAAGGAACGCCTTCGGGCTGCAGACAGGGCTGTAAAGAGTCTAGAATTACAAGCAAGAGTAAACAGGAGGAGGAACAAGAGGAAGCTGGAGGAGGAGTTTGCAGAGGATGAAGGTAATCTATCCTATGGACCTGGAATGCACTAAAAAGTTAATCCAATCTTTGTCGCTCGATTCCCAAAACTTTTATTTTCTCATACTAATTACATGTTTTCTAAGGATCTTCCAAACATATTTGTTTCAAACTTTCAGTAAATGTTACACAGTACCTTCTGCATAATTTAACACAGCCTTTTTCCAAAAAACTGTATATTTTTGAATATATAAATAAAAAATTGCAAAAAAATGTTGTGAATTTTCATTACAATTGAAAAAAATTATCTTTAATAACTGAACTAAAATTTTGTAAAATCCCTGTGTTAAGTTGTAGCCCATATTCCAATAAATAATCTGTAAAAAGTTCAACTTCCTACCCCAAATACTTTGTGAGGAAAGATGTAAATTATAAGCGTTATTTTAACATTGCAAGTATAGGGCGTTCCGGAGCCCCTTAAGAAGAGCACAGAAGATACTCAGAAGATGTAAAATTTGTGAAAAAGCAAAGCCTGTTAATTATTGTATTAAGGGTGTATTGCATCCCATTACACTGACAAAACCACTGAGTATAGTCTCATGAGATATGTGTGGACCATTACCCGTAGGTAAAGGAAATTTTAAATATATATTCGTGGTGTATGACCTATTCCCAAAGTATGTGAAACTTTACGCTTTGCAAACGACCAATGTGTACCCATGTCGAGAAAGATTACTGATGATTATTTGGTTAATGTAGGGAAACCGGGAATGCTTATTTCAGATAACGCCTCATAACATTGGAGTAAAGCATGGAAAGAAACAATGAAGGTATACAGAATTCCTTATGTATTCATTGCATGCTTTAATACATCAGGATAACCAATAGAAAGAGTATTTAGAGAAGTAAATAGATTTGTAAGAACTTATATACCGAATCAGCACCATAGGTGGATTGAATTAATTGTAGATTTTGAAAAGATGCACAACGATTTACCCGTATGTCAACTGGGTATTCACCCAAAGAAATTCTATTTTATAAGCAGGATAGTGATAATTGGCTTGGTAATTTACCATGTATGTAAAATGACCTAAAGGATCATGATGAAATTATAAAGAAGGTATACCAGTATTTACAACATAAAGCAAGGATTTGTACACATCAGTTTGACAAAAAAATAGACTTAGGAATCTCCTATAAGGTTGGTGATAGTATTGTATTGAAGAATCATCCAAAGTTTTCAAAGATAAGAAAATTCAATCGAAAATGGAACAATCTTTATAAAGGACCGTATAAAATCGTTAAGATACCACATGAAGGAAGCTACCTATTAGAAGGTGAAGAAACCAAGAGGATACAAGGGGTGTACCCTCATATTGAGTTAAAGAGATATTTCAGTTAATTGAAGATTTAGCTTTTAATTACACAAAGTAGGAGGAGATATAATGCAAAAATTTGTTACAACAATGTTTGTGAATTTTATTTTATATGTAGAATTAGTGGACAGCTATTTACTTTTAAGTAGTTTTTGCTACAAAAAGGGTTATATCTAATTAATTTATTAAGAATTGTTATGAGCAACAGGTTCATAACAGTAACTAATTTGTATTAGTTGATCTTTATTTAATTAAGTAGAAACTGTTAGGTGATATTCTCATGCTAACAGTTGATCTTTTCATGTTCTTATATTAACATGTCTCTACTTGTTTGTATTTCACAAACAAGGCACAAGTTTAAATAACGCACACAAGCACAATGAAAGATCTTACAGTAGTCATTCGTGAACAGGGGAATGTAGGACTAGGTATTAAAATCCATGGAGAAGAAATAAAAACTTTGCAGATCGCCAATGACATTGTACTTCTGTCAGAGACAGCAAAGGACTTGGAAGAGCAGTTGAACTGAATGGACAGTGTCCTGATAGGAGGATATAAGATGAACATCAACAAAAGCAAAACGAGGATAAAGGAATGTAGCCAAATTAAATCAGGCGATGCTGAGGGAATTAGATTAGGAAACGAGATACTTGAAGTAGTAAAGGAGTTTTGCTTTTTGGGGAGTAAAATAACTGACGATGGTCGAAGTAGAGAGGATATAAAATGTAGACTGTCAATGGCAAGGAAAGCGTCTCTGAAGAAGAGAAATTTGTTAACATCGAGTATAGATTTAAGTGTCAGGAAGTCGTTTCTGAAAGTAGTTGTATGGAGTGTAGCCATGTACAGAAATGAAACATGGACGATAAATAGTTTAGACAAGAAGAAAATAGAAGTTTTCGAAAGGTGGTGCTACAGAAGAATGCTGAAGATTAGATGGGTAGATCACATAACTAATGAGGAGGTACCGAACAGAATTGGGTAGAAGAGGAGTTTTTGGCACAGCTTGACTAGAAGAAGGGATCGATTGGTAGGACATGTTCTGAGGCATCAAGGGATCACCAATTTAGTATTGGAGGGCAGTGTGGAGGGTAAAAAGCTTAGAGGGAGACCAAGAGATGAATACACTAAGCAGATTCAGAAGGATGTAGGTTGAAATAGGTACTCGGAGATGAAGAAGCTTGCACAGGATAGAGTAGCATGGAGAGCTGCATCAAGCCAGTATCAGAACTGAAGACCACAAAAACAACAACAACAACCATAAACATTATTGACTAAGCTAAGAAACAATGTATAATGATAAATATTAAGAACTGCGGTAACTAGGTGTGATTTTATGTCATGTAGTAGTTAGTCCCGAAAAGAGAAGTGGTTTAGACGTTCCAGAGCACTCAACAATGGTGATGAAGACTATCTTCAGACAGATTGTGCTGACATGTGGTACAGTCTAATGGGAGCGCAGCCACAGAACAATGAGAGTAACTAGACGAGAATGCATGATCGGATTGTACTCGCTGCCATATGCGGTCCGATGCTGTTGAACCTTCGCCCTGGTAGATCAATAAGAAGGCACTGGCATTGAACCGGGCCATGTTCGTAGCTTTGCATGGTCTAGTGCAGGTACAGTGGCAGTGTGGCAATGTGTCGAAGATATAATTGTGACATTAAAATGAAATGATGAAATATTTAAGGAACATGAACCCTAAGTTCAATATTGATATAAAAAGAACAATGTAATGACTCGATTTTTTTGTATGTGTATGTGTGTGAGCCAGTAAGGCAGTAATAATTTAAAAAAAGGAGACTTTACCTGGTTATGGACGTTGAAGTGGGAAGTCAAGTACCCACTTCATCGTCCGGGGTGCATGTGTAACACCCCAGATGTGGAACCTCTAATGAAAGCCCTTTGGTAGTAAAAGAAATAGCAAAATTAGTTATCCTGACATTGAAAGGAGCTACTGACAACAAAATTAACACTAATGCATGTTTGACTAACAGGAATACTACGTAACTACTAACATTTATTATGAATAAAGGACTAAATGAAAGACTATCAGATGATGCAAAGCCTGAAATTTTAAATAAATAATTCAAAATATATTCTTTATGAAGTTTAAAGCCCAGACCATAAGTAGATCAGAGATAAGATTTATTGAAGAAGAGAGTTGTAGCCACATCGAGTTGTAAGTTTGCTGCGACTACAATGTAACATTGCAATCGAGACGTTGATTCAGTCTCTCTTGTAGACGTCTCAATAGTAGTAAGCCTACTGAACGCTAATAGATTGTTTCAAACCGATCTGAAGTTTTAAAAGTTTTCCAGTATCGATTTGATGTACTAGTCAGAATTTCGAACTGAAGTAAAATAACATTTACTCTTTAGCCAGACAACGAAGCAGTTATTATAACCGAATGAAAAGTAAATCGTGTGATATCTGATTAATGCTGGTACTTAGCCTTTGTGATCTGTGATTGTCACGAACATCAAATAATACAGCAATATACCAACTGCCACATAAACTCTATTATTAGCCTTGAGTAGTTAACAGCTACACCCAATCACGAAGAACTTACAGTTACGCTGTGTTGTCGGAAGTTATAGTCAATGTTAGAATTGCTGATGGAAATACACTGCTGGCCACCGTAAATGCAACACCAAGAAAGACAAGAGGTAGCACAACAAAATTTATTTTGTAGATAACATGTCGAGCAAGTATCAAATGATTACGTTTTTACAGACGTCTGTGACATGTGGTTCCTGCCAGAATCAGTAGCCAGAGTAGCCGCCATTGTTGGAGATCACCGCTGCCACACGTCTCGGCATTGAGTCAAAGAGACGTTGGATGTGTTCCTGGGGTACAGCAGCCCAAGCAGCTTCCACACGTTGCCAAAGATCATCTGGTGTGGCAGCTGGGGATGTAATCTGGGTCACTCGTTGAGCAACCATGGACCATATGTTTTCTATCGGCGAAAGATCGGGAGAGCGAGCCGGCCAGGGAAGCACTTGAATCTGGTTATTGACGAAGAACCTTTGGACAATGCGTGCCACGTGTGGTCGCGCATTATCCTGTTGAAATATGGCTGTGGCCGAGCCCTGAAGGTAAGGAAGGACAACTGGCTCCAGCACCTCGGATATGTAGCGCCGGCTATCTAAAGTACCGGCAATGCGTACTAGAGGCTTGCGAGAGTAATATCCAATACCGCCCCATACCATAATACCCGGTGCAAGACCAGTGTGGCGGTGCATAATGCAGCTGTCCAGCATCCTCTCTCCACGGTGTCTCCACACTCGAATCCGACCATCGTGGTGCTGCAGACAAAAGCGTGCCTCGTCAGTAAAGACAACGTCATTCCATTCTGCCGTCCACATCCGTCTGTCATCACACCATTGGCGACGGAGACGTCTGTGGTTCTGCGTCAATGGTAGACGAAGCAATGGACGTCTTGCGGACAGACCACTCTGCTGTAAACGGCGTCGAATGGTACGCGCAGACACTGGATGATGCGTTACAGACGCAATGTGCTGTGCTATGGTTCGGGATGTCACTGAGCGATCCGTCACTGCCATGCGCACAATTTGCCTATCAGCATGTGCAGTGGTGCACCGAGGTGAATGCGATCGACCACGTCGGTCCGTCGTACCCTCCTGCATCCAACGGTCACATATCCGCATTACAGTTGTTTGGTTTCGTCCAACACGACTAGCGGGTCTCTGTATGATAATCCACAATCTCGGTAAGCCACTATCCTTCCTCTGTCGAATTCGAATACTTGATCAAACGATGTTCGCTGTTGTCTACGAGGCATAACTGATCGTCTTGTGAAACAACCACAAGGTAAACACATGTGCCGAACGTACACTCGTCGAAATCGCCAAGCCTTAAATGGCGCTATGAGGTGGCTCCACAGGCGCGCGTGATGTGCGTCTGCGCTGAAATTCTAATCAGTTGCATATCTCATCGCTGCAAACCCATGGTGCAAATTTCACTTGATTCGGATGCTTCCTTCAGGGTGTTGCATTTACGGTGGCCAGCAGTGTAGATTCAAGACCCTGAATGACAGATCAGTGTGTTTTCAGTACAGGTTTAAATAATTAAGAGCTGGCCGAAGTGGCGGTTCTAGGCGCTCAGTCTGGAACCGCGCGACCGCTACGGTCGCAGGTTCGAATCCTGCTTCGGGCATGGATGTGTGTGATGTCCTTAGGTTAGTTAGGTTTAAGTAGTTCTAAGTTCTAGGGGACTGATGACCTCAGAATTTAAGTCCCAGAGTGCTGAGAGCCATTTGAACCATTTTTTTAAATAATTAAGAATTTCAATAAACTCCAATATAACCATAATGCTTCGTTTCGCCTACGTCATTTAATATAAATTTACTGTGTAATTGTGAAATTAACTATTTCTTCAGAGAACACAGAAGTTAAAAGTGATTTAGTGATTTTATTAACGGTGAACAGCAAGTTTACACCGAAATATGACGCTTTCCGTACGTTGTCAGAAGAGTATTTTATCTCTGATATTACTTCATATTAGCTGTTGAATTAATGCCGTAGCGACGCCTGGACGACGCCTTATTAATTAATAAATCAACATCCTCGCAAAACTATGATGTGGCATCGGCTTGAGTGATGGACTTCATAATCCAAGATATCCTATTATCTGCGTTTGAACACTCATTCGCAAACCAGGCATAAGAACTACAGTTATCAAGTTAGCGTAAGCTTATCAGTCTGTCGCAAACACGCGAAGCATATTTGGTTAATTGTTTCATATCAAGGGATTTGTTGCAGGACCGAGCGGTGCAGTCGCTGTGGGTTCGAAGTAAAGAAGACCGACAGACTTCGAACGCCAGTGCTTCAGTTTTAAACAAGGGCTTCTTACACATTCGGCGTGCTGCTCCATCGATACGCTGATATCAGTCTAAGGGGGATAGTGCCTGAAACTGATCAACCAAGCGAGGAGTTTGTTTTTCAACAGTCACAGATCGGAGTCCTCGCGATCGACGGACGCTGTTCCATGTCAACCAGACTGGGACAACCATCACCATCGAGCCTGCACAAATAAAACGCCACAAGTTCACTGGAACGATGTGTATACTAGCGCGCCGTCAGCTGTCTCATTGCGTGAACTGACGGAAGAATATTGGCAGCGTCGCATCGTATCTTCGCCTCTCTCTGCGCAGAACGCGTGACGCACCCGCCTTTGTAGCTGCTCTCCATTCTAGCACTGTAGCACTGTTGTGAGTGTACTCGTCGTGTAAGCAGTTCAACTATGCTCCGTAGCTTCACACTGCGCTCACCATTGGGTGCCTCCAGTCTCGCACCCTGTTGCCATTAGCAGCCAATATTGTGGTTGCATGGTAGACAAATTGTGGAGCGTCGGATGCCGTAAACATCATTGGCCTTTTGTGATCTCGCACGCAAGGGATTCCTTGTTAGAAAGAAAACAAGATGCAAAGGATAAAGTGAAAATACGCTATTTACTGCCTTATGAAGATTGTTCGACGTGTTTTTAGGATGTATTTTCTCGAGGAAATAAATTTAGATTTCTGAAATGTTTGGAAGACGCTTTTCCTATTCTTACAGTTTTAAGAGTTCATTACGACTTTTGTCAAGAGCAAAGACTATGCGTTCGTAAAATGTGACTTTCACTGTTCAAGTGTCGAAATCACAGCAAATAGGTCTCACAGCACACATGATTCTGGCAGTGACGTTTAAACGTGAACAATCACTAGTAGCCGGCGAGACTCAGTACAGTAACATAACGCTTGGGACGCTGTAGTAGACTCACTTGCTACAAGCAGTCGATTGAGACAATCGAGTCCCTCGTATAAAAGGGCTTAAGGGCAATGCCAATGAATTGTGATGGCGAATGGAATTGCTGATAAACTGGGAGGAAGTATGAAGTAAAAAGTAACGGCTTCAACCAGTTGACGTTCTCTGTGTTACTTCTTAACCAATGGCAAAGAAATGGAGGAAAACTTGCGGAGGAGCGGAGATCAAATAATTAAAAGCGGCTGTATGCAGAAGGATAGAGGGTATTATCTGTCTTTCTTCCGTGATCTGCACATTCATATTAAATGGCTATATGCACCGCACCCAATGACAGTCTTTCGCTGGCCTATTTACTGCCATTCTCCACGGACACAAATTTAATTGAAACGTCGAGATGCTGCCACTCAGTTTTATAGTGGCCAGTCGAGGGTAGGTGAAAAGTAAAGCCTGGCTGTTGGCACCAACAAGAGGAAGAAACTTTCAGTTTACATCAGTGCTGAACTCAGTTATAGAAAATCAAAAGTTGCTTGTAAGCAACATTAATAGTTAAAGAGTTAAATAATATTGTGGCCCTGCTTTGAAGTGACATATCAGAGAGTTACCCATGGACTTTCACAAAGTATAGTAGGCATTTTACCGCCATTTAATATTCAAAACCTACAAAAGTTAATTGTGTGATGGTTGGCTCTCGACTCCGTGCAGGTAGGGTAACTGGCAGGTTGCAGTACTTAATAATATTATAACGTCTTGTGAGGTGACGGGCGAGTTGTGGCGCCCTGAAAGTGTTGTAAGTTCGGAGTTGGCGTGGCCTCTCGGTGGGCCACGACTCGTTGGTGGCCACACGGTGCTGTACGTTGACCGGAGTGGCTGGGAATTCCACGGTGACACTGTGTCGATGAACGAGACGTGCAGGCAGTGCCAAAGATGGCAGACTTTGTGAAACCTTAATGGCAGACATTTCACAGTTCATAGAGATATTAATAGTAGCCAGATGAATCATGATACCTTAAAAAGAAACATGGGCATTATCATTATTTGCATGACGATTTTGATGATGTAATCAGATTTTCAATATCTTTATTAGTTTAAAGTTTAGTATCTGACTGTAAATTATACAAGTAACACCCTGCACCGAATTTCGAAAATCTGAACGGTTCATCCTATTTTGTCGATCGACGTATCTTTAGAAAAATATTAGTGTAAACCTAAATTGGTATAAGTTACCGGCATTTCACTTGAATAGTACATGAGTTATTTAAGGTCAAAGTGGCCGATTACTACAAATTGCATCAGGCCATAAGTACTCCACAGTCACACGAAAGAACGGCAGCAGCATGCTATTAAATATATTTATTCTCTATGTCTATGTTCATATCCGATATATACTATTCATGAAGAAATTGGTTAAATATTTACTGTGTTTTAGAAAGCACAGAGACATTAGGGTACTGGCCTACCTTTTGTTTCATTCCTTTGATACATGTTTATTTAATTTGCTTACGCATATAATAATGTGTGTTAGTGCGTGTTTATGGCCCAGCCGTAGGAATATTTACTTAATTTCGTGTTATTTAAATATAAATCCAGTTTTTCGAATGTGTTTCATTATGTCTGTATGGGCGGTGTGGCTTGAAGACACGGCGCGAGCACTCTAGCCAATCACGGCGCCCGTGAATGGGGAGACTGGATGGAAGCGGGAGGAGAGTTCTGGGCGGTGCGGGACGGCGCGGCGCGGCGCGACGGACGAGTGGTCGCGAGAGAGACTTGGAAAGTGTGGAGCGGCTTGCGCGTGGTCGTGGTCGTGCAGATAGAAATACTTCGGGGTGCCGTCTTGTGCACTTGTGAGATATCCGTGGCTTCTACAGTGAAGACGTAGTGTGCGTTTAGAAGTGTCTCACGAGCTATGTCGTTGTTCATAACCAATTACGTGAATTAGGAATATATTGTTTCCCTGTTATTCAACTTATATTTTATTTAATTGCTGGACCATCGACACCAATAAGTGTTTTACAGTAATAAAGGGCATTCTTAAAGGTACTTCTGCTATCGTACCCATCATTTATTTAAAGTCGTTAAAACAGTACCTGCAGAATTTTATTTAATTGCAATCTTTCATTTATAAATTTCTACGTTACATTCACAATTGTCGAGTGACAGGAACCTTTGACCATTCGATTCATGTGTATATTCATATTGTATACTGTAGTCTCAGCAGTATTTGACTTGTAATGCGGCAACTACGTATCCCAGCCCCTAGACAACGAAACCACCCAAAACTTTTAATATTTCGACACTGAGTCGGAGGGAACGTAGTTGAGGTCACACCACAACATCACCATCACGTCATTTCATTTATTGTTGTGAAAGCCCACAGTCTCCAAAAAATCTTATTAACTGCTTTTAAACGCAGCATGCTGATATAACTGACAGTTGTGTAATATCTGGAATGTACAAAAATTTGAGTAATTGTCTCTAGAGCTCTAATCTGTCACTATTATTAAGAAAGAATGTTGGCTATTTTGCCTGAAAACTGTGAAACATGAGTAAAAATGTTCAACCAATACATGAATCAGGGCAGGTACACCTACAACTGGAATGCTTGGTGAGTGCAAAACAGGTTAAAGTAGTGCGAATCGAGAAAAACATTTCGTTGGCAGCACTGGAAGTCGCAAAGTCTCAGGCAGAGTACCCCTGTAGCAGGCGAGTACCTGTGGGATATTGTTCTAAAATCAGTATTTAACAAGTGGAAAGAATACTACCTCTGGGGCTTAAACCCTTGACCTGATACATTCAAACGAAAGGGAAAGAGGGCTCAAACTGAGTGTGTGAGAAGTAAGAGGAAGGGGAGGGAATTCAATGGTAGTTATAGTGGACATTACGTTCCAGCGCAGCCTAGTTTCTAATTGTTCTACACATCCTCCTCCACACACTAGCAAATCATTCAATCTTAATTTCAATTTAGGGAATAATTTTACGTAGATTAAATGTGGCACAAAGGGCCACCAGTACGACTTTCTGTCGTTCAGATTATAATTCGATTTCCATACTTGATCAACACGAGGGATGCATCTGGCCTGCAGACTGACGCTGTGCATTTTCTTTGTTGGTGTACCACTGGCGACAGATGGATGTCCCTAAACCATGGGATATCCTCTGAACGCTTTTTGAAAGTTCCGACGTTGGAGAACATCAAGGCTACAGTTTATGGGTTGCCATTAATGCCAGATGGTTCCTTATGATTCTGATGGAAATTTTTAAATGCATTACTGTATAAATAAAACCAGCAAGAAGTCCTGTGGTGACAGCGCCATCTAGGAAAGACTAATTAATTACCTGAAGACATTAATGTCAATGGAAATACCCGTTCTAACGGCCACGCCATAATCACGATGCTGACCGCCCGAAAGTCAGATTATTGAACAATGCTTTGGACTATGATTTAGAGAATTGGTCATGGACTTTTACGAAGTTTGGCAGAGACGTTGGTGTCCTGTAGAGTGCAGAGTTTCATTATTAATTCTCATGTTCAGAGGTGAGTGCGGTGGTTACACACAGGCATGTTAATCTTTTGGCAGCAGCTCTCTAGTCGGTTGTAGAGCTAACAGAAATCTGGGCAAAAGATTGGTGTAAGGAATAGCTTTGGATAGGTTTGTTAAAAAGGAAATGAGCTGTGTGGTTGCTGTGAAAATTAAAGCGATGACTCCGTACTTATTCTACTGGCATACTGTTTTTGGTCCAGTGGCTGAAGCAGAAGGTTGCCTGAAAGCATTCGGACAGCAACAGGGCTAATTAGCGTCGTGGGAGTTATGACCAGATAACTTCATTGCGAAGTTCAGTGCAAGAGCAGTTCAGTACTTGGTCCACTCTTGTTCTTGGTCCACAGTAAATATTTTCCAAAGATACTGGAGGAATCTTGAAAAACTGTGATACTGGTAGACGATGTAAGTACACTGATAAAGGACCACACACAAGACACAAGCAGGAAAATAATAACAGACTTATAACTGATTCACAGGAAACAGCTACACTCATACTCTCACAAAAATTCGGGCAATTTCAAAGAGGTGAAAATGACTTACTGGCTCCAGATAGGATAATCAAGGGGCGCAGGTTACTGAAATTCGTGTATGAAATTTCTAAGTGTCCAGAAGAAAAATAACTGAACCATCACCAGAGTCTGGGTTAGTTAACAAAAAACTTACATCTATCTGTTTTGTACTCATAAATCTCAAAGTGTCGACCAGTGGCCGGGATTGCGAGCATGTTTTGCATACTTCACTGAAATGTCTCCTATGGCGTAACTTGCTATGGGAATGAAGCTAAACTATAAAAATATAGAGAAGAGTTCAGTAAGATTATCCCGAAATGTTGATAAAAGCCTCTTCAGGGAGTTTGCGATTACCACATTTACATTTGAGAATATAAATGCAGTAAATGAAGCAAGCAAAATGGAATACAAACGTCTCAAAAATGAGATCGACAGGAAGTGCAAAATGGCTAAACAGGGATGGCTAGAGGACAAATGTAAGGATGTAGAGACGCATATCACTAGGGGTAAGATAGATACTACCTACACGAAAATTAAAGAAATCTTTGGAGAAAAGAGAACCAGTTCTAAGCAAAGAAGGGAAGCAAGAAAGGTCGAAGAAGTATATAGAGGGTCTATACAAGAGCGATGTTCTTCAGGACAATAATATAGAAATGGAAGAGAATGTAGATAAAGATGAAATAGGAGATATGATACTGCGTGAAGAGTTTGACAGAGCACTGAAAGACCTAAGTCGAAACAAGGCCCCGGGAGTAGACAACATTCCATTAGAACTACTGACAGCCTTGGGAGAGCCAGGCCTAACAAAACTCTACCATCTAGTGAGCAAGATGTATGAGACAGGCGAAATACCCTCAGACTTCAAGAAGAAGATAATAATTCCAATCCCAAAGAAAACAGGTGTTGACAGATGTGAAAATTACTGAACTATCAGTTTAATAAGTCACGGCTGCAAAATACTAACACGAATTCTTTACAGATGAATGGAAAAACTGGTAGAAGCCCACCTCGGGGAAGATCAGTTTGGATTCCGTAGAAATGTTATAACACGTGAGGCTAAACTGACTCTACGATTTATCTTAGAATATAGATTAAGGAAAGGCAAATCTACGTTTCTAGTATTTGTAGACGTAGAGAAAGCTTTTCACAGTGTTGACTGGAATGCTCTCTTTCAAATTCTGATGGTGGCAGGGGTAAAATACAGAGAGCGAAAGGCTATTTACAATTTGTACACAAACCAGATGGCAGTTATAAGAGTCGAAGGACATAAAAGGGAAGCGGTGGCTGGGAAGGGAGTGAGACAGGGTTGCAGCCTATCCCCGATGCTATTCAATCTGTATATTGAGCAAGCAGTAAAGGAAATATAAGAAAAATTCGGAGTAGGAATTAAAATCCATGGAGAAGAAATAAAAACTTTGAGGTTTGCCGATGACATTTTAATTCTGTCAGAGACAGCAAAGGACCTGGAAGTGCAGCTGAACGGAATGGACAGTCTCTTGAAAGGAGGATATAACATGAACATCAACAGAAGCAAAACGAGGATAAGGGAATGTAGTCGAATTGAATCGGGTTATGCTGCGGGAACCAGATTAGGAAATGAGAGGCTTAAAGTAGTAAATGAGTTTTGCTGTTTGGGGAGCAAAATAACTGATGATGGTCGATGTAGAGAGGATATAAAATGTAGACTGTCAGTGGGAAGGAAAGTGTTTCTGAAGAAGAGAAATTTGTTAACATCGAATATAGATTTAAGTGTCAGAAAGTCGTTTCTGAAAATATTTGTATGGAGTGTAGCCATGTCCGGAAGTGAAACATGGACGATAAATAGTTTAGACAAGAAGAGAATAGAAGCTTTCGAAATGTGGTGCTACAGAAGAATGCTGAAGATTAGATGAGTAGATCACATAACTAATTAGGAGGTATTGAATAGAATTGGAGAGAAGAGATATTTGTGGCACAACTTGACTAGGAGAAGGGATCGGTTGGTGGGGCTTGTTCTGAGGCATCAAGGGGTCACCAATTTAGTATTGGAGAGTAAAAATCGTAGAGGGAGACCAAGAGATGAATACACTAAACAGATTCAGAAGGACGTACTGGGAGATGAAGAAGCTTGCTCAGGATAGAGTAGCGTGGAGAGTTGCGTTGAACCAGTCTCAGAACTGAAGACCACAACAACAACATATTTGCTCCATATTTTTGGTTGATAAGAAGAGTAAATTTAAGGTGAACTGAATAATTCACAACTCCATTCTAGAAGTAAAAATTGTTTCACTATCGACAGACAACATGAAATCTACATCTACAACTACATCTGTACTCTGCAAACCACTGTGAAATGCATGGTAGAGTGTAGACCCCACTGTACCAGTTATTGCGGCTTTTTCCGTTTCGTTCACGTATGGAGCGCGGGAAGAATGATTAAATTCCTCGATGCGTGCTGTAATTAATCTAATCTTGTCCTCACGATCCCTAAGCGAGGGTTATGTAGGGGGTTGTTAGGCCTATATTCGACCATTTAATGCCGGATCTTGGTTGTTAATAGACTTTCTCGGTATAGATTGCGTCTGTGAGTGAGTCTATGTGATCGTTCCATTTCATGTCGCTACTAGCTTATACACCCAAATATTTATTTGAGTCTACAGAGAACAGCTTTGACTCACTGATATTATACTCATAGAATATTACGGTTTTTCACTTTGTGAAGTGCACAGTTTTACATTTCTGAACATTTAAAACAAGTTCCCAAGCTTTGCACTACTTTGAAATCTTATCATGGTGTGACTGAATATTTGTACAGCTTCGTTCAGACTGTACTTCATTGTAGATAACTGTATCGTCTGCGAAAAGTATGTGGCTACTATCAATGTTCTATGCAAGATCATTAACATAAATAGGGACCCAACACACTTCCTTGTGGTACAGCCGAAGTTAATTCCACATCTGTCGATGACTTTCATCCAAGATAACATGCCGCCTCGTCCCTACCTAGAAATCATGTATCCAGTCACAAATTTCATCTGATACCAATAATAAGCTTAGGTGTAGTACAAGGTAAAATTTCTTTCGGAAATAGAGAAATACTGCATCTACTTGACTGCCTTGATCCATGGCTTTCAGAATGTCACGTGAGAAAAGTGGGACTTGGGTTCTTGTAGACAGGTGTGAGCAGTGTTTTCTTCCACCTGATGCACACGGTTTTTTGTTTGAGGAATCTACGACAGGTTATATTTAACAGAGGGCCTAAAATCTACGACAGATTATATTTAACTGAAGGGCTAACTCAGCCGAAAATTAGATGAAAAACATGATAGGAAATAGATTGGGTCCTGCGGCTTTGTTCAGTTTTAACGATTTCAGCTGTTTCTCAACGCCACTTACACCAACATCTCTTTCACTCATCTTTTCAGTAGTACGAGAATTAAAATGGAGCAATACTGTAAAGAAACATTTGAAAACAGAGTTAAGAATTTTTGCTTTTGCATTAGAAATTCAGTAATTTCAAAGTGAATGCCACGTCTTTTATTATTTATCAGAATTACAGTATTAAACGGGCTTCAACGTTACCAGTGTGCATTTGGCCGATAGTGTTCTGTGCAAAGTTGCATAAATGTTTAGTTTCAAATTATTCGATACAAAGAGTAGTTGAATTGTGTTAAGAGGAAGAACAATAATTTTTTTCCAAAGTAGCTGCGTTTCTGCTTATAAAGTCCCATATTTATCAATGTGAAATGGTTAGCAGTAATCATAATTTGTTGTTAGTACACTTTACAGAAGTAGCTTGCAGTGGATGCTTCTGCCAATAGATTGTTTGACTCGCTCCCCATTCTTGGAAGGTCTCCATCGTGACGGTATTTAAGAAAAATTGAATGAATGGAGCTTTAATAACAACTACTTCACAACTACTGCAGTCGTCCGGGACTGTTAATAAAACGTTTCTATTGAGGGATTAGTAGCATTACGTTAGTTAGATAATTCGCCTGAGCCAGACATCGGTGTAACACATGAACAACAGCAGTCAACGCTGTTGCTTTTGCTTAAAGAGGAGCGGGAACTGAGGGACTGAGCACTTGCAACGTCTTACTAATTTCATCATCCTCCATATCGACGACACGATGCAAACATTTCAAACACTGTTTCTATGGAGATGTATAGAACAAGCGGCCTCACCTGTTTGGATCTGCCCGCGACTTATCCGCGCTGTGATGTTTACTTGTCGACGCTAACGACGCATTGGACTTCTGGCCCCCTGTAAGAAATAAACGACGTGAGCACACAGAAATAGTGGAATTTTAGCACTGTGAATATGTTTAAATACTGTGACGAGAAGAGTACAGTGTTATGTAGAAACTACCGAACACTGTGATAAAATGTGCAAGTCTCGTTGTAACGAAATGGAAGTAGCGACAGAAACAAGTGCAAAATACGGCAAAACGTTGTCAAGACATCGAGCATGGAGTGTCCACGTCGTATTACGCGCAGTTTCAACCGGCGAGAGAAGTGATAAACCTGAAAGACTGCTATTCCGGAAGAAACGCTACAAAAGGTGTGTTATGTATTAAGCGCAAATTGGTCACCGCTACAGCTGAGCTGACGCTAGTCCATGCTGGAAGGCACGGCTATGTTGCAATTGCTGTGCGAAAATGCTACAGTATGACATAAATAATCGTATTTCCCAGTTGCTTGATGATACTCAAATCTTAAAATACGAATTTAAAAATGACGTATTGGTGGAGAATAAAAACTTTTCAGTTTCATGTCATGTCGGCCATTATGACCGAAAAAATCATACTGATTTGAATTTCACCGATTGTCGTCCGAAATCCGTACGTTCGGACGGTAAGATCGGCTACATTGAGGCCGCTCACGTATCGGCGTACTGATTTGAAAAGATCGGCCGTCTGCGGAGAATATCGGTCGTCGGCATAATCCACCGACGTCGGTATCACTGTGATCGCAGCCTTATCTGCAGAAACGCTCGAATGTAGCGACGAACGGTCGTGGGAACATCATTCAGCATGTCCATCGGAACCCCTCGCAGGAATACGAGATACGTGCGACCATCAAATTGTTCCGGGAGAATGTACGACCCAGTTAACCCTCGACCCATTACGTCTTTCTTTTGACGTGAGGAGTCGCGTGGGGTCATGAGAGACCCAAATAGGATAAACAGCATCTTATTGCTGTTATAACATATATTTTGGGTGTTATTTTATAGGGTTTGTAAGTAGGCCGTTTATGTGTTTGTATGTGTGCAGGGCTATGTAGAGCTCTGCATTAATAACTCTGACAGCGCCGCGCGCTCTCTGTAAGAGACTCTCTGTGGCTGGTTGGACTCGCACTTGGAGGTGGACAACCAGCAGTGATGGAAGTTGGGAGTGAGTAGTCAGCAGTGATGGAGGTTAGAAGTTAATAATTAGCAGTGTTGGAGGTTTGCAGTATTAGCACGAGCGAACGGTCTGAATGTGCTTCCGTCATGGAGATTTATTACTGAGGATTATATATTTTTTTTGAACTGGTTGTCACTTGATTAAGGTAAAATGTGCCACAAACATTGTTTGCTCTGCAACAATATCTTTCCTTTGCTAACCACAAGCCTTCAGTAGTTAGAATCTTTTTACTTAGCTGGCAGTATTGGTGCTTGCGGCATTGCTGTAGTTCGTGTAATGAAGGTTTTCTGTGAGGTAAGTGACTTACGAAATGTATGGGTTATTGTTAGGATTTCTTCTAATTCAGGGCCATTCTTTGGAGTTAATTTTAAAGCAGTCAGGTCACGTTACCGTTGAATATTGTGGGTAATTAATGAATAGGAAAAGTTTGAGTTATGTTTGTCAGGGCAAGTTCTGTAGGTCAGAAATGAAATGATAAAGACAAGCAAAGAGACAGTGCGCTCAGTTTCACTCAGCAGTTTCAGAATGAAATAAATTAAGAAGTTTCACCTTCTCAGTTACTTCAGTTACAGTAAGTAAAAATGTGATTCAGATGTTTCAGGTTTAGTTACGTAATAGGACCGTAATGAAATAAAGTAATTGTAAGTTAATTATTTATTTACACTATATAAACATTGTCTCTTTATCACAAGTTTATCATGATATTTATTTCTTTATGAAAACCAAGGGGGCGACCGATGACCTCAGAAGTTACCTCGCATAGAGCTCAAAGCCATTTGAAAACCAAGCAATTTCGTTAAATATTACAATTATTTGAGTTCAATACAGATATAAAACTAATAAAAAATAGAAAGCACCATGAACTGATAAAAATGTATAAACTTTCACGCATCTAAGTAGGTCTAGTTTTCGTTTCGGATACAGCCTGTGCATAATGCTTTGGTATGAGCTGGATATATATATTACCCTTTCAAAAATGACCAATAGATTTGGATTTTCTATCTCCTCGTGTTGGGCAGTGAATGCAACGCTTTCTCGTTGGTACGAA
This sequence comes from Schistocerca cancellata, assembly GCF_023864275.1. NCBI lineage: Eukaryota > Metazoa > Arthropoda > Insecta > Orthoptera > Acrididae > Schistocerca > Schistocerca cancellata. The sequence goes on from NC_064634.1 coordinate 17,328,587, forward strand.
CTCGCTATCATCAGGTGGTACATCCTAAACAGTAGGTATGAATCGCGTTATACACTGTTTCAACTTACAAGGCAAAGTCGTTATAGTTGCTCGTAAATGCAGGTAAGGGCGACACAGTTCAAATGCCAATGTTTTCAAGAAAAGTTTACGTTCCATTTTGTGTGCCTGGTTGACTGTGTCCAGTATTACGTGAGCATTGAGTGCACCAACGTCCAGAAAAGTAAAGAGCAGCCACAGTGGCTATCGATGGCAAACTCGCGCAACAGAGTAGCTGCGAGTAAGTTGGTTGGTCCACTACATCAACGATCCCTTTTGTTAATTGTAAAAGTTTATAATTTCATGAATTTTTTGTGGGCACTATCATCTATGACGACAGTGCGAAGCATTGTTGAAAGTAGTGTTACTGTTCTGTTCTTCTTTGGGCAATAAGACAGCAAAGTGATTGTTGGTTGATAGCCAAAAATTGTTGAACGTCCTTGGATACCCTTATGCTTGAATTCACTTGGAATTTCTGGTTTATTTTTTCGAAGTGTACCCACCACTGTCAATCTGTGATCCCTCAGTAGTTCTTCTGCCAAAGGAACGCTTGTGAACCAATTTTCCATGGTCACATTTCGTCCAGTACATGATATGGAAGCAATTAGCCGCTCGGCAAGTGCGTTGGTGGTAGTTTCTTGATAAAAAGATCCTTCCGGCTGTTTGCAAACATAAATCTCTAATTTTCTGGTGTAAAATGTAACAGCGTTTACTAAAGAAAACACCTTGATTCCATATTTTGCAGGTCTGCTGGGCATGCATTGACAAAATAGGCACGATCCTTTGAAATTCTCTAGCATCTCATCCACTGTAACGTAAAAATTGTTCCTATAATGTTTCTCGCAATTGTTGACAAAGACATTGTATAACTGCCTGATCGATGCCAACTTGTCTGTTGGATTTCGCTCTCCATGTGTGTGAATATCATCAAATATAAGAGTTCTGAGCAAAAACTGAAATCGCTGTTTAGACAAAACAGCACGACAGAAATCAAAGCCAGTTCCATCAGTAATCCAGATGTCATCAATCGAAGTATGTGACGACTTATGTAACCCTGTTATGTACATGAGTGCAAACAAAGCTTTCAACTCAGATAAATTTGTAAGCCCACAGTCTCGTTCTCTGTCATAATTTATCCGCATTGATGTTATTTTTATATTTGTGCAGTCTCCTATATGCTGCAACATTTCTAAGTGAATAAACAATAACCAAGATTCTAAAAGGTTACTAACCTCACGTGCTGCGCCTTGGGGATCTGGTTGTTCTGTGACAATATTATGAAGTCGTCTTCTAACAGCCTGTTCGTAGGGAGTTTTTTCTATTTGCAAATAACATTGTAGGTTTCGTCTCTTTGTCTTTTTGGATAGAATAGAAATTATGCGACGATAAATGCGATAATGAAATGACATCTTCGTCGCTATTTGAGAATTCTGGCGGTTTAAGATGTTCTCGAGGATTCTCATCTTCGCTGTCTTGCTCTGACTCTGTGCCACGATCACTATCTTCCTCCGGAAAATCGACATTCTTTTCTCCATCTTATTCACCACCAATAATTTCGTCGTTTTCCTCTTCCAGCCATCTCAGAATTGGTTCACGCTGTCGTTCGTCCATGTTTATTTCATTTTAACTGCTCTACAACAAAAAGAATCATTAATATAAACACTGTAGCAAAAGAAACATAAGAAAATCAAAAACCAAATAAAGCGACCTGTAGAATTTGACTTACACCAGTCGTCGCGTGTGGGCCCTCGAACGTGCAGAAACACACGTCTGTATCTAACGGCGCACACGCGCAGACTGTTGTTGCCAAGGCGGTCAAGTAGTCTCCCTTTTAGTAAGGTAGCAAGAGTAACAGACCGCTGGAAAATGTTTAAAAGTACATAATTGGCATTTATGTAGAAGCTAGGCTCTTGAAGACCCTACGCGACGGTCCGAGGGTTAATACAGTCTCCGTCGATGCCTGCCCAAAAGTGGCCGTAGCGCCCTCTAGTGGCGTTTGCGAGCTTCGGTTCCTTACTGGTCCTCGGCGCATGCCCCACGAGCCATGTCAGTCTGTAACCTTCCACCGAGTCACGCTGTCAAATATTACGAGTTTACGTTGCGTTATACCGTAGTGGACTTTAAAGGTGATCTGTGGTTCTCTCATTTACTCACGTAAACTACAATAAGAATTTATTTCAAACATGTGTATTTCTTTTTTACTGTCACTATTTTCTTTTTCGTTACCTCAGTTCCTATGCGACATAATTCTGGGTGTGATACATTCGTTTGTTTACGGACAAGTCTCGTCGCTTAGAAATCACACGTCTTTGGCTTATCTATGACGTCACTGGTCAAAGCCGGCGGGTGAAACCGGACACGAGAATTTATCGCCAGTTCCATTGAGAGCTGCTGCTGAAAGCGTTCCCGCTCTGCTACCGGACCTGGCTGCCTGCGCTGCGGCGCCCGCGCCGCCCGCGCCGCCTCCGCCGCCTCCGCCACGGCGGCCGCCTCCTCCTCCTCGCGCGCCCTGCGCTGCTCCTCGGCCGCCTCCCACGCCGCCAGCCGCACCGCCACCGCCTCCGGCAGGCGTGGGCGGGGGGCCGGCACCAGCCGCCTCGCCCTCTCGGCGGACTCCGGCGCCTTCGCAGGCTCGCGCTCCGGCGTCTCGGACGACGCCATGCGCCACCGCTCCTCCTACTGCCTCCGCGTGCAGCACCTGCCGGCATAGGGAGATCCATCTGGGAAGCGGGTAGCGAGTCGGATGATTCTGACACACACACACACAAGAGGCAAAGAAACTGGTACACCTGCCTAATATCGTGTAGGGCCCCCGCAGTACGCGCAAGTGCCGCAACACGACGTGGCACGGACTCGACTAATGTCTGAAGTAGTGCTAGAGGGAACTTAGCACCATGAATCTGCAGGACTGTCCGTAAATCCGAGAGAGCACGAGGGGGTGGAGATCTCTTCCAAACAGCTTCCCAGATATGCTCAATAATGTTCTTGTCTGGGAGTCTGGTGGCCAGTGAAAGTGTTTAAACTCAGAATAGTGTTCCTGGAGCTACTCTATAACAATTCTGGAGGAATACGTTCGACGTTGCGCAACGTGAGAAACATTGGTGACAAGGAAGAATATGAATGTTAGTGCTCATCGTTTCGCTTGCAAAAATTTAAGGCCAGGTTCTCATTCAAATGAGCAAAACAATAGGCAAAGTTTGGGAATTCTTTTTGAGACAACGAAAAGATGTACAAGGGATATGTTTGGGGAATTACGATTGGTCATACTTCGAACTTTATTTTAGATTTTCAATATAAAAAAACAAAATGGCGCCCAAACTTATGGTTTGATCAAGGGCCTGCGAGTTTGAAGTACGCAGACTGCGTGCAGTGTAGCCCCTCAGGAGTTATCTGAAATAAAAAACGGATAACATCAGTCGATACTACATTCAATTTATGCGGGCTTATACCTAAACACAATGAAATAACCTTAAATTTGACGACATGGTGCTAACTCGAATTCTGACGTCGACTTTTGGGGATTTTTTCACTTTTTATGGCTTTACAAAAAGTAGTTAATCTTAACAAATTTCACATATTATAGGCATAAGCTCCCAGGACAAGGGTTTACTTTTCGGGGGGTCAAAGGTAGAAGTTAATAGGTTGAACAGTTCTTATTTTTGCTGCACGCAGTTTTGAAAAATCGTTTCTCGAGAAAAAACTGTTTAAGTTAAGGGGTAACGTTTATACGTATTATTAGTTCAATTTGCATGAAAACTATATGTTGTCATACATTTATGATATCGCTGAACACAACTCTGAAGTTAGATTTTGAGAATTCAGAATTATCAATCCAATATGGCGGGCTAAAACTTCTGTTATGATCAATTTTGACCAAAAATAGTGCTGTCGTTACTTACGTTTAGTCTGCAATTTCAGCACTGTATATCAACCGTTGCTCTAACTTGATTTGTTCCTGCTGAACAATTCCCTCGTTCTTGGCGAGAAAAGTCGATCTGGCTGAGCTGGATATGCTACGTTCGGCAGCCTACACACGTTGACTATGTAGACTTCCCGGCGTATTAGTATATCAGATTCTTGCCGGGTTTCCAGCCGGATCAACGTGTCATCTGACCACAATATTTCAGCGGTCTACCTGGCCGCCATCATCAGGTGAGAAAAGCTACGCTGGTCTCACCGATAACTAATTCCACTCGCAAATGACTGCAGCTTTATGTGCATCGGAAGTACAACACCGCATGCGCTAAACAGAGTGCGTACGCACTCAATCATTCCTGCTGCTCCCTGGCGCAAAAAGAGTTGCAGCGCCTCCGGTGGTGAATACTGTTAAAAACGATATATCGTTACAAATGATTATTCATAGCCGGCTGATTCAGATGCCGTTGTTTTTTCATATATGATAAAACAGGATTCCGTGTTTTACTTAATGGATATCCATTATCACGATTAGTGATATTATCTGCTAGTCTGATTTCGACAAATTCTTTTAAAACACAATCCCAATATTGCGAAGCATTTGCAACTACTAACGTCTCATTGTATAGCATCACACGTCCTTAGTCAACGTACAGGAGTCCTTCGGACCTTGATTAAACGAGCGTACGCTGTCTCGGAGGCTGAGAATTTACCACACGAGCTGCAACATCTTACGGACGTGTTCCATAATAACGGCTACACGGATCGACAAATTCTCCGGTTGAGAATGTTCCATGGCGGCCGTGACACTGTTTCAAACAAGGGGCTGAAGAAACATTCCTAACGTAAGGATTAAAAACCTTTTCGTCTCAACCTTCTAGACACATATACATTTAAAAAACGCAATAAAAAATCGAATTTTCGACAGTTTTGAATGAGAAGGTGTTCTTCTATGTTCCTGTTTAACCACACTCGGAAATCGCTGCATATTCGGAAACAAAGAGCTAAATATTTGTGAGAAGAAAGAATGGGAATTTTAACCTCTAAACGAAAACAGCGTTCTGAACGTCCTTCAGGGTTTTTTAAATGTGTCGTGTGGCAACACTGTTCTGTTTGCCGCTATCGCCCCCATCGTACCTTCACACTGTAAAATAATTTACGTAGCATAAGCATTTCAGTTCAGTTTTTGGCTTCTCGTTGTCAGGGATGTATTAATTTCATAAAGCGTACAGGTCTGTCTGACTGGTTGTTTCGTATTACATATTAAATGACTAGGTCTGAAACCGGATGGTTCGTATCACATATAATTTTTTCTCTGTTACTCCTTTTGTTTTGTAATACGTTCTTTTATAAGTTGTAGATGTTGCTATGATGGATAATGCTTCATAGTGTGCTCGTAAATCTACAAAAGTTCCAAGGAATGAGAGAATACGGTACATATATGGTGCTTCATTGTTACTGAAAACCAATGTCGTAGTCCCAACTAATTCTGAATACCGACAATTAAAACTGAAATAGACTAAATCTGATGTTTCATACCATAGGAAGAAAAATGTCATTCAAAATACACAATCAAATTAAAAAAAAGATAAACCTATGAAAAAATATGATGTAAGAGAAAGCAGGTTTCTCAGACCAATGTTTCTGTTTAGGGGTAAATCCTGCTTGTTTCAGTCGCAGCAATTAAAGCTGTCCTCTAAAGTTTCTACCTAACCACACAGTAGGATATTGTCAAATATTCGAACATAAACTATGAAGTATTTGTGACAAGCAATAATATAAATTTTATTGCTGCGTGTGAAACGAGCAACAATGTAAGGCTGTTCTCTTGAATTGCTGCCTAACCACACACTCGGAAATCACTACATATTCGTTAATAATCACGCAAATAATTATTTCTTCCTTCGTTCTCTAATCAGACGGAAGTTTTAAATTAGAACATACATGTACTACATTCCTAACAAAGTCCCAGACAGTGTTAATGGTAAGATAAAAAAAATTCACATGCCGCAGGCTGCGAACTTACTTTCTTTCACTCTACACAAAACGATAAGACACATTACGCTGAGGCTTCATTATGCGAGTATTGTATTAAGTCTTATTTATTATAATTTTTCTTCACGTCTTGTATCGTTGCTGCATTATTACGTGACATTTAATGATAGGAGCCACGTGTTTGTGATACATTTTCATTGCACCATTGCTTTGAAACAGCAAACTGCGGCACATACACCACTAAGTAAATGAATAATCGCAGTGCACGCGATCCACATAGGGGTCGTTAACACGCGTTCACAAAAGTCGGTAGTTGAAAGCCCACTAGTGACATCATGATTGCAAAGAGTAATGTGAAGTCTACTCGATCCCTCACGCTGGAGTTGGTTCCCTCCAATCAGAGCACTCAACGTTACACCCCAACTGTTCACTGTTGCTGAAATGTTACGACAAATGGTCAGTTCACTTCCAGTTTCTTGTCTGGCTATCTTTTTTGATGTGTTAGGATCCTGAATCCTGGGTCTGACACGAAAGCTTTTCACCAAACATCAAAGCCATACCAAAAACTACAAACTCGCATACACACAACAATGTTAACGAAATATACACATTCCATGCACAACACTAGCCGAACACTACTGGATCATTTAGCGCAAGACGCGAATCGGCGTCACATATTCAATTGTTACAATCAAAGAGATTGGCCCACAGTTGATAAGCTTTATAGGACACTGCATGAAGCCGAACTATTTTGAAGGCAACAAATCGTCGTTGCGACTGGAGGTGTAGCGGAATGAATAAAAGCTTGTGGGTATTACGTGGCGTAGAACCATAATAACACACTATTAGAGTAAGAATTAACATTTACTTTGGCACTGAACAGACGAATATAGAAATCGATGTCGAACATAGCGTGAACGAACAAAGACTGGTGACAAAACCAAAGAGTATAATCAAAGAAGTGTCACTTTGTGTCAGAGATGTCACAAGCTGGTGTTGTAGTGTAATGGGTAAGTTACAACTCTGACAATCAAATAGGCCGTGTGTTGGATTCTCCATAGGTGATAAATGTTTTTGTTTTTAAACCTTTATTAAAATGATTTGGATTATTATTTTTATGCAGTTTATTGGATTGAAATGTAATCTTTTTAATTTGCATAATCGTATTGATTTTCTATCTTTCTATCATTCTTTTTTCGTTTGGAATCTGCCTGTGTCGCCTGTAACCTGTAACAGCATGACGACCAGCTCTGCTCATTGGCTGGTATCACATTCTCAAATGTAGGCAATGTGAGCGTAGTTTCAGGTAACCAATGGAAGCGAAAAATTACAGTTCGCTTTTGGTGCTGAAACTGAAAACTTTCTGTCTTCAGTTTGGTGGTAGAGGTCAGCTTTCATCACCGTGAACAAAGCGGGCGTGATTAATAATTCTGCCGCAGGTTGTTAACCGCCGTTCCTTGCAGATACATTGTGCATTCATCTGCTGCAGTTCAGTCATTGGTCACTTAAAATCAACTGTGGGCAGACAATGTGGCGTTCCAGTCATGCGTGACGGGAGTCGCTTCCAACACTGCTCTGCATTATATGAGGTGTGACTGGAAAGTTTTAAGAATGGATCCGCTACTGCTGACTGGTTTGGCAGGCAGGTACACGGAGGGTAGGGAGTGAGCCATTGATTTGTCCTTGAACGCCCTCTGACAGGAAACTGCGTTTCCTTTATTAATTTCGTTGTGGCAGCTGGTTGAGTGTGGGTCTGTTAGGGCTTGTTGCTGGATTCTGTCTGCTTGAAAATGGACATAAAAACAGAGCAAAGAGTTTGTGTGAAATTTTGTTTTACAACCGAGAAATCAGCTTCTCATACTTACAAACTATTAAAAACAGCTTTTGGAGATAATTGTATGAGCCAGTCAAATGTTTTTGTCTGGTTCAACAGATCTGAAAATGCCCACGAATCATTTTTGTCTGAACCACGGTCCAGTCGTCCTTCCACCTAAGAAACGAATGAAAATGTTGTGAAAGTTCGTGACTTACAATTAGGGAGATGGCTGATGAACTTAAGTTTCTATGCATTTCAGGCAATTTTAACTGAAGATCTGAACATGTGTCACATGTCCGCAAAATTCATTCCAAAAGTGTTGTCAAGTGACCAGAGACAATACTGACTTGAAGTGTGCCAAGAACTGATTAATCGGACTAAAAATGACCAAGATTTGTCAAATAGCGTCATTACAGGTGACGAATAGTGGGTATATGGATATGACCCTGAAAGCAAAGTGCAGTCTTCGCAGTGGAAGACTCCAGGTTCACCTCGACCGAAAACAGCACGACAAAGTCGGTCTAAGGTGAGGACAATGTTGGTGATTTTTCTCGATTCTACCGGTATTGTGCATCATGAATTTACCCCTGGAGGACAGACAATTAACCAGGAATACTACAAATGTGTCCTTGATCATTTGTGCGAAAGGTACAGAAGAAAGGGACTGTATTGTGGAAAGACAGGAGTTGGGTGTTACACCATAACAATGCTCCGGCTCATTGTGCCTTCTCCATTGTTGAATTTTTGTCCAAATTCAAAATACCTGTGCTTCCACAACCACCATATTCCCCTGAATTGGCCCCTGATGACTTCTACCTGTTTCCTAAACTGAAATATTCACTGAAAGGGAAGCGATTTGACTCAATTGAAGACATCCAGGCAAATATGGAGGGCGTCGTAACACACTTCAGGAAAAAAATTCCAGGAATGTTTGCCAAAGTGGAAACACCGTTGGAGTCGGTGTGTTCAGTCAGAAGGGGACTATTTTGGAGGAGATGCATCACAGTAGCATGTAAGTACCGCCATTGAACAAATACGAGCCCATTCTTAAAACTTTCCAATCACACCTCGTATGAACAGCAGTTGAGCACTGTGAAGTGATCCGCCGCGTCTGCGTGCCGCCTGTAACCGAGCGGTCGCCGATGTAGCAACGCGTGGCAGCAAGTGGCCGATGTCAGCCGGAAGTAATTTTAATCGGACTGTAGTTGTTTCACGGGGCAGCTTGTTACATGAGAACTACGAATTAACCGGTGGTAGCAATGCAGTTTCCTTCCAGTGGATGGCAGCACCTGATAGGACAGCTCGCTAGTCAGTTGCTGGAGGGATTCAGCTGTGAAGGTAGGTGCAGCTCTAGGGCGGACTATCTGCATTAGAGAGAGCGAGGGGAAACTCCGTTGGTAACGTTTCCTTCCCGGTGTATTTTTTATAATCTTTCTGATCAGTGCAAGAGCTGTATAATGTGGAAGTCTTAACTTCATGTGAGTGACGAAACGTTTAAAATTTCTCTACAATTGAAAATTGATGCTTCTCTGTACCAGAACATGAAATGGCAATATCTGAAGCAACTTGTTACAATTTCACTGGGGCTAGTTTTTAGATCTAAAAACCTGACATCTGTCATGTGCAGTTTCTTATTATGTATTTTTCTTGCGAAGACAAAATGAGAAATTACAAAAAGAAGACGAGCAGAGGCAGAATGCTACAAGAAACTTATGACGAATTGGGAAAAAAAGTAATGGCTCGTTTTTCAGAGAGGGAGGCCAATAGTAAACGTGGAATACTTTTCATGAAGCTACAATAAAAAGAAAGCTATTTGTCGGTTCAAGGGAGAAAACGAGCACTAATACAAAGAAGCACAAGGAAAGTGTGCAGCTAGAGAGATCATCTCACGACTGGCTCTGTATTGCGTGTGTTGAGCCCTATTCCAAATGAGCACAATCTATAAAAATATTTCAGTGAACTACTTGTGAAGAAACTTCTCATGGTTATTACACAAATTTTGATACATATTACATTTGCAAGAATGCATTTGTGGGAATGGAACTGAAGATGGTGTATCAGAGTAGTAGAGACTCCTGAAAATGTCAGATTACCAGTAATATGTAAAAAACAAAACAAACATTTCTATAATATCGATAACAAATACATGTAAAGGAAATCAACAGTAAAAAACACTATAACATTTTGACCAATGCTTGATCCGTACACCTTATGTAACGACTTACCCGACTTACCTAACAAAATGCCCGATTGTGGGGTAAATTGCTAAAATGTCCGTGACAGGAAATAATGTCAAGTCCGTGATATTCTGATAACTGAAGACAAAAAATGCTGTGAATCTATAATAATGATGCCACATTATAAGGCATTCCGTATTAAAATAGCTGTAAAACCTTACACCAAAACAGGAAATATGAGCAAAAACGTAACAATCTAAAGTGCGATAACTATAAGCTGGCTGATCAACTTTCTAGTCCTGAACTGGTAGAAGTCGGAAGACTTCAACCAGTTAGTCATTTGTTTTTGGTTACAGCCAACATTGCCTGGCTGACAACACTGTGTGACCTAGTCATTGTTGTCCGCCGTGTTGCTGTGTTACACCCAGTGGCGGATACAGAAAAACTTCAAGGAGGGGGCGCCAAAGATATCTTGAGCTACCTTTATTTTTACCGCAATAAAAAATAATCAAGTCACATACAAAGCTTGAGGAAGTTTTATTTAAACTGGTTATACACATATACAAGACAATGCCAAATGCCAGACAGAAAAACGTATCGAGGTCACTAGAATTGCTGAAACCTTTATCGAAGGTATGTGTTAGCTATCTATGTGCCAGACAGAAACGTATAAAATACGATGACGCCGATGCGCGTGCTACATAGGAAAGTACAACTACTCGACAATTCGATTCAGTCGAGTCGGCTGATGAAAGACGTGAACGAATGGTGCGGGGACTGATTGGCGGGGGGGGGGGGGGGGGGGGCAACGTGTGGGCGGCCACGTTAGGGGGGGGGGGCTTCCTTCCTCCACTCCCTGCAGACTACCCTGGCAATCCCTCTGCTTACTGTTCACACACAGTACGAAAATGCACCCTAATACAAAAGAAATGACGCACTACAAATAAATTATCCGGACGGAAATAATGCTAAAATATATGTGTTTTTACTGTTAAAATGTGCGTATATATGATCAAAATTTCAGAAATATTGGCTGATTTATTCGAGAGAAAGAGCTTCACAAACTGAGCAAGTCAATAACGTGCTGGTCCACCTCTGGCCGTTATGCAGGTGGTACTTGGCATTGATTTATAGAGTTTTAGATCACCTCCAGAGGAACTTCTATCCGACTGGCGCGTTTAGACGTCAGAATCCCCACATGCCTGTGCGTCTCCAGACACGTCTTCAGCTCACTGTCTTCAGTAGTGGGTCCCGCACCGAAGAGGACCGCAGTAAGCAGCGAGGGCGTGTCTGGAGGAGACGTCCCAGACAGTGGTGGGACACCACCTCGCCCGACAACCGAGAGTGGCGGTCTAGGGTGCCATTTCTTCTCATAGCAGGACCTTTCCGTTGTCTTCTGCAGCATCCTTACAGCACAGCAGTACATCGACGGTACTCTACGCCTCGTTTTGTTGCCCTTCATGACAAGCCATCCTAGGCTTACATTTCAACAAGATAACGTCCGCCTACACTTGGCGAGAATTTCAACTGCTTGTCTTCGTGGTTGACAGACCCAACCTTGGCCAGATCTGCCCCCAACTGACAACATTTGGAGCGTTATGGGCAAGGTCATTTAGCCTGCATGGGCTTTTGACGATCCGAGGCGCCATTTGGACTGAATTTGGCACGATTTCCCTCAGGTGTACATCCAACAACTCTAGCGATCAGTGCCAACTGTTTGCGTAAAGGGCAGAGGTGGACCAGTGCGTTACTGACTTGCTCAATTTGTGAACACTTATCTACTGAATGAATCATTCAATCTACTGAATGAATCATTCAATTTCATTTTTCTGAAGTTTAATTATTTCTTTGTCTGCATATGTACGTCACGTCTACCGATTTCCGTCCTATTCGGATAATTCTTTCGAGGTGCGTCGTCTATTTTTTTTCTTAGAGTGTATGAATTAATGAGCGTCAGTCCTTAGTCACGAATGTGGTTTTCATTTACAATATAACCTGTTAAGAGCCCTCAAACAGTTTACGATCCGAGGCGCCATTTGGACTGAATTTGGCACGATTTCCCTCAGGTGTACATCCAACAAATCTAGCGATCAGTGCCAACTGTTTGCGTAAAGGGCAGAGGTGGACCAGTGCGTTACTGACTTGCTCAATTTGTGAACACTTATCTACTGAATGAATCATTAAATTTCATTTTTCTGAAGTTTAATTATTTCTTTGTCTGCATATGTACGTCACGTCTACCGATTTCCGTCCTATTCGGATAATTCTTTCGAGGTGCGTCTTCTATTTTTTTTCTTAGAGTGTATGAATTAATGAGCGTCAGTCCTTAGTCACGAATGTGGTTTTCATTTACAATATAACCTGTTAAGAGCCCTCAAACAGTTTACGATCCGAGGCGCCATTTGGACTGAATTTGGCACGATTTCCCTCAGGTGTACATCCAACAAATCTAGCGATCAGTGCCAACTGTTTGCGTAAAGGGCAGAGGTGGACCAGTGCGTTACTGACTTGCTCAATTTGTGAACACTTATCTACTGAATGAATCATTAAATTTCATTTTTCTGAAGTTTAATTATTTCTTTGTCTGCATATGTACGTCACGTCTACCAATTTCCGTCCTATTCGGATAATTCTTTCGAGGTGCGTCGTCTATTTTTTTTCTTAGAGTGTATGAATTAATGAGCGTCAGTCCTTAGTCACGAATGTGGTTTTTATTTACAATATAACCTGTTAAGAGCCCTCAAACAGTTTACTTATTTCAAAAGTAATCTAGCAGGTATAACTATATTCAGCATACAAGTCACCAGTGAAATCTAAAGGAAACAATAATCTTAACTACAATCACATCTATTGACAGAAAAAAAAATCAGTATCTTTGTATGTAGCTGTTCTTTGTCATGTATATTGTGTTAAAAAAAGAAGTATTCCATATTTTGACAGGTGGTAGCATCGATTAAACCAAGAAAAATGTCCAGTAATACATGCGTACATTGAGAGCTAGGAGCACTTATTAATTTCACTACTTTGAAACACATCCCTTCTACAGCGACCTGCAAAAATGAGGACACAGTCCTCAGTCACTGTTCGTGGATATAGCATACAGCAAACTTATGTTAGCGTTGTTATTGTAAACCATATTGAAAGTTATGAATGAAGTGCAGTGCACACATTAATTCTAATGAAATCAGATTGTATTTTAAAAAATTTGTGTGAAATATTAAATATGTGTGCATATTGTACCCTGCATTGTGGATATTTTCAAGTATAGAGGGTCCAGGCAAGACTGCAGTTTCCATTTGCCACACTGTAACAGAAGATTATGCTTGTCATTTCCCATGTTTAATGATATGCTTCCATTAGTAGTCAGACAAAGCCGGTTCTACACCACTTTGTTTGTGCAGGTTCCACACATTCAGAGGCACGCATACATTCAGTGGCAGTAGCAGCACCATGATATCCTGTAGTGCATCTGACAAGCATGTTGGAGCAGGACAACAAGGTACTGTTATCCATTCCAGTCAGCAGCTCTCGGAAGAACTTTGCTAGGGGTTCTACATTACATGGTGCAGGTCAGACCTGGTCACTGATATACACACCATCCCAGAAAATTCCCATATTACTGCACAGATAGAGCGTTGATGTGGTGGATGAGAAGCTGCTGATTCCTCCCAGTGCTCTACTGCTTTTCACTTCAACTTATAATTTAACAGCTAGTGGTTCAAAGCGCTTAAATTTGGTATAGAAGCTTCAGTGGAGTGACTGGCATGTTGTGTTAGAGAGTGAAAATGCATTGAGAAGTGTTAAAGTGCAGTTTACAGAGCTGGAAAGATATGAACTGTGTAATGCAGAACCCTACATCAACCAACAAATGAAAATAGTTCAAATGGCTCTAAGCACTATGGGACTGAGGCCATCAGTCACCTAGACTTAGAACTACTTAAACCTAGCTAACCTAATGACATTACACACATCCATGCGTGTCAGCACAAATAATATGTGTCATTTCGACTCATTTGGAGACTTGCAGCCACCAGAAGAGTTACAACGATACTTCACCGACAGAAGGCATATGTTCTACAATTGCAACACTCCACCATCACAACTTGTTCGGCCTATGGATGTTGCTATCCCTTATGCTAGAAAGACTGAACTGTGGGTTCCTGTATGTTCAAACTGTGCATAAACAAATGTACAGTGAGCATACAGACGATTTAGAACAGTGTATCAATACGTTGTCACAAGAAGAAGCTAAAGGAACGCCCATCAGTTTGAGAGAAATACACGCAGAATTTAGTGCATACCAGAAACAGTTATTCAGGAACTACTGTAAAAAATGAATCAGTGCCATTTGTTGTGAATGTAATGCAGCCTATGTATCATTGCTGAAATGTAAATTGTATGTTATTTCTTACTTCATAACTCTCTCATTATATTGTAGCCATGGTGGCTCAGTTGGTAAGAGAATTGTGGTATAGTGGTTATACATATTATTATTACAAGTGTTCATTTTTCTAAAAAAAAGCCCACTGCACACCAAAACCTGATGTAGTATCATGGCAAGGTGGGTGAAGCATCAGGACTTTGTTGTAAGCTAGGTACTGTGATGGTGCAGAAGAAGAAGAAGGAGAAGATGAATGGAATAATCCTACCTGATAATATACGAATGATAATTGTAGGTCCATCTAGCCGCAGCAAGACAAATGTTCTCATGTCACTACCAACAGACCCAGATGGAGTCTGTTTTGAGATATATGTGTATTAAAACTTCCTGGCAGATTAAAACTGTGTGCCCGACCGAGACTCGAACTCGGGACCTTTGCCTTTCGCGGGCAAGTGCTCTACCAACTGAGCTACCGAAGCACGACTCACGGCCGGTACCCACAGCTCTACTTCTGCCAGTACCTCGTCTCCTACATTCCAAACTTTACAGAAGCTCTTCTGCGAACCTATATGTGTATTTTCAAGAACGCTGTTTCAACTCAGGCACCATCTTCTGCAAAGGACACTGCATGATGTACATGGTGCAACATGCATGACATTCAGTCAAAGCAGTCAGATCTCCCCATCAGAAAAAGTAAAGCCTAACACAATGATCGTATTTGATGGTGTTGCTGCGGAAAAACAAAATAAAGTTCTACGATATTTCCTGTTTTGGTCGTCATTTGGGTATTGACGTATTTTAGTAGAGTTAGACATATTCCAGAATCCCAAAACAGTTGGTAAGGGAAAGGCAAATCTCATTATAGCTTTCAGACAAGACAATTTGAATCCAAAAAACAATTATCAGCCACATGTAGGAACTGACATGTCACTCAATAATATTGTAATGATATCCATAGATT
Organism: Schistocerca cancellata; assembly: GCF_023864275.1. Classification (NCBI taxonomy): domain Eukaryota; kingdom Metazoa; phylum Arthropoda; class Insecta; order Orthoptera; family Acrididae; genus Schistocerca; species Schistocerca cancellata. Next base: position 17,343,868 of record NC_064634.1, read on the forward strand.
GCTGGAACCACACACAATACAGATTTCTAGTTATAGGTAAATCAAGAAAACTAAATGACAGCAGGTACAGACAGAAATTCCAGGAGTTTCTGTCTATACAGCTATGTAAAGAGTGATGAGTATGTTAATATACATCATACCATGTACAAGTTCAAGCTCACATGTATGTCAAGCACACAGCCTGCTTAGGACGGGGATGCATAGACAGAGAATGAATCTGTACATAGATGGAAAAATTCCAGTCTCTCGATCGTAAAATTAAGGACCTAGAGACATATGCCCAGACTCTTCAGGGACTGATCAACGAATTAGATGTTAGAATTAAGGAATTAGAGATGTACACCCACATCATGCTGAGAAAGAAAGTAGACTACTTAGCTGTAAAGGCTGATGGAACTGAAAAGAAATTAAATGACTTAGCTGTAAAGGTTGAATGAAATGTATACATGGTGCAGCCTGTGAAGCAGCCTGCTTAGTATACAGCAAGATGTCGACTAAGCATAAGGCTTTCGCTACACAGAAGGTTGCCCAAGAGAAGTTACAGTTGCTTAGGTTTGGACATTTGGGTCGAGAGCAGACACTGAGAGAAACGTTTAAACCAGTCACTGAATCTCTCAGCGAAATCTCAGTGAAATTGCACAATGACAACGATGATGCTGTTGCTGGTTTCATTAACTGTCACAGCAACGCTAGGAAAGAAAAAAACATTCGGTGCGAGTGGTGAAAAACCATACATGTTGGGCACACCGCCCATAACTTTAAATGAGAAAACAATACAGATGGGGAATAGGGAATTTCAAAGAACACTGGATCTACTGAACCTTTCCTAAAACCCTCAACCCTCACCCAAAGATCTGGAGATGTGTGGTGAAATACTACAACTGAGCAGCAGCCACAGGAAAGCAGGTTACCAACGCAGTGCGAAATACAGAGACCTTAAAAACTATTACTATTAGACTGTCGGCATAGCAATGGTGGTGGTACTGACATTCAGCATAAAAGAGTCATCAGTCAGCCCCCTCAGTATACATACCACGACGACTCCAATGAGATAACAAATGACTATGACTGCTCATGGAATCAGCAGCTGTGGGCAACACCACTCATTTGAATGAGGTTATCTCAACAGTTTCAGAGCTTAGAGATGGGGGGTATAATGCAGTGAGTATGGAGAGGGTAGTTCGACAACTGCACAAACCAGTACACAAAATGCAGGTTGTACATAAAGTCCGGGAACACTTTCAATTATTTATTGCACAAGAACTAAATATTGTACAGTTGTCACAAATATTGCATTTTGAAGAGAAACTCTGAAAGTTTTTTTTACAAACATTCGATGTACGAACCATGAGTGACCCAGCAGACGTCAATACAGTAATCGAATTCTTGCCATACCCGTCCCAGCATGGCATCAACGACTGTGGCAGTCGCTTCCCATACTATCTCTATCACGTGGTAGAGGCAGTACATACACCAGATCTTTAAAGTGTTCCCACAGAAAAAAGTCACACAGAGTGAGATCTGGTGATCGGGGAGGCCATTTCGTGAAATAGCTGTCTGCTTCTGTAGCACGGCCGATCCACCCATGCGGCAACTCAGTGTTCAGACACCCACCAACTTCACAATGAAACTGGGGTGGAGCCCCACTCTGCTGAAAGTTGAACGGAGAGCCCGATTGTATTTGAGGCTTCAGCCATTGCTGCAACATGTCCAAGCAGGAATATCCAGTGACAGTGCTCTCAGGAAAGAAGAATGACCCGTACAGTTTTCACTTTACTCACACTGAGACGTCCGCATCTCTTTGCCGGGCACAAGCAACCCGTCGTAACGGATTTGTTGTGCCAGTGGTAAATGGCCTCGCTTGTTGGTGGCTTCTTACCATACGTGGTTCTAAACATCCGTTGAACAGCTGTAGCACACTTGTTTTTGTCGAACTCCCTACGCACAGAAAGCTCGCTCCACACCTAAACTAGCCGTGTTTGCGACTAACGCTGACTATCGGCAAATTACCGAACTACGCTGTGGCGGTACACATGAAAAAACTTTCAGGGTCTCTTCAAAATGACATATGTTTGGTTCTTGTCCAATAAATAATTGAAAATGTTCCCAGACTATATGTACACCCTGTATATCGTCACAGACATGTTGTGATTAAAGATTTAGATGACTCATGAAAGGCTGATCTTGTAGATATTAGGGAACATTCACATGAGAATAATGGATTCAAGTATATTTTGATGGTTATTGATACATACTCCAAATCTGCCTTGGCCTTACCTGTTAAAACAAAAATGGGGAGAAATGTCACGGAGGTGTTTCAGCATGTGTTGAAGTCAGAGATGAATCCAAGCCCAGACAGCCTTCAAACCAATCACAGTGAAGAGTTTTACAATAGGTGTTTGAAGACCGTGTTGCGGCGTATGGAATACATCACTGCTCAACAATCAAGCAACTGAAGACAATGTGAAACATATGTACAGAACAATGAAATAAGAAATATGTATGCGTTTTAATCTTTGTAGATCACACAAATGGACCGATGTTCTCCCAGAAATAATTTCACAGTGTAATCGAACCAAACATAGCATAATAAATATGAGACCCTTCGATTTTCAGCACGGATATGGTGCAGCATCGTATTAATATGCTGGATCAACCCAAGAGAAATTTAATGTGGATGATTGGATACGTATCTCAACACACAACGCAGAATTTGAGAAGTCATGCCTCCCAAACTGGTCGAGTGAGATATTCACAGTTTCCAAACTACAGAGAACAAATCCAAGAAATTACATCTTAAAAAATAGGAGTGGCACTGAAATTTCAGGATGGTCTTACACTGAGGAAATTCAGATAACAGAACCACACGTGTTTCTCATGGGGCGTGTCATAAGACATCGAGGGAACAGAGCGCTAGTTAAATGGCTTGCTGCAACACAAAACAGATGGATTGACGCTGTATAATGCGGTGCATAGAACACAGACAGCACAGTAGCATAACATGCATGATAGGAAATGCCTTATAGGAGATGATGGTATTCGCAAAAACTTCCCATCGAATTGCACATTCCGGGTATAATTACTATGGACCTCGTACAAAGCTTCAAAACGTTTGGCTAATGGTGATAAGGTATTAACCTGCTTCACGAGGGGTGTTTGGATCAAGACATTGCATACGCAAAACATAAAGGTCTCCCAGGACGTCATGCTTCAAGTCGTATTTTAGCTGATAAAGGTGGCATATGTTAAGAAAACACAAATAATATGTACCATTTCGACTCATTTGGAGACTTGCAGCCACCAGAAGAGTTACAACGATACTTCACCGACAGAAGGCATATGTTCTACCAATACTTTAATACCTACTTATGCAAGCATGTTCCGCCAACGTTTATCAAGAAGGATGTTTTCTTTCCCAACTTTCGAGATGGCACTTTTTAGAGATGTCCATTCCTGTTCAACTGCACTGCCTACTGAGCTATTCCTTATTGATCTATAGCCTTAGAAAACTTGAAGCGTATTTCGTCATTCCTTAGTACTTCGGTATCCCACTTCTTCGCGTATTGTTTCTTCCTGACTAGTCTCTTACACTTCAGCCTAGTCTTGATCACTACCACTTGTAATCTGAGTCTGTATTTGCTCCTGGGTACCCCTTAAAATCCATTATCTGATTTCGGAATCTCTGTCTGACCGTGATGTAATCTAACTGAAATCTTACCGTATCACCTAGCATTTTGTGAGTACCGGGTGATCAAAAGGTCAGTATAAATTTTAAAACTGAATAAATCACGGAATAATGGAGATAGAGAGGTACAAATTGATACACGTGCTTGGAATGACATGGGGTTTTATTAGAACGAAAAAAATACAAAAGTTCAAAAAATGTCCGACAGATGGCGCTTCATCTGATCAGAATAGCAATAATTAGCATAACAAAGTAAGACAAAGCAAAGATGATTTTCTTTACAGGAAATGCTCAATATGTCCACCACCATTCCTCAACAATAGCTGTAGTCGAGGAATAATGTTGTGAACAGCACTGTAAAGCATGTCCGGAGTTATGGTGAGGCTTTGGCGTCGGATGTTGTCTTTCAGCATCCCTAGAGATGTCGGTCGATCACGATACACTTGCGACTTCAGGTAACCCCAAAGCCAATAATCGCACGGACTGAGGTCTGTGGACCTGGGAGGCCAAGCATGACATTGTATCTGAATCTCAAACTGATGAAGGAATGTTTAAACCTCCTTCTTATATAGCATGCTTATTCTTCTGCTTTGTAAACGGCAAGAGAAACATGATGCATTGATGTCCACAGAGGTATGTATTAAAGTCCTGATAGCGCCGATCATTGTAGAACACACGTTTTCTGTGAGTGAAGTATCGCTGTAATTCTTCCGACGGTTGCTGGTCACCAAATGAGTCGAAACAGTAGACGGTAACCGCAGTTTTCATACGTGTGATACCCAGTGGGAGTCGGGGCCTTGAGTAACATCTAAATTCATAATACCACGTTCACCAGTTTTCCACGTAGTCTTCGGTAATGTATCCCGCATAAACACACCACGGAATCTTGGAATGTTGAATATATTTCTAACAAACTTAAGAAGATGAGTATTTGTGAGTGGTCGATGTGGTAGGACCGTTAATGGGCTTTTTTTTATTTATGAATAGAGCAAGCCCTTTACTGTACAGTTTCAAGTATAGTCATTTCCCTATGGCTGCGGCTTCCATCACGCGGTTATGACTTCCTGCTTCTTCTAAATGCGCTTGGGAGTTTTGTGCGTTCTTGACCATTCGAGCGATAGCCGCAGCACCACCAGCGAGGGACCCTACCGCCGAGGGCGCGGAGAGGGCCGGGGTGAGAAGTGGGAGGAAACCCCCAGATGCCTTGGAGACTGGCAGAACTCGAGATGCTCCCACCGATCCTCTTAGTCTTCTTCTTCTTCACGCACCTTTCTGCTTCACTGCGCTTTTAGCCGCTTACATCGCTGTCAGGATACAGTTCTTCAGACAGCTCTGCTTCCCGCCCTTGTCCCTCTTTTTGTTTAGTGCACAACTTGTGGCATTTATAACTCTCTTGAAATTCATCGCTCTTAACCCAACTTAATTTTTCCTCACATGATTTTGTCGACTGCGAATCCTGCGGCGCGTTGACCTACACCAATATCCTTTCTTCTCCGTATCTCCTTAGCCTTAGCAATTAAAATCCTGTGTGCAATGTGACGACTTGATAGATCTTTATTTGCAGCGTATGCAATCTCATGTCCCATACACCCGTCGTCGAACAGATTAACCCTCTTTTCACCTCAAGCGGAGCACTTCTGAAGCTTTGTCCGCCGACCGTTGTGCCCGAGCGGTTCTAGGCGCTTCAGTCTGGAACCGCGCGACCGCTACGGTCGCAGGTTCGAATCCTGCCTCGGGCATGGATGTGTGTGATGTCCTTAGGTTAGTTAGGTTTAAGTAGTTCTAAGTTCTAGGAGACTGATGACCTCAGATGTCAAGTCCCATAGTACTCAGAGCCATTTGAACCATTTGATCGGAAATTCCCGTTACAAACTTCTAGGACATGTAGAGGGTAGTGAGTACAGAACATTTTCAATAGGAACCCATGTCCGGAATCGTATCGTATCCGTTCTGCGAAAGTTTCAATTCAGATGTGTACCTCGTCAACGTCTGCTTAGGACAAGAGAAAAGTCTCAGAGTTCCCTGTCCTGGTATGCAACAGGGTAGACGCGATGACGTGTACTACGTCAAACGATCCCCAGATGTCACTTATTGTCCGCCTTGCTGTGAGACCGAGTCAATACCTGTGCATCACCGATAGAGGAAACATGGTGCAGTACACGCTTGCGGAATACACAGACGTGCTCCTTGTGTATGGCGAAGCTGGAGGTAACGGAAAACCTGCTAGTCGGCTGTACCACGAACGTCTTCCACACAGTCACCCTCCATCGCACAAACTGATTGCCCAAGTTACACAACGGCTGCGGGAAACGGCTACCTTCATCGTGAGGAGGCAGGCCGGTGGTGCTCCACGGCGACGCCGCATTCCCGAATTTGAAGAAGGTGTGCTGCGCGCACTGAAGACAGCCCGTCAAAGAGTTCGCGAACAGTTGCGCGTGCAGTGGCTGTTAGTCGCAGTACCGTCTTGGACATCCTGCATGAGCAACAATTACATCCGTACCACTTACAAAGGGTACACGCTGTGGGACCTGCAGACTTTCCACAACGCGTCGCCTTCTGCACATGGTTCCTGCACCGTTGCATCGACGCGCCCCTGTCTCCACGTCGAGTTCTCTTCACAGATGAATGTAGGTTCACAAGGGATTGTTTTCTGAATGCTCGAAATAGCCATGTCTGGGCGGACGAAAACCCTTATGCCACGCATGTTCAGTGATTTCAAGACAGGTTTGGAATTTACGTGTGGGCAGATATTCTGGACGGTCATGTGACTGGACCATACCACCTTCCATCCAAGCTCACAGGTCCCGCATACTTAGTCTTCCTACGACACGTACTGGCCCCGTTCTTGGAAGCTGTGCCATTGAATGTCCGTCAGGAAATGTGGTTTCAGCATGATGGAGCACTGCCTCACTTTTCACTGGCTGTCCGGAGACATCTCAACAGACGGTATGGTGAAAAATGGATAGGCCGTGGTGGTCCAACCGCGTGGCCGCCACGATCGTCGAATTTAATGCCTATGGACTACTTCTTGTGGGGGCGTATGAAGCCCCTAATTGACGAGACACCTGTAGAGACAGAGGAAGGTCCGCTGGCACGAGTTCTGGCTGCTGCACAAGACACTGAAGAGACACCAGGTGGGGATGTAGAGAGTGTACCAGAACATGCTTCGGAGGTACAACGTGTGTAACAACGTTGGTGGTCGCCACATCGAGCCGCTGCTGTAATGCATCGGTACGTTGCGGCTGGTGTCGTAGATGCTGGGTTCTTGTTGTTGTCGACTAATGTAAACCATAAGGTGTAAGTTGTAATGCAAATGCGTAAGTAATAACGGAACGAGACAGTATTCTTTTCAAATGGATTGCAACAATTGTACTGTGTCACGCCTAAGTACATTCCTCGCGTGGGTGTGGATGAGATAATCATGTGCATTGAAACTGTCGTAGACCGAAAACGATACGTTTCTGGACATGGGTTTCTATCCAAAATGTCATGTACTCACTAATCTCTACATGTCCTAGAAGTCTGTAAAGGGAATTTCTGACCACCCTGTATATAAGGAGGTGCATTAACCAGCCACCCGTCAGTTGAGGTTCAGATGCAATGTATACTCTTACCTTAAAAAGATCGATAATCAATATTATGCGAGAATTACTTGCCAGTGATTGATTTAAGCAATGGGGAGTGGAACACTGCACTGATTGGACTGTCCGGAGACATTCCAAATATCACAGAGACTAACAATAAGCTTCATCTGGAAAATAATGGTGGAAAAGAAATTGTGGAAATAGAATCTTGTACATACGATATTGACGATTTAAAATAAGTCTTTAGAATGGTCTGGAAAAGGGGTTGCGCTACTTGTAAATATCAATAAACTTAAATCTGAAATAAAGAAGAGTGCAACGACTGCCTTTAACCAGGAAAAATCAGTAGGATGGCTACTAGGTTTCACAGAGTGACAGGTTTAGAAGATGGAGTCTAATAAATTCTACTGATCCAACCGGTCACTGGATATACTTCCTGTCAGTACAGTTTGTATCGAGGGAAACATTGCAACAAACTCTTTTCTCAACAACAGATTGATCCATACAAATGATTGGTTCTTCCCATCAGTGTAAAAGGGTAAGAGATCGTTCAGAACCCTACCAACGCCATTACCTTGCAGTAACAGTTCAGGTTTTGGACTATCTGCAGCTGCGTACTGTGGACCAGGACAATCAAGTTGTCGACTTTCGTGCCGAGGAAATCATTGTACGGCTACATCTAAAGCAGAACCAGCAGTGATCTTGACCGTGCAGAGGCCCAGAAGCGGGGGTGGTCTTCAACCAGACGGGACCTGTTGGAGGCAGAAGCGACGACCCTTTAACGTGCCAGACCAGAAGCATCAGCGGTGGTCTTCAACCAGTAAGGGATCGCAGCGTCCCCATATTGTCAACAAAGAGAGGATGGGTGTAAGGTACAAAACCAAATTGCACATCATACAACACACTTCACAACAGAACGGCAAGGTGATAACACATGCAAACCACGAGTTTCTTAAAGCAGTAGGTCTGAAGCCACACAGTGAGGTCGTTCGATACAACTAGCTTGGAGGAATAAGACAAGTGTATTATACGCTAGGAATACTTCTCGCATAGACCTTATGCATCAACCACATTTAACAAGAACGATGAAATCAGGATTGTCATCCAATACCCAGACGCCTTAACCTTCCAGTGCAAAAGTTTCACATATCTTGATGGATCATTTACGAAAAGGGATGGTACTGCTGCCATGGCAAAAAAAATGATCAAATGTTTGTGAGATCTTATGGGACTTAACTGCTAAGGTCATCAAACCCTAAGCTTACACACTACTTAACCTAAATTATCCTAAGGACAAACACACACACCCATGGCCGAGGGAGGACTCGAACCTCCGCCAGGACTAGGCGCACAGTCCATGACTGCAGCGCCCCAGACCGCTCGGCTAATCCCGCGCGGCGTCCGGCTGCCATGGCATCGAACCTTACAGGTAATGCTTTAGTGTTTCTGTTTCATGAGATACGATATGAACTTAACAAGGTCGAGGTTGGCCATACACGCCATTTAGGCATAAAATTAACTCTTAAAACATGTGTCTCTGGTTCTCCCTCGGATCCGAACGATTTAGAAAATGTTGGAAGATTCATAGACGAGCCAGTGGATAGAACAGTGGAAGAGTACAAGAGATTTACCGCATCTATATCTTTAAAAATCCTTACGGGTACTTTGCGGACACGCGGAAATTGTTCTGAATCTTAAACAGCAACCTATTCTGGTACAGAGTGCAACAGATAACAACTCATACATTCAAGAAGCTCAAGAGGAGAACGAGATCACCATCAATAAAATAATATGGAAAATGCCACATCACACTATTCTGGATGAGCAGCGTCTGAAGCTTTTAAATTTTCTGATTGCCAGTGTATTTCTACCGTTATTTTTCGGTTCATAGGAGGTCTTAGTGTATCCACTGGTACCAACTACAAGCAGATGAACGTGATCTATTAAATCCTACACTCAAAAGGAGGAGTCGAGGTTCATCATACTTGCTTTTCAGACCAATGGAAGAGGGAATATAGCAAACGATTCCACCAAATTTGATAATTGCTTGTTAACTAATGCCAGAGTCTACCTGAACTCTGAATTCTGCCCATATGATGATCTACACCTGCAGTGGGATGAAAATGTATACAGTCTAGCATAAGATATGTATGCAGGTTCTGCACTTCATACTATGAACAGGAAGAATGTCTACCCAGTCCATAGAAATTCAAGGAGCTGGCGCCAATCATCGTAATAGACTGCTCAAAACAGAACGAAATAATTAAATCTGGACCTATAGATGCACAAATTGAATTTGAATCTTCGGCAAATTTCCCAGAACAGACTGCAACGTATGCTCTAGTTCTACATGACAGTGCGATTAACTACTACCCACTCACTGGTACAGTGCAATGAGCTGAAGAAATGAACAGGTAATGCGCCATACCCAGAGCATTCCACAACGGTATCTCAAGGTGTGAACTTCATTGCAGACACTCAAGGTTTCTATGCTGATGAGCGTAGACGGTTCGTATTCAAAGATGTTACATCCTTAGCACACACAGAAGATGCTGGAATAATAGAGACATTCTTAGCAAACACTTCATGAGTGAGTACTTTCAAGGATATAAAGTGTGCTAAAACATGGAGGAGTTCAAAGTGGTTAAAACGTTTCTACGACGGAATTCACTATGATAATCCTGGCATACCCTATTAAGATATGGTGACATCACTTCGGTTACTCGGCCACATGGGTACCTTCATCTACGTGAAGGGGAACGAAAAGATCACATGGATGTGTTGAATCTACAAGTTTGCTGCTATTCAAGACCTGGGATTCTACAGGTGTCCTTCTCTTCATCGATTCAAGATGAAGAAGAATATATGTGAAAACAGTGTTATCTCTGCTTATGAAAATATAAAATTACTTTTAGGTTGGATGAGAAATAAATGAATTTTTACCTCATAATATGTGTGCACTTTTTTTTACTGATTTCACACTGTTCCCACTGTGATAGTTATATAGTATGCAACTTAGCCCAGATATAGTTTTAGACATGTTTGCTATAAGACTTTGGAAGCTGACATGACACTTGCCTCCTGCTCCCACAAGTCAATTTGTACTGCATGATAAGCATAATCCCTTGCAACCATTCTATATATTTTGTTGTCTTCCATGTTAAATTTCACCTTCATGTTCAAAACTAATGTCATTTGTGTTCTGTACATCCTTTATATATACAATTGGGATAGATCTTTTAAAATAACAAAACAAAGATGTATGGTAAATTTTTTTTATTTATTTGGTTCTTGAGATACGTTTTGGTTCCTTGAGATTACAATTCAGTTCTCAAGATACAGCTCAGTTCTTGACATTAGAATCTGATTCTGGACATTACAATTTGAATCTTTTTCACATAATTCCTTTTTAGCAATGACAAACAATAAATTCACTGGTTGAGATATTTACAATTTTTAGATAAATCTACGCTGAAACCTAATGTGGAGATCCTTTATTCTTAAACTACAACAGTCCCAACAGAAGCAGTTACACGGATGAACAACAATTTTGATGGACTGTAAACTATGTACACTTAAATCTAATCTATTGCGGATGGCTAGTGGCAGGAGAAAGTTAAAAACTATTGTATTTACAAATGTGCATGGCATATGACGCTCTAGGTATGATATTTACGTTTTTGTCATGTGATGTGCAGTGGTATACTTTTTTCATTGATGAAGATGGTGTTTGTCTACATATTTATAGAAACATTGTTTTAGCGTGCATGTTGTGCATATATATTGGCAAATGTGTGCACAGTTCACATTCTATCCAAGCACACACAGTGCACATAAATAATTATTTACATCACACACACATACACAAACACACACACACACACACACACACACACACACACACACACACACACATACATACACACACATACATGGAAAATTACTTAAACTATGATATAAGGGCCATAATATTCGGTCACATTCACATCCAGTCTCATTCTCTCCCTCCCAGTTAGAATATTCCACTCTACCTCTCGCAACAAGTGAATATGGAGAGTATGTGAAAGTTTCAATCCTGCTGTAACAAATGACCTTTTTATCTTCAAGAGGCGACAGGCCAATTTTAGACTGCAGTACAGTGTAAACCTCATTTCCTCTTGACTGAATACCACTTTGCCACACCCTGTGCTGTGGCTTCAGTGGAGCACCGTGAACACCACTATAGGGACACTGCAAATAGCCTTCGATAGAGAGGGCTCTCGATACCACACAATGCCCACCCTTAGCCTGCCTCTGCGTGGCACCTTCCAGTATGCAGTAGGTTATACACTTTTGCTCGCAGACCTACAAACTCCAGAATCGGCAATCCATTTGCCTCGTCTCTCATATAGCCGATAATCTACTTGTGCTTTGGAACAATGTCGTAAGGGTTATAGGCCATCTATGAGGGTGTGTCAAATTCATTGCCGTGCTACCTCATAACTTCATATGGATTGCAGTTCTTCACCCAATAGATGAAGCTATCTGTTTCCATACAAAGTAATTTAGTATTAGCGAAATGGGGTTTCGCAGACTCATAATGAAAGCGATACATGAGACATTTGGATAGTATACACACATCCACATAGATAGGTTTCGTGAACTCTACTGCAAACTTCGCCATTTCCACAAGAACAAAGTTCTCACTGAATATTGTGACCCATTTAAAATGGGGTCTGGCGATGCATTTTTCTTATACCATAACATCCATCCCATTCGGTTGTAATCAAAATTTCAGAATGTTCCCTAAAATTCTCCACTTCTTTTTACCGAAAGTTGAATTATTCCTTGATTTTAAAAAATCTTTCTCAAAGTTACACATTGCGGAAGCCGTCAGTCTCGTATTCAAATCAATATACTCCTTCAACCAGGGGGATTTCTTGAAGGAGATAGCTTGGGTGATTCTAACCAGCTCCATCCCCAACCTGAGATACTGCTGCAGATTACAACAGTGAATAATGTTTCTCCATTTATTCCCCAAAGTTTCCATCAGTTTTTGAGTGGAGCCTCCTCGTGGAACTAGTTGCTCTGGACACATGGGCAAATCAGCATGTGAATCATGCAAAGAAATAGGGAATGTGAGCTCTGCCTCCACCATATACCTCACATCAGAATCAGTCACCATACCCTCGATTTTTTCACCTAATCCCTTGAATTCAGGTTCGGGCACCCATTGAAACTCTCCAGTCGGCGGTGATTATTGCATGGCATGGCCATATAAGTTATTGACATACAAGTACATGAGGTAACAAGAATCAAGGGATGTGTTGAACCTGTACATGTGTTATTTGCCATCACATGCATATGGATTCATTGGCAAAGTCCAACACAGATCCCTCCCTCAAAGAAAAGAAGCATGTCAGCATTGGTCAATAATCCGATGCTGCACTTCATTTTCTTAAGCACAGCGTCCCAAGACAACCCACGTGCCATGTAATAAAAGGTGCTCATGCATGGACTCAAGAATTTCTCGAAAACATCTGCCAACAAGCACATGTCTGTGTTCATGTAAAGCTATATATACTCTCCTAAAGTGGAGATAGTGAATTCTCGCCATACATTTGCAACATACTCATACACTGCATCCCTTATGGCATAGCCTTTAAGGTTGCTGGAGAATGCAGTTATGTCGGGTAGTCCGATTTCATTGAGTTTTGTCACCCTCGTTTGGGAAAACAACCTTCCTAGTCATGAGTTGAAACTTTCCTCGTCGGGAAATGCAGCTCGAGTGATATGTATATCCTCATTAGGTAGAGCTTCAACAAGTTTCTGGAGTCCTGCTTGCATAAAACAGAGCAAGTCAAGGGAGCAGAGCGTAATTTTTGGCGTCATTTGTTTGGAGAATGAAAAACATTTCACACTGACCTAATTTTCCTCCCAGCCGAAATCAGTCAAGTACTTAACAAGAAAGTAAGCGTCATACCTACTTAAATCATGAAAGAAAATTGGTATGTGCCTCGGTAAATGTTACTTCAAGTCGCATGTATTGTGAATTGCTTCACGGAACTTCCCCACAAGATGTCAGTGATTCCTATGAGGACTTCCTGCTTTGCTATGTAACGTCAACCCACAAATATGACAGTCAACTGCGTAACTCTACAGATCTTCATTCTCCTTCCGTTCGGTCATGGGAACGTTGTCGCTCTAAACCTTATTCACCTCACATGAAAGGTTTTTGAGCCTAGTGAGAGGCCAAACTCAGGATTACCCTCAACATAAGATTTGTAGCGGTTAAGACTTGAATCATAGGGCTATACAATTTGGTACACTGCTGCATACGACGTGTGTTTTTCTGTGAAGATAGTTTGTGAGGCTGTAGGGTCACCTTCACAGTGGGTCACAGGAGAGAGGAGGGATTGAAAGTCAGCGCACACCACAAATGGGCATCGCTCGTGATGGTGACCATTTTTAAACGTTATGAATTTGTTTCCCTCAGTAGGCGTAATAACACACACTGGATCCGTGGAAGTACAATCTACTAGATGCTTTGCTAAATACTCGCTTCTCGAAAAGGCATTGAGGCATGTATGTGCTAATTTGGGAGGAGAGGAGTTGGGATATGTTTTTGATCCAACCATAATGATAATTGTGTTTCTCTTTATTCTCTTTATTTTTCTCATCTGAGAACAACCGCATGTTTACAAGCATCTTATCCTCACCAGCAAATTTTGAGAAATGGATGAGTCCAATGACAATATGCTCATTATCTTTGTATGACTTTCGTTTCTCCTGGCCATAAACATTAACCGATATTGTGGTATTCTGCGTCTCAAATTTAGGTATGTCCTGGACCTTGACAGAGAACTTGATACCATCAAAGTTATAACATCCATGAATGTCAAGATATCTACCATATTGAGGTATGCACTGGAGAGGACCCCAATAATTGTAATTTCTCTTGCAAGCCAGGGTTGACCATGCAAAACAAGCCTTGTCGGTTTTATTTTCGACATTAATACATGCCTTCCCATCAACTAAATCCTTCGGAATCTTGATATAGCTGGACCCTCCATTTACTGTATCATAGACATGCATATGGATATTGAGGTGTAGTACTTGGTTAAATGTTTTTGTTGACTCTCAAACTTTCATCTCAGAAAACTGGTCCTGAATAGCACTCAAGGTGGACTCACGAAACCAACTGGCGATTGATGTGGTCCACAATAGACCTGCTTTTTTTGGGGGGGGGGGGGATGCAACAGTTCTACACACAGCACAGGCTACATTTAATGGCAGCATACCATAGATCATTAGCAGCCTTGAGGAACTCCGTTTCCAGAACAGGAAGGCATTCTTTCAGAAACCCTGCAGTGTATCAGTACCCTCTTGTTGGATTCTCTATTCTAGGAAACGAGATTTGCTCCTCAAAGGCATGCACTGTCATTATCCCAATTGCGGTATTGTGTTGCTGATCTGGTGTCCTTCACTAAAAGGACAGGGCAGGAAACTGCCATGAGCCACAGGATTACTACTACTGTTACTAGAACTACAACTAGTCGATGTCAATGCTGCTGCTGTTCGTATGGTGGAGGCACAAGGAGGTGCGTGTACCTTGTGGTTTGGGAATAAATGTGGGGGAAGAAGAGATAGTGCACTGTCCCAGTATGAGCAACCATGCTGCAGTGGCAGAGGTGGTTGTTGTTCCCAAACCTGAGCCAACTACCAGAGTGAGTGTGGCACCCGGACACCACAGTGGAACTAATGTTGGGGTGGGGGTGCTGATGGCTGTGGCAGCTTGTGCTGTGGCATCTTCCTACACAGTGATGAGATCCGTCTTACATGGTGGAGCATGCCGCACAGGACTGCGTCTCGTTGGTGGTTCATTCACCGACCCCAGTACCAGCACCACTGCATAGTGCATGGATGGTGGTGCTGTATGGAAGAATAATGAGAAATAAGTACATCATTCCACATGTCGTCTGCTGCTGCAAGGAAAAGAATACTGGTTATTTGTAAGCAGAGTGAGTATGGATTACCTATATTGCTCTGGTACCGTGACTTATCCCTCAGATCGTCCAGCATTCCCCCTTGGCAATTCAGCTCCCTCTCCACATCCTCCACTCGCTCAGGTGTCTCCTTACCTGCACTACCATGGATCAGTCGACTGATGTACAACATCAACATATTGATGTAATAAAAAACATACAAGCAAAGAACTAAGAAAAAAATTTCATGAACAAATATGTACTTATATGATAGCTGTGATGCAGATGGCATCGCAACTTTTGCCCTCCCTGCTCCCACCCCTGCTCCCACTGATCGAAATCATAAGCAACAGCAACAAAGAACAAGCAACATATTTTAAATATATGATGAAATTTTTGTCTTACAGCAACGTATTATGTCTATGCACTGCACTATGAAGAAGAAAATATGTACTACTTCGAATGCTGCTGCTGCTGGCTTTCAGCAGCGAGGTCATCGATTGTCCGCTGGACATATACTGAAACAATAAGATGACAAATATTCAATACTGCGAAATTCTTAGTGAAAAAGTTGCAGTTATCGAGTTTGATCCTCGAAATCATATACAACAACAAAGACTCACTGACCATTAAATAACAGCAGTATATTACTTACGATAAGGTTGCTCATGCTGCTGCTGCTGCTGCTGCTGCTGTTGCAATCTTTCTGTCTCCAACTCAACCATGATTTACTGGTTGTATGCTGAAGCAACAAGAAACAAAAATTAATGCCTAACTCTGAGCACATGTGCTAAGACAAACTTCGAAATGTGAACACACAAGGATTTGATACTACAATTTTTTTTTTACGAAAATGAACTTCAAGATCTGACCTCATGCTATGAAATTAAATTTACGCATACCTGGTAATTCCCGTTCCTGTGTGGGTCTTGGGCGTTTGCTTCCACTGGCACTGCCACTGCTGCTGGTTTAAAAATCCTTCATCTTGTAAGCAAGCTAACATGTTCCACGTCCACGAAGATCTCCTCAGCATGGATCTATGGAACGAAAAACTAATCTAATCTAATCTAATGCGAATTTTGTCAGACATAGGGGATATAAAAATGAAAAAGCTGGCATACTATGCTTACTTTCATTCCATAATGTCATATGGGATTATTTTTTTGGGGTAATTCATCAAGCCAAGCTAAAGTTTTCTGGGCACAAAAACGTGCAGTAAGAGTTATGTGGTGTGAACTCAAGAACATCCTGCAGAAGCGTGTTTCGGGAACTAGGGATACTAACTACTGCTTCTCAATATATTTAATTCCTTAATGAAATTTGTCATTAAAAATATATCACTTTTTCAAACCAACAGCTCAATTCATGGAATCAATACTAGAAATAAAAATAATCTTCACAAGGATTTAAAGTCACTTAGTCTTGTACAAAAAGGTGTGCATTATTCAGGAACACACATTTTCAATAACTTGCCACCAGCCATAAAAAGCTTAACAACCAATGAAATTCACTTTAAGAGAAGCCTAAAGGATTTATTGGTAGCCAACTCCTTCTACTCCATTGATGAATTTCTCAGTAAAACCAACTGATTTGTATATAAGTACAATATAACTTCTGCACAATTTCAGTGCAGTAATGTGTTCATTGAAAATGTGTGTGGGTGTTTGTGGGTGTGTAAGTGTAAGTACAATCTTAACTTCTGCGCCATTTCAGTGCAGTAATGTGTTCATTGTAAATAAGTATTATAGTAGTTGTATTACATGTTTATTACATTATAAATAAATATAAAACTTTTTTATTTTAAATTCAGTGCATTAGTATTTGTAAAATGACTCTTTCATATAGTGTTAATTAAAAAATGACGACCATTCCACTTGGGACCTGTGGAATGGTACATTAGCTTATTTGTTTTAGTTGTAAATATTTGTCATGTATTGTTGTTTTTCTGACATGTTTTACATCCTGGAGGACCTCCCCACTACGGATCAATTGGAATGAAAGTAAAACTAATCTAATCTAATCTAATATAATCTAACGATTAATGCATACAGGAGCAAGAACAAGACAATCGAGCTGACCCTACAGTGGACGATAGCACAATGAGAACGGGGTGGAGGGGGCGGGTTTTATATCCCTTCACTGATTCAGCACTAGGCAAAAGGAATGCAGTATTCTGGGGAGGGATGACAACATCTGTCTGCATGTTTGGACATGTTAGTTCATACAGAGACAGGCAATAGCCACTTGAGAGAGAGCTGAGGTTGTTTCCCAGGTATCAGGTATCAAAAGGACGCCGACTTGTGCTCTGGGGTCGCTGGACTGTCAAGGCGGCGATGCTCGATGCAGTTGCTGGGTAGGTGAATAATAAACTAGTACTCAGTACATGTCTGGCTGCCTTTATGGCTGCACGGGTTACGGGCAAAGTATGGAGAAGTGTACTTGTGTTTCCAAACATCTCTGCATGCAAGACCCCAGATATATTGCGAGTGTCATTAAAATTTAATTACCTGATTTGCATTCATCTGCCTATAGACATCGGGATGGACCACATTACTCTTTCTGATGTCATTACCAGTCAGTAGATCCCGCTGACGTCGCTTGGGGGTGCTGGGATCGCTCGCCAGTTGTCCATGGGCCTGGGCGCTAGCTTTTGTCGGAAGCACACATGTTGTTACGATAGTCCTGGCGAAATGCAGTAAGGGAGTTATTTTTCTGGCACCATGAACTTCCTCTAAGCTGTTAGCGGGTGAACGTATTATAGAGTCTGTTTGCAGTTTACAGGGTGTTTCACAAGTGATGGTCAATATTCAAGGATATGACAGGAATAATCATTCGAAACAAAAAAGCCAATTAAACATGGGGTCTAAAAGGCATACCTTAAGAGCTACCAGCAATTCTTGATCTTTGATACTGTGAAACAAATCTCTTCCACTGCAAGCTCTTTGCTTTCCATATTTTGGGAAGCGGTAGTATGGACTAAAACAAGAAAAAAAGTCCGGTAAACATGTGCCCTAAAACACATAACTTAAGAGCTATGAGCACTTGTTCATCTTCGCTATTTTGAAACACTACTCTTCTAATGAATAAGTGCTCATAATTTTTAATGTACGCATTTTCGAGCACATGTTTACTGGACTTTTTTTCTTGTTTTGGTCCATACTACTGCTTCCCAAAATATTGAAGATTAGATTAGATTAGATTTACTTTCATTCCAATTGATCCGAAGTTATGCAGTCCTCCAGGATGTTAGAAAAACAACAATACATGACCAATATTTACAACTCAAACAAATAAGATAATGTACCATTCCACAGGTCTCAAGTGGAATGATCGTCATTTTTTAACGAATACTATATGAAAGGATCATTTTACAAATACTAATGCACTGAATATAAAATAATTTTTTTATTTATTTATAAATTAATAAACGTGTAATACAACTACTATAATACTTATTTACAATGAACACATTACTGCACTGAAATGGTGCAGAAGTTAGATTGTACTTACACACACACACACACACACACACACACACACACACACACACACACACACACACACGCACACACACATACACTTATTTACAATGAACACATTACTGCACTGAAATTGTGCAGAAGTTGTATATCAGTTGGTTCTACTGAGAAATTCATCAATGGAGTAGGAGTAGGCCACCAATAAATCCTTTAGGCTCCTCTTAAACTGAATTTCATTAGTTGTTAAGCTTTTTATGGCTGCTGGCAAGTTATTGAAAATATGTGTTCCTGAATAATGCACACCTTTTTGTACAAGACTAAGTGACTTTAAATCCTTGTGAAGATTATTCTTATTTCTAGTATTGATCCCATGTATTGAGCTGTTGGTTTGAGAAAGTGATATATTTTTAATGGCAAATTTCGTTAAAGAATTAAATATATTGGGAAGCAGTAGTTAGTATCCCTACTTCCCTAAACAGGTTTCTGCAGGGCGTTCTTGAGTTCACACCACATATAACTCATACTGCACGTTTATGTGCCTGGAAACTTTAGCTTGGCTTGATGAATTACCCCAAAAAATAAGCCCATATGCCACTATGGAATGAAAGTAAGCAAAGAGCTTGCAGTAGAAGAGATTTGTTTCACAGTATCGAAGATCAAGAATTGCTGGTAGCTCTGAAGTTAGACCCCATGTTTACTTGAATTTTTTGTTTCGAATGATCATTCCTGTTATATCCCTGAATATTGACCATAACTTCTGAAACAGCCTGTATGTGTTAGGTGGGTTTTTTCGTGACCTTTTTGGAATTTTGGCCCATTATTAGCGATTATTTTGTGATTGTTATCCCCACCGCCAATGTGTAGCAATGTAATCAGAGCAGAACATCATATCTCTTGTTTTGAGGCAGCAAAAAGCTAGTGTTTCCCACCATTTCTCACCTGTCGGCAAAAATGCACCTGACGCTTTGTTTGGGAATTAGAGGTCTGTGGGATGACCTGCACACAAGGGAATACACAAAGTGGATGGCACGTCTGCCCTATGGTCGGTGCAAAGATCCGATTGGGAGATTTTCATCAGTGTAATTACGTGCTATGAGTTGTTGACATCGATTTTGTGATGGTGTTCCTTGCATTATCAGAAAAGAGATAATGTGTTTATTTTTTTTTACAAGACCTACATCTTCTGATACATCAGAGAATGAACTTTATCTGAGAAAACAAAAGAGCCAACCCCTGCTAATTGAATTTTATAAATAAACAATGTATTATTACACCATCTGCAATGTAATTGAAATTCCTGTAATGGGATCCTTTCAGTCCACCATCTCAGCGATTTTTCCCAACAACTTTTTTCTGGGGGAGATGGGGAGGGAGGGGGCAGTAGCTGACATGTCGTGTGGTGGTGGCATTCTGCACTAGCTCATTAGATACCTGCACCTCTAGGTGAGCTCATACACAAAATTTTTTCAACAAGACAACACCTCCAACCTGCAGAAGCGTAATTACATAATTAGGCCATGTAGTTGCTGGGCAGTGTAATACTTGCATCTTACACACCAACAAGCTCATCACAGATTGAGCGATTTTCCAACCAATATTTTTCTTGGTTGGGAGGGGGAAGGCGGGGCAGGAAAAGGCTAGGTGATTTGTGAGAGGGTGTAATTAATGATCCATTTAATTAATTAGTCAATTAATTTGGTATCTACATCTACATCTACATTTATACTCCGCAAGCCACCCAACGGTGTGTGGCGGAGGGCACTTTACGTGCCACTGTCATTATCTCCCTTTCCTGTTCCAGTCGCGTATGGTTCGCGGGAAGAACGACTGTCTGAAAGCCTCTGTGCGCGCTCTAATCTCTCTAATTTTACATTCGTGATCTCCTCGGGAGGTATAAGTAGGGGGAAGCAATATATTCGATACCTCATCCAGAAACGCACCCTCTCGAAACCTGGCGAGCAAGCTACACCGCGATGCAGAGCGCCTCTCTTGCAGAGTCTGCCACTTGAGTTTGTTAAACATCTCCGTAACGCTATCACGGTTACCAAATAACCCTGTGACGAAACGCGCCGCTCTTCTTTGGATCTTCTCTATCTCCTCCGTCAACCCGATCTGGTACGGATCCCACACTGATGAGCAATACTCAAGTATAGGTCGAACGAGTGTTTTGTAAGCCACCTCCTTTGTTGATGGACTACATTTTCTAAGGACTCTCCCAATGAATCTCAACCTGGTACCCGCCTTACCAACAATTAATTTTATATGATCATTCCACTTCAAATCGTTCCGCACGCATACTCCCAGATATTTTACAGAAGTAACTGCTACCAGTGTTTGTTCCGCTATCATATAATCATACAATAAAGGATCCTTCTTTCTATGTATTCGCAATACATTACATTTGTCTATGTTAAGGGTCAGTTGCCACTCCCTGCACCAAGTGCCTATCCGCTGCAGATCTTCCTGCATTTCGCTACAATTTTCTAATGCTGCAACTTCTCTGTATACTACAGCATCATCCGCGAAAAGCCGCATGGAACTTCCGACACTATCTACTAGGTCATTTATATATATTGTGAAAAGCAATGGTCCCATAACACTCCCCTGTGGCACGCCAGAGGTTACTTTAACGTCTGTAGATGTCTCTCCATTGAGAACAACATGCTGTGTTCTGTTTGCTAAAAACTCTTCAATCCAGCCACACAGCTGGTCTGATATTCCGTAGGCTCTTACTTTGTTTATCAGACGACAGTGCGGAACTGTATCGAACGCCTTCCGGAAGTCAAGGAAAATGGCATCTACCTGGGAGCCTGTATCTAATATTTTCTGGGTTTCATGAACAAATAATGCGAGTTGGGTTTTATCACGATCGCTGTTTCCGGAATCCATGTTGATTCCTACATAGTAGATTCTGAGTTTCCAAAAACGACATGATACTCGAGCAAAAGACATGTTCTAAAATTCTGCAACAGATCGACGTCAGAGAGATAGGTCTATAGTTTTGCGCATCTGCTCGACGACCCTTCTTGAAGACTGGGACTACCTGTGCTCTTTTCCAATCATTTGGAACCTTCTGTTCCTCTAGAGACTTGCGGTACACGGCTGTTAGAAGGGGGGCAAGTTCTTTCGCGTACTCTGTGTAGAATCGAATTGGTATCCCGTCAGGTCCAGTGGACTTTCCTCTGTTGAGTGATTCCAGTTGCTTTTCTATTCCTTGGACACTTATTTCAATGTCAGCCATTTTTTCGTTGGTGCGAGGATTTAGAGAAGGAACTGCAGTGCGGTCTTCCTCTGTGAAACAGCTTTGGAAAAAGGTGTTTAGTATTTCAGCTTTACGCTTGTCATCCTCTGTTTCAATGCCATCATCATCCCAGAGTGTCTGGACATGATGTTTCGAGCCACTTACTGATTTAACGTAAGACCAGAACTTCCTAGGATTTTCTGTCAAGTCGGTACCTAGTATTTTACTTTCGAATTCACTGAACGCTTCACGCATAGCCCTCCTTACGCTAACTTTGACATCGTTTAGCTTCTGTTTGTCTGAGAGGTTTTGGCTGCGTTTAAACTTGGAGTGAAGCTCTCTTTGCTTTCGCAGTAGTTTCCTAACTTTGTTGTTGTACCACGGTGGGTTTTTCCCGTCCCTCACAGTTTTGCTCGGCACGTACCTGTCTAAAACGCATTTAACGGTTGCCTTGAACTTTTTCCATAAACACTCAACATTGTCAGTGTCGGAACAGAAATTTTCGTTTTGATCTGTTAGGTAGTCTGAAATCTGCCTTCTATTACTCTTGCTAAACAGATAAACCTTCCTCCCTTTTTTTATATTCCTATTAACTTCCATATTCAGGGATGCTGCAACGGCCTTATGATCACTGATTCCCTGTTCTGCACTTACAGAGTCGAAAAGTTCGGGTCTGTTTGTTATCAGTAGGTCCAAGATGTTATCTCCACGAGTCGGTTCTCTGTTTAATTGCTCGAGGTAATTTTCGGATAGTGCACTCAGTATAATGTCACTCGATGCTCTGTCCCTACCACCCGTCCTAAACATCTGAGTGTCCCAGTCTATATCTGGTAAATTGAAATCTCCACCTAAGACCATAACATGCTGAGAAAATTTATGTGAAATGTATTCCAAATTTTCTCTCAGTTGTTCTGCCACTAATGCTGCTGAGTCGGGGGGTCGGTAAAAGGAGCCAATTATTAACCTTGCTCGGTTGTTGAGTGTAACCTCCACCCATAATAATTCACAGGAACTATCCACTTCTACTTCACTACCGGATAAACTACTACTAACAGCGACGAACACTCCGCCACCGGTTGCATGCAATCTATCCTTTCTAAACACCGTCTGTGCCTTTGTAAAAATTTCGGCAGAATTTATCTCTGGCTTCAGCCAGCTTTCTGTACCTATAACGATTTCAGCTTCGGTGCTTTCTATCAGCGCTTGAAGTTCCGGTACTTTACCAACGCAGCTTCGACAGTTTACAATTACAATACCGATTGCTGCTTGGTCCCCGCATGTCCTGACTTTGCCCCGCACCCGTTGAGGCTGTTGCCCTTTCTGCACTTGCCCGAGGCCATCTAACCTAAAAAACCGCCCAGCCCACGCCACACAACCCCTGCTACCCGTGTAGCCGCTTGTTGCGTGTAGTGGACTCCTGACCTATCCAGCGGAACCCGAAACCCCACCACCCTATGGCGCAAGTCGAGGAATCTGCAGCCCACATGGTCGCAGAACCGTCTCAACCTCTGATTCAGACCCTCCACTCGGCTCTGTACCAAAGGTCCGCAGTCAGTCCTGTCGACGATGCTGCAGATGGTGAGCTCTGCTTTCATCCCGCTAGCGAGACTGGCAGTCTTCACCAAATCAGATAGCCGCCGGAAGCCAGAGAGGATTTCCTCCGATCCATAGCGACACACATCATCAAAGGTGTGCTTGTATTGGCAAGGGGGAGGGCTGGGTCAGGGAGGTAAAGGGTGAGGAGGCAGACAGATTGTCTCCAGGGGATCATAAATCAACACCCATATGTTCTTAAATCAATTAGCATAACAAAAGGTTTGTATGCAACCTGCACAAACCAAGTGTCATAGAAACAGCTTTGCCCTACTACTTCCATTGTACTGGTTAAGTGCAAAGATAAAACTACAGTGTAAGAGGATTTCGCAAAATGATGAAACCACAGACTGTTCCATTAGAACTAATGTATACAGTGCATTCATCAAGAACTGTAAATATGGCTTACAGTAACAAATTTAGCAGCTGTTTACTGTATCCACAGAAAATGACATTTTTACTGTGTTTTGAGTGTCTTTCGAAACAACAAAGAACTTGACGTAGAACTGACTTGTTTCACTGCAGTGAAGATGAACAAGGACTCATAGCTCTTAAGATACGCATTTTAGAGACCATGTTTACTGGAAATTGTTCACTTACTTAAGTCCATATCACCTCCTCTCAAAATATGGAATACTTTTTTCAACATTGTACATATATTTTTGTAATGGGCACAGGTATTCAAAGTGTTGACATATTAAAGAAAATCCAGTGTGGTATGCGAAACCTGGGTTTTTACAATGTAAAACTTACATGCTTCAAGTATTGCACAGCTGCTAACAGAAGAAGCAAATTAGTTTTGCCAACTGGTTATTTTAGCCACATTTATATCTCCTTTAGACCAAAATGTGCGTGTTTCATAGGATCAGGAGGTACTACCATGTAAAAACTATGACACCATAGTATCTTAAGCCATTTAAAGACGAGGCTTCAGGTTGCGAAATGCATCATGCTAAATCAGTTCAGAGGTAGGCAAGCGTATACCACAACCAACAGGACTGTATCAATAAAGCAATGCAGTGTTCAAACCAACCTACAGGATACCGATAGCTTTACTTCAATACCGTTTTCCTGGCTTCAAGCTTTGCAATGGGTAGCTCCATCACCATGATAGTAGTGGACCAAAGACATTTGTGGTGCAATTTGTTAGTGTGGGTGGCTGTGTCAGGGGCCGGTATGAACTCAGTGGCTAACCTATTATTCTCCTTTGATTGACAGATACGTAACCTATTGTTCTCCTTTGACTGACAAGTTCTTAAGCTATTGCTCTGCTAAAAGGATCCTTCATTTTGATTGACAGGTCCTTAACCTGTTGTTCCCCAGCCCCCTAGTCCCCCCCCCCCAGGAAACCCCCTCCCCCTCGCTGTTACAGGTACACTTTCAGGTCTGAGTTATTGGAATAGCCCCTCTCACTCTTATACATTTGACTGAATACTTAATTAAATTGATCAATTAATTAACCTCTCCCCCTCTGGTAAAACCATATCCCCTCCCACCCAATCCTCCCAGAAGCTTGGCGGGAAAATGGCTCAGTGATCGGTCATTTCGAGGGAATTCAACTGCAGTATATAGAATATTATTTAAACAATTTAGACAATGTGTAGAACATTGTTCAGATATTTATGGCAGTCTATGGAATATAGTTTGTTTATTTAGTTAAAGAATATGTTCAGAAATCAATTGCTGTGCATGGAAGATTGTTTAAACAATTTAGACACTGTGTGGACTATTGTTTATTTAAACAATTTATGGGATTCAAGGCAGTGTATGAAATATAGTTTATTTATTTACAGAATTTTTCAGGAAATCGATCACTATCCCTGCCACCCTATCCCCACCTCTCTCGCCAACTCCCATCTCCTCCTCCCCTCCTTTACCTGGAAATTGGTGGCTCTGAGGTGGAGAGGAAGTATCTCACAAAGGGGAAATTCAAGGGTATATTGTTTTTTATTAAAAAAATCAGTTTTTTGGGGGTTGGATTCGTCTTGCACATCCTTCTCTGCCATTTGGAAACATGCAGGTCTTGTGAGAAGTAACTACATCGATCACATTTCTTTTTCTATTCCGTTGCACAGGAAATACCGTCATGAAACACACATCACATGTCATTACACAATTAAAAACCTTTCGAACGCAAAGCACACACTGCCTACCATCCCCTGTGCACTGCACTACACAGGACACTACCGCACACACTCCCAGGAGTCGGGATGCACCAGTGGCCTCAAATGAACTGATGACGTGGCCGTCAGCTACCAAATCACATGCAAGTATCAGTTCGGGTCCCGCAAGGATGTGGTGGTGGCATCCCTTTCTTGCATGACACCTGAAAAATACCTTCGAAATACAGTTTCACCTAGGCACCGGTGCTAGGACGATACCTCTCTACCTGTGGATAATGACGTCACAGGTCGCGCTATAGAAATCTGTTCCAATGCTTCCTAGAATAACACAGGGTGCATTGTTCCTAGCAACCCTAACGGGTCATGTGAGCTGCATCTAGCCATGCATACATGCTTACCTGCACAGCATGGCTGATGTATCTCTGCGAAAAGTTCATGCAGTGACCAGGACCTGTTTACGAAAATAGCCCAGAGTAACACGGATTACATTCTTAGCGATGATCCTAATGAGACATCAAGTGTTCCCTTCCTGGAAATCGTGACATCCTGCTGTCAACATACGTCTCAGAAACGTTAAACGTTATCACCACTCAAAGCCTTCATCATGTCCATGCATGCTCTCAAAAACACCGGCAATCATAAAAGCATTCTTGTTGTTTGGAAAGAGAGCACTGTCTAAGAACAATCGGGGGGAAATGAGAACAATTATGCAAACAAAATTCGAAGCACTGTCATACAGAAGAGAAAAATGGCGGCAATTTTTGGTATCCTACAGCTACTGGTCTGGAGATGTCCTAATGCCACAGTAGGGCACAAGTGACGGCATCCCCTCCAGAGACGGATAGCCTGCTTCAACTTGTATTTGAACACGTTTATCTCTGAACTTTCCGTAGATACCTTGCCTCCATCTTGTTCGAATCAGTTTGTAGATGCTCCTATGCCCCAGCACGAAGGACGTCTTGTGGATGAATAGAGCATTCCGTTTGGATCTTAATAAATTTACTGATGCTGCCGGCATGGAAGCACTGTCCCCCTTTTTTTTCTATCTGCAGACGAGACTTTCAGCAGCAATACTATTTTGTACAGATCACCATATTACACTGACAATAAAACCCAGCAAACTGGCCTACAGATTGTCAAAATGGAAAAACATGTACTCAGTTACACTGCTCTGCCACTGAGGATGAAGTTTAAATATTAGAGCATGGAACCAATCTCCAACCCAACAATATATCGCCACATACTGTGTCGATGTAGTAAACATACAATTCATATCCTGAGCCATACAAAATCGCCACTTTTGCATTATGCCTATAGCTATCGACCACCAGACACTCGTACATGTACCACGAAGACAGACAGCATAAGCACATGCATCATAGGTATACTCTTCGCTGCACTAGATATTTCGTGCGAGGTCAGGCTGTCATCTACCCGCCGACGCATGACCAGAGCGCGCTCAGCGGACCAAAGTCACTCTCAGAACTGTTGTACAAAGGCTGCGTCGGTTCCTCTCAGCACAACGGTGTCACCATATCTGGTCCCGAACTGCTTACTTGCTTCCTTTCTACATCAATCTCAAAAATCTATAATTACAAGAACACATTTATTTTCACATGGTTTGCCTAAATATTATACCTTTTACGCGATTCTTCTCGATATCAAGCACATAGCAATACTGCTTGCATAGCAGTATTGCTTGCACAAGATA
The DNA here is from genome assembly GCF_023864275.1 of Schistocerca cancellata. NCBI lineage: Eukaryota > Metazoa > Arthropoda > Insecta > Orthoptera > Acrididae > Schistocerca > Schistocerca cancellata. Next base: position 17,371,248 of record NC_064634.1, read on the forward strand.
ATTCTGAAGATATAGACTGGAAATCATTTCTCTAGAAAACCGAAACTTTAGCGAGGTGGAGCTTGCTGTGAGCCACTAAGAAACTAGAAACTTATCCCATCTGCGAAGACCTTTATGTGAGAACTCGAAAAAAAAATAGAAGAACCATTTGAACTGGGTGGCATTGTTGTAATATTCGCCATTGTTGTGTTGAGCTGTTGGCTGTTAACAGCGCATAGCGTTGGCAGTTGGAGGTGAGCCGCCAGCAGTGGTGGATGTGGGGAAAGAAATGGCAGAGTTTTGAAATTTGTAAGACTGGATGTCATGAACTGCTATATATATTATGACTATTAAGGTAAATACAATGTTTGTTCTCTATCAAAATCTTTCATTTGCTAACTATGCCTATCTGTAGTTAGTGCCTTCAGTAGTTAGAATCTTTTAGTTAGCTGGCAGTAGTGGCGCTCGCTGTATTGCAGTAGTTCGAGTAAAGAAGATTTTTGTGAGGTAAGTGATTTGTGAAACGTATAGATTAATTTAGTCAGGGCCATACTATTGTAGGGATTACTGAAAGTCAGATTGCGTTGCGCTAAAAAATAAATAAATAAATAAATAAATATTGTGTGTCAGTTTAAGCACAGTCATCTGTAATTGTTCTAAGGGGACGTTTCATATGTCGACCCTTAGCCGAGGATACCTCACTGGAATCTTCTGATTTTTTCTTGTAGTTTGTGTAATTAGTGTAGATTTTGTTTATTGCTAGCGCGTAATTGTAGAGAGAATCTCCTTTGTAGTTGCAGTTGTACAGTAAAACAGTTGTGGCATGTATGTAGATTTGCACCAAGTATTTCGCAGCTGCGCTTGCAATTAACGAGATATTATTTTCAATGTTATGTTAATGTGTTTTCTTATTTTGCTCTTCAAATTGTAGTTTTCTGTGTCGTCGTGTGAAATATTGTGACAATAATGGCGTGTGAAAAACGTAATACTAGGCTCCAAAGTAAACTGAGAAATGACAGTGAAGACGAAAGCAGTGTGTTAGCGCCACCGTGTAATGAATTAACTAATGTTCAACATAGAAATTTTGTAACTGTGCATAGGGAAATGGAGCGGCGGCAAACAATGGTGTAGGCAGTGAAACAATTAGTGAACAGGGAAGCATTATCGATCTATCGCTCGGCAACAGCTCGCCTCAGGAATCCGAAATGACAGGACACAATTTTGTAAATACTGTAGATTCAGGTTTTGCGTCCTCACCGTTTTCTCATATAAGTCAAGACACATTTTCTGCTTGTCAAAATGTGAATGTTGCCAGTGCAAATGCACTGCCGAAAAGCGTAGAGGAACAGATTCCAGACACTAATGCATTGTTATTACAGTTAGTGCAACAAATGGGACAAAGGCTACAAAAGTTAGACACAACGCTCGAACAAAATCAGAAACAGATGGGACAAAATCTTCAAAAGTTAGACACAATGGAACAACACCAGAGACAAACACAGCAACAGTTAGACACAATGGAACAAAATCAGAGACAAACACAGCAAAAGCTTCAAAAGTTAGACACAATGGAACAAAATCAGAAACAAACACAGCAAAAGCTTCAAAAGTTAGACACCACACTTGAACAAACACGTGAAGATTTAACTACTGAGTTACATAACATTGAATCGAAATGTCAAAAAGTCTGTAATGACGTAAAAACACAAATTTGTGAGCATTTTCAACCTATTTTTTCGCGGCACGAAAATGCATTACAGAATCACGAAGCAGCCATAAAAGAACTGCAAACCATTGTTCATGAAAATCACGACACCTTGCAAGCTAAAATTGACTCAGTTGCATCTACCGATTCGGTTATGCAACTTGCAAAAACTCAGGAAAACTTAAAGGACACAGTAGATACTCTGAAACTTGGTTCAGAAAAACACACTAAGGAAATAAGTACACTATCGGAGAAAGTAGCCGAACTTTCGGATCACTTCACTAACTTCTCTACAAAGGTAGATGATGATCTGAATGACACAAGACCTGTAGCCATCACTGACACAGAAGAGTATGAACAAATTATGAAATTCAAACAAAATCAGAATCAAATTAATACGCAACACAAAAGAGAAATCCAGGAAGTACAAGATCAGTTGGCACAAGTAATACAAAAATTTCATATTTCAGAGGACACTCGCGCTCCAGTACGGGAAGAGGGACATAGAAATACGGAACAACTACAAAATAATAACACAGGACATTTGGGAAATTATGAAATAAATTGGCAAGATGCACCGAATTTTGAAATGGAACCGCCGAAACGATGTAACAATGACCGATATGCGACTCGCCGACATGATGATTTTGACTATGAGCTGTTCATTACTACACGTAAATTTAAAACATTTAAGAATTATGGCAACGACATTCATCCACAAGCGTGGCTCCATCAATTCTCTCATTGTTTTCCTCCCAACTGGTCATTAGAGCACAGATTAGAATTTATGTGTGGCTATTTAGAGAATGAAACAGCTGTAAGAATGCGATCGGTCATTCACGATTGTCACAGTGAAGGAGAATTTTACCATGCCTTCCTCTCAGCATATTGGTCTCAAGCTACACAAGACCGAATAAAACATAACATCATAATGATGAAACATTTCGAACAATCTGAATTTTCCAGTCTTGTGAAATATTTTGAAGACATGTTGCACAAGAATCAGTACCTGTAAAACCCATACAGCCCATCAGAACTCATCTGCATTTGCTTAATCAAATTACCTGAACATTTACGACATATTATTTTGGCAGGACGTTGCAAAAACAACATAGAAGCTTTTCAGGGACTGTTACAAGAATTAGAAATTGACACTGACAATCGCGGAACGCGAAAACAGGAATACAACAATAACAGGTCACATCCGTCGCAATTCTGTGACGACAGAAACAATAACTGGACACGACAAGTCTATTCTTACAACGTAAATCGTGACCAAAACAGACACCACCTGTATGACAATCACTGGCAGAGTAATAGTTACAGAGAAAGATCGCATTTCCGTAGTAATGAATATGACAGAGACAATCATAGAAACAGACAATTTGGCAACCAGAACTATTATTATCACGGGAGACAGAATAACTTCAGACGCAATGGTCCACCGTGCAGTTATAATTCAGGGAGAAATTCTCCACCACTTAACCGACAAGAAAGAAACTACAGGAACTACCGACATGTCGACAGACGATATAATCATAACGACAGACCTGAATTTCATCAGAACTGGCAGGATTTAAACAGAGCAGGGCACTCTCGACAAGGTGAATTTGTAGAAGTTAGGTCCCCTAATCCCAGTAACGACGTGCGCCAACAAAGAAACAGACAATGACTCACACCGCAGGCAGCCACGTGCGCCCGCTGGCTCAGGGAAAAATAACATAGACGCTAACCTTGAGAAAAATTCCAGTATTCTTTACCGATGTATACGACATGATAATTCCGTTGAAGTTCGAGCTTTGCATAGTAGGAAGAGTAAAGGCTTGCACCACATTTCACATGTAAAACCGTTTATTGAAAGATAATCTGCTTTTTAACTTTGTCTTTGCCATAAAACTTTTCACTTTACATTACTAGTATGCTTTGTCAGACTTAGAAACTGTTAACATGCAACAATGTTTGAAGTTAAATATCCAGTCAAGAACCAAGAGAATATATTTAAACAGAAATTACGAATGCAATGTTATGGTGAACAGACAACAAGGTGTTATTGTATTTGTACATTCTTGCTTGTTAGTTGCACAATTACGTAACGACTATCAGGCTTGCATACTTAGGACATATACTGGTACTGCTAATGAGATTTTAATGCAACATTTTGGTTTACTTGAAAATACATTCTGGATTTAAAGTACTTTCTGAGAGATACCAGGTGACATAGTGGTTAGTTTATGTGACAGCTACACGATTTTATCACGACGCTACTAATGAGTGACAATTTACAATGTTGCTTTTGCGGTGTTTCTGTTTTATGTCTGCACAGTTTTATGTATTATTCTGAAATGTAAAACATGTTTTAGTAGTAACTTTTGTGGTATAGCTACAAGGAGAAAGCCTTTTCCGTAGCACAACAATACATTACAGCACAGTACTTTCTTCATCACAACAATAAGCGTAATAACTAAGATATCTATATGCAAAGCATTTCACTTTTGTTTATCATGAGGTAAGTACATTGACTTCTGCATAACTTAGCTTTCGGAGGACGATAACTACGAGACTTCCACAGAGATTATCTTACAACATGACACACAGTTTAGCGCTACAGTACACGTATTTGACTGATTAATTTTGTACTTAAAACATTTATTTTTAAATATTTTGAAGTACAATGATACAAAGGTTTTCCGTGATACATTTCATTCCATTACTGTAATCTGTAACACCTGAGGATATAATTACATTAATCCTCATGGGGGTACACGCTTACTTTGTGTACCATGTGTTTGGCAAGCACAAGGAGCCCTAGCTAACATGGTATTTGCTTATACAACTTTACACATCGGTACCATATTTCTATAACACACAAATTACACAGCTATCTGATCATTTAACTGAGGGATAAACATTTTTTTTTACTACATCAGTGACACATGTTTACGCAATTACACAGATGGATAACTTCACACTTATGAAATTGTATTTTGTCTGTACTTTGTGAACTGTTCATATTTTTTTGGAACCATTGTGATACTATGAGGGCTTTGAATGATATATTTGGTATGGGATCACGATTTTTGAAGTACATTTGAGGTAGATGACACTATTTAAATGAGCAGAGAATTTTTTTAGGTTTTGAAATTATTGCAGAAAGCTTTGACGATTTTGAGATTTGACTGAGGTGTTATGATATTATTACGATGACTATGTGTATTATGCTATTGAAGTATGTTTATGATCAATAAACTGATGCTATATGAGGAATTTGATTATGCTATGTATTTATTATGATGAAATATTGAAGTGTCGTCGCAAGATTGACGTGTCGACGAATATGTATATGTGTAATAAGGTAAGGAGTAATGAGTAGTGGTTAGGGACAATGGCTTGTGAAAAAGGATGTTGGAAACCAAGAGTCGTACTTTAAGAGTTATGAAATGTGTGTAAATGCGTGAATGTATCACAATGCCGGCGAAAATTTTTTGCACACTGTTATATTTATAGGATTTTGTTTCTACACATTTGTAATGCAAATTCTCAACCTGTGAAATTTTTTTATACGAGACTCTCACTGTAGCGGAAACTGCTGTCGTAAATATTTCAGTAAGAAAGGTAAGTGACCTTGACATAATGCGTTTTGGGCGCCCAGCTGAGAGATAGTCATCTGACAACAGAAAGCCATTAGGTGGAGAAAAAAAATGAGGCCATTATCCTCGCTATTGACAGTTCTTTGTAGAAAGCATCGTAAATACAACACCCTCAAACTTGAAAACATGGTTACACTGTAGAGTTCTTAATTTATGATATTTACTGAAATGAAATGATGAGAAACATTTCACGTCTATTGTCTTATGAAATGCCTTATGGCTAGCGAATGACGCTTCATGCCTTGCTTTGCCTATTTTGTTTAATATCTAGTTTCTAGCTGCACTGCAGCGTTGGTTAAAATAAAATTTAGTAGATGTACTAATATAAATATTGTATGCCTACAGATCCAGTACATAATAACTTTATAATCTACTTAAAAAAAAACGAGGGAGCACAAAAAGTCATTTCCCGTCACAGGGATTGCACACAGAATTTTCTTTTCAAGTACTTGGTAATTTCTTTTGTGGAATAAATTGTGATGCATCACCCTAGTGTTAAGATGTGACATAGGTATTAAACATGGCCATTTTTACTGTAACGTTTTTTCTGCTTGAGCTATGTCATGTTTAGATATAAGTTATTGCATTTGCTGCTGCTGTTTGCCAGGCATAGTGCTGCTAAATTTCATTTTACATTACTCTGTTAAGCCAGTTTTACTACTGATTTATTTTTCTTGTTTGCTTCTCGTTGCCTTATATTAGTTGTAATATTGCTGCTTGCTTTGCTAATTTGCATTTTTCTGTCATTGCTGTTTGTGTTAATTGTTTTGTGCTGCTGCATTGCCTCGTCCCTTAGTTTAATATCTGAGCTCAGTAGATTTAAGTTAGCTTAAGATGGGGTAGGCCATATAAGAGAATGAGTTGTGATGACTTGGAAGAAATGCATTGAGAAGCTATAAGAAAATGGATTGGCCAAAAAAGAATTTTGAAAGAGGATATGAACCAAAAAAGTAGGGATTAGGGACAACAGGTTTAGGTAGGATTTTCTTGGAAATAAATGATGAGGTAAGATAATGGAAAATAAATAATGAGGTAAGGAATGTGTGAACATATAAATACAGAAAGCATGCTTGGATAGAATTTTTTTGGTGGAAACAAATGTTGAAATAAGAGGAAAGATATATGGAATAAAGTTTTGGGGTGGACTGCAGTACCAAAAGTCACACTGAAAACAAACCCTGTCCTGTATTTTTGTGTTATTACACTATGTGAATTTGTGTTTTTCCTGTCTTAATGTGTTTAGCTAATAAGAGTTATGTTGCAGAATTTTTCTGGTAAGATGTTACTTTCTTTGTAAAGATGTTTAGACATTATTTATTCTGTTCTGTTTTAATGCTCATGTGTGAAGTCGATGTTTCGAAAGTTATTCTGATCTTTTATGTATGCACTCATGTCATAATTCCTGTAACACTGATGTATATGTGTATTTCTATTCTTTTGTAAAGCCTGTATTACTAAAAATGTTATCTGTACTATTATGTTCTGTAATGATGTTTTTGTACCTTTGTAATTGTATTCTTATGTTGTAAATTTATAATAATATAGAAAACAGTTCTTCAAATTAAGTTACATTTCACTGCACACGTTTCTGTTGGTTATAGTAATGCACAATATGTGAGAAGTTGGGACTGTTAGTGTTTGCACGTGTGTTAATAATTCAGCATGGGACTGGATAACAGCATTGCTGGTTCTAAAGACATTTCAAACAAATTTTTTGTGACTGGACAAGTGGTGAATGTGATTTGAGACTTTCTCGGCGTATTCCATTCGTGAAATCTTCTCGGGTGATCAGCCGAGTAAAGGCGTCGTCTTCTCGCAACGTTTCGAAGGGTTTCGTACCCATCATCTTCAAGCGAAGTGTCGAGATGCTGTGTTGCGCGGTCCTATAAAGGCTCCTGGACCAATCAGGTACCTGCGGAATCGGCCGCCGCGCCAGTGGTGGGGGGTTCGCGGCGCGGACCGGGCGTCGAGTCCCTGCCGGTTCCTACTACGTCTATGACCGCTACCGTCTTCGTGCCGGAGCGTTCTCTTCTAATTTTAGTTATTGCGGGATTCCAAGCTGTACTAAGTTGGAAACCAGTGTCTCGATTGATCAGGTTGCTGTTCACCCGAATTTCTACAGCCTCTTTGAAAACCGAATCCCAAAATCCTTTAGCGTCACACAGCTTCTTCATACCCTCAAAGAGGAAGGTGTGTCCTTCGTTAAGGCTATGTTCCGCTACCGCCGATTTTTCTGTCTGACCAAGGCGTACATGTCTAATGTGTTCCGAGCGCCTCTGCGTGATGCAGCGCTGCGTTTGTCCGATGTATTTCGTACCACATTCACATTCAATACTGTATACGCCCGGAGTCTGCAGTCCCAGGTGGTCTTTGACTGAGCCAAGTATGTCCTTAATTTTACTTGGGGCATGAAAAATTGTCTTGATGTTGTGTTTCTCCAGAATGCGGGCAATCTTGGCTGTTGGCGGTCCGGCGTATGGTAGAAATGCCAGGCATCTGGTCTCATCTTCTTCTTCTTCCGGTGTGTCTACCTTCCTGCTCTTGTGTAGGACGCGCGAGATTTGCGTCTCATTATAACCATTGCTGCGGAAGGTCTTTCTTAGGTGTTGTAACTCTGCAGGTAGGCTGTCATCATCACAGATAGACTTGGCCCTGTGCACAAGTGTGTTAAGCACTGAGTTGCGTTGTGCCGGGTGGTGGCAACTCTGTGCATGAAGGTATAAATCCGTATGTGTCTTCTTCCTATACACAGCGTGACCCAAGGTGCCATCAGGGTGGTTCTTGATTAGAATGTCAAGGAAGGGCAAGCTTCCGTTTTCTTCCACCTCCATGGTGAATTGTATGTTGCTGTGTATGCTGTTCAGATGTCGCAGGAAGTCTTGTAGGTTCTCTCTGCCATGTGGCCACACGACAAAAGTGTCATCCACATATCTGTGGAAGGCTTTAGGTTTCAATGGGGCGGTGTCCAGCGCTATGTCTTCAAAATGCTCCATGTAAAGATTGGCGATGCCTGGAGCTAAGGGGGACCCCATGGCTACACCATCCACTTGTTCATAAAATTTGCCTCCACACTTGAAGTGGGTGTTTGTTAACACATGCCGGAACAGCTTTATTGTGTCCTCACTAAAGCGTGTTTCGAGCAGCGCTAGGGAGTCTTCCAGCGGTACTCGTGTGAAGAGTGAGGTGACGTCAAAGCTGACAAGAAGATCTTCTTTATCCAGGCGAAAGCCTTGTAGTACCTTCACAAACTCCGCCGAGTTCTTGACATGGTGCTCACAGTGACCCACGATCGGTTTGAGCAGTTGTGCTAGGTACTTGGCTAAACCATATGTCGGTGAGTTGATGGTGCTCACTATGGGTCGCAATGGAACTCCGTCTTTGTGGATCTTAGGGAGCCCATATAGCCGTGGTGGTGCCGGTGCTCTGGGGTACAGCTTCCTGATGACGTCCTTTTCCAGTCCAGAGTCATTGAGCAAGGCGATGGTCTTGCGAGTCACGGAAGCTGTCGTGTCCTTGTCCAGTTGCTTGTAGGCAGTATCTTGTAGCAGTGAGTTTATCTTCTGCCAATAATCTTCTTTCCTCAGTATCACCGTGGCATTGCCTTTGTCAGCAGCTAGAACGACAGTGTCCTCATCCTCACGTAGGGCCTTAAGAGCCTTCCTTTCAGCAGACGTTATGTTGTTCTTAGGCATTTTTGCCTTCTCCAGGACCCTGCACTTTTCTCTTAACTTCCTCAGCTGCCTCCGTAGGGAGGCCGCGCACGGCCTGCTCGATGCTGCTGATAATGTCTCGCTTAGGTAGTGTCCTGGGTACTGGAGCAAAGTTGAGTCCTCTCGACAGCACTGATATTGTGGTCTCGTCCAGTTCTTTGCCTGCCAGATTGATGACAGTCTTGGCATTGGTTGTGTGGTCGGCATGTTGCCGGGCTCCAGACAGTCTGGTGAACTTGCCACATTGTTTATCCGTGGCTTTTCTCTCCGGGCGTATACAGTATTGAATGTGAATGTGGTACGAAATACATCGGACAAACGCAGCGCTGCATCACGCAGAGGCGCTCGGAACACATTAGACATGTACGCCTTGGTCAGACAGAAAAATCGGCGGTAGCGGAACATAGCCTTAACGAAGGACACACCTTCCTCTTTGAGGGTACGAAGAAGCTGTGTGACGCTAAAGGATTTTGGGATTCGGTTTTCAAAGAGGCTGTAGAAATTCGGGTGAACAGCAACCTGATCAATCGAGACACTGGTTTCCAACTTAGTACAGCTTGGAATCCCGCAATAACTAAAATTAGAAGAGAACGCTCCGGCACGAAGACGGTAGCGGTCATAGACGTAGTAGGAACCGGCAGGGACTCGACGCCCGGTCCGCGCCGCGAACCCCCCACCACTGGCGCGGCGGCCGATTCCGCAGGTACCTGATTGGTCGGCGCCCGGAATCAGTCACTGGTCCAGGAGCCTTTATAGGACCGCGCAACACAGCATCTCGACACTTCGCTTGAAGATGATGGGTACGAAACCCTTCGAAACGTTGCGAGAAGACGACGCCTTTACTCGGCTGATCACCCGAGAAGATTTCACGAATGGACAAGTGGTGGTTTATGGACTTGCTATATTCTCTGCAAGACTCTTTGATGGTGATTGTGCACCTGCACAGTCGCAACAGATAGCTGCTGGCCGTCTCTACAAGGACTACAGTGGGTCTGCACCCTTGATGACCCACCAATACCATTATTTCTACAAGGACTACAGTGGGTCTACACCTTTGCTGACTCACCAGTACCATTATTTCTACAAGGACTGCAGTGGGTCTGCACCTCTGGTGCCCCTCAATACCACAATCTCTACTAGGACTGTGGGTCTGCACCTCTGGTGGCCCACCAATACCGTAATCTCTACCAGGACTACAGTGGGTCTACTCTGTGATGACCTACCTACCAATATTCTTCAAAACGTCGAATGACTCTGCTGTGGGTTTGCTCTGTTGTGGCCCATTAGCTGCCTGCATGTCAAAGAGTCAGCACTGTCTTTCCGTTAGAAGGACAACACTACTTCTTCAAGACTGCATGGAAATCCACTACTTCCGTGTGCATTTTCTTTTACTGCTCAAACTTTGAGAAAAACACTGCTGTTTTACTGTGATGATCGATCAGGACTGTCTTTATGGACTGTGAGAAAATTTTAGCTTTTGACCAACATTGTATCAATAAGTGTGTGCATTTGATATCTCTGTTATTGTAATTGTGCAAAAATTTTAACAAATATGTATTGGCCAGTGCCCAAAACAATTTGTAAATTTTTTTTGGGGGAGCATGGGGGCTATGTAAGTAGGCTGTTTAGGTTTTTATATTGGTAACGCCATGTAGCGCTGTATATGAAAATCACTGGCTGTGCTGTGTGCAGTCTGTGACTGGGTGGCATTGTTGTAATATTCGCCATTGTAGTGTTGGGCTGTTGGCTGTTAACAGCGCATAGCGTTGGCAGTTGGAGGTGAGCCGCCAGCAGTGGTGGAAGTGGGGAAAGAAATGGCGGAGTTTTGAAATTTGTAAGACTGGATGTCATGAACTGCTATATATATTATGACTATTAAGGTAAATACAATGTTTGTTCTCTATCAAAATCTTTCATTTGCTAACTATGCCTATCTGTAGTTAGTGCCTTCAGTAGTTAGAATCTTTTATTTAGCTGGCAGTAGTGGCACTCGCTGTATTGCAGTAGTTCGAGTAAAGAAGATTTTTGTGAGGTAAGTGATTTGTGAAACGTATAGATTAATTTAGTCAGGGCCATTCTCTTGTAGGGATTACTGAAAGTCAGATTGCGTTGCGCAAAAAAAAAAAAAAAAAAAAAAAAAAAATGTGTGTCAGTTTAAGCACAGTCATCTACAATTGTTCTAATGGAACGTTTCAAGGTCACCGGCGCTGCACGCCAAACTCGCATAGAAAGAATCGCCCTAGGAAAACCGCCCACATATGTATTTTATCACTCTACTTAAATTAAATATTACGATCACGGTCTCAATTTTACAACATTAGAGAATGAGCGTAGTATTTGAAATACACCCTGCTGACGGCTGTGGTTCTGGAAATAGAAGTATCTGTACCATTCTTATTACTTGACATACTCTTCCCTTTGGTGTCACAGTATTCCACGTCAAATCCATACCTTCCTTAAGACTGGACATAGTCATTTCCTTTGCACATGTCGGAACACAAACACATACTTTACAAGCCTGATGCTCAAGGTGAACTTATTATGCATCCCCTACTACTAAGTATAATAATCTGTCAATAACTGATTGCTGGCAATACGAAACAATACTGACCGAAAATCAGCTATGGGTGGACATTTCTCGTAAGTTTTTTCCTGAGAGTACTTCCACTATGTCTTAGAAAGAGAGGCGTAATCATCCTACAAACCACTATATGTGTTAAAAAAAAAAAAAACACGATCGCAAAGACCATTTTGCTATCGCAATCGGTTTTGGTCCTACAGGTGCACACAATATTCATGTTAAAAACTATACTGGCTTTATAAATCGACATATGGTATTACTTCCGAATGAATTGGTTTTTCCAGACAAATACCACAACACTGAATATAGACGGTGATCATAGGAGTGTATATTATCAGACAACCAGTGCAGTTACACGTAGCCCACGATGCAACCTTGTGATAAAATTTCTGAATTTTAAAAGTGATTCACCTAAGGAACATTGTACGAAACCGATATTTGCAACTCCCTCATGCCGCCACTAGATATTTCTAATGTATTTGCAATGTATTCTGTCTCAATGGCAAGTCAGAGATTCCGCAATACATCCACTGGATTATGGGTGAAGGTTGATTGAGACGGGTCACAAACAGTAGATGGTTTGCTGATTGAGGTCTTAAGAAATGTACACAGTCTTCTGAGATCTCTAGTGTTACGCTATCCGCTAGAAATGCTGTCTGGGATTTGGAATCAGGTCTTTCGATTCAACCACATTCCTGCGTTGGATCCTATGGTGAATTCCTTTAATGATTACAGCCACTAGTGAATCATACTTCTGGAACTCCCATATCTCGAAATCAGTCACCTTTCTCCAACCTGTCTGCTACAGCAAAATTTCAACGTGGTTTCAGGTAGCCCCTATGCATTTTTCAACTGCCCCTCAGACTCTGCGCTACCATCCCTGCAGCTTTGCGCATGTGACAGTTCCAATTTAAGTCAGAGCTGAGCAGAAGTCAGATACAACTATATCCACCATATTGAGGTAACAGTGATACACATGAGTTGACTACTGTATTTGAAGATTTTCAGGAAGACAGAGAACCATCTGCCTCTAAAATTACTTGCATCTGCGTTAGTGGATGACATAGAGTGGATGCAGTGGTCGGTTGAGATGCAGTTGTAACAAGGTATGATGTAATGGTAGACTGACGCATTCTAGAGAGAGAGTGGGAGAAGTTGCTGCAGGTCATTTGACCATTTCTTCCTGATGTTGTGTCAGGATGCATCAGTTGTGTGACACAGCCTGCGTTCGACTCTTATACAACCGTGTGTTCTGTGTGGGTCTTAGAGCAGTGTCTTTTTGCGATCCTTAACAGTAAACCTCTAGGTCATCAGAGGACCTCCATCTCACGTGCAATGAAATGTGACACATTCCTCTAAATGAACGAAGATTTATGCGATGTACTCCATTCCCCTGTCACGTCTTGCGTCAGCAGTTGACTGGCGTTGCCTGGTGAAACGTTGTTGTGATGCCTCGTGTGAAGAGGAGAAATGAGTATCATCACGTTTCCGACTTTGATAAAGGTCGGATTGTAGCCTATCACAATTGCGGTTTATCGTATCGCGACATTGCTGCTCGCGTTGGTCGAGATTCAAAGACTGTTAGCAGAATATGGAATCGGTGGATTCAGGAGGGCAATACGGACCGCCGTGCTGGATCCCAACGGCCTCGTACCACTAGCAGTCGAGATGGCAGGCATCTTATCCCCGTGGCTGTACCGGATCGTGCAGCCACGTCTCGATCCCAGAGTCAACAGATGGAGACGTTTCCAAGACAACAACCATCTGCACGAACAGTTGGATGACGTTTGGAGCAGCATGGACTATCAGCTCGGAGACCATGGCTGCGGTTAACCTTGACGCTGCATCACAGACAGGAGCGCCTGCGATGGTGTACTCAACGACGAACCTGGGTGCTAAACGTAATTTTTTCGGGTGAATACAGGTTCTGTTTACAGCATCATGATGTTCACATCCGTGTTTGGCGACATCGCGGTGAACGCACATTGGAAACGTGCATTCGTCATCGCCATTCTGGCGTATCACCCGGCGTGATGGTATGGGGTGCCATTGGCTACACGTCTCGGTCACCTCTTGTTCGCACTGACGGCACTTTGAACAGTGGACGTTACATTTCAGTCGTGTTACGACCCGTGGCTCTACCATTCATTAGATCCCTGCGAAACCCTACATTTCCGCAGGTTAATGCACGACCGCATGTTGCAGGCCCTGTACGGGCCTTTCTGGATACAGAAAATGTTCGACTGCTGCCCTGGTCAGCACATTTTCCAGATCTCTCACCAATTGAAAACGTCTGGTCAATGGTGGCCGAGCAACTGGCTCGTCACAATACGCCAGTCACTACTCTTGATGAACTGTGGTATCGTGTTGAAGCTGCATGGGCAGTTGTACCTGTACACGCCATCCAAGCTCTGTTTGACTCAATGCCCAGTCGTATCGAGGCCGTTATTACGGCCAGAGGTGGTTGGCTTGGTTCAAATGGCTCTGAGCACTATGGGACTTAACTTCTGAGGTCATCAGTCCCCTAGAACTTAGAACTACTTAAACCTAACTAACCTAAGGACATCACACACATCCATGCCCGAGGCAGGATTCGAACCTGCGACCGTAGCGGTCGCGCGGTTCCGGACTGTAGCGCCTAGAACCGCTTGGCCACTCCGGCCGGCGCCAGAGGTGGTTGTTCTGGGTACTGATTTCTCAGGATCTATGCACCCAAATTCCGTGAAAATGTAATCACATGTCATTTCTAGTATAACATATTTGTCCAATGAATACCCGTTTATCATCTGCATTTCTTCTTGGTGTAGCAATTTTAATGGCCAGTAGTGTACTTCCCTACCATTCCTCTCTCGAATGGCGCCTGTGAAAAAGGAACACCTAAATCTTTCTGTTCGAGCTCTGATTTCTCTTATTTTATTATGATAATCATTTCTCCCTACGTAGGTGGGTGTCAACAAAATATTTTCGCATTCAGAAGAGAAAGTTGGTGATTGAAATTTCGTAACTAGATCTCGCCGCAAAGAAAACCGCCGTAGTTTCACTGACTGCCACCCCAACTCGCGTATCATATCAGTGACACTCTCACCCCTGCTGCGCGATAACACGAAACGGGCTGCCCTTCTTTGCACTTTTTCGATGTCCTCCGTCAATTCCACCTGGTAAGGATCCCACACCGCGCAGCAGTATTCCAGCAGAGGACAGACAAGTGTAATGTAGGCTGTCTCTTTAGTGGGTTTGTCGCATTTTCTAAGTGTTACGCCAACAAAGTGCAGTCTTTGTTTCGCCTTCCCCACAATATTATCTATGTGGTTTTTCCAATTTAAGTTGCGCGTAATTGTAATTCCTAGGTATTTAGTCGAATTAACAGACCTTAGTTTTGTGCGATTTATCGTATACCCAAAATTTATCGCATTTCTTTTAGTACCCATGAGGATGACCTCGCACTTTTCTTTGTTTAGTGCCAATTGCCACTTTTCGCACCATGCAAAATTATCTCTAGACTATTTTGTAATTGGAATTGATCGTCTGATGATTTTACTAGACGGTAAATTACAGGTTCATCGGCAAACAACCTAAAGGGGCTGCTCAGATTATTACCTAGATCATTTATGTGAATCAGGAACAGCAGTGGGCCTATGACACTACCTTGCGGAACGCCATATGTCACTTCTGTTCTACTCGATGATTTACCGTCTGTCACTACGAACTGTGACCTCTCTAAGAGGAAATCACGAATCCAGTCACACAGCTGAGACGACACGCCATATGCAAGCAATTTGATTAATAGCCGCTTGTGAGGAACCTTATCAAAAGCCTTCTGGAAATCTAGGAATATGAAATCGATCTGAGATCCCCTGTCGACAGCACTATCAGTTTAATATGTCACGACTGCAAAATACTAACGCGAATTCTATACAGGCGAATGGAAATCTGGTAGAAGCCGACCTCGGGGAAGTTCAGTTTGGATTCCGTACAAATGTAGGAGCACACGAGGCAATACTGACCCTACGACTTATCTTAGATGATAGGTTAAGGAAAGACAAACCTACATTTCTAGCCTTTGTAGACTTAGAGAAAGCATTTGATAATGTTGCCTGGAGTATTCTCTTTCAAATTCTGTAGGTGGCAGGGGTAAAATGCAAGGAGCGAAAGGCTATTTATAATTTATACAGAAACCAGATGGTAGTTATAAGAATCGACAGGCACGAAAGGGAAGCAGTGTTTGAGAAGGGAGTTAGACAGGGTTGTAGCCTATCCCCGATGTTATTCAGTCTGTATATTAATCAAGCAGTAAAGGAAACAAAAGAAAATTTGGATGGGTTTAAAATCCAGAGAGAAGAAATAAAAAACTTGAGGTTTGCCGATGACATTGTAATTCTGTCAGGGACAGCAAAGTACCTGGAAGAGCATTTGAACGGAATGGTCAGTCTGTTGAAAGGAGGATATAAGATGAACATCAACAAAAACAAAACAAGGATAATGGAATGTAGTCGAATTACATCAGGTGATGCTGAGGGAGTTTGATCAGGAAATGAGACACTTAAAGTAGTAGATGAGTTGTTCTATTTGGGCAGCAAAATAACTGACGATGTTCGAAGTGGAGACGATATAAAATGTAGAATGGCGATGACAAGGAAAGAATTTCTGAGCAAGAGAGATTTGTTAACATAGAGTATAGATTTAAGTGTCTGGATGTCTTTTCTGAAAGTAGTTGCATAGAAGTGAAACATGGAAAATAAACTGTTTAGTCGAGAAGAGAATAGAAGCTTTTGAAACGTGGTGCTACAGTAGAATGCTGAAGATCAGATGGAGTGATCACATACCTAGTGAGGACGTTCTGAATAGAACTGGGAAGAAGAGGAACTTGTGGCACAACTTGACTAGAAGAAGGGATCGGGTGGTAGGACATTTTCTGAGGCATCAAGGGATCACCAATTTAGTATTGGAGGGCAGCGTGGAGGGTGAAAATCGTGGGAGACCAAGAGATGAACTCACTAATCAGATTCAGAAGGGTGTAGGTTGCAGTAGGTACTTGGAGATGATGAGGCTTGCACGGGATAGTGTAGCATGGAAAGCTGCATCAAACCAGACTTTCGACGGAAGACCACAACAACATCAACCCTGTTTACTGATTCATGTTCATGTGCTACAGTTACAGTTGTTGGCATGTCTCCATTTGTTGTACGAAACTGAATACAGTTCTTCTCTCAAAATTATGGGCGAGTCCATTTTCAGGGAACTCTTAATAATTCTTTGAAAAGCATCTGTAACAGTTTCTTCTGTTGCTTTTTCTCTGACCATATTTATTATAACATTAGTATCAACTGCAAAAAGTACCAATTCTGTTTGACGAACGTTGAGTGGAATGTCATTCACATATATAAGGAATAAGAGTGGACCCAAATTGGAACCTCATGACTGTCTTTTCTAATTTCTCTCCAGTCACTAAAATTTTGTTTTCTTTCATCACAGTTTGAATTGGTTAGCACTTTGTTTTGTATTTGTTGAGTATGATTCAAAATGGTTGTGTGTAAAGCCATCAGTTGCCTAAAACATTTTTCCAAGAGAGTAACACCTTTGAAAGATCACAGATATATAAACTGGTGATATATTATTATTTAAGACTCGTAATATTTGGTGAGTGAATGTATAAATAGCATTCTCAGTCGAGCAGCCCTTCTGGAATTCAAATTGTGATACGGTAAGTAAATTATTGCTTAAATGTGGGATAACTATCAAGTGCATTACTTTTTGGAATATCTTGCAAAAGACGTCAGCAAGGAAACTTGGCGATAATTATTTAAGTCTCTAACGAAACCTGTTTTATAAAGAGGTTTAACAATTGCGTGTTTCAATCTGTCTAGAAAAGTTCCCTGTGCTAGTGATATGTTATTTATATCGCGAAGGACATTACCTATTAAGATGGAATAACATTTCAGAATTATGTTTTAAATTCCATCAACAGCTTATGAGCTTTTGGTTTTTTAGAATTTTTATAATTCTGTTAATTTTAGTGAAGGACGTTGATGCTACCTGCAGTTGCTTAAAGTTTTCTGAAATAACATTTTCAATACATTTTCTAGCTTCTCCAACTGAATTATCATGTAATCCTGTATTTGCTGCTACTTTTACAGAGCAAATGCTACAAATACCTAGTCATAACATTATCACTGGCTTTAACTGGTGTGTCATCTTGTACACTGATTGGTTGTCCTGTCTCCCGTTTCGCGATAGTCAGTTTTAATCTTATTATCTGCATTATCAATTTTTCAGGATGTGCATATTTCTAGATGTTTTAATTACTTTTGTTAAAATATTACAGTATTTTTTGTAGGATTCAAGTAATGTCGGTTTTTAACTTATTCTGGCCTCTAAATAGTGTTCTGAGATTCCAGTTACAAACTTCTAAGACTTGTAGAGGGGCATGAGCATATAATATTTTGAGCAGGAACCGGAAACGTACCTTTTCCGTGCTACAGCCGTTTGAGTGCGTGTTTGCCAGGTAGGTTTGCAGGGTTATCATGCTGGGGGTTGGAGGGGGGGGGGTGCTTGCGTCGGATTAGCTGATGTCATTTGACGTCTATCGTACCTCTCTGACCTGGTTCAAACCTTATTCACGTGTCTGTGAGTGTTACAGCAACATGGCTGAGTGTACGTTTGCAGAATACACCGACATAATCGGCGAAGTTCACGGTAACGAAAGAGCTGCTGTCGCCTTTATCAAGATCGTTGTGCACAACGTCCGACTACATAACGTACCAATGTACCAATTGGGCACAATTACGTAATAGTTTCGAGAAAGGGGTACCTTCACCGTCAGCAGTGCACCGTTGCGGGGGGGGGGGGGGGCTGTACTGCATCACATTGAAAAGAACCTGTCAACGAGTACCGAGTACACGAGCAATTGCGCGCACAATGGATGTTGTTCCGAGTACCGTTTGGTATGTTGTGGATGACCAACAACTACATCCATATCACCTGCAAAATTCCATACCGTCTCTAACAGTCACAGGCACATGAATGAAGCTCGAACTACGTAAGGGAGATACGATAGATGTCAAATGACATCAGCCAATCCGACGTAAGTAACTCCCTCCATGATTATACTGTTGCAAATCTACCAATCAAACATATATTCAAACGGCTGTAGCACGAAAAGAGTACGTTTCCGGAAGAGGGTTCCTATTCCAAATATTGTGTCCGCAGCTCGTGGTCGTGCCGTAGCGTTCTCGCTTCCCGCGCCCGGGTTCCCGGGTTCGATTCCCGGCGGGGTCAGGGATTTTCTCTGCCTCGTGATGACTGGGTGTTGTGTGCTGTCCTTAGGTTAGTTAGGTTTAAGTAGTTCTAAGTTCTAGGGGACTGATGACCATAGATGTTAAGTCCCATAGTGCTCAGAGCCATTTGAACCAAATATTGTGTATTCACTCCCCTCTACGAGTCCTAGAGGACTGTAATGGGAATTTCCGGGCACTCTGTATAAATTACCTTTTACCTCTCACATGAAATTTTAATCACTTTAATTATTCCACGGATTAGGCTCCTTGTCCTTTTTCATGGCCTTTCTGGATAACTCTTTTGATAAGTTACTTTAAATTCCGACACAAATTTGCTAAGAAATATATATAATTTCACATTAATATCTCTTTCTACACTCCTGGAAATTGAAATAAGAACACCGTGAATTCATTGTCCCAGGAAGGGGAAACTTTATTGACACATTCCTGGGGTCAGATACATCACATGATCACACTGACAGAACCACAGGCACATAGACACAGGCAACAGAGCATGCACAATGTCGGCACTAGTACAGTGTATATCCACCTTTCGCAGCAATGCAGGCTGCTATTCTCCCATGGAGACGATCGTAGAGATGCTGGATGTAGTCCTGTGGAACGGCTTGCCATGCCATTTCCACCTGGCGCCTCAGTTGGACCAGCGTTCGTGCTGGACGTGCAGACCGCGTGAGACGACGCTTCATCCAGTCCCAAACATGCTCAATGGGGGACAGATCCGGAGATCTTGCTGGCCAGGGTAGTTGACTTACACCTTCTAGAGCACGTTGGGTGGCACGGGATACATGCGGATGTGCATTGTCCTGTTGGAACAGCAAGTTCCCTTGCCGGTCCAGGAATGGTAGAACGATGGGTTCGATGACGGTTTGGATGTACCGTGCACTATTCAGTGTCCCCTCGACGATCACCAGTGGTGTACGGCCAGTGTAGGAGATCGCTCCCCACACCATGATGCCGGGTGTTGGCCCTGTGTGCCTCGGTCGTATGCAGTCCTGATTGTGGCGCTCACCTGCACGGCGCCAAACACGCATACGACCATCATTGGCACCAAGGCAGAAGCGACTCTCATCGCTGAAGACGACACGTCTCCATTCGTCCCTCCATTCACGCCTGTCGCGACACCACTGGAGGCGGGCTGCACGATGTTGGGGCGTGAGCGGAAGACGGCCTAACGGTGTGCGGGACCGTAGCCCAGCTTCATGGAGACGGTTGCGAATGGTCCTCGCCGATACCCCAGGAGCAACAGTGTCCCTAATTTGCTGGGAAGTGGCGCTGCGGTCCCCTACGGCACTGCGTAGGATCCTACGGTCTTGGCGTGCATCCGTGCGTCGCTGCGGTCCGGTCCCAGGTCGACGGGCACGTGCACCTTCCGCCGACCACTGGCGACAACATCGATGTACTGTGGAGACCTCACGCCCCACGTGTTGAGCAATTCGGCGGTACGTCCACCCGGCCTCCCGCATGCCCACTATACGCCCTCGCTCAAAGTCCGTCAGCTGCACATACGGTTCACGTCCACGCTGTCACGGCATGCTACCAGTGTTAAAGACTGCGATGGAGCTCCGTATGCCACGGCAAACTGGCTGACACTGACGGCGGCGGTGCACAAATGCTGCGCAGCTAGCGCCATTCGACGGCCAACACCGCGGTTCCTGGTGTGTCCGCTGTGCCGTGCGTGTGATCATTGCTTGTACAGCCCTCTCGCAGTGTCCGGAGCAAGTATGGTGGGTCTGACACACCGGTGTCAATGTGTTCTTTTTTCCATTTCCAGGAGTGTATATACAAATCCTCCCGTACCACCTCTTTTAACTTATTCTTAAAACATTGTACACTCTTCTCATTAATAAGCCTTGCTGCTCCGTGTGAACCTGCCTCAGAGCTGAAAAGGGCAGCATCGTTTTTTCGGTAGACCATTGTAACAAGTAACCGAAAACCTGCGCTTTAGGTGCCACACAATGAGCATTTTGGTTTCAAGTCATTCGTAACCCAAGAACAAATCGAAGTACCACACATACCTGCAATATTTATGCCCTCGTGGTCACTAGAAAGAAAATATGTTGTTGGGAGGTATGCGTCCCACTGGTCATGAGAGGGTTAAACAGACAACGATATTTGAAACGGAATTTCTCATATCGGTAAAAGGCTGCAGCAGAACAAATAAACTGAGAAATAGTTCTATAAACAAATAACTTGTCACGCTAAAGAATAAAAAGTAAGTGGAAAGCACTTTCCACTTACTTTTTATTCTTTAGGATCAGGGGCGTCAAACCAGATCCTAGATTAAGGACCCCATAGTAGATCGACTGATCGCAGCGATCCGTTGCTAAGTCTCGTGACCGTGTTTGGAAAGATCGCAGACTGCGGCGCTCGACCTCTGAAAGCTCCCAAACAACCTGATGACTCTCATACCACGAATCGGCCATATGTGGCACTATGGCTGCCAGACCGCGAGTCGTTTTCGTAGGTATCATGCGTGGGTGAGTAGTTTTCATTGTTTTTCGCTATGTACACTTACAGTAAGCACTTTACGGCAGAATTTATAGCTATCCGTGGAGCACGAGCCACGCTGAAAAATAGTGTAGATGGCCCAGCTGTCACTTAATCAACTTTTAACTGGAACAGCGCGTCTCAAAATGCTGCTTCTGCTGTTTTTTTTTTTTTTTTTTTTTTTTACTCGCAGTACAGCAGTTACGTAAGAATTACTGATGTAGAGGCTGACTATTTCTTTCATTACCTGAAGTGCAATACAAGTTTAGCAGTAGAAGAACAGTTTATTCAGGTCTTATGTATAGTAAAAAATATCTGAGCCTGAACGAAATAGTTTTAGTACAGAAGAAGTAAGTGAAGCTGACGAGACAAAACGTGAAGGGAGAGAGCATGACACGGGCTCTGAATTGTCTCCTAGTAAATACGACGAGCCAGATACAGGTAACGATACTTATTTCTTTGACAAAGGAAATAATTTGAGATGTTTATCACAGCGTCCGGCACGCAATGTGAGAACACCAGCACATAATTTGGTCAGGAAATTTCCAGGTCTGCGGGGTGTTGCAAGGAATATTGACAATTATGCGAATGAAATCGAATTTTGGTCCTGTCTTTTCTGATAGTATGCTGAATAAAACATACAAATAATAAAATACATACAAATGAAAAAAATTAATTTTGCAAAGGCAAACTATTCAGAGAAAATCACCAATATATTTCATAAAGTAGAAATGATTGAAATACAAGTCTTTTTGGTCTGCTGTATTTTGCTACTGCCTTCGAACCGTGACATGAAGATCGAATTATCTCTTTGCCTATGATGGAACTCGTTGTGATGTATTTCGACGCTCCGTGTCTCTCAGGTGCATCTGCCCTTCTAAACTGAACAGGAAGACAGACCAGTCCTGCATTACCTGCAAAAGTGCTGCACGTGGAATGTACACTCTAAGTGCTTGTAAACTGTCTCACAAATTGAATGAGAATCGATTCAAAATAATCTTGTCATTTTGCTTCATTGTTTACAATTATTTTATGAGAGCAGAAAGCGTCTGAATCACTTCTTGCTCTAACCAGTATGTTTATTTGTTATACGTTGTACAGCCTACATATTTTGCAGGTTAACCACCAGTCTTGCAAAATAAAAGATTATTATTCAAAGATTAAGCAATACAATGTATTTTTATAACTGTCATGCAACGTATCTGGTTACGTATGTAATTTGCTTATCATTCATATGTTTTGTATGCTTGTCAATAGATCACATAAAGTGTTTTAATGTTAATCTGAAACATAATACTTTTTCCGTAACGTAAAAAAATTTGGACATTTGGATCTTCACCATATTAGTCATCCAACAACATCTGTCCATACCAGTCAAGGGTTAAGAAGAAGTACAAATCTAAAAACATTGGTACTCTTAATTTTTGCAGTGAGCAGCATTTTGGCCTGGTGCTGTGTAGGTAGAAATGCATGAGAAGTACATAGTGATAGGCGCAAAATATTGGGCTCCACCTCACGATTTTGAATTATTTGCTAAACAAATTGACGCATTATTGAAGTTCGAAGCTTTTAAACATGATGATGTAATATTGAGTATAAATCTTACGTTAAAAGTTTAGGGTATACCTGTTTTATGACTAAACTTTAATCCCTTGGTATTTCATATGATCGAACTCTATCACACATTTTACAACAGTTATGGAAACCAGCAGTGCCGCTGTTGATTAACATTTCTATAGAGATCGCGATATTGCAAAGCAGTCGAGTAAACACTTACAGTTAAACTGCAAGAATATGAAATAAATATGGAATCGAGAACTTCAAGAATAATTTTTGAAACACAAACTAGAAAGACGTACACAACATACATGGCGTCAATGAAAACGTAATATACTTCGTAGCAGAGCTAAGAAACTTTTCCACAATATGTTTCATAAATTCCTGTTTTTTTAAATTTTTTCCTTTTGCTTTTATGGTTATTAGTCGACATATGGAGATGAGACGAAGTGCTAGTGCTACTAAACATAGCAGTTCATTTTCCGTAGTAAAACTCCATGACATACCAAACTTCAAGAGCAAATTGAAGGAATACCTGACACAAAATTCATTCTATTCAATTAGTGATTTTTTCGTGCAAAGATAGAAGTACTTTTAACGATTTTTATTGCATATATGAGTGAGCCATTTAATGCAAGCATAAATGCAGACTATTCCTGATATGACTCACCGTGTATGAATAAATATTATTATTTCTGTTCATGTACTATGATTTAAGACTAGTTGCAACTATTTTTATCATGAGCAACATGCTCTACTGTACAGTAAAAATTATGATAATACTGACTCGTTCCATATCCTAGCAACTCGTTACTATTAGGATCAACGGAACTCTCAATAATAAATAAATAAACAAACAAACCGTGGCGTTTGGAAGTAGTGGATGAAACTGTTTGGTAAAAGGCTCTTGTGTTGCGATCCCGAAATGAGCACGTATTGTAGGCGATACTGCTGGCAATTTATCGCCCTTTATAACTCTCCAGGAAGACGACTGTGGAAACTCCGAGGGCAAGTTGGAGAAACCGGAACGGTCGAAGTCTGGGCAGTAAAATGAGGAACAAGACCAAAGCAAACTCAGTGGACAATAGAGACTGAGATCTACAGTCCTGGACGCAGCTTTATATGCACAAAGAACCGAATGTTATGAGCCTACTGATTGAAAATCGAATGCACTGAAGACTAATGAAAGTAAACGAGAGCAGTACTACGTTTCTCACAATAACACACTGCTGCTAAAAGATCTGAAAGTGGAACAAAATAAGTTTGCTAAAGTACTGTAATTGGTTCTGTAGGAATTATACTTTCCACAGCCTTCCGACAGAAGTCGCATCACATTCATTCAGGCACCTCTCCAGCTTGTGGGAGACCATACAATCGTATTTGATTCACTTAAGCAAATAGATATGGCTACTAACACTTGGTCTTCACTAGTTACTGGCTGCTTTGTACTGTAAAACTTACATTTAGACTTTCCTTGTGTTAAGTCCCCATAAACGTCATGTAATGAGATGTTTTACTTTTCTCGTTTCGGATCTGTTCGAATACATACACAATGAGAGCAGTCGTTAAGAATTCACTGTTTCAACTTGTCCCTCACGTCAGTTTCCTCTGAACACTAATACCAATAAAATACAGTAAACTAAACAACGGCAAATCGTGCGGTAATACAGAGAAATCGCAACAGTGAAGGAGGACATGGAACACATACAGAGTCAAGGAAAGTGTGGCTGTCCATTACGATCAAATTACGGAATTAGAACTGTACTAAGTCGGCGTAGTACCGAGACAATGATTATTTACCTTTGTTTCCAACGTCTGACGAAGTATCACTGTATGAAATACGTCGGTCTTAACGGTGCTTCACTTGGGAATTTGAAAAATTGACTATTGCTCTAACTAACGGACGAAAAATAATTGTTTCTAGCCTTCGATTTTCTTGGTAACGAGAACTTTGTAGTCAGAGATATTTTATGTCTAATTTGTTCGCTGTTTGAGATTGTCAACAACGAACATATGGACCAGAGGAAATCTCTTATGTGGATTGCTTGTCAAACTACATCTTTGCTGACCATAAAGCAGAAACATCTCTGGAATGAGCTTAGCCTACCACGCATGCAGTCAGTGTTGAAGTATTAAACGAACAAATCCAGGTAAGAGCAACATGATAAATTGCGTGATTCACATGGATGAAGTCAGACATGAGTATTATACACAATGCAAAAGTGGAGCAGATTAGGCTGATGAATTTCGAAATTCTGGATGAATTCACAAGAGAGTATTATTTTGATACACAATGTAAAAGCAGATCAAATTTTGATTATGTGCTTCGAAATCCTGCATTTCGTCATTGGTAAGAGGAAAAATTCTTTAGAAAAAGAAGAAAATGACATTCTTATGTATGTATTAACAAAAAGAAAAAGTCTGGTATTCCAGCTGTACATGCCCCTATGACTCAGGGACATCTTAACACTGATTTTTGCAGGTGGTTTGACAAGGCCAGTGCAACCAAATAGCAGTAGGTGACACTGCCGCTGATTCCTCTGAATATCGATACTAATGAGACATAGCAAACTAATCCTGCGGTCATGATAAGAAATCGCTTATAAGTGAAGGGAGTCATGTGCTCTCGATATTCTAGGAGCGGACGTCAACTCGTTACACATTTGACAAATCTAGGTCATCCCTGTGTGCCTCCTATTCAACACTAGTAGACTTGGCCACTGTTTCTATGTTTCGATACAGTGTATCGATACGTGGAACTGTTTCAGTGTTTCGGAACGACTGTGGTTCACTGTTTCGAAGCAGCGGTATTTCATTCCGCCCTTGTCTCGATCTCGAGCCAGACACAGAAGCTGTATCGTTGTTTCAAAATAAGGGTTTTTCAGTCCACCTGTGCTTGGAACGGACTGATTGTATCGAAACAGTGATGTTTCATTCCGCTCTGTGTCGGACGAGATTCGGGCTCGGCACAGGTACTGAAACATAACATACCACTTCGTGAAACACTTTCAAGAGTGTCGAAATCTTTTTGACAAGCAATAGCATGAAGCTTAAGATGTCCGAAAATAAAGCTTCGTTTCTAGCTGACTGTCCTATTCCGAAATGGCGTAACATCTGCTTTATAAACACTAACCAAACAATAAAACAACGCATACTATTCACATTCAAAATAATAAATATGTGAAAATCATTCAGTTAAATTACACTTTTTTATAACATATTCTTGGCACGTCGTGTTGCGGCACTTCTGCGTGCTCGCTGGGGCCCTACACGATATTAGGCAGATATACCAGTTTCTTTGGCTCTTCAGTGTAGTCAGTGCAATTTCTGAAGCACATTAACCACGAAAAACACTCCCGCACTGCACTGCAACCTCCTCGATAGTTCACTGCTGGCACGGTGCACGATCGCATGTAGCGTTCGACAGGCGTTCTCTAAGCCCAAACACTTCCGTCACATAGCCACATTATCAAGTCATTCGTTTCCGGTTATCCACTGTCCGATGGCGTCGCTCTTTAGCGCGGCTTGTACCCAGGCCTCCAGATGTCAGTCTGTCAGATCGGTACCGAACGTCGTATGTCGATAACCAACCGACACTCCGATTTAGTTCGTACTACATAATTTCGTCCAGCAGAACGGGCGTAAACTTTAATTCAAAGTAACGCCAGAATTACCGGGTATAGGAAAAGCATATCTGAGGTTAAAGAGTACGCATAGCTTCCGTGGGGAAGTTGGTAGAGCGCTAAACAGTCGTACCCAGGGTCCTGGGTTCATACTAAAATGATGACAATTTTTACTGTATTATGCGTGAAAGCTTTTTTTGCCGCTATGCAATTGTTTCTTTATTCTTTTACTGCAATTGTTTACTTCGGTACTTTAAAACTGCAAATACACTAACTGCTTCATCACGAGTAGTGTCTATTCTGTCGCACATATCCGACTGTAGAATACATCTGTCTGTACAAATGTGCTCTGTAGGTTTACTACTTTCAACCAACGAAACGAAAGGACACTGACAAAAGAACGTTACAAATTCCGAAAAGTTCGTCTACATTTCAGGAAAATGTTCTCCCATATAACAGTTACGATTAAATGTCATCAGTGGAGTTTGAAGACGGGACCTTTGATGCGACGACCTCTCTCTCTACCCAACTCACTCATGCGACATCTGCTACACTATCACTCAGAGATATGTTTTCCTGTACTCCGTAGTTTCGGTGTTACATTTAATTACCGTTTACGCATGTTCTGACTGGACGACAGAGCATAGCACGAACTAAATAGCTGCTTCGGTTGATGCTCTATTGGTACGTATCACAGTGTGTGACATCTGGAGGTTTGGGTCTTAGCTTTGATCTATACAAATGCGTGGCTTTTGAGGGGTGCTGTTCGAGCAGTGAACCCGAATCCCTCTCACTACCTACGCACAGCCAATTTACTAGCTGGACAGCTGCTAGCAGAGGTAATTCCTTCCTCTGATTTCAAGCAGTTTTTTACAACCATCCTCCGCAATGATCGACGTCCCTGTCCATCGGTAAGCACCTGGCCTCGGTTTAGTTGTGGTACTGTATTTTCTTCACATTTCCAATTCTCATCACCAACTGTCGCCTTTGGCAGCTTTAGAACGGTTTCAGTGTCCACGATGAATTTGTTAGTTACGTGATATCCAGTGACTGGTCCACGTTCCAAGAGAATCAGCTATCCTGACCAATCCAAGCTCCTGTTACTCTTTTTCTACCGTCAACGCAATAATTTTCGCTTCCTTTTATGGTTGCAGGTTCGCATCCCGTGACATCTAGTGGTCGGCTATGCAACACATAGCGGTATCTGGATAGTTTTAATGACACAAAGTAGACTCAGATCAGTGGTTATTTGCTCGTAGTCATCAGACGCGGTGAACAACACACCTGCTCACTGCTACTGACTAATTATGGCTCTTATGTACTCCGAAGAGAAGCAGACAGATCTGCGATCAGCTTTTTTCGAGAGAACAGCTATGATTCTGGCGACTCAGTCCGTGGTCATCTCTACACGATCAGTTTGTCCTCCAGGCGCCCATTTCGAACGAAATCACGACTATCTTACCCATCCCCACTGCCATAGCGCGACAGACAGAGGGCAATGGAACACTTAGAGTGGCACTTGGTTGAAGAATGCTCGGTTATCCTTACCGAAGAGTGAAGGGTTTGTCTGAAGCCTGGTGATCGCCATAGAAGTGTGTGGAGGCGGCCAACTACCACATCCCACGGATTCTTCGAGGATTTGTGTCGTCCTCGTTTTGGAATGGGTTCATTCTGGATGCCTCTTACCGCTGTCGAAGGAAAATTGAGGACTGTGCTGTACGGGATAGGGTACCCCAATCCATTCTCCAACCCCACGTTCATCACATCCGTAACGTGCTTATCTTTCAAGACATCGAACAAACCTCAAGAGCATGTTACTCCATGAAGCAGGAATCGAGTGCCCTAGGCTGTAAGGCGTCTGCTGAGGTGAACCAGAGGCGGAGCATGCCTGAGACCACTTGACATTTGGAGTACGTCATCTCAGTGACTCTCCTCACACAGTGGATGTCCGCAAGAGGACCACCGTTGCACCGAACAAGCGAAATTTGATTTCACGGCTGTGCAAGGATTAGAACATTTGATCTCACTGCCTTTATTTTGGTTATCGCTTTCCCATAAATTCACAGTAAGATAATATTTGACACACACTGGTTCGCTGATATTAAAATGGTGTGAATCTTTCAAGCATTTAATTCAGTAAAGGATTTGAATTGATTTAGAATATCCAATCTGGAGTATTTTATCCGATCAGAGATATTGAAAAAATTCTCTTGCTCCATGTTGTAAATATTTAAATTATATTCTTTGATTCTCTCTCAAAAGCTGAATAACGAATTAATCGCTGTTTTGGAAATCTTTAATTTCCAAATAACTTATTCATATAATTATTCATATATGAAGTGTCAGTAACATTTTAAGAGAAATAGACTTAATATCTTTTTCACACATAACGAGGTGTTCGTTTTTTTTTTTTTTTTTTTTTTTTTTTTTACACTTTGTGGTCCAAATGCCCGGAAACAACCTGATAAAATCCAAATGGAGTAGCAAACAACGAAACAACTTTATAGGCTATGACACCAACATGGCGGCCATCTTGAAAGCCGCCATCTTGGATTCAACTCCAAAATTTCAAATGGGAATGTGGTCATGTGACATATCAAACAGATAGAGAATTTCACCAGAAAAACAATGCCGTTGTTATTTTAAACATAGCTGTATTCATTCTCGGGTTATAGCCAATTACTTGCGGCAGCAGTGGAACGCTCGGCACCGTGAGCATTACGTTCTGAGAAGTCATAAAATGGAGTCTGAAACGGTGCAAAGTGACTATCCCATGCCTGATATGTTACATGTGTTTAACTGTTAGGCATCATTTACTCATGCTAACGTTTTAATCATTGTTTCCTTATTTACAGGTTACAAAATGAGCTTAACACATGAAGAACGCATTGAAATCATCTTGATATCAGGAGAAAGAAGCACACGGGTCATTGCTGAGGATTTCAACAGTCGTCACCCAACCAGACAGCCCATTACTCACAGTGCAGTTGCCAAGCTTTTGGCCAAATTCCGAGCAACAAGTTCTGTCGCAGATAAACCTGAGGCTGGAAGATGAAAACCCGCCACCGATGAAGCAACAACAGTGAGCATGTTGTCATCATAACACGCGTGCTGTCGAGCAACGGAGTACTCGTCGCCTGTCACAAGAATGTGGGATTAGCCGTACCTCCATACTGCGAATTTTATCGCAGCACAAATGGCACCCGTACAAAATTCAGCTGCTCCAACACCTGAACGAGGATGACTCAGACCGTCGGGTACATTTCGCAGACTGGATGATACAGCAGCTGCAGATCAACCCACGTTTCCCCTATCAGGTGCTCTTCAGTGATGAAGCCAGTTTCTTTTTCAATGGTGAAGTGAACAAGCAGAATCACAGATACTGGTCCGACACATATCCGCACTGGATTGATGCTTCCAAAACGGTCAACTCACAAAAAGTGATGGTCTGGTGTGGTGTGTGGGGTACCAAAATCGTTGGACCTTTTTTTATTGATGGTACGTTAACAGCCAACTGTTATCTGAGGTTATTAGATGAAGAAGTGTTTCCGTCGTTAACGGAGGACGGGACATTTCCGGAATTCTTCCAGCATGATGGAGCCCCACCACATTATGGGCACAATGTGCGAGCATACCTGGATGTGCAGTTCCCTCAAAAGTAGATTGGTCGTAGGGGTGCTGTAGAGTGGCCACCACGTTCACCAGATTTGACTCCTTTGGATTTTTATCTTTGGGGTCATGTCAAAGCACTGGTTTATTCTATGAAAATACGGGATTTGCATCATCTAAAGCAGCGCATTGTTGATGCGTGTTGTCAATTTCAGCCAGATGTGTTGGTCAAAGTTCATCAGGACTTGGTTTGGAGGATACCATTAACAATCCAACATAATGGACAACCTATCGAGCCATTCCTATGACTGTTGGTGGTCTCTCGGGACTGTGTAAGATCGGCGTAATGTCTCTTCGGCACATAACACGCGTGCTGTCGAGCGTCCCACCGCTGCCACATGTAACTGGCTATAACCCGAGAATGAATAAAGCTATGATTAAAATAACAACGGCATTGTTTTTCTGGTGAAATTCTCTATCTGTTTGATATGTCACATGACCACATTCCCATTTGAAATTTTGGAGTTGAATCCAAGATGGCGGCTTTCAAGGTGGCTGCCATGTTGGTGGCATAGCGTATAAAGTTTCCCCCTTCCCGTTCCTCGTGTGTAGGGACTCTGTTTCGTTGTTTGCTACTCCATTTGAATTTTATGAGGGCGTTTCCGTACTTTTGGACCACCCTGTAGTAGCACATTAAAAGTGTTTCAGTTGAACCGATTCTGCATTACTTCTCTTCCACATGTCCTTGAGATTAATGCTACCAAGTTTGATAATCGTACGGTAACTAGTTTCCGTGATATAACGTGTTACATACAGAAGGTTTAATTATAACCACCCGGCATGTTTTTCTGCCGACCACAGATGTTTGGCGTGTGCTTAATTATCTTTTGACTTTTTCTCCTTACACTTTTTGACCCGTGTAATTACTCATTTTAACAGGGAATACAGGTTGCTGAGTTCTGAGAAAGGTAATAGCATTTGCTTCTTTAACCATAACCGCCGTAGTCTTTCCTTCACACATTTCAAATAAATGAAGTTTACGAGTTATTTGTTATTAAAAATGTATCATTTCTTGTGTTAGAGCTTTCTATATATTTTATTATTTTGAAGCATTTGTTGCTTGGGGCGACCCTGTTCCTCTTGTGTTTTTTACAAATAAATTAATATTGCTCGATCACTGAGTTTCATGTAGCAGATAGTGTGACCCTTTTAACTGTTCTAGTGAACCCGACACCATAATTCGGTTGCGAGTATGAAATCTGTAGTTATTCATTCTATGTTAATTAGTTTTAGTAACGCTTCCCCATGTGTTTGCAACCTCTAGCTTCTCGGAGGCTTCCTGCAACACAGGGTCTCAGGGAACACTACGAATTTGGCTTCTTCAGTCCAAGGGTGGAGAGGAGGATAGTCGCAATGGTAATTACAAGGTTGCTCAGAAATTAAAGTAGCTGATAGAGGAAATACAAGTACTTAGTATTTGGAGCTGACGGATCTGGAAGTAATTCTGAGCATGCGGAATTTTCGGATAATGAGGGGCAACAAGGAAAATCAATGCACATGCACATTAAGTCCAGCAAAGATAATTTACTGCTCACTCTGCCACGATGTGAATTACGGGATGTGTTCAAAATGCTGACCACCACGTTCAACGCAGGCGTAAAGTCTTCGTAAAAAATTCTGGCGCACTGTACCGAGTACATCAGGAAATGCACCAACACGGTCAGTCTCTGCAGGTGTCCTAGCGAGGAGTGTTGCTTCATCGACAACTGGTGTCACGCACAGGAGGCCTTTGATGTTCCACCAAAAGCAGTTGTGCGTACACAGAAACAGTAAATTATCTTTGCTGAACTAACTGCATCTGTGCATTGATTCTTCATGTTGTTGCTGACATTCAGAATTGTTGGCTCTCCACGACCGTAAGTTCCAATTCCAAAGTTGTAGCCTGCTACGACTCCTGTATCAGGTCGTTCAGTTTGTGCACAACCTGTTGAATCACCCTGAGTAATTGAGCTTGTTGCAGTACGACTTTACAAATGAAGTATCTGAGATTCCCCTAAGTGCACGTGACGTGTTACTCTCAGTGCCACTTCATTTATGCTTTTGTCGTTGTTAGTAATTTTATCCTCAATTTATTTTACTTCGTCATAAACTCTGATAACCATAAGTTTGTGGAAGAAATCATTTAGTTTGATAGTTTCCTCCCGACATATTGCACTCATTTGCTGCGTTATTTTACCTTCCCAAAAAGTGTCGCTACTCTTCTTAACCTTGCTTACGCGGTTCTTATATACAGCCTCGCATCCGTTTGCACAGCTAGATTAACTGTCGCTGTTAGAAACCTGACTCATTACTAAGTCATTGCAGCACGCCGTTCTGCTATTACTCTTCATCATTTTTATCTTAGCTTCGCTTCTTCTTCACCGTTAACTGCTCTGCCTGACGGGCATGGGTGTGTTTTCTTCTGTGTCTACTCTCTGCACGGAGAGGTTCAAAGGAAGCAAATCCTGTAAAAATTCCTGTAATGTCCTTTCGTACACCACTTTGAAACGTGGTGGGCAACTTTTAGCTTCCGAATAGTTCGTTTCTAGCACTGTTCTATCCAGTTACATGTTCCTGTAACTTTATTTTCAAGCACAAACAGTAAGTACACTGTCGTTTCATATAGCCTATCACAAACATAAATCAGGTCAGAGCAACTACGAAATGACGGCCGAATTAACTGTGGTAATGAAGAAGAGATGAAGACAAAGACATAAAAATCTAGAAACTGCATACCTCCACAATTGTACTAAACTTTCTATAACTAGATGTGATCAGTTGCGTAGCCACCAGTCATTAGAATGCGGATGGAAGAAAATGGCCCTTTAGAATATAAGTTTTTGTTTTGCTTTTTTATGGAAGTGGTCACTCTGAACTAGTATTAGATTTACGAAGTAGAAGTATCTAGCCAATTACTCAGTAATACGCAACGTTGCCTTAAGGATGAACACACATCCAAATCGAAGACAAAAAAATGTGGCTTTGATAAAAGACATCACCCCACCGTGTTTTATTTCAAAGTAGTATTTCGTTCAGCATCGATAGATTTTTCCATAGCCGATTGTAGATGCACTTTAAATTGGTCCACGCCAAAAACTTTTATACTGAATAAAAGTACAATTTTAAAATACAGGGTGGTGGAATTATGTGATTCTTTTATACTTACCGTGGCTTTGGTGCCCGTCCAGAAGAAAACGCGATATATTGTCTTATCAGACAAAAATACTTATTGTAAGGAAAGGACAGAATAACAATGCCTACTGGAGAAACATATGTCACATTCGTCCAGATTCAAATGACTTGACAAGAAGATTCCAAGAAAAATGTATTATTGTTATTTAATTGATGTTATTGGCTTTCTGCAGGAAATGGACAACTATAGCACTTACTTAGGTTAGTGACTACAATTAAATTTTAAGCACAGAGCTATTTCATACATACATAGAATTCCAAATTTATCATCTAACAAAAAAATGGTTCAAATGGCTCTGAGCACTATGGGACTTAACATCCGAGGTCATCAGTCCCCTAGAACTTAGAACTACTTAAACCTAACTAACCTAAGAACATCGCACACATCCATGCCCGAGGCAGGATTCGAACCTGCGACCGTAGCGGTCGCGCGGCTACAGACTGTAGCGCCTAGAACCACTCGGCCACTTCAGCCGGCTTATCATTTATCATGCAGATCTTTATAACCATTTCTTGCAGGTAATATGCTGCTAAACCACTAAGTTTGAGTTTGTTTACACTCGCTAATGGGCCAGCCGCTGTGGCCGAGCGGTTCTAGGAGCTTCAGTCCGGAACCGCGCGACCGCTACGGTCGCAGGTTCGAATTCGGCCTCGGGCGTGGATGTGTGTGATGTCCTTAGGTTAGTTAGGTTTAAGTAGTTCTAAATCTAGGGGACTGCTGACCTCAGATGTTAAGTCCCATAGTGCTCAGAGCCATTTGAACCACTCGCTAATGTTTTATTACTTGTTGGAAAGGGAATGTTTATTTTTGAGAGGTTTATTTAAATTTCTAAAAGTAAAATTGGAAATTTGTGATAAGGAATAAGGGACCAAACTGATGAGGTCATCAGTCCCTAGGCTTACACACTAATTAAACTAATTTAAACTAACTTACGCTAAGGACAACACTCACACCCATGGCCGAGGGAGGCCTCGAACCTCCTACGGGGCGAGCCGCAAGAACCGTGACAAAACGCCTGAGACCACACGGCTACCTCGCGTGGCAACTTTCTAGAAGTTTTGGCGATATGCACATCCTTTGAAAAATACAGTACTATACTTCGCTACCCAAATTACGGTTTGTGGTGGAGTGTTCTTCTCTTGATACCATAATTCCCCCCTCCCCCCTTTTCCTTGATTCCTCGCTTGATTCGAGAATTGTGCGTCGTTACGGTCATTATAAGATAGATTATGCCAGTGGAAGTAAGATGTTACATGTCGTACGACTCAGAGGTACTTCCAGATGATGTAGTTTATTACCAATTCCAACAGCCGATGAACGGCTTACAGCGTCCTATGAAGTGAGAACTGGAGAGCGGAATGCTTATTATGGGAAAGACAAATTTATATGTTGCTCTGGAACCAATAGAAGAAGTAGTTTATAATATCAGAAATGGCATGAACTTCAGATCAGACGACTGTTACACCAATGACGTGTAAACCATGAGTGTATCACTTCTGTTTTGGGTGCGTGATACGAGTAACGGAGTGCAGGTATTGTCTCTTCAGCAGGAAACCTGGTATCACAGCTAAGGTAGAGGAAATAAGTTTATGATAGGCTTCCGGAGAACTAAGTGACTATTAAGTGAATTAAGGACGAAAAAGACCCACCTAAGCTTAACAACGATTCTATGGAAGCGAAAGCCGTTGCGCTCTCGGTTCTACAGAAATCGCGCAAATGACGACAGGCGAAGATTGCTACAAATTCCTGCGTCTCTGAAGAGATCTATTAGCGAAATGTACAGCAACTACCGCAGTCATACCGTAGCAAAAATCTGGCCGAGAACCCGAGGAAATTCCAAGTTGGTCGAAAGTTTATACCCTGTCACTCGTTGACCAGTCTGGTGTGCCAGAAGCAGACATCAGAAGTTGGTTCAAGGTTTCTACCCTGTC
Organism: Schistocerca cancellata; assembly: GCF_023864275.1. Lineage (NCBI taxonomy): Eukaryota > Metazoa > Arthropoda > Insecta > Orthoptera > Acrididae > Schistocerca > Schistocerca cancellata. The sequence goes on from NC_064634.1 coordinate 17,406,604, forward strand.
ACGCGTTGACGAGTGTGGTGTGGCAGCAGCAAACAGCAAAAGTTGGTCGAAGGTTTATACCCTGTCACTCGTTGACTAGTCTGGTGTGGCAACAGCAGAGAGCAAAAGTTGGTCGAAGGTTAATACCTGTCAGTCGTTGACCTGTCTGGTATGGCAGCAGCAGACAGAAAAAGGAAAGCCAAAGATCTGAATTTTGCATTCAAGAAATCGTTTACGTGTTGTTTGACCTTCGAACTGACGACCGTATTGACTCTATAGTAATAAGATGTTGAGAAAACAAATAAGTCACTAGATCCGGATGTAAACCCAATTCGGTTTTACAAAGAGGACTCTACCCCATTGGGTCCTTCCTTAGTTTGCATTTGTCGTGAGTCTCTGGCCCAGAGCAAAGTGCCAAGCGAGTGGAAAAAAGCGCGGATGACTCCTGTATATAAGAAAGTTAAAAGAACAGACCAGCAAAAATACAGACCAATAGCTCGGTGTGCTGTAGAATTCTTGATCATTCTCTCAGATGGAGACTAAACTTCCTTGAGAACAAAAAGAATATGTTGACGAATCAGCACTATTTAAGAAAGCAGGGTTAGTGCTCATCTAAGCTTGTCCTTTTCTCATGCGATATACTGCGATCTGTGGATGAAGTGCAACAGGAAGATTCCACATTTATAGATTTACGGAAAGCATTTGAGCGGTGCACCACTGTAGACAGTTAACGAAGGTATGAGCATATGGAACTGATTCCCAAATATGTGAGTGGCTTAATGACTTCTAAAGTAATATAAATCAATATTTTATCCTGAACGGCGAGGAGAAAAGGATTTCGTCAGGAGCGCTCCGGGGAAATTTTATAGGACCGCTATTACTTTTTATACGTATTAATGATCCGGCAGACAGGGTGGACAGTAATCATCGGTTGTTTTCTGTCGATTCTGTGGTGTACGACACAATGTCTAAGCTGAGTTACTGTATGAGGATACAAGACGTCTTAGACAAAATTTCTGGATTGTGTGATGAATGGCAGCTATTTCTAAACGCAGAAAAATGTGAGTTAATGCGGATGAGTAGGAAAAACAGCCTCAAGAAACTCGTAATTTTCAGCTACAGAATTAGTAGTATCCTATTCGACACAGTCACGTCGTTTAAATATCCGGGCGTAACGCTGCAAAGCGATATGAAATGCAACGAGTCTTTATAGACCGTGGTAGGGAGGCAAATGTTCAACTTCGGTTTATTGATAGAATTTTGGGTACGTGTGGTTCAACAGTAAAGGAGAATACGTATAGGACGCTAGCGTGACCCGTTCTAGAGTACTGCTCGAGAGTTTGGGATCCACACCAGGTCAGATTAAAGGAAGAAATCGAAGCAATTCAGAGACAGGCTGCTACATTTGCCACAGGCAGTTTCGAACAACACGCAAATATTACTGAGATGTTTCAGGATTTCAAGTCGGAATCTCTGCGCGGATGGCAACGTTTCTTCAAAGAACACTGTTGAGAAAATTTAGAGAACTGCCTTTTTAAGCTGACTGCAGAACCATTCTGCAGCCGCCAACACACAATTAGCGTAAGGGACACGAATATACGCTACAAGAAATCAGTGGTCATACGGAACAATCGTATTTGCCTCGCGCTATTAGCGAGTGGAACAGGAAAGGAAGTGACTGGTAGTGTTTCAGGGTACACTCCGCTATGCACCGTACGGTGGCTTGCGAAGTATCTATCTAGATGTAGGTGTTGTTTCTCGTTTTATCATGGTGTTAGTTGTCTGTTGAACCAGCCTTTTCTTGCGTCTGGAGACATACATTTCAAGACAGTAAGCGGAACTTGTTTGACACGGCCAGCCACGAATTCCTCTGCTGTGCCAACCTTTCCATCTCAGAGTAGCTTTGCAACCTACTTCCTCAGTTATTTTCTGTGTGTATTTCAATCCCTGTCTTCATCCTTCCTCTACAGTTTTTACCCTCTACAGCTTCCTCTAATACCGCTGAAGATAATGCATCACGTCTTAATAGGTGCCCTATCACCTTGTCCATCCTTCTGATCAGTGTTTTCCACATTTTCCTTTCCTCGTCGATCCTAGAACCTCATCGCTCCTTACATCAACAGTCCTGCTTCGACTCTCTTCTGTTATGTTTTTCCCACAGTCCATGTTTCACTACCATTCAATGCTGACCACCAAACGTACTTTCTCAGAAGTTTCTTCCTCAAATTAAGGCCTATGTTTGATACTAGTTGACTTTTCTCGGCCAGGAATGCCGTTTTCGCTAATGCCAGTCTGCTTTTGAGGTCATCTCGCTCCGTCCATCATTGATTATTTGGTTCCTAGGTAGCAAAATTCCTTAACTCCATCTACTTCGTGACGAGCAATCCTGAAGTCACGTTTCTCGCTGTTATAATATCTGCTACTTCTCCAGAATGAGATTTTCACTCTGCAGCGGAGTGTGCGCTGATATGAAACTTTCTGGCAGATTAAAACTGTGTGCCCGACCGAGACTCGAACTCGGGACCTTTGCCTTTCGCGGGCAAGTGCTCTACCAACTGAGCTACCGAAGCACGACTCACGCCCGGTACTCACAGCTTTACTTCTGCCAGTACCTCGTCTCCTACCTTCCAAACTTTACATAAGCTCTCCTGCGAACCTTGCAGAACTAGCACTCCTGAAAGAAAGGATATTGCGGAGACATGGCTTAGCCACAGCCTGGGGGATGTTTCCAGAATGAGATTTTCACTCTGCAGCGGAGTGTGCGCTGATATGAAACTTCCTGGCAAATTAAAACTGTGTGCCCGACCGAGACTCGAACTCGGGACCTTTGCCTTTCGCGGGCAAGTGCTCTCCCAACTGAGCTACCGAAGCACGACTCACGCCCGGTACTCACAGCTTTACTTCTGCCAGTACCTCGTCTCCTACCTCCTAGGTTCGCAGGAGAGCTTCTGTAAAGTTTGGAAGGTAGGAGACGAGGTACTGGCAGAAGTAAAGCTGTGAGTAGCGGGCGTCAGTCGTGCTTCGGTAGCTCAGTTGGTAGAGCACTTGCCCGCGAAAGGCAAAGGTCCCGAGTTCGAGTCTCGGGCGGGCACACAGTTTTAATTTGCCAGGAAGTTTCATCTGCTACTTCTCATTACTTTCCTCTTCCTTCGATTTACTCTCAGTTCATGATCTGTACAAGTTTGACTGCTCATTCAATTACTCAGGTCCTGTAATTCTTCTGCACTTTCATTGAGGATAGCAATGTCATCATCGAATCTTATCATTGATAGCCTTTCACTTTGAATTTTAATTCCACCCTCGATAATTTCGTTTATTTTTATCATTGCTACTTCGACGTACAGATTGAACAGTAGGTGCGAAAAACTGCATCCATGTCTTACACTCTTTTTAATCCGTGCAGCTCATTCTTTGTCTTCCATTCTTATTGTTTCGTCTTGGTTCTTGTATATTAAACGACTTTCACTACAACTCACCCCTATTTTCCTCAGAATTTGGAACGCATCGCACCATGTGACACCATCGAACGCTTTTTCCACGTCGACAAATCCGACGAACGTGTCTTGATTTTTCATTGCTTCCGTTATCAACAGCAACGTCAAAATTGCGTCTCGTGTGCCTTTACCTCTCCTGAAGCCAAACTGACCGTCATGTAATACGTCCTCAATTTTCTTTGCCATTCTTCAGTATATTATTCTTATCAGCAACATAGCTGCTGGAGCTGTTAAGCTGACTGTCCTATAATTCTCGCACTTGTAACTTTCGGATTTGTGTGGATGATGTTTTTCCTAAAATAGGACGGGAGGTCGCCAGACTGATGCATTCTACATTCCACTATTTATAGTCGTTTTTGGCACTTTTCTCAATGATTTTAGAAATTCGGACAAAATTTTATTTATTCCTTCTGCCTTATCTCACCTTATGTCTTCTAAAGCTCCTTTAAATACTGATTCTGATACTCTATCCCCTATCTCTTCTATACAGACCCCTGTTTCTTCTTCTGCCACGTCATCCGACAAGTATTTCTCCCCCATGGGCGCCTTCATTTTACTCTTTCCAACTATCCGCTCTCTCCTCTCCACTTAACAGTGGAATTCCCACTGCACTCTTATGATTACCACCCTTGCTCTTAGTGTGACAGGAGGTTGTTTTAGACTTTGGTATATGCTGAATCAGTTCTTCCGACAAACGTTTATTTTTCAGTTTCTTCACATTCTTCGTGCAGCCATTTCATTCCAGCTTCCCTGCACTTCCTATTTGTTTCATTCCTGGGTGATTTGTATTTCTGTGTTCCTGAACTTCCCTGAACATTTTTGTTCCCGCTTCTTTCATCGATCAACTGAAGTACACTCCTGGAAATGGAAAAAAGAACACATTGACACCGGTGTGTCAGACCCGCCATACTTGCTCCGGACACTGCGAGGGGGCTGTACAAGCAATGATCACACGCACGGCACAGCGGACACACCAGGAACCGCGGTGTTGGCCGTCGAATGGCGCTAGCTGCGCAGCATTTGTGCACCGCCGCCGTCAGTGTCAGCCAGTTTGCCGTGGCATACGGAGCTCCATCGCAGTCTTTAACACTGGTAGCATGCCGCGACAGCGTGGACGTGAACCGCATGTGCAGTTGACGCACTTTGAGCGAGGGCGTATAGTGAGCATGCGGGAGGCCGGGTGGACGTACCGCCGAATTGCTCAACACGTGGGGCGTGAGGTCTCCACAGTACATCGATGTTGTCGCCAGTGGTCGGCGGAAGGTGCACGTGCCCGTCGACCTGGGACCGGACCGCAGCGACGCACGGATGCACGCCAAGACCGTAGGATCCTACGCAGTGCCGTAGGGGACCGCACCGCCACTTCCCAGCAAATTAGGGACACTGTTGCTCCTGGGGTATCGGCGAGGACCATTCGCAACCGTCTCCATGAAGCTGGGCTACGGTCCCGCACACCGTTAGGCCGTCTTCCGCTCACGCCCCAACATCGTGCAGCCCGCCTCCAGTGGTGTCGCGACAGGCGTGAATGGAGGGACGAATGGAGACGTGTCGTCTTCAGCGATGAGAGTCGCTTCTGCCTTGGTGCCAATTATGGTCGTATGCGTGTTTGGCGCCGTGCAGGTGAGCGCCACAATCAGGACTGCATACGACCGAGGCACACAGGGCCAACACCCGGCATCGTGGTGTGGGGAGCGATCTCCTACACTGGCCGTACACTACTGGTGATCGTCGAGGGGACACTGAATAGTGCACGGTACATCCAAACCGTCATCGAACCCATCGTTCTACCATTCCTAGACCGGCAAGGGAACTTGCTGTTCCAACAGGACAATGCACGTCCGCATGTATCCCGTGCCACCCAACGTGCTCTAGAAGGTGTAAGTCAACTACCCTGGCCAGCAAGATCTCCGGATCTGTCCCCCATTGAGCATGTTTGGGACTGGATGAAGCGTCGTCTCACGCGGTGTGCACGTCCAGCACGAACGCTGGTCCAACTGAGGCGCCAGGTGGAAATGGCATGGCAAGCCGTTCCACAGGACTACATCCAGCATCTCTACGATCGTCTCCATGGGAGAATAGCAGCCTGCATTGCTGCGAAAGGTGGATATACACTGTACTAGTGCCGACATTGTGCATGCTCTGTTGCCTGTGTCTATGTGCCTGTGGTTCTGTCAGTGTGATCATGTGATGTATCTGACCCCAGGAATGTGTCAATAAAGTTTCCCCTTCCTGGGACAATGAATTCACGGTGTTCTTATTTCAATTTCCAGGAGTGTATTTCTTCTGTTGCCCATGGTTTCTTACAGTCTTTGTACCTATGTTATTCTTTCCGACCGGTAGTGTGGTACCAAAGCGGGGTGCTCATGACAAAAAGGTTTCATTATTACTTTTTCTATAGAAAGGTCGTGATTCTGTATTATCTGAAGATAGCTTGTAGAGCAGGGTGTGCTCTGAGGTTCTGAGGCTCACTATAAAATTGCGATTCGTCTCAGCCAAACGCCATGCAAGCTGGTTCTGTGACAAAGTGTTTCCCAATTGGGAACAAATGGGAGAGGCTCAGCAGTGCAGGCATTTATCTGAGAGCTGAGGGACACCGCCAAATAGTCTTACTCGTAACCGATGGATCGGGGCTATTTTAATTCAGTTCAGGAAGTATGTTCCCCTTTGTGCCAGACTAAATTCGGATTTATTTGTTCTGAATTGGTTTTTATGTGTCACTTTCGGGGATATCACTGCAGGGTGTGACTTCCCGCTTCTGAGAACTTGCGAGATTATACCATGCATTATACACTGTGTTTCCGTAAGAGCGTGCAAAAATGTAACAGGACATAGAGAAACTTGAGGTAGGGAAGCTGGGATCGGAGAAGACGGCTTAAGGAGATACGGAAGTAAATTTGTCTACCGCTTTGTCTAGCATTACTGTTTTCCAGCTTATTTACAACTAACATGGGTACAAGTTTACACAAACTGTGCTCTTTATTTACATGTACATTTTTTATTTCCTGCAAGGAAACAAGGTGGACGAACCTGATCAGCAGGAAATTATGATTCTTGTTTTGTTTGGTTTACTTGTCTATAAGGTAGCTCTGTGGTATCGTATTTACATTGTCCTATGACAGAACGTGTTATGAATCAACGACAGACCCATTTATTAGTTAGTGCTATTCAGAGACATACAGCACAGTACGATGGAGCAGTACCGGCACGGTATTTCTTTGACGTTGGACTGAAAGAGAAGGTCCTATTCTTTGGCCTGCGAGGTCACCTGACCTGAATCCCCTTGATTATTTCCTATGGGGTTATCTAAAGTCACTTGTGTATGAGACTCCAGTGGATACGGGTATGGAATTAGGTGCCAGAATTGTAGCTACCTGTGATCCGAGGCACACCAGTGATATTTGACAGGGCGCGTCAGAGCATTGAAGTTGATGGCCTTCGGTATCAGCACACTTTGTAAGATACAGTACAAATGATTCGTTCATTGTGTCAATGATGGTATTTGCAGTTCACTAATGTAAATAGAAAAATAAACAGGAGTGTGGTTTTATTCTTGTTACCTCCTTAAGCTGGCGTCCCCAACACCAGGTTCCCTAACTCAAACTGTTCACTGGAGCATCCTCTTAGTCCTTTTAAATTTTTGCGCGCTCTTGTAGAAACACCCTGTATATTGCTACTGATAGATTGGGTCGCCTGTAGTGACACGTTTTAAGTCTCGTCTTATTAGTGTTGTATAATATCTTGAGGATCGCGGAATCGGGGATAAGTTAATAGACCAGTGCGTAGTCGCATTTGCGCGTAGTACACATTGTGCTATTTATAAGCGTTATAGCGCTCGTATATCTTCAGATTACTGACTACCATAATTTAGAGAGAAAATAATTGTTTCTTCCAAAATGGAGAATTACTTTACTTTACTTTACTTTACTTTACACGTGGCTAAGGCCTTATCGACCATACACCTGCTCTACGAGCCTCTTCCAATTATTTCTATCCAGGGAAATTGTTGTCCAATCAGAGTTGATGCCCATCCTAGCTGCATCTTCCCGGATATTCTCCATCCACCTAATTCGAGGTCTTCCTCTTCTTCTCTTTCCTTCTAATTTCTTAGTGGATGCTATTTTGGGTAGTCTGTTCTCCGGCATCCTTGCTACATGACCAGCCCAGTTCAGTCTTCTCTTCTTTAACATTTCCACAATGGTACTATGTTTGTACAGCTCCCGTAGTTCTTCATTTTTCCTTATCCTCCACTCCATGACATTTTCATCGAAGATTGGTCCAAATATTTTTCTTAGTATTTTTCTTTCAAATATCAACAGTTTTTCTTCATCTTTTTTCCTGAATGTAATAGCTTCACATCCATATAATGCTACTGGTACAATAGTTGACTGATAAAAACGGATTTTGAATTGAGTACTAAGTGATCTCATCCTTAAAATTTTGATACAGCTGTAAAAAGTTCTATTAGCTGCTGCTAGACGGGCGTCTATTTCTATTTCTGCTCTATTGTCTCTGCTAAAAAGACTCCCTAAGTACTTGAAGTGGTCAACTGCCTTGAAAGTGAGACCATTTACGGTCAGTGGTGTATTCTTTTGGAGTTTTTTACTTATGACTAGATATTCTGTCTTTTCTTCATTCACATGAAGTCCAGCTTTCTCAGCTATTTTGTAATAATTTTGCATCATCCTGATTAATTCAGCTTTTGAAGTGCTTATTAAAGCTACATCATCTGCATAAGCAAGTCTAGTAATGTTCTGTCCCTGCAGTTGGATCCCTTGTGGATTAGTTTTGGTGAATTCTCTATCAATCTTCTCTAAGATAATATTAAATAGTATAGGTGAGATAGCATCCCCTTGTCTCAGTCCAGTGTACACCTTAAAATTTTCAGTCTCTCCTGCAGGTGTCTTAACTTTGCATATGGTTTCTTCCAAACACATTTTAACTAATTTGATTAATTTTAATGGTATTTCAAATTCTTTCATGGTGTTTAAGAGTGTCTGTCGGTGTATGCTATCATAGGCCTTCTCCAAAATGGAGAATGGTATTCGTAAAAATAAAATCGCAAAAGGTTGTTGAGTGTTTCATTTAGGTGAAGAAAGAAGCACACTTAGTTGCTGCAGCGTCTGTATTGACGGTATCTGCATAATTACATGAACATGTCCTTCAGACATACATGCAAGTTTGAACACTAATCCATTAACGGAGCGAATATATTGTGTATAAGTTCAAAAACATCTTTCGAGAAATTAATCATCAGTATATGGGTAAAATTCTAAACTGAGAAAGGCTTCGAAATTAGTTAGGCTGCAGTGGTCAGTCTTTCATGACTGTGGGCTCACATTACAGAAGGTACGACATCGTTCTTAATAGGGTATGTGATAACTACGGGGCTTCGTCCTTGTTCTGCAACGTGCTCCCGTAATGGCTACAATGTTGTCGAGGAGTACTTGTGATAGTGAATTACATTCCTCCATCACCGCTGTTGACAACTGCTAGACGAACGCTTGTGCACGAGAATGTGCTGAAAAACGTCCCCCAACGCATTTCACAAGTGATCGATGGGATTTAAGTCCATTCGCCAAATGTCCTCCCAAAATCTCCTCCACCTCCGTTGTTCGATGCAGTGGAGCCTTGCTTCCTTAGAAATGAAGTCAGAGAAGAAAGCGCCGTTCGAAATATTCACATGGATAAGGAGTACAGTATCAAAACATGGGTGACAAGTGAGTGAACCATGTTCGGTACGCATATGCAACTAATGCCTCCCCACATCATAACACCTGGGCTACTAAAACGATCACGTTCGACAGTCTTCCAGACTGCTCGCGGCGAGGAAAGGGACGCGAAATGCATCCACGAACATGATCGAATATGATCGTTTTCGTGGCGTAGGTGTTATGATGTGGAGGTGCTTAATGTTACATGGACGCACTGGCGTCCAATCTTCGAACACTTATTTGCTGCGTAGTGTAATAGGAACTGTAAGACACTACAATGAAAACTGGAGAAAGATTAGAAGAATTAATGTAATTCTGTTGCCCTCGAATAAAAATTGTACTACGCCCAAGAATTAGTTCACATCGATATCCTTGAAGGATAAAATATCTTCAGTTTCCCATCTGTGTCAGTCGTGGTGCACATTCAATAACTGTAGTTTTTTCAAGCTAGGTACCTTCTGAGTACTAAATACTTAAGGGAGTGTCAATAGTTTCTGAGAGACTTATTCGCACTATTTTACTGTGAAGAAAGTAATGTTCAGATTTCTATGTTCGCATGTTTAGTAGATTTCAACTTTCGCTGAAAACGGGAGAAAAAGATCGGTAGTTGCTGTTAAAATAGACTGCAGAACCACATCACATTTTCGTTTTTAAAAAGAATAGCGGCGAATGACGAAACAGTTTTCAAATTTCAGTGCAAGCGTTAGGTCGTCAATATCAGTGACATGGACTACCTTTCTAAAAACTGGTACTGAATTGTTACGTATGTGTGGGTGATGGAGCAGGTAGCGAATTCGTATTTTCCTTTTTTTTCTGTGAGGAAGAGTGGAGTATGAGATCTCTAACAAATGTTAAAGTAGTCACTTATACATTATGCATACTGACCTTGTAGCAGAGGACTATGTCGATGAAAAATCTTGCATGATCACCCTTCTTAATAATGTGACGATCTCAGGGAAAATTAACCTTAACCTCCACTTACTAAAATAGATTTATTCTGCCGATAATCGCAAAAAGCACTCTCGTACCTAGAATTTTCACTGTCTCAAGATTATATAATGAATATGGAAACAACGTAAATTCAACTAAATTATCTTTCCATAGTATTTTTCATAAGGAGTTTTACGTAGTCGTGTAGTTACCAAGATGCATCTGGAGACGTCCGCCATTGCAAACTGAGGATGTCTGTTGACAATTACGCATGTCACTAAACGCGTTAACGCACTAAATCATCCTGGCTAGAGGGAAGGATGGCCATCAGTCTGATTGTTATGTCAGGTTCGGAACATAATTTTCACTAAATGGCACGGCCCAGAGTATCGTACATCACACACGTCACTTATGCCTCATGGAAATTATGGAAACTGTCCAACAGATCGTCCCCGCCTACGCGCCTTATTGGATAACTTCATAAGATGGATCGAACTCGTTTCTAATCTACTTTCTCCGTTTTATCTACCATCAGTTACTCTGTGGCAGCAACACCAGAAATCGTAGCAGTCCCTCAGTCTTCTGTTTCAATAATGACAAATGTAGTTTTCTGATATTTCTTAAGCTTTGATTCACGGGAAAAAGTTCCTTTCAGACAACGTTGATAATATAGCCTCTACAGCAGGGATACAGCACAGGTAGTGATTTCAATCACCAAGACATTGTTTATGTGCTACATACCAATGGATATACTGCGATGTACTTTTACATTCGTTCCTCACTCTCCGCTGAATGAATAGCAAGTAACATAGAAATCAAGCATTACTTCGGTATTTAATTTGGCCTTTTTCATGACACACTAACATGATTGGGATATTAATGAATAGTCCCGTTACAAGACGTAAAATCATTGATGTTTCCTACTTTGTGGTGTTTGATATGATCTCAAGTTGTATATGCTAAAGTAAAAAATACATTTAAAATTATTGCCTCATTTTATTTATACTTAAGTTTGCTCTCCTGCGCCTGAGGGTCAAACTATGAATCAGGAATCATCAACCCAGCCAGTAGGCGTATTCCGACGCTTTATTTATTTAAGGTCCACGGTCGTAATTAACATTTGTGCAACAGGAGAACTTTCATTACAGACAGGACACCACATATCTAGAAAATCCGCAAACACTAAAGCTGGTGTCCTTTATTACGGTAAATAATAACCAGTACACATTACAACTTGAAGTTTCCACAGCTGTAACTGTCTTAATTCCACGCATTCCACCACGATATATTGTTTGTGACATAAGAATTTAGTAAACGAAGATTAATGGCACTCGTAAATTCCTATTTGGTTCCTGCTAACTGGAAAAACGTTTGATAAAGTAGATTCACCTAGAAGACCTACGTTTTAAAACACTTGTATTATTAACCTAAAAACAACAGTCTCTCCATTTTTCAGTCGAACTTCACACCTGTAACTTAATCAACACGTTTGTAGGAGGGTGAGTCAAATGAAAACCTTAAATTCGTAACAACAAACCGAAATTTGGCGCCGTTATCCTGTAATTTGGTAAGCGTGCTACAAACAGCGTGCAGAATGGCCTGTAGATGGCAGCATAGCGCAGATGCACACAAACCGTCGCAGTATCAGTATAAAGATGGCCGCCATTCCTGTGACTTGCACCAGGGAAGAACAGCGTTCTGTTATTCGATTTTTGCGGAGTGATGGTGTGAAACCTATTGAAATTAATCGACGAATGAAGGTTCAGTACGGTGATGCATGTTTGTCACAGCAGCAAGTCTACGAATGGCGTAGGAAGTTCGCAAACTGTGTGACTTCAGTGGAAGATGCTCCTCGTCTAGGTCAGGCACAACGAGTTGTGACTCCACAGAACACTGCAGCAGTTGAAGCCATAGTGAAGGAAAACCGCCGAGTGACACTGAATGACATTACAGAATGTTTACAGATTAGTCATGGGTCAGCACACCACATTGTGCATGATGTGCTCCAGTTTTACAAAGTGTCTGCGAGATGGGTGCCACGGCAGCTGACTCCTGAATTGAGAGAACGACGTGTTGATGCTTGTGAAGAACTTCTTCGGCGCTTTGAACGAGAAGGTGATGGCTTCCTTGCAAGAATCGTTACTGGGGACGAAACCTCGGTTCACTTCCACCAACCGCAAACGAAGAGAGCGAGTAAAGATAGGCGCTATTCCTCATCACCAAAACCAAAAGAAGTTTCGAACACAACCATCAGCAGGGAAGGCCATGCTGACTCTCTTTTGGGTTGAAAAAGGCGTTGTTTTGGAGCATTACATGCCTAGATGGACCACTGTCACAAGTGCATCATATACAAATCTCCAAAAAAATCATCTGCGGCCTGCAATCAATTCAAAGCGATGTGGATTGCTGTCAGCAGGTGTCCTTTTGCAACATTACAATGCAAGGCCCTACACTGCCCGTACAACAGTTACAACAATCACAGGACTGCATTTTGAGTGTCTTCCTCATCCACGATACTCACCAGACCTTGCTTCAAGTGATTTACATATGTTTGGACCACTTAGAGACGCAATGGAAGGAAAGAAGTTCCTTTCTGATGAAGAGGTACGCTATGCGCTGCATGAGTGGTTGCGCGGACTATCAAAGAATTTTTTTCTAAAGGAATTTATGCACTTCGTAAGCGCTGGAGGACTCGCATTGAGCGTGGGGGAGATTATGTTAAAAAGTGATAGAGCTTTGTACCACTTCTGCACAATAAAAAATATTTTTAAAAAATATTTAAGGTTTTCATTTGACTCACCATCATATATTTTTAACTAGCTAGCAGTGACTGCTTGAACGTAATGTATACGACTTTCTCTAAAAAGATGTTCATCTTGCACTGCTTGTTTTAAGGCGGTCTGTGATTTAGTCAGACGAAGAACAGTTCTGTGAATCAATTATTCTGTTGTAAGGAGCTTCTTCCTGAATTTAGGAGAGAATGCGTGACAGATAATGTAGTGAGGCAAATGATGTGGAGTCGATGATGGTGCTATAAAACATGCACTGAATTAAATGAGTTCGGAGAGTGCGAAAGGTCACTGTTTACAGAAGAGACGTGAATGTCATTTTGGACCAAATGAACATTAGATTTATAGGGTAAAAGCTACAAAGTCTTTAATACGGTTATAATAAACCTGGATACGGTACAAACTTAAATACACTCCTGGAAATTGAAATAAGAACACCGTGAATTCATTGTCCCAGGAAGGGGAAACTTTATTGACACATTCCTGGGGTCAGATACATCACATGATCACACTGACAGAACCACAGGCACATAGACACAGGCAACAGAGCATGCACAATGTCGGCACTAGTACAGTGTATATCCACCTTTCGCAGCAATGCACGCTGCTATTCTCCCATGGAGATAATCGTAGAGATGCTGGATGTAGTCCTGTGGAACGGCTTGCCATGCCATTTCCACCTGGCGCCTCAGTTGGACCAGCGTTCGTGCTGGACGTGCAGACCGCGTGAGACGACGCTTCATCCAGTCCCAAACATGCTCAATGGGGGACAGATCCGGAGATCTTGCTGGCCAGGGTAGTTGACTTACACCTTCTAGAGCACGTTGGGTGGCACGGGATACATGCGGACGTGCATTGTCATGTTGGAACAGCAAGTTCCCTTGCCGGTCTAGGAATAGTAGAACGATGGGTTCGATGACGATTTGGATGTACCGTGCACTATTCAGTGTCCCCTCGACGATCACCAGTGGTGTACGACCAGTGTAGGAGATCGCTCCCCACACCATGATGCCGGGTGTTGGCCCTGTGTGCCTCGGTCGTATGCAGTCCTGATTGTGGCGCTCACCTGCACGGCGCCAAACACGCATACGACCAGCATTGGCACCAAGGCAGAAGCGACTCTCATCGCTGAAGACGACACGTCTCCATTCGTCCCTCCATTCACGCCTGTCGCGACACCACTGGAGGCGGGCTGCACGATGTTGGGGCGTGAGCGGAAGACGGCCTAACGGTGTGCGGGACCGTAGCCCAGCTTCATGGAGACGGTTGCGAATGGTCCTCGCCGATACCCCAGGAGCAACAGTGTCCCTAATTTGCTGGGAAGTGGCGGTGCGGTCCCCTACGGCACTGCGTAGGATCCTACGGTCTTGGCGTGCATCCGTGCGTCGCTGCGGTCCGGTCCCAGGTCGACGGGCACGTGCACCTTCCGCCGACCACTGGCGACAACATCGATGTACTGTGGAGACCTCACGCCCCACGTGTTGAGCAATTCGGCGGTACGTCCACCCGGCCTCCCGCATGCCCACTATACGCCCTCGCTCAAAGTCCGTCAACTGCACATACGGTTCACGTCCACGCTGTCGCGGCATGCTACCAGTGTTAAAGACTGCGATGGAGCTCCGTATGCCACGGCAAACTGGCTGACACTGACGGCGGCGGTGCACAAATGCTGCGCAGCTAGCGCCATTCGACGGCCAACACCGCGGTTCCTAGTGTGTCGGCTGTGCCGTGCGTGTGATCATTGCTTGTACAGCCCTCTCGCAGTGTCCGGAGCAAGTATGGTGGGTCTGACACCGGTGTCAATGTGTTTCTTTTTCCATTTCCAGGGAGTGTAGATACATTCATGTGGAAGCGATATTAGCTCTGGAAAAAAGGAGAAGTTTTTTTGATGCCGTGGTATCATTCTGGTTCGTAGAGTGTTATTTTTTCAGAGAATGGATCTCCGGTTCGTGGAAAGTGATTGATGTACGTCAGATATGAGAAAGAGGAATTTTCATGCTATCACTCTTCTGGATAATGGTCAGCTGTAAAGGGCAATAAATGTCAGTGTAACAAACTATTTTCCCAATCCTTTGTACTACAATTATAACTGTCGTTGGTTTCCATCGTGTAGTTTTGTGTGACTTCTATAACAAGAGGGCCGATATTTTTTGAAATATGAATCCGTCAGCTGTATTTAAAGGTCTTTCATCATCTCCTGACGATTCTGGTGTCTGCAGTGCACGGTCTTTGGGACATTGAACAAAGTAAACAGACTTATTGTCATATCTGTACATACCTGCAGTAATTACTTTAAAACTCATCATACGTTATTTCTATTAAACTAAAAAGTTCCAGATTCCACATATACCGTGTAATAACGAGCTGAAGACCAAAGGGATGTCGACCGTCCGCCGTGCCATCCTCCGCAACGCGGCGTTTGTTGGATGCGGTATGGAGGGCTGTGTGGTCAGCACACCTCTCTCCTGAGCGTTTTTCTGACTTTCGGAACCATGGAGCCGCTATTTTTCAATCAAGGAACTCCCCAGTTTTCATCACGTAACGGAGTGCACTTCGAACAAGTCCTCTCACCAATGAAAATTTCTGGGAAGTATTAGGAATCAAACCTTGGTCCGGTGCATGGCAACCAACTACCTTGACCACTCACCTACTGAGGCAGACATCTTGTGCTAAGGAAATTGGTAAAAATTTAACCAAAGGAGAACGCTCGCTGCAGTGTGTCTAATACACAACATCCATACATAAATATTTCACTAAAATCTATCGACCTTATGTAAGAAATATGTTACTAGGTGAGAAGAACGAACGTGCACACGTGATTAGACGTACTAACACATCAATCGATAATTTGTAGAACGATAATACACAATATCAGACGACGGATGGCTAGGCACCCACGTGTCAGCAACAAGGAGCAGGACCTTTATAGTATGGCGCGTGAGTCACCAGTTCTTGAAGTAATGAAGAGTAAGAGTTTGACGTCCTGCCGACAGTGACGTCTTTACAGACAGCACTACCTCGGATTACGAAAGCATGGGGATGGAATTCGGACGCACCACTTTCAAAGGGTCCCCAAACCGGCATTTCCCTGGAGTGAAAGCTAAATCTGGAGAGCCGAACGGTTATTTGAAATGCCGTTATCCAGAATGCTAGTCCAGTGTGCTAACGCCTACACCTTAGTAACAGTAAGCCGATCCTTCTGTTGGGTGTACAAATGGTTCATATCTAAAGGGCTATCCTTATCACATGACCATACCTTTCAATCATCAACAGAACCTGAGGTACGAGTCCCGAAAGGAATCCCGTTTATATGTGCAACGTTCTAGAACTTACTGATAGCGCATGTTGTAGCGTCCGTACCGATAAACGCTACTACTCTTGCAGCAATACTATTGACCTACAGTGAACAAGTCATAAGGAAGTACGCAGCAGCTGTGGAGTTCCACGTCAGAACACAGGCATTCCTTTCTTCTTATAGGGTATCTGGTAATACAGCATGTTCACTACAGTACAAATGATAGTGAAAAACAATAGAAGCAAAATTACTGTAAACATTGGTGAAAGTACGAAGATAAAAACCGAAAAAATAGCAACAACATTTAGCTGACGATGGTCACAGTAAACCGCAGCCCAGTGAAAATGTATAGCATTCTGGGACAAATCACTGCTCTATAAGGCACCGGAAAGTCAGTGTTCTGTATGGGAACGTGCCTGCTGCCACCGCTGCATTAACTACACACATAATTTTTTTTTTTTGCATCGCCTCGGTTCCGAGAGTTCCCGAACCTGTACAGAAAATTAGAATAGAAAGCAACAGAAACATCATTTCCGCCTTTTTATTGCTCATGAAAATCACACATAGCATGTTGTACCAGCATACAGCGAGACCGTCAGAGGTGGCGGTCCAGATTGTACACACAGGTACCTCTACTACGCAGTAGCACGTCCTCTTGAATTGATACAAGTCTGTATTCGTCGTTTCATACTATCCACAAGTTCATCAAGGTACTGTTGGTCCAGACTGTCCCACTCCTCAACAGCGATTCGCCGTAGATCCCTCAGAGTGGTTGGTGAATCACGTCGTCCACAAACAGCCCTTTTCAATCTATCCCAGGCATGTCCGACAGGGTTCATGTCTGGAGAACATGCTGGCCACTCTAACCGAGCGATGTCGTTATCCTGAAGGAAGTCATTCACAAGACGTGCACGATAGGAGGGCAAATTGTCGTCCACGAAGTCGAATGCCTCGCCAATATGCTGCCGATGTGGTTGCACTGTCGGGCGAAGGATGGCATTCAAGTATCGTACAGCCGTTACGGCACCTTCCATGACCGCCAGTGGCGTATGTCGGCCCAGCGCTGCACACGCCGGACAGTGTGTCCAAGGCGTTCCTCCTGACCGGGTTGCCTCCAAACACGTCTCCGACGATTGTCTGGGTGACGGTATATTCGACACTCATCGCTGAAGAGAACGTGATGCCAATCCTGAACGGTCCATTCGGCTTGTTGTTGGGCCCTTCTGTACTGCGCTGCATGGTGTCGTGGTTGCAAAGGTGATACTCGCCATGGACGTCGGGAGTGAGGTTGCGCATCATGCAGCCTATTACGCACAGTTTGAGTCGTAACACGACGTTATGATGCTGCACGATAAGCATTATTCAACATGGTGGCGTTGCTGTCACGGTTCCTCCGAGCCATAATCCGTAGGTGGCGGTCATCCACTCTAGTAGTAGCCCTTGAGCGGCCTGAGCCAGGCATGTCATTGACAGTTCCTGTCTGTGTATCTTCTCTGTGCTGGAACAACATCGCTTTGGTTCACTCCGAGGTTCCTGGACACTTCAATTGTTGAGAACCCTTCCTGTCACTAAGTAACAATACGGGTGCGATAGAACCGCGGTATTGACCGTCTAGGCATGGTTGAACACAGACAACACGAGCCGTGCGCTTCCTTCCTGGTGGAGTGACTGAAACTGATCGGCTGTCGGACCCCCTCCATCTAATAGGTGGTGCTCATGCATGGTTGTTTACATCTTTGGGTGGGCTTAGTGACATCTCTGAACAGTCAAACGGACTGTGTCTGTGATACAATATCCGCAGTCAACGTCTATCTTCAGGAGTTCTGAGAACCGGGGTGATGCTAAACTTTTCTCTCTTTGTCTCGGCTAGAAGCATCCGTGCTAGGGCTTTGCACACTCTCTGACATACTTCAGCGAAAAAGTAACACCTCTCCACGTTCACTGAAAAGAACTGCTAAATTTAAACTGTCAGAACCCTGTCACAGTGTCGCTCCTCTGAACATGGTATATACAGGGTGAGTCACCTAACGTTACCGCTGGATATATTTCGTAAACCACATCAAATACTGACGAACCGATTCCACAGAGCGAACGTGAGGAGAGGGGCTAGTGTAATTGTTTCATACAAACCATACAAAAATGCAAGGAAGTATGTTTTTTAACACAAACCTACGTTTTTTTAAAAAATGGAACCCCGTTAGTTTTGTTAGCACATCTCAACATATCAACAAATACGTAATCAGTGCCGTTTGTTGCATTGTAATATGTTAATTACATCCGGAGATATTGTAACCTAAAGTTGACGCTTGAAACCTCCGACGTTCAGTTGCGTGTTGTAACAAACACGGGCATGAATTGGCCAGCCCGTTCTCCTGATCTTACACCTCTGGACTTCTTTCTGTAGGGTACGTTAAAGGAGAATGTGTACCGTGATGTGCTTACAACCCCAGAGGATATGAAACAACGTATTGTGGTAGCCTGCGGCGACATTACACCAGATGTACTGCGGCGTGTACGACATTCATTACGCCAGAGATTGCAATTGTGTGCAGCAAATGATGGCCACCACATTGAACATCTATTGGCCTGACATGTCGGAACACACTCTATTCCACTCCGTAATTGAAAACGGAAACCACGTGTGTGCGTGTACCTCACCCCTCATGGTAATGTACATGTGCGTCAGTGAAAAAGACCAATAAAAAGGTGTTAGCATGTGGACGTAATGTGCTGTTCCAGTCTCTTCTGTACCTAAGGTCCATCACCGTTCCCTTTGGATCCCTACGTAATTCGGTGCTCTCCGATACACACGATCGAACAGCGGAGGAGTAGTATTCAGGCGTCAACTTTAGGTTACAATATCTCCGGATGTAATTAACATTTTACAATGCAACAAACGGGACTGATTACGTATTTGTTTATATGTTCAGATGTGCTAACAAAACTAACGGGGTTCCATATTAAAAAAAAACGTAGGTTTATGTTAAAAAACATACTTCCGTGCATTTTTTATGGTTTGTATTAACCAATTACACTAGCCCCTCTCCTCACGTTCGGTCTGTGGAATCGATTCGTCAGTATTTGATGTGGTTTACGAAATATATCCAGCGGTAATGTTAAGTGACTCACCCTGTATGTTCACACAGCTCCACCCGCATATACATATTTCATACAAACTAATCTTGCTTGACTGATAGTGCGGAGTTTCGACGGTTACTGACTTATCGCAGTTATCACTTATACAGGAAAGGAATCAATTCCGTCAATAAGAGAAATAAATCCTTCGTCAGGCCTGCTCAATCTTAAGACGCTTATATCGCCCTGTTTCGAGTTTCTTGTACGTCATACAGTTCTCACACAGTCCCCTATTCGCAAGGGCGCTGGGTGTGTCTTACACCTACCTTTTTTTGTTTCGTTCTAGACAGTGTATAATATGTGTGTAAAGTTAGGCTGATATTGCCGCAACAATTACGCAGCTGTTCTGCAGAAGACAGATCAACATGCATGCATTATTTTACACACAGCTGAAATTACCTATCTAGGGCGGCATTGAAATTTCATAAACAGTTTCAGGTATTCGAAGCTAGTTTCCGGCAAATGATACCACGAGAGAAGGTAAGTGGTACGAACGGAGAGAGTGTGAAACTAGACTAGTCCTGCCGTATCACTTACTTTCGTTGGTGGTAGTCCGGTATTTACGTTCCTTGCGCCACAGAAGCGTCTTGTTCTGTTGTTTGCCTTCGCGTTACCCAGAAAATTAAAAAAGGCGACAATAATTCCGTTACTTGTTAATTTTTCCCGTCCCTGCAGCCGGATGACGCCCACATCTTTCCACGATTCTTCTAATAACAACCGTTGAGCCAGCTTGAGGTGAATTTTACACTGGTAAGTGCTGGTGCACATCGCTGACTTTCTACCGAAAATTGGCGCGGTTGTGTTTGAGTATAGATTTTCACTAGTTCATTGTCCTCGGTTGAGTTTAACCCACTCTCTCGAATATTGCTCCATCTGAGGCTGGCAGGTGAATATGCAACGGTCCAAAGATGATAACGCATACCCATCTTCTGTCCACCTCCCAGATTGCCGAGTTACAATTCTGTTGTTAAGAAGTGAAACTAAACTGTCGCTGGGCGTGTTATGAGGTGTAAAATTTTATCTTGTGGCAGAAATCATTGTTATCCCCATTGCCAAGCCTTGTCAAGTTGAAGGCCACGGCCTCATAAATTACACTCCTGGAAATTGAAATAAGAACACCGTGAATTCATTGTCCCAGGAAGGGGAAACTTTATTGACACATTCCTGGGGTCAGATACATCACATGATCACACTGACAGAACCACAGGCACATAGACACAGGCAACAGAGCATGCACAATGTCGGCACTAGTACAGTGTATATCCACCTTTCGCAGCAATGCAGGCTGCTATTCTCCCATGGAGACGATCGTAGAGATGCTGGATGTAGTCCTGTGGAACGGCTTGCCATGCCATTTCCACCTGGCGCCTCAGTTGGACCAGCGTTCGTGCTGGACGTGCAGACCGCGTGAGACGACGCTTCATCCAGTCCCAAGCATGCTCAATGGGGGACAGATCCGGAGATCTTGCTGGCCAGGGTAGTTGACTTACACCTTCTAGAGCACGTTGGGTGGCACGGGATACATGCGGACGTGCATTGTCCTGTTGGAACAGCAAGTTCCCTTGCCGGTCTAGGAATGGTAGAACGATGGGTTCGATGACGGTTTGGATGTACCGTGCACTATTCAGTGTCCCCTCGACGATCACCAGTGGTGTACGGCCAGTGTAGGAGATCGCTCCCCACACCATGATGCCGGGTGTTGGCCCTGTGTGCCTCGGTCGTATGCAGTCCTGATTGTGGCGCTCACCTGCACGGCGCCAAACACGCATACGACCATCATTGGCACCAAGGCAGAAGCGACTCTCATCTCTGAAGACGACACGTCTCCATTCGTCCCTCCATTCACGCCTGTCGCGACACCACTGGAGGCGGGCTGCACGATGTTGGGGCGTGAGCGGAAGACGGCCTAACGGTGTGCGGGACCGTAGCCCAGCTTCATGGAGACGGTTGCGAATGGTCCTCGCCGATACCCCAGGAGCAACAGTGTCCCTAATTTGCTGGGAAGTGGCGGTGCGGTCCCCTACGGCACTGCGTAGGATCCTACGGTCTTGGCGTGCATCCGTGCGTCGCTGCGGTCCGGTCCCAGGTCGACGGGCACGTGCACCTTCCGCCGACCACTGGCGACAACATCGATGTACTGTGGAGACCTCACGCCCCACGTGTTGAGCAATTCGGCGGTACGTCCACCCGGCCTCCCGCATGTCCACTATACGCACTCGCTCAAAGTCCGTCAACTGCACATACGGTTCACGTCCACGCTGTCGCGGCATGCTACCAGTGTTAAAGACTGCGATGGAGCTCCGTATGCCACCGCAAGCTGGCTGACACTGACGGCGGCGGTGCACAAATGCTGCGCAGCTAGCGCCATTCGACGGCCAACACCGCGGTTCCTGGTGTGTCCGCTGTGCCGTGCGTGTGATCATTGCTTGTACAGCCCTCTCGCAGTGTCCGGAGCAAGTATGGTGGGTCTGACACACCGGTGTCAATGTGTTCTTTTTTCCATTTCGAGGAGTGTATATCTTCTATCATTCGTATTTCCACGCATTCCATGAATCGCGGGTCATAACGATGGGACGCATGTGTGTATCTGCGACCCTGTATAAACCTAAGGGGCCGTCGTAAGGGGCGACATGGGGCACAACAAGAGTTCGCCACTGAACGGGAACGCCTCCGGGGCACTTCTGCCTTGAGGCACCAGGTCCATGCCATGAGGCGTGAGAATCCTCCATAGAATCCCACAGAGACTCACTGGATTACTCTGTAGTTGCTACAGCGCATTTGAATTTGGTGAGCACATTTTGACACGTTTGTGCTCTTGCCTATGTGAGTCCCCAGCTTTCTCTGGTAGAACAGTGACCCGTGGTTTGTTGTTCACCATCAGAACTGTATAGTGTTACTACGCATTTAAACTAACCATTGCTACGGCGATTCAATGCAAACTAGTTACGTTACACGGTTTCACGCCCAAGTTCAATTTATTTCTGTGGTGTGGGGTTGATCTGTTATTCTGTTATTCTGCGCAACGGATTAATCTGAGATGTACCCTTTGCCCCGCGGCTCCTGCAAGATGCACTTTCCACCCCCACACTACTACAGAAGTCAGACAGACGCACCTAACGTTCCAAAGAGAAATGCCTGAAAAACATTCAGCCATAAATATCTTCTGGAGTCGTCCACTGTAAGGAAAAGACACAAAAATTCACAAAATTTCTTACGCAACTAGTGGGATACTTGGATACTGGAGTAATGCTAGTTAGTGTAAGAAAAATATGAAACTAACGAAAGTTATTATTTATTTTGCAAAAGTTCTGAGAAATCGCAATGGCACTTTTAGTTATGAATTGAACAAGTTATATCCTGGTTCTTTTCGTAATGTGAAGTTACCTCTCAAGGAAAGGATTCGCTAATGAAATTTCTGTACAAAGTTTAAGATGGTTGTTGACTTGGCAGAATGGCTGAGAGGTGCGCCTACTCAACTTGAATAATTATCTTTTAGAATGTTACTAGGTACGGTCGAGGCTGTCTCGTGTGAAATGCAGTGAAGAGTAGTGTTGTGGAGGAAATATGGGGCTCGCAATAGCTGTAGCACACAATACCGTAAGCTGCGATGACTGCTGCCTGCGGCCGCTCGCTGCTGACAAATAAGGTAACTCTCGTTCTATCTGGATTGACCTTCGCCAATTAAACTCTCCCTATGCCTTGATGAAGTCAAGCATTCCTATTTACCCCTAGTCTAACTATTGGCGTGGTACACTGGTCAGATAACCAGCCCACCGCGATGCCACTCAAAATTCGCTTGCAGGCGTTTAACTATAACTCTGTCCGTTCACACCGCACAATAAGTGTGTCAGCCAACACAGTGAACAACGCTTAACCGCAAGGACTCAATATAGAGCAGCACTTCGTTTCGCTCTCAGCAGAGGTGCTCTCCCAGTGATGTACTGAGGAGAGACTTGTTCCTCGCTCCAAGAGCGACAACGGAATGGCGCCTCTCCACGCCAGATGTGAAGGGGTATATCTTTCGGTCTCTTCCATTATTCCTTCAGCTCAAGGCGTCAGAAATATCGTCTGCCAATCAGCATTGCTCTTCTAAAACGTTAGAATGACGTTTCATTTAAGGCGACCAATCTGGAAACCTGTAGCATTGGCGTTTGGCGTTTGCTGTCTCCCTGTGAAAATCTCTGAAACTGTGTGCTATGTGTAAAGAATGTGTAGGCTGGCCGCTCCCACACAGTGTAGCAGAATTTGCTTTTAAGCCGAAAACAGGGTTGTTCCCCCCTTTCACTCGGCCCCACACTGTCCGCTACACGGGCGGTCACCAGCCAACATGGGCTGGGCCATCCTCTGAAGGGACAGGCGTTCTGTCGTGCGGTTTCTCTCCCAAACTAAAAGCTTCTGTGACCGTCGTGTCTGGAATGTATGTGTGTATGCCAGCCACGAGTATTTCAACCACAGTGCACTTACTTGTTAATTCATGCAACATTGACTTCATCTTATCAAGTTTGGGTTGGAATGAAGCGTCTTGATGTGTGGAATATGATTGTGAGGGCGGAATATATAAGCAATGAAGGTCCGGAAACCATGATGTCTTACATACCTCCATCCTTCTGACAAAATTTTTGTGTGGGGTTTGTCAATGCCGAGGAAAACATTGACAAAGTCAGGAAAAAATAGTTCTTTTAGATTTTCTCATACACTTTTCTCAGCCATTCTTAACAATTTTTTCTAATGATTTCTTTATAGCTACTGTTTCTATTTTTTAATTCTACAATTTATGTTCCATTGTTAGGCAATTATAGGCTTTACAAAGGTTTTTGTTCTTTGTCATTGCCAGTATGCGTCTCTGTTTTTCTTTTTCATTTCCAATAATTTGTTTTTACAATATTAATTTTTCTAAACTCATAAGTGTACAGTGTATCATATTTTAGTGTGGTTATATATTTTCTTTAGTTAAGCTTGCGTAAACGTTCGCAAAAGCTCTGTTGTGTTACTTCGTTTTATTTATTTAGGCATTATCTTCTTCTTCATGTGTCATTGTTTTTTTATTCTTTTTGTAAGAATGAAGAAGCGTTTCCTCTTAATTCTGTCCTCGGTCTAGGTATTAACTTTATTACCCCAAAAAGGTGTTTTTGAATGTTACTTAAAGAAGAAAAATCCTGGACAAATCCTTTTATAATTTTACATATAAAATAAATAAATAGACTTTCCATGAGTTTGTGAGATTATATAACTATACTAAGTTTCTTTAAAAAAGGTTTAATGTATCTATAAATTGTGGATTTTAAATACATAATAAAAATAATTACTTTTACAAGAAAGGGAAAAGGTACTTTTACAAATATATCATGTTCTTAACTCTACATTTCTGCTTTATGATTTCTTTTTCTTTTTTGCTGCGTCAGATCTGTGCTGGATGATCCCCACTGAAATGCTGGAGGGCTTCGACTCTTTTGTATGGGTGTCACAAATCATGAGAGAAGAACTCTAGCATGCGATGCCGGGTCTTAGTTGTTGACATTGTCATCATGGAGTGGTACCTTTAACCGATGATGATGACTGTGGTTTATTGCATAAACAGTGATGTGTTGGTACTCCTTTGCTGTCACACCTGGGACGGTGTGGCAACTTGATGATGTGGTAGGGAGATTACTGTTCATTTCGCTGAATCTATTTCTAGATAATGTTGGTTGGTACTAGTTAATATTCCGTTTGCCGTTCGCTTGTATTTGTTTGACGATTCAAGGTTTATTTTTGGAGAGGTGGTTGTAGTAGTTGCTATGCCTCAAAGTTCATGGAAAGACGTTTGTAGCAATTTGCTTTGTAGGATAGGCAAGAAAGGTATTTTGCTGTCTTCTGCCCTTCTTCATCTTGCATCTTCTGTTCTTCTCTTGTTTCTTGAATTCTTCTGTTCTTCTTGGGCTAGGAATATGTGAATTTTAGTGTAGGAGTTATATAGGATTTGTAGGATCTGACTGCCTTTCCAACTGCTACTTGATGAGTTTGTAGATCTTAGTAATTTTTTGTACCTTCATTGTCGTCTCATCACATTGAGATTCTCCCTACACTCTTCTGTTGTGTAGCAGTGTCGTGACATATGACATGTCCATGCTACACGTTGTCCTCCTGAAGTCCAACCTGGTTGCAACCTGCATTTCCAGTGTGGCGTTGGTCTTCATGTTGTTGTTATTGCCTAAGTGCTTTCTCAACATGTCTGTACCCTCTCCATCGCTATCTCGAAGCATCTAGTGTTAAGGGAGCTGGTGACTGGTGTTGGTGGCGATGTCCCTCTGATGTGTAGAAATATTTACAATTTTTTGTTTTACATATATTTGTTGTTTACAAAAAAACTCTGATTTTATATAATGCAAAAATTTTCTGATAGTGGCAAAAATTATTGTATATATATGATATCATTTCTTTATTCTAATTATGTCCTACCACTTCCTCGTTCTTTTAATTTCATGTGTACCATTTACTGTTTGTGAGCATATTGTAGTGTACTTGATACTACAAGATAGGGTTAGTGTGTATTGTGTCTCTCTTTTCTTTTAATTAGTGTGTTATTTTGTTGATTCTATTAATTTAAGTTTTATTTAGTGGTTAGTATAAGATAGGGTGGACGTTAGTTTGCCTAACCTCTTCCGCAATTTTCCACTTCAATATTTCCGTTTTGCAGTGTTTGGTTGCCTAATTTCTACTTCTGGTTTCCCTTTGCTGTGTGGTTCTTGTCTCTGTAGACCATGATTTCCTCGGTCATTATTCGCACCCTGGTCTCGCCAATTGCTGTTTCTAACATTGTGACCTCTTTCAAAGTACCCTTGGCCATTGGCATTTTGATTCCTAAACCCATATCCGCCACTGTATGAGTGCCCATTACCGTTCCTATTTCGGTACCAATTATTCTGGTTATCGTTTCTATGCCAGTTGTCTCCATTGTGCCACTGTCCTTGTCTGTTAAATTGCCTGAAATTATTGGTGTTAGGATTACGATTTTTATTATTATTGGAATATTCGTTCCTAGTCCTCTCATTTTGCTGTTCCCTTTCCTTTCTTTTTCCTTTCACCTCGCCTTCTTTAAACATAAATTCAAGTTCCCTTGGAACCTCTTCGATTTTTTCGGTATTTTCATTTTTTCCTTCTGTTGTCTGTTGATACTTTACCGGTAATTTCATTCTACACAGACGTATAAGCTTCCGTTACTGTATGGTTTGTCTAGGCATTGATTCTTTTTGTCCATTGTATCAAAGAATTTTACCACGCTTTTCTCTCCTGAGTTTTCATGTGGTGTCATCTGCAGTAACTCGTATTTATTTTTGTTTTTCGCCTCCTTGGACCAATATCTTTTGAGAAACGCTGTTCTGAACTGTAGGCAAGACGTACAGGTAGCCGCGATCTTTCGCATCACCTCTGCTACTGTCCCTGAGATGTGTGCACAAATGAAGTCAAGTTTGTGAGCTACACTCCAGTAGTTTGGTAAGCCTACTTAAAACTGGTCGATGAATGTGCGTGCATGCAAGCTATCGCCTTCTTCCTTGACATGTTGAAATTTTCTAACTGTCAGGAAGTGGTCTGTATCATATCTACTCATAAATCCGGTTTGTGGCTGATTCATGGACTCAAATAATCTGCCATTGCTTGTGTCGTCGTGTTTATTCTCTGGTAATCTACTGCCTGTCAGCCTATTCTCAATTTCCTGACTCATATCCGCGTAATATCGTATCATTGGTGAAGAAAAGTGTTGTTCGTGTGTTTCTACTCTCGTCGTTCGCGGTATAGTACCTGCGCTGCTATTGTGTTGTGTCATTGGATTTACTGGTTCAGTTGCCTGTCTTTCGATTGGTATTGGCTGAATGTATGTGTTCCGTTTTTCTAGATACTGTGCCTGGTCCTGTGGCATGTCATGTATTACTTTAATCGGGGTTTCTGTTTCGATTTCTGCGCGAGTGTTACGTCTAGCCTTGAACTGTCTCCCCGTGAAAATCTCTGAAACCCTTGGCCGCTCCCACGCAGTGTAGCGGAATTTGCTTTTAAGCGGAACACGGGGTTGTTCCCCCCTTTCATCGAGGCTCACGCTGTCTGCTACACGGGTGGTCACCAGCCGACATGGGCTGGGTCGTCCTCTGAAGGGACCGGCGTCCCGCTGTGCGGTTTCTCTTCCAAGCTAAAAGCTCCTGTGATCGTCGTGTCTGGAATGTATGTGTGTACGCCAGCCTCGACTATTTCAACCACGGTGCGCTTACTTGTTAATTGCATATCGTTTACATGAATTCATACAACATTGACTTTATCTTATCGAGTTTGGGTTCGAATGAAGCGTCTTGATGTGCAGAATATGATTGTGGGTGCGGAATATGTAAGCAATGAAGGTCCGGAGACCAGGATGTCTTACATATTATTACTTGGTGAATTTCTGAAGCACTGGTTTGAATAAAGAGACACTGGAAACTAAAGCTGTCAAGCATTCTGTTGTGCACTTTTGTTAAAGATATAAATGTATGTGTTCATTCTGTTAGCAATGTTCGTTGGTCTTAAATAAGAAAAAGGCGCGCAGTTGGTAATGCTCTCGGCGTTTGCAGCTGTGGATTTGCCTTCACTCGTTGTTCTTATAATTACGTTTCTTCGCAAGTGTTAGTCAGACTTTGTTGTTCAGTACCACGTTCTCATTTAAAGATTAAGCTCTTTCTTAATGACTATGCAAACCACACCCTTTGATCAAAGTTTTTGTTAAAGATTAAGAACACTAATAAACTTTAGAGAGAGGTTCCTTAAACACAAATAAGTAAAAAATGTCTGGTAGATATGGGCATATCTTAGGAGCTATGAGCACTTGTTAATCTTGTATGCCGGCCGCAGTGGCCGAGCGGTTCTAGGTGCTTCAATCTGGAACTGCGCGACAGCTATGGTTGCAGGTTCGAATCCTGCGTCGGGCATGGATGGGTGTGATGTCCTTAGGTTAGTTTTGTTTAAGTAGTTCTAAGTTCTAGGGGACTGATGACCTCAGCTGTTAAGTCCCGTAGTGCTCAGAGCCATTTGAACCATTTTTTAATCTTGCATACTATGAAACAGATCTCTTCTATTGTAAAGTCTTTGGTTTCCTCATTTTTGGGAGGAGGGAGTGTTGCCCAAATCAAGAAACAAAAGCATCTAATAAATATGGAGTCGGCATTGCATACTTTAAGAATTGTGAGCACTTGTTCATCTTGGCTAATGTGGAACACAGCTCTGCTACTGAACAAGCGCTCATAGGTCTTAAGGTATGCATTTTAGAATCCCATGTTTACTAGACATTTTTTTCTTGTTGTTGTCCATACTGCCTCTTCCCAAAATACGGCAAGAAAAGAGATTGCAGCAGAAGAGATGTGTTTTGTAGTATCAGGGCTGAACAAGGGCTCATATCCCTTAATGTATGCGCTAAAGAGACTTTTTTTTACTAGTTATTCTTCCTTGTTTTGGTGCAAGGAACGTGCCCTAATGTTTGTTGGTGTTTCTTTTGGGACATGTTGTACACAGGGTTATTGATCGATGAGAGTATACGGAATAAAAAAGGTCTCATGAACTTACGTCCGAATATACGTGGTTTTATGCTAGAGACATTTTATTCTGTCACACTTCGTTACAAAGACTGCGGTCTAATGCGCGCTGTACCGTGCAGCCACTGTCGCAGATATTTCGGAAATTGGAACTGCTACTGACGTGCGGTTTTGACCGAATGCATTAGTAATTAGGGGCTCTTATTATTAGCTAATCAAGAGACTATAACAACACTTACAAAGTGTATTTTTTGTGCAAACATACATTTTAAATGGAACGATGCCTATTGGCATATCAAACCAAAAGTAGGGTAAATTAGGAATGTCAGTGGTGTTTGTCGGAGGATTCTAGTGCGAGACGATTACGAGATAAGGTTTTCGAAAATTTTTCCACTCCAACTCTTGTTTGTGTCATTGAACCTTCGTAGCTAGTACACTCCTGGAAATTGAAATAAGAACACCGTGAATTCATTGTCCCAGGAAGGGGAAACTTTATTGACACATTCCTGGGGTCAGCTACATCACATGATCACACTGACAGAACCACAGGCACATAGACACAGGCAACAGAGCGTGCACAATGTCGGCACTAGTACAGTGTATATCCACCTTTCGCAGCAATGCAGGCTGCTATTCTCCCATGGAGACGATCGTAGAGATGCTGGATGTAGTCCTGTGGAACGGCTTGCCATGCCATTTCCACCTGGCACCTCAGTTGGACCAGCGTTCGTGCTGGACGTGCTGACCGCGTGAGACGACGCTTCATCCAGTCCCAAACATGCTCAATGGAGGACAGATCCGGAGATCTTGCTGGCCAGGGTAGTTGACTTACACCTTCTAGAGCACGTTGGGTGGCACGGGATACATGCGGACGTGCAGTGTCCTGTTGGAACAGCAAGTTCCCTTGCCGGTCTAGGAATGGTAGAACGATGGGTTCGATGACGGTTTGGTTGTACAGTCTTTAACACTGGTAGCATGCCGCGACAGCGTGGACGTGAACCGTATGTGCAGTTGACGGACTTTGAGCGAGGGCGTATAGTGGGCATGCGGGAGGCCGGGTGGACGTACCGCCGAATTGCTCAACACGTGGGGCGTGAGGTCTCCACAGTACATCGATGTTGTCGCCAGTGGTCGGCGGAAGGTGCACGTGCCCGTCGACCTGGGACCGGACCGCAGCGACGCACGGATGCACGCCAAGACCGTAGGATCCTACGCAGTGCCGTAGGGGACCGCACCGCCACTTCCCAGCAAATTAGGGACACTGTTGCTCCTGGGGTATCGGCGAGGACCATTCGCAACCGTCTCCATGAAGCTGGGCTTCGGTCCCGCACACCGTTAGGCCGTCTTCCGCTCACGCCCCAACATCGTGCAGCCCGCCTCCAGTGGTGTCGCGACAGGCGTGAATGGAGGGACGAATGGAGACGTGTCGTCTTCAGCGATGAGAGTCGCTTCTGCCTTGGTGCCAATGATGGTCGTATGCGTGTTTGGCGCCGTGCAGGTGAGCGCCACAATCAGGACTGCATACGACCGAGGCACACAGGGCCAACACCCGGCATCATGGTGTGGGGAGCGATCTCCTACACTGGCCGTACACCACTGGTGATCGTCGAGGGGACACTGAATAGTGCACGGTACATCCAAACCGTCATCGAACCCATCGTTCTACCATTCCTAGACCGGCAAGGGAACTTGCTGTTCCAACAGGACAATGCACGTCCGCAGGTATCCCGTGCCACCCAACGTGCTCTAGAAGGTGTAAATCAACTACCCTGGCCAGCAAGATCTCCGGATCTGTCCCCCATTGAGCATGTTTGGGACTGGATGAAGCGTCGTCTCACGCGGTGTGCACGTCCAGCACGAACGCTGGTCCAACTGAGGCGCCAGGTGGAAATGGCATGGCAAGCCGTTCCACAGGACTACATCCAGCATCTCTACGATCGTCTCCATGGGAGAATAGCAGCCTGCATTGCTGCGAAAGGTGGATATACACTGTACTAGTGCCGACATTGTGCATGCTCTGTTGCCTGTGTCTATGTGCCTGTGGTTCTGTCAGTGTGATCATGTGATGTATCTGACCCCAGGAATGTGTCAATAAAGTTTCCCCTTCCTGGGACAATGAATTCACGGTGTTCTTATTTCAATTTCCAGGAGTGTACTTATGAAGCCTTTGAGGCATTCACATATCTGAGAACATATTCCATATGCTCGTCTATCTATATCGGATCCCGCTCCAGCTACTGCCGGGTCTGGGTGCTGGCGAGTCCTCTCCATTTCGCTCGGTCCTCCCACCACTTTTCTTCCTCCACTTGCTGCCAGGTCACACCTCTTCTGTCCATCGATATTCTCACTCCCGTTTTCCTCCGTGTTATTGGGCACCCTCAAGGTCTTTTTCCATCCATCTTTAGTTTTTCCATAATTTTGAGGAGTCTGCACCCACATCCTCTTAACATTCCCATACCATCTTAGTCTCTTTTTTTCAATTTCTTCTCTCAGACTTTCCTGTTTAAGGTCCTTTCTGTTATCTGCGTTCCTTAGTCCATTCTTATTTTTCCCTTAACTGCTCTGAGAAATTTCATTTCCCTGCTTGCAGTCTGCTCCAGTCCCTTTCCGTCATTGTTCATGTTTCTCCTCCATAGGTGACAATAGGGAAGTCATAACTTTCATACATAAGGAGTTTTGCTTTTCTGAAACTTCCTTATTCCAAAATAGGGGTTTTATTGTTTGGTAGAAATTACCTCCCTTCTGTAACCTCCTATTAATTTCGTTGGTTATTCTTCCATCACTAGATATTTCACTCCCTAAATAAGTGAACCTGTTCACCACTTTCAGGGGCTCTCCATTCAAAGTAATGTTTCCATTGATCGCTTTGTCTCTTCCAAATACCATTACTTCACTCTTATCTTCATTTATTTTTAATCCATACCTTTTCATTGTTTCCTTCCACGCATCAAGTTGTAACTGTATATGTACCTCTTTATCGCCCCATATTACCATATCATCTGCAAAAATCATATTTTTGTCTTTTTCTTTTACTATATCTTTAACTGCCCTATTCATTGCCTCCATCACAATATTAAAAAGTGGAGGAGGTTGAATACTTCCTTGTTTAAGTCCTAGTCTTGTTTAGAAGTATTCAGAGTTGCCCAATGATGTTCTAATTCTACAATTGTGTCCTTTGTACATTGTCTTTATTACACTAATGTATCCATCTTCTGTATCTGTTTCCTTTATTTCTTCCCAGAGTCTTTCCCTTTAACTGAGTCATATGCCTTTTCTACGTCTATTTAAACCTTATCACCCTTTTGTTAACTCCCAACTTTTTTCCATCAGTTGGCTGACAGAAAATATCAGGTCGATTGTGCTTCTTCCTTTCCTAAGCCCGTGCTGTTCTTCACTCAGCTCCTTTTCTATCTTTTCACTCATCCGATTTAGTGAAATTCTTTCATAAATGTTGGCTGTATGACTCATAAGGGTTGTTCCTCTGTAGTTTCTAGAAAGTCTTTTATTGACTTTTTTGAAGATGGGAACAATGTCTCCTCTTCTGCAATCGTCAGGTATTGTACTATTTCTCCACTCACTTTATAGTACTCTATGCAGCCAATGCGTTCCCACTGGGCCTGCTGGTCTTATTATGTCCACTGATACTTCATCAGGTCCTGGGACTTTCCCCCAGTCATCTTCTTCACAGCTATTTCCATTTCTTCCCATGAAAGTTGTCCTACTTCTGGTTCCCAAATTCTCTCAATTTCTCCATATGCTCGTACCTTCATTAAAAGCCTGCAGAACGCAAAAGGAGGTCTAAACATGAAAGTACCTTTGCACAGCTCCTAATAAAAGACGGACATGAAGCACCTAAAATGATACAGGACATGAAAAGTGTTAGGAGGACAAATCACAACAAAAAACTGTTGCCATCACGCGAAAACTTTCAACTAGAATGAGCCCTTGAAATGGAACAGAAAGTAATAATCTAAGAAATTAATATATAAATAACAACTCACTGATCGTATAAGCCATTACAACCATGGCAAACATAGATATAGAACATAACCAAAAGAAACATCGTACACACACACACACACACACACACACACACACACACACACACACACACACACAAAAGAATATTATACTACATATAGACGTCACAACACAAAATATGAATGAGAAAACAGGGCCGGTCGCAGTTTCGAATCCTGCTTCGGTCATGGATGTGCGTGATGACCTTAGGTTAGTTAGGTTTAAGTAGTTCTAAGTCTAGGGGACTGATGACCACAGATGTTAAGTCCCATAGTGCTCAGAGCCATTTTTGAATTTTGAAAAAACAGGGTGACAATTGCCAGCACAACATATGGTAAAGAAACCAGACCAAATCCGAATGATCAGTGGAAGTGAGGCGTTAAGACGAAAAGCGTCCGTAATACGCCGAAAATCGGACATCCTGGGTAGACATACCATCTAAATACGTAAAACTCTAGAACGGCACAAACGCGCCAGCAAAATCACAAATCTTAAGTGGAATCATATATTAATGTAATGTCACTAACGATGTGCGACAAAAACTTATTACCCACATAAGAACAAAAGAATGAGAAATTAAGTGTAATAACATATTTGTACTTATTCTGTAAAGCTAATATTACGAACAAAAGGAAACTTCATTACATGGCGCCGGCCGGTGTGACCGAGCGGTTCTAGGCGCTTCTGTCTGGAATCGCGTGACCGCTACGGCCGCAGGTTCGAATCCTGTCTAGGGGATGATGTGTGTGTCGTCGTTAGGTTTAAGTAGTTCTAAGTTGTAGGGGACTGGTGACCTGAGATGTTAAGTCCATTAGTGCTCAGAGCCATTTGAACCACTCGAACCTCCATTACAGGGCACTGAAAATGTGCGGCCGGTCCCGGCGGAGGTTCGAGTCCTCCCTCGGGCATGGGTGTGTGTGTTTGTCCTTAGGATAATTTAGGTTTGTAAGTTTAGGGACCGATGACCTTAGCTGTTAAGTCCCGTAAGATTTCACACACATTTGAACATTTGGCACTGAAGATACAGGTCATTGAAGATGCTTCAGGAATAAAACGAAGCAAGACTTTTATGGCATGACAGACACATCTTCTCATGCAGCTGCATTAGAAGAACCAGATATCAAGTACGTTCAGCAATTAAGGGAAGACGAAAAACAAACGATGACGAAGGCGCTAGTTACACGTGTACTTCGCAATGTCCTAAAAACTTTTTTTACGTGTGCAGGAAGCAAACACACGCTTATTAACGGGGCGACCTCACAGTTTAGAGTGGCTACGCAACAACGTGTAAAGTGGCGCGTGGGAGTTGACCGCGCCGACCTCCTGCGGGTTTCGCGTCCGCTGGCGGTGTGCCAGGGCGCCGTGTCTGCTGGGGCACTTGGCCTGTCGCGCCGGCCGCGACGCGCAGAAACTTTGGGGGGCCACAGGCCGACGTCTCACGGGCGCTGACGGTCCGTCACCGGCAGGCAGACGTCACTTGCGAGTTCGCTGGACAAAGTACACTCCTGGAAATTGAAATAAGAACACCGTGAATTCATTGTCCCAGGAAGGGGAAACTATTGACACATTCCTGGGGTCAGATACATCACATGATCACACTGACAGAACCACAGGCACATAGACACAGGCAACAGAGCATGCACAATGTCGGCACTAGTACAGTGTATATCCACCTTTCGCAGCAATGCAGGCTGCTATTCTCCCATGGAGACGATCGTAGAGATGCTGGATGTAGTCCTGTGGAACGGCTTGCCATGCCATTTCCACCTGGCGCCTCAGTTGGACCAGCGTTCGTGCTGGACGTGCAGACCGCGTGAGACAACGCTTCATCCAGTCCCAAACATGCTCAATGGGGGACAGATCCGGAGATCTTGCTGGCCAGGGTAGTTGACTTACACCTTCTAGAGCACGTTGGGTGGCACGGGATACATGCGGACGTGCATTGTCCTGTTGGAACAGAACGATGGGTTCGACGACGGTTTGGATGTACCGTGCACTATTCAGTGTCCCCTCGACGATCACCAGTGGTGTACGGCCAGTGTAGGAGATCGCTCCCCACACCATGATGCCGGGTGTTGGCCCTGTGTGCCTCGGTCGTATGCAGTCCTGATTGTGGCGCTCACCTGCACGGCGCCAAACACGCATACGACCATCATTGGCACCAAGGCAGAAGCGACTCTCATCGCTGAAGACGACACGTCTCCATTCGTCCCTCCATTCACGCCTGTCGCGACACCACTGGAGGCGGGCTGCACGATGTTGGGGCGTGAGCGGAAGACGGCCTAACGGTGTGCGGGACCGTAGCCCAGCTTCATGGAGACTGTTGCGAATGGTCCTCGCCGATACCCCAGGAGCAACAGTGTCCCTAATTTGCTGGGAAGTGGCGGTGCGGTCCCCTACGGCACTGCGTAGGATCCTACGGTCTTGGCGTGCATCCGTGCGTCGCTGCGGTCCGGTCCCAGGTCGACGGGCACGTGCACCTTCCGCCGACCACTGGCGACAACGTCGATGTACTGTGGAGGCCTCACGCCCCACGTGTAGAGCAATTCGGCGGTACGTCCACCCGGCCTCCCGCATGCCCACTATACGCCCTCGCTCAAAGTCCGTCAGCTGCACATACGGTTCACGTCCACGCTGTCGCGGCATGCTACCAGTGTTAAAGACTACGATGGAGCTCCGTATGCCACGGCAAACTGGCTGACACTGACGGCGGCGGTGCACAGATGCTGTGCAGCTAGCGCCATTCGACGGCCAACACTGCGGTTCCTGGTGTGTCCGCTGTGCCGTGCGTGTGATCATTGCTTGTACAGCCCTCTCGCAGTGTCCGGAGCAAGTATGGTGGGTCTGACACACCGGTGTCAATGTGTTTTTTATTCCATTTCCAGGAGTGTATTAGTCTCCCTCCTTAATCACTCCGTTCGAAAGCTGGCGTGCAATGCTGCAGAGGGATTTTACTGTCGTCTACAACACCTAGATGAAGCCGCGGGTACTGCTGAGGTCGAGAATACACTACTAGCCAATGAAATTGCTACACCACGAAGATGACGTGCTACACACGCGAAATTTAACCGGCAGGAAGACGATGCTGTGATATGCAAATGATTAGCTTTTCAGAGCATTCACACAAGGTTGGCGCTGGCGGCGACACATACGTCCTGACACGAGGGAAGTTTCCAACCAAAAATGTCTCTCTGAGCACTATGGGACTTAACTTCTCAAGGTCATCAGTCCCCTAGAACTTAGAACTAATTAAACCTCAGTAATCTAAGGACAACACACACATCCATGCCCGAGGGAGGATTCGAACCTGCGATCGTAGCGGTCGCGCGGTTCCAGACTGTTGCGCCTAGAACCGCTCGGCCACCCCGGCCGGCAGTTACCAATCGATTTCACATACACAAATAACAGTTGACCTGCGTTGCCTGGTGAAACGTTGTTGTGATGCCTCGTGTAAGGAGGAGAAATGCGTACCATCACGTTTCCGACTTTGGTAAAGGTCGGATTGTAGCCTATCGCGATTGCGGTTTATCGTATCGCGACATTGCTGCTCGCGTTGGTCGAGATCCAATGACTGTTAGCGGAACATGGAATCGGTGGGTTCAGGAGGGTAATGCGGAACGCCGTGCTGCATCCCAACGGCCTCGTATTACTAGCAGGCATCTTATCCGCATGGCTGTAGCGGATTCTGCAGCCACGTCTCGATCCCTGAGTCAATAGATGGAGACGTTTGCAAGACAACAACCATCTGCACGAACAATTCGACGACGTTTGCAGCAGCATGGACTATCAGCTCGGAGACCATGGCTGCGATTACCCTTGACGCTGCATCACAGACAGGAGCGCCTGCGATTGTGTACTCAACGACGAACCTGGGTGCACGAATGGCAAAACGTCATTTTTTTCGGATGAATCCAGGTTCTGTTTACAGCATTATGATGGTCGCATTCTTGTTTGGCGACATCGCGGTGAACGCACATTCGAAGCATGTATTCGTCATCGCCATACTGGCGTATCACCCGGCGTGATCGTATGGAGTACCATTGGTTACACGTCTCGGTCACCTCTTTTTCGCAGTGACGGCACTCTGAAAACACAGGACGTTACATTTCACACGTGTTACGACCCGTGGCTCTACCCTTCATTCGATCCCTGCGAAACCCTACATTTCAGCAGGATGCACCAGCGCATGTTGCAGGTCCTGTACGGGCCTTTGTGGATACAGAAATGTTCGAATGCTGCCCTGGCCAGCACATTCTCCAGATCTCTCACCAATTGAAAACGTCAGGTCAATGGTGGCCGATCAACTGACTCGTCACAATATGCCAATCACTACTCTTGATGAACTGTGGTATCGTGCATGAGCAGCTGTACCTGTACACGCCATCCAAGGTCTGTTTGACTCAATGCCCAGGTGTATCAAGGCCGTTATTACGGCCAGACGTATTTGTTCTGGATACTGATTTCTCAGGATCTATGCATCCAAATTGCGTGAAAATGTAATCACATGTCAGTTCTAGTACAATATATTTGTCCAATGGATACCCGTTTATCATCTGCATTTCTTCTTGGTGTAGCAATTTTAATGGCCAGTAGCGTAGTTGTTATTCGCAATTACTCAGATGCGCTTCAGCAGTTCTCCTCATTCACGAATGCTTGACGAGTAAAGACCTACGTTCTCTCCATTATAGCTTAACTCATCCTACCTTTCTGTGCTTGTTAGTGGAGTTGGGTTAACCATATCTCACATCCTTAAGAGTGTTTTCTAGATTTTTACCAATGTGGCGCCTGCCGCAGGCGATAGATGCTTTTTATACCTGTACTGTTATACAATAATATTACAATATTTTATCATTTCATTTGTTGTACACTGACATGACAAAAATCTTGTGATGCCATCTAATCTCGTGTCTGACCCTTCGACCATAGATACTAGTAGACTGGCCTTGCTGTGCAGAAGCTATGGGGCTAGTGTGGCTCCAACATAAACCACGTGACTGTTGGCAAAACGTGGCGGGATTTCAAATCAGCGGTCTGCCATCCTATGTTTGTATCGGATTTTCCCCACATTTCTCAATTGACTGCCAAACGCTTCCAACAAAAACTACTTTTTTATTTGTGAAAAATTATGCCAGAACTACATTTGACCTGGATTTGTTCAAAGTACCATTTATAAAATCTAACAAATACATCGAACGCCACTCTGGTGGGCAGCGGGACGAAAATACTATAAACTATCAATTATAGCAAAAAGTCGTTAAAATTCTTTTAAACAGTAAGAGTGGGCTCGTGTCAAAACTTTAAACATTGTATTCGCCACGTTTCGAGCTTTAGTCACTTATAAAAGAAAATGGGCTATGGGAATTATGTCAACTATAGGTGTCAAAATTGTTTACTTTAGGAGCAGGTCCATCTTATAGTATCAATTTTAGGTGCACTTCAAAGGTTCAGTTCCCACTATTTTTACAAAAGTTTAAACTAGCAGTTAAAAAAAAATGATATTTTAGATGAAAGGTGAGACTTTGCAGTTTCAGAAAATAATTTTGGAGCCTAGGTTTAAAAATGACAGACACTGTAAATACAAATTATAGATATACATTGCAAATAATAACTAACCTATCAAAACACTTCTCCGCGAAGTGCTTCGAGCAAAGGCGCGTATGTGCAAACGGCTTAAAGTTTTTCCGTTTCAGGGCCTGTATCCAAAGCTGCCTTCGGTTTTCATCCTTACGGAACCTATGAGTAGCAACGAGAAACGATTATACTTACTTCTGTAACCGAATTATCACAGATACTTTCCAAAATGTAATATCAGTCTGACTTTACAGGCATCACTTTCAACACTTTAATTTACGTGATACTCTATTTCAAGTGTAAAAAACATATAAAAGTCACTTCAGCAGATTTCAATAAACGCATCTGCACCATCTTAGACACACTTACACGTGAAATGTAATGCCATTTCCCCGACAAAACGCTGAGTACAGCCATAAGCGCAACACGAAACAACCATGTTTTGCCAACATTCACGTGACTTCAGCCTAGAGATGTTGGAGCCACGAAAATGACGTCAGGGCCAGTCTATTATATTTATGGTCGAAGGTCTGACCTCATTTGGCCCGGCTTAGTGCGGCAGCTCGACGTGTCGTGGACTCAGCAAGTCGCTGGGAGTCCCCTGCAGCAATGCTGAGCCATGCTGACTCTATAGCCGTCCCTAACTGCGAATGTGTTTCCATTGCAGGCTTTCGATGACCTCCATGGTGGGAGATAAGGGTGGCCAAATCATTCGCTAGAATTGTCCAGAATGTTCTTCAAACCAATCACGAACAATTGTCGGCTGCTGACACGTTTGGAAACATGAAGTCCATTTCCAGTCAATAATCGGTTTAGTTGGACCAGTCGTCCCAGTAAACAAAGCACACACCATTCTGGAGCTAACTCCAGCTTGCACAGTGTCTTGTTGACCATCTGGGTCCATGGCTTCGTGGGGTGTGCGCCACGCTCGAACGCTACCATTACCACTTTCCGACTCAAATTGGCACTCATCTGACCAGGCGACGGTTTTCCAGTCATCTAGGATCCAACCGACACGGTCACGAGCCCAGGAGCGGCGCTGGCAGCAGATGTCTCAGGAAAGACACTCGCGTTAGTCTTAACCCATTAACGCCCAGTTTAGCTGCACTGTGTCAACGCCACGTTATTCGTAGGTCCCACGTTGATTTCTGCGGTACTGCTTGTCTGTTAGCACGAACAACGCTACGCGATCGCCGCTGTTCTCGGTCGTTAACTGAAGGCCTTCCGCCACTGCGTTGTCCGCGGCTACAGGTAATGCCGGAATTTTGGGATTATCGGCACTCTCTTGACATTGTGGATTACGGAATTTTGATTTTCCTAACGATTCCCGAAACGGAATGTCCCATGTGTCTAGCTCCAACCGACATTCCGCGTACAAAGTCTCTTAATTCCCGTCGTGCGGCCATAAACATTTTCACATGAATCATCTGAGTACAAATGGCAGCTCCATCAACACACTGCCCTATTATGCCTCGTGTAAGCGATACCACTCCCATATGTGCATATCGCTATCCCATATCTTGTCAACTACGCGTGCATCTAGGCTGCTGGTATTGCCGTATTTTTGTATTATAATTATGTAAATCGAAGAAAGACGAAGGTACTGACAACTAGTAGAAATGAGAACAGCGAGAATCTTAATATCAGTATCGATGGTCACGAAGTAGATGAAGTTAAGGAATTCTGCTGCCTAGGCAGTAAAATAACGAGTGATGGACGGAGCATGGAGGACATCAAAGGCAGGCTAGCTATGGCAAAAAGGGCATTCTTGGCCAAGAAAAGTCTACTAATATCAAATATTGGCCTTAATTTCAGGAAGACATTTCTGAGGATGTACGTCTGGAGTACAGCATTGTGTAGTGGTGAAACATGGACTGTCGAAAAACCGGAACAGAAGAGAATCGAAACATTTGAAATGTGGTGCTACGGAGGCATGTTGAAAATTAGGTGGACTGATAAGGTAAGGAATGAGGAGGTTCTGCGCAGAATTGAAGAGGAATGGAATATCTGGAAAACACTGATAAGGAGAAGGTACAGGATGATAGGACATCTGTTAAGACATGAGGGAATGACTTCCATGGTACTAGAGGGAGCTGTAGAAGGCAAAATCTGTAGAAGAAGACAGAGATTGGAATACATCTAGCATATAATAGAGGATGTAGGTTGCAAGCGCTACTCTGAGATAAAGAGGTTAGCGAATGAGACTAA
The DNA here is from genome assembly GCF_023864275.1 of Schistocerca cancellata. NCBI lineage: Eukaryota > Metazoa > Arthropoda > Insecta > Orthoptera > Acrididae > Schistocerca > Schistocerca cancellata. The sequence goes on from NC_064634.1 coordinate 17,447,266, forward strand.
TTCGTGGCAGGCCTCATCAGAAGACTGATGACCCCCCCCCCCCCCGCAAAAAAATTACTGTATTACGTTATGTTGTAATGATATTGTCTTTCAGCTGTCATCTGTGAACAGAGAACCAAATGAGGGCAGAGTAGGAGGCTGACAAGAATTTGGAGGAAGGCCCAAAGAAGGAACCACCACCTGACAATGGGTGCGAGGAGTCTGATGGACAGATTTCAGAGAGCGAAGACGACACTGACTCAAGTGACGATGCCAATGAGAATAATACCTACAGCCAGATATGCACCGCGTAAAGTGCGGGGGTTCACAAATTGGATGAAGAAAACCCCAGGTACGCAGACGGTCAAAGGCAGGACGTGAAACATCCTCAGACTGGCTCCTGGACGACGAGGAAGCAAAGACTGGGAAGACCTTCGAGGAAACCCTCAGTCTTTCCACTACCCCAGAAAATTTTCAGATCGTCGTCGACCAACGAGAAGATCAAGAAGTTTACTAAAAGCCACGAGAGGAAGAGGGAAGCCTTGTACAGAAAGACGGACAAACCTAAAGCCCTGTCCTTCCTGGGGCTTCTCTAGCTAATGCGAAGGTTGAAAGCGGGAAGAATAACCTGGAGACCTTCTGGACCACCTACAGGACTGGTGTTGAGATCTTCTCCATGTCATCCCCTTGTGTTGTCACGTTTGACCATCTCAGTTTTCGACAGATTCGTAGTGTACATGTCAGACTCACTCCAATCCACGAAGTCTTTGGTCTGTTCAGCTTGAACGGCCAGAACAATTGCACCCTCGGTAGCAACGTCAGCACCGATCTGGAGCTGGGTAGTTTCAGTGGTCGGAGCTCTTTCATTGGTTACATCCCGTCAAAACTGGCCAATTACAGCATCAGTACCTTCACTGTGTACGACCGCCTGCATAGCGAACGTTTGTACGTTCTGCTTCAAAGTTCCTGCACCACTGCCACGATTTGCTGCAACATATAAAAGTTACATAATGTGAGCTGCATGAAATCGGCCAACACCCCTCAGCATGAAAAAATATAATGAGAGCACGTACTTAACACCTGGAAGGACAGTCTGTTGTTCTAGGCTTCTTCACATGCTCCCTGTGCGCTCAGAAGTAAAAAGAGAGACGTGAAGCGATCATCAGACATAGTAGAGACACTGTGAACTGCATCTGAGGAAAGGTTCATCATATTTTGACTGTGGTTTTAATTTCGCATCTGATCGCTCCCTCAAGCAAAAATAACCCTCGTTTCAGTGGGAATGAGAGTCACAGGCATCTTCTCTGTTTGAAGGTGAATAAATGAAGTAAACGGATATCATTTTTATTGTTTCCTATCTCAAGAACGTGTTATACCGGAGCCAAGGTAGCCCCTGAGGGCCGGCAACCCATATTATACCACAGAGGACGAGGTTGTCTATGCCCAAGGCGTACCAAAAGCACCATGGTAAACACTGGCTATTTACATACAAGATAATGGAAACAGACATTCTGCGCACTACTTCCTGCAGGGTGAGCTCGAGCCAAGGCCTGCAGAAAATATCACTATGCCAAAACCTGATTGGCTCAAGACAGCTATTTAGGGGCTACAACCAGCCCCAAACTTTAGTTCACGCCGGATGCCAACCTCGTGTACTGCAACCATTGAAGATTACGTCTTCGTCTCTGAATTGGACTGTTACTAGTGTATGTGTGTGTTACTACGGACCTTTGTGAGAAATAGCGAACTGTCAATCACAACACAAGTGGCGACGAGTTGGTGCCTGTGTGTGTCTTCCTCATGGCGGAAGTTGTCCTTCAGCAGCTGGTCGAAAGTGTGCACGACTTACTACAAGGTTTTCAACAGTTTTGCAAGAACTCACAAGATACACAGGAACGTTTATTTACAGAACTTTTGCAAAACCGCCCAGTTCGCCGCCTCTACCATTTCCCACTTTCAACGAAGATGTTGAGGACTGGGAAACATATGAGAAGCGTCTCCAGCAGCATTTTCAAATCCACCAGGTTGGCCAGGAGGCTGCTCGTCGTTTCTACTTTTTGTCCTGGAACCAGTCAAAGGTGTATGTTCTCTTGACGAAACTCCAACCTCGACCTCCAGATTCTTTGAATATCTGCCAGATCCGTGAGGTTCTCGCAGCTTACTACCGACAATGGTTCTATGTGTCAGCTTCCCGTGTCGAATTTTACCAGTGTCGCTAGAAGGCTGGCCAATCCTATCGCCAGTGGGCAGCAGAACTGCAGGGTCTCAGACGAAAACGTCACTTCAACAAACGAGTCTCCAAAGAATCCTACGTGGATGGGATGGACCGCAACCACCTCATCCAGGCCGCCTCTGACACGGCTTTCTGGCGCGACGCCTTCAGACTCGAGGATCCTACTGTGGACCAGATAATTGATCTAGCATTCAAGTACGAATTCTCCACAGCGGCCGACAAGTGTTTGGAATCCCGGGGGAAAGTGGCGGCCCTCTGCGACCACGACGCCTCGGAGCCCATCACATCACTAGTGGAGGTCGAAGACGTTGCCGCCGTCTGTTCCGATAACCATTCCGATAACCAGCGCTGGCCATCCTGTTCTGCACATCGTCGACAGGGCAGCCCCCTTTCCCAGAATTTGCCCCGCTCTGACGGCTCCGCTGATCCGGCGCAGGCCGTCAGTGCATGGAGGCCCCCACACCCTCGCCAGCGTCGCCAGCCCCTCTGTATGCCGTCCTGCCCAGGATGCTTTATGAACCATGCACGGGGAGACTGCCCTGACAGGTGGTCGTATTTTGCAGTGTGTACCCCAAACGGACATGTCAGTTCGGTCTCCCGATCTCGGCAGCCCCTCCTCATCCGGCCAATGACTGTCGGGGGGGGGGGGGGGCGGCCTATACCCATGGATGTCAACTAGGTGCAGTCTTTGGGATCTTCCAAGCTGGTGATCGACGTTCAGATCAATGGTCGGCCGCTGCAGATGCAGGTGGGTACCAGAGCAGCGGTCTCACTGATCAGCTATTCCTCTTATGCAAAGATTGGGGCGACCCCCCTGTCCCCCCACCTTGGCACCTCCTTACTTATAACGAGCGAGCAATCGCCCTCTTGGGTCATTTCACGGCTTCCGTCGTGTATAAATCGGTTCGCTTGGAAGTTACCTTCCTTGTCGTCAACCATGTGGCCACAGTGGATGTATATTGGGTTGGATGCCCTACAGGCCTTTGGCTTCGCCATCTACGACAATGTTCATCTGGTGTCTTCCCAGGTTCCGTTCCCAGCAGTCAATACCTTGTGCTCAGAATTCCGGGACCTCTTCTTACCAGGTGTCGGCTGTGTTCAAGATTTTCATGTGCCACTCCAGCTAAAACCATCTGCCCGCCTGAAGTACTTCCGAGCCGAGCAGGTTCCACACGCCCTCCAGCAGCCTCTTCAAAAAGAAATGGACAGTCTCACCATGGAGGGGGTCGTCACTCTAGTCTGTTACTGTTCGTGGGCGACACCATTGGTAGTCCTCAAGAGACCAGATGGGCATCTTCGAGTCTGTGGCGATTTGAAGGCTATGCTAACCTTCAGCTACAGGTTGAAGACTATCCCCTCCAAGGACCTGTTCTCCAAGCTCACAGGTGGACAATTTTTTTCAAAGATCGGTCTTTCCAAGGCCTACCTCCAAATACCTTTAGATGAGCCTTCTACCCATTTGGCCATCGCCAACACATCGTTTGGGCTGTTCCGGTTGAACCACCTCATATATGGTTTCGCTAGTGCACCAGCCATCGGGCATTACTTCAAACAGCTCTTGCAGGATGTGCCAGGTTGTATGAACTACCTCGACAACATACTCATCACCAGCTGTACTGCAGATGAACATCTCAGTCATCTGCAACAATTGTTCCTGCGCCTGCAGTCTGTGGGCCTAAAATGCAACCTTGCTAAATGCTGCTTTTATTCAACCTGCTATCTTCTACTTGGGTCACATCATTTCCTGCCATGGCATATTGCCTACCTCCTCCCAAAGCGCCGCTATAGCTGCCCTTCCTCATCTGTGCGATGTCCACCAGTTGCGGTCTTTCCTGGGTAAAATTGCTTACTATCGAAAGTTCATTCTCTCCACCGCCCACACTGCGGCGCCCCTCCATCACCTATGCCGAAAGAACATGCATTTTCATTGGTCTCCAGCTTGCGAATCGGCTTTCCAAACCTTAAAGCGGAGGTTGCACTCTGTGGCATGTCTCATGCCATATAACCCCTCTCTTCCTCTCCTCTTGGCTATGGATGCCTCAGACTATGGCGTTGGGGCTGTCCTTTCACACCATCTACTGGATGAATTGGAACTCCCAGTGGCGTACTTATCTAAAACCCTTACAGAAGCCAATGCAAATATTCTCAAATTGAGAAAGAGGCCCTAGCCATCGTGTTTGCCAGTACCAAATTCCTCCTATACCTTTACAGTAGGTCTTTTCGCTTGATCACTATCCATAAGCCCCTCATAGCCTTATTTTCCCTGTCAGCCCACTTACCCACGAAGACTTCCCACTGCCTGTATTAATGGGCTCTATTCCTTTCAAGTTTTAGGTACACCGTCCATTTCTGGCCCACCTCCCAGCTTGCCAACGCCGATGCCTTGTCTTGGCTCCCTCCTGGCCAGTTTTTGGCATTCAACCTCCTAATTTTTCAGGTCGATGACGACATACAGGATGCGTTAGCTGCATTCCCAGTCACAGCTGAGAGGGTTGCTGCAGCGACGACCACAGATCCGCTCCTCCACCTGGTGCGACGCTATGTTCTCTGCAGCTGACCAACGCTTTCTCTGCCTCGCGCCCAGGCTGACCTCTGATTCTTCTTCTCTTCCATGTGGAAAATGACGCCACCCCACGAGTCATCATACCAATTTCCCTGCAGTCCCAGATTCCCCACGACTTACATCAAGGGCACAGGGGTATTGCCCAGACGAAAACCCTTGCACTTCGCCATGTCTTCTGGGTAGGTATGACAGTGGATATGGAGTGCATGTTTCAGGGTTGTCAGCAGTGTACCCAGGCCCTTCTCACACCGTACTGGTCATTACAATCCTGGCTGGCTGTTTCCCTCCCAGGGAAACACATCCATGTGGCTTTTGTAGGACCCTTCCTCGATACTTACTGATTACTCGTCACAGATGCCTACTCCCACTTCCCCTTCATTATCTAATGCTCCTCTATCACCACAGAGAATACCATCATGACCCTATCAAAAATATTTTCCATTGAAGGCCTTCTCGCCGAATTGGTATCAGACAGTGGCCCACAATTTCGCAGTCAAGAGTTCGTCAAGTTCTGTCATGATAATGGTATCCACCACGTCTTTACCCCTCCTTTCCTTCCCCAATCTAATAGACAGACGGAGCACCTTGTTCACACTTTTAAAACTCTGATGAAGAAGTACACAGAGGACCGTTCTCCAGAAGAAGCTCTTACATTATTTCTCAATACCTACAGGGCCACACTAGTGGGTGACAAGAGTCCAGCCAAACTGCTCCAGCTCCTCCAGCCACAGGTTGGACCTCGCGTTCTGCCAGGTACTTCCCGATATTCGCCCGGCTCCAAGTTGTGGGCTTGTGGTTTCGGACCCCGGCCCAGCTGGCTTCCGGGGTCATTATCTGGCCCCGGGGTCGACAACTCTTTGACATATGCCTGGACAACAGGATGGTTTTGCCTCACCACAACCAACTGCGTCCTCATTTCCTCGAGTAGTCACAGCCCCAAACGCCGGTTCCTCTCTCTCTTCCATCGCCAGTCCCTTCCTTGGAGCCTATGTTGATGCCCTCTCCTCTGTTGGTGGATGATCTTCCTGGAGATAGCCAGCAGATGCCGGCTGCTATCCCTGCGCCGCCGCATTCTCCGGACCCGGGACAGCTCCGGGACCTTCTCCTGAACCCACTTCCCAGCCACTCTTTGTCGCTGTCTTGGTTGGACGACACAGATGTCCCCATGCCGCTTGCCCAGCCCGACGTCGCCTCACAACCTCCACTGCTGCGGTGTTCAAGCCACCTCGCGTGGAAAATGGCGCCCTAGTCTCCAGCAGCCAGGAGGACTTAGCTGAGGTCAACCTACGACACTAAGCTATATTGGTACTCTCTCCCCCATGGTCGCCAGTGCCACACCAGCTTGTCCCAGAGGAGAGGGGTGTTATCCCGGAACCAAGGTAGGCCCTGAGGGCTGGAAACTCATATTACACCACAGAGGACGATGTTGTCTGTCCCCGAGGCGTGCCAAAAGCATCATGGGAAACACCGGCTATTTACATACAGGATAATGGAAACACATTCCGAGCACTACTTCCTGCAGGGGGAGCTCGAGCCACGGCCTGCAGTAAGTATCACTATGCCAAAACTTGATTGCCTGGAGACAGCTATTTAGAGGCTAGAACCAACCCCGAAGTTTAGTTCATGCTGGATCCCGATCTCGTGTACTGCGACCGTTGAAGATTACGTATTCGTCCCTGAATTTTACTGTTACTAGTGTATGTGTGCGTTACCATGAATCTTTGTGGAAAATTAGAAGAGATCTTTTGTTTGCCTCAATTAGGAGTCTTTACTGGCATCGTTATTGTTACCTTTCGTTTGTTGTTCAGTCATCAACCTTGTGAACTTACAACAATAAAAGTCGTGTTTGTGAAAAATTACGAATTGTCAGTCAGAACAGAACGCTTAGTTGTGAGCCTTTATTATCAATAATAGGAAGAAGTATCGTGTTGAAATGTGTGTTACACACTAAGGTCTATGATCTCGTGGTGATGTAATAAACGTAAACTACTAAGTAAATGCAATCAAAAGATATGGCCATTTATCTCACATATTTCAATACTCATGAACTGACTCATTAAAACTTGCAAGGTGATTTCTGTTACCGTAGAGTCTTGAAATTTTGAAAGAAGCAAGGTTTCTTAACACAACTATAGAGAAAAATTCGAAGATAATCTACACTCCTGGAAATGGAAAAAAGAACACATTGACACCGGTGTGTCAGACCCACCATACTTGCTCCGGACACTGCGAGAGGGCTGTACAAGCAATGATCACACGCACGGCACAGCGGATACACCAGGAACCGCGGTGTTGGCCGTCGAATGGCGCTAGCTGCGCAGCATTTGTGCACCGGCGCCGTCAGTGTCAGCCAGTTTGCCGTGGCATACGGAGCTCCATCGCAGTCTTTAACACTGGTAGCATGCCGCGACAGCGTGGACGTGAACCGTATGTGCAGTTGACGGACTTTGAGCGAGGGCGTATAGTGGGCATGCGGGAGGCCGGGTGGACGTACCGCCGAATTGCTCAACACGTGGGGCGTGAGGTCTCCACAGTACATCAATGGTGTCGCCAGTGGTCGGCGGAAGGTGCACGTGCCCGTCGACCTGGGACCGGACCGCAGCGATGCACGGATGCACGCCAAGACCGTAGGATCGTACGCAGTGCCGTAGGGGACCGCACCGCCACTTCCCAGCAAATTAGGGACACTGTTGCTCCTGGGGTATCGGCGAGGACCATTCGCAACCGTCTCCATGAAGCTGGGCTACGGTCCCGCACACCGTTAGGCCGTCTTCCGCTCACGCCCCAACATCGTGCAGCCCGCCTCCAGTGGTGTCGCGACAGGCGTGAATGGAGGGACGAATGGAGACGTGTCGTCTTCAGCGATGAGAGTCGCTTCTGCCTCGGTGCCAATGATGGTCGTATGCGTGTTTGGCGCCGTGCAGGTGAGCGCCACAATCAGGACTGCATACGACCGAGGCACACAGGGCCAACACCCGGCATCATGGTGTGGGGAGCGATCTCCTACACTGGCCGTACACCACTGGTGATCGTCGAGGGGACACTGAATAGTGCACGGTACATCCAAACCGTCATCGAACCCATCGTTCTACCATTCCTTGACCGGCAAGGGAACTTGCTGTTCCAACAGGACAATGCACGTCCGCATGTATCCCGTGCCACCCAACGTGCTCTAGAAGGTGTAAGTCAACTACCCTGGCCAGCAAGATCTCCGGATCTGTCCCCCATTGAGCATGTTTGGGACTGGATGAAGCGTCGTCTCACGCGGTGTGCACGTCCAGCACGAACGCTGGTCCAACTGAGGCGCCAGGTGGAAATGGCATGGCAAGCCGTTCCACAGGACTACATCCAGCATCTCTACGATCGTCTCCATGGGAGAATAGCAGCCTGCATTGCTGCGAAAGGTGGATATACACTGTACTAGTGCCGACATTGTGCATGCTCTGTTGCCTGTGTCTATGTGCCTGTGGTTCTGTCAGTGTGATCATGTGATGTATCTGACCCCAGGAATGTGTCAATAAAGTTTCCCCTTCCTGGGACAATGAATTCACGGTGTTCTTATTTCAATTTCCAGGAGTGTATTTCTTTTTATCTCACAAGAAATGTTTTTTTTTTTCATTTGTTATCCGACTGACTGTCTGTCCGTCCGACTGTTAGGACCATTTTTCTCAGGAATGTGTAGACGTATCAAGTTGAAATTAAAGTCACATACTAAGATCTATACACGCTTGGCAATGTTTTAAATATAAACTTCCAAGTCAATGCAATAAAATGATGACACCATTTATGTCACATAATTTGACACTCGCGAAATTACGCATCAAAACTGTAGCAAATGTCCCGTCTGCCTAGGATCGTGAATCGTCGTATTGTGTGTGCTTTCGGATGGAACAAAGATGCGATCCTAAGTTATCTTCAATCTTAAACCTGTGGCAAAGGAAAAGCTGCTGCTTGGTGTCAAATTTCGTTGCAACAGAAAAGGATGGGTGACCAGTCAGTTGCTTACAGACTGGTTACAAATTGGTTCCCTACAGTTTGGAGCAGGAGGCTAGTTGAGCTGATCTTCTAAAGAATCATAGGATGTTGATCGTTAATGCTTTCCAGGGCCATCTGATCCAGCAGCGGAAGCAGATAACCTGGAAATAAAAACAAATCACTTAGTTATCCCAGAAGGTATGACTTCGCAACTACACGTGTTTGATGCGGTTGTGAATAAGCCACTTAAAGACAACCTCATTCAGCTGCATAGCAATTGGTTACTTCAAGGTGATCGAGCTCTGACCTGTACTACATAGTTGATGAAACCTTCAATACCCGTAATTGAAGTTTGGACAAATATATCCAGTGCGTGAATTGTGAACGGTTGTAAGAAGTGCTCAGTACCAAATGCATTAGATGGGAATGAAGACCATCTACGGAAATGAAAGATGCCCATGACAGTGAAGGTGACACTGCAGATTCTGGGACCATTCCATTGAGGATGACAAAGTGGAATCTATATTTGACTAATGGAGGTCTTTAACTGATTTTTTTTTCGTACCGGTACTTTTATTATGTCTTTCAAAAAAAAATGGCTCTGAACACTATGGAACTTAACATCTGAGGTCATCAGTCCCCTAGAACTTAGAACTACTTAAACCTAACTAACCTAAGGACATCACACACATCCATGCCCGAGGCAGGATTCGAATCAGCGACCGTAGCGGTCGCGTGGTTCTAGACTGGAGTGCCTAGAACCGCTCGGCCACACCGACCACCTTACTGCTTTCAGTTACCTGCAATAAGAAGCAAGAAATGTGAAAGGAAATAAACCATAATGCGATCAAAGTACCCCATGAACCATGGACCTTGCCGTTGGTGGGGAGGCTTGCGTGCCTCAGCGATACAGATAGCCGTACCGTAGGTACAACCACAACGGAGGGGTATCTATTGAGAGGCCAGACAAACGTGTGGTTCCTGAAGAGGGGCAGCAGCCTTTTCAGTAGTTGCAAGGGCAGCAGTCTGGATGATTGACTGATCTGGCCTTGTAACAATAACCAAAACGGCCTTGCTGTGCTGGTACTGCGAACGGCTGAAAGCAAGGGGAAACTACGGCCGTAATTTTTCCCGAGGGCATGCAGCTTTACTGTATGATTAAATGATGATGGCGTCCTCTTGGGTAAAATATTCCGGAGGTAAAATAGTCCCCCATTCGGATCTCCGGGCGGGGACTACTCAAGAGGATGTCGTTATCAGCAGAAAGAAAACTGGCGTTCTACGGATCGGAGCGTGGAATGACAGATCCCTTAATCGGGCAGGTAGGTTAGAAAATTTAAAAAGGGAAACGGATAGGTTAAATTTAGATATAGTGGGAAAATAGGAATGCGAGTAAGCTACTACAAACAGCATAGTGAACGCATTATTGTGGCCAAGATAGATACGAAGCCCACACCTACTACAGTAGTACAAGTTTATATGCCAACTAGCTCTGAAGATGACGAAGAAATTGAAGAAATGTATGAAGAAATAAAAGAAATTATTCAGACAGTGAAGGGAGACGAAAATTTAATAGTCATTGGTGACAGGAATTCGAGTGTAGGAAAAGGGAGAGAAGGAAACGTAGTAGGTGTATATGGATTGGGGCTAAGAAATGAAAGAGGAAGCCGCCTGGTAGAATTTTGCACAGAGTACAACTTAATCATAGCTAACACTTGGTTTAAGAATCATGATAGAAGGTTGTATACATGGAAGAACCCTGGAGACACTAAAAGGTATCAGATAGATTATATAATGGTAAGACAGAGATTTAGGAACCAGATTTTAAATTGTAAGACATTTCCAGGGGCAGATGTGGACTCTGACCACAATCGATTGGTTATGACCTGTAGATTAAAACTGAAGAAACTACAAAAAGGTGGGAATTTAAGGAGATGGGACCTGGATAAACTGAAAGAACCAGAGGTTGTACAGAGTTTCAGGGAGAGAATAAGGGAACAATTGACAGGAATGGGGGAAAGAAATACAGTAGAAAAAGAATGGGTAGCTTTGAGGGATGAAGTAGTGAAGGCAGCAGAGGATCAAGTAGGTAAAAAGACGAGGGCTAGTAGAAATCCTTGGGTAACAGAAGAACTATTGAATTTATTTGATGAAATGAGAAAATATAAAAATGCAGTAAATGAAGCAGGCAAAAAGGAATACAAACGTCTCAAAAATGAGATCGACAGGAAGTGCAAAATGGCTAAGCAGGGATGGCTAGAGGACAAATGTAAGGATGTAGAGGCGTATCTCACTAGGGGTAAGATAGATACTGCCTACAGGAAAATTAAAGAGACTTTTGGAGATAAGAGAATCACTTGTATGAACTTGAGGGATGAAGTAGTGAAGGCAGCAGAGGATCAAGTAGGTAAAAAGACGAGGGATAGTAGAAATCCTTGGGTAACAGAAGAACTATTGAATTTAATTGATGAAATGAGAAAATATAAAAATGCAGTAAATGAAGCAGGCAAAAAGGAATACAAACGTCTCAAAAATGAGATCGACAGGAAGTGCAAAATGGCTAAGCAGGGATGGCTAGAGGACAAATGTAAGGATGTAGAGGCGTATCTCACTAGGGGTAAGATAGATACTGCCTACAGGAAAATTAAAGAGACTTTTGGAGATAAGAGAATCACTTGTATGAACATCAAGAGCTCAGATGGAAACCCAGTTCTAAGCAAAGAAGGGAAAGCAGAAAGGTGGAAGGAGTATATAGAGGGTCTATACAAGGGCGATGCACTTGAGGACAATATTATGGAAATGGAAGAGGATGTAGATGAAGATGAAATGGGAGATACGATACTGCGTGAAGAGTTTGACAGAGCACTGAAAGCCCTGAGTCGAAACAAGGCCCCCGGAGTAGACAACATTCCATTGGAACTACTGACGGCCTTGGGAGAGCCAGTCCTGACAAAACTCTACCATCTGGTGAGCAAGATGTATGAAACAGGCGAAATACCCTCAGACTTCTAGAAGAATATAATAATTCCAATCCCAAAGAAAGCAGGTGTTGACAAATGTGAAAATTACCGAACAATCAGTTTAATAAGCCACAGCTGCAAAATACTGACACGAATTCTTTACAGATGAATGGAAAAACTAGTAGAAGCCGACCTCGGGGAAGATCAGTTTGGATTCCGTAGAAATACTGGAACACGTGAGGCAATACTGACCTTACGACTTATCTTAGAAGAAAGATTAAGGAAAGGCAAACCTACGTTTCTAGCATTTGTAGACTTAGAGAAAGCTTTTGACAATGTTGACTGGAATACTCTCTTTCAAATTCTAAAGGTGGCAGGGGTAAAATACAGGGAGCGAAAGGCTATTTACAATTTGTACAGAAACCAGATGGCAGTTATAAGAGTCGAGGGACATGAAAGGGAAGCAGTGGTTGGGAAGGGAGTAAGACAGGGTTGTAGCCTCTCCCCGATGTTATTCAATCTGTATATTCAGCAAGCAGTAAAGGAAACAAAAGAAAAATTCGGGGTAGGTATTAAAATCCATGGAGAAGAAATAAAAACTTTGAGGTTCGCCGATGACATTGTAATTCTGTCAGAGACAGCAAAGGACTTGGAAGAGCAGTTGAACGGAATGGATGGTGTCTTGAAGGGAGGATATAAGATGAACATCAACAAAAACAAAACGAGAATAATGGAATGTAGTCGAATTAAGTTGGGTGATGTTGAGGGTATTAGATTAGGAAATGAGACACTTAAAGTAGTAAAGGAGTTTTGCTATTTGGGGAGCAAAATAACTGATGATGGTCGAAGTAGAGAAGATATAAAATGTAGACTGGCAATGGCAAGGAAAGCGTTTCTCAAGAAGAGGAATTTGTTAACATCGAGTATAGATTTAAGTGTCAGGAAGTCATTTCTGAAAGTATTTGTATGGAGTGTAGCCATGTATGGAAGTGAAACATGGACGGTAAATAGTTTGGACAAGAAGAGAATAGAAGCTTTCGAAATGTGGTGCTACAGAAGAATGCTGAAGATTAGATGGATAGATCACATAACTAATGAGGAGGTATTGAATAGGATTGGGGAGAAGAGAAGTTTGTGGCGCAACTTGACCAGAAGAAGGGATCGGTTGGTAGGACATGTTCTGAGGCATCAAGGGATCACCAATTTAGTATTGGAGGGCAGCGTGGAGGGTAAAAATCGTAGGGGGAGACCCAGAGATGAATACACTAAGCAGATTCAGAAGGATGTAGGTTGCAGTAGGTACTGGGAGATGAAGAAGCTTGCACAGGATAGAGTAGCATGGAGAGCTGCATCAAACCAGTCTCAGGACTGAAGACCACAACAACAACAACAACAACAGATATAAGAAAACAGGTTTCTCATTAAAGACTTTGAATAATAGCCTTTCTAACCACCGTTTTAGTCAAGTTTAGTGTTGTCTCCTTCAAAGTAGTTCCCCTCTGATTGCGTACACTTTTTGCAGCGCTTCTGCCATTCTGGAACTTATCTTCAGTAATATCCTCCAAGACCCTCGTCACAGCCTGTTGGACATTTTGCGTTGTTTGAAAATGGTATCCCTTGACCGCCGTTTTGACTCTTGGAAATAGAAAAAGCTCACACAGAGCGGTATCTGGTGAATAATATGGCTGTGGTAGTACTGAAAATTGCTGTACTGACAGAGCAGAATGGAATGGCGCATAACGAGCCATTTTTGCACAAATCTTTCTCATACCAAGGGCTTCACTTATTATTGGACGAACCGTTTCCCGATTGATGTTCAGTTCTTCTGCAATCATTTTCACTGATAATCTTCGATCAGATCGTTCGAGTTTACGTACCCTGGCCAAGTTGACATTCATTCATGAGGTTGATGGTCGTCCACTGCGGTCTTCATCTTCAACATTCGTTCTGCCGTCACTAAACATTTTATGCCAACGAAAAACTTGAGCTCTTGGAATAATCTCCTCTCCAAAAGCCTTCTCAAGCTTACTGTAAGTTTTTGTCACGTTTACACCAAATTTAACGCAAAAATAAATGGCATACCTTTGCGCAATATTATGCGGTTCCATTTCCGTGACGAGAGGCACAAACCCGTGTTAACTTACTACAGCACAACTGACGACTGAGCACTTGCATCGATGTGCCACTTGGACTAGATGAGGCTTATAGACCAAGGTCAAAGATATTGTGCCTACGCAAGCCTGCAGGGTTGCCACATCTTGCAAAGACACTCAGTCTCATTACTTTATTGTCGCACCTCGTGCGTTGTATTATTGGAAGTTGGAATCAGACAGAATAAATCTTTAATAAACTAAACATTTTACTCAGAGAGACTAACGACTTTTCACCCACGCAACAAATATTTCTCTTAAAGAAACGAAGTTTTACACTTCAGCAAGTGTCCAATCTCCACCATTCCTTTGAATCCAATGGCGGGGAAGCCTTCCAAGCACTATTTGCATTGCTATATGGGGAGATTAAGCTGGGCAGCTGCCGTGTTGGAACGACATACCACTGTCGCTAGTCTAGTGGTAATTCGTCTAGAAGCACAGGTAGAGTCTTGGTAAGACAGTGCGTATACGTATTGCCGTCTTACATCCCTGCGATGAAGTAAGGTCCCGCAATGGAATTTCCTATGATGCCGCGCTATACGTTTACATTTTACGGTCCTTGGTGCTGTATCTAGGTCAACGTGGATTTTCAGCTGCCTCGTAGTGAAGGTTACGTAAACTGAGATTCCCGTGGTACGGCATGTTGATATTTATTACTTTCGGACCATCTAACCACCAATGAATAAAACACAGTTTTCGTGTCATATACGATTCGCATCTATTCTTTGCAAGGCATCTCCAGTAGGACATTTCGTGGACGATAACCTACTCGTTTTGTTGAAATTCCTTTGTTATAGATGTTCCTCTGCTGATAACTGCGATTTGAAATTTCATTTTTATACTTGACAGCACTAGGAACTGAACACACTGAAGAAAGACCAAACGCGTACGGCACTAAATATGTGTGTTATACAACTGTGATTAGACCATCCCTAAAGTAATCATGATCAACATACCGCAATATTCTACGCAACAGAGGACGAAATGAATGTAAAACTTGAAGAAGTTACACTGCCGTTGTTCGAAATCGTTTACTTCAAAAGTAAGGAGCACACCCTGGGAAAACGTAGCGTTGTCTCGCAGTCGCTGCAGAGGAAACTGACAAAACTGTATACGAAGATGGAAATGACGTCCATTGGCTCCCTGGTGTAATGACAGATGATACGAGTCGAGTAATGTCGAAGCAGAATGCGAATGACACTCGTCTGGCTGCTGCGAACATTTTCACAATACTTCCCCTGACAAAATGAATAACAGCTTCTTCATCTTGTCTGTCATTTGCAGTGTTCGTCCTACACCTCTGTCTGGCGTTGAAGCATCCTGTCCCTCCTAGCGACCTATTAATTCGTGCAAGTGCCTGGCGCGGCGGATAGTCATAATCAGGATAGACATCCCTATACCACCATACCGTTTACACAGCAGTGCTTTCACATTTGCCGCATAAGAGCAGAACGTGTAACTTTTCCTCACTGGTGTACACATCTGCATGCAAGAAATGTTGAAGGAGAAACAACCTACCGACAAACGACATAATTCCTGCTAGTTCTGCAGTGCACGAAAGTAAACACTAAGAAGGTTTGATACTAAGATGTAGCCTTGCAATAGTGTGTTTACAGCGCAATAAATGAATCTCCGATTACTTAGTGCAGGGTTTCAAATTCAAAACTAACAAGTATTGTATCACTGTACTCGTCTTTTAAAGGGCTTTTCGATGACGTTAAAAAAGTAAATATTTCTATTTAAGTATCATAAATGTTTTAGTAGCTCGATCGATACAAATCTTAAGACTCTTCATCACGGAACAAAAGTACGTGCCCCTTAGTGCATTATTATTCATCGGAAACTTCCTTTCGATAGCTGAAACCGTCACGAAATAAAGGGAGTGTTCTGTCTTACGTCATTCCCCATGTATGAATAGCGTTGTGAACGGGGATAATGTGATGTTTCCAAGTTCCAAACACAAAACAAAGGAGTAGTTCTCCTTGTCGAATGGACGAGTCACCTAGGCGAGGTTCAAAAATTCTTGCTGGCTCGTATGAGATTTTTAAAATTTGTTTTTATTGATCCGTATGAAAGCTATTAATAGTAGGACATGTGTTTCATTATTTTGACGATGCTCATATCTGCAGAATATATTTTTTTCTTACTCTAGTATATATCAACCAGATCAACTGTATGTTGTGATGCTTTATGGGTTAATGAATTGTTCATCTTCCAAAAGGGAATACAAATGTAGCAACACATAATTTTGGTGTCGACTGTGAAAATGATGTCATCATTGTTAATCGATGAATGTTGAATTTGGTAGCCTAGTTAGATGTGCAACATTCAGGTCATCAGAGAATGGAAATGAACGCATGGCGTCAGCGGCCTGCAGTTCCCAGACGAGAAGTTCGGCCGCCAAGTGCAAGTCTTATGGAGTGCGCCGCCACATTGGGTGACTCGGGCGTCGACAATGAGAATGAAATGATTATGAGGACAGCACAACACCCAGTCCCTGAGGCGAGAAAATCTCCCTCCCCAGTCGGGAATCGAACCTGGGCCCCAGTGCGTGGCAATACAACGTGCTGACCATTCAGCTAATAGGGCGGACCAGGTCATCATACAGGGTGTTTCAAAAATGACCGGTATATTTGAAACGGCAATAAAAACTAAACGAGCAGCGATAGAAATACACCGTTTGTTGCAATATGCTTGGGACAACAGTACATTTTCAGGCGGGCAAACTTTCGAAATTACAGTAGTTACAATTTTCAACAACAGATGGCGCTGCAAGTGATGTGAAAGATATAGAAGACAACGCAGTCTGTGGGTGCGCCATTCTGTACGTCGTCTTTCTGCTGTAAGCGTGTGCTGTTCACAACGTGCAAGTGTGCTGTGGACAACATGGTTTATTCCTTAGAACAGAGGATTTTTCTGGTGTTGGAATTCCACCGCCTAGAACACAGTGTTGTTGCAACAAGACGAAGTTTTCAACGGAGGTTTAATGTAACCAAAGGACCGAAAAGCGATACAATAAAGGATCTGTTTGAAAAATTTCAACGGACTGGGAACGTGACAGATGAACGTGCTGGAAAGGTAGGGCGACCGCGTACGGCAACCACAGAGGGCAACGCACAGCTAGTGCAGCAGGTGATCCGACAGCGGCCTCGGGTTTCCGTTCGCCGTGTTGCAGCTGCGGTCCAAATGACGCCAACGTCCACGTATCGTCGCCTGCGCCAGAGTTTACACCTCTATCCGTACAAAATTCAAACGCGGCAACCCCTCAGCGCCGCTACCATTGCTGCACGAGACACATTCGCTAACGATATAGTGCACAGGATTGATGACGGCGATATGCATGTGGGCAGCATTTGGTTTACTGACGAAGCTTATTTTTACCTGGACGGCTTCGTCAATAAACAGAACTGGCGCATATGGGGAACCGAAAAGCCCCATGTTGTAGTCCCGTCGTCCCTGCATCCTCAAAAAGTACTGGTCTGGGCCGCCATTTCTTCCAAAGGAATCATTGGCCCATTTTTCAGATCCGAAACGATTACTGCATCACGCTATCTGGAGATTCTTCGTGAATTTGTGGCGGTACAAACTGCCTTAGACGACACTGCGAACACCTCGTGGTTTATGCAAGATGGTGCCCAGCCACATCGCACGGCCGACGTCTTTAATTTCCTGAATGAATATTTCGATGATCGTGTGATTGCTTTGGGCTATCCGAAACATACAGGAGGCGGCGTGGATTGGCCTCCCTATTCGCCAGACATGAACCCCTGTGACTTCTTTCTGTGGGGACACTTGAAAGACCAGGTGTACCGCCAGAATCCAGAAACAATTGAACAGCTGAAGCGGTACATCTCATCTGCATGTGAAGCCATTCCGCCAGACACGTTGTCAAAGGTTTCGGGTAATTTCATTCAGAGACTACGCCATATTATTGCTACGCATGGTGGATATGTGGGAAATATCGTACTACAGAGTTTCCCAGACCGCATCGCCATCTGTTGTTGACAATTGTAACTACTGTAATTTCGAAAGTTTGTCTGCCTGAAAATGTACTGTTGTCCCAAGCATATTGCAACAAACGGTATATTTCTATCGCTGCTCGTTTAGTTTTTATTACCGTTTCAAATATACCGGTCATTTTTGAAACACCCTGTAGCAAGGTGCAGTCATGGTCTGCACGCAATGCCATTCCTCATAATGCTGACATCTCTGGACATAACCCATCGGGTTTGGTTACGTGAAAGACGTCGTTTATACCTTGGATGTACGTGACCTTGGCGATCTCCGAAAAAGAACTGTGGATGCAACAGGCTCCACTGCCTCAGACATGATTGAGCACGCATTTGCTGAGGTAGAGAGTCGGCATCTCATTGATTAGTTTATTTTTTTCTTAGTACTTAACGGGATCTTGTTAATGTCATCAGATCCTCCCTTACACTGATCCCGGGTTTCACACATACATACTTTTCTTATATGATAGTTACCTAAAAAATAACAATTTTAATATGACAACTAGAATTAAAATTATTTGAGTGTGTGAAGTGGCAGTATGAGTAAAGTATACTGACTATGAACTAATAAAGTTAATACTGGCACCACTTGTCCGCCTGTAACTGCTGCCACTAAAAGTGAAAATAGTAATAGTAATAATAATAATAACTATAGTGATAGTGGCAGATACAAGAAGTATTTATAAGTGAACAGAACAATGTTTTCTGACCCAGAGAGTTCTGGGGATAGGAAACTTAAGAAGGCTGCACGGCTTAGAGCACTGGGAAATGAGGTCGATCAGATCGGAAAGAAGAATGTACAACAGTAACGAGTGTGAACAGGTACAATAGTAATACTTATTGGCGCTTTAGTAGATTTTCATTAGTGTCCTCTGAAGCTAGAGATATTATTCGGTTCCCTAATGTAATTAATATAATACAAGAGGTGATTCCAGTATCAGGTTCCTGTTACTGAGAAGGATATTGAGAAAGTGGCTGAACAATGGACTGTGACAAAAAAAGTTTTTGCCCTGACGGATATGGGTGTTTGTGCTGTGTTGCTCAGACCAGAGCAATAAGACCGAGGAGAGATGTGAGGGGCTATGTATATTGAGAAGATAATTGGGAAGAGTGAGAACATGAAATTCTTTGCACTTCTCAGTGGGGGGACAAGGGGAATGCTATCTCAAAGTACCGTTATCCAAGATGGAGCCGATGACGTCATCCAAGAAGGCGGCCGTGACAGCTAATGATACAATTACTGCTATCCGAGATGGCGGCTTTTGGCGGGCAGTTTGAATTTTGGTCGGAAGATAGGTCAATTGGGCTACCAGCACTAACCTAAACCCCCCTCTCCCAGAAAATGGCGGTATGTTCAAATTACATCAGGACAATGGAACACACCATGGATACCTCTACTAACCTAAGAAAATGGCGGAAAAATGGTTCACTTGGCCTACCTCCACTAACCTAAGTCATCCAACCGCCATCTCTTCCTAGGAACTGCTTCTTATTTTACATAGCCATGTGATATCAGTATAACACTGAGAACCTTTTTGGATTGGCTTGTAATGGTTTGTAGCTACGCTAATGTCCCGTTAGGATCGAGAGGAAGAGAAAGCAGCCAGTGCTATTCTGGGAAGCAGTGGAACAGATTTCTTCAACATCTGCGAGGTGAGTCACTCTGCAAATAGGTCTTCTCTCCCATCCGGTCGCTTCAGCAGTGGTGCCTAGGTGAACACGTATTTCGAGAGGAATTTCTCAGGTGTCGAGTACGAAAGGGATGCCGCCGCCTCATGCTCAGGCTCGGCAGCTGACCGTCGCATCACCGCTACCTGGAGGCTGTCGGTGCATCCCGACTTCTTGGAGTGCACGCGGTAGCATACTGTGTGGTCAAGTGGTCAGGGGGTGGTGGTTGGTGCGTGTGCGCGTTGTTTGCTTGTCTGCTGCGTGATTTTGTGAGAAGATCTGTAGGCTGTGCTATGCGTCATTTGGACAGTTTGCGAGCAGTGAGCATGTCTGCATAGAGTTTTTCATGCGTTATTATGATAATTTAGGAGTTGTTTTCGTGACTGCACTTCAGTTCACTTCATTATTTTGGTAATTTAGGAGTAGTTTACAGGTCTGTATGCTGTGTGCTGCATTATTTCGGTAATTTGCGAGATTTTTGCATATTGTTACATCAGTGTATTGCATTATTTACGACTAGTTTGCAGGCCTGCATACTTTTTATTGTGACCCCAAGCATGTCAGAGTGAGTGTTTTGTATCAGTGTAATAAATGAACTAAGTGAAGTCATTTTCCTGCCGTTTTCCCTACCCCAGACCACCAGCCTGGATTACGTCACAGGAGGGATGACAGTGCCCTCTGGTGGTGGGGCTGTGTACTTGGTGAGTTGGACTCTGGATCCCATGATGAGCGGACTAGATGGAGGTACTGCCTCAAATTGGTTAAATAAAGACGTATGTCGAGCACAGACCATGTCCTTTTCCCAGCAGTTCGAAAGAAGATGACTTCAGTTAGTGGAGGTAGCCCAAGTGGACCATTTTCCCACCATTTTCTTATGTTAGTAAAGGTAGCCATGGTCTGTTGCATTGTCCTGGTTGAATTTGAACTTCCGCCATTTTCTGGGGGAAGGGGTTTAGGTTAGTGGAGGTAGCCCAATTGACCTATCTTCCCACCAAAATTCAAATTTCCCGCCAAAAGCCAATACCTTGAATAATGGTACTTGCGTCAACAGCTGTCATGGCCGCCATCTTGGATGACGTCATCGCCGCCATCTGTCCCCGTACTGTTGTCTGCACGCAGCTGTGCATATGACAGTGAAATGTGATCAAAGAGTCGAACATCACAGAATTAACGGACACAGTTATTCATAAGCAGTTCCAGGCCTGTGAGCAAAGGCTTCCAGGATAACATCCATGTAATCAATAATTGGAAGCAGAAGTATATAAACAAGTTTCATTTTGGGTTCATAAAGGAAGAGCTCCTTACATTTGTGTGGGGCACGTAGAGATGCTAATAACTTCGTGCACATTGCAGTTACGTGCTCAGTGCAATTTAGATTTTCATCACTTATTACTCCTAGACACTTAGCTGAAGTAGACAAGTTGGAATTTCTCCCATTTAGGGTTAAAGTTGGCAGGGACTCCCGATACTTCGGACTAACGAGCCTAGAATGACCAACAAGTTCCTCTTGAATTTGGATGGGTTGACTTTTAACCCTGTATCCTGCGCCCATTTTGAGTGCGCATACAGGTCGGTGTTGAGTTTCTCGAAAGCTTTTTATTGCTTTTTGCACTTAGGTACAACTCTAGGCCATCAACGTAGATGCGGTATTTGCAGTAGCATAATACTGAACAGAAAGCTGATGAGAATATTGGACCTAATACCGAACACTGGGGGACGGCTGATAGTACCCTCCGCCATTGTGCCTTTAGGGTAACGAATATGAAGCCTTGCTGGCGAGATGGTAGTCATCAGCGAAACTATTGCACTACATTTGTTAAGAAATTTAGGCTTCTAATTTTGGAAAAATAGAATATCACAGGTAGCAAAAAAATGGTCAAATGGCTCTGAGCACTATGGAACTTAATATCTGAGGTCATCAGTCCCCTAGAACTTAGAACTACTTAAACCTAACTAACCTAAGGACATCACACACATCCATGCCCGAGGCAGGATTCGAACCTGCGACCGTAGCGGTCACGCGTTTCCAGACTGAAGCGCCTAGAACCGCTCGGCCACCAGCGGCCGGCTACAGATAGCAGTGCCAAAGGCTCTTCTGAAGAGTAAGAACTACATGAAAGTTGTCTCTCGTGCATCTCTTTGAAGGAATATGTTGACCTACGATGTTGGCGGAAACCTGATTGGTGTTCGTCTAGTAGGTTGTTTGTAGTTGGGTAGTTTGTTGACTTGGACGTAAACTGTACGTTCTAAGGCCTTATATATTCCACGAAGAATGCAGACAGGTCGGAAATCAGCTGGTGCTGTGGAATCGTCTTTTTTAGTAATGGCTTAACTAGTCTCTGTATCCAAACCTCAGGGGAAACACTCGGTTGAAATAATGGGTTACAGCGGACAGAAATGGATCAATAATAAGCCTCATCACTTGGACTGTGATGAGATAATTTCCAGCAGATGCTGATCAGGTCTGATGAAGAACGGGATACAACCCGTCAGCTTTGACCAATGACGTCAGAATTTGCCAGAGATCATTTATTGCAAAGATGTAACAGCTGAGAAGAGTGTTCAGAAACAAGGGAATACAGAAGAGAAAAAATATGGTAGACATGTATCAAGGCGAATAATACTTCGACCATAATGTTAAGGATATCGCTTGTTTGTGTCCTAGTACTTCTGTGGAAAATAAAGTGAAACAAAGGGATAGAAGTAGCGGTAGTATAGAATACCTCAAGTCACATAATGAGTTGTATCTCGAACTTCAGTCGAGCTGTATTGGTTAACTGCAGTACGGGATACAAATTTAACGTACGTCGGGCTTTTCGTTTCCGTTAGCATTAGTATCCTGTTGTTCAGTTGACCTATATACGTCAAACTGAAGTACGGGATAGAAATTTACATGTGTTGATTCTATCGCCTCCGCTACCACTAACAGTCTGTTCTTACATAGGTAGTAGTGCTACCGACGGCGGGAAGATCCCATACATCAGTTGACTCTTAACGAAAACGAGGAAATCGACGTACTTTACATTGTACCCCAACTGAACTACGCGAAGCCGCAAGAAGATGACACACACATAATTTGTATCCCGTACTTCAGTATGGGATACAATTTTTTTCTTCTTTGCCTTGCGTGCTATTAGTATAGACTGAGAGTTATAGTCTTTGTAGCGACGACAAGAAAACCAACAACAGTGAAATTTGTATCCCATTCTTTAATTGAGCTATATAGATCAGCTGAAGTATAGAAGGTAGCCGATGTGGTCGAGCGGTTCTAGGCGCTTCACTCCAGAATTGCCCAGCTGCTACCATCGCAGGTTCGAATCCTGCCTCGCGCGTGGATTTGTGTGTTGTACTTAGGTTATTTATGTTTAAGTATTTCTAAGTCTAGGGGACTGATGACTTCAGATATTAGGTCCCATAGTGCTTAGAGCCATTATAACCATTTGAAGAACGGAAAACTAGTACTAGCGAATGGGAGATAATGATATTTACACTCCTGGAAATTGAAATAAGAACACCGTGAATTCATTGTCCCAGGAAGGGGAAACTTTATTGACACATTCCTGGGGTCAGATACATCACATGATCACACTGACAGAACCACAGGCACATAGACACAGGCAACAGAGCATGCACAATGTCGGCACTAGTACAGTGTATATCCACATTTCGCAGCAATGCGGGCTGCTATTCTCCCATGGAGACGATCGTAGAGATGCTGGATGTAGTCCTGTGGAACGACTTGCCATGCCATTTCCACCTGGCGCCTCAGTTGGACCAGCGTTCGTGCTGGACGTGCAGACCGCGTGAGACGACGCTTCATCCAGTCCCAAACATGCTCAATGGGGGACAGATCCGGAGATCTTGCTGGCCAGGGTAGTTGACTTACACCTTCTAGAGCAAGTTGGGTGGCACGGGATACATGCGGACGTGCATTGTCCTGTTGGAACTGCAAGTTCCCTTGCCGGTCTAGGAATTGTAGAACGATGGGTTCGATGACGGTTTGGATGTACCGTGCACTATTCAGTGTCCCCTCGACGATCACCAGTGGTGTACGGCCAGTGTAGGAGATCGCTCCCCACACCATGATGCCGGGTGTTGGCCCTGTGTGCCTCGGTCGTATGCAGTCCTGATTGTGGCGCTCACCTGCACGGCGCCAAACACGCATACGACCATCATTGGCACCAAGGCAGAAGCGACTCTCATCGCTGAAGACGACACATCTCCATTCGTCCCTCCATTCACGCCTGTCGCGACACCACTGGAGGCGGGCTGCACGATGTTGGGGCGTGAGCGGAAGACGGCCTAACGGTGTGCGGGACCGTAGCCCAGCTTCATGGAGACGGTTGCGAATGGTCCTCGCCGATACCCCAGGAGCAACAGTGTCCCTAATTTGCTGGTAAGTGGCGGTGCAGTCCCCTACGGCACTGCGTAGGATCCTACGGTCTTGGCGTGCATCCGTGCGTCGCTGCGGTCCGGTCCCAGGTCGACGGGCACGTGCACCTTCCGCCGACCACTGGCGACAACATCGATGTACTGTGGAGACCTCACGCCCCACGTGTTGAGCAATTCGGCGGTACGTCCATCCGGCCTCCCGCATGCCCACTACACGCCCTCGCTCAAAGTCCGTCAACTGCACATACGGTCCACGTCCACGCTGTCGCGGCATGCTACCAGTGTTAAAGACTGCGATGGAGCTCCGTATGCCACGGCAAACTGGCTGACACTGACGGCGGCGGTGCACAAATGCTGCGCAGCTAGCGCCATTCGACGGCCAACACCGCGGTTCCTGGTGTGTCCGCTGTGTCGTGCGTGTGATCATTGCTTGTACAGCCCTCTCGCAGTGTCCGGAGCAAGTATGGTGGGTCTGACACACCGGTGTCAATGTATTCTTTTTTCCATTTCCAGGAGTGTATGACATGCGCCTTTTGTACTTCAATAGAGATATGTACGTCAATTGAAGAATAGGATACTAGTGCTACAGAAGACAAAAAACAGCGCCATACATAACATTTGTATCCTGCTCTTCAGTTGACCAGTGGATAAAGATCTGAATTCAGATTTGTGCTTAACAACATGATGCTGATAACCCCTATTCCCTAAATTCCTATATGAAGAAAAACCATTTGAAATCACTACCGAGCCCTCTACAACATGATTTTCAATTAATGTAACCAAAACTTCCTTCGATCGATTGGGAACTACTTTAAAAACTACTTCGTCACATTATTGACCTGATACTACAGCCCACCAAAGCCATAATCCTACAGAACGTTCCCCCTGTTGTACTTCCTTTTCCCAAAATGCGACTCGTAGATTTCGACTATAACACCCGGCCACCCAACGGCTTCCTGTACTTTAAACATTCCCTACAAACTTCCCTACGAAAAGAGTACCGGTCTACAACTGTACGCTCACTCACACGACATTCATGCACGCACAGCCACACAGGATACCTCATACACCAACAATATCCCTGAACGCGAGCTTAGATTTCTCGATGCATGTTAATCGTCTATCGGACAGCCACCACCGATCTTTGCTGCAGCGCCATACGAATAAGTCGTGAGTACGGCGAGCGGACATACTTGTCAGGTGCATATGTTCGTCGCACTCACGACATCGAACTTAACCGGCAACAGGAACATACATTTGCAAAAATCGACTCATGGCCATCATGTCTGAGCCCATAGCCTCCTTTAAATCATCCAGGTTCATTGGAATAGATAAATCCATACCTAAAAACTAAAACGAAAAAGAGAAAATTCTCATAAAACAAAAAACTACTGGTCTAAATTATCTCAAACTCACTAAGAATGAAATTAAGTACCGAATGAATTGCAAAATACCAATTACTGAAATCAATGCAAACGAAAGAAATTTTGCGAATATCTAGCTCTGCCTTTTAAAACAACATTCAATTTTTTAAATGTACAATGATGGCGCTTATCCGCAGCAGACAACCGATTTATCATCTATGGTTGGAAAGTAAAGACATTAATATCTATGAGCTACCTAGGACGTAATTCGTCAAAGCTAACAGGTTGTATCCCGTGCTTCAGTAGACCCTGCTGATCTGATGCCTTCATTGACGGTACTTCAGATAGAATTTTTCAGTGGCGTCAGTCGTTTACCCGTAAGAAGTAGTCAATGAGTCTCTGTTTCGTTTGTGGTTCAGTTGTGGTTGTAGGTAATGTGAACTACGGGGAGCTGGAGCAATGGAATCAGTTCAGCATTCATTTTGCCTACATCAAGGCCACGGCGGTTGTTTCATATGACAGCTGATCACTTCTGCTAACGGTTAATTCGAGCCCATGGCTGAGTTTTGCATTTCTCAAAGCTTGACTGACTCTCTTCAGTATTTAACTAACATGATTTTCGGGGATGGGGCGTACATTGCATTTCCAATGTGCAGAAACTCTGCTGTGTACCACTATGAAAGGAGCCACTGTAGAGGAGTTTCTATTTTTTTAGTGCAATATGTTCGACTTGCCTTACTCGATACTCAAATTCGCAAGTATATATATTAAATAGCTCTTTAAACATTAAATTTGGGAATCAGGAAGGCATCAAGTGGAAACCTCGTGCGTTATAATGGGATAGTAGTTTTGTACACGAAAGCAATAGCGTGATTGACAACATTACATGTACCAGTAAAGCAGTAAAAAAATGTTACCAATACAGGGTGTGGTAGATAAGTAATGAGACTGGCCGCCGCGCGGCGCCCCAGTCGCTCGCAGGGCGGTCTCCACCTGTACGTCACGTGGTGGGGGTTCTGAGCTAACAATAGAACCGGTTCGCAGTCGCGTCGGAGCTCTGGTGCAGTGAGGGTCGAGCTTCGCGTATTACGTTGTTTGTGTGCCCGTGACACTTGTGAAAACGCTGAAGATGGATCGCTCGATAGAACAGCGGTATGCAATCAAATTTTGCTTTCGCTTGGGCAAAACTGCTTCGGAAACTTTTGCTATGATTACGGAGGCCTACAAAGAAGACTCCCTATCAAGAGCTCAAGTGTACCGGTGGTTTAATGAATTTAAAAACGGGAGGGAATCCGTTGAAGACATGGAACGATCTGGACGCCCTTCAACGAGTCGTGTGGATGAAACGGTGGCTAAAGTGAAAGAACTCCTGGACTCCGACCGTCGTTTAATTCTCAAAATGATCGCCGATGAGGTCTCCGTGAATAAATTTACGGTTCACCAAATTGTTGTGCAAGATTTGATGATGAGGAAAGTTTGCGCAAAATTGGTTCCCCGAGTGCTCACCGCCGAACAAAAGCAACGACGAGTGGACGTTTGCTGTGAGATGTTGAATGATTTGGAAAATAATCCACACTTTTTAGACAACGTAGTAACGGGCGACGAATCGTGGACATTCCAGTACGACCCGGAGACAAAAGCCCAGAGCTCGGAGTGGCACACACCGGCATCCCCGTGGCCGAAGAAAGCAAGAATGTCAAAGTCCCGCATCAAGACAATGCTGGTTGTGTTTTTCGACAAGTGGGGGTTAATTCACAAAGAGTTTGTCCCTCAGGGGAAGACTGTCAATGTCGAATTCTACAAAGAAGTCCTTCAGCGATTGCACAGAGCCGTCAAACGGAAGCGACAGGACCTTGCTCAACGCTGGCGTCTCCACCACGACAACGCTCCGGCGCACACAGCGTTCCTCGTGACCTCCTACTTGACCCGAATTGGAGTTGAAGTTTTGCCACAGCCACCATACAGCCCTGATTTGAGTCCTCCTGATTTCTTCCTATTTCCGAAGGTCAAAAGATGCCTGAAGGGTCATCGTTTCGACGATATTCCGAACATCCAACGTGCTGTCACGAAGGCACTAACTGGGATAACTCAAACGGACTACAGTGGGGCCTATGAAGCTTGGAAAACGCGCTGGCAACGTTGTGTCGACGCCCAAGGCGAGTACTTTGAAGAATATTAACGTTTTGTACAAATTGGATCAATAAATTTGTTTTTCTAGACTGAGTCTCATTACTTATCTGCCACACCCTGTATACTGTTGGAGTAAGACAAAATGGTGGGAATGTAAGAGTTACACCCCCCTACATTTCTCATCATGCAGGATTCGCAGCATCTCAGAAACAGACAACGTAGGACCGGCCACTGGAAGTTTGTAGGTAGGTACAGCATTTACTGTCTGGAGTATATACGAAATTGTAGCGAGTACACCCAGTAATGTGTACTTTCAGTGGCTGATATTTTTTACGATATGTATTATTTAGAATTTTAACGTGCAGGAAGAAGGATTTCTGGATTCACAAGCACAATTCTTTGGATCTAACTGCGATATCAGCAAGACAATATGAGCACAGAAAATGTATTATCAGATCTTTGAACTCTGTCTGATGCCACACGTTCTAAACAGCATTAATCGAACTTTCTCATATCAGTTCTTCCTAGTGTATTCTATTAAGTGTGGTGGGTTTCCGCAGAATAAAGTTCCTGTACAACCGTGGAATTTTTGGTTGTTTTGACGCAAGTATGCAGCACTCGGCAAATTCTGCAGGTGACACCCATAGAATCTTGCTCAACAAAACTGTGTGTGGGAGGAATGAGTCTGTTGATATACTTACGAATAACTCCAAAGGAAAACAAGCTGCTACCAAGTATCTAATCTAGGGACACAGCAAGATTGTTTCAGTTTAAATTTCATTCAAATCGTGATCGATCTGTGAAACTGTAATCCTGTGCTCCACTTTGCAACATCTCAGCACAATCATAGCCAGAAAAGAGATTTTTATCTGTTTGTACAATAGTCATAATACTCCATTCGTTCCTTTCCCTTCCAAACAACAACGTTTTCTTTTCTTGTCAACTAACACTGCAGTAGAATTGGCAAATGAAAATTACTTGGGATGAATTTTGAAGTACTAGGGGGCTATAAGATTATGTATTACAGATTACATTAAAATGTATCCACACACATGTAAGTGTCATGTCTCTACACGCATACAACAGCGTAGTTAGAAATAGACACAGTATATAACACATAAAATTTCGTTTTTATTTAATCAAAAGTGAAATAAGAACAAATGATATATTTCACTGAAATTCAGAATCTTGAGACGCGAATCATGTTGTAGCTGGCAGCAGGACTGGTGACAGAACGCGTGTTGTGTCTGGCAGCAGGACTGGTGGCACAGCGTGTGCTGAATCTGGCAGCAGGACTGGTGGCACAGCGTGTGCTGAATCTGGCAGCGGGACTGGTGACACTGCGTGTACTGAATCGGGCAGCAGGACTGGTGACACAGTGTGTGCTGTAACTGGCAGCGGTATTGGTGCCTTGATGGGTGCTGTATCTGGCAACAGGACTGGTTACTTGATGGGTGTTGTATCTGGCAACAGGGCTGGTGATAGGATGCATGCTGTAGCAGGCAACGGGGATGACGGATGCTATTTGTGTGGAGGCTGACGGTGATGCTTTGGACACCAACTGCTCTAAAGGTAACGAGGCTAAACGTTTTGTGGGTAGATAGGCTGCTGGTGATGTAACTTCTGTTTTGTCTGGCGATGAGGCTCGAAGCATTGCTCTTGTTGTGGGTGGCAACGCCACTTTAATTGTAGGTGCCGACGTCACTTGTGTCACGTCTGATGAGACATGTGTTGTAGATGGGGACGTGGCGGGAGATGCCATGTGTGTAGCAGCTGCTGGTTCAAGTTGTGTTGTGGATGGCAATACGGCTGGAGGCTCCAGTTGTGTTGTGGCCACTCCTGTTGTGGCTGGTGACGCGGCTGGTGCAACCACTTGTGGTGCAGCTGGTCGTTCAAGTGGTACAGTGGATGGTGACGCAGGTGGAGACGCCTCTTCTCTTGTGGCTTCTGCTGGCTCTCCTCCTGTGTCCGGCAACGCGGCTGGCGATACCTGCAGTGTTGCAGTGGGCGACGTGGCTGGTGACGCCGCTGTTGTTGCTAATGCTGGCTCCTGTGAGAAAAAGGTATAATGGATGATGTTAAGATGTTGATAAATGTGTTCCATGTGATACAAATTGAGAGAAGATCTATTCACAATAATTTAGATCATTAAAGTAACATTAAATATTGCCAGTTATTTGGTACATCTATTCAGTACATACACTCCTGGAAATGGAAAAAAGAACACATTGACACCGGTGTGTCAGACCCACCATACTTGCTCCGGACACTGCGAGAGGGCTGTACAAGCAATGATCACACGCACGGCACAGCGGACACACCAGGAACCGCGCTGTTGGCCGTCGAATGGCGCTAGCTGCGCAGCATTTGTGCACCGCCGCCGTCAGTGTCAGCCAGTTTGCCGTGGCATACGGAGCTCCATCGCAGTCTTTAACACTGGTAGCATGCCGCGACAGCGTGGACGTGAACCGTATGTGCAGTTGACGGACTTTGAGCGAGGGCGTATAGTGGGCATGTGGGAGGCCGGGTGGACGTACCGCCGAATTGCTCAACACGTGGGGCGTGAGGTCTCCACAGTACATCGATGTTGTCGCCAGTGGTCGGCGGAAGGTGCACGTGCCCGTCGACCTGGGACCGGACTGCAGCGACGCACGGATGCACGCCAAGACCGTAGGATCCTACGCAGTGCCGTAGGGGACCGCACCGCCACTTCCCAGCAAATTAGGGACACTGTTGCTCATGGGGTATCGGCGAGGACCATTCGCAACCGTCTCCATGAAGCTGGGCTACGGTCCCGCACACCGTTAGGCCGTCTTCCGCTCACGCCCCAACATCGTGCAGCCCGCCTCCAGTGGTGTCGCGACAGGCGTGAATGGAGGGACGAATGGAGACGTGTCGTCTTCAGCGATGAGAGTCGCTTCTGCCTTGGTGCCAATGATGGTCGTATGCGTGTTTGGGGCCGTGCAGGTGAGCGCCACAATCAGGACTGCATACGACCGAGGCACACAGGGCCAACACCCGGCATCATGGTGTGGGGAGCGATGTCCTACACTGGCCGTACACCACTGGTGATCGTCGAGGGGACACTGAATAGTGCACGGTACATCCAAACCGTCATCCAACCCATCGTTCTACCATTCCTAGACCGGCAAGGGAACTTGCTGTTCCAGCAGGACAATGCACGTCCGCATGTATCCCGTGCCACCCAACGTGCTCTAGAAGGTGTAAGTCAACTACCCTGGCCAGCAAGATCTCCGGATCTGTCCCCCATTGAGCATGTTTGGGACTGGATGAAGCGTCGTCTCACGTGGTCTGCACGTCCAGCACGAACGCTGGTCCAAGTGAGGCGCCAGGTGGAAATGGCATGGCAAGCCGTTCCACAGGACTACATCCAGCATCTCTACGATCGTCTCCATGGGAGAATAGCAGCCTGCATTGCTGCGAAAGGTGGATATACACTGCACTAGTGCCGACATTGTGCATGCTCTGTTGCCTGTGTCTATGTGCCTGTGGTTCTGTCAGTGTGATCATGTGATGTATCTGACCCCAGGAATGTGTCAATAAAGTTTCCCCTTCCTGGGACAATGAATTCACGGTGTTCTTATTTCAATTTCCAGGAGTGTATTTAAATCGAATGAAAGTACGAATTATTTATCTGCCAATATAGTGACACTATAAATACTGTGAGATTATATTGGTGTATAAATTATTCTCGTGCATTTTCTTTGTCCGGGTTGGATTTTTAAGAGCTTGTTATTCTGAATAGTAATCTAAACATTAGCAAAAGACTATCACTGCTCGACGTTCCACACAATGATACAGTCTCATTGACAACATGACGTTGTGATGTCTCCCAATCGCTCGATATGGACCATGCCTGTAAGCTCACTTCTGCACTTACGAGAAGAGACGCGAGGATGCGCATATCCACCTCGCAGCGTTTCATGGCGGTCTGTGTCCTACAAACTTATACTGACGATCCAAAATAATACGATCTAATATTTAATATGGTGTTGGGCCGCCTCAAGAATACAATACACTAGAGGTTCTGGATGTCGCGGATTAGGCCTTTGTGCCTGTACCAGCAATCTGCTCTATCGTCATATCTGCCACAGGTAGCCTCCAATCATGCTCTACAGTCCGCAAATGATTCCGACCATTACGTACCGTGATGAGGAGAGGACAATGAAGGTCTTATCGCCTACTGCAGGTTTCACCGTCATTCAGCCTCCTTTCATAGCTCACGACAGCCAAACAAGTTAACCATTTACCAAAGATTTCCCTAAGCACCTGACACAGCGGACTAGCTGTTCTCAGAGACGCTGGAGTCAGTCCGTTTCCGCATTATCGACCCGTATCGTCGCTAGAATGATTTCTGCTCTGTTTCCATAGCTTCATTAGCGCACCACGTATTCCCAATCCCACGAGGGAGGTTTCAGTGTTGAGATACACAATGGGCATAATTTTTACGCTAATTAGAATTAAGCCACCATATAACAAGCCACACTTACGTTTTCCTAATAATTTCCCACTATTACTCTTGGTGTTCGGTTCCTAATTCGATTGATAAATATAGAAATACGTTTGACACCTTATGCGAGTGCCACTATTGATTCCCATCGATGTATAAGGACTAACCACTTAACATGAGAACAGAGAATCCCGCAACTGGAGAAAGTGACATTTCTTGACTCTTACAAATAACAGTAAAGTAGGTAACGCTCAGAACGTATTCTAGAGGAAGCAGTAATTCAGAACAACACTTTTTATCCCAGCCACTAGCTAAGAAAGATTGCCAAGGTTTCACAAAATACTTAATAGTGATAGATCAAAATTGCGCTTTTAAATCGAGTAGTCTGCTCCGTCGATGCCTCTCAGAAGGCAGGCACCACGGCGCCCCTCACCTCCATGCTGTCCAGTCGGTGGCAAGGGGCGGTCTTCTCCTCCGGCGGGTCGTCTGCCTCTCTCCCCTCCCCAGTGGTACAGCAGGGCAGCCACCGGCGAAACCGGCGAAACATCTTCTGCAGGAAAGAAACACACTAAATATTGTCCGACGTTGTGTGTGAATGCGGTGCTCTTTCAACGCATCACACTTGGAGTAGACAATAAAGCAAAGTAGTAACGGTTGTAACGTACCAGTCCAATTATACAGTTAGATGGGTCGATGGATAATTATTCTGTTACGTAGCATGAAACAGTATTATGTGAACTTCAACTGGGATTACATTGAAGAAGGTATCTCGATCCACCACCTACTACCTATTTATCTCGCGCATTTGTTTCGAAAAAAAAAAAACAGTTAGTGGATAGACTTCAGTTCAGGAAAAATGTATGGAATTTTGATATAGCTTGATAATTCTTGATTAATTCTACGGGAGAATCAGATTGTTAAGTGCTCTTAAATATATTAAAAATCATGCACGTCTGAGCTAATCTGGTCTGCGAAAACGTTGACATGGAACCGTATAAGTACCGGAGGATTCATTGAATGTCAGCAACGGCATTTCTTTTAGGATTAAATCTTAAAAAGGGAAGCACACGAACAAACGTGTATTTAATAAGAAAACCTTAATTTACCGTAGATTGTTTGTACCGAATATTGCCGGTAAAACCGACTCAAAAACATATATGAATTTCACGATCATTTTAAACCAGGAGTGCCGTGGAAGATATGGATTACGCCCACACACATATTAAGAATAACTATTCATATACAGAAACAAGTCGCTCAATAATTTAATAAATGAAACATCTAAATTGGGTTAGGGTGAGGACAGCCAATATGGTCGAATATTTTAATAGAAAAATATTTCAAAATTAAACAAATTTCGCTAGTCGGCTATGAAAACAATGAATCCTAACTACGATCTATGTTTTTCAAACGAGTATGATGTATAGGCCTACCTCTATGAGCAACTGTTTTGTCTGAAAGCATATCGTGTGTGTCTTGTATTATTGTGTGTATCTTGTACTATTTCCTTAGCAGTTGTAGCAGTTTTATGTGTCATTTTGGACTACTTAATGTAATTCGATCCTGTGTGTGCGAAATTGATGTCTGTCTAACGGCGGACAAGGACAGATAGGACCACTTATTACATACCTGTTCCGAAGAACTGGTGACCGGCTGGAAAAATGGACGTTTAGGCTTCTTCTCAGATGGTAATACGAAGCTTTTACAACTTTTTTCTTTAAGTTAACTGTTAAGTTACGGTTTTTTCAGAACACCTCGAGACAATGGTAGAGCGCACGAGAACTATACGGACTCGCAATGTTCCTGGGCAACGGCGCAGATCGCTTCAAGCGACACTGCATTGTTGACAGGCAACCCAGATGACGATACATGCAGTGTTAACTGACAGTTGCTACACAATGTTTCAGTGTCCATATATCACAGCATTTTGATAATCGTGTCTCATTTGAACATAAGTGTAAATTAAGGAATGAAATATCTAAAAGGCAAAAATTATTGCTTCAGATACGAAATATGCCAATGCGATTTCCGAATATACCTCTACATCTACATCATACTCTGCAAGCCACCTAATGGTGTGTGGCGGAGGGTACTTTCGGTACCACTATCTGATCCCTCCAACTCTGTTCCACTCGCGAATAGTGCGTGAAAAAATTCAATCTTTCACCTACTGAACTACAGAACAACTTTTACGTGACTTTAAGTAGTCCCTCTCATGACCATTGAAAATATATTTGTCAATTTTTGTAGTAATGTATTGCCTTATGCTATTAAAAGATTCCTTTATAGAGTAGGATTTTAATAGATATAGTCAACCACAGAGGAGCAGTCTAGATGTCTTATACTGTATTTGTATCTAATTGCATACAAGTCAGTGTTATACGAAATGTTGGCAACTTGTTACTACGGACGTACGTTGTCACACGGGAACCCTACGGCCAGTTTGCCTGTGAGCCCAGCTTATTGTGTCGCTGTGGTTACTCAAGTACGAAAGCTGATTTAATTCTTATCCGAGTGTGATCGACGCCGTGTGTTCGGGAAGCAAGAGGAATTAAAACGGTTCACTCTACTCATATTAGAACAGTAACTGCAATTCACTCTTTCCTGTTGGTAGTAGTATGTTCTTTGAACTGAAATTTATATATGTGGGTTGCGAAATATTCGGTAAGATTAATTCGAATGTTGGTGCAAATGCTTATGTTCAGACATAACATAGGAAGTGTCTATGAGAAGACTAGATAAACTCAGAGGAGGAAATTGCTATTTCACAATGATGGCGCCAGCAGTTTCACGAGTTTCCGATGTGAAAGGTACTGCCACCCACCGGCTCACATTTACAAATTTATAGATACAAACGGGCTTACACCTTTAATGAATGTTTGCTCAGGGGAGACAATAATGAGCAAATGTTGCGTGAGACAATGTTACGTAATGTTAAATAAATATCTTGAAGTAGGTCTATATAATACTGTGCCTGTTTTCTATATTTTCCCTTCTCGTATCAGAGAGTACTTCACTGGCTGTCTTCATACACTAAACATTACGCATAAAAAGGGGAAAAATGAGGATCATTTACCGTGAGATGAGATTATCTTCGACTCCAGTGATGCAATTAGAGGCCCGTCCCCCCATAAGGCGGCCGGTCTTGGAGGCAGCTCACTACTGAGGGATGCTCTCACAACTTACCACTTAGGTGGTACTCCATCATGTTCAAAAATGAAATACTAATAAAGCCAGATCCGCGTTATTTTGGTAACAAAATTACTGTAATATTATTCTCTGAAAAAAGAACGGGCCGTAATCGTGTTATTGAATAACGGCACAAAGCACATAAAGTTTCGGAGAGCCTCTATAAGGCTTTTCTATGTTTCTGTGTACCCATATTCTTACGTTGTGTCGCTACACTTCTCTTGCTGAATGAAATGTACCCTCATCACTGAATACTAAACCTGAAAGGACATTGTTATCTTCCATATCAACGCACAGACCGAATTTACAAATCTGTAAACGTTCGTTAGTGCCATCAGAATGTCTTGTTTGCAATTGAATGCTGTATTGCGTGACACTCAAATATCGTCGCAAATCAAGCCATACGGAATGAGGAACAGTTAATTTCTGATTGTTACGCAGACTAAACTGCTACCGATTACATTTAAAATAAGAAAGGAATAAATTTGAATTATACTTAATACTCTGATAATACGCTCTACGCCTTTGGGATGCGTACAGGGCGGTCCTCTCACAGACAAGAAGAGTCTCGAAATGATGGCACAAATCGTAGGATCGCTTTAGTTATAGAATATGCGATATCGCATTCTTGGAGAAAACCACGTTGCACCGTCGTAAATGAATAGTGCCGGCTGAAAGGGAGAATGTAATACGCTGTTTGTTGCCTGTTATCTCTATCTTGATTCCTTGCTTGTTGGGTAATGGACGAGCGAACGTACGAGTTAGGTTCTCGAAGGAGAATTCCTGCTGCAAGTACATGAACCGGCAACTTATAGTAGTCAGCAATGTACACTTTTAGCTTCAAAGTGGAAGTTAAATTTCATCCCAAGTTTCTATATAGATTCGTGTAATAAATAGAGAGCATTGGAGTCGAAAAAATATTGTGTCACAGCCCTCGGTCTGTGTGCATAATAGCTTCTACAGCGTTAAAAAACGGAATTTTAATTCCGAAGATAAATTAAAGAACACAGCACCTAAGATAATAGCAGAGCGCGTGAAAATGCAACTATAAGCGAGCAGAGAAAAAAGAAAGTAGATCGCATCACAGTATTCAGGTATGCAAAGCAAGGGGTACTGGATGATTTATTTAAGCTTTTAGGAAACCATTCCTGAAAATCTGTAAATGTAGCTACGTACCTGCTCTTAACATGAACTCAATGACCATGCGTTTCATTGTCATCACTTAAGGTCATGGAAGGTATATGTGCTGGGAATCAAGAGACTAACGGAATGGACCACTGCGACCACATTCTTAAATACTAGTATTATGCATAAGTGTTGTGGTAAAAAATGGGAAGTGCACATCATTTTCTCTGCTATCATAGCTCTGCACTGACATTGTATCACCAGGAAATTACTTTTCTTCCGCGGTGAAAACAATTTCGACTTTTCATGCGTCACTAGGAAATTTTAACTCGATTGCTATTTAAGTAATAGCCCAAAATCATATTTGCTGTTAGTAATATCTTTAAGAAGAAGTAAAAGCCAAGCTCTTTCTTTTTAGCGTGCATCTTCTCTATCCTCTGTCGCCCACTACATTACTATATTTCACACATACAGCAGTACTCTGTACTGAGACAGAAGTTGCTCATCAGAACACCCGAGACATAATACGATATCTTTCTACCTCCCCTCCTCTTCACATGCGGGACCGCTGGTTAAACAACAGTACTTCTTCCAGTTCGGATAGCTGGTAATTTTAACGTTTTTTTTTCCGTTACGCCAGATGGGTGACCAGCTGCCTACGGTTATGTAGCTCGTTCTTCTTTTATTACAACTCATTCGTTATAACATACGAAAAAGCACTCCGTCTTCAGGCCACAAGTGGCCCATCGGGACCATCCGACCGCCATGTCATCTTCAATTGCGGATGCGGATAGGAGGGACACGCGGTCAGCACACCGCTCTCCCGGTCGTTATGATGGTTTTCTATGACCGGAGCCGCTACTGTTCGGTAGAGTAGCTCCTCAATTGGCATCACGAGGCTGAGTGCACCCCGAAATAACATACGAAGCCTAGATGTTATTCATCTCCTGGTCATCGTGAGCAGCAGCAAGTTGTGGTAGCTGCCGGCTCCCCTCGATGTAGCCCGCCCAAAGCCACGAAGAGGCAGACCACTTCATATCTCCCAGTTTCTCAATTTGTTTGGGAATTACTTCTTTTGATTACAATTTTACATAAAAATGTTGTTTATAATTTTGGTTTGGATATAATAAAATAAATAAATATAAAATTAATCTAGGATGGGAATCTCACGTCAATTATTAAGATGCGTAAGGAGGTTAAAGAAATATAGGTCATAGGAAAGAACAACTACGGAGAAAGGGAAAAAGACGACCGATTATGTCTCTAACCGAGCCAGCGACTTCGGGATGCCTTCGAGTCTTGCAGTTTTGGTTCGAACTATTTCTTCTAAAGCTACTTAGTTACATACTATAGATACTATTTACAATACGGGAAGATCTGTGTACTTGTTCAGTGTCACGCGTTTTCGAATGTAAATTATTAGCTAAGTTGTTAGTATTACTGCAACTGTTTCCTCGATATAAATTGACATTGTGTACGCAATGCCGTATGTGTTTGTTAATTGTTACCTGTGATGGTTAAGTCAGGAGTGCTGCAATACAGGTTTTACAGGTCAGTGGAGGTATAATGATTGCGAGATCGTTATAATAATTACGTTTACTATACTAAATACAATTAATGAAGGTTTTACATATTTATTGCGATTAATGACCACAAATCTGTTAATGCTATTGTACTACTCTAAATACCACGTTATCCTAAATCATGTATAGTGTTGTCTATGTTCTGTGTCCTTCATGCATTGACCGTGAAACATAATCATTTATTAATATCCACTTACCTCTGTTCCTGATTGGCTGTGTCATACCACCATCGAGACGTAAGTGTTTGATGTTCCGCCGCGTGCAGGTGACAGTGAAATAGTATGAGTTCGGCTGAAGGTGTAATTTGGGCAGCGAGAGTTACACTTCTGACGCTCAGTGAGTGTGTACTGTCTCCGAGATCAGGGCAGGGATAATAATAGCACATCAGCAGACACTTAACAAAACTGCTGGATCAGTAGTGGCAATACTGTGCGTAAAATGATATCAGCAACTCGTCACTACACATGAATGCAAACAACTGATTAATTACCAAAAATGGTTCAAATGGCTCTGAGCACTATGGGACTTAACATCTGTGGTCATCAGTCCCCTAGAACGTAGAATTACTTACACCTAACTAACCTAAGGACATTACACACATCCATGCCCTAGGCAGGATACGAACCGGCGACCGTAGCGGTCGTGCGGTTCCAGACTGAAGCGCCTAGAACCGCTCGGTCACATCGGCCGGCGATTAATTACCCTCAAGAATTCTGATGAACATCTATGAACCGTCTTTATAACATTCTCGAGATGCAAAAAGATTGAAAATAAGTGACAGATATTTCTTCACGTTGGTGCCTGTGTTTATCTTAATCAACATACTCCCTTAATATGCTGAAATAAATGTGGAGCAGCACAGGTTATATGATACTTCCTATGATTCAGGTTAACTGCCCGTCTGGTTCGTCTGTACGATCTTGTTTCTATAAATTCGGCATACAGTGTACGCGATGTAGTGTCAGTAGCTGGGTTCACAGGTTGCCATTTGTCTGTGTCTTATGGATTCGTTAATGGTATTTATTTGTCGGGTTGTCATATGTAGTACGCAGAGCAGAAGGCTATGTTTAGGCGTTCATTGTTAGCCACAGGGGCACTCTGTTTGCTGACCGGGGTGTACCTTCCATGAAAGTCCATTAGGTACTGGCCATATCCTGCAAAAGAAATGCACCGTGGCTGGACGGCGGTGTGCATGGTGAATTTTCAGCTCAACTCGGATGTTGTGGAAAAAAAGAGTAAAATCTAGAGCCGTTAACACTGGTTACCCACTCCGCCGCTACGCATTCACTTGTCATTGCTCCAGCTGCTCCTTGTCCCTTAAATCATGATCCGTAACTTCCATTATTTTGTCTACTTTTCCTCTCTGCAGGCAGTGTATCTAAGCTCGCTGACAGATTGTTAAGTCACTCGGGTATGTTCCGAGCACCACGCATAGTGCCTCCACTGACGTTGTGCTTAAATCCCCTGTCAGTCTCAGCAGAACAGTTCTCCGACGTCATGTAACAAGGTTATGCTACACTCCTGGAAACTGAAATAAGAACACCGTGAATTCATTGTCCCAGGAAGGGGAAACTTTATTGACACATTCCTGGGGTCAGATACATCACATGATCACACTGACAGAACCACAGGCACATAGACACAGGCAACAGAGCATGTACAATGTCGGCACTAGTACAGTGTATATCCACCTTTCGCAGCAATGCAGGCTGCTATTCTCCCATGGAGACGATCGTAGAGATGCTGGATGTAGTCCTGTGGAACGGCTTGCCATGCCATTTCCACCTGGCGCCTCAGTTGGACCAGCGTTCGTGCTGGACGTGCAGACCGCGTGAGACGACGCTTCATCCAGTCCCAAACATGCTCAATGGGGGACAGATCCGGAGATCTTGCTGGCCAGGGTAGTTGACTTACACCTTCTAGAGCACGTTGGGTGGCACGGGATACATGCGGACGTGCATTGTCCTGTTGGAACAGCAAGTTCCCTTGCCGGTCTAGGAATGGTAGAACGATGGGTTCGATGACGGTTTGGATGTACCGTGCACTATTCAGTGTCCCCTCGACGATCACCAGTTGTGTACGGCCAGTGTAGGAGATCGCTCCCCACACCATGATGCCGGGTGTTGGCCCTGTGTGCCTCGGTCGTATGCAGTCCTGATTGTGGCGCTCACCTGCACGGCGCCAAACACGCATACGACCATCATTGGCACCAAGGCAGAAGCGACTCTCATCGCTGAAGACGACACGTCTCCATTCGTCCCTCCATTCACGCCTGTCGCGACACCACTGGAGGCGGGCTGCACGATGTTGGGGCGTGAGCGGAAGACGGCCTAACGGTGTGCGGGACCGTAGCCCAGCTTCACGGAGACGGTTGCGAATGGTCCCCGCCGATACCCCAGGAGCAACAGTGTCCCTAATTTGCTGGGAAGTGGCGGTGCGGTCCCCTACGGCACTGCGTAGGATCCTACGGTCTTGGCGTGCATCCGTGCGTCGCTGCGGTCCGGTCCCAGGTCGACGGGCACGTGCACCTTCCGCCGACCACTGGCGACAACATCGATGTACTGTGGAGACCTCACGCCCCACGTGTTGAGCAATTCGGCGGTACGTCGACCCGGCCTCCCGCATGCCCACTATACGCCCTCGCTCAAAGTCCGTCAACTGCACATACGGTTCACGTCCACGCTGTCGCGGCATGCTACCAGTGTTAAAGACTGCGATGGAGCTCCGTATGCCACGGCAAACTGGCTGACACTGACGGCAGCGGTGCACAAATGCTGCGCAGCTAGCGCCATTCGACGGCCAACACCGCGGTTCCTGGTGTGTCCGCTGTGCCGTGCGTGTGATCATTGCTTGTACAGCCCTCTCGCAGTGTCCGGAGCAAGTATGGTGGGTCTGACACACCGGTGTCAATGTGTTCGTTTTTCCATTTCCAGGAGTGTAGTTATGAGACAGAGAGACATTGACCATGTGCACGCCGCGAAATGTTCTGCGGATCCACAAAACATGCACTATGTGATCAAAAGTATCCTGACATCCTGAAAAACAAACGTTTTTTGCATGAGGTGCATTGTGCTGCCACCTACTCCCAGGTACTCCACATCAGCGACCTCAGTAGTCATTAGACATCGTGAGAGAGCAGAATGGGGCGCTTTACGGACTGCGAACGTGGTTAGGTCATTGGGTGTCACTTGAGTCATACGTCTGGACGCGTGATTTCCACACTCCTAAACGCCCCTAGGTCCTCTGTTTCCGAAGTAATAGTGAAGTCGAAACGTGGCGGGACACTTACAGCACAAAAGTGTACAGGCCGCCAACAGTTGAAGAGGGTCGTAATGTGTAATAGTCAGACATATATCCAGGCCATCAGACACGAATTCCTAACTTAATCAGGATTCACTGCAAATACTATGGCAGTTTGGCGGAAGGTGAGAAATCTTGGATTTCATGGTCGAGCGGCTGCTCATAAGCCACACATCACTCCGGTAAATGCCAAACGATGCCTTGCTTGGTGAAAGGAGCGTAAACAATGGATAACTAAAAAGTTGGAAAAACGTTATTTGGAGTGAAGAATCACGGTACACAGTGTGGCGATCCTTTGGCAGGGTGTGGGTATGGCGAATGTCGGGTGCACGTCATCTGCAAGCATGTGTAGTGCAACAGTAACATTCGGAGGCGGTGGTGTTATGGTGCGGTCGTGTTTTTATGGAGGGGGCTTTCACTCCTTCTTGTTTTGAGTGGTACTATCACAACACAGGGCTACACTAATGTTTTAAGCACCTTCTTGCTTCCCACTGTTAAAGAATCTTCGGGGATGGTGATTGCATCTTTCAACACGACCGAGCACCTGTTCATAATTCACGGCCTGTGGCGGAGTGGTTACACGACAATAACATCCCTATAATGGACTTGCCTGCACAGAGTCCTGGCCTCAATACTAGAGAATACCTTTGGGATGTTTTGGAACGCCGACTTCGTGCCAGGCCTCACCGTCCGACATCGATAGCTCTCCTCAGTGCAGCACTCCATGAAGAACGGGCTGCCATTCCCCAAGAGAGCTTCCAACACGTGTCTGAACGTATGCTTGCGAGAGTGGAAGCTGTCATCAAGGCTAAGGCTGGGCCAACACCGCACTGAATTCCAGTATTACCGATGGAGTGCGAAACGAACTTGTAAGTCATTTTCTGCCAGGTGTCCGGATACTTTTGATCACATAGTGTAGGTTGTAGTGTGTAACGCCGGAAATGCATAGCCTCCTATTTCCATCTATTGTACTATTTTTTTTTCTTGCTTTGTTACCTCAAGATATGTTATTGCTGTCTCTTTGTATATTGTAATTGTTTTACTGTTTGTATATATATATTTATACATTTATGTCGATGTGTAATTGGTTTGTTACGTAAATATTATTTGTATTTTTACGCTGGGTCTTGCCTAGGGAAGACTGCCATCGAACGATTACGTCGATAGGTCGTGTGAAGAATCAAAGTGTGTAGGATCTTTGGTAGTGTTAACTCTGCCGCGTGGAGCGCGGGCTGAGGAGAGGGGTCGCCACCTCCTCGACCGACGACTTCAAACTTTCAATCCACCAACAAGGAA
Source organism: Schistocerca cancellata (assembly GCF_023864275.1). NCBI lineage: Eukaryota > Metazoa > Arthropoda > Insecta > Orthoptera > Acrididae > Schistocerca > Schistocerca cancellata. The sequence continues at coordinate 17,489,654 of NC_064634.1, forward strand.
GACTGGAAGCAAGTAAAGTTTTAGAACTGTATGGCAGACCTCAGCTTTTCATACTGTACCATTTTCGTAACTATAATTACAGCAACTTAGCATGAACCTTTGTTGCTCATTGTCCCAATTGCATTACCAAGCAGAGTCCCTTCCTTTTTCGAAATGAACCCGAGTGTCGCTGAAATTCAAACGCCAGCGTTAAAATTATACCATTCGATTTCACTGCTTTAATTTCAAAGTCAGCTGGCTACAATATTCAGATTACATAAGCACAAATTAAGAGTGCGAGTTTTGTTAGCATATTTAGCTTACCTGTGACTGCAGCTCAGCTTGGTACGTACTAAATTTTACTATTGTTAATTGTTCAGAATCATTTAATTCAAGTTCAAAGTTAAATCTCTTATTTCTAGAATGAGATTTTCACTCTGCAGCGGAGCGCACACTCCGCTGCAGAGTGAAAATCTCATTCTGGAAACATCCCCCAGGCTGTGGCTAAGCCATGTCTCCGCAATATCCTTTCTTTCAGGAGTGCTAGTTCTGCAAGGTTCGCAGGAGAGCTTCTGTAAAGTTTGGAAGGTAGGAGACGAGGTACTGGCAGAAGTAAAGCTGTGCTGCAGAGTGAAAATCTCATTCTGGAAACATCCCCCAGGCTGTGGCTAAGCCATGTCTCCGCAATATCCTTTCTTTCAGGAGTGCTAGTTCTGCAAGGTTCGCAGGAGAGCTTCTGTAAAGTTTGGAAGGTAGGAGACGAGGTACTGGCAGAAGTAAAGCTGTGAGTACCGGGCGTGAGTCGTGCTTCGGTAGGTCAGTTGGTAGAGCACTTGCCCGCGGAAGGCAAAGGTCCCGAGTTCGAGTCTCGGTCGGGCACACAGTTTTAATCTGCCAGGAAGTTTCATATCAGCGCACACTCCGCTGCAGAGTGAAAATCTCATTCTGGAAACATCCCCCAGGCTGTGGCTAAGCCATGTCTCCGCAATATCCTTTCTTTCAGGAGTGCTAGTTCTGCAAGGTTTGCAGGAGAGCTTCTGTAAAGTTTGGAAGGTAGGAGACGAGGTACTGGCAGAAGTAAAGCTGTGAGTACCGGGCGTGAGTCGTGCTTCGGTAGCTCAGTTGGTAGAGCACTTGCCCGCGAAAGGCAAAGGTCCCGAGTTCGAGTCTCGGTCGGGCACACAGTTTTAATCTGCCAGGAAGTCTCTTATTTCTAAATTGCGTAGATTCAAGTAGCTTTTGAAATGGTTGTTGAGGTAGTCCAAGACTAACCGTATTTTACTGAATTTCGATGTGCTTCAGAAAGAAAGTTCACTATTAACTTCAGTCACTAAATTAACTTTCGATTTTCCGGTTTTATTAATTCTTTTGCTAAATTAAGTCAGGGTGTAGCGAAATTTATTACTTCTGACAAACTTTCAGTTTTCACACTACACGTGTCAACCTTCAGTTGCCACGCTTCTAGTGCTAATTATATGTGTAATAACCTTTCTTTTTCAGTTACTATAGTAATTGTCCTTAGGACTGGCGACCGTGATTTCCCCCAAATCTCAAATGCCTAATTACCGCTAGTTAATTGTTAACGTAACGGCTGCACATTTACTTTCTTTATTAACTTTACCTCTTTTCAAAATTAATTTCCACCAGTTTCATTAGCACATTTCCTTTCATTTAGATGTAACCCTTTCCTCCCTCTTTACCGACAGGTTAACTTCGGTGACGATTGCTTTTCCAAAACTCCCATTAGGTACACGCGGTTTCATTTTTCACTGTCATTAAGGTCGGTAAGAGAGGGGGAGGTTACACGTGGCGACCTGGTGACAGGACAATCTTCGGATTTGAGGTTGTTCTGGACACGAATTTTGCATTGTGCAAATCTCGTAACAAAGTACTGGTTACGTACAGGCCGTTACGTCAGCGAGAATAAGTAGTGGGAGTAATCCTAATTATATTTGAGATTTGGCATTTATATTGAAAATTATTAAAATGAGTGAAGGCAACAATTGCCAAAATTTGGTAGACTTGGATACGGAACAATCGGTCGAACAGTGGGAAACGCGCACCGCGGTACCCATTGTTCAGGGGCAGGCGGCTAGCATGAAAGACGCGACCGCCGAAACGCAACAGAGAGCAGAAATGGAATTCCAAACTTTAGTAAATGTTTCGGAATCGGAAGCGAAAATCAAATCTGTACCCCTTGATGATGAATACGGGGGAACATATATAGAGGAACCAGCTACGGAAGTAAAACCGGTAGTCTCCGGGAATTTAACTGATTTATTGAATGTTTTGATTAATGAAATCAAGAGTCAATCGGCAGAAATTATAGCTCTGTCTGCCAAGCAAGAAGCTCAGTCTGAAAAAATTGAACGAAAGCTAGACAATCAGAACAAAGCTATTAATGTTGTTAACAACAATGTTGGAGTTGTTAATACAAAAGTTGATAAAATCAAAGAAGATATTGTTGTAATTAATACCGAAATCGGTAATCTTAAACAGGAAATGATAGGCGTTCAGGCGGAAATTGCGAGCATAAATACTCGTTTTGATTCCGAAATTAGCAGAATCGAGAAAAGTGTAGGAGAAGCAGTTGCTCCGATCATCGAGAATAAGGTGACGGAACAAATTCAATTAGTGAAAAAAGAGGATCAACAGAAGGTGGAAACTTTAAAGGCTTTAGTGTCCGTAGTAGACACTAAAGTGAGGGAGCAGGCTAATACCTGCGAAGAGAAAAAGAGGGACACTTGACAAGTAATTACGAGAGTGTTGGAATTAGAAAAGAAACTTGACGAAAAACAGAGCTATGTGCCAATCTGTGCACATAGATCGGAATTGTTGACGAAAGAGGAGCGGTTCGACCCTTTGAAAAAAAGGCGTTATACACGCGACGGATTTCATTAAAAATTGTGAAAGAGTTTTACCCAGATCATGGACTAATGAGAGAAAAATTAATGCGGTTATTGATGTGCTGGCTGGTGATGCCAAGCGTTGGGGCTTAAACCTCAACATTACGAACCTAACTTTTGACGAGTTTAAAAATTTGTTTCTGGCTGAATACTGGTCAGAGCAAAAACAGCAAAGTGTCTGGCGCAAATTTGTCGTATCGAGGCCTTTCGATGCGAATTCGCGCGGTTCGATGAGGGAGTTTTGTGAGGCCTGGATCCGCAAGTTGGAATATTTGCGTGATCGCCGCACGGAATCCGAAATAGTCTGGGAACTCTACAAGAAGCTTCCAGATGATACAAAACGCTACGTAGGAAGCAATTACAGGACAATCAGTGATTTCCTGGAAAGAGTTGAGGACGAGGACAATTGGCGCAATAATCGCGACAGTGGTAGAAGCCGTGGTAACAACAACGGGTACCACCTCAACCATAACAACGATAACCATGGGAATAATGCATACCGCAGCAATAACAATAATGGTTCGGACCGTAATAACAATCGGTACAATGCAAATAATAACAGGAATGACAGAAACCAGTATCATACTAACGTGATACGGGCTTCACAGAATAGTAATAACGCCAGAGGGTGTGATCAGCCGCCTCAGCAGCATCCGGGGAGCGTATCTGCTGGGACGAGACAGGGAAACCATTAGCCGCGCCGGTGAGGGGCCGAGCGGGCGTGGAGAAATTTTGGCGGCCCAATAACAAGAGAAAACCCAGGTGTCGCCATTATGAAAATTCCGTATGGAATAATCAACGGCGGGAGAGTGTGCCAGTGTTAAGAGAAAAGAGTGCGCCCACAAGTAGTAGATCAGCTGTATACACGGCAGTAGAAAATACATTCGCTGTCAGTGAGAACAATTTAAGTAGTGTTCCGGAAATCGATCATAAAGTGGCAGCTGTAATACCCACAGCGGAACTGGAGATTGAGTTTAATAATGATTCACAAGTGTTGAGAGAAGATCAGATGTCGGATAAAACGTCCGTCATCGAGCGAGGGGATGCAGAGAGGGATGAGGTCTGGTTAAGGCAGTTCGGTCGCTTATACGACGAACTAAGAGATTATAGGGGTCTGTATGGGAGAAGCGTTTATGGGGAGCGCGTGCAGGATTTTCCGCGTCTCGTCCCGCAGGAAGATAGTGTTTGTGAAATGATAGAAAGTTCTGGCCCTAATCGGCAGACTTTACTAGAAATAGTTGATGTTAAGGGGGAGCACGAGCAAGATTCGTCGTGTTTCGTCCCGCAGGAGTTAGATGTTGAAGTAGTAACGGAAAGTTCTGGCCCTGACCAGCAGACTTTACCGAAAGTTATAGTGGGAGAAGTGGCCGACCCATCCGATGCAAACCTCCAGTTTAAACAATGCGAGAGTATTAAGGAGAAAGATTACGGGAATTTTAGTGATAGCCGGACACGATTGGTAGAAAAGCACATAGATTACAGCGTGTATGAGGTAAGAGCTGACATTATACGGTCAGACGATAGCAGTGTGGGTTGCGCAGATCTAGCGGAAGTAATTGCAGAAACTACTGGACACATTCCTCCAGGTAGATTGGCGGATGAGATTAATCTGACCAAAGTGGAATCAACGAAGGTGACGATTAATGAATTGATAGCAAAGCAACACTCACTAGTTGACGAGTTACAGGAAAAGGTTTCGGTATTGGAGGCGAAGCTACAGACCAAGCCTCAGGACAAACGTGTTGAAATTAAAACTGTATTTGAACGGAGGCTGAAAAAGCCGCCAGATAAGCCGGATTTAGGATCAAAGCCGGATGGTTTTTTCTAGAATGACCTGGATATAGACGAGGATTTACTGTGGGAAAATAAAGAAACAATCGAGGACAAGTGTAGACAGATAGTAGTGTCTGTTAATATGCACGACCTACAACTAAACGTGTTGATTGACACCGGTGCAGAATTGAGTGCGGTATCTGGGAAATTATTTGAGTTACTAAAAGACAGACCAGGCATCGTAGTTATGCCAGTAAGAGGAGTGAAAATTATCGGTGCTACTGGGAAGGCCAGTAAACCGGTCACAAAACAGATTTTTGTCCACTTCGAGATATGTGGGGCACGATTTGAACAAGTGTTTGTCGTCGTGCCAGACTTAACTACGGAAGTAATTATCGGGTTAGATTGGCTATTAAAGTACCGTTCGGTGATTAATTGCGAAAGCAAAACTTTGACATGTACGTGACAAGATAAAACAATGGTAGTTGGTTTTGACGAGGCAGGAGACGGTGTGCATAGGCAATACCAGCCTATACACATTGTTAACTGGCCGGATGACATTGACGTAGGAATGAATTTGAACTGCTGTAACGTGAGGAATTTCGGTATTGACAAAAGTGTAGAAAGTGAATTGGAAGAGATAATCAAATTCCCTCCACGGATTGACATTAGTATTGGTGTGAAAAAAGATCGTTTGCGAGAAGTAATGAAGCTAAAAGCCGATGCTCGCATACGTCGTCATGACGCTAAAGCGCGTTTTGCTAAGTTTGCAATCGGAGACTTAGTACTTGTAAAATCTCATGAGAAATCGAGCGAGATAGACAATGAAATCTCTAAATTTAAGTTTGTTTATAATGGACCATATAAAGTCATTGGTATACCTCACACAAATGCTTATTGCTTAGAGTATCCAAGCTCTGGAAAACGATTAGGTATACGGAATATTGTAGACTTGAAATTGTACCAACCTAGGATCGATTAATACCACACAATGGGTAATTTGTACAGTATGTAAATATAGAGTGTAAGATTTAAGGATATGCCATGTTACGATGCTTTTGCCTGACCTAGAGGTCATTAAAGAAGTTGCAATTAATAAGTAATTAATTTTGACTAAATGATTTAAGAGTAACTGATTAGTAATCATCTGAAAAATCCAAGCTGCTAGTTTAAGTTTTCAGCTGAGTCACAGTAGATTAAGGAATGTAAATATGATTTTGTAACTTTCTGTAATATTTCATGAATGTGTGTTTTAATTAGTCATTGCCGATGTACTTAGACGCTGTTTTAAGTTTCAGGCTAGTACATGCGTGTGATGATGGACAGTGTTGAGTTATCCACTGTGATAGTGTTTATGGACTCCTTGAGATTACTCGGGAGTGAGTTTTTCCGAAAGAATTCAGTGAAACGGACGTTCTGGAAACGCCGTTACAAGGGCGAGTGAGATCAAGCGTGCCGCACAGGCGGGCGCAACAATAATTGTGAGGCGAAGCCGCTGTCGGCTCTTGTGTCGCTGTCGGCTCTTGTGCCGCTGTCGGCATTCTTTGTACTCGCGAGTACGGAATGTGGAGTTTTCTTCCCGGACAGCTGATGTGAAAGAATTCTGCTGTCAATGTTTATGTTTTTTTCGATCTGCTGTGTATTATTTTCTTGTTTAGCGTTAATTGGACATGACGAGAAAATTAATTATGAAAAGGTTACATAAAAATATGTATTCTATGTAATTAATCATTAGTTTGCGTATTTTGATATACCTGTTTTTTATGACCATGTACTCTGATTAATTTTGCAAATAGTATTCCATTTCTTATAGTGTTACGAATTTTAATGATTTTGGAATAGCTAAACCATTTTCTATGTTTTTTATGAATTTTGATATGTTGTCAACCTGTTTTACTTTGTGCAAGATGACAGAGTGGAATAAGATTAGGAGTGTCTCCACTCAATTATTATTGTCTAAATATTGGTTTATGGTTAATTAGACGAATGCTAAATTTTTTTGATGTTTTGAGCATATGCATTTCCGCTGTTTCTTTTTTGGGACATTTTCTGAGTCTGTTTACGTTACACGAACATCCTCAGACAATGTGGGGCACGTGTAACGCCGGAAATGCATAGCCTCCTATTTCCATCTATTGTACTATTTTTTTTTCTTGATTTGTTACCTCAAGATATGACATTGCTGTCTCTTTGTATATTGTAATTGTTTTACTGTTTGTATATATATATTTATACATTTATGTCGATGTGTAATTGGTTTGTTACGTAAATATTATTTGTATTTTTACGCTGGGTCTTGCCTAGGGAAGACTGCTATCGAACGATTACGTCGATAGGTCGTGTGAAGAATCAAACTGTGTAGGATCTTTGGTAGTGTTAACTCTGCCGCGTGGAGCGCGGGCTGAGGAGAGGGAGTGTGGCGGGAGTAGCGAGTGGAGCAGGTGTGTTGTGTGACGCTCCCGCGAGTTGCCGCGCTTTCGGGGTTTGGCAGCATGTAATTGCGCTCGACTTGCGATGATAGTTTCTGACATGGTGTTGCGGACGGGAAACATTAACTAGCGTACATCAAGAGCCCGTTTCGTCTGGTGACCGTGTCGAGAAGAAGGCGCGCCAACATCCAGCTTCTGCAACAGCGACGGCCGACAATGAGTGACTGTCGCCACCTCCTCGACCGACGGCTTCAAACCTTCAATCCACCAACAAGGAAGACTGGAAGCAAGTAAAGTTTTAGAACTGTATGGCAGACCTCAGCTTTTCATACTGTACCATTTTCGTAACTATAATTACAGCAACTTAGCATGAACCTTTGTTGCTCATTGTCCCAATTGCATTACCAAGCAGGGTCCCTTCCTTTTTCGAAATGAACCCGAGTGTCGTTGAAATTCAAACGCCAGCATTAAAATTATACCATTCGATTTCACTGCTTTAATTTCAAGTCAGCTGGCTACAATATTCAGATTACATAAGCACAAATTAAGAGTGCGAGTTTTGTTAGCATATTTAGCTTACCTGTGACTGCAGCTCAGCTTGGTACGTACTAAATTTTACTATTGTTAATTGTTCAGAATCATTTAATTCAAGTTCAAAGTTAAATCTCTTATTTCTAAATTGCGTAGATTCAAGTAGCTTTTGAAATGATTGTTGAGGTAGTCCAAGACTAACCGTATTTTACTGAATTTCGATGTGCTTCAGAAAGAAAGTTCACTATTAACTTCAGTCACTAAATTAACTTTCGATTTTCCGGTTTTATTAATTCTTTTGCTAAATTAAGTCAGGGTGTAGCGAAATTTATTACTTCTGACAAACTTTCAGTTTTCACACTACACGTGTCAACCTTCAGTTGCCACGCTTCTAGTGCTAATTATATGTGTAATAACCTTTCTTTTTCAGTTACTATAGTAATTGTCCTTAGGACTGGCGACCGTGATTTCCCCCAAATCTCAAATACCTAATTACTGTTAGTTAATTGTTAACGTAACGGCTGCACATTTACTTTCTTTATTAACTTTACCTCTTTTCAAAATTAATTTCCACCAGTTTCATTAGCACATTTCCTTTCATTTAGATGTAACCCTTTCCTCCCTCTTTACCGACAAGTTAACTTCGGTGACGATTGCTTTTCCAAAACTCCCATTAGGTACACGCGGTTTCATTTTTCACTGTCATTAAGGTCGGTAAGAGAGGGGGAGGTTACAAGTGGAACTGTGTAAAGGGCTGTGTTGATCGAAGAGACTGGAAAAGTTACCGTGTTTTATCAACCCCCTGTTCTATGTGTTGATTGAGCGGTAGTCGATCGTCAATTTATACCAGTAGGTGTCTAGTTACGTGTTTTCTGCCGTTTTATAAACTGGTCGTTCTGTAATTTTACTTCCGATAACGTACGGACTGTCATGTCGGTAGCCTCAGTGACCTCCTTTTCCAGACCTCGCCCGCCCAGACTGTGTAGAATGCCTCTAGCTTAGGTTTCCAGAAGTCTTCATGAGTTGGATCACACCACAGACAACATGTCATCAGCGTATGCGACATTATCGCAAATATGTACGCGTATACCCCCATCCTTTTCTGTTAGGAGAAGCTCAATGGAAAACTTGCGGTTGAATTTGTCCTGTAACTCGTATGCCCGGTTAAATGTATCATCAATCGACTTTTTTCCGCGGAACCCGTATTTTGCTCTAATGGACTTTCTAAGATAACACATCCGTGGTTACAGGTATTCCAGAGTAAATAATTAACTAATTCGTAAATGAAACATCATCCGCTTACACTTCAGGAGTAAAGTTCATTTTTAGCAATGTCCTGTATGAAAATTGTTGCAACTAACCAACGCTTTCAGTAGGAAAAAAACCTGCAGAATCAGTGTTGGAATATCTTGCTGTTCTAACAGAACTGAATGAAATCCATGTGTATGGAGAAGCATGACTTGCTTATCATATCGCTAATTACTAATGATCGCATGAACTGTATGCTGATTGCGAGTCTGAGGCCCTTACACACACACAGACACACACACACACACACACACACACACACACACACATGTGTATATATACCCACACAGAGTGAATAAATGAAACAATTGGCCCCGTCCGCAGTGGCTAGTCTACATGTACTTTATACCTGTGGATTAGAGGTTAATATCTGTCATACACTGAAGCGCCAAAAAACTTGTATAGGCTTGCGTATTCAAATAAAAACTTACTTTTACTTTTTTACTTTACTCGTGGCTAAGGCCTTATCGACCATACACCTGCTCTACGAGCCTCTTCCAATTATTTCTATCCAGGGAAATTGTTGTCCAATCAGAGTTGATGCCCATCCTAGCTGCATCTTCCCGGATATTCTCCATCCACCTAATTCGAGGTCTTCCTCTTCTTCTCTTTCCTTCTAATTTCTTAGTGGATGCTATTTTGGGTAGTCTGTTCTCCGGCATCCTTGCTACATGACCAGCCCAGGTCAGTCTAAACCAAATTTTGCTCTAACAAGCCACGAAGGTTCAACAATACCGACAGGTCGCCGTGTCATCCTAAGCCCATAGGCGTCACTGGATGCTGGTATAGAGTGGCATGTGGACCACAAACGCTCTCCCAGCCTTATGTCAGTTTACTGCGTACTCAAATACAGAGATATGTATACAGACAGAATACAGCGCTGCGGCCGGCTACGCCTATATAATACAACAATTATCTGACGCAGTTGTTAGGTCGGTTACTGCTGTTACAATGGTAGGTTATCAAGATGTAATTGTGTCTGAGCGTGGTGTTATACTCGGCGCAAGAGCGATGGGACATAGTACCAGGTAGCGATGAACAGGCCATTTTCCCGTACGACCAAATTCGCGAGTGTACCGTCCGCCGCTCGTGGTCTCGCGGTAGCGTTCTCGCTTCCCGCGCACGGGGTCCCGGGTTCGATTCCCGGTGGGGTCAGGGATTTTCACCTGCCTCGAGATGACTGGGTGTTTGTGTTGTCCTCATCATTTCATCATCATCCAGGAAAGTGGCGAAATTGGACTGAGCAAAGGTTGGGAAATTGTACGGGCGCTGATAACCACGCAGTTGAGCGCCCCACAAACCAAACATCATCATCATCATCATCGCGAGTGTACCATGAATTTCAGGAATTCGCTAAATCATCAAATCTCCAACAGCGCAGCTGCCGGGAAAATATACCGCAAGAACGGGACCGACGACGACTGAAGAGAAGCGTTCAATGATACAGAAATGCAACCCTTCCGCAAGAAACTGTAGATTTCAATGCTGTGCCATCAATAAGTGTCAGCGTGCGAAACATTCAACGAAACATCATTGATGTGGGCTTTCCGAGCCGAGGGCCACTCGTGTACTCCTGATGACTGCACGACACAAAGCTTTACGCCTGGCCTGGGTGCGTCAACACAGTTTCAAATTGTATCGAATGGATGGACGTGTACGGGTAAGGACATAACCTCACGAATCCATGGACCCTGCATGTCAGCAGGGGACTGTTGAGGCTGGTGGAGACACTGTAATGGTATGGGGCGAGTGCAGTTGGAGTGATGAGGGATCCCTGATACGTCTAGATACGACATTGACAGGTGTCACGTACGTAAGCATTCTGTCTTATCACCTGCATCCATTTATGTCCATTGTGCATTCCGACGGACTTCGGCAATTCCAGCAGGAAAATGAGACACCCCACACGTCCAGAATTGTTATAGAGGGGCCGAAAGAGCACTCTTCGGAGTTTAAACCTTCCGCTGGCCACCGCACTCTGCATTCATGAAAATTATAGAGTATATCCGGCATGCCATGCTAGTAGCAGTTCAGAAGATATCACCAGCCCCTCGTAGTCATACAGATTTATGGACAGCCCTGCAGGATTCATGGTGTCAATTCCCCCAACACTACTTCAGACACGTCACGTCGTGTTCCGACACTTCTGAGTGCTCGCGTGGGCCCTGTACGATATTAGGCAGGTGTAGCAGATTCTTTAGCTCTTCAGTGTAAGAAATGCAACTGTTTCTAAGACGCCGTTCGTCAATGACCATATTAACGGGGTTCCACTTACGCTTCCAACTGGACAGGGCTTCAGCAGCCACGCAGTTAAATTCTAATACTTAGGTCCGTCTTGGTTCTCCTCCGCTGTCAGCAACTTTGCACCAGCTTCTCAGCTGTAATAGGCAGCAGATTCCTAGCCTGGGCCAGTTTACAGCGGGAACGACGCACAAGGCTGTGGTGCGCCCATTGATTATTCCTAGCAATGGACAGAGCGCTTACGGAACATTTGTTCGCTTTTGGACGGTATCCGGGCTTTTCGATTTACGATATCCGATTCAGTTTATTTTGTGTCTGATTTTGTGCCTTATCAACGGCTGAATTATGTTTACCAGGAATATTGCGCCCTTTTCTCCCGGGACTCAAGAAGGATGCTAATAACGTAGTGCGTATGCCATAAAAATCGACGGCGTGACCCCGTTTTTTCCGTGCCAGGAATGTAACACTTCGCGCGCAAGTGAACGAAGAATTAGACAGATTGACCGCTTTAGGCGTGATGCAACCTACACTCCTGGAAATTGAAATAAGAACGCCGTGAATTCATTGTCCCAGGAAGGGGAAACTTTATTGACACATTCCTGGGGTCAGATACATCACATGATCACACTGACAGAACCACAGGCACATAGACACAGGCAACAGAGCATGTACAATGTCGGCACTAGTACAGTGTATATCCACCTTTCGCAGCAATGCAGGCTGCTATTCTCCCATGGAGACGATCGTAGAGATGCTGGATGTAGTCCTGTGGAACGGCTTGCCATGCCATTTCCACCTGGCGCCTCAGTTGGACCAGCGTTCGTGCTGGACGTGCAGACCGCGTGAGACGACGCTTCATCCAGTCCCAAACATGCTCAATGGGGGACAGATCCGGAGATCTTGCTGGCCAGGGTAGTTGACTTACACCTTCTAGAGCACTGTCCTGTTGGAACAGCAAGTTCCCTTGCCGGTCTAGGAATGGTAGAACGATGGGTTCGATGACGGTTTGGATGTACCGTGCACTATTCAGTGTCCCCTCGACGATCACCAGTGGTGTACGGCCAGTGTAGGAGATCGCTCCCCACACCATGATGCCGGGTGTTGGCCCTGTGTGCCTCGGTCGTATGCAGTCCTGATTGTGGCGCTCACCTGCACGGCGCCAAACACGCATACGACCATCATTGGCACCAAGGCAGAAGCGACTCTCATCACTGAAGACGACACGTCTCCATTCGTCCCTCCATTCACGCCGGTCGCGACACCACTGGAGGCGGGCTGCACGATGTTGGGGCGTGAGCGGAAGACGGCCTAACGGTGTGCGGGACCATAGCCCAGCTTCATGGAGACGGTTGCGAATGGTCCTCGCCGATACCCCAGGAGCAACAGTGTCGCTAATTTGCTGGGAAGTGGCGGTGCGGTCCCCTACGGCACTGCGTAGGATCCTACGGACTTGGCGTGCATCCGTGCGTCGCTGCGGTCCGGTCCCAGGTCGACGGGCACGTGCACCTTCCGCCGACCACTGGCGACAACATCGATGTACTGTGGAGACCTCACGCCCCACGTGTTGAGCAATTCGGCGGTACGTCCACCCGGCCTCCCGCATGCCCACTATACGCCCTCGCTCAAAGTCCGTCAACTGCACATACGGTTCACGTCCACGCTGTCGCGGCATGCTACCAGTGTTAAAGACTGCGATGGAGCTCCGTATGCCACGGCAAACTGGCTGACACTGACGGCGGCGGTGCACAAATGCTGCGCAGCTAGCGCCATTCGACGGCCAACACCGCGGTTCCTGGTGTGTCCGCTGTGCCGTGCGTGTGATCATTGCTTGTACAGTCCTCTCGCAGTGTCCGGAGCAAGTATGGTGGGTCTGACACACCGGTGTCAATGTGTTCTTTTTTCTATTTCCAGGAGTGTATTTGATCCAGTCCCTGGGCTACAACATTAGTCATTATCACGACGCCGACGGCCATAATCCGTGTCTGTGGTGATGACTCTGAGCTGCCAGTTAATTCAAAGTGAGCGCTCGATACATACCCCCGTCTACGTCAGGACTAACCCGTGACGAAGCTGTGCATGCACAGTATTTTTCAAAAATAGATTCCTTGGAAGTACATTAACAGCTACAACTTGATGACAAATTACGTCTGCTTCTTGTTATGATAATCCCGTAAGGCCTCTACATTTAAGACTGAAGTGTTTCTGGCGTTGTAAGCACCCCGGCCATTTTTCAGCGCTATTTGGTTAAACTTACCCAACGAATTCACTGTTATATCAATCACCTCGAGGAGAGTGTCGTTACCAGTCACACCAGCTAAGACCGTCTTAACAAACATAGTCTTTTGTTTCAGACTCCATGTGCCTTAGGACTAAAGTGCAATTTGGAAAAGTCATATTTCTTGCAACCCTGTATAGAATACATTGGGCATCTTATTTCTTGTCGGGGGATTCAGCCAACCGACAGCCACACACCGCCCGTTACGGTCCTTTCGCCCCGCGAATATGAGAGGGTTCGACGATTTCTTAGGCAAAGTCGCGAATTGCCTCAAGTTCCTTCAGCAAGCAGCTTTGGTTTCATTTCCTTGATATCAACCACTTAAGAAAGGTGCAGCGTTTGAGTGAACTCCTGCCTGAGACCACGCATTCCAGACCTTGAAGAACGTCCGCCGTTCTGCCCCTTACTTGACCACTATCAGCTGGTCCTGCAATTTGTGGTTGCAACTGACCCGTCGCAGTATGGCGTGGAGCTCGTGTTGCAGTGGCGTTGTGCAAAATATTCATAACAGCCCATTTGTTTTGTGTCAAAGACGCTTAATGATGAACAGAAGAATTATTCTCAAATAGAGAAGGATGCGCTTGTTATTATGTATCCTATCAAGAAGTCTTTTATGTTTCTCTACAGTGTTAAGTCTCATTTGATGTCTGATCACAACCGCTAGTGTCTCTCTTTAGCACCGTGGCAAACTTCCCGTATAACACAAGCCATAGACTTCAGAGTTGGGCCCTGTTCCTTAGTAGATGTTACTATGGTATTCATTTCCGCAAGTAGCTTATCATTCAAACGCAGTCGCCCTTCCGCATTTACTTATGGTATCTGACCCTGGTTTCGATCAGGATGATGTTCTCTGCTTTTACCTCGACGAGGTAGCTTGGAGCAGTGTGTATAGATTATCTATTACCAGTTCTTCCATTACTCAAGCCGTCGCCGTCGACCCCGTTCTCCATTCAACTGCGGCAATATGTTCCGGAAGATGGGCCACAAATTCCATCCACAATTATTGTCAGTTCAGACACAGACACGCTCTCGTCGATGGGGATTTTTTGTTGTCCCCAGTGAAAGGCTGTTCTGCAAGAGATCGTTAGGGTTTCTCTCGGCACGACATTATTCACCTTCCGCATAAGGATCATTGCGACATCTCATTCACCAAGATGTTGGCTAGTCGCCATGTCTAAAGCTTTGAATTAATCATGAGTTTGAACATTTAATCACTGCTTTATCTAAATGCGCAGTGTATCAGGCCGCTCCCCGGCAAAGTTGTTCGCCATGGTCTGGGCTATCAGCCTTGTGAGTGGGTCCGTATAGATTTCACAGACTCCCTCTTGGATGCTTGTTGATTGCTGGTCATTGACACTTACTCCCGTTTCACAGAGCTGCGAACCTCCACTTCAACACGGCAGAGCCTCTTACTCAGGTAATGTGAATCAAAGATCTGCCCCACTCCTCGGTCAGTGACAACAGTCACAATTTTATCCTCAGACGCTTTTTGTGCACAGCACGGTATTCACCACATACGTGCACTTCTGTTCCACCTTCAATCGAACAAAGATGCAGAACACCTCAACTGCACTTTGAAGACACAACTAAAAAATTGTAATGGTAACGTCACAGGAGATGAGGCCCTCGCACAATTTCTTAGTTCCTACAGGTACACACCCATCAGCGAGAAGGGGCAGCAGAGATACTGGGGCCCCATTGGCAAAACACTAGACACACGGGACTCTAGTCGCGTTCACACGCAACTGTGGTATTGTAGCAGTCATCCCCAGACCGAGCGGTCGTCGTGTCCTCACACTGTAGAAGGAAGACCGGTGGGTGACACACCGCCGCAATCCACAAGTGAAGGCCCAGACACCGCCATCTCCTCAAACGCCTGTGAGATCACAAACTGCTCCTGCATCTGGTCTTCCTTCCTCATCACAGCACTCGACAGCCCTTCCGCAGATTTTTCCCCCATATGATACCAGGCCTCGCTCACAATCCACTGTTCATATTTATAGCTCTCCGAAAATTTATAGGCAATGCAAGCCAGTTGCACGGAATATCAGTAATTACATGGCTATAACACACATGAAGTGAGACTGGCCTAGACGCTTGCAGCAGCTCAATGGAGACGACTATTACCTTACAGATGTGGACATATGTATCACAAAATGCAGATGGGTGACTATCCAATATGGAAACATATCTCCTTTTTTGCAGGGAAACGCTAATGATATTACAAACAAAGGTAACACTTAGATGATTTATTATTATTACTACAGTCTCAGTGGCACATATTCACTCTGGATTACCGCTCCCAGTCATATGGAATTATCTTCAGATCTAAAAATAAAATGAAAAGAATCATTAATGCATTATTTTTTAAACAATTTTTGTACAGTTGCATAATCTTCCAGATAATATGGCATCCATTATTAATGACACGGTTTCCCAACGTGAACGAACTCAGGCAGATGCCTAGAGATATATGAATAATTTATACGTAAAATCAGGATCGCAAGAGTCAAAAAATGTACTGGTGAGCATTTTATTATTTTTATTAAGTTTCCTGGGTGCTGAGGGAGGTTTATATGGAGATAAATTATTAATAGCCATCTTAAGTTAAGGATTACACAAGGGCTATTCGGAAAGTAAGGTTCGGTCGGTCGTGAAATAGAAACTACAATGAAGATCAAAAATGTTAGATAAACCTTCCAGCTACTTCTCTACACAGTCGCCGCTACGACTGACACATTTTTCATAGCATTGCAGCAGTTTTCCACAATACCGTCATCATAGAAGACCGCTGAATGTGTTTCCTGCCAATTCTCTACGCTGATCTGCAGCTTGTTGTCCACGACAAAATCTTGAGTTTACAGCCAGCGGCTCATGTGAGCAGATATGAAACTCAGAGGTAGCCAAGTTCCCGCTGTATGGTGGCAGGCTACTACCGGTGTCTTATGAATCGAGATGGCATTCAAATTCTGCCTGGAACCCCAATTGTAACTTCTTGGTCCACAAAAAGGCTACGACGAGGCAAACTGCAAAATTTTACCAAATTTCCAGACGGGTACCAAAAGAAGTCTCTATTCCACGATCCGTTATCAATTTTACACGGAAATCAGTTGATGACGCCACTGTGTCCGTGCCGGAAAGATGGTTCAAATGGCTCTGAGCACTATGGGACTTAACTTCTGAGGTCATCAGTACCATAGAACTTAGAACTACTTAAACCGAACTAACCTAAGGACATCACACACATCCATGCCCGAGGCAGGATTCGAACCTGCGACCGTAGCGGTCGCTCGGTTCCAGGCTGTAGCGCCTAGAACCGCTCGGCCACTCCGGCTGGCCCGGAAAGATGTCTTAATTTTGCTCCTACATCGGTTTCAGCACCACTAATGGATTTTGTCAGTTCCATCGAAGAGGCTGTGCGACATCTTACAACAGATGCACCAGAAAAAATTCGTCGGGAGTCCTACTGTGTGCTGACCAGAGCCGCATCACCGAACTGTAACATCTCGCCTATGGACAGGGCATTCCTCCCTAACTTAGGAACAGACGTGGATACTGTAGTACTCAAGTCGGATGAAGGTAATGCTACTGTCCTCATGCTTCGGAAGAATTATTTTAATAGAATCAATGTTTTATTGTGTGACTCAACGTATCGCATGACTGATTGGGTTCCCTAACTGAGTAGTGCGAAAAACAGCAAACTCTGTGTAACAATTCTCTTTCACAGGACAGCATTAAGAGACTGAGACCGAATAGTTCAGTTACACTTAGGTGTATGGACTGCCCAATACCACAAAGAATGTGTACCATTATGTCCTATAGCGAGCACCTATTGGAACAGCCACCTGTGATTTAGCCAAAGACTTGGCGTCTTCACTCAAACCTATCGTAGGCAAGTGTCAGCATCATATAAGGAATTCAAGTGACTCCACCAACAAGTTCCAGTCACTTAAGCTGGAAATCAGCGATTTGTTGGTAGGTTTTGACAACATTCCGCTTTCTACAAATGCGCCTTTGCTACACTTATTGGCAATAGTCTCGTGACTGACATTGCAGCGTTGTTTGAGCATACTCTCTCCTCGACGTACTTTTTACTCAATCACGAATTTTTTTGAACAATCTGACGGTATCGTCATGGGGAGTCCTTTGTCTGCCCTAGTGGCTAATCTTTTTATGGAAGAATCTGAGGAGCGAGCACTCATCTCAGTTATTTTAAAACCTGCAGTATTTCGGCGATTCGTTGATACTACTTTTATAGTACTGGCTCATGGTTTGGAAAGTCTCCGAGAGTTCCATCAACATCTGAACTCAGTAGGTGAGAAAATTAAATATACGGTGGAGGTGGAGAAAGACGCTTGCTTGCCGTTTTTAGAAGACTAGGTGCGACGTAAGAGCGATGGCTCAGTTTGGCATTCAGTACGTCGAAAGACCACTGACGCTGACCTTTATTTACAAATGGCTCTGAGCAGTATGGGACTTGATATCTGAGGTCATGATTCCCCTAGAAGTTAGAACTACGTAAAGCTAACTAACCTAAGGACATCACACACATCCATGCCCGAGGCAGGATTTAAGCTGCGATTGTAGCAGTGGCGCGTTTCCGGACTGAAGCGCCTAGAACGTCTCGACCACAGCGGCCGGCGACCTTTATTTACAATCTACTGCACAAACGACGTTCGTTCTAAAGACCTTGATCCATGGAGCCCACGCCATATCAAATGCCGATAGCTTTCAGACGGAACTGGAACATCCGCAGACTGTGTTCCTGGACAGGGGATATTCGCCTAAACAAGTACAGAGAGTTCTACAGACATACAAGCGACAGGACAAGGAGAAGGATGAGGCCTTGAAAGCGACTGCTTGTCTACCATATACTGGAAATATTTCTTCTACATCTACACAGATACACCAAAAGCCACCGTATTGTACCGCTGCTAGTCGTTTCCTTCCTTGTTCCACTCGCAACCAGGAATGAGGGAAAAACGGCTGTCTATATGCCTCCGTATGAGCCGTAATTTCTCGTATCTTACACTCCTGGAAATTGAAATAAGAACACCGTGAATTCATTGTCCCAGGAAGGGGAAACTTTATTGATACATTCCTGGGGTCAGATACATCACATGATCACACTGACAGAACCACAGGCACATAGACACAGGCAACAGAGCATGCACAATGTCGGCACTAGTACAGTGTATATCCACCTTTCGCAGCAATGCAGGCTGCTATTCTCCCATGGAGACGATCGTAGAGATGCTGGATGTAGTCCTGTGGAACGGCTTGCCATGCCATTTCCACCTGGCGCCTCAGTTGGACCAGCGTTGGTGCTGGACGTGCAGACCGCGTGAGACGACGCTTCATCCAGTCCCAAACATGCTCAATGGGGGACAGATCCGGAGATCTTGCTGGCCAGGGTAGTTGACTTACACCTTCTAGAGCACGTTGGGTGGCACGGGATACATGCGGACGTGCATTGTCCTGTTGGAACAGCAAGTTCCCTTGCCGGTCTAGGAATGGTAGAACGATGGGTTCGATGACGGTTTGGATGTACCGCGCACTATTCAGTGTCCCCTCGACGATCACCAGTGGTGTACGGCCAGTGTAGGAGATCGCTCCCCACACCATGATGCCGGGTGTTGGCCCTGTGTGCCTCGGTCGTATGCAGTCCTGATTGTGGCGCTCACCTGTACGGCGCCAAACACGCATACGACCATCATTGGCACCGAGGCAGAAGCGACTCTCATCGCTGAAGACGACACGTCTCCATTCGTCCCTCCATTCACGCCGGTCGCGACACCACTGGAGGCGGGCTGCACGATGTTGGGGCGTGAGCGGAAGACGGCCTAACGGTGTGCGGGACCGTAGCCCAGCTTCATGGAGACGGTTGCGAATGGTCCTCGCCGATACCCCAGGAGCAACAGTGTCGCTAATTTGCTGGGAAGTGGCGGTGCGGTCCCCTACGGCACTGCGTAGGATCCTACGGACTTGGCGTGCATCCGTGCGTCGCTGCGGTCCGGTCCCAGGTCGACGGGCACGTGCACCTTCCGCCGACCACTGGCGACAACATCGATGTACTGTGGAGACCTCACGCCCTACGTGTTGAGCAATTCGGTGGTACGTCCACCCGGCCTCCCGCATGCCCACTATACGCCCTCGCTCAAAGTCCGTCAACTGCACATACGGTTCACGTCCACGCTGTCGCGGCATGCTACCAGTGTTAAAGACTGCGATGGAGCTCCGTATGCCACGGCAAACTGGCTGACACTGACGGCGGCGGTGCACAAATGCTGCGCAGCTAGCGCCATTCGACGGCCAACACCGCGCTTCCTGGTGTGTCCACTGTGCCGTGCGTGTGATCATTGCTTGTACAGCCCTCTCGCAGTGTCCGGAGCAAGTATGGTGGGTCTGACACACCGGTGTCAATGTGTTCTCTTTTCCATTTCTTCGTGGTATTTACGCTCAATTTTTGTTGCCGGCAGTAGAATCGTACGGCAGTCAGCTTCAAATGCCGATTCTCTAAATTTTCTCAATAGTGTTTCTCGAAAAGAACGCCGCCTACCCGCCAGGGATTCCCATTTGAGTTCCCGAAGCACCTCCGTAACACGTTCATGTTGTCCGAAACTGTTAAGTAACATATCTAGCACCCTCTGAATTGTTCCGATGCCATCATTCAATCCGACCTGGTACGGTTACCAAATACTCGAGCAGTTCTCAAGAACAGGTCGCATCAGCATCCCCTATGATGTCTCTGCTCTTTCCCAAAATTCTGCCAATAACCCGAAGTGGACCATTCTCCTTTGCTACCACAGTTCTCGCGTGCTCCTTCCACCTCATATCGCTTTGCAACATGACTTAACGGTGTCACGCAACACACAAATAATACTCAATCCGAACATTACACGTTTGATCTTCCAACTCATCTTCATTAGTTGCATTTTTCCACGTTTAGGGCTAGCTACCAGTTATCACACGAACTGGAAATTTTGTCCAAGTCGTCTTGTACCTTCATACAGCCACTGAACTTCAACACATTACCGTATACCACAGAATTTATCAGCAAAAAACCACAGATAGCTGACCACCCTGTCAGCCAAATCATTTATGTGTATAGAGAACAACAGCGGCCTTGTCACACTTCCTTAGGGGACTCCTGACGACATGTTCGACTCGGATGAGCACGCGTCGTCGATGACAACGTACTGGGTTCTTTTATTCAAGAAGTCTTCGAGCCATTAACATAGCTGTAACTTATTCCATATGCCAACTTTGAAACAACAAATAATTTAGGATGTAACTTACAACATACTGTAGATGTAAAAAATGTACTTGATTCATCTGGGGTTTATAAAATTGATTGTCCTGATTGTGGAGCATGTTATGTAGCTCAGACAGGCAGGAGACTGGAAACTAGGTTTAAGGAACATGTTGCTCTAGAAAGAAAAGACGCAGAAGATAAATCAAGTCTGGCAGCACATTTATTGTCAACTAAACATAGATTGCCAATGTTAACGTCAAATGTAAGGTTGCTACATAGAGGCAAGAAGGGTGGACTCCTCAATCTTCTTGAGGAGATGGAGATCTTTTGCCACGCAAGAAATGCTAAGTGTAACCTGACCAATGATCAGGTCATAATGAAAACTGCCTACTTAAAAAAAAACAAGCAGTGAAAAAATTCGCCCCAGGGAGTGTCAAAGATCAGTCGCAACCTCACGCCATTATGTAGCAGCCACTTGCATAAGATCTAAACGAGTACCACTTTCATAACACTATATTTACATAACTTATTGCATTACAATAACACACAAACGCATGAGGGTAACTATTAGCAACAATTAATACGTAAAACTGTCATTTTTCAAAATAAGTGTTCAAAAGATCACGCTTTATCATATTGTTCTTATTTCTCGGCCACTAAGTGCGACATATTGAAATGATGCTTACAAGCGCTACTAGCGCCAACAAAGTGCATTTTGTAAATAAATTTCACGTTATATTTCTTGTCAAGTAACAACTGTAAGTTAAGACAGGTCCCAACACGACAAAATATGCGACACTTCCTATAGCATACTTTATGTAGCCATATCAGTTTTATAATTAATTTTAGCCAATGAGGTGTAAACTGTCACTGTTATGTGCTATAGTAATTTTAAACATCTAGCACATTACAGACACGAGAAAAAACAAGAATTGTAATTTATGTAGTTTTACTCATAATAATTTCATGTTACTGCTTAGTTACTATACAGCATAAATACTACAAAAAATGTCGTCAAAACTTTAAACTTCAGGCGCAGCTCATAGAGGGCGCCATACGCAAAACCGATGTGTACTGTGATACCAACATACAATTTTACAACAGTAATGGTTGAACTGTGAAAGCATTCACTTGAGAACAAACAACTGCTACAATTAAAGACAACGATGTGATGGACTTATAACTTTTGTACATCACATTGTAATATATACTCCTGTTTTGTTTTAGCATTGATAATGACCTGACACAGGTCGAAATCTGACATCATCTCAACTGGATCCCTCATCTCCACTCCATCCAATCCAATCCAAAGCCCACAACCACCTCCGACTCCTCAAACTCCTCTCTGGCTGGACATGGGGGTTGCACCCCTCTGACATCCTCCACACCTACAAATCCTTCATCTGTCCCATCCTCTGTTATGCCAGTCCCACCTGGATATCTGCCCCCCCCCCCAAATTCTATAAGTCCCTTCAGATCCTTGAGCATCATGCACCCTGCCTTGCCTTCCCTATACGCCTTCCATCCCCCACGTGGGTCGTCTATGATCTCATTCCTTTGCCCCATCTGCTCCTATTCCTCAAACATATCTGCATCCTCTACACCTCCCGCTGCCTTGATCTCCCTCACCCCCTGGTTGCTCCTCTCCTCTCCCGTCCCCACCCCCTGCCACGCTTTCACTGTTGTGTCCCCCCTACCCTCCATCTCTACACCCTTCATCTCCTTTCCCAAGGTGGCTTCCATCAACTACCCCTCCCAGATGATGCCCTCTCTCCCTCCATTTATCCCTCCTATCAACTCTGATCCTCACTCCCCCTCTTTTCCTCTGTCCTTTACCTGGGCTCCCTCTCCCCCCCTTCCATCCTCTTTTTTCCCCACCTCCCCTCTCTCTGCCCCCTTCTCTCCCCCGAGTCCTTTTGCATTTCCCTCCTCTGCCTTTTCTCATTCCCTCTCGCGTCTGCCTGCCCTGCCCCTCTCCCCGCTTATGGGTCCTCTCCCTCCTTGGTTCTCCCCCCCCCCTTTTTCGTTTTTTCCTCTCCACCCTCCTTGTTTTTCCCCCTCCTCCAGGCCCCCATCCCCCACATCTGCCCTTGGCTCGGGAGTGTCATCTTTGTGCCGCCATTTTCGTGCAGTGTTTTACAGTGAGTGTTCCGTGTTGTGTGTCTTTTGGGAAGTATTGCGAACGGCCATCATACTGTCACTGGGTGTGATTTTTTTACCTCTTGCGAACAGAAACCAGACTGTCGCCATGTTTTTTTAATTGTGTGTCTACTATGTTACTTGTCTGATTCCTGTGTATTTTATTAACATTGCCAACCCCTTTGCTTTCTGTTTTAACTTTCCGCATCTTTTCGCCATTTTACACTTTAAGTCACCGTTTTATCGCCTGTTCTTCTTCTCTCTTTTCTTCTTCCGTTTTTAAAAACAGTCTGTAGGCTGTAGAGCAGCGTACTAAGCTGCTGCCAGCCCGCCCCCTTTGGGGGGAATTGAAAATCAATAAAGGAAAAAAAAAGTCGAAATCTGATCTGCGTTGCGACTATAAATATCATATTAAAGCAACTTAATTCTACGACTGATTGCTGCTCTATCTAACCCAATGTAACCACAGACGTTGCGTGCACCCGCCCCATGGAGGGCAACCTGATGAATACTGTTTCTTCCATGCAAAATTCGGGGAACAAGCACGCAATTGTAAACCACTGTGCTCCTACCCAAACTTCAACCGCAGGTAGGCAGTGTCGCCACCTCCTGTGACGTGAACAACAGGCGCCGTCCCACGCTCCATTCTGTGTGCAACACTAATGCTTCGTTTGGACGAGTCTACGTCCGCTACTTGAACTCTGGCACAAATTTTCTCATCGACATGGGCGCAGATGTTTCCCTACTTCCATCTCGTCTTGCTACCGAAACGATCCGACTACACAAAACTGTCCTACGTGCTGTAAACTCATCTAGTTTGTCGTGCTTAGGTTCTACTTCATATGCAGTGTCCCTCTCGCCCGAGTGCAACCTGAAGTGGTCCTTCCTGTTGGCTGACATCGACGATCCCATTTTGGGCATCGACTTTATATGGCACCACAAACTGTGGTCTGGGAATACAGTGTTCTACCACCCTACGCAGGGACACATCCTGTGTGCTTCGCCGAGTGTCAATACTACTGCTAGGAAGTGTAATAACCCCTCCTCCGAGCTCTTGTCACGGGCCAATAAGTGGCTCACGGAGCGTGTCGAGTCTACACGAATGCTCTTGGAACAACTCGAGCTACGCCGTCACCTCAACGACTTAAGTAACGAGTTATGTAAGGCACGGCAGTAGCTTGCAGCAGACGATGCCTCGGCAACACACAAGGTTAGTCGGTGCCACTACAGTGTTCTCGCACCCGAGTGCATTTGCGACCGTGTGCCACATGAACTGTACAGTGTCCGCGCTCCCGCCAGCTCTAACTGTGTTAATTCGACCGCACATTCATCCCCCTCCTCGCTTGGGCAGCTAGCTTCCCAGGCGCAGGTTAATGTTTTTGATTTACTGCCATTAGCTGTTCATTCGCGCCTGCTACCGCCACCAAGCTCGACGGCGGCGCCTTCGGTTAGTAATAAACAGTAGTGGTGGGCAGGAAATCGCGTATCTATTAGAAATCACAGTGACTGAGAAGTCGCAGATATCACAGTAGCAACTTTACAGAATCTAACTGCGATTTCAGTCACAGTTAGCAGCTGCAAGTAGTATTTCATATTCAAAGACGTGAGCCATCTATTGGCCGAATTTAGCACTGCTTTCTGCGATTTCAGTGACAAGTCGCAACTAAGAGTCGCAAGTAGCAACTAAAAAGCGCGGTTAACAGTGGCATCTGTTGGCCAAAGTTCGTACTACGTCCATCTCTGCGGTACGCTATGGAGTCCAACTGCGATTTCCGTGACAAGTCGCAACTAAGAGTCGCAAGTAGCAACTAAAAAGCGCAGTTAACAGTGCCATCTGTTGCCCAAAGTTCGTACTACCTCCATCTCTGCGATACGGTATCGAGTCTAACTGCGATTTCCGTGACAAGTCGCAACTAAGAGTCGCAAGTAGCAACTAAAAAGCGCAGTTAGCACTGCCATCTGTTGAGCAAAGTTCATACTACGCTATTCGCTACCGAGTCAAACTGCGATTTCTGTGACAAATCGCAACTAAGAGTCGCAAGTAGCAACTAAAAAGCGCAGTTAACATACTTTTCCTAGTGTCATCTGTTGACCGACGTACGTACTTCGTTATGAGAGCCTTGTGCCTCACGACATCGATGTGCTGTGTGTGCATATGAAGGGCTTATTTCAATAGTGGTACAAGTCCATTTTTGTACATTTTGAGATACAGAGTCGTAAAGTTAAATGAGCGCTGACAAATCTGCATTTGAGATACCAGAAATATTCAAGCATATGGCTTCTTGCTAGAGATGAACCTTTATTTATGTTTGTTTGGATCACTAATTTCAGAAGCATTATAGACAGAAAAGTGGAGGTAATGGACTTGTACCACTATTGAAATAAGCCCTTCATATTATATGACGACATGCACATTCAGCATCAGTTATGGTTGGTCAAATACCGCTGTGACTCTGAATGTATTATATTAATAAGAAGCAACATTGCCTTTTTCTCCTGAAAATATCAAGTAACGTAACAAATGTGTTTGATTCTGCTTCCAATATGACAGTTTTGGTTAATACTCCACATGCCTACAGGACTTTGGAATGTTAACACAGCAGAACTCAGACATCTGTATAAGTGTAGAGAAATGAAAACAGTCATATGAATGCCTCACTTTTGTTCCGAAATAGTTCAAGACTCGGGAAAAAAGTTTTACACCTGGTGTTCTACATGGCAACTTCACACACAAGAACTTTTTGCCGACACTACTACCACCTACATAAGTAAACTTTTCCTGTGTTACTTTCAAGTAATGCACTTAAGCTATTCCTGATTTAACTGGAAGATCTGTACTTCCCACTTTCATATCAACAGCCTCAAAATGCATATTGTAGACTTTGGGATAAGTTACAGGTCAGTGTCACACCAAGATTGTGGAGAAAGGGGGGGGGGGCGGCATGTCACTCTCCAACAAGTGTTTACCAATAAGTAAGTGGCGGAAAATTGTGGGTATAGGACGGCTTAAACATGTGGAAAATGAGATTTTTATTATTCACTCACTGTATTTGACATTTATTATTCCTTTAAAATCGCACAACAACTTCAATAAAATACATGTTAATCATTCACACACTTATTTCACAATTATTTCACTTTTAAACTGCAAATCCTCTAAGAGCTGTCTTGAATTTTCACGAGTCTCTCTCAAAAACAGCCTTGATGTGGACAGATACGTACAGCAACCAGTAATCAGAGTCAGAACTGTGTCTGCAAAAACACAAGGATTATTAAACAATTTTTGCTGTCATTAATTACTAGCAATATAATTCACAGAGTAGATTGCTAATATTTGCTATAATGAATATCACATTTGCAAGAACGATCTCACTGAAGTAATTAAGTCCATCGAAACGCTTCGAAACTAACCTCTTGTCTGACGAAAACGGTCTAAAGACGCAGTGGCAATTTCTTCAGATCTGTTGACAATGATATTTTGAGTTATCACTTTACTGAGTGACTGAAATGTAGTTCAGGTACCTGTGAACATAACAATATGTTAGAATTCATTTTCTAAATACGAACTATTACGGTACTGTACGGCTACTTACATATTAATTACACTATTAATATTTTCACAGTTGTTTCTTTAATAAAAAATTAAAGCCAACGGAAGAAAAAACGTAAAACATACTTGCCAATGACAGGTTTGTTGAGATGCAATTTTCTGTGTTGACAGATGTAACTTTTACATACGGTGGAAAGTCGCAGAAATCGCAGGAATCACAGAAATCGCAGAAGTAGCAGAAGTCACAGAAATCGCAGAAGTAGCAGAAATCGCAGAAGTCACAGAAATCGCAGAAGTAGCAGAAATCACGGAAGTAGCAGAAATCGCAGAAATAGCAGCGGCGGAGGGATACACGACCTATGTTCTTTAACTGTGACTCTTAAGTGCGACAAATCACAGTTAAGAATAACAGATACTGAAAAGTAGCATTCACAGAAATCACTGATATCGGAAAATCGCAGTTTAGCCCATCACTAATAAACAGTGTACCACCTTGTTTCACGTAGCTCACTTGTTTGTCACCCACCAGTTGGCACTTACGCAAACTTTCGCCGTCCGCGCCACAAGCCAGCCTAGCGGCCGCCGCGCACACTATACCACAGACAGTCGCCTGGTAGATATCGAAATAGACGACAGAGGGATAGAGAAACAATTAAAATCGCTCAAAAGAGGAAAGGCCGCTGGACCTGATTGGATACCAGTTCGATTTTACACAGAGTGCGCGAAGGAACTTGCTCCCCTTCTTGCAGAGGTGTACCGTAGGTCTCTAGAAGAGCGTAGCATTCCAAAGGATTGGAAAAGGGCACAGGTCATCCCTGTTTTCAAGAAGGGACGTCAAACAGATGTGCAGAACTATAGACCTATATCTCTAACGTCTATCAGTTGTAGAATTTTGGAACACGTATTATGTTCGAGTATAATGACTTTTCTGGAGACTAGAAATCTACTTTGTAGGAATCAGCATGGGTTTCGAAAAAGTCGGTCGTGTGAAACCCAGCTGACGCTATTCGTCCACGAGACTCAAAGGGACATAGACACGGGTTCCCAGGTAGATGTCGTGTTTCTTGACTTCCGCAAGGTATTCGATACAGTTCCCCACAGTCGTTTAATGAACAAAGTAAGAGCATATGGACTACCAGATCAACTGTGTGATTGGATTGAAGAGTTCCCAGATAACAGAACGCAGCATGTCAATCTCAATGGAGAGAAGTCTTCCGTAGTAAGAGTGATTTCAGGTGTGCCACTGGGGAGTGTCGTAGGACAGTTTCTATTCACAATATACATAAATGACCTTTTGGATAACATCAGAAGTTCACTGAGGCTTTTTGCGGATGATGCTGTTGTATATCGAGAGGTTGTAACAATGGAAAATTGTACTGAAATGCAGGAGAATCTGCAGCAAATTGACGCATGGTGCAGGTAATGGCAATTGAATCTCAATATAGACAAGTGTAATGCACTGCGAATACATAGAAAGATAGATCCCTTATCATTTCGCTACAAAATAGCAGGTCAGCAACTGGAAGCAGTTAATTCCATAAATTATCTGGGAGTACACATTAGCAGTGATTTAAAATGGAATGATCATATAAAGTTGATCGTTGGTAAAGCAGATGCCAGACGGAGATTCCTTGGAAGAATCCTAAGGAAGGTTACAGTACGCTTGTTCCCCCACTGCTTGAATACTGCTCAGCAGTGGGGGATCCGTACCAGATAGGGTTGATAGAAGAGATAGAGAAGATCCAACAGAGAGCAGCGCACTTCGTTACAGGATCATTTAGTAATCGCGAAAGCATTACGGAGATGATAAACTCCAGTGGAAGACTCTGCAGGAGAGACGCTCAGTAACTCAGTACGGGCTTTTGTTGAAGTTTCGAGAACGTACCTTCACCGAAGAGTCAAATAGTATATTGCTCCCTCCTATGTATATCTCGCGAAGAGATCATGAGGATAAAATCAGAGAGATTAGAGCCCACACAGAGGCATACCGACAATCCTTCTTTCCACGAACAATACATGACTGGGAGAACCGGTAGAGGTACTCAAGGTACCCTCCGCCACACACCGTCAGGTGGCTTGCGGAGTATGGATGTAGATGTAGATGTAGATTCCGTGCCAACAAAATAAAGTTTTGCGGCACACATCGCCCCCACTAGGCAGCTTCACTATTCGTCCCAGTCGCTTCCAGCATGTTCACATCGACTTGGTGGGCCCCCTCATCCCCTCCGAGGGTTACAGATACGTGCTATCTGTTATAGACAGAACCTCTCGTTGGGTGGAAGCTGCCCTGCTACCCAATATTACATCCGAATCAGTGACACGACCCTTCATAGACACTTGGATTTTCGGCTTTGGCTGCCCTGTTTACTTGACGAACGACCAAGGCCGTCAATTTGACTCTGCCTTGTTTTCTGAACTCTGTAAGCTGTGTGGCATCAAGAAAATTCATTCAACAGCATACCACCCCCAAAGCAACGGCCTCGTGGAATGTTGGCATAGGACGCTTAAGAGGGTCCTACGTTGCCATGACCTCCTTTGGACGGAAGCCCTGCCATTCGTCTTACTCGGTTTGCGGACCTCTTTCAAGGAAGACCTTAAAGGCTTAGTGGCCGAGTTCGTCTACGGCCAGTCCCTTACACTGCCAGGTGAACTTGTTGCTCCTACTCCAGCCGCCAAACCGTCCGAACTGCCGTCCTTGGTAGAAGGGGTGAGGTTACACTGTAACGAGCTTCAACCCCCGCCCCCTTCCAGCAACACTCTGCCACACGGACATGTTCCAAAGGCACTCGACACTTGCGTAATTTGTGTTCCTTTGTGACGACACTGTAAAAGCCCTGTTACAGCCCCCTTACACAGGCCCGTACAGGGTTGACAAACGAAGCAGTAACACAATGGACATTGTAATTAAGGGCTCAGTAACTACTGTCTCCCTCAACAGGGTTAAACCTGCTAGCATCGAGTTTTCCCCTACCCCACCCATCTTTGAAGAGACCACGCTTTCTGGCCACCCTCGGCCTTCTTCCTCTGTTCATGATTCGAGTAAACTCACGCCTACACCGGCCCTGTCAATGAGCCCACACTCATTCTGGGGTTTTCTGCCTCCCGGCTCCCATAGCAGAGGCTCCCAGGACTCTAACATAACAGTTCCATCTTCGTGCGACAGCACATCACACTGCTCTTCTAACCGGTGCAGCCCACAGGTTCCTTCCACACCCACTCAGACCTAACTTTCTGCCACTCACCCTTCTACTCGCAGCACACCACCCTCGCCGTGCTACGGTTTCCCCACCCCACTGGCTCAGCATACCTCTCCGTTAGCAGGCGCCACTTACGAGCTCTCTACCCACGTTCATCCTAATGACATTTGTGGTTTATCTGTCATCGTTAGTGGTGATACCGCATTAGTGCTGCTTGCGTGTGATGATTCGTGTGACTTGTTAGGTGGTGTGTCACAACGTGTAGTGAAGCACTTCAAAATCTCTCAAAGTGCTACGTGTGGCAACCTATGTGCTTACGTTAGGCCCTGCCAATGACACCCTTCCACACCAGTGCTCCCGCACTGGCCGACGACTACGACTGCCATTGTCGCTTCAAGACTTCAGCGTCAGCATTCCAGGATTTGCTCCACACTCTCCTCCCACATGGCCCGTGCCGTTAGACACGAGGAACTCAATCTAACCCACTTAAACTCTCACCAACCCCCACCCCCACCTTCGGGTACATACTCCATACTGAGGGGGGGCTATGTGGCTTTGATCCATGATGGATCAATAGGACAGAACATCATGTGTGTATGATGTCTTTGTGTTGATCTTTGTTTTGTATACTTCCAGGACCTCAGTTCCGGCCTAGCCTTCGACCTGTATGTTTGTCGTGTAATAAAACTATTGATGATTAGAAGAGAGAACCTTGGTCATTACCTTACCACCTTGATATCTCCTTCAACTGTTTAAACTTATAATTCGATTTTGCATTGGTGATGTGTGATAGTAAGGAGCTGTACGACTTTACTGCCGTGTAACCACTGCTTCTCTCATATTGAGTTATATTAAGCTGCAGAATTCTTAATTTCTTGGTGTTTCTGGTGTGGTGGTGGTGTACAACTTCATTTTTGTTGAATTTATCTTTATGGTCCCAAGAAAGGAACAGAATTATATATATATATATATATATATATATATATATATATATATATATATATATATATATATATACAAGCTGTAGAAGGTTAGGATCTTATATTGTTTGAAAAGAGGCTTGCAACTATCTCTTGTTCTTTTGTTTCCTATTATTCTAATTGCTCTCTTTTTTAATTTGAATATTTTAATCGCTACACTTGAGTGGCCCCAGATTTCTATACCATACCTCATTATAGCATTGACGTATTTAAAATACACCCTGCACACATCATCTTCAGTTATTAGTGGCTTCATTTATCTCACAGCAAAAATGGCACTGCTAAGTTGTATTGTATTGTATTGTATTGTATTTTATTGATGCGGGCAATCATAGTATTGTACAGTTGTACATATGATATTGGACAGGTCAAGAGAGCATATTTACAAGTAATTTTTACATTATTTTGTAATGAGGAAATTATCTACCTTAAACAAAACAGTCAATATAAATCATAGAATTGTACGGTTGTACTTAAGATATTGGACAGGTTAAGAGAACATATTTGCAAGTAATTTTTAATAAATTGATTTTACATTATTTTGCAATGAGGAAATTATTTATCTTTAACAAAACAGTAAATACAAATGTTGTATAGTAAAATACAGACAGCCAATACAGATGTAATAGTAAAATAATCCAGTATATTTCATAGACATGTACAGCATATAATTTTCAGACCTAACTGAACATTTATTATAAAATTGTTTACAATTTTAACCCCTTTCAAAAAAATGATCAACTGCATAAAAGCATTGGTCCAAGATATATTTTTTTGACTTATGTGTGAAGGCTCTTGGGTTCTTTGTTGCATTGATTTCATTTGGTAAATTATTATACATTGTATCCCAACATTTAAAACACTTTTTTGTAGCAGGTAGTTCTGGACTGAGTCATATGTAGGTCAGATTGCTGCCTTGTTGCATAGTTATGAATATCTCCATTGAATTTTAATGTGCAGTCATTGTTTAACAGGTATAACTTGACAAATGAGATGTTATTATAAATGTAAGCAGAGGGCGGTGTCATAATGCCATTTGTTTTGAAATGTTGTCTACATGATTCATTATGTCTTAGATTACATATTATGCATATTGTCTTTTTTGCATTTTGAAAATATATCTACCCCCAGGTGAGTTCCCACAAAATACGCTTCCATGCTGTACTGTAGAGTGGAAGTAAGCATAATACACATGTATGAGAACAGATTTTGTGACTGATTTTTTGAGTATCCTTAAAATGTAACATGCAGTTGATAGCTTTTTTGAGATATAATTTATGTGAGTCTCCCACTTAAGCTTTTCTTCAAGCCATTTGCCAAGAAACTTGACAGAGTCCACATACATAAGCTCTTGGTTATTTAGTATCACATCGGGCATTTCTTGTTTTTGGGAGGAGAGTCTGTAGTTGATGTAAATTGTTTTCTGTATACTTAAAATCAGTTTGTTCTTGTTGAACCATTTGCTGAGTGATGACATAAGCGGTTTAATTTGTTGGTTGTGGTCCTCTGTATCAGTACCTGTTATTAGTATACTCGTGTCATCGGCAAATAGTGTGGTATGTCCTGTAGCAAGCTTCGTGCTTATGTCATCAATATACAGCAGAAACAGTATGGGTCCCAGGATTGAGCCTTGTGGCACACCATATATAATAGGCATTGTGTCAGAGGAGTGGACAGTACATTGATGGGTGGTTGTTTTCTTTTTTCAAAATTAATTTCAGCTTTTTGTAATATGTTTGACAAGTAAGATTCTAACCAT
Organism: Schistocerca cancellata; assembly: GCF_023864275.1. NCBI lineage: Eukaryota > Metazoa > Arthropoda > Insecta > Orthoptera > Acrididae > Schistocerca > Schistocerca cancellata. Next base: position 17,521,976 of record NC_064634.1, read on the forward strand.
TTGTTTGCAATTCCTCTTATACCTTTATCTGCTAGCTTCTTAAGGAGTATGGTATGGTCAATTACATCAAAGGCTTTGGATAAATCTAAAAAGATACCAGTAGTGATTTCCTTATTATCCAGTGCTTTTAAGGTTTTATTGAGATACTCATAAATAGTTGTGGTAGTCGTCTTTTGTTTTCTAAAACCATGCTGGTTAATAAGGATAGTTTGTTAGTAAAGTCTTCCAATCTAGTGTAAATAATTTTTCAAATATTTTTGAGAATGAGCTGAGTTGTGCTATGGGCCTGTAATTGGCTACATCATTTTTAGGGCCCTTTTTGTGAAGTGAGGTAATTTTAGAAGTCTTTATTAGGTCAGGGAAAACTCCATTTGTAAAGGATGCATTTATTATGTGGATTAGGGGTTCTACAATGGATTCTCCACATTTCTTTACAATTAAATCAGGCATGTTCTCACTGCCCCTGGAGTACTTATTCTTTAGTCCTTTTATAGCTGTAAGTACTTCAGTATTGTACACTTTGTGAAGAAACGTTGATACCTGTACTGGTATGGTTTCCATTAGTGTTTGGTGTTGAATATTTGATCTGTGGCAGTTTTTCTTTATCAGGTTTTCTGTTATTTTGCTAAAATATTCATTAAAACCATTTACTATTTTGTGGGGATCTGATGTGACTACATCATTTAGGTTTAGTTTTAATGTATGGTTTATAACATGCTGCTTACTGTTTGTTTCATTTTTCACAACTGTCCACAAGCCTTTCATTTTATTGTTAGATTCCTTTATAAATTTATCATTGTATAATTTTTTTGCTTGTTGGATTACTTCTCTGTAGATTGCAAAGTAGACCTTACAATATGACCTAAACTGATCATCGACTTCATGGTGTTTCATGTGACTTTTTAAGTCACACTTTTTTTGGCTGGAGATCCTTATCCCTTTTGTTACCCATGAGTTTGTGTGTTTCGATTTTCCTGGATTTCAATGGAAATGCAGTGTTGAAGTGGTGGAGAAATGTTTCATGGAATGAATTAAATATGTAATTTACATTATTTTCTTTATAGACCTCTGCCCAGTTTTCAGCCCTTAACAGATAGTTAAAAAGCCTTCTATTATCATCATTAAAATGCCTTTACATTTTAGTTTTTGTGGGATATTGTCTTACGTAATTTAAATTCGCCATTAGTTCATGGGCACTGTTACCTGTGCTGATGACTTTGATTGAGTGGTGTAGTTTGCGTTTATGAAAATCTGATCTAGAGCTGTTTTTGAATTTTTTGTGGTCCTGGTTGATGTGTTTACAGTTGGGGATAGGTTGAATGAATTTGTAGTATTCAACAATTTTTTCCAGGTGTGAGGAAGTCAATATTAAATTCTCCACTTATTAATAGGTTTTTTTAGTGAGTGAATTTTTGTGAGTAGTGCTTTGAGGGAGTGATTGAAGGTTGCGATGTTCCCATCAGGGGCTCTATATACATTCAGTATCATTAGGTTATAGGCTGTTAAGATAGTTAAGGAGAATTCAAAGTCTGTTTCTATTTGCATATTATTGTACTTTGTGAGGCTTTTGTAGCTTAATTTATTTTTTTGACATAGATTGCTGTACCACCTTGCTTACTCTTGTTCCGACAAGAATAACCAGGTAGAGTAAATTCATCAAGTGTCTTCTGTTAACCAGTGTTCAGTAATACAGAGAACATCTAAGTGTGGCTTTGTTTTTTGGAAGAGATCTATTTCTAGTAACTTATTAAACATTGACTGCACATTATGGTGTAATACTTTAAAGGATAATAGTGACTGTTTTCCAATGGAATGATTTTTGACACCACTCGCTGGGTTTTATTGCTTATATTGGAAATATGATTTTTCCAACTTAAAAAACTCTCAACAGTGACCCCTAAAAATTTAGCACTTTCAACTACTCTCACATCTAGCTCTCGCAAATTTGTAGTTCACTTGTTTTTCTTTTGTTGTTCCTAAATAGGATTCCATTACTTTTCTCATAATTGAGTGGGGTGATCATTTCAACTGTTTGATTACTTTTACTTATGGCCTTCTATAAGCTCAGTCTCACAGTTATGCTTTTTGTGTCATCTGCAAAGAGTATCAATTCACTGTCTACATTACAAGGTAAATCATTTACGTATATAAGGAAAAGGAGGGGTCCTAGAATACTACCCTGTGGCACCCTATGTTTTGTATCTTGCAATTCTGATAGCTGCTTCCCTTGATTGTGTGGCACTTCCTCTGCTTGTTTTCTGTTCTGCAGAAATGACTATGATATCAAGAGCAGTTTCTCTAATTCCATAGTGGTGTAGTTTCATTATTAATATCTGGTGATTGATAAGATCAAAAGCTTTAGATAAATCACAAAAGACACCAACCGGGATTTGGCCTTGATCTAGGCCTGCAGAGATTGTATTAATAAGTTCAAATGCAGCTGACACTGTTCCTTCTGGAACCCAAACTGTCTACCATTTATAATAGAATTTTTATCAAAAATGCAATTAACCTAACAAATATTATTCTTTCTAGGATCTTTGACAAAATGAGAAGGAGGCAAACTGGTCTGTAAATATTTGGGCACATGTGGTCACCTTTTTTGAATAGTGGTAGTACCCTGGCAATCTTAATTCTGTCTGGGAAGATTCCTTTTTCAAGACACAAGTTGACTAAGTGACAGAGGGGTTTAGCAATTTCCCTAGTAGTTAGCTTCAAAATTTTATTTGACAAGCCATTTATGTCTGTAGTTGCTTTATTTTTTAGTTTCTCTATTATTTTTCTTATCTCTTGTTCAGTTGCCGGATACAGGTAACATGAGTTACTAGGTGACTTTTGTTTATTCTCAACTAGGTTTTGGGCTTTCAGAGAATCACTATTGTTACCCCGTGTAAGTTGTTGGCAGATGCTGGTAAAATATTGGTTGAAAGTGTTGCTAATGATTATTGGATCTTCTGTTACAACATTATTGATTTTTGGGCTTAAGCTTTTATTGTTATTTCCTGATAACTTTCCTGTTTCTCTGTTTATTATCTTCCAAGTGCTTCTGACTTTGTTGGGAGCTTGTGCAATAACATTTCCATTATACAGTTTTTTTGCAGCTATTAAAGATTTATTGTAAATCTTTTTATAAGCTCTATAATATTCAACAAAATGAATAGGCCTATCTGGAGCTTTCCAAATTGCATGAAGTAGTTTCAACTTTTTACAGGATACTAATAGACCTTTTGTTAGCCATGGAAGATTTCCTCGCTTTTTATTTATTGGTTTGGTTTTGGCTGGCAAACACTCTTCAATGATTTTAAATAGATATCTAGGAAACTGTTATATTTATCATTAACACTATTAGATAAGTTCATTTCTGGCCACTTTTCATTTTGTAGTTTTATCTTTAGGTCTGTTATGTCAGAACTTCTCATATCTCTGTAAGGGCTAAAGCTGAGTGAATCTAATTTCCCTTTGTTAATACTGTCTGTGAGTTGTGATCTAATAATTTCATATCTTTTATAAGGCAATTATATCTGCCAAACTGAATATTTGTAACTATGTAACCAACGGCAGTTTGAGTGTACATACCTATTCTCGTATAGTTTTGAATTGTGTTATGTAAACCATACATTATAAGTAAGCTCTCTATATTTGTTTTATATTTTGATTCAGATAGGGAGTCAATATTCAAGTCTCCGCATAAAATTAACTTGTTCTTCCAAAATTGTGATAGCAGTCTATCAAGGTTTTTTATGAACACACTCAAATCACCCCTGGGAGCTCTGTATAAAGACATTGTTACATAGGTTACATTTTGCAGTTCAATTCTTATACCACTACACTCAAAATATTTTCAGTTGCAAACCTTTCCAATGGAATTGCAGTTACAGGGCAGGAGATGCCATCTCCACAAATATGCAGCTACCACCATTTTTTAAATTCTTTCTGCAATATTGCTGAGGTCAGTAGTCTCCTAGAACTTAGAACTAGTTAAACCTAACTAACCTAAGGACATCACAAACATCCACGCCCGAGGCAGGATTCGAACCTGCGACCGTAGCGGTCTTGCGGTTCCAGACTGCAGCGCCTTTAACCGCACGGCCACTTCAGCCGGCCCTACACATAGGTGATGGCTATCCCAGAGAGAGGGTCTTTATGAGATTAATTACCAGTTATGTGTTGTTTATTGCAAATAAGCTCCCAACAAGGGGTGGTGCATGCCTGGACACCATAATCACCAACCTCAACATCTGGGATTATAAACTCAATGTAATTGAACCTAAGATAGCAGATCACTGTGCACTAGTAATGGAAACCAGTATGAGGAGCAAACTGCAGATAAGCACATGGCATTCAAAAAACTACACATTCAAAAGAAGATTTGTTAAAGAAGAGAGACTAAATGATCTCAAAGCAGCTCTGTCTTGTGTAAACTGGCAGCACAAAATTGCAGAGTTAGTAGGCAGTGATTCTTTCTTATGTCCGTTCCAAACCTTAAAAGCAATATTTGATGACATGTTTTTGGTAAGACCAGTGAAGAATCCTGTGGTCAAATCACAAGGCAGGCAGAAAATTATCAATGTGAAACAATGGTACACCCCGAGCTCAATAAATAGAAGTGTATTGTAACAATGTGCAAGGACCGAATGAAATCAGCTTTAGACATTCCAGCTAAAGAATTACATCACCGCAACTACCTAAAAGCCAAAAAAGCTTATAGGAAGGCAGTAGAGAAATCAAAAAAGAAACACAATGATACATACATTAAAGAGGCCCAAAATCCTTGTAAAGCTGCCTGGAATCTTGTAAACGAGAACAGAAAGATGACTACCTCCTGCTTAAATTCATGTAGCCCTGATGACTTCAATGAATATTTTGTCAGAATAGTGGAAAAGACAGTGAGTGAAATTCCACACTCTGACCTAGATCTGATTGCAAACATAAGAAATGCAGACATCTGCAGTATTCAAAACTGGAAGGTAGTACACCCTGAAGACATGATAAAAATTGTGAACTCCTACAAACACTCAGAAAGTGTAGACATCTATGGCATGTCCTGCACACTGCTAAAGAAAATTATTGCAGAATTGGCTCAGCCACTAGCCATAGCAATAAACAAATGTCTATCTTCTGGTGTCTTCCCAGACTTCCTTAAACTGGCGCGCACAGTACCAATATATAAGAAGGGGGATCCATGTGAGGTGTCCAGCTCCAGACCAATCTGAGTGGTACCAGTACTAGCCAAAGTTACTGAGTCTGTGATGCACTGCCAGGTACTGAATTACTTTGAGGAAAACAACTTATTCCAAAACACACAGCACGGATTCTGCAAAGGGAGATCAACAGTGACAGCCACACTGGACTTATTAAAAACGATTTGACAGAGTTTTGAAGAGAGAGAGAGTGTGGCACTGACACTCTGTGACCTCAGCAAAGCCTTTGACTGCATCTCACACACAACACTAATAGCCAAGTTAAGATGGTATGGTGTTGGAGGTGTTGTTCTATCGACACTCCAATCTTATTTGGAAAACTGGAAGCAGGTAGTATCAGTGCACGGAGCAACTTCTCTTGAACAAAAACTGGAACATGGAGTGCCCCAAGGATCAGTCTTAGGACCTCTCCTATTCCTCATATATGTAAATGATATGAGCTGTAATAGTCAAATGTTGCAGTTTGCAGATGACACTACCCTTATTGCCAAAGGACATACAGCCGCAGAAGCTCTTTGTGCATCAAATTTGATGTTTTAAGAGATAAAATAATGGTTCATCATAAACAAAATGAAGATCAATGAAGAAAAAACCCAACATTTGATATGCAGTCTAACCAACATTGAAGACCAAGAAAACATGGAGACTGTCACACTGCTGGGCTTCAAGATTGACAGCAAACTCTCCACGAATGATCACACTGCATATGTATCCACCAAACTTTCTCGTGTGATATACCTCCTGAGGAAACTGAATAACTGACCAGTTTCTCACAATATTCTTCCATGCACTCTACCACAGCCACATTAGCTGTGGGCTGTTGTTGTGGTGACACTCCTCAGGCAGCAAAGATGTGTTGCTATTACAAAAAAAAAGCCATCAGGATCATATCTTCCAGCAAAAGACTGGACCACTGTAAGCCTATTTTCACCAGGCTAGGCATAATGACTGTATGTGTTTTTCTGCCTCATTTATATAAAAGAAAATCAAAATAATTTTAGCATAAGACAAGAAATACATAATCATGACACTCGCTGTAAGAGGAACATTGAAGCGACAAGGTGTCGTCTATCAAGTACACGAGACAGCTTTCCAACAGTCACCCTAAAAATGTACAATTCAGAAGTGAAATCCCTGCCACCTGAATTATTTCGTAAAAAAATTGCTCAGGACTTGAAACAATATCCATTATATTCCTTGGAAGAGTTTTTCAACAGTGGTTCTAGTGAATGGACAAAATAATAAATATTGTTATGTTTTATATATAATTTAGCCTAAATTTTATCTTCTTTTTATGTTCTCAGTTAACTACACATTTAATTTTGTGTTTTACTTTTTTTTGCCAAAATGAAACTTTGTGTGTGATCTACATGGTCTTTTAAACATTTTACTTTATGGTATTTTCATTTGCTGCTATGAAGTTTTACTTTCCTGTTTAGTTATATTTCATTTCCTCTATGTTCTATGTGTTTTTGTGAACTGCATAAATATTTTCTTTTATTTGTAATATAAATTTTGTATATGGTGTTGTATAAATGTCAGTTGATAAACATTGTATTTGTGATGCAGTCTGTCCAGCCATGGCTGGTAAACAATGAAGATATAGTAATATAGTAATAATATAGTAATATAGTAATGATTGGGTGGAATGGGAGCAGAAATGGTAGGAGAAATTAAAGGAACAGAAATGGAGGAGGAGATGCTAATTCTGGATCAAACCATTTAAACTAGATAAGCAGGTAGGGGAATCAACATTCTGTGTTGGATTCAATTATTTGGAGATAATACTTACCTCAGCTATCTGTCACATTTTTCATGTTTCCTGAGGCAACTCTTCTCCTATCCTATCTGTGATTTGTAAGTGAATCAGAAAATTCTGTCTTCGACTTTAATGTGATTTTGTACAGCAGGATTTTTTAGTATAAGAATATTTAGAAAGGGTTTCTCCAATGTTATCTATATGTATTATGTTGTGTTAGTGATAAGTAATGGAATCATAAGGGGATGGAAAAAAACAGCAATGGTATTTGGTAAAAATCTATGTGTTTTTGCATTTATTCTGGTTTTATGAAATATGATGAAAGTAAATTGGTGTCATGGTTAAAGAATTTCTATTAAACAAAGACGTAAGGAAAACAGAAAATGAAAGGTACAGGGTTATTACAAATGATTGAAGCGATTTCACAGCTCTACAATAACTTTATTATTTGAGATATTTTCACAATGCTTTGCACACACATACAAAAACTCAAAAAGTTTTTTAGGCATTCACAAATGTTCGATATGTGCCCCTTTAGTGATTCGGCAGACATCAAGCCGATAATCAAGTTCCTCCCACACTCGGCGCAGCATGTCCCCATCAATGAGTTCGAAAGCATCGTTGATGCGAGCTCGCAGTTCTGGCACGTTTCTTGGTAGAGGAGGTTTAAACACTGAATCTTTCACATAACCCCACAGAAAGAAATCGCATGGGGTTAAGTCGGGAGAGCGTGGAGGCCATGACATGAATTGCTGATCATGATCTCCACCACGACCGATCCATCGGTTTTCCAATCTCCTGTTTAAGAAATGCCAAACATCAGGATGGAAGTGTGGTGGAGCACTATCCTGTTGAAAGATGAAGTCGGCGCTGTCGGTCTCCAGTTGTGGCATGAGCCAATTTTCCAGCATGTCCAGATACACGTGTCCTGTAACGTTTTTTTCTCAGAAGAAAAAGGGGCAGTAAACTTTCAACCATGAGATTGCACAAAACACGTTAACTTTTGATGAATTGCGAATTTGCTGCACGAATGCGTGAGGATTCTCTACCGCCCAGATTCACACATTGTGTCTGTTCACTTCACCATTAAGAAAAAATGTTGCTTCATCACTGAAAACAAGTTTCGTACTGAACGCTTCCTCTTCCATGAGCTGTTGCAACCGCGCCGAAAATTCAAAGCGTTTGACTTTTTCATTGGGTGTCAGGGTTTGTAGCAATTGTAAACTGTAAGGCTTCTGCTTCAGCCTTCTCCATAAGATTTTCCAAACCGTCGGCTGTGGTACGTTTAACTCCCTGCTTGCTTTATTCGTCGACTTCTACGGGCTACGCGTGAATCTTGTCCGCACACGTTCAACCGTTTCTTCGCTCACTGCAGGCCGACCCGTTGATTTCCCCTTACAGAGGCATCCAGAAGCTTTAAACTGCGCATACCATCGCCGAATGGAGTTAGCAGTTGGTGGATCTTTGTTGAACTTCATCCTGAAGTGTCGTTGCACTGTTATGACTGACTGATGTGAGTGCATTTCAAGCACGACATACGCTTTCTCGGCTCCTGTCGCCGTTTTTTCTCACTGCGCTCTCGAGCGCTCTGGCAGCAGAAACCTGAAGTGCGGCTTCAGCTGAACAAAACTTTATGAATTTTTCTACGTATCTGTAGTGTGTCGTGACCATATGTCAATGAATGGAGCTACAGTGAATTTATGAAATCGCTTCAATCATTTGTAATAGCCCTGTATCAGCACATCTGGAGGAGAAGGTGCAGATTATCTGAAAACTATAATGAACATCTGAAGTAGTGAGCTCATGCATGAAATTAGTATAATTTAGTGCAGCAGAAGAGGAAATATGCAGTAAAAACCATCTCAAACAGTAGGCCTTAATATTAATTGCAGTATAATAGAAGTGTTTGTGTTCAGTGCAATCAGTATGTGGAGATAACTATCTACTTATAGAAGTGTGTCATGGTACAGCCTCTTCTAAAATTAAGTACAAAACTTTAAACATAATTGCCTGGAGCAATGTGTGAGGAAAGAATCAGTTCAGTGTGTTATGGCTTTCAAAGGACCTAATGACAAAGACAATTTTGCATATTTTCGTTTCCTGTTGTTATATGGAATTACCTTCTGTGAAAACGCACATAAAATAAATGTAATCTTTACTCAGTGAAATTTAGCAGCAAGAATTTTGTGCAAAGTAGGTGGCCATACATCTTGGAATTCTTACACTCACTTCTCAATACCAATGCCCCTTACTGGTTTTTGTTGCTGATAATCAGGGTTGCTTCAACCATTAGGCAAGACTAGATGGCCATCTAGGGTGCTGAAATTTTAGGGGTGACAAAGGGCGCAAAAAATTAATTTCAAATCAAAAGAACTGAGGACAACACATGAAAACTGAGGACTGTCCTCAGAAAATGAGTGCTTCTGGTCACCTTAACTTAATGTGTAAAAGCATAATAGGAGATCTTCATTGTTGTTGGTGTGATGGAGAAGGGGGGGGGGGACTATTGGGGGCACTGATGGTAGTAAAAAAACAGGCAGTGTCATTTTTCAGTTCTCACATAGTGGCAAAACACGTAGAAATGACCCTGCTGAAAATAAGTCATTCTTAGATTGAAAGTGATTTACACACACAGTCACAATACAAGACCCAAAAATAATTTTTTACAGGCTTTGCTCCCTTGTTTAGGATTCAGAGTGGAAATATGAACTCTTGTGGAGAAAAAATGAACAAATTCCAATCCAGCGTAAAGGAAGAAATCAGGAACCATAATTAACTCAAAATAAATCAAAGAAACTTACCTTATTGCTCATTAGTCACTCTTTCTACAAACTATCTAAATATCTAGATTCAGGGATTGAAATGTTATATGCCAGGCAGCAGTGATTGTTTAAAAGCTGCTTGACAAGCAGCAATGAGGTGTAAGTAGGACTCAGTATTTACAGAAGTAGATAAATATTTTCTTCAAAATTGTCATTTTAGAAAAGTAATCTACCAACATCTGATAGTAAGCAGCTCTGTAGTATAAGGGGGCAGCAGCTTTCCGTCTAAGTTACGTGGTCAAATTTAGCTGTCATAAGCAAGAATAATGTTAAGCAACATAGTAATAGTTCAGTGTTAGTTGAAACGTAACAGTCCATAAAAACCCACTTAAAATGTACCTTCTCCTGTCTAACTCAGGATCACACATGTAAACAAAAAGTCGTAATATGTAATATGCCTGAAAAAAATAAAAATCATAGCAACAAAACTATTACATTGCAATTACATTAAAGAACAGAAGCACTGTAAATGATAGGAATACTTTCTATGAAGAGAGCGTCTAGTAATTAATAAAATATGTAAGTACATTATTGTAATTACATATTTGAGAATTTATATTCCAATAAAATCATGCACACAGACTAATACAATAATGTACTTGCTGTACAGGTGCAAACATACATTTATATATTTATTAACAGTTTTTAAGTGCTTATTTTAATTGTTATTTAATCAAAAAAGCATTTTAAACAATGCTGAGGATTGTTTGGAATTGTTTAAAAGGTATATATAGTGTCAACCATGTTGCCAGAGGCAGGCAGTCTCGTTTTGGTGTTTGAGTAGTAAGCACGTAGCTGCTTCATGCATATTGTAAGTATGTTGTGAATTATTATAATATTTCTCAAGATGTTAATAAATAGCTTACTGAAATCAACTTCAATTTTGACATTAATTTAATTTAAGAGTTGAATTTCACAGTTTATACAGAGAAACCAAGGACAATAGCGAAGATGGATGTGCACATTTGTACGATGAGTACGTGAAACCCCATTCTATAAAAATTTATGTAATTGCAGAGTATTAGATAGATACCTTACACTTAAGTGGTTGCAGACTATTAGATAGATACTTTACATGTGGTGGTTAGGAGCTGGGATGTATTGTAATGCTGTGAACTAATCTCGTATTTGATTTCAGAAAATATTGTGGAACTCCGGACAATTGGAAATACAACAGACAGTGAACAGAACTACAAGGAAAAACAAAAGGACACTAGAAACATGACTAAAAAGGGGAAAAGTCTGTGAGTACAAAATTTGCTTAATATTTGACTTGTTGGAAACTTCGGAATTATATTATTAGCATGGAGGGTAACAGGGAGGGCGATGATAATGGGGAGGTTAATGTAAACATGCAAAATAGCATAGATGTTACTGATAACAATACAAGTAATAGTGCAATGAACCAGGAAATAAATAATATGGGAGAGAATAGTGATTATGATAACAGTAGTTTATGCTCTCCAATTCATGGATTTGAGTCGAATAGATCTACCTTTGATAGATTAGTTCAGTTAATGGAAGAACAAAAAAGATCAATGGATGAACAAAAAAGATCAATTGATGGAAGGAAAACTTTTCTTGATTCTATAGATAAAAAATTGGACAAGCCTGGAAACCAAATTCGCGAGACAAAAGAGAGCTTAGAAAGATGCTGGGAAAAAGTAGACAAGAATAGCAGAAATGTGTCGACTATAGAAGGGGCAATTGTTACCTTAAAACAGGAACACCAAAAAATTTGAAGATAGGTTAGATTCCGTGAATAGTTTCGAAAAATCTGCAACTGCAGAAGTGCAACAATTAAAAAGAAATTTTCAGAAACCAAGAATAGTATACAGAATTTCACCAAAATTGTGAATGACAATTTTGCAGAGTTAAAAGAAGGTGTAGGTACTTCTTTAGACCAGATTTCAAACTTCAAATCAAAATTCCAAGAAATCTAAGATTCCATTTTTACTAGTTCTTTCATGGCGGCACCGGAAGCTGAATTTTCCAGCGGATCGCGCTTAGTTAAAACTAAGCAGCCAGGCGAACTACGTAGGCACTGGCGCTGTATATAGCTGCAGAAGCTAAGTCAACACAGCCATGCACATACACCCACCCACCTCCCCAGGGGTCGGAACCCCTGCAACCCACAGACATATTATAATTAATAAATAATTAATTTAGAGATGTAAAAGATAAGAAATTAAAGTGAAATTAGAGGTAGACTTAAAAAAAAAAAAAAAAATTTCACGAGATAGATAAGGATGCTTCGCAACTTTATAATGAACAATAGAATAAATAAATTAAAAATTGAAAGATGAAAGATAAATAAAATAATACTAAACAAAATGAATACAAAACTATCCCAGAGACCATACCAGAGTGCGCCACAGAGCTTCCCAGAGTGACCCAGAGAGCATCCCAGAGTGCCCCAGAGAGCTAAAACACTAAGAAGAATCGCTTCTCGGCTTTTGGCAAGATCAATGTGTAGAACTCTATTTAAATAAATATTAAAAATTGTGGAACAATGTCAATATTAAAACACTTTCAGGGGACAGGAATATACATCCAGTTGATTTCATGTTTCAAATAAAAGACAATTTTGACAGTAAAATGAGCAATAATTTGAAAATCAAATTTTTTAAAAAGCTTTTAGATGGGGAGGCTTTGCCATAGGTGAACCAAGCAATCAAACCTGAAATGTCATTTAATGAGGTAGTATGTACTTTCATGAACAAATTTTGGTCAGAAATTGGACAATCCAGAATTAAATCAGAATTTTTGAATGGCCCAAATTACAAACAGGGTAGTGGTTGCATGAAAACCTTTTGTGAACAACAGTTAAGAACTTTAGTACATCTTGATAAACTACTTTATGAAATGATCCAAATAGATGCCTTAAAACGTAGATTGCCACACAGGGTACAGTGGAGTCTTGTCCATGGACCTGATGACGTTATTGAACAGTTTCTTAGATATGTAGATAAATTGGACTTAGCCTGGGAAAGAAATGACAGGTATAATGACAGGCCAGATGATAGCAGGAACAACAACAACAGAGTTTTCAGTGATCATTTTAACAGTAGATTCAGAAATGATAACAGAAGAAATGGGGAGAAAATGGTAATCAGAGACCAGAAAACCGGACTTTTGAACCAAGAAATAGGCAATGGGGACATAATCAGGGAAATAATGCTAACAATTTTGAAAATAGAAGAAGTGGTCTGGTAAACTAAGACCTGCCTCTTTTGGAACCTGGCGGAATGGGGTAAATAGACTTGGGGATTGTAATCAGGCACATTGTGATAAATTCAGAAGGGGAAGGGGTAGAACAAATACAACATACCAAAATTTTGTACACGGAACACAACCTGACGTGAATAGAATGACGTTTGATAAAGTATTTTGGGAATTTTTTTTATCTGGAAACAAAGATGAACAAAAAACTAGAAGAAAATCTGAATTTAAATTAGTAGAAAACTATTTGACAAATTTCTTTGACAGTAGTAATGCAGTAGTAGCTACTGATAGTGTTGAAAACAGATTTGATGAAAATTTTGAGAGTGATTGTGGAATGAGTGAAAAAGCTGATACTGATATTGTATGTTTGGAAGTGGATGATCACGTACTTGGCAATGAAAGTGAGAATGACAGTGTAATTCCAGATGAAATTGCAGTAGACAATAGACAGAAAAATGAGGATGTGGTAGAACAGAATGGTCACAGTGTTGAGGTTGTTGAAGAAATGTGTGAAGAGAGAAATGTGTTTGGTGCCGAAAATGATACTAATTGTGATGATGGTGTTGATGATGATGATGATGATATGTTGCTTACAGAATTAGATGGTTTGGTATATGTAGGAGTTAAAGTTGATGATTTGATGCTGAATGATTCTGGAATTCTGATGTATGTTTGAGTGATGAATTAGAAACCAGTGGAGAAGTGCCTGATAGTTTAAAGTTGCCAGCTGATGTTATTGATGTTCTGTATGAATGAGTTGTTGAAAATGGGAAAGAAGATCTGATTAGTGATAAAGTATTAAGAGTAGTTAGTGACTATAGTAGCAAATGTCAGTATGGTGATCAAAAGTGTAATGTCTTAAGTGAAATTTGTCAAAGTGTGCACTCAGATAATGAAGCTGCTATGAAAAATTTGGGGCAGTCTCCTGATAGAAATATGATTAGTGTATGTGTAAAAGTAGTGATTGTGATAAAGGGGTGAATTTCTGGGACACAGAAGAGGATTTGTTATTTGAAAATGAAGTCAATGAAATGGGCAAAGAACTTGAAAGTCCATATATTGTAGTACAGATTAATGACTGGTAAGGAAACTGTCTTCTAGATACAGGTAGCCCAATTACAGGAATATCAAAAAAGCTAAGAGACAGGATCAGAAACAATAAAAATTTCACAGAATTTCCAGTAACAGGGGTAAGGATAAAAGGAGCAACAGGAAAAGGTAGTAAGTTGATTACCAGACAAGTCTTACTTGAATTTAAAAGTAATGATGTGCACTTTATACAGGGATGCTTAATAATTGATGATTTAAAAACTTGATATTGGGTATGAACTGGATTGTTAAGGGTAAAGTAAATTTTATCTGGGGTGAGATGAAAATAACATTTGTTGAAGAAAAAAGTGGAATTCATGGGGAAACTGGTGTTTTAATGGAAGATCATGGTCTAAGTAGTCTGATTAGAGGGATGCAAGAGACTAACGGTGACATTTATTGTGAGTAAGGGGAAGAATTTGGTATTAATGATGATAGTGTTGAATATTACAGTGAACTTGTAGCTAAAAGGAAATGTCTGAAACTGAAAGCCTTAATGCAGAGAACAGGAGAGAGCTTGAAGATTTTCAGTGGGATTATAATGACATATTTGATGTAAAACTTGGAAGAGTAAATATTGAAAGTTCATGACCCATTCTTCATAAAACCGTATGCTATCTCCATCTATAAAAGAAAAGAGGTAGGAAGAGAAATTCAGAAAATGGAAAGGTGGAAAATAATAGAAAGAAGTTATAGTTCATACAACAACCCATTAGTGGTAGTTTCGAAACGAGATGGAGGCATTCGTTTAGTGCTTGACTCTAGACATCTGAATAAATGTTTGGACCATCCTGAAAGTATAGATGAACTGCTAAATAAGTTTAAAAATGTAAAATATATGACTAGCATTGACTTAACTTCTGGATTTCATCAGATTGAACTAGAAAGAAATTCTAGAAAGTACACTGCATTCTTGTTTAATGGGAAATGTTTTCGATACTGTATTGTTCCATTCAATTTAAATGTATCTGCGGCAAAATTTACTAGGGAATTGGACTTCGTTTTGGGTAAAGAACTCTAGAAAAGTTAATTATTTATGTGGATGACATTTTGGTGTCAAGTAAGATCTGGGAGGAACATATTCGACTTTTAAATGAAATTGGAGAGAACATAAGAAGGAGGGGGGGGGGGGGGGGGGTACGACTTTGAAATTAGAAAAATGTAAGTTTGCAATGAAACAATTAAAATTTCTTGGCCATTGCATAAGTGAAAAATGGATTTTGCCAAATGGAGAAAAGATAGAGGCCATCGCAAAGTTCCTAAGACCTAGAAATAAAAAAGATTTAAAGTCTTAATTTGGATTAATAAACTTCCATCGAAAATATGTGAAAATACAGGCACTTAATGCACCTAGTTTGAACAACTTGTTAAGAAGAAATGCAGTGTGGGATTGGTCTGATGAATGCCAATTAGCCTTTGATAAAATTAAGAAAGAGTTGGTAGAAAGTGAAATCCTTTATAGACCTGATTTATCATTACCATTTTGTTTGATGACAGACAGTTATGATTATGCGCCGAGGGTACATTTATTCCAAGAAAAGGAAGTTAATGGGGAAATAGAACATCATTCTATAGCATTTGCAAGTAGAACCTTACAAAAACATGAGAGAAATTACATGATAACTGAAAAGGAACTTTTGGCAATTTTATGAGGATTCAGAAAATTTAAAAATCATTCGTTTGGGCATGAAGTCAAAGTTTATACTGATCATAAAGCATTAACTTACTTACAAGAGTGGAAACTATCATGGGAGAATTACCAGGTGTTCAATGTTCTTACAGCAGTTAAAATATACAGTTCATTTTACAAAGGGAAAGGAAAATGCAATTGCTGATGCCCTGTCAAGAATGCCAGTGGGGAATGGAAATGATAGTGAAAACAATGGTCAAGGGAGAAAATTTAAAATAATGTATTTTAAAGATGTCAAAGAGGGAAGCGAAATTAGGAAAATCTGTAATCAATTGAGAAGACATCAAATTGGCGATGATCATGGGAAGCTTGTTAAAAGTTATCTAGGGAAAAAAGGTTATGAGAAAGTACAAATATACTACCAGGTCTTCAAAGGTATTCTATTTCATAGACACAACCCAGACAGTGATGCTTGGAAAGTCTGCTAGCCAGATTCTCACATAAATACTTTGATAAAATACACATATCGTCGCTAGGCAATGAAAACCTCGTAACTCCATCTGACAATGAAATCCACGTAACTGCATTACCAAATGTAGAAAATTATGCCACATAGGCTGTTGAAACCTTCCATCTTCGAGTTGAACAGTGTTGCCATCTAGCGGCAATAATGAAAACCTCACATCTCCAGCGATATGTAGTTTGTGCTGTAAACCTCGCATCTCCGATAATCGCCATTGTTAGTGTGCAGGGCGAACACATACTCCGAGATTTAAACATTTTTTGACGTGATAGTAACTTTGACTGACAGACCCAACACTGCTTTATTGCTACAGGTATGTGTTAGCATTTCTAGGTATTTATGTATTGTATTTTAATATACAGAATTAATAATGACCTCGTTAAATACAATGTTGACTTAAGAGTTTTTCATCGCGCGTAAAGCAGACTGCGCTCGGTACATAGGAGGTTCTAATTTTAGAACTGAGGAGAATCCTATACATTTTACAGTAACTACTTTGTTTTCAGCTATGGGTGAAAAGAGTAAATTCACTCTTCACCTTGTGAAACAAGCCGACAACGGATCATATCGTATAAAATCACCGGAAGAAGATTCTAGTCAGGTTCCTCCTTGTCCTGCACCAAAAGAAAGGGCAGACCTACAAAATGAAGGTAAACCGTAGTTTATATTGTTGTAACTGGAAGTAAGATCCTTGTTTGGAAGTTGAGGTGATTAAATTATTTAAATGTTATTGATGACGTTATGGTTTACACTACAGATAATGCGGAAAAAGAAGCCAATACAGAGGCGAATTCCACTTCTGAGTTTGAAAGTCTTTTCGAACACAGGAGCGAGGATGATATCTCAAGTGGCAGTAGTGATGCGTACGATCCAGATAAAAACAAAAATGACCATAGCAGTAACAAGAGCAAGGAAGATGACGATGACGAAGTTGATGTGGGAGTGAAGAGTACTAAGCAGTGCCGTAAAAGGAAAAGCAATCAATCACTTCAAAGTTTGCAGAAAGAAAAATGTATGAGGGGACAGGATTATTTAGGAATGCAAAAAGATGAGTTTGGTAAAAAGAGACCAACAATGAGCAGGAGTAGGAGGGAAATGAAACCACGATGTACTTGTAAACATTCTTCCTTAAATCGGAACAGGAATTGCAAGGATATTACAGAAGAGCAGAGACAGCAAATATTTAATCATTTCTGGCAAGATATGTCTTGGGGTGAAAGAAAAATTTTTGTTAGAAGCCATGTCTACTACGTTCCAGTTAAAAGATGCAGAAGTAATTCAGAATCTAATAAATCTCACCGTTCTAACACACTATATTAAAATTCTGTAGTAGAAGGACAGAGAAAAACTGTCTGCAAGACTATGTTTCTGAATACTTTGTGCTTAGGCGAATGGAATGTCAGAACATGGGCATCTAGTGCATCAGGAAGAACGCTTGCAGAAGGGCCTCAAATGCAGGAGAGACCAACGAAAGTTTCAGATTTTTTTGCAGAGTTGCCGAAACTGGAATCGCATTACTGCCGTCGTTCTTCCACAAAACTCTACTTGGAACCTAACTGGCAGAGTAAATCAGAACTACATAGGGAATATACACAATTTTGCAAGAAAAGAGGACAAATCCCAGCTGCTTACAAACAGTTCTGCGAGGTATTCGATGACAATAATCTTAACTTATTTTCGCCTAAAAAAGACCAGTGCGATCTTTGTTGTTCTCACCAGACAGGCAATCTCTCAGACAATGAATACTCTTTGCATATGGCCCGAAAAACTGAGGCAAGGGAAGCGAAAAATAGTGATAAATTAGGATCAGCTACAGTGTTTACAATGGACCTTCAAGCACTTCTCCTTTCTCCCAGACTAAAAGCATCTGCACTGTACTATAAAAGCAAACTGAAGGTCCACAACTTTACCATCTATGATTTAAAAAGTAACGATGGTTATTGTTACCTTTGGCACGAGAGTGAAGGTGGACTAATAGCTTCGGAATTTGCCAGTATACTCGTGCATTTTATGGAAACTTACGTCCAAAATGATTCAGAAGCTATTTTCTATAGCGACGGATGCACGTACCATAATCGAAACTCAGTCATGAGTAATGCACTGGCTTATCTTGCCAATCAGAAAGGCATTACAATAGTGCAAAAATTTCTGGAGAAAGGTCACACTCAAATGGAGTGTGATTCTATGCACTCCACCATAGAAAGGAAGTTAAAAAACAGACACATTTATACTCCTGCTGGCTATGTAG
Source organism: Schistocerca cancellata (assembly GCF_023864275.1). Taxonomy (NCBI): domain Eukaryota; kingdom Metazoa; phylum Arthropoda; class Insecta; order Orthoptera; family Acrididae; genus Schistocerca; species Schistocerca cancellata. The sequence goes on from NC_064634.1 coordinate 17,540,473, forward strand.
AAGTTTGTGCTACCGCAAGACAAAGTCCTAGACCTTATGTTGACAATTATTTGGACCACACGTTTTTCAAGTCCTATGATAAACTCTCGTTGTATTTGTCTATTCGGCCAGGATCCAAAATAGGGGATCCAACAGTGACTGATATCCGGTGTCTCAAGTATGATCCCTCCAGAAAAATTGAATATAAATTGCAATTCAGCGATACATGGGAACCACTTCCAAGAAGGATGTCAAACATACCCAGCTCATTTACAGTGCCCCCTCTCTACAGTTCACCACTAAAGATCAGCGCAGAAAAGTTTACGCATTTGCAACAACTAAAGCTGGTCCTTCCTAAGGATGTGCATTCATTTTATGACACACTGCTTCACATTTGTAATGAGAGAACAAGTCCGTGCATAAAAAAATGCAGCCGAAATTAAACTTGTTTACAGCCACCTGTGACTGTCAGTGTAACAGCAATAGTAACAATAATAAATGTTAATAAGCTGCACAAATGTTTACAGTAAGAAAAGGTTAATTAAAGCTAACAACATTGTTTCTATGTTTTTTAAACACTGCAATTTATTAACATCCAGATTCCAATATTTTGATTAAAGTGAAATTATTCATTTCACTTTATATCTGTAACAATGTATCGTTACAGACATTTCATAATACACAAATAATGTAAAATTTAAGTAAGTTTTTTTTAAAACAAATTCATTTCAATTCTTAACCGTGCACTCATTACATGCCTCTTATCTCCATCACTACCAAAAAAATAACTGTGAAAACCTCGTAACTCCAAAAACCAGCAGACAATTTGAAGTGCATAATAAAGTCTTATGTACCAATGACCGGATCCATATGGTGTAGCAGAAACCACTACATTTAACTAATCAGGTCCTCATGTGATTTCTATAATTAGTTTTTTGTTTCTCCTGTAAAATTTGACCAATTTGAGTTACGAGGTTTTCATTGCCTAGCGACGATATGAAAGCTTCAGACACTGTGGTGCATTGAAATGTACTCAAAAGATACAAGAATGTATATATTTTCATAACATGTTTAGGAAAGTTAGGACCTTACTTGCCTGCTGTGATAGATGTGAGAGAACAAAAGTTAGTAACAAAACCAACAAGGGACTTTTACAAAATGTGGTACCACATAAACAGTTGGATTTGGTAGGGATAGATTTGTATGGTCAACTTTCAAGAGATAAGGAGGATTTGAGTATATTTTTGTCATTTTGGATTTATTTTCTAAAAATGTGAAATTTTATCCTTCAAAGAAAGCAACTAGCATGAAAATAGCTACTAAATTTGTGAAAGATTGCATTATTAAAATAGGTATACCAAAAGCAATTTTATCTGACAATGGAAGTCAATTTACTTCAAAATTTTGGAAGGAATTTGTAGAGGAATATAACATCAGACATATCTTAATATCATCCTATTCACCTAAATGTAACCCAACTGAATGGTATATGAGGGAAATTGGAAGACTATGTAAAACTTACTGTCAGAAAGATCATACCAATTGGTTAAATTATATCAATAATTTTGAAAATATTATGAATAGCTTACAATATACTTCCTTACAATATACTTCCTTACAATATACTTCCTTACTAGATAATGTTTGAGGAAAGGCCATCTTACTTAAAGAACTTGTAGAGTTTCTAGCTTGTAAAAGCATAATAGCAGCTGAAAGAGAGGAAGTAGTTTGAAGGACCATGAAAGATTATTATGGAAAAAGAAAGAAATGGCATGACAAACAAATAAAAAACACAGAATTCAAAGTTTGAGATCTAGTTTTGACAAAAAGTTACACCAAATCTAAAGCACTAAACAGAGAAATAATGAAATTTTTTGTTATTTATATAGGACCATTTGAAATTGTTGAAAACTCACATTCAAATGCATACAGACTTGTATATCCTAAGTCCAACAGATTATTTGGACTCAGGAATGTTACACAGCTGAAATTATACGGACAACCTCGGTCATTCACGTAACATCACAAGATTTGTTTTTCCTCTGGAGGTAGAAAGGTCTTTTTTGCAATTTGGGGGTGGTGAACCCAAGGATCCAAGCTGGTGTGACTATTTACTATTTTCTTTTTCATGTCACATTTTCTCTTACTTTTCTGTACAAAGTGATTATCTTCCACTATCCATGCCATCCAAGAAATTGATAAGTCACTGCTTTATTAATATATGGATAATCTCATTATGCTGGTAACTTTATACTCTCATTATGCTGATAACCTTGTAAAGTGTGTTGTAAACAAGCATCTGTATTTAGATTGTGGCAATCAATGGAGATTGTCTGCTCAGAGATTAGCCAGTAACATGATGGGGGTTTGCATGCTGGCTGCTACCTCGTGTGCGTATTCCTTGCTGTGAGAGCAGAGTTTTCTTTGAACTTGGAACTTGCTGTATGTTATAGTTGAAAATTATTCTCCTCTTGTTGCTTGTCTTAGATTCAAGATATTTATGACAATTGAGGCTCATTAAATGTTACTCTCATTTACATTCCTTTCTATGGTAATTTGGAGAGAGTACAGCAGCGATAATGAGAAAATAGCTGTAGATTACAAGTTCATTACCTGCAGACCATACATAATATACACAAGCAAATGGTGGTCTTGTAGCCCTACAAGACTCAGCTTCAAGATGTACATAACTATATTCTTAGAAAATTACCACCATATTCACATAAATATTACACTTGTAGTGGGATATAAACAAAAACTTTGTAATATGAGTGAAGAAGAGTAGCTTTTCTCCGGTTGTGTATACATGATATGTGGTCTTGGTATACAGCTTTTGATAGAAGATATCCTCTCACAGCTCTAAAATGACAGTCAATGACCTGCACATCATGTCAAGACTGGCTGTGCAATTTCCATTGTTTTGCCAAACAATCCATTGCTCTGGTCTGTACAAGTAGAGACAAGTTTATTATGATTAGGAATAACAATGAACTCATCAAAATTTGCACTTTCGGTCAGCCAACTTGATCACTGATTCACGGCAGAGGTGCAGGACATTATAATGACTCTGCTGGCAACAGATGCGTACTTGGAGTTAAAGTCAGAACTCATACACCAAGTGTCTGCCTCTCAAGAGGAGAGAGTGCAGCAAGTACCGACACAGGAAGACATAGGTGGCAAGAAACCATTGCAGCACCTATGCCACTTATGGAGCAAGGTCGATGCACACAAGGTGCCAGACATGTTGTTACACACATTATGGAACAGCAGGCTACCGGCACAAGTTAAAGTCATAATCATGTCTCCTGAAATGCCTTTAGATGACCTGGGCACCCTGGGTGATCACATTCAAGAATGCCATTGTACCTTCTTTCAGTTCTGACTCAGCAGTTATGTGCAACAGCACTTTGGCGGAGACAAAACCTGATTATGACAGATTGTCAAGAAAGGTGACAGCACTTGAGCAATATCTGAATGAATGATGACTTGTTAAACAAGATTGACGTCCCAAGTAAACAACTGAATGAACTTCTCACTGATCATGATGTTAAAGGTAGGTACCAAAAGCACTCACACAGCCATTCCACATCCATAGTTCTCATCATGGTGACTCCAACCTGCCATGTGAGTAAGTGAACCTCACGCATCAAGCAGAAGTCGTGCCCATGCATGTGCCTCTACCCACCTATTTCTGAGGGATCACAATTCACGGAGGAAGTTTTTAATTGATATGGGCTCTGACTTAAGTATTCTGCCACATGACAGGATGCATAAGTACCAACCGCCCACTACCTTCAGGTTGTCAGCAGCCAATGACTCCATCATTCAAACACATGGCACGCAACAAGTGGACCCGGATCTGGGACTGCAGCATTCAATCAAGTGGAATTTCTTCGGCACTGATGATGCGAGCAGATCTCCTGGCCCGCTACCACCTGCAACTGGATGTCACCAACACCTGCTTACAGGATGCTGTCACCAGGCTGACGATGGCCGCGTATCGGTGCCGTACTACCAGCTGTGACATCCAGCTTATCCAGGCAGCAGAAGACCTGTTCACCAATCTACTCAGCTAGTTTCTTATGCTCACAAGGCCTCTGTGTGCCCTCAGCAGGTACGTCACATACTATCCATTACATTAACACCACTGCAGGTCCCCCAGTTTTGAGTAGGTCTCTGTGGCTGGCCCCTGACAGATACACTATAACAAAAGCTGAGTTTGATACTATATTGGCTGAGGGTGTTATATGTCCATCTAACAGTGCGTGGTCATCAACTGTGAACCTGGTACCCAAAAAGAATTGTATGTGGTGGCTAGGCAGAGACTACCATGCCTTGAATGCTAGAACCATTACAGATCATTAACACTTCGAGGACTGAGCGCAAGTTTGGGCGCTCAACCGGCTGGTACTGAGTGATTTCACAGTTTTTCTGAATTTCTACAGCAGATTCTATGCCACAGAAAATAGATTGCTCTTTTGCATTTAAAAACTACATCCATTCCCTTCAGAGTACTGCAAAGAAATAAGCATTTACGTTAGTGACAAGGGTTGTATATTAATTTGAGAGTATGCTGTTTTCACAGTGAAAAAAAAAATTAGGTTTTAGGACCTCTAAGGGACATAGAATTGAAGTTGTTAGTTTTAAATGAATAACTGTTCAAATATGAACTTTTATTTTATTAATAATCACACAGTTACATTGGCTTTTGTATTAAATATTTCGAAACATTTTGGAAAACAAAGCCCTACGTCACAGGTTTCAGAATAATATTGCATGTCTTTCCTTGAAATGTTACCATATCTGGCCTTGCTTTTTTCTGCGCATACTTTGCACCTTCTCTGAGGCCACTTAGACAATTTTGTCGGTGGAATTAATTTTGGAAAATGTCCTCTGCTTAGTCTGTTGATGGGTGAACTATTCTGAGAAGTGCATGAGTCTAAGAGGCCACCTTTGTGAACCAAGTTCTCTGCTAACTCTGTAATGTATTCAACCAGATGTTTGCTTGTATTTCACGACATTTTGTACAAAATGTATGAATTTACAGTCTTGAGCATGAAAATGTGAAAGAAAACTATTTTCCACCACTTTATTTGTTTTCGTTCAAAAGGAAAGTATGCCATTAGCTAGTCGCTATGATCTGCACCAGCTTTTTTACTTTTGTAGTCCAAAATACAGTCTGGCTTAATTTTTTCCACCATTCCAAATTTAGTTTTTACACTGACATTTGTTGCTGTCATTTTATGCTTTGCTGTCAAAAGAAAAAAGTCTCTGTTGTCCTTCCATTTTACAAACAGTAAGTGATCTCGTCTGCGAAATGAAAGTTCATTTTTTTTTTTTTTTTTCAATTTCTGGCCAACAAGATCCCTTGGTAATCCTTTTCAATTTTTCTGCACAGTACCAACTGCCTTAGTTCTTTTCCCCCACAAAAAATCCAGTAAATCAGGGCTGGTGTAAAATCGGTCCATGTATAATGTGTGCCCTTTATTTTGAAACGAATGACACAATGTGTAAAATGCTGTTATCGGCATTAGACTGTTTCCCAGAATAAATTTCACAGTTCAGGACGTCCCCACTTTCACTTTCACACAGCATAAAAAATTTTACGCCATATTTACTAGGCATATTTTTCATATACACTCTATAACTCAGTCTACCACGAAAATGGCAAATTCCTTCATCTATAGTAATATTTTTGCTTGGCTTGTAAGCCTTTCCACTTTGGGTCATGCATCTGTCAAATATAGGTCTTACCTTATGAATAGGATCGTGACCTATCTGGTTTTTAGGAATATATGTTGCGTTTTCTACGAGATGTAACATTCGTAGAATTGACAAAAATCTATCTCCTGGCGGACACTTTGCCGCAAATGAGGACTGCAACATGGGATTTGTTGACCAGTAGTCAGACAGTTTTGGTTTCTTGACTAGGCACATATGCAAAATAATACCAAAAATTTTATACAGTTCACTGAGTTTCACTGTTGTCCACTTACACCATACTGACTGAGGCTTCAGTTTTCCTGTAGCACTTAGTGTCTCTATCATCAATCTAGTGTAGCGGTTTGTCTCTCATTTGATCAGTCTCACCAGTTCTTCATCGAAAAAGTACTTGAAACAATCAAACACTGAAGAATGTTGGTCAATCCCATCTTGAATTCCACAGGATTCAGAAAAAACAGGAAGCTGGCGAGTGATTGTATCGTCATCTGTCCACTGGCCAGAAGAATATGGCAAATTGCAATGACCAGTAGTGTTTGTTGTGACAACGATGTCAACAGCCTCATCTTCAGGTCTTCCTGATGGTTCACCGTCCGAGGGATCGTTTGCATCTATAAGAAAATTCGTAAAAATTATCTTATTTCTGACCAGGAATCAAACCACAGAATTACGGAAAATTTGGACAAAAAATAGCTTACCATCACTAATGTCAAAATCTGCAATTTCTTCATCTAATTCTGAACCACTATTGTTCAATAAAAACTCTATTTCTTCATCTCGCAAGGCCATGACGAAAATAAAGTGCAAAGCTATCAGCCGACAACAATCTAAAGTTTCCAACTGTCGCGCGCTTGTTGTAAGTCGAGTGTGAGTGTGGCAAAGCAAATGACTCAAAATATACTCCTGTACCACCTCCAACAGTGACATATGCAGCCATCTATAATTTTTTCTTGGTACTAGGATAACCAGATAGTACTTTTAAACCTACAGAATATGAAACTCATGCACTGGGAGTCGTTGACATCGCTGATAATCGTCAGACGTAGGAGCTACGTCGATCGTCTTTTTGGGGTACTGTCAGACCGACGTAGGAGCTACGTCGCTCGTCTTGAAAGTGTTAATGAACCATTCCAAATTGTTAATTGGTACCACACTTGAAGGATTACAATCATGTCTTAAACAGGAAACAGGACTTAAGAGCACTTGACTGCGATAAGGCATACATGAAAATCCCTGTGGCTCAAAATACATTCCAAAAACAACAATAATCACGCCTATCAGATTATTTGAGAGGTTATTCATGCCTTTTGTCTTCAGAAACACTGCCCTGATGTGGCAGCAATTCATAAATTCAGTGCTATGAGGTTTACCACACTGCATTGCTTATGTTGATGAAATTCTCATAATTTTGAAGGCTGTAGAAGCCCATTAACAGCATCTCGCTCAAGCTTTTGAACACTTTGCTGCTCACAGTATTGTACTCAACATGCCAAGGTTTGTATTTGGCAGACCAGAGATAACCATCTTGGAACATGAAATTTTGTCAAAGGGATCATACCCCTTACCTGGGGAAGTCAAGGTAGTATTGAACATTCCATGCCCGGTTACAGAGAAGGAAATATGCAGGTTCCTCTGTATACTCAATGTTTAACATTGCCACCTGCCATGAGCCAGTGAATTGCAAGAACTTCTAACAGCTGTGTTGGCCAGCCCCAGGGCAAAAGGCAGGGCACTGTCGCAATAGCCACAGCCAATGATCTACAAGTACAAGGCAGCCAAGAAGACCCTAGCCGATGCTGTGCTTCCCGCATACCCTGCCTGCGAAAGATGTGTGGTGGTTGATGCTAGTCAGGTCACACTTGGCACAGCACTTAAACAGTATACCCATGAGATATGGCAGCTCCTCGTCTTCTTTTTGTGCAAACTAATACTAGTGCAACAAAAGTGTACTGCGTATGATCAGGAATGTTGGCCATTTCTACAACAATGAAATACTTCTGCACATAGCTAGAAGCACAGGTCTTCATAATATACACTGGCCCCAAGCATCTCTCATAAGCCTTCCATCAAAACCAGCTCGAGTGCAAAGCTCAATTCTCCACAGATGTACAATGCATCTCAGGGTAAATAACATTGTGGCTGACTGTTTATCTTGGGTTAGTGCTGTCACAAACACCATTGATCTGTTGCACCTGTGTGACATACAGCTGTCTGATCAAGAGTTACTTAATCTTCTTCAAGAGACAGAAACTGGACAACTTGAACTCATGAATGAGCCTAGAGCAGATGCTCATCTATACTGTGACACTTCAGCTGGAAAAATATGCCCATATATCTCAACAGGTCTACACAAGAATCTTTTCCATGGCCTACATAACCACTGCTGCCCAGGCACCAGAGCATCAACAAAACTTGTTGCCTCCCACTACGTTTGATCTGGGGAACAAATAGTTTGTTTGCAGTGGGCTCATGCATGCACAACTCGTCAACAAAGTAAGATTGCTCACCATCTACATGCACTCATTGGAAACTTCCCACATACAATTGAGAGATTGACCCATGTTTATGTAGATGTTCTGGGACCTCTGCTGCCATCAGATGGACAATACTATTTATTGGTGGTTATAGATTCACAAGATGGCTCGAAGTGGTTCTGGTTGACAACATCTCCACTGAGACGTAGGCAGTGGCATTCATGTCACAGTGGGTCACGCAATTTGGCTGCCCATTACATATCACTACCAACAGGGGATACCAGTTAGAATCAGAGTTATTTACACATATGAGCAAATTTCATGGCACTACCCACCACCTCACTACCAGCTACCATTCAGCTAGCAATGGGATGGTGAAGTGTTGACACCAGTCGCTTAAGGCAGTGCTCATGTGCTATGGCAATAACTGGACTACAGCCTTACCCCTTGTTTTACTCGGCCTGCGAGTGGTACATAAAGCAGACTTGTAAGTGACACCAACAGACCTAGTATATGGCAACACATTGTACTTACCAGGAGAATTTACTGATTGTATTGCTTCATCGAAGGAAACTACACCAACCAGAATTTATGTTGCAGCTTAGAAAGCATATCACACAGGTCTGACCCCAGCCAGCATCATGGCATGGACAACATCCCTCATTCGTGCATAAGATATTATTGAATAGTGCTCACGTCATGCTATGTCATGATGGAATTAAACAAGCCTTTTCACCACCATATGCTGGTCCCCACCATGTCCTCACCTGCAATGACAGAATCTGGACATTCTAGTTAGTAGTAAACACAGCACTGTCTCAATGGACCACATTACACCTGCCTTTGTGTTTGAGGACCCCGTTGATAGATCCCCGCCTAGTTGACCACCTCCACCACCTTCTACGGCGATCAGCCAACTCCTGCCTCACCGATGCCACAGCTGCTGTGCCATATCTGTTCTGGTCGGCATGTCCACTTTCCTGCAAGATTCCTCAACAGTGTCAAGTCTCGTGGATACCGACAATGCTCTGCTTCTCCACGGGGGGCTGATATGGCGACCAGTGGAGACTGCGTGCTCAGTGGGCCGGAACAGCTGATCGCCAGTAACATCGTGGAGGTTTGCATGCTGGCCACTTACAGTGCTGCCTCTCACACTTTTCCTTGATGTGAGAGCAGAGTGTTCTTTAAACTTGCTGTATGTTGCAGCTGAAAATTATTCTTCTCTTGTTGTGTGTTTTAGAGTCAAGATGTTCATTACAACTGAGACTTGATAAATGTTACTCTCTTTTCATTTATGTTTATTTCTATGGTAATTTGGAGAGATTACAGCAGTGATAATCAGGAGATAGTTGTAGATTACAAGTTCATTAACTGTAGACACCATGTAATATACACAAGTAAGTGGCAGTCTTTTAGCCCTACAAGACTCAGCTTCAAGATGTACATAACTATCTTCTTAGAAAATTACAATCACATTCATACAATTACTAAACTTGTACTAGAATATAAACAGGAGCTATGTAGCTTTTTTCTAAGAAACAGCTTTCCTGCTCATTTACTAGGTTACACTTAGCCGGCACAAATTGTATAAAGTTATTGTTTCTCTTTTGTTTAATATACCGTGAGTCATTCCACATTACTGAAAGTGCTCTTTCTTAATGGGATGTAGGTAACAAAAAAAAATGAAACAGAGAATAACAACTTGAAAAGACAATTTAATAATATATTTTATTTTGCTTATCATAATTTTTAAAGTAAAAGTTTGAACATGTGGTCTTGTACACTGAAGATCTGTGCCATCTTTCTTTTATACATGCAAGTATTAGTACTTAATTCCACTTCTTGTTCCCATACTGGTTATTGCTGTTATTTCCATTGTTGTTTCCATTTTTATTCTGGTTGCTTTGTTGGTCGTCTTCTTGCTCACCCCAATCTTCACAGTTCTGTGCAGCAGAAAAAAAATCTTGGTTCATAGAAACAAAACAAACTGAAATTGATTCTCTCTCCCTTCCTCCCCTGCCCCCTCTCCCTCTGGTGAATAATTTTATTAGAAACAAAGTAATAAGCTTACAGGGATACTTTTCTTGACTAGGAATGCACATATTCCAGCAACACTGAATCCAAGACTGGAAGCATTTCTGGAAGGCTCCTTTTGCAAGGACATACAGCTGCTCTGCCAGTGTCAGGAACAGTGTCAAAACATTTTTGTTTAAGCATAGTTTTAATTTTTGGGAAGAGCTGAGAGTTGCATGGTGCTAAATCTGTTGAATAACGCAGATGTGGATGAACAAGAACACTTTTTCTGGACCAAAATGTCATCAGTCGAAAGCAAGGTGTGGCATGGCATGTTGTCACAATGGAGAAGGAAGTGATTTTCTCATTTTTCTGGTCTTCCTTAGTAATTTGTTTTGCAGACACTCCAGTACACCTCTGTAAAATTTGGCATTTAAGTTGTTCCCCTGGGGACAAACACTGATGGCACTATGCCCTCAATATCGAAAAAAAACAGTGACCACAACTTGGATATTCGATTTTCACTAACATGCCTTTTTAGGGTGAGGGGATTCTGGTTTTTCTAAGGGAGCTCTGAATTTTCTTCTCACGGTCATACTCACAGACACAAGTTTAATCTCTAGTTACAATTTTCTACATGAAATCCAGATCATGATGAAAATTCTTCAACTCCATGCAGACTGACACATAATTTTCATTCTGTTCATTACTCAAAAGTCTGGGAACAAATTTTGCACTCTCATCTCATTTACAAATTATCAGTTAAAATGCTTTGCAAGGACCTGTATGAGACATTAAGTTCTCTGGTAAGCTCTTGAATAGTTATTCACCTGTTTGAACAAATAATTTGTGGCACTTTTTGCATGTTTTCTTCTGTTTTTGAGGTTTGTGGATATCCTCAATGCTGCTTGTTTCTACCAATTCTTCTCATTTATGCTTTTAAATCACTCATACCACTTGCAGAAGGTCTAACAGTCTTCAGAGTTACAGCATTATTGCCATAAACAAATTTCAGAATTTCATGCATTCCTTTGCACTTTTTTGCAGCTTGAAACAAAGCCTGATGTTCACATATTTTCTAAAACCCATGACCTGTGTGATAGATGTGGTAAATACAACCTCACTTTAGCATCTCTCAACACCAGCTGATGAGTCAGAATGTTTTACAGCTTGATGCTGCCTGTCTCAGTGGATCAGGTGGTTGGGCAAATTACCTCAAATCATTGTAGTGTCAGCAGTTGCTGCTAAAAAAATTCATTAATTTATGGTAAAACTGCACTAGGTCCTGAAGTATGATACCAGATAGAAAGTGTTGTGGTAAAAGAGGGGCCGCAAGAAGGAGGGCAGAGAATTTATGCAGGTAGACACTGAATGAAAGATGCACAAGACCCTAGTTCTACTGATATTATAGACCCCTAGTTTAATGCATATCAGACACAATATGACAGAATACATTGCTGAAATGAAACCTCTGTGATGTGTAAAAAATATGAAAAAAAGTAGTTTGATGTTTTTAATCACATAGGATAAACAACAAACAACGGAAAAACCAGGATGGAATAATGACAATGAGGTATATCCTACCCACTATACTTCCCACACCTCCTACAGTGGTATTCTGCTACCCAGTGAACCCAAAAAATATCTATGTCCATCCCTACACCACCGTTCCTCCCAACCCCCTTGCCTTGTGGCTCATATCCCTGTGTCAGAGCTAGTTGCAAGCCATGTCCCATACATCCTCTACCACCACATACTCCACTCTGGTCACAGGCATCAGCTGTCTCATCAAAGGCAGGGCTACCTATGAAAGCAATCATGTGATCTACAAACTAAGCTGCAACCACTGTACTGCTTTCTGTGTGAGCTTGATAACCAACAAGTTGTTTGTCTGCATGAATGGACACTGACAAACTGTGGCCAAGAGACAACTGGGCTATCCAGTTGCAGAACATGTGACCCAATGCAACATGCTTCATTTCAATGGCTGCTTCACAGCCCATGCCATCTGGATCCTTCCTACCAACACCAGTTTTTCTGAATTTTGCAGGTGGGAACTTTCCTGGCAATATATTCTACAGTCCCAAAACTCCCTAGCCTCAGTCCTCACTAGTTCCTGTCCTCCTTCACCCACCCATCTCCTTCATCACTACCCTGCCTTCTGAACTAATCTCTCTCTTTTATGCCCCTCCTCTACTTCTCTGCATTTCTGCTCTCCCCTCCCCCCCCCCCCCTCCCTCCCTCCCTCCCTCCAGGCCCACCCATCCACCCTTCCTTCAAATGTCCTGACTGCACCTAGCAGCCCTATCCCGTCTCTGCATGACCCCATAAGCAGCACTACACCATCCCCCACCCCTAACCTGCTATTCATCTACATCCCAGACTCTTCCTTTTCTGCACCACCCACGATCTTCTCCCATGACATGCAGTTGCTCATAATCCAGCCTCAGTGACCAGAGACAGTGGTCATGTGTTTGTGAGTTGTGCTTGAGACAATGCGTAATGTTTTCTATATTAGTAGGCCTTTTGGCTGAAAGCTCACATGTAAAGCAGTCTTTTTGCTGTGCCTGTCTGCAGCTCAACATTTCCTCAATATAATGAGTTTCATAACAGGATCAATAATGCTACATGTAAAGTGTCATTAGCAAGAGCTCCATTTCTAGAGATAAGCAGAAAGTGAGGGCAAGATATACATTCCTACCAAGGGCTTTAAAGAAGCACAAAGCCATAGGGATTCTGAGGGTGCACATTATTAGTATGGACTGTAATAGTTAACTGTAAAAAAAAATTCAGTTGCTATAAAACCTAGTGGCATAGGTATTAAAGAGGACTACAAGAAATTACCAGAGGAACATGGTGAAAACATCAGACAGGAATGTATGCATCATATTACAGCAGTGTTTCACTATGCTTGTTGTGCATCCATTCCAAAGTGTACCTGCAAACACTGCTTATCCCTGTTGGAGTGAGGCATGCAGCTCCACAATCAAGGGCAGACATATGCATTTGCAGATGTTCAAATGCCAACCATTTGCAGACAGCCTCACAACCAGTGGAATAGCAGGGCTGAAATGCTGCCATGTTATAAAGGAGACAAGAAGATATTGTGCAGTGAATTCCTTAACACTGTCATTCTGCCATAGTATGGAAAGTAACCAGAGGGATTTCAGAAAAGGTTCAGTGGAGCATTTTCAATGTTGTAATGTGAATGTCACCAGAAAAATCATAATACTGTTGACAAAAAGTGGCAGAACATTTTTTTCACATCTGGTAGCCAGGATACAGTCTAACAGATGTAATTGATTTTCTAATTTATTTTGTCTATTCCTAGTTAGTATCTTTCATTACAGGGTGAAATCAGTAATTGTTTCGTAACTTAAATTCTATTGTTGACATATAAACCAATGTAAATTCTGTAATAATTGTAAACATTTCGAAAGCGAAATGCTAGTACTCTTAAAGTATTTATTTGACCATATTTGAAAACATGTTAGCAAAGCCAGCCCTTAATTAATTCCAAAGTAATTAACAGTTTTGTCAAAAGTATTATTTGCATATATTTGTTAATTTCTTGATTTAAACAAATAATTTGGCCTAAACCTTGCAGTAGAAAAAACAGCTAAAAGAACCAATTTTTGATGTATTCAGTTAATTTAATGAGTTAATTTTTAATTGTAATTTCTGTAAATTTAACTTCAAACAATTTGTAGTTTCAATATAGATTATTGTGATGATATATAAGGACCCAATTTTTGGTCATAAGACAGTCAGCCCACGGCCAAGTTTCTGACGAGTAACCTGTACTAGTTAGAACAACAATAATGCTTCATATTAACTGTGGAACAAGTGTTAAAGAATTAGGCCTTGTGTAAAAACAGTGACAGTGTCTGCTCTATATGCACCTGATTATTCTTTCAAGAACTGTGATCTTTGTGGTTAGTTTTTACTGCTCATAGATGTCCAACAGGAAACTGTTGTAGTAGTATGTGGAGCTTCACCTGCTAGCTAATAATGAGGCTTATTAAAGATACATAATAGTGCACTGGCCATATGACTGTGTGTTATTGGGGGATTATGAACAGTGAAATTAAAATACTATGAAACACAACTGTGTACCTGTCGGCTGAATAATTTGCAGTAGTCAGTGTCGGAATCCATAACCCATTTTCTCAGCCAGTGTAGCAAAGCAGTATGAGGACAATGAGAACAAAAAACAACAAACAAATAATTAAAAGCAGGTGGGACTGTCACAAGTGCCTCATGTAATGCCTCTGCTTCTAAGCTTAGGTGCTGCAGAGCACTGACAAATAATGGGATACCATGGTACTAGTTGGGTAGTGTCAAATCAAATGTACAGCATGATAGAGCACTTCTTATCAGAGGATTGGGCAAGTGCCATTACTCAGAAGGCACGTAGCCCCAGTCTCTTTAAAGTGGATCAGTGCATAACTTTATTACCAGGAAATCTACTGATGACTCACAGGTTCCACAGCTGATACACTCTTAAAAGTGAAAATATTATGAGATAAAAATACAGTCTCGGTTGTGGAGGTTTTTATTGTCAAATTTCAATTATGCATTTCATCTGTGATAGTCATCTTCAGATTATCTATAATGGAAAATATGACCAAATGGGTATAAGGAACTGTCTTGATCCCTTCTTGTGCAAGAACATAGTCTATGGGAAAATTTTTTATGCACACTTAAAGACACTGGTCTCAGTGCACTTTCTGATATCCTAATCATATTTTGCCAATGTATTAGCATTGTGTAATTATTTTTATGTACACTGTATGCTGTGAACATTTTCTATAAGCTTGCATAAAAACTTTTCCAGTACAGTACATTCTTGCACTAGATGGGATAGTATGTTTCTGTATACCTATTTTGTAATTTCATGCATTGTAGATAATCTGAAGATGTCTGCCATAGGCAAGATACATCACTGAAATTTGAAAATAAAATACTCTGCAACCAAGACTGTAGTTTTGCCTCAAATCTTACACTGGTTGCTGTATCAGATGCAGAAATGGAATAGAAGAAATTTTATTAAAAAGTTACTTTGAACTGAACAAATAATACCTTACTAGAGAAATATAGACCGAAAAATTAAATGGAACAAATGCAGTTTATCTAAATTAATCATCAATTAAATTCAGCAATATAAGGAAAAGGAAAGATTGCTATTCATGGTAAACATGACATGTTGATTTGCAGACAGGCACAACAAAGAGACTGTTACACATTTAGCTTTCAGCCAAAGCCTTCCTCAGAAAAGAAAACACACACACACACATTCATTAACACAAGCAATCACACACACACATGACTGCCATCTCCAGCAGCTCTGGCTGGAATGACATTCCAGTCCAATATTCTGAAGATGGTGGTCATGTATTTGATGGGTGTGCTTGCTTGTGTTAATGAATGTTTTCTTTTCTAAAGAAGGCTTTGGCTGAAAGCTAAATGTGTAATAGTCTTTGTTGTGCCTGTCTACAACTCAACATGTCTTCTTCATGGTGAGTAGCACTCTTTCCTTTTCTTTATATTATTGATATTCCAACCTGGGCTTTCCATTGATCAATAAAATTGATTTTTTAAGAAAGTAAATATAACAATGAAGATGTGCTTTAAGTTATGAGTTTCTGAGCTGCTGAATTCATCCCTATGGTGTTCTGTAATTATATCATAAACCAACAAAAAAACAAGACCATTGATTTATTTGTATTTTTCATCAATACATTAGCAACAGTTTCTTATCTTTTCCATGATGAAATTTCTTCTGACTTTAAATGTTCCTATCTCAGAAATCACCACCTAATTTCTGAGTACACATTTATTAGGAAAACCATCAGAAATGAACTGCATCTACATGTACATTTTCATTCTTGAAAAGGCCCGCAATACCACTTAGTTATAGTTGATCCTCAGACAGCTCAAGCAGTGGAGCTTCTGAAACATCTTTTCATTGTTACATGGCACTTCCTTTGACATCACTATTTCAGATATGGGAGTTGAGGCTGTCCTACTTGACATATTTGAGCAAGAGAACCATTTACCTCAGAGTATGCTGCAAGTTACCACCTTCATTTGCTATTAACAGCATAATGTCAATAATGGAAGAGCCTATACAGGCATGGACAATTTTGTGATTTTCTTTTTTCTTCCTGTAACCCTGCTACTGCTACATGGCAATCACAGGTGACAATTCAAGAAGTCAGAAGAAGGAATGGCGTGCAGTAGTTTCAAAGAGAAACTTGTGCATGTTGTTGTGTCTAAGAATGGTGTGTTAGTTAGTTAGGTTGGTGCATCTTGGTCAACATATTAAGTGAAATAAGAATAAGGAACTAGATTCTAAAACTGGTCTGTGTATCAATGAAAATTGTTACAAAACAATTGATAACAGATTATTGATGAGAAAAATAAAATTTGACATTAAGAAAATTGGCAGCAGACTATTTGCATGCTTAAGTCCCACTTTGCAGTCATTTGTCAAGACTTTCTGTAACTAATACCAAATTTAAAACTGTGGAACATGAAATGACTGACATGCCTGAACCTATAGATTTTTCAGAGCTACATTATGTGAATAACCTGAATGGCAGAATGATACAAAATGTAATTGAGAGTTTCATGTAGAAGATACATAGGAGAAATTGATGTCAATGTCTAGGATGGAGGACAGTGGGCTGAAGAAGACTAGATGATGTGGACAGGAGAGAAGATGTTGAAGCTGTAGAGAAATGGGGATAGAGTGCATTGGTAATGGGTCCAGATCATGAAGATACAATCAATGAAACTGAACCAGAAAGGGGTTTAGGATTTTATGAGACTAGTGGCTTCCTGGATGTTGATCTCCACCTCCCTGATGGCTCCATAAAAACCCTGTCTATATCAAGCTGACCAACTATAAAAAGTACTTCCATTTTGAGACCTGACATACCTTCCATGGTAAAAGGTCTTACCCATGCAGTCTGGGCACCTGTGATGGCATACATGCAGTGTTGAGCAATTCCTTGCCCAGTATGTTGAAGGTCTTCACAGACAGGCACTACTCTCCAATCATAGTTCCTTAACAGCTCTCCTGTGCTATATATACTCTTGCCTCTAATCCCCAAACCACACACATGACCCAGCTCCAAAAGCATACCCCCTTCATTACCTATGAAACCAGACTGGAAACGTTTAACCATGTCTTTAACATATTTTGCCAGGATTTTGAATACTTATTATACCTTGATAACTGGAACATCATTACCACTATCACCTCTACCATTCCCAAACTTGTATTCAACCACTGACCCAATCTACAAAATATCTTGTCCTATATGTATGCCAGACCTACTTTAAATCTCTTGCCACATGGATCATATACACGTGAAAGATGCAGATGCAAGACCTATGTCGTGCACTCGTCCAGACCACCCTAGTCCTGTCCTGTCACAAACATAGTGTTAGAGTCACTTGCAAAAGCAGTCATGTCATATACCAGCACTGCTGGAACTTTTATGTAGCTTTCTATGTGGGCATGATCACCAGAAAGCTGTCAACCTGAATGAATGGTGTCTGATGAGCTGTGGCTAAGTTGCCCAAGTGGTCCACCCAGTGGCAGCTTTTGCTGCTGAGCACAATTGCTCAGCTTCAGTGACTACTTCACAACATGTTCTGTGTGACCACTCCCCCCTCCCCCCCCCCCCCCCCCCCCCAGCAGACATATTGCAACTGATGTATTTACATGTACATCCAGTGAGGTCATTAGGCAAGGCATGGAGTAATGTGTGTGTGTGTGTGTGTGTGTGTGTGTGTGTGTGGTTGTGTAGCTGATAAAGGCAAGGCATGGAGTAGTGTGTGTGTGTGTGTGTGTGTAGTTGATAATTGCTCTTACAATACCTCTTTTATCTTGCAATCTTCCTTGCACAATCTCAGCTGGTGTCTGCACCACAGCCACAGCCACCACTGCCCCCATCATACTCACTTCACCCTGTCAGTCTATACTCAAGGCATTCCTCTCTGCACTAGGTCTCTTCCACTGTTGTATCTCTCCCATCACTCTTGTAATCCCCTTATCTTTTGCATCACCCACCACACAAGTCCCCCTTCCTGCCTCAGGGAGGGTAATTTCAGCTGTAGCTCTAGAGTAATGTGGTTGTGCTTGGGTATGTCTGTCTTGTAATAATTTACCCTGAAGAAAGTTATGGTCCAAAACTTCAGCAATGCTTCCAGTCTTGTTATGTGCATGTTGACTGCTCAACTCTTTAGCTAAGAGGGTAATCCCAAAAGTAAGGTCTCCAGTTTTTTTATAAGTACAGAACTCTGTTTGTGTGGCAGTTTTGTCACAGTGTTATGAAGAGTGCTTCATGCGCTGTGTGTAAACACGTGTACGCCACGCTGAGGCGCTCAGTCTTGACTTGGAAGTCATTGAGAATGGAGCTCTTGTTGGATGTTACTGCCAAGTGTGAACTGCACACAGTTATTCGGTTTTTTAACACACAGGGTACTGCGCTGATTGAAATAAATTGCCAATTGACAGAAGTGTATGGTGAGTCGTGCATGGATGTCAAAAATGTTCGTAAGTGGTGTAGAGAGTTTTCAGCTGGTTGGACCGAAATTCACGATGAAAAAAGGAGTGGGAGACACTCAATTTCTGAGCAGACAGTGTTAAAGGTTGATCAAAACATGCATGAAGATTGGTGGATCATCCTGGATGATCTCTGCAAGTTGGTTCCTGAGGTTTCCTGAAGCATCACTCACAGAATTTTAACAGAAACATTGAACTACCAGAAGGTGTGTGTAAGATGGGTGTCACGCATGCTGACTGAGGGCCACATGGCCACATGCAGTGACGAGTTGATGCTTCTCGTGCATTTCTTCAGCTGAACAGGACAACTTTCTGGACTCAACTGTAACGGGTGATGAAACCTCAGCATACCACTTTACATCTGAGACAAAGCAACAATCACGTCAGAGGCAGCATCCTTCTTCGCAACATGGTGGTGAGCTGGTATGACATGGGCATACAAAAATTGCCACAGCATCTACAAAAATGCATCAACAGAAATGGTGATTATGTCAAAAAATAGCTAAATGATCAAGCTGTAAACTGATGTAAGCTATTGTAGAAATAAACATATCTATGTACATACAAAAAAAAAGGAGACCTTACTTTTGGGATAACCCTCATATATAGTAAGTGGTTACCTTTACTCCTTCCATTATATGTATTCCATCTAGGATGTGACCATATCGTATTATATTATTAAAGATACAAGGATTAATGGTCATTAACAGCATCAGAAAATCAAATGCAAAGGGCAACCTAAAATGTCACTAATGTGTGTACTATCCGTTGACAGATGTCACTACATGTTGTGGTTGACTTTCAAAGGATTATAAATTCAAAATTTATCATAATAAAGACATTAAAACACTGATAAAAATTGCTTTTCATCTTTCAACATAAACTGGCATGTGGACAAAAAGTAAATATTAATGGAAATAAACTATTAGGTTACCACAAATTTTTGGTTCAGGAACAATAGAATCAGCCCTACTTTACAAAATACCAATTGACAAATAGCAGTTTGGCCTTTTATTCCACATAACAATTATCTGAAATATTAAATGAAAATTAGGTATAGAGAGGAAAAAATCATTTTTGTTCCTTCAACATTCTCTGTTACATTGCAAAAACAGAAGTTCAGTGCTCAATAATGAGCTTTTTTGTAGAAATAAATTATTTCATGTGTCTCCTTAACTCTCCATATATCTCAAATGAAGAATATTTCTCTGAAATCTTAATATTTCTCTATATTTTAGTAGTTAATTGTGCTTTTGGGTAGTATAGGTAACGGATACGTAAAAATATTGTGTAGAAAATTGATATGTTGACCATACCTCACGTCCTTTTTGCCGAAGACACAATGCCACATTCTTTGAAAGATCACATTTGCTCCCTTTTCGATCTGCACAAGAGAAAATTGCAAAGGACATGTAACACAAATTTTATTTTCATTATGAAAATCATATTCAACAAAATTTTATGTTGCTTTGTTTTGAAAACCAACTAATCATTGTTCTCAAGGCAGTTGCATACTATTGCAGTAGGGTGTGAGCTGGCAATTACTGTACAAACATTATAAAAAAGTGTTCTCATATCACCATGGACATGGAAAAGAGTGAACACGTAATTTCTCTCCCATATTGAGTTGCTACTATTTGGATTTACATGAAAGGTAGAACAAGGAAAAACAAAGATGGTCTTAGTTTAAATTAGAATAGATGCTTTTTTCATCCATTGTGAGATAATCATGGATGTAGAACGCAACAGGAAACAAGAATATACAATACATATTTACAAATAAAAAAAAATGCTAATGTACCTCCCATAGAACTCAACTGAAGTGGTCCAAATGGATATGGAATTAATCGGAAAATCCCAAGCTTATTTTCATTTGAAAGATAATAACAAACTTGCCACAAAACATGTAAATGTTCAGTACATAAAGTGTGTATTAGAAATCTTGGGCTATTATAGCCACACATAATGAATGATAAAAATCAGTTTACATAATATATACACATCAGTCACAGATCTTCTAAGAAATTCATCAATAGAGTAAAAGGAGTTGGCCACCAACTAATCCTTCAGGCTCTTCCTGAAATTTATTAGTAATTAAACTTTTTGTGACTGATGTTAAGTTACTGAAAATTGTGTTCCTGAATAATGGACATCTTTCTGGAGCAAAGTAAGTGACTTTAAATCTCTGTGAAGATTATTATTATTTTTAGTATTGATGTCATGAACTGAGAGTTGGTTTGAAAATCAGATATATTTTTAATTAAAAATGTTTACAAACAATAAATAAAGTTTTTGTATGTCCATCCTTTTGACAGGAGGTCTTTGGGACAATGGCATTTACTATTGTGAGAAAATGAAACACGTACAGCTGCCCCTATGATTTTATTTATTTTGTTGCAACCAGTTTCGGCACTTCAGTGAACCATCTTCAGGCTGTAGTTGAGGTGAAAGTGGTTGACATGATCCCAATGTACATTGCATCAGTGGCTAGCATAACTTTGGAGTCAGCACTCTAACCATCAACTGCCGACTGGTTGCAACAAAATAAATAAAATCATAAGGATGGCTGAACGCATTTCATTTTCTCACAAACAATAAATATTTTGGGAAGCATTAGTTAGTATCTCTAGTTCCCTAAACAGGACTCTGCAGGACAACAAATAATAATTATTAAAAGTTTTTGGACCTGGAAAACCTTAGGCTGGCTTCATGCATTATCCCAAAAAACAATCCTCTAGGAGATTATAGAGGGAAAGAATGTGAAGATTGCTAGCTTCTCTATTCTTACATCAACTATATCTGACAACATCTGCATTACAAATGAGAGTCTGTTTAGGCACTTCAGCAGTTCCTACCAATTGAATTTATTATCAAGCTCTACTACCAAGAATTTAACAGTGTCAACCTCTTCTATCTCCTCGTCATCATATTTCAGGCATATAAAGGCAAGTAAACCTCATATAATTTCTGAACCACAGACAGTATTATGAAAAGGATAGTTGCTACTCACCACATAGTGGAGATACTGAGTTGCAGATATGCCTTTATAGACCGTAATTATCCTCCCAACCTTGTACAAAAATAAATCTGCTGTGCCTTATCTTTCCAGTCACCACCATCTCCCAAAGTCTCTGTCAAGCCACAGAGGAGAATTCCCCTCATAATTCAGTACTACCCAGGACTGGAGCAACTGAATTACGTTCTCCATCAGGGTTTTAACTACCTCTCATCGTGCCCTGAAATGAGATGTGTCCTGCCCATTATCCTCCCACAGAGGTATTCCACTGTCCACCAAATCTACACAATATACTCACCCATTCCTACACAAACCCAGCTCCCAACTGTTTACCTCATGGCTCATAGCCCTGTAACAGACCTAGATGCAAGACCTGTCTCATACATCCTCCCACCTCCTACTCCAGTCCGGTCACAAACGTCACCTATCCCATCAAAAGTAGGGCTACATGTGAAACCAGTCTTGTAATCTACAAGCTAAGTTGCAACAACTGTGCTGCATTTTATGTGGGCATGACAACCAGCGAGCTGTCTGTTGGCATAAATGGCCACCAACAAACTGTGGCCAAGAAACAATGGACCACCCTGCTTCTGAGCACATCTCCCAACATCTCATCCTTATTTCAGTGACTGCTTTGAAGCCAGTGCCATATGGATCCCTCCGACCAACACCAGTTTTTCTGAACTGCGTGGGTGTGAAATCTTCCTGAAATATTTTCTATGTTCCCGTAGCCCTCCTGGCCTCATCCTTAATTAGTCATTGTCCTCACCCATCTAGCCCCTTCCCTGTTCCCATTCCAGCAGTACACAGCCATCTATTCCACCAATGCACCCAGCCGTTTTACTTCTCTCCTGTCCTGTGACCCTCCTCCCTCCCACTCTCCCCTGCCCACACTCTAACCTCCCAACTTCACCTAGCTGCCATACCCTCTCTCCACCTCATCCCTGCATGCTCCCCACCAGCACCTCACCACCCCCAGCATTATCCTACTGTTCCTTCCCCTCCCCACTGCTAATAACCTGGCTTCAGTTGTCAGAGACAACATTGAGTGAGTTGCATTTGTGTGAGTTTTTGTGTGTGTGTCTGTCATCTATTTTTGACAAAAGCCTTGCTGGCTGAAAGCTTATTTTATGACAGTCTTTTTGTTGTTCCCATATGTGACTCAGCATCTCCACTATATGGTGAGTAGCAACTATCTTTTTTATAATATTGTTACATTCTATCCTCGATTTTTCCATTGTTTGAACCACATACAATATGGTTTCAAAGTTTAGTGCCAAACAATTTGCTATTAACCATGTATTAACTCCCATGAAAATTTCATTAACCAATCTTTCTAAAACTGTATCTGATTTGCTATTTGTTGTAAAGTTCTATCATTTGTAAATGAAACAAACTTGGCTTCTGGTAATGCTACTAAGGAAAAGAACCTTGAAGGATACTGCTCCAGTCATGTCATAAATTCTCCACAATATTCTGGCAGACTTATTGCCTCTTCAAATGGTTCCTTACTGCTGCTCTGCTTGAGTTGGAATCCTAAATATGTTGGCCACTCACAGGTGGTGGTGGCAATGCTGTGGGTGATGATGCCTGACTGTGAAGTGTGGCCCTCAGACAACACACAATCACTGCCTGGTGCTGAACACACTGTGTGGGCACACTTTCCTTTTTCTTGGTTCAGTTCAGGGTTCCACACCTAACTCAGTTGTATGCCACTGTCTTTGTTAATTACCCATGTTGGATCCTAATTTCAATGACCTCTTTAATCATGCAATTCTGGATGGTGGAGGACTGCCTAAGTAACTTGGTTTTGTTGTAATCTATAGCAAGCCTGTTGAGGAGAGGAAAGCACAAGAGTTGACACTTACTCACTGCCCTTATTAGTGAGCATTCATTGTAAAATGTAGCTTTCAGAAATCATTATGCAGCACAGGGGAAATGCAAGCTGTACACTGTCTCCAGAGGAATGACATTAAGTTAAGTTCAAGTAGACAATATAAGTTAACAGCAGTTTTAAATGTTTCCATATATACTTAAGGATATAGTGCTTAAAGTGAAGAGTAGATCATTTAAAACTGATGAAAAGTAGCATTATGACCAGGTCAGGAACTTCAAAGCAAAGGTAAGACACAGGAGTATCAATTTATAACATGCTAGTGCAGGATGCATAGCTACAGTCAAAACTTACAGACCTACATTGTGGCAGGCTGTTGTGTGTTGTTTTAGAATAAAATAACTCTTGTAGACTCATATGAAAGTATCATTAACATAAATTTCCACAACTCTGTAAGTTTGCAACTATTATTAAGTTGACATTTGGACCTATGTATTTGTGTGAACAAATTTTCTCGTAATGAAGAGAATGAAACCTGTCCCTGAAGCTCACTGATAGACTGTGGTTTAAAAGTTACATTCTAATTAGCAGTGCTCAGATAGTAGTACCAGACACTGATGCCATAGTGAAAAGGAAAATGAGTTGTACTGATCTGTTTCTATGTGTAACAAGTGAACAAAACAGTTACAAAATGTAAGTTGATGTCAGTTTAAACTTTGTCCAAAAACAACATTCATCATAAGGTGGTAACAGTTGTAACAAGTGTCATATTTCATACTTAGCTACCCCAAGTTCTTCACCTTAGCAATTAAAAGAATTGTATGTTTTGTTTCATTGTAATTTTTCAACAGTGCAGTATCTGGCATGTCACACGGGACACCTCAGGTGTTGCTTGTATTGCCCATGAGCTCTGCTGATGAGGCATCTCCAAATGTACTCCGTGTGGCTGATCTTGCCTCACAGCAAGATGAGTGGCAGGTGGTAATACACTCACATCACTCAAGTTGGAGGGCCCATATGGGGACTGGGTGTCTGGCCTTGACTGTTCACCATGTGGGTGAGCAGATGACCATTCTCTCAGCAGGGACTGAGCAGGCGCTCCTGTGCATGGGTCTGCTGGTTACTGGGTGCTCCGAAGTTAGGCATTTTATGGAGCCCTTTAGGGAGATAGTATTGTGGGCCAGAAAGAAAGTCAATGAGCACTAGGTATGTCTACATGGGGAGGGGAGGGGGGAGGCCTTATCCAAGATGTGGAGGAGGCCTTGCCTGCAGCTATCTAGTGTGCAGGGTGCAGTCATCTGCATGTTGTGGCTCGTGTCGGCACCAATGACACCTGTTGCATGGGTTGAGGCCATCTTCAGTTCATACAGGTGGAGATGGTGAAGGCTGCTGCTCTCATGCACAAGGTGTAAGTAGAGCTTGCTATTTGAGCATTGTTCCCAGAGCTGATCGGGGTCCTTTAGTTTGGAACCAAGTGGAGGGTCTCAACAAAGGCTTTATTGACACTGAAATGTAGTGATGGGACAATCAACTGTTTTTAACAATTGATTGATCAGTTGATTGTTTTTTTTGTTCAGTTGGCTTTTTCAGTCAAATGAAACAACCAAATGAAATTAGTCTCTGCGCCCATATTTTTACGCGTTCACCACATTTGAGTGGCGTTATTCAGTGAGGGACAACTCTCAATGCAAGACAACTGACTGATAAAAGTTTCCATCAGTTGCGGCTGTTATATGAATGCTTTCACTCTCACTGTATTTGAGTGATTTTACTTACATCTTTTTCAAGCCTTTTTGGTTATCTACATCTACATCTACATCTACATCGACATACATACTCCGCATGCCACCTGACTGTGTGTGGCAGAGGGTACTTTGAGTAGCTCTATCGGTTCTCCCTTCTATTCCAGTCTTGTATTGTTTGTGGAAAGAAAGATTGTCGGTATGCCTCTGTGTGGGCTCTAATCTCTCTGATTTTATCCTCATGGTCTCTTTGCGAGATATATGTAGGAGGGAGTAATACACTGCTTGACTCCTCAGTGAAGGTATGTTCTCCAAACTTCGACAAAAGCCCGTACCGATCTACTGAGTGTCTATCTTGCAGAGTCTTCCACTGGAGTTTATCTGTCATCTCCGTAACGCTTTCACGAGTACTAAATGATCCTGTAACGAAGCGCGCTGCTCTCCGTTGGATCTTCTCTATCTCCTCTAACAACCCTATCTGGTATGGATCCCACACCGGTGAGCAGTATTCAAGCGGTGGGCGAACAAGTGTACTGTAACCTACTTCCTTTGTTTTCAGACTGCATTTCCTTATGATTCTTCCAATGAATCTCAGTCTGGCATCTGCTTTACTGACGATTAATTTTATATGGTCATTCCATTTTGAACCATGACTAGGATTGACAGCTGCTTTGGAGACAAAGTATCTTATTTCAAAGAGATGTGAATGAAAAATATATTTCTAAAAATAAAGTATATTCAGAATGTGTGTATTTACTTGCTGAAATACAAATTTTTGTACTTTCTTCATCAAACATCAATTTTCTGTGGGATTTAAGAGTTTGTGGTGCCTCTGGTGTAAAGCCAGGACTAGGCCATCTTTGATTTATCTTTGTCTATGTTCACTCGGTGCGCTACGTTTGTACACCCATGTTGTATTCACTTTCTTATGTGTTTAAATAAATGTATATTCGACATATAAAGTGTGTTATTACCGCTGTACAACATGTAATATCCACAATGGTGACCCTGACATTGTCGTCGTGTGTTCGCAAATTATTTTTTGCTTCTTTTCATCATTAATGGACTTCGTGTGCTGGCCCACATTGTCTTCGGAACAATGGATCTACCAGTGTCTTTCTGGGCTAGTGCCTCACATCCTATTAACTGTGATTGCGTACTTAAAAGTGTACCTAATATGTGTTTGGTTAAAAGCAAACAATTACCTATGCCCAGCCATTCCAGCAGCCACGTAACCGTAACTGCCCCAACATGGCCACTGTCAAGTGCAACTACGCAGCAATGGCTGTTGCACGGACAGTACATGCCACTTGGTGACATTGTGAACAATAATCCAGTGAATTATGTTGTGGTTCACCCCTCAGCTATGCAGGCTCTTTCAGTTTGGTTTGATGTGCTGACAAATTTCTAGAACTGTAATTTGAATGATCAAGTGCACGGGATCGCGCATTCTTATCTGCCTGCCACCATAACACCCCCCCCCCCCCCCCCCCCCCTGCATGCCATCTTGGTGATGCTGGTTACCTCAGAGCCATGCCAGTTTCCGCTACTATAGCCCATTGGTCACACAGCAATCGCCTTCCGCCCACTTTCGTAATGGCACCGACCATTCCACGCACGCCGACTACCGGATCAGCCCTCCTGTAGCTCCACCATGACTGCCTTCTGCCTGCTGTTGCAACGGCACTGGCCGTTACACCTGTGCCACGTTCACCATCGGGCCTGCAGTTGAGACAGATCATGCTGTTGGTTGCACCAGCTGACTCCACATCATGTGCTGCTCGCGGTCACCCCCACATGCAGACCTTGGGCAACACACCGTCCACCGCTACTGCACTGCTGGTGTTGGGTTTTTCCTACCCCTCCGACACTGATCTTCACCTCCCAGTGCTGCGTCAACATGTTACCCGGCAGGTTTCCTAAGCTGCCTGCTTTTGCAAAAGGACAACCATAAGACTTGGTTCACATCGTTGGATCACCTACTGGATATCCACTGGATTTTGGATGATGACACACATTTCGTCTGCCTGGTGAACCACCTCCATGCTCACCCAGGCCTTATCAGTGATCTCCTCCTCTCACTGCCTGCCTTGCCCAAGCATTTAACAGCGAAAACATTGCTCATCGAATGCCTTTCTTGCCCACCAGTGGAGGCTACCCACCACATCATCCATGACGAGCACCTCGATGACTGCACACCTTTGCAGCTTTGGTGGTGCCTTTGTGCATTAATTGATGATCAAGCTCTACCAGATGCTGTGCTTTGGACTTTGTGAATGGTCAAACTTCCATCGGACCTACAATTTCACCTGCTATCTCATGTCACCGACCCTATCGAGGTTCGTCTACACGTGGCCGATCGGGCCTACGCAATCATTCATCACCGACACTGCCTGTCAAGGACGATATCCCCGTCACCACCAGCTGGCATGCCTGTGTGTTCGGTTCTGCACTCTGCTGGCAGAGGCCAGTGTGCTCACCTCAGTACCTCAGCGGCATGTCAAGAGCTGCCACCAAGTGGCCTACAGGAGGTACTGCTTGCGGCCTCCTGACACCACCCGATCCCGACCGAGCAGCAGCCCGAGCACTCTCAGGCACTGACACAGCCAGCTGCGTTCCCCTCCCATTCCACACCGCCTCGCCTCCAAGCTTACGCGCTATGCTGGTACCGTGCCACTTAAGGGCACGCCGGCCGCAACTGCCGTGTGCCTTGTGCATACCCAAATGATTCTGGCTGGCTCATTTAGGCGCCACAACCCACCACGATCATCCACAGTGCCTACCGTCTGATACTGTACCACTTGCTCCAGCGGCACAATGCCTCTACGACACGGACATGTCACCGGGCACTCGCTTTCTCGTCGACACCGGTGCCGATGTCAGCGATGTCCCGGCAAATCACTCTCCTATCACAGTCCTTGGCTCCATCAAGATGCCACTTCGCCTATCACCAGTCGCCACCTTCCCCTGGATTTTCCACATCACCAGTGTGATGAACCTGTTATCGGGTTGGACTTCCTACACCATCGTGAACTTTCGCCAGACCTGCAGTCCGCCACAGTGTGCCACGCATCTGGTTCTACTGTTCTGTGCTCGAATGATTTCAGCATGACTCCACTCTCCACCTACTCAGCTATGCTTTCCACATGTGCATCTCTGCTTGAGCATATTATTGCATGACTCTGATTTATCAGACGCACACACACACAAATCAACGAGCTCCGCACATATAATGAGGCATTAAGCACCTGCGTTGTTGATGAATCTGCTGAATTATCACAAGCACAAGCATAGAGTACGATTTGCAGGCTGTCCACAGAGCCACAACACATGGACTGATCACTCACATCTGCTGCACCTTTGCACTACATCATTCCTGTAGCGAGCTTCCCTCTGCCTGCTGCCGTGTCCATGCCATCGCAGGTGAATCTGCAGGATGCCCATGTTCTTGCTTCATGGGATCCCTCGTATCATGTGGCTGCCATGCCATGCCCTCTATCATTGTCTACTACCGACATTCCGTCCACTCTGTCCTGCCCTGCGGGTCAGTGAACCGTCATCGCACCTGCCACCTGTCTGCGCCCCCCCCCCTCCCCCCCGCCTGCCTCCCTTCATGGGTATTGGCAATCAGCAATGGTACTTGTCATAGAATTCACACCTGTACGTTATAAAGCTAGGTGTCTTCATATATCCAAACTTCTGCATGTGAAAGAAATCGTTCAGGATTTACTGGCTTCTGGCATGCTCCAACCATCAGATAGTAATTGGTATTCACTTATCCACCTTGTTCCTCGAGAAGGATGGCTCCTTACACATGTGCAGGAACTACAGGTCCCTCAATGCTCAAACAATTATCGATAACTATCCCATTCCTCATATCCTGGATTTCATGCAATTACTGCATGTGTCGAAGCTCTTCTCTGTCATAGGTTGTTTGAAGGCATATCACCAAATTCCAATGCACCCACCAGATATTCTGAAGATGGCTGTCATCACACTCTTCAGCCTATTTGAATACTGTTACATGCCTTACAGCTTGAAAAATGCTGCACAGATGTGGCAACGGTTCATTGATTCCCTTTTGCTATCTCTGCCTTTGCTTTTGCTTATTTGGATGACATCCTGATTTTTTCCTCGTCTGCCAGTCTCACCTTGATACAGTTCATTCAGCTCTCATAGCCAATGGTGTGGTGATCAACCACAATAAATCTCAACTCTGTTCTACATCAGTTACATTCCTAGGCCACACTGTCTTTGCCAATAGCCTCCAACCAATGGATTCTCGTGTCAAAACCATTCTTGCACTGCCTATTCCCCAAGGTTATGCTCAACTCTGTCATTTTTTGGGTATGGTAAACTTTTATTGACACACTTGGACTGTCTCCATCCAATCGGCCCTTACCAATGCCCTCTAAGGTAATAATACGATGGGGAAATGAAAGTTGGACTGGACTAAACACATGTTTGATGCATTTGATAATCTGAAAACTGCCATCACAAAAGCTGTCACACTCACCCACCAAGATCCTGAGGCCTGTGTTTCTATTACAACTGATGGAAGCAAGTCAGCTGTGGGCACTGTTTTACAACAGCACACCACCGACTCCACCCAGCTGCTTCGCTTCTTTTCAAAAAACCTAACCAGGAGTCAATGTAAGTGGTTGGCTTTCAACCGCAAGCTTCTCACTGTTTATGAGGTAATCAAACACTTCTGGAATGATGTGGAGTGGCGCCCTTTCACTATCTATTCGGACCAGAAACCTCTCACAGATGAGATGTGCAACCTAGTGAAGGAGCTTCCCTTGTGACACTTCCGGCACATGGACTATATTTGCCAACATTCCTCAGATGCTTGTTACATCTGTGGTGCCGAAAATGTTGTAGCTGGCTGTCTATCTTGTATCTCAGTGCTTACTGCACCCTTGAACTTAGATGACCTCACCCGACTCCAGACTGAAGACATCATCACACAAAGATTAGTTTCAGACAATGAGTCTTTGCTCACTATTCAACCTCTTGTCCTGCATGCGTCAATGACCCCAGTCCTCTGCGACATTTCTACAGGCTCCCCCCACCTCCAGGTGCTGTCCACTCTTCAGTGCAGGATCTTTGATGCTTTACACAACTTGACTCACCCTGGAACGTGGGCAACGATGAGACTACTCACTGAATGTTTTGTCTGGCGAGGCGTGCAACGTGATTGCCACACCTGGACCTGCACTTGTGTCCCTTGCCAATGTAGTAAAGTAGGCAGACATGTGCAGCCTCCTTTAGGCCAGTTTGACGTACCAAGTTGTTGTCTTCGGCATGTACACATTGACATGGTCGGTCCTCTCCCCCCATCCGAGAGGTACAAATACATATTATCTATGATTGATTGCATAACCCGTTGGGCTGAGGCTGTCCCTCTTGTCAACATAACAGCAGAGACCATAGCTCAACTTTCTTATTTGCGTGGGTCACAAGATTTGGATGCCCTCTTTCACTCAGTGCTGATCAGGGACAACAATTTGAGTCCACGATTTTTGCTTGACTGTGCAAGCTGTGCAGTGTAGCAAAGTTCCAAACTATGGCCTTTCACCCACAGGCCAATGGCCCGGTTGAGCAATGGCACCGAACTCTAAAAGCCGCACTGATGTGCTACAGTTGGCTACGGTCCAATTCATTCCCTTGGGTCTCACTCGACATCCGTTCCGCCGATAAGGACAACCTGAATGTTTCGCTGGCAGAGATCCTATAACGAGAGCCCCTCCTCCTGCCAGCAGAATTCGTGGATGTCACACCACCTGCTGAGGCCATCGACCTTCCAGCCCTTGTAGAACGGGTGTGAGTGCATGTCCCTCACCTGTGACCACCCCTGCCTCACCCTCATACCACCCTTCCTGTGTTTGTCCACAAAGACATGGCATCATGTGAATTTGTGATGCTGTGCGACAACTCCATGCATTTGGTCTTGCAACGACCTTAATCAGAGCATCTTAGATTGTGGAGTGAGTACTTTTGTAATACATCTCAATGGACGACCCCATAAGGTTTCAGTTAACCACTTAAAACTAGCGTGGTCCCTCTCCCTACTGCATTCTGACACTTCCGATCTGCCTGCCATCACCACTGCCGTGCCTGCTGATGCCACTGACGTGACCTTGAGCAACATTCCACCACCTATGCAGCAGTCCAGCAGTCCGACACGTGAGACCCTGTCAGCACAGCTTCCGAGGCACCAACTTCTCGTGCTGGAAGCCACTTTCAACCGCCGTGTTGGCATGAAGATTTTGTGTTTGAGTGAGAAAGCTTCCCTCCACTGTGCTCTGAAATACCGGTGTGGAGGGGGGAAGCTCTGTGGCACCTCTGGTGTAAAGTGCCATATCTTTGGTCTCAGTCATCTTTGATTTATCTTTTTTTATGCTCACTTAGCATGCTACATTTCTACAGCCATGTTGTATTCGCTTTCTTATGTGTTTAAATAAATGTTTATTTGACATCTAAAGTGTGTTATTACTGCTCTATGACACATAATATCCAAAAGTTTAATATTTGGTGCTGTACTGTAGATTTGTGTATATATAAATGAACAACCACTTTTTAACTAGTTTTTATTAGGTTGATTTGTTGTCTGTTTCTTTTTTTCTTTTTTGTGTAAATTTTGCAGTTCATTTTAAACTAACTTGCTTATAAGCTATAGACTTGAAACTTTAAACTTAGCCCAGAACTGGATGATAACGTAATATGAACTTCACTTCTAGTGTGTGGCAGAGAGTAGGTACTTGTTATACCACTGCTATTTCCCCCTTTTATTGTTCCAGTTGCAAATGTTTCACAGTTAAGAACGACTGCTGCTAAGCTTCCCTGTGAGCCCAATTCTCTCTCATTTCTACATTTGTGGTCTTTTCATGAGATATGTCTATGAGGAAGCAATAAAATGGCTGACTCAACTGAACAGAAACTGAAATAAACCTGAAGTTTACCACATGTCTCTGTTGCTGGAGGGATTTTTATACAACTGTCTGGGGCAGACTTGGACCTTTTTTTGTGCCTGTGGAAATTCGATTAATTGAAAATAGGCTATAATAAACCTTAGTTAAAATTCATCAAAGGAGGACTGTATCATAGATAGTTTCTTTGTTTTAGTTTGTTAAAAACATAGGGGCAAGCACCCTTAGATACTCTAATGTATCATTGACATTATTGATGATAGTGTTCTAATTTACATTAATACCACGATTATACAATACTCCAGTTGATGTCTTTGTGGTGTTTCCTAAAATAATTAAGTTTTGGTTTACCAACTATCCTCCTATCTTTAACTAAGGAAACTGTATGTCAAGGTCTGATAGGCCATTAAATATTGGTTTTGTCAGGTCATTTTGTTCATCATATGTTTCTGTAGATATATTATCAATGAATGTTTCTGAGCAACTCAAGTGAAATATTACAATTTAAAATTAACAAATATAATATAGCAGTAATAAATCACTCTAATTGTATGTATGATATTGCATTAACAAAGTCATTTGCAACTTTATCAAATTCGTCCAAAGTGGTTACTTGTGATAATTTCTATTATTGTTATTATATATATGTAATACTTTGCATTTATATGAAACTTGTCCAAAGCAGTCACTTATGAAAAAATCTATTATTTTTATTATAACAACAAAAATAATCAATTATTGATAAAATTATTTAATCGGATAGATAAAAATTCTACTCGCCAAGTGGTGTTAGAACACACACATAAAAGACTGTTGCAATTGGCAAGCTTTTGGAGCCAGTGGCTCATTCTCCAAGCAGAAGGGGTGAAGGAAGGGGGAAAGGAAGAAGGGTAAAGGAAAAGGACTGGAGAGGTCAAAGAAAAGGGCTAGACTTCAGGAAAGTCATCCAGAACCATGGGTCAGGGGAGATTTACCATATGGGATGAGAAGGAAAGATTTATTGTTGGGGTCTGCATGAGATGAGATTTGAAAACCTGAGAGCTTAAAATGTGAAAGACAGAGTGATATACAAGATAGAGATTACTACAACAACACTGTGCACAAGTTAATAAGCCTGTACAGAAAGTTTCCCCTGATCAGCAGTTATGGGTGACTTTCCCAAAATCTAACCCTTTTCTTAGACCTCTCAAGTCCTTTTCCTTCACCCTTCTTCTTTCCCCTACAATTCTTCTGCCTGAAGTAGGAGCCACTGGCTCCAAAAGCTTGCCAATCACGATAGTCTTTTATGTGTTTCTTCTACCGCTGCTTGGTGAGTGTGTGTATATATATATATATATATGTATTTAAAAACAAAGATGATGTGACTTACCAAATGAAAGTGCTGGCAGGTCGACAGACACACAAACAAACACAAACATACACACAAAATCCAAGCTTTCGCAACCAACGGTTGCCTCGTCAGGAAAGAGGGAAGGAGAAGGAAAGACAAAAGGATATGGGTTTTAAGGGAGAGGGTAAGGAGTCATTCCAGTCCCGGGAGCGGAAAGACTTACCTTAGGGGGAAAAAAGGACGGGTATACACTCACACACACACAACATGTCTGCTTGTGTCTGTATATGTGTGGATGGATATGTGTGTGTGTGCGAGTGTATACCCGTCCTTTTTTCCCCCTAAGGTAAGTCTTTCCGCTCCCGGGACTGGAATGACTCCTTACCCTCTCCCTTAAAACCCACTTCCTTTCGTCTTTCCCTCTCCTTCCCTCTTTTCTGATGAGGCAACAGTTTGTTGCGAAAGCTTGAATTTTGTGTGTATGTTTGTGTTTGTTTGTGTGTCTGTCGACCTGCCAGCACTTTCATTTGGTAAGTCACATCATCTTTGTTTTTAAGTATATTTTTCCTTCGTGGAATGTTTCCTTCTATTATAACCATATATATATATATATATATATATATATATATATATATATATATATAAAAATAGAGGGAAACATTCCACGTTGGAAAAATATATCTAAAAACAAAGATGATGTGACTTACCAAACGAAAGCACTGGCAGGTTGGTAGACACACAAACATACACATAAAATTCAAGCTTTCGCAACCAACGGTTGCTTCATCAGGAAAGAGGGAAGGGGAGGGAAAGATGAAAGGATGTGGGTTTTAAGGGAGAGGGTAAGGAGTCATTCCAATCCCGGGAGCGGAAAGACTTACCTTAGGGGGAAAAAAGGACAGGTATACACTCGCGCACACACACACACATATCCATCCGCACGTACACAGACACAAGCAGACATTTGTAAAGCCAAAGAGTTTGGGCAGAGATGTCAGTCGAGGTGGAAGTACAGAGGCAAAGATGTTGTTGAAAGACAGGTGAGATATGAGCGGCGGCAACTTGAAATTAGTGGAGGTTGAGGCCTGCCGGATAACGAGAAGAGAGGATATACTGAAGGGCAAGTTCCCATCTCTGGAGTTCTGACAGGTTGGTGTTAGTGGGAAGTATCCAGATAACCCGGACAGTGTAACACTGCCAGAATATGCTGGCCATGCACAAAGGCATGTTTAGCCACAGGGTGATCCTCATTACCAACAAACACTGTCTGCCTGTGTCCATTCATGCGAATGGACAGTTTGTTGCTGGTCATTCCCACATAGAAAGCTTCACAGTGTAGGCAGGTCAGTTGGTAAATCATGTGGGTGCTTTCACACGTGGCTCTGCCTTTGATTGTGTACACCTTCCGGGTTACAGGACTGGAGTAGGTGGTGGTGGGACGGTGCATGGGACAGGTTTTAGACTGGGGGCTGTTACAAGGGTAGGAGCCAGAGGGTAGGGAAGGTGGTTTGGGGATTTCATAGGGATGAACTAAGAGGTTACGAAGGTTAGGTGGATAGCAGAAAGACTCTCTTGGTGGAGTGGGGAGGATTTCATGAAGGATGGATCTCATTTCAGGGCAGGATTTGAGGAAGTCATATCCCTGCTGGAGAGCCACATTCAGAGTCTGATCCAGTCCCGGAAAGTATCCTGTCACAAGTGGGGCACTTTTGGGGTTCTTCTGTGGGAGGTTCTGGTTTTGAGGGGATGAGGAAGTGGCTCTGGTTATTTGCTTCTGTACCAGGTCGGGAGGGTAGTTGCGGGATGCAAAAGCTGTTTTCAGGTTGTTGGTGTAATGGTTCAGGGATTCCAGACTGGAGCAGATTCGTTTGCCATGAAGACCTAGGCTGTAGGAAAGGGACCGTTTGATGTGGAATGGGTGGCAGCTGTCATAATGGAGGTACTGTTGCTTGTTGGTGGGTTTGATGTGGATGGACGTGTGAAGCTGGCCATTGGACAGATGGAGGTCAATGTCAAGGAAAGTGGCATGGGATTTGGAGTAGGACCATGTGAATCTGATGGAACCAAAGCAGTTGAGGTTGGAGAGGAAATTCTGGAGCTCCTCTTCACTGTGAGTCCAGATCATGAAGATGTCATCAATAAATCTGTACCAAACTTTGGGTTGGCAGGCCTGGGTAACCAAGAAGGCTTCCTCTAAGCGACCCATGAATAGGTTGGCGTACGAGGGGGCCATCCTGGTACCCGTGGCTGTTCTCTTTAGTTGTTGGTATGCGCCCCTGGTGTAAAACCTGTCCCATGCACCCTCCCACCACCACCTACTCCAGTCCTGTAACCCGGAAGGTGTACACGATCAAAGGCAGAGCCACGTGTGAAAGCACCCACAGGATTTACCAACTGACCTGCCTACACTGTGAAGCTTTCTATGTGGGAATGACCAGCAACAAACTGTCCATTCGCATGAATGGACACAGGCAGACAGTGTTTGTTGGTAATGAGGATCACCCTGTGGCTAAACATGCCTTGGTGCACGGCCAGCACATCTTGGCACAGTGTTACACCGTCTGGGTTATCCGGATACTTCCCACTAACACCAACCTGTCAGAACTCCAGAGATGGAAACTTGCCCTTCAGTATATCCTCTCTTCTGATTATCCGCCAGGCCTCAACCTCTGCTAATTTCAAGTTGTTGCCACTCATATCTCACCTGTCTTTCAACAACATCTTTGCCTCTGTACTTCCACCTCGACTGACATCTCTGCCCAAACTCTTTGGCTTTACAAATGTCTGCTTGTGTCTGTGTATGTGCGGATGGATATGTGTGTGTGTGTGTGTGTGTGCGCGCGCGAGTGCGCAAGTGTGAGATTAAGTTGTATGATAATGTTATTGTTGGCTGAAGTGCACCCACTGTCATGTACAGTTCTAGTTCTGTATCAGCCGTTAGGATGCTGAGGTACCGAAAAAAGTGTGATCTGCAATAAACTTGCTTGCAGGAGCAGTCTCTTGCACATTAGAGGCAAAGTAGGAAACTATGGAATGCTCCAAATGTGTGTACTTCTTACTTCATCTAATGGTGGAGGTATGTAATCAAAAGTGACCTGGGTTGTTGTGACATGGCTGGCCTACTCACTTGACTGTCACCTTTGTTCTCTCTTCTTGGTATGTGTTTGAATGCTTATGTATTCTTCTATGCTCTTTCTTTAGCCCACAATTCTTTTTACACCACACACAATGTCTGGAAATTCTGATTACAGACTTCTAGGACTTATAGAGGGGAGTGAGGGGACAATATTTTGAATAGGAAACCATGTACCATTTCCATTCTATGATGGTTTCAGTTCAGATCTTTGACTCATCCACTTCTGCTTGAGGAATTGAATTAGATGTGACACAGTACAATTATTAGGTAACAATTTGAAAGTAAACATAATAAAACATCCATTTGTCACTTAAGCACATTTGTTTGCATTAACACTTAAATATTATGTCTTTAAATTATTTCTGAACAAAAGAAAACATAGTATAATCTATGTTCAGAATTGTACTGATGCATTACAACAGCAAAGAAAAGGTTAAGTGACGTCAGATGACCATCTGATGCAGTATACATCATCCTGTCTACCCTACTTCATACGAGGACAAACAACTCTGAGACTTTTATCTTTCCCTCCGCAGATGTGGATGCATTACACATTTGAATTGAAACTGTCACTCCCCTCTACAACTCCTAGAAGTTTCTAATGGGAATTTTTTAACATCTTTTACATGACAATGTGTTCAAAATCTGGTCCTAGTTATTGTGATGTTTTATAGTCCAAGCAATACTTTGTTTTTCAACAAGATCATGTGACAATATGAATAAATGATCATCTTCATTTGTCGTTTGTAATATGTATCCTGGCAGAGAAAGTGCAGAGTAAATTCCACCCAGTTAGTAGCATTTTATCTGGAAGCTTCTGAGCAGGGCAAAGAGATGCCAAACTCATCTTTAAGTTGCCATCTGGGCTCTTTGTTTCCTTTGCCTGCTTTGCCACAATGCAGGAATGTAATCTAGCTTATTAAGGCACCGCATACATGGTCTTCATCATGCTCACAAAGCTGGTTCTTTTCATAAGACTACAATATAAAATGCAAAAGAGCTCGTACCTTAAACTTTTTTTGCCAGTTCGATACTGGCGTGGTGCATAAGTTAGTAGCACTTCTCCAAAAGTTTATTAAACACTACAGATACATATAGAAGAGACTTTAGTTATCAATAATGTATGCTCACTCACTACTTAAGACAGTCTGCCAATGCTGGGATAACTTTTCAGTTTAGCGAATGTAGAAATCATGTGGTTTTGAGGCAAAGAACTCATTGCGCCATGTTTGGAGTACATTTTCATTCAGAAAGGAAGTTTCTTGATGGCTGTCTGATAGAGAGCAGAAAAGGTGAAAATGTGAGGGTGCAAGATCGGATGAATAAGGTGGGTGCGGAATGGCTTTCCAAACCAAGCCTTAGCAGTCTAGCAGTATGTGGGTGGACATTATCATGGAGCAGCATTACATAATGCAGTCTTCTTGATTGTTGTTCTTGGATTGCACCTGCAAGATGTCTCAGTTGTTCACAATAAATGTCAGCAATGATGGTTACACCTCAAGGAAGCAGTGCACAGTATACTACACTATCGCCATTCCACCAGATGCATAACATTTTCTTTTGTGGATGTGTTGCAAGTCTTTGTACAGAAAACTGCTGTATTGTTTGGTCTCAGTGATTCCTTTATTTTTCTTTTGTTACCATAAAGACACCATTTCTTGTCACCAGCAATGATACAGAACAGGAATGGTGAGTGTTGCTCACAGTTCAATTGATGATGATCAACCAGAGATGTCCATATGACCACCCACTGATTTTTGTGATTTTGGCCTTATACCCAATTTTTGAACCTTCCCCATTGCATGCAAATGTCATATGATGGTGGAATGATGACAGTTCATCACTTTTGCCAGTTATCGAGTATGCTGACGTTGATCATTGTGGGTTACTGTGTTTAAATGATCTTCATCAAACAGCAAATGTTTCCCTGAATGTGGAGAGCCACTAATATCACAGTGATCCTCCATGAAATGATGAAACCATTTTCTTGCCGTGCTCTGTCTTGTGGCAACTGCTTCTGTCACTTCCACCTATTGCAGCAGTTGATAGGCTGCACAGACTAAAAACCAATGATCAGTGAAGCGCCTGCAAGCCAAGGTGCTACTGCAACCCCAAACTCCCTCGCTGGTTACTTCTCCCAGAGGTAGAACTTAGATGGTCACACTTTCCGGATGTAATGCATGCCAACCCATCACTCGAACAGTCTCTTCTTCCACTTTGATGAGGCACCTGTCAGCTGTGACCTCAGCAGCTCATCTGCCACACTTTGCTGAAATATGCACAAACAGCAGGATTCTTACCCCGCATCCAGTGTCAGTGTTTTGGCAGACTTCGTTTAACAAGAGGAGTGCTACAATTATTTTTCACATCACCTGCCCAAGCCGCATTCCCTTGAGGGCTAACATTGACTGTGGCTGTATGAATCCTGTTGTTAAATGTCTGGTTCTTCCCCCTGGTATCAGCACATGGAATATTGCATGCAGTGTGGTGTAAATAGTGCAGTGAAGTGCAATGTTCACCAGCAGAACTAGGCGGGTTTATTATCATTCCATCCTCGAACATTTTGGCATCCCCTTTACTGCAAAGTGTGCCACTGAAACAGGTTTTCCTGTGCTGTCAGATGACACCAAACAAAGGCTGTAAGACATCTATAATCCATCCTGTCCAAAGACTCCACCAAGAGTGATGGCCTTCCTTGAGTGAGAGGTAGTAAGTCATTAAATTTTACTGCAGTTGTTAGCTTTTAGGAATAATATATTTGAACCAGTTCATGCAGCTCTTATAGCATGTCCCATTATTTATTTTTATCTTTCATAGTTAGAGCACTGCTACAGGCATGTATACCATTTAGAAGCATAGAAGGGAACCTAAATCATTCCTTCAGTCTAATGGCATTTTCCGCATACATGGTGCAAATATTTCTAGCTGCCTCCAATGTTGTCACCTCTCTAACTCAAACAGAAGAATATTTCAGAAATGTTCTAATTTCTCTACTTGACACTTCATTTTCCAGCAACCACAGCTCCATTCATTATCACCAAATGACAAAATGATAATATGTAAACTTAAATAGCAACAATGAACTACAAATAAAAAATTACAGCACATAAATAAACCCACAGCAACCAGAATACCAACATGCAAAACAAAAATGCTACCAACTAATGCCCCAACCTAAAATATTCAAAGACTCCATAAAATACTCAGTAACGGTACCACTTATGTGGATGGTATATTATGGAGTGTTGAGGAAAAAAATTTATTCTACACACTAAGGTGAAAGATTTACTTTGGAACCAAATTAATCGTACTTGGCAGCAATTTACAATAGACCATTATGAACTTTTGCAGCTATATAGAGCTAAAATGAGTTACATTGCTCCAGATCCATAATTCACACCTGCAACTAATGTTGTGTGCCAGTTGCCACAATCTTTTCAGGCATCTGAGAATGATTTGGATATCCCAAACCTGATCCAATGGATGAGAAAAGATTTAAATGGAGTAATTGCATAAAGAACAAATCTGATTTCCTATAATCAATATCCAATAATAATGATACACTGCAGTCCCAACATACACTTCACCAAGATGAAGAAAAATGAGGCAGTTGTAGGGATAACTCCTGGTAATTCAGAAAGTGTATGTTATCATGAGCATTTGTGATTGACAATACTACACAAAATGAAATTAATCAAATCTAATGTGAACATAAACAAGAAGATAAGTGGCCTCCATTGTGAGCTAAAGAATCTAACTCATATAAAAATGCATATTACTATCTACAACTCACTGCGATGGAAAATTTAAAGCATGTAGTAATTGTTTTGATGCATCTTCTTTGTTTGTTCATTTCACTTTTTGATTAAATTTGTTTGTTCCTTACAGGCCTTGAAAAGATGTGTCGAAGTAAGTTTCAACTCTACAAAACCACAATTTTTTCTTGTTTCACATCCTTACAGTACTCAAGTATTACTGGACTAACAAAATATATTATGTCAAAGGGAAAATTTGCATGATAAATCTATAAAATTGCCAAGAGATAGGATGGCTGGCCAGTACTCATATCCGGGAGACAAATTTCTGAGTATTGTTGATAAACATATACAAAAGTAGAAAAAAGACAGATAGGATGAGAGAAGGAAACAGACAGAGTGTGGTCTACAGTGGCCTATTGGTCCATTTCTCCTTCTGTAAACCTGTCTTTATCATGTCATTTTTACTTGTCATCTCCAGTTATAAGTGAAGCATAGGACGTATTCTTAAGCAAAAGGAAGCCCACTTCCCTATCAAAGGGAAACAGGCAGGTTGGAAGACCACAGAATAACAGCCCCACTATACAACTGTAGATGCACAGCCCTCATAAGCTGGCCCTGTGGGTTTCCTTGATTACTACTAGTACCCAAGAGAGCCTTGGCTCAAGGACAGATACATAAATGATGAACTGGCAATGTGAAAGGTTAAGAATAAGTGGATAGTTAATACAATTAAAGTAGCAATATGGAATATCAGAGGTTTATCAAAGAAAGAAGTAGAGTTGGCAAAAATTTAAAGTGAGTCAAGGTACACATAGCTTCCACATCAGAAAGAATGTAGAAGCTACAAGAACAAGTATGTAGAAGAATATTTGATGCCATATAGCAGAACAGAAAAAACAGCCAAGAGTAAACAAAGGGATTTTGATTTACATACATAAGAGGTGGGGAAAGAAGATTGTAGGGTATAGATATGCAAATGAAAGAATTATAGCTCGTAACCATCAAAGATAAAAGACAAAAGCTGACTTTCATTGCAGTTTATCCACCTGGGGAGGGGGTGGGGGTAGGAGGAGGATGAGGAGGAGGAGGAGGAAGAGGAGGAGGAAAAGTCTATGTATTTCTATGACATACTGCAATCAATTTTGGACAAGTGTGTGGCCACTATGACCAAGTCACATATCAACATATTTCTCTTTCAAGCTCTTGGTGAGCAGTCTGTGATCGTGTGCAAATCAGTAAAATATGTGTATACGGAGAATCAACAAGATGTTTATATCCAAATAAATGTGCTTCAGACCAATAAAATAGTGCTTATTACATGTGGTATAGTGTACATCATTGGATCCGGCAATCCTAAAACACTAATCCCATACTGGTGACCCCGAATTTATTCACACGTGCTACAATGAATTGTCATTCCATTGTGCAGTACACAATGGATCACTTGCTGCCTGCTACACTGCACAAGACCAACTAGGTTTTCCAACAGATGCTCTGGCATCATTTTCAATTATCCACCTTGTGTTCACAATAGTTTGATACAGTTTCCGAACACACCGACTAGCTGTATTCCATAGGATAGTGCTTCTACATTCCCATAGCCATGTGTGTGGGTATGAACAATAACTTTTAGTTATCCTACAGGAATCAGCCATTGTGTGGCAGTGTCCTGTACCAACAGAATGTTTTTCATGCACAGAACTTCACATGCGAACTTTTACATCCAATGTGTTTCGAGTGCTCAACAATGGCTGACACCATGTGCTCAAACACCAGTGACTATGTTTACAAATTTCCCAAGCGCCAATGTGAACTTTCCACCCAGGTCAGTGGTGGTACAAATTGAGCCGGATGCTCAGGAAGGAAATTTCATGTTTATCCAGATTTTGTAACAGCTCCCCTACCCCCCACACTACCAGCGTCCGCTTTATGAGTGTTTCTGATGGCATGTGCCACTCCTGCTGTATCTGTCACATGTGTTCTGCAAACGTTAGGTGATTTTAACAATTTTAATGCACCTACAGGGAAGGAGCCCAGAAACTGTACTCTGTCATTTTCTGCCCATCGGTTGACTACAGTCGACTCTTCCGTGCTGGTCCATTCTACTCCTGTTGTCATTACTCCCTCAAACACCTGACTCATTGATTTCTCAACCACAGCCAAGCCAGCCACACCTACCATCCCGTGTGCCACTGACAGTGTTGTGAACTGGTGCACCACTACTGCACCCGAGCCTGTTACACTGCAGAGCTACGGACAGAGAGCGACAGTTTCTGACAAACCATTATGCCGAGACTTCCCTATCTGTTGGCCTAAAATACCACCCCTTCACAAGGACCACCCACACACACGGTTTGCCACGGTCAGCCACACATTGCAGCTACATGCGGTGCCGACGACAACTCTAAATTTCTTTGCTTACTGTGTCACCTCCGTGATGAACCAGACCTGATCTGTGATACTGTGGCTTCGCCTCCTGCTATGGGCAAACATGCACCATCCTCGAGTGCCTATCCAGATCTACAGGTGGTGGTGGTGGTGTTTGGTTTGTGGGGCTCTCAACTGCACAGTTATCAGTGCCCATACAAATTCCCAACCTTTGCTCAGTGCATCCCCGCCACTTTCAGGAATGTTGATGAAATGATGAAGACAACACAAACACCCAGTCATCTCGAAGATCTACAGAGGAAGCTATCCGCCTCATCATAAGTCGTGAGTCACTGGTTTCCATTTTGCCATTGCAGCTCTGGAATCATCTCTGCGTTACAGTTGACACACATCATATGCTGGATGCTACACTTTGGATCGTCTGGTTGCTCATACTCCCTCTGGAAGTTCACATTCACCTTCTCCATCTAAATTCGGCACCACTGGACACTAAACTTAAGATTGCTGACCAGGTTTACAACATCCTGCCACCCCTGCATACCCCCACTCTCCCTGGGGGACCCTCATTCCTCAGGGGTTGCCACACCTGCACTGCAGTTCCCATCGTTCTGTACAGAGTGCACACGAATCACTCCGCACGTGCACGTGGACCCGACGCTGCCTGGCAGCCGTCGCCGTAACTCCTCTCCTACCAGCTCTACTGTGGCACCGCTGTTGGAGAATCTACAAACACAACTCACTTCACTGCCACTTTGGCCTCAGACAGATTGACAGACGATGCTACCTGCTGTTCTGCTTGCTGTTATATCATTTCCCGCTTTGGTGACACAGCTAAGAATTGTCGTTCCTCATTCACATTCCCGAACTAATACCGCGACCCCACTCAGGTGCTACAGGCCACGTTGCATTGTACAGACACCTACCTGTCTGTTAATACTCCTTTACGTCATGCTCCAGGACACTTGTACATGAAAGATGCAGTGTCCTGCCTTTCGTTTCTAGTTGGCTCGGGGGCCGAGGTCAGTGTCGTACCTTTCTCCGCACATACTAAATTCAGTCAACCTCACCCCGCACATCAAGCTGCCAATAATTCCTTGATCCAAACTCATGGCACAATGATTTAAACCTTAAACTGCAAGACATCACACTCCTTTATAGTGGACTTTCATTATCAGCGATGTGGATGAACCTGTGCTTGGGGTAGATTTTCTCTTAACCCATGCTCTTTTACCTAACCTACAACAAGGTACACTAATCTTTAACCTAGTAGACTATGCCACTGGTTCCAGTATTTCTTCCCTTTCATCTGAGAGTGCCACTCTATTGTTCAAGCTAGCTGAATCTGCTACTGGAGTGCTCTCTCTTAAATCACACAATGACAAGCTTCAGAATAACAGCACCCGTGCTGCCTCCTCGCATCAGCTGTCGATGCCACATGGCTTTTCTACTACTGGACAGAAGCTGTGTTCGTGACACCATCAAGTACCCTACCAAACTCCATGATAAGGACTACCAGTCGATCACTGCCACTGCTGCTGATCTACCAGCCTGGGACACACAAGCATGTGGATTATAGGTTAGTCATACTTCATCGGGTGCGGGTCCATCACCTCATCGGTGTTTGCAATCAAAAATGGTACTGTCCATAGAATCGATAC
The DNA here is from genome assembly GCF_023864275.1 of Schistocerca cancellata. Classification (NCBI taxonomy): domain Eukaryota; kingdom Metazoa; phylum Arthropoda; class Insecta; order Orthoptera; family Acrididae; genus Schistocerca; species Schistocerca cancellata. The sequence goes on from NC_064634.1 coordinate 17,585,032, forward strand.
CGTGTAATGTCTACTGGTGTGTGCAAAGGCTAGGCATTTAAACCCAGATAAACTTAAACACACCAAAGTGATTATTCAGGAACTTTTAGACAGTAAGACTATTCGCCCTTCTTCTAGTAGTTGGTCATCACCCATTCATTTGATGCCTAAGTAAAATGACACTTTCCGCCTCTGCAGTGACCATCGGGTGCTTAACACCAGAACAATTTTAGATAATTATCCCATCCCAAATATTCAAGATTTTGCTTCCCAACTGCACTGGGCACAAATTTTCAGCGTAATCGACTTTCACAAGGCGTACCACCACTGCCAATGGCACCTGAGGACGTCGAAAAAACTGCCATCATCACCCCATTCGGATTGTTTGAGTATCTGTTTATACTATTTGGCCTTAAGAACACCACACAGACATGTCAACGGTTCATTGACTTGTTGGTTGGAAAACCAGACTTCATGTATGCATACCTGGACAACTTGTTAATTTTTTCTTCCTCACTCGAGGAATGTGAACTGCACTTAAATACAGTGTTACAACTATTACAAGCAAATGGTGTCACAGGGAACAACGCTTAGTTACAAGTCTGCCACACTAGTGTCACTTTTCTGAGCCACATGGTTTCTGTTGACGGCATCCGCCCCCTACCGGAACGGGTCAAGGCTATTAGTATGGTGCCTTTGCTCAAAGACTTTCAGGGCCTCCGCTGCTTCCTAGGAACTGTAAATTACTACCGCAAACACATTCCCCATGCCACTGACATAGAAGCCCCACTGACAGATGCTCTTGCAGGCAACACTTGAGGATCTTGGGCGGTCACATGGACTCCAGACATGCGATGTGCATTTGACAAACTCAAGTGAGCCTTACAGACAGCCATTGCACTCGCTCAAACCAACATTGTTGCTGATTTTTTTTATCTCATGTGTCGGTATTATCTTCACAACCGCACCTCAGAAAACTCCACAGATTGCAAACAGATGATACTGAATTTGCCGCATTGCACTTGATACTAAAACAGGATTCAATCTCGAGTTACAGATACTTCCTGGGTTCTTGTCACCCATCTGGTGCAACATTTCAACAGGACACATACATCCGGTGACTCTCACCCCTCTCTGCCAGGACATTTATAATAGTATTCATGACTTGGCACACCCTGGCAAACACACCACCATACATCTCATATTTGAACATTTCATTTGGCTGGGGTGATACAATAATGTTGCAGTTGGGAGCGAGTGTGTGTGTGGCTTGTCAGTGCGCAATAGTAGGACATCATACACAGCCCCCCATGGGTACATTCGACATAACAAAACAAAGATATCAACACATACAGATTGATATATTGATACCATTAGGCCCCCCCCTCCCCCCCTCCCCCCCCCCCCCCCCACCACCCCCGGGACCCTTTCATTGCATAATGTCTGCCATTGACAGGTTTATCCACTGGGTAGAGGTAATTCCCCTCACTACTATCACAGCCAATGCGATGGCCCGAGCCCTTTTATTAATGCGGATCTCACACTTCAGCTGCCCAGCTTCTATCGCCACCGACCAGGGCCACCAGTTGGAGCCCACCCTCTTCTGGTAGCTTTTTGGGTCCGTGGGTGACTTACGACCATTCCCGCACGCGTGAAATTACCTACTCCCAGTTGTGTGACAGTTCTACAGGTGCGTGTGACATCACCCTACAGAGTGACGCATGTGGTGACTCCCCCTCCTACTGGCAGCCCCCTGCCTCTCCCCTGTTAGAATTAAGTGACGTACCGGGGGCAGCCTCGGAACGTGTGATGTCGCCGATGATGATTCGTGTGCAGATTCTGTCACCCCTCTCCAGAAGTGGTAGTTAATGTCAATACTGATTTTATTTGCAGTTCTAAAGTGTTTTCTGTTGATAATGTGTTTGTATTTTACAAATGAGCCAGCTTCCCTAATGACAACTTGACCCGTACTCTCGTTCTCCAGTCTGTCCCCTTGCCTCTTGGTACTGACCTGTCAACAGTAAAAGTCCTTCGTACGACAACAGGCATTCAGGTTCACTACCCCAGCTCCTCGTAATTCACCATCCCCACCCCAGATTCCTCCACTTCTGTACAAGGATTCGACCAGTCGGGCAACAAAATAGTGCTTATTACATGTGGTATAGTGTACATCATTGGATTCGACAATCCTATAACACTAAACCCATAAGTGTAACAAAAATAATCATACAATAATATTGACACAACATTTAAATACAACTGTAGAGAACAAACCTGTCCTAAGGAGTGTGGGAATAATGGGAGAAAACATCATAAATAGCAATGGGAGATTGCTTAGAGATTTTGTTTGTATAAACAAACTAAAGATAACAATTTCTTTCTTCTACAAAAAATATATTCATAAATACACATGCTCAGTTCAAGGATTTACATCTGTTAAACAGTTCATTATCATTAACAAAAAATTGTAAGGCAAGGCAAGGGACATGTAAGTGTACAGGAAATATGAGTAAGTTAAGTTCATTTTTTTGTGATATCTCAAATAGATATGTGCACCAAATGAAAAAAGAATGAAAAGTTGTCAGAAGAAAAGATGAATGAAGACATCTTCAAAGTGTGTCTACTAAATGAACATAGCATACGAGATCTGTACCAGATCTTAATCAAAAATTAGTACAGAAAGAAGAAGAAGAAGATGATGATGATGATGAAATAGAGAAGGTATGGAAAAATATAGAAACTGCAGTTGAGAAAGCAGTTGAAGAAGCCTTTGGAAAATAGAGAAATATAAACAGGAAGAAATGGTTAAAAGTTGGACACCAAGTTAGATAAAGCTGTAAAGAATAAAAATATTACACTTCTCTTAAGTATGTCAATGAACCAACTGCCTTTTTTAACTTGCTATTATATCAGTCAAAGTAGTCAGTAATATTAAGTTAGTAATTTTCACAATTTAAAAATGTGTATACAATTTGTGCCAAAAAGTATAACTAGAGTATATGTAAATACTTAACTAGATATGCATTTAAAAACAAACTTTATGTACCTGTCAATGTTTTCTGTTGTTTCCATACAATAAATAAGAAAAATAAAATAAAAACAAGAAGAATCAAATTTACAAACAAGAGAGAAATGTAGTAAATCAAGATGGATATGAAGGAAAAACTGAATATATTTAATATCCCTAACAAAATACAAGAAAAGTAGGAGAAACTGCAATGAACATCTGGAAAGACTGAATGGAGAAAAATTACATCTCCAAATAATAAGGTTTAAGCCAATTGAGAGAAGAAGCAAAGGAAGACTGGAGAAGTGACGAGTATTGTAACAGACAAAAACAAAAGTTATCCTAGTTTTTGAAGAAACACTGAATTCCTTCCTTGGTTATGAAAGAAGGAAAGGTTGTGGAAGATTTAAAAGGAGATGCAGGTAACTCAAATCCCAGATTGATAGAGGCCTGCCTTTAAGGATGAGGGGAGAGAAAGGTGAAGGGGCTAGGCATCTTTGGCCTTCAGTTGTCCTTCTAACATGTGTAACATCCTAGTGAAACTGTATGACAAAATCTGACCATTATCCCTCAGCTAATTTTCCTACCTCTGAAATCATTTCTGTTGTGAAACCCATTCCGTTCAACTACTCACACAAACTCACTCCTGCTCCACCTTCATAAATCCTACAACAGGAAATACACAGCAGCATATGCAACCAATAGCTAAGGTGGCACAGTACAAGATGCTGGACTCATATTTAAGAGGATGGCGGTTAAAATTCCCATCCAGCCATCCAGATTTATGTTTTCCATGATTCCTCTAAATTGCTCGAGGCAAATAGTTGGATGGTTTCTTTGAAATAATATGGTTGATTTCCTTCACCATCCTTTCTCGATCCAAGTTTATACTGTCTTTAATGACCTTTTTGTGGATTAGACTTAAAAGCAAATTCTTCCTTCCTTTATAATGTGTCTACCTCTAATGTTGTTGCTGAAGTAATACATGTTCACTGTACAGCTTTTTATGTAAGAATGAACACCACTAAACTGGCTGAGTGCATGAATGGACACAGAATAACTGTCTGCCTTAGGGACACCCAGTACCCTGTTGCTGTGCATGCTCTACAGCATGTATCAAGAGAATTGAATGCTAGCTACACTGCATAAGCCATTTATATCCTTACATCTAGTACTTATCTCTCTGTACACTGGATGTGTGAACTTGCTCTACAATATACCTCAGTATCCCATTGACAAACAACCTTTTCTTTAGTATTTATTTACAAGATTTGTTACTCTATTACATTTTTAATTTTTCTGTTTATTTTTCCCTCTCTCTTTTTGGTTTCTGTTGGCACCTTTTCCACTTCCCACTCAGTTCTTAAGTCCACTACACATTTAACATCTCATTTATCTTCCTCATCGTACTTGATTACTTTTCATTCTGTTCTGTCATCTCTCAACTGAAGATGACACAGTGCTTACTTATAACATTTTTTTACATCCTATTCTATAGATGCCTATCCCTCTTCATATACATCTTGCCTTGTCTTTACAACAAGTGGGTCCCTCTCAGTCTGGGATCCGAGATATCTGTATCTCCTTCGCAACCTGTTCCACTTTTCTCTCTGAGAAAGGCGGTAACAGTTTAAAAAGCTAGTATAATTTGGAACATAAATTACCTATAATTACTTACTTACACTTGCTAGCTCACTGTTAAATGTCTGCCATTTTGCTGTAAGCTCACGTTATATCATGATTTTAAATAATGGACACAACACAGTATTTAATTAATGTGACTACTTTTTGCATTTGTAATCACTTGTGAACACACAATGACCACTTTAAGACCCCACATACAATGTCAATCACCTGCAGACACTTCCTATAAAGTAAAAACATTCTGGCAGTGACAATAGTTTTACAGTGTGCTTTTATAATTGAGTTCTAACAGATGAATATTGCAACATTGGTTTTTCATCATACAGTCAGTGAACACACTAGATTTTCATATACCTGAAAGAAATATGTAGATTTCCATGTTTTTGACATGAAAATGTGATCAGAAGGAAAATTACTAACAGTTTAATGTAAAAAAATAAATGAAAGTTAACACAAATTACTACAACATGTTAACACAATGAGTGCTGGGTGCAGACTTTCATGGCAATGTTAAAAATATTGTAGCTCATCCTGAACTCTTACAAAGATAGATGCTAATACTTGGAACTGACATAGAGAAGCTGACTCATTGGTTGGTAGCCTTGAACTTTTACAGAGATGGTGATTGTGAGCTTGTACGATACCAAGTGAGGATTAGTGGTGGGGTTAGAGTATATAAAGACTGGTGCAATGATATTTTGTGATTTTTTATTTTAATATTAGTTTGTAAAACTATAAGGTGAGAATAAGCTTTAGAGTTGATCTGTTGACTCTAGAAATAATTTGGTTTAACTAAATGCTAGCTGGTTACAATAGTGTTAAAGTGTAATGTACTTTTTGAATGATACCCTGCATATCTATGTGGTAAACAACCAACTTTCATGTAAAGCTTCATTGTTCATAGTTTTCTTAACCTAATCAAATTATTAATTAGGAGCTTCATTAAATAATCAAAGGCACTTTCCAATTTAGAAAAATTAGGGAAACAGAAGTGTAAAGTCAGATCATCGAATCAAAGAAATTTAAGGGCTCAGACAGTGGATGTACAGGGCTTCTATAAATGATTTATTTGTTTTCATAGCTCTATATTTTCCAAAGTATTACAAGTAAAAATATGACTGATGCATGAATAGAACCATAAATTCATCAAGTTTGTGTTTTATGCTCTATAAATGATGTATGTGTGCCCATCTGTTCACATGACCTATGTCTAAGAAGTAGTCAAATTTGTTCCACACCTCATGCAGCAGCATGCTGTCAAAGATCATCACAGTGGCATAGTTGAGGTCTCTGAGCTGTTCCATTGTTCTTTGATAATGGGCTACATAAACACAGTCTTGAAGGTAGCCCAAAAGGAAAAAGTCACAAGGTCAGACATTGTGGGAGGCCTAGGGAACAGAGCCACATTGCCTTCATCACTACAGCCAGTCCAGCAATGTAGAAGTTCATAGTTTAAGTAGTGACAAACATCAGTATTCTGATGATGGGCTACAGCATCTTGTTGGAATATGAAATTCCTTGCATGAGTAGTCAGTTGTGGAAGCAACCACAACTGCAACATATCACTGTAAGAGGTATCCATCACAGTCTTCTCACAGAAGAAAAATGGCCTGTAAGGCTTTGTAATATTGCACAGAAAACATTCATCTTTGGTGAACCTTCTTCATGCACCACAATTTCATGATGATTTTCAGTCCCCACACTCTCACAATGTGATGATTAACCTTTCCTGATGAACAGAAGGTTACTTCATCACTGAATATCAGGTTGGGGGTGAAATATTCACCCTCTAGTACTCCCTGCAGTGTGATGCAAAATTGAATAAACCCATCACAATCTTCCATTTTTAATTGTTGCTTGAGCTGCAGATGGCATAGTTTGAAATGTACCTGGTTGACCTGTACTTTTCTGTTTATGGAGACATCCAGTGTTCTTAAATTCTTGATACTTTCACACAATTCTCTGTTACTTGGCAGTACTTTTCCATAATTCCTTTAGAATGTATGCCACACTATTGTAACAGATAAACATCTTGCATATTTGATACACAATTTTTTGTTTTGCTTTGTCATTATGTTGTTAAAGCACTGCACTCATAATACCAAGAGGTGGGCAAAATGCAAACACTGTGAATTGACAGTTCACTTCATGCATCATTCATACTTTTACATGTAACTTTGGAAAATAAAGAACTTAAAATGGAGTAGCCCTGAATTTTTGGGTGTGGCCAAACTCTATTGCAGATAATTTCTAAATGAACAAGTTTCTGAAAAAATGAAACTGGTTTCTGAAAAATGAAAAACTATGGCTGCATGCTGAATTAGGTCTTTTTGTGTAGAACCTGTTACTAGCTCAAACTGTTCTGGCAGTTACTTGCTAATGATGTCCCTTCAATTACTAATTTATATCTAAGAAAAACGTTTAACAGAAAACTAATAATGCTTTCTCAATCAGCAGTTTGAATATTGTGACACAAATAATGTAACATAAATAAGAGCTTAACAATTTTAAGTACACGTGTATATGCTATACAATAGGTGTATAAGTAGAATGAGATGAAAGACAAGAAAAAATTAAGTTATTTAAAAGGAATAGGATAAAAACAAACAGAGCAAGTCCAGTTTGCTATGTTTCGAGTTGTCTCTACTTTTAACTGTGTCTATGAGCATCAGTTGGAATTTGTCTGCTGAAGGCTGATCCTGGCCCACTGTTCCTTCACCTTGTAATTTCAAAATATGCACATGCAGTTAAAACAAAAACTCTTGTGCAGTACTTTGTGAATGAAATTTTTGACATTTGGCCATATGTTTTAATATTCAGTTGTTTCACACTACAGGAATTTCAGCTTTATAGCCATTATGAAATACAAAGCTGAAGTGAAAAAGCAATAAAATGCATGGATCATGTTGTGCAAGGCATAATGTGAAGAATAAAAGTCATTACATATTTAAGGAGCACTACTTACAGATTGCAAAATGAAATGACTAACAATATTTGTGGTTATAAAAGCAAAACATAACAACCTTACCAGACTCAACTTGATCAAAGCAGTCTTCTACAGCTTCTTGAACAAAGTCCTTGACTTCTGTATCTTTGACACCACGAAGCATGACTTTTGCAACAGCAGATCTATCTGGAAGAGCATCATCTCCCAGCTGCAAAAGATAGTGTTTAATTAATTTTGTAAATTAGTAAATGGCATCTCATCAGCCAAAATGGCAATATTCTGCACTATATGTTAATTGTGACTCTTTACAGTTTTATTTCAGATTAATCTGATGATGTATAAATCAAAATGCATCATTAAAGAAAGTAATCACCACATAACCTGTGGCTTTCATGTATTTTTATAGTGTCGATTGTAACAATGATACAACACTTAAAGAAGTCCACTTTCACTTTACTGGTTTAGTCAATAAGCAGGACCTCCAATATTGGTCTCCCAAAAACTCAGATTGTCTCCATGCAATCTCTTTCCACTCAGAAAAATTAAGTTTGGTGTGCAGTATCATCTTGAGCAAAAATTGGCCCTTATTTCTTTTTTAAGACAAACATTGTAACACAGTGTGGTGAACTCTACACATTATGCTGATATGTTGGCAATATTTTCTCTGCCTGAACTCAGTCCCTATGATCCAGATAAAGAAACATTCTTCCAGCAGGATGGTGCAACTAGCCATACTGTTGCAGTGTCAATGGATTTGCTTAGACACACATTTCCTTATTAGACACACATTTACTTGTGTGTCGAAGCAAACCCATTGACACTGAAGCAGTATGACTAGTTGCAACATCCTGCAGGAAGAATGTTTCTTTATCTGGATCATAGGGACTGAGTTCAGGCAGAGAAAATATTGCCAACATATCAGCATAACGTGTAGAGTTCACCACACTGTGTTACAATGTTTGTCTTAAAAAAGAAATAAGGGCCAATTTTTGCTCAAGATGATATCGTACACCAAACTGTTAATTTTTCTGAGTGGAAAGAGATTGCATGGAGACAATCTGAGTTTTTTTCAGATCTATATTGGAGGTCCTGCTTATTGACTAAACCAGTAAAGTGAAAATGGACTTCTTTAAATGTTGTATCATTATTACAATGGACACTATGAAAATACATGAAAGCCACAGGTTATGTTGTGACTACTTTTTTAATGATGCATTTTGATATATACATCATCAGATTAACCTGAAAAGAAAAATACTGTAAAGAGTCACAATTAACACATAGTGCAGAATAGTGATTAACTAACCAACTAACCACTAAGAAGAAACAGGAAATCAATCAAAGCACAATGTGAAAACATACTAAGGTTAAGGAGATCATACAAAACTGAATAATTGTGGTGGCCGTGCTATTCAGGAAGACAACCAGGCTACCTCCTGGCAATACAGGTGAGCATTAACATTTAAAACTTAATAGTAATTGTTATAATCCCATGAAGAATGACAAAGCCACAACCTGGAGGCCACGTACAATGACAAAACAACAAATATACATCCAGTCAAAAACCAAAATACAGGTTGTCCCACTCAAAGCTCCCTGATTTCAAGGACCCTGGAGGCAAAAACCACAGTAGATATGACAATGAAGAATGCACAACATTGTAGAGCATCTCCAAGAATTTATATTCCTGTGCAAGAAGTGCTAAGAATCACCACCAGAGTACAGCATGGCCACATGAAGTGAAAATGGTGGCCCCACAGCAGCAGGCGCAAGCAGTAGTGTGGTTTGCAGAAACAAAAGTGTTAATTACTGTGCAAAGAAATTATCGTCAGGTGTATGAATGTGATCCACCTGATGTGAAAACAATTAAGGAATGGTATAGGAAGTTTCTGGCAACAGGAAGTGTTCTGAAACATTCTGGTGGTGCACGTTATGGTGTTGCAGAAGAGGCAGTGGGGAGACAAACATTTCTCAGAAGCCCATGTAAGTCAATTTGTCGAGCATCTAGACAACTTGATGTACCTTGATCAACATTTTATCATGTAGTTCACCAGCATCTTCATATGTTTGCTTACAAAGTGCAAATTCTGCAACATCTGATGCCGAACAACAAACCATGCTGACAACAATTTGCTGCGGATATGCTGCAGCATATTGATATGCATGCCATCTCCCTGGAAAATTGTTTATTTTCAGATGAGGTAGCCTTTCATCTATCAGGAAGGGTTAATAGGTATAATATTCGGATTTGGGGTTCGCAAAATCCTCACGTTGTCATCGAAAATGTTCGTGATAGCCCTAAACTAAACTTCTGGTGCAGGCTAATGCATGACAGGATTGTTTGACCATTCTTCTTGGTGGAACAAACAGTGAAAGGGTCAGTGTATCTGGACATGTTGGAGTAGTTTGTGTACCCTCATATACAAGACTTGAAACCCAACATCATTTTTCAATAAGATGGAGCTCTGCTGCATTGGTCAACAGCTGTTTGCAAGTTCCTGGATAGAAAATTTCCCTATCGTTGGATCAGACATGGAGGACACATTGCCAGACCACCACGTCCACCCGACATTACACCACTTGATTTCATGTGGGGATTCGTGAAGGAGCATGTGTATGTGACTAAAGTGGACAATATTCCTAAGCTGTGACATCATATCATTAATGTGATTGCAACAATAACAGAGGAAATGTTACAAAGAACTTGGCAATAAATTGAATGTAGATTCGATATTCTTTGTGCTACAAATGGTTCACATGTAGAGGTGTATTGATGATAAATAAATAAATTCTATGAGATGCTCTACAATGTGGTGCATTTTCACATTGTCATATCTACAGTGTTTTTTTTCCTGGGTCTTTGAAATCAGGGAGGTTTGAGTGGGACACCATGTATAACAACTGTCTCAAGCATGGAAACAAAAAAGAAACAATAGAAAATCACCAGGTAATGGTGTGAGGGGCTGGGTCAGCATGATGAATAAGCATTTTATTACAAGACATTTGTGACTGAAGTAGATACATATACATTGACCACTTGTTTATAGCACCAAGCCCAGGAAATGCATTCATAATTTTTTTATGTACTTTCATAAATGGTTAAAATGGCTCTGAGCACCATAGGACTTAACTTCTGAGGTCATCAGTCCCCTAGAACTTAGAACTACTCAAACCTAACTAACCTAAGGACATCACACACATCCATGGCTGAGGCAGGATTTAAACCTGCGACCGTAGTGGTCGTGCGGTTCCAGACTGTAGCACCTAGAAATGCTTGGCCACCCCAGCCGGCGTACTTTTATACCTTATACTTCTTAGACAACACTGGCCATTAGTGTTAAACAGTATCATTGAATGGTAAGAATCACAGCACACAATAGCAATGACATAAGGTAAATGTATACTCATACATCATTTAAGACAACCAGGTGTGGGAAGCTGAAGCTGTAGAGAGGGCAAAGAGGGGGACTGTGGGATCTGTCAGAAAGGAATTTGACAAATGAAACACAAATGAAACAAACATAATAACATATGCTCATTAATCTAAACTAACAACATTATAGTGCTGCATACAATATCAGTGACATAAAGTGAATATAAAATTGTATCCAGATGAGGGAAACTGAAGCTGAGGAGGGTGCAGCAGGAGGGGTTAGGGTATTGGGGGGGGGGGGGGGGAGGAAGGTAGGCAGTGGGGTCTTTTGGGAAGGAAGTTGGCAAATGACAGATACATGAAAGAAAAATAATTACATATGCAGGCAGGGTTGGAAGATCACATCCATACCTCCATGTACAGAAAGCAACTCCATGATTAAAAATCATTGGGCTGAATAATTAAATAGAAATAGTAGAACATAGGTTTCATAGGCAACTCTAGTCAATGTGAACTAACAACATTAAAATGGGAGGGGTTATAGCATACATCTCATTAATGAGCAGTGTTGTCTATGAAACATACACTGAACTATTTCTATGTAATTATTTAGTCCAATGGTCTTTATCCCATGGGTTTACTTTCTGTACATAAAAGTGTGGCCATGTTTCTACAATTCTGCCTACATATATTATTGTGCTTATTTTATTTATATCTTTCTTTCATCAAATTCCTGTTGTCCCCCTCCCTGCTCACTCTACAGCATTGACTTCCTGCACCTTATTGTCTCGTCTCGTTTACAATTGTATGTGTACTTTATGTTATTGCTATTGTAATTGCTGTAATTCTTTACCATTCAATGATCTCATTTTACACTCTGACCAGTGTTGCCTAGCAGCCATTGTTGTAAAAGTATATAAAAATTATGAATGTATTTCCTGGGCCTGATGCTATGTACAGGTCATCAGTTTATGTATATCTGCTGTTGTAGTCCTATAGTGTAAGTGTGCATAATCAAACAGTGTGCAATACAAGTGCCTCCATGCCCTCCTAGAGGGGTCACCTTGCATCCTGAGCAAACAATGCAGCAAGCATTGTGCCATGTGAGTAACAGCCCAATATAAGACTGGCCTTGGCCTCACTGACATTTACTTACTTATTGTATACTCACTATGAGTATGCATATTGTGGTGTTCTGTTGTTATGAGACTTTGTACTGTTCTATACTTCATTCAGCATTATTGTGGGTCTCTTCATGTGAAAGCAGAATGAAACTTGGTTGGTATTACTTCTGACATTGTGTTGGTACACTGTTACAACACACTTGGCAATTATTGCAGTATGCTACTCCACATGTTTCGTTTCTTTGGTTCAATATATAGCCAACATGTCAGTGGAAGTACTTCTTCAGTTACTTGCTGAACAACAGTGAGCTCTCACTGACCAGCAGCAGATTCTCTCAATGGCACTGAACAATTTGGCAGCCTCATTGACTCATCAGCCTCCACCACTATTGACACAACGTGCACCGTTTCCTCCATGTGATGATTCTACAGAAGATTGGGATGCATATGAAAAATACCTTCTGCAACATTTTGAAGCTTTTGGCGTCACTGACCACAATTTGTGCAATGCTTTATCTTTGACATGGATTTCTTCTCATGTTTATCACCTTTTGTATCAACTAGCTCCTCTTTGGAAACCTGCCAGTCTCTGTTTTGATGAAATATATCAGTTGCTCTCTAATTATAAATGCAAACATACCCATGTTATTACTGCTCACACTGGGTTCTACTTTTGTCAGAAGCAGCCACAACTGTCATACAGAGATTGTGAAGTAGAACTTCATGGGCTTAGTCATCATTGACAGTTTGTTACTGAAGCCCACTGGGACTAATTTGCTGATTTGATGATTTGTGATGCTATAATAACCTGGCCCCTAATAGGAAAGTTCACGAACAAGCTTTACAATATGAAGATCTCTCTCTCATGGATTTTCTTAACAATGCTCAGTCTTTTGAAGCATCTAGGGGAACAGGACATGAGATAGAAGCATGGTGTGAAACAGCTACTAATGCTTCCTCTCTACTTCAGCCAGTGTTGGTTGAATCGTGCAGGGGAAAAGACATATTGCTTTTGTGTGCAGCTCTTTACCACCTTCACTAGACATGAACATGCATGTGTGAATGTGAATAGTGTTTCCCAAGTGACTGTAGCCCCAATCAATATCTACATTCAAGTATGTGTGGTAGACAATATGTTAAAAATGCAAGTGGACACAGTTACAACAGTGACTTTGTTAAATTCACAAACAATTGTGGATCTTAGATCACTGGCATTGTACTCTATATATCACTTGCTGATGAGTTGAAACAAGCAACAAGTATCTGTACTGGAACAGTTTTCTGTTTCTATAGTGTACAAAGCAGTTTTTTAACCTTTGACCTTTCTAGTAGTGGATGATGCCAACACTGAAAATGTAATTGGATCATATGCCTTTAGAATTTTTGAGCTCTCTATTTGTGACAAAGTGCATTTGGTATTGGATCAAGTTCTCTATCAACAACTGGATGTGCTCTGCTCAGAATATTCCTCCCTGTTTTCAGAAGGTTTAGGGTGTGTTGCCAGTTTCAGGGTTCTCATCACAATGAAACCAATGGGACACCCTCATTATTTTCATGCCTGCCCAGTCCCATTACAGGAGCAAGACAACTTAGAACAAAACCAACTTTTATCTTTGGATGTTATCACACACGTCTCCTGTAGTGAATGGTTTACTCTGACGGTAATTGTCAAAAATACCTAACGGAAACCTTCAGTTATGTGGTGGTTTTAATGTGTCTGTAAATTCACAGTCTATTATTGATACCTATCCCTTATCCCATCCAGATGAACTCTTAGCAAGGTTTCCCAGTGGCCAATATTTTTCCAAAACAGAAATTTCAGAATCTTACTTACGGCTGCCTTTGGATAATGATTCCAAACATGTCCTCATAATGAATACCCTCTTTGGATTATGCAAATACCAACACCTGCCATTTTCCAATGATTTTTGGAGCAACTCATGGCTTCTGTGCCAGGGTGCATTAACTAACTACCTGCATGATATCATGGTCTTAGGTTCCTCAACAGATGAAATTTGCAGAATCTTCGTGCCTTGTTCATAGCACTACAGGCCACTTGTGTGAAATATAAATTGTAAAAATCACAATTCTTCAGCTGTCTACCATCTATCTCAGTTTTGAAGACTCACATAGTGATGTCAAGCCCTTATAACACTATGTCAATGCCATTACAGCTTTGCCACATCCTACCAATGCCAAAGAGTTGCAAGCCTTTCTTGGAAAGATTGCATGCTACGACAAATTTCATCCTGGTGCAGCAATGTTGGCCCAGCTGGTTCATGCTGCCTTATGTAAAGATGTTTTTTTTTACCAGTTGATGACCTATGAGCATGTTTTTACCCTATCAAGGTCAAAATTACACTCAACACCTTGTTTGGTTACCTTACAACCAGGCAAACATCTTGGTTTGGTCACAGACATCTCCCAGTGTGGCCTTGGGGCCATTCTTGTGCAAAAATACATGGACAGTTCTGGTCACCCAGTTGTTTACATTTCCAAACCTCTGAATCAGGGATACAGAATTACTCACAGATAGAGAAAGAAGCCCTTGCTCAAAAAATTCATGTTTTCCTATGTAGTTCTAAGTTTCATTTGATTACTGATCATAAACCTCTGGCTTCTCTTTTCAATCTTTCAGCATCCTTACTGGACAAAGTAGCCCATTGTCTGCAGTAATGGGCTCTGTTTTTGTTGTGCTGTAACTATGAGATTTATTTCTGACTGACAGCACAACACACTAATGCAGATACTCTTTCTCAGTTGCTGATTGGCCTCAATCCAGCATTTGATCAGGATGAACTGTTGTGTTTCCATTTATACACAGAAGCCCAAAACAAGGTGGATTGTTTCCCCATTACCAGTTCTCAGATTTTGGTGGCTGTCATGGCTGATCCTGTCTTTTTTAGGTTGTTCAATTTATCCACTACAGCTGGCCAGATAAATCACTTGGCTGGGTATCAGATCTTTTCTGTAATTATTATGGAGAAGAAATAAAAACTTTGAGGTTCGCCAATGACATTGTAATTCTGTCGGAGACAGCAAAGGACTTGGAAGAGCAGCTGAACGGAATGGACAGTGTCTAGAAAGGAGGGTATAAGATGAACATCAACAAAAGCAAAACGAGGATAATGGAATGTAGTCAAATTAAGTCGGGTGATGCTGAGGGAATTAGATTAGGAAATGAGACACTTAAAGTAGAAAAGGAGTTTTGCTATTTGGGGAGCAAAATAACTGACGATGGTCGAAGTAGAGAGGATATAAAATGTAGACTGGTGATGGCAAGGAAAGCGTTTCTGAAGAAGAAAAATTTGTTAACATAGAGTATAGGTTTAAATGTCAGGAAGTTGTTTCAGAAAGTATTTGTATGGAGTGTAGCCATTTATGGAAGTGAAACGTGGACGATAAATAGTTTACACAAGAAGAGAATAGAAGCTTTTGATATGTGGTGCTACAGAAGAATGCTGAAGATTAGATGGGTAGATCACATAACTAATGAGAAGGTATTGAATAGAATTGAGGACAAGAGGAGCTTGTGGCACAACTTGACTAGAAGAAGGGATCGGTTGGTAGGACATGTTCTGAGACATCGAGGGATCACAAATTTAGTATTGGAGGGCAGCGTGGAGGGTAAAAATCGTAGAGGGAGACCAAGAGATGAATACACTAAGCAGATTCAGAAGGATGTAGGCTGAAGTAGGTACTGGGGGATGAAGAAGCTTGCACAGGATAGAGTAGCATGGAGAGCTTGTAATGGTCACCTAGTCGTAGATATTCCTAATTGCTATAGTCGCACTATTTCACTCCCATTTACGGAGCTTTTTAGCACTTGATGTTAGGTTGGCACCATTAAAATGCATTGTGGTAATCGCTGCTGTTTGCTGGATCGCTGCTGTGTCTCGATGCTGATGCTGGCTCTAAATCTGGTTGTCTAGGTTTAAAAACATGAGGTCCAGTGTTTTTTATGTGCTTTTGATGATAAAGAACAAGCGAAACCAACAAATATGTAAACTTCAAATATTTATTACTTTGGTGGCCATCTTAATTCCACTGTCCACCAAAGACCATGACACAACACAAAGTAGTACTTCCTTTACATGTTCTTTGTATTGTTTATCCACCTCAAACAATAACACACAAACACACTTTACCAAAGTGACATTCCGACTGTGCCCCTTGCTACTGGTATTTATAACATTGTCAAAGAACTACTAAAAAGAGATATAGTTTATAAGTCACATGTACATCTGTTATCATAATTTGTGCAGAAAAGTTATTAATTTGCATCAAGTGACATAATTTAACATGTTATTAAAATGACAGACAGATTTGTTGACTTGACAGAATAATTCTTTGTTACAAAAAGGCTGTTTTTTAGAAGTTTGTCAATTGACTTCTCTAATTTGCATAAATAAGTAAATAACATGAATTATTAAGAATTACATTGATATCTTGGTTGTCAGGTGTTCTGCCGGATATCTGCGTCATACTTTCATGATATTTCGGTCACGTAGCTCGTGGCCTTCATCAGGTGCGACCTGAGACTGTTCCTCGAGTGGACCTGGTCCAGTATTTATGCCTATGCCATAGGCATAAATACTGAACCAGATGAAGGCCACGAACTACGTGACCGAAATATCATGCAAGTATGACGCTGATATCCGACAGAACACCCGACAACCCAAGATGTCATTAGATCGCCGGGAAAGCCTGAAGAGTTACGTCAAGAATTACCTTGGTCTTCATCTAAAATAGGATTGATTACATGAATACTGAGTGAAAATGCTCCTAGTGAACAAATAGGTTTCACTGGGTGATTTTTATTTAAGGAGATCCAAAATACCTAAGTTGGCCACTATTTTTCGTACTTCATATTAATTATTTAAGATGAACTTAGTGTTTTTACATGATGACATTTGCTGTATCAGTGATCAAGTGATATTAACTTTTGTGTGGGTCAGTTATTCAGTATAATTTAATGAGTTGACTGTTTACGGAGACATGTTATGCAATCATTGTTAACATACACAATAACTTTTCTATAATCATAAATACTCGTTAAACTGGTTGAATTTGGAGAGTATCGCATACTTCGGTAAAGTATAGCCTTTAATATGTTCCGTTACAAGCTGCATCAAACCAGTCTCAGGACTGAAGACCGCAACAACAACATCAGTTCTTGATGGTGTGCTACTGTTGGCTACTGAAGAGTTGGTGCCCAGGATTGTGATCCAGTCCACATTGCATTGGAACATCATGTGTCTGCCTCCATCACACCTTCACCGCTGGGGTGTTTCTCATACAAGACTGCTGCCCTACCTTTTATTGACAATGAGATAATTGTGTTGTGACAGCCTGCCTACAGTGTACCACCTATCAAGTGGCACCACGGGCCTATCATTCCCTGTGGCCAGCCTCCCAGCACCCATGGGAGTGAATTCATGCTGGTTTCGTGGGTCCATTCCTCAACTCCTTTCGGCTTGTAATAGCTGTTGCTTTCTCAAAATCTCCTTATGTGGTTCACTACCCATCCATGTCCACAGTGGCTATGGTTATGGCCCTCTCAAAGGTCTTCCTTTAGAAGGATTGCCATATAAACTTGTGATGGACAATGGTCCACAGTTTGTGTCTAAAAATTTTGAAGATTATTGTACAAAGAATGGCATCTTGCATGTTACAGTCCATCACCCTTATCTGCAGTCCAATGGAGAGGCAGAGCAACTGGTCTGTACATTCAAGCTCCAGATGAAAAAATTTGTCACTCAGGCTTCTCCTAATGAAGCCCTCAAGAGGTTCTTGAATTCATATAGGTTCACACCAGGTGTTGACCGTAGGATGACAAAACAACTTCACTGCAACCAGTCCTGTATACTGCTTCATCTGCTCCAGCCAATGCCCTGCCACCTGCCTTCCAGTGATTCCAGTGATTCCATCTGGGCTCCAATGTCTGGGACTGAGGGTTTGGCCAGCACCCTTAGTGAATAACAGCCATTGTTCATCACTGCCAAAGCTGCCAGGGCCACTGTATCTGTGTCCTGTGCAGCTGTAATGATTTGGCGTCATGACACTACAACAAGATCAATCCATGTGTGACCAACCAGTGAGCCCTCTGCCCCTGCAGCTGCTGTCACCATCTGTGCTGGACCCCATAGTGTAGTTCACATCTCTTCTGGCTCTGGTACCTCCATCAGTATGGGTACTGTTGCCACTGGGTGGAGTTTGCACTGCTGGGCTACCTCCATCTCTACAGCCCATGTTGTCACCACTGCTGACTTCCCTGCTGCCTCCATCACTGAGTTCCTGCCTGGACGTGGACGTGTATACAACACCATCATCATCAGCACTTCATTACAGCCTCTCATAGGGGAGTCAGCACCTTGCCTGTCCATGCCTGTATTCTCCTGTGACAGCATTGCAACTGATCCAACAGTTGTCACTTACTGATGAAGACATGGACATCTCTGCAATGAACACTTTTCTCCAAGGGTGGAGGAAATGTAAGCCTATTGGGCTGCTTGCTGTGTGCAAAGCAGCCCAATATAAGCCCAGCACGCCGGGCCCTTGGCCTTGATTATGTTTTCTTGCTTCTCATATGCTCTTCTACAAGACTGTATTATGCTTGGGTAGCTCAGTTGGTAGAGCACTTGCCCATGAAAGGCAAAGGTCCCGAGTTCGAGTCTCGGTCCGGCACACAGTTTTAATCTACCAGGAAGTTTCATATCAGCGCACACTCCACTGCAGAGTGAAAATCTCATTCTGAAGACTGTATAGTGATGTGTTCTTGTATACAAAACTTGACTTTTGTTACTTCTTATATTGTGTCTATACAACATTACTACATCTACTTTAATCTTAAGCGTCTTATAAGAAAAAGTTTGTTCATCATGCTGACCCACATATTTGCCCCCCCCCCCCTTACATCATTTACCTGGTGATTTCCTATTGACTCCTTTTATGTTGTCTCATTGTCATTGTAGGCTTGTACCATGGGAAGCAAGGAGAGGATGTTGGTTGGTGGCCAATATCCTCTTTCTAAACTGCACACATATATTAACTGGGTTTTATATTCATAAGAACAGAAAATTATTTAACTCAAGATAGTTCAGATGTTGTGGTACAAGCTCTTTGTAATAGACCATGCTAGCCTCACTGCTGATGAAGTACAAGTCCTCTATGTACATTACTCTGGTGGCTATGTTTTGTCTGACTCTGAGCTAGAGGTTGAACTAACTGCTACTGTGACTCCCGCTGGGCTGCGACTGACAATTCAACTAATTGACTCACTCAATGACAGACTGGAACTGACTGGCCCTCCAGTTCATGGCAGTGATCTAAATACTGATGGCCAAGAGGGTGTTGGCAACACATTTCTTGTGAGTCTGTCTTTGGCCTCTATCACTCTTCTCGCAACATCTTTGCTGCCTGAAGTGCTGGCACCAGCTTGTACCAGCACAGCTCCCTTCACCTACAATATGAGATTTGTTTTTGTATTTAACACATTTGTTATTTTATGGTTTTTGATTTAATGTACATTTGTTTTGCAACTATACACAGCCTCCAGGTCATCTCTTTATCATTCTTCATAGGACTATAATAATACTGCACACCAGTATTGACACCTGGTAGCTTATTTGTCTTCCTGAATGGCACAGTCACCATAATGATTCAGCTTCACACTGTCTGATGGATAAGATATTTAATTCAATACCTATATATTATGTGTTTTCTTTAACCTTGGTATGTTTTCACATTTTACTTTGGTTATTTCCTGTTTGTTCTTGGTGGTCAGTTAACTGCTGTTATGCACTATGTGTTAATTTTGACTCTTTGCAGATTCTTTTGATTAATCTGATGATGTATAAATGAAAATGTGTCATTAAGGAAAGTAGTCACTCTCAACCTGTCACTTCCATATATTTTTGTACCATAGCATTCATTATAGCTCTGATTCAATATTTGGATTACATAAAAATGGGAGCATACCTCTTCAGTGACTTCTTGTCACACCTTTTCTTAAAAGAGGGCTTTGTCACTCATCCATAAATTGTGGATTCTGTCTCCATTTCATCCAATAACATTTAATACCACTTGGCAAAAGTGTATGTGGTTATTGTGATCTTGAAGTTGGAGGACTTACATAATCTGCACCTTGTATGGATGGCAGCAGAGATCATTATTCCAAGTCCTTGCTGACCGCAGTGGCCGAGCAGTTCTGGGCACTTCAGTCTGGAATCGTGCGACTGCTACGGTCACAGGTTCAAATCCTGTCTTGGGCAGGATGTCCTTAGGTTAGTTAGGTTTAAGTAGTTCTAAGTTCTAGGGGACTGATGACCTCAGATGTTAAGTCCCATAGTGCTCAGAGCCATCTGAACCATTTTTCAATATCCTTCTTACTGATTGATTGGCTGAGACTAAGTTCTGCGCTGTGCTTTCTAGTTGATTCTCATGGATTTCTTCATAAAGCTTCATGCGAACCCTCAGTACTCTTTGGATTTGGCTTGTTTTTACACTATAACTTCTTCTTTTGGTAGTGCTACCAGCGTCTTGAAATTTTCTCACACAAGGTTTGATAGTATTGGAAGATGACACGGGAACCCACGGGGATAAATAAAAATCTTAACAGAAAGTGTGCTGAGCTACAAATCCATCTGAGTGTTTGTAATAGTCTTTATATCAAATTCATGTTGTGTACTTGACCAATGCTCCATGGCTGCTAAAACTTCCACCTATCTATGTGCACAAGATGAAGTCCCTTAGTCCCATAAACCACATAACATAGAAGCCAGCTAGTCCTCAGTCCATTTGATTGCCTCACCCTGTACCTTTTTAATTGTTCTGTACTCACCATTCCCATCTGCCTGAAGATACAGTGAACTGCACACTGAAACACAAATTAATCATAACATTAACTTCCAGTTTGAATTTTATCTCTTACAAATTGTCACATTATGAACTTTATATGAGTCAGACCTCCAGGGAAAATATATATATTGAGACAATTAAATTAATGTTATTTGATTTGAATGTGTACCCTAAGATCTATAGGCCAAATACAATGCGTTGGGAAATAATTTTACAAACTATATGTATGGAATATTGACACCAACAGAAGAAAAAATCATCTTAATAAACATATATGCCAATATACTTCATTTGAGAGTTTTGTAATGGAGGAACAATATGTAAAGTTCTCAAAACAAATATTCAAAATATCTTGTGCTTCATTATACACTCACATGTGCTTATCAGATCATTGACTGTCACCCATTTAGAACACTCTGGTATATTCTTGAATGTTTCTGCAAGCTCCCATCCTAAATGTAGTCTCAGCATACCAAAAACATTCAGTTGGCTGCACAGTATTAGTTTGCTTTGATTAGTGCTCATCCTAATTTCTTTCTCTTGGACAACACCTGTTAGATGGACCCAAACTGTAAAATTTTGACTAATGTGGAAGTGTTATACACTTCTTAGTAAGCAGAATCAGTGAGAAATGAGGAACAGAAAAATGGGTTTGTAGCAGATTATTAGGCTAAAAAACTGTAGTTTATTGTTAATGACATTCAGTTCTTGTAAAAGCCTTTTGAAATTTTGTGTTATGTATCATGCAAATCATTTCACTAGTGGATGTGACTGTACCTCATATATAACAATCATATCTTTGTGGCACATTCATATAATGAATACAGCTGTTCTTTTTAGACAAGTGTTATGAAAGAGTAAATGTATAGAAATGAAAGTGGAAAAATTCATATTCATTTATTCAACCACTCACCTATATGTGACTGATGTGTGGCTCATAGAAACATGCAACAAAAAACCATATTCACTCTAGTCTTCAAGCTCTTGCTCTTTCTCTAGAAAAACTATACACATTCACATGTAAAACCACACAGCCACTCAAATGCACACACTTGAAGCCACAGTGAGACTGACTGTTGATTACTAGTTATTGAGAATGATTACCTGGGTAGATGCTGCAGGGGACAGAGTGGAGAAACACGCACAAGGTGAGGAGTGGGTAGTAGGATAGTGTGAGGCAGGTCTTTCAACAGATAACTCATGACTGCACAAGAAGGTGAAAGGAGTTCAGAGGGCTGCGCATATAAATACAGAAAGGGAGAGGGGGAGGAGAAGGGGAGTGAGCAAAGGAGAACAAGGTGTAGATGAAAGAGGAGACAGGGAGGAAAGAGAGAAAGGAAGAGGGGAAGAAAAGAGAGGAGAGGAGAGGAGAGGAGAGGAGAGGAGAGGAGAGGTAAGGTGATGCAGTGAGAAACAAGTTTGCAGAGTTTAGGCCAGGAGGATTGTGAGAGACTAAATTTCCACCAGTGAAGCTCAGAGAAACTAGTACTGGAAGGGAATATCCAAATGGCTTGTGTAGTGAAGCAGTTGCTTTTGCTGTGGTCCGCAACATCTTTGGAATCAGGATAGTCGAGTTTGCAGTTTGCTGCAGTTTGGTGGTGGCCATTCAGGTGAGTGGACAGTTGGTTACTTGTCACGCCCATACAGAAGGCTGCACAGTACTTGTTATTGCAGCATAGCTGACATGTAACATGACTGCTTTCACACGTGGCTCCATCTTTTATATGGTAGTTCTTGCATCTGGGTCAACTGCAAGAGAATGGCTCTTGGGGTCCCAGATTGGGAGCAGGATTGGAGTAGGGGCACAGTTTTACTAGGTGGCCAGAGGAGTGCTGGTGGCTCACATTGGAAGTAATACACTGCTCAATCTGACCGGTGAGCATTGTTCAGCAGGGGGTTATAATTCATGAATTTTAATGTACTTTGATGGTTTATAATTTCTGTACAATATAAACATCTATTATGAAAACTGAATGAATTTTAAAACTTTTTATCTTAAAGGACTGCAGCTGGTCATTTTCGCCTGTGTGACTTTTTCAGGTTTTATGTTTCTAAAGGGAAAATAATGGAGTTTTACTTCAACTTGGCTGATTTTATTTCATTGTTGTGATCTCATTCCCTCTTTCCCTTTCCATTTTACTTTGTTTAGTGGATCAGTGGACATACATTAGTTTAGTGCTTGATTTGTGATGGTATGCAACGGTACACCACAACAGTACTAAATATTCAGTATTTGGCTAATGTTTGTTTTTCTTTTTCTATTTTAGGACCTCCTATGGTATTAGTGTTAACTCCCCCACCCTTGTATCTAGCAAGTTTAGAGGGTTCTGCATTGTAACAATAGTATGAAAAAATATAAACAAGAATAATAAGACTAAAAACAGCTGACCAGTTGCAATGGATAAAGAAATCTTTACCAAGGTTTCGGCAGATTTAAATCTGTCTTCTTCAGAAGGCGGCCTGAGGACATTGAACATCGTAGTTTACATTAAAAGGTATGCAACTTAAGTCAAGAATAGAGTTTAACATATATTAGAGAGCTCTTGTATTACAAAATATGAGAAGGACGCCTGGTACTTACAGTCTTACATAAAAATGGAATGAAGTATCATCGTCGTTTTTACAAATATCTGCATAGATCCATTAGTCCGAATTAAAATATAGCTCTGAAAATAGGGTTTGTCATGTAAATAAAAATTAGTACATGGATGTAGCAGATCTCACAAGCGACTGAGTATAATCGGCCAGCGTAGTTACACTGCGGCCAGGGCAGGTGGCGCTCATGTAGCGAACTATGTGCCGATTGGCGTACCAAAGCAACATGTAAACTATCAATATTAATAGCGTCCATAGATAAAGTGATAATAAAAAGAAGGAAAGCGTTTAACACTCCCGTTATAACAGTATGGGAGCCTTGGTATCATTAACGTAGATATATACATCAAAAAGGCAGGTGGCGCTTACGCCGAAAGTTACATACAGTGGCATATACAGCCAGAATATAAAAGTTACATTACAATATTAGTGAAGCACACAGACCGTATATAAGTCAGAACTTTAAAACTATCAGTAATGGCTCTTAAGACAAAATTACGAACCCTGGTCCACAATCCAGTTAATACACATTCTCAGGGAGACAAGGTTTTAGAGCCAGAGAAAATCACATGAGGGCCGATGTAGTGGCAGCCATACATCGTGAGAAAACCACATTACATAAAGGGTAGTGAGCTTAAAGATTTGAAAGTGCATCATAGCTTCCTGAGAAAATAGACTACTGAGGTTACCAGCATAATGTTATAGCATAAACAGTACAGGTTTAAAGCCTTTGAAAAATTGTCTACAAGCAAGGTTCAACTGGTCGTTCAATATATTACCGTCTTTGAGCTCTAGATGTTTAAAAATTTGTAACTCTTCCCACAGATCTAGTCTACGCCCTTTGACTTGTCTGTGTAGGATAACCGTGTCTTCTAACTGTTTAGGCGTATGGCCGGCTATCAAGAGGTGTTCAGCAAAAGTAGAGTTGTGAATACTCGCTCCTTTTTTACCTAATAGATGTTCTTTATATCGTGTTTTCACAGCTCTGCCTGTTTGACCAATATAATATGAGGGGCAGTTATTACAGGTTAGTTTGTAAACACCTGAATTGGAAAACCAATCACTGGCAATCTCTACTGAATGTACAAAATTTCTTTTTAAACTGTTATCTGTAGAGAAGGAGACGTTACAGTTATATTTTTTATTTAGAAGACGTTTAATCCTATACGATATATTACCCAAGAAAGGGATGGAAATAAATTTTATAGTTTCTTTGGTATCCGTGGGGAGGTTGTTGCTCAAAGTCGAACAATTTTGGGAAATTTTCTTATTGAGCAAGTAATCGATCATATTCTGATTGTACCCATTATTAGAAGCAATCGCTTTGATGACATTCAATTCATTTTGTTGATCCGCAGGTGATAAAGGAGTAGCTATCATTCAGTGAATGGCAGAATGAAAAAACGCCAGTTTATGAGCTTTTGGATGAGTTGAGTCAGCAGGGATGACATTATCTGAATATGTTTCCTTGCGGAAGATATTGAAATTGAAGGAATTATCCTGTATAGAAATTGTTAAATCGAGGAAGTTAAGTTCACGTTTTTCATTTTGAAGTTCTTTTGTGAAGGAAATTTTTTCATGTGTTGACGTCATTAACATTGCTTTTGATGGCACTGATCATGAGTTAGAGCATCTCTTCAATACTTTCAATGGTTTACATGCAATGATAATGTCGACTTTGAGCAACAACCTCCCCACGGATACCAAAGAAACTATAAAATTTATTTCCATCCCTTTCTTGGGTAATATATCGTATAGGATTAAACGTCTTCTAAATAAAAAATATAACTGTAACGTCTCCTTCTCTACAGATAACAGTTTAAAAAGAAATTTTGTACATTCAGTAGAGATTGCCAGTGATTGGTTTTCCAATTCAGGTGTTTACAAACTAACCTGTAATAACTGCCCCTCATATTATATTGGTCAAACAGGCAGAGCTGTGAAAACACGATATAAAGAACATCTATTAGGTAAAAAAGGAGCGAGTATTCACAACTCTACTTTTGCTGAACACCTCTTGATAGCCGGCCATACGCCTAAACAGTTAGAAGACACGGTTATCCTACACAGACAAGTCAAAGGGCGTAGACTAGATCTGTGGGAAGAGTTACAAATTTTTAAACATCTAGAGCTCAAAGACGGTAATATATTGAACGACCAGTTGAACCTTGCTTGTAGACAATTTTTCAAAGGCTTTAAACCTGTACTGTTTATGCTATAACATTATGCTGGTAACCTCAGTAGTCTATTTTCTCAGGAAGCTATGATGCACTTTCAAATCTTTAAGCTCACTACCCTTTATGTAATGTGGTTTTCTCACGATGTATGGCTGCCACTACATCGGCCCTCATGTGATTTTCTCTGGCTCTAAAACCTTGTCTCCCTGAGAATGTGTATTAACTGGATTGTGGACCAGGGTTCGTAATTTTGTCTTAAGAGCCATTACTGATAGTTTTAAAGTTCTGACTTATATACGGTCTGTGTGCTTCACTAATATTGTAATGTAACTTTTATATTCTGGCTGTATATGCCACTGTATGTAACTTTCGGCGTAAGCGCCACCTGCCTTTTTGATGTATATATCTACGTTAATGATACCAAGGCTCCCATACTGTTATAACGGGAGTGTTAAACGCTTTCCTTCTTTTTATTATCACTTTATCTATGGACGCTATTAATATTGATAGTTTACATGTTGCTTTGGTACGCCAATCGGCACATAGTTCGCTACATGAGCGCCACCTGCCCTGGCCGCAGTGTAACTACGCTGGCCGATTATACTCAGTCGCTTGTGAGATCTGCTACATCCATGTACTAATTTTTATTTACATGACAAACCCTATTTTCAGAGCTATATTTTAATTCGGACTAATGGATCTATGCAGATATTTGTAAAAACGACGATGATACTTCATTCCATTTTTATGTAAGACTGTAAGTACCAGGCGTCCTTCTCATATTTTGTAATACAAGAGCTCTCTAATGTATGTTAAACTCTATTCTTGACTTAAGTTGCATACCTTTTAATGTAAACTATGGTGTTCAATGTCCTCAGGCCGCCTTCTGAAACCTAGGTAAAGATTTGTTTATGCATTGCAACTGGTTGGCTGTTTTTAGTCTTATTACGTGGAACCGTTGCTGCTGCGCAGCTATGTTTAAAATACTGATAAACAAAACTGTCTGGGTAAATAGTAATGTCACTGAAGAGAGGGAAAAATTAGAACTACTCCACAGTGAAATGCTGAATAATAGAGAGATTCCTGAGCTAAAGGAATTCTTCAAAATATATCAGGCACACTATAAGGACTTACACAGACCAGGAGCAACTATTTTGCAAATAAGCTTCAAAACTCACACAATGTAACTGTTGGCATCTGGGCAGTCATAAACAGTTTTAGAACCTGCAATGACAAATCCTGTGTGGACTTTACTGTTAACCACAATGGCATGCTCATGAAAGACCAACTGGAAATTGCAAATATTTTTAATGAATATTTTTCTTCTGTAGGGGAAACCATAAATGACAAACATAAAAACATGCACTACAGTTTTAAAGGTGATACATGTGACAATAGTATATATATAGCCCCCACAAACTGTGCAGAAATAATGGGCATTATTAGCTCTCTAAAACCCTCTAATTCAGCTGGGCATTATGGCCTAAATATTAACGTCTTAAAAGCCTGTAACCAAAATGTCTCTGTACCTCTGTCTGTTGCAGTCAACAATATAATAGAGTCAGGCACCTCTCCAGACTAAAAATAGCACAGGTAACACCCATTTTTAAGAAAGGTGACAACAAAATAGAAAACTACAGACCAGTCTCAATCCTTCCTGTCTTTTCCAAATTAGTTGAGAAAGTGATATACAACAGGATTACAAACTTTCTTAACAAACACAACCTGATGTTCGAAAATCAAAATGGATTCCTAAAAGGTAAATCAACTAGCACTGCAGCTGCTCAACTAATTGAAGAGGTGTTAGGGAGTATCGAAAGCAAGGAACATGCGGCAGGTGTATACCCAGACCTGTAAAAACCCTTTGATTGTGTGAACGTTGACATCCTATTAGACAAGCTATGGAAAATGGGCATTAGAGGTGCTGCTTATGACCTAATAAAGTGTTGTATGAGCAATAGAAAACAGTTTGTTCTACTTGAAACAGAAAGTGGTGTCTACAGATCAGAGATCACTTGCATAAAATATGGCATGCCCCAGGGCTGGGTGTTGGGCCCCCTTCTGTTCTTAATCTATTTAAATGATATTAAATACTGTACTATAAATTCTAAAATTGTTCTGTATGCCGATGATACATCAATTGTATGTAAAAAGGAATCATGTAATGAACTAGAGGCCGACTGTAATAATGTGACAAAAGAAATTGTTCAGTTTATTAATGAAAGCTACTTAAATGTAAGCACCAGTAAAACTTGTTTGATGGAGTTTAACAAAAGTAGTTCGAATAATGAAATTAAATTATACATGTGCAACGAATTGGTAAAGAAAGAGTCTAGTGTAAAATTCCTTGGCATAATAATCCAAAGCAACCTGAAATGGGACACACATATTGACTCCCTAGCAACTAAGTTGTCAAAAAATATATTTGCAATCAGTACTATTAGCAAGTTCTGTAGAGACACCGTAGTCCTTAAGACTGCATACCATGCTCTTTTCTCCTCTCACTTGAACTACGGTATTGAAATTTGGGGGGCAACAACCAAAGCTAATCTAGATGAGCTACTCATTCTTCAAAAAAGGGGTGTGAGAATAATCTGTGGAGCAAAATATAGGGAATCTTGTCACAACTTGTTTCCAAAAACAGAGGTGTCAACTGTTATAAACACATACATTCTAAAAGCCATATTGCTTGTGAAAAGTCTGCACCCAAACACTTATTCAGATTTCCACCAGTACAATACTAGAAATAAAGAAAGGTTTTACGTTGGCAGCCACAGAACAGCACTTTACGAAAAGGGGCCTCAGTATGCAGGTATAAAATTAGCTAATGCACTGCCTAGTGCAGTCGTGGCTCTTTCTACAATTAAACTGAAACATCAGCTTAAGAAATTTTTAGTAAAACACCCTTTCTACACATTAGAAGAGTACCATACTTATATGAAGAACAACAAATGCTTTGTGAAATTATGTGAATAGAAATCAATAAACACCTTATTGTAATTTTGTTGTAAATTAATGACGTATTCAGAAGAATGTGTCTTGTGTATTATACAAATAACTTTAATCATTACTGTTTCTTTGTACATGTGCAGTGTACCATTTGATGTTGAATAAAGCTATTATTATTATTATTATTATTATTATTATTATTTCTTCTCTTTCTCAGATGTTATGTCTGGTTAGAAATGGAAAGTGATGCAGACCTAGATCAAGTGTGAGTTCCTTTTAACTGTACGGTGTATGTTACATTGCATTTAGGAACTTTTGGGTAATTGAACATGTATCAATAATACAGATTTCTGTAGTTGTATACATAAGTTTGGATGTAGCTGTATTGCGTTGATGTACTGGTGGATATTGTGTGGTATGACTCCTGTAGTTGATAGTATAATTGGTATAATGTCAACTTTATCCTGATGCCACATGTCCTTGACTTCCTCAGCCAGTTGGACGTATTTTTCAATTTTTTCTCCTGTTTTCTTCTGTATATTTGTTGTATTGGGTATGGATATTTCGATTAGTTGTGTTAATTTCTTCTTTTTATTGGTAAGTATGATGTCAGGTTTGTTATGTGGTGTTGTTTTATCTGTTATAATGATTCTGTTCCAGTATAATTTGTATTCATCATTCTCCAGTACATTTTGTGGTGCATACTTGTATGTGGGAATGTGTTGTTTTATTAGTTTATGTTGTATGGCAAGTTGTTGATGTACTATTTTTGCTACATTCTCATGTCTTCTGGGGTATTCTGTATTTGCTAGTATTGTACATCCACTTGTGATGTGATCTACTGTTTCTATATGTTGCTTGCAAAGTCTGCATTTATCTGTTGTGGTATTGGGATCTTTAATAATATGCTTGCTGTAATATCTGGTGTTTATAGTTTGATCCTGTATTGCAATCATGAATCCTTCCATCTCACTGTATATATTGCCTTTTCTTAGCCATGTGTTGGATGCATCTTGATCGATGTGTGGCTGTGTTAGATGATACAGGTGCTTGCCATGTAGTGTTTTCTTTTTCCAATTTACTTTCTTCGTATCTGTTGATGTTATGTGATCTAGAGGGTTGTAGAAGTGGTTATGAAATTGCAGTGGTGTAGCCGATGTATTTATATGAGTGATTGCTTTGTGTATTTTGCTAGTTTCTGCTCATTCTATAAAGAATATTCTTAAATTGTCTACCTGTCCATAATGTAGGTTTTTTTATGTCGATAAATCCCCTTCCTCCTTCCTTTCTGCTTAATGTGAATCTTTCTGTTTCTGTATGTATGTGATGTATTCTATATTTGTGGCATTGTGATCATGTAAGTGTATTGAGTGCTTCTAGGCCTGTGTTACTCCATTTTACTACTCCAAATGAGTAGGTCAATATTGGTATAGCATAAGTATTTATAGCTTTTGTCTCATTTCTTGCTGTCAATTCTGTTTTCAGTATTTTTGTTACTCTTTGTCTATATTTTTCTTTTAGTCCTTCTTTAATATTTGTATTATCTATTCCTATTTTTTGTCTGTATCCTAGATATTTATAGGCACCTGTTTTTTCCATTGCTTCTATGCAGTCGCTGTAGTTATCCAATATGTAATCATCTTGTTTAGTGTGTTTTCCCTTGACTATGCTATTTTTCTTACATTTGTCTGTTCCAAAAGCCATATTTATATTATTGCTGAATACTTCTGTTATTTTTGGTGATTGGTTGAGTTTTAGATCATCCATGTATAGCAAATGTGTGAATTTGTGTTGGTATGTTCCGGCAATATTATATCCATAATTTGTATTATTTAGCATGTTGGATAGTGGGTTCAGAGCAAGGCAGAACCAGAAAGGACTTAATGAGGCTCCTTGGTATATTCCA
Organism: Schistocerca cancellata; assembly: GCF_023864275.1. Classification (NCBI taxonomy): domain Eukaryota; kingdom Metazoa; phylum Arthropoda; class Insecta; order Orthoptera; family Acrididae; genus Schistocerca; species Schistocerca cancellata. The sequence goes on from NC_064634.1 coordinate 17,615,592, forward strand.
CGCTTAATCTGTATTGGCTGTGATGTGATATTTGAATTTGTTTGAATATTGAGTGTGGTTTCCAATTTTGCATTACTATGTTTAGAAACTGTATCAATTTAGGATCTACTTTGTATATTTCCAATATTTGTAGTAACCATGAGTGGGGTACACTATCAAAAGCTTTTCGGTAATCAATGTATGTATAGTGTAGCGAACTTTGTTTAGTTTTAGCTCGATATGTCAGCTCTGCATCTATTATCAGTTGCTCTTTATATCCTCATGCTCCTTTGCAAGAGCCTTTTTGTTCTTCATTTATAATTTTGTTCTGTGTTGTATGTGTCATGACTGTAATGACTGAAGTTAATATTTTGTATATTGTTGGTAGGCATGTTATGGGGTGATATTTTGCTGGGTTTGCTGTGTCTGCTTGATCTTTAGGTTTCAGATAAGTTATTTCATGTGTAAGTGTATCAGGGAACGTGTATGGGTCTGCAATGTAATTGTTAAATAATTTAGTTAGGTGTGAATGTGTTGAGGTGAACTTCTTTAGCCAGAAATTTGCTATTTTATCTTTTCCAGGGGCTTTCCAATTGTGGGTAGAATTAATTGCTTGGGTGACTTCATGTTGCAAAATTATCACTTCAGGCATTTGTGGTATCGTCTTGTATGTCTCTGTTTCTGCTTGTATCCACCGTGCATGCCTGTTATGTTGTACCGAGTTTGATCATATGTTGCTCCAGAAGTGTTCCATGTCTGTTATGTTTGGTGGGTTGTCTATTTTAATGTGTGTGTTATCTATTGTCTTATAAAATTTCTTTTGGTTTGTGTTGAATGTTTGGTTTTGGTTCCTTCTATTTTCACTTTTTTTTGTATCTTCTAAGTCGTTTGGCCAATGCTTGTAATTTCTGCTTCTTTTCATCTAATTGCTCTATCGCTTCTTGTTGTGAGATTTTACCTCACCTTTATCGTTTTTTGTTTGATATTTCATTTCTTATAAATTGTGTTAGCTGTCCAATGTCTTTTCTCAGTTTTTCTATTCTTATCTGTAGCCTGTGTTGCCATGCTGGTTTTGTGGGTTTCTTCTGTGTGTTGGTTTGTTCTGATCTCTGCCTAGTGTGTATATTTAGTGTAGTGAGTGCTCCTGTATAAACCAGTAGTTGTAACTCTTCCATAGTTGTATTTTCATTTATTTTGTTGTGTATGATTGTGTTGATAGTTGTTATTGTTGTTTCAACTTGTGGGTTATTGGTGGTCTATGCAAGAATGGTCTAATGTCTGAATTTGTGTCTTTGTATTCTATATATGTTAGCTGAAATTTTTCTTCTATATCTCACATGTGTGTCACTTCATGTTCTATTTGTGCTTGTTCTGGTGGCTGTCTTAACATTTCGTTTTCCTCTGATTGTTTAATTGATGCGTGTTGTTCTTTTTTTGTTTGCTCTGGGATGTTTGAGTCCATTACTGTATTTTCTTCTTCTTCTGATTGCACATTATTTTGTTCCAGTATGTGTTGTGCTTGTTGTTTGATGTTTTCTGACTGGGGTAGCCGGCCGCGATGGTCTCGCGGTTCTAGGCGCTCAGTCCGGAACCGCGCGACTGCTACGGTCGCAGGTTCAAATCCTGCCTCGGGCATGGATGTGCGTGATGTCCTTAGGGTAGTTAGGTTTAAGTAGTTCTAAGTCTAGGGGACTGATGACCACAGATGTTAAGACCCATAGTGCTCAGAGCCATTTGAACCATTTTTGACTGGGGTATCCTGTTATTTTTTATTATTACATGGATGTGATCAGCTAGTCGTTGTTCTGTTAAAAATTTTAATTCTGGGTATGTGGTAATAAATGTTGTGTGTACTTGTGATCTGTATCCAGTTGTGTTGGTTCCTAAATTTGTTGCTTGGTAATAACAGAACATGAGCTGTTGGTTAACTTCATCAGGCCATCTCATACTCTGTCTTTGTTTTCCTTCTAGAGTTTTTGCAGGAAGCATATCCTGCAAAACACCTCTATTTGGATTTAAATCATTTTCCGTGTGGCTAGCAGTGTCGTTAGCATTGTGGGCGGGCATAGGGTTCAAGCGTCATTCCCGACCATGACAGCACTTGTCCAAGGCTTCATTAGTTCTGTCCTGAACCAACTAATCACACTAAAAGGGGGGTTAGCCCTATTAGTGGTTTGTTCTTTTCATTGCCTTTTACGACTGGCAGAACATGCAGGAGGCCTATTCTTTTCCCGGGCCTCCACGGGGTTTATTATTATTATTATTATTATTATTATTATTAGTTGCCAACTCACCATATAGCAGACACCCTGAGCCGCAGATAGGCACAACAAAAAAGGCTATCACAAGCTCTCGGCCAACAAGGCATTTGTCAGAAACACACACTCACAAGCTTTACCTGTGACTGTCTTTTTGTTCTGTGACTCAGTATCTCTGCTATATAGTGAGTAGCAACTATCCTTTTCGTAATATTGTTACATTCCATCCTGGATTTTCCATTATTTGTTAGATTCTGCAATGGGAATAGCATGTCTCGTGTTACCTTCCTTCCCTATTTTCTGCACCTTTCCTTCCAAGAATGGATTAACTAAAATCTGCACTGTATATTTTCTGTGTTCACTCTCAAACGAAGTGGTATAAGTCTATAGCTTGGTTGAATCTGTGTATTCCTCACTGAACACCTAGCAGTCATTCTGCTGCAGCTGCAGCATTAAAATAACTGTGTTCCCTTTTTTTTTTTTTTTTTTTTTTTTGACCGCTTTTGGTTTGGTTTGGCTGCCACAGATGGCCTATGCACATTTTCTTCAACCTACCAGGCCTCTCTGGAATCAATGACTAGATCATCTACAGAGAGGCAACAAGAGAGAAGATTAAGTGGCAAATGTTTCTTTTCAGGTAAGCAGAAGAGCTCCTCTCTGTGTATGTACAATCAAGGAAAGGGCCTGTCCATACATTCAGTGTGACCACTGAAATATGTAAGGTACTGGTATGGATGACCTGCCAGACAGGAGGATGTAGCAGTTCAAACAAAACTAAGAACTTATGAGTGTAGTGCAAGAAATTTGTATGTGGTTCATGTGCAGGAAGTGTTCAGTATGTGTGTGCAAAGTGTTTTGATAAAGATGCTGGCTTTGATTGTAAACATGTCATAGGAAGAACAACGCTATTTTCTCATAAATTCCAGAGCATTTTATGTCCATTTTTCTTTTTATTTCCTTACAATTATATATTTATGGCTTGTTTGTAGCTTTGACTGAGAAGAAATCATAGAGATAAAAATGTTATTTTATAATCATACATTTATTTGTATTTGTAAGTTTAGATTCAATGAATATCATACTTATGGTGCGTTCTTTAGATCAGATTAGATTAGATTCCATTTTCATTCCATAGACCCAAAAAATGATATGATTCTCATGGGTGTGGAACATGTCAATCCTTTTTTCTTTTATTAAATATGGAGATGAAAATGTTATTTTATAATTATACTTGATTTTTATTTGTCAGTTTAGCATCAAGGTTGACTTTCAATGAATATTGTATTTATGATGTATTCTTTATGTCAAATTGTTTTCTTGTTTTATTAAATATGGTTTCTTTAGAGAAATTGATACGCAACACATTGGTAGCATAAGTATAACACACTAGTGACATTTAAAGACACCATACTGAATTAATTTAAGAAATAAAATTGAAAACAAAAAAGGTGAACATCAATGGTCAAAATGACTGATAGTGGTCCTTCCAGGTAGTTTTCTAGTGTGGGTGTTCCTAGTGTTAATGGGTTTAATGGTGTCAGAGGAGGAGACAGTATGGAAGATCTATTTATGGGTGAGCTAGATAGCATACTGCCTGTCAATAAAGGCTCTAGTAAGGCTATCAGTAATTTAAAAAACTCCTGCTTTCCACTGCAGAAGCGGCATCTATGAGTGGCAAGGCTGTTAAGGAAGAGACTTTTTGACATGGAATAGGAACCTTCAGTTAAATTATAGATTCTGTTGGTGGTTGGTGTGTATAATATTAACAGATACATGCATGGAGCCATCTGTGAGGTGGAGAACAACATCTAACAAGGCAGTTTACTGAGTTGAGATGGACCAGGTGAAGCTGATCTGGGAATAGATGTTGAAGTTATAGAGGAAAGAGCAAATGTTGTCCCTATCATGAGTCTAGATCATGAAAATGTTGTCAATGAATCTGAACCAGACAGGAGGTTCTAGGCATTGACTGGATAGAAACGACCCATCCAGATGCCCTATAAGTTGGCACAGGAAAGTGCCACGTAAGCACCCATGGCATCACCATGGATCTGTTTATAGATTTGACCTTTTGAAAGTTAAGTAATTATGGGCCAGGTGGATTAGGAAAGTGGTGGTTGGTTTGGTATCAGGAGGACTTTGTGGAATGTAATGTTCCATTGCTGCATGGGCATGGGGGATGTTGGTGTCTAGATACGTTGCATGAACAGTGAACAACAAGGAGTCTGGAAGTAATGAGACAGGAACTATGGAAAGGTGGTGAAGGAAGAGAACAGTGTCTTGAATGTAAGATGCAAGGTGATGGACAATAGGTAGGATGTGTTTGTCAACAAAGACAGAGGTTCATTCTGTGGGAGCATTGTATGTAGCCTCAAGGGGACTACCAGTAAGGTGACCTGTGGGGTTGGGTACGCAGAATTTGGGCAGTAGGTAAAAGGTAGGATTGCTGGTATGAAGAGGGAGATAGATTCAGGTGTTAGGTATGAGGATGGACATAGGCACTGAGGAGTTGCTGGAGATTCTTTTGGACTTCTGAGATGGAACCATGGATATAAGTTTTATATGCAGAGGTGTCAGAAAGTTGTCAGAGACCAACAACCACACAGTCACTATGATCCATGTCCACTGTGATGGAGCCTTTGTCTGCTGGAAGGATGATAAGGTCTGGATTGGTTTTCAGATTACAAATAGCTGTGTGTTTCATAGGAGTGATGTTGCACTCATTGGGAAGGGAGTTAGGAAAGGATGGTGAGACCAAGTTAAAAGTAAGCAATTCCTGAAAGGTAGATAAAGGGGTGTAGGATCATAGTGAGAAGGATGTTGAAACTGTTTTAAACAAGGTTCTGTGTGGGGCTTTGGCAGACTGTTGTCAGTGGAGTGTGCGGCAAAGAAATGTTTCCACAGTAGAGAATGAGTAAAGGAAAGAAGGCACTTTACAAGTCCAACATGGTTAATCTTAGGTTAGGTATTAAAGGTGAGGCCTTTAGGAAGTACTGAGACTTTTGCAGAGGTCAAAAGTTTGACAGAAAGTGACAACAGTGTTCAGGGATGGGTGTTCAGAAGCAGTTTGCTTCTTGGAAGATGGGGGAAGTTGTAGATGATGTGGCAGGCAGAATAAGTCAGCAAGGTGTGGTCAGGGACCTATGAGGTGTTGACAGTGGTGCTGGATCAGAGCGGTAGGGTCTCTCTTGGATGTAGGTAATCCAATGTGAGTGCAGAACAAGATTAGCTGGGATAGCTTCCCCAAATGGTGGTGGAATTGCTGTTGAGGGATCACAGAAACTGTAATAGAAACTCTTGCCCTTCTGCAGTTGGAACAGCATTTACAGCAACTCTTGCCTCATGGCTCATATCCCTGCAATAGACCTAGATGCAAGACCTGTCCATCACATCCTCCCACTGCCAAATATCCCAGTCCTGTCACAGGCATCTCCTATCCCATCAAAGGTAGGGCTACTTGTGAAAGCAGTCATGGGATCTACAAACTAAGTTACAACCACTGTGCTGTTTTCTACATGAGCACGATAGCTAATGATGTGTTTGTCTGCATGAATGGCCACCTCCAGACTGCAGCCAAGATGAAGCTTGACCACCTAGTTGCTCAACATGCTGCCCAACACAATGTGTTTCGTTTCAATGACTGCTTCACAGCCTGTACTATCTGGATTCTTCTTACCAACATTAGATTTTCTGCACTGCACAGGTGGGAACTATTCCTGCAACACGTCCTTTGCTCCTCTCTGTGTTGGAAATGTACTAAAAAGTTGCACAGTACTGCTTCTACACAGTTGCATCATCTTATTCAGTTCATATATGGGGAAGTGCACAAGCTGGCTATCTAAAAAGAATATTCACAATTCAGAAAAGGGCAGTGAGATGCATTGCAAAAATACCACCAAGACAGACCTGTAGGCAAGCTTTTGTATACTATAATATTATGACAGTATATTCACTGTACATATACCAAAGCATAATGGCAGTAAGGTCAAGTGATAAACACCTCCTAAATAAAGATGTACACAAACACAGTACAAGAGGAAATGAAAATTACTACATGATAAACAGAAATCTAAAACTGTCTATGACTGCCCCAGAAGAAGCAGGAAAAAGGTTTTTTAATAAACTCCCCAAAATCATTAAAAAAGAAACAGACCTAAAATGTTTTAAAAATCATTTGAAACTATATCTCACAGAGAAATGTATATATAGTTTGAGTGAATACTAAGATGGTGTTTAATATGTTATATCATTACTGAAATGTATCTTTTAAAATTATCATGTATGTTGTTTGGATTTGTGTGTACATATAATGTGAAACATGTAATACCTTTGTATGATTATGGACTATTTCTGTTTAATCAATTGTTTCATTTATATATAATGAAATCAAGTTTGATGTTAATAGCCTATTGTATGACACACCCAATACACTCAGCTGGATTTTCAGCTGGAGTCCATGGGCAAAGAATAAATAAATTAATTAATTAATTAATTAATTAATTAAAGATGGGTGTTGCCATGTGTGTCATACTGTTGCTACAAAATTGCACCACATTAAATGAAGATGGGTATGGATGGCATGAGTTGCCATGGTGTCCTGGGATGCAGCTGATTATTAACAGCTACATGAGAGGTGAGATATGAGTGGCAGCTAGTATGCCACCAAAGGCTATAAATATGAGCAACAGAGTGCCTAGGGGATCTTCCTCAATGATCAGCTTCCAACACAGTCTCTGTGACACTCAGCTGCAGGGTAATGACTCAGAATTTGGGCTAGGTCTTGTCTGATGGAACAGCTATAGATGGTTATGCACCTCTCAGATAGATCTCAGATTAACTTTCGTTACATCTCAGGATATTCAGGCATCCGAGTCTTTGTTTAATGTTCCTACATTTCTGCCTTATCAACCAATTTCTTAGCTTGCAAAAATATCCAACTGTTCAGCTCCAAGGTTCGCAAGAGAATTCTGAGTGACATGCTGAACAAATCCCATGATCACCTGCTCATTCAGGTTTGTTGTCAATTTACAGCCATCCATAACTCTGTATGAGTCTGGCATCAATTACTACTAATCATGTTTTTCTATGTTAGGTTCACCATTCAGATGTCTGGGCTTAGCCTCCATTTAATGATAACATCATGTGTAGCATTCAGCCTGATTGATGGCTTTGAAAGAGAAAGAAATGATATGACCCCTGGAAGCAAGTAGACCAAGAACAATAGTGAGTATCAGTGTGGAGTGACATGGAACAGCCCATAAGTACCAAATATGAGTAGTAGCATGAAGCAGTGTGGGACAGCCCAAAGCAGTTCAGGACAATGTGGACAATGCAGAGTGGAGCTAGTTCAACTTTGCAAGAAGCCAATGACATATGAATACACAGTCCATTAGTGTGTGGGAGACAAACAGTGGTACAAGAGGTGATAGTGTGGAAACGTGCCCTGGCACAAAAGAAGACATCACAGGACAATGTGAAAAAAAAAATTAGCATATAAACTGAAAGGTTAGGTGACAGCAAAAATGACAAGTGGACAGAGTATTGGTAGTGCATTGCAGTTTTCACAAAGCAGACAGTATATTAGTTTGAGTTTTTAAGGAAAGAAAGATCAGTTAAACGAATTTCACAATTGTTGCAACAGTATTTTTGAGTTGGCAGAACCTACACAACTAGCACTATTACTGAATTTCATAAAAGTTAGAATCATAGGTCCACCTAGACGTAAAATCCGTATAAGAAACCTGTCAGACTCCTATCCTACTGTTTGTGCTATTCTGGTTGAGAATTAGGAATGCAGATGCACCATTGACTTCTACACTTGCAAAATGTTTGCTAGTAGACAAGAATGTAGGGAAACCATAGTCCATTAGGGATCCCAAGTTCATATGTTGCAATACCATTTCAGAGAAGCCAGGAGTCATGGAGGTCTATGAAATTTCTGGTAGTAATGCTCTGATAGGCAAATTGGTTAAAGGATCTTCATACAGGGGTTGTATGATGATCAAATTAAAACAGTAATTCAATCAAGAGGAGAAACTATAATACTTACTGAAGCCATTGATATAGCAGCTGCAGAAGAAAGTGTCATATCTTCTGCTAAAGAAAATCCTATGGGTAATAGTGCAAGTAGTTATGGGACTATAAAGAAGACCACATTGAAATGTTACAACTATGGAAAAAGAGGATATGAAGCGAAAGACTGCCAAATAGAAAAGCATGTAAGGATGATTCAGGCAGTGCCAAAACAAAAATCTTTTAAAGAATTGCTGTATAAGGGAAACAGGTCAAGAGCAGACAGGATGAAACTGATATGGTGCACACAATGCAATACACCTAGGCATCCTGCACCTTGTAAAAAATCTTGCACCTTGTAAAAATATAAAATCAAGATAGTCCTTTACCAGTAGTCGATGAAGACATTATGCTAAGGTTAGATAAAAAGCCTTGAGATTAGGGAAACTAAAGGCAGGTGTAATGATACAGTCATGTTATGCCTCACCAGGTATTGTATTAATGGTAGACTGTGCAAATGAAAATGAATATGTCAGATTAAAAATAATCTACAAAATTCTTATAACAACAAAAACAATCAATTAGTAACATAATTATTTAATAGGATGGATAAAAAATCTACTCTTCAAGCAGCGGCAGAACACACACATAAACAATGGTTGTAATAGGAAGCTTTCAGAGCCAGTGGCTCCTTCTTCAGGCAGAGGGGTTGAAGGGGAAGGAAGAGGGGTGAAGGAAAAGGAATAGAGAGGTCTAGGAAATGGGGTAGATTTCAGGAACATCATTCAGAACCACAGGTCAAGGGAGACATACCATAAAAGATGAGAAGGAAAGACTGATTGTTGGGGACTGCATCAGATGAGATGCATCAGATGAGATTTGAAAACCTGAGAGCTTAAAAGTGGAAGACAGGATAATATTCAAGCAGAGATTACTGCTTAACATCATGTATGAGTTAATAAGAGTGAAAAGCTAAATGAATCGTACATAACAGACATGGGAGGGGGCAGTGAAAAATAGATCCCACCAGAGGTTTGAGTCCTCCCTCTGCCACTGGTGTGAGTGTTGTCCTTAGCGTTAAGTTAGTATAAGTAGTGTGTAAGCCTAGGGACCGATGACCTCAGCAGTTTTGTCCCTTCAGAATTTGCACACATTTGAACATTTTTTGAAAAATAGATGGAGAAGACAATGGAAGATATAGAAAACTAAAATGTAGTGGAGCAAAGAGTAGTTACAATGAAGAAATGCTGAGGTGGAAGAATTTAAAGTAAATTAAGGTCAGCTGGATGGTGAGACCAACGACATGTTGTAGTGCTAGTTTCCACCTGTGGAGTTGTGAGAAACTGGTGTCTGGGAGAAGAATTCAGATGGTGTGTGAGGTGAAACATGTGCCGAGGTCATGAATGTCATGTAGTAGAGCATGCTCTGCAACAGGATATTTCAGGATGCAGTATAAACCCTCTGCCTATGCCCATTCACCCTAATTGATAATTTGGTGGTAGTCATGCAAAGAAGGCCAAATAGAGTTTACATAGCAGCTGGCATATGACGTGTTGTTTCGCAGGTGGCTCACCCTTTGATAGTGTATGTTTTGCCAGTTACAGTGCTGTTATAGGTGGTGGTATGAAGGTGTGTAGGCCGGCCGGTGTGGCCGAGCGGTTCTAGGTGCTTCAGTCTGGAACTGCGCGACCGCAGGTTCGAATCCTGCTTCAGGCATGGATGCTTGTGATGTCCTTAGGTTAGTTAGGTTTAAGTAGTTCTAAGTTCTAGGGGACTGATGACCTTAGATGTTAAGTCCCATCATGCTCAGAGCCATTTGACCCATTTTGAGGGTGCATAGGGCAAATATTGCACTGAGGATGGTCACAGGGGTAGGAGCCAGAGGGTAGGAAGATAGGTGCAGAAGGAACATAGTGTCTGTAAAGAATATTGCGGAGATTGGGAGGGTGACAGAAAGTTATTATAGGTGTGGTGGGCAGAATTTCAGACAGAGTGGATCTCATTTCAGTAAGTATTGAAGTAAGTGATTAACACATTCCAGACCAGGGTAATACTGAGCCACCAATGGCGTGCTCCAAAATTGTTTTTGGAAGGGATCAGCTATACCAGCATTGGATGTGATGACCCAGGAAATCTGCTTTTTAACTAGGCTGGTGGGGTAAAAACATGCAGTGAAGGCTGACGTGAGAGTGATTGTGTATTGCTGTAAAGAGTCTGCATCAGAACAAATATGTTTGCCTCAGATGCCAAGGCTGTATGGAAGGGAATGTTTGACATGGAAAGGATAGCAGCTGTCAAAATGTAAGTATAATTAAATAATCCTGTTAAATACTTGATAGATAGTGGTGCTCAAGCCAGCCTAATAAAGAAAAATATTTGTTGGGAAACAGCAAGTGTGATCCATGAGAAAATATTAGGTTACACAGTAAAGTTAATACAATAAGTGAGACAGAGGGCAAAATAAACATGGAACTACAAGTGGGTAAGAGTTTAAAGATGTTGCATGAGTTTCAAGTAATTGGGGAAGAGGTGGGTCTGCCATTTACTGTCCTCTTATATTTGATTTTATGATTCAAAACAATGTTGTAGATCAGGCAACAAAAAATGTGTGGATATATGGAACTTGTATTTCAATGAGAACATCAAAAGAAAGACCATTCCAGCAGAGCAGCAGACAGCAGAATGACAGTGCTTTACTTTAGATGTGTCTGGAGTTCTTGCAGAAGGAACCACAGAAAAGAAGAGGGCTATGGTATGGTCTGTAAGCCCAGAAATTGTAAGATCCAACACACTGAAGGCTGGTTCAAAAGTTGATGATAGATTGAACTTGATAGAATCTGGTTTGAGTGCTGCAAGACAGTAAGACCTTCAGTTGGCCACAGAAAAAGCCACAGGATCAAAAGACAGATACTCGAACAAGGCAGAGATCTGTTCAAGGGCAGTAAGTGCCATGAGAAGAAACAATCAAAGAGTGAATATGGAGAGTAACTTTTCAAGTGCTGTTCTCTCAGCCAAACAGAGTAGGAAACAGTCCAACAGAAACAGAGATCATGATGAAGATAGACAAGAAGAAAAAGAGAATAGATAAAAATTGGCTCCAAGGAAGGAAGAAATTTGCAGATCAAGGTAAATGTTATGGTAGTGTCAGAAACCATCATCCCAGAGCAAGAAATACAGTCAAGTGCACATGTATCTGAAGCAATAGTTGAAGTAACCAGTAGTAAGTGTTTTATAAGTGTGTTAGTTAAAAATGAAAGTGAGGAAGTTATTGATTGTCCAATACTGAAAGCAGAAAGGGTACCACCAGTAGAAGACATGCCTGTAAGACACAGTTATATAGTGAGAAAAGAGGGCCATTCTGAACTGGTAGATTAAGAGATTAGAGCAAGTCACCTAAATGATGAGGAAACAAAGACCACCGTTGAACTATGTAGTGGATATAATGATGTATTTTACTTGGAAGTTAATAAGTTAACACACACAGATGTGTTGAAATTTGATTGTTGCCAGAAGCAGAGGGCTGTATAATTAATCAATGGCCATGTAGCATGCCACAAACACAAAAGGAACCATTGCAAAAGGAAACTGATAAAATGTGAAAAGATGACATTGTTGTACATAGTAATAGTGCAAGAAACTTCTCCCTACTTCTAATCCTGAAGAAAACATATGTGAGTGGGAAGCAAAAGAGGAGAATAGTAGCGGATTGCAGAAAAGTAAATGAGACTTTGGTCAATTTTGTATAATCTCTACCGTGCATAGATGTCTTCTTAGACCGATAAGGCAAAGCAAAGTACTTTTTGACACTCAACATAATAATAATAATAATAATAAAATTTTATTGTCATTCAGCTGATTACAATGTGGCGCTGATGAGGTCGACACCAGCATCGATCTGAGTATCGTCTTTGAACTAAACTAAGATTATCTTTGGGCGAAACCGCCATATTAGTTCTTTGTAAGCCTTGCTTGTGCAAAGAGGTGAATAAATGAACTATTGCAAAATGGGAATGCTATTTGGTGTAACCGACCCAAAATTCTCCCTCACTGGTGACCCCGAGTTGTAACGTCTTCTGTTTTCAGCGTTTTACTGTGTCCGCGGCCTCCGCATCAGTTATTTTCGCATGTATTACTTCGACACAGCATTCAAACAATGACTTCAGCCCAATGCCTAACACCAGATTTTGTGACCGACATGCATCATGTTGCGGGCAATGTACACATGCCAGGATTGCAACACGATGCCTCTCACATGACGATTATGCCGATTTCGCGACGTTTTCAAGCCTGCAACAATAAGTGAGGTACTGGCTCTGATCATGCGTCAAGCTTTCCACAGACTAACACGCATTTTCAAACTTTGAACTTTTTCTCACCTGTCACCCCCGGCCAGCTCCAGTCAAGCTTCCGCTTCTGTTCTTGGCACATCTCGGTGCCTCATCCGCATCAGTCTTCTGTGATGCGTCAGTCCAAACACAACCACAACGTGTTGAGCTTCTGCAACCGCAATCAACACATTACGGTGTCTCACCCACGTCGGCCTTCCACGTCGTGACGGGTCGCGCTCAACCACAACGTGTCACCTTCACGCTGCCACCCGACCAGCCGTCGTCGACACATCCCCTGGAGGCACACTCTCCTGGAATACTACAGCAACAACAGCTTGTTTCAGGCAGTGCCCCAACGAATTCAACTCAATCTGTTGTTCTGAACATTCTAGAACTTTTCCGACGCTGCCGCCGTTTAATCCCGACAGAGCAACAACCTGGTTCAAATTGTGGACAAAGTGTTCGACCATTACAAACTCAACGAGTCCACCAGGTTTCTGTGCCTCATCACCCATCTGCATGACCAGGAGGACTTGATTGCTGACCTGGTTGACGCCCATGACTCATCTACCCAGTACACTCTAGGCAAAGAGACAGTTCTACGTCGGCTTGCACGCTCAACTCAGGCAGCAATACGGCAAGTCCTCCACGTCGAGCAACTAGGCAACGACAAACCCTCCCAACTCTGGAGTCGGCTACGGGCCCTGGTCAGCGCCGATCTATTCTCTGACACAGCTCTCCTCGCCATCTGGTCAGATAAATCTCCTCACATCCGCTTTGCACTTGGCTCAAAGGCCTCCTGAACCTGTCGAGCAAAGAATGACAATTGCTGACAAGCTACACACTGCATCACTGCTCCACTACGCCAGCCACTGCCTACCCGACAAGTCTCAGGTTCAGACTGCGGCCGGATGCGGCCAGGCCCGTACTGTGCCGACTGTTCCGCTCGCCCCAGGAAGCAGTAAAGAAGCAACTGGGACATCACTGGCTCACGCCCCCTCCTGCAACCGAACCTGCTGCGGCCACTGAACTTCGGCCACCACCACTGGCAATGAACTTTCTGCAGGAAATGCAACTGCACTACCTGTACTGTTACTTCCACACATGGTTTGGTGAGGCAGCATGGAACTGCAGACCACCCTGCTACTTCCCGAACGCCAATCACAGGTAGGTTCGGGTGCCGCCTCCTGCGCACAACATGACAGGCACCCCCCAGTGCTCCATTCTGTCCGGGAACGACTGGATAATTGTGGACGGCTTTACATTAAAGACATTTCAGCAGGATACCTTCTCCTAGTGGACACAGGCGCCGATGTTTTACTGCTGCCCACGTACTTAGCATCGTCGAACATCATATTTCACTGCAAGCTGTGAATTCAACTAAACTACAATGCTCAGATTCGACCTCACACATCGTCCACTCTCCGCAAACTGCAAACTCAAGTGGACTTTTTTAGTGTGCAAAATTGATGAACCTATACTAGGCATTGACTTCTTGCAACACCACAAATTTTCACCGGACCTAGTGCGAAACACTGTGTTTCACCATCCGTCCAAGATTCACTTCCCCTGTGCTCCGTCAAGCAACACATTGGTCCGGGGTCATCTCATCCGTACGCACAAGTGCCTTGTCGAGCTCGAACACGTCGCTCGCCTACACAAGGAAAACTTTGAGCTCTCCCTCCTGCTCCACAAAACACAGCTCCAGCTCTCCGATGCAGCAAAGGAATTACAGACACTTCAGCAAGGACAAAGCAAGGTCAGTAAGTGCGCTGAATCTGCTTGCAATCCCAGCAATCGAGCTCCATCTGTTTACCTCCTGCTACCCCTCGCAACTGTGCTATCGAGACTGCCATAACGTGTACTGACAGCTACGCAGGGCCACACCCTCCTAACACAGCAGCGTTTGACACTCGGGTGGACACAAGTGTGCATGCGCGACAAGCGTCACGTGTTCCCGAACTGACAGCCCCTACCCCGCCCCTCGCGGACACAATGCAACTTTGGTTCCTGCGTGCCACCGTGCGACCGCTACTGACAACACAAACAGTGAACTCACGCCAAGTGTTTCGCCCACGACTTTGCTGCCACAGGCCGTGCCCTCTGACAATGGACTCACTAACGCTTCATGAGCTGTACCGAGCTCACCCGACCACTGTGTCACTGCTTCGGGCCGGCCGCCATCTTGTCACATTGACTCCTGGGACACTTCACTGCCTCGGCTCCCGTCGGATCTGCTGAGTGGCTCCGAACACCACGACCGTGCCTCACCTGCTCCGCCCACCACACATTGTAAACAAACCACCTCCCATGCCACCGGCAACATTTCCGTTGTCACCAATGGCACGGTTCACAAGCTTCGCCTCTTGCCAGGCCCCCCAATCTCCAGTAAACCATGTCGACTTTGCCCCGAGTGCCCCTCCGACCTTAAAAAAACAGATTTCTGAACTACTAAGCTCCGGCGTCATTGAACCCTGTGCCAGTAGTTGGTCTACACCCATACACATGACACCCGAGAACGACGGGTCGTGGTGCATGTGTGGAGACTACTGTCGACTAAACGCACAAACAATTATGGACACCTACCCCATACCCGACATTGCCGACTTCACCAGTTCCCTCGCAGGTGCGACCACGTTCTCTGGCACTAATTGCAAATGGGTCTACCACCAGATACCCATGGCACCTGAAGACATTGAGAAGACAGCAATCACCACCCTGGTCGGGTTATTTCAGTTTTGATTCATGCCCTTCGGTCTGAAAAACGCAACCCAGACCTGGCAATGCTTCATCAACGAAGTGCTATTGGAACTAAAATTCTGCTTTGCATATCTTGATGACATTCTTGTGTTCAGCTCCTCCGCCAAGGACAACGTTCAACATGTGCAAACTGTTATGAACACCTTCGCGGCACCAGACATCGAGACCAACTGGGACAAATTGCAGCTACATCAACCCACTGTCACTTTTCTTGGTTTTTGGGTCTCTGCCGACAGCATTTTACCACCCCCTGAGAAAGTACAAACAATACTAACCTAGAATGAGATTTTCACTCTGCAGCGGAGTGTGCACTGATATGAAACTTCCTGGCAGATTAAAACTGTGTGCCCGACCGAGACTCGAACTCGGGACCTTTGCCTTTCGCGGGCAAGCGCTCTACCATCTGAGCTACCGAAGCACGACTCACGCCCGGTCTCACAGCTTTACTTCTGCCAGTATCTAGTCTCCTACCTTCCAAACTTTACAGAAGCTCTCCTGCGAACTTTGCAGAACTAGCACTCCTGAAAGAAAGGATATTGCGGAGACATGGCTTAGCCACAGCCTGGGGGATGTTTCCGCTGCAGAGTGAAAATCTCATTCTGGAAACATCCCCCAGGCTGTGGCTAAGCCATGTGTCCGCAATATCCTTTCTTTCAGGAGTGCTAGTTCTGCAAGGTTCGCAGGAGAGCTTCTGTAAAGTTTGGAAGGTAGGAGACGAGATACTGGCAGAAGTAAAGCTGTGAGACTGGGCGTGAGTCGTGCTTCAGTAGCTCAGATGGTAGAGCGCTTGCCCGCGAAAGGCAAAGGTCCCGAGTTCGAGTCTCAGTCGGGCACACAGTTTTAATCTGCCAGGAAGTTTCAATACTAACCTACCCAGACATTTGTCATTCAAAGAACTCCGGCGCTTTTTGAGGATGGTTAATTATTATTGCCCACAACTATCTCGGGCTGCAGAGATTCAGGCTCCACTGATGGATGCTTTTCAAAGCGGCTGTCCATAATACTAAGTGCATCTTCAAGGGGTTTGTTTATTGAGCTACTAATTTCTTCTATGGACTGAATGCAATATTTATTAAATTCTTCAGGGGTAATGGCGATTTCCTCCTTGTGTTTAGTGTGAGCAATGGAGTTTATTACACTCCAGGCCTTTTTGCATTTATTGTTAGATTTTACAATGTTTACTATGTTTCACAGTTTCTTTGCTTCATTTATTGCCTTCCTATACTTGTATTTGGCTTTAGCATACAGTGCTTTATACAGTTCTGATTCACTGGTTTTGCACAGACTAGAATACAGCATAACAGTATTTTTCAGTTGCCCTAACTGTGGAGTATACCATTCCTTCGTTTTCCTTTTCTTGTAATTACTACTAATATTCACTGTACATTTTTTCAGAGGGATGTTAGTTTCAAATATATTTAAAAATATGGAGAAAAACTTGGTGATAACAATATCAGCTGAACAGTGTTGAAGCCTAATAAAATGTGTGTCCCAACTGGAGGGGTTATTATCAGGTATTCCTAGATAAAAACAATAGATAAAAAACAGTGTTAAATATGCCATATGGCTACTCCAAATACAAATGAATGCCAATGGTATTAAAAGCAACTCCTAGTATGTTCAGAAATTAATGAACTCTATATTAACAGAGTTACAAGGAGAAAAGGCCATTATACATTTAGAGGATGTAATAGTATTTGGATCAGCTTTTGAAGAACACAACAGCTTATTGGAAGAAGTGTTCAGATGCCTTTGTTGCCATAATCTAAAACTAGGAGTGGACAAATGTGAATTTTTAAGGAAAAAAGTTACCTTTTTAGATCATTCATTGACAGCAGAGTATTGTAGTCTGATCCAAAGAAAGTGAAAGCATTACATGAATACCCTCAACCAAAGCCTATCACCCAATTAAAATCTTTCATAGGCTTAACAGCATACTACTGGAAATTTATCAGTAACTTCAGCAAACTGCTAAGCTGCTATGTGAATTATTGAAGAACAGAGTGCCTTACAGCTGGTATATTGAGCAGGGAAAATGCATTTCACTTATTAAAAGAGAAACCGTTAAACCTTCAATCCTACAATACCCAGATTTTTAAAAAGAGTCCATAGTCATGACAGATGCTAGTTCGAGCCCCACTGTCAAGGTATGATAGGCACAGACTTAGCAGTGGCTTATGCACCTAGAACTTTGAGTAAAGGCAAACAGAGGGGACTGACGACCATAGATATTAAGTCCCATAGTGCTCAGAGCCATTTGAACCATTTTTTGAAAGGCGAACAGTCATATAGAACAACTGAATGAGAGATGTTAGCTATATGTTGGGTGATAAAATATTATACAATAATGAATGTGCAAATAACTGAATTTATGTTCAGGTATACAGGAAGCGGCTAGTTCTGGGGACACTAAGGCAATGCATGGTGGTATGAAGAAACAAACTGGTGCAGCTGTCAGAAAAATGGCTCTTCTGAAGTTGATGAAAGCAAGAAAATGGAAGGCTGTGTTGAACAGTACCTTGAGCTGTATGCAGCTGATAATGAGGTTAGCAAGGATTCACGTGACATCATTAAACAAATGCCAGTTATGGAAGAATTAGATGCAATGCCTACTAGGAAAGAACTCAATAGAGCACTAGATTCCCATGCTAATGGAAAGACTCCAAGAGGAGGAATCCCTGCAGATGTTATTAAGCATAATGAGTCTGTCCTTCTCAAGCACCTATAGTCACTTCTCACAACCAGATGGGAAATAGGTTATGTCCCACTGAATATGCGTAAACAGAAAGGGGACAGAAGTGATTGCAACAATTACCAAGACATTTCAGTGCCAAGTGTACCTAGGAAGACATATGCAAGAGTCAGCCTAATGTAATTACAAATCCTAGCTTCCAGTATCTACAGAGAATCACAATGCGGCTTCGGATCTGGCTGATCAACTGTGGATATGATGATATTTCTATGACAACTGCAAGAGAAGTGCTATGAGCAGCAGAGGTCACTTTATATTGCTTCTATTGATTTTATTAAACTATCTGATTTGGTGAACAGAAATGGGTTCTTCAGGTTGCTGCAGAAGAGTGGATGCCCACATAAACCACAACAAATAACTGTCTCTCTCCATGAGAAAATGCAAGAAACAGTCTGCTTCCACAGTAAAACATTCAAGCTCTCCCTGTTAATAATGATGTAAAGCAGGGGTGTGTGTTAACTCCTACTCTATACAACTCCCTTCTGCTGAGCTTTGCCTTTGAAGACTGTGAGGAGGGAGTGTATTTATGTACTAGGTCTGATGGAAATCTTTTCAGCATTGCCAGCCTCAAGGAAAGACCAAAGAAAATAAAGTTGTTATTCATGATTTGTTATATGCAGTTAAACAAGCAAACAAGGAAGAGCTGCAGTATCTAATTAACAAATTATCACTAGGATGTCAAAAATTTACTCTTACCATCAGCCTCAGAAGATTAAGATCATGGCACAGGGCACCACCAACCTTCCACCTATCAGCATTGATGGCAGTTCTCCACAAGTAGTTGATGACTCTACTTGCTTGATATCTACAATATGTAGCAACTTGTCTATGGAAACTGAAGTTATTAACAGAATTGCAAAAGCATCATCTGTCAAGGCTGGACTGGAAAACAGGGTATGTAACAATGGACTGTTCACAATAAAAATGAACTTACATGTATACAACTCATGTGTTACCAGCACACTTCTCTGTAGCTGTGAGACATGGACAATTCTTACTAAGTATAAGTCAGAACTGAACAGCTATAATCTCTGCTGGCTCTGGAGCATCCTTCAGATCTCTTGGAGGGATAGAGTACCCAACACCAATGTCTCACAAGCACAACTAGTATTCTTGCGTTACTGAACCACCAGTGTCTAAGGAGGCTGGAACATGTCAGGCACATGAATCCTTAGCAGATACCGAAAACAAAATAAATAAAAAATGCTGTATTGATTACTGTATCGATGGTGTTAGGCCAGTAGGAAGGCCACACCTTCACTTCAAGGATTTCTGCAGAAGAGATCTGACCAAGGACAGTATTAATCCAAGTAGCTGGGAAAGTACTGCTGATGACCATGTGAGGTAGCAGCTAACTGTGAAAAATGTGGTCAAGCTTGCAGGGGATGAACACACACAAGAACAAATCAGGTAGAGGACAAGACAGAAAGAGAGATTGGCTTCAAATATGCACAGATCATAAACCATAACCAGTAACATATCTGACCATTCATCAGGATTTATGAAGTATCATCTAAAACTAAAGGAATACAATTACCAGATCTTGTATAAGAGTGGGAAACGAAATCAAGTGGCCGATACTCTGTCAGGGATACAGGACATTTGTACAGTCAAAATGATAAACACAGAAGAGAAGGACACAATCAAGGCACCTGAGAATGGTGACCTTCAGCCATTAATGACGAACATGGGTAACAGCTCTTCTGGTAATCTAGTTAGGTTGGATGACATGAGTGAAACAAGTCTGTTTATCAGAGAGGAGATAGTGACATGATGAGATACAGCTGTGTGTAACTCAGCAGTAATCTCGACTAAACTGGATACTGAGGACAAATTAGCAATATTAAAACTTTACAATAATTCACCAATAGAGGGGAATCAAGAGATATTACATGTAGGAAGGTATGAAAGCTGACATTGCAGATTACATACACTGTAGTGAAAGTTGTCAGAAAAATAAGCTGTGAGAACCCACATAAACATGCCCTGAGCAAGAATCACCACACCACAACATGTTTTTGAGAGATGTGTTATAGATACTGTTGGCCTATTGAGTCAGTTACAACAAGGCAATAAATACTTTTTAACTTTCCAAGATGCATAATGAAATTTGTTGTTACTGAACCTATTGAGAAGACTGATGTGGATACAGCAGCAAGGTTATTCATAGAAAAGATAGTATTAAAATTTGAAATACCCCAAATATTGGTAAGTGATGTGTGGAGTAACTTTGTTAGTGACACAATGAATAGGCACAAAGGAACTGAAGATGTTAGCTGCCAGTGGGTATTGATTAATACCAATGGGGCAAGTTGAGAATTTGTGCAGGAACAGAACTCATATCTGGGTCTCCACTTACTAGGCAGTTGTGCTGACCACTATGCCATCCAAACACAGTAGTCATCACGTCCACACAGACTACACTGACACACCTTGCCTCTCAGAACCAAATTCTCAACTTATGCCACACATTACTGATGTCATGCCCCTGCTCATTGGCCCCATTACTTGTGGCACCTCACCAGTTTCTGTAAGAGTTTGGACTTGGTGTGCATCTGCACTGAAGAGATCATTGGTCGTCATTGTCATAATTATGTATATGTAGCATCTGTCTTTCAGACAAGTAAGCAGGAGACTTTGGTTCAAATCCAGCTCCAACACAAATTTTCAGATGGGCCCATTGGTATAAACCAATGCCCACTGGCAGCTAAAGTTTTCATTTCCTTTGTGTCTTGATTCATAGTGGCTGCAGGATCAGATTTTTGTCTGTTCTTTTGGACATGTCTGAAAGAACAGACACAACATGTATTCAAATTAATGCATGTTGATAAAATTCAGAATACAGTGTACTCTACTCAGATGACTGGATCACTTGAAAGAAATCACTGTGACATTATGTAAATCATGCACAGGAGATTGGGATACCTGGATCCCATATGCTGTATTCATATACAACATAACTACTCATTGTTTGACAGGATATACTCCCAATGAATTATTATTTGGGAGACAATGCAATGTTCCCAGCAGTTTTCAAATAGATCCTGCAGAAGTTTTAAACAGTTATGATGATTATGTTACAGAGATGAAACAACCAATGCACTGTTTACATCAAAGAGCCAGAGAAAATAATTTATGATGTATAGAAAAGAGCAAAGAACAGTATGACAAAACACAGAGTCCCAAACATTAAACCAGAGGACAAGGTATTATTGGATGACAAAAGTGAACATCAAAGACATTTGAAAAAATTAGATAGCCAATGGCATGGAGCCTGTAAAGTCATAGAAGTCAAAGGACCTAATGTCCCAGTGCATGGGACCTTAAATGTCTTTTATTAACCCTTGAGCAGGTGCACAATTTTTCATAACATGAGTGGGCACGCAGCGCACTTTGTACACATGAATAGGATAGCTTCATTTATGTTGCCAAAGTGAGTCATGTATGATTAAAATCATAGCTCAATCTTAGTTTATTTAAACAACAAGAAAATAAACTTACATAATATGAGCTACACCACTGTATTATTAAACAATAATGAAATAAATAGAGAGTAGAGAATTGTATGGGTGGGAGTAAGATGTAAATATTATACATTTGTCCCAAGTTGGTCAACTGATCAGCACAAGTAATATTGACAGCATGATTGTTTGCCTAAATACAGGCTACTAAAATGATTAATTCATTTTCAGAGCTCTATATTTCCCAACATCTACAAATGTGACTGATGCACAGACAGAACTGTAAATCCACCAAGTTCATATTTTGCACTCTACAAATGTCACACAACACACATCCAAACAGTAGTCAAGTTAGTTCCATACCTCATATAACAACATCCTGTCAGTGGTCAAAGCAGCAGCAGATACATTCTCTGAACTGTTCTAGTGTTCTTCACAGTGGGGATAGATAATCATGGTCCTCAATGTACCCCCAAAGGGTCATTCCATATCAAATCACCCAATAAAAAATAAATTTTACACCCACCTCCTTAGATTTTCATGAAATTTGGCTCAAATGGTTCTAATACCATCCTGACAACACCTGCAATTTTTTTTGCTGTATCTCTTACAGTTTTTTTTAATAAATTTTTAAAGTTTTTATGTTTTGTGTTTTCTGAACCTTTGGAAATGGTCAGTTTAATTTGTATTCAAAACTTTAAATTTGCTTATCTTAAAAACTCTTTTAGATAACATCATGAATTTTTGCAGCAAGTTTATTTATTATTCATATTTGAAGATAAAAATGATGCTATTAAAATATATTAATATTTTCTATGAAAAAAAAAATATATATGTATTTTTTTCTTTTTTTTTTTTTTTTTTAAGGGATGTTTTGTTTTATAAGAATTGCAATATCTCGAGTCTCAGACCTGATAGAATGCTCAAATTTGTTTTAATTTACTCTTAAACATATAGGCTACTTGATAAAACAAAAATAATGATGGCTTTTTAACATGTTTATTAATTGTAGTAGATTACCTTAGAATTATGTACAAAGATAGTTTACTTACGACACTTATGTATAACCCAACTGATTGCTTGAAACATTGAATTTTTTGAGTAATTTTGTCTTTTTAATAAACATTAATGCTGATTCAAACTGTTTTTCCACTTCATCCAAGAGCTTTCAGTTCTTTTGATACAGTCTTTTTTGAAGTAATACATTCTCCCAGTGCCGCTTGATTGAGGTGCGTCTACTACACAGACTATGTGCTCCAAAGGCACTATGCAGGAATCTTCTCTTTCAGGCCAATAAAATGATGCAGCGGGTCCTGAAGGATAAAGAAATATAATTTCTGCATCTTCTTCATCATTGAATATTGTTTTTACCAGTCCAAAGTACCAGTTACCATCATAATTTGCAGCCACATAGCAATTTATGGATGGTTCAACACGAACCCAATCAGAAGAAGAATGGAAAGAAAAGACTAAGGAGGATTTTACACTATCTGTAGTCCTTCTAATTTCAAGGTTGTTTGTTGGAAGTGGTTTGAAGTTATGAAAACTTCTAGTTCCAGGAATGGTTCGAGTTGCTGAAAAACGTTTTTCTAGTTTTAACCATAGCAAATCAGCTTCTTTTTTGTCAATAAAGTGAAAATGAATGTTTTCAATATTTTTTTCACAAAACTTATACACATCGATTGCTGTCATTATTTGTTCTTTGTCTGAAAGCTGTAGACTGGCTTTCCTTAAAATTCTTTTAATAGTTCCTCCTAGGCCATCACAAATTGACTTCCCATGACTTGTTGCAAAAAAAGAGTGTTGGGCCTTCAAATTAAAGTCTCTCAAGTGTTCAGTCAAATTTTTAAAACTGTTTCTGTTTTTGTACTGCCCAGCACAACCATCTGTAAAGTAGTGAACTGAGTCAATGTCAGTATGATGTAATGACAGCCACTTTGTAATTTCTTTTTGTATAAAGTTAACAAAACCAGTGTCATGTTCTTGGTCATCACTAATAAAACAGTGGTTGGAAACAAAAACATTGTTTTCCTCATTTCTTAGAAAAACTCCAACTGGGTGTAGAGTACAACCACCTATATTCCAGTGGTAACTTTGGATCTCATTTTGTATAACAAAGCAATAATTTTCACTGAAATCCATCACAATAATTGCTGTTTTGGGTGGTGGGTCTTCTTTCAATCTTTTAAAGGCTGCTGATTGGGATTTTGCTATAAACGATTGTGGGGTGAGCTTTTCCAATGACCTAACCAATAAAGAAATGTAGTCTTCAACACTGATGGACTGTTTGATCATTTCTGCCCTGTCTGTGTTAACCCACTGACTGATTACAATTTCTTCTTCTAAATCATAATCTTCACTTAGTTTTTCAGTTAAGCACTCTGTTAGCACAGTATTTGCAGGACAGCTGTTGCAATGATGTAGCATGCAGTTTTGGTTTTCTGTGTTGCACACAAGCATCTTAATTAGGTCTTTATAAGATTCTTCAATTTTCACAGCATCCAGTAATAGTTTAACATTCTGGTGGATACTGCATACACATACAGTGTGTGTGCCTGCAGCACCAGCAAGTATACACCATTTAGGTCTCAAGAAACAAAATTTTGAAAATCCTACTTCTACCTCGGGATTCTCCCATTTGAAAGAATAATAGAGTTCTCTCAAGTTACACAAAATGAGTCTTTTTTGCATGTACACATTTTTTTGAACACTTACTTTGTCTTTTGTTCCAGGTAGCACTCTGGAACTTTCATCCTTTTCATAAAAATCTGTTACAAGTCTTACTGTATTTTCAGAAAGAGTTTTACCTTTTTTTGGACCAGGAGTTTCCAAAATACCCTTTTCAGATTTTACCTTTCTAGCTTGTCACACCATGTACTCACTTACATTAAATTCTTTCATCACTTTATTTCGAGTCCAAGAATCTGGAGCCAAGGTCAGAATCTGGATTTTTCTAGACCTCCCAACAGATGAAATCTTCTCTTTCATAAGAGAAATCATTACATCAAAATCCTTTGCTTTCTCAACTACACTTTTATCTTCTTCGTCATCATCAGAACTTGGTGCTCCATATTTTAATGCTTTTGAAACTGCCTTTTTTGCAGTCTTTTCAATACTGCTAACCTTCCTTTTAAAATAAGACCCTTTTCTTTGTTCTGACAAGCCATGAAGCTTTATCGGTGTTAAACCTAAATAATCAAGAGCAATGTTTCTTTGTACGAGGGATTCATTTCTGGATTCCAATGATTCTAATTCAACCATGACTTCATCATCTGTTTCACTTTCATTGACTTCAACTCTTAATTTTTCCTCAAAAAAGTTACGGCATGTTGAGCAAAGCTTTTGTCCAGGTTTTATGCTAGTATTTTTTGTCAGTAATTGTTTAGAAAGATCCAAGCCTACACTTCTCAACGATTTTTTGATGGGCTTTTTGTTTTTTTAGTGGGTCTACACATGTTGTTTGATACTTTTCAAAAACATTTAAAAAGTAGTAGCTGTGGTGTGAACATATATTCTTAAATTCACACAGATTAATTCCAGATCGTAAGTGGATCAAATCTTTTTCTTCCTCACTCAATTCTGATACCGGTTGTAACTTTTTTGAAGGTGTGTAGGTTGTTTGGAAACAGTCAGATTTTTTAAATAACCCTACACTACAGGTTTGAATATCTGACATACTGATTTCACTTTTGGTCTGATTACTGTTCTGGTTACTTTTATAGGATATTGGAAAAGAATCTCTGTAAACTATGCAACCTTACTTACTGAGTGTTCGAATAAACTTAATAAAATACTATCCAAGCACTATTTAACACTGTAATAATTTTTTACTTCAAAACACAGGAGTAACAATACAAAATCCAAGTATACATTGTTACTCCAAGAAGACAAAAACTTATTTTCGGTGTCTAAGTCACTTGGCATTTTTTATTTTTAAAATATAATTAATATTATTTTAAAAATTAGATAACTATTAAACAGGTTAAAAAGCCAACATAATTTTTCTTTCATTTAATAGCCTATACAATTAAGAGTATTTTAAAACAAATTTGAGCTTTCTATCAGGTCTGAGACTCTAGATATTGCAGTTTTTGTAAAACTAAACATCCGTTAGCTAAAAAAATAAAATAAAAAACTTATAAATTTTTTTTAATTTGGAAGAATTTAATATATCTTTATGGTAATTTTTTTTAACATTTAGATATAATATACACACTTATTCCAAAATTTCATACTGATATCTTGAGTATTCTTTAATATACAAATTTTTTTAGTTGTGAGGACACGTTTAAGTTACAATTTCTGACTGCTGAAACAAAGCCAAATCTAAAAACTTTAAAAATTTATATAAAAAATACTATAAGAGATAGAGCAAAAAAATTTTACAAGTGCTTTCAGGATGATAAAAGAAGTAATTGTACTAAGTTTCATCAAAATCTGACATGGTTGGTGTCAAGGCCTGGGTGACTTGACATGGAATGACCTTTGAAGGGCAAAGTCACAAGGTATCATGTTAGGGGCCAAGAGAACAGAGTCACATCATCTCTACCACTACACCAAATACAGTGATGCATGTGTTCATCATTTAGGTAGAGACAAAAATTGATGCTCTAGTGAGGCAGTGCCCTACTGTATTGAAATATGCAATTCTCATCATCAGCAGTCAGTTGTTGGAAACAACAGAACTGCAACATATCAAGGTAAGAGGTGCCCATCATAGTATTCTGACAGAAGAAAGTTGGTCCATGCAGCTTCACCTGTGACACAGCATAGAAAACAGTAATCTTTGACAAATCTTGTTCATGCACCACAATTTCATGAAGGTTCTAAGTGGCCCATACTTTCACGTTGTTGTAATTAACCTTTACAGATAAATTAAATGTTACTTCCTTAGCTGAATATCAGCTTGGAGGTGAAATGTTCATCCTCAAGTGCTTCCAGCATTGTGATCCAAAGTTAAAGGTGCTGGCCATAATATTCCATTTTTAATTGTCACATGAGTTCCAAGCAGTATGGTTTTAAATATAAGTGCCATTATAAGATCTTCCACAGAGTGTGCTGTGGTAATACAAGCATGTGGTTTGCATGAACAGTTGACTTTTTTTGGACTGTGTATGAACCTTTCCCTCACCTTCTCCATGGTTGCACTTGGAACCCTTGATCAGTTTGTACTTTTCAGTTTATAGAGGCAACCAGTGTCCTTAAATTGTCAATACCAACACAGAATGCTCGCAAGTGTATTGATGTTGTTAATAAGGAGACACACGATATGTAGTAATTTTTTTCTTTATGTTAGGCACTTCTCCTACTACCAAATCTATTTATCAAGAATCAGCAACATTAATGGGCATGGGTCCCTTTGAAGTAAAATATTCCGGAGGTAAACTAGGTTCCCATTCGGATCTCCGGGCGGAACCTACTTCGGAGAGATTCAGGCCGAAAGGAACTTTCAGGTTGGGAACATGGAACGTTACAAGTTTGAACAGGCCAGGAACATTCCAGACATTATTAGACGAGTTAGATAGATACGATGTAGACATTACAGCTATTCAAGAAACTCGGTGGCAGGGGGAGGGTAGCATAAAGAGGGGTAACTATACATTTTTCTATGGAGGTTCGGAAGCTCACAGTTTCGGAACAGGTTTCACAGTACAGGGAAAAGTGGTTCACGCAATCAGAGATATAAGGTTCATTAGTGACTGACTATCAGTTACAGTGTTGTCCGGCAGGTGTAATAGACTAGTAGTAATTAATGTACACGCACCAACTGAGGACACTGAAGAGGTTGTTAAAGATGGCTTTTATGAAGAACTAGATCAACTATGGGATGAGTTTTCCTCATATGATACAAAATTAATCATAGGTGATTTTAATGCGAAGATAGGGAAGGAGGAAGCATTTCGGCCTACAATTGGGAAAGAAAGTTTTCATAACATTTCGAATGATAATGGCACAAGGGTGGTTAATTTTGCTGTTTCAAAAGACATGATTGTTCAGAGTACATATTTCAAAAGGAAGGACATTCATAAAGCAACCTGGGTCTCTCCGGATGACACACCCAAAACCAAATTGATCATGTTCTTGTAGATCGGAGATGGCACACTAGTATAGAAAATGTTAGGACTTTCAGGGGAGCAGACTGCGATTCTGATCATTTTCTTGTAGCTGCCAAAGTTCACCAATGGCTATCTACTGCAACATCAAGATGTCACAATGCAGAACTTGTTAGGTTCGACACTGACAAGCTAAATGATGAAAACTTTAGAAGAAGGTACACGATAGAAATTTCGAATAGATTTGATGCTCTCAGGACACACAAAGATCAAGACAAGGATGTAAATAAACAGTGGATCACTATGAGGAATAATATCAAACAGGCAGTGAAGGTCACAATAGGTACAATTAAGAAGAACAGGAGGAAACCGTGGTTTGATGAGGAATGCAAGAAATTGGTAGAGGAAAGAAGAAAAGCACGATTAGATTGGGATAGAATGGGAGACAGAAAACAAGAGGAGTTCTTGAACTTGAGAAGGGAAGTTGGTCATAGGCTATGAGCAAAGAAGAGGGATTATTTGAACAATAAAATTACAAAAATGGAAACAAACAGTAAAACAAAAAATATTAGGGAACTTTATCTAGACATAAATTGGTATAGGAATGGCTTCAAGGCTAGGACAAATGCACTTTGAGGGGATGCTGGGGGAATACTGACAGACCCCAGTGCTATATTAAGTAAATGGAAGGCGTATTTTGAGCACCTATTAAATGTAAACCAGGAAGCAGGAAATGAGCAGGCGTACAAAATACATACAGCAGAACCCCAGATACCTGAGCCAACGTTAAAGGAAGTAAGACGTGCAATCAACAAATTGAAAGACCATAAAGCACCAGGATCAGATTGCATAACTGCAGAATTAGTTAAAAATTGGGGACATAAATTGGTGGAAGTAGTTCACAAAGTGATAACTAAAGTATGGAACTCAGAGATGATACCTGAAGAGTGGCAGAAGTCGATTCTGATCCCAATTTTTAAGAAAGGTGACAAAATGGATTGTAGTAATTATAGAGGGATACCACTATTACCAGTATGTTCCAAAATTTTCTCGAATATTCTACTAAGCAGACTTATACCATATGCAGATGAAATTGTGGGGGATTACCAAGCCAGCTTTTGGAGGAACAGATCAACTATAGACCAAATATTCACCCTGCATCAAATTTTGGAAAAGAAATGGGAATACAATAAACCTGTTCATAATCTTTTCATAGATTTTACAAAAGCATATGATTCAGTATTGCAGTCAAAATTTTACAGAATTCTTTTGGAACTTGGAATACTAAAGAAGTATGTTAAACTTATAGAAGCGAGTTTGAAAAACACAAAAGGTAGAGAACTCATGGGGAAATTGGAGTCAGAAGAATTTGTAATAAAGAATGGTCTTAAGCAGGGAGATGCCCTGTCTCCACTGCTTTTTAATTTAGTCCTAGAATATATTGTACGAATGGCAGCAGATAATTCAGAGGGTGTGGAGTTAAATGGAAATATTAAGATATTAGTGTATGCAGATGATCTAAACATCATTAGCAATAGGAAAGAATCTGTAACAGCAAATGCAAATGCATTAATCAAGGCTAGTGAAGATGTAGGTCTAAGGATAAGTGAAGACAAAACTAAATACCTGGTTACTACCAGAATGCCAACAACAGTAGATCAGGAAATGTTAAGAGTTGGAGACATGTAGTTTGAAAAAGTGAACACATTTAAGTATGTAGGCATGGACATCACTTCAAGAAATGAGATTGAATCCAGATGAAGAAGAGATTACGGGTGGGAAATGCGTGCTACTTCTCACTGAATAGATTACTTTCATCACGGATATTGTCTAGGAATTTAAAGATTAGAATATACAAAACTATTATTCTACCAGTTATGCTGTATGGGTGTGAGACTTGGTCTCTCACTGTACAAAATGAAAAGCAATTTCGAGTATTTGAAAACAAAATTTTGCGGAAAATTTTTGGAGCAAAAAGGGATGACATTAGCGGAGAGTGGAGAAAACTGCATAACCAAGAGGTTCACGAACTCTATTCAATCCCTGGCATAATCAATATTATTAAATCATGTAGGCTGCAATGGGCGGGTCACATAGCTCGAATGGATGAGGGCAGGGCAGTGCGCAGAGTACTGGTAGGGCATCTAGAAGGAAAACATCCTGTTGGGAGACCGAGGCGTAGATGGGAGGACAATGTGAAGGCTGCTTTGAGGAGCCTAGGTATTGAAGGTGAATGGAAGGAAATAGCCCAAGACAGGGACAGATGGCGAAAATATGTTGCTGCGGTAATGGACTCTCGAGTCCGGTATGACCAATGAGTAAGTAAGTAAGTAAGTAAGTATGTTAGGCACTTAAAACACTTGAAGTCAAGATCACACATGAGATCTCCTTTATTTTGACTGATCAGTAATTTGGCTAACAAACAGCCATCTTCAGAACTAAGATATAAAATAGGTTTTTTCTCTTGTTGGCAACATACAACCACTTACAGAACTGCATATAATGTTGCAGCAGGTTTCAAGAATACATATGCAAATAAATTACAGAATACTTACATTAAACAGTCTTAATTAGTATTGGTGACATTACAGCTTCATTAAAATCTATCTCAGGACAACATCCATACATTACATTATTAAAAACAACTTTTCATCATTTGTGGCCAATGTAATTGAACAATGCTCTTAAGACTGAAAATATATATTAATGTAGAGAAGAGGCATTGAAAATAAAACAATATTTGCATAAAGAACTATCCACTAAAATGACTAAATGTAAAAGATATCTTACCAAAGGTGTTATTCTGTTACAACTTGCCAATTGATGCAATCAGTATTTACATCATTACATGGCAGAGATCATCAGATGCTGTGACGTGACACACGTGAGTAGTATGATGGATGAAGTCCATTACAAAGTACAAGAAACACAACGTTCAGTGTATTCATAGTATACTCATCTGTTGATGAGAATTGTGGCCTCTTCTCTATATTAATGTATATTTTGATATGAATATAATAGGGGGAAACATTCCACATGGGAAAAATATATCTAAAAACAAAGATGTTGTGACTTACCAAACGAAAGCGCTGGCAGTTGATAGACACACAAGCAAACACAAACATACACACAAAATTCAAGCTTTCGCAACCAACGGTTGCTTCATCAGGAAAGAGGGAAGGAGAGGGAAAGACGAAAGGATGTGGGTTTTACGGGAGAGGGTAAGGAGTCATTCCAATCCCGGGAGCAGAAAGACTTACCTTAGGGGGAAAAAAGGACAGGTATACACTCGCACACACACACATATCCATCCGCACATACACAGACACAAGCAGACATTAAAAATACACTCGCGCACACACACATATCCATCCGCACATACACAGACACAAGCAGACATTAAAAATGTCTGCTTGTATCTGTGTATGTGTGGATGGATATGTGTGTGCGCGCGAGTGTATACCTGTCCTTTTTTCCCCATAAGGTAAGTCTTTCCTCTCCCGGGATTGGAATGACTCCTTACCCTCTCCCTTAAAACCCACATCTTTTCGTCTTTCCCTCTCCTTCCCTGTTTCCTGATGAAGCAACCGTTGGTTGCAAAAGCTTTAATTTTGTGTGTATGTTTGTGTTTGTTTGTGTGTCTATCAACCTGCCAGCCCTTTCGTTTGGTAAGTCACATCTTCTTTTTTTTTAATGTATATTTTCAGTTTTATGATATTGTTCAATTACACTGGCCACTAGCAATGAAAAGCTGTTTTTAATTATGTTATGAATGGATATTGTCATTTTAGGAAAGATTTTAATATTGTGTGAAGTTGTAATGGCACTAACAATAATCAAGAATTCTTTATGTTGTGTATTCTGTAACTAATTTTGTATATACTCATGAATTCTGCTACAATATTATGTGCAGTTCTGTAAGCCATTGTATGTTGCTGACATGAGAAAAATCTGTTTTATGTATTAGATCTGAAGATGGCCAAATTGATAGCCTAAATTAATAATAAATCCAAATAAAAAAGAGTTAATGTATGATTTTGACTCCAAGTGTTTTCAATCCCTAAAATAAATAAACAACACAATGTTCTGTTTACTTCAAAGTTCTTTTCCACAATTCCTTTAGAATGCATGCTGCTCTGTTGTAACAGATAAAAATCTCACAAACTGATATTCAAACACACAAGAAGTCTTTTGTTGTTTTCTCACAAGTTTTCCAAGGCACTGCACTTGTAGTGCCATCCAATAGTCACAACACAAACTTGGTCTGTTTTCAGTTCTAACCACGCATCAGTCATATTTTAAAATGTAATACATTGGAAAATACAGAATTTTAAAAACAAATGAATCATTTATAATAGCCCTGTATTGTGCTTGTTGGACATGGGCATGTAGCTGTACAGTCTCATCAATATAATTTGAGTTTGACACTGATTGTGTTAAATCTACTCATTTACTCTCCAACCCAGCTAGCACAGGAATTTCACCAGAAGTGACAGTAAACTACTTCTGCCATTCCCCCCACCCCCCTCGCCATTTTTACATTCATATGTACTCTCACTAACATTGTAGCCTTCCACACCAAGTAGATTATTCTTCATATGGTGTCAACTACGCAGCATTTAGCTGCCATATTGCAAATGTGAGCCTCATCTAAATTGAACTGCCAACTCTGTGGTTGGCAATTAGGGTATCCTCCTCTTTTGCTGTTTAGTCACAAATAGGCACAAGAAAAAGACTGTCACATATAAAGCTGTTGGACGTTAAGGCCTTTGTCAGGAATAGATGTAGACACACACACACACTCATATGCATGCACAAACACAACTCACACACATGACTGTAGTCTCAGGCCTATCTGCAACTCAGCATCTCTGCTATATGGTGAGTAGCAACTTCCTTTTTCATAATATTGTTACAACCCATCCTGTATATTCCATTGTTTCATTTTTGTCTTTTGATGTTTAAATTTCTTGATATTTTTTCACCACACTCAAGCATCTGATAATCCTCCTATATAATACTATAGTATATCTGTTTTGAACTTTGTACTGGACAAAATGCCCAAGAGGATGAAGAGGTGTATCAAATAATAAAGTCATACTTACAGGTTCAATATCTTCCAAATCAACATTTGCTGCTTCAGACTGCTGGCCAGATCTTCGATTACGATTTCGTGGCTTCTGCCTCATGCCATTCATGTTATTTTGATTCATGTTGTTTCTGTTATTGTTGTATCCATCATTATTGGCAGTGCATCTACCAATGCCATGCGAACCATAGCCTAGACAAAATAAAAGCAAAAGGTTTTTAAAAAATATGTATATAAACTGCTGAGAAATATATCAGGAACATAAACTGTCAAATATTTCTGTGATTTTAATCAGAGAAGAGAAAATAAAAGACATTTTATTGGAAATCACATATACTCTGACAGCTGCTTTATCTGCGATTGAACCTATGAGATCATCGGGCATCTTGATCTCTCAGGTTTGCTTGGTGTGCATAAAAATCGGAACAGTATTTGGCTGAATACCTAAAAGCACACCATTAATCATATTTACTACCCCCACAAGGAAGGTAACTTCGAAAAATCATGGGTAACTGAAGGAATTCTGCATTTTACCGATGAAAGCATCAGCAGGTCTTTCCTGAAAGTATTTCTATGGAGTGTAGCCATGTATGGAAATGAAATATGGACAATAAACACTTAAGACAATAAGATAATAGAAGCTTTTGAAATGTGGTGCAACAGAAGGATGCTGAAAGTTAGATGGGTGGATCACATAACTAATTACTAAGTAGGTACTGACCAGAACTGGGGAGAAAAGGAATTTGTGGCACAACTTCACTAGAAAATCAGTTGGTAGGCCATGTTCTGAGACATCAAGGGATCACCAATTTAGTATTGGAGGGAAGTGTGGAGGGTAAAACTCATAGAGGGAGACCAAGAGATAAATATACTAAGCAGATTCAGAAGGATGTAAGTT
This sequence comes from Schistocerca cancellata, assembly GCF_023864275.1. Classification (NCBI taxonomy): domain Eukaryota; kingdom Metazoa; phylum Arthropoda; class Insecta; order Orthoptera; family Acrididae; genus Schistocerca; species Schistocerca cancellata. Next base: position 17,649,182 of record NC_064634.1, read on the forward strand.
GCAGTAGTTACTAGGAGGTGAAGAAAGTGGCACAGGATAGAGTAGAGCAGAGAGCTGCATCAAACCACTCTTTGGACTGAAAACCATAACAGCAACAACATCAGTAAAAGTACAAAAATGTTCAGGGAAATTCAGAATACAGAAATACAAGTCACTTAGGAATGAAATAAATAGGAAGTGCAGGGAAGCTAAGATGAAATGGCTGAATGAAAAATGTGAAGAAATAAAAAAAGACACGATTGTCAGAATGGCTGCCATAGCGTACAGAAAAGTCAAAACAGCATATGGTGAAATTGAAAGCAAGGGTGGTAACATTAAGACTGCAATGGGAATTCCACTGTTAAATGTAGAGCAGAGAGTGGGTAGGTGGAAAGAGTGCATTGAAGACCTTTATGAGTGAGAGGACTTGTCTGATGATGTGATAGATGATGAAACAGGAGTCCATATAGAAGAGATAGAGGGTCCAGTGGATTAAAAGGGCACAAGTGGTACATAACATTCCATCAGGATTTCTAAACTTTTGAGAGAAGTGGCAATGAAATGACTGTTCACATTGGTGTGTAGAATGTATGAGTCTGGTGTTGTACCATCTGAAAACATCATCCACACAATTCCAAAGACTGCAAGAATTAGTGCACAGCCAGCTTAACAACTCATGTATCCAAGTTGCTGACAAGAATAATATACAGAAGAATGGAGGAAGAAACTTGATGATAAGTTAGATTATAATAAGTTTGGCCTTAAGAAAGGTAAAGACACCAGAGAGGCTATGCTGACATTGCAGCTGATAATGGACACAAGACTAAAGAAAAACAAGACACATTCACAGTATTTGTTGACTTAGAAAAACATTTGACAATGTCAAGTGGTACAAAGTATTAGAAATTCTGAGAAAAATAAGTGTAAGATATAGGGAAAGACAAATAATATGGAATATGCACAACAGCCAAGAGGGAACAATAGGGCTGGAAGACCAAGAACCAACTGCTTGGATTAAAAAGGGTGTAAGACAGGGATGTAGTCTTTCTCCCCCACCATTCAATCTATACAATGAAGAAGTAGTGATTGAAGTAAAAGAAAGATTCAAGAGTGGGATTGAAATTTGGGGTGGAAGAATATCAATGATAAGATTCATTGACGACATTGGTATCCTCACAGAAAGGAACAAGGATCATGGGATCTCTCAATTGAATGGTCCAATGAGTAAAAGATGTGTATTGAGAGTAAACTGTATAAGGACTAAAGTAATAAGAAGTAGTAGAAATGAGAACAGATTAATATCAGAATTGGCGATCATGAAGTAGATGATGTTAAAGAATTCTGTTACCTAGGAAGCAAAATAACCCATGATGTATGGTACAAGGAGGACATAAAAAACAGACTAGCTATAACAAAAAAGGGCATTCTTGGCCAAGTGAACTCTACTAGTATTAAGCACAGGCCTTACTTTGAGGAAAAAATTTCTGAGAATGTATGTTTGAGCACAGTTGGTGAAACATGGTCTATGGGTAAACCTGAAGAGAAGGGAATCAAAACATATGAGATGTGTGCAACAAAATAATGCTGACAATTAGGTGGAGTGATTAGATAAGGGATGAAGAGATCCTCCATAGAATTGCTGAGGAAAAGAATGACACTGATAAGAAGGGACAGGATGATAGGACACTTCTTAAGACATTAAGGAATAACCTCTATGGGAACAGGATACAATTATTAGTCGAATGCAATAACTATCCCCATTAAATTCCACCTAGAGATATATTTTGTAGTTAGTGATAAATGTGTACAAAGCTTGAGATACAGAACAGAACTAAAACCTAACATGGAGGCTTGGCAGAGCATTAAGAGTCCAAAGATGGTGTCAATCATGGTTGATATGACCTATCGACACCACACAGACCCCCCCTCCCCCCCTCCGCCTCATCCCCAACCCCCACCCCCGGCAGTACGGAGTACCACCTGTGAGTGGAGGTCATGTGGGCCTTGATGTCAGTAGTAGTCATGCGAGATGGCAGGCGCACGCCAGGATTTCCATCTCGGTCGAGATGGAGTGCAGAGGCGGAGTGCTCAGTGGCAAGTTCACTTCGTAGTGTCAACCAGAGGGCGCGGACGATGCATCGGCCGGCCCGAGAGCAGGCATGTGGAATGGCCTGCAGTGTGGTGCAGGCGTGCCCACCCGAAATGCAGATCGAGCTACCCGAGGAGATGAACACATGAATTTCTGATGGGTCGCACTTGCGCGGGAGGGACAGGCTATGCACTACACTGACATTTAACTGCCCTTTGATGAGAGAGGCCATGGTCATCGAAGGTGACAATCAACACATCATCCATATGGTGTGGTGGCATGTTGCAGCACAGGTTGAATGCGGGTGAGCGAATCTCTGCAATCGGTGAAGTGACGGCAAAACCATATGGGGCGGATGGCGACATGCCTGGAAAACCTGCGAATGGCGACTACAAATCATGGGTTGGAGAAAACAGCACCATGGGATGGGACAAAGTATTTTCAGTCTCGCTGGTAGAAAAGTCATCAGAAGGGTCCAACTGAGACAGCAGAGGGGCATCGGAGTGCACGAAAGCAGGTTTGAGCCTGTGCAATGAAACAGTTTGAGGACAATCTTCAACTATAATGTTGAAAATTGTCTTGCCCCACCAGAGTACTTTAAAGGGGCCGAGGTAGAGTGTTTGCTGGGTTTTCTAATGGTATCATCCATGAGCATAACGTGGGAGAAAGTGTCGAGTGCAATTGGCACATAAGTGTCCAGTGGGGAATGGCTGACAGGCGAGTGTAGCTGTGCACGTTTGAAGTGAGTGCGCAGGTGAATAATGAAATCTAGGGAGGGGAGAAAATCCTCAGGTGCTTGAGGAAGGATAAGTTTCCCTGGTAAGACTGGGTCCTCCCCGAAAACGAATTCAGAGATGGTCCCCTGTAAGTCTGGTTTAATGGTCGAATGGAGACCGAGTAACACCCATGGAAGCACCCCATACCAGAGACAGTCACGGTACCTGAGGACAGTTTTGAGGGTGCGGTGCCACCATTCAGCTAGGGCATTGCTTTGTGGGTGGAAGGCTGTTGGCCACGGTTTCAGTGGTGATGTCGGGCAAAGGAACAGCTTGCACCCAGTGAGACACGCACTCAATTGTGGAGAGAATGTATCTGTGGCCCTCTGGACTGATAAAGTCGATATGTACATGACGAAATCTTCCTTGTGGAATGTAAAACTTGCCTAGTGGAGGGGAGATGTGGCGGCTATATTTGTTGTTTTGACGGGAAACGCAGCTGCTTGCCCAGGTCTAACAGTCCCGTTTAACATTTTTCCATACGAAACGCTCAGATACGAGCCGTGTGTCAGTGTGGATGCCAGGACGAGTGAGGTTATGCAAGTCATCGAAGGTTTGCTGGCACAATGTGGGCAGGAGCAATGGCCGCAGGGTGCCAGTAGAAGAATCAGACCACACCTTGTTGAAAACGATGGGGAACTCGGCTTTGGTAAACACAAGAGATTTTTCAGGATCTGTGAGGAGAGCTCGAGATTCCTCATCAGAGGTCCGGAGTGTGGCCAGGTCGGATAAATCAACGATGCATGAGACAGTATAGATCCACGAGGAAAAATCAGTGGGGATGTTTCCTGTGCCTTTGATGTAGAGAATGTCTGTTGTGAATTGAGAGACTAAATCAAAGTGGCAGAAATGCCGAGGGGTGGGCCCTCGGAAGGGTTACAGAAAGCGTCCACTAGTGGTTTGTGATCAGTAAGGATGAAGAAAGAAGGACCCTCGACATCGGGGCAAAAGTGTTTGATGGCTTCACAGACTGCCAGAAGCTCCCTATCAAAAAACGAATACTTCTTCTGAACTGTAGACAATTTTTTAGAGAAGAAATGAAGGGGAGGAACCGTGTTGCTGTAGTGCTGCCCCCATCGCGATGTCGCTGGCGTCCGGAGTGGCAGTGAGGGACAACTCGGCCGGCGGGTCAGGATGGGCGAGTGTCACGGCATGAGCTGAGGGAGTTTTTAGAGCCTCAAAGACCTCCAGCATAGGTTAAGTCCATCGAACTGGTTTAAGGCCTGAAGTGTTTGCCCGACAGCGAGTCTGTCAGCAGGGCCTGCACAGTGGTGGCAGAAGGCAGATGCTGACGGTCGTAATTTATTGTACACAAGAAATGTCAGACTTTTTTGTAAGTAGCCAGAGGCAGCAGTGATGTTATGGCCTGCACACGGGATTTAGGAGGCTGTATTCTGTCTGTGGAGACAGTGTAACCCAAAAATGTGACAGAAGACTGGCGCAATTGGAATTTTTCCTTGTTGACCTCAACGCCATTGGAGTGCAGGGTCTGGAGGATCTCAGATAAATGATTTTCGTGTCCCTCAGCCGAGTTGCTGAAAATGAGTATGTCATCCAGATATTCAAAGCAAAACTCAAACTGTCGTAAGATTGAGTCGATGAAACGTTGCCACGTTGGTGCCAAATTTTTCAGGCTGAATGGCATGAAGTTGTATTGGAAAAAACGGAGCAGCATGATAATAGCTGTCTTTGGAATGTCTTCCTGTGCTACAGGAATCATGTGATAGGCACGTTTACAGTCAAACAGTCAATAACACTGAAGATTGTGGCACCCAACAACATACGAGCAAAATTGTTTATGTTTGGCACTGGGTAGTTGTCCATGACAGTATGAGCGATTAAGCATCTGTAGTCACTGCGCATTCGGAAAGAACCATCTTGTTTGTTGACGAGGTGAATCGGTGAAGACCAGTTGCTGCCCAACGGTTGCAGGATACCTGCATCAAAAAGTTCATTAATTTGCTGCTGGGCCGCTCGTAACTTAATGGGGTTGAGGTATCTAACCTTGTGTGTAATAGGAGGGCTGGCAGTGGTAACTATCTTGTGTGCTGTTCCGTCAGTGATGGAAGAAACTGAGAACTGCACACGAGACTGAGCAACATCCTGACGTGAAGTTTTTGGACGAGTGGGGCCCAACGAGGTGTAACCATTAGCACGAGTGGGAAAAGGCAGCACGAAATCACATGCCTATTACGTGAGTGCAGCTTGTGCTCGTTTGGAGAGGTCAGCTCGTGCGCAGTGCCGAGAGGGTCAGGACGCTCAGCGACTGACTGTTGTCAGCCTTGCCTTGGGTAACCGGTGCAGGTGAGAGAGGCACTGGCATCATGTGGGGAACAGCGATGGCAGCCAAGTCAGGTGGCTGGTGTGTGAGAGAGGGGGAATGTTTATAAACACACGGAGCGGCTGCCTGCACTGTCTACCGGATGCGAATCGTCACGCGCAGTTAATGTTTTCGGACTAACTTGCTGAGTGTCTGAGCTGGTGTCTGCTGGAGAAACACGATTATGTGGTGGCACTGTGGACTGCAGTTTCAGCAGAGAGGTATGAGCTGCGAGAAGCTCGTTGTAAGTGTGTCCTATTCATTGTTTTGGCTCATCATTTTCCCAGCAGAGTTGTGCCACCAAGTTGTATTCTGACAGTAGGTTAGTGACGCAGGTCACAATGTTGCCTCCGACGGCAGAGCACTCGTGTACTAACTCACATGTTGTGAGAGAAGCAGAACGTGGAACATAAGTGCGGGAGCACAGTATCTGAGTGTTAGTGGGATGGTTTAGCACTGACCTCTGAACCACGTTCAGAAAGAGTTTGTAATGTGACAAAAAATCCATACTGAGAATTGGTTCATTGATGTCAACAATGTAGAAAGTTCAAGGAAAACGCAGAGAAGGAGATAGGTGCACCGTAACTTTGACAGAGCCTGAGGTTTGTAACATTGTAGTGTTGACAGCTCGTAGAAGTGACCTCGTCGGTGAAAAGGCTGGAGGAACCGATGATGTGGGTATGATAGACACGTCAGTGCCTGTGTCGACTAGGAAGATGAGCCGTGACGAAATGTTGGTCATGTATAAACGACCGCTTGGCCAGGTGGACGAGTAGATGGAGTGCAACGTGTGAGGATGCCTGTGAGATTCCCTGCAGGACTCGGTGCGTTCCAGATCCTGTGGTCGGCGTTTGGGTGCTGGCAAGGTAATCGACATTTCTTGGCATCATCGCCGAAAATCTTGTGGTACCAACAATACGGATGAGCCACATGTGGTGATGGCAGAGACTGCAGCAGTGTAGGAGGCTTGTCCTCATTGATTTGTTTTGGGACGTATATTGGCACATATGGTGCATGGGCGATTCTCGAGTGCTCGGACAGAGGACAGAGCAAGAGGACACTGCCAGGCAGTGTAGATGGCACGGAGGTGGAGTGAGCTCTAGCTCTGCCCACAGATGGCCGATAAACAGGAGCAGTTGTGCCAACCAGTGGTGAGTGGTGTGCTGGTTGGTGTTGTTGTAGCAGTGCATACAGCTGGTCTGCTATGCGAAGACAAGAGCCGATTGACATGAAGGAGTGTGGTAGCAAGCCAATATGTAGGTCGGTAGGTATCTTGGCGGACCATACCATCCACAGAGTAATGTCCGGCATCGTATGTTCACTCACAAGTAATCAAAGGTGGCGCTAGAGCTGTGATAGATTTTAGTCCTCCGAGTGTTCCTTGTACAAGATCTCGATGATTAATTTTTGTGGTGAACAGGCGAATTGGACCAATATTATTTTCTTTGCAAACTCATACTTTGGTGGAGATGGTGGCGAGAGGAGCAGATCACAAATTAAGTCTGAGTGATCATGGAGGTGCGTGACGAGACATAGGAATTTAGAGTTAACATCGGACACATGATATAACTCAAATAGATGCTCCACAAGTGCAAACCATGATATGGGGTTGTCCTCATATAAAGGGGGCACCTTCGACACACAGTCGGGGGGGAGGGGGAGGGGGGGGGGGGTAGAAGGCGGCTTCGCTGTATCTTGGAAGGCCTTCTGGTCCATGGTAGGAGGGGCCGTACTGCAGCATAGGTGTGGTATTGGCAAGCACATCCGTAGCAACGGTGGGTTCCATTGTCCTTGACGTGTCACAAAAACACAACGCTGTTGGCACAGTCCGTACCATAGGAACAACCAGTTGCGCAACACGTGTGGTGATCCCGTAAACTGGATGGGAGGTTAGAGGTACAGATGTGGAATTGTCAACCTCGGAAATGATGTGGAAGGCTGGCGCAGCAGACACAGGCAGAACTGTGAGAGAGGCGAGTGGCTGAACAGTCAGAATTGGGGCCTCCCATGCGTATATGTGTGTGTGTGTGTGTGTGTGTGTGTGTGTGTGTGTGTGTGTGTGTGTGTGTGTGTGTGTGTGTGTGTGTGTGTAGGGAGGGGGGGGGGGGGGTTCTAGGGGACTGAGCATTGGTAATTCATGCGACAACAGTGTGAGGGTGTGAACACACCCCATGCTGTCGGACTATAAATTAACTGTGAAACTTGCTGAAGATCACATTGTTGCAGTAAAATATTCCTGGAAGGTGAAGCACCATAAGATGTGCTCGAGCCCACATGGTCAAAAAACTGAGCAACAGGTCTGGTGGGTGAGCGAGGTGAATTTGGTGCATGAAAATGTCCATCGTTAGTTTGCAAGTGAGGCAAAACCGGAATAGGTTGATAGCGGTTGATAGTGTGTACATTTTGCAAAAAGGGCGGTGTTGCACACGGCATGACTGTAACCAACGTTATGGCCCATTGACAGTCAAAGTACATGTGCGAATGTAGATCATGTTGAACATTACATGATCGATCAGTAGTTACACAGTTCTGAAAATTATCCACTTCTCATTTCACGTTTTTGCGAGCACAGTCCGGCAACACAAAACTTGAGTCCATTGTTTGAGTTAATGGTGTAGCACTCGAGCATTGTAGAACAACAAAGTTTGAGGTTAACTTGGTTGGAGATCACGAATCACTGTCAATTAGAGGAGAACTGGGCGCTGGTGAAGGATTGGAGTGGCCTGGTTGTAGTAGTTGGGCATCTGAAATCTTCAAACAAAGCATTGGGTGAGGCAGCCATGGCATCGTTCACGTAACCTGTTGATTTGCAACACCTGGCATGGAAGTCGTGGAAGATGTAGAAACTTCGGGGTCACTAGTATGCAAACGGGATACGATTATTGGTTGAATGCAATAACTATCTCCATTAGATTCCACATAGAAATATATTTGGTAGTTAGTCATAAATGTGTACACATATTGAGATATAGAACATAATTAAAAACTAACATAGAGGCTCAGCAGAGCAATAAGAGTCCAAAGATGGTGTTTATTGTGGTTGATACAACCTATAGATGCCACACCTCCATTGTACTAGAGGGAGCTGTAGATATTAAAACTGTAGAGGAGGACAGAGTTTGGAATATATCCAGTAAATAATTGAGGATACAGGTTGCAACTACTACTCTGAGATGAAAAGGATGGCACAGGAGAGGAATTTGTGATGAGCAGCAGCAAACCAGTCAGAAGACTTGCGACTAAGAGAAAATTATTAACTCCACAAATTGTTAAAAACCAGGTATTTGCATGAGTTGTTTGTTTCCAACTGCGACCTACTGATATTGTGGTCACAGGTTACTACTTTTCTTTGTTTTGTCAAGTACACAGTCTGTATTACTGGACATGTAAAATGTGTTACCAGTATCTGCTCCAGTTTGAAATCTTACCAAGACCTGACTGTATATTTGTGCAGCTTTTTTCATAGAGTGTTTCATTATAAATAACTGCATTTTCTGCAAGGAGTTTAAGGTCACTGCCATGTCATTAATATATAAGATGAACAGCAAGGGTCCTAACAAACTTCTATGGGGCATTTATGAAGACTGATATGTTGTGCTTTAATATTGTAATTATTAGCAGTTAAATACCGTAATGTACGGTAGCACAAAATTAAGTAATTTTTTGTATTTCACTTAAATGAAAAGTTAATCCTATACTATTTTCGAATTAAGTTGTGGATTGTTTTTAGACTTATCAAAGGCCTTTGATGTCATCGACCATAAGTTACTGCTTAGGAAGTTATATGCCTATGGGATACTTGGAGTTGCCCAAAAATGGTTTGAATCATATCTGTCAGACAGGTATCAGAAAGTGGAGATAAGCCATGCGGATAGGACATATTCATCAAGATTCGAGAGAGTTTTATACGGAGTATCCCAGGGATCTGTATTAGGGCCATTACTGTTTTTAATATTTATCAATGACCTACCAAGTCAACTATCTGAAGCAGAGGCAGTACTGTTTTCTGATGATACAAGTTTGTTTGTTAAAGCAAATAGTGAAGCTGACTTACAGGAAAAAGTCACATTAGCAACAGACAAAGCAGACAGATGGTTTAATGAAAACAGACTCATTGTGAATGCCAAAAAAACAACGTGGATCAACTTCAGACATATTACAAAAAAAAAAAAAATAATAATAATAATAATAAAAACTAACCTTGCAGTAGAACTGGGTAAGTGTAAGGTTGAACAAGCATCATCCACTAAATTCTTGGGAGTATGGTTTGATGAACACTTAAGATGGGAAAAGCATGTAATATCATTGAACAAAAAATTAAGTCAAACATGTTATATAATTAGAATGCTTAAAAGCTCATGTAATATTAAAACAGTGTAATGTGTTTATTTCTCATTCATGCACAGTTTATTAAGATACGGTGTACAGTTTTATGGGGAACAACAGTCTAACAAAATATTCATTTAGACTACAAAAGAAGGCAGTCAGAATAATAAAAGGTATAGGATATAGAGACTCTTGTAGGCATGCTTTCAAAGAATTAAAAATCATGACACTACCATCCTTATACATATATGAAAGCATATGTTTCTTAAAAGAACACGGGGAATTTTCTACATTAAACAGAGAATTTCACAACTACGAAACAAGGAATAGGAATGATTTCCACAGAGAAATTCATAAAACAGCTATGTATCACAAAAGTGTACTATACCAACCCAAAATTCTCTACAGTGCTCTCCCCAAAGAACTAAAAATAATACCAAAACTGCACATATTTAAAAGAGAATTAAAAAACATGTTATTGAGCAATAGTTTTTACAGTATTGAAGAGTTTATGATTTGTTGACAATAAAAGCACAGTTAATATTTCTCTGACATAAGAAATATGTGTAATTGCTCACATTTAAATACTTGCTGTTTCTATGAAAGTGTGAAACAGTGTTAATGTAAGAATGGAAATAATCTTTGATGTGAGAATCACTAGCTTTTTTTTGTACGTTGTTATCCTACTTGTATATTTTTATTTTAATGTTCTTATAGTTCTATTAAAATTGTAATGTCTAAGTGACAAGTAAATTCAATTATAAATTTTCATGTAAATGTATTTTAAATTGTAATGTTTATTGACAAGTCCTATGTCATTTTGATGATGTACTACAAGGACGCTAATGAATTGAATTGAATTGACACTTCAGAGGTAGCTATGAGATATGACACATGTAATGCTAAAATATCAGAATGGTTTGTACCACCATGCCATGGTCTGTAAATTCCCCTCTCCTTCCCCATTCTACATCTACATCTACATTTATACTCCGCAAGCCACCCAATGGTGTGTGGCGAAGGGCACTTTACGTGCCACTGTCATTACCTCCCTTTCCTGTTCCAGTCGCGTATGGTTCGCGGGAAGAACGACAGTCTGAGAGCCTCCGTGCGTGCTCTAATCTTTCTAATTTTACATTCGTGATCTCCTCGGGAGGTATAAGTAGGGGGAAGCAATATATTCGATACCTCATCCAGAAACGCACCCTCTCAAAACCTGGCGAGCAAGCTACACCATGATGCAGAGCGCCTCTCTTGCAGGGTCTGCCACTTGAGTTTGTTAAACATCTCCATAATGCTATCACGTTTACCAAATAACCCTGTGACGAAATGCGCTGCTCTTCTTTGGATCTTCTCTATCTCCTCCGTCAACCCGATCTGGTACGGATCCCACACTGATGAGCAATACTGAAGTATAGGTCGAACGAGTGTTTTGTAAGCCACCTCCTTTGTTGATGGACTACATTTTCTAAAGACTCTCCAAATGAATCTCAACCTGGTACCCGCCTTACCAACAATTAATTTTATATTATCATTCCACTTCAAATTGTTGCGCACGCATACTCCCAGATATATTACAGAAGTAACTGCTACCAGTGTTTTTTTCCGCTATCATATAATCATACAATAAAGGATCCTTCTTTCTATGTATTCACAGTACATTACATTTGTCTATGTTAAGGGTCAGTTGCCACTCCCTGCACCAAGTGCCTATCTGCTGCAGATCTTCTTGCATTTCGCTACAATTTTCTAATGCTGCAACTTCTCTGTATACTACAGCATCATCCGCGAAAAGCCGCATGGAACTTCCGACACTATCTACTAGGTCATTTATATATATTGTGAAAAGCAATGGTCCCATAACACTCCCCTGTGGCATGCCAGAGGTTACTTTAACGTCTGTAGATGTCTCTCCATTGATAACAACATGCTGTGGTCTAAGATACCATTACTAAGATACCATTACTAAGATACCAGTGAAGTAAATTTAAAAAACTGTAATTGGGACATTCTGTTGACTATTAAATTGGCCTGCAGAGACAGCCAAAAACTTGAGAGAAAACCCCATTTCACTAACACACACATTATGAGACATTTATAGTGCCATGGCAATTTTGCTCTGAAACAAAGGGAGGAATTGAAAATGTTTTCATACAAAATTTGCAGTATTAATAAGGGGACATAAGAGAGTGACAATAACTCGTCCTTAAAATGCCATTCTCAGTGTTCTTTCAGGATCAAATTACTTTTTTTGAAATGAGACAGCATATTTTCTTCTACATAAATAGAAACGGCATTCAAGTTTGAGTACAAGAGTTGTAGTACAGTTATCTACTAGGGGTGAAATGATGTGATATAGGACAAATAATAGAGCAAATGATTTTTACACACTGTGAATTCTCTCTGTATTTTTATTTTGTTACTGTTATTCAGTGATGGAAATTATTTTGTCTATATAAGCTGGTTTTTTGATCTTTTATTTTTATTCCTGAAATGATACTCATTTGTTTAAAGATTTGTTGACATTGGTATGAGTTCATCCAGTACCAATTTAAATATGGTAAGAACATTACCTACTATTCTCAGGGAGCTCCGCTTCATTTTGTAATCATGGATGTTTGATACACGATTAATGAGCAAATTGATATGATTTACATTTGTGGTGAAACTCATAAGAATGCTAGAGCAGCTTGAAACATATAAGGAGAATGGTGTCCAGAAAGGAGACAGCCATGTGTAAGAAATTTTCAGTGACTTGCAAACTTATTCTCTGAATTGGGAGATGTCACACCAAGAAAACATAATCAAAGAAGAACTGCTAGTGGTGAAAATTCAGAAATCACTGCAGCTGCCACTAACATTCATGTAAGTTCTGTCGATTGTAATGTGATTTGGGAATCGCACAAATTTGAATACTTAAGTGTAATTAAGTCCATCCACATCATGTTAGTCTAAATTAAGGCCTTCATAGGGATGATTTCCAGAAGTGAGTAGAATTTTGCCAATGGGCTCTAGTACAAATTGGAGATGGTATGTTTTGAAATATTTTATTTTCTGATGAGGCAACATTCACCAATCATGCTCAAGTGAACTGACATAATATACATTACTGGTTAGTGGGAAATCCAAGATTGTCATGGGAAGTTCAGCATCAAAGGCAGTGGGGCACGAAAATTTGGTGTGGAATTCAGGCGTTGGACCATACTTCATTGAAGATAAATTGAATAGCTGGAAATATGACCAGTTTTTGTACCAAGAACTTCCAGCCCTACTTGAAGTTGTGCCCTTTGTGGAAAGGGGTGCTATGTGGTATCAACAATGATGGTTGCCTGTCTCAGTACTCAGCTATGGCTCGAGAAATACTAAACGGAGATTATCCTGATCGATGGGCAGGATGTAGAGGGCCTGTTCATTGGGCTGCTCATTCCCTGGATCTCACGTTACCAGACTTTTTCATATGGGAATACATTAAGGACAAAGTTTATCAAGAAATGCCAACCACACTCAAAAATCTACATCAGTAAATTAGGAATGTCTGTGCAGGAATCAGCAAAGAAATGCTAAGGCATGTTCAACTGTCTTTTGAAGCATGTTTTCAGAAATGCATCAGAGTTATTGGTCACAACTTTGAGCATTTACTAAACTGAAATTGTCTGTAGTGTGAACATGCATTATGGTTATGTGGTGTACAAGCACTATACTTATTAACATAAATGGATGCCAGTAAATACAAAGTGTGTGAAAACCATTTCCTGTTTTATTTCCACAATATCACTTCATGTACCACCCCTACTAGATAAATGTACTGAAACTTGTATATTCAAAATTTAATGCCCTTTCTATTTCCATAGAAGAAAATACACCATTCCATATAAAAAATGATTTTGTGATGAAGCAAGTTGGGATATTTTTAATTCCCATCTTGTTTTGCCATCTGCCTCCTTAAATTCTTTGTTTCATTCTGCATTCTACATTCTAACTAATGACCATTAATATATGTGAATACAATCTGCATTTTCATATAAGAGAAAGGCTGGCCCTAGTTTTAAAGAATTTAACACCAGATCTAATGTTGTGCTTAGTTTTAGGTATGTCATTGATTTTCTAATTTATTTTGACTATTACTAGTTAGTATCTTTTGTTACATGGCGAAATCAGTAATTTTCTGGCAACTTAAATTCTATTGTTGACATACAAACAAATATGAATTCTGTACTAGTTATAAACATCTGGAGGAACAACCAAAAGTATTCTAAAAGTATTTATTTTGCTCTATTTGAAAACATGTTTGCAAAGCTGGACCTTAATTAATTACAAAGTAATTAACAGTTTTATCAAAAGTATTGTTTGCGTAACAATATTGGTTAATTTCGTCATTTAAACAAATAACTTGGCTTAACCCTTGTAGTAGAAGAAACTGTTAAAAAGAACCAATTTTTCAATGTGTTCAGTTAATTGTATGAAGTAAGTTTCAATTGTAATTTCTGTAAATTTAACTTCAAACAATGTGTAGTTTCAGCACCTATTATTGTGATGATATGTATAAGGCTCAATTTTTGTCATGAGACAGTCAGTCAGTCCACAGCTGAGTTTCAGATGATGAACCTGTGTTGCTTAGAACGACAACAATGTATCAGCTTAACAGTGAAATAAGTGTTACACCAATAGGCCATGTGTTAAAGCAATGACAGTGACTGTTAATTTTATTTGAAGGATTGTGATCTATGTGGTTATTTTTTACTGTTCACAGATGTTCAACAGAAAACTATTGTAGCAGTGTGTGGAGGTTTATCTGCAAACTATTAATGAGGCTTATGGGAAGTTTAAACAATTGTGCACTGGCCATACATATATAACTGTATTGTTGGAGGGGGGGGGGGGGGGTGCAAAGTGAAAGTAAAAGACTGTGAACCACAACTGTGCATCTGTTGGCTACATTATTTACTGAAGTCAGTGTCCAAATTACATACTCCATGTTTCAGCCAGTGTAGCATCGCAGTATGTCAACACCAAGGGCAACAAATGAAATAAATAAAGCAGGCAGGACTGCTACAACTTGACCCTGTATTATAGTCATCCTTTTATGTTCCCTTATGAATACTGCAAATTTTATATGAAAATATTCTTGATTTTCCCCTTCATTTTGGAGCAATGTGGCCATGACACTGTAAATGCCTCACACTACATATTACCCAATCATATTATCACTACTGGATAAGACTATTACCATCCAACAATCGACTGGAGTTTTGTAAGCAATGGGTGTGACAAGATTCTCTGTGAAACATTGATAAGCATCTTCTCTGAGAACTCCCTAGAACAGATCTTTTGAAGCCCACTGATGATGGAAATATGTGGAATCTAATAGCAATAAATAGATCTGAGCTCTTTGAGGATGTCCACATCGAAGCTTGTATCACTGACCACGAGGTAGTTCTAGCAAAAATGGTTACTAATTTACAAATGGCTACTAAAGCAGGCAGAAAGATTTACATTTTCAGTAAATTAGATAAAGAGGTAGCAGTGTCATAGATCAAGGGGCATCTCAAAACATTTAGCTCTGGGCAGATGTGAGCACAGGTACTGTGGATTGAGACTATAAGAGTAATTTGGGAAAGCACTCAAACAACAGAACAGTTCATGAAGAGAGGGACCATCCACAGCATACAGTCTCTGTAAGGAGACTTCTAAAGAAGCAGCAACTATTACCCTATAGGTGTGAAATAAGGCACAGAAGTAGAGATAGAAAGATACTAAATTAAACATGTTTAGCTACCAAAAGGGCGATTTGTGGAGCCATTAATGACTACTGTAGCAGAATGTTACTGAAATACCTCACACAAAACCCAAAGCAATTATGGCTTTTAGGCTGTCTGGCTGAAATTGCTAAAGTTGAACAAAGCTGATGAAATCCTTGTCAGATTCTATTCAGTATTTGTAGCTGAACTAGCACTCTATTAACCATAGAATACTGCAGATGCTTCAAACAAAATACCATGCCACATAGCTTGAAGAAAGCACAGATCACACCCATCTACAAGGAAGGTTGCACAAGTAATCTACCAAAATACTGTACAATATCACTGACATCTATCTGTTGTCTGATCTTGGAACATATTCTTAACTCAAATATAATGAATTACCTCAAACAGAAAAGCCTGTTTCATGTCAGACAGCATTGGTTCTGAAGTATTTAACTTGTGAAACCAAACTCTTGCTTTTTTTTCACAAATTTCCTGGAAGTTTCTTGATTTATTTCAATGTACCACATTTGCTGTTATTGTTAGGATTAAACAACCCTTTATTTTATATTGTTCACTGCTACATAGTTTTGGCTGTGTAGCCATCATCAAGTGTCAATTACAACCCATTAATGCACATAGTTGTGTCACAGTGAAAGTTTTTGTCTATGTCACATAATTATAGAAGCAGAGTGTTGTTAGTTGCTCTTTAGAACTATAGGCATGACACCAGGTGTTACATAAACAGTAGTTACATGGTATAATGACACAAAATTCTGTGAAATAAACAATTATTATGTTGACTATAGTCCAAGGATGATCACTTAATGGGTTATATATACATTACACTAGTGAATGGCTGCACAGCCAAAACTATATTGTTGTGAACAATACAAAATAAAATAATGACCTAATCCCAACAACAACAGTCAGCGTAGCAAACTCATATCATTCAAGAAATTTGTGATGAATGTGGACACACTGCAACTACAATATCCTGAAAGTAGAGTATTTTTTGACTTTTGGAAAGCATTTGACTTAGTATCACACTAATACTAATTGATGATCTTAGGGGGTATAAAATGAAATATTTGACTGGATTGAGGATTTCTTGGTAGGGAAGGTGCAGCACATTGTCTTAGATGGACAGTAATCAACCAATATAATGCAACTTAAGACATACACCAGGGCAATATGTTGAGACCCTTTGCAGTTTGTGTTTTGTATTGATGAAAAGACAGACTCTAAAATAATAGTAGTCTCAGACTTTTTAATGATGACGTATCTTTATATGTGGAGTACTGTCTGAAAAAGAAAGCTACACAAATACTCACATGTAGATACAATTTCAAAATGGTGCTAAGTTTGGCAGCTTGCTTTAAATGTTCAGAAATGAATGAGTCCAGTTCACAAAATGCAGAAACATAATATTCTATGACTCTAGTGTCAGTTAATCACAATAAAGTGGACTATCTCATACAAATACATATATGTAACAGTTTGTAGGGATATGAAATGGAATGATAACATTGGCCCTCCCACACGTAAAGTAGATGATAGACTTCAGTTCATTTGTAGGATACTGGAAAATTCTAGGAGTATACACAGGAAATTGTTTTTGATGAAACACCATACAAAGATGACCAATAGAGGTATTAAATGCATGCTAATAAGTATGGCACAGGAGAACATTAAGGAGTTACTGATAACCCTGACTTGCGAATCTTTGAGGATATATGTCAACCTTTCTATAAAGGACTAGATACAAAGTCAGGAACCAGTACTAAGTGAGGGATGTTGGAATATGCTACAGCTCCCTACCTGTCACTCCTGTAGTGGCCTCAATGACAAGAGTCCATTAATTACAGTGTGCACAGAGATACTGAAGCAGGCCCTCTGCCCTCATTCCATACACAATCAGAAGAAACTCGAATGTGAGGATACAATGAAGTACCCTCTGCTATGGACATCAAACTTATTTGCAAATAGGGATATAGATGTAGATAAAGTTACAAATTTATGTTTATTGTCATTAAATGCACTATTGTTATTTTCATTGTAACAGTCACTTCGGCATTTCATAGCTCCTTTCATTGTTATTCTGTTTCATCATCTTTCAGTAAGTAATATGTATATCATGTTAATGGAAAATCTTGATAAAATTTATATAATGTAGTGGTACGAGTAATGGCTCACCAAATAGTAGATGAACTGACTGATCAATAAATGCAAAAAATAAGACTGAAAGCAAATGATGCACATGACCGCACACCCATATGGCTACACTATACTGACTGAAGACACTGGCCATGACAGCTGTTCTGCACCTTGACTGGGGCAGGGGGTTGTTTAATGAGGAGTGGGCAAGGACAGAAAGGCAGCAGAGGGCAAGAGGAAGGGTTGGAGAACGGTGGGTGATGGCTCCGAGGAAGACAGCAGGTACAAGGGGTAGGAATGCAGGAGGGTGAGGCTACGTGCATGTGGGACAAGTATGCAACATGGACACCAGAACCAGTCAGTTTGTGCAGTGCATGATAACAATGACATGGAGGAGTGGAGTGTCAGGGGTTGTCAAAACAGAGGGAGGAGAGACTGCAGGAATTAGTGTGTGTGCAGATGAGTGAAATTAGGGTCCTGGGGGCAGAGTGGAGGTGGATGTGGGACAGAGGCAAAGAGAAATTGATACCAGATGGGTAAATGAATGAAGGATGATCTAGTGTTTGGAGGATGTATCTAGGTGGAACAGGTTCTGAAGCAGACATTGAAATTGAGTGAGTTGTAATCACAGTGTGTTCTGCCACTGGGTAGTCATCTCTGCTTTGGGCCACAGATTGGCAGTGGCTATGCATTACATCCTGGTCAGGCAGAGATTGCAAAATCAGATACTGGACTCTAAGGTGTACGCAGGAGCAAATATAGACTCAGATCATAATTTAGCAAGATGAAGAGTATGCTGAAATTTAAGAGACTAGCCAGGAAGAATAAATGGCGCCGATAGAGAAAGTACGTGTAGGTTCAGCTCCCAGTTATGAAGATAAAAGTAATAGTAATTGTAAATTGTGTATCAGAAAAGTTCGTAAAGGAATTCAGTGTAGAACCTGCAAGTACTGGTTTCATGAAAATTGCTACAAGATCAACTTAAAACTCGTAACTGATGACTATTTGTGGACCTGTGAGCCGTGCATAGCAGCCGCGTGTGAAAGTAAATTTTCAAACATTATCAAAAATAAGGACGAAATAATCAGAATGCTACAAACTGATATTGAAGTGCTAGAAGTGAAATACGCTGTCCTCCAAGACCGATATACAGCTCTACAAAACAGTAGTGCTTCGACAGTATGTGTAGATCGGTGTTATGTACGTCGTGAAAACGTAACCGTCGACGACGCCACATTTATATACAAGAAAGGAAACCCACAAGTGAATAAAGAAGCCTCAACAGTGGACAAAGTTCAGTGCTTGATAAACAATGATAATTCAAATAACAAAAACAGTGCATCTAAACTTGTAGCAGACGGCAACACGTGTACACAAAACACGCGTGGTTGCGTAACAAAAAGTTCCGATCGCGTACGTAAACAAACACAACAGAAAAATAACGTAAAAATATTTGGAGACAGTCATGCTCGCAATATTTCGACATGCATGTCGAACTCTGCTCAAGATGGTTCGTGTATATCAGCAATTGTTAAACCAGGAGCAAAATTCGTGAATGTGGTAGAAGACATACACACAGAATGTGCCAAATTCACGGAAAAAGACTGTGTTGCGATAATCGCAGGAGCAAACGATGTTTATTGCAACGAGGCCAACACTTTCATTAAAAAGCTACTCGTATTGCTGCAGTTATTACAGCATACAAACATAATACTAACAACTGTGCCCACGACCTGGCAGACTGGTCTTGTGTGAACAGAGAAATTCGCCTAACGAATAGTAAACTGAAACACTTTTGCGCTAAGTTTACGAATGTGACACTACTGGATACAGACAGGTATGAGAGACACTGCTTCACAAAGCATGGACTACATCTAAATCAGTTTGGCAAAAATAAACTAGCAGCAGACATTGGAAAAGCTTTTCATGAAATAATAGGCCTAAACAATAACGATCATGAAAGCAGACCAGTCATAGCCCTAACTAACGAGGGAAACTAGTGAACTGGGCCAACTCTAGCAGGATTTGGTCCAGTAACAAAAATCTGCAACAAGTAATTAATACACAAACGAAAGTTCACTCAAGCAGCTTTACAATTAAAGACAAACAAAAGTTAACAGTGTTTCATCAGAACATAAGAGGCCTATACTGCAAGCTGGATCAGTTCACAGCAAATATAGAAGACACAAAAGGTATAAACAGTGCCCACATTCTGTGTCTAACAGAACACCACATCACTGCTGGTATTGAAGTGGTCCCTATTCCCAACTATGTTTTGGCAACGTCTTATTGCAGGAACTATATGGACAAAGGAGGAGTAGCTGTATATGTAAAAAACAATGTCTTGTTCACGGCAATAGATGTACAAAGATTCTGCTTTGAGCTACATTTTGAAGTATGTGCTATAGAGGTGCCAGACACTGCCTCCAGATTAACAGTTGTGGCAGTTTACAGGGCACCATCTGGTAATTTTAAAGTGTTTGTTAAACAATTAGATACTCTTTTGTTGTACTTAAGTAGAAAAAATAGGGGCATGGTAGTTGTTGGGGATTTTAACATAGATTTCTTGGTTAATTCTCCCTGCAAGGTGGAGTTTGAAAATCTCATGTGCACGTACAACCTTGTTCCCGTGGTTAGCTCGCCCACCAGAACCACAACCTCTTCCAGTACTCTCATTGACAACGTTTTTGTTGATCAGAGTAAAGTCAACCATATTAATATTGAAATGGTTATAAATGGTCTGTCTGACCATGACGGACAACGAGTTACTTTCAACAGTTTGGGAATTCCTCTGAGTGACACCTCACCTAGATGGAAAACAGTAAGGAAAATAAGTGAGGAAGCTATTCAAACGCTCAGATCATGTCTTCAGCATACTGACTGGACACCTGTTTATCTAGCAGAAACTGCTAATTCAAAATACAATTGATTCACAAATGAGATAGCAGGTACCTTTGAAAGTGTATTTCCAAAAAAGCCATACAGAGTCCAACCTGCTAGGTCTGCAAAAAAACCATGGCTCACTAAGGGCATTATAGCTTCGTGTCAGAGAAAAAGACAACTCTACATAGCATCAAAGACTTCTAACAACCCTGCTCAGCTAAAACATTATAAACTCTACTGTAAAATTCTTGCCAAAGTAATTAAAAACTCTAAAAGTATGTGTATAGCATCTGAAATTACTAATTCTGAAAATAAAATTAAAACAATCTGGAATGTGATAAAGAGAGAAACAGGGACTGTAAACTACACCAAAGACAAAAATATTGTTTTAACTGTTGACAACTCAGAGATAACTAATAGTGAGGAAATTGCTGAAATCTTTAACCAACATTTTTTAACTGTCCCAACACAGATAGGTTGCCATGGTTCTGTAGATAAAGCTGCCTGTATAATGAACAATAATTTTCCAGAGCCTTTCAGTCAAATAAGTGTGCCTCCCATTACTGCCAATGAAATCAAAAAAATCATACAGTCTTTGAAAAATAAACATTCTGCTGGTATCGACGATATTTCAAGCAAGCTGTTGAAGGCTTGCTGTAGTGAAGTGACCGAAGTTTTGGCTCACATCTGCAACACATCCATGCAACAAGGAGTGTTTCCAGACAGAATGAAATACGCTGTTGTCAGGCCCCTGTACAAAGCAGGGGATGCTACAAATGTGTCAAACTATCGCCCTATCTCTCTATTAACAATATTTTCAAAAGTCCTAGAAAAAGCTCTGTACAACAGGATTGTGGCACACCTTGGTGACCTGAACATCATTAACAGTCAGCAGTTTGGTTTTCAAATGGGAGTTTCAATAGATAACGCAATTTTCTCATTCACAAATGATGTTCTAGAGTCTATAAACAGAAAGAGGCTGCCAATTGGTGTCCTATGCGACCTATCAAAGGCGTTCGACTGTGTAGATCACCAGATACTCCTCAAGAAGGCCTGTCATTATGAAATTACAGGACCTGTAGGAAACTGGTTAAAATCGTACCTCAAAAATAGGAAGCAGAAGATTATTCTAGATGTTTCAGATAGTGTATCACAATATATAGTGGACTCTGAGTGGGGAATTGTGCAGCAGGGAGTGCCACAGGGATCAGTGCTTGGGCCCTTGCTGTTCCTCATATATGTTAATGATCTGCCTTTATCCATCAATAAGCAGTGTAAATTTACAATGTTCGCTGATGATATGAGCATTGTGGTGGATAATGTGTCAACTACTGACTTAGAATCTGAGGTCAATGATATCCTTAAAGAAGTTCTGGGTTGGTTTAGTATTAACTCCCTTTCAATAAACCTGAAAAAAACCAATTTTATCCAGTTCCAGACAACCCACAAAAACCCAAAAGAAATAGTTATCACACAGAATGATCAGATGATAAAGCAAGTGTACTTATCAAAATTCCTAGGCGTATACGTGGACAGTAGGCTGAACTGGGAACATCACGTTCTACAAACACTAAAACGGCTGACGTCGGCAACATTTGCTTTACGAATTTTGTCACGCTTCAATGACATTACCATCTCAAAGTCAGCTTACTTTGGCTATTTTCATTCAGTCATGTGTTATGGCATCATCTTCTGGGGCAATACACCTGCCGCAAAGAAAATCCTCACAGCACAAAAAAGAGCAATAAGAATCATTTGTGGTGTACCCCCACGAACCTCATGTCGAAATCTTTTTAAACGACTTGAAATACTGACAGCAACATCTCAGTACATATATTCACTGATGTGCTTCGTAATAAATAACCTCACTCTGTATGAAACGAATTGCCTACATCATGAACATAACACCAGAAGAAAAGAGGATTTCCACTGTGAGTTAAAGAACTTGACACTTATTCAGAAAGGGGTAAAGTACGCTGGAACGAAAATTTTCAATTCCCTACCCAACAGCATCAAAAGTATAAGGAGTAGTACATCAGTATTTAAACGTAGCTTGAAAAATTATTTACTTGAGACCTCACTTTATTCACTAGAGGAATTCTTTCAGAGAAATAAGTAAAACCCAGATTGGAAAGATGATTTTAAATTTTTTGACACTGTTTACTGTTAAACTAATGTAATAATGCCCTAATGTAAAAATTCCTGTTTTTCTCATTTCCATTTTTGGGTCACTTTTAAACCCAAAGTGGGAAGTTTTGATTACTGTTCAAGGTTAAAATAGATGAAATAATGCCCTATATATGAAACTGCTATCTTCACATTTATGTTGACTAGTTTTTAAGCTAATAAGTATGACTTTTGTGCACTGTTATTAATACTATAACAATGTCTTTATTCTATGTATTTTATTATGTACATTGACACGTTCCACATCTGAGTGACTTGCTCACATGTACAGATCTATGGAACAAGTATATAAATAAATAAATAAATTCACAAAGAAGAGGGATACCAAAGAACTAAGAAATGAAGAGGTACACTTGGAATTCTCTGAGGCTATAGATACAATGGTGATGAAAAGCTCAGTAGATAGTTCAGTTGAAGAGGAATGGACATCTCTAAAAAGGGAAGTCACAGAAGCTGGAAAGATAAACATAGGTACAAAGAAGGTAACTGCAAGAAATCACTTGTAACAGGTGGAACCCTGAGTTCACTTTTGAAAACAGTGAGTACAAAAGTGTTAAGGAAAATTCAGGAATACAGATATACAAGTCACTTAGGAATGAAATAAACAGAAAGTACAGGGAAACTAAGGAGAAAGGGCTGCCTGAAAAATGTGAAGAGATAAAAAAAGAAATGATGGTCAAAAGGATTGAGTCAACATATAAATAAGCCAAAACAACTTTCGGTGAAATTAGAAGCAAGGGTGGTAATATCAAGGGTGTAATGAGAAGTCCATTGTTAAATTTGGAGGAGAGAGTGTGTAAGTAGAAAGTGTACATTGAAGGCCTCCATGTGAGGAAGGACTTGTCTGATGACATGATAGATGAAGGAACAGGAGACAATATAGAACAGATAGGGGATCCAGTATTAGAATCAGGATTTAAAAGAGCTTTGGAAGACTTAAGATTGAGTAATGCATAAGAGATAGATAACATTCCATCAGAATTTCTAAAATCATGGCGGGAAGTGTGTAAAGGGACACCCTCCTCTAACATCATCTTTCTTCAACAGAAGTTATCGATACCAAAAATATATTTTATCTTTTAAACAGGTTAATGTTATCTCAGTTGTTTCACTGAAAGAATTTCATATCATTTTGTATATGATATATTATATTTCAGGCTAAAATGTATAAAAAGAAATTATCTTATTTTCCTTGTCACAATCAATATGTACTATCTCTATATGTAGCATTAAAATTACTCTTCTTTTAGAAACATTTGAAATTACAAAATATCTGGCACACTTAAAATTCCTGTTATTAATTGCATGATCTGACACTAATTATTAAATTTATTTGTGGATTTGTTTATAATATAATAATAGAAATTAATAAAATTCATTTGTCAACAAAATTTGAAGCTCTTCGGAATACTGTTAATACTGCACAATGGAGTAGTAGTGGGCATGCCTCTGATGTGATCGGATGTGTTTTTAATTTTGGCAATAACAATGTAATTTTTGGTAATGAAGTGGAAATGGCAAAGAGAGTGTGAGATAGAAAAACGTGAAAAAATAAAAAAACAGGTAATTCTTTGGTACTTATTACACCAATTGGAACCATGAAAAACTATAAAGTCAAAAATTTCAGCCTTAAGACTCAGCCCCTAGATGTGAAGAACTGGAGCCAATTATAAGAAAAGAAGATAAGTAAAAAAGTTTATTGTAAATCTTACTCCTTTTGAAGCTTATTAAAAGAAGTGAGTGACTATCAACAAATGATGTGAGTGAGGGTAAGATTACAAGCGGCAACAAAATGACTAATCACGTTGGTGTGTAGGTTGAGTTTAATGATATACCATCTCACTTTTGGAAAAATGTCAACCACACAATTCCAAAGATTGCAAGAACCAAAAGCGTGAGAATTATTGTACAGTCAGATTAATGCTCATGCATCTAAGTTACTGACAAGAATAATATGCAGCAGAATATAAAAGAAAATTGAGAATGTGTTAGATGACAAACAGTTTGGCTTTAGGAAAGGTAAAGACACTAGAAAGGCCATTCTGACATTTCAGCTGATAATGGAAGCAAAACTAAAGAAAAACAAGACATGTTCATAGGACATGTCAACTTACAAAAAGCATTTGACAGTGTCAAATGGTGCCAGATGTGAGAAATTCCGAGAAAAGTAGGGGTAAGTTACAGGGAAAGACAAATAATGTACAAGAACCAAGCGGGAACAATAAGACTGGAAGACCAAGAGCAAAATGCTCAAATGAAAAGGATGTAAGGCAGAGATGTAGTCTTTCACCATACTGTTCAATCTATACATTGAAGAAGCAATTATGGGAATAAGAGTAGAATTAAAATTCAAGGTGAAAGAATATCAATGATAAGATTCACTGATGACATTGCTATCCTCAGTGAGAAAGAAAATGTAGCACACGACATGCTGAATGGAATGAAAATTCTAAGGAGTACTGAATACAGACTGAGAGTAAATCAAAGAAAGACAAAAGTGTTGAGAAGTAGCTAAAGGAGCACAACATTGGGTGACAGTGAAACATGGACTGTGTGAAAACTGCAACAGAAGAGAACTGAAGCATTTCAGATGTGGTGCTACAAAAGAATGTTGAAAATTAGGTGGAGTGATAAGGTAAGAAATGAGAAGGTTCTCCACAGAGTCAGTGAGGAAAGGAATATATGGTAAACATCAACAAGAAGAAGAGATGGGATGACAGGACATATTGTAAAACATCACAAAATAACTTCCACGATACTCAGAGGAAGCTGTAGAGGGTAAAAATTGCAGAGGAAGACAGAAACTGGAATACATCCGGCAAAAAATTGAGGAAGTAAGTTGCAAGTGCTATTCTGAGATGGAAAAGTTGGCACAGGAAAAAAATTTGTGGTGGGCTGCATCAAATCAGTCAGAAAAAAGACTGAGGGGAAAAGGGGGGTGGAGTGGGACAAAGCATTTAGGTTGACACCTGGGCTTATCCTAATAAAGGCAGAGCAACCTGTGAAAGCAGTCATGTCATGTAACAGCTCTTCTGCAATTTCTAAACAGCATTTTACATGAGTGTGACCATCAGTCAGCAGTCCACCTGAATGAATGACCACTGTCAAACTGTGGCTCTGAGCTGAACTGACTGCCAAGTTGCAGGACATACTGCTAGTATGATTTCAATGGTTGCTTCACAACCTCTTCCATCTGGATCTTTTCCCCAACATCAGTTTCTCTGAACTATGAAGATGGAAGTTGTCCTTAGAACACATCCTTCATTCCTATAATCCGTCTGTCCTAATTCAGCTAGTTCATTCCCCTCATTTATCTCCACTCAACACCAGAACTCCAGTTTCCCTCATTCTGTGCCCACACTGTCTTCCTTCCAGTCTCCCATTTATCTGTTATATCACTACCTTACAGTCCATACCCCCCCTCCCCCCCCTCATCCCACGCCCATGTCATTGTCATCATGTATTGCATGAGCTCACCAGTGGCAGTGTCCATGTCACATTTTTATCCTGTGCAGATGCTACCTTCTATCCAAACATAGCCATCTTTTCCTGATTCCCCCCAGCGGCCTTTCTCCCCTCACATACTCTGCCAGACACAACCCTTCATCCCAGTCAAGGTACAAAACTGCAGTCCTGACACAGTGC
Source organism: Schistocerca cancellata (assembly GCF_023864275.1). Lineage (NCBI taxonomy): Eukaryota > Metazoa > Arthropoda > Insecta > Orthoptera > Acrididae > Schistocerca > Schistocerca cancellata. The sequence continues at coordinate 17,675,285 of NC_064634.1, forward strand.
ATTCAGCTGGCACAACATAGTCATGCAGGAGTATGCCTTTGTGTGCACATGTGTGTGTGTGTGTGTGTGTGTGTGTGTGTGTGTGTGTTTGTGTGTGTGTCTGTGTGTGTGTGTGTGTGTAGTTTACCTGACCCTGCAATACATCCTACATTCCTGTAACCCTTTTAGCCTCAGCCTTCATTAGTCACTGTCCTCACCCATCCAAAGCCTTTCCTGTTCCCATCCAGCACTACACAGCCATCATATCACCACCACACCCAGTCTTTTTATTCCTCTCCTTCTCCGCTCCCCTCCTCCCCACCTCTACCCTGCCCTCTGCCTAACCTGCAGCATTTCACTGTCCATCACCCCCACCAAACTATCCCTCCCCCTCCCCATCCCAGCCTCCTCCTTATCCCCACCCAGTTGCCACTCCCATCATGCACTGGTGCTGATGCTCGCAGTGTGGTTTCAGTTGCCTGAGACTACAGTCATGTGTATGAGTTGTATTTGTGTGAATGTGTGTGTGCGCATATGTGTGTCTATTGTTGATTTGATTTGATTTGATTTATTTCATGTTCCATAGGTCCAACTGTGTTGGGTTCACAAGGATGTGGGACAAGTCAGTTTTTTACAAATACAATATGATAATCTTATAGCATATACAGACATTTGAGCACATAATTATATAAAAATGTATACAGTGAATTCTTTGAGTAGCAATACAGTAAAAAGAAAATACATTAAAGCACTACAGAAAACAGATATAGAGCACACACAGATACAGAGCTCAAGTTAAATAACATTCTTAGTGGCATTATGTCACCTTGTATTATATAATATTAAAATTTTACAATTTATTTAGTTCAAAATTCATCTAGATTGTAAAAAGCTTCTTCTAGCAGAAATATTTTTAGTGCTTTCTTAAACTTACTCTTGTTATGAATCTCTGTCTTTATTTATTTATTTATTTATTCATCCATGGAACAATAAATATTGTATGGATGTTGTCAGTTTACAACACATGAGCACACATTTACATTTACAATGGAACAGGTTTCTCATATTTTGTGTATTTTTTATAACTAGTCATACACACATTTATAATTACATAATATTTTGGTGATAATGTCATATGTTGCTAATAATCTACATCTATGTTAAATATTATTTTACAGTATAACAACTTTTACTTACTAAAAAGGTTTTAAGCTTTTGTCTGAAAGTGAGGGGCTCATTTATTTCTTTAATTTCTTGTGGTAATTTGTTATACAGTTTCATCCCATTATAAAATATACTTTTTTGCGTCTTTGCCTCGTTCTTTCTATCTAGATGGAGGTGGTGACAAGCTCTTGTTTCATGGTCATGTATTAGGCTGTTTGTGTTGTACATGTTGAGATTTTTCTTAATGAACATTATGTTCTGAAAGATATACTCACAAGAAACAGTTAGAATTCCTAGCTTTCTAAATAATTCTAGACAGTGGGCCCTGTTGTTGCTGTTTGTTATTATCCCTATGGTTCTTTTTTGTACTTTGAACACAGCTTGTATGTTACTGGCACTTGTTCCCCAAAACATGATCCCATAGCTGAGGACTGAGTGTAGATATCCGTAATATGTTATTTTAGGACAGGTATTATTGCATACCGGTGCAAGGCTTCTAAGAGCATAGCATGCTGTGGATAATTTCTTTGCCAAAATGTTGACCTGGTTTGTCCATTTCAGTTGGCTGTCTACATTCATCCCTAAGAATTTGGTACTTGTTACACATTCTAATTCATTATTATTAACTTTTATTCTAGTGGCATTGTGTTTTTTGTTCAGTTGGAAGTTAATATAGTTAGTTTTCTTTACATTTAGGGTTACTTTATTTTTTAATGACCAGTTGTGGACATCATTGAGAGCCTCGTTTGCTCTTTCTGACAGTTTTGTTGGATTTTCACCTGTTATTACTATGTTGCTGTCATCAGCAAAAAGTATTTTTTCTCCATGTCTGATACTTTGTGGGAAGTCGTTAATGTATATAAGAAACAATACTGGGCCTAATACACTTCCCTGTGGGACGCCTATATTCACATTTTCTGGGTCAGACAGGTGTTTTATAAGGGAATTGTTTGAAACTTGTGATACCTCAACTCGCTGAACTCTGTTTTCCAAGTATGATTTGAACCACTTCTTTGTCACACCTCTTATTCCTATTTGCCCTAATTTATGAAGTAAGATTTTGTGGTCAACTGTATCAAAGGCCTTGGACAAGTCTAAAAAGATACCACTTACATTTTCATCTTTGTCCAGTGCTTCTAAAATTACTTTAGTGAACTGTGCTATAGCAGATTGTGTGCCTTTTCCGGGCCTAAAACCAAATTGGTCATGGGAAAGAAGATTATTCAGGTAATTCAGCAGTCTCTTTTTCACTAGTATTTCTATTATTTTAGAAATGATAGACAGTATAGAGATCGGCCTGTAGTTCTCTACATTTTCCACATCTCCGTTTTTAAGGATAGGTATAACTTTTGCTTGTTTTAGGTACTCCGGAAAGTATTCAGATTCTAGAGATTCATTAATTATGTCTGTTAATGGCCCCTTTATGGAGTCTATACATTCTTTAATTATGCAGACTGGGATTTCATCAAGTGCTACTGAAGTTTTATTTTTTAGTTGGTGTACTACTAGTGCCACTTCCCTTTCTGTGGTTGGCAAGAGCACCATTGAGTTTGTTGGCTGGTTCTGAGTAGGTAAATCATACGTATCTGGAAATTTCTGCTGTAATTTTTTTGCAATACTACTGAAATACGAGTTTACAAAATCAGCTAATTTTTTAAGGTTACCTCCTGGTACATCTGTGTTTTTAATATGTGAATTGAGGTCCTTTTTAGCAGAGTTAGATGTTTCCTGTTTGACGATGTTCCAGGCTGGTTTGCTCTTGTTTTCAGCTTCAAGTAATGTTTTGTTGTTTGAAAGTTTTTTTGCGGCAAGCAACACCTTTCTGTATATTTTCCTGTACTTTTTGTAGAATTGCAGAACTTCTGGGTTAGATTGATTATTTTTTATGGAGTTGAGATATCTCTTGTTTCTGAGGATTTTTTGATACCTGTAGTCACCCATTGATTTCTCTGTGTAGTTTTAATTTGACAAAGAGTTTTGGGAAACATCTCTTCAAATCTGAGTTTAAAAATTGACATGAACTTGATAAATTTCTGATTTGCATTGGTTTCTGCATAGACTTCCCTCCAATCTTCATATTCTAGCTGGGATTTAAACTGATACAGGGCTGATTTGGAAAACATTCTTTTGTATGTACAAAGTTTAGGAGGAGTTTCTACATGAATTTTAGTTTTTAAGATCTGGCAGAGGTGGTCTGATAGGCCCAGGTTTTGGACAACAATATGACATTTTTTACTATCAATATCTGTAGCTACATGATCTATAGATGAGGAGGATTCTTTCATTATTCTAGTTGGACAATTAACAAGGGAGGATATTCCATAACAGCTTAGAATATTCACATATATGTTGCTAGCCTTATCAGGCTTCATCATATTAATGTTTAAGTCACCACAGATAATTACATTTGCTTTTGGTTCAGAAACCTTGTCTAAGCGTTGATTCAGTTTTGAGAAGAATATATCAATGTCTCCACTGGGAGAGCGGTACACACAAAATATGACTATTTCTTTTGCTATGCCTATGAAGGACCATGGCTGAAAGCTTTAATTGTGAGAGTCTTTTTGTTGTGCATATCAGCGACTCAGCATCTCCACTATATGCTGAGTAGCACAGAGAGAGATAGAGACATACAACAAATTTTTGCAAGCATCTCTGACTTGTGGAGGTGGTGAGCCAATATTGCTGTCACTATCATGGTGCTGCTGGACCCAATTTGCCAAAATATTACTTTAAACATTTAGTGCACTTTAGTCACAATGCAATTAAAACCTGTACCATGTATAACGGTTACCTCTTAAACAGAATTATTGTAAAGAAGGTTCCACTAAAAGAACCTGCAGAATTTTCCAGTTCGTCTTTGCTGATGACGTCTACTGGCTGTTCCATTACTGTATGACTAACTACCAGTATATCATTTTGAATGGTGAATTCTATAAGAAAATGTGGCAATGAAAGATCATTTCCCCTGGTGATTTCAAAAGATGAACTTGTACACTTTTTGATTCATGCAATATTATGTGTCTGATTTTCTTATTGTGTAGTTGAATCACTTGTGTTAAATGTAATTTATCCTCTATCTACTTGCTTTAAGATACTAATGTTAATAACTGTGTGGATTTTCTCATTGCATTGTTGAACCACTTTGTTAGATATAGTTTACTTCACATCCACTTACTCTAAGATACTAATGCTGATCACCGTGTGTGGCACATACACAACATTATTGTCCTTCCCACACTTTTAAGGTAGCATTTTTAGATATACAAGTGAAGATTAGTCCCATGTGGAGTTGCTAGTCTCCCATCGGGCGCCTCCCCAGGTGGCGGATAGGGGAATGCCCACCAGATATGGAGGGTACCGGGGAAATAAAATACCCGCGGTGGACCAAAACTAGCAACTACTGCCTTGTAGTTTAAGTATTGGATTACCAAAGGCTAAAGGAAGAAAACCTTGAGCAAAAATTACCTGGTCCTCTAGGTCGGGGGTTAATGCGATGGGCCAACTCCCCATTCATTGGAAAAACCTCACTGGTTAAAAAGCCTATAAGATTACAGCAGGACGGATATAATAGGAGACGAAAAAGGCTAAGAAAACGGACTGTCTTGATTGGTGTATGGAATATACAAGGACTACAAAATAAAGTAGGAGAAGTGATTAAAGAAATGGAGGCTAGAAATCAAGATATTATTATACTCCCAGAAACTAAGAAAAAAGGACGAGGTATTGAACGAATAGGATCATATACACATTTCTATAGTGGTGTCCCAAAAAATCAAAGAGCAAAACAGGGGATATCGATATTGATGAAAAACAAATTCAAAAGAATGGTCACAAACTGGGAACCTATTGATGAAAATCTGATTAAAATTAATATTGATATTCATGGATACAAAATTACTATTATAGGAGTATATGGAATAAGCGCCACCCCATGAACCATGGACCTTGCCGTTGGTGGGGAGGCTTGCGTGCCTCAGCGATACAGATGGCCGTACCGTAGGTGCAACCACAACGGAGGGGTATCTGTTGAGAGGCCAGACAAACATGTGGTTCCTGAAGAGGGGCAGCAGCCTTTTCAGTAGTTGCAGGGGCAACAGTCTGGATGATTGACTGATCTGGCCTTGTAACATTAACCAAAACGGCCTTGCTGTGCTGGAACTGCGAACGGCTGAAAGCAAGGGAAAACTACAGCCGTAATTTTTCCCGAGGACATGCAGCTCTACTGTATGATTAAATGATGATGGCGTCCTCTTGGGTAAAATATTCCGGAGGTAAAATAGTCCCCCATTCGGATCTCCTGGCGGGGACTACTCAGGAGGACGTCGTTATCAGGAGAAAGAAAACTGGCGTTCTACGGATCGGAGCGTGGAATGTCAGATCCCTTAATCGGGCAGGTAGGTTAGAAAATTTAAAAAGGGAAATGGATAGGTTAAAGTTAGATATAGTGGGAATTAGTGAAGTTCGGTGGCAGGAGGAACAAGACTTTTGGTCAGGTGATTACAGGGTTATAAATACAAAATCAAATAGGGGTAATGCAGGAGTAGGTTTAATAATGAATAAAAAAATAGGAGTGCGGGTTAGCTACTACAAACAGCATAGTGAACGCATTATTGTGGCCAAGATAGACACAAAGCCCATGCCTACTACAGTAGTACAAGTTTATATGCCAACTACCTCTGCAGATGATGAAGAAATAGATGAAATGTATGACGAGATAAATGGGTGACTGGAATTCGTCAGTAGGAAAAGGGAGAGAAGGAAACATAGTAGGTGAATATGGATTGGGGGGAAGGAATGAAAGAGGAAGCCGCCTTGTAGAATTTTGCACAGAGCATAATTTAATCATAGCCAACACTTGGTTCAAGAATCATAAAAGAAGGTTGTATACCTGGAAGCATCCTGGAGATACTAAAAGGTATCAGATAGATTATATAATGGTAAGACAGAGATTTAGGAACCAGGTTTTAAATTGTAAGACATTTCCTGGGGCAGATGTGGATTCTGACCACAATCTATTGGTTATGAACTGCAGATTGAAACTGAAGAAACTGCAAAAAGGTGGGAATTTAAGGGGATGGGACCTGGATAAACTGAAAGAACCAGAGGTTGTGGAGAGTTTCAGGGAGAGCATAAGGGAACAATTGACAGGAATGGGGGAAAGAAATACAGTAGAAGAAGAATGGGTAGCTCTGAGGGATGAAGTAGTGAAGGCAGCAGAGGATCAAGTAGGTAAAAAGACGAGGGCTAATAGAAATCCTTGGGTAACAGAAGAAATATTGAATTTAATTGATGAAAGGAGAAAATATAAAAATGCAGCAAATGAAGCAGGCAAAAAGGAATACAAACGTCTCAAAAATGATATCGACAGAAAGTGCAAAATGGCTAAGCAGGGATGGCTAGAGGATAAATGTAAGGATGTAGAGGCTTGTCTCACTAGGGGTAAGATAGATACTGCCTACAGGAAAATTAAAGAGACCTTTGGAGAGAAGAGAACCACTTGTATGAATGTCAAGAGCTCAGATGGAAACCCAGTTCTACGCAAAGAAGAGAAGGCAGAAAGGTGGAAGGAGTATATAGAGGGTTTATACAAGGGCGATGTACTTGAGGACAATATTATGGAAATGGAAGAGGATGTAGATGAAGACGAAATGGGAGATAAGATACTGCGTGAAGAGTTTGACAGAGGACTGAAAGACCTGAGTCGAAACAAGGCCCCGGGAGTAGACAACATTCCATTTGAACTACTGATGGCCTCGGGAGAGCCAGTCATGACAAAACTCTACCATCTGGTGAGCACGATGTATGAGACAGGCGAAATACCCTCAGACTTCAAGAAGAATATAATAATTACAATCCCAAAGAAAGCAGGTGTTGACAGATGTGAAAATTACCGAACTATCAGTTTAATAAGTCACAGCTGCAAAATACTAACGCGAATTCTTTACAGACGAATGGAAAAACTGGTAGAAGCCGACCTCAGGGAAGATCAGTTTGGATTCCGTAGAAATGTTGGAACACGTGAGGCAATACTGACCTTACGACTTATCTTAGAAGAAAGTTTAAGGAAAGGCAAACCTACGTTTCTAGCATTTGTAGACTTAGAGAAAGCTTTTGACAATGTTAACTGGAATACTCTCTTTCAAATTCTGAAGGTGGCAGGGGTAAAATACAGGGAGCGAAAGGCTATTTACAGTTTGTACAGAAACCAGATGGCAGTTATAAGAATCGAGGGGCATGAAAGGGAAGCAGTGGTTGGGAAAGGAGTAAGACAGGGTTGTAGCCTCTCCCCGATGTTATTCAATCTGTATATTGAGCAAGCAGTAAAGGAAACAAAAGAAAAATTCGGAGTAGGTATTAAAATTCATGGAGAAGAAGTAAAAACTTTGAGGTTTGCCGATGACATTGTAATTCTGTCAGAGACAGCAAAGGACTTGGAAGAGCAGTTGAACGGAATGGACAGTGTCTTGAAAGGAGGATATAAGATGAACATCAACAAAAGCAAAATGAGGATAATGGAATGTAGTCAAATTAAGTCGGGTGATGCTGAGGGAATTAGATTAGGAAATGAGAAACTTAAAGTAGTAAAGGATTTTTGCTATTTAGGGAGTAAAATAACCGATGATGGGCGAAGTAGAGAGGATATAAAATGTAGACTGGCAATGGCAAGGAAAGCGTTTCTGAAGAAAAGGACTTTGTTAACATCGGGTATAGATTTAAGTGTCAGGAAGTCGTTTCTGAAAGTATTTGTATGGAGTGTAGCCATGTATGGAAGTGAAACATGGACGGTAACTAGTTTGGACAAGAAGAGAATAGAAGCTTTCGAAATGTGGTGCTACAGAAGAATGCTGAAGATCAGGTGGGTAGATCACGTAACTAATGAGGAGGTATTGAATAGGATTGGGGAGAAGAGAAGTTTGTGGCACAACTTGACTAGAAGAAGGGATCGGTTGGTAGGACATGTTTTGAGGCATCAAGGGATCACAAATTTAGCATTGGAGGGCAGTGTGGAGGGTAAAAATCGTAGAGGGAGACCAAGAGATGAATACACTAAGCAGATTCAGAAGGATGTAGGTTGCAGTAGATACTGGGAGATGAAGAAGCTTGCACAGGATAGAGTAGCATGGAGAGCAGCATCAAACCAGTCTCAGGACTGAAGACCACAACAACAACATGGAATAAACGAAGATGAACCAATTATTAAAAAGGATGATTTCTATAATAATTTCAATGGAATCATAGAGGATATCAGGAAAGCCAGGGAGATTATTATTGCAGGGGATTTTAACAGTAGAACTGGAAGTAAAATTGGAAATAAAATTATAGGACCATTTGGAGAAAATGTTATAAATGATAATGGTAATAGACTTATTGATATCTGTGAACAAAATTCATTGAAAATATTAAATGGCTTTTATCAACATAAAGAAATACATAAATACACATGGCATAAAGATACATTGAATCAAAAATCAATAATAGACTATATTATAATTAAACAGCAAACGAGGATAAAAATACATGACATAAGAGTATATAGAGGGGTAACTCTTAGCGATCATTATTTGGTAAATTCCAAATTTTTATTCCCCTTCAGAGGAAAAAGCACTGAAGAAAATCGAAATTGTCCTATAGAAAATATACAAACAGAAATAAAAATTCCTAAATATAATTTGAATAGTTTGGAGAATGAAAGCACAATATTTTTATATCAAAAGAGATTAGATGAAAAACTGGTAGAAACAGAGTTTGATAATACAGAAGATCAATATCATTATATTGTAAATAAACTACATGAAGCCGCCAAGGAAGCTTTAGGAGAAACAGAAGAAACACGTACAAACCATCCATTATACTACTGGAATGAAGAAATTAAAAAGGAAGTGAAATTAAAGACAGAAAAATATTTAAAATGGTTAAATACCAGAAATCTTCAAGATAAAATAGAGCTTAATGCACAACAAGCGAAAATCCGGAAAAAGGTTGCAGAAACAAAAAACAAAGTTTGGGAACAGTCATGTCAAAAAATTGAATCCTATATTGGTGGTAAAAGAAACACAAAAGCATGGAAAACTATAAAAAATTTAAGAAGGAATTCCAAAGAAACAACACATATTAAATATATTACTCATGACTCTTGGGAAAAATATTTTAAAAGTTTATTAACAGAAAACAGGGAAGAATACTTGGGAAACCCTGAATATAATGAAATGATAGATCTACAAGCAGAGAATTACGTCCGTTTGGAAATAGAGACAGTAAAAACTGCAATAAAATCTTTAAAGAATGGAAAGGCTACAGGCATTGGAGGTATTCCTGCAGAATTATTAAAATTAGGAACAAAGAAATTAATGGAATTGTTAAGAAACCTTTTCGAAAGATGTTTAAATGGGGAAGATGTCCCAAATGATTTGAAAGTAGGATATATTTCAGTGATACATAAAAAAGGAGCGAAAGATGAGTGTAAAAATTATAGGGGAATAACAGTGACCAATACCTTCAGTAGATTATATGGAAGAATTATTAAATATTTGTTAGAACAAGAATACAAAGAAAAGGAGGCTGAAGAACAAGCAGGTTTTAGAGCTGGAAGATCAACAATTGATCATATCTTTCGCCTACAACAAATTATTGAAAAAAAAAAATGGTTCGGGCACAACCTATACATTTAGTATTCATAGATATAGAAAAAGCCTATGATAGTGTGCCTTTATCCAGTTTATGGAAAGCTTTAATATCAATAGGAATAAATCCAAGAATAATTAAAGCAATTCAAAATTTATATAAAAATTCTATTTCAAAAATAAAAATTGGTAAATATCTATCACATGGATTCCAAGTCACAAAAGGATTACGTCAAGGATGTAGCATCTCACCTACATTGTATAAAATATATACAGAAGTAACTTTACAGAATTGGAAGAAAAAATGTCACGCTATGGGAATACCAATAAATGATAGATCAATATAATCGTTACAATTTGCAGATGACCAACTGATTATAGCCCAAGACTATGAGGACATAGAGTATATGACCAGAAAATTGATTCAAGAATATAAAAAAATCAGGTCTAAATGTAAACATGAATAAAACAAAGTACATGGTAATTGGTGGACTGAATGGAGACTTAATATTAGAAGAAGGGATGGGAACAATAACAGCTACTGAGGAATATAAATATTTAGGTGTGAAAATTACAAATGATGGGAAACAGGACAAAGAAATTAGATCAAGAATAAATTCTGGAAAGACGACAATCTCTTTATTGAATGGAATTCTCTGGGACAAACACATAACAACTGATAACAAAATAAGTATTTTTAAAACAATAGTTAGGAGCAATATTACATATGGTTCAGAAGTGTGGACAACAAAATGGCAACTGAAATCAAAATTATTAGCCACAGAAATGGATTTCTGGAGACGTTCAGCAAGAATATCAAGACGAGAAAGAATAAGAAATGAAGTAATCAGAGACAAGATGAAATGTAAAAATTCAATTATTGATTTCATCGAGCACAAACAACTTAAATGGTATGGACACATCAGACGAATGGAACAGGAAAGGCTACCAAAATGCATAATCGACTGGGTACCAATTGGAAGAAGAAAAAGGGGATGACCACCTGATACATGGAAACAGGGAGTTCAGTCAGCAATGAGGAAGAACAACATTCCTGAAGATTTATGGACAAATAGAGAAGAGTGGAGAACAATAATTAGTGACTTACTGTAATCTAGAATAGGTGCTGGAAAAATGTACTCACATTGTAAATCCAGAATAATAATAAATAAAAAAAGTGAAGATTAGTACTGAATGTATATTTTTGTATGTTGGTGATAAAGTTAGTGACAGAATATATTTTGTGTAATATAAATCATTTATGAGAAGTCCATTTACCTTCATTTTCACTATTATAACCAGGGAAGGTCTGCCCCATACCACCACTGCTCCAGTTGTCATTGGTGTTTCCAAAATTATTTTTGTGATAATTGTTTCCATTCCTTTTATTTTCTCTGTCACTTCTGTTAAGCTCAGATCCTGACGTATTCTTCATACATATGGCAGCAACCTCTTGAAATTCATCTGGGTTTTGTGAATCTTCATCAGTATGACATTTTAGCCCCTTGATGATAGAACAAAAGAGATGTTATTACCAAATTACATTTTAGAATATTCACTAAAAGGTTTGCATTAAAGTTAATATAGTACTTTTTTATTTATCCTTCTTTTTGAGTGTAGTCATATGTCATATTGTAACAATATTGATACAATGGCATATTGCTATATGTCATATTTCCATATATAAAAGGCAATGTCCTGACTGACTGACTGACTCATTGCCTAGTCTAAACTGCTAAGAACAGAAACTTGAAATTTGGAGAAGGTGTGGATGTTATACTTTATGTGTCATTTAAGAAGGATTTTTTTTTTTTTTCTTTTTTTTTTTTTGAAATTCAAACCCTAAGGAGGAGAAATAGGGAATGAAGGTTTTTTTTTTTTTTTGAAAAATGTCTATATTACAGCAGTATCGAAGCTAGACCTATGAAAATTGGTATTTGGTTTCTCTGTCTAAAATAAAGAACTATGTGTTTCAGCATTTTTGGAAATTTAACCCTACAGGTGTAAAATACGGGTGAAATCTTTTTTTTAAAATAGATCATTATTAAAGAACTTCTAAATTATTTTCAAGGGTACATCTGTGAACATTGGTATTTGACTTCTCAGTTACAAATAAAAACATACATGTTTCAGTGTTTTTGGAAATTGAACCTCTAAGTGGGTGGAATAGGAGGTGAGATTTTTGTATGAAAATATTTTATTATGAAAGCATTTTTACAGCTACGTCTACTAAAATTTAAATTTGGCTTCTCAGTTAGAAATAAAAAGAATATCTATTTCACTGTTTTTGGAAATTCAAGCCCTATGCAAGTGAAACTTGGGATGAAAGTTTATATGGAAATATTTCATTATATGAGCATTTTTGAAATTAAACTTTTGAAACTAAACTTTTGAAAACTGGTGTTATGCTTCTCAGTTGAAAAAATATGTTTTTCACTGTTTTTGGAAATTTAGCCCATAAAGGAGTGCAATAGGGTGAGACTGATTTGCTGATGGCCAAGTGGTTCTAGGCGCTAAAGTCTGGAACCACCCGACTGCTATGGTCGCAAATTTGAATCCTGCCTCGGGCATAGGTGTGTGTGATGTCCTTAGGTTAGTTAGGTTTAAGTAGTTCTAAGTTCTAGGGGACTGATGACCTCAGTAGTTAAGTCCCATAGTGTTCGGAGGCTTTTTTTTTCCGCTGACTCTTCATCGTCCAGCCCACACTGCTAAGCACAGAAATGTGAACTTCAGCACTAGTTCATGCTGCAGCCACTCAGTGGCATGTGTGTACTGGTGTGTCTGCTTGTGCTCCACATGACAGCCAGTTACATGGGTCATGTTGGGTGTACTTGACTTGTGGCTGCCTGAGCACTTATATTGTATGTTATATTTTGCAGTTTTGTTATTGGCATTATAGTTGTTTGTAACAGCATTTTTGCCCATATATTGTCCCTCTCATTTCTATGGTGCATATCTGGCATTCATAGTAGGTTGTCAGGGTATATTTTCCATCTATGCGTGTGTATTTATAAATTTAGTCTTGTTTTTTCAGTCTGGCTATGTTTACCTCAAGTTTTACTGGTCTGTCCCTCATTTCTCATGTCTCACCTACAAATGCTCTCTCATACTGATGAATAAACTTGTTAGGTGTTTTGCATGACTTGTATGGTTTAGTTGTACTTAATTAAGTATGTTATACTCATGGTTTACAACATTAATGGCTCTTCCAATATTGAACAATATTAAATAATTTTCATGACTAATGATGGAAGCTGAAGAAATGAATTAAAATGATAAAAATGAAACTCTAATGTCTTGAGGAAAATTTAATTATAATTTAAATAATTTTGTATAGTGTCCTGCTTAATCTTTGTTGTTACAGTAGCACCTGAAGGTGGGATTAGAGTCCTGAGATCCAGCTAGCATACATGCCTTTATCCAGATATAGGACCTTTGAAATTACAGCTGCAGTGGATTGTATTCACTATGAACAATTATATGGGAATGAGAAGGATGTATAATGCTATCTACATACTGGTACATAGAAAAAATAAATGTGTGAGGAACCGGGAGAGTTGTGGGGCACTGAAAATATTCTAAGTTCAGAGTTGCTGTGGCTGCGCTGGTGCCTCTCAGCAGGTCACAGCCTAGCAGCAACCATGTGCTGCCAAACATTAGCTTAGCAAGAGGGATAGCGCCAGAGCACAGTCCAGCTGTGTAGCTGGGAATTCCACGGTGATACTGAGTCGATGAAAGAAGCATGCCAGGAATGCCAAAGATGGTGAACTTTGTGAAACATTAATGGCAGACATTTCACAGTTCGTATGGAAATTAATAGAAGCCAGATGAATCATGATACCTCAAAAAGAAGCATGTACATTACCATTATTCACAGAATGACTCTGATGGTGTAATCAGATTTTCAATATCTTTATTAGTTTAAAGTTTAGTATCTGACGATAAATTATACAAGTAACACCCAGCTACAAATTTCCAAAATCTAAACAGCTCAACCGATTTTGTCAATCAACATGTCTTTAGAAAGCTATTAGTGCAGACCTAAATTGGTATGAATTACAGGCATGTAACTCGAATAGTGCATGAGTTATTGGAGGTCAAAGTGGCCTATTACTATTGGTCGCGCCAGGCCATAAGTACTCCACAGTTGCATGAAAAAATGGTAGCAGAACGCTTATAAATATATTTATTCATCTATGTCTTTGTTTATATGGATATATACTATTCATGAAGAAATTGGTTACATATTTACTGTGTTTTAGAAAGCACAAAGACATTAGACTACTGGCCAACCTTCTGTTCTACCCCTTTGATATATGTTTATTTAATTTCTTTATGTGTTTAATAATGTGAGTTAGAGCATGTTTATGGACCAGCCATAGGTATATTTATTTAATTTCAAGTTATTTAAATGTAAATCCAGTATTTTGAATGTGTTTCAAAATGTTTGTGAGTGTGCGTTGGCTTGGAGCCATGACGGAAGCACTATCGCCAATCACAGCACTTGTTACTAAGGGAGGCGACTACTAAAGTGAATGGAGGGGGGAGTCTGAAGAGTGCAGCATGAGAGGACACAGAAAAAGTATGGCACAGGACATGGGAATTGCTGCACATGACAGCGCGATGGACGCACGGTCACAAAAGAGACTTGGACTGTGGAGCAGTTTGCACATGGTCGCGGGTGACAGAAATACTTCGCGAGTGCTAACTTGGGAGAGTTCCATGGTTTCTACAGTGAAGACATAGTATGCATTTAGAAGTAAATATCTTGTGAGCTATGCTAACTAATTATGTGCAGTAGGAATCTATTGTTTCCCTGTTATTCAACTTATAATTTATTTAACTGCTGTACTACCATCGACACCAATAAGTGTTTTGCAGAAATATACCACATTCGCAAAAGTATTTCTACTATCGTACTCATCATTTAAAGTCATTAAGATAGTACCTGCAGATTTTATTTAACTGCAATCTTTCATTTATAAATTTCTATGTTACATTCGCAATTGCCTAGTGATAGGAACCTTCAACCATTTGATTCATGTGTATATTCATATTGTATACTGTAGACTCAGCAGTTTTTGGTTTGTAATGAAGCAACAACATACCCCAGACCCTAGACAAGGAAACCAGCCAAAACTTATAATAAATTTTGGAATAAGGCATAACAGATGTGGATCCAAAATGAATTTTTAAATGGGCCAAGTTACAGGTACGGTGATGGGATGATGAGAGATTTTTGCAAGTGCAAACTTGACAAGCTTATGCATGTGAAAAATCCATTCTGGGTTTTAATGGAAATCAACACATTAAAAATGTGACTACCCGAAGATTTCCCGTGGGGTCTTGTCCATAGTCCATGTGATTCCATGGATGAATATCTAGAATTTGCTGAAAAATTAGAGAGAGCGTTCAAGTTCAAATCTCATAGTAAACCGGGCAGTAGTTATCAAAATGGAAATCCAGATAATCATCACCAAAATAATAATCATGAGGGTAAACAAAGGAATTCTCAAGGAGATAGTAGCTGGAATGAGCAGAATGGTCAGACAATGAACAGGGGTGATAACTTCCATGAACGAGATCCAAGGAAACAATGAAGATTTGAAAGGGGAAATTTGTGCAAAGTGCAATTCTGTAGCAACTGGTCAGAAAACTGATGTTCACCATATCTCAGGTCCAGGGATGGTGATCTAAACAGGTGATGAGAAGGACTGGAGGTATTGGTAATGGTGTAATATGGAGTATGTTAAAGAGGAAGGCTATGTAGGTGGCTCTTTCAATAAAAGCAGACACGAACAGCAGAAGCATACATTTGTGAGAGATTTAAGTAGAAGTAATGGGAATAAATTTGTAGGGAATGATATTGTTGTGACTCGCCAATCTTTCAAAGTGCCGCAGCACAGTTGCACGCGTCCTCTACATGCGGCCAGCCAGCCAGCGGCCGCTAGACTCGGACTCAGTTATAATTTGACTGTTAAAGTGTACACATATCTTACTCTGTTTACTTGATCTGTGACTTTCATATATTGCGTCTTCCTTGAAATATATTTGTTCAACTTGAAGTTATAACAATTGGCAACGAGGTAGTGATTTTTCTTTTCCATCATTGACCCACATGTTTTCATGGCTACTTTAGAGCAACTATTGCAAGGTCTCATAGAACAGCAAATGCTTCTCACAAATGCGATTCATGCTTTTGTCGAGGCATCAAACGCAGGGTGTTTCTCGTCATTGTCCCTATCTCCTTCTCCTCCAGAAGACTGGTCTGATTATAAAAAATGTCTTTGACAGCACTTCTTGGCATTTCATGTTGTGGAAGAACAAACACGTCAGTCTCTGTTCCTTTCATGGATTTCAACTCAAATGTATCAGTTGTTGTCAAAATTGGCTCCTTTGAAAGACCCTGCATCTTTGTCCTTTGGTGAAATGTGCTCACTTCTGTCGGTCTATTTTCAAAAGCAAATGCATGTGGTAGCCTTTCGTGTTGCCTTTTATCATTGTCAAAAACAACTGAATCAATCCTATCATGCTTGGGCTGCTGAACTTCACGGCCTCAGTAGAACGTGTCAATTTGTTACTGAAGTTCACAAAGAATACTACGCCGATTCCATGATACGGGATGCCATTATCCGATCGGTGCCCGACACAGAAATTAGGCAACGTGCCCTTCAGTTGGCAAATCTGACGCTAGATGAAGTCCTATCCATTTCTCAGTCTTTTGAAATTTCTCGCACCGCTGGATCGCAAATGGAGGCATGGGGCGACATCGGGGAAATACAACCTCTGTGCGATGCTGACGAAGCCTGTGGCGTGTCCCCGCCGGCCAACGTGGCCGCAGTACGCTCAAAAGCACAGCCTCAGCCTAACCATAAACAAACCTCTAAGAAACTGCAGCAAAACCCACAGCAACTTCCTTCATGTCCACGGAGTTTTACGAAACATTCATAAGAAGATTGACCACAATGTTGGGCCATTTGCCACAAAAAAAAAAAAAAAAAAAAAAAAAAAAAAAAAAAAAAAAAAAAAAAAAAAAAAAAAAACGTCATGTGTCATCCGTTTGCAAATCCAACCACATACACGATGTTCATGAACATGATGCTGATTCTGAGTCTGCGTTGTCTGTCAATCGTACTTCTTCCCTTTCAGGGAAGTTATTCCTCACTGTCCAAATACCTGGTCAAGATGTTCGCATGCAGGTGGATACTGGTTCTGCTGCCATTATCATCAATTCTCACACGTATCTTCAGTTGGGGTCTCCAGTCCTGTCACCTGTCACTGGGCAATTACGTACTTACAATAAACAGAAGATTTCTCTCTTGGGACAATTTGATGCTGAGGTATCTTTCAAATCTGTCGCTCACACTGTTTCCATATTTGTGGTCAACCATAGTAACGTGGAGAATCATTTTCGTTTTGATGCTTTTCACATTTTTGGGTTCTCCATAG
The DNA here is from genome assembly GCF_023864275.1 of Schistocerca cancellata. Lineage (NCBI taxonomy): Eukaryota > Metazoa > Arthropoda > Insecta > Orthoptera > Acrididae > Schistocerca > Schistocerca cancellata. Next base: position 17,692,501 of record NC_064634.1, read on the forward strand.
ATGACTCTGTCAATATCATCTCTGATGCTATTCCTTATGCTCAATTGGATTCCTTGTTGATGACATTTTCGTCCCTTTTTTCTCCTGGGTTAGGCTGTGCAAATAACTTTGAAGCTCATATCTCACTCATACCCACTGCTCAGCCTAAGTTTTTTCAGGCTTGGCCCATCCCTGTGGCCCTTTGTTATCAGGTCAAACGGGAGCTGGATTGTCTCACTGCTTCAGGGGTCTTGCTTCCTTTTACTTCCAGTGAGTGGTCCTGTCCTATCATTGTCATTGCTAAGCCAAATGGTGATATTTGTCTCTGTGGCGATTTCAAAGCCACTGTAAATGCTCAATGCCTTATTGACACTTACCCTATGCCTCGACCTGAAGAATTGTTCACTAAACTTGCTGGAGGCCAGTATTTTTCTATACTTGACCTGTCAGAAGTTTATCTTCAACTTCCTCTCGACGCTGCAGTTTCTGGTCCTTAACACACCTTTCGGCCCCTATCAATACCAATTATTGCCAATTGGGGTTGCCAGTGCCCCTGCTCTCTTTCAGCAATTCTTGGAACAATTATTGCTCACTGTCCCTGGGTGTATAAATTACCAGGACGAGATTGTTGTCACTGGCTCCACCACTGACAAACATCTTCAAAATCTCCGCACACTTTTTCATGTCTTACAGACTGCTGGTCTTAAGTGTATTCTTCAGAAATCAAAATTTTTTCAGGCATCTATCACGTTCTTGGGGTTTCAACTCTCTCAGGATGGTATTCATCTGCTTCAGCAAACTGTCGCTGTGATTGATGCCCTTTTTCGCCCTACATCTGTTAAGGAACTGCAGGCCTTCTTGGGGAAAATAGCATACTATCACAAGTTTTTACCATCTGCTGCTTTGGTGGCTCATCCGTTGCATCACCTGTTGTGTAAAAACATGCCTTTTCAGTGGTCCGCATCATGTGATGCGGCTTTCCAGAAATTGAAGACTATGCTGAAACAGGCCCCGTGTCTGGCTACTTATCGACCTGGCCAACATCTTCTTCTTGCCATGGACGCCTCTCAATATGCGGTTGGTGCAGTCCTTGCACACCGTTTTTCTGACAGTTCTGCACAACCCATTGCTTATGCCTCCAAAACACTCACGGATGTCCAACAAAAGTATTCTCAAATTGAAAAAGGAGCTTTGGCCATTATTTATGCTCTTCATAAGTTTGGTGTTTTTTCCCTATGGATCAAAATTTGATCTTGTTACAGATCACAAACCACTTGTTTCCTTGTTCCTTCCATGAACATCACTTCCCAAAAAGGCTGCACACCGCCTCCAGCGTTGTGTTCTTTACTTGTCTCATTTCAATTACGAGATTCATTTCCAGCTGTCAGCTCAACATGCAAATGCTAATGCACTGCCTTGCCTTCCCATGGGTCCTGATCTGGCATTCAATAGGGACGAACATTTGTGTTTCCACCGGGATGTTGCTGTGCAGCGGGTTGTGGACAGGTTCCCCATCACCGCGGACCGGCTGGCGGGTGCTACGGGTTCTGACCCTACCCTCTCCCAGGTTTTACGCTGTATTCAGAAGGGTTGGCCAGATCGTCCATCCGCTAAGACTTCTGATCCGTTGTGGAACTACTATGCTTTGCGTTACTGCCTCATGGCTAGGGATGGTGTTATCCTCCTTTCCACCGAACATGCTTCGCCGCGTGTTGTGGTACCTGCGTCTTTGCGTGCTTCGGTCTTGTGCCTCCTTCACCAAGGGCACTGGGGTGTCTCTTGCACAAACTCTCTGGTGCACCGTCATGTGTACTGGCCCAGCATTGACTCTGAATTCACACACATGGTCGCTGCCTGCGGCCCTTGTGTGTCACAGGCCAGCCCGAAGTTATCTTTGTCACCGTGGCCTTCGCCTGAGAAGCCCTGGGAGCGTATTCATGCTGACTTCACGGGACCTTTTTTAGGTACTTATTGGCTTCTCATTATTTAAGCCTACTCTAACTTTCCTTTCATTGTCCATTGCACATCGCCTACCACCGCGGCAATCACCAATACTCTATCTCGCATTTTCTCTTTGGAAGGCCTTCCCTCTAATCTTGTTACTGATAGTGGTCCGCAATTTGCCTCTTCCAATTTTGCAGATTTTTGCGCCCATCATGGCGTCATGCATGTCATGGCCCCTCCATTCCATCCACAGTCAAACGGTGAGGCCGAACGACTGGTCCGTACATTTAAGGCTCAGACGCGGAAACTCCTGACTTCTTCTGCTGCTGATGATGCGCTTCTCCAATTTCTGGCTTCTTACAGTTTCACCCCCATGGGCGACCACAGCCTAGCTGAGCTCTTACATGGCCGACAGCCCCTCATGCTACTTCATCTTCTGTGGCCTTCCGCCGGCCGGTGTGGCCGTGCGGTTAAAGGCGCTTCAGTCTGGAACCATGTGACCACTACGGTCGCAGGTTCGAATCCTGCCTCGGGCATGGATGTGTGTGATGTCCTTAGGTTAGTTAGGTTTAATTAGTTCTAAGTTCTAGGCGACTGATGACCGCTGAAGTTAAGTCGCATAGTGCTCAGAGCCATTTGAACCATTTGTGGCCTTCCACCTCATGGCCGCGGGTGCCTTCGCTTGGCCGGTTCACCGCCGATGACCTTTTATGGCTACGGGAATATGGCAGGTGGCCAAAACAGACTCCTGGCCACATCTTATGATACCGTGGCCGACGCCTGTATGAAATCCAGATGGACACGGGTGTTGCAGTGTGTCATTCGGACCAGCTTTGGCCTCGTGAGCCAGCAACGCCTGTTCCGGATGCCGCTACACCACCTTCGGCTCTACCTGACGCTCGGGATACTGGAATCTCTCATTACTCACAACATAGTCCTCTCACCATCATATCGGTGCCAGCACAAGAACTGATGCCACCAGGAGACGTGCCCATGCAGGAACCAGATGACCATCATCTGTCGGAGCAACTCTACTCGCCTCCTTCTCCTACGGACGTGGACACATCGCCCGTGTCTCCTGTTCTAACAACCGGACTAGCCGCAATGGGCAGATTAGTGCCCCGGTCCCCAGCAGATTCGACCCCCATGTCTCCTGTCACCTCAACCCGTTATCATCGGAGACACTTCCGTCCGTATGGGAAGCATCCTCCTTACGGCCAGTCAAACAACACCTATGGATGTTAGCAATCTACAGGCCACCTCCATCAAGACCTGTGCAAAAACTCCAAAGGGGGGAAAAGTGTTATGACTTGCCGATCTTTCAAAGTGCCGCCGCGCAGTCACACGTGTTCCTACATGCGGCACTGTCTGCCAGCCATGCAGCAGCGGCGCCACCTAAGCGGCCAGCCAGCCAGCGGCTGCTAGACTTGCTCTCAGTTATAATTTGACTATGAAAGTGTACACATGTCTTACTCTGTTTATTTGATCTGACTTTCATGTATTGCATCTTCCTTGAAATATATTTGTTCAACTTGAAGTTATAACAGATATAAGTTATGAATGTGTAATGAACGAGTGTGTGAATGGTAATATATGGAAAGATTCAGTGGTTGAAAAGAAGTTAAAGAGGAGATGAATGTTATGAAAGCAAATTGTATGGAGAGTTCTGAAGAGGTATTAGCAAATAGTAGCAACTGCAGTAAGGAAGGTGTCATAGTAACAAGTACTTGTGAGTCAGTGAAAAGCATCGATATTAGTGAAGGTGGCGTAGCTTTGGTCTCACCAGCTGCAAGTAAGGGTGATTGTGTTTTGATGGAAAGCATCAATGTTAATAAGGGAGGCTTAGCATTGGTCTTGTCAAAGGTTGAAGTTAAAAATGTATCAGCAGAGGTAAACGATTTCTGTTTAAAGTAACAGAGTAAATTACCAATTTATGTAGTAATGTAAAAGCTACTGATGTTGATGTTTCAGGGGAAGGAATTTACGCATTTCTAATAATGAATGAAGGAAAAAGGAAACTTATTGATGAAAGTGTGGTTCTAAAATGTTTCTCAGAGTATGAATGTGAGAATGTATGTAAAGTTAGATCAGGAGTTAATCTGGATGAAAAGGGTGTAGAAATTGCAGTGTGTGCTGATTTTTGTCTGATCACAGTGGAAAGTAGCAAGGCTAGAAGTCCCTTGTACAACAAGGTAGCAGCAATTTATGTAATGCAGTGGCGGAGGATAAAGTTGAGTAGGATTCACATAAAGTTAATTTGTCGACAGAGGAAAGTAAGGTTTCTGATGTGAATTTTAAATGATGTATCAATAGATAACGTTGCTGAGATGAATATTTGTGGTGATGATGGCTTAGGCATAGATGTATTATTTCAAGAAGATAAAGTGTTTAACAGTGAATTGATGTGTAACTTCGTTGAAGCTGCAAGTGGTGATATTTTGGAGGGGAAAAACAGTAAAGTTGTGCATGCTGTGGGTAGTGAATCAGTGAAATGTGTGGAAGAACTAACAGAAAATGTAGAGAGGGCTGAACTAAATTGTGTAGATGGGGATAGTTTGTGTAATGAAGTTTGTACAAATTGGTATATGAAGGAGGAGTGTGATTCTAGTGAGTCTGATTGGCGTTGGTATGGTAGAACGTTGCAGTCATTGCTGCCGCATAAGTGGAAATGACAGAAGTTTAAAATTGCTAAGGGTGTATAGAGAAAGGGCAGAAGCGAAAAGCTGTTCTAATCTGTAATTAGTGGTAGTAAATTTAGAGGGATAATTTATATGTTTATTTGGGGATTCATTAGTAATTTGTTAGCTTATTGTGGCACTGTACATGTGCAAAAGGGGGAAGTTTAGGCACTGAAGGTGTGTGGAGGTCAGTGACCTCATGGGTTTAAGTAAAATATGTATTGATTTATGCTTTGTATAAGAGTGTGGCCAAGAATTCAGTGGTCAATTTGAAGGGTATTAAAATTATAATTGTATGTGCACACATTTTTTGGTGTGTGGAGGTAGCATGGATTGATTAAAGTCAATTAAATAGAACTTGTGGGAATTTTAGCTTACTGTGATTCAGTCAATTGCCATGTGACTTTCTTCCTAAAGTATCGTTTTCCACTGGACAGAATCTTTAGCGAGGATCCTGGTTGGTTTTGGGAAATGGTTTGTTGATTGGTTTCCTCTTTCAGTTTTTGTTGTAGACAGATTTGTCACAATAAATGATGGAGCTCAGAATTAAGAGGCAGACACGATTTCTGCAAGACGATCAAAAGACTGATGTGAGCTCATTAAGACTTTGTACTAAACTCTGTGTGTGCATGTGTAGTGTGATGGAAAAATTAGTGCAAGAAGGCACCTTACCACTGAATGAGTGGTGAAAGAAGTGCTTGCAAAATCGTACACAAGTAAAAGTGTGTTTACACAATTTTGTTTCTTGTCCAACAAATTATTTATGCATAACAGAAATGCAGGCATTTATTTAATATGCTGTATCATTCATAATTTGTGTTAGTTTAAGTTTATTATGAAATTCATGCTTGTTTAGGCATAACTGAACTGCAGGCATTTATTTAATATGCTATATCATTCATAATTTGTGTTAGTTTAAGTTTATTATGAAATTCATGCTTGTTTAGGCATAACTGAAATGCAGGCATTTATTTAATATGTCATTTTGTTCATAATTTGTGTTAGTTTAAGTTATTTCAAAATTCATGCAGCTCCCACACCACTACAAAAATCTTGTAAACACTATTTGCCTGGCGTTTTAATCACTTAATTCTGTTCTATGAAATTTGTTTTATATGTATCAACTGAAGGCTGCTAATTCTGAACATTCTGGCAAGCCAGAATGTTAATAAGTGGAGGTGTGCGAGGTAATGTGCGAGCTGAAAATATTATAAGTTCAGAGTTGGTGTGGCCGCGCTGGGACCACTTGGCAGATTGTGGCCTGGCAGCAACCATGTGCTGCCAAAAGTTAGCTTCGCAAGAGGTGTCCCCAGCATATGGTCCAGCCGCATGGCTGGGAATTCCATGGTGACGCTGTCTCGATGAAGGAGACATGCCAGGAATGCCAAAGATGGCGGACTTTGTGAAACATTAATGGCAGACATTTCACATAGAAATTAATAGTAACCAGAATAATCATGATACCTCAAAAAGAAACACGTGCATTACCATTATTTGCACGATGATTCTGATGATGTAATCAGAGTATCAATATCTTTATTAGTTTAAAGTTTAGTATCTGATGATAAATTATACAAGTAACACCCAGCAATGAATTTCCAAAATCTAAATGGCTCAACTGATTTTGTCGATCAACATGTCTTTAGAAAGTTAATGGTGTATACCTAAATTGGTATGAATTACAGGCATGTAACCTGAATAGTACATGAGTTATTGGGTTCAAAGTGGCTGATTACTATTGGTCACATCAGGCCATAAGTACTCCACAGCTACAACAAAAAGAAATGGTAGCAGCATGCTTATAAATATATTTATTCATCTATGTCTTTGTTTATATTGGATATATACTTTTCATGAAGAAATTGGTTACATATTTACTGTGTTTTAGAAAAAACAGAGATATTAGGCTACTGCCCTACTTTTGCTCCCTATTCCTTTGATATATGTTTATTTAATTTTTTTATGTATTTAATAAAGTATGTTCGAGCATGTTTTCTGTCCAGCTGTAGGAATATTTATTTAATCTAGTATTTCGAATGTGTTTCATTATGTTTGTGAGGGCACATTGGCTTGGAGACAGGGCTGGATTCCTCTAACCAATCACAGTGACTGTTCCAAACAGGGCATGTGGAGAGACTATATGGAAGTGAGGGAGGAGGATCATTTTGGCGGTGGACAGTGCAGTTCTGAGGAGTACAGGAGAAGACACGGGAGTGAGTGCTGGGCGCGGAGTGGTGGGGGGGACGCGAAGGCGTGATGTACGGTCGCAGGAGAGACTTGAAGAATATGGGGATCGGTTTGCTCATGTTCGCGGAGGATAGAAATATTTCAGAGTGTTCTTGTGTGATTTCCGTGGGTTCTGTAGTGAAGACATAGTATGCATTCAGAAGTGAATATCTCACGACTAAGTTGTTGTTCACAACTAATTACTTGAAGTAGGAATCTATTGCTTCCCTGTTATTCAAGTTATATTTTATCTAATTGCTGGATCATTGACACCAATAAGTGTTTTGCAGAAATATACTGCATTCTCAAATGTACTTCTACTATCATACTCATCATTTAAAGTCATTAAGACAGTACCTGCAGATTTTATTTAACTGCAATCTTTCACTTATAAATTTCTAAATTACATTCACAATTGCAGAGTGATGAGAACCTTTGACCATTTGATTCATGTATATATTCATATTGTATACTGTAGACTCAGCAGTTTTTGGCTTATAATGCAGCAACTATATATCCCAGCCCCTAGACAACAAAATCAGCCAAAACTTTTAACATTTCAACTCTGAGTCAGAGACTACATAGTTGAGGGTCTCACCACCATTTCATTTTAATGTTTTTGAAAGCCTGCAAATGGTCCCAATATTGACCCTTCTAGCACATCTGGCATTACTGTTTGTCATAAACTGAATGTCAATTTTTTTCATCCCCTTTTGAAAATTTATATTTATATATTATTTATGGTTTTTTAGATAAGTAGGTAGGAACTGAAGAGATGTGTGTGTGATATTGCATGCCCTCTGTTTCTGAAGAGAACTGCATGGTTTACCAGGTTGAGAGCCTTTTCAGTTCTAAAAATATGTCTACAGTATGCTTTCCTTCATATACTTAGCTATAGACTTTGTTCAAAAACTCTGTGACAGCTGTTGTGTTACTGTGGTCTTTTCAAAATCCATGTTGGGTTTATACAAGTAGATATGAAAATCTTGTCCACCCCGATAGCTGAATGGTCAGCATGATGGACTGCCATCCTCAGGGGCCTGGGTTTGATTACCGGTTGGGTCGGGGATTTTCTTCACTCAGGGACTGGGTATTGTGTTGTCTTCATCATCATTTGATCCCCATCCGGCACACAGGCCACCCATTGTGGCGTCGAATGTAATAAGACATGCACCAAGGCAGCCAGGCCTGCCCCATAAGGGGCCACCTGGCCAATGATGCCAAACACTCATTTCCATATGAAAATCTTAACAAATGCAGGAATAATTGATACTGCTCTGTCGTTTGATGCTTCCTCCTTTGGTCCTTTTTCATGTATTGGCCTGACACCGCTTCTTTTCAGTGTGTTGGGAAACACACCTTCTTTGATGCTATAACAAATGAGATATGTAATTGGTTTAAACACAAATTTACACATTTTTAATTACTGTGCTGAAAAGACTCTTCCAGCCACTTGAGTGTTTTTCTTTTATTTTTTTTAAGTTTTTTATCTGTAGAGTTAATTTGCTTATGTCTTGTTCATTTACTTTCTCAAATTCAAAGTCATTGTATGTAATTGGTTTAAACACAAATTTACACATTTTTAATTACTGTGCTGGAAAGACTGTTCCAGCCACTTGAGTGTTTTTCTTTTATTTTTTTAAAAGTTTTTTAGCTGTAGAGTTAATTTGCTTATGTCTTGTTCATTTACTTTCTCAAATTCAAAGCCATTATCTGTTGTGTAGCAGTGTTTATTTAAGTCTGTCATATTATTGTAAAAACTAAGTTAACAAGCTGTTGTATGTCAAAGTTGGCAAGCTATGGTAGTTGTATTTGAAAATCTTGGTTTATATTTCCCGAAAGCTACTGGTTTTTAGTGCAAGTAGGTTATTTCAGTAAACCCATGATTGATTATACCCTCATAATTCTTCATCTTGGCTACTGCTCAGTTTAAAATGAGTTCATTAATTAAGATGGCTGATGTAAAATAAATACCCAAATAATGAAGTGTTTCCCTGATGTTTATGACAAATCATTTAGTTATTGGAAGATTTCTATGCTCATTGCAGTTCTGGAACTCTTGGGTCCTGGGGCTGCCTAGGACAGGGTTTCACTACTTCATGGCACAAGGAGCCTAGCCACATTGATAACCTGAAAAAGCATCAGCCAATGGTCACAACATCCTTTGATAGTTGTTGTTATATCTTTCATATAGTCTATTCAAAGTAAAGGCACTCTCTATCATTCACCAAGAAATACACAAAATGTTTAGGTGTGTTTTCAAGGTAGCACTTGGCCAGAGCCAAATCACATGATGCAAAGACAGATTCCTGAAAGATGGGAAGACAGTGAACCAACAATGCAATTGTGTTCCAGTGGTTGGATGATCCAGAAACAGAATAGACAAGAGATGTGTAGTTTCTTGTATTATACTCCCATGTACAGTAAGTATCAATAGCAGTGATGATCCACAGGTGCTGCATGATGCCAGTCAGAAACTCACCATGTCTGGCCATAAGAGGCATAATCAGCATCTCACATGGGTGGCACTGTTAATGCAGATTTAAGCCAGTCCACCAACCGCATTGGCACTTGTTCAACATATTTTGACCAAAGAAATTTAGATATCAGATGTATTTGGCCACCAATGTGTGCAGCATCTAGCTTATGATTCAGTTCCATCATCTTTTCTTGATACCTCTAAGCCTTATCAAAGTTTATGGTCATCTTTGTCACAAGTGTCTCATGAGAGACTTTAGTATATCAATCACAATGATTTTTTCGCAGCACTGAAACCCATTTTTAATAAGAAATGGGTATGACAAAAACATCTTACATTGATTTTGAATCATGTGCCAACCATGTAATGCCCAGGGTGTGGCCAATACCATATAAGAACAGGTTCCCTTCACTGTGCTGCTTACTGTGGGGCCTGCAGCAAATATGGACATCTGGCAGTTGTGTGTCAACGAGCCATGCAATGCCACAATGTAACAACATAGCCCAGTGAAGCACATCTCTTCATGTGGCCATATCAGCTGGGCAGACAGTCTATCAAGCACCACCAAAGCTGACATTAGCTCTTACCATTTGTAACAATCAGCAGAATTCTAGCTGCATGTCATTAATAAATGAACACATCTACACTATGTGGTCAAAAGTATCCAGGCACCCCCAAAAACATATGTTTTTCATATTAGGTGCATTGTGCTGCTACCTAGTGCCAGGTACCCCATATCAGCAACCTCAGTAGTCATTAGACATCATGAGAGAGAAGAATGGCACACCCAATGGAACTCATGGACCTCAAACATGGTCAGGTGATTGGGTGTCACTTGTGCCATACATCTGTAAGCGATATTTACACACTCCTAAACACCACTAGGTCCACTGTTTCTGATGTGCTAGTGAAGTGAAAATGTGAAGGGACACATACAGCACAAAAATGTACAGGCCAACCTCGTATGTTGACTTACAGAGACCACCAACAGTTGAAGAGGCTCATATTGTGTAATATGCACACATCGATGCAGACCATCACACAGGAATTCCAAGCTGCATCAGGACCCACTGCAAGTACTATAACAGTTAGGCAGGAGGTGAGAAAACTTGGATTTCATGGTCAAGCAGCTGCTCATAAGCCCCACATCATGCTGGTAAATGCCAAATGATGCCTCACTTGGTGTAAGGAGCATAAACATTGGACGATTGAACAGTGGGAAAACATTGTTTTGAGTGACTAATAATGGTACACAATGTGGTGATCCGATGGCAAATGCCTGGTGAACGTCATCTGCCAGCACATGTAGTGCCAACAGTAAAATTTGGAGGCAGTGGTGTTATGGTGTGGTCAGGTGGAGGAGCCTTGCACCCCTGTTGTATTGCATGCCACTATCACAGCACAGGCCTACATTGATGTTTTAAGCAGCTTCTTCCTTCCATCTGTTGAAGAGCAATTTGGGGATGGTGATAGCATCTTTCAGCATGATCAAGCACCTGTTCATAACACACAGCCTGTGGCAGAGGGGTTATATGACAAAACACCCCTGCAATGGACTGGCCGGCACAGAGCCCTGCCCTGAATGCTATAGAACACCTTTGGAATGTTTTGGAATGCCGAATTCATGTCAGGCTTCACTGACCAACATTGATACCTGTCCTCAGTGCAGCACTCCATCAAGAATGGGCTGCCATTCTCCAAGAAACCTTCCAGCACCTGATTGAACAACATATACCTGCAGGAGTGGAAGCTGTCCTCAAGGCTAAAGGGGGAGGACAACACCATATTGAATTCTAGCATTACCGATGGATGGCACCACGAACTTGTAAGTCATTTTCAGCCAGGTGTCTGGATATTTTTGAGCACATACTGTATCAGCATCTCATCTCAACTCTGCTAAAGAGGGTGAAGTGACCATTGATGTATTACTGCTAAACAACAATTCCTTTCCTTGGACAATTGTCACTGACAGCAGTAAAAGAATGTTGAAAACATACTAACATTAGGCAAAGTTTCTCCTAATGCTGTTAATATTTTCAGCTTAGGCGCCTTTATAGCATTTGGCTTCAGAGTAGTAAACCAGTTAAACTTAGCATCCAAAGCTGTGCCTTCTACTAATATTAATACTTTCTGTGCAATGTACAAGGATGAAACCACCAAAAGTGTCAAAATATTGTAGAGAGCACCACCTGCCATTTCCTGTAAGAGATGCTGTTCAGACCAAGCTCATATGGCTTCAGCAATTAGCTGTCACTTCCTTGGTATCAAATAGTTGATGGGTGATGCCACTGGTTGTCATTAAAAAATATATTAAAAAAAACCTTATATGCCTATATGGTTTTGGAATAATTTTAAAGCAATGATCAATGATGAGTCAAATTTTGAGCTCTATCCTATATCATTGCAGGAGGATTTGCTAACGAAATTAGCAGGGGTTGACATCAGACAAAACTGATTTAAAAGATGCATATCTACAACTCCCATTAGATGATGAATCAAAACAGCTACTTATTTTAAATATGTTGTTCAACATGTTCTACTTTCATTGCTTATTGTCTAGGGTGGCTAGTGCATCAGCCATACTTCAAATGTACTAGGTGGGCGCTGATGACCACGCTGTTTAGCGCCCGAAAACCTCAAACCACACACCCCCACACACACAACATACTAGGAGCAATAAATTCATGGTATTCCACAGTGTGCCAATGCTCAGACAATATGATTCTAATGAGAGATGTATTAGAATACCTTGCAAGCCTGGAATCCCTTTTGAAATGTCTCTTGAAAAATTGATTATATTATCATGGATATAATAGAGGGAAACATTCCACGTGGGAAAAATATATCTAAAAACAAAGATGATGTGACTTACCAAACGAAAGCGCTGGCAGGTCGATAGACACACAAACAAACACAAACATACGCACAAAATTCAAGCTTTTGCAACCAACGGTTGCTTCATCAGCAAGGAGGGAAGGAGAGGGAAAGACGAAAGGATGTGGGTTTTAAGGGAGAGGGTAAGGAGTCATTCCAATCCCGGGAGCAGAAAGACTTACCTTAGGGGGAAAAAAGGACATACTGTGTATGTGCGGTTGGATATGGGTGTGTGTGTGAGTGTATACCTGTCCTTTTACTGTGTATGTGCGGTTGGATATATGTGTGTGTGCGAGTGTATACCTTTGCTTTAATGAATCTTTACTGCAGAGACCTCTGTTCAGTAGTAATCTACAACACATATTCTGATTAATGAAGTCAAGCTTTCTATCCATTTTATAACTATATATTTTTGAAAATTGCAAATCTGGCATTCAGTAAGGTAACCTCTGGGATTGATGTATCGTATAAGAACATGTTGTTGCTGTGGTCTTCAGTCCTGAGACTGGTTTGATGCAGCTCTCCATGCTACTCTATCCTGTGCAAGCTTCTTCACCTCCCAGTACTTACTGCAACCTACATCCTTCTGTATCTGCTTAGTGTATTCATCTCTTGGTCTCCCTCTACGATTTTTACCCTCCACACTGCCCTCCAATACTAAACTGGTGATCCCTTGACGCCTCAGAACATGTCCTACCAACCGGTCCCTTCTTCTTGTCAAGTTATGCCACAAACTCCTCTTCTCCCCAATTCTGTTCAATATATCCTCATTAGTTATGTGATCTACCCATCTAATCTTCAGCATTCTTCTGTAGCACCACATTTCTAAAGCTTCTATTCTCTTCTTGTCTAAACTATTTATCATCCATGTTTCACTTCCATACATGGCTATACCACATACAAATACTTTCAGAAATGACTTCCTGACACTTAAATCTATACTCAATGTTAACAAATTTCTCTTCTTCAGAAACGCTTTCATTGCCATTGCCAGTCTACATTTTATATCCACTCTACTTCAACCATCACCAGTTATTTTTCTCCACAAATAGCAAAACTCCTTTACTACTTTAAGTGTCTCATTTCCTAATCTAATTCCCTCAGTATCATCCAACTTAATTTGACTGCGTTCTATTATCCTCATTTTGCTTTTGTTGATGTCCATCTTATATCCTCCTTTCAAGACACTGTCCATTCCGTTCAACTGCTCTTCCAAGTCCTTTGCTGTCTCTGACAGAATTACAATGTCATCAGTGAACCACAAAGTTTTTATTTCTTCTTCATGGATTTTAATACCTACACCGAATTTTTCATCTGATTCCTTTACTGCTTGCTCAACATACAGATTGAATAAGATTAGGGAGAGGATACAACCCTGTCTCACTCCCTTCCCAACCACTGCTTCCCTTTTGTGCCCCTCAACTCTTATAACTGCCATTTGGTTTCTGTACAAATTGTAAATAGCCTTTTGCTTCCTGTATTTTACACGTGCCACCTTTAAAATTTGAAAGAGAGTATTCCAGTGAACATTGGCAAAAGCTTTCTCTAAGTCTACAAATGCTAGAAATGTAAGTTTGCCTTTCCTTAATCTTTCTTCTAAGATAAGTCATAAGGTCAGTATTGCCTCAAGTGTTCCAACATTTCAATGGAATCCAAACTGATCTTCCCCGAGGTCGGCTTCTACCAGTTTTTCCATTCGTCTGTAAAAAATTCACGTTAGTATTTTGCAGCCATGACTTATTAAATTGATAGTTCGGTAATTTTCATATCTGCCAACACCTGCTTTCTTTGGGATTGGAATTATTATATTCTTCTTGAAGTCTGAGGGTATTTCACCTGTCTCATACATCTTGCTCACCCAATGGTAGAGTTTTGTCAGGACTGGCTGTCCCAGGGCTGTCAGTAGTTCTAATGGAATGTTGTCTACTCGTGGGGCCTTGTTTCAACTCAGGCCTTTCAGTGCTCTGTCAAACTCTTCACGCAGTATCGTATCTATGATTTCATCTTCATCCATATCCTCTTCCATTTCCATAATATTGTCTTCAAGTACATCGCCCTTGTATACACCCTCTATATACTCCTTCACCTTCCTGCTTTCCCCTCTTTGGTTAGAACTGGGTTTCCATCTGAGCTCTTGATATTCATACAAGTGGCTCTCTTTTCTCCAAAGGTGTCTTTAATTTTCCTGTAGGCTGTATCTATCTTACCCCTAGTGAGATAAGCCTCTACATCCTAGTGGTTCACGGTGTGGGTTCCTGTAGTCATGTCCTAGTTCATGAACCACGGGCAACGTATGAGTGGCCAAGTAAGTGGTCCCGACAGTCGGGATACCGGTTACTTTGGAATAAGGCTGGGCATCTCGGACATATTCTGAGTTATGGTCACCTTTGTGCTCATAAGGCAAAGACTACCAAATCCACTGGTTAGTCCCTCAGCCGTTAGGGGTAAAACCCAATGGGACTCGGGGCAAGTAAGGCTAGCAACCTGCTTCCCTGGTACTTGAAATATGATGCTGGCAACAATCAGAGCAAAATGCCTTGGACCTTTGGAGGTGACGGAGTCCCACCTCTAACTGAAAAAACCAGGGACTCCAAAGATACGACTTGGCAAACAAATGGTAATGAGATGGGGAGCTATTAATATCAATGGGGGCTACTCTGGAAAGAAGGTAGACCTGGCAGAGGCTGCAAGTAAGATGGGGCTGGACGTTTTAACTGTTAGTGACATTCGGGTAAGGGGTGAGAAAGAAGAGGAAGTGGGAGAATACAAGGTCTACCTGTCAGAAGTCAAAGCAGGAATAGCACAATGGAGTGTAGGGCTTTACATCAGGAAAGAAATGGAACCCAGCGTAGTTGCAATAAGGTATGTAAATGAATGACTGATGTGGACAGATTTGACAGTGTCTAGCAAGAAAATTAGGATTGTGTCAGTATATTCACATTGTGAAGGGACAGATCAAAATAAGATGGATAGTTTTTATGAGGCACTCAGTGATGTAGTTGTTAGAGTAAAGGACAAGGACAGTGTTCTGCTCATGGGTGATTTTAACGCCAGGATTGGAAATCGAACAGAAGGGTATGAAAAGGTTATGGGTAAATTTGGAGAGGATATGGAGGCCAACAGGAACGGGAAACAACTCTTGGATTTCTGTGCCAGTATGGGCTTAGTAATCACAAACTCCTTTTTTAAACATAAGAACATTCACTGGTATACTTGGGAAGGCAGGGGAACCAGATCTGTCATTGACTATATAATAACAGATCGGGAATTCAGGAAGGCTGTGAGGGACACACGTGTATTCAGGGGATTCTTTGATAACACTGATCATTATTTAATCTGCAGTGAAATTGGGATTGTGAGGCCAAAAGTGCAGGAGGTAAGGTCCATATGTAGGAGGATAAGAGTGGAGAAACTTCAGGATAAGGAAATCAGGCACAGGTACATAACAGCGATCTCAGAAAGGTACCAGTTAGTTGAATGTAGTCAATTACAGTCATTGGAAAAGGAATGGACAAGGTACAGGGACACAGTACTAGAAGTGGCTAAAGAATGTCTTGGAACAGTAGTGTGTAAAAGTAGGATGAAGCAAACAGCTTGGTGGAATGATACAGTCAAGGGAGCCTGTAAAAGGAAAAAGAAGGCGTATCAAAAATGGCTACATACCAGAACCCAGGTAGACAGAGAAAGTTATGTTGAAGAAAGAAACAAAGCCAAACAGATAATTGCAGCACCCAAGAAGAAATCGTGGAAAGACTTTGGAAACAGGTTGGAGACTATGGGTCAAGCTGCTGGAAAACCATTTTGGAGTGTAATTAGCAGTCTTCGAAAGGGAGGTAAGAAGGTAATGACAAGTATTTTGGACAGGTCAGGAAAACTGCTGGTGAATCCTGTGGATGCCTTGGTAAGATGGAGGGAATATTTTGAAGAGTTGCTCAATGTAGGTGAAAATGCGATCAGCAATGCTTCAGATTTCAAGGTAGAATGGGATAGGAATGATGATGGAAATAGGATCACATTTGAGGAAGTGGAAAAAATGGTCAATAGATTGCAGTGCAATAAAGCGGCTGGGATGGATGAAATTAAGTCGGAACTCATCAAATACAGTGGAATGTCAGGTCTTAAATGGCTACACAGGATAATTGAAATGGCCTGGTAGTTGGGACAGGTTCCATCAGACTGGACAAAAGCAGTAATCACACCAATCTTTAAACATGGAAACAGAAAAGATTGTAACAACTACAGAGGTATTTCTTTAATCAGCGTTGTGGGTAAAATCTTCTCAGGTATTGTTGAAAGGAAAGTGCGAGTATTAGTTGAGGACCAATTGGATGAAAATCAGTGTGAGTTTAGGCCTCTTAGAGGTTGTCAGGACCAGATCTTTAGCTTACGGCAAATAATGGAGAAGTGTTATGAGTGGAACAGGGAATTGTATCTATGCTTTATAGATCTAGAAAAGGCATATGACCGGGTTCCTAGGAGGAAGTTATTGTCTGTTCTACAAGATTATGGAATAGGAGGCAAACTTTTGCAAGCAATTAAAGGTCTTTACATGGATAGTCAGGCAGCAGTTAGAGTTGACGGTAAATTGAGTTCATGGTTCAGAGTAGTTTCAGGGGTAAGACAAGGCTGCAACCTGTCTCCACTGTTGTTCATATTATTTATGGATCATATGTCGAAAACAATAGACTGGCTGGGTGAGATTAAGATATGTGAACACAAAATAAGCAGTCTTGCATATGCGGATGACTTAGTTGTGATGACAGATTCGATTGAAAGTTTGCAAAGTAATATTTCAGAGCTAGATCAGAAATGTAAGGACTATGGTATGAAGATTAGCATCTCCAAAATGAAAGTAATGTCAGTGGGAAAGAAATATAAACGGATTGAGTGCTAAATAGGAGGAACAAAGTTAGAACAGGTGGATGGTTTCAAGTACTTAGGATGCATATTCTCACAGGATGGCAACATAGTGAAAGAACTGGAAGCGAGGTGTAGCAAAGCTAATGCAGTGAGCGCTCAGCTACGATCTACTCTCTTCTGCAAGAAGGAAGTCAGTACCAAGACTAAGTTATCTGTGCACCGTTCAATCTTTTGACCAACTTTGTTGTATGGGAGTGAAAGCTGGGTGGATTCTGGTTACCTTATCAACAAGGTTGAGGTTACAGATATGAAACTAGCTAGGACGATTGCAGGTACTAGTAGATGGGAACAATGGCAGGAGGGTGTCCACAATGAGGAAATCAAAGAAAAACTGGGAATGAACTCTATAGATGTAGCAGTCAGGGCGAACAGGCTTAGATGGTGGGGCCATGTTACACGCATGGGAGAAGCAAGGTTACCCAAGAGACTCATGGATTCAGCAGTAGAGGGTAGGAGGAGTCGGGGATGATGATGAAAGATTGGTATGCCTGAGATAATAACTTATGTGGTGTCTTATATATTCTTATAACTAAAGGTGAAAGTATAGATTTATGTGGAAAGAATTATTTACAGCAGCCACAGATGGAAATATACCAGAAGATTTGAATCTATAACACTTTAACACTAATCTAATGGGAACTTGTAATGAAATTTTTGGAGTTATGTAGGCTTGACACTTCAGATTGGAGGAATTATTTAAGAGAACATATTTAGCAGTCATCTAATGACGAACAGGCTTAGATGGTGGGGTCATGTTAGACACATGGGAGAAGCAAGGTTACCCAAGAGCCTCATGGATTCAGCAGTAGAGGGTAAGAGGAGTCGGGGCAGACCGAGGAGAAGGTACCTGGATTCGGTTAAGAGTGATTTTGAAGTAATAGGTTTAACATCAGTAGAGGCCCCAATGTTAGCACTGAATAGGGGATCATGGAGGAACTGTATAAAGGGGCTATGCTCCAGCCTGAACGCTGAAAGGCATAATCAGTCTTAAATGATGATGATGATGATCATGATGATGATCCTTACATCTGTCCTCTAGCCATGCCTGCTTAGCCATTTTGCACTTCCTGTTTGTCGATCTCATTTTTGAGACGTTTGTATTCCTTTTTGCCTGCTTCAGTTACTGCATTTTTATATTTTCTCCTTTCATCAATTAAATTAAAATATTTCTTCTGTTACTACTAGCCCTCGTCTTTTTACCTACTTGATCCTCTGCTGCCTCAATACTTCATCCCTCAGAGCTACCCATTCTTCTTCTACTGTATTTCTTCCCCCCATTCCTGTCAATTGTTCCCTTATGATCTCCCTGAAACTCTGTACAACCTCTGGTTTAGTCAGTTTATCCAGGTCCCATCTCCTTAAATTCCCACCTTTTTGCAGTTCCTTCAGTTTTAATCTACAGTTCATAACCAATAGACTGTGGTCAGAATCCACATCAGCCCCTGGAAGTGTCTTAAAATTTAAAACCTGGTTCCTAAATCTCTGTCTTACCATTATATAATCTATCTGATACCTTCTAGTATCTCCAGGATTCTTCCATGTGTATAACCTCCTTTTATGATTCTTGATCCAAGTGTTAGCTGTGATTAAGTTATGCTCTGTGCAGAATTCTACCAGATGGCTTCCTCTTTCATTTATTACCCTCAATCCTTATTCACCTACTATGTTTCCTTCTCTCCCTTTTCCTACTCCTGAATTTCAGTCACCCGTCAGTATTAAATTTTCGTTTCCCTTCACTACCTGAACAATTTCTTTTATCTCATCATACATTTCATCAATTTCTTCACCATCTGCAGAGCTAGTTAGTATATAAACTTGTACTACTGTAGTAGGCATGGGCTTCATGTCTATCTTGGCCACAATAATGTGTTCACTATGCTGTTTGTAGTAGCTTACCTGCACTCCTATTTTTTTAGTCATTATTAAACCTACTCCTGCATTACCTTTATTTGATTTTGTATTTATAATCCTGTATTCGCCTGACCAAAAGTCTTGTTCCTCCTGCCACCGAACTTCACTAATTCCCACTATATCTAACTTTAACCTATCCATTTCCCTTTTTAAATTTTCTAACCTACCTGCCCGATTAAGGGATCTGACATGCCACGCTCCGATCCGTAGAACGCCAGTTTTCTTTCTCCTGATAATGATGTTCTCTTGAGTAGGCCCCGCCCGGAGGTCCGAATGGGGGACTATTTTACCTCCGGAATATTTTACCCAAGTGGACGCCATCATCATTTAACCATACAGTAAAGCTGCATGCCCTCGGGGAAAATTACGGCTGTAGTTTCCCCTTGCTTTCATCCGTTCACAGTACCAGCACAGCAAGGCCGTTTTGGTTAGTGTTACGAGGCCAGATCAGTCAATCATCCAGACTGTTGCCCCTGCAACTACTGAAAAGGCTGCAGCCCCTCTTCAGGAACCACACCTTTGTCTGGCCTCTCAACAGATACCCCTCCATTGTGGTTGCACCTATGGTACGGCCATCTGTATCGCTGAGGCACGCAGGCCTACTCACCAACAACAAGGTCCATGGTTCATGGGGGGATATATCTCCAAAATTTCTTTCTTTCTAATATTTTCTGTAATATTTTGAAAATCTGTTTTATATTTAACTTTTAGAAATGTTAATTAGGTATCCTATAAATTTCAATTATTTCTTTTGGCTGAAAATTTGCATGTATTTTAGATTGTGAAGTTTTTGATTACTTCATAAATACCAAAAAACATTGTAACGTTAATACTGTAGTAATGTATCTTTGATGCTTTGCACCAATGAGTTGTGCTGCCTTCGTTTATGTCCGAGTAATACTCTTTGAAGTTATTGAGAGATGACAGTAGTAAAAAGTCAAGTGTTGGATTCATTTTTCTTATAAGATGAAGTGATGTATTACTTTGTGAACTGTTAATTGTGAACACTGTGTCTATCATGAAAATGTCAATTTTTACAACTCTTCAATGAAGAAAAGAAATGCAGTAACATTAATTATGAAATCAATTACTGCAACAAGATATGATTTATTGGATACATTGGACTTGACAATAAATCATGATACGTTGTTATCTATAAATTAATATCTTCACTGAAACATTTTAAACTTGAATCATACCCCAAAATATGTTTGCCAATGAGTTGAGCCACGAATTTTTTCAAAATGTCCAGATGAGTATTGTTATTGACCTCTAGTTTATGCAATAACCAACAATGGAACTTCTATTCTACCATGACATTTACCATCATATACTTACACACATTTACATGCCCGATAGTGCAACTGAAGAAATGTTACTATTAAAATGTGTGTTTGTGCAGCTAGGGCCTCCTGCTGGTTAGACCAATTGGTTGGTGCAAGTCTTTTTAGTACATGCCACTTTGGCAACATGCATGTTGATGAGGATGAAATGGTGATGAAACCAACACAAAACCCTGTCCCCAAGTGAAGAAGCTCTCTGGCATGGCAAATCATTTCAGTAATTACTTTTTGATTGGGAACAGGACTGTTAGATTTGGAGTCTCATGTGGGATCCTTTGTTGTTGAGAAGATATTAATGTTGTAGTGTATTTCAGATAACAATGAGAAATAATCTATTATTTTTTGTTAGAAAAAAAATGATATTCTGCAGCAAAAAGATGTAAAAATTCTGGGCCTGGACATGAACTTTGTGGACCATGTTTATTTTAAGAATAATCCAAATGATGAATGATAATTAAAAAGTTAACAGAAGTCTTGCAGCTATCAAACTGGAGCAGAAATCAAGGTACATGTATTAAGAACAAGATCTCCTGCTTCTGATTGAAGTGATTTGTAATTACCTTAACAAAAATGATCATCCATAAAGACACAGTGAATCAAGTGGAAGGAGGGGAGGGGGGGCAGATATGAACCAGGATTTAGACAATTCACAAGTTGATAAAACCTGAATGATTTGATCAGACCAGTGGTAGTACAAATATCTATAGACAAATTAGGTAGACATGAAAATAAGGATGGTTGGGCAAGCAATTACGTTGGAATCAGAAGAGATAAAGGTTTGGAAAGAAATTTTAACATCAGGAATGCCAGATATGATATGGGAAATGGAATGCAATCAAATTGGATGCAGGATGGCAGGGGAAACTGTCTGTAAAACATCAGATCACCTCAGTGAGGTCCACAGTTTTTGGAAGATCAAATGAAATTACAACAGGACCTTCGATTTCTGCTGGAATTCAAGTAGGTAGAATAATTATAATGAACAGAGGTAGAGTATCATATGAATCACCTCAGTTTTGATTTAAAAAATTGGGATACTAGATGCAACAATGATCCATCAAGGGAGTCTCGTGTTCAAAAATGTGTTGCGAATCCAAATTTGGGTATAGAGGGATTGCGACTGAAGTGGAAACTAATAATGAGGGAAATTATAAATACATTGGTCTGAATTTTTCTGGGATTGGAGGGGAGGGGTGGGGGTGTAAGGGGGTTGTTTGAAGAAAAGAATGATGATTTAATGAATGCTAGAGTTGGGCTGCTTGATAGTGTAAGGATGATGCATAGGGGGGAACAAAATGAAGATAATGACATTATGGGTACTGTTGATGAGGAGAGAGATGCTGAGAATTCTGGAGGGCAGTATACAGTATGTCTTGAAGTAAATGGAAATGAAATGTTGGTGCCTGATATTTATGGATTTTCATCTGAACAACAGTTCTTGCCTGTCCATGCTGATCAGTCCATAGTCATTAGAGAATGCAAAAGAAGTATTGGAAACAATATGTATCAGTTGCATTTGAATATAAGGCTGGAACATATGCAGGAAAAGTTTTTGAGATTATTGAGGGACCTATTTGGGAACCATGTTGACAGGGAAATATTCTGTAGTTGATCTGTAAAAATTAGTAGTGCCTTATGTGCAGTGAAAAGAAGTGAAAAAGGAACTCAGCAAAACATATGTAACATAATAAATTGTTCTTTGTTCAGCTGATGCTAAAAATTAAACCAGTAATGAAGAATTTGATGCATCTGTTAGTGTTGTAGAAAGTGAAACTTCTGTTAACTCAGTGAAAACTGGAAGGAATGGAATTGGAGGTAATGTCAAAAATTTTGAAAATGATTTATTGTATGGAGTTTCTGAAGGGAAAGAAGTTGGTAAGGAGATAGGTTGTCCATACATTAAAGTTAATATAGATCAGTGGGAAGGTAACTACTTGATTGACATGGGGATCACTAAATTGGGAATATCAGAATAGGTTAATAAACTGTTCCTATATTTAAGAAAGAAGCAGTGAGGAGAAGATTACAGAAAATAAAAAAAATGGGGATTTAATAAATATTTAAGCTCAGAGAGAAAGATTTAAGAAATAATAAAGTACTTTTACTTATAGCAAAGTTTTGTATCACGTGAAAGGTTGGAGATTTTCTGTGCTTGGAGGCTGGGTGTTTCCTTGTCCTCATTATCATTTCAGTATCATTGCCCATTGTGGCATCAGTTGAAAAGACTAGCAACAAGGTGGTGAATCTCCTCAGGTGGGGACTACCGGCCATCAATCCCATAAGATCATTTTTTTCATCCTTTAGAAAAAAAGTAAAGTCCTTCAGATCATTTGAAAATTGAATTGTCTTTGATCAAATTTCAAAATATTAAATTAAATTTCAAAATATTTCAGAATTTGAAAGAGAGTATTCCAGCCAACATTGTCAAAAGCTTTCTCTAAGTCTACAAATGCTAGAAATGTAGGTTTGCCTTTCCTTAATTTATTTTCTAAGATAAGTCGTAGGGTCAGTATTGCCTCATGTGTTCCAACATTTCTATGGAATCCAAACTGATCTTCCCCAAGGTCAGCTTCTACCAGTTTTTCCAATCGTCTGTAAAGAATTCACGTTAGTATTTTGCAGCCGTGACTTATTAAACTGATAGTTCGGTAATTTTCACATCTGTCAACACCTGCTTTCTTTGGGATTGGAATTATTATATTCTTCTTGAAGTCTGAGGGTCTTTTGCCTGTCTTATATGAAAACCAAATGCAACATAAAAAAATCCAGTCACACACTACAACTCAACAAAAACTTCAACAAAATAGATCCTCCACAACTAAAACACAAACCAACACACCCCCACACCCCTCCCGCACAAACACTCTAACATGAAATAAACCACCCACCCCACCCTGAGCCGCAGCCAGCCACCCACCTACCCAAACCACCCTAATCAACGACTTTCAGCCTATACATTTTACTGACAGCCCTTAAGAAAACCCAAAAAACACAATACCCCTCAGGGACACTTTTCCGCCAACAGTACTCATCTAAATGAGACTGAAGGTAGGAAGAGTGCCTCTTCCCCCTCCCAAGAACTGACTTAACAGCCCCCCACATCCCCTCTATTGTATTTGTGCAAGCCC
The DNA here is from genome assembly GCF_023864275.1 of Schistocerca cancellata. Lineage (NCBI taxonomy): Eukaryota > Metazoa > Arthropoda > Insecta > Orthoptera > Acrididae > Schistocerca > Schistocerca cancellata. The sequence continues at coordinate 17,715,983 of NC_064634.1, forward strand.
CCGTCTCATAATTTTTGAACTCTAAGCTATGGTTAACTACTAAATGATGGAGTCCCCTCTCACCCAACCCCCTATATGAAGAAAATGCATCTGAATCTACTGTGGACCTCAGTTCTATGTACTCTTCAATTAACCCCACTAATTCCGCCTTAGACCTCCTTTCCACAACCCTAAAATCACATTCAGAACACCCACATTCCGGAACAACAGCTCCCCACACCCAGAGACCAACCCCAGCTTCATCCCTCCCGTACTTCCTTTTCCCAAACTGCGACTCGTCCACCTCCACAACAATCCCATGCCCCCCCAGCTTACCCCTGTACTTAATGAACTTGGAACACACTTCACGGCAAAAAGAAAACCAATCAAGCACACTCCTCTCACTCACACCAGTCTCAAATTGCGCAAAGAATTTGTGGGGATCTATAACAAAAGTAATAAGTCACCAGTACAATCTCATGCATGCCCAACCTAGACTTCTCGAACCAGGTACCACACCGTATCGAACAGCAAATGTCATCTTTCCAACAGCGCCACATATAACCGTCCCTGGTCCAAGACACTGGGACTTTAGCCCACTTCGTTTCTTCACCACAAATAGAGCATTTCACAACCTTGGCAATTAAACTGAAAAGCTGCAAAAACTTGATCAGTTCCAAAGGAGTGTTCCCCATCATATTCCTGAGATGCGCACTGTTAATTTTGTGTGTCATATCAATTCCTGAACAAAAAACAACAACCGATGATTAATTTTACTAAAATTACCACATGATGTATAGCAAACAACACTAAATTAACCTTCACACAAAACCACAAAATCCTTAACTCACTGAAACAAATTCCACTACAGACACAGCCGACACTTGAACAATTCTGGATAATGAGCAAGACCAAACTGAGCCCTGAGCCCATTACACCACACAAACAAAAACCCTGAACATACCACCAGAGGGCACAACAAACCACAACACGACACTATCTACAAACATGCCACACTCACAAACCAAACTCCTCCACGCCATCATGATGTCACACACCACAACACGCTTACGTGACGGGTCAAAGCCGACACGTGTGATCAGACGCTTCTGACTATTAAATTCACTATCTGAATAATTTCTTTTATCTCATAATACATTTCACCAATCTCTTTGTCATCTGCAGAGCTAGTTGGCATATAAACTTGTACTACTGTGGTAGGCATGGTCTTTGTGTCTATGTTGGCCACAATAATGCGTTCACTTTGCTGCTTGTAGTAGCTTTCTGCACCTCTATTTTTTATTCATTTTGTTACGGCATGGATTTTGTGCACATCATTCACTTCTCAGCCTACCTTTGACTCTGTGCAGAAACGTACTTCATGGCAATAGTGTATGGAACAATATTGATAGGGACAGGAATGACATCAGGTAGCATTTTTAGATGAATCCATGTTCTGTTTGGTTGAAAAATGATGGCCACATTTTGATTCGCTGCAGACAGCAGGAGTGGCATCACAGTGACTGCATTCACACAAGACACATAGCACCAATGCAAGGGCTTATGGTGTGGGGTGCTATTGGGCACAACCACAAATCACAGTTGGTGTGTGCCCATGGCAGAGTGACTGGTATGACCTATGTGAATGATAGCCTGCAACCCGTAGTCATATCCTTTCTGCACAATAGCCCAGATGCCATTTTTCAGTAAGACAATGCATGACCACATGTTGCTGCATGAACACCTGTCTTCTTGGTGTCACAGAATATCAGCCTTTTGCCCTGGCCTGCCATATTACGAGAATTGCCACGAATTTAAAATGTCTGGGATATGGTGAAACAACGGGTGCAATGCTGCGACCCTATGCTGATCAGCACAGATGAACTTTGGAACCAGGTGAATGAGTCATGGATGGCTATACTACAGGATGACATTTATGACTTATAGTCAATGCCATCATACATGGAACAAGCTATCAGGGCCCCTGGTGGACCCTGTGCCTTCTAGGCAACAGGACACATGCTGAACACAGGTGACTGAAATGCTAATAATTTCCGTGGAACATGCTAATGTACATGTCCTGTGAATATCTATGAATGTCCTTCCTCCAGTTGTTCAAGGTGATCTGTTTTTTTCTGAATATGAGTGTGTATGTGGAGGGGGGGGGGGGGGGGGGGGCATGCACCACGAACAAACAATCCAAATGGGGGAGAAACTGGTAGATGTGATGTACCTATGGAAATGTACAAACAAATGATTTCAATTTTAAAAAAAACTGGATGATTTAGTCAAGAAAAAGAGCTTCACAAATTGATAAAGTCGGTAACAGGTTGTTCCACCTTTGGCCCATAGGCAAGCAGTTATTTGGCTTGGTGCTAATAAATGTCTATAGTGCCCTGCTGATAATGCTCCAAACATTCTCAGTTGGGGAGAACTCCAGTGACCTTGCTGGCCAAGGTAGGATATGGCAAGCATGAAGACAAATGGTAGAAACTCTCACCATTTGTGGGTAGCATTGTATTACTGAAATGTAAGCCCAGGATGACTTATCATGAAGGGCAACAGAATGGGGTGTCGAACATAATTGACATACTACTCTGCTGTAAAGGTGCCATGGATGACAACCAAAGGCATCCTGCTATCAAAAGAGAGGGCACCCTAGACCATCATTCCTGGTTGTCTGACCATATGGTAGGTAACAATTGGCCTTGTATCCCATCATTATCCAGGACATCTTGAGTCACATCTTTGTCGGTCATCAGGTCTCAGTTCAAAGTGGGATTCATTACTGAAGGAATTCTACTCAAGTCAATGAGATTCCAGGCTAAATACATATCTGGGGATTGCTTGGACATTGGTGGGATACCAACATGACTGTCACTCACCATATGCCACAACAACGAGGAGTGATGGTCTGTGGAGCCCTTCATGGCAAACCATTCAGGGGTTACATTTCAGCAAGATAATGCCTACCCACACATGATGAGAGTTTTTAGTGCTTGTCTTCATGCTTATGAATCTACCTTGACCTGCAAGATTGCAAGATCTCTGCTGATTGAGAATGTCTAGAGCATTATGGGCAGAGCCCTGCAATTGTCTCCGGATTTTGATGATCTAATACACCGTTTTGACAGAATTTGGCATGATATCCCTCAGGAGGACACCCGACAAGTTTATCAAGCAATGCCAAGTCAAATGATGGCTTGCATAAGGGCCAATGGTGGACCAGTATGTTATTGACTTGCTCAATTTATAAAGCTCTTTCTCTAGAATAAATCATTCAATTTTTCTGAAATTGTAATCATTTATTTGTCTGTACATGTGCCCACACTTGCTTATTTCTGTTCCATTCAGATAATTCTTTCATGGTGTGTCAACTTTTTGTCTTAGAGTGGATATTCATAGAGTTATATACTTATAGCATTGTGTGACCTTTAATCAATAACACCTATCTTAAATGAACTGTGGTATTTAAAAAGTTGTAATTGAACAAGATGTTTTTTGAATGATTGAGCTGTGGTTTTCATGTCAGAACTATTTTCATTCCTGTGAAACAAAAATATTTTTTATAGAAACACCAGGTTTCATATAATTAAAATTTTGGGAGAGAAAAGTAAAACACCTGGTTATCATAAGTTGAAAGGAAGAGAGTCATATGAAAGTTAAGTATTTTTTTTACTGTCATATAATAAATCCAGTTCTCATTTGCTAGAACTCTTGGGAGAGAAATGTGAAGCAGATGTCTAGACGTAAGTTGAAAAGAGGGGAAAAAGAGGGTTAACATTAATCATATGTTTTACTTGTTTTTAAGTACTGTTTATTCTTTTTTTTTATAACTGTTTGTCAAGACACTTGTCAATGTGGGGTGTAGCAGTTCATAATTTAGTATTTAGAATTGTTTCTGTGCTTACTTGTTTCTGTGTATCACTTGTTTTTCTGTAAAAATTACTATTTCAAAATGTGTGTAAATGTGGGGCTTTGCAGGACTGTACATCATTGGAGTACATTAGTCTATGATGATGGAGGGAGGAGGGGGGGGGGGGGGGGCAGGAGATAGAATTTCTGAACTTTGTAGTCTGCTCAAAATATATTATACCAAAAATTCAAATATCAGTCTTAACAATTTGCATATAAAAAATATGCCGATTTGATGATTCAGTTGTGATGAAACAAATTAATTTTATTAATTATGATTTTGTCTTATAGTTATTGGAAATATTTATCTTTTGATTTGTAATTTAGTATGTTGGGTGTAAAAATTATTTGTTTTATGTAAAAGGAACATTCAGTTTTCTTATCTGCATGTGTTTAGATGTATTTCAGAATTTGTACCTATTTTACAAAGTGGAAATTTCAAGTTTGCTGTATGATTACGTTTAGATGTTATAATTTCAGAAATTCATACTCACATTACACATTATTTTAGACACACAAATGCTTATCTTTTTTACTATTGGCAAGCCACTCTTCTAAACTAATATAGTGACAAAATTCTGACAAAATCTGATATGATTGAAATGACATAACATAAGGAAGAAATGTAATGGTGGCAATCTGTGCTGTTGTATGGGGATGGGTTGCAGAAGAGGGATCAATAGACATCACTACAGTGAATAAATGTGGACTAAGATGGATGAGTACAGAGGACTATTTTTCTTTGTATAAGTATTTGCGAATCATTTGAAATATGAACTGGTATTTGCATAACTATGGACAATGAATAAAAGGAGTTGAAGAGAAAGCACTTTTCTTGGATGAATTTTTGTAATTACCCAGTTAATTCACATTTTATTATGTAAATGTTTGCTAAGTGTTTTTACATTATTAATTTTTTTAGCTAACGAGAATCACGCTTACATTGTACATAGATGTTTACTGTTAAATCACAGAGTACAACTAAATCGACTAAAGTTATAGTTTATATCTAAAATGTGTGTGCGAGTGTACACCTGCCCTTTTTTCCCCCTAAGGTAAGTCTTTCCACTCCCGGGATTGGAATGACTCCTTACCCTCTCCCTTAAAACCCACATCCTTTCGTCTTTCCCTCTCCTTCCCTCTTTCCTGATGAAGCAACCATCGGTTGCGAAAGCTAGAATTTTGTGTGTATGTTTGTGTTTGTTTGTGTGCCTATCGACCTGCCAGTGCTTTTGTTTGGTAAGTAACATCATCTTTGTTTTTAGATATATTTTTCCCACGTGGAATGTTTCCCTCTATTATATTCATAAAGTTATAGTTTGATATTTATGTTGTTATGTCTCTTTCTAAAATATGAAAAAAATTATGCGAACCCTTATACTGAAGAATTTTACACCAGAATGAGATAAATGTGAAATTTGAGTACAACACTGATCATGTAATAATGCAACTTGCTTCACTTGCAAAGCCCAAATGAAATGTGTCACAAGGTTGGTAGCAATAGAACAAACTGTCTTTTACAGCCAAAGATCCCCTACACAGGGATGCAGCCAGAAATCGGAGAGGTTGGTATCTCATGGTGTCACCACACAGCTCTCCCCCTGTGGAGTAAGGAACACTGGAGGCTGTGGTGTAATGTCGACATGAACAACGAGTAAAGGCTGTCAATATTTGTTGCTGGCTGTTATTCAGTGATCATGTAGAGGTGGTATGGAGTGAGTAATGATGGTAGACAATATGGTTGCGGAAGGTGGTGGTGGCCAGAATTGATTCTGGCTCTGCGTTGATGGTGTTGTGTCAGCTGTGGGTGGCACTGTCTCTGCTATTGATGGTGTTGGGTCAGATGTCTATGGCAGTAGGCTCAGCTGTGTAGCAGGGATTTGGAAACTGCTAACCTACTAGGGAAAGTCGTGAGGATACTATCATGAAACCCACTATAGTTGGTAGACAGTAGAGCCTTGTGAGTGGCTTCCACTCAGAGATCAGTGTCTACCATTTTGATCATGACTTCATCTGTCTGGGAGTTGCAAACAACAGTCCTGAGCACATTGGCTTGGCGGGTGGCAGTCTGGTTGTGTGCAAGATGGCAGGAGTTCCGTTGTCTTCTAGGTCGTTTGAGTCCTTCCAGTAATGAGGGTCCAAGCTGGTTTTAGTCTGTTGCTTGAAATTGTCATAGGGTTGCCACTGATATCAATATCAAATGTGTATCTACCACATTGCAACCCTAGTGGAGGTCCATTGTACAGAGACTGTAGGGCTGGCTGGATGGTATTATTACAGAGCATCACATATGTGCAGTCAGTGAGTCTGTTATGTATGAGTGGTATAAGGCCAAGTGTGTGAATGGAGGAGGCACCAGTAAATTGCAGATGTGGTCTTTAACTCATTGCAAAAGCGGAACAAGCTCCGATGGGTCTGGTGTGGGAGTTGGTAACACAAACTCTGCTGCAAATGTGTCTGTGTAAAGTATTTCCACTAGCAAGGCATGTAGATCATCCTTAAATGCCATTCTGACGCCAAGGAGCATGCATGGAAGAGTATCAGTCTATGCATCCTGTGGCACATGAATGCTGTCTACATTGTATTGTGCCATCTTTCCACCAGGCCAATATCTGCAGCTGGTATGCTATGGTTTGGTGGCAGGAGATACCACGGAAGTTGCCAAAAGCAGTGAATACTGCAAATTTGAATTGTCACTTTTGATCTGTGGTGATGATATCTGGATAATTACAACCAAAGATCCCCTACACAGGGATGCAGCCAGAAATTATGAAGGCTTTGGGCACGGATTCCACTGTGATATCAGTCAGAGAGGTGGCTTCGACTCATTGCGAAACTCAGTTTATCATGTAGAGGAGGTATTTGTATCCTTCCAACCCTGCCTGAGGTGTGACAGGGTTGAGGAAAATATGGTGGAAGTAGCCATGTGTTATTTCAAACCTTCCAAGAGGCACTTGCATGCCGTGTCCAACTCAGTTGTGCTGACAATCGATGCACACCAACATCTAGTTACAGCAGTTGCATATGACACCCAGCCAAATAAAGTGCTCAGTGACAAAATGAATCTTTGGTCCAACTCCTGGGTGCTTGAGGTTATGTAGCTGTTAAAATTGTCCCTCTGAGTGACATGGGTAAGATCAGTCAGATCCTGTGCTGTCAGACATCACAAAGAACACTGACATCTGAACCTGGAAATGAATGCCATTTTATTTTTTGGTTTGAAGAACCAACTTTGAGTAAGGCTTGAATAGTCAGGTCATGCTTCTTCTTCCACAGGTGTGCTGTAACTGAGTACGAGGGAGATCATCTGCACTAACGAAAGGCAGTCAGCAAAAATGTTATACACCCTGTGCAGTTGTTGGACATCAATTGAGCATTATGCAATCAACTTGGTATGACAGAACTGTCAATCATTGACTTTCATAGATGGGTTTCATATGGCATCCGTCAGCAGCTTGTGAGCGGTGTAAATGATGATGGGGTGTTCCTCTACGTTGTCCTGGAAGTAGTGTACAGCCCTGTATAGAGCTAGGAATTCACAGTCAAAAGTGGACCATACTGTCTGCGATGCTATTAGCTTCCTGGAGGAGAATCTGAGAGGCTGACCATCACCTGCCACCTCTTCCTGGAGAACCTCCCCAATAGCTGAGTCACCCATGGTGATAGTGAGCTGAACATCTGGTCTAGGGTATACTAATGTATCTGCTGTTGAAAAACATGCCTTAAAGTGGTTGAATGCCATTTGCATGGTTGTGGCCCATACTAGTTTTCATTTTACTTGCATATATGGGGCCATCAGAGCATCTATCAAGGGTGCCTGAACTTCTGTAGGATGCCAAGGAAATAGTGAAGAGTGTGACAGGCTCATGGTTGTGGCAACGGGTGAATGAGTTCGACATGATCTGGTGATGGTGATGGTGATGGTGAGATCCTCTCTACATTGAGAGTATGTCCAAGGTATGTAAATTCCTGCTTCTATAGTTGGAATCTGTCTTCATTAATTACCACTTCTGCATCACGGAGGGCAGTGAGAATGAGTTAGAGGTGTCATACATGGCTGTGGGAGTCTGCAACGAAGATTAAAATGTCATCAAGGTATGTGTAACAGCAATAAATCTTGAAAAGCACTCAATTGATAAATCAGTGCCATGTCTGTGCCATGCTTTTGAGTCTGTATGGCTTTGCCAGAAACTCATAAAAGCCAAAGGGTGCTATGATGGCTGTCTTATTGATGTCATCTGGGAATGTGGGAATCTGGTAATAAGCTTTTTGGCAGTCAATCACACTAAGAATCTTATCTAGAATGAGTGAATGGGTGGAATCTTGAATGTCGGGTACAGGGTAACTGTCATGAATCGTGTGAGAATTAAGAGTTCTGTAGTTCCTGGAGAGTCTTACAGAATCATTATTTTTTTAATACTATATTTATGGGTGGTGCCCAAGCACTGTCTGAGGGGCAGATGATATCTGTTTGCAACACACTTAGCTGCCTCGAGGATGGGAGCTACTAGGCATCATGCCTTATGGTGAATGGGTGTACTTGGGTCATGTTGATGCACTGCATTGCTCCATTACTAACAGTGCACTGGTAATGTCTAACTCACAGCATGTCATGAAAGGGATCAGCATGCACTTATTGAGGCAGAATTATTCAGGCAAATAGCGCTGTAGGGTGAGCTGTTTTGTTTCTCAGTGAGGTGCATTGTGTATTGCCGTGTTGATGGGCTGCAGCTGTGGAGTGGGGCCTACCAATGATGGTGTGGCTCCATGTTCTGGTGCCACGAAGGTGTTTGATATTTGCCAGAGCACATTGATACTTGTATGAGTGTGAGAGACATCATGTACGCACTGATGCAGATCATCATTGCTGAGGTGGCATGGGTCTCATAGAGTCATTCTTGGATTTTTGTATGGTAACAACACACTCATGTAGAAAACGATCACTGCTGGCAACAGCTGTGATGCAAGTTGAAGACAGGTGGAAGCATTTGTTCATGACCCCAGGCAAGGTCAGGCCACGAAGATCCAGGATGGACTGTCATGTGGCATGGCAGAATAAAGTACCATGGTAGATGTCAGATGAAAGGCTGAATTTTCAGACGAAGTTGATCCATATCACAGTTCAGTAATTACACCTGCATAAAAAGTGCAAACGCACTGTAGCTCTTCTACAACATGTATGGCTAGGTCAAATGTGCCACTTACACAGATCCTGGCATTGTTAGCGACATGTAGCTGCAGTCCACAGTTTTCAGTATGTGGTTTGAACATGGTACTGGGTACTGCACACACATCTGACCTTTGTCTGTTCTTGAGTTGCTGTGTTAGAAGGAAGGTAACTTGATCTTATGGCATAGACCAGTTTGCCTGTTGCAATCTGTGATTGCCATTTGGGTGTGAGCAGGGGTACTGACAGTTTTGAACAGCTGCTCCATGTTGCACATAATACCAGCAGTGTTGTAGTCAGCTGGTGCAGTGTTTGTTGCTACAACCTGTGCAACCTGTGATGGAGCATTTGGAGAAGAACCCATGATGTCAGTTACACGCAAGATCAGGAAGCTTCAGCATTGTTTTGATTATGTACCTGCTGACTGGGTAGTCCAGGCAGGGGTGTGCAAAATGATGTACTGCTTTGCTGTACCAAGTAATCAAATTTTTTATCTAATGGTCCCACCCTATGTGCAATGATTGTGAACTGTAGCTATAGTGGAAGTTTGCTGATCTATAATGTTCAGAGAGGAGAGTCAGCTCTGGCAGTAATGTGGAGTTGACTAGCAAACAAAAACAGCACCCTAATTGTGAAGGAGATCCTTGGTGGACTGCTCTTCATAAAACACCTGTCACACCTATTGCTCAGGGGTGCATGTGAGCCATTGCAGCAATACTGATTTTGCAGGATAATGTCGCTGATTAACTCTGCATGTTATGTGGGGTGACAGAATAACACACATTTTGAGTTGAATTTGTGATGCCTGGTGAAGTGAACATGCACTCGGCCTTTGCAAATCCTAATGATACTTGATTGGGTCAGAAAACTGGGAGTGTAGGATGCTGTGTAGATCCACACTTTCCTTTGAAGCCTGAAAATGCCTGTACCACCTGAGCTGAATCGTAAGGCATGACTGTTGCACAAACCATCGTCCATCATCTGTGATGCAGTTGGAGCTGGAAACATGGCATCAACATCGCACAATGGTTGTGCATATGAAGCAGATGCATAGAATTTTGGTGACTGTGATACGACAGATGCAGAAGACACTGTTGGCATCACATCTGTTTTCATGAAAAGCAAACACAAATTGTCCTCAAAATTAGTGTGGAGTCAGCATCTGATGGTGGTCATTGTTGAGACACAGTCACTGTGCCTTGTGAGCTGCTTGTTCTGTATTCCACACTTTCTGTAGATGAAAGCAATGAGGACTCTGAATTGTAGCCACTATCAGTGAATTTGAAGCAGCAAATCTGCAAGAAATGGTGAACCGAGTCCTTTTTGTGTCCATTGTTAATGTGCAATAACATGGCACACAGTGGTATTTCATGAATAACTTGGTATCCACTACATTTGGGCTCATCATTGTAGAATTTCACCCTCGAATGAGATAAAAGTGACAGTTGAATATGAAATTGTACAGGTACTAAGCAATTCATTTCTCTTGTGGAGCACATACAAAACACATCACACAGCTTGGTAGTGACAGAGTGAACTGTCTTTTACAACCAGAGATCCACTTTATGGGAATGCACTCAGTCATCAGAGAAGTTGATACAAAGTAGTGGTCCCATAATACTGATGATAATTATCAACCTATATTTGTTATTCTAAAGTTTGGTTTTAATATAATCATAATGTGTTACCAAAAATTTTCAATATAATGCCAAAGAGTTTACCTACAAATTTAGAAGTTTGGTGCAACACAAAACTTAAAGTATGTGGGATAATTAATGTTATTATAAAGACTCATGGTCCATTGGTACACACTATCCCATGCTTCATAAATGGGTAGTATTTTGTACGAGGGGAGGGAGGGGGTGGGAGATATTGTAATGAATCTGAACCACAGGGGCCTCTGTTCAGTAGTAACCCATGATACATATTCTGATTAGCGAAATCTAAAATTCCACCCATTTTTCAACTATGTGTTTCTGAAAATTGAAAATCTGGTACTCAGTAGCAGATCCTTTGGAATTAATGCACAGTATGAGAACATTTATTTGAAAGGTTTTTTTCATGTTTTCTGTAATATTTTGGAAATCCATTTTTATCCTGTAAATGTCAGTTATTCATTTTGGCACAGAAACAAGAGTACAAAATGATAATCTGAGGGTTGTGGTGTTGTGTCCCTCTTGGGAAACGTTTTTTGTTTTCAATTTTTATGTTACTTACAATGCAAATAAATTGAAGTAGTGCTCAACATAATATGTTTATTAATAAAAAGGTCATTCAGAAAGTAAAAGATGTTTTGTTTTGACCTGTGACAGCATCCGCCCCCCCCCCCCCACCCCCCTCCCCCACCCCCCATCACAGCTGACCAACCGCAGACCATGTTACTCATCCACTTCAGTTCAGGGGCCACTACAGTCCAATACTCTTGACTGCAGCTTAGCTGCATGACTTTAAAATGTGTGACAAAATTGACAATCTTGCTGAATGTGAAGTGTGCTATGTTTAAACATGCAAGAAGTTTGCCAGTTGAGGTTTAGGGAAATTAGATGAACAAAGTGTCAGTTCAGAAGTGGTATATCATGTTTAATGGCAGATGGAAGAATGTTCACATTGAAGATTGTTTGGGCTGGCCCTCAGTGGTGAATAATTGACTCAAAGCAATGACTGGAACAAAAATGCAAGAAGATTAGCATTATACAATTAGTGGACAGCAGTGTCCTATTGTCAGACATTTCAGCAACTTTGCTGTGTCATTAAAAAAGTGGTGCAGAATGATAACTAGTGGAGTCATCCTCCTCCATGATAAGGCATGTCCACCTGTAATGGGAGTGACACAGGACTTGCTTCCATGGTTTCAGTGGGAAATGTTTCAATATATGCCATACAGTTTAGACTTAGCCCCAAATCATTATCAGTTATTGCCCAAAGTGAAAGATTTTTATGAGGACAATGCTATGGAAGTGATGATGAACTTAAGGAAACCATTAATCAGTGGTTCAACCCAGTGGCAACTGAGTGTGCAGCAGAGAAGCTGGTATATTGATATGATAAGAAGCTAAATTTTAATGGTGACTATGTAGAAAAGTATCTTGTGTATGAAATTGTATGTAAAATACAGTTTCATTTAATTATTTCAAATAAAAATTTCTGTAGAAAAAATGTTCTTTACTTTCCAGATGACCCTCACATTTTCATAAAATGCATGAAAACAAAAGGCAAAGGAAAATTTGGGATTGAAAATATATTTCAAAGAATTATAGTTACAAAATCTACATGGACTCTGCACATATCTTTCCTAGAAGGGATTGTAATTAAAATATCCAATCTGCATCTAAGCCAACAATTCGCATTCATTGACATCAAACAGTACACTCATTTTAATGTCATATATAATGAAATATTTTCTTTCATAAGTTTTATTTCCAGGTTACCAGTGCCAACTATCTTACAACAAACCCTGGACATCACAATGCAAAAATAGCTATTGTGAAACAATAGGATATGAGTGAAGTAGGTACTCATATCTCTTTTGGACAAAGGATTCAAAATATGTTGGCTAACTACACGGCAAACTCAGGGAAACTTGCAACAGACTTATATAAATATTTTTTTACTTATGTGATGGAGCCCTACGTGGAAAAGAAAAAATTTCTTGATTAATTGAATTGTGGGGAGTACAAACAAATCCACACTTATACAATTTTGATCAGAAAGCTTCAAAGCTGCTCTTACCTCATTGAGAAGGAAAAAACAAACATTCTGAGAATACTGCATCAAAATACATTCCATCATGTGTCACCACCTATCCTCACCAATATCTGGTGGCATGATGTGCTATCCATGATTTGCTGCAGAGCTGTGCAATCAGAAAGAACTTTTATAAATGTAAATTGTGTTTGTTTTTCTACAGGAACTTTAAAACCATCACTCAAAATTGGAAAATTGTGGTTTTTATAAAGTGCACAAGACACAGAGCAAATTACTGTTTCCTCTATTTTTACAATGAATATCACCCCAGCACATGTAAACTGTAAAATAATACAAGTATTTAATATTATATGTGAAGTTTCTGTGTGTGTCTCAAATCCCTTCCTGGAAATTTATTTGCAGTCCCAAATTTGCAGTCCCAAATTTGCAATCCCAAATTTTCCTTTGTCTTTCTTTTTCAAACCCTATATAAAAATATTAATAATACAATGCAGGGTGGTCCATTGGTCGCGACCGGGCCAAATATCTCACGAAATAAGAATCAAATGAAAAAACTACAAAGAATGAAACTTGTCTAGCTTGAAGGGGGAAACCAGATGGTGCTATGGTTGGCCCACTAGATGGCACTGCCATAGGTCAAACGGATATCAAGTGCTTTTTTTTAAAAATTTTTTTTTAAATAGAAATCCCCATTTTTTATTACATATTCATGTAGTACGTAAAGAAATATGAATGTTTTAGTTGAAGCACTTTTTTCGCTTTCTGATAGATGGTGCTGTAATAGTTGCAAATGTATAAGTATATGGTATCACGTAACATTCCACCAGTGCAGACGGTATTTGCTTTATGATACATTACCTGTGTTAAAATTCACCGTTTACAAATTGTGAAAAAGGTCGATATCGTGTTGATGTATGGCTATTGGGATCAAAATGCCCAACAGGTGTGTGCTGTGTATGCTGCTCAGTATCCTGGATGACATCATCCAAGTGTCTGGACTGTTTGCCAGATAGTTACGATATTTAATGAAACAGAAAGTGTTCAGCCACATGTGAAACATCAACCATGACCTGCAACAAATGATGATGCCCAAGTAGGTGTTTTAACTGCTGTCACGCCTAATCTGCACATCAGTAGCAGACAAACTATGCAAGAATTTGGAATCTCTAAAATGTCGGTGTTGACAATGCTAAATCAATATCGATTGCACCCATACCATATTTCTATGCTCCAGGAATTGCATGGAGATGACTTTGAACATTGTATACAGTTCTGCCACTGGGCACAAGAGAAATTACGGGCCGATGACAAATTTTTTGCACGCATTCTATTTAGCAATTAAGCATCATTCACCAATAGCGGTAATGTAAACCAGCATAATATGCAGTATTGTGCAACGGAAAATCCACAATGGCTGTGACAAGTGGAACATCAGTGACCTTGGCGGGTTAATGTATGGTGCAGCATTAGGGGAGGAAGGATAATTGGCCCCAATTTTATCGATGGCAATCTAAATGGTGCAATGTGTGCTGATTTCCTACATAATGATCTACCGATGCTACTACAAGATGTTTCACTGCATGACAGAATGGCGAGGTACTTCCAACATGATGGATGTCCAGCACATAGCTCGTGTGTGGTTGAAGCGGTATTGAATAGCATATTTCATCACAGGTGGATTGGTTGTCAAAGCTCCATAGCATGGCCCGCATGTTCACTGGATTTGATGTCCCCGGATTTCTTTCTGTGGGGAAAGTTTGAAGGATATTTGCTATCGTGATCCACCAACAACTCCTGAAAACTTGCGTCAGCGCATTGTAAATGCATGTGCGAATATTACGGAAGGCGAACTACTCGTTGAGAGGAATGTCGTTAAACGTATTGCCAAATGCGTTGAGGTTGACAGACATCATTCTGAGCATTTATTGCATTAATGTGGTATTTACAGGTAATCACGCTGTAACAGCATGTGTTCTCAGAAATGATAAGTTCACAAAGGTACATGTATCACATTGGAACAACCAAAATAACATGTTCAAACGTACCTATGTTCTGTAGTTTATTTTAAAAAACCTACCTGTTATCAACTGTCCATCTAAAATTGTGAGCCATATGTTTGTGACTATTAGAGCGCCATATATCACAAAGCGATAAAAGTGGCCCTTTCTACATGAATATGTAATAAAAAATGGGGGTTCCTATTTTTAAAAAACACAGTAGATACCCATTTGTCCTATGGCAGTGCCATCTAGTGGGCCAACCATAGCACCATCTGGTTTCCCCCTTCAAGCTAGTCAAGTTTTGTTCTTTGTAGTTTTTTCGTTTGACGCTTATTTCGTGAGATACTTGGCCCGGTCATGATTGATGGACCACCCTGTATATTGAGCATTACTTCAGTTTATTTGCAGTGTAATTAACCTAAAATGTGAGAAGAAAACAACAACAAATATTTCTGCATAGGATCTGGTCCCCAAAACCCACAGGTCACAATTCTGTGCTCTCTCCGCTGCGCCAGACAATGTGTAGAAACTATGCTGACATAAATGGCTCATGCATCTCCCATCCCATGCCATAGATGCTATTTTTTTCTACACACTTTGCTGTCTGTAGCTCCCATTTCTGTTACTTTCATTTCTGGCCAAGCCCTGCATATACCATAAATTTGACAAAAATATGTCTGCTTGTGTCTGTATATGTGTGGATGGATATGTGTGTGTGTGCGAGTGTATACCCGTCCCTTTTTCCCCCTAAGGTAAGTCTTTCCGCTCCCGGGACTGGAATCACTCCTTACCCTCTCCCTTAAAACCCACATCCTTTCGTCTTTCCCTCTCCTTCCCTCTTTCCTGATGAGGCAACAGTTTGTTGTGAAAGCTTGAATTTTGTGTGTATGTTTGTGTTCATTTGTGTGTCTGTCGACCTGCCAGCACTTTCATTTGGTAAGTCACATCATCTTTGTTTTTAGGTATGTTAAATAATTTAGTTAGATGTGAATGTGTTGAGGTGAACTTCTTTAGCCAGAAATTTGCTATTTTATCTTTTCCAGGGGCTTTCCAACTGTGAGTAGAATTAATTGCTCGGGTGACTTCATGTTGCAAAATTATCACTTCAGGCATTTGTGGTATCATATTGTATGTGTCTGTTTCTGCTTGTATCCACCGTGCATGCCTGTTATGTTGTACCAGGTTTGACCATATGTTGCTCCAGAAGTGTTCCATGTCTGTTATGTTTGGTGGATTGTCTATTTTAATGTGTCTGTTATCTAATGTCTGGTAAAATTTCTTTTGCTTTGTGTTGAATGTTTGGTTTTGTTTCCTTCTATTTTCACATTTTTGTATCTTCTAAGTCGTTTGGCCAATGCTTGTAATTTCTGCTTCTTTTCATCTAATTGCTCTATTGCTTCTTGTTGTGAGATGTTACCTAACCGTTTTCATTTTTTGTATGATATTTCATTTCTTATAAATTGTGTTAGCTGTCCGATGTCTTTTCTCAGTTTTTCTATTCTGATCTGTAGCCTGTGTTGCCGTGCTGGTTTTGTGGGTTTCTTCTGTGTGTTGGTTGGTTCTGATCTCTGCCTAGTGTGTATATTTAGTGTATTGAGTGCTCCTATATAAACCAGTAGCTGTAACTCTTCCATAGTTGTGTTTTCATTTATTTTGTTGTGTATGATTGTGTTGATAGTTGTTATTGTTGTTTTGACTTGTGGGTTATTTGGTGGTCTATGCAATAATGGTCTAATGTCTGTATTTGTGTCTTTGTATTCTATATATGTCAGCTGAAATTTTTCTTCTATATCTAACATGTGTGTCACTTCGTGTTCTATTTGTGCTTGTTCTGGTGGCTGTCTTAAGATTTCGTTTTCCTCTGATTGTTTAATTGGTGTGTGTTGTTCTATTTTTGTTTGCTCTGGGATGTTTGAGTCCATTACTGTATTTTCTTCTTCTTCTAATTGCACATTATTTTGTTCCAGTATTTGTTTTACTTATTGTTTGATGTTTTCTAATTCTGACTTGGGTATCCTGTTGTTTTTTATTATTACACAGATCTGATCAGCTAGTCATTGTTCTGTTAAAAATTTTAATTCTGGGTATCTGGTAATAAATGTTGTGTATACTTGTGATCTGTATCCAGTTGTGTTGGTTCCTAAGTTTGTTGCTTGGTAATAACAGAACATGAGGTGTCAGTTAACTTCATCTGACCATCTCATCCTCTGTCTTTGTTTTCCTTCTAGAGTGGTTGCAGGGAGCATATCCTGCAAAACACCTCTATTTGGATTTAAATAATTTTTCGTGTGGCTAGCAGTGTTGTTACCATTGTGGACGGGCATAGGGTTCAAGCATCGTCCCCGATCATGACAGTGCTTGTCCAAGGCTTCATTAGTTCTGTCCTGAACCAACTAATCACACTAAAAGGGGGGTTACCCCTATTAGTGGTTTGTTCTCTTCGTCGCCTTTTATGACTGGTAGAACATACCAGATGCCTATTCTTTTCCTGGGCCTCCACGGGGTTTATTGTTATTATTTATCTTTCCTGTCTCAGACGTTATGTCTGGCTAAAAATGGAAAGTGACGCAGACCTTGATCAAGTGTGACTTCCTTTTAACTGTGCGGTATATGTTACATTGCATTTAGGAACTTTCGGGTAATTGAACATGTGTCAATACTTACAGATTTCTGTAGTTGTATATATACGTTTGGATGTAGCTGTATTGTGTTGATGTACTGATGGATATTGTGTGGTATGACTCCTGTAGTTCATAGTATAATTGGTATGATGTCAACTTTATCCTGATGCCACATGTCCTTGACTTCCTCAGCCAGTTGGATGTATTTTTCAATTTTTTCTCCTGTTTTCTTCTGTATATTTGTTGTATTGGGTATGGATATTTCGATTAGTTTTGTTAATTTCTTCTTTTTATTGGTGAGTATGATGTCAGGTTTGTTATGTGGCATTGTTTTATCTGTTATAATGGTTCTGTTCCAGTATAATTTGTATTCATCATTCTCCAGTACATTTTGTGGTGCATACTTGTATGTGGGAATGTTTGTTTTATTAGTTTATGTTGTATGGTAAGTTGTTAATATATTATACAACATAAACTAATAAAACAACATGTTCCCACATACAAGTATGCACCACAAAATGTACTGGAGAATGATGAATACAAATTATACTGGAACATAACCATTATAACAGATAAAACAACACCACATAAGAAACCTGACATCATACTCACCAATAAATTATTATTATTATTATTATTATTATTATTATTACTCTTGTTGTTATTATTGGCACTGGCTGTAGTTGTATAAACTTATCAATAAATGTAACTGCTGTACAGCAGATGTTATTAATTTCACACTCTCAAATTTATCTCAATCCAAAAATTTGTGAACATGCAGAATGGATACTCATAAGCTCCCACTATTTTTTTTCTTCTGAAATGGCCTGCGTTTTCTTTGTTTGGGTGCATTTAAGCTTTCAAAAATGATTTTTTTTTTTAAAAGCAGTAGTATTTTCCCACCAGTTAAGTGAATGCATCTCCAATAAGAGGTCTTTTACCACACAATTTTAAGATTCAAAAATCGACAGACTACTAATTTCGACCTTTCTTTGGCACACATAGCCCTATGAAGAGCAAAACTCATGCTTGGCAATGCTACAGATACAGGTGTTGTGACTCGCCGATCTTTCAAAGTGCCGCAGCGCAGTTACGCGCGTCCTCTACATGCGGCCAGCCAGCCAGCATTTATGATTTGACTCTTAAAGTGTACACACATCTTACTCTGTTTACTTGATCTGTGACTTTCATGTATTGCGTCTTCCTTGAAATATATTTGTTCAACTTGAAGTTATAACAATTGGCAATGAGGATGGGATTTTTCTTTTCCATCGTTGAGCCACATGTTTCCATGGCTACTTTAGAACAGCAAACGCTTCTCACAAATGTGATTTTGTCATGGCATCAAATGCAGGGCGTCTCTCGTCGTTGTCTCTACCTCCTTTTCCTCGTTACGACAAGATGGCAGAAGACTGGTCTGATTACGAAAAATGTCTTCGACAGCACTTCTTGGCATTTCATGTCGCGGATGAACAAACATGTAAGTCTCTGCTCTTTTCATGGATTTCACCTCAAATGTGTTGTCAAAATCGGCTCCTTTGTAAGACCCCGTGCCTTTGTCCTTTGCTGAAATGTGCTCACTTCTGTCCGTCTATTTTCAAAAGCAAATGCATGTGGTAGCCTTTCGTGTTGCCTTTTATCATTGTCAAAAACAACCGAATCAATCCTATCACACTTGGGCTGCTGAACTTCACGGCCTCAGTAGAACGTGTCAGTTTGTTACTGAAGTTCACAAAGAATACTACGCTGATTCCATGATACGGGATGCCATTATCTGATCGGTGCCCGACACAGAAGTTAGGCAACGTGCCCTTCAGTTGGCAAATCTGACTCTAGATGTAGTCCTATCCATTTCTCAGTCTTTGGAAATTTCTCGCACCGCTGGAGCGCAAATGGAGGCATGGGGCGACGTTGGGGAAATACAACCTCTGTGCGATGTTGACGAAGCCTGTGGCATGTCCCCGCCGGCCGATGTGGCCGCAGTATGCTCCCAAGCGCAGCCTTGGCCTAACTGTAAACAAACCTCTAAGAAACTGCACCAAAACCCCCAGCAACTTCCTTCATGTCCGCGATGTTTTGCGAAATTCTCATGAGATGATTTTCCACAACATTAGACTGTGCAAATGACTTTGAAGCTCATATCACGCTCAAACCCACTGCTCGGCCTAAGTTTTTTCAGGCTTGGCCCATTCCTGTGGCCCTTTGTTACCAGGTCAAACAGGAGCTGGATCATCTCACTGCTTCAGGGGTCTTGCTTCCTGTCACTTCCAGTGAGTGGTCCTCTCCTGTCATTGTTGTTGCTAAGCCAAATGGTGATATTCTTCTCTGTGGCGATTTCAAAGCCACTGTAAATGCTCAATGCCTTATCGACACTTACCCTATGCCTCGACCTGAAGAATTGTTCACTAAACTTGCTGGAGGCCAGTATTTTTGTAAACTTGACCTGTCAGAAGCTTATCAGCTTCCTCTCGATGCTGCTTCCCGGCAGTTTCTGGTCCTTAACACGCCTTTTGGCCTCTATCAATACCAACAATTGCCATTCAAGGGTTGCCAGCACCCCTACTCTCTTTCAGAAATTCTTGGAACAATTATTGCTCACTGTCACTGGGTGTATAAATTACCAGGACGACTTTGTTGTCACTGGCTCCACCACTGACAAACATCTTTAAAATCTCCGCACACTTTTTCATGTCTTACAGACTGCCGTCCTTAAGTGTAATCTTCAGAAATCAAAATTTTCTCAGGCTTCTATCACATAGTTGGGGTTCAACTCTCTCAGGATGGTATTCATCTGCTTCAGCAAACTGTCACTGCGATCGTGCCCTTTCTCGCCCTACATCTGTTAAGGAACTGCAGGCCTTCTTGGGGAAAATAGCATACTATCACAAGTTTTTACCATCTGCTGCTTCGGTGGCTCAGCTGTTGCATCGCATGTTGCATAAAAACAAGCCTTTTCACTGGTCTGTGTCATGCGATGTGGCTTTCCAGAAATTGAAGACTATGCTGAAACAGGCCCCATGCCTGGCTACTTATTCACCTGGCCAACATCTTGTTCTTGCCATGGACGCCTCTCAATACGCGGTTGGTGCAGTCCTTGCACACCGTTTTTCTGATAGTTCTGCACAACCCATTGCTTATGCCTCCAAAACACTCACGGATGTCCAACAAAAGTATTCTCAAATTGAAAAAGGAGCTTTGGCCATTATTTATGCTCTTCATAAGTTTGGTGTTTTTCTCTATGGATCCAAATTTCATCTTGTTATGGACCACAAACCACTTGTTTCCTTGTTCCTTCCATCAACATCACTTCCCAAAAAGGCTGCACACCGCGTTCAGCATTGGGCTCTCTACTTGTCTCCTTTCAGATATGAGATTCATTTCCGGCTGACGGCTCAACATGCGAATGCTGATGCACTGCCTTGCCTTCTCATGGGTCCTGATCTGGCATTCAATAGGGACGAACTTTTTTGTTTCCACCTGGATGTTGCTGACCAGCGGGTTGTGAATGGGTTCCCCATCACCGGGGATCGGCTGGCGGGTGCTACGGGTTCTGACCCTACCCTCTCCTGGGTTTTGCCCTGTATTCAGAAGGGTTGGCCAGATCGCCCATCCACTAAGACTTCTGATCCGTTGTGGAACTACTACGCTTTGCGTTACCGCCTCACAGCTAGGGATGGTGTTATCCTCCTTTCCAATGAATATGCTTCTCGCGTGTTGTGGTACCTGTGTCTTTGCATGCTTCAGTCTTGCGCGTCCTTCACCAAGGGCACTGGGGTGTCTCTTGCACAAAATCTCTGGTGCAACATCATGTGTACTGGCCCAGCATTGACTCTGAAATCACACACATGGTCGCTGCCTGTGGCCCTTGTGCATCACAGGCCGCCGCCCCAAAGTCATCTTTGTCAGCGTGGCCTTCGCCTGAGAAGCCCTGGGAGCATATTCATGTTGACTTTGTGGGACCTTTTTAGGTACTTATTGGCTTCTCATTATTTACGCCTACTCTAACTTTCCTTTCATTGTCCATTGCACGTCGCCTACCACCGCGGCAACCACCAATGCTCTAGCTCGCATTTTCTCTTTGGAAGGCCTTCCCTCTAATCTTGTTACTGATAGTGGTCCGCAATTTGCCTCTTCCAATTTTGCAAATTTTTGTGCCCATCACGGCATCATGCATGTCACAGCCCCTCCGTTCCATCCACAGTCAAACGGTGAGGCTGAACGACTGGTCCGCACATTTAAGGCTCAGATACGGAAACTCCTGACTTCTTCTGCTGCTGATGATGCGCTTCTCCAATTTCTGGCTTCTTACCATTTCACTCCCATGGGCGACCACAGCCCGGCTGAGCTCTTACATGGCTGACAGCCCTGCATGCTACTTCATCTTCTGTGGCCTTCCACCTCACGGCCACAGGTGCCTTCGCTTGGCCGGTTCTCCGCTGACGACCTTGTATGGGTACGGGGATATGGCAGGCAGCCGAAATGGAGTCCTGGCCGCATCTTACGATACCGTGGCCAACGCCTGTATGAAATCCAAATGGACACGGGTGTTGCAGTGCATCATTTGGACCAGCTTCGGCCTCGTGTGCCGGCAACGCCTGTTCCGGATGCCGCTACACCACCTTCGGCTCTACCTGACGCTCGGGATACTGGAATCTCTCATTACTCACAATGCAGTCCTCTCACCATCATATCGGTGCCAGCACAAGAACTGATGCCACCAGGAGACGTGCCCATGCAGGAACCAGATGACCATAATCTGTTGGAGCAACTCTACTCGTCTCCTTCTCCTACGGACACGGACACATCACCCATGTCTCCTGTTATAATAACCGGACTTGCCGCAACGAGCAGATTGGTGCACGGGGCCACAGTAAATTTGACCCCCACATCTCCTGTCATCTCAACCTGTTATCATCAGGGACACTTCTGTCCAAACGGAAAGCCTCCTCCTCGAAACTTTATGGCCAGTCAAACAACACCTATGGATGTTAGCAATCTACAGGCCACCTCCATCAAAACCTGTGCAAAAACTTCAAAGGGGGGAAAAGTGTTGTGACTCACCGATCTTTCAAAGTGCCGCCGCGCAGTTACGTGCGTCCTCTACATGCGGCGCTGTCTGCCAGCCGTGCAGCAGCAGCGCCACTTAAGTGGCCAGCCAGCCAGTGGCCCTATCCTTGGACTCGGTTATGATTTGACTGTTAAAGTGTACACACATCTTACTCTGTTTACTTGATCTGTGACTTTCATGTATTGTGTCTTCCTTGAAATATATTTGTTCAACTTGAAGTTATAACAACAGGGTGACAATTATTATACTGTAGGAAAAAAAACAACATAAATTAGTCACAGGCTATGTCATGCACACACTTTATTCAACATGTAAACATCACTACAGATGAAACTTCCTGGCAGATTAAAACTGTGTGCCCGACCGAGACTCGAACTCGGGACCTTTGCCTTTCGCGGGCAAGTGCTCTACCAACTGAGCTACCGAAGCACGACTCACGCCCCGTACTCACAGCTTTACTTCTGCCAGTACCTCGTCTCCTACCTTCCAAACTTTACAGAAGCTCTCCTGCGAACCTTGCAGAACTAGCACTCCTGAAAGAAAGGATATTGCGCAGACATGGCTTAGCCACAGCCTGGGGAATGTTTCCAGAATGAAATTTTCACTCTGCAGCGGAGTGTGCGCTGATATGAAACTTCCTGGCAGATTAAAACTGTGTGCCCGACCGAGACTCGAACTCGGGACCTTTGCCTTTCGCGGGCAAGTGCTCTACCAACTGAGCTACCGAAGCACGACTCACGCCCGGTACTCACAGCTTTACTTCTGCCAGTACCTCGTCTCCTACCTTCCAAACTTTACAGAAGCTCTCCTGCGAACCTTGCAGAACTAGCACTCCTGAAAGAAAGGATATTGCGGAAACATGGCTTAGCCACAGCCTGGGGAATGTTTCCAGAATGAAATTTTCACTCTGCAGCGGAGTGTGCGCTGATATGAAACTTCCTGGCAGATTAAAACTGTGTGCCCGACCGAGACTCGAACTCGGGACCTTTGCCTTTCGCGGGCAAGTGCTCTACCAACTGAGCTACCGAAGCACGACTCACGCCCGGTACTCACAGCTTTACTTCTGCCAGTACCTCGTCTCCTACCATCCAAACTTTACAGAAGCTCTCCTGCAAACCTTGCAGAACTAGCACTCCTGAAAGAAAGGATATTGCGGAGACATGGCTTAGTCACAGCCTGGGGAATGTTTCCAGAATGAAATTTTCACTCTGCAGCGGAGTGTGCGCTGATATGAAACTTCCTGGCAGATTAAAACTGTGTGCCCGACCGAGACTCGAACTCGGGACCTTTGCCTTTCGCGGGCAAGTGCTCTACCAACTGAGCTACCGAAGCACGACTCACGCCCGGTACTCACAGCTTTACTTCTGCCAGTACCTCGTCTCCTACCTTCCAAACTTTACAGAAGCTCTCCTGCGAACCTTGCAGAACTAGCACTCCTGAAAGAAAGGATATTGCGCAGACATGGCTTAGCCACAGCCTGGGGAATGTTTCCAGAATGAAATTTTCACTCTGCAGCGGAGTGTGCGCTGATATGAAACTTCCTGGCAGATTAAAACTGTGTGCCCGACCGAGACTCGAACTCGGGACCTTTGCCTTTCGCGGGCAAGTGCTCTACCAACTGAGCTACCGAAGCACGACTCACGCCCGGTACTCACAGCTTTACTTCTGCCAGTACCTCGTCTCCTACCTTCCAAACTTTACAGAAGCTCTCCTGCGAACCTTGCAGAACTAGCACTCCTGAAAGAAAGGATATTGCGGAGACATGGCTTAGCCACAGCCTGGGGAATGTTTCCAGAATGAAATTTTCACTCTGCAGCGGAGTGTGCGCTGATATGAAACTTCCTGGCAGATTAAAACTGTGTGCCCGACCGAGACTCGAACTCGGGACCTTTGCCTTTCGCGGGCAAGTGCTCTACCAACTGAGCTACCGAAGCACGACTCACGCCCGGTACTCACAGCTTTACTTCTGCCAGTACCTCGTCTCCTACCTTCCAAACTTTACAGAAGCTCTCCTGCGAACCTTGCAGAACTAGCACTCCTGAAAGAAAGGATATTGCGGAGACATGGCTTAGCCACAGCCTGGGGAATGTTTCCAGAATGAAATTTTCACTCTGCAGCGGAGTGTGCGCTGATATGAAACTTCCTGGCAGATTAAAACTGTGTGCCCGACCGAGACTCGAACTCGGGACCTTTGCCTTTCGCGGGCAAGTGCTCTACCAACTGAGCTACCGAAGCACGACTCACGCCCGGTACTCACAGCTTTACTTCTGCCAGTACCTCGTCTCCTACCTTCCAAACTTTACAGAAGCTCTCCTGCGAACCTTGCAGAACTAGCACTCCTGAAAGAAAGGATATTGCGGAGACATGGCTTAGCCACAGCCTGGGGAATGTTTCCAGAATGAAATTTTCACTCTGCACCGGAGTGTGCGCTGATATGAAACTTCCTGGCAGATTAAAACTGTGTGCCCGACCGAGACTCGAACTCGGGACCTTTGCCTTTCGCGGGCAAGTGCTCTACCAACTGAGCTACCGAAGCACGACTCACGCCCGGTACTCACAGCTTTACTTCTGCCAGTACCTCGTCTCCTACCTTCCAAACTTTACAGAAGCTCTCCTGCGAACCTTGCAGAACTAGCACTCCTGAAAGAAAGGATATTGCGGAGACATGGCTTAGCCACAGCCTGGGGAATGTTTCCAGAATGAAATTTTCACTCTGCAGCGGAGTGTGCGCTGATATGAAACTTCCTGGCAGATTAAAACTGTGTGCCCGACCGAGACTCGAACTCGGGACCTTTGCCTTTCGCGGGCAAGTGCTCTACCAACTGAGCTACCGAAGCACGACTCACGCCCGGTACTCACAGCTTTACTTCTGCCAGTACCTCGTCTCCTACCTTCCAAACTTTACAGAAGCTCTCCTGCGAACCTTGCAGAACTAGCACTCCTGAAAGAAAGGATATTGCGGAGACATGGCTTAGCCACAGCCTGGGGAATGTTTCCAGAATGAAATTTTCACTCTGCACCGGAGTGTGCGCTGATATGAAACTTCCTGGCAGATTAAAACTGTGTGCCCGACCGAGACTCGAACTCGGGACCTTTGCCTTTCGCGGGCAAGTGCTCTACCAACTGAGCTACCGAAGCACGACTCACGCCCGGTACTCACAGCTTTACTTCTGCCAGTACCTCGTCTCCTACCTTCCAAACTTTACAGAAGCTCTCCTGCGAACCTTGCAGAACTAGCACTCCTGAAAGAAAGGATATTGCGGAGACATGGCTTAGCCACAGCCTGGGGAATGTTTCCAGAATGAAATTTTCACTCTGCAGCGGAGTGTGCGCTGATATGAAACTTCCTGGCAGATTAAAACTGTGTGCCCGACCGAGACTCGAACTCGGGACCTTTGCCTTTCGCGGGCAAGTGCTCTACCAACTGAGCTACCAAAGCACGACTCACGCCCGGTACTCACAGCTTTACTTCTGCCAGTACCTCGTCTCCTACCTTCCAAACTTTACAGAAGCTCTCCTGCGAACCTTGCAGAACTAGCACTCCTGAAAGAAAGGATATTGCGGAGACATGGCTTAGCCACAGCCTGGGGAATGTTTCCAGAATGAAATTTTCACTCTGCAGCGGAGTGTGCGCTGACATGAAACTTCCTGGCAGATTAAAACTGTGTGCCCGACCGAGACTCGAACTCGGGACCTTTGCCTTTCACGGGCAAGTGCTCTACCAACTGAGCTACCGAAGCACGACTCACGCCCGGTACTCACAGCTTTACTTCTGCCAGTACCTCGTCTCCTACCTTCCAAACTTTACAGAAGCTCTCCTGCGAACCTTGCAGAACTAGCACTCCTGAAAGAAAGGATATTGCGGAGACATGGCTTAGCCACAGCCTGGGGAATGTTTCCAGAATGAAATTTTCACTCTGCAGTGGAGTGTGCGCTGATATGAAACTTCCTGGCAGATTAAAACTGTGTGCCCGACCGAGTCTCGAACTCGGGACCTTTGCCTTTCACGGGCAAGTGCTCTACCAACTGAGCTACCGAAGCACGACTCACACCCGGTACTCACAGCTTTACTTCTGCCAGTACCTCGTCTCCTACCTTCCAAACTTTACAGAAGCTCTCCTGCGAACCTTGCAGAACTAGCACTCCTGAAAGAAAGGATATTGCGGACTTCTGCCAGGAAGTTTCATATCAGCGCACACTCCGCTGCAGAGTGAAAATTTCATTCTGGAAACATTTCCCAGGCTGTGGCTAAGCCATGTCTCCGCAATATCCTTTCTTTCAGGAGTGCTAGTTCTGCAAGGTTCGCAGGAGAGCTTCTGTAAAGTTTGGAAGGTAGGAGACGAGGTACTGGCAGAAGTAAAGCTGTGAGTACCGGGCGTGAGTCGTGCTTCGGTAGCTCAGTTGGTAGAGCACTTGCCCGCGAAAGGCAAAGGTCCCGAGTTCGAGTCTCGGTCGGGCACACAGTTTTAATCTGCCAGGAAGTTTCATATCAGCGCACACTCCGCTGCAGAGTTAAATTTCATTCTGGAAACATTCCCCAGGCTGTGGCTAAGCCATGTCTCCGCAATATCCTTTCTTTCAGGAGTGCTAGTTCTGCAAGGTTCGCAGGAGAGCTTCTGTAAAGTTTGGAAGGTAGGAGACGAGGTACTGGCAGAAGTAAAGCTGTGAGTACCGGGCGTGAGTCGTGCTTCGGTAGCTCAGTTGGTAGAGCACTTGCCCGCGAAAGGCAAAGGTCCCGAGTTCGAGTCTCGGTCGGGCACACAGTTTTAATCTGCCAGGAAGTTTCATATCAGCGCACACTCCGCTGCAGAGTGAAAATTTCATTCTGGAAACATTCCCCAGGCTGTGGCTAAGCCATGTCTCCGCAATATCCTTTCTTTCAGGAGTGCTAGTTCTGCAAGGTTCGCAGGAGAGCTTCTGTAAAGTTTGGAAGGTAGGAGACGAGGTACTGGCAGAAGTAAAGCTGTGAGTACCGGGCGTGAGTCGTGCTTCGGTAGCTCAGTTGGTAGAGCACTTGCCCGCGAAAGGCAAAGGTCCCGAGTTCGAGTCTCGGTCGGGCACACAGTTTTAATCTGCCAGGAAGTTTCATATCAGCGCACACTCCGCTGCAGAGTGAAAATTTCATTCTGGAAACATTCCCCAGGCTGTGGCTAAGCCATGTCTCCGCAATATCCTTTCTTTCAGGAGTGCTAGTTCTGCAAGGTTCGCAGGAGAGCTTCTGTAAAGTTTGGAAGGTAGGAGATGAGGTACTGGCAGAAGTAAAGCTGTGAGTACCGGGCGTGAGTCGTGCTTCGGTAGCTCAGTTGGTAGAGCACTTGCCCGCGAATGGCAAAGGTCCCGAGTTCGAGTCTCGGTCGGGCACACAGTTTTAACCTGCCAGGAAGTTTCATATCAGCGCACACTCTGCTGCAGAGTGAAAATTTCATTCTGGAAACATTCCCCAGGCTGTGGCTAAGCCATGTCTCCGCAATATCCTTTCTTTCAGGAGTGCTAGTTCTGCAAGGTTCGCAGGAGAGCTTCTGTAAAGTTTGGAAGGTAGGAGACGAGGTACTGGCAGAAGTAAAGCTGTGAGTACCGGGCGTGAGTCGTGCTTCGGTAGCTCAGTTGGTAGAGCACTTGCCCGCGAAAGGCAAAGGTCCCGAGTTCGAGTCTCGGTCGGGCACACAGTTTTAATCTGCCAGGAAGTTTCATATCAGCGCACACCCCGCTGCAGAGTGAAAATTTCATTCTGGAAACATTCCCCAGGCTGTGGCTAAGCCATGTCTCTGCAATATCCTTTCTTTCAGGAGTGCTAGTTCTGCAAGGTTCGCAGGAGAGCTTCTGTAAAGTTTGGAAGGTAGGAGACGAGGTACTGGCAGAAGTAAAGCTGTGAGTACCGGGCGTGAGTCGTGCTTCGGTAGCTCAGTTGGTAGAGCACTTGCCCGCGAAAGGCAAAGGTCCCGAGTTCGAGTCTCGGTCGGGCACACAGTTTTAATCTGCCAGGAAGTTTCATATCAGCGCACACCCCGCTGCAGAGTGAAAATTTCATTCTGGAAACATTCCCCAGGCTGTGGCTAAGCCATGTCTCTGCAATATCCTTTCTTTCAGGAGTGCTAGTTCTGCAAGGTTCGCAGGAGAGCTTCTGTAAAGTTTGGAAGGTAGGAGACGAGGTACTGGCAGAAGTAAAGCTGTGAGTACCGGGCGTGAGTCGTGCTTCGGTAGCTCAGTTGGTAGAGCACTTGCCCGCGAAAGGCAAAGGTCCCGAGTTCGAGTCTCGGTCGGGCACACAGTTTTAATCTGCCAGGAAGTTTCATATCAGCGCACACTCCGGTGCAGAGTGAAAATTTCATTCTGGAAACATTCCCCAGGCTGTGGCTAAGCCATGTCTCCGCAATATCCTTTCTTTCAGGAGTGCTAGTTCTGCAAGGTTCGCAGGAGAGCTTCTGTAAAGTTTGGAAGGTAGGAGACGAGGTACTGGCAGAAGTAAAGCTGTGAGTACCGGGCGTGAGTCGTGCTTCGGTAGCTCAGTTGGTAGAGCACTTGCCCGCGAAAGGCAAAGGTCCCGAGTTCGAGTCTCGGTCGGGCACACAGTTTTAATCTGCCAGGAAGTTTCATATCAGTGCACACTCCGCTGCAGAGTGAAAATTTCATTCTGGAAACATTCCCCAGGCTGTGGCTAAGCCATGTCTCCGCAATATCCTTTCTTTCAGGAGTGCTAGTTCTGCAAGGTTCGCAGGAGAGCTTCTGTAAAGTTTGGAAGGTAGGAGACGAGGTACTGGCAGAAGTAAAGCTGTGAGTACCGGGCGTGAGTCGTGCTTCGGTAGCTCAGTTGGTAGAGCACTTGCCCGCGAAAGGCAAAGGTCCCGAGTTCGAGTCTCGGTCGGGCACACAGTTTTAATCTGCCAGGAAGTTTCATATCAGCGCACACTCCGCTGCAGAGTGAAAATTTCATTCTGGAAACATTCCCCAGGCTGTGGCTAAGCCATGTCTCCGCAATATCCTTTCTTTCAGGAGTGCTAGTTCTGCAAGGTTCGCAGGAGAGCTTCTGTAAAGTTTGGAAGGTAGGAGACGAGGTACTGGCAGAAGTAAAGCTGTGAGTACCGGGCGTGAGTCGTGCTTCGGTAGCTCAGTTGGTAGAGCACTTGCCCGCGAAAGGCAAAGGTCCCGAGTTCGAGTCTCGGTCGGGCACACAGTTTTAATCTGCCAGGAAGTTTCATATCAGCGCACACCCCGCTGCAGAGTGAAAATTTCATTCTGGAAACATTCCCCAGGCTGTGGCTAAGCCATGTCTCTGCAATATCCTTTCTTTCAGGAGTGCTAGTTCTGCAAGGTTCGCAGGAGAGCTTCTGTAAAGTTTGGAAGGTAGGAGACGAGGTACTGGCAGAAGTAAAGCTGTGAGTACCGGGCGTGAGTCGTGCTTCGGTAGCTCAGTTGGTAGAGCACTTGCCCGCGAAAGGCAAAGGTCCCGAGTTCGAGTCTCGGTCGGGCACACAGTTTTAATCTGCCAGGAAGTTTCATATCAGCGCACACTCCGGTGCAGAGTGAAAATTTCATTCTGGAAACATTCCCCAGGCTGTGGCTAAGCCATGTCTCCGCAATATCCTTTCTTTCAGGAGTGCTAGTTCTGCAAGGTTCGCAGGAGAGCTTCTGTAAAGTTTGGAAGGTAGGAGACGAGGTACTGGCAGAAGTAAAGCTGTGAGTACCGGGCGTGAGTCGTGCTTTGGTAGCTCAGTTGGTAGAGCACTTGCCCGCGAAAGGCAAAGGTCCCGAGTTCGAGTCTCGGTCGGGCACACAGTTTTAATCTGCCAGGAAGTTTCATATCAGCGCACACTCCGCTGCAGAGTGAAAATTTCATTCTGGAAACATTCCCCAGGCTGTGGCTAAGCCATGTCTCCGCAATATCCTTTCTTTCAGGAGTGCTAGTTCTGCAAGGTTCGCAGGAGAGCTTCTGTAAAGTTTGGAAGGTAGGAGACGAGGTACTGGCAGAAGTAAAGCTGTGAGTACCGGGCGTGAGTCGTGCTTCGGTAGCTCAGTTGGTAGAGCACTTGCCCGCGAAAGGCAAAGGTCCCGAGTTCGAGTCTCGGTCAGGCACACAGTTTTAATCTGCCAGGAAGTTTCATATCAGCGCACACTCCGCTGCAGAGTGAAAATTTCATTCTGGAAACATTCCCCAGGCTGTGGCTAAGCCATGTCTCCGCAATATCCTTTCTTTCAGGAGTGCTAGTTCTGCAAGGTTCGCAGGAGAGCTTCTGTAAAGTTTGGAAGGTAGGAGACGAGGTACTGGCAGAAGTAAAGCTGTGAGTACCGGGCGTGAGTCGTGCTTCGGTAGCTCAGTTGGTAGAGCACTTGCCCGCGAAAGGCAAAGGTCCCGAGTTCGAGTCTCGGTCGGGCACACAGTTTTAATCTGCCAGGAAGTTTCATATCAGCGCACACTCCGCTGCAGAGTGAAAATTTCATTCTGGATCACTACAGATATTCAGATGTAGTTTATGACATGTTCAATATGCCTGCCATCATTGGCGATGATGTGGCACAGATGAATAGCAAAATTCTGTGTGACCTGCTGAAGTGTCAGATAATCTATGCTGTCGATAACCTGAATGGCTGTTTTCAGCTCAGAAACAGTTTTGGGGTTACTGCTGTGCACCTTGTCTGTAATATAGCCCCACAAAAAGGAGTCACATGTGTTCAGATCTGGAGAATATGGTGGCCAATCGAGGCCCATGCCAAAGGCCTCTGGATATTCCAGAGCCAGAATGCGGTCCCCAATGTGCTTTTCTGGGACATCAAACATTCTCCTGCTTTGATGGGGTTGAGCTCCATCTTGCATGAACCACATATTGTCAAAATCAGGATAACTTTGTATAATGGGATGAAATCATCTTCCAAAACCTTCACATACCATTTGGTAGACACTGTGCCATCAAGGAATATTGCACCAATTATTCCGTGACTGGACATTGCACACTACACAGTCACCTGTTGAAGGTGAAGAGACTTCTCGATCATAAAATGCAGATTCTCAGATTTACAGATGTGCCAATTTTGCTTATTGACAAACCCATCCAAATGAAAGTGGGTTTTGTCACTAAACCAAACTGTGCATGCTCATACTAATCCCCATTGTGCCCCATGGCCAACCATGCAGTTTGAATATTCGAACACAAACCATTCAGAAGTTATGATGATTTTATGTCATATAGTTCAATAATTGTCACCCTGTATAGCCAACAAGGCACTTAGTGCATAAATAGAATCAAACGTATGGCAACTTGGTTTTAATATTAGGAGAAGAATTTTGGCACCATTGAAAAGCTTTGCAGATTGTGTTGTCCAGTTGCTATAGTGCAGAGGGTGGGCACTATAGTCTATAGCTGTTGATGGCTGCGAGCATAAACAGACTAGAATTTTGATCACCACAGGGGAAGGAATGGTGTGGGGAAACAAACCTCACCTCCTTTTTGCTGGGTAACAGCCTACAACAGAACTAACACATTGTCACAGGTATTGCCGATCCATTCTACATCTACATCCATACTCCGCAAGCCACCTGACGGTGTGTGGCGGAGGGTACCTTCAGTACCTTTATCGGTTCTCCCTTCTATTCCAGTCTCGTATTGTTCGTGGAAAGAAGGATTGTCGGTATGCCTCTGTGTGGGCTCTAATCTCTCTGATTTTATCCTCATGGTCTCTTTGCGAGATATACGTAGGAGGGAGCAATATACTGCTTGACTCTTTGGTGAAGGTATGTTCTCGAAACTTTGACAAAAGCCCGTACCGAGCTACTGAGCGTCTCTCCTGCAGAGTCTTCCACTGGAGTTTATCTATCATCTCCGTAACGCTTTCACGATTACTAAATGATCCTGTAAAACGAAGCGCACTGCTCTCCGTTGGATCTTCTCTATATCTTCTATCAACCCTATCTGGTACGGATCCCACACTGCTGAGCAGTATTCAAGCAGTGCGCGAACAACCATACTGTAACCTACTTCCTTTGTTTTCGGATTGCATTTCCTTAGGATTCTTCCAATGAATCTCAGTCTGGCATCTGCTTTACTGACGATCAACATTATATGATCATTCCATTTTAAATCACTCATAATGCGTACTCCCAGATAATTTATAATCTGGTGTTACAAGGGTCATAATTGAAATCTGTAATGGACCAGGATTAGTTACTTCACTTATTTCAAAAGAAGAAAAGAAAACAATGAGCAATGCACAACACAAATCATTCTGGGACAGCTACTGTGCAATTCTTGTTGAAGTTATCAGAATACTGTTAATGATGTAGTTCAGGCCCAACCTCTAGTGGTATTTGATGCATGTACAGGTCAAAACACTCGCCACCAAATTTGCCATGTTAAGTAGCTCATCTGGATACAATAAGCAATGAAACAGCATCTACTAAGTAATTTCGCGTTTTGAGGCAAAATTCTCATCTATTTCGCGTTTATCAGTCACTATGTATATGTCTTAGCCACCTTACCTCTTTGACATTTTATTCTAGCGCAGCCTACACCATTGCTTTTAACCTATTTGCTTGGAATGCCTTTCTGCCCCTGAACTAGCTCACTGAATATACAGTCATCCGTGGTGTGTTGTGAGTGAAATAGTGCAAGGAACAGAGTGTGGATCAGTGAGAAACATCAGTTAGCTATGTTTGTACCCATGCTGGATAAAATGCCACACACTCCTACACTAATAAATAATATGCAGATGTGGTGTATTATTATGGCTTCTGTGATGGTATTGCTCCTGCTGCCACGAAAATGTACTGTTGGTGCTTTCCAACACATTGAATTCTTGATCGTAGAGGATTTACCAGAGCCTTAAGCAAATTGTGTGAAATAGATATTCTTCCAAGTCCCTTGTTTTTTTCTGAAAGTGTAGTTCAACAACCTGTACAGGAACAGCAAAACATTTTTGAAATGGTGCTGCATAGCCCTATGTCCAGCACAAGGTAGCTTTCAGCATGTACCAGGGTCCCATGAACACCTCTATGGTGAAAATCATATGCGGAAAACTTGTACTATTTCACATACAGCATGTCCACTAACTTCATATTGATGACAGTTCCATACAACTTGAATTTTGTCACTTATTAAATGACAATTGTCATTCTCTTCCATTAATACTATTCACTGATGAAGCCACATTTACATGGAATGAAACCAACAACACATATAATAATCATTGATAGTCATAGGAAAATGTGCATACTACAGTGAAAACCAATTTCCAAATTCATTTTTCAATCAGCATTTAGTGTGGCATGACTGGTAACATGTTAAGCCCAGTTATTCCAGAAAAGCAAAAGATGGGCCAGAATTACTTGCATGTTTTGAAAAATTTGTTTGTTGGACAACTTGAGGACATTTCTTTGGCCATACAGACTGCAATGTACTTCCAGCATGATGGAGCCTCTTCTCATTTCACCAGATGTATGAGGGAACATCTTAACCACACTTACCCTAATTGCTGGATTGGTTGCAGTAGTAAAATCAACTGACTACCAAGATTGCCAGACTTTACACCATTAGATTTTTGTTTCGGTGTTGGATGAAGTCTGAGGTGTACAAAGGCAAGGTGAATATGTGATCTGAACTGCTTTATCACATCATGGATGGTGCTTCTTACATCAGAAAATGTACAGAGGCACCCAGACAAGCAACACATGTCTTCTTAAGAGTGCGCAAATGCACTGAAGCTGATGGTAGAATATTTGAAAATTTATTGTGAACTGTATATCAGCTGTAACGTGAAGTGTACAATAATGCTTAGAGGTGACTGTGCAAAAATATGTATTTCTCAATTGATACTTTGTAAAATACATGTTGTAATGTTTACTAACGATTGTACATATGTAAACCTTATAATGTTTTGATGCTTCTGGAATAATCTTGAATACTTAACTTTTGTGGCTGCTTTTTGTTGATTTAGCAGTGTAAGTCTCCAGCAAATAAACAATCTTTCCTGTATGACACAACCCTGGTATCCACATTCAGTCTATCAAGACAGTTTTTGTGATTCATTAATATGAAAATGATGTACACGACATGCTAGAATCTATCAACTATACATCAAAATCTCATCCAGGACTGACATAAAACAATACTGTCTTCAAGACTGACTCATTAATAACTTGGTGTAATACTGGGCTTAAACTGATCTGACTGTCCTCCCATGGCTACTGCCACTGGTGCTTGTACAACTTCCAACAATTTCAAAATATTCCTACATATTGTTTAAACAGAATATAATTTTACTTACAACTGAAATTTACATGCTTTCAAAAAACTGATTACAGAATTTAACTTAACAAATGGTGACAACTGGCCTGATACAATCAGTAAGTTGAAATAAGTTCAGTTTTGCATAAAAAGTTCATGAAATACTCACTGATAACAATTCATTGATTGCCTCCATTAATTACTTCATAATTATGGTATGCCTTTTGATGCTAACATAAATTTGATGTCTTCACATTGAGTTCTATCGTTATTACCACTGCTCCTTTGTATATTGTTCTTACAAAGAATTTTCTCAGTGTGTATTTACACTTGGTTTAACATACTTTGAGTTTGCAGTACAATCCTTGCATAAATTTATCAGGATTATTTGGTATGCACTTAATTTCTTTAGAAATTAATTAGGTTTCATTGATACAATAAGTGAATGATAATACAGTTCAAAGGTTTGCATGTACTGGCTGACCCTGTTATATGTGGATTCGTTGTCTGTGTTTTTGCTTTTATGTGATTTTTGTTTTAATGCCAGTGTTGCCATCTATTAACAGTACACAAAAGCAGTAATGTTTTAATGCATCTCAATGCACATCTTCAGTCCTGTTTATCAAGATGTGAATCATTAGTCCAGGTCATTAGAGCTGTGAAGTTACCCTTGACAGGAAATGTGCCTGTCGAGGGAAAGGAGTATGCATGAAGTTTGTATTAAATGGAAACTGAGTAAGAACTTTGTATCACTATGAGAATGGTGTGCATGTTGTTGACTTCCTGCTGTGAGAGCTGTTTGTGACAATTTAGAATCATTTTGAAGAACTGTTTACTGTTCAACTGACTTAAGTACAACTAGAGTGACCAGATCTTGAGATCTTGCATGTAGGCGATGAAAAGAATGAGAAAGAATGCTGAACTGTTGGATTGAGCACCACAACCAACAGCACATGCCCCTCTCTGGAGCTGCTATTCAAGGTAAAGCCAAGAGCTTAAAGGAGTTTTAATGAGAGCAAGGGACAATCCAGCACCTTTCTCGGCCAGCTCAGGTTGATTTGATCAGTTCAGGCATCATTTTAGCTTTCACAACATTAAAATGGCAGGAGAGGCAGCTGCAGCAAATGAAGTTGGAGCTAAGGAACTGAAGAAAGAGGACTGAAGGAACCATGACAGAAAAAATGCTGTGTTGCAAAGCCAGTTTTCAACCTTTATGAAATGGGATTATTTTAGAAATGAATGCCTAGCTGTAAATTTATTTCTGTTGAAGAAAAAACAGCATGTGGATCTAAGGTTGCCAAGGACCAATACACCCTTCTTTATGGAGGAGAAGCTGCAATGGATTGTGAATTAAAACCCTTTATTATCTACCACTCTCAGAACCTTAGGGCACTAAAGGGTTGTAATAAGAGCAGGATGCAAGTCCATTGGTAATGAAATAGTAATTTCAGTGAGTTATTGTGTGTTTCAGTGTTACATTTTCAAGTTTATAAATTTTGCATTAAAGTGCATTTCACTAAAACAATAATATCTCCATCTACATAGATACTCTGCAAGCCACCATGCTGTGCACGGTGGAGTGTACTCTGTACCACTGCCAGTCATTTCCTTCCCTGTTCCACTCACATACAGAGCGAGGGAAAAACGATTGTGTGTATGCCACCATAAAAACCCTGATTTCCTTTATCATATCTTTGTGGTCCTTATGCACAATGTATGTTGGCCTCTAACAGAATCATTTGGCCATCAGCTTAAAATACTTGTCCTCTAAATTTTCTCGATAGTGTTTCTTGAAACGAGTGTTGACTTCCCTACAGGTGTTCCCATTTGAATTCCTGGAACATTTCCATAACACTTAGGTTTTGTTTGAACCAACTGGTAACAAATCTAGCAGTCTGCCTCTGCATTGCTTTGATGTAGTCCTTTAATATACCCTGGTGTGGCTCCAAAACACTCAAGCAGTACTCAACAATAGGTCGCACTGGCATCATATATGCGGTCTCCTTCATAGGTGAACCACTCTTTCCTAAAATTCTCCCAATAAGCCAAAGTTAACCATAACCCCTTCCCTATCACAGTTCTCAATGCTCCTTACATTTCATATTGATTTGCAATGTTATGACCAGATATTTAAATGACTTGATGGTGTCAAGCATGACACTGGTAATACTGCAACCAAACATTACAGGTTTGTTCTTCCTACTCATCTGCATTAACTTACATTTTTCCACATTTAGAGCTAGCTGACATTCATTACACTAATTAGAAATTTTGCCCAAGTTGTCTTGTATCTTTGGACAGTCACTCAACTTTGACACCCTACCACACACCACAGCATCATCAGCAAACCCGCAGATTGCTGCTCATCCTCCCTGCCAAATCATTTCCTTATATAGTGAACACCAGCTGTCCTATCACACTTTGCTGGGGCTCTCCTGATGGTCCTGTTGTCTCTGATGAAGATTTGCTGTCAGGGACCATACGAGGGGTGTTTGAAAAGTCTGTGCAAAAATAAAAACTACTTACGTGTTTGGGGTAAACTTTTTTTTTATTTTTCGACATAGTCTCCTTTTAGACTTATACACTTTGTCCAATGCTGTTCTAATTTTTTGATCCCTTCTGAATAAAAGGAATTGTGCAAGTCTGCAAAATAGTTATTAGTTGCTGCAATCACCTCCTCATTTGAATAAAATCTTTGTCCCGGCAGCCATTTCTTCAAATTGAGGAACAAATAGTAGTCCGTGGGAGCCAATTCTGGAGAATAGTGGGGATGTGAAATGAGTTGGAAACCTATTTCCATTAATTTTGCGACCGCAACTGCTGAGGTGTGTGCTGGTGCATTGTCTTGATGGAAAAGGACATTTTTGCAGTCCAATCGCTGGTGTTTTTCTTGCAACTCGGATTTCAGATGGTCCAATAACAATGAATAATATGCACCTGTAATAGTTTTACCCTTTTCCAGATAGTCGATAAGGATTATTCCTTGTGAATCCCAAAAGACAGTCACCATAACCTTTCTGGCCAAAGGAATAGTCTTTGCCTGTTTTGGTGCAGAATCTCCCTTGGTAACCCATTGTTTAGATTGTTCTTTGATCTCAGGAGTATAGTAATGTATCCATGTTTCATCCACAGTGACGAAACAATGCTAAAAGTCCTGCAAATTCTTCCTGAACATCTGCAAACCATCCTTGCAACACTTCACACAATTCCATTTTTGGTCAAGTGTGAGCAATCAGGGAACCTGTCTTGTGGATAGCTTTCTCACGTCCAAATGTTTAGGCAAAATATTATGTACCCATTCATTCAAGATGCCCACAGCACTAGCAACCTCACACACCTTAACTCTTCTGCCATCCATCACCATGTCATGGATTTTATCAATGATTTCTGGAGTCGTAACCTCCACAGGGTGTCCAGAACATTCAGCATCACTTGTGCCTATATCGCCACTCCAAAAATTTTGAAAGCACTTATAAACTGTTCTAATTGAAGGTGCAGAGTCACCGTAACGTTTATCAAGCTTCTCTTTAGTCTCCTGAGGCGTTTTGCCTTTCATAAAGTAATGTTTAATCACCATACGAAATCCTTTTTTCGTCCATGTCTGCTTGTGTCTGTATATGTGTGGATGGATATGTGTGTGTGTGCGAGTGTGTACCCGTCCTTTTTTCCCCCTAAGGTAAGTCTTTCCGCTCCCGGGACTGGAATCACTCCTTACCCTCTCCCTTAAAACCCACATCCTTTCGTCTTTCCCTCTCCTTCCCTCTTTCCTGATGAGGCAACAGTTTGTTGCGAAAGCTTGAATTTTGTGTGTATGTTTGTGTTCGTTTGTGTGTCTGTCGACCTGCCAGCACTTTCATTTGGTAAGTCACATCATCTTTGTTTTTATATATATATATATATATATATATATATATATATATATATATATATATATATATATATATATATATATATATATATATATATATTTAAAAAGAAAGATGATGAGACTTACCAAACAAAAGCGCTGGCAGGTCGATAGACACACAAACAAACACAAACATACACACAAAAATCTAGCTTTCGCAACCAATGGTTGCCTCGTCAGGAAAGAGGGAAGGAGAAGGAAAGACAAAAGGATATGGGTTTTAAGGGAGAGGGTAAGGAGTCATTCCAATCCCGGGAGCGGAAAGACTTACCTTAGGGGGAAAAAAGGACAGGTATACACTCGCACACACACACATATCCATCCACACATACAAGCAGACATTTGTAAAGGCAAAGAGTTTGGGCAGAGATGTCAGTCGGGACGGAAGTACAGAGGCAAAGATGATGTTGAAAGACAGGTGAGGTATGAGCGGTGGCAGATTGAAATTAGAAATTAGCGGAGATTGAGGCCTGGAGGATAGCGAGAAGAGAGGATATGCTGAAGGGCAAGTTCCCATCTCCGGAGTGGAATGTGGAATGTGGAATGTTTCCCTCTATTATATTCATATATATATATATATATATATATATATATATATATATATATATATGTGTGTGTGTGTGTGTGTGTGTGTGTGTGTGTGTGTCATCTAATTTTGATGAAGGCTTTACTGGCCAAAAGCTATATTTGTGACAGTCTTTTTGTTGTTCCTATCTGCGACTCAGCATCTCCACAACAGGGTGAGTAGGAACCTTCCTTTTCAAAATATTCTTACATTCCATCCTGGATTTTCCTTTGTCTGATTTTTACACAGAAACACTATTACTTTAAAAGTAATATGAGAGTAAACAAGAACTTAACCCCACATTTTACACATAAAATGGCTCTTGTTTTACACAAATTCAGTATGCATAGTGATTCCATGGAATCCTGTATGTGACTTCGTTTAAAGCCTGATATAGCATCATAATCTCCAAAATATACAGTATTGTTTCCTGCATTTTAGATTGTCTCATTCTGCTACATTACAACTTGAAGATGTATTGAATATATAGAAAATAAATAACATTATACATTAAATGTATTCTGTCTCAGAAAACTTTCAGTATAGGATTACTTCCATATGAAGGTTTTTGCTTCAAATGATTGTTCCTGTCATATCCCTGATTGCTGTTCATTCAATCAGTTTTTGGGCATAGGTTCAAGCCTGTGCAAAAAACAGTGCAGTGTATGCAGTGGTGGGGTGCTCATAACTACAAAGTCCAGTTCTGCCCAACCGGCCAACATGCTAACCCAGGCACCCAGTTGTACCTTCCCATTGGCTCAGATGTTGAGTTTAGTGGTGAGGAAACTGTTTGTTTTGCTCTTGACAATCAACTGCAACAAATCCTGAGTGAATTCCTGCTGACAGTGTGTGTTGTAGCCACAGTATCAGCCCACAATCTTTTTCAGCACAAATTTTTACTAGTAGAGCAGTCAGAGTGGATCAAGTGGTTACCAGAATATGCAGCCCGGCATTTTCTAATTCCTTTGATATGTGCCACATACTGAATGCAATAGTGAATGCAACAGATAGCATCTTAAAATTAGCCTCAGATGACTAGGAATGTGAGGTTGTCATTCTGCCTTTGGTTTGGCCTTGCATCATCCAGCTATTTCATGCCACACATTGGGGGATAATATGGATTAGTCAGTGGCACTTACGCTGGCTCAGTACTGAAACAGCAATTGAACTTGTGTGATGCTCCTGTTCTTACTTCCTCCAAGGCATGCCTGGGCAACACCTGGGAGAGAAGCATGTTAATTTTGTCATGCTGTTTCAGGGAGTTATATAATTTATTTTGGTAGACAATCTTTCCTTTTGTGCCAGTCATTGACAACCCATGCTACCATCATTGCTCTCTCTGTGGTATTTGCAATTGATTGAGGACCCTAAGCACTGGTGTGTGGCAACGGCTCCAAGTTTACACTGATAGAATTCAAAGTCTTCTGTTGCTTTAATGGCACTGAATACCTGATCACCACCCCTTCCACCTGGCCTCAATCTCAGAGGCAAAGCATATGGTCAGGATGTTCAAAACTCTAATGTGTGAGGACTTGTACACAAGATCAGCTAAGGAAGCTCTACACAGCTTCTTCAACATGTATAGGTCCTTCCCTTTGATAGGACCAGCCCTGCAGTGTATTATATGGGCACAGATGTTGAACCCTGCCAGATCTCCTGCATCCCACTCAGTGTTCGTAGTACAAGTACAGATTTACATATTCACAGGGTGCCTTTGTCTGAAAGCAGACTTTCAGCCAACATTGAGGTTGGATCCAAGGGTTAGTCATAGGGCAAACGAGCATCATGGATGGTTGTGAGCTCATAATCGTTAGAAAAATCATTTAATGTACTTCATAACAGCAGTAGTCACTGTAGTGCCTGTTTCTTTGGACATGCATGCATGTCCAGTCTGACCTGTATGGGAATATACATAATGGATGTGTGAGTACAGGTCATAGATACATGGTTGACAACATATTAAAGTTTGGTTCTGGCCATGAGTCATGCATGGATAGCCAAATGCTAAGGCAACTGCTCATGACAAGGGGGGAATGTGGGTTCAAGACCCGGTCTTGGGCATATTTTCATTGTCGTCGTTCCATTCCACAGCAGATGGTTATCCTTATTCACAACTGTGAATACATTTAATGTGTTTCATAATGGCGGTAGTTGCCGCAGTACCTGTTCCTTTGGATATGCATGCATGTCTAAAGGAACTTTGCATCATAATCAGTATAACACAGGTAATGCAATATTGTATATGTCATGGATGATTGTGAGCTCATAACCACCAGAAAAATCAGCTCTGATGATGAATGCATACATAAACAGTGTCTTGTTGTCACAGCCTTCCACACAGGGACTTGACGTCCACTAAACCACCCACTGAGTTACCAGCCATAGCCCTGTGCAGCCTCCACTGCCCACTCACTAGTTTAGCATGTGTTGTTGCTAACTCACTCATCAGCATGAAGATAAGTGATTAGAGTATGAAACATCAGAAATGAGGAACCACTCACACTACCCTGGACCCTCCAAATTTGTGTTGTACCACCGAGCCATCTGCCTCTAACACTCTGCCAACTGTACCACCCCCAAGGGACCACACTGGGCCATTGGGTATGGCTATTCTAGAAGATGCTATAATGCACAATCTCCCGTGGAATTCCACTATGTTTGAACCACCCCCACAAACCAGCACTGCCATAAATGAGCCATTTTTTGCCCTATGTGCCGACTGAAAGCTTTGTATTCACATCTACAGTGGATATAAATAGCAAAAATGATGCAGAAATGCTGTAAGTGATAACAGTCAAATTGTGTTAAACCTGTAACATAAGACTGGACTTCTTAATGAGTAATTTATGATAGCATTTTAAATCCTTAAAGTTGGTCAATAATCATATGAAATATTAAAAATCAAATATTTGCTACTCTTGGAAGTAATTGGACAGGCAACCTGCAACTGGAACCATGAACCATAAACAATGGCTCCATGAGCCATGAACTGGGATAGCTGTGTAGTGATATAGATTAGCATTGGCACTATTTAAGCAACAATTTAAAATATTCTTTTCTTCTGTCTCATGATAGCTATCCATCTCTGATGACCTTATCACCATCAGGACCCTTAGCTTAGTTTTGATACATCTTTGAATCATAGAAACATAATCCACTGAATTTAATTAGCTTTTAAGTGTCAAATGATTAAGATCTCAAGCCCTTTACACTGTTTCCCGCAAAGAAGAGAAGGTAAGAAGGACACTGCTAACATGTTCAAGGCTTAACCTCATTATATGTCTACTTTGGTGATAATTGCTATCAGGAACTAAGTAAAATGTATACAAATCAAGGATTATGTTAAAAGCACCTGCTGAGATATGTACTCTTATGTTAGCAGTCAGTAAGCTGTTATGTTGTGGCAAAGATATAAAATAAGCATTCTAAGAGATTTTAGCAGCAGATCAACTAGTAATAATAAAATATAAATGCAAAAATTAATATAAGACCATACCATAAATAATACATACTTCACTTATTGACAGCTGCAGCACAAGAGCTATAGTAGCAGTTAACCACAGACTCCACTTCATGGCTGCAAGAGTTGTGCGTGAGGGCAGCCACATCTATTTATGGTTTCAACTGTGATATGTGGAAAGTTCTGCATCAGTTGCTACCTTGTGCTGTCTGTCAGTCACCGCACAATGCACAGCTTCAGTCCCTCAGTTTGACATGCAGGTTCATGTTACAGTTCAGTACTCATGTCAGATTCAGTTCCTCAATTTGACATGTAGGTTAATTTCACAGTTCAGCAATTGTGTTACTGCCTACTTCAGAAGCTTAAATAGAATAACATCCAGTCTTCCTGAAAAATTGAAATGTACTAGAAACAGCAGATTAAATTTTATGTTTGGGAAAGTAAAGAGCACAAACACAATTTTGAAGATCTTCTGTTATGTCTTATCTGTCTTCAATATCTGTTTTGGGGTGGCAGAATAAATGCATATTGTTTTATATTTTTTCATAAAAAGGGTGAATTTATCATACTTGTACTAGAAATTAAATTGGAAGTGGGGAACTGGAATTTTAGAAAGTGTGTTACACCCATCAAAACGTCTGGAAGTCACTGAAATGGAACAAATAAATGGATACATATTAATATCATGATATTGTATCACAACTAAAATAAATGTAGGAGTGGTTATATATAGAAGCCCCAGAATAACTCCCATGCCAAATGGGTTAGTGAATGTTAGATAGACCAGATCTTTGAATGCTTTGCCAAACAGTGAATCTAGAAACACACAAGCAGATAGTACTGCAAATTTACAAGGCACTGACAGAAAATATTGTAAGTTTCATCAGGTAGACAGAAAGATTATGATATTTAATGGACTGAAGGCTCATTATTTTGACACTTTTCACATTGATAAACTGTCAGACAGTGTAGT
Organism: Schistocerca cancellata; assembly: GCF_023864275.1. Taxonomy (NCBI): domain Eukaryota; kingdom Metazoa; phylum Arthropoda; class Insecta; order Orthoptera; family Acrididae; genus Schistocerca; species Schistocerca cancellata. Next base: position 17,759,555 of record NC_064634.1, read on the forward strand.
TGGTGCCTGGCTTTAGCTTATTTCTAATGAGGAAGCAGACAATATTGGCTGAAGGCCATAGTGGAACACTGAAACACCTGTTGATAAGTTGAGTTGTTCTAAGATACAGACAGCATCAGTGATTTAAATGTAAGGGTGGTAGTAAACATAATTCTGATAACAAAACATATCACATTTGTAGGTTAGGATTCTTATATATTTATTTAAGTATCAAATTGCTGAATTAAGCAAAATGTGGCACGTATAAAACAGAAAGACAAAATATCAAACACAAATGTGAAAGTATTAACAAAATAGTATAAAATTATAGCAAGTGAACATTTAAAGTTATTAATTAACAGTTGCAGCTGAGAAATGTGGCCAGTGAATCTAACCATCCTTTTTGAGAGGCAATCCCTTTGTAACTTTCAACAAGTTTAGAATGTAAAAGAAAAATAATGCATAACATTAATGTAATAAATGAGCCAATCTTAGGGATTAGAGATAATTTATTTGAAGAACATTGGGAAGAGAAAAACAATCTGAACCATTATTAAACAAGAGACACATTAGTATAGTCATTGGATGAAATTAAGTTCCCTTGTAACTACTCTGACAGAAATGCTGACAAACTGAGGTAACTGGGCACCAGTTTCACTCATTATTTCCTCACAGTTGCAGCAAAAATTGTACCTGTCAGTAAACACCTGAATACAGATGCATTAGCATCACTTCACAAACATTACTAGCACTACCCATGTACATCAGTTTCAAAAATACAACTTAGTAGTGGTACTCAGTTATAGCATGCTGCTAGTGGCAACATGACAATAAGGTGTTGTTGACTGATGAAGTGTAGATAGGCTGTGTCATTTTGTTTTGCTTCCTGTAGAAGTGTGTTACTGTATTGTGATACAGTAAAGGGAAGGAAGAGTAGGGATTGGTGTCCCAACATAATCAAGGTCATTAGAGATAGAACACAAGCTCTGACTGTTTCAAGGATGAGGAAGGAAACTGGTCACACCGTTTTAAAGAAACCATACTGGAATTTACCAGGAGCGATTTAGGGAAGTCACAGAAAACCTAAACCAGGACGATTGGATATGGATTTGAACACTTGTCCTCTTGAAATGTGGGCCCTGTGTGCTAACCACCACACCACATCACTCAGTATGCTGTGGTACAGGAATTTAATTGGATACCAGGGCTGCAGGCATGCACCTGCAAACAAACAAAAAATTAAATATATAACTTCTTTTTCTCTTGAGATGATCATTGAAACTATCACTATCCCTTGTACAATGAGGTTATGTCCATAATAGGTGACAATTCTTCTGGTCATTATGATATTTGCAGCACAGACTTAAAATCTAAAATCTAGGACACTCTTACTGCACATCTCATAGTGGTCTGCACTGCAAAAAGGTGGTTATTCAGGCTTTTGACAGGCAGTCTCATGCTGTGACTGGACAATATATTCACCTATTTACTCATGACTGGAAATTCATATGGTTGTCCTTCCAGCTATAAAAATTATTTCAGTATGTTACCTACATTTCATACACAGCAATGTATGACCTAAAATGCACCATATGTGAAGTGGTCAGCAACTATATTTTTCCCTGTAAACTTTTCAAAACATGTGCAACTATGAGGAATGATGAGAAGACAGCCTGTTCATTATCAGGCTGCAATGTGAGATTATAAGAAATAAAAGAATCAGATTTTCTGTACCAAATATTTCCTCAAAATTGAATGAGAAATGCTGCATAGTAGGCAACACACAAGAATCTCAAAACAGTTGAGTAGCTTTTAATTTTTGGTTTTTTTTGTTTTTTTTACAGAGACTGCTGTAACTTTGCTTTGTTTACATGAAACGATTATTTTAGAGGCACAGCAGATTACTTGATATTTTGCTTGTGTAGTCCCAGGCTTAACTGTTGCTACACAGTAGGAAAAGCCATATGTTGTGTGTATCATACAGTGCCGCAGTGACAGTGGAATCCAGTTACTGCAGTGAGAGGTCACAATACACTTACCGACTGGTTGGTGTCACCATCCCCGGATACCAGGCAGCTCAGTGGCAGTACTGGAAATAGCAACACCACTGGTGGTCTCTGTCAGCAGTCTGCTGTTAATGCATCTGCTGGCAGGCCACTGCATGCCTAATAAGATGCACATTGCAACTTCAGCTGTGTAATGGCAAGTGCTTGGACTTGCAGTGCAGTGCACGAGCTCTGTTGTCTCCATTTCCAGCATTTCATTGCATTTGCCAGCATAATGGAAGGGCAATATGACTATATTACTTTACACCCACAGGATGGCCATTGCTCATCTGTCTGTGGCCATGCATGTTGTGTGGAAGTATGGCCAGGAGTGGTCAGACCACCTAGTTCAGACCATCAGTTACATGAGGGTAAAAATCTTCTAATTCGACTTCAGTGTCTACATTTAGATCCCTCCTGTTGGGAATTTCCTCATTATTCTCTATTTGTACACATTGACTTCCACAAGCACAATGAAAAGAGGAGAAATCAAACAATGGAAAATCCAGGATGGATGTAACAATATTATGAAAAAGAAAGTTGCTACTCACTATGTAGTGGAGATGTTGATTCGAAGATAAGCAAAACAAAAAGACTGTCACAAATAAGCTTTTGGGTACAAGGCCTTTGTCAAAAATAGGCAACAGACACATGCGCATGCGCGCGTGCACACAACACACACACACACACACACACACACACACACACACACACACACATGTGACTGCAGTCTCTGGCAGCTGAACCCACTCTGTGAGCAGCAGCAGCAGTGCATGGTGGGAGTGGAAACTGGATAGGGTTAAGGAGGAGGCTGGGGTGGGGAGGGGCAGCGATGATAGGGTAGGGATGGGGGACAGTGAAGAGTGAAGTACTGTTGGGGAGCGCTCAGGGATGAGATGGAGAGAGGGTAGGGCAGCTAGGTGCTGTCGGGAGGTTAGATGGAGTGTAGGGAGAGGTGGAAGGGGGATGGGGGATGGAAACGGGGAGAAGTAAAAAGACTGGGTGCATTGGGGGAATGAAGGCTGTATAATGCTGGAATGGTAACGGAAGGGGCTGGAAGGGTGAGGACAATGACTAACAAAGGTTGAGGCCAGTGGGGTTACAGGAACATAGGATATATTGCAGGAAGAGTTGCCACCTCCACAGTTCAGAAAAGCTGGTGTCAGTGGGAAGGATCCATATAGCACATGCTGTGAATCAGTCATTGAGATGAAGGAAGTCATGTTTTGCACTGTGCTCAGCAACAAGTTGGTCCCATGTTTCTTGGCCACAGCTTGTCAGTGGCCATTCATGTGAACAGACAACTTATTGGTTGTCATGCTCACAAAGAATGCAGCACAGTGGTTGCAGCTTAACTTGTAGATCACATGATGGTTTCATAGGTAGTCCTGCCTTTGATGGCATAGGTGATGTTAGTGACCAGCTTGGTGGGTGGTTTGGGGTTGGGGGAGGATAGTGGGCAGGACATTTCTCATTCCAAGGCATGATGAGAGGGAATCGAAATCCTGGTGGAGAATGTAATTCAGTTGCTTCAGTCCTGGGTGGTACTGAGTTAATTGGGAATGCTCCTCTGTGGATGGATGGTGAGACTCTGAGAGATAGTGGGAGACTGAAAAGATAAGGCACGGGAGATTTATTTTGTACTACGGACTGTGAAGGCTTCAGTGAGACACTCAGTATATCATTGAAGAGGGACCGCTCATCACTGCAGATGCGATGACCACAGGTGGCTAGGCTCTATGGAAGGGTCTTCTTGGTATCGAATGGAAGGCAGCTGTCAAAGTGGAGGTATTGCTGGTGGTTAGTAGGTTTGATATGGATGGAGGTAATGCTGTAGCCATCTTTGAGGTGGAGGTCAACATCTAGGAAGGTGGCTTATTGGGTTGGGTAGGACCAGGTGAAACAAATGGGGGAGATGCAGTTGAGGTTCTGGATGAATGTGGATAGGATGTACTCATCCATGATTCAGATCAAAAACATGTCATCAGTTAACCTGAACCAGGTGACAGGGTTAAGATTCTGGGTGTTTAGGAAGGATTACGGTAGGTTGGCATAGGATGGTGCCATGCGGGTGCCCATAGCTGTGACCTGCATTAGTTTGTAGGTAATACCTTCAAAGGAGAAGTAATTATGGCTGAGGATATATACACATCAAAAAAAGTGTTGTATCATCCCAGTTCCCAGAACTCCTGAAGATAGACATTGACTGTGGATATTGTATCACAGACACAGTCCCTTTGACTGTTCAGAGATGTCACTAAACTCACCCAAAGATGTAAACAACCATGCATGAGCAGCACTTATTAAATGGAGGAGGTCTGACAGCAGATCAGTTCCAGTCAATCCACCAGGAGGGAGATACACAGCTCTTGTTGTCTGTAGTTCAACCATGCCTAGGTGGTCAATACCGCAGGTCAATCATATCTGCATTGTTACTTTGTGCGAGGAAGGGTTCTCAACAAGGGAAGTGTCTAGGTGTCTCGGAGTGAACCAAAGCGATGTTGTTCAGACATGGAGGAGATACAGAGAGACAGAAACTGCCAATGACATACCTCGCTGAGGCCACCCAAGGACTACTACTGCAGTGGATGACTGCTACCTATGGATTATGGCTCGGAGGAACCCTGACAGCAACACCACCATGTTGAATAATGCCTTTCATGCAGCAACAGGATGTTTTTTTATGACTCAAACTGTCCGCAGTAGCTGCATGATGTGCAACATCACTCCATATGTCCACGGTGAGGTCCATCCTTGCAACCACGACACCATGCAGGGCAATACAGATGGGCCCAACAAAATGCCGAATGGACCACTCAGGATTGGCACCATGTTCTCTTCACCGATGAGTGTCGCATATGCCTTCAACTAGACAATCATCGGAGATGTGTTTGAAGGGAACCTGGTCAGGGTGAATGCCTTAGACACACTGTCCAGTGAGTGCAGAACGTGGAGGTTCCCTGCTGTTTTGGGTGGCATTATGTGGGGCCATCGTACACTGCTGGTGGTCATGGAAGGCATCATAATGGCTGTACGATATATGAATGCCATCCTCTGACTGACTGACCGATAGTGCAACCATATTGGTAGCATATTGGTGAGGCATTCATCTTCATGGATGATAATTCGTGCACGTCTTGTGAATGACTTCCTTCAGGATAATGACATTGCTTGACTATAGTGGCCAGCGTGTTCTCCAGACATGAACCCTATCGCACATGCCTGGGATAGATTGAAAAGGGCTGTGTAAGGATGATATGATGCACCAACCACTCTGAGGGACATATGCCAAATCACCATTGAGGAATGGGACAGTTTGGACCAACAGTACCTTGATAAAATAGTGGATAGTATGCCATGATGAATATAGGCATGCATCAATGCAAGAGGACATGCTCCTGGGTATTAGATGTACCGGTGTGTACTGCAATCTGGACTACCACCTCTGAAGTTTGCGCTTATGGTGGTACAACATACACTGTGTGGTTTTTATGTCCAATAAAAAGGGTGGAAATGATGTTTATGTTGATCTCTATTTCAACTTTCTGTACAAGTTCCAGAAAACTCATGGAACCGAGGTGATGCAAAACTTTTTTTGATGTGTGTAGTTGGTCAAGGCGATTAGGAAGGAGGTTATTGGTTGGAAATCCATTGGGCATTGGGAAAGGTAGTGTTCAATAGCATTAAGGCGTGGTCATTAAGAATGTTAGTATAAAGTGAAGTGACATCAACAGTGTCGAGGAGAGCATTGTGCGGTAAAGGGACAGGAACTGTGGAGTGTTGGTGGAGGGAATGATTGGTATCTTTTGTACAGAGGAGTAGGTTCCGGGTAATAGGTTGAAAGTGTTGGTCTATGAGAGCAGAGATTCTCTCAGTGGGGGCACAGTAGCCAGCCACAGTGAGGCATCCTGGTTGGTTGGGTTTATTGAGTTTAGGAAGCATGTAGAAGGTAGGAGTGTGGGGAGTGGTAGGGGTGTGCAGAGAGATGGTCTCTGGGGAGAGGTTCTGGGATGGGCCAGAGGATTTGAGGAGTGACTGGAGATCCTGCTGGATTTCTGGAATGGGGTCAATGTGGTAAGGTTTGTAGGTGGATGTATCTGACAGTTGGTGGAGTCCTTCTACCAGGTAATCCTTGCAGTTAAAAACAACAGTGGTATAGCCTTTGTCTCCAGGTAGGATTATAAGGTCAGGATTATTTTTTAGATGGTGGACTGTGGTTCTTTCTGGGGATGTAAGAGTAGTTTGCATGTTGAGGGATTTGAGGGGTGATGGCGTGGCAAGGTCTGAGATTAAGAAATCCCAGAAATTTAACAGGGAGTGATTTAGGGGCAGCGGGGGTAGATCACGATTGGATGGAGGAGTAAACTGAGGCAGGCAGGGTTCAACCTTGGTCTCTGGTTGAGTCCAATTGGTAGGGTTTGTGGTGAATGGGAGAATGAGAGACAGTCTTTAAGAAGTCCCGCATGATTGAATTTGGGAGTGGGGCAAAAGGTGAGGCCTTTGGAAAGGACTGATATTTCTCTGGAGCTAAAGCTTCTGGAGGAAATGTTCAGGATTGTGTTTTGGGTATCCTTAGGTTCTGGATTCTGTGTGTTGGTGGAAGTGAGTTTTGGAGGGTGGGATAAATGTAGTATGTCTGCGAGATATGGTTTGTCAGCTACGAGGGGACTTGGGGGAGGTTTAGAGATTGTTGTAGAGGTGGTGGACAGTGGTGCTCCAAAGCAGGAGTAGGAAGTGAGCAGGGTGGAAAGTTTTTTGAGGTGACGTTGTGCATGTTGCTCTAGTTCCTGGAGGGGAAGGGTTTCAGTGTGTGTTATGGGTTCCAGGAATTTGGGATTGCATAGCAGGGGAATTTTGTGGATAGAGAGAAGGTACTGTAAGGAGGTTTGGGCTTGGTTGATATGGTTTTGCAGAACTATGCTGGTGAGGGCTAAGGATTAGCAGAATCTGAACAGATGGAGGTCATTGTGCAAGGAGCAGTGGCATCAGAGATGGTTAATTTGATGGTAAGGCCATTTGGGGGGATTCCAAGAGCCAAGTAACAATGCAGGAACAGTATGTGGGACTGGGTTCTGACAAGGCATAAGGAAATTTTCTGTGGAAAAATAGTGGGAAAAATTATGTAAATAATATAGAATTATGTACGAAAAACTCGCAAAAATACACCCAAATACATGGTAAAAATCACAATAAGGATAAAACGGATGAAAAAGTGGGAAAAAAGATGAAATCTGAGGGAGTCGTTGATAGAGAAAAGTGAAAACTCAGTAAAATTGGCATGAAGTCACAATGTGAGCAAAGAAAAGATATAAATAATAAAAAAAATATTGCTGTGGTTATCAGATCTGTGGCTTGATAAGTGTGAAGAAGGAGATGGCAGAATGGACTGGATGAGGTGGAATTAGTCAGTGTGAACTGGGATAGAATGGAGAAAGATTAGGGCATGGGGACAGGCTCGTAGGCTGAGATATGAGATCATGTGGAACCAGAATGGTGCAGAAAATGATGTGAAAATATGGTAGGGTATGCACATGGATTCTTTCAACCAACACTGGCTTTTCTGAACTGCATATGTGGGAACTCTCCCTACACTATATCCTATGTTCCCATAGCCCTTCTGGCCTCAACCTTGGTTAGTCATTGTCCTCACCCAACAAGCCCTTTCCCTGTTTCCATTCCAGCATTACACATTCCTCATTCCACCAATGCACCCAATCATTTTACATCTCCCCTCTCCCATCCATCCCCCCCCCCTCTCACCTCTCTCTGCCCTCCCATCTAACCTCCCGACTTCACCTAGCTGCCCTATACTCTCTCCGCCTCATTCCTGCGAGCTCCATGGCAGCACTTCACTGTCCCCCACCCCTACCCTACTATCCCTGCCCCTTCCCGCCTCAGCCTCCTTCTTACCTCCACCCAGTTGCCTCTCCCATCATGCACTGCTGCTGTTGCTCGCAGTGTGGCTTCAGCTGCCAGAGACTGCAGTCAAGTGTGTGTAAGTTGCATTTAGATGAATGTATGTGTGTGTCTGTTGTCTATTTTGACAAAGGCCTTGTTTTCTGAAAGCTTAATTGTGACAGTCTTTTGATTGTGCCTATCTGCTATGTAGTATCTCCGCTATTTGGTGAGTAACAATTTTTGTTTTTCGTAGTATTGTTACATTCCACCCTGGATTTTCCATTGTTTGATTTTTGCCTGATGACATTTCTTCAATACTAAACCAGTGCTGTTTTCCTTGGCTACTATATTCTAATGCATTACTATACCCCATGTCTGTCCTTATTTCTCTACTTTCCTGTGTTTCTCTTCTCGGCTTACAAACCAGACTGCACACTTTACTTATGAGTCATATTGTATCAACTGTCTTGGCCACTCACAACAGATGGATACAAGACCATGCAGATTTTTGGTGCAGCACCTTATGTCTCACATTACTCCCACCAACATCATTAGTAGTAGTAGTAGTAGTAGAAGGGTTTTGTGAGCGCACGACAGCAAGGTCTTCAGCGCCCGTTCAGTATCATAGTGAGACGGGTGTCAAGAAAAAACTCAGAACATTTACATCTAACGCAACATAAAATGGAACATAAAACACGGGGAACAATCATTGAAAAATATGTGCTCACCCACACCGAAGCGTGGGATGAAGCAGGGCGTCAGCAGTAAAACATGGACAACACAGGAAGAAAAAGGTAGAGGGAGCTAAAACAATGGAGCAGATGGAAGTGGCTGGCTGACCGCAAGGAAAAAAGGGAGGAGCCAGCCACTCTGCAATACACTAAAACCGCCAGCCTAAAAGCTTAGGCCAGAGTCCAGACACATCACAAAACTTAAAAACCCTAGACACACACGTCTCATCATTAGCTAAAACACAGGGCAGATCCCCATCAACTTGTGCTTCTGCCCTTGCATCACGGTATAAAACGCAGTCTGTCAAAATGTGCCGGACAGTGATGTGCACACCACAAGCATCACAAAACGGAGGATCCTCCCGCCGTAATAAATAGCAATGTGTCAGAGGACAGTGCCCGATCCGAAGACGTGTGAGCGCCACCTCTTCCCGCCTGAGCAGCCGGCAGGAGGAACGCCACGGCCGAGTGGTTGACTTTACCGACCGCAGTTTATTGGCCGTCACCGCCAGCCATTCCGCCTCCCACAGCTCCATGCACTTCCTGTGGAGTGCAGCGATGACTGACTGCAAGGGGATAGGACACGGGACCACATCCTGCTCTCTGCAGGCCTCCTTGGCAGCCCGATCAGCCTGTTCGTTGCCCCATATGCCGACATGACCAGGCACCCAGCAGAAGGATACCTCTTTACCCCGCCGTTGGAGCAAGTACAGTTTGTCCTGTATCAGCTGGACAACATCATTAATCCTATGCCTTAAAACTAATCACCTTCCCTGCATTACTCTCCCGTATTTTCGCGTGTTACTTCCCACACCTTTCTGTTGCCACAAAATCTTGTATCTCATCCTATGAACCCCTTCCCACCCCACACACTTTCTCTGTTCTATCCCAGTTCGCACCCACTAATTCCACCTCATCCAGCCCATTCTGTCACCCCCTCCTTCAAACATCCATCCACAGACCAGCCACATCAGTTTTAGTGAGTTTTCACTATCGTCAACTCTCTCAGATTTCATCTTGTTTCCCCCTTTTTCATCTGTTTCATACGTCTTGTGATTTTTCCCATGAATTTTAGTGTGAAGATGGTTCAATGAACCCTCTGCCAGGCACTTAAGTGTGATTTTCAGAGTATTCATGTAGATGTAGATGTAGAAGTAGATGCAGATGCAGGGCAGGCCTTGAGGTGTGTATGTAATCAGTCTATGACACCAGGAATATTTATTTTCCTGTATTCATTCAACTTGTTCTGCAGATTCTGAAAAGAAAAGAATCTTCAAGGAACTGGAGTAAGTCAAGGTGTACAATAATGGAAGTGAACTATCTCTTAGAAATTTAATCTGTTCACTGTGTTTACAAGAAACTCTCATATACTACATAATACTATTTGAGCTTACATTGGCAAAATCTAACCAGGGACTGCTATTCTGAGAAAAGGTACTATCTTCTTCAGCTATCTTAATTATTTTTAGTTAGTTTTATCTCCAGGTAGTAGCTTAGTACACATTATTTTTCAAAGAAAGTATTTAGCTACAAATATATTAACCATGGGCATCTGCAGATTCTCTCTCTCTCTCTCTCTCTCTCTCTCTCTCTGTCTGTCTCTTTTCCTCACACCCCTCTGCCACCTCCCCCCCCCCCCCCTTTCAGACACTTAGGATAACAGTAGTGGCCTGTTTAGAATAAACTTCTGTTTGTTCTACTGCTCTACAATGAAAACAGTTACTTTCCTTTCAGATAATAGCAGTTTTTGGTCATTATTTTCCACAGAGATATGATACAAAAGAAGTCCTCACTGGAGTGAAAATTAAAAACCATTTTGCAGGTGAATTTTGTGACCTTGACAAGACTTGTCATTGACTGATTCATTCAAGGCATTTCACAGATCTCTTTTAAAGAATACCACTCAGGGACATGAAAAAAAGAAAACCTGAATGGAAAAGTTAAATGTTTGGCATTAATTGCATCATTGCATGGATGGAGTTGTATTTTCATAACAGGAAGCAGAGCGTGTAATTGGCAATCCACTTTGCAAGAAAAATACTAAGTTTAAAATGGGGGAACATCAAAAGTGGCTTCATGTAAGTTGCGTATATAATGTTGATAATAAATATTATCCATCTTTTGCAACTGAACATTTCCTGTTGTTTTTAACCAAGAAAGGTTTCCATATTCATAGTAGGCATCATCAGTTGTCTACAAAAAAATAAAAGAGATAACTGTGTAACTATACATATGTTATTGTGAGAAATGTAGTGTATCCTAGCAGCAAATTTAATTTACCTTACTATTTATTTATTACTACATTTAATGCACTAGCTACACTGTTTGCTAGTCATGACTGGATAGACTGCATCAGCGTTACAAGGTTAAGATTCCACAAGCATTATAATACAATAATGTATTGGTTTAACACTTAATGACATGTAGAGCAAGAATTTTTTAACAACTACACCTTCACTAAAGAGTATTGTATTTTATAGGCAGTTCAGTTTGCTGTTTCACTTTCAAAGAATTCATTTGAACTGTACAGTGGTTTTTGGTGCAGATTGTGCAACATTTTTGTCCAAAATTTCCCCAAACCTAAGGACTGTATTTTAGTATTTAGGTGACTGAATATTTTGGTAGCTGCTGCTGGAAAATGGTCCCATGTCACAGAAAGTTGATAGCTTGGCTTGTCTATGTTTTCCTTATTGCTTATGTTGTAACTGTGGAAATCACTACTGTTGCTGAATGCTACATGATTTTCCTCCACATACTTAAGACAGTTTAAGACATACTGATTGAAAATAATTATCACTCCTAGACATATGAAGATGAGATTGCAGTGGTCCAGTTTTCTGCTCGTTATTTCTTTTTTTTTTTTTTCTTTTTTTTCCTTTTTTTTTTTTTGGAGGAAATTACTATTACTTTCTTGCAGCCTGTAAAGTGACACCATATTAATAGACCATAGTGATATGACTGTGAAAGTCTGAATAATATGCCACTAGGCAGTACTGATCTGCTTTGATATGTTTCATCTTTCACAGGAGGTTTGTGACTCCTGCCAGTTTATGACACACTTCTGAAGGGTATCCTTTCCCAAGTGGGAGTGTTGTCCACTATGAACCCCAGAACTTTCACAGCCCATAAGTAGTTTAGGTATCCTTTGTCACTGACACTACATACTAAATTTTGTGTTTTTCCTTCATTAACTTCCATTTTGCTTGTAATGAAGCATTCCTTTGTCACATCAAACAAAGCATGTGCTTCATCTTGATTATTGCTGGCATTGATACCTTTCAAGTACAAAGTTGTGTCTCCTGCAAATTGCAAGAATTGTCCATGAGCTCTTAAATCAGTAAGAAAAATGAACTGGATGGGGCCACATTACTGGTCCCTGTGGCATACCACATTCCAACTTCCATTCACTTGATACAATACGCTTTCTACCATATTTTGCAAATGAGATTTGACGGCTGCCAGAACAATGCTTCCAATTTGTCTAGAAGGATCATACGAGGAATGCAGTCAAATGCCTTACTAAGATCATGAAGTGTCAGAGCTAAAGATTCTCTTTCTTCAAAACTATTAGAGGTCTAGTCTTTCATCCCAGTCCCTGTGACTTTAAAGGAGACTGCAATTACTGTGATTGGTCTGAAGCTTGCTACCACAATCTGGGTCAACCTTTTCATGAACTGATGCTGCCTGTGCAAGTTTAAGAAAGTCTGGAAATAAACCAACAGAGAATCACTCACTAATTACTGTACATAATGGTTCAGCTATTTCATAGATAATTTTCTTGAGGACCCTAGTGGACATCCCATTTACACCCTGACTATCAGGAGACTTACAAGATCTTACAATCTTTATTATTTCATTTTTGTAATTTCCTCCAGCATGATGCACTTTTTGCCATTTATTACAGCAGCGGCAAGGTCTACATTCAAGTCTGGAGTTACACTTATAGCATTTTCCACAATGCAAGTAAAATAATTTTTGTCATTTGGACTGGACAAGCTTAAGGGAGAGGTAATATTTACTTTATTTAAATTATTGTGATTTGATGCTTGAATAGTGTAAACTTGAAATATTACAGATCTCAAAAAAATATGTATAATTAAGCAGTCACCTTCTTTATTTTTTATAGATACTGATAATGCTTAATACAAATAGGTAACATGTATTTGGTTAGTAACATTAATGTACATTCAGTTGCAAAAGATGAAAATGATTTATTGTTATCAACATGATAAACATGTTTAAAATGCAAACTGAGGCAAAGTGGTCGCAAATATTATCAATACAAGATTCTGTATTTTGTCTGCTCTTATTCCTTTTAAACAGTTTTCAGGAACTGTAATGTTTTTGATGACACCTCTGTATGAATGTAGGAACAAACTTAACCATAAGAGCCATTATTATGAAATGCGTAGACTGCTTCTCAAGAGACAGAGGAGATGTTGAGTGATAGGCACAACAAAAAGACTGCTGTACACTTAAGCTTTTGGCCAAAAGGCAATCTTCTAAAGTAGAAAACACACACTCATTCAAGCACAACGCACACACACACACATTAACACTGTCTCTGGCTTCAGCAGATGAGCATGCAGTTGACATGGATTATGTGACCATTGTTGCAAATGGACAAGTAGTAATGTTGTCAGCACAAGGATCACATGAAAGTAATGTCAGTGCACAGTGGAAGATGGGAGCAAGTCCAGATTTATGCACAAGTGTCTGGTTTGGTGACACTTGGAAAGGTGAAGACATGTCTTGTTTGACTTGGAAGAACATGTGGCTTGTGTGCTGTTCCCACAAAGATGGCTGCAACCTAGAGAGATTAGAGTTCCCATTTGTGGTTGGATGCAAGTTGGTAGGCAGACATGAGCATGGTACTTGTATTAGTTGAACGGTAGACAGTAGTAGTATCATGATCAAAAAACACTGTCTGTGCACCCGTGGTGGAGTCCGAGTCACAACATTGTTGCTGGTCCATTGTGCATACTTTGCCACGAATATGTAAATGCATCACATGGAAACGCAGTGAAACAGAAGACATCAGGGGTCACAGATGCAGCAGATCCTATTCCCATGGTAAATTTATGAAGAAAGGAGTTCACCAACACAAAAGTGAATGCATGGAGAAAGCACTTTTATTGAAGTTAGCATGATACAATTAAATGAGTAACACATGGTTGAAACCGGATGGGGTTAAAGGTAATCATGAGGTCCATCACAGTAGTTCTTGTTACAATCTATCTTTACACATTCAATGTAGGTGGTTGACACAAAAGACATAACAATTCTCCTGGCTCAAAAGTAATTTGTAGGTCTAAGGTTTAAGATGTACAATCAACTAATCAAGCATGAATGTCTATACATTAAATACAATGAGTGACAACCTTTCAAACAAGGATTTGTCACTACAATAATTTTAGTAGAACTAGAATACTCATTGCGTATTTGAAGAAGGTAGATATAGAAAATGGATACATTAATATAATAAAGACAGTGTACAGAGGACACAATTGTAGAATTAGAACACCATTGGGGAACTCTGAATACTTCGAAATAAGACAAGGACTTAAGCAAGGAAGTATTCTATCTCCTGCACTTTTTAATGTTGTGATGGAGGGAATGAATAGGGCAGTTAAAGATATAGTAAAAGAAAAAGACAAAAAGATAATTTTTGCAGATGATATGGTAATATGAGGTGATAAAGAGGTAGATGTACAGTTACAACTTCATGTGTGGAAGGAAATAATGAAAATATGGATTAAAAATAAATAAAGATAAGAGTGAAGTAATGCTTCATCACAAAATGAGAATGAGATGTTCCTTAAGACAATCATAACCGGTGATGAGACGTGGGTCTACACCTATGATGTAGAGAACAAGGTTCTATCTTCACAGTGGGTTGGGAAAGGTTCTCCAAGACCAAAAAAAGCTGGTCAGGTGAGGTCAAATGTCAGAGCCATGCTGATGGTTTTCTTTGACTTTGAAGGGCTAGTTCATCATGAATTTGTGCCACAGGGACAAACTGACAAACTGTTAATCAATGGTGCTATCAGGACTATGTTGCGACATTTGTGAGAAAAAATGAGAAGGAAATGGTCTGAAATGTGGCAAAACTTTAAAATCAAGTGCACACTACACTACAAAACATTACTCTAAGTCATAACTGTCTGAAACTGGTTAAACTTGAAAGACTTGTGTTTCTTTACCACTTTCAAAATAGCAAAAACTCAAGATGTGCAGTAGCATAGATTTACTAATCATTACATTATGAAAAAAGAATAGAGGCACTATCACATAACTTAATAAGTATTCAAATAAAACTAAGGGGGATGAAGTTGTACCAGATCATGCACCAGGCGAATGGTCTACCCGATGGGAGGCCCTAGCCACACGACATTTCCATTTCCATTGTGCCACTTCTCTACTCAGCTCTGAGCATGACTCTCATTCAACTAGAAAATTAAATCCTCACAAAATCACCAAATGTTACCAAATAGATGACCTGTCACAAATTTTCGCATCAGTCTAGCACCACAGTTATCAGTTAATCAGCAAAATTTACTTTACTTCATTCCAGTATTACTACTTTAAGCTCATAATTCCTCAGGACACAAAGGGAAGTTTTCAGATAACCTATAGATCTGATAATGCAGCATAATATGAATTGTACCTCTCTAAAATATTGCTCTTTTTTGTTTAGCTATCATTCCCAGCTGCAGTGTCATGAACTGCACAATATACACTGTACCTGCTGTTGCCAAATTCAAAATTTAGATCCTCAATACAGTTAAACCACATATGTTTGTATACAGTTATCGTTTTCATTAATCATGCCTGTCAGCACCATTATTTTACTTACCTTTCTTACCTCATTAGCTAGTGGAGAGCATTCTCAAAAAAAAATATCCCTACTGTAGAGGCAGCCTCCCTAACCATTAAGACCCTAACTTTATTCATTATTTTATTGTTTCATTATTGCTTCAGTAACTAATAAATAAACACTTGCTCTGATTATCCAATGTAAAACTGATTCTGCTAACAAACACTCCACAGTAACAGATCCTTATGCTAAGGCAAACTTAACTCTCATTACTTACCAGACAAAATTGTCACTTAGAAAAACTATTATTTCACTGTATTCCATTAAATTGCTTGAGATCCTAACCTGAAGGGTGATATACATACAAATCTTGCTTATCCTTTCCACACATATTACTCCAGACAACTATGTTTAAAGTTGTAATTCCTTAATGTTAGAAGAGGCTGTACCATGACACTTCTATGGGTAGATAATTATCTCCACATACTGACTACACTGAACAGAAACACTTCTATTATACTACAATTAATATCAAGATATAATATTCAAGATGGTTTTTACTATGAACTGCCTCTGCTGCTGCACTCATGAGCTGATTACTTCAGATATTAATTGTCCTTCACATCTGCTGACACTTTTCATTTTCTGTTATCTTGCCTCTTTGTTTGACAGAAATTCTTTTACCATGGTACCACTTTACTTTCTTCCATAATCCTACTCCCTTACTTATCACTAACACAACACAATATATATAGTTTGGAGAAGACTTTTCTAACATATTCCTAAACTAAAGTATCCTGCTGTACAAAATCACATGAAAGTAGAAGACAGAATGTTTCTGATTCATTTATGAAGTACTGATAGGATAGGAGAAGAATTTGAGTGCCTCAAGAAACATGAAAAATGAGACAGACAGCTGGGGTAAGCATTATTGCCACGTAATGAATTCAGCACAGAATGTTGAACTCTTACTTGTTTGTAGGTCTTACTTCTGGTTCAATGTACATTATAGTAAGTTCCTCCTCTCCTTTTAGGGGATAAACTTTGCTCACTAGAATTAGAATTTGCACTTGTTTTACTACTGTCATTTACCTCTGATTACGGCACATTTATATACATGTGGTTCTTCATCACCACCTGCTCTAGTGTGAGCCAAAACTGGAGCATTATCTAGTTTAAATGGTTTGATCCAGAATTATAAACATCTCCTCCATTTCCTTTACTTGAGTTTAAAGTCAGTACCGCCATTAGACTGTTGTTTATTTACAGTCTTACATTTACATTTACACAATCATGATTTTGGCTTCAAAGTGCCATTATCAACTGTTTTACGTGTTATAAATTGCCTAAGATGGCATACTGCCATATTAATAATTTATAACACTTCAAACACTTGATAATGGCACTTTGAACCTGACATCATGATTGTGTAAGTGTAAATGTAACACTGTAAATAAACAACATTTTACTGCCAGTAGTGACTTTAAAGAAATGGATTATGACTGTGGCCCTGCATTAGGAAAAAATCTTTTTCTTGAATTTTTTCTACCATTTCAGTGGGCATTCTGGCTGTCCTCCACCCAACCATCCCTTGAGTTTCTACTGTAATTAATTCTGTTCATCATATGTACATGAAATTCTCCCCCTGACTGATTATTGTCATCAAAATTCCTCCTACAATCTGCCACTGAGGGCTTCACCCTCTCCTCTTTATCAAAATAATTTTAAAAATCACTAATATTACCCCTAGGGGCAGGTACAAGCAATTCTCTAACTTTCTGAGGCAACTTAGATTCTAAAACCACAATTATTGACTCACTGCCTAGTTCTTTCCCAAATATTTCAGTTTATTTGTGGTGGCTGCACCATTCAAATGCGTGAAGGCACTGAACTACAGCACAGCTGACACAAGTAAGTGACGCCTGGCATTCACGAATGCACCTATACTGTTACGCCGAATTTTGGTAACGGTGCGTCGCGCACCGGACCGCACGGGACAAAGCAGGCGGACAGTGCTAAATGGTCAACGTGACGCAACACATGTCTCCAATTTCTCCCACCACTGACCACGTACATCAAGTTAATGTGACTCACCCACAAACATGTACTCGCAGCCTTAAATGCAGTTGCCCCTCTCCCGATGTGTGCCCTTCTGTTTGGAAGTGCCTCTCTCCCTTTCACAGACATCAGGATGCCTCCGGTCATGCCAGCAGCTGAACATTCAGTGACGCGCTTTTGTCTTGCTTGGTCCATATGGTTGCGCCGTGGCTCATCACTGGAATGTGTACCCTGCAGGGTCGGTAATTGAGCCGTACCACCAGTGCAACACGCCAGTACAGACGGGCATTAGCGATGACTTGTATTTGTAACTTAGTGTAAGACTTGTGGAGAATAAATGTGTCACAATCAGAATTGCTCTAGTCTTTTCTGTCACCAAGCCTCCCTTGAACATAGTGCTCAGGCATGGCAATAAAGCCAGTTCACTGCACATTAATGACTGCCAGCGGTGATACCACACGTCCCCACTTCATGTTTATCCAAAGATGACAGAAACCTTTCATAGAACCCTTCTTACAGTCAAATCTCTTCCCTGCCCAGAATTCACTCAAAATTCTCATCTGCTTCTCTTTGGACCAATATTCATCTAAAAATGCTTTCTCAAAGCTATGCCACAATGTACAGTTATCGTCTACCTGAGATGCCCATTCATAAGCGTCCCCTTTCAAAAAACCTCTCACAAATGACATTTTCTCTTTGCCATTCCACGTTTCAGGCAAATCATTAAATTCCCTAATGAAATCCCCATTTGGTTCAAAATTGTTAAATTTCTGACAGCTAATAAATGAAGGTCTGTTTGGGACACTACATACTTTATGCTTTAGATTTTGTACCTCTTCTATCTTTTTCTTTTGAATCTACATTTTTATTTACTTTTACCAGTTTTTCCTCTAACACTACTGCACACTTGGTTTCTACCACCATTTCAAAATCATTTTTAACCTTACTGATTTGGTTCTCAAGTTTAACCCTATTTTCAGCACAGAATTTCCCGGCCGCTTTGACTTCATCTTTACTCTGTTTTTCAGAAGCCTCCACCCTCCTTCTATAGTCATCACAAAGTTTGTTTCTCTCTTCTGCACATTTACTGCTCATTAATGTTAATTTATCATTAGTATTTTGCTCTACTTCCTTTATCTCTTCATCACAATCTTTAACTACTGCCTGAACCTTCTTATTTAATTCTGAAAGATTAGAGCTGACTACCTTAATCTCCTTTTTAATTACTTTCTTCAGATCATCCTTTAAGCTAACAATGTCAGTTCTAATCTATCAGTTTTCTTTTCCACCCTGCTAATGTCTTCTTTCTTACTACTAATGTCTTCTTTCATATGCATACTACTCAAACTACTCATAATTTGCATTAACATCATTTCCACTTTTCCGTCCACCATAAACGTTTGCCCTTGCTGATTTTCGCTACTAGGTTTCTCCTCCTTAACCTTAACAATTTCATCCATTTCAGTACTGTTTTTGTCCATTTTGCTCACATTACCATACAATGTAGAAGACTCTTTTATCTTCTCATTTACAATAGGACATTCATTCCCATCATTTGAAGTTACATACATGTCTCATTTATAACCATTATCATCTACAGAACCAGTCCCTTGTTGCCTATGCTCTCCCATCACACTGTCTTGTCCATTAAGGACTTTTTCTATGAAATTATCTTATTCTTATTCACTGCCTCCTGCTGCTGCTGCTGCAGTTGTCATCTCAACTCGTCATCTGCACAGCTGCTGCATGCTGTAATTTTCTTAGTGAGGTGTCTAGTTTATCTCAGTCGGCTGTGCTGATTGGCTGCTCCTCTACCTCAATGTCTGCTTCCATAGAACCCACTTACTGATTGGTCATGAAACCCAAGCACTGTTTGGCTGTTGCACCACTGCACTGTAAACTGCTCTTGAGTTCCCTGTTAAGAGTTTGTGAGTCCTAGTTAATTGCACCCACATATTTCAAGAATTTTATTCACCATAGATCATTTTACAATGATATTGGCTTCATCATACAAGATGTACTAGCACATACAGCATAACAAAATAAACTTCTGTCAATACATTATAAATACATTTGAAGCATGGCAGTGTACCAAATTACAAAGGATAGCTTTTAAAAGCTAACGCAACAAGCTATTTTATAATCTAATATAATATGGTATTTTATTGTTTATAGTATAAACTCTGTAATTACACATGATTAACCACAGCACGAAATAATATGTTTAACTACAGACAACTTTTAATTGCTTATATTCTCCTCAGGCATCTCAAAGAATTCTTTAATGTCATAGAATGGATGATCTGACAGCCAGCTGTACCACTTAATTTTAAAAGAATTTGTATCCATAGACTGAACATGAATTGGCAGTTTACTGAACATTTTGAGTGGGTTAACTTTGTGGGAATTTCCTGTTCTCGCTAATCTGTGGCGCCGTATGTCTAAATTGCCGTTCACCCTGGTGTTGTGTTCATGTATTTCCTTTCTGGCAATAAATTCTGAAATATTATTTTTAATATAGAGTACAGACACATAGATGTATAAATGTATAATTGTAAGTATTCCGTGTCTGGAAAAAAGAGGACGACAGTGCTCCCTATGACCTCTTTTACATATTATACGTATGACTTTTTTTTGTAATTTCAATACATTTTTGATGTGAGGGGAGTGCCCCCATATAATAAGACCATATGAAATATGTGACTGGAATAGTCCAAAGTATGTCACCCTGAGGTACTCCAAGCTCACTACCTTCCTTAGTTTCAAGAGAAGGTATGCCACCCGAGATATTTTTTCACATACATGATTGACATGTGCCTCCCAATATAGTTTTGAGTCAATGTGAATACCTAAGAGTTTTACCAACTTATTGCCTACTTCATTTGATGTTCCCATTAAAAGTTGTTGTGTTTTGTCAGGGTTGCATAGGAGCTTATTGGCTGCAAACCAGTCCAGGGCCTTATCTAGTGTTTCTTTTGTTAGGTTATTCAGATCTGAAATGTTCTGATGTGTGGTAAGTAGTGTTGTATCGTCAGCATAACACACAACAGGGTGAGCTATATTTTTAGGTAAATCATTAATAGAATGAAGAAGAAGGGTCCAAGGATAGACCCTTGTGGTACACCTGTGCTGATTTCCATGATGGAAGAATTTAAATTTCTGACTGAAACAAATTGTTTTCCGTTACTTAAATAAGAATTTATCACAGATAAAGTGCTCCCTCTCACCCCATAAAACTCTAATTTCCCCAGTAGTATGTCAACAGGAATGCAATCAAAAGCTTTGCTTAGGTCACATAATACCAGTGATACCATGTTATTATTTTCAAAAGCTGTTAAGGTTTGGTCAATGATTTCCAAGATGGCCCCTGTTGTGTTCTTCCCCTTTCGAAAGCCAAACTGATTGTTACATAGGATATTGTGTTTTCCAAAGAAGTTGCTTATTTGTGTGTGTATCAGCGCCTCAAATACCTTTGAGAATATTGGAACAATGGAGACTGGTCTGTAGCTTTGGGGGAGATGTTTGTCTCCTTTTTTAAAAACTGGGACAATTTTTGATACCTTGAGTGCATCCGGAAAAACTCCAAATTTTACACATTTATTAAAAATATAAGCTAATGGTTTGGTGATTGAGTGTATTGTCTTTTTAATTATGTTATTTGATAACCAGTAACAGTCCATACTTTTAGAACCTGAAAATTTGGATACAGCTTTTATAACATCAGCAGGTGTGACAGCCCTCTATTGAAATGCCAGGTTAACAGGCAGTGGTGTTCCAACAAGGTTCATTGCAGATGAATTTGTTGCTTTGATACTGTTACTTATTCCTTTAACTGAGTTTAAAAAGTACTCATTTAATTCTTCAGGATCAAGCAGAGCTGTTTCTGTGCCTTTCGGTGTATTCTCTTGTTTTTTTATTTGCCAGGCTGCCTTGCATTTATTGGGAGCTCTTTCTGTATAGTTCTCCACTGCTTGCTTTTTTGCCAGAAGAAGTTTAGCTTTATAGTATTTTTTGCATTTCAGATATGACCTATGAATGTTCACACTCTGTTCTGCCCCTTGGTCAGAGGCTTGTTTATGCATCTGGTACAGCATATGCAAGTTTCCTCTAATTTCTACTAGCTCTTGTGTGAACCAGTTCAGACTTTTCTTTTTCATTTCATTTGGATATCTAATTTTTTTTACTGGTGAGCAAGAATACTATAAATCTGTGTACTTTTTAAAGAAGTTACCAAAGCTAATTTCAGGTTCCCTTTTTCCAGATTGACAATTATATAAAAAGTCCCAATCTGCACTTCCTAATCTATCAACAAACATATTTATGTACTCTTCCTTCTGTCTTCGTACCACTACTACTTTAGATTCTTCAGTTTTAACTGGCTGCCTCTTACAGAGGGTAAGGAGTAGTGGCTCATGATCTGCAACTCCACTTCCTGCAAGTCTAACTGTAAAATCCTCCCTATGGAAATTCACAATAATATTGTCTATACAGGCATTCTTACATGTGGCACAGTTATTTGTACAATAGAGGTCTAATGATCTTAGCATATTCAAAAATGTCCTAACAACTGGTCTCTGTGTGTTTACCATTTCTATGTTGAAATCACCACATATAGCAATTCTCGTTTTACTCTTCAATATTTTTTAAATTATTAATTCATATTTTGCAATAAACAAATTTACATCACCATCTGGCGACCTATATAGACTAACTACCACTATATTTTCCTTCATTAGTTTTACACAACTAAACTCCCCATCTAGCTCTGAGGAGTATGTAGATACATCAATTCTGGAAAACATTATTCCTTCTTTGACAAAAATTCCCGCCCCACCATTCTTTCTCTGTTTTCTACATATCATGTCTCCCACAACATACCCTTGGGGAATGAACATATTTACTTGTTCTTGTGTTAACCAGTGCTCAGATACACATATAACATCTACATGCTCAGTGTTACATAAATGTTCTAATTCTAAAATTTTATTTCTAATACAACGTATGTTAACTTGTAGAAAAGTAAGTAGTTTGTCTCTGCCTGTATGCCTCTGAGAGCAATTTGACTTTATATTTGAAGTTGTAGGTTCCGTTAATGTCTTTAATCTTGATGCACTGTGATCATGTGTGTTATGATAGTCACATACCTGTTCATCCACTTGATGACTCACTTTGTTAACTGCTTTCATCTGTGAAACCACTGCTGATCCCACCAAAAATCCTGGTCCCTCGGTTGTGGTTTCTTTTTTCGGGTTGACTGTCATACTCCACGTGTTGGTATTCTCATCCCTTGAGCATGATTTGCTGTTCTTTTTGCAAGTAGGTCTCTCTTCTTATATGGTGCCTTCTTTCCTGCCACCTCATTTGCTGCTTCTTCAAACTTTTGCACTGTCCTCTTGGGTAAGTTTATTGCTTGAGTAATTGTCCTCTCCCCACAAACAGAGTTCACTTTTAAGGATTCTGTTGTTATTTGTACTGGAGTTGTGTCAATAACAATTCTCACTGATTCTTTATCTGAGACTTCAGTATCCTTCCATTTAAGCTCTATTGCTGTTTTGTACACTTTCCTGTTTGTTTCCACTGATTCATAAATCCTTGTGGCAATTAGATCTTTACCAATTGCATTAAGGTGTTGTCCACGTGCTGTATAAAGCTCCTTGTTACTAGGAGTATCAATAAAACAAGTGTTATGGAAGCCTTTCACTAATTTTTAGTTTTCTATTTGCAGATTGAATTTCTTGGTTTACACAAGACCATTCAGGCAGGTCATGTCTATGTGGTACACCAACTCCAATCACTTTTGTATTTGTATTTTGTAATGCTGACAAGGCTTTATGTAGTGAACGAATTGCCAACTTGGTTTCATTCTTTGCTACATCGTTAGCCCCTGCCCAGATAACTGCAAAATGTTCACTTGTCAACTTATGGAGGTCATTGCATTTTTTTAGTATTACACTAGTGCGGACACCTGGTATCACCTTCCCTTCAACATCATATTTATTTGAAGCTAAGTTTAAAATGTTTCTTGCACAGTCTCTGCCATGGCTATCTGAGGCAACGAATATTTTGGGTCTCCTATTCACTGACTGACTCTCAGGAGCAAAGGTTTGCATTTTCATTGCTGCACCCATAGATTGATTTCCTTTTTGAACTGCATTCTGTGTTGTGGTATGCACACTGTGTTGTGAATCATGATTTATGTTGGGTGCATCACATCTGTAGTTTTTGCACATTTCTATCTTGCCTGATTCTCGCTTCTGTAGTTCGTTTGCAATATTCCTCACACGAGGCACCTTATGTGGTGTCTGCCTGCTTTATTTCCTCATTGATTATCATCATTGTCGATGTACTGCTTTGCTATATTGGCTGAAAAATGTTGAATGTTAAATTATGTAGCTGACAGGTGCACATTTATGTATCACAGTTCTTTATTTTCAGTGTTCACAATCCCCCCCAAATATACACAGTTAACATGGGCACTGCACTACTGTTTAACTTTCGATAAGCCTCGTTAATAGTTTGCAGGCATACATCAGCATACTGCTACAATAGTTTCCCATTGAACATCTATGAGCAGTAGAAACCTAACCACACAGTTCTTGTGGAATAATACAGTATGTTTTGAACAGACATGTCATTGTTTTAACACATGGCCTTTTCATCTTACACTTGTTTCATGGTTAAGTTGATGCATTGTTGTTGATCTAACCAATATGAGTTACTCATCTGAAAATCAGCCATGGACTGACTGTCTCGGGGCCAAAAATAGCGCCTTTATATATCATGACAATAATAGGCACTGAAACCGTACATTGTTCAATGTTTAAGTTACAGAAATTACAGCTGAAACATACCTCATTCAATTACCTGAACACATAGAAAAATACTTTCTTTTTGCCAGTTTCTTCAACTACAGCATTTAAGCTGATTTATTTGTTTAAATCATGAAATTAACAGATATAGTAACACAAACAATACTTTTGATAAAACTGGACATTACTTTAGAATGGATTATGAACATACACTCCTGGAAATGGAAAAAAGAACACATTGACACCGGTGTGTCAGACCCACCATACTTGCTCCGGACACTGCGAGAGGGCTGTACAAGCAATGATCACACGCACGGCACAGCGGACACACCAGGAACCGCATTGTTGGCCGTCGAATGGCGCTAGCTGCGCAGCATTTGTGCACCGCCGCCGTCAGTGTCAGCCAGTTTGCTGTGGAATACGGAGCTCCATCGCAGTCTTTAACACTGGTAGCATGCCGCGACAGCGTGGACGTGAACCGTATGTGCAGTTGACGGACTTTGAGCGAGGGCGTATAGTGGGCATGCGGGAGGCCGGGTGGACGTACCGCCGAATTGCTCAACACGTGGGGCGTGAGGTCTCCACAGTACATCGATGTTGTCGCCAGTGGTCGGCGGAAGGTGCACGTGCCTGTCGACCTGGGACCGGACCGCAGCGACACACGGATGCACGCCAAGACTGTAGGATCCTACGCAGTGCCGTAGGGGACCGCACCGCCACTTCCCAGCAAATTAGGGACACTGTTGCTCCTGGGGTATCGGCGAGGACCATTCGCAACCGTCTCCATGAAGCTGGGCTACGGTCCCGCACACCGTTAGGCCGTCTTCCGCTCACGCCCCAACATCGTGCAGCCCGCCTCCAGTGGTGTTGCGACAGGCATGAATGGAGGGACGAATGGAGACGTGTCGTCTTCAGCGATGAGAGTCGCTTCTGCCTTGGTGCCAATGATGGTCGTATGCGTGTTTGGCGCCGTGCAGGTGAGCGCCACAATCAGGACTGCATACGACCGAGGCACACAGGGCCAACACCCGGCATCATGGTGTGGGGAGTGATCTCCTAGACTGGCCGTACACCACTGGCGATCGTCGAGGGGACACTGAATAGTGCACGGTACATCCAAACCGTCATCGAACCCATCGTTCCACCATTTCTAGACCGGCAAGGGAACTTGCTGTTCCAACAGGACAATGCACGTCCGCATGTATCCCGTGCCACCCAACGTGCTCTAGAAGGTGTAAGTCAACTACCCTGGCCAGCAAGATCTCCGGATCTGTCCCCCATTGAGCATGTTTGAGACTGGATGAAGCGTCGTCTCACGCGGTCTGCACGTCCAGCACGAACGCTGGTCCAATTGAGGCGCCAGGTGGAAATGGCATGGCAAGCCGTTCCACAGGACTACATCCAGAATCTCTACGATCGTCTCCATGGGAGAATAGCAGCCTGCATTGCTGCGAAAGGTGGATATACACTGTACTAGTGCCGACATTGTGCATGCTCTGTTGCCTGTGTCTATGTGCCTGTGGTTCTGTCAGTGTGATCATGTGATGTATCTGACCCCAGGAATGTGTCAATAAAGTTTCCCCTTCCTGGGACAATGAATTCACGGTGTTCTTATTTCAATTTCCAGGAGTGTATATGAAGGGCTAGCTTTGCTAACATGTTTTTGAATAGAACCAAATAAATACTTAAATAATGCCAGTGTTTCGTCTTTCAAATGTTTATAAGTAGTACAGAATTTCTATATGTTCATAATTCAACAATAGAATTTAAGTTAAGAAACAATTACTGATTTCACTCTATAACAAAAGATACTTACTAGTAACAGCCAAAATAAATTAGAAAATCAATTACATACACAAAACTAAGCACAAAATTAGATCTGGTACTATATTCTTTAAAACTGAGGGCCAAACTTTCTCTTTTTATGAAAATTCAGATTACACTCACATATGTTAATTATAAATTAGTCACAAATGAGAAAATAAATTTTAAGGAGGCAGATGGCAAAAGAAGAGGGGAAGTGAAAACATCCCAGCTTGCTTCATCACAAAATGAGAGTGAGATTTTCCTTAAGACAATTATAACTGGTGATGAGACATGGGTCTATGCTTATGATGTAGAGAACAAGGTTCTATCTTCACAATTGGTTGGGAATGGTTGTCCAAGACAAAAAAAGCTTGTCAGGCGAGGTCAAATGTCAAACTCATGCTGATAGTTTTCTTTGACTTTGTAGGGCTAGTTCATCAACTGACGAACTGTTAATCAATGTTTCTATCGGGACATGTTGTTACACCTGTGAGAAGGAAATGGTCTGTAACATGAGATGGAAATGGTCTGAAACATGGAAAACAATCATGTCTTTTGCATCATGATAACCCATCCGCACATTTGTACCTGTTGGTGTAGGACTATTGCAAAAATTATACTCTCCAGACCTGGCCCCTGCAGACTTTTTTTAATTTCCAAAGTTGAACACCCTGTTGAAAGGTCAAAGACTTGCAACAATAGATGAATTAAAAGAAAATTCACAAATGGCATTTCATGCAATCCAGCAAGGGACATGGCAAGATTGCTTCTGGAAGGGGAAATGGTGTTGGGAGTGCTGTATGAACTGTGGAGGAGAGAATTTGAAAGGAGACCATGCACAATAAATAAAAGGTAACAGTAGACAAATTTTGTGGGCATGGTTCCAGAATTTTTTGAGCAGATACTATACACAAACACACCTCATGCACACATGACCACCATCTCCCATAACCCTACCCAGATGCATTCTGGTCTGAGCTGCCAGGGTTGCAGCCATATCTGCATGAAGTGTGCTTTCTTGTGTGTGTGTGTGTGTGTGTGTTTCTCTTTCTTTTTCTGAGAATGACTGTGGCCAGAAACTAATGTGTAAGTGTATTTTAAATGTGCCTGTCTGCAACTTAACATGTCATCCTTACAGTAAGCAACGATCTCTCTTTTCCTTACCTTCTTCAATATAGACTTCCATTGTTATTGTATGACCTTGTTTGTTTGCTGGATATGTAACCACAGTGGTATGAAGCTTTTGACGTGATTACACATTTATATACGTTGCTCTGTTGTGATTGTATACAAACAGTGCTGACAACATAACACTGCAACTACAAAATACTTTTGTGAGCCACTGTACCCATTTATGCAAAGAATATTTGCATTGAATTAATTAACTCTTCTTAAATACTGCCAAATACATTGACAGCAGTAATAGACAAACAGATATTATAATATGTAAGTGGAAACCCAAAATTTATCTGAATTTAATGAGTATTTACTGGAGCTCACTTATGTGATAATTTCACAGGGTGTAGTGAATGTCAAATTTTTATGTTGTCGATGACAAGTATTTAAATACCTTCTTTACAACTAAAGAATGTGTATAACATATAAAATTATATGAGAATGGACCTATAGCCCAAAAAACTAAATACAAAACAGGACAACATTGAGAGAGTTACATAACTACCAAACTGTTCCATAATACAAGGTCACAAAAATGAGAACCTGACATATTACAGTGTACAGAAGGTAAAAAATTAAATAGAAAACGACATATAAATCAGAAAATCAAATATAAGCATGACAACACTGAAAGATTTATGTATGTGACTTGAATACACAACTTGAGGCTCAGTTTATATGATAATATATCTTACCATTTTTTTAAGTTTTAAGGCTGTTCCTCACTGTGTTTCATAAACTACTCCAAACTCTAAAATGACATGGCTAAAAGAAATTGCCTCAGAAGCTCTTTAAATGTAGTTTTGTTGTGTATTTTGCATTTAATTTCTGAAGAGAGAGCATGGAATACCTTTATACCAGAATATTATACACCCTTCTGCTCTACTTTCAAATTTCTCCATTTACTGTGGAAATCATGCTTCCTCCTTGTATTGCAGGGGTGGTATTCACAGTTACTTTTGTATAAATCAGTGTCTTTACTTATGAAATGTATATGTAAATATAGGTATTGAGAAGTAGTTGCAAGAACTTCCAGTTTCCAGAATAAGCTTTTGCAACTGCATTTAGATGCCACACATCATACTTACAATACACTTCTGAGCAATTAATATTTTCTTAGCTTGAGGTTGATTTTCCCAGAAAATGATTCCATATGACATCAGAAAATGGAAATAACCATACCATGCTGTATTTTTAGTGCTTTAAGTTTCCACTGTAAAAGAGATAATTTGCAGTGCAAAGACTGATGAGCTGAGTCTCTTGTAAGAACCAAATATAGGATGACCCACTTTTCTCTACAGTCAATCTTAACAACCAGAAACTTCATTACTGCAACTCTTTCTGTCACCTGTGTGGCATATTTAACAGATATTTCTTCCTCAGTTTTGGCAATTGAGGTTACTGAATGTAATTAGTCTTATTAAAGTTTAGTGAAAGACCATACACCATTGAATCAAATGTATAAGAATATTGTTAATAGACTCCTAAACATTTTCACATTTACAACCATTAACTATTATATTTGTGTCATCTTCAAAGATGATAAAATTACACTGCATCATTGTAGAATAAGGTAAATCATTTATAAACATCAGGGACAGTAAAGGACCAAACATAGATCCCTGTGGCACTCCACAATTAATGCCTGTTCGTTCTCATGGTGCCACTACACAAATTGCCTGATATACCTAAGATGATTGTCCGTGTTGTATCTTTCAAGTATAGCTTTAGCCAGGTATTTGCTACAACACTTATTCCTGAATAGTCTGCCTTCAGCTGTAGTATTTGGTGGTTCACAGGGTCAAAGGCTTTAGATAAATCAGAAAATAAGTACGTTATCTCCATTTTCTTATTTAGAGATTCCAAAACCTTAACTCTAAAAACATAGATTGATTGTTCAGTTGACAGACCTTTTCACAAACTAAACTGATTTTTCCTAAGAATGTTGAATTCGTGTAGATTTCTGAAATCCTAGAAAACATATGCTTTTCAAGTATCTTTGAAAATATAATCAGGAGAGATGCTGGCCTGAAATTTGTAACACTGGTTTTCTCACATTTCTTGAAGAGAGACTTGATTAGAGCATACTAGACCTTCAGGGATGATTCCTTGTTGCAACGATTCCTTGTTGCAACATTTTGGTTCTGGTATTATAATCATGTTTTGCATTATTTTTGTAATAAAAGACATGTTGGAAATGACAAAGGACATCAATGAGTATATGTACTGAGAAATAGTAGTTAGAATACCAAGTTTCTTAAAGAGGTCTCTACATGGTGATCTAGGACTGACACCAGATATAATTCTAATGACTCGTTTCTCAATTTTGAAAATGATTCTTTGTGAGAGGAGTTTCCCCAAAAAGATGATTCCATAACTAATTAGTGAATGGAAGTAGCCTGAATAAACTAACTTCTTCATTTTTAAATCACCTATTTCTGCTATCATGCGTACTGCAAATGTAGCTGAATTAAGGCATTTCATTATGTCTAGAGTGTGAGTTTTCCAATTTAGATTGTGGTCAATTTGTAGCCCTAAAAATTTGACACTGTCTACAGTTTTAATTTCATTGCTTGAATACATTATACATATAGGGTCAGATATTCTTTGTGAGCTACTAAACAGTATGTACTTTGTCTTATCAAAATTCAGTGACAATCCATTTGTTGTGAACCACCAACCTTACAAATATTTCATTAGCTGATTGCTCAGTGAGATTTGTATCATCTGCAAATAAGACAGAATTTGCAGTTTGTGACACTGCATATGGATCGTTGTTAAAATACAGGGTGGTCCGTTGATCGTGACCGTGCCAAATATCTCACGAAATAAGCGTCAAACGAAAACAAACTACAAAGAATGAAACTTGTCTAGCTTGAAGGGGGAAACCAGATGGCGCTATGGTTGGCCCACTAGACGGTGCTGCCATAGGTCAAATGGATATCTACTGTGTTTCTTTAAATAAGAACCCGCACTTTTTATTACATATTTGTGTAGTACGTAAAGAAATATGAATGTTTTAGTTGGACCACTTTTTTCGCTTTGTGATAGATGGCACTGTAATAGTCACAAACGTATGGCTCACATTTTTAGATGAACAGTTGGTAACAGGTAGGTTTTTTAAATTAAAATACAGAATATAGGTACTTCTAACATTTTATTTTGGTTGTTCCAATGTGATAGATCTACCTTTGTGAACTTATCATTTCTGAGAATGCATGCTGTTACAGATTGATTACCTGTAAATACCACATTAATGCAATAAATGCTCAAAATGATGTCTGTCAACCTCAACACATTTGGCAACACGTGTAACGACATTCCTCTCAACAGCGAGTAGTTCGCCTTCCGCAATGTTCGCACATGCACTGACAATGCGCTGACGCATGTTGTCAGGTGTTGTCAGTGGATCACAACAGCAAATATCCTTCAACTTTCCCCACAGAAAGAAATCCGGGGACGCCAGGTCTGGTGAACGTGCAGGCCATGGTATGGTGCTTCGATGACCAATCTACCTGTCATGAAATATGCTATTCAATACCGCTTCAACCGCACGTGAGCTATGTGCCGGACATCCATCATGTTGGAAGTATATCGCCATTCTGTCATGCAGTGAAACATCTTGTAGTAACATCGATAGAACATAACGCAGGAAATCAGCACACATTGCACCATTTAGATTGCTAATGATAAAATGGGGGCCAATTATGCTTCCTCCCCTATCACTATCACTGGTCACTATCAATGGACCATCCTTTGTAATAGGAACAACAAGGGACATAAAATAGAGTCCTGGTGCACCCCTTGTCTGATGGTTTCATATTTTTAATGACTATTGTTATGTAGTGAACCTGATACAGACACACACTGTTTTCTATTAATAGGATAAGATGTGAACCATGAGCCTGCTACTCCTGTTATCCCATAATATTTTAACCTTTGTATATCATGCTTAACACAATCAAAAGCTTTAGCCAAATCACAGAATATTCCAAGTGGTAATAACTTTTGATTTATTGATTCTAATACATCATCTGTAAAAGTGAATATAGCTTGATCAGTTGACAATCCTTTCCGAAATCCAAACTGATTGTGAATGAGAATATTTTCCTGTACTAAGTGTTTATAAAGTTTACTGCACATAACCCTTTCAAACACTTTTGAAAATATTGCCAATAATGAAACAGGATGGAAATTTGCCACTGATGATTTGTCTCCTTTTTTGTGTAATGGTTTGACAATAGCATACTTAAGCCTATCGGGAAAAGTACCATTGTGGAGGTATTTATTACATAAGTAACTCAGTATGTCACAAAGTTCTGAGGAGCAATATTTAATTATGGTAGTGCTGATATCATCATAACCACTGGAACATTTGTTTTAAAGAGAGCCAATAATATTAGAAATCTCTTTCGGTGAGGTAGGATATAGTTGAATTTTGTCAAACTTCTGCGGAAATGCATTTTTAAATATTTTAAGCTGTCTTCTGCAAACCTAAATTATCTGCTACTGAAAGGAAGAAGTTGTTGAAAGTGTCTGCAATTTTGGAGGTATGTCTAATCAACTCATTATTTACATTTAACATAATCATTGTATTAACTCTGAAAGAAAGCATTTGCACCAGTAACTGAAAATTACTTGACAGAACATAAAACCAAAGGTAACAATGTTGTAAGTAAAATGTTTCAGTCATTAGCTTTGTGGTGTCAATAGGTCATATCGACCATGAACAACATGATATTTGACTGAGATCAGACAGTCAAGCCACCATGTTATTCTAGCAGTCTGCATTTATGTCTCTTGCTTTGTACATGTGTATGACTACTGTGGAAATATATATTTATGTGCAGATGTTTGTGGGACAATTTGTTCAGTATACCTCTACATGCATCATGTTTCCATACTGGTGACCCCAAAGTTTGCACGTCTTCTGTGACTACTGCGCTGTGTGTTGTAGCATCGACAGGTTATGTGCATGCCACCATGGTCGGCTCACCCGACACTTTGTTCGAAGATTTGGAAGCTCATCAAAGATCACTGGACCTCTTCATTCCTTTGCCAATGACTGGTTCTACATTAATTCACAGCAATTCATGATCTCTAGCCACAGTAAACTAACTTTGTCGCTCTACGACGGTCAAGTGCTACACCGCTGACACAAACAATGGACTCGGGTTTCATGTCACTGGACTGTGCTCGCCAATGTGTGAAGTTTGAAGTGAACAGTATTCAGAACTGTGTACCTACTGATTGATCATATAATGCTCAAAGTGATCTACATTCGCACACTTACTTTGACTCTCAACGAGCTGCAATGACAGTTATTATGGTGCCGTGTGCAGCACCGCCATTACTGTAAAATGCACCCGGCCACTATCAACCATGACCTGGTCCGGTTTTGCCTTGTTTGCAAACTAATATAGGACATTTTAGTGCGCACAGTTCTCCATACTCACCCCTGAGACCGGTCTCTCAAGTTTTCGACCATGTCGGTTTGAGTGCATCATTCGGTGTTTCGCCCTTAACAAACTGAAGTGACTATCTGCAAATTCCACCAGTCATTTATAGCCCGGGGGCCCTGGTTCCATCTGCTCAGCTGCTTGGCTCTCCCACAGCACTGCCTGTGTCTGCCATGATGGACTTCCACGTTATTTCCAAGGTGGGTCAATTCAAATCAGTGTCTGTAGCCTACGGCCCAGTTTACAGGACCGCAACACCTACCGCACAACCTCCCGTTCCCATGGTACTGACCGTGTCTGGCGCGTGGTGTTTTCGCAACACATCAAGGACAATGCAACCTGCGGTTGCTATGGACGTTTTTGCCAGAAACACACCCACGCCTACCACACCGGCCTGCTGTACAGCCTCTTCTGTAACAGACCAGAGGGATTTTTAGCGAGACCAAAGTGGCCTTCGTCCCCACCTCCAAATCATCTGCTGAAGCTGCCACCTTTATATGAGGACAACCCTGTGTCATGGTTTGCGCTTGTCAAGCATCTTTTCGAGTTGCATCATGTGTCTGATGACAGCTCTAAACTCCTGTGTCTCGTCACATTCCACCATGATCATTCAGACTTAAGTTGCAATCTACTCCTCTCAC
Source organism: Schistocerca cancellata (assembly GCF_023864275.1). Taxonomy (NCBI): domain Eukaryota; kingdom Metazoa; phylum Arthropoda; class Insecta; order Orthoptera; family Acrididae; genus Schistocerca; species Schistocerca cancellata. The sequence goes on from NC_064634.1 coordinate 17,792,974, forward strand.
CACCGCCTCCGCCAAAATACGAGTTCACAAAGAAGATGAGCATTAAATTACTTGCCTGCTCACCACAAAAATTAATCATCAAGATCTTGTACGAGGAACACCTGGGGTGCTGAACCCCATCACAACTCTGGCGCCACCTTGGGTTACTTGTAAGTGAGCATACCATGCTGGACATCACTCTGTGGGTGGTGTGCTCTGCCAAGCTGCCTACTGACCTACAGATCCACTTGCTACTGCACTCCTTTGAGTCAATCGGCTCTTGCCTCCGCATCGCAGACCAACTGTATTCATTGCTACAACAATGCCAGCCAGCTCACCGCCCACCGTTAGTTGGCACAACTGCTCCCGCTTACTGGCCATTTGCTGGCAGAGGCAGGGCTCGCTCCACTTCTGCACCTTCTACATCGCCTGGCAGCATCCACCTGCTCTCTTCACTGTCTGGGCACTCCAGGATCACCCACGCACTATACTGGCTGGTATACATGCCAGAACAAATCAACGAGGCCAAGACTCCTCTGCTGCCGCAGCCAGCACCACCACCACCACGTCCACTCGTCCACCCTGTTGAGGGGTCGTTTGTAAGTGACTGACATTTTGTCAAGGCTCACTTTCCTAGTCAACACTGGTGCTGACGTGTCTATCATACCTACATTGATGGCTCCCCCCATCTTTTCACCGACAAGGTCACTTCTACAAGCTGTCAATGCATCAACATTACAAACCTCAGGCTCTGTCAAAGTTACAGTGCAGCTGTCTCATTCTCTGCGTTTTCCGTGGACTTTCTACATTACCAACATTGATGAACCAATTCTCAGTATGGACGTTTTGTCCCATTGCAAACTCTCTCTGACCGAAGTTCAGTGCTCAGTGCTACACAATCCCACTAACACTCAGATATTGTGCTCCCACACTTATGTTCCCTGCTCTGCTTCTCTCGCGACATGTGAGTCAGTAAGCAAGTGCTCCACTCCTGCAGGTGACATTGTGACCTGTGTAACTTATCTACTGTCAGAATATGACTTGGTGGCACAACTCCGCTGGGACAACAATGAGCTGAAACAAAGCATCGTACACACCTACAACGAGCTTGCTGAGGTTCATAACTCGCTGCTGAAACTGCAGTCCACAGTTCCACCACCTAATCGAGCATCTCCAGCTGATACCAACTTGAACACTTATCAGGTTAGTCCAAACACAGTAATCGCGTTTGACAATTTACGCCTGGTAGACTCCGCACCCCCGACGCGCTCGCCAAGTTCAGTGCCTTGTGTTGCAAACATTGCTTTTAATAACAGTTTCAAGCATGATGCGACCATGCACACCATGCAAGCAGCTGTCTTGCATGTTGATAAACATTCCCCCTCTCTCACGCTTCAGCCACGTGACTCGGCAGCCATCGCTGTTCCACGCACAATGCCAATGCTGGTCTCGCCCTTGCCGGTTATCGAGTGCAAGGTTGACAGCAGACATTCACCGCACGTTCCGACCCACTCCGCACTACACACGCAGCTGCCCATTCCACAGGAGCACACGCCATGCTCATGTACTAGGTTTGCAACTTTTGGGCTGCCCTTTCCCACTCACACTAACAGCTAAGCCTCATCACCACCCACTCATCCAAAAACTTCATGTCAGGACAATGATCAGTCTCGTGTGCAGTTCTCAGTTTCTTCTGTCACTGATGGAATGATGCACAAGATTGTTACCACTGCTGGCCCTCCTATTAGGCAAAATGTTAGATGCCTCAACCCTATTAAGTTGCGCATGGCCTGGCAGCAAATCAACGAACTTTTGAAGGCAGGTATCCTGCAACCGTCAGACAGTAACTGGATTTCACCAATTCACCTCGCCCTCAAACATGACAGTTCTTTCTGAATGTGCGGTGATTACAGATGTCTCAATACTCGTACCATTATGGACAATTACTCCATGCCTAACATATATGAGTTCACTCGTGTGTTATCGGGCGCTACAATCTTCAGTGTTATTGACTGTAAACGTGCCTACCACCAGATTCCTGTGGAACCAGAAGACATTGCTAAAACAGCTACTATCATGCCACTTGGTTTGTTCCAATACAACTTCATGCCGTTCGGCCTGAAAGACATGGCACAAACATGGCAGCAATTCATTGACTCCATCTTACGACAGTTCGAGTTTTGCTTTGCATATCTGGATGACATACTCATTTTCAGCAAATCGGCTGAGGAGCATAAAAATCATTTATCCACAGTCCTCCAGACTTTGAACTCCAATGGTATCAAGGTCAACAAAGACAAATTCCAATTATGCCAGCGTTCTGTCACTTTCTTGGGTTACACCGTCTCCACTGACAGAATACAGCCTCCCAAATCTCACATGCAGGCCATCACGTCAATGCCGCCCCCTGCTACTTACAAAGAACTCCTACGTTTCCTGGCCACAATAAATTACTACTGCTGTCACCTGCCCTCTTCCACCGCTGTGCAAGCCCCGCTGATAGACATGCTGTCTGGTAAACAGACTTAAGGACTCAAACTTGTTCACTGGACTGCACCTATGCTGGAGGCCTTCAATGCTCTAGAGATTTCTTTAGCTCACGCCGAGATGCTCGCCCACCTCGACCCCTCGGCTGAGTTGTTCATCACTCCAGACGCCAGTGACATCACAGTGGGAGTGGTACTACAGCAACACAAGGCAGACATGGTTTCCCCTCTTTGTTTCTTCTCTAAAAAACTTTCAACAGCTCAGAAGAAATATCCACTTTCGATAGAGAACTTCTTGCGGTCTACGAGGCTGTCAAACACTTCCACCCCGACTTGGAGGGTCACTCATTCTTCATCCTCACTGCTCACAAGCCACTCGCAGATGCTTTCTCCAACTGCCCCACCCCAGGACCCACCCCCTCGGCGTTTTTGCCAACTTGATCTAGTCTCCCAATTCACAACTGACGTACGCTACATCAAAGGCGTGGACAATGTCGCCGCAGATTTTTTCTCGTGGGTCAATACCATCATAGACTTATCGGACCTAGCCACCTTACAAGCCTCTGCCATGGAATCTCAAGCTCTCCACGCGGACCGTCAAACATCCCTTGTATTTACCAAAGCTAAATTCCCTGGCGTTGTGGATGAGGTGTGGTGCAGTTCTTCTACCAGTACCTTAAGCCCGTTGCTCTCACGAACCCCTCCCCCTCCCCTCGCCCCCTGAGTTGGCAGGCCTTCAACACGCTGCATAACCTCGCTCACCCTGGCATCCCTGCCACTACATGGCTCGTCTCTGAGTGTTTTGTTTGGAAAAATATAAAACAGGACTGTCAGACCTGGGCACGCAGCTGCATCCCCTGTCAACGCAACAAAATCGGCCGCCACAACACCCCACCACTCGGCAGGTTCAACATTCCCCCAGGATGATTTCACCATGTACATATTCGTCTTATCGGTCCTCTTCCACCGTCAGAGGGCCACAGATACATTCTGTCCACAATCGACCACATGTCCCACTGGGTAGAGGCAGTTCCTTTACCCAACATCACGGCTGAGACCGTGGCCAAGGGTTTCATCTACTCACGGATTGCTAGGTTCTGTTGTCCGACCACCATCACCACTGACCAGGGTTGGCAGTTTGAGTCTGCCCTGTTCAGCATTTTATGTAACATCTGTGGCATAAGGAAAATTCATACCACAGCCTACCACCACAAATCAATGGGTTGGTAGAACAGTGGCACTACAGTCTAAAAATGGCCCTCATGTGCCACGACTGCCTCTCGTACGAAGCCCTTCCATGGGTGCTCCTTGGCCTTTGCTCAACTTTCAAGCCCGACTTACAGGAAACTATCTCAGAATTCACTTTCAGGGAGAACCCTGTCCTACCAGGGGAACACATTCAGCCTCAGGTAGCCGAAGATTCCTCGCCCCCACCCCCCGCCCTTCCCAGATTTCATAAGCAGCATGCACACTCACTTCAAACATGTGTGCCTGGTGTACTCGTTGTTAACTTACTCATTTCTTAGATAACTGAAAAATTCCAGAATGAGACTTTCACTCTGCAGCGGAGTGTGCGCTGATATGAAACTTCCTGGCAGATTAAAACTGTGTGCACCGACCGAGACTCGAACTTGGGACCTTTGCCTTTCGCGGGCAAGTGCTCTACCATCTGAGCTACCGAATCACGACTCACGCCCGGTCCTCACAGCTTTACTTCTGCCAGTATCTCGTCTCCTACCTTCCAAACTTTACAGAAGCTATCCTGCGAAACTTGCAGGAGAGCTTCTGTAAAGTTTGGAAGGTAGGAGACGAGATACTGGCAGAAGTAAAGCTGTGAGGACCGGGCGTGAGTCGTGCTTCGGTAGCTCAGATGGTAGAGCACTTGCCCGCGAAAGGCAAAGGTCCCAAATTCGAGTCTCGGTCGGTGCACACAGTTTTAATCTGCCAGGAAGTTTCAACTGAAAAATTGTTTGTGGAATCTTATCTGGTATATTGTGGTAGGACCACACTCTCACTACGTGTTTTTGAACAGGAATAATACTACCAGTTCCAGCACAATTTCAGCAAGAATTAGTTTTTTAGTAGCTGCTGACAGATTACACACTGCAGATCTAGGGGTTTTTCGTAGTTTTGTCTGCAAAATAATCTTTCCAACATCAAGCATGGCCTGGGTTTTCTTCTGTTTGAAATAAACTCCACCGGATCTGAAATACTTGCACCTACAAATTATATTTATTCATAGTTTTTTACTAGGAACTACACCAATTTCACTATCAACATTGATAATCTAAATCCAGTATACTACACTTGTCACATAAGTACATCTGTCTTCCTCCAATACTGACAAAGAAGTGGTGGGCAAGCTAACATGAGCCCGGAAATTTCAGATATTCCTGCTTCCTAAATTCTTTGGTCTACTGACCTTATAAACTCCAACATTTAACATCTTAAACAAGTCCATTATTTATCATAAAAGAACATATCCATAATTAAATAAATTAAACACGGTTTCTGGCAACATAATGAAATTACCTTAACTCTTTACTGTGGCCATCATACTTTTCACTTCAGATAAACTTTATCTCTGATGGTTGAATACATTACAATAGCCCACCAGGACTTACAAGTGTACCCTTGTCCACTTGTCAGTCCGATACAGAAATTGCATCACTGTCTTGGCTTGTATAAAACTTTTTGTCACAACTCTAGTAAATTTTTCATTCTTACATCACCCATTGACTCCCTTCTTTGTATCAGAACAGTAATTACATAAACACATATGTCAGTTTGTTGCCCAGAAATGTACAATAAAATAATACTAAAGTTAAAACATTTTCTCATATTAGAATAAACATAGCACTAACTCCTATATCATCACTGATGTTACAAAAGTATTTCAGTTCAACAATACTATTCTCTCATGAACCTTGTAGATTATGTGATAGATATCAAGATTAAGAGGTGAAATAAGCCAACATAAAGTATAAGTATCTGTGTTGTGTGATCAACACAGCTGAATAAAAACCGTTATTAATGGTAAGCATGATGCAAAACAAAAGCACACTTGGATATACAAGAAAGTTTAGTCTGTTAACTACAGAACATATTTTATAATCATTATGGTCTATTTAAGTGAATGAGCAAGATTTCCAAAATTATGAGATTTGCTATTCTCATACTGTTGGGGTGGGTGACATGTATTGTCTCCTAGCATCACCATTAAAATAAAAATCCCTCATTTATCAAGTTTACATATTTTGCAGTTCATTAAATACTGTACAATTACTTAAACAAGCATGTTGGAATCATGAAATCTAATCTTATAACAGAATTAACTGGCAACCAGTCTAGATACAACATTTTGCATGAGATATGTTACTTGGCTTAGTATAGTGATTGTAATTTGTTCCTGTGACTATATCTCACAGCATTTCGTTTTTCCAATAAAATTCTTTCCAGATAAAGGCATGTTTGTAGGCTCAATTTGTCCTTTTCTCAATATACGGCTTCAAAGAAACAACATTCCTAAGACCAAACAGCTTTCTTGACTTGGGATATACTAATTGGTATGCATTTGTGTGGGGGTTCTCAATAATCTAAAATAGCCTAATGAAAATATCAAAAAACTTCTTAAGTTCTGTTGTTAGTAACTTCGATCGTTCATGGGATTTCACTAAGACATGGTTGACTACTCTGAATGTGGTAACCTTTATTTTACTATCATGTCTGTTTTTCCTAGCTTCACCTGGTTTCTTCATGGTTTTCTTCACAATCTTTTCATTTTTTTCATTAATATTAAGGGACATTGTGGAAAGTCTATTAATACAGAAATAAGATTCGCTGGTCTGAGATGAAACATAATTTCATATGGTGAAAATCCAGTAGAGCTATGCTGCAAGCTGTTCATGATGTCCTCAAAGTTGTTTACATGGTCGGACCAACTAGGGTGTTTGTCACTACAATATGCCCTGCAAAGTGTCCCTACTTCTCTCATGTACCTTTCTGCTGGGTTTGAAGATGGGTTATACACGGATATCAAGATGTGTTTTGTGTTAGATTTTTCCATGAATGCTTTGCGGTTTTTTGAAACAAATTGTGAACCATTATCAGATAGTATGGCATTAGGTTGTCCTACACTCTTGAAGTAATCTCTCTCAAACTTTGTAATGATCTCTTTACTCATAGCTTTTCAAACAGGATAAAGTTTAATTAATTTGGAGAAAAACATCAACCATGACAAATATAAAACAATGGCCACCTTTGCTTTTAGGTAAAGGACCATAAAAGTCTAAAGCTAGTAAATCTAATGGCTTATCTGGAATAATGTTTTGAATTTCTTCCTGACATGTTCTGTTACTAACTTTTACTCTTTGACATTTGTCGCATGTTGATATTTCATTCCTCACCTTCTTTACCATGTTATAAAAGTAGATGTTTTCTTGTAACTTTTTTACACATTTCTGTATTCCACAGTGACCATAACTTTCATGGGTGTACTTTACTAACTTGTCTGCATCACACTCTGGCCAACATAGCTTCCAATTGTCAGAGTTCACATCTGTTCTTCTAAAGAGTGTTCTCTTAAAGACCTTATAGTATTTGCCAAGTTTATTGCACCCTCTTTTTCCTAAACAGTCCTTAACCAATTTCCAATTAGGATTATTATTTTGCCCCCTTCTGACATTATTGCAAAGTGGCCTTATGAGCTTTTCATCTCGGATTCTCTTCATGTATCTTATTTTAAATTCTTTTTATTCCTCTTGATCAAAGAATTCCTCATCTCCTCCTATTGGTAACCTGGATAAAGCATCAGCTACTACATTTTCTAACCCCTTAATATACTCAATTTCATAGTCGAACTGTTTCATGAACATTGTCCATTATGATATAGTCTACACTCCTGTAAATAACTTAAAGTTTTGTGGTCTGAATACACTTTTATCTTGTGTCCTAACAGGTATGTTTTAAATTTTGTAAACACTGAGTGCACCATGAGTAATTCTTTTTCTGTGATGGTGTAAGTTCTCTCATGTTTAAGTAACAGTCTACTGGCAAATGCAATAGTGCAATGAAGATTTTTTCCATTCACAACTTTCTTGTGAAATAGTTCTGCTCCTAGTCCATAATCGCTACTGTCAGTGTGAAGACAAAATGGCAAACTCAAATCTGGTCTGTGTAAAAGATTGTTCTTACAAAGTTCATTCTTAATTTTCTCAAATGCTTTCTGACACTCTTTGGACCAATTCCATGTAGCATTTTGTCTAAGTAAGTTGCTTAAACATGCTTCATTAAAGCATTGTCCATTTATATATTTTCGATAGAATCCGCAGATTCTGTAGGAAGATTTCAATTGTTTTCGGTATCTAGGAGATGGAAAGTTTATGATGGATTTCATTTTCTCAGGGTCCGCACTTAACTTCAAATGATCCTCCCAACTTTAATTTGACACTAATATATCATCTTCATAAATGGTTAATTCTGACACAACTTCTTGGCCAAGTACATAGTCTAGTGCACTTATAAATTCTGCAACTGATGAGTTTAACCCAAAAGGCACTACACAATATTGGTAACATCTCCCATTCTATAAGAAAGCAGTGTACTTTGTAGAACTAATTGCAAGAGGTACCTGATGAAAACCTGAAGTTAGGTCAAGGCTTGACATAATTTTGATATTTTTAAATTTATATAACAACTTTTCGATGTTCTCTGTGTGGTCAGTTTCTCTGTCTAAACATTTGTTTAACTGTCTGGAATCTAGTACTAATCTGACTTGTGTATTAGGTTTATTTACAATGACCAAGGGATTATTATAAAGACTTGTACTCCTCTCAATGATTTCACAGACTTCCATCTTTTGTAATTCTTTCAAGACTGGAATACTGTACATTTTGTAAAGAAAGGTTCATGTGGCTTCAACTGTGAAGTACATTGGTATCCAATTACTTTACCTGGTATGTTGCTGAATACATCACTACATTCACACACAAATAACTTCAACTCTTGTTTCTGGTTCTCAGTTAGTTCTCTAGCTTTGGCTACTTTTTCATTTACCAACTTTTCAAACTCTATCTCATCTGTATCAAAATCTGTGACACAGCTTTCAATGTACTTACCTTCTTTTGTAAAGTCAATACTGTTCACAGTCTTATTCATACATGACACATTTGATGTAAGAAGTTTCATAGCAATGACTTCACCACTTATGAGCTTTTCATCTTGGATTCTCTTCATGTATCTTATTTTAAATTCTTTTTATTCCTCTTGATCAAAGAATTCCTCATCTCCTCCTATTGGTAACCTGGATATTCATAGCAATGACTTCACCACTTGGTAGAGTCAACATTAATTTCTGTCCTACCCAATCAAATGCTGCACATAGCTTTATTATCCAAGACATGCATAGGATAAAATCCTCTGTGAGATCAGGAATAGCGAGACACCCATGTGACCATGATATTCCTTCAAATCGAAAGTAATAAAAGCCTGACTTCTTACTTATTTACTGTGCCTCCCAGTAGCACCTCTTATTTTAATTCCTATTACAGGTAACTCAACATAATCCTTATTAGCTTTCAGTTTTTTACTTAATGATACTGATATTACCAGATACTTGACTTCCTGTGTCCACTAAACACTTTCCTTTCCATGATCCTATCTGTACATCAGTAAACGGACTGGTTACATCAAAGTCAAAGTTTTTGTTAATATTCTCATGTAATAAGTCATCTTCAGTTTCACTAAATCCATATCCCTTCCTAACGTCCTTACCTGTATCATTACTTCCAGAGTTACATGCTGTTATTATCCTTATTGCATTTTCTTTGGCCTGATTACTATTCCTGAATATTTCATTAATCCACCTACATTCATTTGTGCTATTGTGTGTCTCTCCTTTATATTAATCTCTTAACATTTATGCAATGTGGTACTTAATTCTACGCCACCATTCTGGATACAAAGTTTCACATAATATATCAAGTGTTACCTTTCTGAAATTTTCATCATTCTTAATGGCACTACTGTTAATCCATAAGTTAAACAACAATTGCTCCCTATCTGACATTTCATCATCTACTCCCCTAATACTGTTAAGATTACCTACTGTCAATTCCCTCTCATTGTTTTTCTTGCATGTATTAATATCAAATAGTTCATTGACTAAAATTCTGGCATGCTTATCAAATTGTCAACTGTGTTCATGTGTACCTCACTAACTTCATTACTATCCTCTTTTATATTAGTAATGGCTAAAGCTTCCAACTCCTTACTTACACCAATAAAACATATTTCTTCACTACTATCCTCAATCTCCTTTTCTTCCCAATCAACATTACAAAAATTATCCTCTTGATCCTCTGCCCCCATACCTTCAGTATGCAGATACACATTTAAATCATCTGTGCAATTTTCATTACTAGCCCACCAGACTCTTCCATAAGTTCTCTAATTCTTAACACACTTTGATCATTTGAACAACTATTTTCCAGCAAGGTGTCCCTCTCAGCCCAAATCAGTGTCTTTAAATAACTTACCTTTTGTTTCTGGTTTATTTGTATGACATATATTATTTGTAACAGATACCACATTAATGGGAAAACACTTCTCTTTAAAATAATTACTCATTATGTCACTGGTATTTTTCTGTTTAGTTTGACAGTTTGGGTTGGCCCTTTCCATTTGTGTATAAGTAGCTCCTACCTTGCGGACTGCCAATGGAGCCCTATTCAGTTTTTTAACTCCTGTATAGTTTCCTGTTCAGTTCTCTCCATACCATTATGACTATGCCACTCCTTTGGTTTATTTCCAAAGTGTCTGTTACCAAATTGATTATGATTATTTCTATATTACCCTTGTAATGGAAATCGTTTCCTTGTGATCCCTTGAAGTTGTACTGGTGATTTCTCTGATGAGAATCATTAGTTCCCAAATTATGTGGTTCGTTTTTATCATGTGGCGTGTTTCCCCAATTTATATATCCTGTCTTTTGAAAATTGTTTTGACTATGGTGTGGTGGTTTACTCGTTTTCTCAATAGTTCTGCCTAGTTTGTCTACTGTAATGGTACTTTGACTTCCGCAAAGTTATAATTTACGATCGCGCACGCAGAAGAGCGCTGCGCCAGCGACCGATTTTATAAATAATTTTGTTCTTTTTTTTTTTACTTTTGCGTAGTTGTTTGTTTTTAAGAACTAATGGATGACTCTCTCTCTCTCTTGTCTTGATACGAAAGACGTGTATTTTTCCGCGATGTGTTGAATGTGCTTTTGGTGAAAATTAAAATTACATTACAAAGCGATGTTGTTTCAATAGCTAATGAGGAGAAGATAATAATAAAAGGTAACACTACAATTGGCGTCCTGGTGACAGGACTCTTCGGATTTGATACAAGTGCAGTTTGGATTCGATACAAGTGCAGTCATTATAAATTTTGGACATTTTATCTAATTTTAACCACTTAATAGCATCAGAAAATGAATTTCGACTAAGTCTCATTCATTTCAATTGTAATGTTACGTGCATGAAATTTACAACAATATTGTTTTCCCTGTTATTAATTTGTGTTAATTTTCATTTTCATGTTGAGGAAATTAATTTGGTAAAAAAAAGAGAAGAGGATAACGTTCCATAAAATAATTTGCACGGACGCGAAAGAAAAAATTTTGGATTGAAAACTATATATTTGACACTACATTTGCAACATAAGACTGAAAAAAAAAAAAAAAATGGTGAGTACAGCAATTTACATTTTTTCCAGTTTCAAGCAGCCATCTGTACTTCCTTTATTCCGATCCATTTATTTCGAAATTATTTTTTTCAAATTGTAGTTAAAATTGATTTACTACTATTATTGCAAATGATAAGTGAAGAGCATATTCACAGTCATTTATTTGTGAGAGGGAAATTTCAGTGCCAATTTAATAATTCAATTTCTAATTAGAAATCATATAGAAATATCCATTTCCATAAGAGAAATTTCAGATTTCAACATATCATATTTAAAATTTTTTTTTTACCATTGGAAAATTTTATTTGCAATTAATTATGAAAATCCCAAGATGGACGCTAGACGCGTAGAAATTGTTTCCGCGGACGAGCTTAGTGAAAGTGACACATTGCAAAACATGTCCGACAGTCAAATGAATATTGAACTTAATAGAGAGGATGTTCAAGACATAATTTTACCGGATCGATTAAGACGACAACCCCTATATTTCAACAGATTTACAGGCGAATGGAGAGTGAGTACTACGCGACAAAACGTGACATTGGCAACGTCAACTTCAGAACCAGACATCAATCAGACACGAAAAAATGACGAAACTAAGACACAGGACTCTGACATGCTCAACCAGATTGTGAAGTTACTTGGTGACCAAAACAGAAAATTTGACACTTTAGACAAAAGATTTGACGCTTTAGACGAGAAAAATGACAATTTAAAACGTGACATTGGGAAATTTGACACTAAATTCGATGAACTGACACGGGACATAAAACAAAATTTTGAAAAACAATCGAGACAAATTGCCGACTTGACAGAAACCACCAGTAGTCTTGGAAGGAAATTTACTGACTTATCAGACAAGGTTACGAGACAAGAAAAGGTATTTGTGGAATTCAGTGACGAGACAAAAAATGACTTACAACGATGTAATGAGAAATGGTTAACAGTAGTTTTTGAACAACAGAAAACCAGTACCCAAGTTGACGAATTACGACAGTCACACAATTCCGTAAAAACAAACCAAGAACAACTTTTAAAATTTCAAAATGTACAGTATTTAACCAATATCGACCTCCGCTCATCATTTTGGCAGGTGAACCTCCATAAAAACAGTCGTACACTGCATTTCTATGTGAGGGACGTCGTTATCAATTTTGTGTTCTACCCTTTGGTCTACGAGTGAGTGCTGGAGTATTTATCGAAGCCTTAGATGCTGTTCTTGGACCACAATTGTTATCGCAAATCACAGTTTATGTTGACGACATTGTCATTGCCACCACTACTTGGGAAGAACATGTAAATCTTTTGAAGCAACTTCTGACTAAATTTTCTGACGCAGGTGTCACTATCAATTTATCAAAGACGAAATTAGGGAGGAGAGAAATCAAATTCGTTGGTCACATCATATCAACTGAAGGCATTTATCCAGACTCAAGAAAAATTGATGCAATAAAGAATTTTCCATCCCCACAGAATCGTAAACAACTCAAAGCCTTTCTTGGTCTATCTTCATTCTTCAGGAAATTTGTACCCTACCACCTTCTTAACAGTCCACATCATCTATCTTTACTCAAAAGAAATAATATTTGGAAATGGACAGAGTTCTGTCAGACAGATTTTGAAGCGATTAAGAATGCTTTAGTTAATGCACCGTTGTTATGTCATCCTGACATGACGTCAGACTTTTGCCTAGTAACAGATGCAAGTTCCTATGGGCTCGGAGCATTTTTATTCCAAATTCATGTAGAAGATGAACAAACAGTCATCAAACCTATAAGTTTTGCTAGCCGCACGCTCACTGAATGCGAAAAGTCATATTCAGTGACCGAGCGCGAAACACTTGCCATAGTATGGGCATTTCGCAAGTTTCGCTACTTTCTATGGGGAAAACATACTAAGCTTTATACTGATCATCAAGCTCTTTCTTTCCTGCTGTCATGCAAGTTATTACACCCACGTCTTGCACGCTGGTGTGCATCACTACAAGAATATGATTTTGATATTATATATATAAAAGGAGAATCCAACATTATAGTCGATGCTCTATCTCGTTTGCCACAAGACCTACAAGAATTTTCAGATGTGGCAGAACAAACATCAGTTTTAAAATTTTACTCGTGTATGACGATACATTTGCACCTTACTACAAAAACATGTGCAGGAAGTTAGCCATATTGCAGGACAATGATCCCAGGTGGATCCAGATAAAGAATAAATTACGTGCAGGAACAGACCTACATCTTGAAAAATATTACACGTTACACAAAGAAGTATTATTTCACCGACGAAACCCTGAATCACAGCATTGGTGTGTTTGCTTACCTGAAGCTCATGTTGATGATTTTATTTTATTTACACACAGAACTTGGGGACACTATGGTGTAACCAAATGTACAGATAAGATTATACAATATTGCTATATTCCAAATTTAAGGCGAAGAGTATTGAGTAATATTAGGAAATGCATCATATGTCAGAAAGCCAAATATTCTAATCGCACAAGCATGAATGAATTGCACCCAATCATACCTAAGAGGCCATTACAGCTAATTTCTTTAGATATTGCAGGACCCTAACCACAAGCACGTGGAGGAATGAAATACATCCCTGCTGTGTTAGATGTTTTCACAAAGTATTTAAAATTATATTCTTTACGTTCAGTTTCTACCACTGCTATTACCAGACGTCTATTAACAGATTATTTTGTAAGAATAGGAAAACCTGAAGTTATGATCACGGATAATGCAGCATATTTTACCAGTTTAAAATGGAAGACATTTATTGAAGAACAGAATGTTAAACATATTTTAATTTCAAGATTTCACGCAGCAGGTAACCCAGTAGAAAGAACATTTCGAGAATTTGGGCAGTTTATGAGAACACACACACCAGAGAAGCACACGAAATGGGTAGAATACCTAGCACCGTTTGAACAAATAGTGAACAATTTAACTCACATTTCTACTGGATACACACCAACTGAATTAATTATGGATAAAACAGATAGAAATGAATGGACAGACCCTCTACCTAAATTTACAGCAACAACAAATCATGTTAGTTTAGAAGAAAAGGTAAGACAAGCTTACACAACATTATGTGACAAAGCTAAGGAAAAAAAGCAGAAATATGACAGAGGTGTCAGGAAAGCACTAACATTTCAAGTTGATGAGTTAGTTTTACTAAGAACACATCCTAAACCCACAAAATTGAAACATTTAAACAGGAAATGGCAGATCTTATACTCTGGACCATACCGAATTGCAAATATTCCACACCCTGGCTGTTATTCATTAGAATATCCATTAACACATAAACCCAGAGGTCTACATCCACACAGACATTTGAAAAAATACATACAGTAAAATGTTAGCTACTGAGGAGAAGATAATTAATATGATATACAGTTATGATGAGCCAACATTTAAATTATACAGATACTTACAATCTAATGAATGCAGGTAAGTCTAGAAAGCAATGTGAACCATCCAATAGCTAATAAGATATTTGGTTACAAGAGGAGTTGCTATTGAGGCATATACACATTAGAGGAGGCATATACACATTAGAGGAGGCAGAGAACTGAACAGAATTATTTTCTTTAGGAGGCATGTGATAATAGTAATGTTGATATGAGTGATGTGAGTGACTGAATGAGATGAGTGAATGTAATTTTAGTTTAATAAGAGGACAAATAGTAATACGGAGAGAGGAAAATGGTATATAAGATGAGAAAATGGTATTATTATTATTATTATTATTATTATTATTATTATTATTATTGTTGTTGATGTTGTTGTTGAAGTAAAAAGTAAGTGGTGATGAGTAAGAGGAAAAAATATATATATAATGCTGAGGAATAAGTATATGTTATTTTGTGAAGAATGAATAATGGATAGGTGAGAATGTTATGAGTAACTGGGGTCGACCGAAGCGTCCGATCCCACCCGTCGGCTTTGACCCGTGACGTAAGGCTGTTGTGGTGTGTGACCTCACGACGGTGCAGAATTTAGTTTGTGAGAGTGGCGTGTTTGTAGGTGTCGTTTTGATGCGATCGGTGGTGCTCTCTGGTGGTGTGTTAGGTGTTGTTTTTGGTTTAGTTTGAGAGTGTGGCATCGTGTGTGAATTTTGGTAAGTTGCTTCTTTTACGTCTTTGGTAGGTATGGATATGACTGACAGGGTCAACAGTTTTCGGTTGTCGGCTATGATCGGGGACAGTGCATTGTCTCTAATAAAATTTCTTCAACTATTCGAATTTTTTGACGAAGTCGTGAAGTGTTCAGTATGCTGTGAAGAAATGAGGCTTACTTAAAGTTTCGGCGTCTCGGACCAGGGACGGCTGTATGTGGAGATGTTGTAAGGATAACAGGGCAAGGAAAGTGTTCGATCCCAATGTGTGGCTGTATCGGGAGATTTTTTTGAGCTATATAGGTCAAAGGAAGTGTTAGGTCCTAATTTATGGGATCGGGAGCTGCTATTGGGCTATATAGGTCAAGTGAAGTGTCCGATTCCAGATGATATTGTGTTCAGTGGTATTTGGGGAGTTTTGTGATGTCGGTTTTTTTCGTCGTTTTGCGTGGTTTTGTATGGGGGTGGGTGTCTAAATTTGTTTATATGTAGTTTGCCCCACCCAAAAACCTCCTATTTCCCACGCTTGTCCCGTTAGTGTCATTAGGCTTTTTGTGGAACGTGTGTATGTTTGTTTTTCGATTTATTTTCGTCCTCATAATTTGTACGTAACGACTTTATATGCGCCATATTGGAATCGTGGTTTATGGTCGTTTCCGCCATATTTGTGACATCGTGGGTCAAAGCAGATGCGCGGGATCGGACGCTTCCGTATTTCCAGTAACTGAGAATATGTTGAGAGGAGAGAAACTAGATTTGAACGCTATATCACATGTACTCATGGAATACAGAATGAAAGTAGTGGAAAGAATATTATTTATTGAAAGATTGGTCATGGTGTGGGTTCCTGTAGTCATGTCCTAGTTCATGAACCACGGGCAACGTATGAGTGGCCAAGTAAGTGGTCCTGACAGTCGGGATACCAGTTACTTTGGAATAAGGCTGGGCATCTCGGACATATTCTGAGTCGTGGTCACCTTTGTGCTCATACGGCAAAGACTACCAAATCCACCGGTTAGTCCCTCAGCCGTTAGGGGTAAAACCCAATGGGACTCGGGGCAAGTAAGGCTAGCAACCTGCTTCCCTGGTACTTTAAATATGATGCTGGCAACAATCAGAGCAAAATGCCTCGGACCTTTGGAGGTGACGGAGTCCCACCTCTAACTGACAAACCAGGGACACCTAAGATACGACTTGGCAAACAAATGGTAATGGGATGGGGAGCTATTAATATCAATGGGGGCTACTCTGGGAAGAAGGTAGAGCTGGCAGAGGCTGCAAGTAAGATGGGGCTGGACGTTTTAGCTGTTAGTGACATTCGGGTAATGGGTGAGAAAGAAGAGGAAGTGGGAGAATACAAGGTCTACCTGTCAGGAGTCAAAGCAGGAATAGCACAATGGGGTGTAGGGCTTTACATCAGGAAAGAAATGGAACCCAGCGTAGTTGCAATAAGGTATGTAAATGAACGACTGATGTGGATAGATTTGACAGTGTCTAGCAAGAAAATTAGGATTGTGTCAGTATATTCGCATTGTGAAGGGACAGATCAAGATAAGATGGATAGTTTTTATGAGGCACTCAGTGATGTAGTTGTTAGAGTAAAGGACAAGGACAGTGTTCTGCTCATGGGTGATTTTAACGCCAGGATTGGAAATCGAACAGAAGGGTATGAAAAGGTTATGGGTAAATTTGGAGAGGATATGGAGGCCAACAGGAACGGGAAACAACTCTTGGATTTCTGTGCCAGTATGGGCTTAGTAATCACAAACTCCTTTTTTAAACATAAGAACATTCACCGGTATACTTGGGAAGGCAGGGGAACCAGATCTGTCATTGACTATATAGTAACAGATCAGGAATTCAGGAAGGCTGTGAGGGACACACGTGTATTCAGGGGATTCTTTGATGACACTGATCATTATTTAATCTGCAGTGAAATTGGGATTGTGAGGCCGAAAGTGCAGGAGGTAAGGTCCATATGTAGGAGGATAAGAGTGGAGAAACTTCAGGATAAGGAAATCAGGCACAAGTACATAACAGCGACCTCAGAAAGGTACCAGTTAGTTGAATGTAGCCAATTACAGTCATTGGAAAAGAAATGGACAAGGTACAGGGACACAGTACTAGAAGTGGCTAAAGAATGTCTTGGAACAGTAGTGTGTAAAAGTAGGAAGAAAACAGCTTGGTGGAATGATACAGTCAAGGCAGCCTGTAAAAGGAAAAAGAAGGCGTATCAAAAATGGCTACATACCAGAACCCAGGTAGACAGAGAAAGTTATGTTGAAGAAAGAAACAAAGCCAAACAGATAATTGCAGCATCCAAGAAGAAATCGTGGGAAGACTTTGGAAACAGGTTGGAGACTATGGGTCAAGCTGCTGGAAAACCATTCTGGAGTGTAATTAGCAGTCTTCGAAAGGGAGGTAAGAAGGAAATGACAAGTATTTTGGACAGGTCAGGAAAACTGCTGGTGAATCCTGTGGATGCCTTGGGAAGATGGAGGGAATATTTTGAAGAGTTGCTCAATGTAGGTGAAAATGCGATCAGTAATGTTTCAGATTTCGAGGTAGAATGGGATAGGAATGATGATGGAATTAGGATCACATTTGAGGAAGTGGAAAAAATGGTCAATAGATTGCAGTGCAATAAAGCGGCTGGGGTGGATGAAATTAAGTCAGAACTCATCAAATACAGTGGAATGTCAGGTCTTAAATGGCTACACAGGATAATTGAAATGGCCTGGGAGTTGGGACAGGTTCCATCAGACTGGACAAAAGCAGTAACCGCACCAATCTTTAAACATGGAAACAGCAAAGATTGTAACAACTACAGAGGTATCTCTTTAATCAGCGTTGTGGGTAAAATCTTCTCAGGTATTGTTGAAAGGAAAGTGCGAGTATTAGTTGAGGACCAATTGGATGAAAATCAGTGTGGGTTTAGGCCTCTTAGAGGTTGTCAGGACCAGATCTTTAGCTTACGGCAAATAATGGAGAAGTGTTATGAGTGGAACAGGGAATTGTATCTATGCTTTATAGATCTAGAAAAGGCATATGACCGGGTTCCTAGGAGGAAGTTATTGTCTGTTCTACAAGATTATGGAATAGGAGGCAAACTTTTGCAAGCAATTAAATATCTTTACATGGATAGTCAGGCAGCAGTTAGAGTTGATGGAAAATT
The DNA here is from genome assembly GCF_023864275.1 of Schistocerca cancellata. Lineage (NCBI taxonomy): Eukaryota > Metazoa > Arthropoda > Insecta > Orthoptera > Acrididae > Schistocerca > Schistocerca cancellata. Next base: position 17,811,469 of record NC_064634.1, read on the forward strand.
GAGTTCATGGTTCAGAGTAGTTTCAGGGGTAAGACAAGGCTGTAACCTGTCTCCACTGTTGTTCATATTATTCATGGATCATATGTTGAAAACAATAGACTGGCTGGGTGAGATTAAGATATGTGAACACAAAGTAAGCAGTCTTGCATATGCGGATGACTTAGTTGTGATGGCAGATTCGATTGAAAGTTTGCAAAGTAATATTTCAGAGCTAGATCAGAAATGTAAGGACTATGGTATGAAGATTAGCATCTCCAAAATGAAAGTAATGTCAGTGGGAAAGAAATATAAATGGATTGAGTGCCAAATAGGAGGAACAAAGTTAGAACAGGTGGACAGTATCAAGTACTTAGGATGCATATTCTCAAGGATGGCAACATAGTGAAAGAACTGGAAGCGAGGTGTAGCAAAGCTAATGTAGTGAGCGCTCAGCTACGATCTACTCTCTTCTGCAAGAAGGAAGTCAGTACCAAGACTAAGTTATCTGTGCACCGTTCAATCTTTCGACCAACTTTGTTGTATGGGAGCGAAAGCTGGGTGGATTCAGATTACCTTATCAACAAGGTTGAGGTTACGGATATGAAAGTAGCTAGGATGATTGCAGGTACTAGTAGATGGGAACAATGGCAGGAGGGTGTCCACAATGAGGAAATCAAAGAAAAACTGGGAATGAACTCTATAGATGTAGCAGTCAGGGCGAACAGGCTTATATGGTGGGGCCATGTTACACGCATGGGAGAAGCAAGGTTACCCAAGAGACTCATGGATTCAGCAGTAGAGGGTAGGAGGAGTCGGGGATGATGATGAAAGATTGGTATGCCTGAGATAATAACTTATGTGGTGTCTTATATATTCTTATAACTAAAGGTGAAAGTATAGATTTATGTGGAAAGAATTATTTACAGCAGCCACAGATGGAAATATACCAGAAGATTTGAATCTATAACACTTTAACACTAATCTAATGGGAACTTGTAATGAAATTTTTGGAGTTATGTAGGCTTGACACTTCAGATTGGAGGAATTATTTAAGAGAACATATTTAGCAGTCATCTAATGACATAATTAAAGCTCATCTACTGAACTGAACTGATGCACCATTAAATAGAAAGGAGAATAAGGAGAAAACGTCAGTCCTCTGTTGTGGCTCATACTCTCATCCCTTCCTTAGAAAAATTTATACATGTCGATGAAATATTTGACATTATATAATTCGTGATTATCTGACAGTATGGAGAGACATACACACATATTTATTTATGAATAGAATTTTACAGGTACCACAAGGTAAATAGAGAATGGATATACAGCATGGAACGCAGCAGCAATTATCTAAGAAGATTTATTTATTTATTAAGTAAAACATTTATTTATATTGCTTGATACTCACGAAAGGAAGGAGATGAACTACACAAACTTTATAGGAACATGATTGACTTGAACTATATATATATATATATATATATATATATATACACTTACCACACTGATGTACATACTTGTAGGATCCTAAGATATTTAGAGGGGCACCACTCTTAGAAACGGTAATAGAGGGGTACCACTCTTAGAAACAGCACGAGTGGGGACACCACACTTAGAAACGGTATTAGGTATAGGAATTTCTACGTTATATTAAGTTAACATGTATTTTATTTATCATATTTTATTTTGTGTAGTCCATTGTAGGGGATCACTTTACTAGTATTTATGAAATAGTCAGCAACCATCCCAGGAACCTATCCTCCGACAGAGGGCTGTCTTGAAGCTTGAAATATGTGTAAATTTTATTCCAGGAGGCAAGATGAATTTTAAGTTGAATATTCTAGCGAGTTGCCACAATTATCTTCAAATGTTGCAAGTGTAACGAGAAAAAAAAATGTATATTAAAAAAAAATGAGCTAACAAAATGTATATTTCAATCTGAATGTAATATAATTCACATGTCAGCACAATGATATTGAATGTAACGTAAAAAAAAAAATTGACTATATTTTTCATTTAATTCTGTATATGTACTATATGACAACAATGTAACTATCCCATGTAACGATTAATTGTAAATATTTGTATATTTATGTACTTACTATATCAAGAAATGTATTTTAAGGAGATGTTAATGAACTGCAAAGGACTTGTGCATGCAGCACATGATTCATATAAATGGAACTGAAAATGCAAAGAAGAAACCAACGTGATGGAACACTGGTCAAGCAATATTTACGTAGTGTCAATATGCTTTGAAGTGTATGGTGTTGTGGAAGCCGGCAGGTTTTCAGGCTGGTGTAAAAGCCAAGCTCATCACCTGTCGTAGGCAGTGAGGTGTTTCCTGTGCCCTCATTGACCATTTATACCCCGGTAGACGCCACCAAAATTCGACTGCTGGAGATCACAATTTCGTGTTGACACATTGAACAAACTTTGAATTTTCTTCAAGTCACACGCAAGAGATCCAGGCAGTACACACACACTCAGAATCTGATACTACGTTTAAAGACATTGGAGCAATATAATAAAAACATTTATTGTTCGAATTAATTCCATTGTAAATCATATGAACTGAATTCAAACGCTGTGCTAAAAGCAACGATAATACGCTGCAATTCAAAGACATTAATGTTACGACTCGTAAAGAAGATACACACCAAAAAGACTGTATACAAAGACTGATATGCAAAGAGCATTGTGCTCAGAAATATTTTTTGTAATATGTAAATTTCTTATTTTCTCATATATGTATGTATCTATGTAAATTTTCTATACTGCCACGCTCGCTTGCGGAGCGTGTCAGTAGAGGAGGCATTGTAATGATACTTTGACTTCCGCAAAGTTATAATTTACGATCGCGCACGCAGAAGACTTGCGTCTAGGGGAACAGGCGTCTAAAGCTAGCGAAATGAGGGATGCTCAACTACCGGACCTACCGATAGATGGCTGTAGCGCCTGCCGGCAAGAGATCGTGTCATTGTCTGCCATATCTGAATTAGGCAAAAAACAAAGTGTCAAAACACGGATGAAAATGTTTTTCGTTCTGCGCCCTCATAAGTATTTTATATTGGATGTTCTAGATATCTACACATCAACATAATGAAGTGTTTCTAATCTAGCGAGAAAAAACGGTGACAGTTCAGCTATGAAATTCCTAAATTCGAGTGTGTTTTGAAAGTTTGACAAGCTGACCTATAAATTGATTACTATTTTATGAGTGCTTTACTTATTTGCCCGTTTTAAAACACTATTTAAGATTCAATGGAGGTCAACAAATTACCTTCCTTGCCGAAGCTTTTAACTACTGGTATAATTCGGAAAATCAAGTGTGGACAACAGTGAAGACGTCTCTGGGAAAAAAAGTTGACATCGTTTGCTTAGGGGTATCTTTACTGACAACAGAAATTACAACTGAACTATTAAAGTATTACTTACGTATAAACGGAAAAAATCGTCATTTTTTCTTATCTGAAGTGATGCATTACCGATCTGCATATATGCTGATACTGTAATTGCAACATGCACTTACGAATTTGGCTCTCTGTTTGATCAGTAATTTAAATGCCATAATTTTATTAACGCCTGTACATGACACAGTGTATTTAAACTGAGTGATATGGTAGAAGCACCAGTTTTTAACAGTGCTTCAGTCTTTGATATGAAACAAGAAATACATTTAAATGAGACAAACACAATGCCCAACGTTAAGGTTCCTCTTAAATGCATGACTTGTATCATTTGGAAGTTAAGTCTAGTAATAATATTATATTGGACTGATCCATGATGATGTAGGAAGTGAAGAAACTTGTTGAAAATAACCTCGATCACAGCTGTTAATTTTAAGGTTGGGGTGTCTTAAAACTGTAATTTTCCAGTCTGACACCCAAACAATTTTAAAATTGAATTCAAAACATGTCAGTGAGCAAAATTAATTACACTTTGAATTACAACCATAGAATTCTATTTCTGTGAATATTGGTTCCAGTCTTTGACATGGTGTCAATCACTGGAATGACTGGTTGTCAGTATACGGCCCAAGCAAAAAACAAACCTGAAAGTGAAAGCTGCAGAAGCTGGCCAGACAGGCACCCCAATGGCTGCTACAATCTGTGTGAGACAAGGGTGACATTATATTGCAAATTTAGTGTAAAAAGTTCCATATTGTCTGAATTTGTCCTATACTGACAGGACATTCTAGTCCAGTCGATTTTCTTATCTGCAAAAGTACACTAGCACAAAGGTAGTGCCACATTACAAACTATCTGGTAACAACAGAAGTATTGGTGGACAATGTACAGTAAATAATATCTAATAACCTGAGAAATTCAAAATTGGTTTGAAGAAATAGAACAGTATTTGGATAGAGAGTAACATTTTGAAAATAACATCTGACGCAAGTAGAGTTTTCAGTTTTTATGAAAGCTCGCTTAAATTTTTTTTTCCCCTCTCCCTTTTCGATTATCAAGGGAAAAATGTGATAACATAAAAGTGGAAGAAAGTTGCGTACAATGTTGGAAATGATGAAAAAGAAAATCTCACTATGCTTCCTCCTCCATGTGAAGAGTATTCTTGTAATAATAGCTAATAGCATACCAAGAACATGAGGGTGTCACAGTGGAGATTTGTTTTCTGGTACAGACATCTGATACAACTATTCCACAGCAAAACGTACTTTCAATAGGTGTGGTACCAGTGCACTCCCATAGCATAACAGAATATTATGTCCTCCAGGAATCACATTGGGTACGCCACATACAGCATAAACTGTACAGCAACTACAATGCTTTGTGAGCAAGTAATAACAGTCAGTATCTTTAATTTTAACATAACTCTTGACTCCCATAATTATCTGCTTATACGTGTGCTTGTACTACAGGTTATTGGTAAAGCAAATACTAATTGAATAGGCCTTCACGCTTTTAATATTTACCAGAAATTCTGAAAAAAGTAAATTGTTTTATTTCTGTATCAGCTCAATGGTGAATTAAGAGGTACTGACTGGTTTATTTGAACATTTAATAGAAGCCTTCTTTTTTACCTACTATTGATAAAGAGCCATTCCAAGTTCTGTACAGAACAATCTCTCGCATTTTTCATGAGGTTTGTTATTCTGTACACTCATATTTCTTCTTCTAAATGGTAAATAATGCATTCAGACAGTGCTGGTATTAAAGGTAATTCATGAAATAAACTATATTTAAACCAGAAAATTAAAGGTTCCACATGGCACATGAAAAGTACCTTGCTACACACATGTATGTACAGATTCCAAAATGTCTGTGAATTTGAGTTACAAATTTTTTTAAATAGAAATATGAAGATTACAATACTTTGGGTCTGCAATAACTCAAACGTAAAATACTTTAGTTCCCTATGGGAAACTTTGTTCTTTACGTGACTCGTGCAACTGCTTTCACTCTTATTGGAAAACTAAATGGCTTATGTTAAAGTTAACTAACAAAAAGTGTAACCATTGTTACATAATTTCTGCGAAGTAAGATTCCTTAATGTTATTTTCTTCCTTTGTCATCATAACTTGATAATTTCAGTTCCGTATGGGACATATGAACTAACAAAATGAAATGCTTTTATTACTATGACCAAACAAAATCTTTTTAACATGTAGTACACAGTTCAAATCAGCAAAAAGTGTAAACGTATAATCAAGTAAATGTTGATGAAAATTAGGCATGTAACATGAATACTGAAATTTCCTAGATTTCCACGTGTACCTGTAATCACTGTATTCTGTACTTTGTAGTGCTAGAAAGATAATTCTATATGATTATTTGCATTCTCTCCCCTCCCCCTCTCAATACAGGAAAATATAATAGAAAGACATCCTAGCAATATAAAGACAAAATTCAGAAAATTAGGTTTTACCTGACTCAGGCTCCCTTATTCTAGAATGGTTATAAAGTAATAAGAATGCTTATGATCAACTGGAACATTGTGTTCATTATAGGAAGTATTAAAACAAGAATTAACAGAGTAACAATTTTATTGCTTTTATGTTGCAGAGTATCCACAAACATTACTGTTTGAAACATAGGGCCACTGCATACTCCATTAGATCACACCCATCCTGTGATTAAACTGTTTTCCTGTGATTAAACTGTTATTGAGAGAAATATTTTCTTACACTGAAAGCCATCTGTCAAATAAGTCTCAGAACATTTTTTTTCATTAATTTCACACAAATCACACATTTTTAATGCAAGTGCATATTTTGTAACACCAAACATCTTAAAATAAGCTTATATAATAAACAATTATAATTTTTTTACAATATCTACACAGGATGTAAAGACTTAATTTTACTTCAATGTGATTCATCTTTTGATGTTCATCGTTACAGAACAACAACTCTATGGACAAAATAGTTTTAAAAAATCTGTCAAAATGTCACACCCATCTGCATAGAATGTCCCGTTACATAATTTTTCCAATTTGAGCACTATATATGATTAAACAATATGAGTTTATTTAACTTCTGCCTTATACTTGATTCGTTGTTTAAAATTTTCTCAGCAGGCTTTTTTTCCACATGTTTTTAAACGTATGCAGGAGTATAGGGATGCAATCTTACAAACAAGTTGAGTCTGATGTAAGTCCTCAATCCTAATTTCATAATGGTAATCATGACCAAGAGCAGGAAATGGGTAATCAACAAATTTATTTTTAACACAATGCAAAATCTTGGCCTGTATATATTTCTGTCCCATATCCCCAGCAATCACAAACATCTGAAACAGTTTCTGAGTATTCTACAACAGAGTACACGCAGTCACTTGTTTTAACCAGTTTTCCCCGGTTAACAAAATTTATAAATGCATTTTTATTGGCCATATTGGGAAAAGCATAGAGAGAATCACATTCTAATGCAGATTTAACTACTGGTGGCTTCAGTATGTGAAGACAGTCTTTGCATGTGATCTGCCTTGAAAGGCACAAAGATACATACCCTGCAATATAATAGAGTATGTTTTACTTGTGAAATGAGAACTTAATCTTATCATCAAGAAGTGCACACCACTCCTCTACTTCATTTTCTGCAGCACTTTCATCACTTTCTACTACATTATTTCTTGCATGAAAATCATAAACAGGTGGCAAACAACACACATTAAAATTTGAGCAATTCCCATTCATTGCAGTGACACTGTTGCCCAAGAGCAACTTTCTCATGGCACATTTGAACTGGTATGCATTTGGATTGTTGTTCCAACCACATCTGGACCGAATCCAGAGGAAAAAAAGCTCTATGTGGTCTTGTGACAGTTTATATGTTAGCAAATACTTCAAAGGGGATTCAACATGAAGCATACTTGTCAGAGCTATGTGCCTTACTGATTGCATATTGAAAATTACCCCAAAAGCAAAAGTATTTCTTGCATGGAGCAGCAATGGAACACCAATGATTTTTAAGCTTTTGATATAATTTTCAGTGTGTCTGAAAATACCAACGTGTTGACTGGGTGTTGTGTGATGTCCTTAGGCTAGTTAGGTTTAAGTAGTTCTAGGGGACTGATGACCATAGATGTTAAGTCCCATAGTGCTCAGAGCCATTTGAACCATTTTTTTTATTTTATTTTAAATACCAAGCCAATAAGATTTGTTGTCAAGTCTCAGGGGGCTCTTATACCCTTTACCTAATGGATTTCTGGAGTTCAGAATATCAAATATCCTATCAATATTATACAAAAATTCTACTGTTGCTTCACTTCCTTTAATATTTGGATCACCAGCCCTCTTCAAAAACACTATACTATCTGCCACACTAGAACTCAAAGTCTGTGGAGATAATGAAACATTCATTTTTCTATTTACACAACTTATATGTTGTCCTGATAGTTTGTTGGCAAATGTCATACCTTCTTATTGTTGTACCTTGTTCAATTGCTCAATGAAATGCCATCTAATAATGCCAGTTGGAGACTCAATAGCAGATACTTCTGCTAGAGCATTTCTGGCAAACTTAATCATATGACATGTCCAAGATACAATAAACATTGTAGGTTTAAAATCACCCTTGGAAAAATTTAAAGTACAGCCAAGTGTACGTAAAGTGCTCAAATTTACCTTGCAGCCATCACATGTAACACACCAAACCCTAATGCCAGAACTACGCAGCCTATCTAAAGCGGATTTTATCAGTGTGGCCTGATTATTTGCCTGTACACTGCTGATAAAGAAATATGCAATCGGGCATATAAATTTGCCTTTAATAGAGACAAGCATGAAAACCAGAGCCTCAGATGCCTCTATTACTTCTTTTGACTGAGGCACTTCCCCACCAAACTCTAAAAAACCTGTGTATTGCTTAGTTCCTTGGTTCCAAACTACTTGCTTCCTAATTGCCACACTGTCTACAATTAGACATGAATCGCTGAACTGGTCCCTTACAATTGGGTTCAAATCAACATACTTAAAAACATCTTTTAAAAAGCCAGTTTCACAGTCGACACTTGTCACCCATTTGGAAATCAATGATTTATGGGTCAGAGGCATTAATTTTTGCAGGTATTCATATGCTGCTGGTGAATAAAAGTACACAGTCATCGCAAACATTTTCACATTTGTTGTGTATCTATTACCCTTTGACGAGAGAGTGTTGTCCACTACGGGGTCAGGGATTTTCTCCGCCTCGTGATGGCTGGGTGTTGTGTGCTGTCCTTAGGTTAGTTAGGTTTAAGTAGTTCTAAGTTCTAGGGGACTGATGACCATAGCTGTTAAGTCCCATAGTGCTCAGAGCCATTTGATTTTGTTGTCCACTAAATTGCACACTAATTCCACTTGTGTTCCTTTCTGATGATTGAGGAAGTTATGTAACTTCTCAGGAAGATGCCCCTTCTCCTTCAATGAACTTATGATGTCATCCATGGAAAACACTTTCTTCTCTTTTCTTCGAAGTTTTTCTCGGATACACTTCAGTTTACGTTTTAATTCATGAACAATGTCTGAGAAAAAATTGCAAGTTTCGTTCGCCTTGTCTTCCATTTCTACTTTCGACTGTATACCACAATCAATTACTTGAGAAGCAACTGCACTCTGAAATAAAGAAATAATTTCGTTATATATGATTGAAATAACTCAAGGCTTGATGAAAAAATATTATAAGAAAACTTTGGGGGTGTGAAAACATCCTTATAGTAACGTTTTCGACACAATTCGCAGCTTCTGCATTGGATAAATAGGACATGCTTTCCACGGAAGAATTCTCATTGATAACATTCTCCACGCAATCACTAGCTTCTGCAGAGGGCAAATCAAGCACGGATTTCAGGACAGAACGCTAATGACAAAAATATGGAACTGTATTACAACATTGCTTAGACCTATGTAGCCCATTTGCGTCCGTACGAAATAAATTCACAAAAGTCAAAAGCACACACATAGCAAGGAAATTAATTAGCTACCTCAAATGGAGAAGCATCGTTGTCACTCAAAATCCTAACATGTCGTCGTGGCTGTTTATTTGGCGGCATCAAATGTGTCGGAAAGTCAAAAACTGATGGCACTGCTTCGGGTCTGAGACGTTTCTTCCACCTTCCAGGGCTCACTACGTAATCATCTTGTCGGAAAAGGTTTCCGCAAAGAAAACTGCAAGACGTAGGTTTAAAATCTTTCCGCGTCACGGAAGTAATCCACTTCTTTAGCAGCTCTGGGTGCTTTAGAGGAAACCTGTTCAAAAACATCGAATTAGCAAACGCACTAAGTCTGTATTGTTGTCGTATTGTATCGGTAGTCCTATTACCTGTGAAATGGTAAGTCACTTCCCTTACTCCATCGCTTCATACAATTGAAAGCAGAACAAGAAATCACCATTTCGATAATCCTTAATTCCTTATACACCGTACGGACCGAGAGAAACTTCTTGGCAAATTCAAATGTGGCGGGCAAGACAGACGATAGTGACCAGCTGGTAGAGCCATCTATCGGTAGGTACGGTAGTTGAGCATCCCTCGTTTCGCTAGCTTTAGACGCCTGTTCTAGGGGACGCCAAAGAATTGGCTTTGCTGATTGGCCACGTCCTTCCATGACGTCGTGTCTCACACCAGCCACTCCAGATCGTTGCTACTTTCTTAAACGCGCTGTTCTTTAAACGAGGCCATTCGTCTGTCGATACATTATGTGGCTAATTCGTTATAGTACTTCACTGTTGTGTTCTAGGCCTATGTTTATAATGGCAGATTCCAACACGTGTTTTGTGTGCGATAATGCATTTCAGCTTCGAAAAACTTTATACCCGCACATCAGGAAATTGCATGATGTAGAGCCAAATACAGAAGGTAAGATTAAGTGCCCACAAGACGACTGCAGCTATTCCTTCAATACATCGGCTAGTTTGAGAGCACATGTGGAGGAAAAAGCACATGGTTCGAACTGCGGATGAAAAGATTGTATTCCAGTCAACGGACGGTAAGAAACACCGCATAATAATAAGTTTTTACTGGATCGTTTCTGGTAAAACTATAGAATTTCGTTCTTTGTGCATTCAGTAATCTGGTGCAATGTTGTACTGCAAAGTTTCTTTCAGTTCACATGAAAGGATTATTTGTATTAACGGCCTAGTCTTAGAAGACATTTAAGTCACAATCATTGTAATCCACAATGGGTAATTAACAAACCTTTTTATCGTCCATAAATTGTGAATAAACTGTTTCTTTTTCGTATCGCTCAACGCATGGAACCCAGATTGGAATCCAGTTTCATGTGTAACAGATTTCTCGTAGCAAAATGAACAATTTAGACATACCGGGAGATAGTGAGCAAATTCTGAAGCTGTGGGAAGAAATTGCTGTCACTTGTTAACTCTCGCTCCAAGAAAGGAGGTCAACCAACACTGTGCCAGCAATGAGAAGATCCCAGTTCAACGAACATCTAACAAACAGAACTTCAGTCCAAAAAGTGTCTTTGGTAAACCAACCCTGGCTGAAAAGTCAGATGTTTGCTAGTGCTTTGGTGCAACCTGACAGTGAAGTGTTGAGTGTACATGTTGGCTTTGATCACACATACTCTAAGAATTAAATTTATCTGTCCTACAGTTGTGTGTGCATGTTTGGGTATCATGGTTTATAGGCCTACTGGGGAAACTCGCCATGTAAAAAAATGAGTAACGCATCATACTCGGTACCTCAGGGTGATGTGGAAATCTGAGTGTACTTAATAAAGAAAATGTTACTGTTTGTGTGTTTCTTTTGACTCCTTTATCCTATTGCATATAGTTAACAAAATGTAACTGAAATATCTACTAAACTGTAACATTAATTGGACTATGTACATAGTCATTTCAAATGGTTTTGCTATTTTTCACAGATAAAGTATGAGTATTCACCAGAATCCTACAGTACGAATGTTTTCCAGTTGACATCTGAATGAAGTCAAAAAGCAAAATTTGCTTGGACAAGCTGAACATTGTTTATTCAGTTCCAGTTATTATTTATATTAAAACAGTTCCCGAGAATCTATTTTGCTAACTTTCTTGGTCTAATTTTCTATATTTAACATGTCGGTTATGACATGCTTGGTGATGAATGTTTTGTCACCAGGCATATGGCATCAGGTGTGTGGCTTTTAGTGACAATACTGCAGTCAATGTGTTAACAGCTTTTCGGGACCTTGAGCATGAAGTATATGCATCTAGAAGTCTTGTTTAAAAAGTGCAGCCAAAATTCTAATGTCTGTCTGAGGAATTTTCCTTTAATGGAATGTTTTTGCCCAAAATTCAGTTAATGTCTGGTAATTACCTAACATGGTAAGTGCTATGAGGGCAACACCAGCCACAGCAGAGCCGTCTGCCATGGCTGCTGGCAACTTTGTGACATTTGAGGGATAATATACAAAAGTGGGCTGTGCGAGAAGTTCAAACTAGTTTTCTTTGGTTAAAGCAATTAAAATCAAACTTTTGAAGCATGCTGAAAAAAATATACTCCTCACCATAATTTAAATGTTTACATTGAAATGGTTCTGACATGTGCATAATATATGGAATTATGTTTTCTTGAAACCTTAAGAACCAAACCCGTTGGTTGAATTAACATCACAATAGCATTATGTTATGCATCAATTAGCTGTAGTTATAGGATAAGTAAACATGTACAGTAAACTTTTCATACAATTTTTTTTATAAAGCTTGCAAAGGTTATAGAAAAGATGGACAACAAGATAAACTTGTGTAGGCATCATTGTAAATACATTTTTACTTCAAGAAAGCTGAATTGGATAATAATCTCAAGATGCCTTAAATTGCATGACAGATATCACCAATCAGGTATTTTCTGTTGGAGAAATAGTCTGGTTTTTCAGAATTTTTTCATTTGTTCTTGTGGAAAACCTTGTATCAAACAGCTGTTTTTCTACGATCAATCCATTATTACATGCATGTAGTTTTGGTGACCCAATGACAGCCATCTTAAGGCTGTATGCAAACCACCAGATAAACATGTCTACGTAGTTGGTCTGCATTGTGCAGGTCTCAGCAGTTTTTTTATTAGATTCTGTGAATGTTTCCTTCAGTTCCAGGTGGATGTCTCTGACATAAAAGTATTATGATAATTTTATTAAATGCTTTCTTGCTGTGTTGACCTATATCAATGGTGACACAAGAAAATTTTTACTGGATCGGGATTTGAACCCGTCACTCCTGCTGTCAAGGCAGTTGCACTGACTACTTCACTACCAAGACACAGTGCCCATCACGACTATGTGGATTACCTCAGCAAGTCTCCCATCTGACCCAAAATTGCGTATGTCACTACTACTGCAGTAGTACCCTCACTACAGCAGTCCATCTCACTCGCCGTATCCATGATATATTCCTGCAAATGGCTCTGAGTGTATGAGTGCATCTGAACTGAAGAAAGTTCTCCAATGCCAAGCTAGGCTATGTATAGATACAATTGTATGCATGGTGAAGAATGGATACCATGCATATAATTGCAGAAATATAACTAGTTGTCTTATGACTGAGGTGTCCACGTCAGTCTGAAGAAGTCCGTGGAATCTAGTAAAAAAAACCTGGTGGCACCTGCATAATGCAGACCAACTATGTGATATATTTATCTGGTGGTTTATGTATAGCCTTAAGATTAATGGGATGCCAAAACTAGTTGCATATAGTAAAGGATTTATAAAAAGTAAAACAGCTGTTTGGTACAAGGTTTTTCACAAGAATTTGAAGCCAGCTGCAGTCCTATATCCCACCTCTGATGTATTCACAAAAAGAAGAAAAAATCATTAATTGCTCTAAGAATTTCTCCAAAAATATTACCCATTACATGGAATGACCAGATGCTGCATTCAGAACAAGAATTTAGGAGACCTATGCAGGACCAATGCCTGGTAAGTGCTAGATCAAAATATGACCTCTTCCAACACCTCTTCATTTTCTACCTCGTTTTCATTTTCTTCTTCTTCACCTAACTCTGAATTATTGTCATGGCTGCTATATAATCCGGATAAAGGCCCAACTCAGCATTGTAGCTGGTTACTTTCTGTAGAAGAAGGCAAAAGGAAGACAGAAGTCCTAAATTTTGCATTTAAGAACTCGTTCACACAGGGTGATCATACAGACACTTGATTTTGCCCATCACACAGACTGGCATGTGACTGAACTTGAACATGGCATCAGAGCTCACTCCTCAAAATTTACAAGAATTGGGGGACTTGTGTGCACAGATGTGGTGCCAACTCCCTCCAGCGACCTATCAAGGCTTTGTTGATTCCGTGCAAAAACGCATCGTCACTGTTATCCGTGCCGAAGATAGACATACCGGCTATTAGGTAGATGGTCAAAAGGTTCTGGTTAATCAGTGTGTGTAGCTGTACTTAGTCAAGGATAGACTGTAGCCATTCATCGAGTTGATCACTTATTTTCATTTCTTTACAAGAATATAACATCGTTTCACTCTATAGGAACAGGAAACAGTTCGCTAGAGAAATCCCACAAGCAGTATGGTGGGGTCAGTCTGGCCCCAAACTTACCTGCTCTGAACACAACCACTTGGATTTACAGTTCAGAGTGCAAAGTATGCACACCTAAAGCACTACAATTACAAGCATTCAATATAAACATAAACAAAATTCCCTGGCATCCGTATTAACCCACCACACTGGTTATCGGTTAGATAGGCTACGCCACATGACTTGGCACACATTTGTAAAAGAAAGAAATGAACGTAGTTAACTGAGGTGATGGAAAAAAAAGAGGCAAGTGAAAGTAAAGAGTAAGTATCATTGAAGTAAAGATGCACTTGAAAATTGCATAAAGGAACTAAATTTTGTGAATTAATTGGAAAATATTTCAAAATCTTGCAGCCTACAGAAACAACTAACTTTCAGTTTATTTAAATATTACTATTTGCCTAAATACACACTTGCATAATATTGTACATACATTTTCAATAAAAAAAGTTTTGGTTGCCAGCAGCTTTTCAAGAAGTAATGTATCTTATACAAATTCATCCCACCAAATACAGTAATAAATTGTAAAGTGAAAGAGTTAAAATGATTGTTTCGATAGTTTTCTGTAAAATGATCGGAATAATGGTGTTAACCCATTCTACAGAAATTCTGGAAGTGCTTCTTACAATTAGTATTTCAGCAGGTTATATGGTTTAATGTTTTATGTACTTTTAAATTATTCATAATTTAAGTGAACACACTGAAAACAGAAAAAAATTCTAACAATTCAGTTGAAAATAATATAAATACAAGCGAAACACTAGCAGGACCATGACACAAAAAATAAAGATTGAATTTCCATGTACAATGTACCATTATATCTGTATAGGAAGTTAGTTTTATTTTTAAAATAAATGCAAAAGGAAATAGTGTGCAAGGATTAAATAATTATGGGTAAATCACCAGAAAATGTTAAGCAAACAGTATATGTTTTAGCCACTTTTGATGACTAATTAATAATGCATTTCACACATTGCCCACCATCAGAATATCTGTCCAGAAACATCACAAAATATGTATGACACATTAAGTGTACTTAGATTCACAGGCAAATAAGTTAACATACCGGAGAAAAAAAACTTTACTTCAGAGTATCATGCCAAGTGTTATGATAGACAACTTCAGAGCTCTCAACTCACAGCATTCTGCCATCACATAATTAGCTGTTATAACATACCACTAATTGACTTGGTTGTAGAAGTGCTGAGTTCATTTGTCATATTTTGACAGATAATTAACAAAAATCAACTGAAAAACCATAAAAACAGTACATTATGCTAAATGATTTTTATTCCTTTAGGAAAACTAATAATCACAATTGAGAGTGCAAAGATCACATTGGAAAAAAAAGAACAGTATTAAGATGGGAAGGGAAGGGCAAGGGGGATGTGGTGAGAGGGTTCCAAACTAATCTCAGCTTATGTAAATGAGAACCAGCAATCTCTGGTATTAATAAACTTAAAATAGGCAATAGAGGCTTACTGTAAGTCTATTAGGTATTGCGCATACACATAATAAGTTGAAGGTGAAATTTCTTTAAAGTGCATAAACAGGTTATTAAATTATTCCAGCACTTAGATAAGAACACACAATTTATTCAATATAATGTTATTCTGTCAAACAGTAGTGAGTCACATATTTAGCTTTTTTTTGTTTGTTTTCATACTTTAATTCTTAAGTTAGAAATGGTAGGATGGATAGGGTGTGTGTTGGACACAATAGGAGCTGGCTGCAGTTCATGATTGGCTGAAGGTGCTTTTAACTATGGTCAGCTGTCTTCAGGCTGCTGCATTCAGGTGTAATGGTGGCAGAGAAACTGGTGTATTGCTTGGAACAGCTCAGGTATCATTTGTTTCACCATAGGCTCTGCTGTTGAGGCACCTTCTAGCGTATCTGATGTGGTGGGTCTGCCCTGACCATAGGGTGAGTGGCAGTCAGTAATACATTTGCATCACTTGAGGCAAAGGGTCAACATTGAGACAGATAATTGGGATGGGGGGAGTGGACTGCACATGATAAAGTGAGCATTCATGATCAAGGAAAGAAGTAAGCACAACACGGATTAAAGGGTCAGTGGAAGGAGGGTTGGGGCATGGAGGTGTACAAAATAAGAGCAGAAGAGAGGAATATCTTTGTTTGATTGTGGAACTACATTCCAGAAAATACCCTCTATGTTTTGATGGCTTTCAATGTCAACACTAATAGGTAAATTTGGACATCATCTTATAATGATTGATATTGGCATTCATTAGGTGTAGTATGGTAGTCTTTGTGATACTAGTCTGTTCTGTGATTTTGGTATCAGCTGAAGGCATTTTTCCTTCTACACTTGTTTTGATATATATATAGTACAAACAATGTTTTTTATCCTCGTGATTATTATTGAATTGTTGTGTGTGTTTGGATATTCAGCAAAGCATGATATTGTTTATAATGTTTGAATTCTTTCCAGTATTAGGCATGTAATATATGTATTGGCTATCTATGCAAATTCCCAGTTGGAAGTAAGTTTGCTATTAATTCAGATAGAACACTACTGTATAAATTGGGATTGTGCCTATGACATGTAGTCCGTAGTCTTGTCATAATGCTGTGACATAATCTCTTCTGGATTTGTATTTATTATGACTCAAAACCACCCTCCTGCCACCACCATTTAGTCACTATTTATTTTACTTATACCCTTGACCATACCTCATCTTCCCACTGCACTTTCACAATCCCCCCTCCCTCCAAACAAACATTCTGTATATGAAATTACGTCAATTCTGTTGAAGAAATCATCAGCCAAGTCATGAGGACAAAGACACAGCATGGCTTCCAATCTGTGGTGCAATGGGTAAGTTAGAGTGTAAACAGGCAAGGAATCAGATGAGTCTTTCTGTCACCAAGGAAAATTAAGGAAAGGTTGTGACCTGACAAACATACTCTCAGGCTCAGTGTACCAGGGATTTATAATATTCCTTGTGAGTATGGTATCAGTTATGTGGGACAGCCTATACAAACTACTGCTAATTGCTGTGTTGATCATCATCTCAAGCATGAAAAATGAAAATCAGCAGTTTCCGAGAACTGTTTAGTGAGTAAATGCAAGAAAGCCTTTAAGCAGATGAGAATCTGGCCCATATTTCTAGCGGTTGGGTCTCTGTAATTACGGAAGCAGCTGAAATTAGACTGTATGATCACAACAATATACACACTAGCTATGTAATTATCAGTTTATTTATTTGCTATTTTCTAATACAAGAACAGCCACATGTTGCACATGAGGCAGTATATATGAATATAACACAATATTTTCACACAATTTCAAATTAATTAGTATAATTAAGCAATGCATGGAAGTATGCACGTCAGAAAGAAAATTAATCTAATTCCTCATTCAGCATTGTTTATCACAATGCCATATGAACATAACCCGGATTCTGAAAAACTAGACAAGGTGTAGGAAGACGCAGTTCGAGCATAATACTGACATATAGTTTCTTGTTTACATAACAACGACCAAAATTGAAGCATAACACATACTTTGCCAGGAGCACAATATTGGGACACCCCCCTGGAAATCTATTCTACGGATTTCTCTATAATGTTGTCTGAGGCCTAGGTTAGTTGAAGGGTGATAATTTCGTTAGTTGTGGAACTCGTAAAGATTGAGTGCGGGATAATTGTTGTGGTGACAAACGGACATATGGCATTGCCTAATATTTACGTTTGCGTTATATTTGAAGGTACCATATTTATCGAACTTCTCGCAATAAAACCTAAAAGAACAAGGTAAAATCGGAAAATATAGTTAATGAATAAGCATTCAAAGAATATTTTGATACATATTATGAACAATATCATACATAAACTGCAGAAAATGCAAGGAATATGTATGTAACTTTTACATATATTTGGTCCGATTTTCCGCATTTGCCACAGCTGCAACCGAGTTACTCTGTCACCGCATTATCGATTATTCGCATTCGAACCAGGTTTTTACATTTATTTCCCATAAGTTAAGCTCCAGTGAATAATCTGGATTTATTTGACGTTCCAAAATGACAGCTGTGGGAAATCTACATGTAATTTTTAAACAACAGGTGAGCGACGTCGCTAATGTCAATAGAGCTCATTATACATCTTGTCACCAGGCGTCACTGCTGCACACGTTCAGTCTCCCTGATGACGTCATGAGCCTCCACCAATCAGCACACCCAATTCCCTGGCGTCCCCTAGACGCAAGTACGCAGAAGAGCGCTGCGCCAGCGACCGATTTTATAAATAATTTTGTTCTTTTTTTTTTTTTTACTTTTGCGTAGTTGTTTGTTTTTAAGAACTAATGGATGATTCTCTCTCTCTCTTGTCTTGATACGAAAGATGTGTTGAATGTGCTTTTGGTGAAAATTAAAATTACATTACAAAGCGATGTTGTTTCAATAGCTAATGAGGAGAAGATAATAATAAAAGGTAACACTACACTACATACTTCAAAAACTGATCTATTGTGTCTGTAGTTCATATGGTAGCCTTCTTTTTAGTGCATCAGTTTGAGTGAGTTCATCAAAAGGTTTGCTTAGGTGAGTGAGTTTCCTTAACTGATTTTTGCAAAACTGCTTCAAGTTACCAAATTCGCGTTTATAAACAGGTCCATTCAAGAATTAGCTTTTTATTCTAGCTTGTTCTGTCTCTGACTAGAATTTACTTAAGAACCTCTCCTCAAACTCTGCAAAAGCCATTCTCACAATACAATAATGATTAGTCCAAGACAATGATTCACCTTCTAGAAATCTTTTCACAAATTTAATTTTCAAATTATCATTAATATTTGGAAAAAAGTTATCCTTGCAATACTGCAGGATATCTACTGGATGCATACTGCTCTCAACTGAAAAGTTTTTTACTGGAATGTTGCACCAGATAGTGCCAATATTGTTCACCAAACTATTGGCAACGATATTGCTACTACCACTTTCATGTTTTTTAGTGATGTCATTAATACTATTTTCCAAACTGTTGACTCCATCTTTGCTTATTTTCTTATTTACATCTATTTTTTCAGTAATGATTCCTATCTTTTGTTCAAATTTGCCTTCTACTTGAACAATTTTATTGTCTACAATAGAAATACAAACAGATACTGTATCTTCTACATGTTTGATATCTGCATGCACAACTTTAAACACATTCGAGATTTTTTCTTTACTTATGCTAATTTCAGTTTACAGATTTTTTTACTTTTGCATCTACATTTTTAACCTTTCTCCTGACATAATTGACCTTACATGTGATCTTAAGCATATATTGACTCAAACTGGAAATCTTTGCTTCTACTTTTTGAAAGTGATCGTCATTTTCCTTTTCATATTCTTTGAACTGTTTTTCAAATCTATCACTGATGTCCTTAAGATTCTGGTCTAACTGAGCAGCATCGTTTTGCTCCATTTGATTAAAATGAATCTCATTATTTTTCTCCATTTGTTCCAAACGAATCTCATTAGCACCGAGTCTGTCTTTAATATTTTCTAACCAGTTCCCATTTTGTCTGTTAGTGTCGTCAGTTGCCTTAAATTTTCGCTCCATATAATTCATTATTGTTGATAACATGTCTTTAACTTCATCCTGTCTTTCCGTATAAGTTTCAACTTTCTCTACAGGATCCAGACTATTCCTGTTGCATTCACTTTCGTATGATAAATTTACATCTGTACTAGCGTTTGCGATACCATTGTCAATACTTTCCTCTTTTACAATTGTCATGTTTTTACACAGAAATAAACAAACACAAAAAATTTATCTTTGCTAAAGGATACTAAATTATCTTACTCACAGTTTACTGATTTTCTTATCTTATAACATCTTCTTTGTTGATTGGTACCTGATGAAACTCACAACACTGAAACACTACACTTATATGAATGTTGCTTTTCTGTTGTACAACACTTTACACGTTTTTCTTCTTTCTTGACTTATTGTGCCATTATTCTTGCTCCAGTCATTGCATTCTGTTGTCTTGAAGGTATCAAGATAAGACTTTCTTGAACATTTTCTTCCAGGATGTACGAATTCTGTCATTGTCTTTGCAATCTTGGTGGTAATTTGTTTTGATAACTTTTCAAAAATACCAGATGATACCACCATATTGTACTGGTTGTTAACTTTCTCGTTTCTTAAATATCTGAAAAATTGTTTGTGGAATGTTACGCAGTATATTGTGGTAGGACCACACTCTCACCACGTGTTTTTGAACGGGAATAATATGTCCAGTTCCAGCACAATTTCAGCAAGAATTATTTTTTTAGTAACTGCTGAAAGATTACACACTGCAGATCTCGTTTGTCCAGGGTTTTTTCGTAGTTTTGTCTGCAAAATAATCTTTCCAACATCAAGCATGGCCTGGTTTTTCTTCTGTTTGAAATAAACTCCACCGGATCTGAAATACTTCCACCTAAAAATTATATTTATTCATACTTTTTGTTAGGAACTACACCATTTTCACTATCAACATTGATAATCTACATCCAGTATACTACACTTGTCACATGAGCATGTCTGTCTTCCTCCAATACTGACAAAGAAGTGGCAGGCAAGCCAACATGTGCCCGGAAGTTTCAGACATTCATGGTTCCTAGATTCTTTGGTCTACTGACCTTATAAACTCCAATATTAAATAAATTAAACATGTTTTCTGGCAACATAATGAAATTACCTCAACTCTATGCTGTGGGCATCATACTTTTCACTTCAGATAAACTTTATCTCTGACGGTTGATTACATTATACTGCACCCACCTATCAGCCACTCCCCACCAGACATTTACTTATCAACTGCTCCCAACACTTGCTCCCATGTGACACTGAGAGACGATTCAGTCTGACAACCTCTGCAACCACCTTACCTCAGCCCCTTTAAAGTCCTCTGTTGGGACAATGCAACTTTCGACATTATCGTCAAAGACTCTCCCCAAACTGTTTCCTTACACTGACTCAAACCAGCATTCGTGGACCCCGACCCCCCTGCTGGCTCAGTCAGATTTCTCTAACAACTGCCCTGCCAGTCTCTCTCCTGCCGTGGAGTCTGACAACGTTTCTCCTCGGGCCACCATGCCGATTTTTTCACCCGACGCCTCCCTGTCACCATTTGCAGGTTTCTCGGATACATCAACCTCCACCCTGTGTGCGAGTTTCACAGCTACCTCACCGACTATGGAGACACCCTCTCCCATAGTCACCCTGTTCTGCAACATACCCCTACACCGTATGGACGACATTTCAATCGTAACTCTCAGTGACCGAGTTCTCATTCTACTCGCAGACACCACGACCTCGCCACCGAACAACCAGCTAAACTTCATTGTTGTGCATAGCTTCACCCTCCCTTGTCAGTGTGACTCGACGACAATCCATGCCTTCATCTCACCGGACGGCTCAGTTAGCATCCGGGCTTACCACACTTATACCCCACCATCCGCAGTTCTGCTCACCTGCTCATGGGCTGGCCACTGCATCGTCTGCCCTCGCTGGCTCAACAACTTCAAGGTGGACCTGCCTCCCATCGTTCTGCCTCCTCACCTCTCCCGGTCGAGGTGGAGGTCACGGTCAAGCGCCTACCATCTCGTACGACCACCAACAGCATCAATGCCCACACTGTCTCCAGCCAAGACTCACCTGTGGTACTCCATACTGCAGGGAGATGGGGTAAGGGGGGAGGGGGGGGGCTGTGTGGTGTCAATGGGTCATATCGACCATGAACAACAAGCTCTTTGACCGAGATCAGACATTCGAGCCACCATGTTATTCTAGCAGTCTGCATTTATGTGTCTTGTTGTATACATGTGTACGACTACTGTGGAAATATATATTTATGTGCAGATATTTGTGGAGTAGTTGTTCAGCATACCTCTACATGCATCACGATCCCATAGCTTTAATGCTGTTTTTCATAATTCTGTCATACAATAAGTTTAATATAAAGTAAGTTTTTAATTCTTTTTATTATTCTATGACCCCTGAAATGAAAATTTCTAATCGAAAGCACGGGTTCATGACTAAGCAAATAAAAATAATCAATCAAGTCATACTAATGCAGTAACTCCAGACCCTCCTGAATAGTTTGTCATTTATGGTAGTTATTTTCTATAGTATATCAATGGTGTTTCATTCCAGAAGATCTTAAATACAATTATAATGTTATTTAAAATGAATCTTGTGCCAGCAAAACCTTATTATCAGTACTTTAAAATATTTTAGTCTGTTTCTCATGAGAACACTGGTAATACAGTAAGTTGCAAAGGTAATTCCACTAAGAATTTTTTCAAGTTTTGTTTGTTACTCATCCATGTATATGACTGCATAATATTTATTTTCGTAGTTGATTACTAGATATGTAAACACCATCAGTATACAAGTTGTGATACCCTATTCATCAGCACACAGCTCCAGTTATAAAAAAGACTTGCTGTCACGCAGATTCATGCTCACTGACTTCACACAATGAAAGCTGGGCGTAGTGTATCCTGTTTTGCCACCACACTGACAAGTGATGATCCACTTCCTGCTGGCAACTCATGTGGAAAGTTTACCAAGCTGCTGGCTAGATGCTTACACCACCATTACTGGTTATGCTCAATAGTGTATGTATTGATTTTAAGTTGAGATATGTAGTTCTGTTTCTCCAACTGAGATTTCTTCATGTTCAAGGCTAATCTGCTGTAGGTACTACTACCATTAAATAGTTTATCCTATTTTTTCCATGCTAAATGAAATGATCTGTTTACAACATTTATTCATTCAATTTGTCATACTTAAACTATATTTCATTAATTGCATCTTGAGTGTGATAAGCAGGCAGGAGCAACCACTGCAGAGTTCTCCTGTAAAGTACATAACCAACTACAACTAACACTAGTCAACTCACATTGTTGGAATTGTGTCTAAATTTCTTTTTTTTAATTGGTTATAAATTAGGATACTAAGTAAATTAGTAGCAAAGTACCACAGAAAAACAATCCACTGCTATTACATTTAAGCTTAGTCCCTCTAGAATCACAGCAGACTCCCAAACTGTGATAGATAATATATTTGTAAATGTAGGTAGATATCAAAACATTAATGTAAGCCAGGTTATAAATGCACTCACAGATCAAGATGTTCAAATCATCACTCTTTACAGTGTAAATCATCTTGTTAAACTCTCTCTCCAATGGAAATTTGTAAGAATAATGAACAAAGACGTGTAAGAATATTTCAACTCAAGTTACAGAAAATGGAAAGGCTCTTTATTTACAACATTGACAATGGCTGGTTAGTTTATGGGGGTTGAAGTGACCAGACTACAAAGGCCATTGGTCCCTATTGACAATGCTAATGAGAAATTTAACTCTTTTATAAATAATTTTTCCACTCTTTTTGAAGAATATTCTCCAAGGAAATGGGTCAAAAATACTCATTCCAATTCTGTAAGTAATTTTGGAAAAAACGACATTTCGTCTATGGAGTGCATGATTGATTCTTTTGTAAACATTTTTTGTTTGTTTGTTTATTTATAGACACAATCACATATTTGTGACACAGTCATAACCGGTTTTGACCATACAATGACCATCTTCAGATGCTAAAACAATACAAAAGAAAATTTATATTAAAACCTAAAAATAAGTGCAGTATTTAACCACACTTGTTAGTGATCTAACTGAATTTATGCAAAATACATATAGTTCATACCTAAAGGCGGCATACACTGAACACAGGTTCATGTGTTGTCAAACTAGCTATAAAATGTAAAACACCGGTCTTATATAGATATAAAAACTTCTTAGATTTTGTTCACACTCTTCCGCTAGATAAGATAGTCTTAGCTAGATAAGATAGTTTTAGCTAGATAAGATAGTCTTAATTTTTCAAAGGCCTAAAACATACTAATTTACTATTAATACTTAGGTCAAATGTACATAAAATTTAAGATTACAGAACAGATTGTTAAATCAGTAGAATAACATTTCAGAACAAGCAGAAAACATTGCTATAGACGAAAATAGCAGTAGCACTAGTAAAGTGTATTTCTGACACCCGATGGCGCTGTATTTCCGGCTATTGCCTGTTTATGCCGTTGTCCATTGGTACAACATAGACAACACTGGCAGGACAGCGAGTGTAGTGCTCTGCTGCAGGTGGATGGCATGTATGTAGTAAAAACGATTTGCTCAGATGAACAGATAATAGTAGATGTTGAAGTATGCATCTGTTGCAAATTCATTCTGTTCATTGAGGAGTTTGTCAGGTTCTCTGCGTCTCTCCTTGTTCTGAAATGTTATTTTACTGATTTAATGATCTGTTCTGTAATCTTAAATTTTATGTACATTTGACCTAAATATTAATAGTAAATTAGTATATTTTAGGCTTTTGAAAAATTAAGACAATCTTATAGAGGACGTGTGCATCTAGCCTTTGATTGTTTAATCACTACATTATCTTGCAGAAAGCCTAATTAGTTGGAATAAGGGGTGTTGTAGGTAAATGGCTACAATCTTTTCTTCAGGACAGAAAACAAAAAGTAGTTTTAAACAGTTCAGTTGGGTTAAGGAAAGTCTCTGCTCAGTCTGAATGGACTCCAATTACTTGGGGTGCACTTCAAAGCACAGTTTCAAGGCTCAGTTTTAGGGCTATTGTTGTTTTTGATATGTATAAAATGTTTATCATTGTGTGTGAGCCTGCCTTGTAAATTGATTATATTTGTTGAAGATATTACCATCTTCTCCAAAAACTACATACTCTCTGAAATAGTTAATTGGTTAAATGCTAATGCTTTCTCACTAAACAAGTAAGCCCAGTTTTACCCAATTCTATGTTGTTGTTGTTGTTGTTATTGTTGTGGTCTTCAGTCCTGAGGCTGGTTTGATGCAGCTCTCCATGCTACTCTATCCTGTGCAAGCTTCTTCATCTCCCAGTACTTACTGTACATCCTTCTGAATCTGCTTAGTGTATTCATCTCTTGGTCTCCCTCTATGATTTTTACCCTCCATGCTGCCCTCCAATGCTAAATTTCTGATCCCTTGATGCCTCAGAACACACCCTACTAACCAGTCCCTTTTTAATACCAAAAAACAAGAGGGAAATAAACATAACATGTGGAAATAAATCAACAGAAAGAATGGATGCATCTAATTTTGATTTGTATTTGCTATGGCTCTGTTTATTGAAATGGATTTTGCTTCTCTTATTAATTGCCTATACTTCTAGTGATATTGTTTAAATGTCTCCATATTCCCTGCTTGTCTGAGTTCCTTCATGCTAGTCCTGAGTTCAGTTATTTCTTTCATAACCCATTTGTTACTGTGACCTTGCATTTTCTGATTGGCTACTTTGGGGAAGACTACATGAAAGTGATGCATTCGTGTGTTAAGAAATGCATCATGCTTCTCATTTGCACCTTGTGCTTGCATTGTTTTGGCCCATTCTTATTTCCTCTGTGCTGTTTTGAAAATGTTCATGTTTTGTACATTGATAATCCTGACTTCTTTCTTATCTTGCATTTCTTCTGTTTTTGAGCTTGTATTTATGTGGCTGTGAATTATTAGCCCATTATGGCCAGTGATTGCTGTCTGTAGGACTTTTGCTTCACATTTACTATTTTCAGTATTTGTGATTATGTTGTGAATGATGGTGTGACTATCATCAGTCACTCTTGTGGGTACATCTACTATTGTTTTCATGTTACACTGTAATAATGTCTCATTCAATTTTTGTTTTGGTTTTGATTCTTTACCTATTTCTCTACATATTGCATCTTTCATTTTAATATTCATTAACAATTTTTTCTAGTTTTTTCAGAAATGTTGTAATATTACCACTTGGGGACCTGTATACACAGATACTTCTGTCACACTCATTACTCCTGTCTTAGCGATAAACACAGGATTATATATTTCATCATTCTTCACTGAAATATCTGGCTTGTACAACAAGCCAACTTCTTCTTCTGTGTGTTTTTGCTTTTAGGAAGCTTTAATTTTCGAGTACTAGTAATAGTGTTTCATAGATTTTGTGTTTGTTTTGAATACAGTCAGTGAGAGTCCCTTTGGTAAGCCATAGTGCCAGTAGTGTAAATGTTGTCATAACTGCCGTCTGCTTCACATCTGCTGTGCAGCGAGCTACGTTAGTTCAAGTATTAACTGTATTTTTCTTACTTGTCACTTCTTCTTCCATGTGTTTTTGCTTTTAGGAAGCTTTAATTTTTGAGTACTAGTAATAGTGTTCCTTAGATTTCATGTTTGTTTTGAATACAGTCAGAGAGAGTCCCTTTAGTTAGCTGTAGTGCCAGCAGTGTCAGCGTTTGTTTTGAATACAGTCCAGAGACAGGTAGTGCTTATTTTCATTGTTTTCAACAAGAAGTGTCTAGTAACCACAGTTTAGTCAGCTATCAGCCACCTTTAGTGAATTAGCAGTCTAGTTAAAAGTTGATTAACTCTCTACGCTAAATTGTTGATTTCTTATGGTGGATAGGATGTGTGACTGCTGTGTATGGACGCAGAAGGAGCTGGCCAATGTTCGCGAAGAACTTGATGGCCTTGGTCAGCCATCTTCAGGCTGCTGCCTCGGAGTGTAGCAGCAGTGGGGAGTCTGGTGTGTCGCATGGTACACCCCAGGTGTTACATGCTTCACCCATGGTCCCTGCTGTCGAGACATCTTCGCGGGTACCAGGCGCAGTTGGGTCACCCTCCCCCCAAGGGGAGTGGCAGTTTCAGCGGCGTTTGCGGCGCACGAGGCGGAGGGTCAATGTGGAGGCTGGACGTGTGGCATCGCCCACTCGGTCTGTGAGTGGACATGTGGCTGCTCCTTCAGCAAGGTCTGAGCAGGCGCACAGGGGGAGGGGTTTATTAGTGATTGGGAGCTCCAACATTAGGTGGGTGATGGAGCCCCTTAGGGAAATAGTGGAAGTGTCAGGGAAGAAGGCCAGTGTTCACTCTGTCTGCTTGCCGGGGGGTCTCATCCGAGATGTGGAGAAGGCCCTGCCAGCGGTGATAGAGAGCACCCGACTGCAAATTGTTGCTCATGTTGGTAGCAATGACTCCTGCCGTCTGGGTTCAGAGGTCATCCTCAGTTCATACAGGCGGTTGACGGAGTTGGTGAAGGCAGAAAGCCTCGCTCATGGGGTGGAATCTGAACTAACTATTTGTAGTATTGTTCCCAGAACCGGTCTGGCACCGAGTGGAAGGCTTAAACCACAGGCTCAGACGATTCTGTGGAGATCTGGGGTGCAAATATCTCGACCTCCGCTAATGGGTGGAGAAATGTAGGCTCCCCCTGAATAGGTCAGACATGCACTGCATGCAGGAAGCAGCTACAAAAGTAGCAGAGTACGTGCAGAGCGCACATGTGGGTTTTTTAGGTTAGAGAATTCCCTCCCTAGGCCCAACAAGATGCCTCCTGAGATGAGACAAGGTAGTAGTAGGCGAAACGCAACAGGCAAAAACAATATTAATGTGGTAATAGTAAACTGCAGGAGCGTCTATAGAAAGGTCCCAGAACTGCTCTCATTAATAAACGATCACAATGCCCATATAGTACTAGGGACAGAAAGTTGGCTGAAACCGAGTGTAAACACTAATGAAATTCTAAACTCAGATTGCAATGTATAACTCAGAGACAGGCTGGACAGTGAAGGGGGAGGCATCTTTATAACGAAAAAAAGTGCAATAGTATTGAAGGAAATTGATGGAGACCTGAAGTGTGAAATAATTTGGATGAAGGTCACGGTTAAAGCATGTCATCCTCAATGGAGAGAAGTCTTCCGAAGTAAGAGTGATTTCAGGTGTGCCACACAGGAGTCTCGTAGAACCGTTGCTATTCACAATATACATAAATGACCTTGTGGATATCATTGGAAGTTCACTGAGGCTTTTTGCGAATGATGCTGTAGTATATCTAGAGGTCGTAACAATGGAAAATTGTATTAACAGAATCTTCCGTTGGTTCTTGGTAGAACAACATTATAATAAATGAAAAGCACCAGTTTCCTTTTGTTCTACAATATTACTTTCATTGCTAACCGGTTTTCAGCTTACAAGGCCATCCTCAGACAAATGTCTGAAGATGGCCTTGTAAGCCAGAAACCGGTTAGCAATAAAAGTAATATTGTAGAACAAATGCAAACTGGTGCTTTTCATTTATTATGGAAAATTGTACTGAAATGCAGGAGTATCTGCAACGAATTGATGCATGGTGCAGGGAATGGCAAATTGAATCTCAATGTAGACAAGTGTAATGTGCTGCCAGTACATAGAAAGAAAGATCCTTTATCATTTAGCTACAATATAGCAGGTCAGCAACTGGAAGCAGTTAATTCCATAAACTATCTGGGAGTAGGCATTAGGAGTGATTTAAAATGGAATGATCATATAAAGTTGATCGTCGGTAAAGCAGATGCCAGACTGAGATTCATTGGAAGCATCCTAAGGAAATGCAATCCGAAAACAAAATAAGTAGGTTACAGTACACTTGTTTGCCCACTGCTTGAATATTGCTCACCAGTGTGGGTTCCGTACCAGATAGGGTTGATAGAAGAAGTAGAGAAGATCCAACAGAGAACAGTGCGCTTCATTACAGGATCATTTAACAATCACAAAAGCATTACGGAGATGATAGATAAACTCCAGTGGAAGACTCTGCAGGAGAGACGCTCAGTAGCTCGGTACAGGCTTTTGTTGAAGTTTCGCGAACATACCTTCACCGAGGAGTCAAGCAGTATATTGCTCCCTCCTACGCATATCTCATGAAGAGACCATGAGGATAAAATCAGAGAGATTAGAGCCCACACAGAGGCATACGGACAATCTCTCTTTCCACAAACAGTACGAGACTGGAATAGAAGAGAGAACCGATAGAGGTACTCAAAGTACCCTCTGCCACACACTGTCAGGTGGCTTGCAGAGTATGGATGTAGGTGTTGATGTAGATGTAGAAAAAAAACTGTGCCTTGGATCAGCTAGATCACCAGCAGTATCTTCCTCACTACCTACTTCTTCTATACTCCTTTCTTGATTAATAACTCCATTTTTCAGAATTACTGTCTTCTTCATAGTTAAATTATTTTTTTCATCATAAACAAATCCAAATACTTCTTCCTCATCACTACTTGATGATCCATCATTCACCGCATTTTCAGAACTACTACTGGTATAGCTATCATTATCATTCAACATTTTGTTAACATTTGATACTTTTCCTCATTATTATTAGACCACAAAGCCAGACACTTCAAGGTTGATGCTCGTTTTATGGACTTACATTCTGGTATATCCTCTTGATTGCCATTGTTTTCAATATGTAACAGAAGAACAATATTTTCATTTTCAGTTTCACGTGTTTGTTCAAACAAGTTTCAAATGAATTTTATATACTACTGCCCCTGGAAATTGTTCTATTTAATTCCAAAAAATAGTTACTAGTTCCTCTTTAATGATGTTTGCTCACATAATTTGGATTTCCCCATATGCTTCCTGCAATACAAGCTGCTTTCTTACCATTTTTATAATTTTGAGGTTATATATTGTCTTTATCTTTATAAAAATGTTTAATAATATTTTTTTGGTACATTACCAGTGTTATATTTGAAACTGTGTGGCTCTTTGCAACCTTTTGCCATAGTTTGAGTCTCAACTGCCACAAATCTTAGTTTCCCTGATCCTGATTTGTATGACCATTTCTCTTCCCATTCCAGTTATCATTATAATGTAAAGCTCTTCTGTTACTATTACTTCTTCAGTATTCTGTGAAGTTATGTGATCTGTCAATCCAATTCATTTGGTAATTATACCTAATCTAATTTTCCCTTACTGAAGTGGGTTCATGTTCCCCAGAATTAGGTTTAACTCTTTCTACCCTTCCCACGTAAAATAAGCATTAATTAAATTTTCTCTGAGTGCAAATAACAGCAATTCTTTCACTTTTTTAGGTAATTTGTTTTCTAAACCCATATAATTGTTTCACTACTGGGTGTTTTCATCTCAAATAATGTAGGTCAAGAGTGAATGCATCACATCACCATTTCAAAGTTTGCTGAAAAAAATGTTGAAGTTTCACATGATACCTCTCCTAAATTACAATATATGTCAGCTATGACATTTGTTGGTTATTTAGAAATTATTTAACTAAAAAACCCCCATCCTAAAAATTTTATGGTACATTAGTTTGTCATTGTACATAGGGAACATACAATCAGAGCGGACAGTACTTGTCTGTGCAAATTGTGAGAAATTTTTTAGGTAAATCTAGCTGTACCCTCAAGGTTACTAAATCATGGACACATAAATATTTAAATTGTTTGTTGATTTTAAGTAAATGTCATGCTAAAATGATTTTTCTAATCAAAATAATTACTGTACATTAAACCAGAGGCTCAGACGATTCTGCGGAGATCTGGGGTGCAAATTTCTCGACCTCCGCTATCGGGTGGAGAAATGTAGGCTCCCCCTGAATAGGTCAGGCGTGCACTACACGCCGGAAGCGGCTACAAGGGTAGCGGAGTACGTGTGGAGTGCACATGGGGGTTTTTTGGCTAGAGAATCCCCTCCCTAGGCCCGACAAGACGCCTCCTGAGACGCGGCAAGATAGGAGTAGGCAAAATGCAACAGGGAATAACAATATTAATGTGCTAATAGTAAACTGCAGGAGCGTCTATAGAAAGGTCCCAGAACTGCTCTCATTAATAAACGATCACAACGCCCATATAGTACTAGGGACAGAAAGTTGGCTGAAACCAGACGTAAACAGTAACGAAATCCTAAACTCAGATTGGAATGTATACCGCAGAGACAGGCTGAACAGTGAAGGGGAAGGCGTGTTTATAGCGATAAGAAGTGCAATAGTATCGAAGGAAATTGACGGAGATCCGAAATGTGAAATGATTTGGGTGAAGGTCGCGGTTAAAGCAGGCTCAGACATGGTAATTGGATGTCTCTATAGGCCCCCTGGCTCAGCAGCTGTTGTGGCTGAGCACCTGAAGGATAATTTGGAAAATATTTCGAGTAGATTTCCCCACCATGTTATAGTTCTGGGTGGAGATTTTAATTTGCCGGATATAGACTGGGAGACTCAGACGTTCATAACGGGTGGCAGGGACAAAGAATCCAGTGAAATTTTTTTAAGTGCTTTATCTGAAAACTACCTTGAGCAGTTAAACAGAGAACCGACTCGTGGCGACAACATATTAGACCTTCTGGTGACAAACAGACCCGAACTATTTGAAAAAGTTAACGCAGAACAGGGAATCAGCGATCATAAAGCGGTTACGGCATCGATGATTTCAGCCGTAAATAGGAATATTAAAAAGGGTAGGAAGATTTTTCTGTTTAGAAAAAGTGACAAAAAGCAGATTTCAGAGTACCTGTTGGCTCAACACAAAAGTTTTGTCTCAAGTACTGATAGTGTTGAGGATCAGTGGACAAAGTTCAAAACCATCGTACAATATGCGTTAGATGAGTATGTGCCAAGCAAGATCGTAAGAGATGGAAAAGAGCCACCGTGGTACAACAACCGAGTTAGAAAACTGCTGCGGAAGCAAAGGGAACTTCACAGCAAACATAAACATAGCCAAAGCCTTGCAGACAAACAAAAATTACGCGAAGCGAAATGTAGTGTGAAGAGAGCTATGCGAGAGGCGTTCAATGAATTCGAAAGTAAAGTTCTATGTACTGACTTGGCAGAAAATCCTAAGAAATTTTGGTCTGATGTCAAAGCGGTAGGTGGATCAAAACAAAATGTCCAGACACTCTGTGACCAAAATGGTACTGAAACAGAGGATGACAGACTAAAGGCCGAAATACTAAATGTCTTTTTCCAAAGTTGTTTCACAGAGGAAGATTGCACTGTAGTTCCTTCTCTAGATTGTCGCACAGATGACAAAATGGTAGATATCGAAATAGACGACAGAGGGATAGAGAAACAATTAAAATCGCTCAAAAGAGGAAAGGCCTCTGGACCTGATGGGATACCAGTTCAATTTTACACAGAGTACGCGAATGAACTTGCCCCCCTTCTTGCAGCGGTGTACCGTAGGTCTCTAGAAGAGCGTAGCGTTCCAAAGGATTGGAAAAGGGCACAGGTCATCCCCGTCTTCAAGAAGGGACGTCGAACAGATGTGCAGAACTATAGACCTATATCTCTAACGTCGATCAGTTGTAGAATTTTGGAACACGTATTGTGTTCGAGTATAATGACTTTTCTGGAGACTAGAAATCTACTCTGTAGGAATCAGCATGGGTTTCGAAAAAGACGGTCATGTGAAACCCAGCTCGCGCTATTCGTCCACGAGACTCAGAGGGCCATAGACACGGGTTCACAGGTAGATGCCGTGTTTCTTGACTTCCGCAAGGCATTCGATACAGTTCCTCACAGTCATTTAATGAACAAAGTAAGAGCATATGGACTATCAGACCAATTGTGTGATTGGATTGAGGAGTTCCTAGATAACAGGACGCAGCATGTTATTCTCAATGGAGAGAAGTCTTCCGAAGTAAGAGTAATTTCAGGTGTGCCGCAGGGGAGTGTCATAGGACCGTTGCTATTCACAATATACATAAATGACCTGGTGGATGACATCGGAAGTTCACTGAGGCTTTTTGCAGATGATGCTGTGGTGTATCGAGAGGTTGTAACAATGGAAAATTGTACTGAAATGCAGGAGGATCTGCAGCGAATTGACGCATGGTGCAGGGAATGGCAACTGAATCTCAATGTAGACAACTGTAATGTGCTGCGAATACACAGAAAGATAGATCCTTTATCATTTAGCTACAAAATAGCGGGTCAGCAACTGGAAGCAGTTAATACCATAAATTATCTGGGAGTACGCATTAGGAGTGATTTAAAATGGAATGTTCATATAATTTTGATTGTCGGTAAAGCAGATGCCAGACTGAGATTCATTGGAAGCATCCTAAGGAAATGCAATCCGAAAACAAAGGAAGTAGGTTACAGTACGCTTGTTCGCCCACTGCTTGAATACTGCTCAGCAGTGTGGGATCCGTACCAGATAGGGTTGATAGAAGATATAGAGAAGATCCAACGGAGAGCAGCGCGCTTCGTTACAGGATCATTTAGTAATCGCGAAAGCGTTACGGAGATGATAGATAAACTCCAGTGGAAGACTCTGCAGGAGAGACGCTCAGTAGCTCGGTACGGGCTTTTGTCAAAGTTTCGAGAACATACCTGCACCGAAGAGTCAAGCAGTATATTGCTCCCTCCTACGTATATCTCGCGAAGAGACCATGAGGATAAAATCAGAGAGATTAGAGCCCACACAGAGGCATACCGACAATCCTTCTTTCCATGAACAATACGAGACTGGAATAGAAGGGAGAACCGATAGAGGTACTGAAGGTACCCTCCGCCACACACCGTCAGGTGGCTTGTGGAGTATGGATGTAGATGTAGATGTAGATGTAGATTATAGTTATGTGGGAAAACAATTCATAATTTTGTTCAAAAGCATTTTATAACAAAAATGAGACATAGAATATTTATACCCATTCTTATTTTTATGATATTATTCCAAAATTATTACTGTCTTCTGTCTTGATCTTACTTCATGACTTTCAATGAATTAAAATTGCCTGCAATGTAACAATCAACACCAAACTGTTGTAAAGAGCTTTTTCATCTTCTCATTGTACTTGTGTCGCCTTTGGTGTAAAGCACCATATCTTTGGACTCTAACATCTTTGTAATACTTTTGTTCTATTCTCACTTGGCACGCAACTTTTGTACTGACCTGTTGATCTCACTTACTTCAGTGCTAAATAAATGTATAAACAACTTCTAAAGTGTGTTATTACCGCCCTACTGTAACGATCTTATGTTTTCGAACGTTACTTAACTTTGGGTTTGCCTGGTTCATTGATGATTGAAAAGAGCATCACAAAAGTTTCAAGCTTTACAAAATTATTTATTGACATTAGTTGACTACCAAATTGCACAGATTCCTGAGGTAAACAAAACATGCTGATGGACTGACTTCCCTGCAGCCTCATTGCATCTCTTCAAATAGAGTTTTTAACAATTGCTACATTGTGAGACCTTAACTTTTCCCAGCGAATCGAATGTTCAGATAACTTACGGGTTTACTGCTGGGTGACGTCGTCAAACACCGCCAATATTTCGACAGGAGCACACCCTGCCATTCTCAAGGCACAAATGCCATTTGTGCCTTGAGAATGGCAGGGTGTGCTCCTGTCGGAATATTGGCGGTGTTTGACGACGTCACCTGGCAGCAAACCCGTAAGTTATTTGAACAATTGCTACATTGTTAATTTACTACAAAACATAACTTACAATTAAAAACATTTCATCTAAACTAACTGCCATTACATTTGTACAGATTATAATATGTAATGTAGAATAACATGTTATTTTTATTATCATCTTTGGTCTTTTGTGTGAAAATTAATTAACAATCTGATTTCAACGAATATTTTGATTTTACTTTAATTTAGTAAGTAGTGGTTGTACAAATTTCGTTGCTAACATTAGTTCAAAGTATACACATCGTGCTTTGTCAGATTACATAAATTGAATACACACTTATTGTCTTGTATGCTGGAGTTTTGTAAATTTGGGTAGTGTGACTAACAAGAGGTAATTATCAGTGTAATTTAAAAGCACTATTAATTGCAATTAATTATGTAAAACTGAATAATGAATGAATTTGCATCACTGGGTAATAACTGCTATTTTCATTTGAATTGGAATGACATTTTTTGTGTTAACTAATGCGCCAATTGCAATTATGGTAATTAGAGGTGTTAGTTATTTATGCCAACATTTCCACAGACTCTTAATATTTGTTGCTAAACATTTATTGCTTCAATTTCAAGATCTTTGGCATATGTACAATATTTGGTTAATGAAAACAGTCTGTTAACAATCACGATAATCTACGTCATTCCAGAATGTTTATATGTGTTAACAAGGAAGAATATGTTTTTTGGCAAACTGAACTGAATGATACCTATAAAGATACACACAAAAGGCCTTAGGGAGCACTGAATCGTACGATAAATACACGGATGTACATAAAGAAAAGGTGGTATCAGACACTTCATAATAATTTTGGAAGAGGCTGTAGTGTTATACACCCTCTGAGCCATTCTTACGAGTATTATTTGTATGAATGGCTGCTAAATATATATACACAATCTGGTCAATCAAATCTGGTACTATCAATACACACGCTGCAGCAGCGCGATGCCTCTCCGTCACTGACTTGTCATCTGGCAATTGATTTATCAACACTGATGCCGACGTCAGTGTTATTCCAGCCAAGCATACGGGCAACATGCTTTCCCTGCTAACCTCACTTAGTTAGCTGCTAATCATTTTCCTATCATGGTCCTCGGCTTCATCAAGAGGTCGTTTTGCTTATCACCAGTCACCACCTTCCCTTTGACTTTCCACATTGCCGACATGGATGAACCTGTGATCAGGTTGGACTTTCTACACCATTACGAACTTTCACCAGACTAGCAGGCTACCACGCTCCATCATGTGTCTGGTTGTGCTGTTTGGTGTTCGAATGAATTCAGCATGACTTCGCTCTCCACCTCCTCGGCTACACTTTCCTCGTGTACATCTCTGATCGAGTGTATTACTGGATGGGTCTCTGATTTGTCAGAAGTATGCTAACAAATCGACAAGCTCTGCACACAGAAAGGCATTACACACCCGCATCGCCAGCACCTCTGCTTGCGCGAGGTACGTTTCGTGGCCTTTCCACAGAGCCACAACAAGAGGAACCAGCACTCACATCTACTGCATCTCTGCACTACATTGCTCCTGTGTCGAACTTTCCTCTGCCTGCTGGCACCGCAGGCAATTCTACAGGATGATCATGTTATCACTTCGGGGAATTCCTCACATCATGTGGCTGCTGCGCCATGCCCTCCCTCGTGGTCTGCAGCCAATGCCCCACCCACGCTGTTCCGGCCTGGCAAGGTCAGTGAACCGTCATCACTTCTGCCCCTCCTCTCACCTCCCTGCCTGCCTCCCTTCATAAGTATTGGCCATCAGCAATGGCACTTGTCATAGAATCTTCACCACAGATGGCCCACCTATACGTTATAAAGCTAGCCATCTTAATGCTTCCAGACTTATGCGCACAAAAGAAATCGTTCAGGATTTATTGGCTTCAAGTGTGCTCCAACCATCAGACAGCAATTGGTCTTAACTTATCCACCTTGTCCCTAAAAGGACGGTTCCTGATGCATGTGTGGGAACTACAGGTCCCTTAATACTTGGACAATTATCAATAACTATCCCTTTCCTCATATCCAGGATTTAACACAATTGCTACATGGCTCCAAGTTCTTCTCTGTCTTAGAGTGTTTGAAGGTGTATCACCAAATCCCTGTGCATCCTCCAGATATTCTGAAGATGGTGATTATCACAGTCTGTTTGAACACTGTTACATGCCTTATGGCCTGAAAACTGCTGTGCAGACATGGCAATGGTTCATTGATTCCATTTTGCTACCTCTGCCTTTTGTGTTTGCTTATTTGGATGACATTCAGATTTTTTACTCCTCTGCTGAGGAGCACTAGGTTCACCTCGATGATGTCTGTTTGGCCCTCATCGCCAATGGTGTGGTGATCAACCACGATAAATCTCAACTCTTTTCTACATCAGTTACATTCCTAGGCCATACTGTCTCAGCCGATGGCCTCCGATGACTGGATTCTCATGTCAAACCATTCTCGCCCTGCCTCTTCCTGAAGATTATGCTCAACTCCATCATTTTCTGGGTATGGTAAACTTTTACTGACGCCATATCCTTTAGGCTGCCTCAGTTCACTCAGCCCTCACCGATGCCCTCTCCAGCAAAAATACTATGGTGAAACGGAAGTTGGACTGCACCAAACCCAAGCTCGACAGATTTCATAATCTCAAAACTGCCCTCGCTAAAGCCGTCACACCCACCCATCCCAATCTTGAGGCCTTTGTCTCTATTACAACTGATGCTAGTGACTCAGGTGTGGGCACTGTTTTACAACAGCACACCGTCAACTCATCCAGCTGCTCCTCTTCTTTTTGAAGAGACTGACTGAGAGCCAGTGTAAGAGGTCAGCTTTCGACCGTGAACTTCTCATGGTTTATGAGGCAATCAAACACTTCCAGAGTGACCTCGAGGGGCGACCTTTTATGATCTACTCGGATCATAAGCCCCTTGTCGACGCGATAGACATCCGGCTAAGGACCTTCCACCATAATGGACTATATTTGTCAACATTCCTCAGACACTTGCTACGTCCTTGACTCAGAGAATATTATAGCTGACTATCTTGTATCTCAGTGCTTACCGCACCCTTGAACTTAGATGACCTCGCCCAACTTCAGACCGAAGACACTGGTGCACAGCGATTGGTTTCAGACAGTGAGTCGTCACTCGCTAGTCAACATCTAGTCTTGCACGCGTTGACGAACCCGGTCCTTTGCGACGTTTCTATGGGCACTCCTCATCCCTTGGTACTGCCCGCTCTTCGGTGCAGGATCTTTAATTCTTTACACAACTTGGCCCACCCCGGAATGCGAGCCATGCAGAGGCTAGTCACTGAATGCTTCGCCTGGCCCAGCGAGCGGCACGACTGCTGCACTTGGACCCCCGCATGTGTCCCATGCCAGTGTAGTAAAGTTGGCATACATGCACAGCCTCCACTAGGCAAGTTTGATATCCCAAGGGGTCGCCTTTGGCATGTCACATTGACATGGTCGGGCCATTCCCCCCTTGTGAGGGGCACAAATAAGTATTATCTATAATCGACCATGTAACTCACTGGGTAGAGGTGGTCCCTTGCGTTCACATAATAGCAGAAACCATTGCTTGCTGTTTCATATCTATGTGGATCGTAAGGTTCAGCTGCCTTCTTTTCCTCACTACTGATCAGGGATGACAGTTTGAATCCACACTTTTTGCTTCACTGTGCAAGCTGTGTGGTGTAGCCAAATTCCACACCACGGCCTATCACCTGCAGGTGAAAGGTCTGGTCAAACGACGGCACCAAACCCTCAAAGCCACACTAATGTGCCACGGTGAGTTATGGTCGAAGGCCCTTCCTTGGGTCTTACTCGGCATCTGCTCTGCTCGTAAGGAAGACCTCAATGCATCATTGGTGGAGATTCTTTACAGAGAGCCCCTCCTCCTTCCAGCAGAGTTCATGGAGAATGCACCGCCAGCTGCCACCATCAATCTTCTGACCCTTGCGGAACGGGTACATGCACACATTGCTTGCCTGTGCACCCTGATGCCTCACCCTCATTCCATGCTGCTGGTGTTTGTCCACAAGATAAATTTGTAAACTTGTGGTTATATCTTATGGGACCAAACTGCTTTGGTCATCGGTCCCTGTGTCCACAAGGACCTTGCATCATGTGAATTTGTGATGCTGCGCATCGACTCCGTGTGAGCGGCCTTGCAACCACCTTATTCAGGCCCGCACCACGTCTTACGTCGCGGAGTGAATATGTTCATAATTCATATAATTGGACAACCCCAAACAGTTTCCATTAACTGCTTAAAACTGGCGTGGTCCCTCTCCGACCTGCTTTCCAACGCTTCCATTCTACGTGCCATCACTGCCGCTCTGCCTCCCAACACCGCAGATGCTTCGAGGACCGTTCCACCACCTTCACATTCTGATGTGCCCATTTCTCACACTGGATGTTGTCTTCAACTGCCGCGTTGCCACGACAATTATGAGTTTGAGGTTTGAGTGATGAAGCTTCCCTCTGCCCTGCTCTGCACTGCCGGAGGCAGGGAGTGGAGGGGGGGGGGGGGGAGGGGCTTGCTCTGTGGCGCCTCTGGTGTAAAGCACCATATCTTTGGACTCTAGCATCTTTGCACTACCTTTCTTCTATTCTCTCCTGGCATGCAACTTTTGTACTGTGATGTTGTTCTCGCTTACTTCAATGCTAAATAAATGTATAAACGAGATCTGAAGTGTGCTATTACCACCCTATACCACCCTATGATACATGATAACCACAAACTTGCATAGACAAGCTGAATTTGCATATGGACAAGGATGCTCCAACAAGAACAGTACTGGGGAAATGGGAACTGCACACTGATCTTTTGATAATGAGCATTACAAAGCATTACAAGGACCATGAGGTGCCATAAAGGAGACCATTATATATTGCAGCTCATGAGACACACTTACTATCTCTCCCATTCACTGATTGTCATACACACAAGAAATGGAGTGGCTCACACAGAGGTTTCTAATGTATGCTGTGGTCTCTGCTTTTTACACACAATAAAAGGCTGCATTTCGTGGAGAACCATCCTGGCATTGTATGTGCCATTCCGGGATGCAACCCAGTAGTGACTTGATTGAATTCCTACAACAGGTTTCATTTCATTTTATTATCTTCCTGTAAATCATTTACATGTTGTAGGAATTGTCATAAATGTAATTAACATGCAAAGTACCTATAATATGAACATAATAACCGAATATCACTCATTGCATTTTGGAGAGTACAACATTTGTCGTGAACATGTACATAAATGTTAAGACAATAATTTTACACACATTCAAAGTACTCATCTATGTCAGAAACTTTTGCTTAAAAGGTAATTTTTGAGCTCAGTCCTAAATTTTACTTCATCTGCTATTCCTTCATGTACACTGGCAGAGCACTGTAAAGTTTTATTCCAAAATAGCTTACATGCTTTAGGGTATGTGTTATCCTTACTCTTTCTAAATGTAAATATTTACAATCTTATTATAATTGTGGCAGTCATAATTGGTATGTAAATTGTTCAGTTGCGCTCTTGTACATAGAATGCTTTTAAACATATACTGTGATGGTACTATAAGTTTTTGTAATTGTTTGAAGAGGGGCCTACAGTGAGTTCTTGGAGAATTATGTGTTATAATCTGAATAGCTCTTTTCTGTAGTTTGAAGATATCTATTAAGCATGGTTTAGTTTTGCCCCAGAATACTATACCATAAGACACAAGACACAACAGACTGAAAGTAAGCAAAACTAAGATCACAGCATTTCAACTCATAATAAAATGGACAATCTTGTTTGAGAATCACTGTGCAAACCTGTCAAAGTAGCTTTGCTCTTGAGTAAATCTACTCCAGTGTACTATGTATTGCGTATTCAGCTGCTGAACATTTTGCTCTTATGTGGTAATACTTGACACATACGTATAAGAAATGGGAAAGTCTGGATAAGGCCACGAGGACCATTTGTGGAACTGTTATTTGAACCACCATTAAGTGGCTGCCTATTTTTTAGCTAATATTTCTCCTCTAAACCTCAGAAGAAAAGCTGTCATGGTGCAAGATCATAAGATTGAGTCTCATAAGAACTCCATTCTAAGCAGCACTTTCTCAGAATCTATAATCCTGAATTGACACATACAAGTTTGGTTCAATGCTTGAGTCAGATGTTTTGGTACTGGGTCAATACTTGGGTCACAGATGTTTTTCATGTCACTCAGAAGTGCAAAGAACACTGGAATGTACATCCAGTACATAATACCAACTAAATTGAAAAACAGTGAAGGAAGTTCCTTTGTATGGTCTTCCTGTTGTTAATGGTTGAGACTCAACAGCAACTGAGTATCTTGAAGAAAAAAGGGTTAATGTGTAAGTTCTGCATGAGACTGTAGTATGAAGGATGAGAAAATAAGCTATATCGTTGAAAGCTGCTAAGTTCATGTATTTATAGGTGTTGTGAAAGACGTAAATGAAGTAACAGTGAGTGATTCCATTTGCCTGTCAAATTTAATCATTAATACATAGATATATTGTTTGCCTATTTGGGCACGTTCTGATATGGCATTCAGTAAGAGCAATACTTTAGTAGTGATAATAACAACCATGATTTCAGCACAGTTCTTTGTTCTCTATTCTTGGTGTTTTTAATATCTACTTTTCTTGTTCAGAATCAATGTTTCCAGTGCATGAAGAAATTCTGGTTTAATGATGTAATAGTTGTTGTTGTTGTGTCACAGTAGATAATCATCTTCAGTTTTCCCCCTTTTTTCTGATTGAACTATATGGGACAATGCAGTATGAACACAAAAATATTCCTCTGAAACAATCCATAACTCAAGAGCCTTCATTCTGTATTGTATTTCAGGTACACCAAACACTGAAAAGAAACAAATGCTATATTTATAATTTTAGTGCAAATATATGTTCATTATTCTTGCAATACACGTGTACAATGCAGAAATCTGCTTACCTATTCCCTAGCAAGCTGTCTGTATACAGCCAACAATTATGTTATCAGACCCACACATGCACAGAAAGCAGCCGCTGAAGATTGTGGTGCCTGGTGCACAGTTAACCTCTCCTGTTGGAAAAGATAACAATGTTTGTAAGTATGTTTATGAAAAAAATGATTAAAGCACACATCAAATGCTACATTTGCAACAGACAGATTCTTGTAACTTGTTTCCATAAATTGGGGAATACATCACAATAACACCAAATAACTCAAGAAAAGTAAAGCAACTGACCCATCATTTGAGCATCTAGTTACATTACTGCTGCAAAAGAACATACCAAAAGTAAACAAATTCCACTACATTTTATACCTACTGTCTGTACATAGCAGTCTACAACATATTTAAGATTTTTTGAAAATCATGGTTTGTACCCAGCTGTGCTGTCATTTCATTAAACATCTAGTTTTGGTCAGAAATGAACCATCACCAGGTATAATATGATGTAATTCATAAGATGCATGACAAATCATAACTTTCAGCAAGAGTCATGCCATAAACCAACATGTTAAATCCTTCTAAAATACAGGAGTATATGCAACACACAGAAGGTAACATGGTGAAGCACAACCAAGGCTAAATAGTTATGATTTGTCATGGCTTTGATTACTGATGTCACATTATACCTGAGGATGGGCCATTTTGAACCAATACTGGTTACTTAAGAAACTGATAGTAATAATATGAAAACCATGATTTTCCAAAAAAGTTCTAGAAGTGATAAATCATTAACTCCTCAAAAAAGAGAAAGGGTGAGAAATGGCAGTTAGTGGTATAATAACAAGAGAAACCACCATGGATAGCAATCTTGATAAAAGGCAACTGTGGCAGATAGCCAGGAGCAAAATGGAAGCAGGTCAAATGTAGACAAAAGTGCCAAATGATTCAACAGATGAATGTTCATCCTTCTGTTGTTCACAGGCTGCAGAATCAATTTCTTCAGGTACCTGTAATTCTTCATGCTTTTGCAGCAATCTGTTGATGTCTTGGGATATTCTGCCAGATAGCATAATCCATTCATGATATTTGGACAGTAAAACTTCTTGTCTTCATCAGTTGCTGAGACTGCTAGTTGAAATGCTGCTTACCTAGGTACTGCTGAAAGACTCACAGGAGCTGATTGCAGAGAAATTTGATGGTGCTCTGGTGGACCTGTCCAGGCATCTACTGACTTTGAAGTATTTTATATATGGGGACCAATATGAGCAGACAGAAGGAGTGGCCAAGTGCAATTCTCTTTGTGTATTGGTTGCCAGTCTGTTCATGGAGAAATTTGAGAGGGAAGCATAAGAGATGGCTAGATACAAACTCACATCCTTCTTCAGGTATGTGGATGAAACCTTTGTGATCTGACCTCGTGGTAAGGAGAGGTTCAGTGAGTTTCTGAAACATTTTAACTTATACCACACAACTACAATGTTCACCATAGAATGGGAGAAGGATGTTCAGCTGCCACTTCTGGATATACCTGTCAAAAGAACGGCAGGTGGGTTGCTCACCCGTAGTGCCTATAGCAAACCAACATACACTGATTTATACCTGCAAGCTGGCAACTGTCATCAACTAGTGCAGAAGTAAAAAGCTCTACTGATATTGAGTGACAGGGCTCACACCTTGTGAGACCAAAATATATTGACATCAAAAATAAAACAACTACACCCATTCTTCTGCAGAAATGGGCACGTGGTCGAACAGATTCATAAGGCCTTTCAACCAGCCATTCTGCCATATGCAAGAGAAGAAGAGCAAGATGCAGTAAAGACTGGTCAAATAATTAGAACAATGGACATCAGATGCTAAGAACAGTGGAGGCACACCCAGCTGGGACAGGCAACTAAATCAGCCATCGTTGAGCACTATCTGAAATTTAAACATTTTATGAACTATACCGGAATAGTGTTATAAGAAAATCAGTAGAGGTAAAGATGATAGAAAACATCATGAATCATGACACAAGGTACCAATTTGTAATGGAACACCCTTCTCTAACATTACCTTTTTTTTATGGAAATAGCCAATATCAAAAAGTATTTTTGAATCTTGTATGAGTTAAAATTATCTCAGCTGTTTCACTATAAGAATTTCATATGATTTTGTATATGATGCATTATATTTCAGGCTAAAATATATAAAAAGAAATTAATTTATTACAATAAATGTGTACTATCTATGTATATACAGTTAAAATTACTCTTCTTTTAGAAATATTTGAAATTACAAAATATCTGACATACTTATAATTCCTGTTATTATTATTATTATTTACACAATCTGATGCTAACTATTAAATTTATTTCTTGATTCATTTACAAAATAATGATATACCTTTGTGATGATTCTTCTTTTGTCAAGAAAGTTTGTCTTTTTTTTTGCTTCGTAAACTCTTTGGAATATTGTTACTATGGCAGAATGAGTTAGTGGTAGTAGTGGGCATGCCTCTAATGGAATTTAACATTTTTTTATGTCAGACAATAACAATGTAATTCACGTTGTTATAGAAGTGGAAATTGTAAAAACGGTATGATATTGAAAAAAGTGGAAAAAATGGATAAAATTCAAGAGTATGGCAAACAAATTCAAACATTGACATAATAACATGTATATTAAAAAATAGAGGTAAACATTCCACGTGGGAAAAATATATATAAAAAACAAAGATGCTGTGACTTACCAAACGAGAAAGTGCTGGTATGTTGATAGACACAATAAAAACACACACAAACACACACACAAATATTCAAGCTTTCACAACCCAAGGTTGCTTCATCAGGAAAGAGGGAAGGGGAGAGAAATACGAAAGGATGTGGGTTTTAAGGGAGAGGGTAAGGATTCATTCC
This sequence comes from Schistocerca cancellata, assembly GCF_023864275.1. NCBI lineage: Eukaryota > Metazoa > Arthropoda > Insecta > Orthoptera > Acrididae > Schistocerca > Schistocerca cancellata. Next base: position 17,855,540 of record NC_064634.1, read on the forward strand.
AATCCCGGGAGCGGAAAGACTTACCTTAAGGGGAATAAAGGACAGGTATACACTCGCACACCCACACATATCCATCCGCACATATACAGACACAGGCAGACACATGTAAATGCAAAGAGGTTGGGCAGAGATCTCAGTCGAGGCGGGAGTACAGAGGAAGATGTTGTTGAATGACAGGTGAGGTACAAGGGGCGGCAACTTGAAATTAGCGGAGGTTGAGTCCTAATGGGTAACAGGAAGAGAGAATATATTGAAGGGCCAGTTCCCATCTCCGGAGTTCTGATAGATTGGTGTCAGTGGGAAGTATCCAGATAACCTGGACGGTGAAAAACTGTGCCAAGATGTGCTGGCCGTGCACCAAGGCATGTTAAGCCACAGGGTGATCCTCATTACCAACAAACACTGTCTGCCTGTGTCCGTTCATGTGAATGGACAGTTTGTTGCTGGTCATTCCCACATAGAAGTCTTCACAGTATAGGCATGTCAGTTGGTAAATCATGTGGGTGCTTTCACATGTGGCTCTGCCTTTGATCATGTACACCTTCCGTACACTTCCTTATACACAAATATCCCACACGTCCATGGCCTCACTGTGATGGAGCTCTTCCTTTCACACTGATCACCTGCTACCCTACCTAAAACCTCTTTCCTCATTACCTGAGCCAGCTTCATCCTAACCCACAACTTCTTCACTTTTGAAGGCCAGACATACCAACAATTAAAGGGAACAGCCATGGGTACCAGGATGGCCCCCTCATATGCCAACCTATTTATGGGTCAGTTAGAGGAAGTCTTCTTGGTTACCCAGGCCTGCCAACCCAGAGTTTGGTACAGATTTATTGATGACATCTTCATGATCTGGACTCACAGTAAAGAAGAGCTCCAGAATTTCCTCTCCAACCTCAACTCCTTTGGATCCATCAGATTCACCTGGTCCTACTCCAAATCCCATGCCACTTTCCTTGACGTAGACCTCCATCTGCCCAATGGCCAGCTTCACACATCCGTCCACATCAGACCCACTAACAAGTAACAGTACCTCCATTGTGACAGCTGCCACCCATTCCATATGTTCATGGCAAATGAATCTGCTCCGGTCCTGAATACCTGAACCATTACACTAATAACCTGAAAACAGCTTTTGCATCCTGCAACTACCCTCCTGACCTGGTACAGAAGCAAATAGCTAGAGCCACTTTCTCATCCCCTCAAACCCAGAACCTCCCACAGAAGAACCCCGAAAGTGCCCCACTTGTGACGGGATACTTTCCGGGACTGGATCAGACTCTGAATGTGGCTCTCCAGCAGGGATACGACTTCCTCAAATCCTGCCCTGAAATGAGATCCATCTTTCACAAAATCCTCCCCACTCCACCAAGAGTGCCTTTCCACCATCCACCTAACCTATGTAACCTCTCGGTTCATCCCTATGAAATCCCCAAACCACCTTCTCTACCCTCTGGCTCCTACCCATGTAACCGCCCCTGGTGTAAAACCTGTCCCATGCACCCTCCCACCACCACCTACTCCAGTCCTGTAACCCAGAAGGTGTACACGATCAAAGGCAGAGCCGCGTGTGAAAGCACCCACATGATTTACCAACTGACATGCCTACACTGTGAAGCCTTCTATGTGGGAATGACCAGCAACAAACTGTCCATTCACATGAACGGACACAGGCAGACAGTGTTTGTTGGTAATGAGGATCACCCTGTGGCTAAACATGCCTTGGTGCACGGCCAGCACATCTTGGCACAGTGTTACACCATCCGGGTTATCTGGATACTTCCCACTGACACCAACCTATCAGAACTCCGGAGATGGGAACTGGCCCTTCAATATATTCTCTCTTCCCGTTACCCACTAGGACTCAACGTCTGCTAATTTCAAGTTGCCGCCCCTTGTACCTCACCTGTCATTCAACAACATCTTCCTCTGTACTTCCGCCTTGACTGACATCTCTGCCCAACCTCTTTGCATTTAGATGTGTCTGCCTGTGTCTGTATATGTGTGGATGGATATGTGTGGGTGTGCGAGTGTATACCTGTCCTTTATTCCCCTTAAGGTAAGTCTTTCCGCTCCCGGGATTGGAATGAATCCTTACCCTCTCCCTTAAAACCCACATCCTTTCGTCTTTCTCTCCCCTTCCCTCTTTCCTGATGAAGCAACCTTGGGTTGTGAAAGCTTGAATATTTGTGTGTGTGTTTGTGTGTGTTTTTATTGTGTCTATCAACATACCAGCACTTTCTGTTGTAATTCAGTTGATCTAATTCGGTGAGACATCAGTTTGAATGGAGCACCATTTCCAGAGGGCTTGTACCTTCTCTTTTCTTCTTCTTCTACAGGTGCTCTTTGGAGTGGAGTTCATGCCAAGTTGGGGTATTAAGTGGAACAAAAAGTGTGATGGCTTTTTGTGTTATGTAGACTGTGTCTTGTGTAGAATAAAATAGAACATGTGTTTTAATACATGAGTAAACAATGACCAAATGTACTTTATGTTCTTAGTCAAATAATTATCCTCATCCTCATTTAAAGGAGACAAGCACTACAGAAAAGTTAACACTTTCTCATTTGGTAAGTTACAGCATCTTTGTTTTAGTAAAAAAGCCAGCCGGGGTGGCCGTGCGATTCTAGGCGCTACAGCCTGGAGCCAAGCGAATGCTACGGATGCAGGTTTGAGTCCTGCCTCGGCATGGGTGTGTGTGATGTCCTTAGGTTAGTTAGGTTTAATTAGTTCTAAGTTCTAGGAGACTGATGACCTCAGAACTTAAGTCGCATAGTGCTCTGAGCCATAGCCATTTTAGTAAAAAAGATAAGTACAAGCTATTTGTGAAATTAATTTGTTTGGTGGACTCATGTGATTGGCAGGAAAATGAATAGAGACGAGGGTAGTAGTGATGAAGAGGAAGCTGTAGGACATAGCCAGAACATGTGAGAAGTAAGTGAAAGTGTAGTCATCAAAGAAACAGTGAAAACTGGTATTTTGCAGTTGATTTTGGCAAAATTAGAGAAAATGAAGACAGAACATATGAAACAATAGTAAAATGGACAGTCTACAATACCAAATAGACCAACTTAGTAGTCAGATTTTGGATAAAATAAAGTGGATTGTAAGAGGGATTAAAAAGTGTGAATGAAGAAGTTGATGTCTTAGAAAGTAAATTTATTGTTTTGAAAAGTAAGCTAGTAAATGAATCTGCATGACAGACAAAGAATGGTAATGAGATCAGCATTCAACAGAAGGCTGTAGAGAAAAAAACGGAACAGAACTTCAGTAATTTAGATCAAAAAATTTTAAAAGTTGGAAACAGTATGCAAACTAAGGGAAATGCGTTACATCAGAAAATTTCAGCAGTTCAGGGAAATTGTATTCACAAAAATCTATATTCAAACAATGGTATTGCATGGTCTAACGTTCCTATCAAAATTTTTCCATCAGATAATTTACATGATGACGATAATAGTGATGATGATTATGCTGATGAGTATGGTATCAGGTTTTTGTGGCGTTTAAGAATAATGAAGTTTCAGAGTTGTTTGTGAATATAGGTAAGGTAAGTGATGTATGTGATGATGTAAGTGAGAGTCATGGACTACCAGAATAAAGCAGCTTTTCATTAATGTCATGCAGAGTAGTGATCCAACAGTATGGGTGAGTTATCTGTGGGCCTAGAGAATAAAGGTGAAAACATTTTGAAGTTTGTTTGTGACCAGGTTGATGATAACAGAGATAAATGTGTGTTCTGGAATAAGTTAGCTGTGGTTAGTCAGAATTTGTATCCAAACTGGTGGAATGAAGTGAAAGAAGATCTAAGAAGAAAATGTAATTTTGGCAGTATTATGTTTTCTGTTCCTTCTGTAACAATTGATGTTAGTTGTGCTATGGAATCCATTCAATGTGTTCAGGTGATAAAACCCTGCAAAAACAGTGTAGATGTAGCATTTTATGAAATTGAATGTGATCTTTTGCATGAGGGGTCTAATAACAAAGATGATGATTCATATTTTGAATGTCCTTACATTAAGATTGATCAGTGGAAGGGAACTGTTTGATTGATACAAGTAGTCCAATTTGTGGTATTAGAGACAAAATCCAGTATAGTAAGAATTTTGTGGAAGTGTCCATTGTAGGTGTAAAGATAAGAGGAGCTACAGGTAAGCATAACAAATTGGTAAAATGTCAGGTACTTTTAATATTTAGTATAGAAGACAAAACCTTTGAACATGGTACTTAGTGATCCCTAGTCTGGAGGAAAATATAATTCTCATTAGGGATTGGATAGTGAAAGTTGAGGCTTGTTTTGGATGGAATGCTAAAGAATTGTTTATTTTGGAACCTAAAAGTAATACTTATTTGAAAAATTATTTCTGTATTCTAAGGTGTGGGAAAAGTTGTAACTATTTGCAAAACATTGTGAACCAAGGTGAGTACCAGGTGTTTGATGATGGTATAGATTTTTATGAGACTGAGGATCAGGATCTGAAAATGTAGTAGATTCTAAAGTAAGGGAAGCTACAACTCTTAGTGACTACAAAAGGAACAACTTTAGGAATTTGTTATTGGAGTTTACATGTGTGTTTAGTGAAAAACCAGGAAAAGTGAAGGACTTTACCTTTGAGATCATCAACCTTTCTTTCTCAAGCTGTATAATATACTATTTTCAAAAATGAAAGATGTAGAGAGAGAAATTCAGAAAATGAAAACATGGGGTTTAATTGAAAGAAGTAGGGGTGCTTACAATAATCTTCTTGTTGTGGTTATTTATTTATTTATTCTTTGCCCATGGACTCCAGCTGAAAATCCAGCTGAGAGTATTGGGTGTGTCATACAATAGCCTATTAACCTCAAACTTGATTTAATTATATATAAATGAAACAAATAATTAAACAGAAATAGTCCATCATCATACAAAGGTTTTACATGTTTCACATTATATGTACACACAAATCCAAACAACATACAGTTAGAGACGGTAAGAGACTTGGTGGGGTAAGAATTGTTTCAGACTGTAGACATCTTAATAAATTTCTTATCAGAGAGAATGTGGACGAGCTGTTACACAAATTTGATCATGTAAAATACATGATTAGTTTGGACTTGACCTCTGGATTTCACCAGATCCCACTTGAAATTAATTCTAGAAAGTATACGGCACTTTTGTATGGAGGTAAGTGTTTCCAATACTGTGTGGTGCCATTTGGGCTAAATGGGTTTGTAGCTGAATTCATAAAGGCTCTGGATTATGTCTTAGGAAGTGAAGTGAGTTAAAAATACTTGTGGTTGCTGAAAAGAATTGGGACCAACATTTGGTTCTGTTAAGAGATGTGTTTTTAAAATTAGGCATGACTTTGAAAATATGTAAGTGTAAATTTGGTGTGGAAGAAATTAAATTTTTAGGACATGTTATATCTGGAAAAGGAATTGTACCTGAAAAGAGAAAGCTGACACTTGGTAATTTTCCTGCTCCTCACAATAAAAAACAGCTTAAATCATTTTTTGGGTTAACTGGATTATATAGAAAAATTTTTAGCAGCCAACCTTTGAATGCTCAATGCTTGTGTGAACTTTTGAAGAAGAATTCCATTTGGGACTGGAATCAATAGTGTCAGAATGCTTTTGATGAGATCAGAGTTAGGTATTGTTCAGACCAGATTTGCCTCTTCCTTTTTGTATTATGACAGACAGTAGTGATGTTGGTTTGGATGATCATATATTTCAAGAGATTGAAGTTTGTAACAATTTTATATTTTTGAACATAACTTTGTGTTTGACTGGTTCATTGATGATTGAAAAGAACTTCATTGATGATTGAAAAGAACTTCACGGAAGTTTCAAGCTTCACAAAATTATTTCAAGAATCAAGAATTTTATTCACCATAGATCATTTTACAATTATATTGGCTTCATCATACAGGATGTACTAGTACATACAGAATAATAAAATAAACAAGTGTCAGTAATGAGCCGTGTGTACTTCCATCTTTCCACGGCGCATTTCCTGAGCCTTGTGTGGAGCCAATATTTTTGGTAATTGACAGTGTTTGGGCACGATCGGGCTTTAGCATCTCGTTGCTGTCCTTTATTGCTTTGCTTCTATTTCGTTTTTCCGTGGTTGTTCAGGGTTGGTCTTTATGAAGCTCTTTCGTTTGAACTCCCACCAGTAGTGTACCCACTATCGATTGCGAGTTCTCTCTTTGGTGTACTTAGAAACCGTAGGTCGGTAACACGACCAACTCAGGTGTTTACTGCAGCAGACTCTTTGGCCTGTATTATTTATAGGCGAGCATGGTAATGCTGGAGGAGGTTGTCATGCAGTGGCCTTCGTGTCTGCTCTGGTGATGTCGACATCCTGCCTTCCACGTACGGGTGTTATCAAACCTGCAGTTCTACACGTGGAGGAACATCGGCCTGGTTGAGGCCCCTCTGTCCACTCTTCACTGGTGGTCTGCAGGAGGCAGATGGCAGTCTAATCATTGCTTGTGTTGATGAAGGCAAACAAACACTAACCATCATGGGGTGGTGGAGCCGCCATTTGGCACGGGTTTGAGTCCGGGAGCAGTTCGGCTGGGTCGATGTCTGCCCGGACAACTAGGGATGGCTCAGAATTGTGCACAGCAGTCCCAGACAAAGTGTGCCGAGGGAAAGGAGAAAAGAAGTTAAGTGTGAATGTTTCAAGTTGATCGTCCTTTAGGATTGAGTTCATCCAGTCATCTTTCCCACCTTGTGGCCACCACCCTGGCAATCCTCTGTTCTGTTCACTGGTGCAATTCTGACGGTGCAGATTTCTCCACGCATCATTGCTAACTGGTGTAGTGGTGTATTTTGGTAGTTATTTGTGTACATTTTCACTTCTATGTTTTGGTAGTTCATCCTCCCGCCCTGTGGTTGCAGAATTTCGGGTGGGGAGTTAGTTTCTTGTCTCCCAAGATCTAGTGCTCTATTATGAAGGTTAATTCTAGTTCAGTCTAGTGTTCTGTTAATCCCTTGGTATATGTGTCTGCCATACTATTTGCGCTGTATTTATTCTAAGTGAGTTGCACTGACAGTAGTTGGGGATTCGAGTCCTGTCACGGAGCTGATAAGGGGTCACATTGGTTTCGGCTTGTCAGTTGGAGGGTGTTGCCTTAGAGGTTTGTTAACATTGGCATGTCAGCATTGTCTAGCACTACTGGGACCTAACGAAGAACATTGTGCTCATTAGGAAATGTTGTTACATGTTCTTGTTTTCATTTCGATATCTGTATTTGTGAAGGCAACCGCATGAAGTAAGATCTGTTCTGAAGCTATGCTGGATCTTGCGCTCTTGGAATTTTTGGTTTTGTTTTGATCCCAACTATTTGGGTGTCAGGAATATGGAACTGTGTTATTAATGTTTGGCTTGAACAGTGCACACGGAGCTAGTTTTGTACGTGTGTAGTGGCATGGCGTCCTCATGAAGGCGCGCCCACTAGATTGCTATTGCGTCTCCTCAAAGTGTAATTTTCACCTTACTAAAACCCCTTGTTAAAAGGGAGGAAAAAAACCTTTAGAAATACCTTTTATTTCCATTAACTATCTTACCTGTCGCTTAAGTAAATATCTGCTCAGTGATTAAGCTAATGGGAGCACCTATCCTAAAAGCAACTTGCACAATTCTGTTATGGTGGCTTTCATGCCTATTTTGGTCTGAAAGATTGTATAAACAGGCTTACATGCTCCGTATCGAACTTCTGATGTTTTTTGGGTGACTGTGGATTATTAAAATTCATTATAGTGCAAACGTTTGTATTTTACCAACCGTGTTTATAAGTTATTAATGTGATTGGCTGGAATGTAATACAAAAGTTTTAGGACCATAGGTTGTCCAGGTAGAAATTTGAAGCCATGCTGTGTTATGAATTCATGTATTTATGTTTTATATGGCAATGAGAATTTAAATGTGGTAAATCCAAGCTGATTTAAGAGTGCGTTCACTTAGCGCTTACTTATGTGTTGTATTATTATTATTATAAAAAAATTATATTAGGCGTTTTAATTTCTTAAATTAAAGCCTTTCCAATTTGAAAGTGGTGGCCCTCCCATTTTGGGCAATTGTAAGCATTGAAGCAGGATTTACATAGTTGGTGTTATGTATTGTATGTTATGAATAAATTATTTATGTGTTAAATCACGTCTGATATGTCAATTCCTTGGTCCCGTCCACACCTTGGTCTTAGTCTTTTAATATTAAATGATCAGACCACCATTCCAAGTACATTATAGAATACATTTCAAGCATGGCAGGATAGCTTCGAAAAGTTAATGCAATAAGCTATACTATAATCTAATATAATATGCTATTGTATTATTTATTGTATACACTATGTAATTACACATGATTAACCAGAGCACACAACTACAGACAACTTTTAAATGCTAATATCCTCTTCAGGCATCTCAAAGAATTCCTTAATGTCGTAGAATCGATAATCAGGCAGCCAGCTGTACCACTTAATTATATATATATATATATATATATATATATATATATATATATATATATATATATATATATATATATATATATATATATATATATCTAAAAACAATGATGATGTGACTTACCAAATGAAAGTGCTGGCAGGTCGACAGACACACAAATAAACACAAACATACACACAAAATTCAAGCTTTCGCAACAAACTGTTGCCTCATCAGGAAAGAGGGAAGGAGAGGGAAAGACGAAAGGATGTGGGTTTTAAGGGAGAGGGTAAGGAGTCATTCCAGTCCCGGGAGCGGAAAGACTTACCTTATGGGGAAAAAAGGACGGGTATACACTCGCACACACACACATATCCATCCACACATATACAGACACAAGCAGACATATTTAAAGACAAAGAGTTTGGGCAGAGATGTCAGTCGGGGCAGAAGTGCAGAGGCAAAGACGTTGTTGAATGACAGGTGAGGTATGAGTGGCGGCAACTTGAAATTAGCGGAGATTGAGGCCTGGTGGATAACGGGAAGAGAGGATATGTTGAAGAGCAAGTTCCCATCTCCGGAGTTCGGATAGGTTGGTGTTAGTAGGAAGTATCCAGATAACCCGGACGGTGTAACACTGCGCCAATATGTGCTGGTCGTGCACCAAGGCATGTTTAGCCACAGGGTGATCCTCATTACCAACAAACACTGTCTGCCTGTGTCCATTCATGCGAATGGACAGTTTGTTGCTGGTCATTCCCACATAGAATGCATCACAGTGTAGGCAGGTCAGTTGGTAGATCACGTGGGTGCTTTCACACGTGGCTCTGCCTTTGATTGTGTACACCTTCCGGGTTACAGGACTGGAGTAGGTGGTGGTGGGAGGGTGCATGGGACAGGTTTTACACCGGGGGCGGTTACAAGGGTAGGAGCCAGAGGGTAGGGAAGGTGGTTTGGGGATTTCATAGGGATGTACTAAGAGGTTACGAAGGTTAGGTGGACGGCGGAAAGACACTCTTGGTGGAGTGGGGAGGATTTCATGAAGGATGGATCTCATTTCAGGGCAGGATTTGAGGAAGTCGTATCCCTGCTGGAGAGCCACATTCAGAATCTGATCCAGTCCCGGAAAGTATCCTGTCACAAGTGGGGCACTTTTGTGGTTCTTCTGTGGGAGGTTCTGGGTTTGAGAGGATGAGGAAGTGGCTCTGGTTATTTGCTTCTGTACCAGGTCGGGAGGGTAGTTGCGGGATGCGAAAGCTGTTGTCAGGTTGTTGGTGTAATGCTTCAGGGATTCCGGACTGGAGCAGATTCGTTTGCCACGAAGACCTAGGCTGTAGGGAAGGGACCGTTTGATGTGGAATGGGTGGCAGCTGTCGTAATGGAGGTACTGTTGTTTGTTGGTGGGTTTGATGTGGACGGACGTGTGAAGCTGGCCATTGGACAGGTGAAGGTCAACATCAAGGAAAGTGGCATGGGATTTGGAGTAGGACCAGGTGAATCTGATGGAACCAAAGGAGTTGAGGTTGGAGAGGAAATTCTGGAGTTCTTCTTCACTGTGAGTCCAGATCATGAAGATGTCATCAATAAATCTGTACCAAACTTTGGGTTGGCAGGCCTGGGTAACCAAGAAGGCTTCCTCTAAGCGACCCATGAATAGGTTGGCGTACGAGGGGGCCATCCTGGTACCCATGGCTGTTCCCTTTAATTGTTGGTATGTCTGGTTTTCAAAAGTGAAGAAGTTGTGGGTCAGGATGAAGCTGGCTAAGGTAATGAGGAAAGAGGTTTTAGGTAGGGTGGCAGGTGATCGGCGTGAAAGGAAGTGCTCCATCGCAGCGAGGCCCTGGACGTGCGGGATATTTGTGTATAAGGAAGTGGCATCAATGGTGACAAGGATGGTTTCTGGGGGTAACGGACTGGGTAAGGATTCCAGGCATTCAAGAAAGTGGTTGGTGTCTTTGATGAAGGATGGGAGACTGCATGTAATGGGTTGAAGGTGTTGATCCACGTAGGCAGAGATACGTTCTGTGGGGGCTTGGTAACCAGCTACAATGGGGCGGCCGGGATGATTGGGTTTGTGAATTTTAGGAAGAAGGTAGAAGGTAGGGGTGTGGGGTGTCGGTGGGGTCAGGAGGTTGATGGAGTCAGGTGAAAGGTTTTGTAGGGGGCCTAAGGTTCTGAGGATTCCTTGAAGCTCTGCCTGGACATCAGGAATGGGATTACCTTGGCAAACTTTGTATGTGGTGTTGTCTGAAAGCTGACGCAGTCCCTCAGCCACATACTCCCGACGATCAAGTACCACGGTCGTGGAACCCTTGTCCGCCGGAAGAATGACGATGGACCGGTCAGCCTTCAGATCACGGATAGCCTGGGCTTCAGCAGTGGTGATGTTTGGAGTAGGATTAAGGTTTTTTAAGAAGGATTGAGAGGCAAGGCTGGAAGTCAGAAATTCCTGGAAGGTTTGGAGAGGGTGATTTTGAGGAAGAGGAGGTGGGTCCCGCTGTGACGGAGGACGGAACTGTTCCAGGCAGGGTTCAATTTGGATAGTGTCTTGGGGAGTTGGATCATTAGGGGTAGGATTAGGATCATTTTTCTTCGTGGCAAAGTGATACTTCCAGCAGAGAGTACGAGTGTAGGACAGTAAATCTTTACTGTCCTACACTCGTACTCTCTGCTGGAAGTATCACTTTGCCACGAAGAAAAATGATCCTAATCCTACCCCTAATGATCCAACTCCCCAAGACACTATCCAAATTGAACCCTGCCTGGAACAGTTCCGTCCTCCGTCACAGCGGGACCCACCTCCTCTTCCTCAAAATCACCCTCTCCAAACCTTCCAGGAATTTCTGACTTCCAGCCTTGCCTCTCAATCCTTCTTAAAAAACCTTAATCCTACTCCAAACATCACCACTGCTGAAGCCCAGGCTATCCGTGATCTGAAGGCTGACCGGTCCATCGTCATTCTTCCGGCGGACAAGGGTTCCACGACCGTGGTACTTGATCGTCGGGAGTATGTGGCTGAGGGACTGCGTCAGCTTTCAGACAACACCACATACAAAGTTTGCCAAGGTAATCCCATTCCTGATGTCCAGGCAGAGCTTCAAGGAATCCTCAGAACCTTAGGCCCCCTACAAAACCTTTCACCTGACTCCATCAACCTCCTGACCCCACCGACACCCCACACCCCTACCTTCTACCTTCTTCCTAAAATTCACAAACCCAATCATCCCGGCCGCCCCATTGTAGCTGGTTACCAAGCCCCCACAGAACGTATCTCTGCCTACGTGGATCAACACCTTCAACCCATTACATGCAGTCTCCCATCCTTCATCAAAGACACCAACCACTTTCTTGAACGCCTGGAATCCTTACCCAGTCCGTTACCCCCAGAAACCATCCTTGTCACCATTGATGCCACTTCCTTATACACAAATATCCCGCACGTCCAGGGCCTCGCTGCGATGGAGCACTTCCTTTCACGCCGATCACCTGCCACCCTACCTAAAACCTCTTTCCTCATTACCTTAGCCAGCTTCATCCTGACCCACAACTTCTTCACTTTTGAAAACCAGACATACCAACAATTAAAGGGAACAGCCATGGGTACCAGGATGGCCCCCTCGTACGCCAACCTATTCATGGGTCGCTTAGAGGAAGCCTTCTTGGTTACCCAGGCCTGCCAACCCAAAGTTTGGTACAGATTTATTGATGACATCTTCATGATCTGGACTCACAGTGAAGAAGAACTCCAGAATTTCCTCTCCAACCTCAACTCCTTTGGTTCCATCAGATTCACCTGGTCCTACTCCAAATCCCATGCCACTTTCCTTGATGTTGACCTTCACCTGTCCAATGGCCAGCTTCACACGTCCGTCCACATCAAACCCACCAACAAGCAACAGTACCTCCATTACGACAGCTGCCACCCATTCCACATCAAACGGTCCCTTCCCTACAGCCTAGGTCTTCGTGGCAAACGAATCTGCTCCAGTCCGGAATCCCTGAAGCATTACACCAACAACCTGACAACAGCTTTCGCATCCCGCAACTACCCTCCCGACCTGGTACAGAAGCAAATAACCAGAGCCACTTCCTCATCCTCTCAAACCCAGAACCTCCCACAGAAGAACCACAAAAGTGCCCCACTTGTGACAGGATACTTTCCGGGACTGGATCAGATTCTGAATGTGGCTCTCCAGCAGGGATACGACTTCCTCAAATCCTGCCCTGAAATGAGATCCATCCTTCATGAAATCCTCCCCACTCCACCAAGAGTGTCTTTCCGCCGTCCACCTAACCTTCGTAACCTCTTAGTACATCCCTATGAAATCCCCAAACCACCTTCCCTACCCTCTGGCTCCTACCCTTGTAACCGCCCCCGGTGTAAAACCTGTCCCATGCACCCTCCCACCACCACCTACTCCAGTCCTGTAACCCGGAAGGTGTACACAATCAAAGGCAGAGCCACGTGTGAAAGCACCCACGTGATCTACCAACTGACCTGCCTACACTGTGATGCATTCTATGTGGGAATGACCAGCAACAAACTGTCCATTCGCATGAATGGACACAGGCAGACAGTGTTTGTTGGTAATGAGGATCACCCTGTGGCTAAACATGCCTTGGTGCACGACCAGCACATATTGGCGCAGTGTTACACCGTCCGGGTTATCTGGATACTTCCTACTAACACCAACCTATCCGAACTCCGGAGATGGGAACTTGCTCTTCAACATATCCTCTCTTCCCGTTATCCACCAGGCCTCAATCTCCGCTAATTTCAAGTTGCCGCCACTCATACCTCACCTGTCATTCAACAACGTCTTTGCCTCTGCACTTCTGCCCCGACTGACATCTCTGCCCAAACTCTTTGTCTTTAAATATGTCTGCTTGTGTCTGTATATGTGTGGATGGATATGTGTGTGTGTGCGAGTGTATACCCGTCCTTTTTTCCCCATAAGGTAAGTCTTTCCGCTCCCGGGACTGGAATGACTCCTTACCCTCTCCCTTAAAACCCAATCCTTTTGTCTTTCCTTCTTCTTCCCTCTTTCCTGACGAGGCAACCGTTGGTTGCGAAAGCTAGAGTTTTGTGTGTATGTTTGTGTTTATTTGTGTGTCTATCGACCTGCCAGCGCTTTTGTTGGGTAAGTCTCATCATCTTTCTTTTTAAATATATATATATATATATATATATATACCAAACAAAAGCGCTGGCAGGTTGATAGACACACAAACAAACACAAACATACACACAAAATTCAAGCTTTCGCAACCGACGGTTGCCTCTTCAGGAAAGAGGGAAGGAGAGGGAAAGACGAAAGGATTTGGGTTTTAAGGGAGAGGGTAAGGAGTCATTCCAATCCCGGGAGCGGAAAGACTTACCTTAGGGGGAAAAAAGGACAGGTATACACTCGCACACACACACATGTCCATCCGCATATACACAGACACATGCATGTTTCTTCTAATTTCAACTAGCTCTTCTGTAAACCAGATCAGACTTTTCTCTTTCATTCCACTTGGATGTCTACTTTTTTTAACTGTTGAACAAGAATACCATAAATCTGTGTACTTTTTAAAGAAGTTATCAAAGGTAATTTCAGCTTCCCTTTTTCCAGATTGACAATTACATATAAAGTCCCAAAGTGCACTTCCTAATCTATCAACAAACATACTTATATATCTAAAAACAAAGATGATGTAACTTACCAAATGAAAGTGTTGGCATGTTGATAGACACACAAACAAACACACACACACACACACACACACACACACACACACAAAATTCAAGCTTTCTCAACCAATGGTTGCTTCCTCAGGAAAGAGGGAAGGAGAGGGAAAGACGAAAGGATGTGGGTTTTAAGGGAGAGGGTAAGGAATCATTCCAATTCCGGGAGCGGAAAGACTTACCTTAGGGGGAAAAAAAGGACAGGTATACACTCACACACACACACACACACACACACACACACACACACACACACACACACACACACACCCCCATCCACACATATACAGACACAAGCAGTACATGTGCAGATGGATATGTGTGTGTGTGCGAGTGTATACCTGTCCTTTTTTCCCCCTAAGGTAAGTCTTGCTGCTCCCGGGATTGGAATGACTCCTTACCCTCTCCCTTAAAACCCATATCCTTTCGTCTTTCCCTCTCCTTCCCTCTTTCCTGATGAAGCAACTGTTGGTTGTGAAAGCTTGAATTTTGTGTGTGTGTTTGTGTTTGTTTGTGTGTCTATAAACATGCCAACGCTTTTGTTTGGTAAGTTACATCATCTTTGTTTTTAGATATATTTTTTCCCATGTGGAATGTTTCCCTACATTATAAACAAACATACTTATGTATTCTTCCTTTTGTCCTCGTACCATTACTACTTTAGGTTCTTCCATTTTAACTGGCTGCCTCTTACAGAGTGTAAGGAGTAGTGGCTCATGATCTGCAAGTCCACTTCCTGCAAGTCTGACTGTAAAATCTTCTCTATGGAAATTCACAACAATATTGTCTATGCAGGCATTCTTACATGTGGCACAGTTATTTGTACGATAGAGGTCTAATGATCTCACCATATTCAAAAATTTCCTAGCAACTGGCCTCTGTGTGTTTACTATTTCTATGATAAAATCACCACATTTAGCAATTCTTGTTTTACTCTTCAATATATTTTTAATTATTAATTCACATTTCTCAAAAACAAATTTACATCACAATCTGGCGACCTATATAGACTAACTACCACTATACTTTCATTCATTAGTTTTATACAACTAAACTCCCCATCTAGTTCTGAGGAATACACAGATATATCAATTCTGGAAAACGTTATTTCTTCTTTCACAAAAATTCCAGCACCACCATTCTTTCTCTGTTTTCTTTCTGAACTCAAGAAAACACAAGACAGTTATGAATTCATGGGAATAAGGCTTTTCAACACATTACCTGTGCAGGCACATTGTGTCTCTCTTAATATATTTAAAAGTAAGACTAAAAAATGTCTGAAAGACAAAGATTTTTACAGTGTTAAAGAATTTGAAAACTCTTCAAAAAGAGACCTGGCTTACGAAACAACTTGCAACTCTGTTTGTACCTCTTCATAAGCTTTTTTGTCTTTGTAGTTCCACATTTAACTGTTAAACATGTGGAGAAAGCCTTATGTATGAAATGTATTCTTTTATTACGCACATCCTTTAAAATGCACATTTTAGTTATGTGGGATATCTTTATGTATCAAATGTATTCCTTTATTATGTATGTTCTTTTAAAATGTATACTTTAGCTTTGTGTGATACCTCACAATAGTTAATTTCTTAATATGTAAATTGTACATTACTCATGATGACATCGATTGCATGTAAATGCTTAAAAATGGATAAATAAATAAATAAATCCTTCTACATATCATGTCTGCCACAACATACCCTTGGGGAACAAACATAGTTACTTGTTCTTGGGTTAACCAGTGCTCAGATACACATATAACATCAACTTGCACAGTGATACATAAATGTTCTAATTCTAAAATCTTATTTCTAATCCAACGGATGTTAACTTGTAGAAAAGTAAGTAGTTCATCTCTGTCTGTATTCCTCTGAGAGCAATTTGACTCTATACTTGAAGTTTTAGCTTCAGTTAATGTCTTTAATCTTGATGCACTGTGATCATCTGTGTTATGATAGTCACATACCTATTGATCCACTTGATGACTCACTTTGTTAACTGCTTTCTTCTGTGAAACCACTGCTGATAACACCAAGAATCCTGGTCCCTTGGTTGTGGTTTCTTTCTTCGGATTGACTTCTGTATTCCACCTGTTGGTATTCTCATTCCTTGAACTTGAGTTGCTATTATTCTTCTTGCAATTAGTTCTCTCTACTTATGTGATGTCTTCTTTCCTGCCACATCATTTGCTGATTCTTCTAACTTTTGCACTGATCTCTTGGGTATATTTATTTCTTCAGTAATTGTGCTGTCCACACATATAGAATTCACTTTTAAGTATTCTGCTGTTATTTGAGCTGGAGTTGTGTCAGTAACAATTCTCTCTGATGCTTTATCTGAGACTGCAGTATCCTTCCATTTAAGTTCTATTGCTGTTTTGTACACTTCCATGTGTGTTTCCACTGATTCATAAATCCTTGTGGCAATTAGTTTAATATTAGAACTGCTTGGAATCGAACCCAGGAACATTAGCTAACACGTAATCACGAAATGTACACACTACCTCAACACCGCAGCTACCTTATTGACATTAGCTGACAGCCAAACTGCACAGACTCATGAGGTAAACAAAACACAGTGACTGACTGACCTCTTTGACTGACTTCACTGACTATCTCCTTGCAGCCTCGCTGCATCACTTTAAATACAATTTGTAACAATTGCTACATTGTTAATTTATTACAAAAGATAACTTAAAATTAAAAACAACTGCTATTACATTTGTAGAGATTATAACATATAATGTAGAGTAACATATCATTTTTATTGTCATCTTTGGTCTTATGTGTGAAAATTAATTTACAATCTTATTTTAACAATTATTTTGATTTTACTTTAATTTCAAATTAGTGACTGTACGAATTTCATTGTAACATTAGTTCGAAATATACACATTGTGCTTCACCAGATTATATAAATTAAATACACACTTGTTGTCTTATATGCCAGAGTTTTGGAAATTTGAGTAGTGTAACTAGCAAGAGGTAATTACCTGTGTAATTTATTAGCACCATTAACTACAATAAATTACTTAAAAATGAATAATGAATCAAATTACATCACCGAATAATAATTGTTATTTTCTTCACGATTTGGTATTCAGTTTGAAATATGCATATATTTTTGTTAATGACAACAATCTATTAACCCTTAAGTTGTCGCACGGCTTTTCGTAATGTTAATAGCCATGTGGCATGTTGCTAGCACCCCAAATAAAAATGGCTATAATGGCATTGTTGTGCAGCATATCACTGATATGAATATGCTTACTTCACAAATGGCTATTTAAAATGTTATCTCGCGGGACATTATTGTTTTATTTAATATTACTTTAGTATTAAATGGGGTTATTTGAAACATATGCAATAATTCCCATTTTCTTCAATATTTTGTTTAATTATTTATTTCTGTTATACGTCATACTGTATTACAGGTATAAGACATTATACATATAATTAAACATTTGTTCAGTCAACTCATACAAACATTTTATGAACTCAGTATGATGTGTCATGCAGCGTAACTTGCTGTGACAGTGCGAGAGAGAGACAAAGATATTGTTTATTACTCTGTGGTGGTCAGCGCTCACATAATTATTCTTAAGATATAGAGTTTTTTGGTTCTTGTTAAGAGTAATTTTTGGGGAGGAGAGCCATTCTTGTGATGTAAAAAATCGACGCCATTGCGAGTTTTTGATTCACATTGTAAAATATTAGTGCATATGGAAGGAAATCAGTTAATACAACAACAAAATATTGTTCATTTCAAGAAGGTACGTCTTATTATACACCCAGCGATATACTGCTATTGTGATTTACTAATAAACACCCGCTGAGAACAGTTCCGACGGGAGCGTTCAGTTCTAGTGAAATAGTTTGATGTTTTCTTCGGAAAAGAAGTCACTTCATGGATCATTCAAATCCACAATAGTAACTGGACATTTCTCAGAACTGAAAGCAATCTGACTGCTATGCAACAGAGCCCCGAAGAATATTTCTCCGTACTTTGGTTACCACTTTCAGCTCAACACGGTATCTGCAGCATCTGGAGCAGATTTCTACAACAGCGGAAGCGTGTAATCGCTATCAGTTTCACACACCGCCCTGTGTACGCTGTATGTATTTACCCACAACAGTGAACATACAGTTACTCACACACATAGAAAGACAATACTAGGTGGGGAAACATTTAGTATAAAGGCCCTGTAGAGCTAAACAGTAATTAGCCTAGTGAGAATGGAGTCTTTATAGAAGGCGACCGTGACAGGACACGATCCTGATACTACACTCATAGTGAACCTGCAATATAAATATGTTAGTAATTAAGTAATTAATGTCTCATTGTGTGTATATATGTCTAGTTTTATAGAGTAACTACATTATGGTCCTTTGTACGTTTCATGCTAACTGAACGTGCGGGAGTATCTTGTGAAGAGAACGAGTGCGCCGTCCCAGCAGCCGAGCAGAAACTTCAAAAAGGCCAGAACATTTGAATTACTAGCTTTCTTGAGCATTTATGCATTGTAGTGACCTTTCATGTATTAATTTTCTAAGTATAAATAGTCTTGCTATATTACTTTTACTAGAATTCCAGTATTTTAGTAGATATAGTAAGACAATATTTTATGTGTTATCTATGTACTGTTTTCATGTCACATTGTAAAGTGTACATTAACAGCATTAGGACATTAACGTTTTTTGTGTGTGTAAACGTTTAATAGTCACTTTTGTAGGACTTATTTAGAGGAGAAACTGTCAATTGCTCATTTGCATGGTGATAACTAGATCTATGTGCAAAGCCAATAAGCAAGCATGCATCACAATGCCACAAAATGAATTAAATATTGTGAATGCATCATCAACTAGTGCCACAGAATTTAATACCGCCGTAGTTAGCGATATGTCAATTACGGCTGAGCAACCAGCAATAATTAATGCGCTCATGCCGTCGACACAAACGGTTGCTAGTTCCGACATTCATATGTTGAAAGAAGTCCAGAGAAATATGCAGCAACCAACAAACAACATGAATTTCATCTCTGACACAGACGCATGCAAAAACGAAATGACTGTACCGAAAATTGTGTCGGTACAATCCTCATTAAGCCCAGTGCAATTGCCAATTGCTGAGAATACCGATTCGTTATCCCAGCTGATGTCAAGTTTGACTGTCATAACACAAGGGATTAAAGCATTGGAAACCAAGCAATCCACGTTTGCAAATGACATGAATCGTAGGTTCCAGGCATTAGAAACCACGCAATCTAATCTTCCAACGGCACAATCCACGTTTGCAAATGACAGGAATCGTAGATTCCAGGCATTGGAAAGTACGCAATCCCCTTTTGCAAATGACATGAATCGTATATTTCAAGTATTGGAGAGTGCGCAATTTAATTTGGCTCAGGAGCAATCTAATAAACTAAAAGAAATAAATGATAAGATTACTGAAAAATTCCAGAGTTTCGAAACAAAGCAGAGTCACTTGATTACCAGTCAGGCACAACTCATAGCTACACAAGAACAACAGTATCAGGAATTAACAAACAAATACAAAGACATCTTATGTCATCAAGATACACTAAATCATCAAGTGCAAGAAGTTATTCATGTACAGAACACTATTGCGCAAGACGTGAATACAATTAAGCACGATAACGAGCAAGCTGTCATTGAGCTTACTCGGAGGATAGACACTCTCAGTCTCGAAGGCGAGAAACACATAGAGAAACTTTTCAATGAACATAAGATCGCATTCTCTAAGGACATTGAAGATTGGGCGAAAGAGCAAACCGAGACAGTGCGAAATTATGTTGACAAAACCTTGAAAGAAACGGTTTCTAACGTGCAAGTTAACAACGAAGCTGCACAAGAACAACTTAAAGCAGAAGTTAAAGAGATTAAGGAGAATATAGGAGATGAATTTCCTGCTTGGAAAGCAAAGATAGAAAATACATTAAAAGCATGACAGCAGGGTCTAGTTAATACTAGTGGGGCACATACTACTTGCAGTTTATCAAAAGCAGACATTATTCCTGATGAAACCAGTGAAACCGAATCCATGCAACAATATCCATGTATTGGTGCATATTTATGTAATCAACCAGCAACAAATTATCAAGATTATCATTCACCGCGAAGTAGCCACCAGATTACACCTGTGACTATGAATGAGGAAAAAATGCTTAAATATCGTCAATTCCAGATATTTATTCCTGAATGGAAGTTGATCAATCCCATGGTATTTATCAAGCAATTTAAAGGGAAATTGCCGCGAATGTGGACTGAGCAACAAAAAATTATGTACGTTGCAGGATTCACACATGGAGATGGATCGATGTGGACGTCAGAAGCATCCGATTGGTGTCAAGATTATGACCAATTTGAACGCGCTTTCTTGCACAAATACTGGAATAAGGGAGTACAAGAAAGACTAAGTAATGAAGTTTTTGACCCACAACCTTTTTCTTTCAAAAATGGATCTTTACGAAAGTATTTCGAGAAGTATATAAATAAAAGTAAATACTGGAATGAACCAATTCCGACGCAGGATATCATTCGAATATTAATGGGCAAACTTCCACTTGAAGTTAAGGCGAAACTTCTACATGTGCCTGAACAACATGTGGAAGATTTTCTAGCCACATTGGATTCAATAGACATTCTGTTCGAAGAATCACATGTGCGCTATCACCCACAGGTGAATTATTTCCAGAAAAACATGAAATTTGGTAACGAAAATCCCGACCAGTGTAATCGTGACCAACAATGTGAACAAACATATAAACGGAAATGGAGGATGAATAATAAGAAGAGGAAAGGATACTATCAAGAAGGGAATTATCAGCAGAAACGCCGATATCAGCAACCAACCCAAGAATATCACAACCAACCACAAACTTCAGGTTGGGTACCAAATGATAATGCACATGAATGGAGAAATCAACCGACGTAACGGAGCAGACATCTACTAATAATGGACAATCGTCAAACTAAACTCGACTGTCAGAAGCCCCGACGGTGCAGTCGAGGAAGTTTTCAAGGGCGAAAATTCAAGCGTCAGTTTTTTACGGTACAATGATGGCAGATTATTAATAGAAGAACTTCAGCAGGATATGATGCCTTGTCAAGAGGAACATATCACTGTACCTGTTGCGAAAATTCAGGCGGAAATTGAAGGCATTACTGTGCAAGTTACTTTAGATACAGGAGCAGCAGTAAATGTCGTTTCTGAGAAGTTATTTCAAAGAATACTTCAGATAGCAAATCCACCGATTTTTCCTGTTCAATGTTGTAGAATTGTAGGTCCTACTGGTCGTAAGTCTTCTCAGGTTAAAGTGCAGACTCAACTCCAGTTAGATATAGGAAATGTAGCAATAAATTGCACGTTCCTTGTAATAGAAAAATTGGTTGAGGACTGTATCCTGGGTATAGATGAATTTAGAGAGAGAAACTGGCATATCGATTTTTCTCTAGGCCATGCCAGTTTTACAATAATGGATCAGAAACATCAACTGAATCTTCTCAGGGAATATAGTACCCATGGAAAGTATTGTCAGGGACGAAAGCTCCAAATAAAGTGGATACATAGCAAACCTGTACGGTATTACCAAATTAATTACTTGCAACCAGCTTTAAACCCTGAAGATATGGTATAAGAAAAGGTGCAAGAACCTGGATATTTGCAACAACACCAAAGAAAGCAATTATATGATCTTCTACAGGAATATCATGAAGTCTTTCAAGAAAGACCTGGTGTAATCAAGGGATACACATGCCATTTAGATGTGATACTACACCAAATATTCTGCCGTATTTTTTATCCAGTACCATGGCACCAACAAAAGGCAGTTGATGCGGAAATCCACCAGATGCTTGAATGGGATCTGATCAAACCTTCGACGAGTCCATACTGTAGTCCGCTTCATGTTGTCTCGAAAAAGGGAGGAAAAGTTCGTCTCGTGCTAGACGCACGGCAGATAAATAAATTATCGTGCCCGTGCGAACTTATCCGGAAAATATCGATGAGCTAATTCAAAAGTTCGAGGGGATGAAATACTTAACAAATATTGATTTGAGAAGTTCATTTTGGCAGGTGGCTCTAGACGAACCATAAAAAAAAGTACACGGCATTTGTACATGCAGGTAGAAGCTATCAATTTAAGGTTTTATCTTTCAGGCTAAACGTGAGCTCAGGAATTTTTATAAATGCCCTAGATTATGCATTGGGACCTGCACTTCAAAGCAATTTAACTTTGTTTGTGGACGACATGCTCATAGCTACGACCATATGGAAGGAGCACGTTGATTTATTGAGAAGAGTGTTAGAACGTTTCAAGGAAGCAGGCATAACCGCAAATCTGCAAAAGTCCCATTTTGCTCGAGATAAAATCAAATTTTTGGGTCATCTTATAAATGGGAAAGGCATCTTACCGGACTCCGAGAAACTAAAGGCAATCAAAAACTTTGCAGTTCCAACAACAAAAAGGCAGTTAAAGGGCTTCCTCGGAGTTGTCTCCTTTTTCAGGCGTTTCATTCACGACCACTCTATTAATGCAGAATCATTGTACAGCTTGTTGCGCAAAAATACTCCGTGGGTGTGGACGCAACAATGTCAGAATGCATTTGAAGCAATAAAACATGCCTTAGTCAATTCACAAATATTATATCATCCAGATATGAGCCAAGAATTCGGTTTAATGGCAGATGCTTTGGAAATAGGAATAGGTTCATGCCTCTTCCAAGTAAAGATGATAGAAAATCAACTTTCTGTCCAATAGCTTTTGCTAGCTGACTCTTAACTGCTTGTGAAAGAACATATACGACTACCGAAAGGGAAGCATTGACCGTAGTCTGGTCATTTAAGAAATTTTACAATTACTTATATGGAGCGAAAACAACAGTATACTGTGACCACAAAGCGTTGAGTTTTTTGCAAACATGTAAATTATTACATCCAAGGTTAGCAAGATGGATGCTCTCAAAATGGCTCTGAGCACTATGGGACTCAACATCTTAGGTCATAAGTCCCCTAGAACCTAGAACTACTTAAACCTAACTAACCTAAGGACATCACACACACCCATGCCCGAGGCAGGATTCGAACCTGCGACCGTAGCAGTCCCGCGGTTCCGGACTGCAGCGCCAGAACCGCACGGCCACCGCGGCCGGCTGGATGCTCTCACTCCAAGAGTTTCAATTTGAAATTAAATACCTAAGCGGACAGGATAATTTCATCGCTGATGCACTGTCTAGAATGCCAGATGGAGATTTGTCAACTATCGACATCACGGGCAATCCGTCCGAATTTAATGTTCTTATAATGACTGATAGAATATATAGGAAACATTTTCTTGACATGTGTAAGAACATGGAAAAACTACAGAATGAAGATCCTCGTTGGCATTCAATAAAGGAAACTTTAGCAAAGCCTGGAAACAATGATCTGAAGAGACTGTACAAAATTGAGGACGACGTCTTATTTTTCAACGGGCATCTTGATTCAGATAATTGGAAGGTGTGTATTCCCGAGAAGAATGAGAATGACTTAATTTTGCACACGCACATCACTTGGGGACATTTTGGAGTATTAAAGTGTGCTCGGAAGATTCAAGCATATTGCTACTTCCCAAACATTCACAGGAAAGTGCACAGACAGTTAAGGAAATGTAAAATTTGTCAGCTAGCCACACCAGGAAATTTTTGTGTGAAAGATTTCCTACATCCTATTATACCCACTAAACCGCTGTCAATCATTTCGGTCGACGTCTGTGGTCCTCTACCATCATCAAGGGGAGCATGCAAATATATTGTAGCTTTTCTTGATATATTCACTAAGTATGTCAAACTTTATCCATTAAAATCAGCTAATGCTGCATCCATAGCCAAGAAGCTGGTCAAGGATTATATAGTCAAGGTAGGCAAACCAGAGACTATTCTTTCTGACAATAGGTCAGTGTTCACTGGATTTCATTGGGGGCAAACATTAGCCAGTTGTGGTATAAAACAAATTCTAACATCAGTGTACCACCCTTCGGCGAATCCCATGGAAAGAATTTTTCGTGAATTAAACTGGTTCATGAGAACATATTGTCACAACCAGCAACCCAAATGGATCAATTATCTTCACGATTTTCAGGAAATTGTAAACAATATGCCACATACTACGACAGTATACACCCCATATGAACTGATGTTTGGAAAACAGGAACAGAATGACTGGATTCGACCAATTCCTAAAGTAGCTATTAACAAAATAGACCTACAAAATAAAGTACGACAATCCTTACTCAATATAATGGACAAGGCAAGAAAAAGGAAAATATATTTTGACAGTTGACTAGGAAAAATAAAAACATATAAAGTGAAAGACCAAGTTTTAGTAAAAACTCATCCTAAGGCTTCACTTATACAGAGGAAGAACACAAAATGGCAATTATTGTATCAAGGACCATTTGTGATTACCAAAATACCCCATCCAGGAACTTATGTTTTGAAGGATGTGAAGAATGGAAAGGTGAAAGGAATGTATCCTCATCACTTGTTAAAGCAATTTCATGATGACTGAAGATTCTGAAGATTGAAAATACTATTCTTATCAAATAATATTGATTAGAGAATTTTCATTAAACCTATGAATCATACTTAGGATAGTTTCTTTCTTTTTGCAATTTAGTAGTTAGTTTTTCTTTTCAGGCATAATGTACGAGAGATATGCAGACATTATGTATTGGTTTTCCACTGTAAAGATAAGTTTTCTTTTCAGTATGCAGAGAATTTAGCAATAGTATGAATTATTTTTTTAAAATTTTTTTTATTTAGTAGATAGTAACTTCAATCAGGTTTCACAATGCATAATGACCATGGGTTAGTGACTCAAATGAATCTGGTCTATGGCAAGATATTTTTTCTTATGTCAATTTAACAATGTCAGTGTATGTCTGTATTTGCTTTTTTACTCGCTGAGCTGAAGTCATGCTGTTCGGAAGGGGTAACCCGTTCTCAGTTTTAAAAGGACGCCTATTACTTTGTTTCAATCTTTTGTGATGAACATTGTCTTTATAATTGTACTATTGTTGTAACATACCTGTGTATGTAAATTTTGTTATGTCAGTTGTTGCTCGCGAAGTTACCAACTGAGCGAATGCCTTTCAGTTAGAACCACATCAACAAGTGTTAAAGTCCATCTGAAAGATGACGAGCATAAGTTGACATGGCAGCACCAGTTGGATTTGTGTATAGTGCATTCTAGGGTTGTTGATAGAAGTGAAGAACACCTTATGACTTCCGAATATTTCGAATTCAGGACAGAGAATTAGAAAGAACTTTAGATTAGATTCTATTTCAGCTCAGCATAGATCAAACACCTTTTCCACGGAACTTACACTGACTCTTATTTTCATGTTAACCATATGTGGAAAACCATAATACCCACGAGGAGACGGTGAAATGGGAATAGAATTCAATCAGTTACCCGGAGATGACAGATAGAAGGGAATCGTAGATGGATGTAAACCAACGCGTTGACGGTTCACCTCAAGACACAGAAGCTTAACAGTGTTGTGTTTCTTTTGTGAACAGTGTCTAAATTCATTCAAAAAAATCCATATTGTAATTTTTTTTTTATTTTCCATTGTAATTCAATTAATTTTCTTTGCAAATGAGAAATACGAGGATAGTAAATCTACCCCAAGGTTTTCCTTGGTTTTCCTTTGTGGGGCTTGGCCGAATGGCTAGATTATCCATTTGAGACATCCCAAGGCGAGTGACAGAAGCTTTGAGTGATGATGAAAAAGGTTTCTGATCACATCTCATGCCATCCTCAACAAATGAATAAAAGCAAGCATGTAAGCTATGCATATATGCTGCATCAGGAATTCAGCACAGGCTTTGTCAGCAGTATATGCACCCAAATCTATAATTTACATTTAGATAGTCATTCACTAATACCAAAATATCATAAGAAATACAGTGGCCATTAATACTCTAGTGGACATTAATACAGCATCATAAACAATCACCGATATAGTGTTGTGTGAACGCTCGTGTTTGTTTTTGCCCAAAAACGTTCGTCCACAAGAGGGGCATATATGATGTATCATGCAGCGTAACTTGCTGTGACAGTGCGAGAGAGAGACAAAGATATTGTTTATTACTCTGTGGTGGTCAGCGCTCACATAATTATTCTTAAGATATAGAGTTTTTTGGTTCTTGTTAAGAGTAATTTTTGGGGAGGAGAGCCATTCTTGTGATGTAAAAAATCGACGCCATTGCAAGTTTTTGATTCACATTGTAAAATATAAGTGCATATGGAAGGAAATCAGTTAATACAACAACAAAATATTGTTCATTTCAAGAAGGTACGTCTTATTATACACCCAGCGATATACTGCTATTGTGATTTACTAATAAACACCCGCTGAGAACAGTTCCGACGGGAGCGTTCAGTTCTAGTGAAATAGTTTGATGTTTTCTTCAGAAAAGAAGTCACTTCATGGATCATTCAAATCCACAATAGTAACTGGACATTTCTCAGAACTGAAAGCAATCTGACTGCTATGCAACAGAGCCCCGAAGAATATTTCTCCGTACTTTGGTTACCACTTTCAGCTCAACACGGTATCTGCAGCATCTGGAGCAGATTTCTACAACAGTGGAAGCGTGTAATCGCTATCAGTTTCACACACCGCCCTGTGTACGCTGTATGTATTAACCCATAACAGTGAACATACAGTTACTCACACACATAGAAAGACAATACTAGGTGGTGTGGGGAAACATTTCAGTATAAAGGCCCTGTAGAGCTAAACAGTAATTAGCCTAGTAAGAAAGGAGTCTTTATATCAGTCACTATCACTGGCTGCAAGGGGTGCGTTATCATAACACTTTTCACACACATTTCTAATGTGCTTTACACACATAACTTGCAAACATCGAGCACTGTGCAATTTAACTTCTATATCTGTACTCCGAGGACAAACTGTGCAGTGCCTGGGCTTAAGTATTCATTGTTCAGAAGGTGGGGCATTGTTGATATCTTCAGTTCCCACCACTTTGTGTCTTTCTACCTAAGTTGTTTAGGCAGGGAGTGAGTGGCTGCTCTCTCACGCACTATGGGATTTACTGATGACCTTCTGACATCATGTAAAAACATTCTTTGGGAAATCCTCTCATTGCTATTATTTTCACATGTTACGAAGGCTTTAATGCAAACAATGTCAATCATTTGGAAAAATATGGCAAGTGGTCAGTGTCTAGTTTATCTTCATGTTGAATAAGTAGTGCACATTTCATCTATTGTGTCCACACCTGTTTTGGTCTTATTGTATATTGCTATAATTTCTGGTTTCTTTTCCTCCACAGTATTAGTGTCAGTGGCACCACCATGATGCAAAGATGAGAGGAGAATAACTTTTTTGCTCTTCTTTGGCACATATGAAACTATGGTGATATCCTTTCTGAATCCAAAAAGGCTGCCTCTAAGTTCATGACCTCTTGTGCAAATGAAGTCTGGAGGGAGCTCCCTCTTATTCTTCCTGAGTTCCTACTACTGTAAGTTTCTTTTTCAGGGGCTCTTCAGTCAGTGGTATGGAATGAAACCAGTTGTCTAGTGTCACATTGTGTCCTGTACCTTCGATATGCTGTACAAGTCTATTTACTATCTCCTCAGGCGAGTTTGACAGTGCAAAGGGGCCCTCTAGCTGTTTCCCATCCCCAAAGTATACAATGTTCTTGTGCCACACAAGGTGAAAATTTTCATACCATATTTCACAGACTTGCTTGGTATATACTGTCAGAAACTGCATTTGCCTCTAAATGCAACCAGTTGTTCATCCACTGTCATATATTCTGACACAGTATAATTAC
This sequence comes from Schistocerca cancellata, assembly GCF_023864275.1. Lineage (NCBI taxonomy): Eukaryota > Metazoa > Arthropoda > Insecta > Orthoptera > Acrididae > Schistocerca > Schistocerca cancellata. The sequence continues at coordinate 17,883,573 of NC_064634.1, forward strand.
TGACACAGTTTTACATGAATAATTCAAATACTTCTCTGAACACAGATAGGCGATCAAGTTCTCTATGCTGTGGTGTGTCTAGAATATCAACAAATCTCAAACAGTGCAATAAGAAATGAATGATGTAAACTACATATTTAATTCCTTCCATGAAACATTTCTCCACCACTTCAATACTGCATTTCCACTGAAATCCAGGAAAATCGGGAACAAACACATAAACTCATGGGTAACAAAAGGGATAGGGATTTCCAGCCAAAAAAAGCATGACTTAAAAAATCACATGAAACACCATGACATCGATGATCAGTTTAGGTCATATTGTAAGACCTATTTTGCAATCTACAGAAAAGTTATCCAACAAGCAAAAAATTATACAATGAGAAATTTATAAAGGAATCTAACAATAAAATGAAAGGCTTGTGGACAGTTGTAAAAAATGAAACAAACAGTAAGCAGCATGTTATAAACAAAACATTAAAACTAAACCTAAGTGATGAAGTCACATCAGATCCTCAAAAAATAGTAAATGGTTTTAATGACTATTTTAGCAAAATAGCAGAAAACCTGATAAAGAACAACTGCCACTGACCAAATACTCAACACCAAACACTAGTAGAAACCATACCAGTACAGGCATCAATGTTTCTTCACAAAGTGTCCAATACTGAAGTACTTACAGCTATAAAAGGACTAAAGAATAAGTACTCCAGTGGTAGTGACAACATTCCTGATTTAATTGTAAAGAAAGCCGGAGAATCCATTGTAGAACCCCTAACCCACATAATAAATGCATCCTTTACAAATGGAGTTTTCCCTGACCTACTAAAAACGTCTAAAATTACCCCACTTCACAAAAAGGGCTCTAAAAATGATGTAGCCAATTACAGGCCCATAGCACAACTCAGCTCATTCTCAAAAATATTTGAAAAATTATTTTACACCAGATTGGAAGACTTTACTAATAAACTATCCTTATTGACAAAACACCAGCATGGTTTTAGAAAGCAAAAGACAACTACAACAGCTATTTATGAGTATCTCAACAAAACCTTAAAAGCACTGGATAATAAGGAAATCACTACTGGTATCATTTTAGATTTATCCAAAGCCTTTGATGTAATTGACCATACCATATTCCTTAAGAAGTTAGCAAATAAAGGTATAAGAGGAATTGCAAACAAATGATTAGAATCTTACCTGTCAAACAGATTTCAAAAAGTTGAAATTAATTTTGAAAAAAAGAATACAACCACTCATCGATCTACTGTCCACTCCTCTGACACAATGCCCATTAGATATGGTGTGCCACAAGGCTCAATCCTGGGACCCATACTGTTTCTGCTATACATTGATGACATAAGCACGAAGCTTGCTACAGGACATACCACACTATTTGCCGATGACACAAGTATACTAATAACGGGTACTGATACAGAGGACCACAACCAAAAAATTAAACCCCTTATGTCGTCACTCAGCAAATGGTTCAATGACAACAAACTGATTATAAACATACAGAAAACAATGTACATCAACTTCAGACTCTCATCCCAAAAACAAGAAATGCCTGATGTGATTCTAAATAACCAAGAGCTTATGTGTGTGGACTCTGTCAAGTTTCTTGGCAAATGGCTTGAAGGAAATCTTTTAAGTGGGAGACTCACACAAATTATATCTCAAAAAAGCTCTCAATTGTGTGTTACATTTTAAGGATACTCAAAAAATCAGTCACAAAATCTGTTCTCATACATTTATATTATGCTTACTTCCATTCTACATTACAGTATGGAATCATATTTTGGGGGAACTCACCTGGAGGTAGATATATTTTCAAAATGCAAAAAAAGGCAATTTGCATAATATGTAATCTAAGACATAACGAATCATGCACACACCATTTCAAAACAAATGGCATTATGACACTGCCCTCTGCTTACATTTATAACATTGTCTCATTTGTCAAGTCATACCTGTTAAACAATGACTGCACACTAAAATTCAATGGAGATATTCATAACTATGCAACAAGGCAGCAATCTGACCTACATATGATTCAGTCCAGAACTACCTGATACCAAAAAAGTGTTTTAAATGTTGGGATACAAATGTATAATAATTTACCCAATGAAATCAAAGCAACAAAGAACCCAAGAGCCTTCACACATAAGTTAAAAAAATATCTCTTGGACCATTGCTTTTATGCAGTTGATCATTTTTTTGAAAGGGGTTAAAAATGTAAACAATATGATAAATGTTCAATTAGGTCTGAAAATTATATACTGTGCATGTCTATGAAATATACTGGATTATTATATACTATGCATGTCTATGAAATACACTGGACTACTTTACTATTACATTTGTATTGGCTGTTTGTATTTTACCATACAACATTTGTATTTACTGTTTTGTTAAAGATAGCTAACTTCCTCATTGCAAAATAATGTAAAATCAATTTATTAAATATTACTTGCAAATATGTTCCCTTGACCTGTCCAATATCATATGTACAACTTTACAATTCTATGATTTGTATTAACTGTTTTGTTTAAGATAGATAATTTCCTTGCTACAAAATAATGTAAAAATCAGTTTGTAAAAATTACTCGTAAATAGCTCTCTTGACCTACCCAATATCATATGTACAGCTGTACAATACTATGATTGCCTGGATCAATAAAAATAAAATACAATACAATACAATACAAAGTTCCGTAAACTCATTGTTACATGAAATATTGCAATTTCAAAACCATTTGTGTCCCATAAGTCTTCCAGGTTTTGGTGTCCTGCCCTGTAATGCCTAGCAGATATCAACAGACCCAAAGGAGATTTGATTTCTTCCTCATTTGTTGGTTTAGCATCTTGGTCTCTTGTGAAATTTGATGCAATGTGTTGTATGTACATATTTGTGCATGTAATCGTCTTAATTATTATGTCATTTATAAATATTGAAAAACAGTCCACCGCAGTTTTCACAGGTTTTGCGATAGCTTTCACACCAGGGTGATGACTAATGAGGTCTACACTTCTAGTTCTTACGTTACAACTAGGACAACTTTTCATCCATTTTGTAACCTTATCCTTTCCAATAAAAAAATCACCCTTGCTTTCATTATCAGCTGCACTTACTTGTGGTTCCAGTTCCAGGTTGCTTTGTCTAGACTACCTTTAGGGAGTGAATCATCTAACAGCTTTGGAGAAGGAGAGAGAGAGTTTAAAATTATGTACCTGAGAGGTGTGAAACAGGAAAAAGAGATCTTGAAAATTTGCAAAAACATCCCCAGGTACCAAAATCATGATCCAAATTAGAATTTGGTTAAGAGCATGTTGGGTAAGAAAGGAGGAGAAAAGACAGAACAGTGTTATAAAGAACACAAGGTTATTTTATTCAGGACCACTACACGGACTTAGAGGATTGGAAATCATTTTGGCCAGAACAATGTATTAATACTTTAATTACTTCTACACATGAGAGTTTTAGCCATTGTGGATCAATCAAATACACACAAAAGATTCAGGAAAACATCTATTTTTATAATGTAGGAAGGAGAGTCAAGAAGAAGACTGCCAGTTGTGACAGATGTCAAAGAGTGAAAGTAAGTGACAAAGCAAGTAGGCACCAAATGCAAAACATACTGCCTAAACAGTAACCTAGGTCCCATGTCTGTGGGTGTTTATGGACTCTTACCTAAGAATAATAATGAATTTTGTTACGTTTTTGTGGTGTTTGATGTATTTTTAAAGTTCACAAAGCTGTTTCCTCTTAAGAAAGCTACCAGTAAGCAAATTGTTCATCAGGATAGAGGTCAGGAGTGGAGGGCGTTGTAAAATGAAAATTAATTGAGTGGAATGGACCCAGTTTATTCTTGTAATGATGGTACAGTGGTGCCTACATAGGGCCGACAGCCCCAAGAGGGGTTGCCGTCTGCTCATCAGAGAGGGGCAGAGGCTAGAGGAGCGACTACTTGGGGCCGAGGTCAGAAGCTAAGAGAGCGCGGAGCTGTTTCCAAGCCGCCCTCGCCGCTCCCAGCCGCGTCCCCACGTGATCACACGATTAGTCTCTGATTGGAGGATTGATTCCGCCAACGCGCCTTACTAGTAGCGTACCCCCGTCAGCGCAACCAACCCGTGGGACTTGAGTCTGACCGACGAGCACGTGGCAGGAATGTGCTGACCATGGTCTTCTGGCCAGCACCTTCCACCACAGTATGCCCAAGCCGGCTACGGCCGAACATTATGCATTGAAAAGTTATTTAAATAAAATTTTTTTGGCAATATCCCTCTTGGGGGGTCTCCTCCCTGCACATCCTTTCCCCTTCCGAAGAAGGCTCTCTGGATGAAAATGAATGAGCTTATTCTAATTGATTATTCCATTTAAAAAATATATGATCATTATGAAGGGTCCCATAACATAGTGATATCAATATGTGCAAAAGTTACAAAGTGGCCTGAAGGAAGGCTCTTGAATAACAAACTTGTGAAGTTGGTGCGAAGGCAGTGGGGCGGCGCCATGTTGTGAATGTGTGTCGGCGGTATCAGTGGTGGTGGGTACCCAGGCGAAGATGAGGGGCACCGGAGCGCAGCACACTGAAACACTCCACCCTCGTGGGTGTGAGAGAATGCTCCCAGGCCTAACAGTCACAAGGGGGCTTTTCCCCGTAATATTACTTTGAGTTCTTAAATCTAGGATTACAATGGTAATTGCCCAAGTGGGTGAATGAGAACATTAAAAAATGACAAAAATTTAAAGAGAAAACAAAATGACTTACATGAGTGTTAAGACTCAACAGTTAAATTGTGATTCCATAGACTTTACATAGAAATACCAATCCATTACAAAATTAGTTCATTGACCTGACACCTAGACTACAACTTAATTCTAAGGGGGGGGGCATGCCTGATCGCATGCACCAAGGTTGGCAGGTAGTTTCAGGTGTGATATTCACCTTCAGGTTGTGGGGGTGGTATTACTTCTCGGAAGAAAGTGAAACATTTGCAAAACCCTCTTTTACAGAGTATCCAGGATACTATAATCAGAATCATTACAATGATTATTACCGAACCAGCGCTGGGTAATACAACGGTGGTTAATCGCTTGGTTTGGTGCCAATCAGCAATATGTGAGGCCACTCAGTCAAGAGCAACTTGGTTGTGTTCCTGGGTAAGGAGATGATTGATTGATTGGAGTAGATCTGAATCATTGGTATTCGGTAAATTCTTCAGCTTCTCATGGTGATGGAGTTTAAAAGAGAGTTCAGGAAGGTATAAGGTAAATGTGGGAATGGTGACATGAAAGGTGGAGTGCAATTGAGCTGATATCCTCATAGAAGCAGCATATACGTCACATCTTGAACTATTATACACTAGGCCACTATTATTCAGTGTTACCCGGTACGATTCGGTTTCTGACATTGAACGGTGGCACACCAGGGTGGCGGTGACAGTCTGTGGAACAGCGAACAGAAAACTGTCGCCAACAGGCTGAATTATTGGTTGACGAAGTGAGACTAGAACACGAGGACATGGAGGTGTAGTAGTTTCAGCTAAAAACAGCGACATCTCGCACTCAGTAGTGTTAGTGTGTAAAATTAGCGTGGAGCATAAGTAATGTGTTGTATGGAAGCAACTGGATAGTTCAGCGCGAGAGAGAGTGGCGTGAGTTTGTCGATCCCGACTAACTATTAAACATTCTTGAGTCTGCCAAACAACATGGTTGTGAAGGGTAGCCCAAGAGACTGGAAAAGTGTATATTTGATAGCACTCGTATTTGCAATTTGCGCATGTGATTGGCAACCTCATTCGCATCCGAATACCGTCCGAATTACGGGTAAGTCGGACCTCCAACGCAGCATAGTAAAAGGGGAGGTTGCTTTCTCGCACGGCATAAAGAATTTGTTTAGGGGCCAAAATTTGCGACAACACATTGTGTAGCATGTGCAAGAAGGGCTCTGAGGGTAACAGATGTGGACTGAGCTTTCCTTGCAGTCCGAGTTGAATGGCCGAGTGTAACATGTGTACGTGTAACTGTGCTTGTGTATATTAAATAAAAGAATCTGCGTGATCTTCACAATGTCCAATGTGATAGTCAGATTACGTAATCCCGAGCAAAGATGAGTCCACTCTTGGTTAAAGGATTGTTCAAGTGCACCATAGTGTCGTGTTAATCTGTCGGCTACAACTTGTATTTGTCTAGTTGTGGCTAACAGGTTATTCTCAAGATGTCTCAGGTGCACCTGTTGATGTACCAACACTTCGTGATTAACTTGTGTATCCGAAAGCGCTTGCTGTGTGTCCAAATCCCAGCGTTTTGTGTCTGTTTCGTCAGGAGTCCCGAAGACAGATTTTAATATTGTACCTCCAACGGGCAACCAGGCTCGTTTGAAATGAGGTCGTGGTGCTGCATCCCTAATACTGTTCAATTGACTTTGCAGGGTTGAAATAATTCTAGTCACTTCCCACAAAGATCGGAGAAACTCATGTTCCTTCGTCTGCGTCAAGAAGATTTTATATTTTGACAATTGCTGAGCTGTATCATATAAAGCACGGTCTTCCTCTTCTAATAATGTTAGGTTGACATCAGCTAACACAATAGCATAATGTGGAGTATGCACCAGATTATGACGACGTCCAAAAAGCACGCCAGATGTGGAAGGGTAGACGTGAAATGGAGGCGCCTTAACGTCGACGACGACAACCATTGAGATTAACATGCTTCCCATTGCGGATGATAAATTGACAGCCATTTGAACGGGGGTTGCTTTCAGCTTCCAATGTTGATAACGGTCGACTGCGAGAGAAAGTATTAGTGACCCTACAAGTAAAAATTTCCTGGCTTACTTGATGAGTAATTCAGAGATGACAGAGGGGGTACAACGTTGTAGCAATAATTACCTGGCAAGTGGCGACGATGGACCAGTTCAGTCACGCTTACTGATGAAGAAGGCCACGAAGTAGAATCACGGCAGGCAACCAATAGTTTGGCAGCCGTGGGGGTAGCAAGGCGGCAAGACAATGGTGTAATTCAACACTGAGTATCCGCTGATCAATAACGCGTCAGCAAAAAAGACGCTGAACGCGGAGGCAGTACTACGCAGCGCAGACTAAGCGTAACTCGCTGGAAAAATTTTTCAACCTGCTATGGGACGAAGGCCAAGTGTCAATTAATTTGGGATTTTGTACAAAGAAAGTTTTTTTTTTTTTTTTTAATGAATAAAATGAGAAGGAATCCTGTGATCGCGGTGTAAACCTGCACAGCCTAGGCACCTCCCACGCATTGGCCACTACGCAGGGGCACCCACCCCGCTAAGGCTCGACACGGCGAGACAGGTGAAGTACTTCATAAATTTCAGAAATAATATTGAGTGGTTTTTCAGCTGTAGAAAACCCGAATGAGGGTAGGACAACTCAAGTTAACTCAATAATCATAGGATCTTTACTTACAGAAGTGGTCAATAGAGAGATTAACTGTACTGAAGTCGGAAATGTATGTTAGCGAGAGCGAGTCTGTTGCTCGTGAATACAGAGGCTGGGCGCGAAGCAGTGGAGGCGGCGCAGCGCAGCTTTATCAGCACTGAGCCGGCAGAGTGCTGAGCTCAGATAACAGCGTCGGAGAGCGCTAGTGGCTCTGCGTCCGAGACTAAGGCATTGTAAGTGCAACTTAAAAGTAACAGTCTATTGCAAAGCAATAATAAACGAATAGCTGACGTCACAAAGACGTTTGATTCCATTTTAACAAAACAACTTAAGTGTTCAACAGGTAAACTGATTATGTTATTGATTAAAAGAAACTGCTACTGAACATAACGTACGTACGTACGTACGTACTTCCCTTTCCCCTTCCGAAGAGCGAAGGGCATAAATGATAAAAGCCTTGTTCATGTACTTAGTATATGACAATAGAGGTCTGGTAACATCAACAAGTTACACCAAGGTAGTGTGGATATGAACAGTGTGAGTGTGTTGTAAGTTGTTATCGGGCGTATGAAGTGTTGTGTAAATGTGTGACTAATGGTAGCTGATGGCGGATACGAATTGAAGGACAATAGGTGCTATCAGAGAAACAATGAAAGTTAAAAGGGAATACCGAATATGACACAAAAATAATGTGTAACCATAAAGTGTACTAACATTAATCATAACTATAAATTGATAACAATAAAACATGACATTGAAGTAATAATAATTGACAAGAAATAAAATAAAGGGAATATTTCCCGAACATAAACTTCCGAATCGGATACGAAATCCGTCATGGGATGTTGGTTTTTTAGTCGGTTGACGAAGTGCATAAGGGACTACGTCAGTAGAATCCGACAGTGTGTGTATATAACAACATTGTTCTTAAAAGTGCAGTTTGCACTGTCAGATGGTGAAAAGCAACGAATCCATTCAGCAACGGAAAAGGCTGCCATTTGGGGAACGGTATCTGAATCTTTGGCAGAATCCGATGATTTTGCAATGGAATTGCCATGTAGAAGAAAGTGGCATTGTATAAAATGTAATAAAAGAGCATCTGGGGCTCAGTTCATTTGTGGTTGAGTGCCAAAGGCATAGTGTGAGCGCAAATTGTCTCACGGTAATTGATGTATGAATTGTTTTGTGGTCAACCGAGGAGCCTAGGATTCGGTGACGTGTAAGTACAAGTTCGCGGTGCGAATGAGCTACCTGCGAGTGACTCGACTAATAAGCTCAGCAGTGCATTAGTGCAATCTGCAGACTTGGATTGATGATTATATAATTTGCAGGGCAATGGAGCAACCTGCGGACAGTGCTAAGGCAACCTGTCTAATAATTGAGGGGTAGGCAGTGCATTGGAGCTATCTGCGATACCGTGGTTCAGCGGGCCTAAGGGCGTCCGTCTGACTTAATAAGAATCAGTGGAGGCACATGGGTTTTCTGCGATACATGTAATAAAAGTATCAGCGGCGTTATTAGCGACCTGCTGTACTAGGAAAATGTCGACTGTTCAAGCAATAAAAATAGCTCTGAAGCTAGAATAGCATACATGTATAAATAGCGTCACTTTTTGTGCGCGCAGTACATAACACTACATAAAATGAAAATCATGAACTGTAAATCACTAGCGCTAGCATAATGACATAATTAAACACAATGACATGTATTGACAGGAAAATAAAAACACAATGATGTATAATAATAACGCTGTAAGTAGTTGGAACGCTCAACGTTAACATGTAACACTGGCCATCTGGGGCTGGCTGCTAGGCTGCGTGTGCGTTAGTTTTAAAACTGACGATAACAAATTGAACTGAAAGGACAACTAGGCACAGTTCCTGTAGCGCTTACATCACCGGCTAATCAGACGCAAAGTACGTATCTCACAATGGATCGTCGGCCGATATTTTGGGGCAAGACTGCAACAAGGGAGAGCAATATCTCGGTGTAAATAGGTGGTAAGATTAAAAGACCGGTACTGTCGGAAGAGGGTACCTAACATGTTGTAGGGGCCTCCTCATCGACAGAAGAAGGAAAACAGGATAGAACAATGACCACGGCAGTAGAGTAAACTAAATGGGGAGGGAAAAAATAACTGCGTAGCAACCAGGGAACAATCGCCCACCGATATACGGCAGCCCGGACGATTGGTCGTTTGTGCCTCGTCAATAGTGTGAAAAACCCGTGCCATTGCATTGGTTTGCCCATATCTGGCCTTGTCCAGGGCAGATAACGTTAAATGTCCTCATAGTTCGATGTGTAAGAGGGTTAGGGCTGTAGTTTGTACCTTATACAATGAATCAAAGCAGTAGTGAAATTTCACTTATAGGATTGGCAGACTAAGATATGCAGAATAATGTAAATCGTTAAGAACTTTGTGTGATTTATCCAGCTAATGTGAAACAAAACGAGGAAAAGAATTTAAACAATGAATCACATCTACTTAATATTTATGTTAAGATTTATTGGGATGTTTGAATGAATTTTGTTTGCCGTGTCTTCCGGCTGCATGAAACAAACCAGCTTGGAGCTGTTAGCGAGCACGCAGCACACGCGAAGATGCGGAGTCGGCACCGGCACGTCAGTGGTTATGTGAGACGGCGTGTAGCCGCGAGAGACCGGCCGCTACTGCAGCGACCAATATCACGCGCTTAGCGTGTACAAGAAGTAACGATGAATTAGAAATTGCTAATTATCTAGAATAAGAGTTTTTTAAAAATGCTGTTAGTTATATAAAATGATGGTAAATGCATTGTAGTCTGTCATACATGGAAGATAGGGCAGTAATTTGCGGTTTGTTTTTGTTAACTACTAGGACGCGCCGCGTGTTGAGACGCTGGAGGCGGCAGCGCACATGGTGATAAGATACGTCATCGCGCGGAGCGCTGTTACTGGCTGAGAAAAAATGATGGCCGCTGGCCAGTTCTTGGCGAGGAGAAGGGACAGCGCTGAAGAGAGGAGGGGGGGCGACAGCTGATGTGTTGCCCCGCCAACAGCTGGTCCTATAAACAAAGCGTACGAGGCGTATGCATTTCAAGTCCTGGCTTTATCTGTTCCGATTACTTACGATTAGTTGCAGCAAATACAGAACTACGACATATAGTACAATACACTAGACGTCAACGTAACAAATATTAAGAAAAGCTCGGAGTAAAAATACTCCACATATTCTGGTTTGCCAAATAGATGGCAATAGAGGACATTGAAGAATATTATTCGGAGTTAGCAGCCGCGGTTCTGCCAACACCAAGTGTAATGGTTGCATTTGAAGCAAGTCAGTGGCGTGACGTCTAATGCGTGGCATTGCTGGCAAAACATAAAACATAATCATACATATGAAAATGAGCAAAAATACATGACATGACTGGAAATTGACAATTGAGAATGGCTGGGAACTCCGTGGTGGCCAGGCACGTCTTGCTTCCAAGTCCCTGGAGAAAATGACTTAAAATAAGCTGCAATAAAACATAACATAAAACCCTAACTAGGCGTGATTAATCACGCGACCTCAACCCATAAGGGTGTTGATTCCGCAAAGGGTATCTGCAACCCTGTGGAGGTAATCTCCTCCGTTTTTTCTTTCGCCTTTGTTCCACTTGAGGTGGAGGTGACACAGGCAGATCGGGGGCTGCGACCTGTTGTGGTGACACAGCCCTACCGTGGTAAGGTTGCAGGCGGCCAAAGTGCACTATCACCGTACGATCGGGTAATTGCAGTTTTGCATTGACTGGTGAGGTCAACCGTACAATCCGATATGGGCCTTCAAAGCGGGGAGAGAACTTTTTAGTTCGTCTCTTTTTGATTGCTGGGTTTCGTAGTAACACTAAATCACCTGTTTGATAAGTCGGTAAAACAGCATTTTTGTTCTGCCTGTGCAACTGTTTATTAGTAGCTTTGATATTATTCCTCTTTACCTTATACTAGATCGCTTTTAGCTGGCGGGCTAAACCTTTTACTTCCTTTATTTCTACACCTTGAGGTAGTTTGTCTATTTCGAACTGCGAATTCATCGGCCGTCCAAACACAGCTCTGTAAGGGGTATACCCTGTGGATTCATGTATTCGGGTATTGTATGCAGAAGAAATATACGGTACATATCTGTCCTAATCAGCGTGTGTTTTTGCAACATAATAGGATAACATTTTACAAATTGTATGGTGTACGTGTTCAACGTGACTGTTGGCTTTAGGATGGAAGGGAGTTGTACGCCATTTTTTGATTCTTAGCAATTTACAAACTTGTACAAATAAAGCAGACATGAAATTGGTTCCTTGATCCGTTAAAATGGCATCAGGACTTCCAAAAGGTAGTATCACAATATTTACAAACTCTCTCGCCACAGTTTCAGCTGTCATGTCGGGGAGGGGAACCAAAATTAGATAACGTGAAAAGTGATCAATAACAGACAAAATGTATTTGTTACCTTGTTGCGACTGTGGAAAAGGACCTTGGAAATCTAAAGCAAGAATTTCGAAGGGTGAAGATGCCTGAGGAAGCGTTTTCAGCGGCACTCGCGAATGCCTATTTTGTGCTCGTTGTGCACACGGCAGGCAAGATCTTACATACCTGTCCATGTCACGTTGTCGGTATTGCCACCAATAACGTGTCGCAATTCGAGTGTTCGTAGCGCGTTTTCCGCTGTGACATGCTTGGATTGTATCATGGCATTGCCGTATTATACGTTGCTGCAAGCATTCCGGTATTACCAAACGATTTCCATGGGGAGTTCTTCGATACAAAAGGTCGTCTATTACTTCAAATTCTGGCAAGGTGGCGTATCTTTGACATTGAACGTCCACCTGCTGTGCTTCTTTTAACTCTTCAGTTGATACCTCATCTGATTGAATGACACGCACTTTTCTACTTAACGCATCAGCATTTTGATGCAACCGACCAGGCTCGTGCCGAACTTCAAAATCATATTCTGACAGTTTCATGGCCCAGCGCATAAGTTTGCTGCTAGGGTCTTTAAGATTCAATAACCACTGCAGAGTAGAGTGATCGGTAAGAACTGTAAACTGGCGACCATAAAGGTAACATCTAAAATAAATAATTCCAAAAAGAAGGGCAAGCAATTCCTTTTCTGTAGTACTGTAATTAGTTTCTGATTTATTCAGTTGACGAGAGGCATACCCAATGGGTTTTTCCTCACCATCTTGCACCTGGCTTAGGACACATCCTACAGCAAAATCAGATGAGTCACAAGATAAAATAAAAGGTTCAGCAAAGTATGGGTAAACAAGTAGAGGTGAACTAGTTAAAATAGTTTTCACTGTTTGAAAGGCGGTCGAACATTCATCCGTCCAAACAAAAGGAGTGTCCTTTTTCAACAATTTAGTAAGTGGTTTGGTAATAGTAGCATAATCTTTAACAAAACGGCGGTAATAATTTGCAAGGCCAAGGAAGGATTGTAATTCCTTTACATTTGTTGGAATAGGAAAAGTGTCTACTGCTTCAGTTAATCGTGGATCTGGCTTGACTCCGCTGGAACTGATGACATGACCTAAATACTACACTTGTGATTGAGCAAAAGAACATATTTCTAATTTTAAGCTTAAATTAGCATTTTGCAAGCGCAACAGTACACTGCGTAGATGTTCAGCATGTTCAGCAATGGATTTTGAAAATATAATTATATCATCAAGATACACAAGGCACATAGTAGGTTTCAACCCACGTAATAGCAGATCTGCAAATCGCTGAAAGGTTGCTGGCGCGTTGCGAAGCCCGAAAGGCATCCTTAAGAATTCATATAAGCCACCAGGAACTACAAAAGCTGTCTTAGCTCGATCTTGAGGAGCAATTGGAATTTGATGTTGTAAAGTACCGGCAATTGCTCAGACGATCGAGTGTTTCATCGATCCGGGGTAATGGATAATGATCTGGAGTAGTAACTTTGTTTACTGCTCGCATGTCTACACAGAGGCGATAGGATTTTTCTCCATCTATAGATTTCTTTGGAACGACTACAATTGGGCTAGACCACGCACTAGAAGAGGGTTGTATTATTCCTGCTTCTAGTTGCTGTTCTATAGTTTCCTCTACCACTGACTGAAGATGGTAGGGAATTCGGTACCCTTTTTGAGCTATTGGCCTAGCATTTCCAGTTGGAATCTCATGTTGGATTAGATCTGTTGCTGGTAAATATTTCCTGTCTTCAAACAACCATGAATACTCATTCAATACTTCATTTATTAGCTTTTGTTCATGCAATGGGAGGTGACTAAGCTTAGCTTTAAACTTATCTGTCAGATGTGACGTGATTGTCAAAAGGTGTTGAGAGGCGGCAGCAGTCTTTTTCTTTTTCAGAGAAGGGGTTCTCATTGGCAACTCATCTCCTGTGATAACCTGTAAGCTGGCTAATACTGTACCATGCGGTATTAAAGCTTGCTTGTGACTAAATTTGTCTAAACACACGGGTACGCAATTTTCTTTCTGTACTAGCTGCGCTTTGCACAGGCTACGTTTTACGTGGACCTGCATCTGGTCAAGAGTTTCATTCTGGCAGAATGGATCTACCAAGAAATGAACCTGTTCGGATTCACGTATCCCAACAGGCACCCAAAGGATCTTTCCTGTGCCTTCTGGTATCTCCACGGGATTATCGGCTTTTAGCATCGTTACGGGAGACTCCGAAACGGATCCTTTTTTCCCAGCTCTGCTCGCCCGCAACGTGCAGTCACGTCCAAAACGGTGCACGTTGTCGCCGAATTGGACGGTATTTAACCTGTAGTCAATAACCCCCTGGAAATGACGCAGAAAGTCACTTCCCAGGATGATGTCGTAATCTGTGCACCTGTTCCGTACAACCTCCATTGTAAAAGCATATTCTGTGGAGTCCAACATGAACTCAATGCAACAGCTGCCATCTGGTTTCACTATGCCAGGACCAATACCACTGATATGGTACCACGGCGTTTGCAATGTTCTTTTATCTCTCTTCGATAGAAATGCCAAGCTGATCTGTGTGCCTGTGTCAATTAGCACGCGTATTGGTTTGCGGCCTCTAACACCATCGACAACCACGCTTGCCACCTGCGTGATTCCCTTATAAGCTAGGGGGGGTCACTATTTTTAACGGGCGCTGGGAGGGTGGCACTTGCTGCCCCGTGGCCGTTTCCCGAATTCTGTGGTTGGTTTGCATTTCGCCTGGAATTTGCAGGCAGTTGTGGCCTACTATTTGGACAATGCACACTTTGGTGACCCATGTTCCTGCACTGATGACAATGTGGCACGCGACATTGCTCTGCCACACGTCCTTGTCTATTACAGCACCTACACTTAGTATCGCTCGAAAAGACACGTCGGGGCTCGCTTTGCCGCGCGGAGACGGCCACAAATCCGCTCGCCTCCTCTCTCGAGTGTGCTAATCGCACGGCTTCGTGTAAGGTGCGGGGGGAAGCTACCTTGATTTCGCCCCCTATTTGAGGGTTTATGCCATGAAAAAACATGTCTATCGCACGACATTCTGATTCTTCCAACAGAACCTACTTACGAACAGAACTGGCACTTAGTGCGTACGTGTGGCATGCGACGCTTATAATCCTGTCCGCGAATGCTTCTAAATCTTCACCCATTTTTTGCTTAAGGGTGGAAAGCAAGTCGCGATAGTAACTAGTACCACGTTTGTCTGTATACCTTTCAATCAACCCTGTTGCAAGGGACTGGAAGGTAGGGGCATTTTTCAAGCTCTCGTCCGATTGCACGTAGTTCCGCGCTTCGCCGGTGAGTTTCATTTTCATCACGTTTAAGAGAAATTCATCTGGCCG
This sequence comes from Schistocerca cancellata, assembly GCF_023864275.1. NCBI lineage: Eukaryota > Metazoa > Arthropoda > Insecta > Orthoptera > Acrididae > Schistocerca > Schistocerca cancellata. Next base: position 17,898,803 of record NC_064634.1, read on the forward strand.
ACCGCAAAGCTTTCCGATGTCTTGGATATTCTGGACAAGTGTTTGAATATCCTCGTGCGGCTTTCCAGCGAACGCCGGAATAAACGCTATGGCTGGAAAGCTCTGCACCAAAGTAGAGGTGGCTACTGCCACAGGTTATTCTGCACTAGTGAGTGGTGGAGTCACCTGCTTCGGCTGTTCTTCCACTAGCACTTGCTTAGCAACATTAGATTGCGGAGAAGCCATTTTAAGATCATCTATCTGTTGCTTAAGCTCCGTGTTAGTTAAAATTAATTGATTTAACTGGGACTGCAGCGCCAAGAGGGGATCTTTATCCTCTCCGTAGCGTCGCTAGCGACTTACATTATTTGGTGGCGTGCAGACGACGGATGGCGGCGGTGTCGACGAGCGGCGGCAGGCGCGTCGATCACGCGTGGGCGCAGCAGGCGGCGGGCGACAGCGCGGAATGCTGCGATGGCGGGGGCGGGGCGGCGCGGGGGCCGCACCCCGGACCCCGGCGCAGGCGGCGACCCGTGGCAGCCACAGACAGCGGCGGCGGCGAGCGTGACTGCATCGCGGACCCTCCTCGGCTCGCGCCCGGCGGCGAACTGCGTCACGCTTGTGGTGCGCTAGTGCGTGGCCACGCACGTTCTGCAACGCAGGCGACCGGCTGGAACGCGCACGGCGCGCTGCAGCCTCTCCACGTTTGGTCTAGTTTCCTTTAATTGCTCAGCCTCGGCCCCTTCGTAGTACTCATACTCAACTGATGAGTTGATTTTACAACCGTAAGGTGGGTCGTATCCCACTCCTGACACCAATTGTTCGTCAGGATAGAGGTCAGGAGCGGAGGGCGTTGTAAAATGAAAATTAATTGAGTGGAATGGACCCAGTTTATTCTTGTAATGATGGTACATTGGTGCCTACATAGGGCCGACCAGCCCCGAGAGGGGTTGCCGTCTGCTCATCAGAGAGGCAGAGGCTAGAGGAGCGACTACTCGGGGCCGAGGTCAGAAGCTGAGAGAGCGCGGAGCTGTTTCCGAGCCGCCCTCGCCGCTCCCAGCCGCGTCCCCACTTGATCACACGATTAGTCTCCGATTGGAGGATCGATTCCGCCAGCACGCCTCGCTAGTAGCGTACCCCCGTCAGCGCAACCGACCCGTGGCACTCGAGTCTGACCGACGAGCACATGGCAGGAATGTGGCGACCGTGGTCTTCCGGCCAGCACCTTCCACCACAGTATGCCTGAGCCGGCTACGGCTGAACATTATGCATTGAAAATTTATTTAAAGAAAATTTTGTCGGCAATATCCCTCTTGGGGGGTCTCCTCCCTGCACGCGTTTTTGTGGTGTTTGATGTATTTTTAAAGTTCACAAAGTTGTTTCCTCTTAAGAAAGCTACCAGTAAGCAAATCATCTCTAAGTTTGAAAACATATTTTCATCAGGTGGGTATCCCTAAAACAACTTTAGCTCATAATGGTTCTCAGTTTACACCACAAGCTTGAAAAGTTTGTTGATCACACAAAAATAAGGCATATTCTAACCTTGGTGTACCATGCTTTGAGTAACACTGCAGAAAGATATATGAGAGAGTTGGGAGACTGTATAGAATATATTGCAGTAAGAGTCATACCAAATGGATACATTATATCAGCTTACAACATTCTTCAACAGGTTTATCACCATTTGAATGATGTTTAATCACAGACCAGCTAACTTTATTTTTTAAAATGCTTAGCTACCACACCACAAGAGAGGGAAGAATGTCTGAGGGAGATGATGAAAAAAGTGGGGTAGGAGAAAGCAGACACATGATGGTAAAGGTAGATTTTCTAAGTTTGGTGTAGGAGATTTCATGTTGGTGAATGCCAAAGAGAAATCTAAAGTGTTAACATCTGAGATAGAGAAATTTTCCCATATTTATATCTCAACATTTGAAATTCTTGATAATCCACATCTTAATGCATATAGGCTTGTGTATCCTAAATCTAAGAAGTTGTTTGTATTATGCAATATAATTGAACTGAAAGCATATGGAGATGATCCATAAGTATCTAATTTTTGTTTGTTTTTTTCTTTTTCCATTATCATGAATTTAGTATGTAAGATGATGTGATTACTAGTGTTTTATCTTATCCATTGACTGAATCTAAATCTATTTTCAGACTCATAGGACTATATAATTGTGTTTTGTTTGTCATGAATTTAGTATGTAAGATGATGTGATTTGTAAAGTTTTGTGTTATCTGTTGACTGAGTCAAAGTCATGATGCACTATATAATTATGTTCTGTAATAGATTTGTGTTTTAAAACCTGATGTTGATGTATGCCATGACACTAAATGAGTAGATCTTTTGCAATTCTGAAATGGGATAATGTTCATAATTTGTACTGTAAAATTGGGAAAAGTATCTTAGTATATCTGTTTGTATCTCCTAGATAGTTCAGTTCTTTTTTTATTGCTTTTAGCTCTGATTGACACAAATCCCATATAAGTGACTTTGAAAAATGAATAGGGAGAGCATATCTCATCTGATGTGAAGAAGATATTGAGCAGCATATTTAGTACACAAAGCAATCTTTCAGGACTTGATATGAATACTAGACAGGAAGTTACGTATCCATTGGAATGTGTAATGAGAACTCTAAGGAGGAAACGGAATGATTTGGCTGGATCCATGACCCAGAGTGCTGTATGGCTGTACCCTGCTGGACCAGTCAACTTACAAGAGATCATAGGTGCTGGGTAATGCGTACAGCATCTGCCAACTACAGCAGTGTTGTGACTGATATTTGTGAATTGTTAGCCAAGATTGCTAAAGGCAGTTTTATTCTGCATAAATGCATGTGTTTTCAAGTGTTTGGGGGATTGACTTCTCCACACAGTATTATGTTTTCTTTTATCAGTTGTAAATGAATCTTGTAGGACTTTATGTATGTAGGTTAGTTTGTGTGTACAATTAGCAAATAGTGTGGAGGACATTTATTAGTATAGAAAATATAACAAGATGTATACATGTCTGCTTTCATACACTGATTTTGGTGTTCAAGCTAGGCTCTTCTCTTTCAAGGATTTCGATGTTTGATCATATGGATGTAAACTAACAATTTATAATTCTAGCGATTTACCTCGTCTCTGTAATTATTTCTATAGTTTAGTGTTGCAATGTTGTAGTTTTGACCTTGTATCAATTGTCTTTTGTCTTGTTCCACAGATATGAAAATCTGAATGCCACATTCTGATATATGTACTGATATATGTACAGATTATGACTCATATAGTAATACTTTTCTTATGTTTTCTATACTATGTTATGTACCAGATACTTCTATGCATGTGTACTCTAACTTTTGGCATCATTTTGTACATGAGTTGGCAAACATTATAGTCTGTCACAAAATATTAACACACTATTTTCAAATTTTGTGAGGGGGATATTGTAATGGGACACCCTCCTCTAACATTATCTATTTTTTTCAGAAATAATCGATACCAAAAAGTATTTTCGAATCTTGTATATGTTAAAATTACCTCAGCTGTTTCACTAAAAGAATTTCATATAATTTTTTTGTATGATATATGATATTCAGGCTAAAATGTATAAAAAGAAATTAATTTACTATGGTCAATATGTAATATCTATGTATAGAAAGTTAAAATCACTCTTCTTGTAGAAGTATTTGAAATTACGAAATATCTGGCATACTTAAAGTTCCTATGCAAAGTTTATGCAATCTGATGCTAACTATGTAATTTATTTATGGATTCATTTACAAAATAGTGATTTAACTTGGTGATCATTCTTCTTTTGTTGAGAAAGTTTCTAAACTTTTTCACTTTGTAAACTCTTTGTAATATTGTTAGTATGGCAAAACAAGATAGTAGTAGTAGTGGACATGTCTCTGATGGAATCAAACATGATTTTATGTTTGACAGTAACAATGTAATTTTTGTTGTTATAGAAGTGGAAATTGTAAGGAAAGTGTGATATTGAAAAAATGTGAAAAACACAAATAAAATTCAAGAGTAAGATAGGTAAATCTTCAAACATTATTATATCAACTGGAACCCATAAAGTTAACAAATTTCAGCCTCAAGAATCTACCCCTAGATGTACTTCAGCCAACAACAGGAAAATGAAGATAATTAAAAAAGTTTATTTGTAAATCTTACTCCTCTCAAAATGTTTGAAACAAAGCAGTTAATCTTTTTGAAGAGATAGAAAAATTTAATGGTGATGTGTGGGAGGGTAAGATTACAAACAGATCAAAGGCAGGGATCCTTTACAGCAGTTGCTAAAAATGCAACAGTGGCAGCAGCGGAGCTCAACAAAATGATGAACTGAGAATGTGGACACAGGGAACGAACGCCAACAGAGCACCAGGTACACCATACTGAGAACAGAATCCCAGATCACTGCAGATGCACTGCACCACTTAAGCAAAATGTCAGCTCATGGAAGGGCACATTTGGGCAAAGACAGCACGTCCCAGGAGACTGCTTGTATTGCACAGACTTCAGACACAATGCCCAGAACTGATCACAGAAGGGTGGGGAGAAACAGTAGTCATAAATATTTGACCCGTTCCACTCAACTAGTACCACAGAAATTGTTGAAGCAGACAAGTCGGACAAACACAAGAGATGAATAAGCGTAGAATACAACACAGTGAGGTAGTTGGGGCAGGAAGAACCTTAATGACTATCAAGCAAAGAAAACATTATGAGTGTGAGCAGGAGATGAAATGCAGAAGCATGGAAAGGCCATGAAATAGGTGGTGAACACCAGCAGTTTCAGCTAGTGTTTTCAGTTTTCTCCCCTGGCCATAAGACAAAGGTCAGAGTTATTCTCAAATCCTCCCATATTCCCAATTGGGACAAATCAGCCCACCCCCACCCTCAAATATACCTACCGCAAAATTCCAAAGAATAGAAAACAAATAAAAGGACTCCTACAGTGATATGCCAAAGATGAATAAACATACCTTATCCTTGTTACTATATGGCTCAAAAGGGCAACAGTAAGCCTTCAAAGAGTCTACTCTCCACTTTAAGATGACAGAATGGATAAAAAGTACATGGCCAACATTGTCACTAGTCTTAGAAATAAGCATAATGATCTAGATGTAATTTCACGGATTGACAAACCCGATATATTAGTTGTAACTGAACATTGGTACAATGAAGCTCTGATTAGCATTAGTCAACCACTGTGTATGAAATTCTGCACAGCCTTCAGTAGAAAAGACAAGACTGGGGAAGGTTTAGCAATTTTCACTGTAAATGAAAGTAATTTTAATGTTATTGATGTGAGTGCCGTCTGCTTGGAAGGAGTCTCAGAATTTGCTACAATAAACCTAAAATGGGGTAGAGATAACATAACAGTTATCGGTGTTTACAGGCCATCTGCAGCAAATACAGATACCTTTTTTGTAAATCTTTCTGACTTGCTTGTATATATAGACACAACATTTTCGGGGCCAAATGGTCATGTAAATATTATAGTTACAGAGGATATAAATATAGATTTATTAACAAATGATGTCAGCACCAAAACGTTACATCACCTGTGTGATGAATTTAAACTGACCCCACTCATTCGGGAACCCACTAGAGAAATTGGCAATAGTAAAACATGTCTTGAAAACATAATAACAAACATCACCCACCTATCCCACAGTGCATCGGTTTTAAAACTAGCCATCTCAGATCACCATGCAGTACAGCTTAAATTGGAGCTCCATGAAGCCCCCACTGTCACCACAAAGCAACAGTTTGTAACTAAAAGAATAATGTATAACGACAACATAAATAGACTAAACTGCATGCTAGCACAAATAAAATGGTTTGAAAATAATAGCTTTTCATATTATAGCTTTGCTGCTAACTTCTATTACTGCTTTGATACCACATGCCCAGTTGTAATCACAAAAAAGAAACAAACAAAAAATATAAACAAAAATATTTGGGTAAATGGTAATGTCACTGAAGTGGGGGAAAAATTAAAACTACTCCACAGTGCAATGCTGAATAATAGAGAGATTCCTGAGCTAAAGGAAACCTTTAAAATATATCAAACACACTATAAGGACTTACTCATACAGACCAGGAGCAACTATGTTGCAAATAGGCTTCAAAACCCACACAACATAACTGCTGGCATCTGGGCAGTCATAAACAGTTTTAGAGCGTGCAATGACAAATCCTGTATGGACTTTACTATTAACCACAATGGCATGCTCATAAAAGACCAACTGGAAATTGTAAAAATTTTTAATGAATATTTTTCTTCTGTAGGGGAAACCATAAATGACAAACATAAAAACATGCCCTACAGTTTTAAAGGTGATACATGTGACCAGTATATATATAGCCCCCACAAACTGTGCAGAAATAATGGGCATTATTAGCTCTCTAAAACCCTCTAATTCAGCTGGGCATTATGGCCTAAATATTAATGTTTTAAAAGCCTGTTGCCATAATGTCTCTGTATGTCTGTCTGTAGCATTCAACAATATAATAGAACCAGGCACATTTCCAGACAGACTAAAAATAGCACAGGCAACACCCATTTTTAAGAAAGGTGAGAACAACAAAATAGAAAACTACAGACCAGTCTCAATCCTTCCTGTCTTTTCCTAAATAGTTGAGAAAGTTATATCCAACAGGATTATAAACTTTTTTAACAAAGACAACCTGATTTTCAAAAATCAAAATGGATTCTTAAAAGTTAAATCAACTAGCACTGCAGCTACTCAACTAATTGAAGAGGTGTTAGGAGATGTCGAAAGCAAGGAACATGTGGCAGGTGTATACCTAGACCTGGAAAAAGCCTTTGATTGTGTGAATGTCGACATCCTATTAGACAAGCTATGGAACATGTTCATTAGAGACGTTGCTTATGACCTAATAAAGTGTTATATGAGCAACAGAAAACAGTTTGTTCTACTTATAATTGAAAGTGGCGTCTACAAATCAGAGATCACTTGCATAAAATATGGCGTGCCCCAGGGCTCGGTGTTGGGCCCCCTTCTGTTCTTGATCTATGTAAATAATATCAAATACTGTACTATAAATTCCAAAATTGTTCTGTATGCCGATGACACATCCATTGTGTGTAAAAAGGAATCATGTAATGAACTAGAGGCCGAGTTTAATAATGTGACAAAAGGAATTGTTCAGTTTTTTAATGAAAGCCACTTAAATGTAAGCACCAGTAAAACATGTTTGACTGAGTTTAACAAAAGTAGTTTGAATAATGAAATTAAATTATACATTGGCAGTGAATTGGTAAAGAAAGAGTCTAGTGTAAAATTCCTTGGCCTAACAATCCAAAGCAAAGTGAAATGGGACACACATATTGACTCCCTAGCAACTAAGTTGTCAAAAAATATATTTGCTATTAGTACTATTAGCAAGTTCTGTAGAGACACTGTAGTCCTAAAGACTGCATACCATGCTCTTTTCTCCTCTCACTTGAACTATGGTATTGCAATTTGAGGGGGAAAAACCAAAGCTTATCTAGATAAGCTACTCATTCTTAAGAAAAGGGGTGTGAAAATAATCTGTGGAGCAAAATATAGGGAATCTTGTCGCAACTTGTTTCCAAAAACAGAGGTGTTAACTATTATAAACACATACATTCTAAAAGCCATATTGCTTGTGAAAAGACTGCAGATTTCCACCAGTTCAAAACTATAAATGTGCATGGACAGCCCTGATCTCTGGCAGAACACTTTATAATCTTACCCTCCTACAAATCACTATTAAATTTTTGTTATTCTCTTCATTATTTCCAAAAGTTTCAAGTGGCTGAAAATATACAAAAGAAAAACATTTTACATATCTTAATTTTCTCTTCTTGTTGTTGGCTCCAAGTCTTGCATCTAGGGATACATTACTGAGGCTGAAATTTTGATTTAGAATGTTGTGAGTTCCTGATGACTAAATAACTAATGAAGATTTGCTGGTATTATTCTTGAATTTTATTCTTTGTCACAGTTTTCAATATCACACCATCTTAACAATTTCTATCACAACACAAATTACATTATTAGTGTCACAATGAAACACAAATCTGATTCCATCAGAGACATGCCGCTACTCCCTACATTCTGTGGTACCTACAATATTCCAAAGAGTTTACAAACAAAAAGAGTTTACAAACTTTCTTGACAAAAGAAGAATTGTAACCAACCTATAGCATTATTTAATACATGAATCCAGAAATAGATTTAATAATTAGCATTAGATTTTGCAATTAATAATGTGAATTTTAAATATGCCAGATATTTTTGTAATTTCAAAGGTTTTTAAAAGACGAGTAGTTTTAACTGTACGTAGAGAGTACTAAGAAATTAATTTCTTTTTACATCTTTTAGCCCAAAACATAACACATTGTATACATAATCATATGAAATTCATTCAGTTAAACAGGTGAGAATGTTTACCTATACAAGAATCGATAATACACATGGTATTGGTTATTTCTATAAGACATCCAAAATGCTAGAAGAGGGTGTTCAATTACAATAACCCCCTCACAGAATTTGGAAATGGTATGTTTACAGTATTTTGTGACAGACTATAAGGTTTGCCAAGCAATGTAGAAAATGATGCCGAGGATTGCATGCAGATGTGATACATAACATATTACAAAAAACTTAAGAAAAATATATACTATACAAGTAATAATCTATACACATATCAGGATATCGCATTCAGATTTTCAGATACTGTCACAAGACAAGTCATACAAGGTCAAAACTACAACATTACACCACAAAACTACAGAAATAATTACAGAGACAAGGTAAATTACTAGAATTATTAATTTTAAGCTAACATCCATACAATCAAACCCTCAAAATCTTGAAAAGAAAAAAGAAAAACTTTCAGAGCCTAAGTATATAACAAGTGAGTCGAGTTGAAAAACTCACAACGTTGGGTACAGACCAGAAAAATATACTCAATCATGAGTAGGAATCAATCAGTCACATAAACCAGAGTATTTAAGGATATGCTGACTAATGGAAAAATATTAAGGCCTAAGCTTACGATGTGGGAATTGACCCATGAGTCCAAACCACACCGGGTACAAACCAGCAAAAAATCTTTCAACACAACAAAATGAATAAAGTTCATGAAATAGAAAATTACCAACCTATATCTCTCCTCCCAGCTTTCTCCAAAATACTTGAGGAATTAATGAAAATCAGGGTTACAAAATATCTAGAAATACATAAACTAATAAATAACAGTCAACATGGCTTTTTAGCAGAGCACAGTACAGAAACAGTCATATTGGACTACACAACAGCAATAGTAAGAAATTTGGAGTCAAATAAACAGGTTGTTGGAATTAATCTAGATTTATCCAAAGCCTTCGATGCTGTGAATCATGTAATATTACTAGGGAAACTTGAAGCAATAAGCATCAGGGGTACTGTTAAAAAATGGTTTGAATCTTATCTGCAAAACGGGTCACAAGTTGTTGAGCTGAGGTCATCCAACAATCTTCACAATTTTAAACTCATACCTGGGGAGGAAAAAAAAAATAATAATAATTTATATTCAGGCTCCAGACAGCTCAGCCAAAATTCTACTACTTGCAGATGACACAAGTATCATAATTACTGATATAAAAGAATCAATGTGTACTACAGCAGAAAAAATGCTCTCATACATACAGTCATGGTTTTATTCAAATAAGCTGACATTAAATATAAGGAAAACAAACTTTATACAGTATGGAAGCAAGTGTCAAGGGGAAAATATGTGCCTTATGATGGATAGCAAACAAATAGAAAAAGTGTGCACCACAAAGTTTCGGGGAATGCGAATTGACCAAGATTTAAACTGGAATGAACACAGTGTATATCTTACTCAGAAACTTAGCTCAGCATATTTTGCCTTAAGAACAATATCCAAGGTATGTAGCAAGGAATGTATTAGAGTGGTGTACTTTAGTTATTTCCAATCAGTTGCAAGCTATGGCATAAGTTTTTGGGGAAAAACCGGGTCAAGACTAAATGACATTTTTATTATGCAAAAAGAGCTATTCGTATCATAACACACAGCCCACCACGAACTCACTGTAGACCCTTATTCAGGCAACTAAAGATACTGACAACACCATCAACATATACACTCCTGGAAATGGAAAAAAGAACACATTGACACCGGTGTGTCAGACCCACCATACTTGCTCCGGACACTGCGAGAGGGCTGTACAAGCAATGATCACACGCACGGCACAGCGGACACACCAGGAACCGCGTGTTGGCCGTCGAATGGCGCTAGCTGCGCATCATTTGTGCACCGCCGCCGTCAGTGTCAGCCAGTTTGCCATGGCATACGGAGCTCCATCGCAGTCTTTAACACTGGTAGCATGCCGCGACAGCGTGGACGTGAACCGTATGTGCAGTTGACGGACTTTGAGCGAGGGCATATAGTGGGCATGCGGGAGGCCGGGTGGACGTACCGCCGAATTGCTCAACACGTGGGGCGTGAGGTCTCTACAGTACATCGATGTTGTCGCCAGTGGTCGGCGGAAGGTGCACGTGCCCGTCGACCTGGGACCGGCCCGCAGCGACGCACGGATGCACGCCAAGACCATAGGATCCTACGCAGTGCCGTAGGGGACCGCACCGCCACTTCCCAGCAAATTAGGGACACTGTTGCTCCTGGGGTATCGGCGAGGACCATTCGCAACCATCTCCATGAAGCTGGGCTACGGTCCCGCACACCGTTAGGCCGTCTTCCGCTCACGCCCCAACATCGTGCAGCCCGCCTCCAGTGGTGTCGCGACAGGCGTGAATGGAGGGACGGATGGAGACGTGTCGTCTTCAGCGATGAGAGTCGCTTCTGCCTTGGTGCCAATGATGGTTGTATGCGTGTTTGGCGCCGTGCAGGTGAGCGCCACAATCAGGACTGCATAAGACGGAGGCACACAGGGCCAACACCCGGCATCATGGTGTGGAGAGCGATCTCCTACACTGGCCGTACACCACTGGTGATCGTTGACGGGACACTGAATAGTGCACGGTACATCCAAACCGTCATCGAACCCATTGTTCTACCATTCCTAGACCGGCAAGGGAACTTGCTGTTCCAACAGGACAATGCACGTCCGCATGTATCCCGTGCCACCCAACGTGCTCTAGAAGGTGTAAGTCAACTACCCTGGCCAGCAAGATCTCCGGATCTGTCCCCCATTGAGCATGTTTGGGACTGGATGAAGCGTTGTCTCACGCGGTCTGCACGTCCAGCACGAACGCTGGTCCAACTGAGGCGCCAGGTGGAAATGGCATGGCAAGCCGTTCCACAGGACTACATCCAGCATCTCTACGATCGTCTCTGTGGGAGAATAGCAGCCTGCATTGCTGCGAAAGGTGGATATACACTGTACTAGTGCCGACATTGTGCATGCTCTGTTGCCTGTGTCTATGTGCCTGTGGTTCTCTCAGTGTGATCATGTGATGTATCTGACCCCAGGAATGTGTCAATAAAGTTTCCCCTTCCTGGGACAATGAATTCACGGTGTTCTTATTTCAATTTCCAGGAGTGTATTTTAAATGCCTGGAAATGATCAGTAAAAATAACAGCGATCTCCAAACCAACTCAAGCTACCATGATCACAATACAAGGAATTGTAAAGACTTTCACATTCGCTATGTAGAAAAAACTAGAAGTCAGAAACATGTTAGACACTTAGGAATAAAGCTTTTAAATGCATTTCCATCTCAAATTAAAGAATTGAAACGCAAAAATAATTTCAAGCGTGAAGTAAAAAAATACTTGATGGAAAAATGCTACTACAGTGTGAATGAATACCTGTCTCAGACTGTGGATTGAAACCTGTCCTTATTTTTAAAAAAAATTTAAACTAATTTAATTATGTTTTCAACTTCATAACTATGGTACATATGAAAAATCTGTTAAATATTCGTAATATGTTTTGTGTATAAGGCGTAGTTCATGATCTATAATTGTTTATCATGAGCACGTACTTTTGTTTTTGTGTAATAAGTTCTTGAACACTACTTATGTATTATGTGTATGTAATTTGTTTTTGTATATGTTTGTCCATTTATTATGTGTATGTGTTGTTATGTGCTACATGTAATCAAATGACAAATCCTATATCACATGTGTGATCTCTTGGATGCTAAATAAATTAAGAAATTAATAAAAAAAAATCATATTAGTAAGTCCAATTATATGCAAAGAGTAACTGTAGGAAGCACCCAGCCTCAATCAATAGGTGTATGCTCTCCTTCAGTACACACACACACACACACACACACACACACACACACACACACAGAGTCGCGATGCCTAGGGATACGCCAAACAGAATTCGGTATGAGTCTGTCAGCAACTCAAGATCCAATCGGATACAACATCACAATACTCAGGATAAATACAGGTAAGCAGAGTTATAGTTATCTTTGAAGAATGACAAATCCAGTAGCTTGAGAACAAAAATCAGTGTATGAAAGCAGACATGAATACATTTTGTTGTATTGCGTACACTAGTAAATATTTTCCACACTATTTGCTAATTTTCCATACAACTAACCTAATCTAACACATAAAGACCTAGAAGGTTCATTCACAACTAAAAAGAAAGAAAAATACATACATATTTGAACTTACATAATGTATTGGGAAGACCCTACTTAAAAAAATCCATTTATGCTGAATAACATTGTCTTTAGCAGTCTTGGCTAACAATTTACAAATATCAGTCACAACACAAATCCAGTTGACACATGCTCAAGTACATTACCCAGCACCCGCAATCTCTTGCAAGTTGACTGGTCCAGCAGGGTACAGCCATACGCCAGCGTGACGAGTGGGTTCACCTACATCTTTCAGCTTCCTCCTTAGGTGTCTCATTACGTGATTCAATGGATAGGTAACTTTCTGTCTAGCAATTACATCAGATCCTGGAACATTGTTTTGTGTACTAAATATGCTGTTCAATATTTTCTTCACATCACATAAAATATGTTCTCTTTAGTAACTTTTCAAAGTCAATAACATGGGATTTATGTCAGGCGAAATTAAAAGGTCTTCACATACGAAACATTAATAATCAGAGTTAAATGGATTGAAAATAAAATGAATGAACTGACAAGGGAATACACACAGATATACTAAGATATTTTTCCTAATTTTTACAGCACAAATTAGGAACATTGTCCCATTTCAAACCTGTATAAAGATGTACTCATTTAGTGTCATGACATATATGTATCAAATCTGAAAGCACAAATCTATTACAGAACACAACTATATAGTTTATTGTAGATTTTAACTCAGTCAGTGGATAAGACAAAACTTAAGAATTTACATAATCTTATGTACTATATTCCAGACAAACAAAACACAGCTATATTGTTTCTGAATATACAGGTAGATTTAATCTCAGTCACTTGATAAGATAGAACTCTAGAAATCACATGAACTTACTACATACTACATAATACACATACTAATTTCATTACAATGGAAAAAGAACAAACAAACAAAGTTAGATATGTATGGATCATGTCTATATGCTTTCAGTTCAGTGATATTGCGTAATAGAAACAGATTCTCGGATTTTCGATACACAAGTCTGTATGCATTAGGATATGGATTTTCATTAATCATAAATTGTCCAATATAAATATAAAAAAATTGCCTTATCTCAGATTTCAACACTTTAGATTTCTCTTTTGCTTTCACCAATACAAGATTCCTAATTCAAACTCTGAAAAATCTACCTTTATCATCATGTGTCTGCTTTCTCCTATCCCCCTGTCTTTTCATCATCTCCCTAACACACTCTTCCCTCTCTTGTGGAGACAGAATTTTAGGTGGTGGAAACTCACCTTCTTCAGAAATAAAGTTAGCTGATCTGTGATTAAAGATGATTTCAAATGGTGAAAAACCCGTTGAAGAATGTCGTAAGCTGTTCATAATATCCTCAAAATCAGTGACATGATTTATTCAACTGGTATGATTCTTACTACAATATGTTCTAAACAGTCTCCCAACTCCCTCATATATTTTTCCTGCAGGGTTACTAGAAGGATGGTAAGCTGAGGTTAGAATATGCCTTATTTTTGTGTGATCAACAAACTTTTCAAGCTTGTGATGTAAACTGAGAACCATTATGAGCTAAAGTTGTATTAGGGATACCCATCTGATGAAAATATGTTTTCAAACTTAGAGATGATTTGCTTACTGGTAGCTTTCTTAAGAGGAAACAACTTTATGAACTTTAAAAATACATCAACCACCACAAAAACGTAACAAAATACACTATTATACTTAGGTAAGAGTCCGTAAACACCCACAAACAGGGGACCTAGGTAACTGTTTAGGCAGTATGTTTTGCATTTGGTGTCTCCTTGTTTAGTTACTTACCTTTACTCTTTGACATCTGTCACTACTGGCAGTCTTCTTCTTGACTCTTCTCCATATGTTACAAAAATAGATATTCTCCTGAATCTTTTGTGTGCATTTGGTTGATCCACAATGACTAAAACTCTCATGTGTAGAAGTAAATAAAGTATTAATACATCATTCTGGCCAAAATGGTTTCCAATGTTCTGAGTCTGGGTCATGTCTCCTGAATAAGATACCCTTGTGTTCTTTACAATACTGTTCTGTCTTTTCTCCTCCTTTCTTACCCAACATGCTCTTAACCAAATTCAAATTTTGATCATGATTGGTACCTGCGGATGTCTTTGCAAATTTTCAAGATCTCTTTTTCCTGTTTCACTCCTCGCAGGTACATAATCTTAAACTCTCTCTCTCCTTCTCCAAAGCTGTTAGATGATTCACTCCCTAAAGGTAGCCTAGACAAAGCATCAGCAACTACATTACCTGTGCCCTTAATGAATCTAATTTAATAATTGAATTGCTGTAAACGCAAGGCCCAACAAGTGATTCTATTGATGTACAGTTCACACACCTGAAGATACCCTAATGCTTTGTGATTGATTGATTTATTGATCCATTTTCATCTACAGCTGCACAATGTGCAAGAGATATTTGGATTTTTTTGTTAATAGTAACAGTTTTACATATAGTATATACCTTCGTACATAATAACACACATTAATATATCAATTAATGATGAATACTTAAATAATGTTGTTACGCTATATACAGAGAGATAAAATATGAATGTTCTTCTGAATGAGACTACATTGGGTAAACACACAAAAATTTAGTTTTGTAGGTATTAATTTACTGTGTAAAAGCAGTGATCAGCCAAGTATGACTTCATTTTAGATTTGAAGTGACCAATGCTTTGTATGTGTTTAATGGTATCTGGTAAGGCATTGTATAGTTTGATACTAGGATGGATAAAGCTGTTTTGAAATAACTTTGTATTAGCACTTTGAACATGTACATTCAATTTTTGTCTTGTATCATAGCTGTGTATTGTGTGATTTTGAGTGATGAGTGGTCTTTTTGTATGTAAGTTTTGCTTTAAATACATTATATTTTCAAGTATATATATGCAAGGAAGTGGCAGGATCTTTTTTTTTTTTTGAAACAATGGTCTACATGATTTGCGATTATCTCTCCCTTCCATTATTCTTATATTTTTTTTTTTAAATTTTGAATGTTTTGATGGCATGTCCGGCATTTCCCCAGAACAGAATCCCATAGCGGAGGTGAGGTGTACAACTGCATAATATGCACACTGAAGGGTGTTGTAGCTGGTGCAATTTTAATGCACACAGCACAAAACAACAAGTACTTAATTTTTTGTACATTTGCTCAATATGTGCTTTCCATTTCAAGTTGTCTTGTAGCTGAAGTCCGAGAAATTTTGTACAGGCTATTTTGGCAATTGTCTGTCCGTAGAGCTCCAGATTGGGTGATATCAGATTTTTTGTTTGTGTTGTGTATATCCATGGCTACAGCTTTTTCAGTGTTTATCATTAAGTCATTGTCATCAAAGTAACATGTTAGCCTGTCAGTGGCTTCTTTTATGTTTTTTTACAAGAGTTTCTTCTGAGTTTCCTGTAATTAGAACACTCGTATCATCATCAAATTGAAATAGTTTACTGCTGTCATTGCTTATGTTTAGGTCATTTACATAGAGTAAGAACAAAACAGGACCCATTACAGATGATGACTTTGTGGCCTAGTAAATAATTTTTAAATTTGTTGCACAGCCAATGTACAGCCAAATGTTCTTTCTCTGTTACAGTGTATGTCTTTTAATGTTTCTGCAATACTGTACTACCAAATGCAAGAGATCTATGTTCAATAACACCATCAACTTCAAACTCTAGAAATAAATAAGCACACAATCCAACATCACTACTGCCTGTCATAACACAAAAAGGAAGAGACAAATCTGTTCTCAACAATGTCTGACTTTGACACAACTGTCCATTGATGTCAGCGAAAGCATTCTGACACTCCTTATTCCAATCCCAATTGGTATTCTTCTTCAAAAGTTCACACAAACATTGAGCATTTCAAGCTCGGGTGCTACAAAATTTTCTATAAAATCCAGTTAACCTGAAAATGATTTAAACTGTTTATTATTGTGAAAAGTAGGAAAATTACCAATAGTGTCAACTTTCTCATTATCAGGTGCAGTTACTTTTCCAGATATAACATGTCCCAAAAATGTAATTTCTTCCACACTAAATTTACACTTATCTATTTTCAAAGCCATGCCTCCTGATTCTGATTTTGAAAACACATCTCTTTTTATTTATTTATTTATTTATTCATTCATAAACAAATTTCTTTGTATGGATGTCACCATTATACATACATATGTACATTATTTTCTCACATAAGATAATGAAATACAAGCTAAATATAATAAATTCATAATATATATATGTATATTACACACACAATTTATCATTGAATTATATAATGCAGAAGAACCTGCTTCAATGAAAAGAAATAGATCACAAGACTTCTCTAATACTTGTATGGCGAGTGTTATACTTATAACACAGAAAACACCATTTATTTTCACTATGTAATATTTTTATTGGCACAAGATAAATCAAAACACAAAGAAATAGTTTTCGACAATCATGGTAACAGTCATGACGAATGTCTCACACCAACTTGTCAACAACCTGAAATGTTACTGTATCTCATTGTTACCACTCAGAACCCCTCAGAGAGCATTAAAGATAAACACCAGTCCTAATAGTCCAATTGTAAAGTGAACTGTTTCCAAATTACATACAAAATAACCACTATTTCAGTATACATATAACTCAAAAATTATGCTCTGCTGATTAACATTGTTCTTATGCGAGAAACATAATATAAATGTGAAATTAATCAGATTCAGATTCAGATTCTTTATTAGTCATTCAGCATTATTACATGCAATAGACTTCGTCAGTTCACTTAACCTATTAATTTTATAAAATAAATTGTTACATATTTAAGTTGATATTGGGCATTTCTAAAAATTCTTCTAATGAATAGAACGGATTAGTTAACAAGAAATTATGAACATTGTCTTTAAATAATTTGTCAGGCTTGATTGACCCATTTTTAGACAATTTGTTATGTTTTAATTGCCATATACTTATGACTATTGTTAGTTTTAGCTAACCTATTTTGTGGCAACAGCAGAGAAGTACACGTTCTTGTATAGTAGCCATGCCTTTCATTTGTTACACTTAAAGTAGGTAGTTCAGCAAGTATGTAGTTAACACTGTCAAGAATATATAAATTAATTACTGTTAAAATTCTATATTTAATGAACAATGGTTTACAATGTGTTCTATTATCTACCTTAGCCATTACTCTGATTGCTTTATTTTGGATCAACATAATTTCATTTATTTTTCTGCTGTTTCCCCAGAGTATTAACCCATACCTTAAAACAGATTGAAAAAAGGCAAAGTACGCTGTCCTTACATACTCAAATGTCACACAATACATCAGTCTCTTCAACAAATATATAACTCTTGACAACCTAACCACTATGTGATCAACATGAGAGTTCCATGTTAGACTGTTGTCAAGTACAATACCTAAAAACTTTGCCTTTTGTTTTTCTATTTTTGTAGTCTTTGATAGACTGAACCACATATTCTGGGTCTTTTCCTCATTTAATAGCAGACCATTGGCATTAAACCATGATGTTGCATTTTCTTTTGCCAATTTCATATCACTTACAAGGTTATCAAGTACATGGTTTACAGATAGAAAAATTGTGTCATCTGCATACATATATGTCTTTACATCTATATTTCCTGGTAAGTCATTTATGTGTACAAGGAAAAGAAGTGGTCCCAATTTAGATCCCTGTGGCACACCATGATGAACCTCAAGTATGTTTGACAGATGACTTCCTAAACTCACCACCTGCTTCCTTTTATTGAGGTATGATTTGATGAGTTTTAAACTTTTATCACATATTCCATAGTCCTCAAGTTTAGAGAGCAGAAGTGAGTGGTCAACACAGTCAAAAGCTTTGCTCAGATCACATAAGGTTACCTGTGCGTGTGCATGGTTCTCAAATGCTGCTAGAATGTCTCTGACTAAGAGCTCTATGGCATGTATAGCTGACCTTCCTTTTCTGTAACCAAACTGTGATGCACTTAACATACCATTTAGTTCTAGGTACTCATACATCTGCTTATATATTATGCCTTCAAAGACTTTTCCTAGTACTGGAATTAGTGAAATTGGTCTGTAGTTTGCAGGATCTGATTTGACACCCTTCTTAAAGAATGGAGTTACCTTGGATAGTTTGAGAGGATCAGGAAAAAACCCTTCTATGAGACATAGGTTTATAGAATATGTTAATGGTGCTGCAATGTAATGTATGATTTCTTTCAATAGATTGTTTGACATATTAAAAATATCTGTACTGTATGAATTTTTCATTTCTTTGACTATTTTAAGAACTTCATGTTGGCATACCTCTTTGAAGTGTTTCAATGATGATCTGGCCCTATTATGATTTAGGTTTGCTCTCTTCAGATAATCTATACATGTTAAATTGGGTTTACTGATCAGCTTTTTGATATCATCAGCACAGCTTACAAAATATTTATTGAATGTATCTGCTGGTATTGGGACTGTCTTGTCAAAGTTTCTGACTTCACCTTTAACAGTATTAATTATTGACCAGGCTGTTTTGCATTGGTTTCTACTATTTTTTATGAAATTTGTGTTGTATCTTAGTTCCGCCAATTGCAACTCTTTCTTATATAGTTTCTTAGTGATTTTTTCGAGATCGTTAATTTCATTAGAATTGTTTACTTTGGCAAGGCGCTTCAACAGCAGTAGCTTATTTTTTAGATTCTCCAGTTCTTTGGTGTACCAAAATTTACCCTTTCTTGTTTTATGGTATTTCTTTTGAACAAAATGGGCTTTTAAAATACCTGTTAAGTAATTGTGGAATGTTTCATAAACTGTTTGGGCACTGGAATCACAGTTTTGAAATAATTTGTCCCAGTTTGTTATGCTCAGCTGGTGTGTTAGTTTTATGAGATTGTGTTTTGTTAATATTAAGGTCTTAGATTTTGTTAACTTTTGTGCAGCCTTGCTCTCATCCCCTTTTATAAAATGTCTTAACTCTACTGTTAACATGGAGTGGTCTGAGAAAACAAATTCCTTTACCTTGGTGGAGTACATATCACGTGCACAGTTGACAAAAGCATTATCCAAGCACGCTTGTAGTCTTGTTGGTTCTGAATTTACTGTAACTAATCAAAAGAAATGTAGCACATGGTCAGGATGTACCAGTAAACCTATCAGTATAAAATTACTACAGCAAATTAAATAGAACATATAAATAAAGCATGTTAATTGAATCTCCGATATATGATAGCACTAAAATTCAGGCACTAGTTGATTTGTTATAAACAAATTTAGAAATGTAATTGTTACCTGTAACATAACTGGTCAGAAAATGTTATATTAACTCGTAACTAAGTTGAAAATAGGTTCACCTTGTTCAGCACTGAGATTGTATATTTTTAGCAATGTGTATCTCATATTTGGTTTAACTTTTAATTGTGATTTTGTATAAAATTGTAGTTTTAATTGTAGGTAATTGTTAACAAAAGTATAAATAGAGGTCATGCAGGTGCCTTGGGGCACTCATTTTTTGGCTAGGGTTGCGAGCAAATGTATTGTAGGCTCACTCTTTTGTTGATTGTTGTGAACTCTGTGTCATTTGATGTCAACTTTGGGTACATGTGATGTAACCGGTACAGTTCACCAGGCTTGGACACCAGAGTCCTGGAAATATATTGGTATTAAAACTGCACTGTACTTTGGAATTTATTTGGGAGTCTTCCGCAATCCTTTTCATAGGCTGCACAGCGACGAGACATGAATCCAGGGATTTTACAAAACCCCGAGAACTAAACAACTCTCAATCTTGGTAGAATTGACATGAAAACAACAGCGCATCGACTGGGCATTTCACTCAAAACATTTGCATCGCAGAGGTGGGAAAATTTAAACATCTCAAACCAAAGTAAGTAAAACGAAGTACAAAAAAGCAAAGATATTAATATTTTCTGGTAGTTCTGCCACAGAGCCCCTCCCCTCCCCCGAAGAGCACAGAGTGCATAGGAGGAGTGATGAGGAGTAAGTGGTAAAGGGAAGGTAAACATTTAAGGCATGACATAATCTTGAAGTCTGAGAGGTGGCCGTACAGTGCGGCCAGCACGGGTGATAGCAATAGGGGTAGGAGGATTTGGGGAAGATGAAGGAGAAGGGGGGGGGGGTTACTCTTATAAATAAAACATTATTGGAGTCTACATAGGCTGAAATGTCATTTTGTGAAGTACCAGGAGCCACATTGAAGCACTGTAATAGCTTAATGTCTTTCTGGTCAGATGGCACAGAATTGTTTTGTATTTCAAATAAAAAAAGAAAAGTGTCCACAAGTTGTATTTTTATAGAGTCCACATCATAGTCACTCAAGTGCACTTGAAACACTAGTTCATTACTGCTGGCACTCGGAGGCGTGAAGTATAGAAGAGGGGGGCCTTGACTTGCAGAGAATGTTTGATTAGATTGTGGAGAAGGGAGAGGGCAGGCCTCTTGAAGTTTACTGCAAAACAAATTCATTATCGTGTATGTCGGTGTCATTAAAGATCCATGCTAGTTTCAAGCGCTCAATGGACACGACAGATTGTTTGTTTTAAAGAGGATCGTATAAGTATTTTCAAAGCGTGACAGGACCTGGTATGGGCCAGTGTAGGGTGGAGCAAGGGGTGGACACACAGCGTCTTCTCTAAGCATCACATAGTTACAAGAACTGAGGTGTGGGTGAATGAAAACCAGAGGGGTAGCATGCTATCGAGGTTGTGGAAAACATAACTTGGTCATATGCTGTCGAACCTGTCGTACCAACTCAGGAAGTTGATCCTTGGGAAGTAGAGGAGGATCATCAAGAAAATCCGCCGGAAGTGCGAAGTTTTCTCCATATACCATCTCAGCAACTGACACTTTAAGGTCTTCTTTGAAAACGGTCCTCAAACCTCAAAGGACCCAGGGGAGTGCCTCAGTCCAAGAGGAAGAATGACACATGAGAGCGACCTTCAGGTTACGGCGCCATCATTCTATTAGGCCGTTAGATTGCGGGTGATAGGCTGTAGTTCTGAATTCATTGATACCATACAGTTGACAGAGGTGATTAAACAGATTAGATTCAAACTGTCTCCCCTGGTCTGTGGTAAGTGAAGTAGGGCAACCAAAACGAGGAAGCCAATGGTGGACAAAAGTGTTAGCTACAGTGTCGGCCTTAATGTCAGCAATGGGGATAGCCTTGGCCCAACGTGTGGTACGATCTATCATTGTCAGTAAGTAATGGAAGTTGTTAGATATCGGTAATGGACTGATGATGTCCAAATGGACATGACGGAATCTACCTGAGGGCACAGTAAATTTCCCTAATGGGGGATTAGTATGTTTGTGTATTTTGGCTCTCTGGCAAGGTATGCATGCTCTTGCCCACCGGTTACAATCTGTTTTTACATTAGGCCAAACATATCTCTCTGTAATGAGGCGCGTAGTCGCGTGAATTCTCGGGTGAGTGAGATTGTGGATTGTGTCGAAAACGTCTGTTCTAAGAGCTTTAGGGACTATAGGACGAGGATGACCTGTTTTAATGTCACAATACAAAGAGCAATCATCATTAGGGAAGGGAAGTAGAGCAATTTGTAAGGAACTATCAGAGTCAGCGAAAAGGTGCTGTATCTCTGGGTCGGATAGCTGTAGCTCGTGTAAGCGGTGAGGATCAATAGCTGTCTTCAGGGAGGACAGGTGTGACAGGTAGTCTGCTGCAACATTGTCATTACCCCTGATATATTCAAAGTCTGAAACATATTGTAATACCAAATGCATATGGCAGAACCTTCTGGGTAGTACGTCTAATGCTGGTTTGCGGAGAGCCTCAACAAGGGGCTTGTGATCTGTGTAAACTGTCACAAGTCGGGCTTCAATATCTGTACGAAAGTATTTTACGGCCTCATAAATGGCGTAAAGTTCACAATCAAATGCAGACCACTTTCTTTGCGTTTCGGTGAGATTTTTTGAAAAGAAACGCAGGGGTGTAGTACCTGTTGGTATGGTCTGTTGCAAAACTGCGCCAATGGCATTATCGCTAGCGTCTGTGGTTATTGTCAGGGAGGTGTCAGGGTGAGGGTGAGACAGGGTAATAGCGTTCACCAAGGCATACTTAAGCGAGTCGAAGGCTCGCTGCATGGTCTGATCCCATTCTATGTGTCTCTCATCTGTGGTATTCTTTCCTTTTAAGGCCTCAGTGAGAGGGGCTTGAAGAGATGCCACATGTGGAATGTGGAGTGTAAAAAAATTTACCATTCCGAGGTATCTACATAACTCTTTACAGGTTTGAGGGAAGGGAATGTCAAGTATTTGTTGTACTCTATCTGAGGTGGAACGAATGCCCTCATTATTGACCAAATGTTCCAGTAAAATAACCTCTGGCTTCTCCAGTTGGGATTTGTCATGGTTAATCTCAACTCCGTTTCGTGCCAATCTATCAAAAACCTGTTGGAGGTGTTGTTTGTGTTCCTCTGCAGTTGTGGAGAAAATAATAATGTCGTCTAGATAGGCATAGCAAAAATTAAAGCCACGTAGAATGGTGTCAATGAATCTTTGCCAGGTCTGAGCAGCATTCTTCAATCCATAAGGCCTAAACAAATATTCATATAGTCCAAATGGGGTGATGAAAGCGGTTTTGGGGATATCTTCTGGGTGCATCGGAATTTGATGGTATGCCTTTTTGCAGTCTAACACAGAGAAAAAATTGGCACCAAACATGGATTGTGAAAAATCGTGGAGGTGTGGGCAGGATAGTTATCAAGCACTGTTCTGGCGTTCAAATGCCTATAGTCTCCACAGAGACGAAAGTAATTGTCCTTTTTGGGAACGACATGTATTGGGGAAGACCACGCACTGTCCGAGGGGTGGACTATACCCAAGCATAAAAGTTCATTAATACATTCTTTGGCAGCAGTAAGTTTTTTTGCATTGAGGCATCGGGGGCGAGAACGGACAGGTGGTCGCTCAGTTGTGATAAGCCTGTGACAGATGCCCGTAGTAATGGCCTCAATTTTGTGAATGGGTGTGGCCAAAATACTTGGAGGGATGCAGAAAGGAGTGATGTTATTGTCGGTGCGTGGGAAGTATGAAAGGGAACTAACGTGAAACACGTTATCATTGAATGGTAGTTCAGTGAAAGCTGCAGTATTGTCTGCGGAGCTGCGCTGTGTGACAGCTGGCGGGGTTCCATTGACTATGGTGTTACTGCACGAAGGAATCATTGTGTGCGCATGTGTGGCATCGCCTGTAACATCTGTCGCCTCTGTGTTTTGATGAGAGGCCGACGGTGAAGCGCAGGGTGGGGGGTTGCCGGGCGGGTTGCCGTCTTCGCTGTCCGGGTCATGGCAGGCGCTGCTGTGGCTGCGTATAAACAGTAGTGTGGTATGCAAGTCCCTCACAGTTTTGTGCGAGTTATTACTTTTAATCTTGATCTCCTCTCTAAACCCGCGCAATTCATCAGTCAGGGCATCACAACGTTGAAGTAGCCTTGCATTGTCTTCGGACAGTTGGTCGGTTTCAAGGTGCTGCGTAACTTAAGTTCACTACGGCAGTTTTGACCTCCTCAGATAGAATAGAAACTGTCTCTTTGTCTTGTTGACAGGACATATTCGAGCTGCATTCTGTCGGCGTGGATGGGGAAAATCTCGCCAAAAATTTTTCTTTAAAATCCACTGAGCAGAGGGCAGGTGTAATTAAGTCCAAAGAAAAGTTATGAGCAGTTAAGAAGTCCAATCCTAATACTGACTTGTCGATTTCTACTACCAAAAATGTCCATTCATAATTATGTGTATCATCAAAGTAAATGCGAAGTTGCGTTACACCATAAACCATGAGGAATTGTTGGCTGCTCTGATTTGGTGAGGCGAATGCGTTACTGTAGAAGTGACCATTGAATGTGGAATGACCCTCACATCAGCACCAGTGTCCACTAAAAACCATTTCTGAGAAGCTATATCCTGGATATACAAACGTCCGAGAGAATAATTCGGAAGTACTAGCCTGTGATCTGTTAGGCGACTTGACGTCACAGTGCAGACCGATGTGCCTACAGCGGCCCGCCGTGCATGTTTGGGCGCATTGCACAGGGTGAGCGGCAACTCCTGGCTGTATTACCATAAACAGACTGATACCAGCAGAGAGGATAAACTTGCTGATCCTGTGTTGTTACTGGATGAAGGACGTCACTTGAAGCTGTGGTATGGGATGGTGAAAGACGGTGCGGAATCTGGTGCTCAGCCAGTGTACTCTGTCTGTTGTATTGGAAAGATTGGCCTCTGTCACACGGGGGAGGCATAATATCAATGGGGGCGCATGTAGATAACTTTCTTCTGTTGATTATCTTATATGTGGTGTCAGCCAGCAATAATTTCGCTTGTAGAGGCTCCTGATCGTGTGATAGGAGCTGCAGTTGGATAGCTTGCGGCAGCTTTGCAGCCCAGAAAGAAAGTAAAGCTTCATCTGGCATAGTTTTGCTATCGAAGACTGCTCTGATACGTTGTCACAGTTGTGAAGGAGTCGAGTCTTTGAGATGTACATCTTGTAGTATGTATAAAACAGACTCTCGCATAGTCTTAGCTAGACATTCGCAGATCTGTTGTTTTGCCAGTGCGTAACAATTTGCGAGGGCCGCCGACAGCACTAAGTCCTGTACCCATTCAGCGTGGTCCTCTAGGGCATTAATAAGCGCAATAAATTTAGCACTGTCTGAATCAGTGTTTAGGGCGGTGAATATAGTCTCTGCCAAAATAAACCACGTATGCGGATTGTCCATCGTGAACCTCGGTAATTTAGGAATTTTCTCACTCTTGTGCTGTGGATGTAGCAGATTTGATAGCACAGTGGACGGGAGTGGCGGAGTGTTTATGAAGCTGTCACTCGCGGCGTTCGTGGTGGCTGGCTTAAACACGGCTGGTGCAGGAGGCGTGGCAGGCACAGCCGGTGCTGCGGGAACAATCGGGGAGGGACGACTGTCCGACCGGTGATTGTTGTCACTGAAATTTGTACCCATCTGTTTTTGTAGTGAGTCTTGTAGTGGGTGGGGAGAGAATGTGTCCAAAACCAATTTATCAGCAATATATGGGGAGCTCCAAGTGATCTGTGGGCTTGAAAAGTCTGTGAGGTTCATAGTGTTGGGGCACTGTTGCACACTACATGTCACAGGAGGTTGTACATACGATGCACCGTGAGTCACAAATTTAGGCACAGCACTCATGATTGGTTTGTTATAGATGAACATAGAAAAAGATTTCATAGCAGGTGACATTACTGATGATGTTGAAAGAGTCCACAACGGCATTGTGGAAGATGGAGAAAACTCCACGGCGTTGTACTTATCTTCCAATTTTATCCCAGATGTTGGTGGCGTTGTGCATAGGAAACTGTGGAAAGGCAGTGTAGAGGCACCATTAGTATCATGTTGTAGTCCGAAAGGAGCGGAAGGTGAGCGATGTGGAGATGTCGGAGTAACCGGCTACATTGTCGAATCGGATGTATGTTGCGCATTGGAGGTCACCAGTATGGTGAGTGTTATACTTATAACACAGAAAACACCATTTACTTTCACTATGTAATATTTTTATTGGCACAAGATAAATCAAAACATAAAGAAATAGTTTTTGACAATCACGGTAACAGTCATGAAGGGTGTCTCACACCAACTAGTCAACAACCAAAGTAAGTAAAACGAAGTACAAAAAAGCAATGATATTAATATTTTCTGGCAGTTCTGCCACATTTGTATGGGTAAATTACAATCTAGACCGTCCACTTTATAACCGATTATTTATTTATGCCAATTTTATGCTGCATGAATTCTCTAATCGAGTAAAAACATTTTTTTAATAAATATTCTTTAAGGAATGCTTTAAATTTACAGAGTTCCTTTATGTTTTTGATTTCTTTTGGCAATTTATTGTATATCTTGACACCTTGGTAAAACATAGTGGTTTGGGTTTTATTTTCATTCATTCTGTCTAGGTACAAGCAATTATTGTTTCTGGTTTGGTGATCATGTATGCAGTTGTTTGCTAAATATTGCTCAATATTTTTGTGAATAAAAACTGTAGTTTGCCAGATATATTCACTTGGGATTGTCAGAATACCCCATTTTTTAAACAGCTCACTGCAGTGTGCTCTTTTGTGACTCTTGGCCATTATTCTGATAGCTCATTTTTGGAATCTGAACACATATTTCACATTTTGGGCATTTGCAACCCAGAATGTTATGCTGTAACTTATTATAGAATGTATGTGTGCAAAGTATCCAAATGTTGTTTCCAAGTCTTTTCAGTGACCAGAATGTTATCAACTTACACACTTAATTTTGAAATCACTTCACTTCCTAAGACAGAATCCAGAGCTCTAATGAAATCAGCTACAGATATATTTAGCCCAAATGGCGCCACACTGTACTGGAAACACTTACCTCCATACAAAAATGCTATATACTTTCTAGATTTAATTTCAATTGGGATCTGGTGAATTCCAGACATCAAGTCCAAACTACTCATGTATTTTATATAATCAAATTTGTGTAACAGCTTGTCCACATTCTTGGGTTGGTCTTTCCCTCTGATAAAAAATTTATTAAGATGTCCACAGTCCAAAACAATTCTTACTCCACCATGTCTCTTACTTACCACAACTAGAAGATTATTGTAAGCACTCCTACTTCTCTCAATTACACCCCATGTTTCCATTTTCTGAATTTCTCTCTCTACATATTTCCTTTTAGAAAATGGTATATTATACGGCTTGAGATAGAAAGGTTGATGATCTCTAAGGTAAAGTATGCACTGATAGCCTTTCATGTTTTCTGGTTTTTCACTAAACGCATTTGTAAACTCCAATAACAAATTCCTAAGTTGTTCCTGTTGCAGTCATTAAGATTCATAGCATCCCTTACTTTAGAATCTACTATATTTTCAAATCCTGATCTACAGTCTCATCAAAATCTGTATCATCTTCAAACATACTATATGCTGGCGATATGACAATAATAAGTACAGGAGAGAACTTACAGAGTGTACTGGACAAAAATAGAGAAATGATGCAAATGGCTAATTACTGGTGTCAGGCTAACCAGCTGTGCATAAATCAAACAAAAACAGAAGAAATAATATTTAATCTCAAAGTAACTAAAAATGAAAACAAAACAGTGAAATTACTTGGACTAATCATAGACCAAAAGCTCTCATGGGAAGGACACACCAATTATCTATGTAGTAAACTAGTACGAGTACTTTTCTTATTGTATAAATCAAAAAACAGTGTGAGCAAGCGATTGCTACTCCACTCATACTATGCTTTTTTTCATACCCAACTGCAATATGGAATATTGCTTTGGGTTAACTCCCCATGGGCTGAATGTATTTTCAGATGGCAGAAGAAAGCAATCAGGTGCATGGAAGGGTTAGCACCTAGAGAGTTCTGCAGAAATTATTTTAAATCTCTTGGCATAATGACAGTGCCAAGCATGTACATATATAACTGTTAATATATGCCAGAGAAAATCTGAAAAAATTGAACATGAGATGTGATGTGCATGCACACAGTACAAGAAACAGTCACCTGCTGGACTTGCCTTCCACAAGAGTTGCTGTAGTCTATAATAACTATACGTACTTAAGCATAAAATTTTTCAGTAAGTTACCATGCTCAGCTCATACAGTACCACTAAATAAATATAAGAATACATTGCAAACCAGACTAAAAAACAACAAATTATATACAACTGAAGAATTCTTAGAAACTAATCATCAAAATATATGTTTTACCTAAGTTATGAAGAAAATGTTATGATATTATATAAGCTAGTAATTTACTGTGATTCTTTTCTTATGTGTGTATTCAATTATTGCATAAAGCATTGTTATACATAATGCTGAAGAAAAGGTCTTTACTTCCTTTTCTCCCCTTTCTGTAACTATTTGAATATTGTACTGAAACTAAAACCCTCTGTAAACTTTGATGAAGGCAATTGTTTGAAAAATACTGAAAGGCTAATAAAAATATTCTATTCTATTCTAAACACCTTGTACTCACCTTGGTTCACAATATTCTGCAAATAGTTAAAACTTTTCCCACAGCTTAAAACACAGAAATAATTTTTCACATAAGTATTACTTTTAGGTTCCAAAATAAACAATTCTTTAGCATTCCATCCAAAACAAGCCTCAACTTTCACTATCTAATCCATACCAAGAGTCGTATTTTCCTCCAGATTAGGGATCACTAAGTATCCATGTTCAAAGGTTTTGTCTTCTATACTAAGTGTTAAAAGTACCTGAGATTTTACCAATTTGTAATGCTTACCTGGTGCTCCTCTTATCTTTACACCTAAAATGGGCATTTCCACAAAATTCTTACTGTACTGGATTTTGTCTCTAAATTGTTCAGATATACCACATGTCAGACTACTTGTATCAATCAAACAGTTCCCCTCCCACTGATCAATCTTAATGTTAATGTAAGGACATTCAAAATATGAATCATCATCTTTGTCATTAGACCCCTCATGCAAAAGATCACATTCAGTTTCATTGAATGCTACATCTACACTGTTTTTGCAAGGTTTTAGCAACTTCACTGGTATCATAACACTAGTTTGGTAACATGTGTTGTCAGGTAAAGATTGAACACAATGACTGTTTTCCATAGCACAACTAACATCACTTATTACAGAAGGAACAGAAAACATATTACTGCCAAAATTACATTTCCTACTTAGATCTCCTTTCACTTCATTCCACCAATTTGGCAAACCACAGCTAACTTATTCCTGATTGCACATTTATCTATGGTATCATCAATTCAGTCCCAAACAAATTTCATAAAGTTTTCTCCTTTTTGCACGAGGCTTACAGACAACTCACATTTGCAGTTTGGATCATTACTCTGCATAACATTAATGAGAAGCTGCTTTGACTGGACTTGTATCCCATGACCCTCACATACATCATCACATACATTACTTACCTTACCTGTATTTGCAAATAACTCTGAAGCTTCATTATTCTTAAACTCCATAAAAACCTGATGCCCATCACCATAATCATTGTTATCATCATATTCATCCAAAATTACTTTATCAATAACATCATTAACAAAACATGTCTCATCCCCATTAACGTCACACACCTCACCTACAGTCATTTGCAATAAGCTACCAGTCTTAGACTTACCAATTGCAGTCATTTCTCAGCTCTCATTCACATCTACATCAAAATACCACCTAATTCAGATCCAATAGAATCATCACCTATTCTACATTCATCAGTAACACTGTTTTCTGACCAAGAGAAGAAATCATTAATACACACTACATCAAAACTCTCATTACTCTCACATTCTGGTTTGTGATTACTATAATTAAACATAGTATTCCAAAACTTTTGATCAAAACATAAATGAGAAATCTGTTATTCCTTCTGTTCAGCTTCAGATACCTGTGCCACATTAGTAATACTGCTATTATTGTTAAATTTTAGGTGTAAACTGGGGTTTCTGTACTTGTTGTTTCCTCACCCCAAAACTATAGACCTTCATTGAGGCGGACCACTGTTTCCTGAACAGTTACCTCTTTGATGGTTTTTTTCTGTTAAATTTCCCATAGTTGTCACTATTATTCACATTCTGTTGATGTTCAAAATTTCTGTCACTATTACCATTTTGAGCCTGATGGAAATGAATATGTTGTGTGGCTAGGGCCTCCTGTAGGGTAGACCTATTGCCTTACAATGGCAGATCCTCCACCAAGATTCATACGAAATGTCTAATACCACAATTTTTTTTTTGCATCCGGATAGGTATCGGACAATTCAGTGCTTTCTAAGGCCTTGTATGTGTATTTTTATATAAGTCATTCTGTCCAATTTGCTAAAACACTTGATGTTCGTTGTGTAAATACATAAAATATTCTGGAAGTACATGCATTTTTGTGATTGTCAATAGTTTATTGTCATTAATAAAATTATGTACATATGCTAAATTAAATATCTAATCAAGAAATTGAAGTAATAAATATTCATCAACAGATAATAAGAGGCTGTGGAAATGACATAAATAACTAATGCCTCTAATTACCATTGCAAACTAATTGCAGTTGAGTAATGAGTTAACACAGAAAATCTCATTATCTTGAGAAACAGCTTAAAAGTTATTACCAAGTGATATATTTTCATTTATCTATTTTTATGTCCTCCTCTGTAATTAATATTCTTTGTAATTGCTTACATCACACAACTTTCTGATTTCCAGAACTTGAGGCCTTGTTTGTAAGTTTTATGTATGTAAATGGATAAAGCAGGAGTTCTGTACTACCACTGAATGTTGGTAACCAAATTCAAACTGTAATTAATTACATAACTACAATAATACAAGAGACATTATTATAATTAAAGTTCAGAATTATTTTCTTATGGAGAAATAAAGATATTACTACAAAAGATTATGTCATTCTATATTGTATTTTATACCTTATTTGGCTGTAACATTAGTTTCTTTACATTTGGTAAATTTTAATGTAACATCGAAATTGTACAATATCAGTAACCGGTTATGTTGAAATTTATTGTAGAATTCTATATAAAGCAATGCAACGATGCTGCGAGAGGTCAGTTTGTAAGTTACTTTTGGAAATCAAAGAGATCAGTGAAGTCTGTCAGTGTTTTGTTTACATAATGAGTGTGCATTTTGGTTGTCAATTATTGTAAATAAATTTTGTGAAGAATGAAAATTTCGTATTCATTCATCAATGGACCAGGCAGAAGAAATAGGAGTCAAGTGTGACAATCCCAGGAGCATGTTTCATTTGGTGGAGTTGAGCTGGGATTGATGTTTGAAATGTGGAGCTATGTTTAACAAGTGTCTGTTTCAGGTGAAAGTAAGACAACTACCAAGCATAAATTGTTTTGAAAAAGTTTGTGTTATTGATGCACAGAATGAATGGATGTTATAACATGGAAAGAGTTGGTGTGGGTAAAAAGGACCAAATTCTCGGACAGCACCATCAACTATCAGATGAGTAACAGTTTATCTTTTTAATAAAATAGTTTTGTGACAGTGACAAACATTTGTGTGAGAAGTTTTTATATTTTGTTATTTTCTATGGCTGACAACAACAAGGTAAAAATGAGTGAGGAAAAACTTGTAGGCAATGATCCAATGAAAGACACTTCGGACCTATGATCAAGTGTCAGTGAACTGTTGTCCAGCAGTAATCAAAGTGTAGATAGAAGTTTTGGTGGAGAGGGTTCCAGTGAAAATGTCACCACTAGTACTACAATTACACAGGGAAAAGTAGGCAGAGATAATTTGTTAATGGTATTAATGCAGCATATGAAAGAAGAGGACGTCGTTAACAGGAGAAAAAAAACTGGTGTTCTACAGATCGGAGTGTGGAATGTCAGATCCCTTAATCAGGCAGGTAGGTTAGCAAATTTAAAAAGGGAAATGGATAGGTTAAAGTTAGATATAGTGGGAATTTGTGAAGTTTGGTGGCAGGAGTAGGTTTAATAATGAATAAAAAAATAGGACTGCAGGTAAGCTACTACAAACATAATAGTGAACACATTATTGTGGCCAAGATAGACACGAAGCCCACGCCTACTACAGTAGTACAGGTTGATATACCAACTAGCTCTGCACATGAGAAGAAATTGATGAAATGTATGATGAGATAAAAGAAATTATTCAGATAGTGAAGAGAGACGAAAATTTAATAGTCATAGGTGACTGGAATTTGATAGGAAAACGGAGAGAAGGAAACTTAGTAGGTGAATATGGATTGGGGGTAAGAAATGAAAGAGGAAGCCACCTGATAGAATTTTACACAGAGCGTAACTTAATCATAGCTAACGCTTGGTTCATGAATCAAGAAAGAAGGTTGAATGCATGGAAGAAGCCTAGAGATACTGACAGGTTTCAGATAGATTATATAATGGTAAGACAGAGATTTAGTAACCAGGTTTATATTGTAAGACATTTCCAAGGGCAGATGTAGACTCTGACCACAATCTATTGGCAATGAACTGTAGATTAAAACTGAAGAAACAGCAAAAAGGTGGGAATTTAAGGAGATGAGACCTGGATTAAATGATTAAACCAGAGGTTGTACAGAGTTTCAGGGAGAGCATAAGGGAATAATTGATAGGAATGGGGGAAAGAAATACAGTAGAAGAAGACTACGTAGCTTTGAGGGATGAAATAGTGAAGGCAGCAGAGAAACAAGTAGGTAAAAGGACGAGGGCTAGTAGAAATCCTTGGGTAACAGAAGAAATATTGAATTTTACTGATGAAAGGAAAAAAAACATAAAAATGCAGTAAATGAGGCAGGCAAAAAGGAATACAAACGTCTCAAAAATGAGATTGACAGGAATTGCAAAATGGCTAAGCAGGGATGCCTGGGGGACAAATGTAAGGATGTAGTGGCTTATCTCACTAGGGGTAAGATAGATACTGCCTAGAGGAAAATTAAAGAGGCCTTTGGAGAAAAGAGAACCACTTGTATGAATATCAAGAGCTTAGATGGAAACCCAGTTCTAAGCAAAGAAGGGAAAGCAGAAAGGTGGAAGGAGTATATAGAGGATCTATACAATGACAGTGTACTTGGGAACAACATTACGGAAATGGAAGAGTATGTAGATGAAGATGAAATGGGAGATACGATACTGCGTGAAGAGTTTGACAGAGTACTGAAAGACCTGAGTCGAAACAAGGCCCCAGTAGTAGACTACATTCCATTAGAACTACTGACGGCCTTGGAAGATCCAGTCCTGACAAAACTCTACCATCTGGCGAGCAAGATGTATGAGACAGGCGAAATACCCTCAGTCTTCAAGAAGAATATAATAATTCCAATCCCAAAGAAAGCAGGTGTTGACAGATGTGAAAATTACTGAACTATCAGTTTAATAAGTCACAGCTGCAAAATACTAACGCGAATTCTTTACAGACGAATGGAAAAACCAATAGAAGCCGACCACAGGGAAGATAAGTTTGGATTCCGTAGAAATATTGGAACACGTGAGGCAATACTGACCCTACGACTTATCTTAGAAGAAAGGTTAAGGAAAGGCAAATCTACATTTCTAGCATTTGTAGAATTAGAGAAAGCTTTTGACAGTATTGACTGGAATACTATCTTTCAAATTCTAAAGGTGGCAGGGGTAAAATAAGGGAGGGAAAGGCTATTTACAATTTGTACAGAAACCAGATGGCAGTTATAAGAGTCGAGGGGCATGAAAGGGAAGCAGTGGTTGGGAAGGGAGTGAGACAGGTTGTAGCCTCTCCCCAATGTTATTCAATCTGTATATTGAGCAAGTAGTAAAGGAGGCAAAAGAAAAATTTGGAGTAGGTATTAAAATCCATGGGGAAGAAATAAAAACTTTGAGGTTCGCCGATGACATTGTAATTCTGTCAGAGACAGCAAAGGAACTAGAAGAGCAGTTGAACGGAATGGACAGTGTCTTGAAAGGAGGATGTAAGGTGAACATCAACAAAAGCAAAACTAGGATAATGGAATGTAGTCTAATTATGTTGGGTGATGCTGAGGGAATTAGATTAGGAAATGAGACATTTAAAGTAGTAAA
This sequence comes from Schistocerca cancellata, assembly GCF_023864275.1. Taxonomy (NCBI): domain Eukaryota; kingdom Metazoa; phylum Arthropoda; class Insecta; order Orthoptera; family Acrididae; genus Schistocerca; species Schistocerca cancellata. The sequence goes on from NC_064634.1 coordinate 17,932,969, forward strand.
GTTTTGCTATTTGGGGAGCAAAATAACTGATGATGGTTGAAGTAGAGAGGATACAAAATGTAGACTGGCAATGGCAAGGAAAGCGTTTCTGAAGAAGAGAAATTTGTTAACATTGAGTATAGATTTAAGTGTCAGGAAGTCGTTTGTGAAAGTACTTGTATGGAGTGTAGCCATGTATGGAAGTGAAACATGGACAATAAATAGTTTGGACAAGAATAGATGCTTTCAAAATGTGGTGCTACAGAAGAATGCTGAAGACTTGATGGGTAGATCACATAACTAACGAGGAGGAATTGAATAGAATTGGGGAGAAGAGGAGTTTGTGGCACAACTTGACAAGAAGAAGGGACCGGTTGGTAAGACATGTTCTGAGGCATCAAGGGATCACCAATTTAGTATTGGAGGGCAGTGTGGAGGGTAAAAATCATAGACGTAGACCAAGAGATGAATACACTAAGCAGATTCAGAAGGATGTAGGTTGGGATAGGAACTGGGAGATGAAGAAGCTTGCACAGCTTAGAATGGCATGGAGAGCTGCATCAAATCAGTGTCAGGACTGAAGACCACAAGAACAACAACATGTCAGAAGCAGAGGAACAGATGGGACAGATTAGGCAAGATATTGGTCAACAAGGTCCACATTTAAGTTAGCAATCAGTGAACAAATGGCAGAATTAAAGAATACTGTTACTGAAGATACTAATCAGATAAGGGAAATCCAGGAGGGTTTGGCAGTACTAAGAATTACTGTTGAGACAGGGCAGTGTGAACTCAGTACTTGTGTAGGAGCAGTAGAACAATGGGTTTATGTATTGGAAACTAATTGCACACAAGAGTTGTCCAAAAATGAGGAGAGATTCGAAAAACTAGATAAACATGTAGAGTAAGAAAATTATAAACTTAAAGTGGACGTTGTTCAGACTAGGAGAATCTTAGAAGAAAAAGTATAAACTTACAAAATGAACTCTGAGTTAAAACTTACTGATATTTCCAATCAAATAAGTAATGTAGAATTGAAGTGTGATGAAAAGATAGATTTGTGTAATAATAATGTTGTAGATTTAAGTAAGGAAGTTGGTTAGGGAGTAGCTCAAAGAAATTTTGTTAGCAATATTAATTGTGTATGGGGTGGCATACCTTTAAAATGCTTTCCAGGAGATGGGAAATTGCATCCTGTTGAGCTTTTACTGTATTGTCAGGATACTTTTAGTAATAAGTTGACAGCCAATGTTAAAATTAAATTTGTTAAGTGATTTTTGGATGGAGAAGCAATCCCATGGGACAATCAGAATGTTAGTCCTACCATGTCATATTATGAATATGAAAGAAAGTTCTTAAATAAGTTTAGGTCAGAATCTGAGCAAGGTAGGATTAAAAGTGAGTTTTTGAATGGTCGAATGTATAGGTAAGGTCATGGTAGCTGGAAGTGTTTTTGTGAAAACCAATTGAGGAAATTAGTACACTTAGGCAAACCTTTTGATGAACTGATACAAATGTATGCCTTAATAAGGAGATTACTGAAAAAAGTACAGTGGGAGTTGATTTTTGGGCCAGACGATTATGTAGATCAGTTCTTGAGATATGTAGATGAGTTGGATAGAGCCTTTGAGAGAAATGAGAGATTAAATAATGGCAGATTTGGCAGTCAACCATCTGGGGGGTCGAATCAGAGCAGGAACCAAGGCAGGAGTGCTAATGAAAATATGAATAATAGTAGTTACAATAGAAGTGATAATTGATGGATCAACCATGCTAATGGGAATGGAAACAGAGGACATTAGTTACAATAGAAGTGATAATTGATGGATCAACCATGCTAATGGGAATGGAAACAGAGGACATGGCAACAGGGAGAGACCTTGGGAGAATAATAGTAGACAATTAGATAATCACCCATCAGGACCATGCAATTTAAACTAACAGATCCTCATTGGGAGTCTGTCAGTTTGGGGCGAGAAATAAGTACCAAAATCAGGCTAAACACCACCGGCCTAGAGACATTGAAAATAGTTTCATAAGACAGAATAATCGAAGATATTGGAGTGGAAATGACAGAACTAATGTAAGAAGAGAACATCAGATTGGAAAATTACAGTTTGACAGCAACTTCTGTAAAAGTATGAATGGAAGTGTTGAAGATAGAAGTAATAGCATCTGTAAGAATGTCGAAGAGGTTCTGTTAGAGGAGGAAACTATCTCAAGTCGATATAATTAGTGTGGTGAAGAATTTACTGAAGAATATGTTGGTTCTAATAGTAATCTTTATGAGTTTGGGTTAGGTAAATTAATGGAGGAAGAATCTATCCGTGTAAAGCACTTAAGTGGTGATACTTGTACTGGGGTACTTGTTAACAATTCTGATGATCATTGTAAAGATGTTGTAGAAGTGTCTAGTATTGGAGATGATAGTATGTGTGACAGTGTTGGTAGTGAAAGTGACACTAGTAATGATGAATGGGAGGAAGCATTAGACAGCAATGCTGTAAGAGGGTGTCCCTTTACAACCCAACACCTCAAGATGTCAATTTTTTCAGGTATTTACTATGAAGAAAGTTCAGCAAAGTATGACCAAGTATATGATGCCCCCAGTGCACACTGTTTGCTGTTATTCACTTGAAAGAACTATGGTCATAGCCTTCACTATGGCTGCTACAATGATGATATAAAAATCAGTGTGATGTAGGCTTCAAGATGGGTGTGTATGTTGAATGGTCAGCTACATACTTACCACTCAGAACTCTTCAGATGAGGGTGGGGTGGGGCATTTGCTGTAGTTTGTAGTACAGTTTGAGGAATGACTGAGACATGCTGTTCCTTTTCGTTTTTATACTAGCCATGGTGGTAAAATGTCTCAGCAGTGTGTTCTACCTGAATGTGTGAGTCGGTGACCCACTGATGGCATGAGGAACTAAATGCCACTGGAGTGTTAAAATTGTAAACTGTAGACTGTGGACTCATTTTCAAAACTACAGGAAGTATTAGAAGAATATGATACAACTGGATGCTGGGAAACTTGACTACATCCTGTTACATCTGAAACTTGACTACATCCTTGGGTTACAAGCATAAAAGCATTTGATTCACCCTGATAGTGTACATGGACATATAATAAATCAGCAAACATGATTAAGGTACTTTGTAATTAATGACTATACTACTGAAACATGAAATAGGGGTTCTCCCATCTTTTGACTGGTTTGCTGCACCCAAGCATGATTTCCCATTGTGTGACAATCTCTTCTTCTCAGAGTAGGTGGGGTTCCATTCATCACAACTTTTCTGGGAAAATCCCAGTTTTTAACAAAATTTGCCAGTGTCCCCAAACCCTCTTTGCCACAATGAAATGTCTTGGAATTTTTTCTTTCAAAACTGATCTCCTGTTCTCATAGAATGCTTCTTTTGTCTGATCTTTTGGAAAGTCGGCACTGCACTCACATTGCATGAAAAAACTACAAGGTGTACAATTTTGCTTCCACCATTTGCCGATAAGTGGTGACAACGGTAAGCAGCGGCTGAAAGAAGCAGATTGCAGATGTCAGATGTTTAGCTTGGACCTTGGTCAACATAACCTCATTCAAACATTACTCAATTTGTGTCTGCATCATAAAGTTGTTCTTGATTGAAAATGTCAGTTTATGAGCCAAATTCTCATCATTTGTGGGACGTGTTACTGTTTTGTTCCAATATGAAGAAAACAGCAGCTCAGTCTCATTGAATGCTCTCAAGTACATATGGTAAGGACTCTATTAGTGATAGACTGTGTTGTGAGTGGTTTCAATGCTTGAAGAACAGTGATTTCCCCATTGTAGACCAGTATAGTAGTGGAAGAGTGAATGTTTTTGAAGATGCAGAATTGGAGACATACTGAGTGAAGACTCAAGTCAAACTGAAGAAGAATTGGCACAATTAGTGGGAGTGACACAGCAAGCCATTTCAAAACATCTCAAGGCTATGGGCAGGGAATGATTCAGAAAGAAGGAACTTGCATCCTGTGTGAACTGAAACCAAGAGATGTTGAACAGCATTTGTGTGTTTGTGAACAGTTGCTTCAGAGGCAAAAATGGAAGGGATTTCTGCATCGCATTGTGACCTGGGGATGAAAAATGTGTTCATTACAATAACCCTAAAAGCAAAAAAATCATGGGGATATCCCAGCCATGCTTCCACATTGACAGCTAAACTGAATATTCATGGCTCCAAGATCATGCTCTACATTTGGTACGTGTACCATGAGGTGTTAAAACCACATGAAACAATCACAGGTGCACATTATCGAATGATATTAATGCATTTTAGCAGTTCATTAAAAGACAAACGGCCACAATACAGTGAGAGGCACGATAAAGGATGCCACTATCACGATAAAGTGATTTTGCAGCATGACAACGGTCGGCACCATGTACTTGGAAACGCTAAAATGGGAAGTCCTACCCCACCCGCCATATTCTCCAGACATTGCTTCTCTGACTATCACCTGTTTAGACCAATGGCACTTGGACTGTCTGATCGACACTACCGATCTCATGAAGAAGTCACAAATTGGATCGATTTGTAGATCGCTTCAAAAGATGAACAGTTTTTTCACCATGGGATTCACACACTGCCTGAAAGATGGGAGAAAGTAGTGGCCAGTGATGGAAAATACTTTTCATGATACATGTGTAACCAATTTGTTTCATGAAAGCCTCAAATGGAGAAAAAATGGCAGAAGCAAAGTTGTACACCTTGTAAACTGTATTGGTTCTACATAATATATCAATTCCTCTGGAAACAGGATGGCACCTGATGTTGTAAAGAATTGCATGTGTTCAAACTTTCATTGTTTTACTGTTGTATGTTAGCTTAAAGTTTCCAATGCTTGTAGCAATGACTTTAATAAACTTTACCTTAGTACTACATATGGTAATCATGGAAAAACACAAGTGCAAACTCAACAGTAAGACACTGCAAGAATTCCTGCTTATTAAATCAGTTCATAAGATTGCTAAATGTACAGTTAGTGATGAGAAATTTAGCATTAGCCATGCAGTGTGCACATAGTAACTCACATGAAGCCCAATGAACAAAAAGCTGTGCTTCAGGTTAATTCTTCATCAAAGTTGATAACTATTTGTCAGCAAATGTCGTTTCAGACGTGTAGTAGCAACTTTCAGTGCAAGGAACCATATTTTCATACCACATAGTCACACAAAACTAGAGTTTTATATCTGTTGACTACACCCCTGACAAATTAAATCAATGTTCAACAGGAAGTTCTTCGGATTGTAGATGGAAACTAAATCACTCATCAAGAGCATTATTTGCTATGAATGAACAGAAGAAAAACAGTTTATTTTAGTGATGACAGATTCCTTTACAAACATCAAGCTGGTCCCTTTAGTCATTAGCTTTTACAATCCAGATAAAATCATTATAGTGAGAGTGTTGGAGTTGGTGAACTTTGGCATTGAAAATGCAAAGCATTTGTCTTTTAATGTCTTGAATGTTTTGGAAACATTGGATCTTAAGGAAAAAGGCTGTAATAATTTCAGCTGATAACACAAACACCAACTGTGGAGAAGAGAAAAGGAAAGCTACAAACAATCTTGTATTACGTTGCACAAGAATGTTAAAAATAATTTATCAGGCTTATGATTTCATTCTCATATTGTGCACATTGCTGTCCAAACTGGCACAGACGTTTTACATGTTGATACACAGCTCATTATTGGTGAAATCTGCCAACATTTGAACATTTATGCTGCACGTGTTGAAGAACTAAAATCACTGTGTGAAGCAGAATACAAGGAACTTTTAGGTCACAGTAAAACTAGATGGTTTTTTCTTCTGTCAGTAGTTGAAAAAGTCATTAATGTATCCCAAGCATTAATATTGTACTTCCTGACCCCTAAATAGTCTCCTATTGCCCTAATAAATTTTTATAGAAAGTCTGCTCTCTTTTATGCCCCTCAGTTCCATTCAAGCCATTTAGGTATTTTCTCCAACAGTACTCTGTGCACTGAAGTAGAAAATTACAACTGAAAGTAAACAAAATAAATATGTTGCCCAACAATCTAGAAGCCAGAAAATCTGAAAAAGTTTGACATTGCAGTAAAACACTAATTATATGAATCAGAGAGAGTGAGAGGCTTGTGACATTTGGCCAGTGTAACAATAGCATCCAAATTTCTACAATTTCTGGAATCTCTTAAGGCATTGTAGTGGATCACCTTAAATCAAACCATCAGCTCAATTAGTGTTCAAGAATGGCATAGTTTTGTAAAATCTAGTGTCATGAACTTTACTGTGGATGAGAGCAGACTGTCTGCTGAGTATTGTTTTGTAAGTAAATACTTTGATAGTAAACTGCTGGAAAGGAAAGGAAAGGGAAAGAACTATTGTCAGTTGGGACTTCATGTGGAAACAGCAGCAGGGAGTGAAAATGTATTCCATATAAGGATTTGAGCCTAGGATCTCCTGCTTACTAGGCAGTTGCATTAACCATTGTGCTATCTGGACACAGTGCTACTGTGCAGACTACCTGAGAACACTTCCTAGTTGAGCCACACTCCCACCTAGTGCCATCTACATGCAGTCCCCATCCATGTCCTCCATGCTTGCTACTTCGAGATTCCTGGGAGAAGTAGGACATAAATGTACATCCACACTGAAGATGGTGGATTCACTGCCCATTGAGGCAAATCACATATACAAATGCATGGTGTCTGTTCTTCTGGAACGTGTTCAAAAGTATAGACACCACTTGCAATCCACAGCTGTGATTAATATTATGTAAAATGAAGGTGCAGATGGTGAAATGAAAGGAAAGGACTATTGATATCAGTTGCACTGGGACTTCATGCAGAACCAGTTGTGATGAGTGAAAGTCTGCACAATTGCAATAAACAGTAGCACCTATAGTGCAGTGGTTAACGCAACTGCCTAGTAAGCAGGAGATTCCAGGTTCGAATCCTAGTGTGGCACACATTCATTCATTACTGCTGTTCCTGCAAAAAGTCTGAATGCAGCTGACATCAACTGTTCATTCCTTCCCTGTTCCTTTCTCTCCCCTCCACCTTCAATTTACATAATATATATCACAGATGTGGATTCTGTGTGGTGTCTGTTCTTTCAGATATGCCTGAAAGAACAAACACAGTGCACTCATATAAATTTTTACAATGAGTGAGCATGTCTGAAGTATTAGAAACTAGGTGTAGTTTTCAATAGCTATTCCAGGGTTAATGCATCTACTGAAAGAGTGTTTTCAGTAATTGAAGCTTTGTGGACAGACGAAAACAACAAAGTCAAGTCAGAAACAGCAAAAGCTCTGACAGTGATAAAAATCACATATATTAGCCTCCCTTGTATGGGGATCTAAAATTTGATATTTAATGGAAACAAACTTCTAGCACAAATACACACATCACCTTCAATGCAGAATGTGTGAAATTTGCATTTGTAATACTGCTGATTGTAACACTTTATTCATGGTATACGTCTTTTCTATTTATAACCAGCTTGGTAGCTGAGCAACAAAACTTGTCGGACTTGGTATCAATAAGTACAATTGAGATTTTTTTGCCATGAAATAAAGATTATCACTCGAAATTAGAATAATAACTTTCCGTATGCTACCCAGAATGTGACATGTAATTACTGATTTAAAAGACAACTTTATTTCTTTAAATTAGTGATGTTTTATGGCAAACCAAAATTTGTAGCATGACTAAACCCACATACTGCTTAACAGAGAAGCAATTTAATGTGCAGGGATTCTCAATTTAGCCTGTTACAAACTGCAACTCATAAATAACATTCAGAATTACCAAAACATGGAAGCAACATTGAAATTCAATAAACACATAATTTATGAAATTTCATAATGCAAAAACTAGTTCCTTTTCTGAAATTTATACTAGAACACTCTGGTGATGGAGAATCCAGAAAAAGCTCCCACTAATAGAATGAGTATTATTCGGAATAAGTAATCATACTGCACTGTAAAAAACAAATTCGAAACACAACTGATTCATCCCTATGCTGAGACCAAAGCTCCACATTTAATTTTATACTGTCAGAATACTTAAACAGCACCAGAAAAGTCACCGCTTTAAGGAACCTGTAATAAAAATATAATACTGATCAGCTTGCGCAAAATTTCACTCTCTAATCAAATTACATACACTGTTAACAAAATAAATTGTAAAATCATATTTCCATATTAAAGCATCGATATTGCAACATATAATTTATCTAAAATCAACTCCAGTATCTGTTTTAATTTTAATGTCAATACTAATTTTTGCTAAACATCTATACGTGAAAGTAATACTGTAAGAGATCATTTAATGCTGGAAGTTTTCCAAAGAACTCAGACATTTCTGAGACAAAATGCATTTGAAATGTATAGACTTTTGTGATCAGACAGACGCAAAAAATGCTCTGTAAATATAACTATTGCACAACACTGGTGGGAGTGATCCAATTATAAATATGGGTAGCTATCAACATATCAGTGGATAAAACCAAATGTCTATCAGAAAAAAGCATTTTTTAATAAATTAAGGTACAACAGAAGCTATTAATACACTGAACCAGCACAGAAATCTTGAAACTGGGAAGTACAATGTAACTTGAGAAAAAAACAGTGCAACAAAAATAAGTACTGAATTTTTATATCTGTAAACACCCAGCTATCTTGCAGCAGTGGATTTTGTTAAGCACAACTCATGACATGTGAGGACACATCTGAATTCCAGACAAGAAAGCTGTTAAAAATGATATGGGAACTCTTACATCCAATATTCTTCATCTCTGTCTTGTCCTACAGTTTTACCCTTTACAATACCATGGAGGCTATTCTGTCATGTATTAATATGTCTTATCATTCAGCTTCTTCATGAATTAGTTTTTCCATATATTGTTTTCCTGGATGGCTTCACAGAGAATCTCATCATTTTTCATCTCATCATTCCACTTAATTATCAGTGTCCTTCAGTAAAAACACATCTGAATGCTTTGATTCTCTTCTTTCCCAGATTTCACACAGTTCATTATTTACTATGATATGTTGTCTATATGATCCAGATGTAAATTATCAAAAATTTCTTTCTCAATACAGGCCCCTGTTTGATAGCAATAGACTTATTTTGGCGAGTAATACTCTCCTTGCCTTTGGTATCCTACTTCTTATAACCTGCCTCATATAGTCAGTCATATATTATTTTGATTTCAAGGAAGGAGACTTTCTCCACTGCATCTGTTACATCTATGTGCGTATCAATTTCGAAATCATGTTTGTCTCTAATCTCATTTCTAACATTGCTTAGTAATTTCATCCGTCTTTAGTTCCCTCTCATTTCATATTCTATATCCAGTAAAGTGACATTCTGTTTAATGTGTTGTAATGGCACAAAATGTGTAGATCAGCCAAATATTACATTGCCACATATTTGTGTAGAACTGGATACAAAATGTTTCCTATTTCTCAGTATTTGATAAATGCATATTCCCACAAACTGCATGGCAGAATGCAGTGTTAATGACACTTGTAAAGATGTGAGTAGCTATTCAAGTAAAATAACAACATTCCATAACTAATTTCTTAAAGTAATTTGTAAACAAACAGCTTATTTTCATATTTTAATAAAACCTGTGTTTTTGTTATTGTGGTCTTCAGTCCTGAGACTGGTCTGATGCAGTTCTCCATGCTACTCTATCCTGTGCAAGCTTCTTCATCTCCCAGTACTTATTGCAACCTACATCCTTCTGAATCTGCGTAGTGTATTCATATCTTGGCCTCCCTCTACTATTTTTACCCTCCACACTGCCCTTCAATGCCAACTTTGTGATCCCTTAATGCCTCAGAACATGTCCTACCAACCGGTCCCTTCTTCTTGTCAAGTTGTGCCACAAACTCCTCTCCTCCCCAATTCTGTTCAATTCCTCCTCATTAGTTATGTGATCTCCTCATCAAATCTTCGTCATTCTTCGTAGCACCACATTTAAAAAGCTTCTATTCTGTTCTTGTCCAAACTATTTATCATCCATGTTTCACTTCCATACATGGCTACACTCCATACAAATACTTTCAGAAACGACTTCCTGACACTTAAATCTATACTCAATGTTAACAAATTTCTCTTCTTCAGAAACGCTTTCATTGTCATTGTCAGTCTACATTTTATATCCTCTCTGCTTCAACCATCATCAGTTATTTTGCTCCCCAAATAGCAAAACTCCTTTGCTACTTTAAGTGTCTCATTTCCTAACCTAATTCCCTCAGCATCATCTGACTTAATTCGACTACATTCCATTATCCTCATTTTGCTTTTGTTGATGTTCACCTTACATCCTCCTTTCAAGACACTGTCCATTCTGTTCAACTGTTCTTCCAAGTCCTTTGCTGTCTCTGACAGAAATACAATGTCATCGGCGAACTTCAAAGAGTTTATTTCTTCCCCATGGATTTTAATACCTACTCCAAATTTTTCTTTTGTTTCCTTTACTGCTTGCTCAATATACAGACTGAATAACATTGGGGAGAGGCTACAACCCTGTCTCACTCGCTTCCCAACCACTGCTTCCCTTTCATGCCCCTTGACTCTTATAACTGCAATCTGGTTTCTGCACGAACTGTAAATAGCCTTTTGCTCCATGTATTTTACCCCTGCCACCTTTAGAATTTGAAAGAGAGTATTCCAGTCAACATTGTCAAAAGCTTTCTCTAAGTCTACAAATACTAGAAACCTAGGTTTGCCTTTCCTTAACCTTTCTTCTAAGGTAAGTCATAAGGTCAGTATTGCATCATGTGTTCCAAGATTTCTATGAAATCCAAACTGATCTTCCTTGAGGTCAGCTTCTACCAGTTTTTCCATTCATCTGTAAGGACTTCATGTTAGTATTTTGCAGCTGTGACTTATTAAACTGATAGTTCAGTAATTTTCACATCTGTCAACACCTGCTTTCTTTGGGATTGGAATTATTATATTATTCTTAAAGTCTGAGGGTATTTCGCCTGTCTCATACATCTTGTTCACCAGATGGTAGAGTTTTGTCAGGACTAGCTCTCCCAAGGCCGTCAGTAGTTCTGATGGAATGTTGCCTACTACTGGGACCTTGTTTCGACTCAGGTCTTTCAGTGTTCTGTCAAACTCTTCACGCAGTATCGTATCTCCCATTTCATCTTCACCTACATCCTATTCCATTTCCATAATATTGTCCTCAAGTACATTGCCCTTGTATAGATCCTCTATATACTCCTTCCACCTTTCTGCTTTCCTTTCTTTGCTTAGAACTGAGTTTCCATCTGAGCTCTTGATGTTCATACAAGTGGTTCTCTTTTCTCCAAAGGTCTCTTTAATTTTCCTCTAGACAGTATCTATCTTACTTCTTGTGAGATAAACCACTACATCCTTACATTTGTCCTCTAGCAATCCCTGCTTAGCCATTTTGCACTTCCTATCAATCTCATTTTTGAGACGTTTGTATTCCTTTTTGCCTGCTTCATTTACTGTGTTTTTATATTTTCTCCTTTCATCAATTAAATTCAATATTTCTTCTGTTACCTAAGGATTTCTACTAGCCCTCGTCTTTTTACCTACTTGTTCCTCTGCTGCCTTCACCACTTTATCCCTTAGAGCTGAGCTACCCATTCTTCTTCTACTGTTTTTCCTTCCTCCATTCCTGTCAATTGTTCCCTTATGCTCTCCCTGAAACTCTGTACAACCTCTGGTTTCATCATTTTATCCAGGTCTCATCTCTTTAAATTCCCACCTTTTTGCAGTTTCTTCAGGTGTAATCTACAGTTCATAACCAATAGATTGTGGTCAGAGTCCACATCTGCCACTGGAAATGTCTTACAATTTAAAACCTGGTTCCTAAATCTCTGTCTTACCATTATATAATCTATCTGAAACCTTCTAGTATCTCCAGTATTCTTCCACATATACAACCTTCTTTTACGATTCGTGCACCAAGTGTTAGCTATGATTAAGTTATGCTCTGTGCAAAATTATACCAGATAGCTTCCTCTTTCATTCCTAACCCCCAATCCATATTCACCTACTATATTTCCTTCTCTTATTCTCGAATTCCAGTCACCCATGAACATTAAATTTTCGTCTCCCTTCACTACCTGAATAATTTCTTTCATCTCATCATACATTTCATCAATTTCTTCATCATCTGCAGAGCTAGTTGGCATATCAACTTGTACTACTGTAGTAGGCATGGGCTTTGTGTCTATCTTGGCCACAATAATGCATTCACTATGCTGTTTCTAGTAGCTTACCCGCACTCCTATTTTTTTTATTCATTATTAAACCTACTCCTGCATTATCCCTATTTGATTTTGTATTTATAACCCTGTATTCACCTCACCAAAAGTCTTGTTCCTCCTGCCACCAAACTTAACTAACTCCTACTATATCTAACTTTAACCTACCCATTTCCCTTTTTAAATTTTCTAACATACCTGTCTGATTAAGTGATCTGACATTCCACGCTCTGATCCATAGAATGCCAGTAGTACACAGGTTTTTCTTAATTTTTAATTTTATTTATTTTTCTTTTTTTCAGGAGGAATAAAAAACCTGTGTACTTCATGGAAAAGAAAAGAAAAAACAAAAAAAGTTGAGAATCATACCAAGTAATATAGTTTGAACTTTAGGAAATGCTAGCTACAAAAGCCAATGTGTAATTGAAAAGAAAATCAACATTGTGTGTTTTGCTTTATTGGATAGAACATAAAATACTATTTTGTACCATAAATCATGAATTCTGAGGTTACTACTATTAAGTGGTAATTTAATAACTTAGTCTATATAAAACCACAGTAATAGAATCTTAGGTAATTGACATTTCAATTACAAGTTTACAAAATGTATTGTAAATAGATATCATATTTTTGTATTTCGCCAAAATCTGTTACCTTCATAAAAACCAGATTATTGAGGATATCAAGCAGTATGTCTGGAATATTTGAAAATGTTATCCACAAAAGTCAGTTTGTAATTAAGAAGAAGATTGGTATTTTATATTTTGGATTATTGGACCAAACAATGGAAACTCCAGGTAGGAATACCAACAATGTAGCAAAAGATACATTGCTACTTACTGTAAAGATAACATACTAAGTTACATTCAAAACACACTTACATGCAAACATTTGGTCTCAGCCTTCAACAGAAAAAGAGAAACACACTCCATTCATTAACACAAGCAAGCACACCTCATACATACATGGCCACCAAGTCCAGCAGCTTTGGCCAGAATGCAGCAATCATGTGGGATGGAAGTAGCAATCTGGAGGTGGCAGGGAATGTGAAGGGGAAGAGATAGCAGTGTACAGCTGGAGGAAGGGCAAGCACTAGAATGCCAACAGGAGCAGAGTTAGGAATTTGTGGGTAAAGATGTGTGGGTGCATTGGGAGAGGGTGGCAAACAAAGAGGGTGGGGGATGAGAATGGGGAGGGGGTGGAGGATGTGGGGATGGTATGCTACTGTAGGTTGAGGATGGGATGGTTACAGGAATGGAGAATGTGCATAGTTCAGAAAGTTCTGGATTACTTTTCTGAACTGTGCAGATGGAAGATATTCTTAGAATACATTCCCCACTTCTGTAATTATTCTGGCCTCAAACTACAGCAACATACTGTCCCCTCACCCTCCACCGAACGGTTTCCACTGCCTTCGTCCTATCACCTCCTCCCCATTCTCATCTCCCAGCCTCTTTGTTTTCTACCCTCTGCCAATGCACCCACCTATCTTTCCCCATTTCCTTCTTTATTTGTTCAATTTTCCACACATCCCTGCTCTGCAACCTTCTGACACTGTGCCTGTTGGCATTCTAACCCCCATACACTCTGCTAGACAGCGCTCCTCCTTTGCCCACCTGTACAATGCTATAGCCCCCCTTCAGATTGCTACCTCCATCCCACATGATAGGTGCATTCTGGTCTGAGCTGTCAGAGTGAATGAATGGTGTGTGTTTCTCTTTCTCTGATGAAGGCTGAGGGGAAAGTTTGTTTGTAAGTGTCTTTTAATTGTGTCTGTCTGCATCTTAGCATGCTATCTTCATGGTAAGTAGCAATCTACCTTTTCCTTCATTGTTGGGATTATTGCAACAGATATAAAATGTTACTCTGCATAGTATATCACATCCACTATGTATCAGTTTTGGAATTAATTCATGTAAAACTACTGTGTGTGTGTGTGTGTGTGTGTGTGTGTGTGTGTGTCCGGGTGTGAGCTGCAGAAGTTAGAAGTTAGTCAGTAGTTACGTAGTAGGTGTTGTGAAGTTAGGGATTAGTAGTTGCTGGGAGTTTTGTTATTGCTTATAGTGGAGTAGATGAAATTCACAATAAAGATCAAGAAGATGTCAAGTGGTGTTAATTTTTATAAAACCCAGATCCCATAAATTATGATTACTCAGGCTGCAAAGAGAGATGTACACAATGGATTCTACATGGAGGACTACCAAACACAAGATGAGTATTCCAGTCTACTAAAATTACTCATAGTGACAAATACTTGTTTGAAAGTTTGTCAGTGATCATATTTAAAGGATAAAAATCATGTTTGATTAGTGGATGGTACACAATTAGATACTGCACTTATTTCTCACTTTCACAGAGGATAGTGATGTCAATAGTGAATGTTGTTACTGATATCCTTTAATTCCTCTCCACAATCTTCCTTTCATTTCCATGTCTTCAGCATACAGGTCAAACAGTAGTGGAGAAAGTCTACATTCCTGCCCTATACACTTTTATTTAGCAATTTTGGTTCCTGTATAATGCTTTCAAACAGTTTGTACTGCTTTAAATGTAGAAAGCTATTTCCAGGTAAACAAATATTATGAAAGTTTCTTAACATAAATCACTTCCATTATAAACCACAATGTGAATATTGTCTCCTTGGACTGCTTACTTTTCTTGAAGCCAGACTGATGATCATCTAAGAGATCTTCAGTTTTCAAATATGTAGCAACCCATAATTTGATGTTAAGTTTGGGTGTTTTGTTATGGATAATAGTGCTTCCCTCAATGGTGTGTAATTTGCATATGACATGATAAAAGGATAATGTGATGATCAAGTTCTGTGATTCTCACATTCAAGGAACTTTAACTCTCATAATCATGTCTGAGATTCACCTAAAAGATGTAATGAACCTAGAACAGCTCCTTAATGACTGTTAAGTGCTACAGGTTGCTCTATTTGAGGACTGATACATATTTACCAAGTTACACATCACTTATCTCACCTGATACAGGCAATACAGATGTGGTATAGTTTTGGACTTTGCCAGTGTTCACTTTCACTTTTAGGATCAGCAGTTATAGTGGACAAGGGAAGAACTGACTATGAAAAAATATTGAGAAAACAATAAAAGGGTGACATTTCATGAATCGGGACCTGGAATGTCTGAAGTTTGAATATCATATGGAAGCTATAAAATCTGAAAAGGGAAAAAGACTGTAATTAAATGTAGGAATGGTCAGTTAAGAGAACAGAAGAAAGATAAAGATATCTGGCCAGATGAATACATAATATTAAGAACATTAGAAAACTGTGTAACTAGTGTACAATTCATAATAAACAGGAAGGTAAGTCAAAAGGAGTTGCTGGTATTATGAAAAGTTCAGAGATAGGATTATTCTCACTTTAAATGAAATCAGACCAACCTCAATATCAATAATTCACATGTGCATGTTGACATCACTAACAGAATATAATATAAACACACTGTACTTTGGTGCAAAGAAATTTAACTGATAATTAAATATCTAAAGGGCAATGAAAATCTTATAATCATGAGTGAAAGGTATGCTATGGTTGGAATAAGGAGTTTTGATCGTGGTATATAGTCCCTGGCAGATACAATGCATTTCTTTGGTTTTTGTAGTAAAGTACCAATTCTATTTTCATATGTTTAGATTGTTGACTCTCTTTTTCATACTATTAATAAACATTTTGCAAGTGTTAAATAAATCTTGTTTGTCATTAGTCTCATTATTTGTGTATTCTTCATTGTGGTTGAAATATCCACAAGTGATGACCCCAAGAAGAAAATGAACACCAAAGAGGAAGTTACGCGTGAGCTAACAATGTCTAGAACATTGGACTGTGTATTACCGAGAAAGAAAAATTGTGATAATGTCAATTAAAATAGTAACTTTCACATGCAAGCATGTAATGAATCATTGTCCTCTAACATTACTTTTTTTTAATCGATACCCTGTATAATCTTGAATCTCGCATAGGTTAAACTTATCTCAGCTATTTCATTAAAAGAACTCATATGATTTTGTATATTTCAGGCTAAAATGTATAAAAAAGAAATTAATGTGTTACAATCCATATGTACTAACAGTTAAAATTACTCTTCTTCTAAAAGTATTTGAAATTACAAAATATGTGGTATACTTAAAACTGACATTATTAATTGCACAATCTAACACTAATTATTAAAATCATTTCTAGATTAATTTATGAAATAATGGTATATTTCAGCAATGATTCATTTTTTTGTTTTGTAAAGTCTTTGGAATATTGTGAGTGCAGCAGAATATAGGTAGATTATTTATTTTTTATTTATTCCATGTGATCTGATGGTGCACAGTGTGTTGCAGATGTCAGAAAATATCAGTTAACATTGTTAACATATATTAACATAGGCCTATAGTATCCTAATGTATTATATTTCTCAATGTTTTCAACTTAACACAAATAGCAAGATTACTGTTCTAAGTATTCATTTACAGAGTAAAAACAGTGACACAACAAATATGACTTCACAGCTTTGTTAAATTTTATGTTGTCTTCGATGGACTTAATACTAATGGGAAGATTGTTGAACAGTTGGAGGCCCATGTGGAAAGCTCCCTTTTAACACAGTTGAGTGTTTGTACATATAACATGCAGAACTGCATTTTTCCTGGTGTTGTGTTCATGTATTTCACTATTTTTTACGATTCTGTGGTCAGTTGGCACTACGTGGTTTCTGAAAAATTTTAGGGACTCGAGAATGTAGAGGCAAGGCAGTGTGAGGATTTCCAACTTTCTGAAAATGGGTTTGCAGGAGTCTCTGGGTTGGCTCCCAGTAATAATCCTCATTGCTCTCGTCTTGATTCTAAATGTGCTCAAAGCAGTTGGAGAATTTCCCCAGACTATTACACCATATTTTAGCTGGGCTTGTATGTAAGCATAGTATGCGCTGGTTAATGTTTTCAGTCTAGCACATGATTTCAGTACACTCAATGCATAACAGCCACTACAAATCCTGGCATTTACCTTTCCTGCATGTGTATTGCATTTCAGGTTATCTTGAACCCACAGACCCAGGAATTTGAAAACAGTGTCAGTATCTATTGGCTGGTTATTTACAGCGACAAATGGCTGAGAGGAATTTGCATTTTGTGTTGTGTGAAAGTTCATAGAAGCCGTCTTTTTGGTGTTGGTAGTTAATCTGTTGGTTTTAGCCCAGTTGCTGAGTTGTTCAGTGGCCAAGTTCACAGCTTTTTGCACAGCCTCTGTATTCTCCCCTTTGAGGAGTACAGTTGTGTCATCAGCAAATATTATTGTTTTGTGTGCATCAACATTCAGGCTCAAGTCATTAACATACAGGAGGAAAAGTAGGGAACACCTTGCTTTACAGTTTTATTACTTGATAGTATTTCGGTTATTGAGTTGCTTTGTCTATTAGCGTATTTCGTGCTGACTCTCTGCATCTGATTGGTTAGGAATGTAGCAATCCAGTTGTTTGAGTTCCTCTGATACCATAGTGTTCTATTTTTTCCAGTAATATTTTGTAATCAACAGTGTCAAAAGCCTTTGACTGGTCCAGAAATATGCCTGTTATGGGTTGTTTTCTATATAAAAGTTCTAATAGCGTATTTATGCAACCATATGCTGCAGTTTCAGTAGATTTGTTGCTTCTGAACCCATGTTGAGCTAAACTTAGTAACTCTTTTTTTTTCAATGAAGTCCATCATTTTTTTGTACATTATTTTTTCAAAAACTTTAGAAAAGCAGGATGAGATTGAGATAGGCCTGTAGTTATTCATATTTTTATTATCACCTTTTTTGAAGACATGAATTACTTTAGAAAGTTTCAGAGCTTCAGGGAAGATACCTGCCTGGAAAGAACAGTCACAGAGGTGAGTAAATGGTTCAGCAATTGTGTGTTCACAATTTTTGATTACAGCTGTTGGAATACCATTAATTCCAGCTGAATATGAATTTTTTAACTCTCTGAGGGCTTTTGCAACATTATTTTCAGTTTTTTTTTTTTTTTTTTTTTTTTTTTTTTTTGGTATGCGTATTCCATAGATCCGTACATGCGAGTGATTCGCCTGGATGTGGAACGTGTCAATACAATTGTACAAATACAATTAATGCTACAGAATAGTAATATAATTCAATGATATAGATATTATAAGTATCACTTTTTCTCATTTCCAAGCTGTCATTAAACTAGTACAGTGCCAATTCTCAATATAACATTATAACTATAACATTAACACTATAACATTAACATAATATTGTATCATCCATCTAATAACTAAGACACTAAATACATCTATTGTTAAGGGAGGGCATTACTTTTGGAAAAGAATTCATCTAACGAGTACAATGGATGGTCGAGCAGGTATTTTTTTAACATACCTTTGAACAGCGTTTCATTTTCTATTGTACATTTAATATAATTAGGCAATGCATTAAAAGTCTTTATAGCAGCATACTTTACTCCCTTCTGTACAAGTGTTAAATTTTTTAGTTCAACATGTAGATCATCTTTACCTCTTGTATTGTAGTTATGGTATGAACAATTTGTTTCATACTGAGCATAGTCTTTATTAACTACATTCATCAGAGAGTATATGTACTGACATGTTGTGGTCAGAATACCTAACTGTATAAAAAGTTTTCTACATGAGGTTCGTGGAGGAACCCCACACATGATTCTGACTGTTCTCTTCTGAGCAGTTAAGATTTTTTTTGAGGCTGGTGAATTACCCCAGAATATTATTCCGTAACTCATTAATGAGTGAAAGTACCCAAAGTAAGACAATTTTAAAATGTTAATGTCCCCAAAATGAGTAATTATTCTTAGAGCAAAAGTTGCTGATGAAAGCCTTTTTAGAGTAAGGGACACATGCTGTTCCCAGTTGAGCCTACTGTCAATGTGAACCCCCAGGAATTTAGTGGATTGCACCTGTTCTAGTTCCTGGTTGTCATGAGTAATTACTATACTTTCTAGAGTTTTATTTTTTGTGTGGAACTGTATAAAATTAGTTTTTTTAATATTAACTGAAAGAGAATTAATTGAAAACCAAGCTGTAACTTCTCTGAGTATATCATTAACATCAGTCTCCAGATCTGCAGTAGACTGACCATCTACGACAATGCTTGTATCATCAGCAAACATTGTGAATTCACAATTTTTACTAATGGACAGGGGTAAATCATTAACATATATTAAAAACAGCAAGGGTCCAAGGACAGATCCCTGGGGAACTCCATGCTGAATTTTGCCCCATTCAGAATCCACTAGATTAGGAGATCCTTTGTTACAGCCATGTAGAACCACCTTTTGTAATGAAAATTGAATCTGCACATATGTGATATTTTCGTTTGCTGGTTGGTAATTTGTGCTAGGATTATTTTTGACCAATTTTTCAGCTATGCTCGTAAAGAAATTGTTGAAAGAGTTCACCACAACTTCGGGATTAGATACAGATTCATTGTTGAGTTTGATTTCTATGTTCGTATGTGAAGCTTTCATTTCCCCTCTTTCCCTTTTTATGATATTCCACATTGCTTTTACTTTATTGCTGGATTTGTCAATGTACTCATCACTGTGCATCCTTTTTGCTTGTCTTATCACTCTTCTTAGGATACATGTGTAGTTTTTGTAGTATTCTGTTAGGTGGGGGGAGTCACTACTTTGTTTACATAACATGTGGAGTATTCTTTTATGTTTGCAAGAGATTTTTATAGCTGGTGTAATCCAACTCTTGTTTCTCTTATTATTATTATTATTTATTCTTACTGGTTTTTGTGGAAAGGCCTCTTCAAAGTGGTGGATCATTTTGTCAAGAAATATGTTGAATTTCATGTTGACATCATTGGCTGTGTACATCTCTGTCCACATTTCTTTACTAAGGAGGGCATTTAGCTTGTTCAAGTTCTCTTGGGTGAAAAACCTTCATAAAGTTTTAGGTGGGACTGGGTTTGAGGTATCTTTGCTAACATCGACCTTTAGAATGACAGCTTGGTGGTCGCTGAATCCTGCATTGTATTATTCTAGAGTTGGGTTAAGTTTATTTCTATTTGGAAAAATTTGATCTAGAGCTGTCTTGGATGTGGGTGTTATTCTAGTGGGCTTGTTTACAAGGCCATGCAGGTTATAAGTTTTTGCAATGTTAATCAATGTCTCCCTGTTTCTGTTGTAGGTGAGAAAGTCTATATTAAAGTCACCACATATAATCACATCCTGTTCCCACTGACTCATTTTGGATAGAAACAAGTCCATTTGTGACAGAAAATCATTAATACTACTGGAGGGGAGATGGTAAATTGTAGCTACAATTAGATTTAGATCTGTAAGCTTTATGGCTGCACATTCAAAGATCTTGTCTGTTCCTATTTCTTTTAGGGTTTTTATTTAATTTATTTATTTATTTATTTATCTATCTTTAAGCATTTACATTCAATCTATGTCGTCATGAATAATGTACAATTTACATATTAAGAAATATAACTGTTGTGAGGTATCACACAAAGCTAAAGTATACATTTTAAAAGAACTTACATAATAAAGGAATACATTTGATACATAAAGATATCCCACATAACTAAAGTGTGCATTTTAAAGAATGTGCATAATAAAAAATACATTTCATACATAAGGATTTCTCCACACGTTTAACATTTAAATGTGGAACTACAGAGACAAAAAAAAGCATAGGAAGAGGTACAAACAAAGCAGCAAGTTGTTTCGTAAATCAGGTCTATTTTTGAAAAGTTTTCAAATTCTTTCACACTGTAAAAAACTTTGTCTTTCAGCCATGTTTTAGTCTCACTTTTAAATATATTAAGAGAGACACAATGTGCCTGCACTGGTAATGTGTTGAAAAGCCTTATTTCCATGTATTCAGAACTGTCTTGTGTTTTCTTGAGTCGAGTTGTTGGCATGTCTATCCTAAATGTTTGACGAGTGTTATGATTATGAACAGACTGCCTAAGGTTGTAACTGTTAAAGTATTCTTTTATGTACAAAAGGCAGCTGTATATAAAAAGAGAAGGGACTGTCATTATATGTAATTCTTTGAAGTATGACCTACATGATACGTTATTTTTGGTAATCCCAGAGACGCTCCTGATGGCTTTCTTCTGCCAAATAACAATTTTCCTGGGCCATGGAGAATTACCCCATAGAAGAATACCATAGCTAATATGGCAATGAAAGAATGCATAATAGGAATTAATCAGTAGGCTTTCAGAAACACAGATGCATAATTTTTTCAGTACATAGATAACTCGCGAAAGCTTTCGAGATATGTTGCCTATGTGACTCTGCCAGGTTAATTTCGTATCTAAGTATATGCCAAGAAGTTTGGTAGAAGTGTACTCAATATCAGCATTGGATAAGCTGAAGGATATATTTACAGTCTTTTCATAGTTAATAGCTAACTCATTTGCTTCGAAACACATATTGGATAATCTGAGAAAATCTTTTCTTTGCTCCTTCAGTTTATTTGTGTCCTTCCCTGAATTGATGAAAGTTGTATCATCTGGGTAAAGCACAGATTTGCATGGCATATTGCTGGGCAGGTCATTTATAAATACACTCCTGGAAATGGAAAAAAGAACACATTGACACCGGTGTGTCAGACCCACCATACTTGCTCCGGACACTGCGAGAGGGCTGTACAAGCAATGATCACACGCACGGCACAGCGGACACACCAGGAACCGCGGTGTTGGCCGTCGAATGGCGCTAGCTGCGCAGCATTTGTGCTCCGCCGCCGTCAGTGTCAGCCAGTTTGCCGTAGCATACGGAGCTCCATCGCAGTCTTTACCACTGGTAGCATGCCGCGCCAGCGTGGACGTGAACCGTATGTGCAGTTGACGGACTTTGAGCGAGGGCGTATAGTGGGTGTGCGGGAGGCCGGGTGGACGTACCGCCGAATTGCTCAACACGTGGGGCGTGAGGTCTCCACAGTACATCGATGTTGTCGCCAGTGGTCGGCGGAAGGTGCACGTGCCCGCAGCGACGCACGGATGCACGCCAAGACCGTAGGATCCTACGCAGTGCCGTAGGGGACCACACCGCCACTTCCCAGCAAATTAGGGACACTGTTGCTCCTGGGGTATCGGCGAGGACCATTCGCAACCGTCTCCATG
The DNA here is from genome assembly GCF_023864275.1 of Schistocerca cancellata. NCBI lineage: Eukaryota > Metazoa > Arthropoda > Insecta > Orthoptera > Acrididae > Schistocerca > Schistocerca cancellata. The sequence goes on from NC_064634.1 coordinate 17,955,363, forward strand.
AAGCTGGGCTACGGTCCCGCTCACCGTTAGGCCGTCTTCCGCTCACGCCCCAACATCGTGCAGCCCGCCTCCAGTGGTGTCGCGACAGGCGTGAATGGAGGGACGAATGGAGACGTGTCGTCTTCAGCGATGAGAGTCGCTTCTGCCTTGGTGCCAATGATGGTCGTATGCGTGTTTGGCGCCGTGCAGGTGAGCGCCACAATCAGGACTGCATACGACCGAGGCACACAGGGCCAACACCCGGCATCATGGTGTGGGGAGCGATCTCCTACACTGGCCGTACACCACTGGCGATCGTCGAGGGGACACTGAATAGTGCACGGTACATCCAAACCGTCATCGAACCCATCGTTCTACCATTCCTAGACCGGCAAGGGAACTTGCTGTTCCAACAGGACAATGCACGTCCGCATGTATCCCGTGCCACCCAACGTGCTCTAGAAGGTGTAAGTCAACTACCCTGGCCAGCAAGATCTCCGGATCTGTCCCCCATTGAGCATGTTTGGGACTGGATGAAGCGTCGTCTCACGCGGTCTGCACGTCCAGCATGAACGCTGGTCCAACTGAGGTGCCAGGTGGAAATGGCATGGCAAGCCGTTCCACAGGACTACATCCAGCATCTCTACGATCGTCTCCATGGGAGAATTGCAGCCTGCATTGCTGTGAAAGGTGGATATACACTGTACTAGTGCCGACATTGTGCATGCTCTGTTGCCTGTGTCTATGTGCCTGTGGTTCTGTCAGTGTGATCATGTGATGTATCTGACCCCAGGAATGTGTCAATAAAGTTTCCCCTTCCTGGGACAATGAATTCACGGTGTTCTTATTTCAATTTCCAGGAGTGTATTATAAACAGTAATGGCCCAAGCACTGATCCTTGGGGTACACCTCTAATGACATTCAGTAACTCTGACTTTTGACCGTTGTAGCTTACAGTTTGCTTTCTATTACTGAGATATGATTTAATGAGGGAGAGTTCCAGATCCATAATGCCATAACACCATAGTTTTTTGAGCAGTATTGTGTGGTTTACAGAATCAAATGCTTTGCTTAAGTCCACTAGTGTGGCTTCAGCAGATAATTTGGATTCAAAAGAAGATTGTACAATAGAAACAACATTTTCAACAGCATTAATTGTTGATAACTGGGCCCTAAAACCATATTGAGACTTAGTCAGTACATTGTTTTTTGACAAATGCATGTTAATTTTCTTTTGTATACAATATTCGATTATTTTTGAAAAAATAGGTATCAGAGAAATTGGACGATAATTATTAGTGCATTTTTTATCACCCTTTTTGTGTAATGGAATTACTACTGTGTTCTTTAGACATTCTGGAAAAATACCACTGTCAAATACCCAGTTTATGAGTGTGCAGAGAGGGAATGATATCAAGTCGATTATTTTTTTAATCACAAAATTTGAGAGGCCATAAATATCTTTTGATCTGGAGTCACTTAACTTTGCCACTGGTTTAATTACATCACTTATTTCCACGTGTTCCCAATTACAGATTGACACAGTATCAGCAAACTTTTGTAAAATCTGGTTTATATAAGTAAATTGTGAATTTGATTTTGAACTCTTCTTATGAGGAGGTGAGGGGTTAGGGTTTGCTGCATTGATAAAAAAGCGGTTAAATTCATCTGGGGTGACATTAACATCATTTGTAACTTTTACACTATGACTACCTGTACCTAATTCTGCTTTAATGACCCTCCACGCAGCCTTTCACTTATTATTGGAGTCTTTGTCTTTTAATATGTCTGCTTGTGTCTATATATGTGTGGATGGATATGTGTGTGTGTGCGAGTGTGTACCCGTCCTTTTTTCCCCCTAAGGTAAGTCTTTCCGCTCCCGGGACTGGAATGACTCCTTACCCTCTCCCTTAAAAGCCACATCCTTTCGTCTTTCCCTCTCCTTCCCTCTTTCCTGATGAGGCAACAGTTTGTTGCGAAAGCTTGAATTTTGTGTGTATGTTTGTGTTCGTTTGTGTGTCTGTCGACCTGCCAGCACTTTCATTTGGTAAGTCACATCATCTTTGTTTTTATATATATATATATATATATATATATATATATATATATATATATATATATATATATATACCTAAAAACAAAGATGATGTGACTTACCAAATGAAAGTGCTGGCAGGTCGACAGACACACAAACGAACACAAACATACACACAAAATCCAAGCTTTCGCAACAAACTGTTGCCTCATCAGGAAAGAGGGAAGGAGAGGGAAAGACGAAAGGATGTGGGTTTTAAGGGAGAGGGTAAGGAGTCATTCCAGTCCCGGGAGCGGAAAGACTTACCTTAGGGGGAAAAAAGGACGGGTATACACTCGCACACACACACATATCCATCCACACATATACAGACACAAGCAGACATATTTAAAGTCTTTAAATAAGGTCTTTAAATATGTCTGCTTGTGTCTGTATATGTGTGGATGGATATGTGTGTGTGTGCGAGTGTATACCCGTCCTTTTTTCCCCCTAAGGTAAGTCTTTCCGCTCCCGGGACTGGAATGACTCCTTACCCTCTCCCTTAAAACCCACATCCTTTCGTCTTTCCCTCTCCTTCCCTCTTTCCTGATGAGGCAACAGTTTGTTGCGAAAGCTTGGATTTTGTGTGTATGTTTGTGTTCGTTTGTGTGTCTGTCGACCTGCCAGCACTTTCATTTGGTAAGTCACATCATCTTTGTTTTTAGGTATATTTTTCCTTCGTGGAATGTTTCCTTCTATTATAACTATATATATATATATATATATATAATAGAGGGAAACATTCCACGTGGGAAAAATATATTTAAAAAGAAAGATGATGAGACTTACCCAACAAAAGCGCTGGCAGGTCGATAGATCCTTCATCAAAGACACCAACCACTTTCTCGAACGCCTGGAATCCCTACCCAGTCTGTTACCCCCGGAAACCATCCTTGTAACCATTGATGCCACTTCCTTATACACAAATATTCCGCATGTCCAGGGCCTCGCTGCGATGGAGCACTTCCTTTCACGCCGATCACCTGCCGCCCTACCTAAAACCTCTTTCCTCATTACCTTAGCCAGCTTCATCCTGACCCACAACTTCTTCACTTTTGAAGGCCAGACATACCAACAATTAAAGGGAACAGCCATGGGTACCAGGATGGCCCCCTCGTACGCCAACCTATTCATGGGTCGCTTAGAGGAAGCCTTCTTGGTTACCCAGGCCTGCCAACCCAAAGTTTGGTACAGATTTATTGATGACATTTTCATGATCTGGACTCACAGTGAAGAAGAACTCCAGAATTTCCTCTCCAACCTCAACTCCTTTGGTTCCATCAGATTCACCTGGTCCTACTCGAAATCCCATGCCACTTTCCTTGACGTTGACCTCCACCTGTCCAATGGCCAGCTTCACACGTCCGTCCACATCAAACCCACCAACAAGCAACAGTACCTCCATTATGACAGCTGCCACCCATTCCACATCAAACGGTCCCTTCCCTACAGCCTAGGTCTTCGTGGCAAACGAATCTGCTCCAGTCCGGAATCCTTGAACCATTACACCAACAACCTGAAAACAGCTTTTGCATCCCGTAACTACCCTCCCGACCTGGTACAGAAGCAAATAACCAGAGCCACTTCCTCATCTCCTCAAACCCGGAACCTTCCACAGAAGAACCCCAAAAGTGCCCCACTTGTGACAGGATACTTTCCGGGACTGGATCAGATTCTGAATGTGGCTCTCCAGCAGGGATACGACTTCCTCAAATCCTGCCCTGAAATGAGATCCATCCTTCATGAAATCCTCCCCACTCCACCAAGAGTGTCTTTCCGCCGTCCACCTAACCTTCGTAACCTCTTAGTTCATCCTTATGAAATCCCCAAACCACCTTCCCTACCCTCTGGCTCCTACCCCTGTAACCGCCCCCAGTGTAAAACCTGTCCCATGCAGCCTCCCACCACCACCTATTCCAGTCCTGTAACCCGGAAGGTGTACACGATCAAAGGCAGAGCCACGTGTGAAAGCACCCACGTGATCTACCAACTGACCTGCCTACACTGTGAAGCATTCTATGTGGGAATGACCAGCAACAAACTGTCCATTCGCATGAATGGACACAGGCAGACAGTGTTTGTTGGTAATGAGGATCACCCTGTGGCTAAACATGCCTTGGTGCACGGCCAGCACATCTTGGCACAGTGTTACACCGTCCGGGTTATCTGGATACTTCCCACTAACACCAACCTGTCAGAACTCCGGAGATGGGAACTTGCCCTTCAGCATATCCTCTCTTCTCGCTATCCGCCAGGCCTCAATCTCCGCTAATTTCAATCTGCCGCCGCTCATACCTCACCTGTCTTTCAACATCATCTTTGCCTCTGTATTTCCGTCCCGACTGACATCTCTGCCCAAACTCTTTGCCTTTACAAATGTCTGCTTGTGTCTGTGTATGTGTGGATGGATATGTGTGTGTGTGCGAGTGTAAACCTGTCCTTTTTTCACCCTAAGGTAAGTCTTTCCGCTCCCGGGATTGGAATGACTCCTTACCCTCTCCCTTAAAACCCAATCCTTTTGTCTTTCCTTCTCCTTCCCTCTTTCCTGACGAGGCAACCGTTGGTTGCGAAAGCTAGAGTTTTGTGTGTATGTTTGTGTTTATTTGTGTGTCTATCGACCTGCCAGCGCTTTTGTTGGGTAAGTCTCATCATCTTTCTTTTTATATATATATATATATATATATATATATATATATATATATATATATATATATATATATATATATATATATATATATATATATATATATATATATATATATTGTTTTTTCCATCTGTTCATATATCTTTGTTGTTGTAATGCATTTTTCTTTTGTCCTGTAATATAGAGATAAAAGTTGTTTTCTAGATGTAATATGTAACTGGAAATTATTTCTTTTTTGTAAGTAGATAAATATGTTTAGAGTTTATTGGTTGTGGAAAGTTTTAATTTTAGTTTGTTTATCGTTTACAGCAATAAGTTTGGCAGAAAATAGTTGTGTAAAGATATATGTAATTTACTTTGATGTTGTATAAACTGTGGGCGAGAGTATTGAGAAAGAGAGACAGCAATATCGAAGGTCGATCCAACATAGTGGTGTGTTGTTGGGTAGCTAGAGAGGCGGACAAATGTTTTACTGTGGGAGTTGTGACTTTTACGAACTGGTGAAGATTGAGTTTAGTGGCAAGCGATGTACGTTTTGAATGACTTGTTTTATACCAGTGCGTGATATGATAATAGTGAGTGTAGACACTGGGCGAAGTAAATACTGAGACTGTGCCGTGAGACGAAGTAACTATGACAATGCAACCGAGAATGCGCGGTATTGTAGCTTTGTGTCTGTGAATTGAACTGCACTTGTATTTTGACTGTGTTTTTGTACACCCAAGTACTGTGAACTTACATATTTATGCTCGTTTCGAGGAACCGTCGGATGCCTATAATTAGTAACAGTCGTTATGAACTAGTGCGAACTGAAACTTCCTGGCAGATTAAAACTGTGTGCCCGACCGAGACTCGAACTCGGACGTGAGTACCGGACATGAGTCGTGCTTCGGTAGCTCAGTTGGTAGAGCACTTGTCCGCGAAAGGCAAACATCCCGAGTTCGAGTTTCGGTCGGGCACACAGTTTTAATCTGCCAGGAAGTTTCATATCAGCGCACACTCCACTGCAGAGTGAAAATCTCATTCTAGTGCGAACTGTCTATTGTGTGTGAGTACATTCCCACCCAGGACGGTTTTTCGCGATCGCGGCAGTCATAATACGAATTGACTTTCTATAGAATTCGCCGTCAGCAAGTTTTATAAACTGTGTGTGGCATAAGTAAACTTAAATTGTGTGTGCCAGAAACATTAATACTGTGCACATACGGACATCCGTAACAATAATTACATCGACCAACCTGTAGCCTGTAAAACGCCACTGTAATCAGATTTGCAGCTTAATGAATACCACCGCCTGCCCGATTACGAGGAAAAACCATCAGCTGCAATCACACGACCGTGGGAGCAGATCTCAGTGTTTCACCAGGACCAGCCAGCTGCTGTCGATATTGCGACCATCATCACAACACACAAGATAAGATTTAAAAGCAGCGCTCTCCTCTCAAAGACTCAAAATTATTGCAAACAATTTTAATTTCCTTTTGGCTGACATACGCGTAACATTTGTCTTCTTTAGAATAAAAGTGTTCCCCACAAAGTGGTGTGTTCTATGTAGACATTGTTGACTTCCCTTAGCAGTAGCCATTTCCCTTTTAATTATTTCCATTTTTTTTACATTTAAATCCGCTGCCGCTGCATGTGAATCTTTTATAACTTTTGGAGGGCATGTGTCTAAATTTGTGTGCCATAGCATTTACCAGAAGTATTGTAATGCTTTGCTACTTGGTCAAAGGTGGGTAGCTGTCAAACCACACGGGTTGTGATTACTTTGAATGAGAGTCGTGTAAAATTGTGGGGTCATCACTCAACTTTGGTATTCTTTTGTTTATTGATGTTAGAAACAAATTTTTTTGACAATGTCCTTAAATCTTATTTAATATGGTTATTCTATGCTAAACTGGGATAAATTCATGGTCAGATATTGTGTTGGGAAGTAAAATTTGGAGAAACGTCTATTTAGATACGGCTTGATTTGGACTGCATTAGTTAACACGGTATTTTTCGGGTATTTTGGCAATACTTAGTGACAGGGTGGAATCGCAGTCGTCACTTATGGCGACCGTGGAGCGACTGGACAGGGTATTTTGAAGCTGTCTTAAAGAATTTGCAATCTTCTGATCTCAGTTTCAAAAATTTTGATAATTAGTGGGAGTGGTTTGTTGGTGTTAGGATCAGAAAATAGACAAGATGACTATTAAAGAGGATGAACATGTAGCCAGTTTTAAAGTGTGGGATGATGAGCAAGGGGAAAAATAAAGAACATGAAATTGGATACAGTAATTAAGACAGAACTAGAGATTGATAAAGATGTAGATGGAACAGGAGAGGTAAAAAGTATGTTTGCTTTACTGTTAGCAGAAATGAGAGGAATGAAAGAGGGCCACATAGGTTTAAGAGAAGATATAGAGGGTATAAATAAGAAAATGGAAGCTGTTAGCAAATCACAAAAGGATATGGGAGAAGAACTAAAGAATTTAGATAGGAAATTTGAACAAACTTTTGAGGATTTTAAAAGGGAACTAGATGATGGGATAGAAAAGAGGATTTCAAATGTAAAGTTGGATATAGGCAAAGATTTTAAAAATTTAAAGATGATGTTAAAGAGAAATTTAAAGAAATTAAATTCAAGCTGATGGAAAAGCAAAAGAGTTTTAGGGAGGGGGTAAATGGAAGGTTAGATTGCTTGGATAAGAATATTGTAGCACAGGCTGAAGTGTGTGATAAAAGACAGACAGAAGTGAAGGAATATTGTGATAGAATTTTACAGGAACATAGTAAGAAAGCTCAAGTAGAAGTGGGAAGAATCAGGGAGTACACATCTGTGACTGAGAAAAGAGTAGGAACTTTGGAAAGAAAAATAGAAGATGGGAATTGTACAGCTCCATCTGTGGTAGTACATATGAGAGATTGTAGTACTTTTAATAATATAGTATTTGATCCTAAAGGCAACGTCCATCCAGTGGCTTTTGTGAATAGTTTACGAAGCAGTTTACTGTAGAGTGGATTGAGAAAGATAAATTAAGGAGGGCAAGTGCATGTTTAAGGGGTGAAAGTTTAGATTGAGGAGCAGATGCCCCAGATAGATATGAAACTTTTGAGGATTTTGTGTCAGCTTTTCTAGCAGAGTACTGGTCTAAAGAAAGACAGAGTGATGCAATTGAGGCTTTTAAGAAGTCACCATGGTATGATAACCGAATATGGAGAGCATGAGAGAATATTGTGAAAGATGGATCAATAGGTTGAAGCATTTGGACACTACTTGGAGTGATCGAGATACAATAGAGGTATTGGTGGGGAAGTTACCTCGTAATATGAGATGTGGATTAATAGGGCATAATAATAATCTGAAAGATTTTCTGAATAGGGTGAGAAATGTGGATAGATGGCAGACAAATTGTTCTTTTGATGTAAACAGAGATTCTTGGAGGTACCAAGAGAACAGGGAACAGACCAGAAGAGTGAATCAGGTAAATGTGAGAGGTAGGGGAGAAAGAGGTCGAGGGAATTTTAGGGGTAATGGTAGAGGTTATGATAGGAGAGGACGTTTTAATACGGGAAACGGTACACCGCAACAGTAAGGGCCCATACTGGGGCAGGTCAAGTATCAGGGCCTACCAATGTTGCCAGTTGCCACAATGATGTCAGATGTTTTGTGATGAGCAGCAATAGTAATACTAATCATGGTGATAGGGGGTGTGGAAGTCAGAACTTAGTAATTGAAGAGGTAGGGCCCAAAATTAAGTGTGGGAATAATATAGAATTGGGGGGTTCATGTATGGAGGTATTTTCTCATATGTATGATGGTGTTACAGAATATGAAAAGGAGCAAATAGACAGGGAGAAGGAGAATGAACTGATACAAATGGAAAGTATTGAAAGTGAGGAGGAAGAGACAAGTAGTGGTAGTAGTGACAGTGAAGGGGGAGAAGAAGAGGTACCAGAGGATACGTTTCTTTTCCAGAGTAATTTGCATAGGAGTAGAGGGGAAGAGAACGGGCCAGTTACTGAAATTATTGAGAGAGAGATTTCTACCAATTCCTTGAACCATGGTGTAGATCCTAATGAGGAGGAAAAAATTAATGTGTTTATTATTGGCAAGGATAAGGATGTGGCAACTTGCAGTGAGGAGGAAGAGAGTTTATGTGCAATTAGAAGGGAGTCAAGAGAAGAGGAAATCTCAGAGATAGGTTGTAGAAAATGGGAATATGATAATATTGAAAGAGATTTGTTACATGAAGGTGAAGATATGGGGGATATTAAAGCTGGACAACCTTTTGTGAAAAAGAAAACCTACAGTAGGGAAGAAAAGGCTGTTTTGGATACAGGTAGTGAAATAAGTGCTGTATCAGAGGAATTCTATAACTGTATAAAGGAAGGTAATGAGGTAATTGACGTACCTGTGTTGGGGTTAAAAATAATGGGTGCTACAGGCAAGTTGAGCAAAGCGGTCAAGCGACAGATCATCTTAAAATTTGAACTTGGGGGTATAAGCTTAGTACATATTTTTTTTGTTGTTTCTGTGCTCAGTGTGGAAATTATCCTGGGCATAGACTGGTTGACAGAGTGTAAAGCGGGAGTAAATTGTGGGGATGGTTTTGTCACTTTTTATAATGAAGGATTAGAAACAAGTGTGAAATTTGATGGAATGATAGTGGGTAGCAATGATTTAGTTGGTCAGTCGAAAATGAGAGTGATGACAGTAGGAGTCAATATGAGAGATTTAGAGTTGAACTTGGATTATAGTGGTAGCAGAGAGGAGAGAGAGATAATAGAAGAATTGAAGAACCAGATGGACAAGGTAGAAGGGTTAAGTGAACAACAGAAAGAAGAGTTAAGGGAAATATTGTGGATAAATAGAGAGGTATTTTCAGACAGACCGAGTAAAGTTAAGAACTTTGAGTGTAAATTAGATGTGAAACTGCATGAACCCTTTGCAAGAAAGCTGTTTTCTATACCATTTGCGTTGAGAGAAGCTGTACATAAAGAGATTGAGAGAATGGTAGACTGTGGAGTTATAGAAAGAAGCAAGAGTGAATACAATAGTCCCTTAATAGTGGTGGGCAAGAAAGATGGTAGTGTAAGAGTGGTTATTGATGCTAGAGCTTTGAACGACATAGTGAGTAGAGAGACCAATTGCCCCGAAAATATGGACAGGATATTACAGAAGTATTACAATATGAACTGCATGACTATCCTCGATCTCACGGCCGGGTACCGGCAGGTTCCACTTGCGGAGGAGTATAGGAAGTATACGGCCTTTTTAGTAAATGGGAAATGTTACCAATATTCTGTAGTTCCCTTTGGTTTGAATATTAGTGTGTCCGAATTCATTCGAGCATTAGACCAAGTCTGGGACCAGAGTTGAGTTCTTGAATAACTGTGTACGTAGATGATTTGTTGATAACCACCAAGTCATGGGAGGAACATTGTAGTTTATTGGATGATGTGTTTCAGGCTTTGAGAAAAGGGGGCATGACCCTTAGACTTAAGAAATGTGAGTTTGTGAGAAAGGAAATAAAGTTTTTATTTAGAATCTTGTCCACTACAGGTATCAAAATTGACCCTGAGAAGATCAAAGCTCTGAAAGAATGCCCATCTCCAAAGAATCGAAAACAATTGAAGTCCCTTCTCGGTTTGTGTAACTTTTATAGAAATTTTGTATCAGGACAAGTATTTGACAATCCAAGTTTAAATAAGTTATTGAGTCCTAAAGTGCCATTTGTTTGGACCAGTGAGTGTCAGGAAGCTTTTACGCAGCTTAAGGGAGCTTTGAAAGAGGATAGAATTTTGCATCATCCTGACCTTATTAGACCTTTTTGTTTGGGGACTGAGCCTAGTGGATATGGTATTGGAGTACAATTATTTCAGGATTTTGGAGAAGGTGGGAAGGAAGATCAGAGAACAATTGCATTTGTGAGCAGGTCATTAACTAAGTATGAAAAGAATTATAGTGTGACAGAAAAAGAAGCTTTGGCAATAATCTGGGGATTTAGAAAATTTAGGGATTATCTGTTGGGAAATAAAATCATCATATATACTGATCATAGGGCTTTGATATTTTTCAAGAAATTTAGGTTGATGCATACTAGGTTGACAAGATGGGTAGTGTTCATGCAACAGTTTGAATTTGAAATCAAGTATGTTAAGGGTACTCAAAATAAAGTTGCAGATGCATTATCCAGATTACCTTTAGGGGAAAATGGGGAAACAGAACAAGATATAGATGAAGAGCATGTGAAATTATTATATATTAAGGGAGTTCAAGGGGAAAAGAAAATAGAAAATATATGTAAATACATGAGGAGGTATCAAAACCATGATGAGATCTGGAAAATGATTAAGAGAGCGTTAGATATACCAAATGGTAATGACAAACTGCCAAAATACTATAAAGTGCATGGTGGAATCTTGTTCAGGTGAACTAATGAAAGTTCAGAGGATTGGAAGGTGTGTTGGCCTAGTGACTGCATTGATGAAATAATTGACTACATTCATTTGAGTTTTGGGCATATAGGTGCAAGGAAATGTATACAGAAATTATGAGAATGTGTGGCCTTTGACAACATGATAAAAAGAGTAAATAACAGGATTAGGACATGTGATAAGTGTCAGAGAGCCAAGGTTACAAATCAGACATGCCGGCTTCCTATGCAGAATGTAAAACCTAATGATTTGATGGAGTTATTAGCTGTCGATTTCTATGGCCCTTTGTCAAAGAAACAGGAGGTTTTGCCTACATTTTTGTGGTATTGGAAGTATTTTCTACATTTATTAGGTTGTACCCTTTGTGTAAAGCCACTGGTAGGGTGATTCTGACTAAACGTGAAAAGGACTATTTTGTAAAATTTGGTAAGCCAAAAGCAATACTTGCCGACAATGGATCCCAATTTACTAGTAAGCATTGGAAGGAAGGTCTTACTGACCAGGGAATAGCGGTAATATATACGTCAACTTACCACCCAGCCGGGAACCCGGCGGAGCACTATATGAGGGAAATAGGAAGGTTGTGCCACACGTATTGTAGTAATAATTACAGTTCCTGGGGAGATGTTGTAGAAATTATTGAGGATGTAATGAACACAGTGCCTCATGATGTAACTGGGTTTACCCCATATGAGATTATGAAGGGAGAAAGATCCTTGAGTTTTGTAGAGGAGAAGTTGTCGTTTCCACCGAGGGATGAATTAAGTTGGGATGAGAAGAAGAAAAGACTTCTAGAATTAGTGGAAAAAAGGTTAGAGGAGAGGAGGAGACGGCATGATAAAAAATTAAAGAAGGCTGAAATTAAGGTGGGAGACTTGGTATTGGTGAAGACTTATGAAAAATCTAAGGAGATTAACAATGAGATATCAAAGTTTTTTGATGTGTTTAAAGGTCCTTTTGAGGTAGTGGGTATACCGCATCCGAATGCTTATTATCTGGTGTATCCAAAGTCAGAAAAGAAGTTTGGTCTGAAGAATATAGTAGATTTGAAACCATATAAACCCAGGGCATGAGGTTTGGGTGATTAACCCCTACTCCCTTTTCTTTTTCAAATCTTAACCAGAATTTGATGAACTGAGGGACATGTTTAAGGAATATAGGATTATATTAGTCACTATAGGCAATCGAATTTGAGTTGTAGAATCAATTATTTGAGTACATTAAAATACACAACATTATGACAGACTCGATAATTTAGAGCCATAAATTTTGTGTGGAAACATGACCTGTTACAAAGACTCAAAAGTATGTGATAAAAAGTGATGTATACAGTGAGGAATGGACTAACGAGATTAGTCTTCAGTTATATTGTATAAGTTTGCTGTAATTATTTGTTTATATGAGAATTTTTTTTAAATTGTTACTGCTCATACATTTCTTAGTGCTGGATTCAGAATATAAAATAATCTTTCATTTAATTGGTTTGCTTAATTGTAATCAGTATTCTGTAGGAATTTTGTTGAGTACTGTTTTCATTATTGTCAGGTAGATTACATGTTATTAAATAATATAAGAAATTACTGAGGTAATACTTGTAAATAGAAGCTTTGGATAAGACAAGTCAACATATACCAGAATATTACCTAGTTTTATGAGGTAATATGGGTCATGGACATTTTATCTTGAGAGGTTTTTGGGAACATCTCATGATAAAATGGGGGGCACATGTGAAGACATCTTATTTTGCAATATATATATATATATATATATATATATATATATATATATATATATATATATATATATATATATATACCTAAAAACAAAGATGATGTGACTTACCAAATGAAAGTGCTGGCAGGTCGACAGACACACAAACGAACACAAACATACACACAAAATTCAAGCTTTCGCAACAAACTGTTGCCTCATCAGGAAAGAGGGAAGGAGAGGGAAAGACGAAAGGATTAAAACCCACATCCTTTCGTCTTTCCCTCTCCTTCCCTCTTTCCTGATGAGGCAACAGTTTGTTGCGAAAGCTTGAATTTTGTGTGTATGTTTGTGTTCGTTTGTGTGTCTGTCGACCTGCCAGCACTTTCATTTGGTAAGTCACATCATCTTTGTTTTTAGGTATATTTTTCCTTCATGGAATGTTTCCTTCTATTATAACCATATATATATATATATATATATATATATATATATATATATAGAGGGAAACATTCTATGTATATATATATATATATGAGCCAAAAACGGTGTAAAGTTGCATCTGCCATTTCAGTTACCTTAGTCAAAACAAGAAAATGGAGCCAAATAACAACATCTTTGCCTCTGCACTTCTGCCTCGACTGACATCTCTGCCCATACTCTTGTCTTTAAATATGTCTGCTTGTGTCTGTATGTGTGTGGATGGATATGTGTGTGTGTGCGAGTGAATACCCGTCCTTTTTCCCCCTAAGGTAAGTCTTTCCGCTCCCGGGACTGGAATGACTCCTTACCCTCTCCCTTAAAACCCACATCCTTTCGTCTTTCCCTCTCCTTCCCTCTTTCCTGATGAGGCAACAGTTTGTTGCGAAAGCTAGAATTTTGTGTGTATGTTTGTGTTTATTTGTGTGTCTATCAACCTGCCAGCGCTTTTGTTTGGTAAGTCTCATCATCTTTCTTTTATATATATATATATATATATATATATATATATATATATATATATATATATATATATATATATATATAGACACACAAATAAACACAAACATACACACAAAATTCTAGCTTTCGCAACCAACGGTTGCCTCGTCAGGAAAGAGGGAAGGAGAAGGAAAGACAAGAGGATATGGGTTTTAAGGGAGAGGGTAAGGAGTCATTCCAATCCCGGGAGCTGAAAGACTTACCTTAGGGGGAAAAAAGGACAGGTATACACTCGCACACACACACATATCCATCCACACATACACAGACACAAGCAGAAATTTGTAAAGGCAAAGAGTTTGAGCAGAGATGTCAGTCGTGACGGAAGTACAGAGGCAAAGATGATGTTGAAAGACAGGTGAGGTATGAGCGGCGGCAGATTGAAATTAGAAATTAGCGGAGATTGAGGCCTGGCGGATAGCGAGAAGAGGGGATATGCTGAAGGGCAAGTTCCCATCTCCGGAGTTCTGACAGATTGGTGTTAGTGGGAAGTATCCAGATAACCCGGACGGTGTAACACTGTGCCAAGATGTGCTGGCCGTGCACCAAGGCATGTTTAGCCACAGGGTGATCCTCATTACCAACAAACACTGTCTGCCTGTGTCCATTCATGCGAATGGACAGTTTGTTGCTGGTCATTCCCACATAGAATGCTTCACAGTGTAGGCAGGTCAGTTGGTAAATCACGTGGGTGCTTTCACACGTGGCTCTGCCTTTGATCGTGTACACCTTCCGGGTTACAGGACTGGAATAGGTGGTGGTGGGAGGGTGCATGGGACAGGTTTTACACCGGGGGTGGTTACAGGCGTAGGAGCCAGTGGGTAGGGAAGGTGGTTTGGGGATTTCATAGGGATGAACTAAGAGGTTACGAAGGTTAGGTGGACGGCGGAAAGACACTCTTGGTGGAGTGGGGAGGATTTCATGAATCTGCCGCCGCTCATACCTCACCTGTCTTTCAACATCATCTTTGCCTCTGTACTTCCGTCCCGACTGACATCTCTGCCCAAACTCTTTGCCTTTACAAATGTCTGCTTGTGTCTGTGTATGTGTGGATGGATATGTGTGTGTGTGCGAGTGTATACCTGTCCTTTTTTCCCCCTAAGGTAAGTCTTTCCGCTCCCGGGATTGGAATGACTCCTTACCCTCTCCCTTAAAACCCATATCCTTTTGTCTTTCCTTCTCCTTCCCTCTTTCCTGACGAGGCAACCGTTGGTTGCGAAAGCTAGAATTTTGTGTGTATGTTTGTGTTTGTTTGTGTGTCTATCGACCTGCCAGCGCTTTTGTTTGGTAAGTCTCATCATCTTTCCTTTTAGATATATTTTTCCCACGTGGAATGTTTCCCTCTATTATATATATATATATATATATATATATATATATATATATATATATATACACACCTAAAAACAAAGATGATGTGACTTACCAAATGAAAGTGCTGGCAGGTCGACAGACACACAAACGGACACAAACATACACACAAAATTCAAGCTTTCGCAACAAACTGTTGCCTCATCAGGAAAGAGGGAAGGAGAGGGAAAGACGAAAGGATGTGGGTTTTAAGGGAGAGGGTAAGGAGTCATTCCAGTCCCGGGAGCGGAAAGACTTACCTTAGGGGGAAAAAAGGACGGGTATACACTCGCATACACACACATATCCATCCACACACATACAGACACAAGCAGACATATTTAAAGACAAGAGTATGGGCAGAGATGTCAGTCGAGGCAGAAGTGCAGAGGCAAAGATGTTGTTATTTGGCTCCATTTTCTTGTTTTGACTAAGGTGACTGAAATGGCAGATGCAACTTTACACAGTTTTTGGCTCAACCAACTGCAGCTTCCAGTGAAAACTACAGTGATGTGTATTCTTGGCTGACTAGTTGAAAACAATGAAGTATGTATTGAGACACAATCTTATGATAATGTCACAATGGTGACTTCATCTGCCTACAAGAGTAGCACCTGCCATCATCCTATCAAGTATGTATCCTGCGACACATTATGGATGCACTCAAGTGGCAGATGATGGAAGCAGAATAGAAAACATGGGCTCACATTAGACAAGAGGACACCAGCCCACAGCAGTTCCACTAATCCAAGCGCTACAATTTACACAAACAGCAGTAGAAGCAGAATATGATAGTTTATAAGTAACGTAACTGTTTCAGTGCCCATGCCAAGAAGTGCTTTGCACATTGTGTACACCCAAGTGTGGAGAGTAACCAATTTTAAGTACAACCAGATCCAAGAACAGCAATAGGTGAGTACCAATCAGTGCCCAGCATGTCAGCAGTGGTGATAGCAAAAACAGCTTCAAAGCAGCTTTCGCTATTACATGACAGCAGAGTGTCAACTACAATGCCAAAACCCCACAATAAACATTGAACATTGATACTGTGAGCACTCATGGTCTCCCTGTACATTCGAGCCATGGTGATGAACCCAATATTTGTTTGTAAAGAACATATGCATTCTGCATATTTATCAGCTGGATTGTAATCTGGATGTCAGTGCAACAAAAACAAAGACAGACAAGCACATGACTCATGGCTGCCAACAGTTCTCCTGCTTCTACATATGACAAGCATAAATCACAAGCTGATTAGTGTTTCTCTTGATCAGTAGAATGGACTTTCATGTTAGCTAGTGTGACTAAACCCATATTGGGTACTGATTTCTTACATCTTCATTGTTTAGAAATATAATTACAGACTATACAACTCTGAATGGCAACTAAAATGACTGAATAAATGCTAGGTAAGGTTTCCAAAATCAGAGGCAGGACCTTCACTGCACTGCAGAAAAGTCACATTTCAGCAACAGTGAAGCTGATAGGATATTCCCTTCTGCTATGTTGTGTGCAGATGCAGGGGAAGTGGACTCCTTCATATTAGCATTTCATAATTCAGAAAGTGGTCTTGACATTGCTTCACTGTTGAGGAATAGCTGCTATTTCATACATAGCAAGTTATGATGTAATATGAGCCAACTGCAAAATCACCCTTATTTTTCAATGTAAATTTTTCAGATTTCATGCAGTGTCTTACTCAAATGCAAAACATCACAATAACAATGTCCTTTAAAGGAATGATGGGCCCTTCACTATGGAGCTGACATGTAAAGCTATAAGTAATGCAAAATTCTTTTTTTCCCAAACTGTTTCTGTAAAAATTGCAAGGGAAAGATTGCAGAGCTAACGCAGTAGATGTGGTATTCTACTCATAATGGTTCTGCTTGTAATGAATCATCCTCCTCTAACATTGCCATACCATGTAAACTATCAGTTCTTGCATAGGTTCAAATTATCTCAGCTGTTTCATTGAAAGAATCCATATAATTTTGTATATGATGTATTATATTTCAGGTTAAAATGTATAAAAGGAAATTAATGTGTTATAATCTATATATACTAACAGTTAGAATTACTTATTTTAAAAATATTTGAAATTACGAAGTTTGTGCCATACTTAAAATTCATATTATTAACTGTGCAATCAAATGCTTATTATTAAATTTGTTTCTGGGTTTATTTATGAAATAATCATATTATTTGGTAAACAACAAATGACTGCTAACTGAACTGTTCTGAATCCTACCATCAGGTCTAGGGAGCTGATCAGTGAACTTGCAGTTGGTAACAATGGTAACAGAGGGCCCTTAAGACATCACATTAAAGAAAGTAAGAGTACACATAGTACATTGGCATCATTTCATCCTACATGTTTCCATATTACTGTATTACAATTAGTTGTAAAGAAAGAATTCTAACAAAATAATAAAATGTTCCTGGAGTCATGTCCATATAGCATATTTTTGTTTTGTATTTGTGAAATGTTTCCTGAAACTTAAGCTGTACAGTTTTGTTCGAGGTTGCATGTGGTTGAAGAACAATCATTAAAGTTATATAATGGAAAAATAGATGAAGTTCTATACAGCAGAAATACGTATATTAGTAAGGAAAATAATGTAATAAACACTTACTAAGCGTGGCTCTCAGGTCCAAAAAATCTGCTTTTATACTTGGTACTCCTGAAAGTATAGGAAAACTGTTATTAGTGAGATCGTTTGCCTTGTGGCATGTTAGGTACCAAATTGGCATGGTGTTAGTTACTTGTCAGATTGTGCTGCTTGCAGCCTCAATACAATCTTCTGAAATTTCGAAAGAGTCGGTTAAGAGTTTCCAGATCTCCAGCCAGATGATAGTGATGAGAAACTGTGAGATCTCAACGAGCATATACTTATGAATGTCTGCAGAAATTTATGCAACATAAGGCAAGGTGCTAAAGGAGCCATTTTTGCATATATGATTCAGTGATTTTGAAGACATGTCATGACCCAAGCATCTACATCTACATCTACATCCATACTCCGCATGCCCCCTGACGGTGTGTGGCAGAGGGTACCTTGAGTACCTCTAATTGGTTCTCCCTACTATTCCAGTCTCATATTGTTTGTGGAAAGAAGGATTGTCGGTATGCCTCTGTGTGGGCTCTAATCTCTCTGATTTTATCCTCTTGGTCTCTTCACGAGATACACATTGGAGGGAGCAATATACTGCTTGACTCCTCGGTGAAGGTATGTTCCCAAAACTTCAACAAAAGCCTGTACCGAGCTACTGAGCATCTCTCCTGCAGAGTCTTCCACTGGAGTTTATCTATCATCTTCATAACACTTTCGCAATTACTAAATGATCCTGTAATGAAGCGCGCTGCTCTCCATTGGATCTTCTCTATCTCTTCTATCAATCCTATCTGGTACGGATCCCACACTAGTGAGCAGTATTCAAACAGTGGATGAAGAAGTGTACTGTAACCTACTTCCTTTGTTTTCCAGTTGCATTTCCTTAGGATTCTTCCAATGAATCTCAGTGTGGCATCTGCTTTACTGATGATCAACTTTATATGATCATTCCATTTTAAAATACTCCTAATGCCTACGTCCAGATAATTTGTGGGATTAACTGCTTCCAGTTGCTGACCTGCTCTATTGTAGATAAATGAGAAAGGGATCTTTCTTTCTATGTATTTGCAGCACATTACACTTGTCTACATTGAGATTCAATTGCCATTCCCTGCACCGTGTTTCAATTCGCTGCAGATCCTCCTGCATTTCAGTACAATTTTCCAGTGTTACAACCGCTCGCTATACCACGGCATCATCCGTGAAAAGCCTCAGTGAACTTCCGATGTTATCCACAAGGTCATTTATGTATATTGTGAATAGCAATGGTCCTACAACACTCCCCTGCGGCACACCTGAAATCACTCTTACTTCGGAAGACTTTTCTCCATTGAGAATGACATGCTGCGTTCTGTTATCTAGGAACTCTTCAATCCAGTAACTGTGATAGGAGTTACAGAAAACTTATAGTATCTCATAAGATTAATAGTTCTCCACTTAACATATTTCATTTGTATATAACAACTACATTGGCATATGATTAAATACAGTGTATGTAACAAATTCTGGAAATGGAAGAGAATGTAGATGAAGATGAAATGGGAGATACGATACTGCATGAAGAGTTTGAAATACCTGAGTCAAAACAAGGCCCCAGTAGTAGACAACATTCCATTACAACTACTAACGTCCTTGGGAGAGTCAGTCCTGACAAAACTCTACCATCTGGTGAACAAGATGTACGAGACAGGTGAAATACCCTCAGACTTCAAGAAGAATATAATAATTCCAATCCCAAAGAAAGCAGGTGTTGACAGATGTGAAAATTACCAAACTATCAGTTTAATAAGTCACAGCTGCAAAATACTAACACAAATTATTTACAGACGAATGGAAAAACTGGTAGAAGCCGACCTCGGGGAGGATCAGTTTGGATTCCGTAGAAATGTTGGAACACGTGAGGCAATACTGACCTTACGACTTATCTTGGAAGAAAGATTAAGGAAAGGCAAACCTACATTTCTAGCATTTGTAGACTTAGAGAAAGCTTTTCACAATGTTGACTGGAATATTCTCTTTCAAATTCTAAAGGTGGCAGGGGTAAAATACAGGGAGCGAAAGGCTATTTACAATTTGTACAGAAACCAGATAGCAGTTATAAGAGTCGAGGGGCATGAAAGGGAAGCAGTGGTTGGGAAGGGAGTGAGACAGGGTTGTAGCCTCTCCCCGATGTTATTCAATCTGTATATTGAGCAAGCAGTAAAGGAAACAAAAGAAAAATTCAGAGTAGGTATTAAAATCCAGGGAGAAGAAATAGAAACTTTGAGGTTCGCCGATGACATTGTAATTCTGTCAGAGACAGCAAAGGACTTGGAAGTGAACAACAGTACAGTGATGCCACACAGTGACAAAACACATCAACAAACTGAAAATGAAGCAACAGCCAGAAGGGCAGAATTTTTGTGGCACCAAAGACTTGGACACAGAGAAGCCTTACCTGAAGTATGTGGAGCCATGGACTACAAGGGAAAATGTGAAATTCGTGTGCAAGGAAAAATGAAAATACAGCCTTTCAAACTGGGCCAAACTACTACTGATAATATTCTAGAACTAGTACATAGTGATGTAGGTTACATTAGACAAACCTCCCTGCGTGGAGCACATTATTATGTTACTTACCTGGATGATCACTCAAGGTATTCGGTAGTGAAAGTGCTAAAGCAGAAAAATGATGTGTTTGAGTCTTTTGTGGAATTTAAGGGACATGCAGAATGCGAGCCAGGGAGGAAACTGCAAAGCTTCCAATCAGACAATGGGACTGAGTACATCAACAGCAAATTTGAAGAGTTGTTCAAGGAAGAGGGCATACTACATCAGAAAAGCACAGTTTACTCTCCTCCATCCAATGGAAAAGCAGAGTGCCTGAATCAAACACTTTTATCCATTGTTAGGTGTCTACTATTTCAGAGTGGTTTGTCCAATACCTTTCAGGGGGAAGCTCTAATGTTGTCCTGCTATATCCAAAATAGATGCCCAACAAGATCCCTTCATGGTAAAATCCCGTATGAAGTATGGAAGAAGAAAAAACTAACTAAAGATGATTTGGGAACACTCAGAGTGTTTGGCTGCAGAGCTTGGACAAGCACATTGACATCTGACAAACTCAGAGAACGGGCAGAAGAATGTGTTTACCTTGAGGCAGGATCTAAAGGATATCGTCTGTGGAGCCTTGGACAAAGAAAAATACTTTTGAGAAGAGGTGTCATCTTTGATGATAGAATATTCCCGCTGAAGGCTACAGTAAACTAAGAACTGTCTCTTCCAGGGGAAGTAAACCTGAGGCAGATGACAACAGCTGAGCCACAAAGCAATGCAGTGACAGCAGACGACACCAGTATTGTGCGATTGGGTTTCCCAGATCCATCAACAGATGATGACAACACACTGCTGAGGAATGCAGGACCAGTAACAGAAGATCCAGTCGAATCTATAGCTGCTCGAGGAGATGGGGGCCAATCCAGTGGTGGAGAAGAAGAGAGGTACGACACAGAAGACAATGTAGTTCCTTGCAGTAA
Organism: Schistocerca cancellata; assembly: GCF_023864275.1. Classification (NCBI taxonomy): domain Eukaryota; kingdom Metazoa; phylum Arthropoda; class Insecta; order Orthoptera; family Acrididae; genus Schistocerca; species Schistocerca cancellata. The sequence goes on from NC_064634.1 coordinate 17,976,651, forward strand.
AGATAGTGATGTGTGTGATGAATGTGATACAGTGTTGCAAAGTAGAATCTCAAGTGCATAGTGGAGTAGGATTACAATGGTCTTCACGCCTAGTGAAACCAAAAATGTGTGGTTCATGTCTCTCTGCAAGCTTTAGCTTCAATTCACAGGGATGAATGGTATAAAGCCATGGAGTCAGAGGTTAGTAGCCTAAAACTTCACAACACATGGTAACTTGTTGACCGATCAAAAGCTGTCCATGTTATAGGAAGTAAATGGGTATTCTCAACGAAAAAGAAACAGAGAGGGTGATATTATTAAATTCAAAGTGAGGTCAGTAGCTCTGAGTTATGGTAAGATATTTGGAGTTGATTATTGGGGAAGCTATAGCCCAGTGATGAGACAAAGTAGCCTGAGGATCCTGTTAGCAATAGCAGTATTAAGGGGATGGAAAATAAAACATATTGATGTGGAAACTGCTTTTCTGAATAGCCTCGTAAGTGGCACTGTTTACATGGAACAACCAAGATTATTTCGTGTGGGAAATAATTTGTGTTTATTAAATAAGAGTTTGTATGGGCTTCACCAGGCAGGTAAAGATTAGAATGATTTCTTCTGCTCTGTGATGAAAAAAGTAGGTTTTGAACAATGTGAAAAGGATCTCTGTGTATTCTTCTCTATAAATTTGATTATTGGAGTACATGTTGATGATGAAGTTGCAATTGGTGAAGAAGAAATGATTATGACATTCATTAAGTGTTTGAAATCATTAAAGAAATGAGTGACAGCTTGTTGATTTTGGGTCTTGAAATAGAACAGTCTCAAGGGCAGGTGAAATTAAATCAGACGGGTTACATTCAACAGATGCTAAAAGAATTTAAAATGCATCACTGCAAGGGCATATCTACACCATGTAACGACAACCGGTTTAGTGAAGATGATAATGACAGGCCAATTGACCAGAAATTGTACCAAAAGGCAGTAGGTTGCTTGCTGTACATATCTACGTGTACTTGACCTGTTATTGCTTTTATTGCAGGGAGATTGAGCCACTTCAATTCTAAACCTTGCATTTCTCATTGGGCCAGGGTAAAAAGAGTATTTTGATACCTGCAGCAAACTAAAGAACTGAGTTTGTGCTTCCATGCTGATTGCTGTGACACTATTGCATTCAGTGATGCTGATTGGGCAAATGACCTAGGGGATAGTAAATCTGTGTCAGGCTACACAATTTTGTTAGCTGGAGCAGCAGTCAGTTGGAAAAGTAAAAAAAAAACAATCAATTGTGGGAACTTCCACAGTTGAAGCTGAGTATATTGCCATGTTTGAGACATGTAAGGAGGTGGAATGGTTAATTGACTTTTTAAAGGAGCTACAGTGTTCTGAAGTTGTTAGACTGCCCCTGCAGGTTGATGCTGACAACACAGGTGCAATTGAAATCATCAAAAAGAAAGGTGTATCAGAGAGAACCAAGCATTTCAGGGTCTGCTATCATAAAGTCAGACAAACTGTCTTGGATGGTTCTCTTAAGTTTAAGTATGCGTCAACTAATGACAATGCAGCTGACATTTTAACTAAAGGAATAAGCAGCATTAAAACTGAGAAATTCAGAGACATGTTGGGATTAAAATGAGCATTGTTTATTATTGGAATTTATAATGTATTATTGTCTCATTTGTGATCTTGACTTCAGTGTCTCATTTGTATTCCTATGTTTGGTATTGGAATTTGTGATGGTTTTATTGTCGCAGTTGTGATCTTAATTTCAATGTCTCATCTGCGTCCCTATGTGTAATATTGGAAGTTGTATTCTTAAGTTCAGTATCAGAAATGGTGAATTTTTTGATATTGGAGTGTAACAGAATGAGACTACTTGCTAAACTGCGCTCTTTGATGCTCACCGAGGGGAAGTGTTGTAATTCAGTTGATCTAATTCGGTGAGACATCAGTTTGAATACAGCGCCATTTCCAGAGGGCTTGTACCTTCTGTTTTGTCTTCTTGTAGTGGTGCTCTTTGGAGGGGAGTTTGTGCCAAGCTGCAGTATTAAGCGGAACAAAAATGTGATGGCTTTTTGTGTTATGTAGACTGTGTGTTGTGTAGGATAAAATAGAACATGTGGTTTAACACATGAGTAAATAGTGGCCATGTGTACTTTATGTTCTTAGTCAAATAATTATCCTCATTTAAAGGAGACAAGCGCTACAGAAAAGTTAACACATTTTAAAGGCTAAGTATAAAGCCGCTACCAACTGGAACTTGATTAAGCTATATATGCTGATGTGGGAGTATTCCACGTGTTTTCGGTGTTTTTTCAATAGAAGTTGGCCATGAAATGAAATATGTTACCTCGATTACTGAGCAAACAACGTACTACAGGAACTCATAATGAAATTAAATGTGGAATTGGCAAAGAGAAGTGGAACTCTTCCAACAAATGAAGGGAGGGCTGGTGTGATGTCCAATACAGGTGTCAGAATAGAAAACAAGCGTGCAGTGAGGAAACTCAGAAGGTGGAAACTTGAAAGAGGACTCAACCAGATTGCTCATAATGTTATAATCCTTAGAGTCGGCTCCTCTAGAAATGAATTCAGAGATGGTGATGCATGAAACACATTAAATACATGATACAACATAATAAGAGCCATTTGAAGCCATGTCATGTGTATTTTCCGCTATCTACACACTTCGGTAGTAGATGACAACATGGACAAGAAGCTCAAGGATTCGTCAGTACAAGAGGCCACGCAACTTAGAATGCCAGTCATAATACAAACGGGCTAGAGTTCACAAGAACCAGCGTCTCCATAGACTGAGAGCAAAAGTGAAAAGGGCAAGAAGATTCTACCAGTGAGACCATACAGCAGAAGAAACACCTCATAGATTTGACAGATATAGGGTACTTTTGTAATAATTGGAAGGTCGTGAGCAGGAGAGCTGGAGTATACATCTTGATCCGTGAAATACACCCTAAAACGATCAGATGGCAGCAAGGCAGGAACTGGCAGCAATGTGCACAATTAATGTAGAGGACCATCCGATGAACACAGGGACCTGCGGAACCAAAATTATGGACCATAAGGTGGAGATGGGATAGTTTTTCTATTTCCAGAAGGGAAGGGCTGCACATTATCTGAAGTCCTGAAAGTGAAAGGAGTAAAGCACCTCCTGTTGACGGCATCCCTGGTGGTGCTCTACATTCCATTCACACATGTATTAGGTTACATTTTTGCCAACTCTGTACCACGTGTTTCACTGTAGGGAAGAATACCAGATATTTGAAAGGAAATAAGTGTGATTATCTTGTTAAGGTGAGGACAAAGAACCACTTGCTCCAAAGTCCTGTACCTGTCTCCCTAAACGGTTTCTTAGAGGAATGCTGGAGAGGCTGTTATGCGAAAGACTGCAGGAGAAAAGAGTTCCTCATTGAATGAATTCCCAACAATAAGGACTGAGGGGTGGGAAGTCAACAGCAGACGTTATAAATGTGGTGATGCGGCTTACAAAAAATGCTGTGCATAAACATGTTGTAGTCTTAATCGTAGACATTGCCAGGAAAATTTCATGATTTCAGTAGCGAGCACTTTTTAACCGCGTGACTTGGTCTATCCATGATCGTTATACAACTGTTCCAAGAAGTATCGCTAGGAGAGAGAAGCAAATCTGTCACGTGTAGGTGAGCCACTTAAATTAGAAATTTCGAAAGGCTGCCAACAGTGATCCACAAGTCGCTCCAGGATTTGGTACTCGAGACAGTATTAGGAAATCTGCAAGACAGTGAATCGATCCCAGGTGCAGAGGCGTACGCCAACGACGTAGCGATCCTTGAGAAGGGGAGCTCCAGAACTACTCTGGAAGAAGGAAGTAATGTAGCGCTTCAAGAATTACATCCTAGGAGTTCGCCTGAAAGTATCACTCGCTCTACATTTCATTAAAAAAGAACCTTTTAAGAGATCTGATCATGATGCAATAGGTCTGCAAGAACTCACAGATATCTGCTCATATTAGCAGCATGGGTAATTAAACAGGGTACAATGCGAAATACATCTTCGGTTGACGTGAGCTTTCGGTATTTTTTAGTTGAGGCACTGCAAGCTGTTCTTGGCATATGTTCACTCGATCTCCGGATACGGAAACAGGCGGTGGTATATTAGCTGAGGGAGGAAGAACATGACGAAATGCAGAATTTAATAGGAATGTGTGCGATTTACGAAACAGCAAATTCACACGCAGATCCTTCTCTGGTCAAGAAACGATGGGATGACACCGAAATAGCGAGACGCACCTATGGCTTTCTTCCAAAAATAAAACAGAGACTGAAAATGAGGCATCCGAATCTCTCAAGAGGTCTGGCCAATATCACTGACGCCATTTCAAGCAATGTTTGGGTGGCGTATTACCTGATGAATCATTGCCAGTCGCCTATACTACAGATGGTTTCGACGGAATATGAAGAAGCAATGCAGTGAAGACATCAACCACAAGCACCTGTACTACAGATGGTGGTGACGGAATACGAAGAAGCAATGCAGTGAAAATATCTGAGGTAAGCTTCTGTGGCAGACGAGCAGCTAACAGGGCACAACAGGCGACTACACTCCTGGAAATTGAAATAAGAACACCATGAATTCATTGTCCCAGGAAGGGGAAACTTTATTGACACATTCCTGGGGTCAGATACATCACATGATCACACTGACAGAACCACAGGCACATAGACACAGGCAACAGAGCATGCACAATGTCGGCACTAGTACAGTGTATATCCACCTTTCGCAGCAATGCAGGCTGCTATTCTCCCATGGAGACGATCGTAGAGATGCTGGATGTAGTCCTGTGGAACGGCTTGCCATGCCATTTCCACCTGGCGCCTCAGTTGGACCAGCATTCGTGCTGGACGTGCAGACCGCGTGAGACGATGCTTCATCCAGTCCCAAACATGCTCAATGGGGGACAGATCCGGAGATCTTGCTGGCCAGGGTAGTTGACTTACACCTTCTAGAGCACGTTGGGTGGCACGGGATACATGCGGACGTGCATTGTCCTGTTGGAACAGCAAGTTCCCTTGCCGGTCTAGGAATGGTAGAACGATGGGTTCGATGACGGTTTGGATGTACCATGCACTATTCAGTGTCCCCTCGACGATCACCAGTGGTGTACGGCCAGTGTAGGAGATCACTCCCCACACCATGATGCCGGGTGTTGGCCCTGTGTGCCTCGGTCGTATGCAGTCCTGATTGTGGCGCTCACCTGCACGGCGCCAAACACGCATACGACCATCATTGGCACCAAGGCAGAAGCGACTCTCATCGCTGAAGACGACACGTCTCCATTCGTCCCTCCATTCACGCCTGTCGCGACACCACTGGAGGCGGGCTGCACGATGTTGGGGTGTGAGCGGAAGACGGCCTAACGGTGTGCGGGACCGTAGCCCAGCTTCACGGAGACGGTTGCGAATGGTCCTCGCCGATACCCCAGGAGCAACAGTGTCCCTAATTTGCTGGGAAGTGGCGGTGCGGTCCTCTACGGCACTGCGTAGGATCCTACGGTCTTGGCGTGCATCCGTGTGTCGCTGCGGTCCGGTCCCAGGTCGACGGGCACGTGCACCTTCCGCCGACCACTGGCGACAACATCGATGTACTGTGGAGACCTCACGCCCCACGTGTTGAGCAATTCGGCGGTACGTCCACCCGGCCTCCCGCATGCCCACTATACGCCCTCGCTCAAAGTCCGTCAACTGCACATACGGTTCACGTCCACGGTGTCGCGGCATGCTACCAGTGTTAAAGACTGCGATGGAGCTCCGTATGCCACGGCAAACTGGCTGACACTGACGGCGGCGGTGCACAAATGCTGCGCAGCTAGCGCCATTCGACGGCCAACACCGCGGTTCCTGGTGTGTCCGCTGTGCCGTGCGTGTGATCATTGCTTGTACAGCCCTCTCGCAGTGTCCGGAGCAAGTATGGTGGGTCTGACACACCGGTGTCAATGTGTTCTTTTTTCCATTTCCAGGAGTGTATAACAACGGCATCGTAGTGCCGACCAGGGAACTAGAGTCAGTGTGACGTGGAACAGCACATGGCTCCACCCTTCATCGGCCACGACAATACTCCCTCGGAACTTTAAGCTGTCCCTTGCTAGCAGGAAGCTGGCACACAACAGAACACATGTATTCCACCACAGCGCCCTCCACAGTGTTCAAGGGACTGGCAGTGTGCGGCTATGGACAGCGTTGCAATGTAGTGCACTGTGGAATGAGCCAGAAAAGAAATTTGGTGTCGTTACATACATAAACTATTTATGTTACAGCATACTTTAGTGACAGGTAAGTGGGTAACAAGTGGTAGGATACTAGTAGTGGTAGATAGAGTTAGGTACACTAGCAGGTGAACTTTTCATTAATAATAGAAAAAATTATGATCTACATCTATATCTACATCATACTCCACAAGCCATCTAGTGGAGTGTGGCGGAGGGTAGTTTCGGTACCACTATATGATGTCTCCAACGCTGTTCCACCCGCAAATAGTGCGTGGGAAGAATGACTGTCGATAAGCCTCTGTCTGGCTCTAATTTCTCGTATTTTCTCCTCGTGGTCAATACGCGTCATGCATGTGGGGGGGGGGGGGGGGGAGAAGTAATATGTTGTGGAAAGTGCTGACCTGAAATTTCAATAGTAAAGCTCTCCATGACGTGCAACGTCTGTCTTGTAATGTCTGCCAGTGGAGTTTTTTTAGCATCTCCGTAACGCTCTCTTGCCAGCTAAACGATCCCGTGACGAAACACGCTGCTCTTCATTGGATCTTCTCCATCTCTTATATCAGTCCTACCTGCTGGGTATTCGAGATAGATGAACAATACTCAAGAATCGGGATAACAACCGCCTTATAAGCCACTTCTTTCGTGTATGAGGTACATTTCCTTCAGATTCTTCCGATGAATCTGAGTCTTGTGTCTGTGTTTCCCCACTATCTATTTTGTATGGTCATTCCAATTAAGGTCGCTCTGAATAGTTACTCCTAGATATTTTATGGCAGACGCTGTCTCTAGCTGTTTTTCATCAATAATGTAGCTATAGAGTAGAGGGTTTCTATTCCTATGTATGCGCAATATGTTACATTTATTTAGGTTCAGGGTCAACTGCCAGAGTCTGCACCATTCACCAGTTCTCTGCAGGTCGTTCTGCAAATTCTTACTGTCTTCTAGTGTTGCTACTTTGGTATAAACAACTGCACTGTCTGCGAATAGCCTTAAAGAGCATCCGATGCATTGTGCTAGATGATTTATATATATTGTAAACAGCAACAGTCCTATCACGCTTTCCTGTGGTACTCTGGATATTATCTTTACATCTGTCGATTTAGATCCGTTAAAAGTGACATGTTGAGTTCTATCTCCAAGGAAGGCTTGAATCCAATCGCAGGCCTGCTTGGATACTCCATAAGCTCGTATTTTTTTCATTAAATGGCAATGCGGGACACTGTCAATTGCCTTACTGACATCAAAGAACACGGCATCAACCTGAGTGCCGTTATCCACTGTGCTGTGGATCTCATGGAGGAACAGAGCGAGTAGAGTTTCACAGGACCTCTGTTTGCGGAATCCATGTTGATTTATATAGAGGAGATGTTCATTTTCCAAGAATATGTTCCATAATTCTACAATAGATTGATGTCAAAGATATAGGTCTATAATTGTGTGGATCTGTCTTACAGCCTTTCTTAAAAACGGGAATGACCTGGGCTTTTTTCCAGTTGTTAGGAGTATTGGGGCAATGTTCACTCTGTTGCACTCTGAATTGTTGCCAGATCTATCCAAGATGGCGTCGATGACGTCATCCAAGATGGCGGCGAGTAGACTTGGCAAAAGTGCACGACGCCATCCAAGATGGCGGCCATGTCATCAGCTGATGACACAAGTACTATTATCCAGGATGGCGGCTTTTGGCGGGAAGACACGTCAATTGGGCTACTTCCACTAACATAACCCCCCTCCCCTCCCATCCCCCCCCCAGAAAAGTTGCGGGCAGTTCAAATTCCAACAGGATAATGAATCACACCATCGTTATCTCTACTAACCTAAAAAGTCGCAAGAATATAGTTTACTTGGGCTACCTCCACTAACCTAAGTCATCCGACTGCCACTTCTTCATAGGAACTGGCGCCAAGTTTGAATTTTGGTGGGAAGGTAAGTCATTTGGGGTTTCTCTAGTAACCTAAGAAAATCGCGGGAAGATAGGTCATTTGGGCTACCTTCACTAACCGAAGTCACCCGACCACCACCTCTTCCTATCAACTGGCGCCAAGTTTGAATTTTGGCGGTAAAGGAAGGTCAATTCACATATCACTACTAAGATAAGCAAATTGTGTGAAAGAAAGGTTACCTCCACTTACCTAAGTTACCCAACCATCACCTCCTCCTAAGGATTCGTCGGAAAAGGACTCGACTAGTGCTGGACATAAGTCTTTATTCTGCATGCGCCAGTCATTATTTAAACAATTTCATGCAGCACAGCCATCCAGCAATTCGGCCACTGCCAGCGATTCTGCCACTTGGCCCTACGTTGTGGCCTGGCAACTCGTTGCCGCGGATGTGCTGGCAATCACAGATCCAACACCTGCACACAAACACAGCCAAACCAGCGACACTGTGCCAACTGCAGTGGGCCCCATGCGGCCAATTTCAGGCAGTGCAGCACATGCAAACAGGCGCTGAAGCGTAAGCAAGACAAGAACAGGGTACAATACGACATTCCACACCCAAGGCCAGCGCCAAACCCAGTAAGGAAAGGTGTAACATTTGCCACAGTTGCACGCCCTGGCGGTACGGCACAGGCCACCAAACCTCAGCGTCCTTCATACACACGTGAAACAACCGCTGCAACAGCTACACAACAGCCACAGACAACACCTGAAAACCAACAAGCATCGGTACCAACACCTATGCCCCCAAACAACATGACCCCCCTCCCGGAAGTCACGTGCTGCAAAGAAATGCATGCTATACAGGAAAACACACCCACACAAGAACCCCCAGAATCCCAAGCCCTGAGGAGGAATAGATGTACATGTAAACACAGGGTGGGGAACACCAAATCACCACAACAGGCCACCCAGCAACAACAGACCAATAACACACAGGAAGACAGTCAACAAGACATCGAGGCTGTAACCCACACTACCATCCCCCTCACCATAGAAGTAACACAGGCGCCACAACCTCTATCACAAAACATAAACGCAAATGCCACTCCTAACAACACATCAATACCCGCACAAGTGGCCGCTAACTCTTGCAGCACCTCAGTCTGTCACACCCAACACCAACACATCACCTGGGGGAATACTGGGAACACTAGTCCCTCGACACATGACCGTTCAAATCCTTAACAAAGTGCTGACGGCCATCACTACACTCATCACCCAGCTCATGAGCACCGAACCCTGGCAATACTGGGCTGTCATACACACTGCCATCAGAACACTCTTTCACACTCTTGCATGAATAACATACCACACCCAGCCCGTAACACAAATCCATACACACTATCACAGATCCTGTTCTGGAATGCAGACTTGATCCACAACCAAAGGGCAGAATTTGCCGCGTTCATGGAGTGCAGGGAATCCTTGTCGCTCTACTGAGCGAGACTAAGCTTAACCCGCACAAACAATTAAACTTTTCTGACTACTGTGTCTATTGTACCGACCGACTGGGGGACGCCGTGGCAGGTGGAACTGCAATTGTCATACACAAAGACATTGAGCACACAAACATAGAACTCCCTGAACTGGAAAAAAATCGAGGCTACAGCCGTCTGAGTCAAGCTCAACAGAGCCTACACCACACTGATATCTGTATACAACAGTCCTGTAGGCATTTCAACACGCGACATCAGCACACTACTCAACATTTCACCGCGAGTAATAGTCGCTGGTGATCTGAACGCAAAACACCCAGAATGGAATTCATGCATACGAAATCCCAACGGCAGAAATCTGTATGAACATTCACTAGGCAGAAACTACATTATACTAGCGCCGACTGACCCGACGCACATTCCTTGTCAGAGTGGACACAGGCCAGACGTGACAGACATGGCCCTCATCAAGGACATTACACCAACACTCAATGTTGCCGTTGAAAACGATCTGCCGTCAAACATCAACCTGTAATACTATACATTGAGGAAACACTGCAGCACATGGAACAACGCAGGATGTTGGACTACGGGCGTGTGAATTGGACGTTGTTCAAGGAAATGCTCGATAGCCACATCCCACCCATACACGAAATTAACAAAACAGCAAAAATTGACGAGGCAGTAGAAACCCTAACTAACGCCATCCAGGACACAATGGCGGGCGCCATACCTGATCGCACCTCACAACAACACAGTGCGGCCCTGCCCCAGGAAATCCTGGGCCTAATCTCAATGAGGACTCGCCTCAGGAGACAATGGCAGCGCACCAGGTGTCAGTACTTCAAATGGCACATTAACAGGCTGCAGGGAATTATACACGATAAAATACAAACACATAGAACACAACAGTGGAAACAAAAACTCGAAGGGCTGGACACCACACGACCTGGCGTGTGGCAACTAGCCCGACACTTCACCAGGGAGAAAATATATACCCCAACGCTTCAAGGGCCTGACGGACCTGCATACTCAGCGGAAGAGAAAGGAGAACTAATGGCCCGCACACTCGCAGCGTCATTCAAACCGACATGCTAGCACAGCCGAAGTCTCCTGGGCTATAATGCATTCTGCTGTTAGGAAAGCCCCTGGTCATGATGACATTCAAAACCGTGTCCTCCAGGAGTTCACAGATAAAGCTACTGAATACCTAACACACGTAACGAATGCCATACTAAAACACTAACACTTCCCTGCCTTTTGTAAGACGGCCAAGGTCCTGATGTTCAGGAAGCTGAGTAAAGACCACAGCCTCCCACAAAATTACCGACCCATCAGCCTTCTGAGCTCGCTCAGTAAGATTGTTGAGAAGGTGATTCTCAAACGCTTCACTAGGTACTGCATAACAAATGACATCCTGAGACCGGAGCAATTCAGCTTCAGGAATCATCACTCAACAACACAACAACTCTTACGGGTCATTGAACATATAACACATGGCTTCAACACAAACAAAGCAACAGGGGCGGTGTTCCTGGACATTGAAAAGGCTTTCGACTGTCTATGGCACAATGGCCTCATTCGCAAACTCAGCGAAGCAGGATTCCCCAACAGGCTGGTGCGTCTAATACACTCATACCTTACAGACCGGAATTTCAACACTGACGTGCAGGGAAAACAATCAACACGACACGGTATACACGCGGGAGTACCCCAGGGAAGCATCCTAGGGCCCCTACTGTTTAACCTCTACATAAACGATCTCCCAACTACACACAGCACAACGATGGCAATCTACGCGGATGACACAGCGATCCTCATGCAAGATTTGAAACCATCAAACATTACGTCACGCTTACAGACTACACTGAGGGTGGCTGAGCCTTGGTTGGAGAAATGGTGTGTTAGAGTAAACGTCGACAAGTGCGAAGCCGTTCTGTTCACTAGAAGACCGAAGCAACTGCGCAAACACCAATACTGCAAACCAATAACTCTACATGCACGCCCAATACGTTTCCATGAGAAAGTCAAATACCTTGGTGTCTGGCTGGACCAGAAATTAGTTTGGGGGGACCACATACAACACATGACCAACCGAGCAAGCGCGAGGCTCAAACAGCTCTACCCTACGCTCAACAGGCATAGCACACTAAACACAAGGGTGTTGAGGTCCATGTACATGACATTTATTCGACCCCTGATGACGTACGCAGCTCCTGGATGGGGATACGCTGCGCCTACACGCCTGTGTCGTCTGCAGCTCATGCAAAACAAAGTACTCTAAATCAGAAGCAATGCTCCACAATACACACGCATCGCGGACCTTCACCGGGAATACCGACTTGAGACTGTCACAGAGGTAATCCACAACCTCACCACAAGACTATACAGAAACTCCAGACATTCGCAGAACCCATTTATTCTGAATCTGGGGAACTATGACCACAACCATAGACGGAAACGTAAAAGACCAAAAGACATACTTGTAAGGACCTAACAGCTCGTGGTCGTGTGGTAGTGTTCTCGCTTCCCATGCCTGGGTTCCCGGGTTCGATTGCCGGCGGGGTCAGGGATTTTCTCTGCCTCGTGATGACTGGGTGTTGTGTGCTGTCCTTAGGTTAGTTAGGCTTAAGTAGTTCTAAGTTCTAGGGGACTGATGACCATAGATGTTAAGTCACATAGTGCTCAGAGCCATTTGAACCATTTTTTATAAGGACCTAGCATCTATGGCCAAGCATATGCAAACACTATGGTACAGGCGAGCCCCTGTTAATCAGACGCCATTACTGGATATCCTGCTGGACCATACTGCCAAATAACTGGCACCACGCAGGGAAGCCCTACCATGCACTGCATGCAGACAAGCTCCACCCCCCACCCCCCACACACAGAGTGAGATGATCTATGGCCGATCTCCCACTACCATACAACGATCTTGATTGTTCCAGGAATGTAGCGGCTGCAGCAACTGGGATACATCACCATCACTTGCCAAGGTAATGATGCATGATACCCATACTAACAAATCCAACCATGCATGAACTATTGCAGCTAGTAAGCCACTACTGCTCTTACTACCCATCCCACTGTCGCAGAGGTTTTTTTCCCATGGCATGAGCCTTGGCACTTTTTTCCCTCTGCATTTCAAACTGCTACCCTCACTCGTGTTTCATCCACTATCTATCACCTTATGGACCGTGTTAATGCGTAATCTTACCCAGACACATGGATAACATCACAGCCCAGCATCCTGTGATCCACTTACAAGATAACTAACATGTTGACGGAGGTGACAGTAGAACCTTTGGTCTGGTCACCAAAAAAATGGCTCTGAGCACTATGAGACTTAACATCTTAGGTCATCAGTCCCCTAGAACTTAGAACCACTTAAACCTAACTAACCTAAGGACATCACACACATCCATGCCCGAGGCAGGATTCGAACCTGCGACTGTAGCGGCTGTAGCGGCGTCTGGTCACCACGTTGGTGTGGCTGTGGAGGGGCCCCATCTCTATTAGCCATGCAGTGTGTTCACCATGAGATCTGGACTCAATCTGACATCCAACCTGTTACATAATCCAACATGGTGGCCATGGTTGTGTTGGGTTGTTTGGGGGAAGAGACGAAACAGCTAAGTCATCGGTCGCACTGGATCAGGGAAGGACAGGGAACGATGTCAGCTTTCAAAGGAACCATCCCGGCATTTGCCTGGAGTGATTTAGGGAAATCACAGAAAACCTAAATCAGGATGGCAGCACACGCAATTGAACCGTTGTCCTCCCGAATGCGAGTCCAGGTGATGACACAAGTACTGTTATACAAGATGGTTGCAAACAGTATGTTCACCACGAGGCCCAAGTGGTCTAGTACACAGTACCACCACCAGAGTGTGCTGTCATCCATTTCGTGATGTAATCCAAGATGGTAGGGGGAAATGGTGGGAAAACGACTCTGCCTGTGCTGGACATGAGTCTTTAGTTTGGAGGCAGTGTTTCCACCACAAGATCTAGACTCCAACTGACCTAGTACACAGTAATGCCCCCAGAGTGTCCTGTCATCCCTTTTGTGATGTAATCCAAGATGGTGGTCTAGACAGGAAAAAAGCACGAAAATGACTCTGGCTGCGCTGGACTACTGGGGAGAGTAAGGAAGGAGTGTACTCCATTTATTTTGGAACATGTTACTTAGGGATGGAGTATATTTATTACACTGACACAAAACACTCACCCTGATGTGCTTGGGGTCACACTACATGGTCTGCAGACCTGTAAACTACTTCTGAATAGCGCTCCCCAGACAGGCAAACAACTCCTAATTTACCAAAATAATTTCAGTACAGACATGCAGACTCCTCCTAAATAATACAGCACAGTGATGTGTAGACACGCTCAGTACTCGTAAACTGTCCAAGTAATGCATAGCACAGCTTACAGACCTGCTGACAAACTAATGCAACAGACACGCAATCAATGCGCACACTCACCGTCCGCCAACGCCTGTCCAGCAGAGCGCACAGGAGGCTAGTGACAGCCCCCAGCTGTCAAACCACACACATATGCCTGTTTGGGTCCCGCACGCATGAGGCACCGGCATCCCTTTCATACTTGACACCTGAGAACTTCCTGTCCAAATACGTGTTCACCTAGACACCGACACTGACGTGACTGGGTGGGAGTGCAGATGCTCCAGGGGCGCGCATTCCTGGCAGTACATGTCTTTACCAATGATGACAGAGTAGCAAAGGGCAAAGGGTGCATTGTTCCTCGCACGACATGAGACATGCGTCTAACCCTGTTTAACTGCCCAGTGGGACTGACGCAAAGCCTCAAAGTGCACGCGCATAGTTACAAACCTTCGCAAGTGGATCTTGGTCACGAATGCCACCCAACACATATTAAGTATTACTTCGCTATTCGGTCGTCTAGATGAGGGCAATGTTAACTCACATACATTCCAACACTCCAAGAGGCCTCTGCATTCGGACAGCTGCTGCAGTTAATGGGAAACATGAATCATTCCCACCACAGGCCATGCATACACGGAATCACAAGTCACCTATATGTTTTATCATTATACTTACAATTAAATGTTACGATCGCGCTCTCAATTGAATGGCACTACACCCTGCTGAAGGCTGTGGCTCTGGAAATGGAAATATCTGTAACTTCCTTATGACATATACATTATAAGCCTGATGCTCAAATGCGAACATATCATGCACCCCTCACTACTACTAAGTATAATACTTGACCAATAAATGATTCCACATGATGAAAAATAATACTGACCGAAAATCAACGATGAGTGGACATGTTTCTTAGGCTTTTCTTGTGAGTGCTACCACTGTGTCTTAGAAAGAAAGACGTAATCGGCCAGATGTTAAAAAAATCCGATCGCAGCAACTGCTTCAGGTTACTGTCACAAGCAGTCTTGGTTCTACAGCTGCACACAACAAGTATCCATGTTAAAAGTTATACCCACTTTACAAATCGAGGTACAACATTACCTCTGAATGAGGTGGCTTTTTCCAGACAAATACCATGACGGTGACTGTAGGAATGTGTATTACCACACCAACACGTACCTGATGATGCAACCTCATGATAAAATTACCGCATTTTGAAAGTGATTTGGCCAAGGAACATGATATATAACAGGTATCTGCACCTTTAGTGAGGCATGCATATACACAGACATACAGAAGACATGGCAAATGCTCTCCAAATGTGGAGGTGTCTGGAGTCCAGTGCTATGTTACGGCTCTCTATCATTGCATCTGGGCTAGGTGTTGACAGCTGTGCTACATTCACACGCAATTTTAGAACTCAGAACGAGAGGTTATGTAATGGTCACATAGATAGATCTGACATAAAATCGATAGACTTGCGAAAAATGATGAGGGAATAGGTATAAACTGACCAAATATTCATCGAAATATGAGGAAATTGAAGAAGTACTTGCCTATCTTCTGGTTTGCGCCGAGCAATTTGTACATGGGAACAAGTATGCAGCAACAAGAGGAATCTGAGAAAATGTCGATATCGAAACGAAGGGCATCAGGGAGGCAGTCAATTTTTTCCCATCGAGGCATCATTATACTGTATGTCTATTGAGGTACCAGTGATGCATGCAAGTTCACTACTGTATTTGATGCTTTCCAGGAAGACAGAGAACCATTCTCCTTTAAACTTACTTGCATCTGCGTTAAAGGAGAACAGAGAGTGGACAGGGTTATCGATTGAGATGGAGCAGTAACGAGGTATGACTTAATGGTTGACTGATGCATTCTATAGAATGAGAAGTTGCTGCAGGTGAATTTTTCCACTGTTCTGTCCGGATGCATCAGTCACGTGACATAGCCTGCATTCTACTCGTATACAGCCACATGTTCTGTATGTGGTTTAAAGCACTGTCTACTTGTGATCATTAACGGTAAACCTGTCGGTCATCAGAGGACTTCCATCCCATGTGTGATGAAACTTGACACATTACTCTAAACAAAGTTTGATTTATGCGATGTTCTCCATCCCCCTGTCGAATCTTTGGTGTAAAATCGAGACTTGAGCGTCATAAATAAGTTACCGATAGGTGCTTGTGTGGTGCTGCAATCCCCGTGTACACATTTGCGTGACAGATGTGCTCTTTACAGAGTTAGTGACGCAATTACTTGTAATTTTCACATGTCGGACGCTGCTGCTTTGTGCTTATCTGTTTCCCTGTAGTTGGTATCCCACGCTACCAAAGATCATTGTATATAGGCCTGATGCAGGCATTTTATAATTTCTGAACCTTGATCAGATGTGAGCAGTGAACACTATACGTCTCCAGAAAGCTTCTATCACGCAGAGCAAATGTCTTACGGAAGTAGTTTTTTCGTTTTACGGTTATATAACGTAGTTTGTCGTAGAGAAACCGAGAAGAAGGATATATGTCATGCGCTTGAAATATATTTCTCCCATCGGAACATTAACGGCACTACATTCCATACGAGTGATATGTTCGAAATGCATACGATCCATCATTATAGCCCGTTTTAAGTATAGAATGTTGTAGCCTTAGGAGTGCGTGTGTTTATGTTCTTGCTTACCAATACATTCCAGTTACCGATCATAGAATCTAGAACAATACTTTGGAGTTGATGGCTTGGTTGATTTACCTAAAAATGCATCGAACTCCTACCGTCTGGAGCTGCATTGCACATAAAAATCATTCATTTCTTGTTCTTCTTAACCGTCTGCTGTCGCATCACGGCACTTTGAAACCTGTTACTATACATCGATAAGGAGTGCTATGCTCCTCGACATAGACTCATCTCGAGGTGGGTCAGGACTCAGAAAGCTCCATTCATTCACGAGACGTGGATTGCAGCGGTCTTCTTGAGGTCAGTTGCAGATTAATTCGGTGATGGTGCTGCGTGGTGGGTTAGTCAACGACTTCGTGAGGAGGGCCTTTCACTCTCTAATTTTACCCTAAGACAGCGAGGATGCTCTGTGACTCCCATACGCAGAGAGATAGATCGTAAATTAAGCACTATGCTCGAGGTGTTAGAAATATGTGGAGCGCTGTCTGGTATACTTATGCGTTCAAGGATTAACAGTGAATGGATGTACTGCACAGTCATCGATCCTCGTTCACAATTGTACTCGCAAAGTGGTGAAGGGATGGTTTAGCTATGATACTGAAATTGGGTGAACATGTGTCACATATTTGCCCGCTGTTGAATTTACTGTAAAATTGCTAAAATTGTTCGTGCTATCAACTGTGATGCTCATTACTACAGTACATCAGTGGTGTGTTTCCCATCCCACGATGTTGGTTACCACATAATGATTGACTGACAACGCTTGTTTGAGTTGGGGAAAGAGTTTTGTAGATGGGTGACACCTTCTGGGGGTTGCTAGCGCCGAAACAGTGATCGTGTACATGAGTGCAACATGAGGAATCAGTCTAAAGGGAACGCAGAGCCATCAGCTATTCTGTTAGTGTGAGAGATGAGTCTAAATGCAGAGGTCGTCAATCACTTTCGGACTGTGGTTTGGAGACTCTACACAATGCGAGCAAACTCTTCTAGTTTCCTTATGTTGTAACTGTGTTTTATTTAAAATCATCCACTGTGTGTTGCGTGTTATGGTAGCTGCAGTAAAATAATGATTTACACAGTTCAATGTCTAGTTTTCTGTGAGAGACCATGGATCAGATCATCTTAATGTCAGTTTAGGACCTGAGACAGACCTCGAAGTCGTGCGATAAAAACAAAATGTATGGCAGTGTACAAAGCATGTTAGAAAACAATGTTTCAAACAATGACACAGGGGCGCAGGGAGCGTATAGTCTGTGGAATACGGTCATCATTCTACAGTACGGGTGATGAAACCTTAAACTGCAATGGATCAAAAGCTATATAATTAATAGGATCATCCCTCATAGGCAGCAGTAGCAGTTTGACAGGTGAATTCAATGACAGACTGGGTGTCCCATTAGGAATGCTAGGAGGAATAGTATTCTGGAAAGCATTGCAAAATCTCTTTCACCGCACTGGACCGCACCATAGCTATGCATCATTGTACCAGCATCAATGCCTAGGTGACTTCTATATCAGATGAAGTTAGTGGAACTTTTATAGTTCGTAATTTTTCTCTGTTGGTGGGTAGAGTGACTTCTATATCAGATCAAGTTAGTGGAACTTTTATAGTTCGTAATTTTTCTCTGTTGGAGGGTAGAGATTAACGATGTTAGAATGTTGGGCTGATTGATTTGAATGGATGAGGATCTGCTTCGAACTGTAGTATCTGTATCTAGTTTGGAGACATAACCCATTGCGCGCATTTCCACCAAATGGTCAAAACACGGACCTGTTGCAATAAATAAGGTCATTCTGTTTCTACACGGGTTGCAGAAGGTGGTGGATATGGTTTCCTCCGACTTATGCTCAGTGCCAACTTAAAATGGAATGATCACATGCGCAAAGCCATAGAAATGGGATCAGTTGCAAGATGCGTAGGGACTGACTAAAACCATGTTGTAATTTTACTGCGTTGTGGCCGAGCGGTTCTAGATGCTTCAGTCTGGAACCGCGCGGCCGCTACGGTCGAAGGTTCGTATCCTGCCTTAGGCATGGATGTGCGCGATGTCCTTAGGTTAGTTAGGGTTAAGTAGTTCTAAGTCTAGGGGACTGATGACCTCAGATGTGAAGTCCCATAGTGCTCAGAGCCAATTTTACCGTAGCAGACACGTTCGAGGAAGGTGGCTCATTGTGAGATAGGAGAGTGTCAGAAGTATGAATGGGTAGTGGCTGTAATCATTAAAGGAATTGTCAATAGGATCCAACACAGGTATGTGCTTGAATGGAAAGGCCTGATTCCAAATCATGGACATCATTTCTAGCAGATAGCGTAATACTAGAAATCTGAGAAGCTAGTGTACACTTTCTTATGACCTCAATCAGCATATCATCTACTACTACTGTCTGTGTTCCTTCTCAATCAGTCATCACCTATAACTTGGTGGATATATCACAGAACCTCTAATATAGTATCGAGACAGATGCGCAAGGAATACTAACAAATACTGTAAAATTATCTAGCTGCGGAGGTGTGAGGGAGTCGCAAATACCGCTTACATAACACGTTCCTTAGCCGAATCACTTTCAAAATGCGGCAATTTTATCATGAGATTGCATTGTGGGCTACGTGTTGGTCTGATAATACACATTCCTATGATCACCATCATGGTATTTGTCCAGAAAAAAGCCACCTCATTCAGACTTAATGTCATACCTCTATTTTTAAAGTGGGTATAGCTTTTAACATGGATACTTGTGTGCAGCTGTATCATTTATTGGTCAAGTATTATACTTAGTAGTAGTGGGGTGCATGATATGTTCGCATTTGAGCATCAGGCTTATAATGTATGTGTCTATGTTCCGACATGTGTAAAGGAGATGACTATGTCCAGTCATAAGGAAGGTACAGATATTTCCATTTCCAGAGCCACAGCCTTCAGCAGGGTGTAATGCCATTCAATTAAGAGCATGATCGTAACATTTAATTGTAAGTATAATGATAAAACATATATGTGACTTGTGATTCCTTGTATGCATGGCCTGTGGTGGGAATGATTCATGTTTCCCGTTAACTGCAGCAGCCGTCCGAATGCAGAGGCCTGTTGGAGTGTAGGAATGTATGTGAGTTAACTTTGCCGCCCTCTAGACGACCGAATAGCAAAGTAATACTTAATATATGTTGTGTGGCATTCGTGATAAAGTGGAAATTTGAGAAGATTGTGTATGGAGATGCGTTTCCAATGGACCGTTATTCCCTCCCATGTAAATTGTTCAGTTGACTGCTTCTGCACATTTCGCGCCTTTATTTAGTTGAGAGCAGATCGATTGTGGTGTGTGCATCTAGCTTGTGAAAGACATGCTCACCTGTTCTCTAGACATGGGAAAGACCTTAGTTGGCTTGTAAATTATAGGAGTGATTTGGAATCTGTTACATCACCGACATCAGAAATATCAGTTTCCTCTATTTGTTTCTAATTATTCACTGGCTCACAGCACACTGCGCATCGCTTAAGTTTGGGGTTCGTAGAGAAATAATTTCCAGTCTATATCTTGGGAATTATGTTGCGCTAGCGATCGGTAGGATGCTGCCTAGTGCTTGATATCGAGAAGTACCACGAAAATGGTATAATATTGTGGTTAACAATGCGAAAATACGTGTGTTCTTGTAACCTACCGAGTCTGGAGATTTGCGTACAAAAGCGAGCAAGCAAGGAAGCAGAAACAGTAACACGTTTGTGCCGAGGAGAAACGATCCTGAATTTGTAGAACAGTTCTGAGACCGACTTCAGTCCGCTGAGGGTGCTCTGATGTAGAAGGGATGATTTTGTATGGCAGAGGCTATGAATTGTGTGCTTACTACATCGACATGGTATGTGGTGATATGTTGCTGGGTTGGAGATTGGTTTCAAGCTCTAATATTCAAGCTCCTGTCCTCAGCGGGAGAGCAGTATAATTGAGTAAGAGTCTTTCCATAACCGACGATATGTATGGCACTTTTCGAGGTCTAGTTGTCGGTGCAATATGGTGATCAGTGTAAAATAGTTTATTGCCGCTGAATGTCATGTCTGTAGAAATAAAGAAAAGGCTGATGGTGCTTCCCTGGGACTGAGGAGCATGGTGACATATAGCGGGTGTGAGTGTAGGCATACCATAACTTTTTGCGTGCTGTACAGATATAAAAGATAACTATACTGTTTGCATAAAATGTGCATATATTGTATTGTAAAGTGCCTGTGGTTTACGTTGTGTAAAATGTGTATATATTGCATTGTAAAGTTACTATGGTTTATGTGTTGGCATGACTAGAGAAGATGACTGTTTGTCCTATCATGAGAGTAATATAGATTCAGCACATCGATAGCCATGAGCGTATGAGAGAGATTTTTTACTTGGAAAATTACGTGCGCTGTAGATACAGAGATTCGTTCCAGAAGCACAGTCATCAAAAGGAGACATTACCTGTTCATCGATCAGTGTCAGACTGTAGCAGCATTCGTAATATTTAATTGTAGTTACATTGGTAAATATCTTCCTGGATTCCAATATTCTTGTGAGTCTTGTATGTATTTGATGATCTGTGGACGACTTTGCAGGTTTAACTGTCAATGCAGTTTAGCACTCTGTGTAAAATAACCGCTGAAAGTCTCGTCTGTCGAAGGAAAAAAGGTGGATGGTGCTTCGATACCAGTGGCAACAGTAATTCGGCGGGTAAATTCGATAAGAGCCAATCATAAAACTCGATTCATTGATATCCTTTGTGCTGGGATAAAGCAGCCTCAACATAGCGGAGGGAAAGTTTGTGTGTGTGTTGAAAGCAGGAAGGGTAACATGTGACGGACTGGGTGTCAACTTAGGTCAGCAGTGAAGAGTGCATTCGACATTATTCTGCGTTATTTTCGTAAATAGGTTCTGTTAGGGCAAGAATTTTCGTGGATACAAGCTGGGACATCAATAAAGTGAGTGTTAACTATTTCTGGGACACTATACAATTTCTGTGAGGTCGACTCAGTGCTTGTTTTTACATAGTCATGTGACATAGCATAAGATTGAGAACCTTGTTAGATGCACTTGCGAAGGTTTGTAGCTACGTGCATGCACTTCGCGGCGTTGCATCAGTTACGCTGGGCAGTTAAACATTGTTGGACTAGGAACAGTGCCCCCTGTACACTCTGTCATCAACGGTAAAGACACATGCTGTCTGCAGGCGTCTCCCGTATGGGGTCTGCGTGAGCACACCTTATAGTTCTGTGACTTCAGTATAACAGTGACTGTTTACTCGAAAACAGAGGCAACTTTCACATGCATCCGGCGGCGGTTCACAGCTGCGACGGCGCGCCTCTGGAGCGTCTGCACTGCCACCCATTCACGCCAGTGCCGGTGTCTAGGTGAACACGTATTTCGATAGGAATTTCTCAGGTGTCGAGTATGGAAGGGATGCCAGCGCCTCATGCTTGCAGGACCCAAACGAGCGTCTATGTGCGGTTTGGCAGCTGACAGTCACGTCACCTCACAGGGGCTGTCGCTAGCCTCCTGTGTGCTCCACTGGACTGGAGGTGGCAGACGGTGTGTGTGTGCATTGATTGCATATCTGTTGCATTATTTTGCGAGCAGGTCTGTAAGCTATGCTATGTGTTATTTGGACAGTTTACGAGTACTGAGCGTGTCTACACATCACTGTGCTGTATTATTTAGGAGGAGTCTGCATGTCTGTACTGAAATTATTTTGGTAAATTAGGAGTTGTTTGCCTGTCTGGGGAGCGCTATTCAGAAGTAGTTTACAGGTCTGCAGACCATGTAGTGTGACCCCAAGCACATCAGTGTGAGTGTTTTGTGTCAGTGTAATAAATATACTCCATCCCTAAATAACATGTTCCAAAATAAATGGAGTACACTCCTTCCTTACTCTCCCCAGCAGCCCAGTGCAGCCAGAGTCATTTTCGTGCCTTTTTCCTGTCTAGACCACCATCTTGGATTACATCACAAAACGGATGACAGCACACTCTGGGGGCATTACTGTGTACTAGGTTAGTTGGAGTCTAGATATAGTGGTGGAGACACTTCCTCCAAAATAAAGACTCATGACCAGAACAGACAGAGTCGTTTTCCCACCATTTACCCCCACCATCTTGGATTACGTCACGCTCTCTAGGTGGTGGTACTGTGTACTAGACCACTTGGACATCGTGGTGCACACACTGTTTGCCGCCATCTTTGATAATGTTAGTTGCGTCATCACCTGACATCATGGTCGCCATCTTGGATTACGTAACGGGATGGACGGGATGGACGACTGGTGTTGGTACTGTGTACTAGGTCAGTTTGAGTCCAGATCTCATGGTGGTACAGTGTACTAGGTCAGTTTGAGTCCAGACCTCATGGTGAACACACTGGTGGCTGTGCTGCATGAAACTGTTTAAATAAAGACTGGTGCATACAAAATAAAGTCTTATGTCCAGTACTGGTCAAGTCCTTTTCCCACGAATCCTTAGGAGGAGATGGCGGTTGGATGAGTTATGCTAGTGGAGGTAACCTTTCTTTCACGCCATTTTCTTAGCTTAGTAGTAATATGTGAACTGACCTTTCTTTACCACCAAAATTGTAACTTGGCTCCAGTTCATAGGAAGAGGTGGCGGTCAGGTGACTTAGATTAGTGGAGGTAGCCCAAGTGACCTATCTTCCCACGATTTTCTTTGGTTAGTAGAGAAACCCCAAGTGACTTATCTTCCCACAAAAATTCAAACTTGCGCCAGTCCCTAGGAAGAAGTGGCGGTTGGATGACTTAGGTTAGTGGAGGTAGCCCAAGTGCCCTATCTTCCCACGATTTTCTTAGGTTAGTAGAAATAACCCTCGTGTGATGCATTATCCTGTTGGAGTTTGAACTTCCCACCATTTTTCTGGGGGAGGGGATTGGATGGGGTTAGGTTAGTGGAGGTAGCCCAATTGCCCTATCTTCCTGACAAAAGCCGCCATCTTGAATAACGGGACTTGCATAGGCCGCCATCTTGGATGACGTTATCGTCATCATCTTGGATACATCTGGCAACAATGCAGAGTGTGCCAGAAGGAATTTTGCCCCAATACTGTTAGGTACCTTTCGTTGCTCAAGTGATCTACGATAAATTACTGCTAGAAGGGAAGCAAATTTTTTCATATAAAGTTCAAAGAATCTTCTAGGTATCTCACCTTTTCCTTTAGCCTTTCCACTAATAAGCGAGTGTAGCTGCTTTTCAGTTCCGCAATCGGTTATTTCAATATCTGCTATTCAGATGTTCAGATGATGATTGAAAGGAGGTACAGTATTTCGGACTTCTCTCTGTTGTCTTCAGTTTTAGTGACAGTGCGGTCACCGAGAGAATGAATAGATGATTTTCACCCACCTACTGATTTTACATATGATCAAAATCTCTTAGGCTTTTTACTCAGGCCGATTGACAGTTTCTTACTTTTAAAACCATTGAACGCTTCTCTCATTGCTCTCTTTATGCTCATTTTCACTTCGTTCAGCTTTTGTTCGTCAGCTAGGTTTTTACTTCTCTTGAATCTGAGATGAAGTGTTCTTTGCTTACATAGCGCTTTTCTAACATGGCTATTAAACTATGGTGGATCTTTCCCATCACTTAAAACCTTACTCGGAACATACTTGTGTAGAGTATATTGAATGATGCAATTGAATTTTTTTCTCATTTGTTGTCCACATCTGCGTCCTCATCACTGAATATTTAATGCTGACTGTTGAGATGTTCTAAAATTTGTATCTGGTCTCCCTTCCTGAAGAAATATATCTTCCTACCTTTCTTAACAGTCTCTTTAGGACCCGTCGTCATAGATACTGTCACAGCCTTATGATCACTGATACCTTCCTCTACGTTAACTGATTCGATAAGTTCAGTTGGTGATGGGAAACTGAACTGCAATAGCTTTAGTAGAACACTTTGTACCATTAGATGTCGATGTATAGGTGAAAAACGTTGACTGGAACTATTTTAATGTGAAAATATACAGCCTGTGTTTAAAATACAAGTATCAGATAGCAATGAAATAAATAAATAGTACCTGCGTGAGATGTCTGTTACTGAAGGTCTGCAGAATCAAAGTGGGAATGAAGAAGTACTGTAGGCCATTTCCCCAGATTGTACACCTCAGGGTTAGCGAGTCATGTTGAAATTTCGATTTTTAAATGGGAAATCAGTCACTGATTTGTGTACCTTTAAAGGACAAAGTAAAGTAATAGATCGAGATTCACACCGTTATAGATGTACTTCGTGCACATAATCAACTTCTGAGATTTATTTCAAGTGTAGGAAGCTTGTCCATTATGCCAGGGATTGTAGAAAATACTCGTGGTTACTACTGATAAGTACGAATTTGGTTTAGGTGTTCATGAAACACTGTTGTCTTATTGGTAATTGGTTCCTTTCTAATTGAGTAGATGGAGTAGATTAGAAAGAAAAATATCCCTGAAACTATGGGAAAACTATCTTTAGTGAGATTGTTTGCCTTGTGGCAGGTTAGATGCTGAAGTTTTACATCGCTGGTTACTTATCATGTGGTGCTGGTTGCGTCCGCAGTGCAATCTTCCGAAATTTCAAGAGAGTTGATTAAGACATTGCAGATGTGTAGCCAGGCGGTATAAATGAGAAAATATGACTTCTCAGCTAGTATCTACATATGGATATCTGCAGAAATATGTCCAAGAGGAGGCAAGATGGTAAATTTGCCATTTTTCATATAAATATTTCTGTGATTTTCAGGACATGTTGTGACCTAATCACTATTTATGATAGGACTTGAAGAAAACTTATTGTAGCTCAAAAGACTGTTAGTTATCCACTCAACATTTTTCATTAGTATATGCAAAACACATCCACAAATGATTAAATCCAGTGTATTCCATGAGTTAGGAAATAAAGATACGAAACACAGACGAGAGGTATTTCAATTAATATATCAATTTTGTTAGGATGAGACTGAAAATTAAAAGCTGGAAATTGATATAGTCAAAACAAATGTGAAAATCCTATTGATATTAAAAAGAAAGGTGAGCAAGAAATGAAAATCTTTGCGGATGCCATAATAAAGAAGCAGGACATTGATGTGACTTCTGAAATTTTCCCGGCGTATTTCTTCTTCTAATTAGAAGAAGCAGGACATTAAACATGAGTTTGTCAATGTTACAATGTTATAAAGCTTCACATGTGATCACGGTTATGGATGTGTTGTAATGTTTTGATATTTTGTCTTCTCTTTATGTTGAATGTATAATTAAAGTTGAACAAACAAGTTTTTTAGTTGTTTATGATATGTGTACCAAAGTGTTGTGTGCTACTGGATGAATTTGTGGATAAATAAATGATCCAGGATGATCCTTCTCTCCCTTGCATTTTGACATGTTACTCTCAAGATATGCCAAATGGACTGCAGAATTTTTAGCTGTATTACTCACGTCATGGCGTGTTGCACCCCTAAGTGATGAGAGGTTGCCGGCTGTCAAGATACGTGAAAGAAAGTTGAGATGATCTGAATACAGTCTTCACTGTGCGACATTGGCCAAACTGTTGTAGCAGTCCAGGGGAAATGACATAATATTCCATTGAAACGATTATTTTGTAATTGGTCGTAATTCTTTTCAAAAACTTTCATTTCTGAATGTTGCATATTCCTGAAGAGTACAATGTACATGCTTTAGAGTGCTTCACACAAAACATGAAGAAATAGAGAGATGACGCTCACAAACATTCAACAAGAAACCTGCCATTGGTGGAACTCCTAAGGTTTAGATGCAAGCTGGTGGTCCTATTTAAATTGTGTTAAATGTTTATACTACCACGAATAACCAACAAACAACACTCTAATCGTTTTTAGGCGAAGAGACTGTCTACTAATTTTATGTAATAATCTGTACAAAGAAGTGTTTGATGTAGTAACTGAACACGTAGATGGATTACCAATCAAAAACTTTCTTGGTGAGACACGAGTGGTCAGGGAAACGTTAGGTTGCGGCTTTGTCAGAAGAAATCTAAAGGCAGCTAGTGTTTGAGGACGTGTCTTGCACCTGCAGGATGCAACAACTGGGTGTCCACTGATAGTCAAGCAATGCTGCAGGCACCATCTGATTCGCCACATACAGGTGTCTATTTCATGAGTACGTCTCCCAAGACCTCTCTCTCAAACTATGATCTACTCCAGTTCGTAATCTCTTGGGATACAGTAATTAGGAAGGTGGCTGCCAGTGGCTACATTACATAAAGGAAGGGGCCCACTATCATCTTGGAAAATTGCTCAAGTTATTTCAAAGACTTTTTGGAGGATGTTTTTGAACGTTGAGCGACTTGTAGCGATGGTTTTCGTTCCACTTCAGTACTTTGCGGTGAACTGCAAGCAAATGTTGTTGCGCAGAATGCATGGACCATTAATTCAGCAACATATTATTCACTGCCTCTGTTAGCTTCACGAAATTCGTACCCTAAAAACTTTCTCACAAACAGATTTAGTAGAGAACAACTACTGCTTAAGTAAGAAGCCTATTATAGTCGACATGCTCATCTCAGTGCCAAGAAGACAGCTTCCGCTTCTTTGGTTGACGCGAGATTTTGGCACTGTATTAGTTGAGGCACTAGAAGCTGTACTTGGGATATGTCCACTTGGTCTCCATATATGGAGAAAAGGTGGTGATACATTAGCTGAAGAAAGAAGAGCATAACGCTTTGAAGAATTCAGTAGGAATGTGGGCTATTTTTGAAACAGCAAATTCTCAGTCAGATCCTTCTACTGTGCAGAAACGATGGGATGACGCCGAAATAGCAAGATGCATCCTTGCCTTTGTTCCAAAAATAAAATGGAGACTCGGAATGAGGCATTCGAATCACTCTAGAGGCCTGGCACGTTTCTTTTTGGGTTATGGTCCTTAGCTCAGAAAATGTTTGTATAGAATAATGCTCGCCAGAACATTGTGTCAGGAGATGTCAGATGTATGTCGATGCTACTGGTACCGATCAGCAGCAACTGAATCAGCATAGAACACTCAATGTCCAGAGGATATTACGGTGCTAGGCATACAAGCAGAGCCTGGACAATATCACAACGCCATTTAAAGAAATCCTTGGGTTGCGTGTTAGCTGATGAATCTACGCCAGTCCACTGTAATTCGGGTGGTTGTAACGGAATACGAAGAAGTAATTCAGTGAAAACATCTGAGGTCAAATTCTGTGGAAGGCGAGCAGCCATCAGGTAACAAAAGGCGACCATAAGAACAACGTCATCATAGAGGAAACGCAGACATTGGCCCTGTGTCGCCACCCAGGGAACTAAGAGTAGAATCACGGAGACGTGAGCTAGCATGTGGCTGCACCCTTCAACAGCAATAATACTCGCTCTGAACATTAAGTCGTCTCTTGCAAGCAGGAAGTTGGCAAACAACAGAATAGACGTATTCCACCACAACACACTCCACAGTGTCCGAGGGACTGGCAGTGTGTGGCAATGGACAGGGGGACAATGGAGTACATTGTGGAATGAGCCAGAAAAGAAATTTGGAGTCATTACTTATGTAAACCATTTCCATTTGTTACAGCATGTATTAGTGAGAGATAAGTGGGGAACAAGTTGTAGGACAATAGTAGTGGTAGATATAGTTAGGTACAGCGTTAGCTTTAGTAGTACATTTTGTACCATAAGATGTCGATGTACAGGAGAAAAATGTTGATAGTGACGACTTCAGTGTGTTTAAGATACAGGTATCAGGCTGCAGTAAAATAAATAAATAGTACTTGTGTGAGATGTCCCATACTGACAGTCTGCAGAATCAAAGTGGGAATGAAGAAGAACTGTAGGCTAGTTACCCATATCGTACACCTCAGGATTAGCAAATTGTGTTGAGATTTCGATTTTTAAAAGAGAAATTAGTCAGTGATTTGTGTTCCTTTAAAGGAAAAATTAAACGAATAAAATGTGGTTTATAACCTAATAGGTGTACTTTGTGCACATAATCAACTTCTGTGATTTGTTTCAAGTGTAGGAAGCCTGACCACAATGCCAGAGGACTTAGAGAATACTAATGGTTGCTACTGAGGAGTACGAATTTGGTTTAGGTGTGCATGAAACACTGCTGTCGTATTGGAAACTGATTCCATTCTAATTGTATAGATGGAATGTATTATAAAGGAAAAATAATGTAATAAACACTTATTAACGGTACTTATGCCTCCCAGGTCGAAATAATCTGCATTAATCCTCATTAGTCCTCAAAGTGTAGGAAAACTATCGTTAGTGAGATCGTTGGCTTTGTGACTTGTTAGGTGCTGAAGTGGTGTGTCGCTAGTTACTTATCACATGGTGCTGGTTGCGTCCTCAGTGCAATCTTCTCAAATTTCAAGAGAGTTGATTAAGAGATTGCTGATTTCCATCGAGGTGGCAGCGATGAGAAACTTTGACATCTCAGCTAGTATCTAGTTATAGATGTCTGCAGAAATTTGTCCAAGAGGAGGCAAGATATCAGAAGTGCCATTTTCATATAATGTTTCTGTGATTTTCACGTCATGTTTTAACCCAAGTACTAATTATGATAGGACTTACAGAGAACTGTATCTCGAAAGTCTGACAGTTATCCACTGAACGTATTTCATTAGTATACAGAAAATACAACCACATATGATGATATCCAGTGTCTCCAATGAGTTAGGGAATAAAGATAGAAAACGTAGACGAGAAGTGAATTCTTGTATCAATTGTTTTAGTATGATACTGAAAGTTAAAAGCTAGAAAGTCATATAGTCAAAGCAAAAGAGAAATTCCTGTTCGATGTTAACAAAAACGATAAAGAGGAAATGAAAATGGGTGCAGATGCTAGGATAATGAACAGGACATTAATTATGTTGATGCTATTTTTAACACTTTGGCTACAAGGCCTCATATCTGATCATGGTTATGGATGTTGTGTAATGTTTTGTCTTTTCTTTATGTTTTATGCACAGTTCAAGTTAAGGAAACGGGTTATGTAGTTGTTTGTGAAACGTGTAGCCAAAGCCTGGTATTTTAGTGAATGTCTTTGTAGATAAATGAATGACCCAAGATGATGCTTCTCTACTTATCATTTTGACATGTTACAGCGAAGGTATGCCAAATGGAAGATTTTGCAGCTCTGTTATTCACATCAATGTCTATTGCACCCCACAGAGATCAAAGATTGTGGTCCATTAAGGTACAACAGAGAAAAGTTGGAGAGCTCTATTCCAGCTGTGTTCTGTATAGGTCTGGATTCCATCTTCATTTCAACACCAGAATTGTCATAGCAGTCCAAGGGAAAAGGACATAATTTTCCACTGCAATGATTCCTTTGCAACTGGTCATAATTTTTTTCAAAAGGTTCATTTCTCAATCTTGGGTAGTAGTGTGGCATTACATTACTTAATATGTTATTTGTAAAAAAAAAAGTATTGTATACATGGAGTAAATCTAATGATGTCTCTAACTAGAAGTCTGTAAATGTCTGTGTGTATACGAATTAGCTTATTTTAACACTAGAACCGCTGATATTTGGACATACCTAGAACCGCATCTGGGTCACTAATGACCCGCAATCTTTTCCTTTATTTCCCCTATGTCAATGGATTATTGCTACTGCCAATGAATCTATTGTTAGAAGCACTAGGAAATTTAGAATGAAATTAACAAAAATAAACAAGGTTTACACAAATTATAATTTTATATTTTGAAACTTACTTGTATTTGCTGAGTGTTTTTACTGGCTACCATTACATAATGAACACAAATAATAGTCTTTTGATGTACATTTGTTGCATACAGTTTTCTTGCAGATGTGACACTTTACAAATGATTTCTTTCCTTCACAGTTAGACTTTACAAGGCAACGTGTTCGCATTTTTTGTCTGTCAGGAAGATCTTCAGGTCTGACAGGGACGCTAGTCTTTCTAGTAGCTGCGTACTTCGCAGCAAGCTCCTCCCCCAGCTGCAGGATGAAATCCCTGCGTTTCAATTTTTTATCATTTAGAGAATTGAACAATACCCACGCATTTATCCCAGCCAAATCCAGCAAGTTGTAAAATGTATGAACGGGCCAACGTCTCGATGGTGCTTTGACAGAGTATTTGCAAGCCATTTGGTCGACCACGTACACTCCATATTTAGAGCAGTTATAAAACGTAACTGTATCTGGATTCTTTTTTATACCATCCTCAATCGTACATAAGGATGCATAGTGCTCAGAATCAGGACATTCTTGTTGCTCTTACCCTGATAAACAGTCAGTGTGGTATCATCTTTTTTCAACAATACTGTGCTGTATAACTGTTCTCTTGCCTTCTTGATACAGACTGGTATTTCCCTGCGAGATCAATTTATTGTGCCCACAAGACTCATAGAATTAGCTTTCAGTGTCTCAGAGAGCGCTAAGTAGGTGAAAAAATTGTCACATGTGACATTTATTCCTTTGTTGAGGTAAGGTTGCATCAATTTTTTTTACAACATCACCAAGACGCTCATCACTCCGCCTAGTGTCATCCTTTCCTAGATAAAGGATAGCATTCACAATATATTTTGAGTCTTTATCTACCACCATCCAATACTTTTGCCCGTATTTGTCCGGTTTTGAGGCCACAAACTGCGTGAATCTGCAACGGCACTTTGAAGGAAAAAGCTATTCGTCGATTGTTATATATGGACCCGGTATGTAGCTAGACTGTGCATTCGCAATGAACTCATTCCATATTTATGATATCAAAGCAAACTTGTCTTCTCTTAGTCGTTCTGATCTTGTGGATCTAATGTCAAATCTGAGATAATGCATTATCTCTCTGAATCTGTCACGACCCATTGTTGATTTCACAAAATTATTTCCGCACTTCACTGACCACAATGTTCCTAGTACCAAGTTTTCTGTGTGCAATTAATCACTATAGCCAGAATACTTCCATTAGTGACCCCGAGTCGCGAAAATACGTTGCATTCGCTTGCTGTGTACCACCGGTTTCGCGCGCCAGTAGACAATGTGACAACTACCAGTTCTTCGACTGTGAAGCGCAACACTTTACCCCGTGTGCTACTAATACACCGGGTATGTTCGTGTCTCCAGTGTTTGCTTCGACTGACCTGATGGCCCTAACATCCACTGGCACACCACACCGGCCACTGTACACATCAGTGCAGGCGTCTTCATCGGCATTCTACGCTAAACAGAATGCCCCTCCAGCACAAGATTCCGGAAACCCATCGGCCGAGTTTCTACCGTGCCCCAACATGGACTATGTGGCTGTCCAGTCTCGGAGTCCACACGCATGGCCGCCCCTTCCTCAGAGCAGTCCTTTGTTTAGAGTGTCCCCCTCCACACTGGTTGAAGGGACACTGGCGTCAACTGCACTGGGCCATGTATACACGCTTATCCATCCTGCTGCCCTGCGCACACCTCGGGCGATGCACCAGCCACGGTGCCGCCCTGTCACTCGGCGCTCAATCGCGATTTCGCGCCTCTGCTCGAGATTGTGCCTGCATCGGCCATTGATCTTTCCGCACCTGCTGCACCATGCTCGTTGTGTGACATACAGATTTCCTGCCTACAAGGACGGGGTATCATGTCTCGCCTGCACAGCTACCATGCGTTCAATGCATCACATCGCTTGTCACTGAAGAGGCACAGTTCGAATCACTGAACACTGTGCAGAATCCCCAAATGTTTAGTGCCTCTCCTACAACCCACAGGCACTGGTCCCTGGTCGTTTTCTGAAGCTGCCACGGTTATAATTTGACAACCGAGTGACGTGGCTTACCTTGGTGGACAACATGTTGGACAGACATAGCATTCCACCAGCCGATATTATTCACAATATTATTTATGACGAGACTTTAGCTGACAGAACCCCTCACAGCTGTGGCAACATTTGTGTGCACAGGTCAGTACAGAGATCTTGCCAAACGTAGCGCTCTGGGCATTGTGGTTGGTGAAGCAGCCGCAAGAACTACAATTACATTTGCTTCCACATACCACAGCATGACCCAAGGATAAACTATGTATGGCAGACCAGACACTCGCAGTTATTTGGCACCGGCACCTCCCTTCGCACAGCATAATACCTTATAATGCTAAGGTTGGTAATCATGTGACTATACCGCCTCCGTCAGGTGGTAGAGGCCGGGCACATGCGTATCACAGACAGCACATGGAGCAGCAGGCATCTAGCCACCAAGACCGTGCGTCGCCAGCAGGTCAGCACCAGCCTGCCCCCACCCCAACAGGGCTGGCACCTGTCCACCCTGCCTTGCCCTCACCTGTCGCTTCGGCTGGAGGGACGAGTACAGCTGAGTCACGCATTTGCTGGCTCCACTCCACTTACAGGGATGTCACTCACAACTGCCACCCGCCCTCCACATTCCAAAAATGCCCTATGTGGGCGGCAGTAGGCGCCATGGCTCAAGGATACATGGAAGTTGTAATGTGACAATGTGCCATTTAGTGAAGGCCAGGCATAGTCAAGGCGCAACGATAGAGAAAGTGCACGCTTATGCCATCTGTGGGCCAGAATCGAGGGCAAAGCGGAAGTGCTTCTGCCTGGTGGTAGCTAAATTAAAGAACGCTATGTGGGAGACAGTGTCTGGCTTGTGCAGCGAAATAACAAAAGAATTAAACTAAATAATATTATTACGTGTAGTAAAAATATAAATGTAATATTACTTTAATATATGAAAATGACTGTAATTGAATACTGTAATGCTATGGTATGTTTAATTGTAAATAGAGAACTTAGCGTAATGTAAAATAATGTTTAGGTGTGGGGGGGAATTCCCGAGAATGAGAACGATGTACAGGTTGGCGCGTAATATTGGCAGTAGAAGTAAGATGGCATAGCTCTGAGGCAGAACAAGTGGTAAGTGACGTAAAAGTGGCTGCCAGTGTGTACCACGGTAACGTTGCTACCAGACCATTTAGAAGTGAGTTGGAAACAGATATGGACTTCGTTTATTGTATGGCTATCAGCTAAATGGACACTAAGGCTTGTATGACGCGGTATTTCGACGGAGATGGACTGTGAGCGGCAAAATAGTATGGTTTCCCGCTCTGGGGTACATGTCACTGCATGGTGCAATGCTGCATAAATTGCGACGAGTTGCTTGTGCCAACGGCGAGGAATGAAGGGAACAGTAGCCACATCCAACGGCGTGTTGTGATCTCAATAAATGATGAGGTCCATTGGTGAGCTCACTTCAGTACTAACGAACTAGAAGTTATCTTACAGGAGTATTATTATGAACCGTGGTGGCCATACCGACGCCATTGCCAGTACATTTATATTCTGTGAATCAGTTTGTGAAATAGTCAAACCAAGTTATCGACAATGTGTTAAGTTTGGAGGCAATAATAATTTTGTGGTTTAAATTGCATCCCCCGAGTGTAATCAACCATGTAAAGGAATTGGCTGTTTATTACCTCATAACCAGTGATTTCTATGTGCTTCAACAAAAGTAAAAAGTTATGGTGCGTGAGTATCGGCGTAGCTACATTGCAAGAGAAAATAGTCGGAATTAACGCCGAAATTGCCAGCAGACGTCGCTTCACGCAACGTATGGAAGATGCCAGGTACTGTGCCACCTTAATTACTATCCAGTTCAATGTGGTGGCTTTTCAGTACATTGCCATAGTCAAAAATTATTCGGTTCCGTCCGAGCAACGTGATTCTCAATTAGCGTTTCAGTAACTATATTGACAAGCAGATCTATATTGTTCTTTAATTAAGCGTTCAAGAAAATTGCTGCCACCGCAGTACACATTGTGCCCTCAGGACAATGCAAGCTCAATAATATTAAATTCAGTAATTACAATTTGCGTAGTTTACATTAACCTAAAACAAGTTCAAGTGTTTATCGTGTGTGTTTATGCACCGTGAAACGATTTCAGGCTGCGGTAGTGTTTTAAATTAATAATGTCCTCCTGCTAGGCAATATCAAATATACAGAATTAAGTGCTCCCTGTTCAGTCACTTCAAAGACATTATCAGTGCTACCATTAATCAAATACAGACGTAAAAATAAGTTTGTTACGCTTCATTATCATGACGTATTCCAAAAATTTCGTGTAGTAGTTGGATCACCATAGGGTGTCTGTTCAAACCTATTACATGCGAGAGCCGCTTTCTGGGAGTCCGATGCCGCATGGTCTAATAGTAATACAGTAAATTCAGGTAGTGGCATCGCATATGACGACCATGAGAGGACTCATCACAGTAGCCAATTTTTTCGTGGTATCTGACCGTCATGTGGCGACCGTAGGCGAAAGGGACGGTAAATATCAGTACTGTCCCGAACTTTGCATTTAAAATTGCGTGTATTTTTAGTAATACGATTTCTAAATGAGTACGAAATTTGAAGATGGCGGACAAACAAAAAGTATTAAGTGACATGGACAAGGTAGGGCAAGATGGCGGAATTCCAAATAATAACAATGGGGAAGATAGCACAGTTGAACCAGATATTGCACAGTATTTAAGAGTAAACCAGAACATGTTTGCGAGTTGTCCAAAGAGTAGTGGGGGTGAAGAGGACTTACAAAAGACAGAGAAAGTGAAGATAGAAACCATAAAGCAGGAAGTCAAGGGAGTGACCAAAGTAGTTCAAAAGGGGCAACTGCATACTCAGTACATGTAGGAAAGGTAAAAATGGAACACATAGTGGAACCCACTTGGGATTTAAGTATGTTGGTAGGCATGTTGCAAACAATGAATGGAAACATAGGAACAATTAATGGAAACATAGGCTTGCTGAAAGAGGAAGTGAATGAAAATATAGGCTTGCTGAAAGAGGAAATGAATGAAAATATAGGCTTACTGAAAGAGGAAGTGAATGAAAGTATAAGCTAATTGAAAGAGGAAGTGAATGAAAATATAGGCTTACTGAAAGAGGAAATGAATGAAAATATAGGCTCACTCAGCGAAAAGATAGACACTGTAAATAGAAATATGGAGGCATCACTAAAAATAATGGAGGAGAGGCTAGACACTTATGAAGGACATGTTAATGCAGTTGAAAATAGTGTAGAATTTGTAAACCTTGATCAATTAAACAGATGAAGGAAACTCATGAGTTCGTAACTAAGAAAATAAAAACTGAAATAAAGGAATCCGTTTCTAAATGAGATACTAAAATTGCTCAACTGCAATCAATCACTGGAACCAAAATGCAAGCAGTTGAAGAGGCAGTAGATAGCAAAATTTTTAATGTAGTAGCAGTAATAAAGCAAGATGTAGATGGTAAAAATAAAGTCTTAGCTAACCATGTGCATCAACAAATTTCTGAATTGAAAGTGAAGGAGGTAGAAGGGCTAATCACAGTAACTTCTGAAATTGCTGAAAGGGTTGAGAGCTTGGAAAATGCGAAGAAGTCAGCTATAATGTATTCATTTGGAGGGGCATGTCACAACCACGTAGGTGCCAAGTTGGAAAAATTTGACCCAAAGGCCAAAATACATCCTGTAACTTTTATGAAAGCTTGGAGAACATTGACTCCCAGGGAACTCCCTGAGAAAAACAAAATAATGATAGCAGAAACTAAGATGATTGGGGAAACTAGCAATTGAGCAAGTAGGGCCGCAGAGGATTGTGGAACTTTAGAAGAGTTTTTGAGTAAATTTGAAGAGGAATTTTGGTCCGAAAGTAAACAGAGTGAAGTGAACCAGGATTTCTTGGATGCTGCATCATTCAAACAAGGTGGTAACAATACCATGAGAGGATATTGTGAGGAC
The DNA here is from genome assembly GCF_023864275.1 of Schistocerca cancellata. Taxonomy (NCBI): domain Eukaryota; kingdom Metazoa; phylum Arthropoda; class Insecta; order Orthoptera; family Acrididae; genus Schistocerca; species Schistocerca cancellata. Next base: position 18,013,070 of record NC_064634.1, read on the forward strand.
TTGTGTCGAAAAGTAGATAATGTAAGAGGTTTGGTAACAGAGGAGCACTTGCTACATGTGTTGCATAGGAAGTTACCTTGGAGTGTACAAGGGTACATTAGCTTGGCAAGTAGCAACCGGAAAGATTTCTTATGAAGGGTAGGCGAACTGGATGTGTGGAATAGGAGCAATGAAAACAAGTCCAACCATAATAACCAGAACAGGCACAATTATAGCAGTTACCATAATAACAATAATAATAACAGGAATGAACAGAGGCTGGAATATGGGGTGAGAGCAATGAGAATTAATAGATGTATGGGAGGTGGAAGAGGTTTTGGCAGTAGAGGTAACTACAATGGTAGACCACAATATCGATCGGAAAACGAAGAACTGCCACAGTAGAGGGCCGAACTGGAGCGGAATACAGGTGTAGGCCCCAACAACAGTATCATAGGAACCAACATTATCACCAAAATAAGCATTACGATTATAATAGGCAATACAATAGGCAGAAATTAAATTATTCCAATCAGAGTGAACAGAGTGAATACCATGCTTGGTGTGAGAAAGATATGAAGCAATGGGGCAAGAGAGAATGGGACTCTAAATTAAAATGGGTACAAGGTTTACCTGAATTTCGCAGAAAGAAGGAACTAGATATTAAAAGCTAAGAAAAGCCTATCAAGCCGATATAGATGATATCTTGCCAGCAAATGAACATAATAACATAACCACTGTTAAAGAAGGGATACCCAAAAAGGAAAATGTTGGTCCTTGCAGAAATATAGGAAGGGTTATCAATAATAGTACCAGAGAAGAAGTAGGAAGTGCAGTTATTGAAAGTAAGTCTCACAATAATACTAGTGGTGAGGAAGTATATGATCACTGGGTAAATGACTTATATGAGTTAGGTACAAGAGTATTAGAGTATGTGAGGGAGCTAGGAGAGGATACTCGTAGTAGATACGAGAAAGTTGAAGAAAGGGGTGGAATTGAATTAGAGAGAATATAAACGATATTTCAGAAATGTGTAGTGAAATGGAGAAGAAATCAATAAGTGGTACCAGTGATCACAGTGGTGAGGAAACTAGTAGTGACAAGAGCAATGAGGAGGTAATAGAAAGGAATGCTACTATTGATAATATTGAAGTCTGTAGTGTGAGTACACATATTGAGGATAGTTTGCAGGGAGAGTGTTTAAAAGGAAATAATTCAAATAGTGGCCAGGAAGGTAACTGCTTGACAGACATATGTAATGAAATTAGTAGTGTAGAGGGGCAAGTATTCAATGATAAATGTGGTATGGTGATAGTAGGTGAACCTAGTCAAGAACCGGAGTGGTTATATGGTACCCAACAGCCGAACTAAGTGAAGAGAGTATCCCAACCGTGCTGAAAGAGAAGCACAAATTTTTCTTGTCAAAAAAGGTAATTGTAGAGAATGGAGCCAAGAGGATGAAAGTGTGAAAGGTGATAATGAAGATTCATCATTAGAAATGAGTCAACACGCAGTAGGAGAGACGAACAGGAAAATACCCCAGAAAGAGTTTGTCACAGAGAGGAAGAAGAAACCACCTTATAGGTATAGTGATAAATTAGTCTTAGGAATGACATCTTGGGTTGTCGGGTGTTCTGCCGGATATCAGCGTCGTACTTGCACGATATTTCGGTCACGTAGCTCGTGACCTTCATCAGGTGCGACCTGCGAAATATCGTGCAAGTACGACGCTGATATTTGGCAGAACACCCAACAACCCAAGGTGTCATTAGATCGCCGGGAAAGCCTGAAGAGTTACATCAAAAGCCTTAGGAATGTTAGCAGATTGGACTAACGAAGCCACTGAACAGGATTTGCTAAGAGAAGAGGAAGATGAATCCTCCATTAGGTTAGACCAACCCTTATTAAGTGTACAGTTGTATGATGTAAGTGAATATGCATTATTAGATACAGGTAGTGAGATAACTTGTATTTCTGAGTCTTTGTGGAGACATATTTGTAGTGAATATGAAATTCCAGTAATGTCAGTGTCTGGACTGAAGATAGTAGGCGCCCGGAAGTTAAGTAAACCTGTGAAGAAACAAGTGTATTTGTCTTTCAAAATTGGTAATTGTAAAATGGAAAGTGTGTTTTTAGTGATTCATAATTTTAGTGTAAATATGATCATAGGCTCAGATTGGACGATGTAGAATCAAGTAATAATTAATTGTGACCAAGGGCTGATGGTATTTAAATATTTAGGCACAGAATATACAGTGAATTTTGCAGGACATCTGATGGATGATAAGGAACGATTAGGTTGTCTAAAAATAGTGGAAGGGTCAGTAGTTGAATGTGGTGAAAAGTGGGAGGAAAGGAAATCTATAGCATTTCCAAGCAGGACATTGAGTAAATGTGAACGAAACTACACCATTTCAGAAAATGAAGCTCTAGCAATAATTTGGGCAATTAAAAATTTCAATAACTTTTGTGGGGACATAAAGTAATAGTACATACCGATCATCAGGCACTGACATTTCTTAACAAATGTAAGTTAGTTCATACCAGATTGACATGATGGGTGTTATATTTACAACAGTTTGATATCGAAATAAAATATATAAAAGGTGTTCACATAGTATCAGATGCTTTGTCCAGGCTACCTATAGGAATGAGAATAGAAGAAGGAGTATTAGGAGCAGAGCGTTACAAGAGAATCCACTACATAAAAGGAATGAAAAATCAGAGAGAAATCAAGAGTATATGTAAGAATTTAAGAAGGGAACAAAGTAAGGATCCATTTTTGGTACGGGTGAAAACAGAACTTAGAAAAAGGGGTAATAATAAAATGCAAAATTATTATTGTGTTTTTGATGGACTATTGTTCAGAAGAAGAGAGGAAATGTCAGATGTGTGGAGAGTATGCTGGCCGGAGGCACATGTAGTAGCATTAATTGATTGCATACATTTAAGTTATGGCCATTGTGGGACAAAGAAATGTTTAGAGAAATTAACTGAATCAGTATATTTTAACAATATGGCAAGGAGGATCCCTGCAAGATTGAAGACGTGTGACCTCTGCCAGAAGGCAAAGGTAACAAATCAGAAGAGTAGGGGTGAGATGCAATCCATGTTTCCCAAAGATACCTTAGAAATCGTGGCTTTGCATTTCTATGGTCCATTACCTTAGACTATTGGATTGTTTTGTTATATTCTAGTAGCAGTAGATGTACTTTCAAAATTTGTAAAGTTATACCCTCTGAGAAAAGCCACAGGGAAAGCAGTGTGTGACAAAATGATTAAGGACTATTTTGTAAAAGTAGGCAAACCAGGTGCTATACTGTCAGATAATGGGTCTCAATTCATTTCAAAGAAATGGAAAACGAGTATTCAGGAACAAGGAGTAGAATTAAGATACATAGCAGCATACCAAGCAGCGGGCAATCTGGCCAAACGCTATATGAGAGAGATAGGTAGACTCTGTAGGACATTCTGCCATGACAAACACAGCTGTTGGGGAAAATATGCACCTGACATTGAAAATGTTTTGAATAACCTGGGGCATGAAAGTACAGGCTTTACCCCAAATGAAATAATGATGGGAGTAAAAGAGGCTAACACAGTTGAAGAGAATATTAACTTCCCTTCGAGAAAGGAGATGATTTTAGGGGAAAAGAAAGAGCTAGTTAAAATCGTATGGAAAAACATATGTTGCAGAGGAAGAAAAGACATGATGTGAAAGGAAAGTTAACTAAAGTAGAAGTAGGAGACCTTGTGTTGGTCAAATTCCATTAGAAATCCAAAGAAATTACTTAAGAGATTTGAAGGTATTTCATGTATACCAAGGTCCCTTTGAGGTGGCTAACATACCTCATACCAATGCATACTATTTAATTTTTCCTAAATCAAAGAAAAAATATGGTGTAAGGAACATAGAAGCTGTATAGAAAGAGAATACTGGAGTTAAAAAAAGCTATTGTATATAGGTAGAAGGTATCAGTGAAAATTTGTAAACACTATAATAATATTGAAGGGTTTAATACTGTGGTGGTATGGCAAAAAGAAATAAAAGATAAATGTGTGATATAAGACTGTATTTAATGAAGGAATTAACATGTTACTGTGTTATTTAAATTAGAATAGGCAAATTGAACTGAAAATTATCATATTGTTTATTAGTTATTAATCATCATTGTTTAACTATAGTATTATTGTATGTGTCACATAAAATGTTGTCTTTCCAAGAAAAATTCAAATTAATTTAGCACATTGAACTGTGTCAAGTAATAGTAACCATGATAGGAAGGATGCTAGTATTTCATCCTGACCTTGTAGAAACAACCCAGGATGAAATAGAGAGGCATATGTAATGTGACAATGTGCAATTTAGTGAAGGCCAGGCATAGTCAAGGCGCAACAGTAGAGAAAGTGCACGCTTATGCCATCTGTGGGCCAGAATCGAAGGCAAAGCGGAAGTGCTTCTGCCTGGTGGTAGCTAAATTAAAGAACGCTATGTGGGAGACAGTGTCTGGCTTGTGCAGCGAAATAACAAAAGAATTAAACTAAATAATATTATTACGTGTAGTAAAAATATAAATGTAATATTACTTTAATATATGAAAATGACTGTAATTGAATATTGTAATGCTATGGTATGTTTAATTGTAAATAGAGAACTTAGCGTAATGTAAAATAATGTTTAGGTGTGGGGGGAATTCCAGAGAATGAGAACAATGTACAGGTTGGCACGTAATATTGGCAGTAGAGGTAAGATGGCGTAGCTCTGAGGCAGAACAAGTGGTAAGTGACGTAAAAGTGACTGCCAGTGTGTGCTACGGTAACGTTGCTACCAGACCATTTAGAAGTGAGCTGGAAACAGATATGGACTTCGTTTATCGTATGGCTACAAGCTAAATGGACACTAAGGCTTGTATGACGCGATATTTCGACGGAGATGGACTGTGAGCGGCAAAATAGTACGGTTTCCCGCTCTGGGGTACATGTCACTGCATGGTGCAATGCTGCATAAATTGCGACGAGTTGCTTGTGACAGCGGCGAGGTGTGAAGGGAACAGTAGCCACATCCAACAGCGTATTGTGATCTCAACAAATGATGAGGTCCATTGGTGAGCTCACTTCAGTACTAACGAACTAGAAGTTATCATACGGGAGTATTATTATGAACCGTGGTGGTCATACTGACGCCATTGCCAGTACATTTATATTCTGTGAATCAGTTTGTGAAATAGTCAAACCAAGTTATCGACAATGTGTTAAGTTTGGAGGCAATACTAATTTTGTGGTTTAAATTGCATTCCCCAAGTGTAATCAACCATGTAAAGTAAATGGCTCTTTATTACCTCATAACCAGTGATTTCTATGTGCTTCAACAAAAGTGAAAAGTTATGGTGCATGAGTATCGGCGTAGCTACATTGCAAGAGAAAATAGTCGGAATTAACGCCGAAATTGCCAGCAGACGCCGCTTCACGCAACGTATGGAAGATGCCAGGTACTGTGCCACCTTAATTACTATCCAGCTCAATGTGGTGGCTTTTCAGTACATTGCCATAGTCAAAAATTATTCGGTTCCGTCTGAGCAACGTGATTCTCAATTAGCGTTTCAGTAACTATATTGACAAGCAAATCTATATTGTCCTTTAATTAAGCGTTCAAGAAAATTGCTGCCACCGCAGTACACATTGTGCCCTCAGGACAATGCAAGCTCTATAATGTTAAATTCAGTAATTACAATTTGTGTAGTTTACATTAACCTAAAACAAGTTAAAGTATTTATCATGTGTGTTTATGTACCGTGAAACGATTCCAGGCTGCGGTAGTGTTTTAAATTAATAATGTCCTCCTGCTAGGCAATATCAAATATACAGAATTAAGTGCTCCCTGTTCAGTCACTTCAAAGAGATTATCAGTGCTACTAATAATCAAATACAGACGTAAAAATAAGTTTGTTACGCTTCATTATCATGACGTATTCCAAAAATTTCGTGTAGTAGTTGGATCACCATAGGGTGTCTATTCAAACAGATTACACGCGAGAGCCGCTTTCCGGAAGTCCGATGCCGCGTGGTCTAATAATAATACAGTAAATTCGGGTAGTGGCATCGCAAAGTGTGCCTACAGATGTTGCATTCTGTTAGATCCCCCACCTCACGGGACTCCTGTATGCCATGGATTTAGGTTCACGCCAGTATTTTCTCGTCGACAAGGGAGCAGACGTTAGTGTCACACCTCCAACATTTACTGTAAAGGACATGACACCAGCCAAACTGTTCCTTCGAGCAACAAGTAAATCGATTCTTCGTGTCGACAGTTTGGCCAGTTACCTATTGAACTTATACCTGGCGAACAGCTCACTTGGTCCTTATACGTGACTGACATAGAAGACCCAGTATTAGGCACTGACTTCCTATTTCACTTCGGACTTTCTCCAGACCTCCAGTCGTCCGCATTATTGCATCATCCCTCATCCAATCATATTGCGTGTTTAGTCGCCCACTCAGTTCCCCCTCCCCATCAGTTTCCCAATGATTTCGGCACGGCTCTCATCGAGTGCTCTTCACTGGTGGACAGCATCGCAGCTTCGATCACCCAGTTTCACTTGGAGCACTCATCAATCGACGATCTCTGCGCTACACTAAACTGAACCGCACATATTGTCAGCTATGGAAGTCCTCACTGAGGCACAGTGCCTCATACAATGCCTGTCAACGCCGCCACCTTCTGACACTGGCGATGCAAAGCGTGGAACATTCACACTGCTGCCCGACACTGAAGATGCACCTCGTGCAACTTTGTCGCTGCCAACAGATTCCCTGGCACATCAGGTTAGAGACTCTTGTGTGCTACTGATCCCGTTCACGATGTCCCCCGAGCGAGTTCGCCAGCCCAGCTGAGTGCTATCACAAATAGCACGACACACAAAATTCTCACAACAGATGGGCCACCAGTGTGTCATAAAGCTCGCTGACTGCCGCCACATAAACTACGCCTCGCTAAGGCTGCAGTGGAGGAACTTCTGAGGGCAGGTATTGTTCTTCCATAGGACAGTAACTGGTCTTGTCCCATACATTTAGTTCCCGAAAAGGACGGCACAGTGCGCCTGTGCAGCGACTATCGCCGCTTCAATGCGCGGACCATATTAGACAATTGTCCGATACCTCAATACAAGACTTCGCCCAAGTACTTAGCGAAGCACACGTCTTAAGTGTCTTGGACTGCTGTAAGGCATATTTACAGAAACCCATGGAACAGAGTGACATACCCAAAACAGCACTGATCACACCTTTCGACCTCTACGAATTTTGATACATGCCTTATGGTCTCAAAAATGCGGCCCGAACTTGGCAATGTGAGTCTTCACTTCTGCTTAATTGCACATTTTGTTATGCGTACCTCGACGATATGGTCATTTATTGGTATGTAACAGAGTCGAGATCAATAATAACAAGTCACGGATTAGATTAGATTAGATTAGATTAGTTTTTCGTTCTGTAGATCCGTGCTGAGGAGATCCTAGTGGATGTAGAACATGTCAATATTTTTTGTTTTTTTTGAAAAGCTGAAATAACATTACTAATAGTATGAATATATACAATACATCATTTGTTTCTATTAAAAAATTCGTCAATGGAGTAGAAGGAGTTGGCCACTATAAGTCTTTCAGGCTCCTTTCAAACTGATCTTTATTTGTAACTAATTTTTTTATGTTTGCTGGCAAATTATTGAAGATGAGTGTTCCTTGTTCCTCAGTAGTGGACCCCTTTTTGAACTAAAGTAAGTGCTTTTTTAGTCCTTGTGCAGATCATTTTTGTTCGTGGTATTGTATATATGAACTGAGCTGTTTGTTGGAAAAAGAGATATATTATTTAGGACAAATTTCATTAAAGAGTAAATATACTGAGAGACAGTAGTTAGTATACCCAGTTCTTTGAAGAGGTTTCTACAGGACATCCATGAATTTTCTCCACAAATAATACCTATTACACGCTTTTGGACTCTGAAAACTTTTGTTTGACTTGAAGAGTTACCCCAAAATATTATACCATATGACATTATGGAATGAAAGTAGGCAAAGTATGCAAGTTTTTTCACTTTTATGTCGCCTATGTCTGCTAACATTCGAATTGCAAATACAGATTTGTTAAGGCGTTTCTGCAGTTCTGTGGCGTGCTCCTCCCAACTGAATTTATTATCATGTTGTAACCCCAGGAATTTAAGACTGTCAACCTCTTCTATCTGCTCTTCTTCATACTTTATGCATATGCTGGGCGGAATCCTCTTACAGGTTCTGAATTGCATATAGCGAGTCTTTTCGAAGTTTAATTTCAGTGAGTTGGCTTTAAACCATTTATTAATATCCATGAAAATATCATTAGCAGATCTTTCTAGAACTACACTGTCATCTGCAAACATAACGAACTCTGCTTCTGGCAGTGTAACTGATAAGAGATTATTAATGTACACAAGAAAAAGGCAATGCTAAGATGGATCCTTATGGGACATCACATGTGATTTCTTCCCATTCTGATGATGACTGATGACTTAATTCACTATTCCCTTGCACTGACACCCTTTGTTTCTTGTTAGCGAGGTATGACTTGAACCATTTTGCAGCACTGCCCGTGACACCACAGAATTCTAATTTATTTAAAAGGATGTTGTGGTTCACACAATCAAATGCCTTTGACAAAACACAGAAAATACCTGCTGCTTGTAATTTGTTATTTAATGAATTTAGTACATTTTCACTGTAGGTGTAAATAGCCTTCTCGATATCAGAATCCTTCAGATATCTTGCAGATAATATGTTATTTGTGGTCAGATGGTTGAGAAGCTGCCTGTACATTACTGTTCCTAAATTTTTGAGAATGCTGGCAAAAGTGAAATCGGTCTGTAGTTTCGTGGTATCTCTGTAACCCCCTTCTTGAATAGAGGCTTAACATCTGCATATTTTAGCCAGTCAGGAAATGTCCCAGTTATAATTGACTGGTTACACAAGTAACTTAGAATTGTACTAAACTCACAAGAACATGCCTTAATTAACTTTGTTGATATTTCATTGTAGCCACTAGAATGCTTTGTTTTTAAAGATTTTATTATGGAAGTTATTTCTTTGGTGAAGTGAGTGACATATTCATGTACCTGAAGCTATTTGTAAAGGCTAGTTTCAGATATTGAAGGGCATTATTTACTGATCCTGACAATCCCATTCTATCAGTATGGATATAAAGTACTTGTTAAATAGATTTGCCACACTATGCCCATGTTATTTGCTCCTGTTCCTTTGTGGTTCCACCAGTCTCCTCTTTCACTATACTCCATATTGTTTTTATTTTGTTCCCTGACATTGCTATCTTCTTCTCTTAGTGCATTTGCTTAGATGTGTGAATTACTTTTTTAAATATTTTACAGTACTCCTTGTATTTAGCTAAATCATCAGCATCGCAGCTATTCTTCATTGACAGACACATTTTCCTTTTTATCTTACAGGAAATCTTTATTCCTTGTGTAATCCATGCTTTTATTATAGACTTCTGCTTAATTTGAGTAACTTTTAGAGGAAAACAGTTTTCAAACATGGTACTGACATTGTTCATGAATGTGTTATATTTCTCATTCATGTCATGAGCACTATAAACATCTTTCCAGTTCATATCTTTGAGCAGTTTTCTAAAACACTCAATTTTTGGTTGATTGACTACTCTCCCGTACTCAGATTTAGCAGTCTTCATAATCTGCTTAGAATTTACATCTAAAACAAGGAGCTGCATGTCATGATCTGATAGTCAATTTATTACAGGTTTTACAATATGATTTTGTTCCTTTGATTTGTCTATAAAAATGTTATCAATGGCCGTCCTTGAGAATTTAGTGATCCTAGTTGGAAGGTTTACAGTGTGAGTTGGATTGAAAGACAACATTACTAACTGTAGTCAATGTTTACTGGAAGATTGCATTATAAAAACTGTATTAAAGTCACCAGCAATCAAACTTTCTTTGTTTCTTTCTGTTCAATAATCCAAAAGAGCTTCTAGATGATTTATGAATAGATTATTATTTCTTGCAGGTGCTCAGTAAATTTTTACTGTTACACAGGATCTGTTACGGAACTCTACTTCTGTTGCACATGCTTCTAGATGCTGCTCTAAACAGAATTTATTAATGTCAGTGTTCTTGAATTTATGGCAGTTTTTAATAAATGTGGCAACTCCTCCTCCATCCATATCTACTCTGCAGAAGTAGGAAGCTAGCTTAAATCCTGAAATGTCTAACATATCTATACCAGTGGTCACTTGATGTTCAGAGAGGCAGATTATGTCAATTTGGTTAGGTGAAATCATTTCATCAATACAAATAAGTAGTTCATCAACTTTATTTCTGAGTCCCGGAATGTTTTGGTGTAATAAAGATAACTGATACTGCATACTAATGGGATTATAACCGCTTTGGCGAAGATGAACTGGCAGTTTCTGATTACTTTCTGTTAAACATTGTTTAAATGGAGGCTGTATGCTAAAATCTGACTCCTGTTCATCTGTTTTCTCAAACTGAGTGTGTCTGCCAGTCTCTCTTAAAACTCGTTTTCTTTCCCACTTCCCTATCCTACAAAAGACATCCCTCTGATACCTGTGACCACTGGTATTTTACTACTTGTGACAGTGTCCCACCTTAAGTTTTCTGCAATCAACCCAGACAGTTTTCCCTTTCCTTTGCTACTGAGATGAAGGCCATGCCTAGTGTAATCCCACCTATCGATAACATCCACAGGAATCAAACCAATATGGGATCCTATATCCGTCCTAAGCAGCCACTCCAACTCCAAGTTCACCCTCCTGACGGAAGAGTTCAAACGAGGCCGTTCATGGCATCTCAACACAATACACAAATCCCACACTCATATGCTTCATTGCTGATGCTATCTTCACCAGGTCACTCTCTATGGAATAATCAGAGTCTCTGTCAATGCTATTTCTCAGACCACCCACTATAACCACGGTATCCTCTTTTGTGAAATCCTTGCATAAAGAACCTACATCCTCTGTTACCTGACCCAGATCTGCACAGGGCTTGAAAAAGTTTGTGACCTGGTACCTTGGACCTAGATTTTCCTGCAGTAGTTGACCAACACCTCTACCAAGGGAGCTACCTAACAACAGAACTTTCTTCCTCTTTACAAATTTCCCTACATTTTTCAAGTCCTTGAAAGCTTGTTGTGCCCTTTCCACAGCTTCAGCTACATGAGGCTTATCCGATTCTCACTGAGGCAACAGGTCAAATCTATTTTCAAGATTTATGACAAAACTGTCTGATGCTCTCCTTTGCCTGTTCCCTCTATTACCTGTTGCCACTTCCCACCTCTGGTCACCCTTTCCTCTCTTTAACCTGTCCAGATCCTCCCTTGCCTTGTCTAAGTCAGCTTGAAGAGCTGCAATTTTCCTTTCCTGTTCCAGTATTTTCCTATCTCTACTGCAGATCCTACAATACCACTGGTTATCCTCATTTATGTCCCCATTTCTCATGGCACTACATTCGCCCCAATGAAAGAAACTACAGCACCCATCACACCACACCCCAGAACTAACGATCCTACGGCATGTCACACTTCTCACTCATTGTAAAATCTGAAATCGTATAAATTGATTTAAGTACTGACTAAAACGTAAACAACGGACCATAGTAACTATTCAGGCAGATATAAATAAATTGAAAGAGTACTGAATAAAAAAACTGGTGATTACATATAAGTTTAAGTCACTGTTTACTTGAAATTATGCCTAAAATCCGTGCTATAGGCGCGAGAAGGAAAATAAACTTCTTTCCCCGTTTAATCTTCTTCAACATTTAACTAACACTTCCACTAATGTAACAACACTTATATTATATTTATATCAACTGGAAACATTTACCTATAAGTTTAATTCACTGCTTACAAATGCAAAATCCCCTCGCATCTAAACTGATACTGTTATTACTCAGCTTAGCCGCGACTCCGTAGAGGGTGGTATATGTGACGTACAGTATAACTGGTCAGCATTTCCACTCGGAGTTTGCGACTGTAAGTCGGACCTTCCTCGATCCGCCTCGGTGGGTCGTGTCGTCGGATTTCCTCCTACCTGTGCGCGGTGCAGCTCTCGTAAAGGTCGTCCCGAGCAGACTCTTCATTGGTGCATTGAATGTCTCTGTCAGTGGAAGCTAATTATCTTAAATTGCTGTCGATCAACTTTGGGGTATCTATTTATTCGAAATTAACATTCATAATGCCGTAATATCACTTTTATTCCTTTTAGATCAATAATGAAACACTCATGTCCCAAACTACTTGTAACTGAGAGCATGGCTACGATCGAACAACACAGGAAGAGCTCTTAACGCCGACTGCCGACTTTGGAGCGCAGTCCGTATCTCTTACTAGTTTCGTCATAGTTCGTGGATTTCCGATCAAGTTCGTACTTAGTAAGATATGCATTTATTAATGAACGTGAAAGGTCTCTGTTGGATTCCTTTCATGTTAATTTCTCAAATTTGTTGTCATTTACGCCATACATTCCACTTCTAAATTTACTGTGGTGTTTCTGACTCTATCTGGGAGGAGACTGATCAGTGGAACGTGTTACTTTTACACATAATCAAGAACGATCTGTCACACTGCTACACTTTAAAACACAGTTTATATGTAATTATGTCACACAGTCTCATACGGAGCCTACATCTGCTTTCTTTCATATACTGTATATGATAAGATACTGTCATCCCCCTTCCCTTCTGTGTGAAAGGATGAATGAGCAAATGTATTTCTAGTTGCATGCTTGATGGTAGCAGACAAGCCTGTCTGCTAGAGAACAGTAGGACCAGCATCGGAACAGGTAGCTACGCTTTTGTAAAAGCAAAGAGGTTTCTATTCTTAGTATGGTCCTGTCCATCCCTTGTCATGTTGGTATAGGAAGCTGCCTCTCTGGCCACTTCCGTTTGTATCTGTGAAGCACCCTCTGTAGGGGCCCAGGCCAGTCTGTCCGCGGTGAGCGTCTGAAGTGGTAAGATCTCCAGCTAAGCGCATCTCTGCTAAGTCTGCAGGACAATGGATTTCTTAAGTTCAGCCTAAATGAAAATTTAATCACCTTTATTTCAGGTTTAGATCTAAAATATCTAATGTTATCTTAAATTGCAACGCAGTGTAATTCGAGTGTGAACTTCAGAATATCTTCCAGTAGTTGCTTTGTCACTACTTTGTGAGTAAAGTGGAACCATGATTTGAGGATCTGTAACTCTAACTAAGATCATCAATCTTAAATGCGAATGTGCATGAGATTATAACGTCTCGTCTTGACAATATTTTTCAATATAGCAACTTTTCTTTACGTTCAACCCATGTGGGGTGTACTTTGTGAGACCAGTACCACGTGCTTATACAGTTGTTTGACCCATCAGATTAATAGTAAGACGATAGTAACCAGTTCAAGGTTTTCCTTCTGTAAATTGCGTTTCGATGTAATTTATTTTAATTATCAAAATTAGTGTGGAGTTACTCTTTTTGTGTAAACCAAGTTGACCACGTGAAGCATGTGGTGTAATCATCTAAGTAGCCCTCAGCTATTCTTTTCGGGAAGATTTCACAGAGAGTTAGTATGAATTTAGTATACCAGTGTGTGGTAATTTCATGATGGACAGGATTGTGCTACGAACGTAACTTCCTTGGGTGAAAATAGATCGGTTGGTTGTGGTTAATTTCCTCTTGCATATGTTTCAACATTCTTCATGTGTTATTTTATGAATGCTGTGTTGTATGCAGTCTCCCAATCTTGGCTCCACATTTGATGTTTTCCATAACCTTACAAACTCACATTTTCACAATCATAATAAGGCACCAGTTTAGTTATGAATCAAGTTTAATACCCTGAAATTTTAACGGAACAATGATCAATGTTAAAATAAATGTCCAAATATAAACTGATTTATTTCTCTTTAATTAAATTCTCTTTTTAGATATATATCACCGGTTGTCATAAGATGACTATTAAAAGATTATAATTAATGTTAATCTGGTTGGGAATTTGGTAAGCTAGACTAGATACCTGGTGAAACAGTTGCTCAGTAATGAAAGGTTAACTTCCCCAGATAGCTCACAGCTTTTAACCCGCTTTTATTGTCTTGAATATCAGCACTGCTTTCAGAACAACTTAAAGCATTAACATTACAAACGGGTGTGAATTTTAACGAGGCAAAATTATGATAAATAGCTTTAAACAACCAGAGGCTCCTCCTAGTATTCATGTTGCTATAAATGACTTTAACTATTAAATATAAATAAACAAAATCGGTGACTTTGGCGCCAAGATGGCGGTACTTCCCGTCATGTATATTGCCCAGGCTGACGCTTGTTGCTACGGTCCAGCGCCGAGCCCCACCCCACTACGCGCGACATATGGTCGCTACGTCACGTAGCCAGGCAGCGTGGGAAATGCTCTCCTATTCATGGTCGGCTACAAACTACAACACTTCCTAACTATCGTGAATACATCAATAAGAGACAATAATTTATTAAAACTGGTAAAAATGTCTTCGTCACGTAAGAGGCACCTTACATATTCCCCCCGTTGTTTCTTTCCAAAATTGTGCTTTTTTCATGAGACAAAATCGCAATTTTGGAAATAACAAAATCGCAGTATTGAAAAATTCTAGGAGTAGTCTTCACGGTTTGGTCATTTTCTTTCTATTGAGATCTTTAACTTTTCCTTTAGCTCAGTATTTCTTTTTTATTTTAATTGTATGCAAAAAATTTTTTTTTAATTTTCATTACAAAATTACTAATCGTTCTGTATGATTGCTCTTCTATGTCATCATATTATTAGAATATTAATTCCTTAAGTCCCATGCTCTCATTATGAACACCTATGCTTTCAGATAAAGCACAGTATATAAATGAATAATTGAAATAGTGAAAGAGTATAAACAGAGATACAAGACAATTTGTTATATAATTCCGTTTACAAAACATTAGATATATATATATTAAGTAGAGACTTTTTCAATAATTCGTGACGCCTGTCGAAGAATACGTCACCTCAACACCAAACAAGACGCTCGACTTTCGTAGCGGCTCTATCGCCGTTTTTCAAATGTTACCAAGAGCGTTGTTTCTTTCATCCAAAGAGACCACTATACACATTGATGATAAACTATATCTTCAGCACACTTAGAGACACAGCAAATTTATCTGCCCTATTTTACAGCACCAGGCCGTCCACTACACCACTGAACACTGATGGCTTTTTCATACGCCATTGTCAACACTTTCTTTCGAACCAGTATTCACTGTAATCCTGAAGTTAGGGTTCTGCAGTTCGCTGGTTCCGCTGGGACCCGGAAGCAACACCCATTATCAGTTCTTCCCTTTTAATTGACATTGCTTTGGATAGGTTTCCCCGATTCCTTGGTCAGCTTACAAGGGCGTCCACATTACGTCTCATCATTCATCAGTTACATTACAATGGTACATGACAGAGAAAAAGACAACTTAAGACAGAAGAATACAGTAATATTTTACAACAGTTCCTGGGGAATCAAATAACAAAGCTATAAAGCAATAATAATACTAAGATTTATGTACCACATTTCATCACAGTTCATTCTGCTTGCGTGACGTAACACCCCACCTCTCATTCATCGAAGCTGGGTCATTCATCTACTGACCTACTATCAAAGTAAATATTATGATTTCCTCATTCCCCTTACGTTTATTGCAGATTCTTTCCGTATTATCACGTCTTTCTACATTTTAATACACAAATAAGTTAGTTGCTAAGTCGGATTAGAGTATTTTTCATTACTTTTCTTTTTTTTATGCTAAAGAGATATCTGTCTGGCAGCTACTATTCATGCTCGTCAACTTAAGAGGCTTCCCCATAACTACCACAATATCGTCTCACATCCGCTACACACCTACAAATCCTTAATCCGTCCCATCCTCTGTTATGCCAGTCCTGCCTGGATATCTGCCCCCCCCCAAATTCTATCAGTCCCTCCAGATCCTTGAGCGTCATGCACTCCGCCTCGCCTTCCGTATCCACCTCCCGTCCCCCACGCGGATCCTCTATGATCTCATTCCTTTCCCCCCTCTGCTCCTCTTCCTCGAACATATCCGCATCCTCTACACCTCCCGCCGTCTTGAACCCCCTCACCCCCTGGTTGCTCCTCTCCTCTCCCATCCTCGCCCCCTGCCACGTCTTCACCGTTGTGTCCCCCCTACCCTCCATCTCTACACCCTCCATCTCCTTTCCCAAGGTGGCTTCCGTCAACTCCCCCTCCCGGATGATGCCCTCTCTCCCTCCATTTATCCTTCCTATCAACTCTGATCCTCCCTCCCCCTCCTTTCCTCTGTCCTTTCCCTGGGCTCCCTCTCCCCCCCCCTTCCGTCCTGTTTCCTCCCCACTACACCTCTCCCTACCTCCCTTCTCCCCCCCAGTCCTTTTGTATTCCCCTCCTCTGCCTACCCCCCTCCCTGTCGCGTCTGCCCCCCACCCCTCTTATGGGTCCTCATCCTCCATCAGTTCCTTTCCCGGTTCCCCCCCCCCTTCGCTTTTACTCTCCTTTCCCCCCTTTTTGTTTTCCCATCTCCTGTCCAGTTTCCCCCCACCTGCTCTCGACTGTGGTGTCACCTTTGCCGACTTTTTCGTGCTGTGTTCTAGTGACTATTCAGTGTTGTGTTGCGAACAGAAACCATGCTGTCGCTGGGTGTGAATTTTATATACTTTGCGAACAGAATCCAGACTGTCGCCGTGTTTTTTTAATTGTCTATTGTTTTCCCTGTCTGCTCCGTATGTATTTTTATTCGCTTCATCATCCCTCTGTTGTTTGTTTTCCTTTCCCCGTTTTCTTTTCACCTTGTTACTCACTAAGTCCCCGATTTTATCGCCTGTTTTTTATTATTGTTTATTCTCCTGCTCTTTGTCAGAAAATCTGTAGGCTGCAGAGCGGCGTCCTAAGCTGCTGCCAGCCCGCCCCCTTCAGGGGGAATTGAAATTCAATAAAGGAAAAAAAAAAAAAAGCATCCGCTACATTGTAAATTCCTCTGACTACTTTCGACTCAGGATGAGCCACTTCCACGACATTAGGGTGTGGTACCCTACGTACCACATAAGGACCTTCAAAAATCTCATAAAATTTCTTTATTTCAGCGTCAATTTTGGACGATTTCCTGTGTGCTCCAATCAGTACTACGTCTCCCACTACATATTCCTTGGGTATAATATTCCTATCATGCCTTGCCTTCCGGTAAGCCCCTTTTGCTTTCATCCTGCTTAACACCAATTCCCGTGTTTCCTCTACAGTCATGTCTGATCTCTATGGGAATTTCACTACATTCTCAATCATATTTCTAGGCTTTTTGCCCGTTAGCAACTCATTTGGAGATACCTCAGTTGTCGAATGTGGCAGTTCGTTCAGTATCTCCTCAAACTCTTTAATACACATTTCCCAAGCAGTGTGATGGTCGTGGCAGAAAGCCCTACAAAGCCGTCCCAGCTCTTTCATCTCTCTCTCTCTCTCTCTCCCAGGTTCGAAGCTGGGTGAAATCTTGTTATATATATGGCTTTGAAGTCTAGCTTCTCCATCTTATTCCACACTCTGGATACGAATTGAGACCCATTATCACTGAGCATTTTGTTTGGTTTACCCACAGTGCGAACGTAATCCTTTTCTAACTTATTTGCCATTACTTTTCCTGTACATCTCTCTAATGGATACAGCCTCAAAAATTACGAAAATACATCCATTATCACCAAAACCTATTTAAACCCCCCTCTTGATGTCGGTAGTGGCGCGAATACATCCGCCAATGCCATCTGTCCTATTTCTTCCGGTATAATAAAATACATCTGACCCTTGTTATTAGTTGTAGGTGTCTTCGTTTTCTGATACTTCTCGCATTCCAGTACCTTTCTAGCCCTCTTCACCATATTACTGAAGATACATGTTTCTGCCAATTTTTCAGAACACTTTTTAGGTCCGAAATGTCCATAGTTCATGTGAATATACCAGAGAAATTCATTTACGGGAAGTTCAGGCAAACACAACTTCCAGTTTTCCCATACCAGGTTAGTTCTGCGATATAGTATTCCCTTTTCTACTAGGTAATATTGCCTCACTTGTGGTTCTTGATTTTCTTCCCATTTCTCCTTTGCCTTACACAATCTTTGGTCCTTCTCTTGTTCCTGTGATATATTCCTCAGATACCCTTTAATCTTATCCTCATATTCCACTCCTTTCATATATAACAAATGGATTTCTCGAGAATCCGACAAATCTTGATTCTCCTGGTTCATCCCCATTGGCAGTCTGGACAGCGCGTCTGCTACTACGTTGTCTTTACCAGGTCTGTAATGTATCTCATATTGGTATTCCTGAAGAGCTATAGTCCAACGAGTGAGTCTGCCATGTGTTAATCTGCAGCTTTTCATAAAAGATAAAGCCTTGTAGTCTGTGTATACTTTTACTTTTCTACCCATTAAATAGTATCTGAACTTTTTGAAGGCCCATACTATGGCCACTGCCTCCTTTTCAGTAACGGTATAGTTACGCTCGCATTTTGTCAACAAGCTACTCGCGAATCCGATAGTTCGATGTTCTACCCCCTCTTCCGTCTCTATCATTTGGAATAGGTGGGCACCAATGCCAAAGTCTGAACTATCTGCTGACAGACAAAATTCTGTGTCCAGTTTAGGGTGGTAGAGTATTCCCCCTTTACATAGAGCTTCTTTTATGTCATCGAACTCTTTCTGACACTGCTCTGTGCACACCCAAGGTACATTCTTTCCGGTTAAATTATGCAGTGACTTTGCATTTAATACCTGTTTATCCACGAATTTTCGGTAAAAATTACGCAAACCGAGAAACGACTTTATTTGCTTCTTATTTCTTGAATGTGGGAATTCTTTGATAGACTCCAATATCTTAGGATTCGGCTTAATACCCTCTGCTCATATAATATGCCCTAAAAATTGTATTTAGCTCTTTCCGAATTCGGACTTAGTTAAGTTCACGGTAACATTGCCCTCTTGAAACGCTTTCAGCACGTCTTCCAGAACCCTATTGTGCTCTTGCCAATCACTGGCAGCAATCAGGACGTCGTCCACATAAACGGTGATTCCAGACAATAATTCTTCTCCCAGTATGTTATCCAACACCCTTAAGAAAGCTGCTACCGATATATCAATCCGAATGGGATAACTTTGAAATGATTACACCTGCCCCTATATACCAAAGCTGTGTACTGTTTACATTTTTCAGCCAATTTTATTTGCCAGTACCGGGCAGTCATATCGAGGCTAGATAATTTACTGGCCCCTTCGAACTTTTGCAATAATTCTTCAAGAGATTCTGGCCCATCATTCTGAGGCTCTATTACCTTATTCAATATCCTTGCATCCAAGGTTACTTTCACTGAACCATCTTTCTTTGTCGCATATACCAACAAATCCATCCCTAATATAAGCCCTACGCAGAGGTCAGGTACCACTATAACACTAACTTCTAATACAATTCCTTGAAATCTCACTTCCAACAACACTTGGTTTTTTATTACCTTACTTTTTCCTCCTACTGCAGCCACGACTCTAACTCTTTGTAACGGTAACATAGGTACCTCTTCCTGGTCTCTTATTTGGTCATAAACCCCTCTGCTAAGGCGCACAACTCACTACCTGTATCAATGACTGCTACTGCTTCGATACCATTAATATCCACGTCTATTATCAGTTGATACTCTTCCTTACTCACCATTTCATCTCTCTCTAAAAGAGTTCCTTTTATAACGCACCAATCCTCTTTTATTACCCTTTTGATATGTGTTGGTACACTGTTCATTTGAATTTGTGCTCGGACCTTTAAGGAACCATTTGCACTCGAGCACAGACAATATTTAATTTAGTTAACTTAGATTATATGTATCGATTTTTTTTAAGACAAGAGAATGCAAAATAAAGCAATTAACACCGCTCTCTTGTCACAGCCAGTAGGCATCAACTCTCTTATGTCATTCGTTGTCCTAGAAGGACGTAATATTTTGTGTGGCTCCACAGTTAGCCATTTCATACTTATTTGCAGAAAAGAGGCGCAGAATTAATAGGTCGCTCTCATTTGTAAATGATCTGCAATTATTTCCCTATAATTTTACGTAAGTGTAATTTATATCGTAATGTATATGTTAAAATGAATATATGTTTTATTTAATCGTATGCTTTTCTTTGTTTTAGTAATTTTAGTCACTCCATTTTCATGATTGAAGCTCAGGTCAGATATTAGACTTTGTCTACAAAAAATATATAATGAGCCCTGGCTACGCTCCGTACATCTTCGGACGTGCAAAGCTCGATGAATTCACGGCGTAAATTTTAATCTCTCAATTACTTACTCAACCAAACAAATTATTACTATTATTATTATATTATTACTATTATTATTATTTTAAATTAATTTTTTTTATTTGCTAAAGACCCCACATGAACTCCCCTCTAGTTTTCCTGCTCGGTAATTTCTCTTTCGGTCCTGCCACCCTCACATCTCTCTCCCTGTTCTTCGTACCGTCTATTACCATGGCTGTTCGAACCTCCTCGGTTCCAGCCGCCTCTACCACGTCTGTTATGCCTGTTATCATGTCTCTCGTTATCCTTCACGTTATTGTTATTCTTGTTACGCTCTCTCGCGTTCTCATTTTCCCTTGACCTCCAATTTACACCTCTCCAGCCGTCACTAGATGTTTACTCCCTTGATAAAGCATCTAATATGTCCTCAGTTTTCTTTTTAGGTATGACTATCAGCTTTTCTTGCACAGATATCGGCAGTTTCACCAACACTACTGCAATAAGGTCCTCCTCTCAGTGGATTATCTAAATACAAATTTTTTCTACAGAAACTCTGGAAATAATCTTTGTAACTCTCGTACCCACTCCCAAGAAAATTTCTCCCTTGAAAGATTCTATTACGTACAGTGCCTTGTGCACTATTAGACCGATATTTGTCCAAAAATTTCTTAATAAATTCGTCATAAGTTTGGCATGCTTTCCTGCTCTCATTTCCCACGACAGAGCATCCCCTTCCATTCTGCTAGTGACACAACCTATTTTTCGTCTGTCAGCGCAGTTTTCTGGCAAAACCCCTTTAAGTTGCTTTATAAAC
Source organism: Schistocerca cancellata (assembly GCF_023864275.1). NCBI lineage: Eukaryota > Metazoa > Arthropoda > Insecta > Orthoptera > Acrididae > Schistocerca > Schistocerca cancellata. Next base: position 18,034,215 of record NC_064634.1, read on the forward strand.
GGTTCAGGATGTAACTACCCTCTCGCATCGAAATTATGGAAAGTACACACTCTGAGATAGTGGTCCTCATTATTAATTTTTCTACTATTATTACCTGTTTCCACTAGATTTTTAAATTTAGCGTATAATTTCTTTTCCATCTTTTCAGCAAAGATATCAGTGCCTCTGTTTGTAAAATCACTGACTTCTTGCTGAATACTAGCTACCCTGTCAGATATCTCTTTAGTATTATTCTCTACTAAATCCGACGATTCTGATTTTACTTCCTCCACTCTCTCGTTTACTTTGGATATTTCCCCTTTTTGATTTTTAATCCCCTTAGTAACATACTTATCGAAAGTTATGCTACTTTGTTTAAGTTCACTGATATCTCTACTGTGATGCACTATTGCAGTCTCGCCGGCCGCGGTGGTCTTGCGGTTCTAGGCACTGCAGTCCGGAACGGCGGGACTGCTACGGTCGCAGGTTCGAATCCTGCCTCGGGCATGGATGTGTGTGATGTCTTTAGGTTAGTTAGGTTTAAGCAGTTCTAAGTTCTAGGGGACTTATGACCTAAGATGTTGAGTCCGATAGTGCTCAGAGCCATTTTATTGCAGTCTCACTTGTGGTTATCGTCTTTGACACTTGCTACCGTTTTCTGGGCGATGTATTTGAGGGCAATATTATGGAAATGGAAGAGGATGTAGATGAAGATGAAATGGGAGATATGATACTGCGTGAAGAGTTTGATAGAACACTGAAAGACCTGAGTCGAAACAAGGACCCAGGAGTAGACAACATTCCATTAGAACTACTGACGGCCTTGGGAGAGCCAGTCCTGACAAAAAACTCTACCAGCTGGTGAGCAAGATGTATGAGACATGCGAAATACCCTCAGACTTCAAGAAGAATATAATAATTCCAATCCCAAAGAAAGCAGGTGTTGACAGATGTGAAAATTACTGAACTATCAGTTTCATAAGTCACGGCTGCAAAATACTAACGCGAATTCTTTACAAACGAATGGAAAAACTAGTAGAAGCCGACCTTGGGGAAGATCAGTTTGGATCCCGTAGAAATATTGGAACATGTGAGGCAATACTGACCCTACATCTTATCTTACAAGCTAGATTAAGGAAAGGCAAACCTACGTTTCTAGCATTTGTAGACTTAGAGAAAGCTTTTGACAATGTTGACTGGAATACTCTCTTTCAAATTCTAAAGGTGGCAGGGGTAAAATACAGGGAGCGAAAGGCTATTTACAATTTGTACAGAAACCAGATGGCAGTTATAAGAGTCGAGGGACATGAAAGGGAAGCAGTGGTTGGGAAGGGAGTAAGACAGGGTTGTAGCCTATCCCCGATGTTATTCAATCTGTATATTGAGCAAGCAGTGAAGGAAACAAAAGAAAAATTCGGAGTAGGCATTAAAATCCATGGAGAAGAAATATAAACTTTGAGGTTCGCCGATGACATTGTAATTCTGTTAGAGACAGCAAAGGACTTGGAAGAGCAGTTGAACGGAATGGATGGTGTCTTGAAGGGAGGATATAAGATGAACATCAACAAAAGCAACACGAGGATAATGGAATGTAGTCGAATTAAGTCGGGTGATACTGAGGGTATTAGATTAGGAAATGAGACACTTAAAGTAGCAAAGGAGTTTTGCTATTAGGAGAGCAAAATAACTGATGGTGGTAGAAGTAGAGAGGATATAAAATGTAGACTGGCAATGGGAAGGAAAGCGTTTCTGAAGAAGAGAAATTTGTAAACATCGAGTATTGATTTAAGTATCAGGAAGTCGTTTCTGAAAGTGTTTGTATGGAGTGTAGCCATGTATGGAAGTGAAACATGGACGATAAATAGTTTGGACAAGAAAAGAATAAAAGCTTTCGAAATGTGGTGCTACAGAATAATGCTGAAGATTAGATGGGTAGATCACATAACTAATGAGGAGGTGTTGAATAGGATTGGGGAGAAGTTTGTGGCACAACTTGACTAGAAGGGATCGGTTGATAGGACATGTTCTGAGGCATCAAGGGATCACCAATTTAGTATTGGAGGGCAGCGTGGAGGGTAAAAATAGTAGAGGGAGACCAAGAGATGAATACACCAAGCAGATTCAGAAGGATGTAGGTTGCAGTAGGCACTGGGAGATGAAGAAGCTTGCACAGGATAGAGAAGCATGGAGAGCTGCATCAAACCAGTCTCAGGACTGAAGACCACAACAGCAAAAATAACAACCGTTTTCTGCTCTTTTACTATTGTTGATATCCTTCCCTCTATTTTGGTGAATTTATTGTCAGGTTTTTTGATATACTCATCTAGCCTATTAGTATTTTTCTTAATTTCCTCTATTTTCTTACTCAACGCTTTGTTACCAATCATTATAGCTATCAACATTTCCCTGATGCCCATTTCTTCACCTCTACTCTGTATAGTCTCCGGTACTATGTTTGCACCCTCTCTAACAACGTTTCCAGTGGGAGACAAAGCCCCTGTTTCTGCCGCTTCTAAAGTTTCTACCATCTTTCCCTGCTCATCATTCCCTACTACATTAACCATTTCACTTTCCGGTCGCTCTTTAGACCTAGCAAGTGTTTACAATTCATCACTACTCTCCACTAAATTTGCGTTGGCTTGGGCCATATTTTGCTTTATATTTTCCGTTAAGTTATTTTAACGTTTTTCCCATTTCTCAACAACATACCCTTCTGCACCCGAATCTCGAATCTATCACCCCTGGAATGTTTAAAGTTCGACTTACGTTAGGTAAATTTTGTTGTTCTCCAGTCGTAGCATTAATTTGAGGCCGGCTCGACCGCTGCGTCCGAGCGTCGAACTCAGAATTGCCGCGAGCGCGCCTCCGGCGCACCCATGTTATGTCGCTCCTTCGATCTGCCTGCCGCGCGCTGCTGCCTCCTCTGTATCTGTGGCGGTCCTTGCCACGTCCGTTGCTGCCACCTCCTTTTCATCGATGTCTTCCCGACGATCGATACTTCCAGTCGCGACCGTGAAATATTTGTAATCCTTAGACGCGATTTTTCCACAACACGACTTTATTGCGTTTCGCGACACCAATTACGCACTCCGCGACGTATACCGTTCACTTTTACCCTCTACTCGTTGTAAGTTCACTATTCACTTCCTGCTCCCGTTTCAGTCACTTGAAATCACTATTACTTGCTGTTCATAACACTTTTTAGAAGTCGGCACTCTCGAATGCAAATTTGATATCTTTAATAATAATCTTATTCATAGTGTTCGTCCATCCACACAGTTTTATCCAACGTCATGGACGCCAAGTGCAAACTTGGAATCTGTTTTCTTAATGCTCTTCCTCCCACGCAGTTTTATTCCCCGCAAGCGATGCCAAATGCAAGATCCCCTCGCTTCTAAACTGATACTGTTATTACTCAGCTTAGCCGCGACTCCGTAGAGGGTGGTATATGTGACGTACAGTATAACTGGTCAGCATTTCCACTCGGAGTTTGCGACTGTAAGTCGGACCTTCCTCGATCCGCCTCGGTGGGTCGTGTCGTCGGATTTCCTCCTACCTGTGCGCGGTGAAAACTCTCGTAAAGGTCGTCCCGAGCAGACTCTTCATTGGCGCATTGAATGTCTCTGTCGGTGGAAGCTAATTATCTTAAATTGCTGTCGATCAACTTTGGGGTATCTAATTACTCGAAATTAATATTCACAATGCCATAATATCACTTTTATTCCTATTAGATCAATAATGAAACACTCATGTCACAAGCTACTCGTAACTGAGAGCATGGCTACGATCAAGCAACACAGGAAGAGCTCTTAACGCCGACTGACGACTTTGGAGCGCAGTCCGTATGTCTTACTAGTTTCGTCATAGTTCGTGGATTTCCGATCAAGTTCGTACTTAGTAAGATATGCATTTGTTAATGAACGGGTGTGAATGTTAACGAGGCAAAATTATGATAAATAGTTTTAAACAACCAGAGGCTCCTCCTAGTATTCATGTTGCTATAAATGACTTTCACTATTAAATATAAATAAAAAAATCGGCGACTTTGGCGCCAAGATGGCGGTACTTCCCGTCATGTATATTTCCCAAGCTAACGCTTGTTGCTACGGTCCAGCGTCGAGCCCCACCCCACTACGCGCGACATATGGTCGCTTCGTCACGTAGCCAGGCAGCGTGGGAAATGCTCTCCGATTCATGGCCGGCTACAAACTACAACACTTCCTAACTATCGTGAATACATCAATAAGAGACAATAATTTATTAAAACTGGTAAAAATGTCTTCCTCACGTAAGAGGCACCTTACAAAGCCCAGCACACTTCTTGGTGGGTTATGGTCCTTAGTTCAGAATGTGCCTCTGGAAAATAATGCTCACCATAACATTATGTCAGAAGATGTCAGCTGTATGTCGATGCTACTGGCACCAATCGGTAGCAACTGAATATCAACAAAAATGAAGGGCAAAAAATGAAAATGAAAACTTTTAACGCTACAGTAATTGATTAATGAAACAAAGATGGCTGCCAGTGGCTACAATGCATAGAGGAAGGGATCTTCTATCATCTTGGAAAATAGCTCAACTTGTTTCAAAGACATTTTGGAGGATGTTTTCCAGTGTTCAGAGACTTGTAGCGATGTTTCTGACACGATTTCAGTATTTTCGGTGAATGGCAAGTAACTATCGTTGATCAGAATGCACGGAACATCAATTCAGCAACATATTCTTCATTGCCTCTGTTAGCTTCACAAAATACGCTCCCTTACAAATTTAATTACTAACGGATTTAGTAGAGAACAACTACTGCTTAAGTAAGAAGCGTATTGGAGTCGACTAGCTGAACTCAGTGGCAAGAAAACAGCTTTTACATCTATAGGATACTAGAAATATTTCTTTGGTTGACGCAAGATTATGGTACTGTGTTAGTTGAGGAACTGCAAGCTGTACTTGGGATATGTCCACTCGATTTCCCAATATTGAAAAAGGTGGTGATATATTAGCTGAAGGAAGAAGAACATGACGAAGTCAAGAATTCAATTGGAATGTGGGCTATTTTTGAAACAGCAAATTCTCTGTTAGATTTTCCTACTATGCCAGAAACGATGGAATGACATCGAAATGGCGAGACACGTCTATGACTTCCTGATAAAAATAAAACGGAGCCTGGGAATGAGGCATCGGTATCCCTCAAGAGGCCTAGCACACTTCTTAGTGCGTTATCGTCCTTAGCTCAGAAAGTGCCTGAGGAAAATAATGCTCGCTAGAACGTTGTACCAGGACATGTAAACTGTATGTCGATGCTACTGGTACCGATTGGCAGCAGCTGAATCATCATAGAAGACTCAATGTCAAGACGACATTGTTGTGTGAGACAAACAAGCAGAGCATGAACAATATCACTGACGCCATTTCAAGAAACCCTTGCTTATAATGTTAGTCTATGGATCAACACCAGTCCACGGTACTATAGACGGTTGCGACGGAATACACAGAAGCAATGCAGTAAAACTACCTTAGGTCAACTTCTGTAGCAGACGAACATCGAACATGGCACGACAGTTCACCATAACAACAGCATCATAGTAGAAACGCAGACATTGGCGGTGTCTCGCCGCTGAGGGAACTAGAATCAGGGTGACGTGGACCAGCATATTGTTACATGCTTCAACGGCATCAACAGAGCTCCCTCTGAGTAGGAAGTGGTCCCTTGCAAGCAGGAAGTTGGCTCACAATACAACACAAGATATCCACCACAACGCCATACACAGTGTCCGAGATACTGGCAGTGTTTGGCTGTGGACAGGGCGGCAATCGAGTATATTGTTGAATTACACTGAAAAGAAAGCTGTTGTCATTATGTATATAAAGTATTTCAATTTGTTACAGAATGCGTTACCGACAGATAAGTTTGAAACAAGTTGTAGAATAGTTGTAGTAGATATCGTTAGGTACACTATTATGTGAACTGTTCATTAATGGTTGTAAAAGTTGTGGTGAGAAGTAGACTTGCATTAGCCTGAGTAGCACTTTGAGTACCATTCGGTAAATATTTTAGCGTGAAAATATTCAGCCTACGTTGAAAATACAGGTATCAGCCTACAATGAAATAAATAAATAGTAGCTGCGGTAGATATCTGATTGTCTGCTGAATCAAAGTGTAAATTAAGAAGAACAGTAGACTAGTTCCCCAGATTCTGCACCTTTGCCATTCGGAATTAATGAGAAACTGTGAAATCTCAGCTAGCACCTACTACTGGAGGTCTACAGAAATTTTTCCAAGAAAAGGCAAGATGTTAAAACAGCCATTTTCCATATAAATGTTTCTGTGATTTTCAAGACATGTTGTTACCCAAGCATTAGTTATGATAGGAGTCTCAGAAAACTTAACGTAGCTCAAAAGACTGGTAGTTATACATTTAACTTACTTCATTAGTATATACAAAATACGTTCACATATGATGAAATCCAGTGTATGCAGTGAGGTAGGAAATAAAGATAATGGTTTAAATCATACCTAACAGGAAGAGTGCAGAAAGTTGAAATAAGCAGTTCACATAATAAGCAAAAAACTAGTGATTTCTCAAACTGGGGAACAATCAAGAATGGGGTGCCGCAAGGTTTGGTCTTGGGTCCTCTGCTGTTCTGAATATATATTAATGACTTGCCATTCTATATTCACGAAGATGCAAATCTGGTACCTCTTGCCGATGATACAAGTATAACTATCACACCCAACAGACAAAAATTAACTGGTGAAATTGTAAATGATGTTTTTCAGAAAATCATTAAGTGGTTCTCTGCAAATAGGCCCTCATTAAACTTTGACAAAACACAGTATATACAGTTCCACACAGTAAATGGAATGACACCAAATAATAAATATAGACTTCAATCAGAAATCGGTAGCTAAGGTAGAATATTCAAAATTTCTAGGTGTACGCATTGATGAGGGGTTGAACTGGAAAAAACACACTGAGGACCTGATGAAACGTTTGAGTTCAACTACTTATGCTATTAGGGTCATTGCAAATTTTGGTGATATACATCTCAGTAAATTAGCTTACCATGCCTATTTTCATTCTCTGCTTTCGTATGGCATCATACTCTGGGGCAACTCATCACTGAGTAAAAGAGTGTTCATTGCACAAAACCGTGTAGTCAGAATAATTACTGGAGCTCATCAAAGATCATCCTGCAGACACTTATTTAAAGAGCTAGAGATCTTCACCGTAGCCTCACAATATATATATTCACTTATGAAATTTGTTATTAACAATCCGAACGAATTCAAAGTAATAGCAGTGTACATGGCTACAACACTAGGAGAATGGATGATCTTCACTACTCAAGGTTAAATCTAACTTTGGCTCAGAAGGGGGTACATTATGCTCCCACAAAAGTCTTTAGGCACTTACCTAATAGTATCAAAAGTCTGAGAGATAGCCATATAGCACTTAAAAGGAAATTAAAAGAATTTCTTAATGGCAACTCCCTCTAATCATTAGATGAATTTTTGGATATAGTAAGTGGGTAATTTCCCCAACCACCGCAAAAATTAAAAGTATTAAGTGTCATCTAATATTTTGTGTAATGTAATACCTTGTATAGACAGCTTTTATTAACGTGACTTGTTCCACATCATTATGAAGTGTTGTATTTATGACCTATGGAACAAATACTAATCTAATCTAATCTAATCGAAACGCAGAGGAGAGGTATCATACTTGAATTTTGATATCAATTATACTATTATAAGACTGAATATTAAAAGATGGAAACTGGGAGACATGTCACTGGCTTTGTTCCAGATATGAAACAGAGCCTCGGAATGAGGCATCCAGATGCCTCAAAAGCCCTGGCACACTTCTTGGTGGATTAGTGTACTTATCTCAGAGAGTGGCTGTGTAGAATAATAATCGCCCGAACGTTGTGTCAGGAAATGTCAATAGTATGTCGATGCTACTTGTAGCGATCAGCAGCAACTGAATCGACATGGAAGACTCAGTGTCAAGAAGATTCTGCGGTGTGAGAGAAATAAGTACAGCCTGGACAATACCACATACACCAGCTCAAGAATTGCTTGGGTAGCGTGTTAAGTGATAAATCAACGCCAGGGCTCTGTAATACACGTCGTTTCGATGGAATGAGGAGACATAATGCAGTGAAGGCATCAACTCCAGTCCACTCTACTTCAGATGGTTGCGACAGGATATGAAGAAGCAATGGTGTGAAAATTTCTAAGGTCACTTTCTGTGGCAGACGAGTATGCCAACAGATCATGAAAATCCACCATAACAACAACATCATGGTGGAAATGCAGACATTGGCTGTGTTTCGCCACTGAGGGATCTAGAATAAGAGTGACATGGACCAGAATATTGTTGCACAGTTCAACGGCAATGACAATGCTGCCCCAAAGTAGGAAGTCATCCCCTGCAAGCAGGAAGCTGGCAGACAATAGAACACAAGTTAACCACCTCAACGCCCTACATTCTGTCCAAGATACTGGCAGTGTGTGGCTATGGACAGGAGGGCGCTCGAGTATACTGTTGAATTAGCCAGAAAAGAAATCTGGTGTCATTACAGATATAAAATATTTCTATTTTTTACATCATATATTAGTGACTGATAAATTTGAAACAAATTGTAGCACAATAGTATTGATAGATAGACTTATGTTCAGTAGCAGTTAAGTTTTCGTCAAAAGTTGTAGAAGTTGTGGTGATGGGAAAAAGAACTGTATTACCTCCAGTAGTACATTTTGTATGATTCTGTGTCGATGTATATGTAAAACAAGTTGATAGTAAATATTATAGAGTGAAAATATTCAGCTTGTGTTTAAAATACAAGTATCAGGCTGCACACTTCATCGGCAATGACAATGCTGCCTCAAAGTAGGAATTGATCCCTCGCAAGCAGGAAGCTCGCAGACAATGAAACACAACTTAACCAACTCAACGTCCTCCACGGTGTCCAAGCCACTGGTAGTGTGTGGCTATGGACTAGGGTAAATAGAGTATACAACTGAATTAGCCAGAAAATCTGCAGTCATTACATGTATAAATTATTTCAATTTTTTACATAATCTATTAGTGACAGATAAGTTTGAAACAAGTTGTAGCACAATAGTATTGGTAGATACACTTAGGTATGGTAGGAGTTGATGGTTGCGATGGGATACGAAAAAGCAATGCTGTGAAAATATCAGAGGTCATCTTCTGTGGCAGACGAGCATGCCAACAGATCACGAAAAGCTACCGTTACAACAGCATCACGGTGTAAATGTAGATGTTGGCTTTGTCTCGCCACCGTGGGATCTAGAATAAGAGAGAAACAGACCAGAATATTACTGCATGCTTCATTCTCAATGTCAATGCTGCCCCAAAGTAGGAAGTGATTTCTTGCAAGCAGCAAGCTTGCAGACAATAGAACACAAGTTAACCACCTTAACTCTCTACACAGTGCCTAAGATACAGGCACTGTGTGGCTACAGATGGCGGTGCATCCGAGAATACTGTAGAATTAGCCAAAAAAGAAATCTGGTGTCTTTACATATATAAACTATGTCTATTTGTTACCTCGTGTATATTTGACAGATAAGTTTGATACGAGTTGTAGCACAATCATATTGATAGATACACTTAGGTACAGTAGCAATTTAAGTCTTCGTTAAAAGTTGAAGACGTTTTGGTGATGGGAAATGGAATTACATTAGCTTCAATATTGCATTTTGTATTTCTTGATGTCTATGTATAGGAAATAATAAGCAATAGTAAATAATTTAGCGTGAAAACATTCAGCCTTTGTTTAAAATACGAGTATCAACATGCAGTGATATAAATAAATAGTACCTGTCTAAGATGTCCCATAATTAGGGTCTGCACAGTATAATGGTCGCCTAATCGTAGATATTGCTATAATTGCACTATTTCACTCCCATTTACTGAGCTTGTTAGCACTTGATGTTAGGTTGGTGCCATTAAAATGCACTGTGGTAATCGCTGCTACTTGCTGGATCGCTGCTGTGTCTCAGTGCTGACGCTGGCTCTAAATCTGGTTGTCTACGGGTAAAATGATGATGTCCCGTGTTTTTGATGTACTTTTGATGATAAATAATGAGCGAAACCAACAAATATTTCCAGTTTCGGTTATGTGTTGTCCTGTCATAATATTGTCTAGCCCCAAAACTACGGACATCTAGTAGGGCTGTCCACCGTTTCCCAGCTGGTTCCCTCGGTCTGTCCATTTGTAGTTGCCGTTTTGTTCACTAGTTTCAACAAACCCCCTTCTGTCTTGTTCTCTTCCCCAATACCTATTTCTATCATTCCTGTTATCTCTCCTCCATCCTCCTTCATGTGTATTGTTTCTGAAGTAATTTTCATATCTCCCCTATTTGGAGCATTATTTTCAGAATTTTCAAAGTCTCTCCTCCCATAATAATCTCTATTTACATTCCTGTTCCACCCCCCATACTGGTTGTTGCCAGAACCAAAACTTTGGTTATTTTCTCTTTCCAAGGCCCTATCTAATCTATCTACAAATTTCAGGAACTCTTCCATTGCATCGCCTGGTCCATGGACCAATTCCCACTGCAGTATCTCTAGTAACCTTCTTTTTAAAACATCAATTTGTGTCATAATTTGTGTCAAATTCTGACTTCAATTTGGCTTGTATGGATTGTGACCAAAATTTACAAATAAATTTTGCTTCAAACTCTTCAAAAGTATTCCAAGAATCATTATTCTCGTTTGCCCAGGATAGGGCTTCCCTTCTAGAAACCTTTTTACTAACTTAATTTTTATGTTATCTGACATTCCTACTACAAACATATCCTTACATTGGTGAATAAAGTCAATAGGGTGCAGATTTTCACCAGGAAAGCATTTCACTTGGATGTGACCATACATTGTATTTTGATTGTAAAACATTTGTTTGGACATCACTGTGTCTTCCAATTGTGTATATTTAGTGTGTATATTTTCTACTTTTGTATCTACATTAGTGGTATACAGGTTGTATTCTTGTTTAAGGTTTTCTGATGTTTTGTCTATTATCTGATCTAATCTTTCTACTTCAGTATCTACTCTGTTGTTGATGACAACAATGTTGCCTGTGTTAGCTTGTATGTTTTCATTTAAACTTTCAACTTTAACTTGAAATTCTTTTCTGAAGTGTATCAACTGTTCTCTAGGGTCCTTACTGAGGGTAGTTTTAATTTTCTCACACTTCTCATTGAGATGAGTACTTAATAGATCAAAATTCAAACTTAACTTATCCAGTCTATCTGTGTTTTCTTTAAGTTTCAAACTTACTTGTTCACTCGATTGTTTAAGTTGCGAGCTTATGTGAGTTGCAAACTCTGTTAGCCTCTCTGTTAAGTTTAATTGTTCACCATCCCCTGGTTCAATTTTTACATTTCCTACGATCTCATCACTCTCAGGTAGAGACATGTTAACTATTAATTTTTTACATGACAACAACAACAAAATACCTTGCTTTTTTTCTGTAGCTCAAGTGATATTAATTTTTATGTGGTCAGTTACTGAGTATAATTTAATGGGTTGATTGCTTATGGAAACATGTTATGCAATCATTGTTAACATACACAATAACTTTTCTATAACCATAAATACTCGTTAAACTGGTTGCACTTGGAGGGTATCGCATACTTCGGTAAAGTAAAGTCTTTAATAGTTTCCGTTACAACAGTGAAAGTAGGAATGATGAAGAACAGTAGGCTATTTACCCAGATTCTACAACTCAGAATTAGCGAGTCTTTTTGAAATTGGGAAATGAGTCATTGATTTGTGTTCCTTTAAATGACAAAGTAAAGGATGAAATCGCTGTCACACCCTGATAGGTATTTGGTTCACATAATAAACTTCCGAGATTTGTTTCAGGTGTAGGAAACCGGTCCATTTTGTCATGGAATGTAGAAAATACTCTTGGTTGCTATTGACAAGTACCAATATGCATGAAACACTACTGTTGTACTGGTAATATTTTTGTTTCTAATTGAGTAGATGGAGTACATCAGAAAGCCAAATGATGTAATAAACACTTACCACCCATAGTCGTGCCTCCCAGCTCCAAATAGTCTGCATTATTCCTCTGTATTCCTGAAAATGTATGAAAACTATGGTTAGTGAGATTCATTGCTTTGTGGCCTCTTAGGAGCTGGATCAGCATGTTGCCAGTTACTAATCAGGCAGTGCTGGTTGCGACCTCAGTGCAATCTTCTCAAATTTCAAGAGAGTTGATTAAGTGATTGCAGATTTTCAGCCAGGCAGTAATCATAAGAAGCTGCAAAATCTCAGCTAGCATCTACGTATGGATGTCAACAGAAATTTATTTACGATGTGGAAAGATTTTAAAATTACCAATTTTAGTGTAAATGTTTCTGTGATTTTGATGACTTATCTTTACCCATGAGATATGATAGAACAATCAGAAAACATATTTTAGATCAAAAGTCTAATTGTTATAGACTCAACATATTTCATTAGTATATACAAATTACATTCACATATGATTATGTCCAATGTAGCAATGAGTTAGGAAATAAAGATTCGAAATGCGGAGGAGAGGTACCGTATTTGAATTCTTGTATCAGTTATATTAGGATAAGACTGAATATTAAAAACTGGAAACTGGGATACATGTCAGTGGCTTTGTCACAAAAATAAAATGAAGCCTCAGAATGCTTCATCCCAAAGCCTCAAGATTCCTGGCACACTTCTTGGTGCGTTATTGTACTTAGCTAAGAGATTGTCTATGTAGAATAATATTTACCAGAACATTGGGTCAGGAAATGTCAATAGAATCTCGATGTTACTTGTACCGATTGGCAGCAACTGAATCGGCATGGAAGACTCAATGTCAAGTAGATATTGCAGTGCGAGACCAACATGTAGAGCCTGGACAATATCAGATACGCCATTTCAAAACTTTCCTGGGTTGGGTGTTAAGTGATGAATCAACGCCAGAGGACTGTAATAAAGATGGTTTCGTCGGAATGTGAAGAGGAAATGCAGTGAAGGCTTCAACCTGCAATGACAAATCCTGTATGGACCTTACTATTAACCACAATGGCATGCTCTAAAAACACCAACTAGAAATTACAAATATTTTTAATGAATATTTTTCTTCAGTAGGGGAAACCATAAATGACAAACATAAAAACATGTACTACAATTTTAAAGGTAATACATGTGACCATAGTATGCATCTAGCCTCCACAAACTGTGCAGAAATAATGGGCATCATTAGCTCTCTGAAACTCTCTAATTCAGCTGGGCATGATGGCCTAAATACTAATGTTTTAAAAGCCTGTAGCCAAAAAGTCTCTGTACCTCTGCAGCAGTCAACAATATAATAGAATCAGGCACCTTTCCAGACAGACTAAAAATAGCACAGGTAACACTCATTTTTAAGAAAGGTGACAACAACAAAATAGAAAACTACAGACCAGTCTCAATCCTTCCTGTCTTTTCCAAAATAGTTGAGAAAGTCACATACAACAGGATTATAAACTTTATAACAAGCACAACCTGATGTTCGAAAATCAAAATGGATTCCTAAAAGGTAAATCAACTATCACTGCAGCTGCTCAATTAATTGAAGAGGTGTTAGGCGGCATTGAAAGCAAGGAAGATGTGGCAGGTGTATACCTAGACCTGGAAAAAGGTTTTGATTGTGTGAACGTTGACATCCCATTAGACAATCTATGGAAGATGGGCATTAGAGGCGCTGCTTATGACCTAATAAAGTGTTATATGAGCAATGGAAAAAGTTTGTTCTACTTAAAACGGAAAGTGGCGTCTACAAATCAGAGATCACTTGCATAAAATATGCCGGGCCTCAGGGCTCGGTGTTGGGCCCACACTGTTCTTGATCTATGTAAATGATATTAAATACTGTACTATAAATTCCAAAATTGTTCTGTATGCCGATGACATGCCCTTTGTATGTAAAAAGGAATCATGTAATGAACTAGAGGCCGAGTGTAATAATATGATGAAAGAAATTGTTCAGTTTTTTAATGAAAGCATCAGTAAAACATGTTTGATGGAGTTTAACAAAAGTAGTTTGAATAATGAACTTAAATTATACATGGGCAACGAATTGGTAAAGAAAGAGTCTAGTGTAAAATTCCTTGGCTTAACAATCCAAAGCAACCTGAAATGGGACACACATATTGACTCAATAGCAACTAAGCTGTCAAAAAATATATTTTCAATCAGTACTATTAGCAACTTCTGTAGAGACACCGTAGTCCTAAAGACTGCATACCATGCTCTTTTCTCCTCTCACTTGAACTATGGTATTGAAATTTGGGGGGCAACAACACCCAAAGCTAATCTAGATAAGCTTCTCATTCTTCAAAAAAGGGCTGTGAGAATAATCTGTGGAGCAAAATATAATGTATCTTGTCGCAACTTGTTTCCAAAAACAGAGGTATTAACTGTTATAAACACATACATTCTAAAGGACATATTGCTTGTGAAAAGACTGCACCCAAACACTTATTCAGGTTTCCACCAGTACAATACTAGAAATAAGGATTTTACATTGGTAGCCACAGAACAGCAGTTTACGAAAAGGGGCCTCAATACACAGGTATAAAATTAGCAAATGCACTGTCTAGTGCAATCATGGCACTTCCTACAATTAAACTGAAACATCAGCTTAAGAAATTTTTAATAAAACACCTATTTTACACGTTAGAAGAGTCTCACACTTATATGAAGAACAACAAATGCTTTGTGAAATTATGTGAATAGATATCAGTAAACATTTTATTGTAATTTTGCTGTAAATTAATGACGTAATCGGAAGCATGTGTCTCCTGTATCGTACGAATGACTATAATCATTACTGTTTCTTTTTACACGTGCAGTGTACCATTTGATACTGAATAAAACTATTATTATTATTATGGGCGACTCTTGTTGGAATTTCGAATTATAAAAGGCATACCAGTCATTGATTTGCGTTCCTTTAAGGGACAAAGTAAAGGATGGCCTCGCCGTTGCATACTTACAGATGTACGTGGTGCACATAATCAACTTCCGTGATTTGTTTCAGGTGTAGCAAATCTGTCCATTTTGTCATGGAATGCAGAGAACACTCGTGGTTGTATTTTCAAGTACGAATACGAATGAAACACTGCTGTTGTACTAGTAGTTGGTGCCTTTCTCATTGAGTAGATGGAGTATATTCCTAAGCGAAATAATGTAATAAACACTTACCACCCATAGTCGTGCCTCCCAGGTCCAAATAATCTGCATTAATCCTCTGTAATCCTGAAAGTGTAGGAAATCTATGGTTAGTGAGATTCATAGCTTTGTAGCTTGTTACGTGCTGAAGTAGCATGTCACTATTTACTTATCATTAGGTGCTGGTTACGTCCTCAGTGGAATCTTCTCAGATTTCTAGAGAGTTGATTAAGTGATTGCTGATTTTCAGCCAGGTGGTAAACACGAGAAGTTGCGAAATCCCAGCTAGCATCTACGTATTGATGTCTACAGAAATTTATTCAAGTAGAGGCTAGATGTCAAAATTACACAGTTTAGTATAAATATTTTGTGTTTTTAGGACATATCTTTCTCTTTGCACGAGTTTTGATAGGTGAATCAGAAAACTTATTTTAGATTAAATATCTGATAGATATTGACTGAACATATTTCAGTAGTATACACAAAATACATCAACATATGATTTAATCTAGTGTATGCAATACATTAGGAAATAAAGATACGAAAGGCAGAGGAGAAGCCCCATATTTGAATTATTGTATCAATTATATTAGGATAAGACTGAATATTAAAAACTGGGAATTGAGACACGTGTCAGTGACTTTGTTCCAATAGTAAAATGGAGACTAGGAATGAGTAATCCGAGAGCCTCAAGAGGAAGGCATAGCACACTTCTTGGTGGGTTATTGTACTTAGCTCAGAGAGCGCTTATGGAAAATAATATTCGCCAGAACATTGACGAGGAAATCTCAATAGTACGTTGATGCTACTTGTACAGATAAGCAGCATCTGAATCGACATGGAAGACTCAATGTCAAGCAGATATTGCGTTGCGAGACCAACAAGTAGAGTCCAGAGAATATCACATAGGCCATATCAAGAATTGCATGGACTGGGTGCTAAATGATGAATCAAGTCCAGAGCACTCTAATACAGGTGGTTTCGACGGAATGTGAAGAGGTAATGCAGTCAAGGCTTCAACTCCAGACCACTCTACTTCAGATGGTTGTGGCGCGGTACAAAGAAGCAATGCACTGAAAATATCAGAGGTCATCTTCTGTGGCAGACGAGCATGCCAACAGACCACGAAAACCTACCATTACAACAGCACCACGGTGGAAATCCAGATGTTGGCTGTGTTTCACCACCGAACCATCTACAATAAGAATGGCATGGACCAGAATATTGTTGCACACTTCATCGGCAATGACAATGCTACCTCAAAGTATGAAGTAATCCCTTGCAAGCAAGACGCTCACAGAGAACAGAACACAAGTTAACCACCTCAAGGCCCTCCACAGTTTCGGAAATATTGGAAGCGTGCGGCTAGGGCGGGGAGGGGAGGGGGAGATGAGGACAATCCAATATCGAGGATATTGTTGAAACAGCGACGTAAGAAATCTGGTGTCTTTACACATATAAACTATTTACATTTGTTACATCGTATAATAGTGTCAGATAAGTTGGAAACAAGTTGTAGCACAATAGTATTGGTGGATACACTTAGGTACAGTATCAATTGAAGTTTTCGTTAAAAGTTGTAGAAGTTGTGGTGATGGGAAATAGAATTACATTTGCTTCAGTAGTACATTTTGTATGACTAGAAGTCGATGTATATGAAAAACAAGTTGGCAGATAATATTTTACAGTGAAAAAATTAAGCGTTTGTTTAAAATACAAGTACCAGGCTGCAATGTAATAAATAAGTACAAACTGTATAAAATGTCCCATAATTAGGGTCAGGGGAAACAAAGCGGGAATGAGGAAGAACAGTGTGGCTAGTTCCCCAGTTTCTGCATATCAGAATTATCGACTCTTGTTGGAATTTCGAATAATAGAAGGCAAACCAGTCACCGATTTGTATTCCTTTAAGATACAAAGTATGGGACGGAATAACCGTTGCACCCTAACAGATGTACGTGGTGCACATAATAAACGTCCGTGATTTGTTTCAGGTGTAGGAAACCTGTCCATTTTGTCATGGAATGTAGTGAATACATGTTGTTATTCAGAAGTACTAATACGCATGAAACACTGCTCTTGTACTAGTAGTTGGTGCCATCGTAATTGAGTAGATGGAGTATATTCCTAAGCGAAATAATGTAATAAACACTTACCACCCATAGTCGTGCCTCCCAGGTCCATATAATCTGCATTAAAATTCTGTACTCCTGAAAGTGTAGGAAAACAATGGTTAGTGAGATTCATTGCTTTGTGGCTTCTTACGTACTGAAGCAGCATGTCGCTATTTACTTATCATTAGGTGCTGGTTACGTCCTCAGTGGACTCTTCTCAAATTTCTAGAGAGTTGATTAAGTGATTGCTGATTTTCAGCCAGGTGGTAAACACGAGAAGTTGCGAAATCCCAGCTAGCATCTACGTATTGATGTCTACAGAAATCTATTCAAGTAGAGGCTAGATGTTAAATTACAAAGTTTAGTATAAATGTTTCTGTGGTTTTCAGGACTTATCTTTTTGCTTGCATTAGTTTTGTTAGGTGAATCAGAAAACTTATTTTAGATAAAAAGTCTGATAGATATTGACTGGACATATTTCATTAGTATACACAAAATACATCCACATATGATTTAATCTAGTATATGCAATAAGTTAGGAAATAAAGATACGAAACGCAGAGGAGAAGCCCCATATTTGAATTATTGTAACAATTATATTAGGATAAGACTGAATATTAAAAACTGGAAACTGGGACACATCTAGTGACTTTATTCCAATAGTAAAATGGAGCCTCGGAATGAGTAATCCGAGAGCCTCAAGAGGGAGGCATAGCACACTTCTTGGTGGGTTATTGTACTTAGCTCAGATAGCGCTTATGGAAAACAATATTCGCCAGAACATTGGCCAGAAAATCTCAATAGTACGTCGATGCTACTTGCACATATCAGCAAAATCTGAATCGGCATGGATGACTCAATGTCAAGCAGATATTGCATTGCGAGACCAACAAGTAAAGTCCAGAGAATATCACAATGGCCATGTCAATAATTGCGTGGATTGGGTGCTAAATGATGAATCAAGTCCAGAGCACTCTAATACAGGTGGTTTCGACGGAATGTGAAGAGGTAATGCAGTGAAGGCTTCAACTCCAGACCACTCTACTTCAGATGGTTGTGACACGATACAAAGATGCAATGCACTGAAAATATCAGAGGCCATCTTCTGTGGCAGACGAGCATACCAACAGACCACGAAAACCTACCATTACAACAGCACCACGGTGGAAATTCAGATGTTGGCTGTGTTTCACCACCGAACCATCTACAATAAGAAAGGCATGGATCAGAATATTGTTGCACACTTCATCAGCAATGACAATGCTACCTCAAAGTAAGAAGTAATCCCTTGCAAGCAGGAAGTTCACAGAGAACAGAACACAATTTAACCACCTCAAGGCACGCCACAGTTTCGGAAATATTGGAAGTGTGCGGCTATGCCGGGGGGGGGGGGGGGTAGGGGGAGATGAGGACAATCCAATATCGAGGATATTGTTGAAATAGCCACATAATAAATCTGGTGTCTTTACACATATAAACTATTTCCATTTGCTACATCGTATAGTAGTGTCAGATAAGTTTGAAACAAGTTGTAGCACAATAGTATTGGTCGATACACTTAGGTACAGTAGCAACTGAAGTTTTCGTTAAAAGTTGTAGAAGTTGTGGTGATGGGAAATAGAATTACATTAGCTTCAGTAGTACATTTTGTATGACTGTATGTCGATGTATGCGAAAAACAAGTAGACAGTTAATATTTTACAGTGAAAATATTAAGCCTTTGTTTAAAATACAGGTACCAGGCTGCAATGTAATAAATAAGTACAACCTGTATAAGAAGTAATCCCTTGCAAGCAGGAAGTTCACAGAGAACAGAACACAATTTAACCACCTCAAGGCACGCCACAGTTTCGGAAATATTGGAAGTGTGCGGCTATGCCGGGGGGGGGGGGGGGGGGTAGGGGGAGATGAGGACAATCCAATATCGAGGATATTGTTGAAATAGCCACATCAGAAATCTGGTGTCTTTACATATATAAACTATTTCCATTTGTAACATCGTATAGTAGTGTCAGATAAGTTTGAAACAATTTGTAGCAAAATAGTATTGCTCAATACACTTAGGTACAGTAGCAATTGAAGTTTTCGTGAAAAGTTGTACAAGTTGTGGTGATGGGAAATAGAATTACATTAGCTTCAGTAGTACATTTTGTATGACTGGATGTCGATATATATGAAAAAGTTGACAGTTAATATTTTACAGTGAAAATATTAAGCCTTTGTTTAAAATACAAGTACCAGGCTGCAATGTAATAAATAAGTACAACCTGTATAAGATGTCCCATAATTAGGGTCGAAGGAATCAAAGTGGGAATGAGGAAGAACAGTGTGGCTAGTTCCCTAGTTTCTGCATATCAGAATAAGCGACACTTGTTGGAATTTCGAATAATAAAAGGCAAACCAGTCACTGATTTGTGTTCCTTTAAGGGACAAAGTATGGGACGGAATCGCCATTGCACCCTTACAGATGTACGTGGTGCACATAATAAACTTCCGTGGTTTGTTTCAGGTGTAGGAAACCTGTCCATTTTGTCATGGAATGTAAAGAATACATGTTGTTATTATTCACAAGTATGAATATGCATGAAACACTGCTCTTGTAGTAGTAGTTGGTGCCATCCTAATTTAGTAGATAGAGTATATTCCTAAGCAAAATAATGTAATAAACACTTACCACCCATAGTCGTGCCTCCCAGGTCCAAATAATCTGCATTAACCCTCTCTAATCCTGAAAGTGTAGGAAATCTATGGTTAGTGAGATTCATTGCTTTGTGGCTTGTTACGCGCTGAAATAGCATGTCCCTATTTACTTATGATGTATTGCTGGTTACGTTCTCAGTGGAATCTTCTCAAATTTCTAGAGAATTGAATAATTGATTGCAATTTATCAGCCACGTAGTAAACACGAGAAGCTGCGACATCCCAGCTAGCATCTACGTATGGACGTATACAGTAATTTATTCAAGTAGAGGCAAGATGTTGAAAATACAAAGTTTAGTATAAGTGTTTCCGTGGTTGTCAAGACTTCTTTTTCCTTGCATGGGTTTTGATAGAAGAATCAGAAAACTTATTTTAGATCAAAAGTCTGATTGATATTGACTGAACATATTTCATTAGTATACACAAAATACATCCATATATGATTTAATTTATTCTATGCAATAAGTTACGAAATAAAGATACGGAATGCGGAGGAGAGCCACCATATTTGAAATCTTGTATCACTTATATTAGGATAAGACTGAATATTAAATACTGTTAACAAGGACACGTGTCAGTGACTTTGTTCCAATAGTAAAATGGAGCCTCGGAATGAGTAATCCGAGAGCCTCAAGAGGGAGGCCTAGCACACTTCTTGGTGGGTTATAGTACCTAGCTCAGAGAGCGCCTATGGAAAGTAATTTTCGACAGAACATTGTGCCAGGAAATCTCAATAGTACGTCGATGCAACTTGTACAGATCGGCAGCATCTGAATCGACATGGAAGACTCAATGTCAAACAGATATTACGTTGCGAGACCAACAAGTAGAGTCCGGAGAATATCACATAGGCCATTTCAAGAATTGTTTGCATTGGGTGCTAAATGGTAAATCAACGCCAGAGCACTGTAACACAGATGGTTTCGACGGAATGTGAAGAGGTAATGCAGTCAAGGCTTCAACTCCAGACCACTCTACTACAGATGGTTGTGACGCGATACAAAGAAGCAATGCTGTGAAAACATCAGAGGTCATCTTCTGTGGCAGACGAGCATGCCAACAGACCACGAAAATCTACCATTACAACAGCATCACGGTGGAAATGGAGATGTTGGCTGTGTTTCGCCACCGAACTATCTACAATGAGAGTGACTAGGACCAGAATATTGTTGCACCCTTTTCGGCAATGACAACGCTACCTCAAAGTAGGAAGAGATCCCTTCCAAGCAGGAAGCTCACAGAGAACAGAAAACAATTTAACCACCTCAAAGCCCTCCACAGTGTCGAAGATATTGGTAATGTGTGGCTAGGAAGGTAGGTGTGGGGAGGACAGTCCAGTATCGAGGATATTGTTGAAATAGCCACATCAGAAATCTGGTGTCTTTACATATATAAACTATTTCCATTTGTAACATCGTATAGTAGTGTCAGATAAGTTTGAAACAATTTGTAGCAAAATAGTATTGCTCAATACACTTAGGTACAGTAGCAATTGAAGTTTTCGTGAAAAGTTGTACAAGTTGTGGTGATGGGAAATAGAATTACATTAGCTTCAGTAGTACATTTTGTATGACTGGATGTCGATATATATGAAAAAGTTGACAGTTAATATTTTACAGTGAAAATATTAAGCCTTTGTTTAAAATACAAGTACCAGGCTGCAATGTAATAAATAAGTACAACCTGTATAAGATGTCCCATAATTAGGGTCGGGGGAATCAAAGTGGGAATGAGGAAGAACAGTGTGGCTAGTTCCCCAGTTTCTGCATATCAGAATTAGCGACACTTGTTGGAATTTCGAATAATAAAAGGCAAATCAGTCACTGATTTGTGTTCCTTTAAGGGACAAAGTATGGGACGGAATCGCCATTGCACCCTTACAGATGTACGTGGTGCACATAATAAACTTCCGTGGTTTGTTTCAGGTGTAGGAAACCTGTCCATTTTGTCATGGAATGTAAAGAATACATGTTGTTATTATTCACAAGTACGAATACGAATGAAACACTGCTCTTGTAGTAGTAGTTGGTGCCATCCTAATTTAGTAGATGGAGTATATTCCTAAGCGAAATAATGTAATAAACACTTACCACCCATAGTCGTGCCTCCCAGGTCCAAATAATCTGCATTAACCCTCTCTAATCCTGAAAGTGTAGGAAATCTATGGTTAGTGAGATTCATTGCTTTGTGGCTTGTTACGTGCTGAAGTAGCATGTCCCTATTTACTTATGATCTATTGCTGGATACGTTCTCAGTGGAATCTTCTCAAATTTCTAGAGAGTTGAATAATTGATTGCAATTTATCAGCCACGTAGTAAACACGAGAAGCTGCGAAATCCCAGCTAGCATCTATGTATGGATGTATACAGTAATTTATTCAAGTAGAGGCAAGATGTTGAAAATACAAAGTTTAGTATAAGTGTTTCCGTGGTTGTCAAGACTTCTTTTTCCTTGCATGGGTTTTGATAGGAGAATCAGAAAACTTATTTTAGATCAAAAGTCTGATTGATATTGACTGAACATATTTCATTAGTATACACAAAATACATCCATGTATGAAATAATTTAGTGTATGCAATAAGTTACGAAATAAAGATACGGAACGCAGAGGAGAGCCACCATATTTGAAATCTTGTATCACTTATATTAGGATAAGACTGAATATTAAATACTGTAAACTGGGACACGTGTCAGTGACTTTGTTCCAATAGTAGAATGGAGCCTCGGAATGAGTAATCCGAGAGCCTCAAGAGGGAGGCCTAGCACACTTCTTGGTGGGTTATTGTACTTAGCTCAGAGAGCGCCTATGGAAAATAATATTCGACAGAACATTGTGCCAGGAAATCTCAATAGTACGTCGATGCTACTTGTACAGATCGGCAGCATCTGAATCGACATGGAAGACTCAATGTCAAACAGATATTGCGTTGCGAGACCAACAATTAGAGTCCGGAGAATATCACATAGGCCATTTCAAGAACTGTTTGCATTGGGTGCTAAATGGTAAATCAACGCCAGAGCACTGTAACACAGATGGTTTCGACGGAATGTGAAGAGGTAATGCAGTCGAGGCTTCAACTCCAGACCACTCTACTTCAGATGATTGTGACGCGATACAAAGAAGCAATGCTGTGAAAACATCAGAGGTCATCTTCTGTGGCAGACGAGCATGCCAACAGACCACGAAAATCTACCATTACAACAGCATCACGGTGGAAATGCAGATGTTGGCTGTGTTTCGCCACCGAACTATCTACAATGAGAGTGACTAGGACCAGAATATTGTTGCACCCTTTTCGGCAATGACAACACTACCTCAAAGTAGGAAGAGATCCCTTCCAAGCAGGAAGCTCACAGAGAACAGAACACAATTTAACCACCTCAAAGCCCTCCACAGTGTCGAAGATATTGGTAATGTGTGGCTAGGAAGGGAGGGGGGGGGGAGGACAGTCCAGTATCGAGGATATTGTTGAAATAGCCACATCAGAAATCTGGTGTCTTTACAATATAAACTATTTCCATTTGTAACATCGTATAGTAGTGTGAGATAAGTTTGAAACAATTTGTAGCACAATAGTATTGGTCGATACACTTAGGTACAGTAGCAATTGAAGTTTTCGTGAAAAGTTGTAGAAGTTGTGGTGATGGGAAATAGAATTACATTAGCTTCAGTAGTACATTTTGTATGACTGGATGTCGATGTATATGAAAGACAAGTTGACAGTTAATATTTTACAGTGAAAATATTAAGCCTTTGTTTAAAATACAAGTACCAGGCTGCAATGTAATAAATAAGTACAACCTGTATAAGATGTCCCATAATTAGGGTCGGGGGAATCAAAGTGAGGATGAGGAAGAACAGTGTGGCTAGTTCCCCAGTTTCTGCATATCAGAATTAGCGACACTTGTTGGAATTTCGAATAATAACAGGCAAACCAGTCACTGATTTGTGTTCCTTTAAGGGACAAAGTATGGGACGGAATCGCCATTGCACCCTTACAGATGTACGTGGTGCACATAAAACTTCCGTGATTTGTTTCAGGTGTAGGAAACCTGTCCATTTTGTCATGGAATGTAAAGAATACATGTTGTTATTATTCACAAGTATGAATATGCATGAAACACTGCTCTTGTAGTAGTAGTTGGTGCCATCCTAATTTAGTAGATTTAGTATATTCCTAAGCGAAATAATGTAATAAACACTTACCACCCATAGTCGTGCCCCCCAGGTCCAAATAATCTGCATTAATCCTCCCTAATCCTGAAAGTGTAGGAAATCTATGGTTAGTGAGATTCATTGCTTTGTGGCTTGTTACGTGCTGAAGTAGCATGTCCCTATTTACTTATGATCTATTGCTGGATACGTTCTCAGTGGAATCTTCTCAAATTCCTAGAGAGTTGAATAATTGATTGCAATTTATCAGCCACGTAGTAAACACGAGAAGCTGCGACATCCCAGCTAGCATCTACGTATGGACGTATACAGTAATTTATTCAAGTAGAGGCAAGATGTTGAAAATACAAAGTTTAGTATAAGTGTTTCCGTGGTTGTCAAGACTTCTTTTTCCTTGCATGGGTTTTGATAGGAGAATCAGAAAACTTATTTTAGATCAAAAGTCTGATTGATATTGACTGAACATATTTCATTAGTATACACAAAATACATCCATGTATGAAATAATTTAGTGTATGCAATAAGTTACGAAATAAAGATACGGAACGCAGAGGAGAGCCACCATATTTGAAATCTTGTATCACTTATATTAGGATAAGACTGAATATTAAATACTGTAAACTGGGACACGTGTCAGTGACTTTGTTCCAATAGTAGAATGGAGCCTCGGAATGAGTAATCCGAGAGCCTCAAGAGGGAGGCCTAGCACACTTCTTGGTGGGTTATTGTACTTAGCTCAGAGAGCGCCTATGGAAAATAATATTCGACAGAACATTGTGCCAGGAAATCTCAATAGTACGTCGATGCTACTTGTACAGATCGGCAGCATCTGAATCGACATGGAAGCCTCAATGTCAAAGAGTTACTGCGTTGCGAGACCAACAATTAGAGTCCGGAGAATATCACATAGGCCATTTCAAGAACTGTTTGCATTGGGTGCTAAATGGTAAATCAATGCCAGAGCACTGTAACACAGATGGTTTCGACGGAATGTGAAGATGTAATGCAGTCGAGGCTTCAACTCCAGACCACTCTACTTCAGATGATTGTGACGCGATACAAAGAAGCAATGCTGTGAAAACATCAGAGGTCATCTTCTGTGGCAGACGAGCATGCCAACAGACCACGAAAACCTACCATTACAACAGCATCACGGTGGAAATGCAGATGTTGGCTGTGTTTCGCCACCGAACTATCTACAATGAGAGTGACTAGGACCAGAATATTGTTGCACCCTTTTCGGCAATGACAACGCTACCTCAAAGTAGGAAGAGATACCTTCCAAGCAGGCAGCTCACAGAGAACAGAACACAATTTAACCACCTCAAAGCCCTCCACAGTGTCGAAGATATTGGTGATGTGTGGCTAGGAAGGGGGGGGGGGGGGGAGGACAGTCCAGTATCGAGGATATTGTTGAAATAGCCACATCAGAAATCTGGTGTCTTTACATATATAAACTATTTCCATTTGTAACATCTTATAGTAGTGTCAGATAAGTTTGAAACAATTTGTAGCACAATAGTATTGGTGGATACACTTAGGTACAGTAGCAACTGAAGTTTTCGTTAAAATTTGTAGAAGTACTGGTGATGGGAAATAGAATTTCATTTGCTTCAGTAGTACATTTTGTATGACTGGATGTCTATGTATACGAAAAACAAGTTGACAGTTAATATTATAGAGTGAAAATATTAAGCCTGTGTTTAAAATACAAGTACGAGGATGCAATGTAATAAATAAGTACTACCTGTGTAAGATGTCCCATAATTAGGGTCGGGGGAATCAAAGTGGGGATGAGGAAGAACAGTGTGGCTAGTTCCCCAGTTAGCGACACTTGTTGGAATTTCAAATAATAAAAGGCAAACCAGTCATTAATTTGTGTTCCTTTAAGGGACAAAGTAAAGGACGGAATGCCGTTGTACCCTTAGAGATGTAGGTTTTGCAGATAATAAACTTCCGTGATTTGTTTCAGGTGTAGGAAACATGTCCATTTTGTCATGGAATGTAGAGAATACTCGTGGCTGTTATTTACAAGTACGAATACGCATGAAACACTGCTGTTTTGCTTGTAGTTGGTGCCTTTCTAATAGAGTAGATGGAGTATATTCGTTAGCGAAATAATGTAATAAATACTTACCACCCATAGTTGTGCCTCCCAGGTCCAAATAATCTGCCTTAATCTTCTGTATTCCTGAAAGTGTAGGAAAACTATGGTTAGTGAGATTCATTGCTTTATGGCTTGTTACGTGCTGTAGTAGCATGTCGCTAGTTACTTATCATTTGGTGCTGGTTACTTCCTCAGTGGAATCTTCTCAAATTTCTAGAGAGTAGATTAAGTGATTGCTGATTTTCAGCCAGGTGGTAAACACGAGAAGCTGCGAAATCCCAGCTAGCATCTACGTATGGATGTCTACAGAAATTTATTCAAGTAGAGGCAAGATGTTAAAATTACAAAGTTTAGTATCTGTGGTTTTCAAGGCATATATTTCTCCTTGCATGAGTTTTAATAGGTAAATCAGAAAATTTATTTTAGATCAAAAGTCTGATAGATATTGACTGAACATAGTTCATTAGTATACACAATATACATCCACATATAATTTAATCTAGTTTATGGAATAAGTTAAGAAATAAAGGTACGAAACCCAGAGGTGAGGCACCATATTTGAATTCTTGTAGCAATTATATTAGGAGAAGACTGAATATTATTAGTTGGAAACTGGGAGGCCTGTCAGTGGATATGTGCCAAAAATGAAACAGAGCCTCAGAATAAGGCATCTGGATGCTGCAAGGGGCCTAGCACACTTCTTGGTGGATTATTGTACTTCGCTCAGAGAGTGCCCATGGAGAATATTATTCGCTAGAACTTTGTGTCAGAAAACTCAGTAGTTGAAATATATTATAAAGCCAAATAATGTAATACACTCTTACCATCGGTACTCGTGAGTATTTTGACAAGGCTTCTGCCAGTGAGCCAATATTTCGGGGGCTATCCAAGGTTTCGGAGCTGACGTCATGCAAGATGGTGGCTGTGATGGCATTCAAGGTGGTAGATTTTGGCGGGAAGTCTCAAATTCGGTGTTAAAGTGGCATTCCTCCCCTCGTCCAGAAAAAATGGCGAGAAGCTCAAATTACAACAGTATAATGCACCACACCTCGGTTATCTCTACTAAGCAATGAAAATCGAGTTAAGATAGCTCACTTTTTCTGCTCCAGTATCGTACGTCACCCTATCGCCACTTCCTCCTATGAACTGGGGCCAAGTTTGAAATTTGGCGGTAAGCAAAAGTCACTTGGGGTTTCGCTGCTAAGGTAAGAAAATGGCCTCGGAAGAGAGGACATACGTACTAACCTAAGTCATTCGACCGCCACCTCTCCTACGAACTGGCGCCAAGTTTGAATTTTGGTTGTGAACAAAGGTAACTGGAGTTTTCGCTGCTAAGCTAAGAAAATCGTCGGAAGATACGTCACATGGTCTATCTCCACTAACCTCAGTCACCTGACCACCACCTCCTCCAGAGAAATGGCGAGAAGTGCAAATTCCAAGAGGATAGTGCATCACACCGCTGTTATTTCTATGAAGCTAAGAAAATCGCAGAAAAATAGCTCACTTAGCCGACCTCCGCTGACCTCAATCACCCGACCACCACCTACATCAGAGAAATGGCGGGAAGTTCAAATTAAAACACGAAAATGCACCACACCAAGGTTATCTCTATCAAGCAAAGCAAATCACGGGAAGATAGCCCACTTGGCGTACCTCCACTATCCTAAGTCACCCTACCACCAACCTCCCCCAGAAAAATGGCGGGAATTTCAAATTCCAGCAGGATAATGCATCACACCGCTGTTACCTCTACTAAGCTAAGAAAATTTTTCCTATGAATTGGCGCCAAGTTTGAATTTTAGTGATAAGCAAAGGCAATTCGCATATCTCTATGAAGCTAAGGAAATGGTGCAAAAGGAAAGACACTTGGTCTAACTTCAGTCACCCGAGCGAGACCTCCTCCTAAGGATTCTTGGGAAAAGGACTTGGACACAAGTCTTTATTTAAACAATTTCATGCAGGTGTGTTTACCACGAGATCTGCACTCCAACTAACTTAGTTCACAGCGCCAACACCACAGGACACTCTCATCTGTGACATAATCCAAGATGTCGGCATACAGTGTGTTCACCATGAATTCCGGACACCAACCGACTTAGTACATATCGCAACTACCAGAGGGCGCTACTATGACGTCTGATGAGGACACAAGTACCGTTATTCAAGATGGCGACATACAATGTGTTCACCACGAGGCCTAGTACATATTAACACCACCAGAGTGCCCTACTGTGGACTTGGAGTGAATTTTCGTGAATACCACGCCCAACTGGACTTGGAAGGAAATAGTTAATGTCTCCACCACGATCCTCAACACGTCCCCTTACCAACACATGTTGTTGGGCTAATGTGCACTAACGTGTATAACATGCATAGTGCATGACGTTATCGAAGATGGTGGGGCTAAATGGCGGGAAAACAACTCTGCCTATGCTAAACGTAAATTTTTATTATTTTGCAAGCAGTGTCTCCACCACGAGATCTATGCTCCAACTGAGCTAGTACACGTTACTGCCACCAGAGGGTACCGTCATCCTTCCTATGACCTAATCCCGGATTGTGGTCTGTAGGGGGAAAATGGTGCGAAAATGACTCAGGCTGCACTGGGATGCTGGGGAGAGTAAGCAAGGAGTGCATTCTATTTAGTTTGCAACATTTTATTTAGGAACTTCTTATATGAATCACACTTATACAAAACACACGTTCTCACTTGCTTGGAGCCATCGCACACAGCCCACAGACCTGCAAACTACTTCTAAAAGACACTCTGCAGACACACAAATTGCTCCTAAATAAAGCAGCACAGTGATGTGTAGACATCTTCAGTACTCGTAAACTGTCCAAATAGCGCATAGCACAGCCTACAGGCCTGCTCGCAAAATAATGCAAAAGACACTTATTCAAGCCGTGCCACAGCCACCGCGAAATAACGCGGCAGTCAGCTGTCAAAGCACCTACAGACGTCCGTTCAGGACTGCATGCACCGTCACAGCCGCGATCTGCCGCCGAACGCAGGTGAAAGTTGGCTCTATTTCCGAGCCTACAGTCATGGTTATACTGACGTCACAGAATACCAAGGCGCGATCACACCGGTCTGATACACGAGACACATCCAGATAGCACTTGTCTCTACCGCTGATGACAGACTAGCACAGGTTGATTTCCTCCCTAACAAAACATACGAGATGCTTTCAATCCTGCTTAACAGCCCAACATGACTGGCGCAATGCCGCGAAGTGCATGTGTCACGACTCGCCATCTAAAACGTACTCGCCGGCCGCGGTGGCCGTGCGGTTCTGGCGCTGCAGTCCGGAACCGCGAGGCTGCTACGGTCGCAGGTTCGAATCCTGCCTTGGGCATGGGTGTGTGTGATGTTCTTAGGTTAGTTAGGTTTAAGTAGTTCTAAGTTCTAGGGGACTTATGACCTAAGATGTTGAGTCCCATAGTGCTCAGAGCCATTTTTTTAAAACGTACTCAGTGTAATTCTTACATCACATGGCTTTGTAAAAAATAACAGCAGAGTCTACCTCTCGGGGATTGTATAGTGTCCTAGAATATAGTTAACGCTTTCTTTAGATCCCAAATTATATGCACGCAGATTCTTGCCCTAACAGAACCCGTTTACGTAAATAGCGTGGAATAACACCGAATGCTGTCTTCCTCGCGGACCTAACGTAGTATCCAATCCATCATGTGTTACCCTTCCCGCTTTCATCACACAGAAACGTTCCCTCCGCTATGTAGATGCTCCTATATCCCAGCACAAAGGATGTGAATGAGTCGAGCATTGTGATTGGCTCTTATCGAATTTACCCATCGAATTACTGATACCAGCCCGCATCTCGCGGTCGTGCTGTTGCGTTCTCGCTTCCCACGCCCGGGTTCCCGGGTTCGATTCCCGGCGGGGTCAGGGATTTTCTCTGCCTCGTGATGGCTGGGTGTTGTGTGCTGTCCTTGGGTTAGTTAGGTCTAAGTAGTTCTAAGTTCTAGGGGACTTATGACCACAGCAGTTGAGTCCCATAGTGCTCAGAGCCATTTGAACCATTTTTTACTGATACCACCGACATCGAATTACTGATACCATCGATATCGAAGCACTGTCCGCCTTTTTTCTTTCGGCGGACGTGACTTTCAGCGGTTATTTTACACAGATCGCCATATCGCACTGACAATTAAATCGTGCAAGCTATCATACGTATTGCGAAATACAGAAAGACTCTTACGATAGGACACACAGTCATACTCTATACTCATGCCATATCATAAACCATACCAACTATACAATGCAAAATATACACATTTTACACAACGTAAGCCACAGTAACTTTACAATACAACATATACATATTTTACACAAACAGTGCTGTTATCTTTTATATCTGTACAGCACCCAAAAAAATTATGGTATGCCTACACTCACAAAAGCGATATGTCTCGATGCTCCCCAGTCCTAGGGAAGCACCGTCAGCCTTTTCTTTCTTTCTACAGACATGACATTCAGCGCCATACAAAATCATCGCTTTTAAATGAGAGCACCCTCAGTGGACCCAAGTCGCTCTCAGAACTCTTCTACAAATCCGAGATCGTTTCCCATCGACACAAACGCGTTACTGTTTCTGCTCCGAACCTGCTCGCTCTTCTACAGACATCTCCAGACTTGGGGATTTCAAGAACACACGTATTTTCGCATGGTTCTGCATAATATTTTACCATTTTGGCGGTACTTCTCGATATCAAGGACTAGGCAGCATCCTACCGATTGCTAGCGCGACACAATTCCCAAGATACAGATTGGAAATTATTTCTCAACAAATTCCAAACTTTAGCGAAGTGCAACATGCTGTAAACCACTGAGTAACTAGAAACAAATAGAGGAAACTGATATTTCCAGTCTTGAATACCGAAGTCGGTCATGTAACATATTCCAAATCATCCCTATAATTTATAAGCCAACTAAGGTCTTTCCCATGTCTAGAGAACAGACAAACATGTCTTCCACATGCTACATGCACACACCACAGTCCATCTTCCTTCAACTAAATAAGGCGCGAAATGTGCACAAGCAGTCAACCGAACAATTTACATGGGAGGGAAGAACGCTCCATCGCCAACGCACCTCCATACACAGCCTTCTCAACTTTTTACTTGATCAGGGAAGCCGCCCAACACATACTAAGTATTAGTTCGCTATTCGGTCGTCTAGACGATGGCAATGTTAACTCAGATACATTCCTGCACTCCAACAGACCTCTGCGTTTGGACAGCTGCTGCTGTTAACAGGAAACGTGTAACAGTACCACCACAGGTCATGCATACACGGAATGATTATGGAAAACCGGTCACATATATTCTTCATCATTATACTTACAATTAAATCTTACGATCACAGGCTCAATTGAATAGCATTCGAGAATGAGCGAAGTATCAGAAATGCACCCTGCTGATGGCTGTGTCTTTGGGAATGCAAGTATCTGTACCTTCCTTACGACTGGACATACTCTTCCCTTTGCTATCGCAGTACTCAAAGTACACAAACACATACTTTATAAACCTAATGCTCAAATGCGAACATATCATGCACACACCACTACTACTAAGGATAATACTTCGTCAATAACTGATTGCCTACGATACGAAATAATACTGACCGAAAATTAGCTTTGGGTGCACATGTCTCATAAGTTTTCTTGCGAATCCTACCACAGTGTCTGAGAAAGAGAGACATAATCGACCAGATGTTAAAGAAGACATTCGATCGCAGCAACTACTGGATGTTACTGTGAAAAATCCCCTTAGAAAAATTAATGAATTGCTGTGCTGATAAATCTCTACGTTATTTAATTTTCAACCAACTGAGCAAAACTGAACGTACTCAGACATTACTCTCTTTACTTATTCTGATCAACACTAAACTGACACACAGTATTTTTAGCGCAACACAATCTGGCTTTCGAAAATCCCTACAAAAGAATGGCCCTGACTAACAATAACCTATACCTTCCATGAATCACTTACCTCACAATAATCTTTATTACTCGAACTACTGCAGTACAGCGAGCGCCACTACTTCCAGCTAAATGAGGGATTCCAACTACTGAAGGCACTAACTACTGATAGGCATAGTTAGCAAATGAAAGATTTTGATAGAGAACAAACAATGTATTTACCTTACCAATCTTCTATATATATATAAGTTCATTATACCCAGTATTACAAATTTACTCTTTCTGATGGACACACAACCAGATCGTCCGCTCTCAAAATCCTGCCATCTCTCTCCCCACATACACCACTCCTGGCGGCTCACCTCCAACTGCACAACACTACACGCTGTTCACATCCAACTGCCCAACACTACAATAGCGAATATTCCAACAATGCAAACCAACTACAGACTGCACACTGCACAGTCAGTGATTTTCATACAGAGTGCTACGCGACGTTTCAACATAAAAACCTAAACAGCCTACTTACATAGCCCCCATGTTCCCCACAAAAAGTTTTACAAATTGTTTAGGGCAGTGGCCAGTAATGGTTTGATAAAATTTTTCATAATTACAATAACAAAGATATCAAATGCACACACTTATTGATGCGATGTTGGTCAAAAGCAATAATTGTTCTCATAAAGACAGTCCTGATCATTCATCACAATAGTAAGTACAGTTTTCTTTTTTTTCTCAAAGTCTGAGCAGTAAAAGAAAATGCACATGGAAATAGTGGATTTCCATGGACTCTTGAAGAAGTAGTGTTGTCCTTCCAACGGAAAGACAAGACAGTGCTGACTCTTGACATGCAGACAGGTAATAGGCCACAACAGAGCAAACCCTCAACAGAATCATTCGAAGTTTTGAAGAATATTGGTAGGTAGGTCATCACAGAGCAGACCCACTGTAGTCCTGGTAGAGATTATGGTATTGGTGTGCGACCAGAGGTGCAGACCCACTGCAGTCCTTGTAGAGACGGGTAGCAGCCATCTGCTGTGAATGTGAAGGCGCACAATCACCATCGAAGAGTCTTGTGGACAATATAGCAAGTCCATAAACAACCACTTGTGCACTCACAAAGTTTTTGGAATTGTCCTTAGAACCAGCAATGCTGTTAACCAGTCCCTTGCTGAATTATTAACACCCATGCAAACACTAACAGTCCCTTTTTTGTCACATATTGTGCATATATTATGACCAACAGAAATGTGTGCACTGAAATCAATGCTTACAAGTTACTTAATTTGATGAACTGGTGTAAATTACAATTTTATAACATGGGAATACAATTACAAAGGTACAGAAAACATCATTAAAAAACATAATAATGCAGATAACATTTCTAGCAATACGTACTTTACAAATTAGATTAGATTAGATTTACTTTCATTCCAATTGATCCGTAGTGAGGAGGTCCTCCAGGATGTGGAACATGTCAGAAAAACAACAATACATGACAAATATTTACAACTAAAACAAATAAGCTAATGTACCATTCCACAGGTCCCAAGTGGAATGATCGTCATTTTTTAATGAACACTAAGAGTCATTTTACAAATACTATTGCACTGAATTTAAAATAAAAAAGTTTTTTATTTATTTATAAGGTAAAAAACATGTAATACAACTACTGTAATACTTATTTACAATGAACACATTACTGCACTGAAATGGTGCAGAAGTTAGATTATACTTACACACTTACACACACACACAAGCACACACACACACACACACACACACACACAAATTTTCAGTGAACACATTACTGCACTGAAATTGTGCAGAAGTTATGTTGTACTTATATACAAATCAGTTGGTTTTACTAAGAAATTCATCAATGGAGTAGAAGGAGTTGGCCACCAATAAATCCTTTAGGCTTCTCTTAAACTGAATTTCATTGGTTGTTAAGCTTTTTATGAAAAGAATAGAAATAAACACATACATCAGTGTTACAAGAATTATGACATAAGTAAATACATAAAAGATCAGAATAGCTTTCGAAAATAATGTCTAAACATCTTTACAACGTAATTAACGTATTATTAATGCGTATTATATTTGAGGATAACAGTATTCCTCATCATAGTGAATATAGATTAGTATTAGAAAAATTCTACAACATAAATCTTGAATGAGATTTTCACTCTGCAGCGGAGTGTGCGCTGATATGAAACTTCCTGGCAGATTAAAACTGTGTGCCCGACCGAGACTCGAACTCGGGACCTTTGCCTTTCACGGGCAAGTGCTCTACCATCTGAGCTACCGAAGAACGACTCACGGCCGGTACTCACAGCTTTACTTCTGGTAAATGTCTCGTCTCCTACCTTCCAAACTTTACAGAAGCTCTCCTGCGAACCTTGCAGAACTAGCGCTCCTGAAAGAAAGGATATTGCGGAGACATGGCTTAGCCACAGCCCAGGCTCTAGTGTTACGCTATCCGCTAGAAATGATGTCCATGATTTGGAATCGGCTCTTTCCATTCAAGCACATACATGAGTTGGATCCTATTGATCACTGAATCACATTTCTGGCACTCCCATAGCTCGGAAAGAGCCTAGCTGCTACAGTAAAATTACAACGTGATTTTAGTCACCCCCTATGCATCTTGCAAACTGCTCCCATTTCCACAGCTTTCTGCATGAGATCGTTCCAATTTAAGTCGGAACTGAGCAGAAGTCGGAGAAAGATGTATCCACCACCTTCTGCAACCCGTGTAGAAACACAAGGACCCGAGTTAGTGCAACAGCACTGTGTTTTGACCATTTGGAGGAAATGCTCGCAATGTCGTGCGTCCCCAAACTAGATATAAGTACTACAGATCCGCGTCCATTCAAATCAATCAGCTCAACATGCTATCATCGTTATTCTCTACCCGCAACATATAAAAATTCCGAACTATAAAAGCTCATCTAGGCACCGATGCAGGAGCAATGACGCATAGGTGAGGCGTGCTCCAGCGCGGCGAAAGACATTTCACAATACTTCATACAATACCGCAGCGTGCAGCCATCCATTCCTAACGGTTTACCAAGTCCCTCACCGAATTTACATCTCAAAATGCTGCTGCTACTGCCGCCTACTAAATATACAGGCGCTGCAGAGGCCACTTTAAAGTTTGACCAGCTATACTCTAGGCTAATGAACGTATCCCGCAGACTATACTACATCCCTCTGGTCCTGTTTTGTTGTTTCAGACACTGCTTTCTAACACGCTTTGCCAACACATGTGGTTTTTTTTTCTGCCACGACTTGAAGGTCTGTGCCAGGTTCTAAACTGACAATAAGAAGTTCTGATCCACGCCCTTTCGCAGGAAACTAGACGTTGCACTGTGTAAATCATATTCTTCTGGCGAATATCATAACACTGAATGATTTTAAATAAAAGACAGTTACAACACAAGCAAACTACAGTCCGAAGGTAAATCACGAGCTCTACATTTAGACTTGTCTCTCACCCTGACGGAATAGCTGACGACTCTGCGTTCCCTTCCGACTGATTCCTCATATTGCAGTCATGTACGAGATCACTGTTTCGCTGCTAGCAACCCCCAGAAGTTGCTGTCCATCCACCAAAACTTTATCCCCAACTCAAAGAAGCGAAATCAGTCAATCATTATGTGGTAACCAATGCACGGATGGGATGGAAAAGACACCATCCATGTACTCTAATAATAACCGTCACACTTGATAGCGCGAAGAATTTTACACTAACCTGAAAGTCCACCGTGACGCTGTGTTGATGAAGGAGACACACTGGGAGTGTCAAGGATAGCGGACTTTATTAAACCATCATGGCAGACATTTCACAGTTCGTTTGGAAATTAATAGTAACGGCTGATCCGATTTCGTCGATCGACATGTCTTTAGAAAGCCATTAGTGGAAATCTGAATTGGTATCAATTACAGGCATGTAAAGTGAACAGTACATGAGTTACTGGAGGTCAAACTGGCCGATTACTATCGATCGCGTCAGGCCATAAGTGCTGCACAGTTGCACGAAAAAACAGCAGCAGCATGCTTATAAATATGTTTATTCGTCTGTGTCTTTGTTTATATCCGATATATACTATTCGTGGAGAAAATGGTGAAATATTTACTGTGTTTTAAAAAAGAACGGAGACATTAGTCTGCTGGCCTACTTTTGCTTCCCATTCCTTTGATATACACTCCTGGAAATTGAAATAAGAACACCGTGAATTCATTGTCCCAGGAAGGGGAAACTTTATTGACACATTCCTGGGGTCAGATACATCACATGATCACACTGACAGAACCACAGGCACATAGACACAGGCAACAGAGCATGCACAATGTCGGCACTAGTACAGTGTATATCCACCTTTCGCAACAATGCAGGCTGCTATTCTCCCATGGAGACGATCGTAGAGATGCTGGATGTAGTCCTGTGGAACTGCTTGCCATGCCATTTCCACCTGGCGCCTCAGTTGGACCAGCGTTCGTGCTGGACGTGCAGACCGCGTGAGACGACGCTTCATCCAGTCCCAAACATGCTCAATGGGGGACAGATCCGGAGATCTTGCTGGCCAGGGTAGTTGACTTACACCTTCTAGAGCACGTTGGGTGGCACGGGATACATGCGGACGTGCATTGTCCTGTTGGAACAGCAAGTTCCCTTGCCGGTCTAGGAATGGTAGAACGATGGGTTCGATGACGGTTGGGATGTACCGTGCACTATTCAGTGTCCCCTCGACGATCACCAGTGGTGTACGGCCAGTGTAGGAGATCGCTCCCCCCACCATGATGCCGGGTGTTGGCCCTGTGTGCCTCGGTCGTATGCAGTCCTGATTGTGGCGCTCACCTGCACGGCGCCAAACACGCATACGACCATCATTGGCACCAAGGCAGAAGCAACTCTCATCGCTGAAGACGACACGTCTCCATTCGTCCCTCCATTCACGCCTGTCGCGACGCCACTGGAGGCGGGCTGCACGATGTTGGGGCGTGAGCGGAAGACGGCCTAACGGTGTGCGGGACCGTAGACCAGCTTCATGGAGACGGTTGCGAATGGTCCTCGCCGATACCCCAGGAACAACAGTGTCTCTAATTTGCTGGGAAGTGGCGGTGCGGTCCCCTACGGCACTGCGTAGGATCCTACGGTCTTGGCGTGCATCCGTGCGTCGCTGCGGTCCGGTCCCAGGTCGACGGGCACGTGCACCTTCCGCCGACCACTGGCGACAACATCGATGTACTGTGGAGACCTCACGCCCCACGTGTTGAGCAATTCGGCGGTACATCCACCCGGCCTCCCGCATGCCCACTATACGCCCTCGCTCAAAGTCCGTCAACTGCACATACGGTTCACGTCCACGCTGTCGCGGCATGCTACCAGTGTTAAAGACTGCGATGGAGCTCCGTATGCCACGGCTAACTGGCTGACACTGACGGCGGCGGTGCACAAATGCTGCGCAGCTAGCGCCATTCGACGGCCAACACCGCGGTTCCTGGTGTGTCCGCTGTGCCGTGCGTGTGATCATTGCTTGTACAGCCCTCTCGCAGTGTCCGGAGCAAGTATGGTGGGTCTGACACACCGGTGTCAATGTGTTCTTTTTTCCATTTCCAGGAGAGTATGTTTATTTAATTTGTTTATGTATTTAATAAAGTATGTTAAAGCGTGTTTTCTGTCCAGCTGTAGGAATATTTATTGAATCTAGTATTTCGAATGTGTTTCATCATGTTTGTGAGTGCGCATTGGCTTGTAGACAGAGCTGGATTCCTCTAGCCAATCACAGTGATCATTCCAAAAAGCACGCTTGGAGCGACTGTATGTAAGCAGGGGAGGAGGTTCATTTCGAGAGAGGAGGGGGCATACCTGAGGAGTACGGGTAGAGGACACGGCGGTGGGTGCGGGGGCGCGGAGTGGCGGCGGGATGTGGGGGCGCGGCGCGCGGTCGGTCGCAGTAGAGACTCGGGGAGTGTGGGGCGGGTCGCGCGTCCTGGCGGAGGACGGGACTACTTCGGAGTGCTCGTGTGTGATTTCCGTTGCTTCTGCACTGAAGACGCAGTATGCGTTCAGAAGTGAATATCTCACTACTACGTTGTTGTTCACAACTAATTACTTGAAGTAGGAATCCATTGCTTCCCTGTTATTCGTGGTATATTTTATCTAAATGCTGGATCATCGACACCCATAAGTGTTTTGCAGAAATATACCGCATTCTCAAAAGTAAATCTGCTATCATACCTATCATTTAAAGTCGCTACGATACTACCTGCAGATTTTATTTAATTGCAATATTTCAGTTATAAATTTGTGTGTGACATTCATAATTCGCAAATTTCTGGGTTATAGAAACCTTCGATCATTCGATTCACGTTTGTATTCTTATCGTATACTGTAGATTCATCATTATTTGGCCTGTATTGCGGCAACTACGTATCCCTGTCCCTAGACAACGAAAAGAGCCAAAACTTTTAATATTCAAACTCTGAGTCAGAGGTTACGTAGCTTAGGACCACCACCAAACCATTTCATTTTAGTGTTGTTGAAAGCCCGCAAGTAGCAGTTGAGGTTTTCATTAAAAGTTGTACAAGTTGCGGTCATGGGAAATAGAACTGCACTAGCTTCAGTAGTACATTATGTATGATGGGACGTCAATGTATAGGAAAAACATCTTGATAGTAAATAATTTAGTGGTAAAATATACGCAATGTGTTTAAAATACAAGTACCAGGCTGCACACTTAGAGTCAGCAGAATCAAAGTAGGAATGAAAAACAACAGCAGGCTAGTTCCCCAGATTCTGCATCTCAGATTTAGAGTGTTTCGCTGATATTTCGAATTTTAAAAGGGAAAACAGTCATTGAGTTGCGTTCCTTTAAAGGACAAAGTAAAGGATGGAATCGCTGTTGCACCCTGTTCGCGGTGCACATAATCAGCTTCCATGATTTGTTTCAGGTGTAGGAAACCTGTGCATTTTGTAAGGGAATGTAGAGAATACTCGTGGTTGCTATTGACAAGTACGAATACGCATGAAACACCGCTGTTGTACTGGTAATTGGTACCTTTCTAATTGAGTAGATAAGGTATATTAGAGAGCTAAATAATGTAATAAATACTTACCATCGGTACTAGTGCCTCGCAGGTCCAAATAATCTGCATTAATCTTCTGCATTTCTGAAAGTGAGGGAAAACTGTGGTTAGTGAGATTCATTGCTTTGTGACTTGTTACGTGCTGAAGTAGTATGTCGCTAGTAACTTATCAGGTGGTGTTGGTAGCGTCCTTAGCCAGTTCTTCTCAAATTTCAAGAGAGTTGATTAGGTGATTTCAGATATTCAGCCAGGCGGTAATCATGAGAAACTGCGTAATCTCAGCTAGCTTCTAGGTATTGATGAAACATAAATTTATTGCAGAAGAGGCAAGATGTTAAAAATTACTATTTTAGTATAAATGTTTCTCTGACTTGCAAGGCGTAACTTTGCCCAAGCGGAATTTATGATAGAAGAATTAGAAAACTGTTTTAGATCAAAAGTCTGATAGTTAGTTCATTAGTATATACAAAATACATCCACAGATGATTAAATCCAGTGTATGGAATGAGTTAGGAAATAAATATACGAAATGCAGAGGAGAGTTACCAAATTTGTGTTCTTGTATCAGTTTTATTACGATAAGACTGAATATTAAAAGGTGGAAACTGGGAGACGTGTCAGTGGCTTTGCTCCAAAAATAAAATGTAGCCTCGTAATGTATAGGAAAAAAATGTTGATAGTAATTATTTTAGCGTGAAAATATTAAGCCTGTTTTTAAATATAAGTATCAGGCTTCAATGATAGAAATGAATAGTACCTGTGTAAGATGTCCCATACTTAGGGTCTGCAGAATCGATGTAGGAATGAAGAGAAATGGCAGGCTAGTTCCCCAGATTCTGCAACTCTGAATTAGCGAGTGTTGTTGAAATTTCGAATTTTAAAAGGGAAACCAGTTATTATATAGTGTTCCTTTAAGGGACAAAGAAAAGGATGAAATTGCCGTTGCACCCTGGTAGATGTACGTGGTGCACATAATGAACTTTGGTGATTTGTTTCAGGTGTAGGAAGCATGTCCATTTTGTAAGGGAATGTAGAAAATTTTTGTGGTTGCTATTGAAAAGTAAAAATTCGGATGAAACAGTGCTGTTGTATTTGTAATTGGTTCCTGTCTAATGAAGTGGATGAAGGATATCTGAAAGCGAAATATGTTAATAATCGTTTAGTATCGGTACTTGTTCTTCCAGGTCCAAATAATCTGCATTAATCCTGTGTATTTCTGAAAGTGTATTATACCTATCGTTAGTGAGATTCATTGCTTTGTGGTTTGTCAGGTGCTGAAGTGGCATATCGATAGTTACTTATCAGGTGGTGCTAGTTGCTTCCTCAGTGGAATCATCTTAAATTTCAAGAGAGTTGATTAAGAGATTGCGGATTTTGAGCCAGGCAGTACTCATGAGAAACTGTGAAATCTCTGCTAACATCTTCTTATGGATGTTGTGACGCTACAAGACACCCCAAGCGCTGAGGGCAGCAGTATTGGTGTAAAGGAACGGTGCGAGATGGCAGAAGTGTCTGGAGGCAGGCAAGGAGAGCCGAAAGGTGGAAGGTACAAACCTGAATATACGCCCAGTACACCCCTAGTAAAAATTCAGTAGTATTTAAGGGACATAGATAATAATTGAATGAATAGAAAAGATAATTAATATGTACTGACGGAAAAAGGATGTACGAAAGTAAATACGATATAAGTATATGTACCATTTAATTTTATGAGATTAACAAGGTGCGGAGTCACCCAAGTAGTCCAAGCGGAACAGCCGAGCTAGACGTGGGGAGAAAGAACAATGCACAGTCAAGTCATGGGGTAGGAAGGCAGTGCATGCATCACACGCTAGCATGGCAAGACTAATTAATGAGTGCACTAAAAGTTATTAGTGATTGAAAATTACATCGCCAAAACAGCGTCTTAGAGAGGGGTTCCGTGGAAGATATATATTAAAAAGTTGCTGGACGAGAAGAAGAGCGTTTATGGGCAAAGCGCGCTGTCGCCCAATAATGCAATGACTAGTGCAACTGCGTATGACCACGTAATTGGTATCCTATATTTGGTATGGCGCTGCAACTACTAAAAAGAAATGTATTAAGTGCACTACTTTGGGCAAGTCCATTAAAATAAGACGCTACCAGCAACGCGTTGCGATCGTAAGTGTGAAGCCGTGCCTTGTAACGAAGACCAACAAAAGTAACCAATTTCAGGTGTAATGAAGTGTAATTATATTGTGCTATGTTGAAAAGTTTGTATTAAATCAGTGTTAACATCAAAGTGCATTACCAGTGAATTTTATCGATAGTTAACATGTTTCCCCTACCACATGATACGTGGCTTTTGTACGAGTCATTGTTCCAACAAAATTACGATGGAAGAATGGACAGTCTTACAGAGGATGAAAATGGCTATTCAAATATCTACACCGAGTTATAACTGTGGAAGTCAACGCGCAGTTGGGAGCAGAAGACAACAAAAGGTACTGTAATTGCAAGTTTCAGGATACTACGCTGTGGCTGCAAAACTATAGAGAAGTGTAACAACTAGAAACCTTAAAGTGAGTAAAATTGTAGTGTTAAAGATAATTGCTTTTATTGAAACCAAGAATGATCACCACACCATAGGCGTTTCAGTAATTAGTGAAAAGATATTTGTAGATTAATATGTATAGCTTTCAGGTACTATTTATTGTAATATATTATGGGAAATGTAACCAATATGACGTGTGATGTATTAAGACAAGCTCGAATCCTTGCTGAAGAAAGTTGGATCCTGTGAACTAGAGCTCTGGTTAAAGAAGGAATAATTAAAGTAGCGTACCTCAAATGGGGTAAGCCACATAGTTTACAGTGTGAAGTATTGCAGATGATTTCCCGTTTCTTAAAAATTTACTCATATAAACATAGTGTGAAGGTTGGAAACTCCAGGCACCAAGATACAGGTACAAACTGATGCGCCTGTGTGCAGTCGCGCCATACGAAGTCCGATGATTATCGTGTTGGGTTAGCACTAGTAATGTTATTAATAATCAAGCGGAGCGCAGCGACGGCCACAGTGTCCACTGAAATTTATCCAAGAAGAGGGAAGATGTTAAAGTAACCAATTTTAGTGTAAATGTTTCTCTGATTTTCAAGACATATCGTTACCCATGCACGAGTTATGATAGGAGTGTCAGAAAACTTATTGTAGCCCAAGGGACAGATAATTATCGACTCAACATATCTCACTAGTACATACCAAATACATCCACATATGATTAAATCCAGTGTATGCAATGAGTTAGGAAATAAAGACACGAAACTCAGAGAAGTGGTACCATATCTGAATTCATGTATCAATTATATTAGGAACAGATTGAATATTAAAGGCTGGAAATTGGGAGACGCAACTATGGCTTTGCTCCAAAGGTAAAACGGAGCCTCAGAATGAGGCGTCCGAATCCCTCAAGAGGCCTGCTACACTGCTGGGTGGGTTGGTTATTGTCCTCAGCTGGGAAGGTGCCTGTGGAGAATAATAATAATCGCCAGAACATTGTCTCAATAAATGTCTGTAGTATGTCTATGCTACCTGTACCGATCAGCAGCAACTGAGTCAGCATGGAAGACTCTATGTCAAGAAGATACAGCAGTGCGAGAGAAACAAGTAGAGCCTGGACAATATCACATATGACAGTTGAAGAATTGCTTGGGTAGTGTGTTATGTGATGAATAAACGCCAGACAACTTTAATAAAGATGGTTTCGTTGGAATATGAAGAGGTAATGCGGTGAAGGCTTCAACTTCAATCCACTGTACTTGAGTTGGCTGTGAGGGGATACAAAGAAGTAATGCTGTTAAAATATCTGTGGTCATCTTCTGGGGCAGAGGAGCAGCCAACAGATCACGAAAAGCGACCATACCAACAGCATCATGGTTGAAATGCAGACAATGGCTGTGTCTCGCCGCTGAGGGATCTAGAACAAAAGTGACATGGATCAGAATATTGTAGCACACTTCATCGGCAATGACAATTCTGCCTCAAAGTAGGAAGTGATCCCTTGAAGGCAGGAACCTCACCGACAATGGAACACAAGTTAACCACCTCAGTGCACTCCTCAGTGTCCAGGATACTGGCAGTGTGTGGCTATGGACACGGAGGCGATCAAAGTTACTGTTGAATTAGCCAGAAAAGAAATCTGGTGTCATTACATATATAAACTATTTCTATTTGTTACATCATATATTAGTGACTGATAAGTTTGAAACAAGTTGTAGCACAATAGTATTGGTAGATACACTTAGGTATGGTAGCAGTTCAAGTTTTCGTTAAAAGTTGTAGACGTTTTGGTGATAGGAAACATAATAGCATTACTTTCAGTAGTATACACTCCTGGAAATGGAAAAAAGAACACATTGACACCGGTGTGTCAGACCCACCATACTTGCTCCGGACACTGCGAGAGGGCTGTACAAGCAATGATCA
This sequence comes from Schistocerca cancellata, assembly GCF_023864275.1. NCBI lineage: Eukaryota > Metazoa > Arthropoda > Insecta > Orthoptera > Acrididae > Schistocerca > Schistocerca cancellata. The sequence goes on from NC_064634.1 coordinate 18,077,991, forward strand.
CACGCACGGCACAGCGGACACACCAGGAACCGCGGTGTTGGCCGTCGAATGGCGCTAGCTGCGCAGCATTTGTGCACCGCCGCCGTCAGTGTCAGCCAGTTTGCCGTGGCATACGGAGCTCCATCGCTGTCTTTAACTCTGGTAGCATGCCGCGACAGCGTGGACGTGAACCGTATGTGCAGTTGACGGACTTTGAGCGAGGGCGTATAGTGGGCATGCGGGAGGCCGGGTGGACGTACCGCCGAATTGCTCAACACGTGGGGCGTGAGGTCTCCACAGTACATCGATGTTGTCGCCAGTGGTCGGCGGAAGGTGCACGTGCCCGTCGACCTGGGACCGGACCGCAGCGACGCACGGATGCACGCCAAGACCGTAGGATCCTACGCAGTGCCGTAGGGGACCGCACCGCCACTTCCCAGCAAATTAGGGACACTGTTGCTCCTGGGGTATCGGCGAGGACCATTCACAACCGTCTCCATGAAGCTGGGCTACGGTCCCGCACACCGTTAGGCCGTCTTCCGCTCACGCCCCAACATCGTGCAGCCCGCCTCCAGTGGTGTCGCGACAGGCGTGAATGGAGGGACGAATGGAGACGTGTCGTCTTCAGCGATGAGAGTTGCTTCTGCCTTGGTGCCAATGATGGTCGTATGCGTGTTTGGCGCCGTGCAGGTGAGCGCCACAATCAGGACTGCATACGACCGAGGCACACAGGGCCAACACCCGGCATCATGGTGTGGGGAGCGATCTCCTACACTGGCCGTACACCACTGGTGATCGTCGAGGGGACACTGAATAGTGCACGGTACATCCAAACCGTCATAGAACCCATCGTTCTACCATTCCTAGACCGGCAAGGGAACTTGCTGTTCCAACAGGACAATGCACGTCCGCATGTATCCCGTGCCACCCAACGTGCTCTAGAAGGTGTAAGTCAACTACCCTGGCCAGCAAGATCTCCGGATCTGTCCCCCATTGAGCATGTTTGGGACTGGATGAAGCGTCGTCTCACGCGGTCTGCACGTCCAGCACGAACGCTGGTCCAACTGAGGCGACAGGTGGAAATGGCATGGCAAGCCGTTCCACAGGACTACATCCAGCATCTCCACGATCGTCTCCATGGGAGAATAGCAGCCTGCATTGCTGCGAAAGGTGGATATACACTGTACTAGTGCCGACATTGTGCATGCTCTGTTGCCTGTGTCTATGTGCCTGTGGTTCTGTCAGTGTGATCATGTGATGTATCTGACCCCAGGAATGTGTCAATAAAGTTTCCCCTTCCTGGGACAATGAATTCACGGTGTTCTTATTTCAATTTCCAGGAGTGTATTTTGTATGATTCGATGTGTATGTATAGGAAAAAAATGTTGTTGTTAAGTATTTTAGAGTGAAAATATTCAGTCTGCGTTCGAATTACAAGTGTCAGGCTGCAGTGACAGAAATAAATAGTGCCTGTAGGGAAGCAGCATGCTCACGCCTTATAAAATTCACATCAGTCTTTCCATTGTGTGCCAGCCTAGTCCGCTGTAACTACTTTAAATTAAAGTAAATAACCAGCAACGTTTCTAGCATATCAGGAGTAATACAAAATCAATATGTGTTGGATATCAGTTCAATAACTTTAACCATTTTCGAAATTTGGATGTTTTTCTGTAAAAATCATTGGCGCAACAGAAAAGAGATAGAAACTTAAAATTTTATATTTAGATTCCTTTTACATAATAATTTAGTAGAAACAGTATCCTGGATCTCACAAATTAGAATTTTAGTTGATATTCATGATTTTCTGGTTTTTATCTTAAAAATTAAGGAAACAAGACAGATTAAGTAGGCGAATAAATAGATCTAGGATGTTTAAATTTAAGTAGAATGGAGATCCGCTATAATCATAAAGATGTGAGAAGATTCAACTGAATAACTATAAAACTATAGCGATAGCGTATCTCCAAAGGGCAAGTTCAGAGCTCGTCTACTGCATTTAGTGTAATTAAATTAATTCTCTCGCCCAAAATATTTGACTTAGCCACGTCAGACTTTTATTATGATTACTTACTTGTGTGCTGATTGCACAATTAAATTGAAAGCATCAGCAAAGGAAGCAATGAGTTATTCGATAACTTAAAGCGGTGCATTACTAGCCCAGCGACTAGTCGGGAGGGGAGATTTGATCAGGCGTTCCCTTAGCCGTCCGCACCACGGCTTTATATGCAAGAACACTGCGCGAGAGAAAGAAGGCCCCAGTTCTCTCCAGACGCTGATTGGCGCACCACCTGTGCCGGGAGTCGCGTCGCGTCGGTATCGTTGATATAAACAGCCTCGGATGCAGTAATAAGTTACTCGGGATACGCGTAACCATGAAATCGTTTTCGAGTGAAGTGTTAATTCTGGGATGACTTTAATGATCTATCCTTAGTTTGCGTATGTCTTATTTTCACGTGCCGCCGCAGGACAGACATTCTACCATTATTTAGCGTGGCGTTTGATGAACATTATCATCAAATTATGGCGAGCATTCACTTAAACATTTAATGTGAACAGTTATAGGGGCATCAGCGCGTTAGCTCTGAACTGCTCTGGTAGTTGGATTGTGTGGATGCTTTTTGGTCTGTGACTTTCAGAATATAGTGAACATTTTAGAGAGAATGGTTTTTTGATTATGAATCCCAGACAATCTCCTAATTCCTCAGAGCTATAAGCTGTAGCTATAAGTGTATTCTCAGATGAAGTGGGCAGTAGGAATTCTAATTACAGGCTTCACGTTTTGCTTATCACTTTCTGGTTGCCAATATTGTAGTTAGAGAGCCAGTGTTGATAACGGCAAACAACAGCATTAAATAAACAATAGGAACATTAATAAGTATTCCACCCGCCACCCCACATATGGTGCATCGGCTGGGAAAGAAACTGAGTAAAAGTGAAAATGATTTTTAAATATTCGGATTCGGGAGTGAAATGCGACACGCAACTGAGTAATAGAACAGTGATAGTGTTACGTGTGCATGTGGACGACGCAATTGGATTAACAACGCATCTGGATTGACGGAGCTGGCACTGAGTCTAGCGGCGCTGCCGGCATCGCGAGAAGCCAGTTTCGCCTCACCGCAGTCGTCTGCCGGAGCAACTGGAGCCGCGCCTGCAGTTGCGGGCCACGCAAACACACAGCAGCTGTCGAAGTGCCATCTGAAGTTCAACGCGCCGCGTCGCATTAGTAATCCTGGTACGCCGCGCCAGCAACGCCGTACGTCGTGCAGAAGGAAAAGCTGTTAAAATTTTTACTAACCTGCACTAAAAGACTGTCAGCGATGGAACCGCCAGAAGAAACTGAGGTCAAACTTAAATCAGAACCTATGTCTGTTGAGGGAACTGTAAATCCAGACAAGGCTTCAAGTGTAAATATGCATGAAAATAGTAATGTTAAAGTGAAATATGAAGTATTGTCTCCTGACAGTAGTGTGAAAAGGGGCAATGATTCAATAATAGAGACCCCTGTAGTAAAGCAGAAATCAGAAATTGTTAATTTATTGGATGATAGATTATCTGATGAGTTAAAAACGAAACAGTCATCATAGGTGGTAGAGTTTAAAAAGGATAAGTTAGATATGACTGATCAATCAGATGTTTCATTTCGTTTTTATGATTCTGATACTGGAGCTAGTTTTTCATCACCTGAGTGTGATAAAAAAAACACCTAGTGAGCATCCCAAAGATACTGGGGCTATTGATTTAAATGTTATATTACAAGCAATAGCTGCCAGTATTGCTGAATTAAAGTATGAGATTGCAGCCAGCCAAACTAATTTTAATAAACGATTGGAGGCAATGGACAATACCTTCAAGGCTGGTTGCAATAAGTTGAAAGCGGATCTGGACAGTTTAAATTATAAAATTGATTACAACCATGAGGATATTAAGAAAAAGGTTGCTCAACAGTCATCTGAGATGTATAAAACAGTAAAATCCGAAGTTGCTGAGGTTCGCAAAGACTTCCAAATGGAAGATGCGAAGTTGGAGCACAAGCTAACAGAAAAGATCGAGGCGGAATCTGAAATGTGCTCAGATAGGTTTAAAGATGTTAATATAAACGTAAACATACGTCAAGCAGAAGTAGACGCAATCAAAACTGACACTAATCATATCGTGCCAAGAGTAGATAATGTTGAAATGGGAGTAGAAAATATTAGTACTAACATTGCTAACATTGAGAGTAAAGTAGCTTCAGTAACTTCTGGTAATGGTAGTATGCAACAAGTTGTAGCTGCAAACGCCGCTTTTATCGGGTGTCGGCAGTTCTTGCGGTTCGACCCAGATAAAAATATCCACCCGCTAGATTTATGGAACGATTTTGAAGATGTGATTCCACCAACTTGGTCTGAACGAGAGAAAATCTCATTTATTAGAAGCCATTTAGCGGGTGACCCCATGCGTCGGTCAGCTGATGTTATGTTGAAGTGTAAAACATTAGCGGAACTTAAAACAGCTTTCATTAATGAGTATTGGTCTAGCAATAAGCAAAATGAAGTGTTGAGAGAATTTTGGAGTGGAAAACGCTTCGATGCAGGCAAGGAATCTATTAAAGAGTTTACCAGGTCACGGATGTCACGTTTGTCACATTTGGCCGAAAAGTTAAAACCTGAAATGATAATACTAGGTCTTGAAGCCAAACTGCCATGGTATTGGCAAACTAGAATTATATCTGCCCCTAGAGACAATCTGGATCGTTGCATTGAGTATTTGTAACGTGTAGAGCGTGTGGCTGCCAATGAGGAGCAAGCACGTAATAACAGAAATGCTAATAACACTAGTAGTAACTTTAAGAACGAGCAGAATGGCAATGTAAACATCAGAACAGTAGGTGTTCGCCATCCTAAGAAAGGTAGGAATTGGAGAAATAATTACCAGAACCAACAATGGCATCCAAATGATAGTAATTTTGTTCCTAACAAAAATGTGGAAGTAAACAACAGTGTTGAAAGCGATGCTGTGCCAGTTAACTATAATGCAAATAAAGGTAACAGTAGTAGGCAGAGGCTGGAAAACTGGTTCCCGTCTATGAGGATACTGGCGCTCACCAGGCGGTTGCTTTTCCTAAGCCAGTAATTACAGTAATTAGTATGACAGATCAGAATACTCAAACTGAGGATTCGGATGATGGGTCGGTAGCATCCAATGATACTTCAGAAATATTAAACCACTCACAGTATTTGATAGATACCGTGTTAGAGACGCTTTCTAAGTGGGAAGAGAAAGAGAAGGCGCAGCAGTGTAATGGTAGGGAAGAGCTACAAAATACTGAATTGTCAGGTGAAGAAGCTGAAGAAATTCATGCTTATATTTACGATGAGGATGATGTGCTCTTATCTAAAATGCCTGTGCAGGATGTTGATACTGTATTAATAGATTTAGGACAGGAGGTAAGTGAGAATATAGAGGATAGCCTGTTGAGGGTCGATGAACCCAGTAGCTGTGACCAGTTGTCACTGGAGAAGGAACCCGACGATAATAGTGAAAGTGGTTTAGTTGTAACTAGTGTTATGCCCGGTCTGGAGTCGCAGAATCGCTCAGACTACAGTAATTTGGGTCATGTTCAGCAAACTAAATGTAATGAAGTCGTGCGGTGTTTCGATTTGAAATTAATAGACCGACTGGAAAAGGCAGCTGAAAATGTAGTTCAGGAAACCCCTACACACTTTGACCTAAATGTAATGAAGACAGATGTCGATCACTTTAGTTGGAGACAAATCCAAAAGGAACTATTGGATGAGTTTGAGGAACCACCTGTACAACCTAGAATAAGCCACCCTATAATAATAGTGAATATGTTGGGTATCAATGTACGTTGTCTCATAGACAGTGGAAGTGAGGTGAGTGCGATATCTCAGTCCTTCTTTGATGCATTACCTAGTAAAGACAAGCTTACAGTAATGAGGATATCAGGACTAAGAATAATTGGTGCTACTGGCAAGGTGTCAAAAACGGCAAAGCAAGAAGCTTTACTGCTCTTTGATATTAATGGTAATTTAATTGATCATCCATGCTTAATTGTAAACAATCTCAGTATTGAGGTTTTAATTGGCATAGATTTCTTGTCGAAATGTCAGAGTGTTGTTGACTTTGAAAGAAGCCAGTTAAAATTGGTCTTGCCGATAACCGGAGTAATTACGGTACCTTCTATTGATAAACATGTAGTAACTAATGATGAAACTTGGGAACTGCCTATACGAGTTCTGAAAAATAGGAGATATTGGGACGAAGGTGTTAACCTTAGTAAAAGTAAGCTAAACACAGAAGAAGAAGAAGCAATTATTTTGGACAAAATAGAAGCTAAATTGCAGGAAATCGATAAAATTTCAGCTAATCAGAAGGAAGAATTGAGACAGATTTTAAAAAGGCATCATAAGGTATTTTCAAATCGACCTGGCGTGGTCGAAGGTTATGAATGTCAATTAAAGGTGAAACCTGGCCAAGTGCATGAAATTCCGGGGAGTAAAATTCTTAACCTCTATGGACATCACGTGTGGATATTGGAATTTGCCACTGGCGGAAAGTTCAAGGAAGTACACAGCTTTCTTGTACGAAGGAGTTCGTTACTAATACTGTGTGGTATCTTTGGGACTTAGTATCTCTGTTTGTGCCTTTGTACGTGTGATGTGCCATGTTTTAGGACCAGCCTTAAGTAATAGGCTAGAGTACCCTAAGAGTAAATAGCTATTAGGTCTCAGGAACGTGATCAACCTAAAGAAGTTCATAGGTAGTGAATGAATTCTGTAGGGAGGAGGTTGTTCTGTAACCTCTACACAGTGTGGCAGCTGTGCAGTCCCAGCTGGGTGAGATCTTCTTTCCCATTTCAGGTCTCACTCTATCTTCATCTTTCCTATCCACAAAATTTCGGCTCTTGCTCTCAAATACTAAAATCTTCCGGTATGACTATCAAGCCAGCATTAAGCTAATGAATTCTGTAGGGAGGAGGTTGTTCTGTAACCTCTACACAGTGTGGTAGCTGTGCAGTCCCAGCTGTCTGAGATCTTCTTTCCTTTTAAGGTCTCACTCATTCTTCATCTTTCCTATCCACCAAAATTTCGGCTATTATTCTCAAATACTAAAATCTTCCCGTATAACTATCAAGCCAGCATTAAGTTAATGAATTCTGTAGGGAGGAGGTTGTTCTGTAACCTCTGCACAGTGTGGCAGCTGTGCAGTCCCAGGTGTGTGAGATCTTCTTTCCTTTTCAGGTCTCACTCATTCTTCATTTTTCCTATCCACCAAAATTTCGGCTATTATTCTCAAATACTAAAATCTTCCCGTATAACTATCAAGCCAGCATTAAGTTAATGAATTCTGTAGGGAGGAGGTTGTTCTGTAACCTCTGCACAGTGTGGCAGCTGTGCAGTCCCAGGTGTGTGAGATCTTCTTTCCTTTTCAGGTCTCACTCATTCTTCATTTTTCCTATCCACCAAAATTTCGGCTCCTATTCTCAAATATTAAAATCTTCCCGTATGACTATCAAGCCAGCATTAAGCTAATGAATTCTGTAGGGAGGAGGTTGTTCTGTAACCTCTGCACAGTGTGGCAGCTGTGCAGTCCCAGGGGTGTGAGATCTTCTTTCCTTTTCAGGTCTCACTCATTCTTCATTTTTCCTATCCACCAAAATTTCGGCTCCTATTCTCAAATATTAAAATCTTCCGGTATGACTATCAAGCCAGCATTAAGCTAATGAATTCTGTAGGGAGGAGGTTGTTCTGTAACCTCTGCACAGTGTGGCAGCTGTGCAGTCCCAGGTGTGTGAGATCTTCTTTCCTTTTCAGGTCTCACTCAGTCTTCATTTTTCCTATCCACCAAAATTTCGGCTCTTATTCTCAAATACTAAAATCTTCCGGTATGACTATCAAGCCAGCATTAAGGTAATGAATTCTGTAGGGAGGAGGTTGTTCTGTAACCTCTGCACAGTGTGGCAGCTGTGCAGTCCCAGCTGTGTGACATCATCTTTCCTTTTCAGGTCTCACTCATTCATCTTTCCTATCCACCAAAGTTTCGACTCCTTCTTTGCAATACAAAAATTTTCCGTCATGGCTATCAAGCCATGAGTACTGTAACCATTCTATCCACCGATTAGTGAAGAAAGTACCTAATGTGACAAACCTAACAGTGACATAAACAACAGAGAAGTAAGATGTAATTAAGATACAAAGGTATTTGAGTAACAAATATGTATAGAACCCTGGTAATATTATAAGTACAAAGTTGTTGTTTTATTGGAAATGGTCCCTCAATAATATTTAAAAAAGATGTACAAGTTCGTTTATAAGCAGGATCTGAAGTGGCAATGAGACCTAGTGTATGCATTAGAGCTAACTAAATAAATAGTAAGAGAGAGTGCTTAGTGTTATGAAAAATAGACAGATAAGTTGTAAAAATGAACTCACCTTGTGTAGCAATGAATGGCAGTGTAATAGAATTGAGTAGTGTTTGTGGTTGAGACGTGATGGACATGTCCCTGAAGTATTTATAAGGTTGGAGGTGGCCATTTATTTTGGTGTTGGGTATGCGGTGACACACCTACATGTATTGAGGTTATGAGTTGGAGGCGTGAATGCGACCATAGGTACCCTTATGTTAGATGAGACAGAGCAGCTCATGGTGTCCTATAGGTTTAAGGAATTTAGCATCACGCTCGTCCATAATTACTTAATGAACTTTAGTGGTAGGTCGAGAGAGACTACCTGTGGTTTCAGCGTCCAGTCGAGTGGAAATGGATAGCCACGTGAGCAAACTGATCAGCTGCAATACACTATAGATATGAAATAAATGTGCTATCCTATGTGTTAAATGTTAATAGAGTGAGTGTTAAATAAGTACATATACTAGCAACATAATTGAGTAACATAATGGCAGACGTGAAACATTATTTATAGCTCAGCATAAATACACTTCGATGAAGTAAGTACATAATTGCAGATGTGGAACTGACACAGCAGCAGAGGACCAATAAGTGGATTTAGTAGTCAACTAAACGTAGTGTGTTTTGAAGACTCAGAACTGTACTATTACCACAAGTTACTCACATGTACAAAGAGGCTGATAAGACAAATGCTAATCAAATATACTCATACTATCTCTAAGAATAAGGTAATCGAAGATGAGTCAGTTAAGTAAATAAAATACAGATTTGTCAGGAATGTACCGAGAATTGGTTCAGTGTTCCGGCCCAGAAATGATAAATTGAGATTAAATAGAATTTATGATTGTATGCCTTGAGCATAAATTTTCTCTAGTACGTGACTAACGGCGTTTTGAGCCATTTGTTTACCGATTTTATGACAGTTAAGTAACCGCGAGAGTAAAATTGAAAAAGTTCTGTTAACTTTGTTCCAGCAACATATTGAAAGATAAAATGTGTATATCCCCATTTCATTGTGACCCACCCTTAGATATTAAGTGAACAGAGTCTGAGGCACTCTTTTTGTTTGTTCTACAGGACAAACCAGATAATGGCAGCCTGGTGGCTGCGTGAAAGCGTGGAGTGACTTGGACACAACTCACAGTGACCCCTCCCCTTTCCCCATGTAATTCAGAGTGAACGTGAAGGACGCACACCATAGCAACTTCCCCTCCTCTACCCTTGTGAATGGAAGTGTAGAACGCCAGCCAAAGCAGCTACAACCACGTGTGTAAAAATGAAATGGTCATGATTTGTGAAATTTTCTTTCAGGTTTAGAGAAGACTGCTAAGATATAATTATCTGTTTATGTATCATTAATAACTGTGTTATTTTCTTTGAATTTGTGTATGTAAAAATATTTACAGACAATTTAATGGAGTTAAGATTTTCATAATTTTACATATTTTTATGTGTTTGTCTGTCTAAGGCAATATGTATGCCAAAGTGTTTAATTGATTTTGCTTATATTTTGAGTGATAATGTTGCTTAAGAGGCAGTGAACATGCCAGCAATTTAAATAATTGAAGTAGGTAATAAGTTTTCTTTTAACATTTCTATATGTTTACATTTCAATTTTAATTTTCATAGGGAGTTAAGCTGTACTCATGCTTCCCTTTTTGTAATTAATTTTTTTTCATTTACATTCAAAAAAATTAAGTAGAGGGTGATGTAGGGAAGCAGCATACTCACGCCTTATAAAATTCACATCAGTCTTTCCATTGTGTGCCAGCCTAGTCCGCTATGACTAGCTCTGACGTCATAAATATTGCGCAATACTTTAAATGTCGGGAGTAATACAAAATCAATATGTGTTGGATATCAGTTCAATAACTTTAACCATTTTCGAAATTTGGATGTTTTTCTCTAAAAATCATTGGCGCAACAGAAAAGAGCTAGAAACTGAAAATTTTATATTTAGATTCCTTTTTCATAATAATTTAGTAGAAACAGTATTCTACCTCCTCTTCATACCCTACCATTGCCCGACCGCCTATGGAACGTCTCTTTCCCAGTCGTCCCAGGGCAACGAGACCATTTGGGATTCATGCCAAGCATTTGCTTGAGTCTCTTGGTGTGGAGCGTGTGGCACCCCAACTCCAGGATTTTACCTGCCTGCCTCCCTGGTTGCTCCAGAGGCCTAGCGTCCTTTTAGACTTGTGAGAGTACCAGAGGAGCTGCACTCCTGCGTTTGTTTTTTCCTCCTTATTTTACGATATTTTAAACCAGCATCCCGACCATGTACCAGTATTTACGGATGGCTCTAAAAAGGGGGACTCTGTTGGTTGTGCTGTTGTTTTCCCTGATCAAGTCGTCAACTTACAGCTTCCTGTGGCGTTTACCATCTTTGATGCCGAATTGTTTGAGATCTTGCGGGTATTGGAGCAGATAAGATGTGTTCCAAGTCTTAAGTTTCTCATCTGTTATGACTACCTGAGTGCCCTTCAGACCATGCAACACCTGTACCCAGCGGATACGGTCGTCCAGGACATCCATGATGCCCTACTCCACCTGCAACGGCAGGGGAAGGAGGTTTCTTTCTGCTGGGTGCCGGGGCACGTGGGTATTAGGGGAAACGAACTGGTGGATGTGGCTGCCAAAGATGCATGTTCCCTCCCTCACGTTGTTGAATGTGCCGTCCCCCTCCATGCTGTTACCTCCCTTTTGCATTTTCGTGTTATGCGTCAATGGGAAGAGGAGTGGCTGGCAGTCGGCGAAAATAAGCTGCGTCTGGTCAAGGTCACCACGGGGCCATGGCGTACGTCCTACCAGTCATGCAGGCGGGATGAGGTTCTCCTCACTCGCCTCCGCATCGGGCACAGTCCCTTAACGCACGGTTTTTTACTTTGGCGGGAGGACCCCCCAATCTGCAGTGCTTGTGGCGTCCAGATTACTGTCCGTCACATTTTACTTGACTGTCTTTTATTCTCTGACCAGAGGTTTCCTTGCCACCGGATTTGCCCTCTATTTTGCAAGACGACGCAACGACTGTGGTTAAGGTCTTACGGTTTGTGTCCTGTCCAATTTGTTGCCTCGGATTTTAGGGAGAGGATTTTAATGTGCAGCTGGGTGACTGGCTCACCCAGGTTTTAGGTAAGAGGTCCGCCAGTCACGATTACCTACATGTTTCACTTCGATTTCTGTTCTATTTCCCTTGTGTTTTCTTTCCTTTTTAGTGCGTTTCTTCTCCTCTTGTTTTGCCTCTGTATGTGACGATTTGGAACTGCGTCAGGTCTGTGTGTTTTAGCCGTTCGCCTTGTTCGCTGTACGTCTTCGTCCCTTCACCGCATGTGTTCCTGTTTCTATGCGTTTGGGCGCTGATGACCACGCTGTTTAGAGCCCGAAAACCTCAAACACACACACACACACACACACACACACACACACACACACACACACACACACACACACACGCCGGGTACAGGGCTTTTGCTCCCGTGTCTGCGACGCTCTCCATGAATGTCTCAATTTAGGATCGCGCTCCGCTTGTAAAGCTGTTTTACAAGAATGATGACTCTGCACTCCGGACACTGAAGGGTTTGAAAAAAGGCGTTGGTCCGCTGACTGTTGTGGGTCTGGAGAAAATGATTCGAAAATTCGAAAAGATGGGTTCTACTGGTGTGCAACCTGGTAGAGGGAGGAAACGAATTGATTCGACGTCAGTGGAAACAGTGGCCACAGCAGTGCAGGAGGAGACGAGTGGTGGTGTGCAAACGTGTAGTTCATGGAGAATTGCCCGAACATTGGACATATCCGTGAGCAAGGTGTGTAAAATCCTACGACACATCCTTCTTTGTTATCCATTTAAAATTACCCATGTGCACGAGTTGCTTCCTGTTGACCTGCCAGCAAGAGAAACCGTTGCTTTAGAATTTCTTGCTCGCATGGAAGTGGACAATGAATGGTCGTGGAAGATTTTGTGGACATACAAAGCCCACTTCCATCACACAGGATATGTCAACACAGAGAATTGTCGAATATCGGCAACAGAAAATCCACATGCAAATCAACCAGTACCCCTTCATCTTGAAAAGTCACTATATGACTCCATTTATCATGGGGCCATATTTTTGAAGAGACAGGTGCTTCCAGTCCTGTTACCTGTACCGTGACTGGTAAACGCTACGAGTGTCTTTTGTGCAACCACGTCATTCCAGCTCTCCAACAGCGTGGGTGTGGATGGGATCACTTTTATGCAAGATGGCGCACATTGCAAATCCAGTTAAGCAGCTGCTGAAGCGCCATTTCGGAAATACTAGAATTACCAGACGCCGATTCCCCGCAGACTGGCCGCCCCGATGACCTGATCTTGATGCTTGTGATTTCTGGCTGTGGGGCTGTCTGAAAGATGTTGTGTTCAGTGTTCCGATTGCAAACTTAGCTGCATTGGAGGCACGCATAGCGCAACACATCCTGGATGTGACCCCGGAAACACTTCGATCAGTTGTGGAACACGCTGTTTCTCGACTTCAACTTGTTGCAGAAAATGGTGGAAAGCATATTGAACATCCTTTGCGCCAGTCACACGGAAAACAATAATCCGCTTTGATTGTGATTGATGCTTTCTATGCGGTTTTTGGCCTCAGGACAATTATAAACCGATGTGAGTGATGCTTTTTACACGGTTTTTGGTCTGAGGACAGTTAAAAACCGGTTTTTCCCATTCGATGTGATATGAACTTGCCGTGGTGGATGGGCTTACGTAACTAACAGTATCACACCTGTACACCCCTGCACACTGAGCAGTGCAGTTTGTTTAACGTCAAACGTACGCCTTAGGCATTGTTGTATGATTCATTTCTCATTTGTAGTCGACCACGATTAAATTATGATACTTATCACGCCATCTATCGCTACATTTTTTAACTATTTATCTTTCTTCTGCCATACGTTTTTCCCCTTCTCTGATAATATTCCGTTGCAATTTGACGTCATTCAGACTAGTAGTGTTATTTGTATAGCGATTTGAAAGTTTAACTTTAATTATAATCACCCTGTACACTGGACCTACACTCTGCCCTCCAGTGAGCTATAGCTTGACGCCATGGAAGTCGCAAACGGTGGTGGTTAGGCATCAGGGGAATGATTGCAACAGGCTGTTCTGGCTCAGAGTTGTCCATCATGTAACCGATCTATTGCACAATAGTCTTCTTTCTCAGTAGTGCCACTTGGAAGAGCAGTTGAACGGAATGGACAGTGTCTTGAAAGGAGGATATAAGATGAATATCAACAAAAGCAAAACGAGGATAATGGAATGTAGTCGAATTAAGTAGGGTGATGCTGAGGGAATTAGATTGGGAAATGAGATACTTAAAGTAGTAAAGGAGTTTTGCTATTTGGGGAGCAAAATAATTGATGATGGTCGAAGTAGAGAGGAAATAAAACGCAGACTAGCAATGGCGAGGAAAGCGTTTCTGAAGAAGAGAAATTTGTTAACATCGAGTATAGATTTAAGTGTCAGGAAGTCGTTCCTGAAAGTATTTGTATGGAGTGTAGCCATGTATGGAAGTGAAACCAAGAAGAGAATAGAAGCTTTCGAAATGTGGTGCTACAGAAGAATGCTGAAGATTAGATGGGTAGATAACATAACGAATGAGGAGGTACCGCATAGGATTGGGGAGAAGAGGAGTTTGTGGCACAACTTGACTAGAAGAAGGGATCGGTTGATAGGACATTTTCTGAGGCATCAAGGGATCACCAATTTAGTATTGGAGGGCAGCGTGGAGGGTAAAAATCGTAGAGGGAGGCCAAGAGATGAATACACTAAGCTGATTCAGAAGGATGTAGGCTGCAGTAGGTACTGGGAGATGAAGACGCTTGCACAGGATAGAGTAGCATGGAGAGCTGCATCAAACCAGTCTCAGGACTGAAGACCACAACAACAACAACAACAGTGCCACGTGACCGTGCGAAGTCCAACCTTTTTGTGACTGCACATTTTCGTGACCACCGCCGGAAGTAATCAAGGCTTAGAATACATATTTTAAATATATGTGGTATATAAATCTATACATAAATTCTGTACTCTTATATAATGACAAGTCGTAGTTCAATATCGTTAATGAAAACTTCCAAAACCTCTTGACCGAATTTCTTCCAAATTTTACACTAGACCCTAATAAACGCTCAGACAGACATAGGCTACACATGTTTTAATACATGTGTGGGAGCATCTAGCAGCGGGTGGCCACGTAGGGACACTAATTGTTTCTGTACTGTCCACCAAGGCAGTCAGAAAAATCCGCTTTCATTCGTAATATCCTTCCAGTGCGCAACCGAAGATTTCCACTGGAGAGATCACTTCAATAATGTACATTTAGACACTTTTCATCGCAAACCAGGTTCACACTCGGTGCCGTGGTTGACAGGAGCGCCCCCTTCAGCCACCCCCCCCCCCCCCCCCCCCCCCGAGTGTCAGCTTGGTTTGCAAGCAAAGTGCGATGCGAAATGCTGCTCGGGTTAGTCCGGTTTGTTTGTATTTAGTCTGTGCAATAGTAAGTATATACATTTTCAACTTAAGTGGAACCGTGAACTCTTCGAAAAAATGTAAAATCAATGATGAATGTCGTGTGTTTAATGGAGAATGTACAACATATTTCTTCGTTGATACAGGGAATAAAGCAACGTGCTTATTGCGTTGCAAAAAGATAGCTGTGTTTAAGTAGCCTCTCTGAAACGACAAGATGAGACAAAACATACAGTATTTGACTATAAACCTTCCATGAGTCATGTGGCTAGGCGTCGACTGCACTTGAAGTCCATTATTCAGAGCTCTCACACCTTCAGAACCTTCGACACTGTGCCTCTGCCAGTCTCCAGTGACCACGGGAGCTGCCGGTGTCTACATCAGATGTTAATGGGACTTGAAATCTACACTGGGGTGAATCAGGGACTTTGGTATCGTCCATCGACTTATCTCAGGTTGCACTTTTTTAAATTCCAAGTGATTCTAAGACTTTTGATTTTATCCATCATTGGGGCCATGTGCCCATTCATGAACTTGTATGAATTCAGTGGTTACCACAAACTATTGGAAACAGTTTCTGTAATTCACTTTTTGCAAGGAGCAGCTTCATTTCATGTACTTAAGAATAAATCCGTTCTACTTTTTGTACTTGGGCTGTGTTTTCATTATGCCTCAACTAGCTTTGCATATAACAGTGGCGATGAGGTATTTTTGAGCCAAGTGTTTCAGGTGTGTTTTGTGCCCTAGGTAGACAGTCTTCTGTGCTTGTGACCTCCATGTCACCAAGACTTGAATAGTGCTTTACTGTTCTGACACGTGTGTGTGTGGGGGGGGGGGGGGGGAGATGTTATTGCCCAGGTCTGCTGCTTCACAACATACACAGTTATCGAGGAGACGGCTACCAACTGTACACCCAAGTCTGAAACTTTCCAACCAGTTGTCCTGCATCTACTCAGTGGTGATGGGGTTCTAGACAACGCCCCTTCCATGCCAAGTGTTCAACGGTAAGGTTGAGGCATGGGCGGAGGTTCGAGTCCTCCCTCGGGCATGGGTGTGTGTGTTTAGGTGTAATAGGTGTAAGCTTAGGGACTGATGACCTTAGCAGTTAAGTCTTATAAGATTTCACACACATTTGAACATTTTTTGAGGCATGGGCAAACATATGTGCCCAATATGGAACAACATTTTCTGCCCCATGGTATAGGTGATGCTCAGCAGTGGAGTTCTTTTTGGCATATGCGGGCCTCAAAAAATACAATTTGCTGCAGCACCTCAAAAAAGAAGTGGTGCCCCATGCCCTCTCATATGGTTTGAAAACTTATATTCTTAAATATTTGGATTCTTAAATGCATGTGCAGTGGCCTATTGTAAGTGTTTTAGCTGCCAGAACTTCAACTGAAATTCTTGCGGCGGTTGGATAGCCATATTATAGTGCTTGTCCCAAGGCTA
Organism: Schistocerca cancellata; assembly: GCF_023864275.1. Classification (NCBI taxonomy): domain Eukaryota; kingdom Metazoa; phylum Arthropoda; class Insecta; order Orthoptera; family Acrididae; genus Schistocerca; species Schistocerca cancellata. Next base: position 18,094,337 of record NC_064634.1, read on the forward strand.
TTCTTTCCAGTGCACCAACACCCAATCCAAGAATCTTATGCAAATTCCCTAGTCTGGGACATGAACCTTGTCCACTCGCCAGATGAAGGACTTCGAAATGACGTCTCAAAATTCAAGGATGCTGAGTTGATGATTTATCTCCCTATCATTAGGGCTTTTGAACATTCTTAGGTCCTCTATCGGATGGCAGGACCCCTTTCAACTGTTTGCTGCTCTCTCAATTTGCAGGTACTAGCCCAAATCATGGTTTTCACACCACCCTGGGTCGCCAAGGTCCCATAACAGCTGCTTACAGGTAGCAATTGTTTCATAACGCACCCATGACAACAGTAATATTACTGTAGCGCCAAATACTACTGCTGCTGAAAAACAGGACACAAAACGGAAGTCTGTCAATTGTCCCTCAAGATGAATGTGGAACCATCGTATCCAGGATTATAGGAGGCATCTGAAACCAATACTCCAGACATCTTACATGTCCAGGCTGTTCTCAATGTTTCTGACAAACTCTCACTCTCAGACTGGATACCAACGCCATTATCTTGGTTTTCCAAATTGAGATAGGTTCTTCCACGACTATCATCGTTTGGGAGACATATTGCTGTCTACGTTCCCCTCCAGGGATTCTCAAGAAAACTCTGTAGTTATAGCAATGATACTACTGAAGTTAAAGGCTAATTTACAACCTGAGTTCTGCACCAGTCAACCACCTTCATGTACCACATCTTGGTGGTTACGACAGATGGGGCTGTGAGCATCCTTGACTTTGGAACTTTTTAATGGCTTGGAGCTGTAAGTCTGAGACTTGGCAAATAGCATCCAGCCATCGACAGCCAGATTCTGTTTAAATGACTTACACACCTAATGTGAGTCAGTTTTCTCAACCTCTTTAAAGTGTCACAAGGTTTGAGGCTCACATCACCCTACTCCCGAGAGCCATGCCCTGTTTCTGTAAGGAACAAAAAATTATATTGCGAGCTATAACATCTGCTATGCGAAGACGTCTTGATGACAGTACCTGACCTTCAGTTGGCCTCCCCGATAACTGTTGTGGAAAAGACTAGTGGGTTACTTAGTACTTATGGACACTTCAGGACCACCATGTACGCCATGTCCCTCATAGACACCTGCCCCATCCCAAAAATCGGAGACAATAAGGTAAGATTTTCGTGAAGATTGACTTATAGGATGCTTACCTTCAACTACCACTGGATGAGGCATTGTGATGCTCCATTTGTGGTCTTGAGCTGTAACTATCTGGATGACATTACTGTTATAAGGATTTAGCAACTAACCTAGATGCCCTTTTTAGCAAGCTCCAGCAAGCTGGTCTCAAATGCAGCAAGGACAGGTCCTGGTTTTTGTAACAAAAGTGGCACATCTAGACCATGTCTTCAGCGCCATGTCTTCAGTGCCTTGGGAGTACAGCCCACACTGCATAACATCCAGGATGTCAAGAAATTTCAAGCCCCTGATCAGGACCATCCATCACCTTCTGTGTTGGGCATTGATTTTGTCTGGCTACTTGTATGACATTTTTCCATGGTTCGACATGCCTGTGCCAGCATCCTCTCCAGATTGTCATTGGGACAGGAACTGGAACTTGATGCAGAACGAGAGGTCTGTTTCCACATAGATACAGAGACAGAAGAAGCAGTAGTCACCTTTCCATTAGATGAGAAAATCATAAGCTGCCAATCACCTTAGGACCTAATTATCTAAGAAGTGTTCCATCTTGTGAAGTATGGTTGACTGGAGGAATACAAATATCTGAACCATCCAAGTGTTTTTGTTGAGATGCAAAGAGTTACACACTCTTAATTTCGTCCATTTTCTACAGGGCTACAATATCACACTTGTGCCATGGTCCCAAATGCTCTACAACACCACATATTATAACTCCTCCATGAAGGACACTAGGTATCATCATGAAAAACTGGATGGCTCACAATAAACATATCTGCATAGCATCATGTTGCATCTGGCAGTGTAAACAGACTGTGAGCTTAGCAAAATTTCACCTGGCTGACTGTAAGCTCACCTTGATCACGACCCAATTTGGACTTCGCAGACCACTTTTTAAGGTATTCCTGGCTTGTTGTTGTCGCAAAATTTCACCTGGCTGGCTTTATGCTCACCTTGATCACGACCCCATTTGGACTTTGCAGACAACTTTTTAGGGTATTCCTGGCTTCTTGTTGTCGACACAGGCTCTGGGTATCACATGTGCCATGGGTATCATCAGCTCAGACAAGTCAGTCACTGGCATGGTACTTTCTCTATAGAAGAGCTCCCACATACCATCGTCACTGAGATGGAGCCCAGTTCACATTTATTTTTTCACTTAGTGATGTCCTTCTACGCAGTGTCCATGGACGAGCAAAAAGATTTGTCTCCACTTTCAGGTCACAACTGGCAAAACTGCTTATAACGGAGCCCTGTCCCTTTTTGATATCATATTGCTCCATCCTTCAAGATGGAGTCAATCCAGCTGAGAAACTCCACAGGTGGACCACACTGTTCGTAACCCTCCATTCTTCATGTGACCAGATCTGTGTCCCTCACCTCAGCAGTCACACTACTCAGGTGCTTAATCAAGAATGAGGTCTGAGTACTGGTTATCTCCAAGAGCCACTGATACTGGGCACTGGCATTAATCAAATGCCTGCTGGGTCAGGTCACATTGGAAGTGCAACTTCAAGACAGCTCCATATGCTGAAATGTATCAATCAGGTACACCACTGGAAAATGCTGAAGCCTTCTGTGAGTGATATTTCAGTCTTTTGTTCCAGAGTTGAAGTAGCCCCTTTCAGGACCATGCTCACCACCAACCAGCTATTAGCTCAAAGGTTTCATGGCCTTCAGCTTCCATCAAGAGCAACCCTTGCTTGGCCCAGGCACCCACTGCTATGGACATCACCCCAGCCCTCCTGGTTCACCAGTTCTGCTAGTGCCCAATAGGGAAGTGAGCGCCACCTGAGTCTTTGAGGTGGTTCCTCACCCTTCCATCCATCAACAGGGTACAGGAGTACTGTCTATGCGCCATTTGCCCCGTCATCCAGCAATCCCTTCCAGACCTCTGGTATTCCAGTGGTCTATCGAGACAGAAGCCACACCAGCAGAAGACAAGTGAACCATTGTGCTCACTCACCAGCCTGACAGGCAGCAACGTGTCACCAGAGATTGCTGGCCACGTAGATCTGCTCGCTTCCATGGGTCACATAGCTACAAATAGTTCCTGCTGCGTCCTGACCTCATTAGGGCATTTAGGCAGACACAGAGCAGCTCCAGGCAGACATTACCTCGAAACCTCAGGGCTGACTGCACCCACAGTCCATTATTCACAGCTCTCGCATGAAACCTTTGGAACCTTCTACGTCATGCCATTCGCCAATCACCACCGACTGTACGAGCTGTCAGTGTCTAACTCAGACCTCGCTGGGACTTGGCCTCTAGACTGGAGACTACAAGGGACTCTGGTATCAGCAGTCGCACTTATCTGACGTTGTTATGATCTACCTTCCAAGTGAACGTCAGAGTTTTGGCTTTGTCTGTCACTGGGAACATTTGCCCATGTGCAAACTTCTGTCAATTCAATATTTATCACGAACTATTGCAAACAGTTCTTGTAATCAGCTTCCTCCAAGGTCGAGTTTTAGTTAATGTACTTCATCATAAATCTTCCCTATATTGTTTACCTGGGATGTGGTTTCATTGCACCACAACCAGCACAGGATACAACAATTTTGTTTACATTAACCCATCGAGAACATATTATAAATATTATAACACTATAATAAGATGCTACCGGTTGACTGATTATGTTGTGGACATGGTGTATTCAATCGCAGAGTACCCTATCAATGATAGCAATTAACAAAAGCGGCGCTTTGTATGAAAAGGTTGGAAGTGAGGACAACTAACTAATCGATAAGCTTCAGGGCAAGTAATGAATTGGGAGTCACATTTTTTCTTAATGTAAAACCCAGTAGCATTAAAAAAGCAACATATCCCGACAAAGTTAAAAAGTCAGCCATCAGCTGCGAACTAAAACCGGTACTTGGTTCACTTTACCCGTTTAGACAGTTTAAACTGTCAAATAGGCTCAACTCACTGGTAAGCCAAAGTCAAAATAAGAATCGGCCGGTAGTGTTCTTCGCTACAGAATCAATAATACAGAGTGATTCGTTAAAAATATATATGCGATGAATGGCAAACAATGAACTGTCAAATCTCACATCGTACATAATATGTGCGACGAAAGTACGTACTATGTACGATGCGAGATTTGACAGTTAACAGTTTGCCACCCATCGCACATATCACGTATTTTTAGCGATGTCACTCTTTTTCATTGATTCTGTAGCAAAGGACACTACTGTCAGATTCTTGTTTTGACCTTGGCTTACCAGTGAGCCGATTTCTCTTCTGGAGATGACAGTTTAATCTGTCGAAGCCGGTAATGTGAACAAAGTAAAGGCGTTCGTGTGCAGCTGACGACTGACTTTTTATCTTTGTCGACATATTCTGCAGCCGCCTAACTACAGCTGTGAACAAAGTTGTAAAGCAACAACATATGCAGAAGAACTGTTTCTGATTTCAGGGCTGAGCGAAATATCTGGAACTGTTTCAGCTGATGTGTTCTCAAAGTGAACAACTATTAAACGGATTCTCTTACTTTGCCATGATTGTTGAACTCATAGATTTTTAATCTACATGTATGACAGAAGTAGACCGTCACTTATGGTGCTCTTCTTCCAGCCAGTCTCTCTACATACTGAAGTGATGACTAGCTACTTTCCAATTGTTGGTTACAACTTTGTGTAGCCACTCGTGTCTGATGTATCCAAGTACTTTAATTGTTTCTACACTGAATTCTACTGATCCAGCAGACCTGCTCTTTTTTTCACTTCGCATACAGCTTCTTCCTCTTTAACCATGTCAAACTCTCTACCTTTTAATTACTACAGTCTTCATCCACTGCTGTGTCATCTCAATTACAGTTTAATAACGTAACATGTCCTTTAGAAGTAAATAATCAAAACACTTCGAAAACACAGATATTATTTGACTCCTGTCACTCAGCAGATCACCATTCTACAAATGGAGAGTTTCATTTTACAGTCCTATTGACCTTTATGATGCTGTACAACAAAATCTTTAAGTTATTCTGGTACGAATACCTTACTTGCATTTTTACTTGTCAGCTACAACCTTTTTTACAAGTCATAAGGCTTTCTGCCTGTTAATTGGCAATATCTCATCTACAGTGTTTACATTGATACATGTCTCATCTTGTCTGATATATGTTTTTAATATCTTCAGACCATCATGTTGTTTCTTCAGGTTCACGTCTGTACATTAGACACTTTCTTTAAGTGTCCTATCGTTTAATTACTGATTGTAGTCTTCTTTGCACTTAGTGCAGATACATTTCCCAAATTTTTGTTTTGTGCTTGGATCCATGAGTTACCCTCCATGAACCTTGACCTTGTCTCAAAGACACAAACAACTGTACTATAGGGGCAACCATGAGGGATGGATATCTGCAGACAGCCCCGCTAAATCATCGCTCCTGAAGCAGGGCAGCAGTCTTTTCAATAGTTGTAGAGGCAACAGTATGGGAGATTGACTGATGTGGACTTGCAATACAGTCGACATGACCTTGCTGTGCTAATACTTCCAACAGCTTGTAATCTTACCCTCCCCCATATCATTATTAAAATTATCTGTTTCTGCATAAGTTTTGAAAGCTTAGTGAGACATATGATATACAAAAAGAAAAACTTTTTACTTATCTCCATCTTCTCCTCTTGTTGTTGGCTGCAGTTATTGCGTCTAGGTGTACATTCTTTCGGGTAAAATTTGGATTTCTAACTTTATGGGTTCCTGATGAAAAAATAACTTATGAAGATGTGCCTGTATTATTCTTAAAATTTATTCTTTCTCACATTTTCAATATCATACCCTCTTAAAATGTCCACTTCTATCACACCACAAATTACATTATTAGCGACACAATCAAAAACACGTCTGATTACATCAGAGGCATGCTCACTACTCCTAAGATTCTGCAGTCCTCACAATATTCCAAGGACTTTACAAAGCAAAAGAGTTTACATACTTTCATGACAAAAGAAGACTCATCACCAAGTTGAAACAATATTTTACAATTGAATCCACAAATGAATTTAATAATTAGTGTTAGATTGTACAATTAATAATATGAATTTTAAGTATGCCAGAAATTTATTAATTTCAAATATTTGTACAAGAAGAACAATTTTAGCTGTATCGATTGTAACAATTTAATTTCGTTTTATACGTTTTATCCTGAAATATAATACATCATATACAAAATCAAATGAAATTCTTTCAGTGAATTAGCCGAGAATGTTCATGTATACCAGATTCGGATTAATCCTGGTGTCGACGACTTGTATAAAAAAAGGTTATATTAGAAAAGGAAGGGTGTCCCATTACAAACTGAAAGCAAGAGGAATCTATAGCTGTTAGTTTTCACAGTTGCATGTCGCTCTTCTGTACGGTTTAATGACAGTGGCAATCACTTGGATAAAACATTCTGAAGGTAAAATAGACCAACATTAGGGTTTCAGGCAGGAAAACACAGGTGGATGTCATCATCAGGCAAAACAAGAATGGGCTGGAGGGTGGAATGTTAGAGCCACTCATCAGCTAGGTAGGTTAGAGAGTTTAAAAAGGAAAATGAGTAAGTTGTTGTTAGATATAGTGAGTAATAGTGAAATGCAGTGGCAGGAAGAACAGGAATTCTGGACAGATCACTACAGGGTTAGCAAGACCATAACAAATAGGGGTAACGCTGGAGTAGACGTAATAGTGAGTAAGTTACTATGAAGAACCAAGTGAATGCATTATCGTAGCCAACAGTCACAAAGTCAACACCAACCACAGTAATACAAGTTTATATGTCAACTACCTACGTATGTGATGAAGAGTTTGAAAACAATAAATGATGAGATAAAATAAATTGTGAAGATGGTTACTGGAGGGGAAGCCAACGGCCTTGGTACAGTGGTAACATTGGTTCGCGTCAGAACACTGAAGTTCAGTGCTTTCTGGCTTGGATAGCATCATTGTATGTGTGACCATTCAGGTCTGCAAAGTGATACTGACAAGTGAGGTGCACTCAGCCCTTGCGAGGCCAATTAAGGAGCTAGTTGATTGAAAAGTAGTGGCCTTGGTCACCAAAAATGATAAAGATTGGGAGAGCCATGTGCTGATTACATCTGTCTACATATACACATCCACTGATGCCTATGAGGTGAGGACAACTCAGCAGTCGGTCAGTCTGTTGGACCTCCTGAGAGCTAATCGGATAGGAAGTTAATAGAGAGGAAAAGCTAGTAGTGATGGGGTACAGAAATTCGGTGGTAGCAAAAGGAAGAGAAGGAAAAATAGTAGGTGAACATGGACTGGGGAAATTTAGCACAGACCACAAGTTAATCATCACTAACATTTGGTTTAGAAATAATGGAAGATGATTGTATACGTGGAAGAGTCCTGGAGACACTGAAAGGTTTCAGATTGATTATACAATATAAATAAGATAAAGGTTTTGAAACCAGATTTTATATTGTAAGACATCTCAAGGGGCAGTGTGAAACTGACTACAATTTATTGACTACGAAATACAGATTATAATTAAAGAATTCGCAGAAAGTTAGGAAATTAAGGACATGTGACATGGATAAATTTGAAGAACAGAGGTTTTTGAGATTTTTTAAAGGAGCATTAGATAAAGATTCTTTGTAACAGAGGAAAGGAATACAATGGAAGACGCATGGGTTTCTTGCAGACTTGAAATAGTGAGGGCAGTAAAAAAACTAATAGGTAAAAATCCAGGGCCTAGTAGAAATCTTTGGATGATGTAGAAGATATCAGAATATTAAGAAGTGAACAGGAAAATTAAAGAACCGATTTTTAATATTAATTATAGAAGAAGGCCAATGGAACTTACATAATTCGAAAGGTACTTTGCCATAGATGTGCACAGAGAAAATATCACGTACGTTTTTAGTTTTAACAGCATTTAAAGGAAGTAAATGCTTCCATGTTCATATTCTATCTTCCCTATCATGCGTTAAAATATCCAATACATGAACATCGAAAATTAAAGTGCTACCAAGTTTTGCTGTGCATACCGATCACGTGTAATGGTAGAAATGACACACGAAAGTAAGAACGTTTCATAACATAACATTCTAGGAACTTTCATATTTACCTGGTTAGTTTGCAGTAACACACAAGTACCGGTCAGCTAAATTACGGCAGCTGCTAGGTCGATGATGTCAGCAATGGAAGTCAAAATATTATAGTAACGAAGTCTGTGAACAATGTTCTATATTGGCGAAGTTATTCAGATTATTTTTCTGTAAGAATACCTTCGTTGTCATTCGTCACCATTGCCATAAAATTTGATGTACAGTCCTAACTTTTAAATTCTCAATTTTGAATAATTGTGACTTATGAGTTCCCTTATTACACAGAAACTATATTTGTTTTAGCCTATGCCTAGAAGGAAAACGCTAACGGGTTGCACTGAAAGACGCAGAGCTCGATAGACGCAATTGTTGAGCAGAAAAAGGAATAGGAATGTGGGCATTCACAATGATAATGCAACTGTTTTATTCAATGATACTTTTAAATGTGCACTGAAGGGAGTTACACCTAATTTTGGCAGATAAAATTGCGGTCGGACGAATACACAGAGCAAATATTGTAATGGAAAACATATCGCATGGTGCTGTCATAAGGAAAGACTTAATCTGTGGCGTCAACAAAAAATTTATTATTCAGTAAAATTTTAGAAGGATGTACTTCAAATGATTCAAAAATTCAAGGCAAATCAACGAATTATTTCAATAATATTCGTAGCTACAAAGGAACATTTGCTATGTTCAGTTCTGAGGTCAAAATTTCAGATGCAGCACTGTGAGTATATCGCTTCAAGATAGATGACATTTCTTGTCAAAGGTCAGGTCTAAAATACAGTGTTTTTTTAAAAAAACTCTGGTACCGTCAAAAACATCTCGGTTTTAGATTCCTCGCTGAATCCATTGTTATTTCATAATGGAGACACTGGGTGACATGCTAATTTGTTCCGTAATACATGAAATACGTCCACTGTGAGAATGCTTAGAAATAAAGTTACTATGTAGCAATATGCAAGCTATCGCCTGTCAGCTAGAGATGATTTTGGTATTTTACGTCATTCACAATGATTATTTTTGCAGTGGGTTTTTGATATCTACGTATGTATTAACATGTTCATATTAAAAGTGCAAGACTACTTTTCATGAGGTAAAATAAGTCTCTTATAAGGTCAGAAATTTATAATAGCTTATGTTATCATTCACAACAAAACCTGCAAGACACTGTAAATATTGCGAGAAGAGTTATTTTGCCATTTAATGTTTGTCCAAGAAATATGTATCAAAATTATTTGGATGTAATGTCCATTGTACTACATTTATGGGCACCTTCAATAATTCTTAAAATGACTTGCAGTCCTAACTGCCCAAAAATCAACAACATTGATCGACATAAAGCTGCTAATTTTTGTCCAGAAATTATTGTGAACGTATTCAGGGCTAAATGAAAAGAATTAATTGATGCAGTAGTAATGAAACATATGATGGATGGAACTTGTGGTGGACTTAATCAAAATGACAATTTAATAAGAGGTAGAAGTTGCACAAAAAATATTCCTAAAGATTTCTGTGAACTGACACAACAATCTGTAAATGCAGAGTCATTGTACAGACAGTGTGGTAATGATGTTATTGCTAATGTCTGAGGACAATCACTTGACAGTTGTTGCATTGTACCATACAGTCCACACTTACCTGCTAAATTTGATTTCCATGTAACTGTTGAACTTTGTACTAGAGTTAGAAGTGTTGAATACATTTACAAATATGTATATGAAGAATTTGATATTGCAACTATAGAAGTAGGCAATGCAAAAACACATGGGAATGAAGAAGTTCAGATCGATAACGTGATCAATTTTGTGAATAGTCATTATGTCAGATCAGCTGAAGGGCTATGGCATATTTTTGAATTTCCAATTCGTTTTCAGCTGCACAGCTTCACAGGAGTTAACACTTACACAAAATGTTTATTTCAGAGTAGGACAAGAATGGGATGCTGTTGAAAAGGAGAAAAACCAAATTATTAACATTTTTTGCATTAAATGAAACTGGTCCATTGGTGTATGTTGACCATTATACTGATGTTTGTTTGCACTACATTTAGGTAGACGCTGAAAAGAATATAAGAAGGAAGTATGTGGTGGTGATAACATAATCACACACATGCATGTAGTGTCTCCAAGTTGCATAGAGCTTTTTTATTTACATTTGTTATTAGTCTATGTTTGTGGTCCTAAATCATGTGAAGACATTATAAATTATTATGCAATTGTTTAAAATACATTTACTGAAACATGTTAAACATATGGAATTGCTTCAAATGTCAGTTAATGGTATTAATGTTCAAATGAAGCAAAGGAATTGAATTTGCCAAACCAATTTCAACATTTATTTGAAGGAATTTATGCACTGCATTTACCAGCAGATGCTTTAGCACTATGGCTTCAATTTAGAATTTATTTTGGATGGTTCCTTGATGTAATAGAATAAAGAAATTTCTGACAACAGAGCTCTAATTGGAATTGATGGTATTTTGAATGGTCATAATTTCAAGGGGCGATTACTTTAATTACCTGTTCCAATTTCCTGAAGTAGATATTTTAGATCGAATCCATGAAGAGTAAAAATTAAATGAGCTTTATGAAAGAGCTAATGGTGAACAAAATTCATTAGTTGACTATGTTATTTGTGAATTCAGTACCATGATACTGACTGAAATGTCTGCTCATGCAGGTTGATAAAACAGTAGCAAAAACTGCTGTTATTCATAAATTAAATTTGCTGGGTCGTCATTGCATTTTAACAGCCTTTAGTGGCACAGCTTCAGCTCTTCTAATTGGCGGTAGAACATTCCACAATACATTTGAATTACCCATTCCAATTTTGGAAAATTCAGTGCCAAACATAAAATGAAACAGGAACTATGGTCAATCCATTAATTCATGTTCATTGATTCTTATTGATTAAGTCTCCATGTGTGAAATTCATCTATTGAAACTTATTGGCAGATTAATTAGAGATTTGTGCACAGATGAACACAAAACTTTTTGATGTAAAACTATGGTTTTGTTCGATGTTTTCCGACAGATTTTACCAGTTTTCCACATGGACCACATGCAACTTTAATTGAGAATTACAGGTTGGAATGAGTTTCATAAATTTCATCATGTTACTTTAGCCAAAATGTGTGGTCTTTGCCTCATGAAGTAGAGTTTGCGGAGTTTTTGGAACAATCTGGGAAAAACCAAGCAAGGGACTGTCCACAGTTTGGTGGCAATGTTATTGAAATATCACAGTCATTAGCTGGTGATCAAAATATCATCATTAATGATATTTACAAGAATAATCCAGAATTTTTTTTATCACAATTCATGTTAAATTCTTTCGTTCTAGCACCAAAAAAATGAAGATTGTGCCATAATAAATAATAGTATACTCAATGATGTGCCAGGTAATGCAAAGATTTACAACAGTTATGATTTGTGATAGTGAATATGAAATCAGTAATTACCACCCAGTTAAGTTTTTGAATTTTCTGGCTGTTGGTGGTTTGCCATCAGACAAATTACAATTAAAAATGAACTGTATTTTTATCCTCATTAGAAATTAAATATGAAAAAATTAATTAATGGAATGGTAACGTGTGTCAAATATTTATATAATAATGCTTTGATTGTCATGTTTTAACAGGAATAATAAAAATAAGCGAATTCTGATTCTGCACATACATGTGACTTACCGGGGTACTATTTGACCTTTCCACTTTCAAAGAACACGATTTCCTGTTCTTCCTGCCTTTGCTAATAACATTAATAAGTGACAAGGATAATCATACAAGAAAAACGGGGTTTTATTAAGGCAACCAGTTTTTATGCATGGTCATGTTAAAACAACCGGAGGGCTATCTTTTGATGGTTTAAAATTTTATATTTTTGAACATAGCAAGCAAGGATATTTAGCTATTGATGCAAGAGTATTTACTAAAAATATTGTTTATACTGAGGTTTTGCATTGTTAAATTATAGAATGAAGCAATTATTTCCCTCATTTGTGTCTTTCATTCTCTCATGCTTCCTCTTCAGTCTTTCTTACACCTTTCCTCACAGCATTCAGGTAAGACCTAAAAATCTGCGTAGTGTTCAGGTAAGAACTAACAATCTGAATATGAATAAATTCCAGTTACTTATACTGAAACAAATTGAGTTTCGCTGCTTTATAAACATAACTGGTCGATTTTCGACTACAGATGATACTAGTTGAATTTAATTGAAGAATGGAGAAAATTTAAAAATACAGTGAATGAAGGAGGCGAAAGGGAATACAGTCTCCTAAAAGATAAGATTTATCGAAATTGCAAAATGGCTGAGTGGGAATTACTAAAGGACAAATAAAGGCTCTCCAACCATGAAAAACTAGAGAAAGATAGATGCTGTCTACAGAAAAATTAAAGAGATGTCTGGACAAAAAAGGAAGAATTGTTTGAATATCAAGAGCTTATATGGTAACCGGGAAAAAAAATTGAAGATAATATTAGAGAAAGAGAATCCTGGTGAAGTTGAGATTAGCCGGCTGCTGTGGCCGAGCGGTTCTTTGCGCTTCAGTCCAGAACTGCGCTGCTGCTATGGTCGCAGGATCGAATCCTGCCTTAGGCATGGATGTATGTGATGTCCTTAGGTAAGTTAGGTGTAAGTAGTTCTAAGTTTAGGGGACTGATGACCTCAGATTTTAAATCCCATATTGCTTAGAGCCATTTGAACCATTGTGAAGTTGAGATGGGAGCTACAAGAAGAAGAATTGCCAGTTGGCATCTGTCTCAGGTTCTTTGGCCGACATTGGTTAGACAATTTTGCTTAAGATTCGCCAGCATGAGTGACTGGCGAAATGCCAGAAAAATTTTGAAAGATACGTCGGATGAAGAACCTGAGACAGAAGCCAACAGACAAAAGCCTTACGGTTTTCCATTACAAGACCAATTTGACAGAGCACCGGAATGCCTAATTGGAAACAAAATCACTGGAGTAGACGACATTTCTGTAGAATCACTGAGTCCCTTGAGAGACCCCTTCAGGATAAAATTATTCCATCTGGTGTGCAAGATATGTGATACATGTGACTCCAAGAAGACTGTAATAATTCCAGATAAGGCAGGTACTGACACATGTGAATACTACCGAAATATCAGTTTAACGAAACATGGTTGCAAAATATTGACATGAATTACACACATCAAAAAATGCTTTGCATCACTTCGGTTCCGAGAGTTCCGGAACCTGTACAGAAAACTTGAATAGAGATCATCATAAACATTATTTCCGCTCTTTTAATTACTCATGAAAAACACACTTTGCATGTTGTACCACCATGCAGCGAGACCTTCAGAGGTGATGGTCCAGACTGTTGTAATCACTGGTACCTTTAATACCCAGTAGCACGTCCTCTAGCATTGATTCATGTCTGAATTCGTCATGGCATACTATCCACAAGTTCATCAAGGCACTGTCTGTCCAGATTCTCCCACTCTTCAACAGCGATTCAGCGTACATCCCTAAAAGTGGTTGGTGGGTCATGTCGTCCATAAACACCCCTTTTCAATCTATCCCAGGCATGTTCGATAGGGTTCATGTGTGGAGAACATGATGGTCACTCTATCCCAGCGATGTCGTTATCCTGAAGGAAGTCATTCACAAGTTGTGTATGACGGGGACGCGAACTGTCGTCCATGAAGACGAATGCCTCGCTAATATGCTGCCGATATGGTTACACTATAGGTCGGAGGATGGCATTCACGCATTGTACAGCAGTTACTGTGCCTTCCATGACCACCAGCGGCGTACGTTGGCCCAACATAATGCCACGCCAAAACATCAGGGAACCTCCACCATGCTGCACTCACTGGACAGTGTGTCTAAGGCGTTCAGCTTGACCGGGTTGCCTCCAAAAACGTCTGCGACGTTTGTCTGGTTGAAGGCATGTGCGACACTCATCGGTGAAGAGAACGTGATGCCAATGCTGAGCAGTCCATTCGGCATGTTGTTGGGCCCATCTGTACCATGCTGCATGGTGTCGTGGTTGCAAAGATGGACATTGGGAGAGACGTTGCCCATCATGCAGCATATTGCGCACAGTCTGAGTCATAACACGGCGTTCTGTGGCTGCACGAAAAGCATTATTCAACATGGAGGCGCTGCTCTCAGGGTTCCACCAAGCCATAATCCGTAGGCGGCGGTCATCCACTGAAGTAGTAGCCCTTGGGCGGCCCGAGCGCGGCATGTCATCGACAGTCCCTGTCTCTCTCTATCTCCTCTATGTCCGAACAAGATCGGTTTGGTTCACTCCGAGACGTCTGGACACTTCCCTCATTGAGAACCCTTCCTGGCACAAAGTAACAAGGCGCATGCGATCGAATCGCAGTATTGACCATCTAGGCATGGTTGAAACACAAACCAGCCATATACTTCCTTCCTGTTGGAATGACTGAAACTGATCTGCTGTCGGGCCCCCTCCGTCTAATAGGCGCTGCTCATGGGTGGTTGTTTGCATCTTTGGGCAGATTTACTGACATCTCTGAACAGTCATTGGGACTGAGTCTGTGATACAGTACCTATAGTCAACGTCTATCTTCAGTAGCTCTGGTTACAGTGGTGATGCAAAACTTTTTTTTATGTCTGTACTTATAGGGAAGATAGAATGAAAAAAGGCAAACCTATGTTTACAGCGTATGCAACTTTAGAACAACTTTTGACAATACTGACTGATCAACACTCTTTGAAATTTTGAAGGCAGAAGGGAGAGAAAGGCTATATAAAACTTACAGAGAAACGAGATTGCAATTATAATGGTCAAAGAAGATAAAAGAGAAGTCATAGTTAAGAAGGGAGAGAGACACGGTTGTTGCTACCCCCTCTGCTACTCAATCTGTAGAATGAGTAAGCTTGAAGGAACCAAGCAGAAATTTGGGCAGGGAATTAAAATTCTGTGAGAAGGAAAAAAAAAACTTTGAGGTTTTCCAAATGCATTGTAATTCTGTAATTGACAGCAAAGGACTTGGAAGAGCAATTGAACGAAATGGACACTGTCTTGAATAGAGGATTTAAGATGAACATCAACAAAAGCAAAAAAATGGTAGCAGAATTAAATCAGGCGATACTGATTTATTTATTTTATTTACTTATTTTCGTGTTGCACAGATCTGTGATGCGATTGTATCGCTAAGATGTGGAACATGTCAGATTATTGTTGTAATAACCATATCTAAATGGTCATGAGGCTTACAAACTAAATCTTATATAAACAGATACACGAGGTTCAAGTGTTTAAACAACAATACAGATTGTAGTAGTAATAATGATTACACAAAAAATTATAATTCTTACCTTCTAATAATATAGAAAGCGTTATGTCACCAATTGATATGCCAATTCTATGTACATAATCCGTTCTTATAGGAATGCTTAAAGTTAAAAGGATTCTACTAATTGTTACACACTGTCAAAAATTCCTGTAAAGATTGATTTAACATGAAATTGATGTTTATTGTATGATTTTATGCTTGAATAATGTACTGCTTTCTGTATCATGCTCAGATTTCTGCTAACTGTGTGAATATCATGTTTACTTCTTGTATCATGATCATGATATTCACTGTTGGTTTTGTAAATTGTATGATTATTGTTCACAGAGCACATTAGTGGAAAACTGTACTGAGGTGACATGGTGAGGATCCCAAGTTGCTTGAATAAGTTTCTGCAAGAGCATCTGGAGTGCACTCTAGCCATAATTTTGATGACTCTTTTCTGTGCAATAAAGACTTCATTTGCTAATGACTGGTTACCCCAAAATATGATGTCATATGTCATAAGTGAATGGAATTTGCTAAGTATGAAGCTTTAATGTTTCCAAGTCACAAACAGATGAAAATGAGCGAATTGCAAATGCTGCTGAATTCAGTTTTTTACTTAGGTTGATGATATGAACTGACCAGTTTGTATTGTTGTTTATATGTAATCCCACGAATATGGAAGAGTCAGCTCTCAATATTTCTATGTCACCACATTTTATTTCAATATGTTCCTGTTTTTTTGTTTGTTGTTTGAAAACGAATGAATGACGTATTGTTCAAATTGAGTGACAGACCGTGTGAAGTGAACCAACTTTGAGCTTCTTTAAATACAGTGGTCGCAGTGTTCTCTAGACTGCAACTTTGCGTTTTGTCAATTTGTAATGGTTGTGTCATCATCAAACAGAGTGAAGTGTGCCTTTTGTGATATACAGCATGGCAGATCATAGATAAAGATGAGGAAGAGTAAGGGACCCAGCACCAAGTCCTGTAGCACTCCACACACATTTTACTGTACCCAGTCAGAACCTTCTGTCATCTACATATGACTCAAGCCACGTCCTTAGTTTACTATTTAATCCATAGTTCTCAGCCTTTGTAAGTAGAATTTTGTGATCTACACAGTCAAATGCTTTAGACAGATCACAGAACATTCTCACTGGTGACATTTTATTCTTTACTGATTCAAGGAGTTGATTGTCAAATGAGAAAATAATGTGTTGTGTTCAAGTACCCTTTTTGATTCCAAACTGATTTCTGTCAAGGATTTTATTTTTATTAAGATGCTGCATGATTCTCTTGAATATTAGTTTCCCTAGGATTTTAGAGAGACTTGTTAACAATGAAATTGGATGGTAGCGGGAAACATCAGCTTCATCACCTTTTTTGAACGGTGGTTTCACAATTTCAAATTGAGTCTATTAGGGACAGTACCTTGATTTATGGGCTCATTAAATATGTGACAGAGGACTTAAATAATAAATTTGCAGCAGTGTCTCAGTACTTTGATACATACATTATCCACAATAGTGGAATTTTTATTTTTCATTTGCCTTATTACCTTCTCAATCTCTTCTTTGTAATATAGGGCACATGCATCTGACTAACTTTGTTCTGCAGTGCTTTTTGTAGACGGCTCATGGCTTCAGTTCTAGACCCTTTACAACCAATTTGATTTGCTGCTGTCAAAAAATTGTTTTTGAAGCTATTGGCAACTATATCACCTTCATCTACCATACTTCCATTATGACACTCTTCGATGCTGTCTGTATATTCTGTAGTTTTTCCTATCTTCCTTTTGACCACATTCCAAATAGTTTTTATTTTATTATTTGAATTGTTAATTTCAGGTTTAATGAACATGCTCTTGGATTTTTAATGATACTATTCAGGATACTGCAGTATAATTTCTAGTGGTCCCTAATCCTGAGTTTTCATAGAATTTTCGAGTGAGACATAAAGCATTCTCTTTGGTTTACATAATGTTTTGTTTCCCCTAGTGGGTCATTGTCTCCTGTAATCACTCAGATTGGAAGTTTTCGAAGTTCTCTTGGAAAAACAGCTTTAAAAATGGTAACAAATTCATTCAGGGATAGGTTATATTTATCATTGACATCTTTAGGCTGATATACTCTGTTCAATTCCAATTGCTGTAAATGTCTGATGAAAGTTTCCAGATTCTCATTACTGATTAGTCTAAAAGCTATATTGGTAAAACTACTCTTATTAGCTGGGCTTACATAATGTATTTTTAACAACTGCCCATCATGGTTGAAAAGGCCATTTAAGATTTGTCAAAAACGCCATTTAAGATTTGAGTTACACATATGTTATCAGTTCTGTTATTGTCTAGAAAATATAGTCAATCAAACTTGTGCAGTTCTTAATTACCCTTGTGGGAAAGTCAACAACTGCCCTCAGATTAAAAGAGCTCATTACATTCTCAATACCTGTTCTATCATTATTACAGGTAAGGAAATTGACATTAAAATCGCCAGGCATGATTATTTCTTTGTTTTTTGAGAACAGGCGAGTTACAAGTGATTCTATTTGCTTGAAGAATATACTAAGCTTTCATGAGGTTGCTCTGTAAACAGTAATCACATAACCACACAAAGTATTAACGTGGAGTTCAATGCAACAAGCCTCAAAATGTTGATCAACACAATAATTTTTTACATCTACAAACCTACTCTACATTATTTTTGAACATACATTATTACTCCACCTTTAGCCACTGTATTTATAGTATAATATGCAGCTACGTTGCATCTTTCAATATTTTCTGTTAAATGATGTTCAGTAAAACATAATATATGGGCAAGGTTTATTGCATCAATGTTATTAATGTAAACAAACAATTAGTTGAGTTTGTTTCTTAGACCCTTTATATTTTGATAAAAAAATATACTGTCATTTCCTAAACTATTTGTTCTGTTTTGTTGAAAAGTGAAATTAGAGATAATAGGCAGTGTACTGGCAGATTTTTTTTTTATGAATGTTAAAACTGGAACTGAAGTTGGGTACCAAAAATCCAGTAGAGTTGTGTGTTTCCTGGTTTTTGTGCTTCTTCTGCTTGCCTCTGTTACTCTGATGATTGTGCAGACACATCAGGTGGTGCAGGGTCTTGTACTGCTGAAGATTGTGGAGGGAATAAGAGTGATGAAGCGGGGTGAGCCACTGATGGAAGGTCAACAGTAGGTGAGATTTCTACCACTGCTGCTGGTGAATGAAGGGGGACAGAAGTTGCTGGTTTGATGGCTGCGTTTTGATATTCCACTGTTGCTTCACGTGAAGTTTGTGTTAATATTCCTGTTGAATAATCTGTTGTTTGCACTGGTATGGTTGGATCTGCAATGCTTCTAACAGCTGGAAGGGGAACTGAGATACTGTTTACTTTCCTTGTTGATAGAACAACTATCATTATTTCAGGATAACGGGATCCTTACCCCTGCTATTTCGGTACAGACCATGGTTTGTAAAGTGTTCTGTCACAGAGCTGTCAAGTGTTATGAAAGTTGCGTTGAGAAATGATTTGCAAATTTTTCGTAGTTTCCTAGTAGTGTTCATGATTTCAATATTAACACCCTTTTTTTCTCTCAGATCATGTCTCCATGCAATATCAACAACGAAAAAGGTAATTTGTGGGTTATTTCGAAGTTTGTCTTTCAAAACCCACAGTGCCCACATACTTTCACAATACACGTGCTTCCACTTGCCAGTATTGGTTCAGTGTCTTCACTATGGGAATGAGCTTGATATTTGTTTTTAAGCACCAGTTGTTTGATGTTTTCACTTTATCGCGACTTTTTTGTGCTCAAACATTTGTTTTTATGTGGTTTTCTAGTCAACCCACTATTCATTTGCATAGACGACGCTGCAGTCTTGCTTCACTGTGAGGGACTTTAACTAGGAAATCAGACACTAAGAGATGAATTTCTTTATTTGGGCAGCAAAATAACTAATGACAGCCATTATAGAGAAAATATGTAATGCAGACTGCCGACAGCAAGAAATGTAAAGAGAGAAATTAGTAACATCGAATATAAGTTTGAGTGTTAGGAAGACTCTGAAGGCATTTGTCTGGAGGACAGCCTTGTGTGAAAGTGAAATGTGCCCAACAGATAATTCAGAAGAGAAGAGAATAAAAATTTTTGAAAAGCGGTGCCATAGAAAAATTTTGAAGATTACATGGGTAGATCGAACAAGAAATGAGAAGATACTGAATCGAACTGGGAAAAAGAAATTTATGACACAACTTGACAAATTGCAGGCATTGGCTGATAGGACACTCACTAAGGCATCAAGGAATCTTTATCTACATCTACATGGCTACTCTGAAAATCATACATAAGTGCTTGGCAGAGGGTTCATCGAACCACCGTCACACAAATTCTTTATTATTCAGTAACGGAAGTCCTGCAGGTAGAAACAGCAAAAGGTAGACCAAGGCTGAAATAGAGTAAGCAGATTGCAGTGGATGTAAGTTGCAGTAATTATGCAGAGGCTTGCCTAGAATAGACTAGCATAGGGAGCTGCATCGAACCAGTCTTCGAACTGAAGCCCACAACAACAGCTACGTGACCTAGCTGATTATATTAGTAGCACGTGGCGTATTGAATTACGTGATTTCCTCCCGATGTTACAGATAGAACATAACAAAGAATATCGAAAATATATCAAACCAAATTGTTACAGAATACGCATTCGACTGACAAAACTGCAAGCTTTGCAGCAGGTAACGGACTGATATTCACAATTTTTTTTAATATTACTATTTCTAAGATGCGCTATCATTTTTGTGGGTTAGTTGGACAAAGGAAGCTTGTTCCGTTATTTTTTAGTAAAAAGTTTCCTGATTTGTAGTCGTCTGATGGAAGATTGTGGGCGCCCACAGAGACATGAAGGGGGGTGAGGGGGAGGGGGCAATAGGGGCAGCTGCACGTAATGAGAATTCATTTAGTTTAAAAATTTGAAAAAAGTCGTGTAATCCCAGAGCCAAGCTTTTGTGACCTAAAATACATGGAAAATTATCACCATAACGGCCTGAAAATATCGATAAAAGTGACATAAAAATGATTTAAAAATACCTAAAGTGAGCAATAAACTGAAGTAGAGTAATAAAAAACTTTGTAGGAGGCTGAAACTGAAAATATAAAAAGGAAATCTAATTTAGAGAGCCATGTTTTTCTCTAAGAAATATCTTTCTTTGAAGCTGCATGAAAATTACTGTATAACCGTCTTAGAGCTATTGCAATGTGTGACAGTGAGCCTGAAGAGGTTCTCGAAAGTGGTAGAATGTACTTGCAGTTAGAAAATATTTCAACATTTGTGAAACAAATGGAGCGTGCACTTTATTACTCCCTCTCAATTTCAAACACGAACCTAAAAAGTCGAACACGAATATCGATATATCAAAAATGCACATTTCATTTGGTACAATATCGATACAAAATGTGAATAGTTTTTATTTCACTCACGAGGGACTTGAGGTGATGAGATACATGCAGAAAAGCACCACCACAGCTGTGTCCTGGGCACGCCTTTATCCCACCACACTACTGGTCACAGCGGCACATGACCGCCATCCTCAGGCCCCACCTCTGCCTTGGCGCATTTACCGTGTTGTCTCCAAACGGTGTCGAGTATAGACTCCTGACGAAAGACAGCCCACGTGAGCTAGTAAGAAGGATCCCACAGTAAATGCGCCAAGAAAATCAAATACTCTTTTGGCAGGGGGGGGGGGGCTGAGGATGGCGATATTGTGCCTCCAAAACGAGTTGTGTTCACTGGGACACACCCGAAGTTACTTCTACATCTGATGTTGGCTCACCATCTAAGGTAACGTGCTGCGTTCTCCCTACCAAAAAGACCTCAATCCTGTCCCAAATTTCACTTGATACCCATATGATCGTAATTTTGACGAAAAGCACAGGTGTGGTGTCTTGAAGGAAAGGAGACTTAGTTATGTTATTGTGTGAGCTACGTTATTATTAGATTATATTGAAGAAAAGGAGATTAATGATCACTCAAAGTATAAGATTTTTTTTGAGTATGTGGAAACGTGACAAACATTATAATTTCAAGAATAATGGAGATGGCAGATAGATAACATTTCGACTGGACTGTATGTCATGGTCTCCATGGATGATTTGTTCTAAAGCAGTTAAAGATGCGCTTCGTACGTTGTGTATGCTTCTTCTGATCACATACAGTATATGGCAGTAATCAATGGCCATTCATCTGCCGCCAGTCCATTAATTTCAAAAGGTTTCGCGAATCTGCAAAAACGCGTACGAAATCCGAATGGAATTAGAGGTGGAGTTGAAAACTCAAGTGCTTTTTGTCAGTAATATGAAAACAAGACTAACAGCGCAGGGAGAGCGCAAAGAGAAACCTGTGAAAAAGTTAGGCATCATCCCTGTTCCCAGAACTCCTGAAGACAGACGTTGACTGTGGATATTGTATCGCAGACACAGTCTCATTGACTCTTGTGCAAATTACTAAATCGTGCTAAGCTGAAGTCAGTTCTTTCCTGAGTATTGCTTTGTGCATCGCATGACTTGGCTGCAAGAGAAAAAACAAACTGAAATGCTGTTTTTGATTATTTATTATAACTGGGAGTACGGTCAGATGAGGAACATTGGAGAAATAATTTGAAAGTACCTCTAACAATGCAGCCTATGTTTCTCGTCGAACTAATTTTGATCCTGAAGCAGACTGTATAGTTTTATGTTATGCATTACTGCATTATCCTGAAGGCTGTACATTGGGAATACAATGAAGTTTCCACACACTCGATTTGAAAATCGATGTCGAAGCTTATTGTAATGGCTCAAAAGCGCAAAATGTGGAAAACGATATCGATGTGAAAATTTTAAGGACTGGATAACTACCAATTGCGAGAATAGGGCTTACTATATGACCAACAGAAAATAACGGAAATTGCGGCAAAATGTAGAAAAGGGAAACATTAAAAAATTGTGTTGCTGTACGTGCTGTTTATAGCACTGACCAAATACTAAAAGTGCTCTGCAGAAACCAATAGGGTAAAATGATGAGCAGATAACAGTATCCTCAAAATTCCTAATTCACGTGAGTGGGAAAAATGTTTTGCCCTAATGACATGAAAATCAGCGGCTGTCAACGTGTAACGTAAGTCATTTAAAATTTTCTTGTTACCTCACTTATACGTAACGTAATACTTTAATACCATATCAATGTTTAAACAACGTCCTTTGGCTTACAAAAGTAATTCCATGTTGTTTCTTTCGGTCACACCTGTGAATCACCAATCTAGCTTGGTGTCAGATCGGGGAAAGAGGCCATACTACTAGTCGGGAAAAGTTAGCAAAGTGTCCACCACAATTAAATTCAGTTGCTCCCATATATCATGCATAACACTAGAGATCAGGCTGACTTCTAAATCTTTTGATAAACAAAGCTGTCGTCTGTCATTCCTCACCTTTGTGACGATTTTGATTTAATTAGTTAATGTCATTTAAAATAGTCATTGGTCTATTCTATTTAGCCTAATACGAAAATCCGTTTGAAAAAGGTCTGCACTAGCTGCTAGGTATTGCTCTAGATACCAGGGCACCAAGATGCTTAGAAAGATCTCCCGAAACCAGAATAACAACTTGGGCTGCCCTTGCAGTGACGCTGCGCACATTACCACGCTAAGTAGGGTTGCACTTTATACATACCTTATAATACACACATCAAAGAAGGTTTTGCATCACCACGGACCCGAGAAGTCCAGAAGCCGTACAAAAAATTGCAATAGACATCAACATAAACATCATTTCCCCTCTTTTTATTGCTCGCGAAAAACACACGTTGCCTGTTATACCACCATAAAGCGAGGCCCTCAGAGTTGATGGTCCAGATTGCTGTATATACTGGTACCTCTAATACCCAGCAGCACGTCCTCTTGCATTTATGCATGCCTCTATTCGTAGCGACACACTATCCACAAGTTCATCGAGGTCTGTTGGTCCAGATTGTGACACTCCTCAACGGCAATTCAGTGAAGATCCCTCACAGTGGTTGGTGTGTCACGTCGTCCATAAACACCCCTTCTCAATATATCCCAAGCATGTTCGATAGGGTTCATGCCTGAAGAACATGCTGGCCACTATAGTCGAGCGATGTCGTTATCCTGAAGGATGTCATTCACAAGATGTACATGATGAGGACCCGAATTGTCGTCCATGAGTTGAATGCCTCGCCAGTATGCTGCCGATATGGTTGCACTATCGGTCTAAGGATGGCATTCACGTATTGTACAGCCGTTACGGTGCCTTTTACGACCACCAGCGGGGTACGTCGGCCCCACATAATGCCACCCCAAAACAGCAGGGAACCTCCACCTTGCTGTACTCGCTGGACAGTGTGTCTAAGGCATTCAGCCTGACCGGGTTGCCTCCAAACACGTCCCCGACGATTGTCTAGTTGAAGGCATATGCGACACTCATCGGTGAAGATAACGTGATGCCGATCCTGAGCGGTCGATTTAGCGTGTTGTTGGGCCCATCTGTACCGCGCTGCATGGTACTTACTCATACAATGATGGACCTCACCACGGACGTCTGGAGTGATTCCGCGCGTCATGCAGCCTATTGTGCACAGTTTGAGTCGTAACACGACGTCCTGTGGCTGCACGGAAAGCGTTATTCAACATGGTGGCGTTGCTGTCAGGGTTCCTCCGAGCCATAATCTATAGGTAGCGGCAATGCACTGTAGTAGTAGCCCTTTGGCGGCTTGAGTGAGGCATGTCATCAACAGTTCCTGTCTCTCTGTATCTCCTCTATGTCCG
Organism: Schistocerca cancellata; assembly: GCF_023864275.1. NCBI lineage: Eukaryota > Metazoa > Arthropoda > Insecta > Orthoptera > Acrididae > Schistocerca > Schistocerca cancellata. Next base: position 18,118,686 of record NC_064634.1, read on the forward strand.
AACAACATCGCTTTGGTTCACTCCGAGACGTCTGGCCACTTCCCTTGTTGATAGCCCTTCCTGGCACAAAGTAACAATGTAGACGCGTTCGAACCTCGGTACTGACCGTCTAGGTATGGTTGAACTACAAGACAACACAAGCTGTGACCCTCCTTCCTGGTGGAATGACTGAAACTGATTGGCTGTTGGACCCCCTCCATCTAATAGGCGCTGATCATGCATGGTTGTTTACATCTTTGGACGGTTTTAGTGACATCTCTGAAGAGTCAATGTCACTGTGTCTGTGATACAGTATCCACAGTCAACGTCTGTCTTCAGGCGTTCTGGGAACCAGCGGGATGTAAAACTTTTTTTGATGTGTGTATATGGATTCAAATTGTCTAAGTAGCAAGTTTCTATCAATAACCACAGTTTGGTGGAAATTAAATTTTCCTTAGGTGGCCTCTGTATTCCACCTTAACCTAGTAGTAATATTGCTATCATTAACGCTATTAGTTCTTAGAAAATAATTTTACATTGTCATTAGATGAATTCAGATAAATTTTCATTTTATGAATACAATTTTGCTACTATTTGCAGGATTAAAATTATTGTCATTTCTTTAGTAACTATGACAGAAAAGTATTGTATGTGTAAAATCTTGTTCCCACTTAAGTCAGGGTCTAAATGCCCTAATCTGTTCAAGTTAAATAAATAAGTAAATGAAATAAAAGTAAATATCAATTGATGTATTGGGAAAGCTTTTCTGAAAGTAGATGTCTGGAGCCTAGCATTGTACAGAGGTTAAATGCGGACGTTAAACAGGGAACAAAAGCTTTTTAAATGTGGTGCTACAGAAGAATACAGAAGATTGGATAGATTGAGCGAATAACTAATGAGGAGCTTCTGTAAGGAACTGAGGCGGAAATGAAATTATGGCAGAACTTGACTAAACTAAGAGACTGGTTAGTATGAGACATTCTGAATCATGAAGGAAACATCAGTTTGGCACTGAAGCGATGTGATGCAGTAAAATTAGTAGGGCAGAGAAAACCCTCATTACAGTAAGCAAGTTCAAATTCGTTCTACTAATTGTGCAGAGGTGAAGGGAACTGCTCCACAGACCAACGTGGAGAGCTACATAAAGCCAGACTTCCAACTGAAGATCACAACTACATCATTTCAAGTAATATGTAACTGAACGTAGCAAATGTGATGGCCCAGAGGGTTCATAATGTGTTGCACTACTGTTCTTGATCTATATAAACCATGAATCTGAACTCAACCGATTAAATTTAAAAATTGTTCAGGAATGTTTTCTGAGTATTTTGGATCATTGCAAAGTGATTGCATTTCGTTTGATTTCTAACCCCATTTTTGTTTGTCTCTGGATCACACTAAAAATAGCTGCCAAATTTGCAATTGTTGACCATATGCATATTTTGTCTTGTTTGGAAACAAAGTTGTTCAATTCAGTTGCGTGTTTACTATAAGACCACAGTACTGCCTACTTTACCCCTTGGCCTCAAGCTTGCTTTTGGTACTGCTCGCTTCTGCCTCAGGTTTGTTTTTCGGTAGTGTTAGTGCTACGCTACAAGTGATTCATAGCGTACGGATTGATTTAGTGACGGAAAGTTGTCCAGTAATCACCTCCTATATGAATTCACTGTAGAGGTGGGCCAAACGGTTATTCTGGAGTAACCGTTGTCACAGTTCCAGTTATTCTTTGATAACCGTTATCGTTAACCGTTATTAATAACTGCCAAGTTATTTTTCGCTAGCGAATACCGATAACTCCGACAGTTAAATAACGACATAGTTGGAATCCATCAGTTTAGTTATCAGTATAACTGCGAGTAGTGTGAAATAGCAGGAATGTCGTATGAATCGTGTCATAACCTTAGCTTATTAACTCCGGGTACATTTTAGTTGATGTTAGAACGATTATTAGTGTTTCATATTATATGTTTGTAGGTTATCGGTCGCTATTAGAAATATTATCTTCGCAGCTGCGACAGAAAGTATGCGGAACTTCGCCAAAGCACTGTTTTAAGTAAAATGTTAACAACGTGCGTTTTTAAGTATGAAGTAATATGTAAACTGAGTACTGTAGGTTAAATTCGAAGCTTAATTTCTTGTGCTTCTCACATAATAGAATAAAGTGTACAGCCTTATAATACAACAAAAAATATACGTAATGTGACAGATTCGTTTACTCCTGTGCTGTAAAAGCTAGTCCTATTGGGGAAAGTGTGAGTACGCTAATCCAAGTTTTATGTCAGATTTGCAAACTGCTCGATTTCTCCAGCGACAGCATGTTTATAACATATGAAGACATGCAGATCGAAAAGGTTGACAGTGTTACATTTCTGGGACTACAACTCGATAATAAATTCAGTTGGGAAGGGCATACCACATTTTTTCATTCTGTTATTTCATAAGGGAGCATATTCTGTGGGAACTTATCAAACGTAGCAAAAGTTTTTCGCATGTAAAAGCGTGTAATAAAAATCGTTTGTGGTATCAATTCAAGAACATCATGTAGGATCCTGTTCAAGGAACTTTGTATTAGCCGGCCGGTGTGGCCATGCGGTTAAAGGCGCTACAGTCTGGAACCGCACGACCGCTACGGTCGCAGGTTCGAATCCTGCCTCGGGCATGGATGTGTGTGATGTCCTTAGGTTAATTAGGTTTAAGTAGTTCTAAGTTCTAGGGGACTTATGACCACAGCAGTTGAGTCCCATAGTGCTCAGAGCCATTTTGAACTTTGTATTCTAACCACTGCTTCCTAGTATATTTATTCCTTTATGAAATTTGTTACAAGTATTTCCAACCAATAGCTTAATACATAATATCAGTACTAGAAATGGGAACAGCAATCTACATAAAGACCTAAAATTACTTACCTTGGTCCAAAAGGGGTCCAATATTCAGGAACATGCATTTTCAATAAACTGCCAGCAAGTCAGCAACCATTAAAAACTAGGTTTCAGATAAGGCACGGTTTACAGTGTGTTTGAAAGACTATTTGATACAGAAGTGTCTGATTCCACCCGTCATCAATATGCCAGAAATGGCTATTTTAAGTGTGTCTATGACGTCACTACATACACATGGCAACAAACACGAAGATACATATAAATAATACAATAATATTTCCCACCAAAAATACAATCAAACCAATGGGACAACTGCGGGAAGTTGGGGGTTTTAGGGTGAGGACAAGCTAGTAAAAAAAACACTCCATGATCCCAAAACACAAAATGAAGAACAAAAAGAAAAAAAATTACAGCATTCTGCTACACCAACAAAAATCTGCAGTAATCGGACACTTCCCTTGAACAATATAGGTCAACTATAGGTGACCATACCAAAACACCAATACCCACAACTAAAAGTACGAAAATTGGAATCAGACATTTCCCTTGACCTATATAGGTCAACCTCTGATGACGATACTAAAACATCAACACACACAACTATGAAAATGGGAATCGGTCATTTCCGGTGACCTATATAGGTCCACCATAGCTACTGATGCCAAAAAACCAACACCTACAACTGCGAAAAATAAAACCACAATCCCAAAAGTCCACAAATCAATCATCCCTACATAAATTAAATAACATTTAATACATCATAAATACACAAAACATCACAGCTAGAAAAAAAAAATTTAATTACCACCAGCAAATTCCGGCACTGCAACCGAGATCGACACCCCCCCCGCCCCCACACACACACACACACAAACCAACTCATAAACACCGTGCCGTAATGACATTCACACACCACAACACCTTTACGTCGAAGCAGGCGGGTGGAATCAGACGTTTCCATCGACCCCTCCTTCCACTCTGTAGATGAATATCGTAACAGAGACTGATAGACCAGCTTAGGTAAAAATTCTGCTATATTTCAGTTTTGACAGCACTTGGTTGCAACAGTCATGATCGGGTATTCTGTGTACGATAAATTTATTAAAAGTACGTAACTGTGTTTTATTCTGTCAGTGTACCAATTCTGTAAATATTAGCAGTTACTGTGATATATTCGCATATTTTGACAATCTCGTGACAAATGATGAGGATAATAATTATTATATTCCACTGTATTATGTTATACTTTCTGACATGTTATTTATCATTCGCGATTGCCAGCAGCTATTTCCGTAGCAGTACGAAAATATTTGTTCGCTCCAGTTACTATCCTCTCTGGAAATATCACCTGGAACTACGACCTTTAACTGGAGTCACCGAGTCAGGAAGTCTAGACACACAGTTATTCCGTTACCAGCTTCCAGGTTATCTGTGGTGGTAGCCCGATAACTACCAGAGAACTAGAACTACGAGCCAATAACGATAACTGCCAGAGGAGAATACAGGTCTCTGACAGTTATTTCCATAGTCGCTCGAATTCCTAAGTAACTTTCCTTCTACTACCCGTCCAAGCTAAATTAACACGTAAGGCGGTGGCTTAAGGGAACGACCGTACTTGTTAATGCCTGTACTGCAGCTCCTATCAGCCACGGCTCGGACATTAACTTTATTTAATTGTTTATGCTAAAAGTAATGAAGGCCCACGAAATAGTACACAGTTCTTATCAACAGATGGCGCGCAGTCTCACAGTTATTCCCATGGTCTATAGAACGCCTTCCAAATGCGCAGTACGATCTTCGGTCAACAGATGGCGCGAGGCACTGTTGACACTAAACAGTTATTGAAATAACTGCCAGAATCAGAGGAACGGTTATCGCAGTAACCGTTACTTCTCAGTAACCGGTTATTTCTATCAGTTACGTTATTTTTTGCCACCTCTAATTCACTGAATGAATTGGAAGAGCATTTCAATGGTGCTATGTTGGACTGTTCCCGCAGCGACGGCAACCGTTTCGCAGAGCTTTTGCATCTGTTGTTGCGTTACACTGTGTGTTGTATTGCAGAATTTAGTGATTGCACGTAACAAGTTTTATCACTGTGTAAGAGGTCCATAACTAAGGAATTTATTGCTAGCGCACTCAGGCAGATGTAATTTCGATGGATTGCTGACGCTCTGCCTGCGACATGTAAGCTGTATTAGAATCGCAGACCAGAGAGCAGCGTCGGCAGCAGTGGGAGTCGTGCCGGCAGTGGTCGCAGCGGTGCTTCGCAGTCGGGCGGTTGGGTCGGCCGTGCTGAGCGATGTGGTGTACGGTAAAAACAGCCGCGCGCACATCTAATTTGTTACAACTTAATTTGTACTATTGTTATATCAAGTCCCGTATAAATGTCTTTAAAAATCTTTTAATAATGATCTTTCTTATAAAATTAACTTTTGACAATCATTCATCTGAATTTAAGGAATTTACTAATTTCTCCAATCCATGGCCATCCCGATTATCGTAAAAAAATCAGTTGTTGAGTTTTATACATGACAAATCTAGCGGCCAGCATTGCACTGGGCTGTGCCAGAAAAAATTCTTATAGGAGCAGATATATACGCGCTATCCGGCGACTTCTTTGAGGTAAGAAATTTCAATTTATTCAGAATGATCTTTCAGGGCCATGACGCAGAACTGCTGACGTCCAAATTTACAGTGAGTTAATTATTGAAAGGTTATATATGAGTCACATTTTTTTAATGGAAGGTTAGTCACGTTATTATTACGAAGTTATGGAATAATAAACTGTTGGGAGGTTACATTAAATGTCAATGTTATAATTATATATATAATTTTATACATATTTTTTTCTGTTGGGAGGTTACAACTGTTTGAAAGTGATGATGATGATGAGTCCCATACTTCTTTACAGAGCGTAGGAGAGCGACGCGGAAGACCCGCGCCGCCTTACTAGGCAAGGTCCTAGTGGAGGTGGTTTGCAATTGCCTTCCTCCGACAGTAATGGGGATGAATGATGATGATGAAGACGACACAACAACACCCAGTCATCTCGAGGCAGGAAAAATCCCTGACCCCGCAGGGAATCGAACCCGGGACCCCGTGCTCAGGAAGCGAGAACGCTACCGGCAGACCACGAGCTGCGGACTGTTTGAAAGTATTTTCATAAAAACAGAGGTAAGTAGAGTAAGAAAGCGAATAAATCCCATAACCCCATCGGAGATCACTGCTCTCTTGTATCAAAATATTCGGGAAATGTTCTTGAACGACATCGAAATTTTATCAATAGAGTTCGGTTCACCCCATTACTGATTTATCAGAGGCATTGGAAGACTTGTCAGAAATCCTGATGTTCGATGATGACGTAAGTACAAAGATAAAGGGCTCAAGCACATCCACGGAAAAAAGGCCAAAGAATGATGTTACAGATTTACAACTGGTTCATAAGAAACGATGTATCCCTTTATCTTACATATAATAGCAAATTAAAATGACTTACAGATACCAGAAACAGGGATCAATGCGTAAACATTCAAAGGAAGTCATATGAAATACAATGCATTCAGATGGGTAAGAAAAAGAGCTAACACAGGATTTTTTATGAACTGTGAAATTCACAACATCTACGTCTAGATCTACACCATTACTCTACAATTCACAATTAAGGGACTGGCAGAACGTTCTTCGAACGACCTTTAAGCCATTTCTCTACCATTCTGCTGTCGAACAACGCACTGGAAAACGAACACTTACATCTGTCTGTGCGAGCTCTGATTTCTCTTATTTCATTATGATGATCACTTCTCACCAAATATTTTCACACTCTAAGGAGGAAGTTGGTGATCGAAATTTCATGAAAAGGTCTTGCTGTAGCGAAAAGCTCCTTTGCTTTAATCAATGCCACCCCAGTTCGTGAAATCACACTACTGTAAGTGTGGATATTTTCCATATTAAGTTGTGTATCTCTTCATCTTACGGACAGTAATGCATTGTAATTATATATGACTTACATGTGTCTCAGGCAGGTATCAAAGGGCAAACATCGAATGAAACTCCTTTTGTAAATGTACATTTCGGGTAGCTCGACTAGCTAATCAAATTGGGGGAAAAAGAATTCTATGACAGAACATGACTAAAAGAAGGGATTAGTTGACATGAACATCGAGAGACATTAGTGTGACTACAGAAGGAAGTATGTCGTGGTCGAAAGACAATTAAATAAAAATTATGTACATCGTAGGATCACACTCCAAATTGTCATTTTATTTCAAATTCAGTTCAAATAGATTTAGTTTGCAGTACCTGTTCAGAGACGAAGAGGCTTCCACAGGATAGACTAGCACTGAGAGCTGTACGAGTTGCATCAGTCTTCAGACAGAGGGCTACAACCACAACCACAACAACAACAACTTGACACCAGTTAGTGGATAAATTAACGTAAAAGTGCAGCTCGCCTGCTTTGCTCTTAGATATTACTCTCATCCTGTAATAGTTTCTGTATTGTACAGGACGGCTAGCTAGTATGGAAATTTTTAAGGCTTCCTTGTAAAATTTTATTCAGAATTTTTCTTCATATTTCTCAACCGCTCATCTAGCTGTTTCTTCCAGTACTTTTCTGATAAAGCCAGGTACATTTGCCACCATGGCGAGCAAATATTTACAGAGTTGGGGGCTGACCAATTCTTGGAGTGCCGACCCCAGAATGTTCACTTTCTCACGGGATGCATGGCTTGGGCTATCTTTCTCCGGCTCTGCTTTCCCTTGACTTGCCACCTTAACTGTTTTCTTTCTCTTCCTGTTCATCGACCCTCTCTATCCACTTAGACTGGTGGCCTCTCTTACAGTCCAGCCTGCGCAAGCCCTCTGTACTCAGAACTAGTATATTATACCAAAATATTGTTTATTTATAATATTTTTTCATTTCAGTCTCCTTTCAGACCCCCACATTCTTGTCCATTCTGAGCACACGCTACTATACCTGTACAGTTCTATGTCATAATCTTGTGAGGCAATGCAACTGGGTACAAGAAAGCGTTTATTGTCCAGCAGCATGCAGTAAGAAAATTCTGTGAAGTTCATAAACACAAGCTTCTCGATTATTCTAATTAGCGTAATAATAAGAGCAGTCTCCTTTTTGTAACGATAAGGGTAGTGTCTTTTTGTGATATGTATCATCACTTTTCACTGCCGCAAGTTGGGTCCATTTAAAGATAAAACTCTTCCAACTTTTTCTGTTCCTCCAAAGCTGTCGTTTCTTTATCTGAGTCCAGTTCGCACACCGAATTTCCAGGTCCTTGAGAATCTGTTGTATAAGCTTTTACAAGATAGCCCTCCTCATACATTTCTCTCGATGTTGGCCTCATGGTCTTGAACCATCCTCTTCGTGTACATGTATAGTCCAAGCAGGAATCGGTGGCCGATATACAGTGACTAGTCTTCGTACAAAGCTTTGGGCGAGTCCATTCATTTATTCAGAAGGAAAGGCCAACAAGTGTTTCCACCTTTCGGCCTGTCAGTGACGACATAATCGAGGAGTAGGCCTTGCAATCTTTTTCAAACGATTTTACAGAAACTACCTGCATTACTTATAGCTTCATATGCCAGGTTTATGATGATGTGTCCACAATTTCGTTAATGGTTATTGTTATTGCGATATTTATGTGGAAATACTACGCTGCGCGAAATTCGGAAAAGTTTGCAATGAAAAATAGAGGTCACTATGATTTTATTTGGTGCATACTATATAATATACACCAAACATAATACGTGCAACCAAGAACAAAAGGGGCCTGAGTGACATTTTCTAAAATTTCCAGTTTTATTGAAGTTATGGTAGTTAAAATAGTAATCTTTTGAGTGGTAAAGAGATCTAAGTGGATTTATTGACAGGTGCTGCCACATAGCGGAGTACCCCTTTACCATCAAAAAGATGTAGTTGATTTCTTAGAGGGCTAGGGGACTATGTGTCACTTTCATCTCTTTCATTCTAATTTGCTTTGTTTCGCTGTCACACGTTACAACTTGCTTCTGACTTTAAGCAGTCCATGGGCCTAGTTTTTTCCAAACCGTTTAAAAGTTTCTCAATAAATGTAATGTTTTAGTTTCCACATAAAGAATAATAACTTTTCAGTACTGTAATACTTCAGCTATGAACGAAAAATGAATAACACAGTGACTGGTTCTTCTAGAGACGACATTGATGGCAACCTTTCTGACTCAGGAAAACTAGCTATGCAATTACTCTGAAAACTATCGACTACGTTAGCAGTTTAAATTAAAATAATTAGTAATTAAATCCATAAAATAGCACTGAAGTCGTTGTAAAATGAGGTTAAGTTAGGTCAACTTTTGTTTACTAAACTTAATGTTTCATTGTGCTTTGTAGATCCACCATACGTTTTGAGAAATCACTCTGATGATGACAAGAACTATGATCTTGGCGAAGAAAGTGTTGCAAGCAGTGAAGAACTGTCAGGTGATTTGATTTATTTTGTCTACTCATTACAGAGTAAAGCTCTCCTTTCTTCTGTTGGAAGATCTTCGAGATGATAGTACTTCTTGCCTCAGGGACCTACTTATTTTATTGGTTTTGTATTAAAAGTAGTAAATTTATCTATAGCTTTTGGTTGGTCCCCAGTCACTCGTTGCAGCACAATCAAATAAACTCTGTAAGTGATCGGAGTAGGATAAAGGAGGCATGATTGCGTATTATGCTCCTGTTACTATAAAACCTTTTTGAGCGCTTTTTAATATTCTCCCTTTAAAACTATTTTTTGTTTCCAAAAAGTGGTGAAGAAGAAGGTGGAGCACTGGAAGACCTACCTGAAAACGCCATTCTTCCAGAGCTTCAGCTAGGGAAAAAACTAGTAAGAAAAGTTCAGGCTTGGAAGCAATAACAAAGAAAGAAGCTGAGAAACTTAGGTCAGTCGTATGTTGGAAACACAAAATACGTAGGAAAAAAGAAATGCAAACATACGACCACAACTGCCAGTATAAATGTGCTGATAACATCCCTTCACAACAAAGACAACACATTTTTGATTCATATTGGAAACTTGGAAGTTACAAACAGCATTTCTAAATAGAGCAGTTGTGTTAGAACCAGTAAAAGAGAGCAAAGAAACAGCTGCAAATAGAAAAAGGTGTTTCATGTATCTTTAAGCTTCGTGGATATAGAGTTTGCAGAACATTTTTTCTCAAAACCGTAGATGAATCAAATAAAAGAGTGAGAAATGTAAATGTAAAAAAGGGAAACAACTGCTGGAGTGCATTTACGGGATCTAAGGGGTAGGAAGGAACCATCAAATAAAATTTCTTACCATAGGATCGAAATAATCAAGGAACATGTCGGAAACTACCCTCGTTATCAAAGCCATTACAGTTGGAAAAAGTCTCCAATTGTGAGATATCTTAACCCTAGCTCAAATTTATCTAAAACGAATGATTTGTACACAAAATTCTGCAAAGAAGGAAAAAAACATCGAGCCTGAGAAAGAAAAGTTTTACAGAAAAATTTTCAACACTGAATTCAAACTAAGTTTCCTCAGGCCTCCCAAAGTGACACCTGTGTAACATGTGACAAGCTGCAAGTTGTGATAGAGAATGATATCAATGAAGAAAAACAAGCTGCAGAAACAGAAAAAGCATTACATCTGTGAAAAGGGGAAGCTGTTAAAGATATAAAAAAGAAATATAATGAAACAGATGATAAAGATGTTGTATCTGTTTCAACCGTCAAAAGATGATGTCAACTCCAAAAGTAAGAAATTCAAGTGCTTACTACATGCAGCAATTGATGACATACAACCTGGGCATCCACCGCCTTACACTCAAATGGGGCATATGTACATGTGGCATGAGGGCAAGCTGGAAGAGGATGCCAAGAGATAGCATCCTACCTCCTTAAGTATATCTCTAGCCTGCCTCCCTATGTGAAACACTTAGCAGAATTTAGTGATAACTGTGGAGGTCGCAACAAAAGCCATTAGACCAGAAAATTTTGGCTTTATGTCGTGAGAAACACTCAAATTGACACAGTGACACACCATTTCATGGTGTCAGGTAATTTTTACAACTAATGCGACCAAGATTTCAGGCTCGTAGAAATTAAAAAGAAAAAAATCCAAAGAGACATGTACGTCCCCAGAGACTGGATGGATTTCGTTGCATCTTCAAGCTGAAAAATTATTGTAAAACTTATGGAACATGAGGATTTCATTAATATCCTGCAGATCAATACTTTCTTTCCAAAAGTAGTAAAAGGAATCCGAGGAATGGATGTTCTGCACTTCAACAAGTCAAGTCCAACCACTGTGTTTACAAGAACACATCAGGAAGTATTGAGACATTCAAAGCGTTTCGAATAATTCCATCCAGATCAAGTCGCCTTCCTGCACAGCTGCCATTTCTTCAGCTGTCAGATGTGAAACCTAACCTGAAGAAGAACAAGAAGAAAATATGACGATCTTATGGAACTTCTCCAATTTGTCCCACCAATCCACTACCTATTCTATACTGGGCTGCCCCATAACATACCATTGGAAGCAACCACACCAGTTTTTGAAGGAGAAGGATCAGAACCCGCTGACAGCATTAATGATACAGACATTGATGATTAGGTAGTTTTATACATAAGAACTTTTCAATTTACCCAAAACCCTAAGTTAAAGTGTTTTTTCATAAATTTCTTATAATAATAAAAGGATTTCATTAAGCTACTGCAGTCATTTTCCTTTCCATGTCTTTGGAAGAAGAGGGATCCAAATGATGTTTTCTTAAACGACGTGCAAACACTGTTTCTTAAAAAACATTAAAGAAACCCAATATCAAGAAAATCAAGAAAGATATTAAGTGATATTGAATATCTAAGAATTGAATAATAGTTTGAAATACAAATACATAATTAACCTTCTTTCCACATAAAGTAATTTTTTTAACTTTAACTTTGATTTACTCAAAACTATCAAAATTCACATAGACCTCTCGTGTTCTAGGATCCACATGTGTGGTTGCATATGAAATTTAGCTAACAAATTGACTTTTTCTTTAGACTTGGGTAGAGATATCTCTCTGTCAACAATATCGAGAAACTGATGTGATGTAGCACACTGATTTGTGATTGCGCCATTCCAGTGATAAGGCCAGAACAAAATATCTACATGATTCCTTATATTTCACAAACGGTTTCAGATATCAAAATGAGATTTTGACAAATGATAGTACACAAGGAGGAGAGTATGTTGCTGTGTAGTTATTATGTAAAACTTCATTATTTGGCATGTTATTCCACTAACTGCAGACTTAATCGGTGAAAGGATGTAATTTTTTAGAGTCATCGATGACTGGTGAAACATGAAATGCTATGAGTTTTGGAACAACATATGTGAAGACATTACAGTTTCTTGTACCGAGGATGTGCCTTTTCATAAGCTAGTGATCTTACTTTTCCTCAGTCCACAACTGATTAACTTAATAAATTACTGTTTCAGGATTCTCTTGCAACTATGTCTGCACATGTTAATATGGTGAGACTGTGTAAACTCCCCTGTGTTTTGGCAAAACAAGCTAATTTTAAAGTGGCAGCCAGAGAAATGTGTAAGTCTTACTCAAAATTTACCACTGATGACGCTTCTATGAGAGTTACAAATGGTTAACAAGCCAATCTAAAATAAATGGCTGCATTTTCAGCGGAATTTTTTTTACATACTAACCAAAGCAGGGGTTACAGTAGACCATTTTGAATGGTCACCACTCAAGTGTGGGCCCGGAGGGGCTCCATTTAGTATTTACAAAAAATGTGAGTCGAGGCTTCAGTTTAGAATGGCACTTCCCCTCCAGCGCTCGGCATTTCCTGTAAATCTCCTGCCCGTAGCCCCCACCACTACTGCCGTCCGCGCATCTACCGACCACGGTATTCTGCAATCGCTACAGTTATAGGGACACTTTCATTAAGTTACATATTTTGTTCTCTGTATGGAAGAACAAGCGAACTTCAGTTTTGCTGCACAGAGATGACTCTTATATGGTGCAGTAACCGTCGTTGCTTGTAGCCCATGCGATAGTATAGGCAACTTTTTCTTATTTCCAGTGTGTTCGATTATGTTCACAGTAGTAAGAATGGGACGGCTACAGAGTGGTGTAGCAACTGTCGTCGTAGGAAACGTGCCCAGGAGCAGAGATGACTAGCAAACAAGTTAACACAGTAAACAGAACATTTACTTAACTTGTATTTCGCCAAGCGTATGAAAACTCACTACAAATAATACAGCAAGAAACCGAGTCAAGGTGATACAGTGGAAACAATGATGAGGCTCCCTGAACTGAAGTGTGAACGATGGTGTTGGAGCCACAACTAGGCAATATCTGCATAGCGTCATGTAATCAAGAGGCTCCACGTGCGAGTAGGCCACACTTTGTTGCGAATGTGTCATGTGGCTGCTGCAGGCCATCCCACATTGCAGCGGCAGAGGGCATTTGTAGTCCATTGTTACTCCAGACATGGCTCAGCAGGTATGGCTCACCAGGCAAATTACAATTCTATGGTATAAATGGAACAGGAAGCAAAAAATTTCCTTATATGGGTCAAGTGATTTAAATAAGTATGCCACTTTATCTAACTGGGGTGAAATTACATTTGGTGTTCCACAGTGTTCAGTCATGGGTCCCCTCCCGTTCTTGATCTATGTGAACGACCTCCCTTCCTATCTGAAACAGGAAGCTGAAGTGCCACTGTTTGCTGACGATACAAGCATCATTATTATGCCAGTAAAAGAAACTCCAATTGAAAAAGACACAAATAAGGTCTTTGCATAAGTAATAAATTAGTTTTCAGCAAATGGGCTTGTTCTAAAGTTTGAAAAAACACAGTACATCCAGTTTTCTGCTGCAAAAAGTACAGTTTCTTCAATAAATATAACATATCAACAGGAGTCAGTAGACAGTGTAGAGCATACTAAATTTTTGGGTGTACATTTAGATGAGAACCTTAATTGAAAAATTCATATTTGGGATCGTCTAAAGCGACTAAGTTCAGCAGCTTTTGCAATCAGAATAATTGCCAATTTTGAGGATATAGAAATTAGTAAGCTAACATACTTTGCATACTTTCACTCTCTGATGTCATGCGGAATAATATTTTGGGCTAACTCAACATTTAGACAAAAAGTATTCATTGCTCAAAAGAAAGTGGTTAGAATAATGTGGGGGGTTCATAGTTGCACATTTTGTAGGCATCTTTTTAAAACGTTGGGAGTTCTTACAACAGCCTCACAGTACATTTACTCACTAATGAAATTTGTTCCAAACAACATGCACCAGTTTAGAAACAACACTGACGAAAAAAATGTTCAAATGTGTCTGAAATGTTATGGGACTTAACTGCCAAGGTCATCAGTCCCTAAGCTTACACACTACTTAACCTACATTATCCTAAGGACGAACACACACACCCATGCCCGACAGAGGACTCGAACCTCCACTGGAACCAACCCCACTGCCCATGACTGTGACAGCGCCTTAGACCCCTCGGCTAATCCTGTGCGTCAACAACACTGACATTCATGATTATAATACCAGAAAAAAGAAAGATTTATACTATCTTTTACTCAACCTACCTTTGGCACAGAAAGGGATAAAATATGCTCTATAAAAAATTTCGACAAATTACCAGATGAAAGAAAATGTCTGACAGACAGCAGTAACAGCTTCAAAAAAATTGAAATCATATCCCCTTGACAACTCCTTCTATACCATAGATGAATTCTTGAATAGGGATAAATAAATTTACAAATATAGTACATACATTTTGTGCCATTTAAGGCAATGGGTTAAATAACAGAAATATTAATCTTTAACTCTGTGTTGTAATATGTACATACTAAAAAATCTTGTTTCATATGTGCATTTCTTGTGCACTTGACATGTTCCACATCATAACAGCTACCATACTGTGCGATTGATCAATGGAACACCAAACCAACTAACTAACTAACTAACCCAACACATTTTCTAAAAATAACCTTTGGTTACCTTAATAACAATTTTTTATTTTTAATCAGTTAAAATGGCTCTGAGCACTATGGGACTGAACATCTTAGGTCATAAGTCCCCTAGAACTTTGAACTACTTAAACGTAACTAATCTAAGGACATCACACACACCCATGCCCGAGGCAGGATTCGAATGTGCGACCGTAGCAGTCCCGCGGTTCCGGACTGCAGCACCAGAACCGCTAGACCACCGCGGCCGGCCTAATCAGTTAAAGCTGAAGACTGACAGCGAGAATGGAATTTAGTCAGAGACAATAAAAGATCTGGATGATCACTTGCAAAGTGTGATTAGCGTCTTGAAAACGGATTATGGGATGAAAGACAACAAAAATAAAACAAGGGTAGAAGAACCTAGTCAAATGAAATCAGGCAGTGTTATGGAAATTAGTTTAAAAATGAGAAACTAAACGTAGTAGATGTGTTTCGATATTTGGACAGCAGTTTAATCGACGATGGCTGAAATAGAGAGGTTATAAAGTGTGGAGGAGCGATAGGGAGAAAAGCATTTCTAAAAGAAAAGTGAATTTACTAATTTTCTTTCCATTAAGACCTGTTCCCAATGCCCTACAGATGTTCAGTGTCCCTAAATTACTCGAGTTATAACAAGAACTAAATAACAAGCGCTATTTCAGATCATGAGTGCACGAAGCAAGCAAAAACATTTACCACAAGATTCAGTACATGGTCCACTTCCGTTCATAACGTGATTAAACGACTTAAACAACATGTTTTCTTAACCTAAATCTTAGCAAATTAATGAAGTACAATACTGAACCTTGTTAGTTACAAACTGAAGAATGATATCAACCTTTTGTATTTATCCTTGCAGCAGGTTTCATGTAGTTGTTTGCCATTCCTGAAACATTAATGGAAAACTCGATAATAGTGTATGGTCATTGATTTAGGTGTAAAATTTTAGGTGTAAAATAAATAACGATAGCTATTTCAGATTATGTGTGCTTGAAGCAAGCAAATGTGATGATCCACAAGGTTCAGTACTTGGTCCACTTACGATTATGACCTGTATAAGTAATTTACCAATATAGGTCTTATTATAAACCCTGCTGGAATTAATAAAGTGAAATATATTAAAGTATTCATTACAGTGTGAAGAATATTACCAACCTTCCATAGTCATCTTTGCAGTAGTCTTCATATTGTTGTTTGCAATAGCTGAAACACAAATAAGTAATTTCGTAATGGTGAACCCACACTAACTTCCATCTGAACTAAATAGCGAACGCTATTTCAGATCACATGTGCTCGAACACAGTTTCTTAATATAGACTTTGTCATTGATTGTAAACTGAAGAATAATACGAACCTTCCATATTCATCCTTGCAGCAAGATACATGTTGTTGTTTGCCATATCTGAAACATAAATAAGAAACTTGGTGATAGTAATGACCACTGACTTCACTCTGAATTAATGATGATTACAACATTAGATAGTGTGTCTTCTAAGCAAGAAAGATAAGTACTCCACAAGGGTCCTTAGTGGGTCCACTTATGTACATGACCTGTATAAATGACTTACTCGATACATTTTAACTATGTATGATGGTAGTATCTGTTCCCGAAAGAACAGTTACCGTTAATGACCATGCAGCTTTGCTAGAATGAAATGATAATTAAATGGACACCCTCGCTGCTACCAGGCATTTATATAATTCATTGGGGACATGATGAAAATGTGTGCCCTGACCAGGACTCGAACCTGGGATCTCCTGCTTACATGGCAGGCGCTCTATCCATCTGAGCCACCGAGGGCACAGAGGATAGTGTGCCTGCAGGGACTGAT
Source organism: Schistocerca cancellata (assembly GCF_023864275.1). Lineage (NCBI taxonomy): Eukaryota > Metazoa > Arthropoda > Insecta > Orthoptera > Acrididae > Schistocerca > Schistocerca cancellata. Next base: position 18,135,393 of record NC_064634.1, read on the forward strand.
CCCTTGTATACTCCCTGTGAGACCCACATTCCCAACATGTCCACACCACTACATTTGTAGTGCGCCTAATAGATGTTGGCCCATCATATTCATTACTCATGGCAGATTAATCTACCAAGTCCCGTACGAATTCGGGCATAGCGTGTACGTTCGCACACGTAGGTCAATGGCTGGGAAGCCATATTTTAACTATATATGATGGTAGCATCTGTTCCCAAAAGAACAGTTACCGTTAATGACCATGCAGTTTTGCTAGAATGAAATGATAATTAAATGGACACACTCGCTGCAACCAGGCCATTATATAATTCATTGGGGACATGTTGAAAATGTGTGCCCCGACCAGGACTCGAACTTGGGATCGCCTGCTTACATGGCAGATGCTCTATCCATCTGAGCCACCGAGGACACAGAGGACAGTGTGCCTGCAGGGACTTATCCCTTGCACGCTCCCTGCTGGTAGATTAATCTGCCACGAGTAATGAGTATGATGCGCAAACATCTATTAGGTGCACTACAAATGTAGTGGTGTGGACATGTTGGGAATGTGGGTCTCACAGGGAGTATACAAGGGATCAGTCCCTGCAGGCGCACTTTCCGCTGTGCCCTCAGTGACTCAGGTGGATAGAGCGTCTGCCAAGTAAGCAGACGATCCCGGGTTCGAGTCCCAGTCGGGGCACACATTTTCAACATGTCCCCAATGAATTATATAAACACCTGTTTGCAGCGAGGGTGTCCATTTACTTATCATTTCGATACATTTTCTTAAGACAAAAATTGACCACATTAACACAAATAAATGTATCATAGTGTTAGTTACAAACTGAAGAATAATTGCAATGTTCCATAATCATCCTTGCAGCAGGCTTCATGTTGTTGTTTGCTATTTCTGAAATGTAAATAAAGAACTTGGTAATAGTGAGTGATTACTAATTTGAAATAATGAGCTCTATTTTAGTTCATGTATGTTTGAAACAAGTAATGACACAACTTTAGTCTTAGTACTTGTTCCACTTGTGTTCTTTTACTATATAAATGATTTACCAAATACATTGTGAAGCCCTTCGAAATCTTCGATGTTAGCTGTTAATACTAGTATATTGGTAACGGATGCAAATATAGCGATACTGAACACAGCCAGAAGAATAGTGAAACACTCTTACTGCTGCTTGACTGCAAAGTGCTTATTCCTCCATCTTACACAGTTTTATGTTGTGCAGTCTGAAAGCTGGCAGCAGTGGCCGCGCGGTTCTAGGAGCTCAGTCTGGCACTGCACCACTGCTACAGTCGCAGGTTCGAATCCTGCCTCGAGCATGGATGTGTGTGATGTCCTTCGGTTAGTTAGGTTTAAGTAGTTCTAAGTCTAGGGGACTGATGGCTTCAGATGTTAAGTCACATAGTGCTCAGAGCCATTTGAACTTTTTTTTTTACCGTGGTATGTGGGCAGAGACGTCGAAGCACCACAGCCAAACAGACTCATGTAACACAACTGAGGGATTCGGATGTCAAGACTGGACGCAAATGCATGATTCAACTCCATACTATGTTATGATACTAGAAAAAGGACAAGACTTTTTAAGCCCCGTTGGGCTGGAAGGGATTGAGACTTTTCATATACCAACTTATGGAAGCCTGTACGACATAAGTTAAATTCAATAACAAGTCTTCTATAAAAGTAAATGAATGCCGAACCACTGTAGGAAATATTTAATCTATTCATAAGTCATCTAGACGTTCTGCTGGCATTTTTAAGAATAAAAAAAGAAGTAACCGTTCCTGAATATTTCAATATGGACTTTCTTTACAAAATTACCATTAAAAATCTACTGCAGTCAGTAATATTTTTATACAAATTAATTCCTAGCAGAAACCTTCCAACTAGCATAGCTAATTGTTTTAAAATAGCCATTGATTTAATGAGTGTTCTGTCGGTTATTAATAGAATGTTTTATACAATATGGACGAAAAACAAATGGCACTAGCACAATATTCCTCAGTATTTACTTTACAAGCCGGTTCTCAGCTGTTACGCCATTGTCAGGTACAGAGATAAAGATGTGCGGCTGTGAGACTTTTGTGGAATCAAAGGTTGTACAACAGTGCAACTACAGAGTATCTCATTTGCTTTTGAAAGGCCACTACAGCTAATTTTGGTATAGGACTTAATCGAGTGGGATCAGTTCAGTCAAAAATTATGTGATGTAAACATATTTTTTGTCCCATCAGTCATATCACTAGTTTGATGCTGCCCACTTTGAATTCCTCTGCTGTACCAACCTCTTCATCTCAGAGGAACACTTGATCCCTAAGTCCTCAATCATTTGTTAATGTATTCCAATCTCTGTCGTTCTCTAAAACTGTTACCCTCTAAATCTCCCTCTAGTACCATCGAAGTTATTCCCTGTTGCCTTAACATATATCCTATCAACCTGTTCCTTCTTCTTGTCAGTTTTCCATATGTTCATTTCTTCGCTGATTCAGTGGAGAACCTCCTCATTGCTTACCTTATTGGTCCACCAGATTTTCAACATAGCTCTGTGGCATCACATCTTAGTCGCTTTGATTCTATTCTGATCAAGTTTTCCCACGGTTCATGATTTATTACCATACAATGCTCTTTTCCAACAGTAGATTCATAGAAATTTCTTCCTCAGGTTATGACATGTTTGATTCTAGTAGACTTCTTTTGGGCTGGAATGTCCTTCTTAGCTGTGGTAGTCTGCTTTTTATGTCTTCCTTGTTTCATTCAACATGAATTTTTTAGGGAAATTTATTAACTTCATCTGCTTCGTAATCATCGATTCTGATGTTATGTTTCTCGCTATTCTCGTTTCTGCTACTGCTCATTACATTTGTCTGTCCTCAGTTTACGCTCAATCCATGTTCTATAATCATTAGACTGTTCATTCTGTTCACTTCATCCTGTACTTCTTGTTCGCCCTCACTAAGTATAGCAATTGCATCTGCGGATCTTATGACTCATATTCTTTCCCCCTGAATTTTAATCCCACTCTTCCTTTTGCACTCTTAATGTTGTTGCCCTTGCTTTTAATTTTTCTGCAGGTTGTTTTGACTTCTGCATATGCTGAGTCTAACATTCCGATGTTCAAATCTTTTTCGATTTATTCTCATATTTCCTGGAGCCATTTCGCCTTGAAATCCATGCTCTGCCTAGATATTTCATTCCTAAGTGATTTACCTGGGTGTGCTCCTGTCTTTGGCTGAACATCTTTGCACTTCCTTCTTTCGTCGATTGGCTGAAGTGTTTCTTCTGTTACCAAAGGCTTCTTGAAAGTTACCTTCCTTGTAGCTATGTTTATCTTTCCAACATATATGATTACTCGTTTCAGAAACGTCCACTACTCTTCAATCGAACTGCGTTTTGTGTTATTCCTCATCGCAGCACCCACATCTTTAGCGAATTTCAGACGCATCTCATCCCTTCTGAGAACTTCAGTACTGCCCTTCTTTCTACACTTATTCTTCCATACGATTCTCTTAAACTTCAGTTTACTGTTCATAATTACTATATTGTGATCTGAGTCTATATCTGCTCTTCTGTGCACCTTACAGATTTCGGAATGTCTGTCTGTCAAGACGTAATCGAACTGCAATTTTCTGATGCTTGAACAGGGTGTTCGCTCGTACGATGTAGACTTTGACGGCCGAGGTCTTATCAGTTGTGGGCTGAGAGGCCTTGGTCGATGCATGAAACTACATTCTGACATTTCGTTTCCAACTGCAGGAGACATTTTCCGACGTAAAATGGCTGCAGCCGCTAAGACTTGAGGGCCTCCCGCCTTTATAGAGCGCATAAAGAGCGCCACCATACGTCACGCGATGCCGACTGAGTTGACCATTTCGGGATGGTGTCATCATTCTCGATTAAAACTAATCGATTGTCATTCTGTTGGCGCAAAGTCGACATCCACATTTTATCTGATTTCAAAACATACTCTTTTGCGTTAAAATTATTATGGTGTTTATGAATCTCTGTTACGTCTCTATACATGCGTGCATGATAATGTGATGTCGTCGTTACAACGCCCGTACATTGAATTTTATTTCGTGTATCAACTCGAAAACCATGTTCTGGTTCGGCCTAGTGTGTCTGGCACACAGATAGGCTGGCCAGGTTGGTCGCAGATCCTCGTCTGGCCTCCTTCTAACCAACTCTCGGCCATAACTGGCACTGAGAACCAGCTCTCATCAGGAACCACAACACACCTCCACCTCGCCCTCAAATGAGCTCTCGGTTGACACCACCGAAGTCGTGAATAGCGGTGGTTTGGGGTCAGCGGAATGCACGCTACGAGCCGCCTGGCTCGGATCTGTCCTTGAAGTAACCTACAGCATTTGGAAGAGTTCGTTGTGCCATAGTGGCTCCAGCAACTGCTCAGACTGCTGCTGCAGATGCAGTGCGATGCGCCAGTGCCACACGCCGAACACGATGGTCTTCTCTTTCGGCAGTGCCACGTGGCCGTCCGGAGTCTGGGTCTTCCTGCGACCGTAGCGTCGGGTGCCCACCGCAGCCAGCAATCGTGTGCAGTGACTACTTTCCTGCCAAGTCTTCCTGCAGTATCGCAGAAGGACCATCAAGCTTCTCGTAGCCCTGCTACAAGACATCGTTCAAACTCAGTCAGATGTTGATAACGGCGTCTTTATCGCTTTAACGGAATTCTTGACTAAAATCATCTCACCACGTCAAAGCTCAAAGGTAACTAAAGTCCACGACCGTTATGGTGTGTATTTAAAGCAAATGTGATTTGGATCCTCATAGAGGCGTTACTTGCGCCTGTCTTACGAAACTGGCGTGAAATTTGAATAGACGTCATCTTTTAGACGTTGAAACATGAATACCCCCCCCCCATGAACCATGGACCTTGCTATTGGTGGGGAGGCTTGCGTGCCTCAGCGATACAGATGGCCGTACCGTAGGTACAACCACAACGGAGGGGTATCTGTTGAGAGGCCAGACAAACGTGTGGTTCCTGAAGAGGGGCAGCAGCCTTTTCAGTAGTTGCAGGGGCAACAGTCTGGATGATTGACTGATTTGGCCTTGTAACAATAATCAAAACGGCCTTGCTGTTCTGGTACTGCGAACGGCTGAAAGCATGGGGAAACTACAGCCGTAATTTTTCCCGAGAGCATGCAGCTTTACTGTATGGTTAAATGATGATGGTGTCCTCTTGGGTAAAATATTCCGGAGGTAGAATAGTCCCCCATTCAGATCTCCGGGGGGGGGGGGGGGAGGGGTACTACTCAAGACGACGTTGTTATCAGGAGAAAGAAAACTGGCGTCCTACAGATCGGAGCGTGGAATGTCAGATCCCTTAATCGGGCAGATAGGTTAGAAAATTTAAAAAGGGAAATGGATAGGTTAAAGTTAGATATAGTGGGAATTAGTGAAGTTCGGTGGCAGGAGGAACAAGACTTTTGGTCAGATGAATACAGGGTTATAAATACAAAATCAAATAGAGGTAATGCAGGAGTAGGTTTAATAATGAATAAAAAAGAGACGTGCAGGTAAGCTACTACAAACAGCATAGTGAACGCATTATTGTGGCCAAGACAAACACGAAGACCACGCCTACTACAGTAGTACAAGTTTATATGCCAACTAGCTCTGCAGATGATGAAGAAATTGATGAAATGTATGATGAGCAAAAGAAATTATTCAGATAGTGAAGGGAGACATAATTTAACAGTCATGGGTGAATGGTATTCGAGTGTAGGAAAAGGGAAAGAAGGAAACATAGTAGACGAATATGGATTGGGGCTAAGAAATGAAAGAGGAAGCCGTCTGGTAGAATTTTGCACAGAGCATAACTTAATCATAGCTAACACTTGGTTCAAGAATCATAAAAGAAGGTTGTATACATGGAAGAATCCTGGAGATACTAAAAGGTATCAGATAGATTATATAATGGTCAGACAGAGATTTAGGAACCAGGTTTTTAATTGTAAGACATTTCCAGGGGCAGATGTGGATTCTGACAACAATCTATTGCTTATGAACTGCAGATTAAAATAGAAGAAACTGCAAAAAGGTGGGAATTTAAGGAGATGGGACTGGATAAACTGACTAAACCAGAGGTTGTACAGAGTTTCAGGGAGACCATAAGGGAACAATTAGCAGCAGTGGGGGAAAAAAGTACAGTAGAAGAAGAATGGGTAGCTCTGAGGGATGAAGTAGTGAAGGCAGCAGAGGATCAAGTAGGTAAAAAGATGAGGGCTAGTAGAAATCCTTGGGTAACAGAAGGAATATTGAATTTAATTGATGAAAGGAGAAAATATAAAAATGCAGTAAATGAAGCAGGCAAAAAGGAATACAAACGTCTCAAAAATGAGATCGACGGGAAGTGCAAAATAGCTAAGCAGGGATGGCTAGAGGACAAATGTAAGGATGTAGAGGCTTATCTCACTAGGGGTAAGATACATACTGCCTACAGGAAAATTAAAGAGACCTTTGGAGAAATGAGAACCACTTGTATGAATATCAAGAGCTCAGATGGAAACGCAGTTCTTAGCAAAGAAGGGAAAGCAGAAAGGTGGACGGAGTATATAGAGGGTCTATACAAGGGCGATGTACTTGAGGACAATATTATAGAAATGGAAGAGAATGTAGATGAAGATGAAATGGGAAATACGATACTGCGTGAAGAGTTTGACAGAGCACTGAAAGACCTGAGCTGAAACAAGGCTCTGGGAGTAGACAACATTCCATTAGAACTACTGACGGCCTTGGGAGAGCCAGTCCTGACAAAACTCTATCATCTGGTGAGCAAGATGTATGAGGCAGGCGAAATACCCTCAGACTTCAAGAAGAATATAATAATTCAAATCCCAAAGATAGCAGGTGTTGACAGATGTGAAAATTATCGAACTATCAGTTTAATAAGTCACAGCTGCAAAATACTAACACGGATTCTTTACAAACGAATGGAAAAATTGGTAGAAGCCGACCTCAGGGAAGATCAGTTTGGATTCCGTAGAAATATTGGAACACGTGAGGCAATGCTGACCTTACGACTTATCTTAGAACAAAGATTAAGGAAAGGTAAACCTACGCTTCTAGCATTTGTAGACTTAGAGAAAGCTTTTGACAATGTTGACTGGAATAATCTGTTACAAATTCCAAAGGTGGCAGAGGTAAAATACAGGGAGCGAAAGGCTATTTACAATTTGTACAGAAACCAGATGGCAGTTATAAGAGTCAAGGGATATGAAAGGGAAGCAGTGGTTGGGAAGGGAGTGAAACAGGGTTGTAGCCTCTACCCAATGTTATTCAATCTGTATATTGATCAAGCAGTAAAGGAAACAAAAGAAAAATTCGAAGTAGGTATTAAAATCCATGGAGAAGAAATAATAGCTTTGAGGTACGCCGATGACATTGTAATTCTGTCAGAGACAGCAAAGGACTTGGAAGAGCAGTTGAACGGAATGGACATTGTCTTGAAAGGAGGATATAAGATGAACATCAACAAAAGCAAAACGTGGACAATGGAATGTAGTCGAATTAAGTCGGGTGATGCTGAGGGAATTAGGAAATGAGACACCTAAAGTAGTAAAGGAGTTTTGCTATTTGGGGAGCAAAATAACTGATGATGGTCGTAGTAGAGAAGATATATAATGTAGACTGGCAATGGCAAGGAAAGCGTTTCTGCAGAAGAGAAATTTGATACCATCGAGTATAGATTTAAGTGTCAGGAAGTCGTTTCTGAAAGTATTTGTATGGAGTGTAGCCATGTATGGAAGTGAAACATGGACGATAAATAGTTTGGACAGGAAGAGATTAGAAGCTTTCGATTTGTGGTACTACAGAAGAATGCTGAAGATGAATGATGAGTAGACCACATAACTAATGAGGAGGTATTGAATAGAATTGGGGAGAAGAGGAGTTTGTAGCACAACTTGACGAGAAGAAGGGACCAGTTAGTAGGACATGTTCTGAGGCATCAAGGGATCACAAATTTAGCATTGGAGGGCAGCGTGGATGGTAAAAATAGTAGAGGGAGACCAAGAGATGAATACACTAAGCAGATTCAGAAGGATGTAGGTTGCAGTAGGTACTGAGAGATGAAGAAACTTGCACAGGATAGGGTAGCATGGAGAGCTGCATCAAACCAGTCTCAGGACTGAAGACCACAACAACAGCAAACACGACTACCAACAGGTTGTAATGGTACTTGAATTACGTAACCATTATGGTATCTCACTTGCACCTCTCGATAGCAGCAATATTTAACTGTGTTTCTGTAAAGTAGTTAACATATTTCTGGGACAACATTCAGATTTGATTTCATTTGTGATACATCGATATGTTGATATTGCAATGATATTATTCTTATGTGTATTCTTTCTTTTGTCACTATGATCTTTGATGTACTTGTAACTCTGATTTTTGGGCGCGTAAGCTATTATTAGTGAGTTGTTAAGTTGTTAGAGAGTCGGACTTTGAAAAAGTCAAGATTGGACGTTATGTTGGAAAGACGCACAATGTAGTCAGCTTATAAAACAGTGACTGTGAGGAAGATGTTTTCAAGTATGTTTTGTATTGTGAAGTGATGTTTGTGTGTCACGTGACATAGCAATGAAAGTAATTAAAAGAAGTGTAACTTAAATTCGGAGTGCTGATTTTTTTTTTTACATCACTATTGTGCTAACTTTGAAAGGTTTGATCTTTAAGAACGGTTTGTGAAGCGCATCTACAAAACTTTTGAATACAGCAGGATAAAACCTAGGCCTCTTTGCATCCGAGCTTGGAATCATCACCACCTAGATTTTCGACGATTGAGCCATGATTTTACAACAAGACCAGCGTGGGAAACACGAAAAAATGAGTGCCTAGTTTTTTTTATTATTACATGAAATGACTTTATTAACTGTGCTCTAATGACACCCACCACATAATATGACTGTTCTTGCCCGAAAATGTAGTATTTAGCAGCGTGAGCAACACCACAATCATTAAATTTTGACCTTTGTTGTCGGAGGATTGTTAGAACGTGGGTGCTCTTGCCGGGATAGGCAGCACCAAATATTCGAAAATTAACTGTAGATGTGTTTCAGGAAAAATACACAGTGAATCTGTTATGAAAAATATCGACAAAAAACTGACAATCAAAAGGAGACAAGCACAGGAAGAAAAACGGACGCAAAAAATCAATGGAATGACAAACGATTTAAAATAAACACTGCGACTGGATTCCTATGGAGAAGACTTCAGCTATACGTTAAGTATAAATTCTAACGAATTTTGTAATTTGGTATAGTCATTTCTAGTGGTTCGTTTTTTGTTATCAGTTAATAATGGACAAAATTAATGCAAGGGAAGAAATAGTGTGGGAGGATCAAAACTTGATAGGATTGAAATAATTCTGTAGCTTCTGGGCAATTGACGAGAGGTTAGGGGAGAATTTGAATTTGCAATTAAATGCAATAAAGACTGAGGTAACTGAGGTCAAAAATACACTGGAAGGTAACTTAAAGGAGATAGAATAGAGAGTAGAGAATGTGGAGGAAAAAGTAATTGTCTTTGAAAATGAATTCATTGCTGAAAATATTAACAGAGCCAGGGAAATTCAGGAACTTCAAACTGAAAATGAATCACTAGATGAAAAATTGAATGACTTGAAAGTAAACAGTATTAATACAGTCAGTAGTGTTGAGAAAAAGGTTGACAGTTTAGAATCTAATCTTACCAATAAATTAGACATATTAAAAACTAAAATAAATCAAGTTGAAAAATGTGTTGTTAACAAGAATTTGTACAGTCATGGACCAGCATGGTCGAACCTGTTAGTGAAAAGTTTCCTTGTGGTAATTTGCACCCAGTTGATTTTTTGCACCATTGCATGGACAATTTTGTGCCAGGAATGTCTGATAATTCAAAAATTAAATTTGTCAAAAAATTTCTTGAAGGGGAGGCCTTATCCTGGGCTAACCAAAGTTTCGATCAGTGGGAAATCTTTGCAAATTTTAAGAAAAGCTTCTTAAAAAAATTTTGGTCAGAATCTAAACGGGAGGATTAAACCTGAATTTTTAAATGGACCTATTTTCGGAGGGAGAGTGGGCACCATGAAAGCATTTTGTAAAGATCAATTGAGAAAATTAATACATTTAGATAACCCTTTTGATGACATGACACAAATAGATGCGCTGAAAAGAAGGCTACATGAAAAATTGCAATGGGATTTAGTTCATGGGCCTGATGATTCTTTGGAAGAATTTTTAAAGTATGTGGATAAATTGGATAGTGCATTAGAAAGATGGAATATGCAAAATTTTGATAATGGCGAACACCAGCAGGGGGGTGGGGGGGGGTGGTATTCAAACAGGTATGGAGAGAGGAGAGACTACAGAGACAATAGATATGAACAACACAGGGGAAACAATAGGGATCATAATGGTAATGACAGAGACAGGGATAGAAATTTTGGAAATAGAAACAGATGGGATGACAGAAACAGGAGGGAACAAAATTGGAGATCAAATAGAGAAAACAGGCATGAAAACTCTGGACCGCCTCAATGAGTGTCCGCAGTTTTGCGGCGAGAAAATTTAATCACAATAGGACCTACAATAACAACTTGGAATTTACAGACAGAGGAAGAACGAGAAATGTAACTTATTATTATAATAAAACCAGTGGAAGACAAAACAAATACACACCACAAATAACAGACACTCATGTTCAACACCAAATTAATAGTTTAAATTTTGATCAGAAATTTTGGGATACAATAAGAGAAAATAATCATGTTGAAAGCAATAAGGTAACTACTTCTGAAAACAAGCCAGATGAGGATATTGCAATTGTGCCAGAATTTTATAATTGGGTAGAGAATAATAATCTATGTAATTCTGAAGTATCTGACAAACATTACAGCTCTGATTTGAATAAGTTACTTAATGAAAATGAAAAGTTATGCGAAGAGAGAGAGATGGAACTTAATGTGACTGTGGGTAGGATGCATGATGAGGAAAGTTTTGATTTTGATGAAAATATGGAAGCTAATGGTGTCGTTGAGAGTTATACGGAGGTAAGTAATGGTGACATGAATGCTGTAGGTGAGTATCAGGTATTCGTCGAGATTATTTCAAGTCAAGTAGTGAAGCTATGTGATAATGAAGTTGATAATTGTGAGTATTCTGATGAGGTAAGTGTGGTTAGTAATGAGGAAGAGGACACTCATGCATCTGAAGAACAGGTAAAGTTAAGTCAGTGTAACCAATTTAATGTAGCAGAAGATTGTAATGTTGTGCCAGCTAATAGTATGAAGTATTTAAAACCACATGCAAGTTCTGAAGGAAAAGGTGAAAAATTTTTAAAAATATTATGGAACAGTTGCAATTACAAAACAGATAGGGAAGAGTTGTGGAACTATTTAGCTAAAATTTGTAGAATGTTATATCCTCAGTGGTGGCAAAGTGTAAAATGTAATGAATATCTGTTGTACGCTCAACCTCTTGTATCCATAGATGATGATAATGAAAGTGTCAATGTGTGTGTGAAGTTGTTAAAAACTGATTAGGAAAATAATTAGTGTAATTTTAGAGAAATGGAAAATGACCTGTTACATGAACCATTAAAAGGAAAAGTAGAAGAATGTGAATTAGGGTGTCCATACATTGAAGCTAAAGTAAAAAATTGGAAGGGTAAATGTCTCATTGATACAGGGAGTCCTATTTCAGCCATTTCAGAAAAATTCAGAAATAAAATTAAAGACAGTGTTGATTTTGTTGAGGCCCTTGTGATGAGAGTAAAGATAAGAGGAGCTACGGGCAAACACAGTAAAGTCATCAAAATCAAGTATTTTTATCATTTGCAATAGGAGATGTAAAATTTGAGCAGGGTTGTCTAGTTATTCCAAGTTTAGAAGAGAACATATTGTTTGGCATGGACTGGGTGTTAAAGGTAAGTGCTGCATTTAGCAGGAGTGAGATGAAGTTAATTGTGTGTGAACCCAAAAGCAATATTATTGTGTGTACACAACTGTTTATTATACACTGTGGAGAAGGTTGCAATCATGTCAGGACTATGAAGACAATTTGTACTGTTATGATGACAAATCTGAGCTAAATTTTTCTAGTCAAAATTATGAAAACCTAGTTAAAAGCAAAGTAGAGGAAGCAATTAATTTGGACAGTGATCAAAAAGAGACAGTTGAAAAATTTGTTGTGGAAATTTCAAGATGTTTTCAGTGAAAAACCTGGAAGAGTCAGGAATTATCAATGCACTTTACACCTTAAAAATCATGAATCTTGTTTCCTCAAGCCTTATAGTATTCCTTTTGCAAAAAGAAAAGAAGTAGAGTGTGAGATACAAAAAATGGAAGCATGAGGTATAATCAAAAGAAGTAACAGTGATTATAATAATCCTTTGGTGGTAGTTTCCAAACGTGGAAGTGGTGTTAGACTTGTACTTGATTCTAGGCACCTTAACAAATTTTTGAAAAGAGAAAATGATCATCCAGAATACATAGATGAACTGTTACATAAATTTGAATGTGTGAAATTCATGAACAGCTTAGATTTAACTTCAGGCTTTCACCAAATTTCTTTAGAAATAAATTCTAGAAAATACATTGCATTTTTGTATGGGGGAAAAAGTTACCATTACAGTGTTGTACCATATTGACTAACTGTTTCTGTTGCTGAGTTTATTAGAGCATTAGATCTTGTTTTGGGGGATGAACTTTTGTCTAAACTTACTGTATATGTAGATGATATTTTGATTTCTGGAAAAACATGGGAAGAACATTTTGAATTGCTAACACAGGTGTGTGCAAAATTAAGGGAAGGGGGTATGACCTTAAAGTTACAAAATGTAAATTTGGAGTAAGTGAATTGAAATTTTTGGGATGTATTATTTCGGAAAAGGGGATTGAACCTGATAGAGAAAAAATTGAAGCTATAGAGAATTTTCCTGTTCCTAAAAATAAAAAAAAAAACAATTAAAATCTTTTTTTTTTTTTTGTCTTGCTGGATTTTACAGAAAGTATGTCAGTACTCAAGCTATGAATGCTTCTTGTTTATGTGATCTATTAAAGAAAAATACTGTCTGGGATTGGTCATCTGATTGTCAAAAAGCATTGGATGAGATAAAGAAACAACTTTCACAGAGCAGAATTCCATATAGGCCTGACATGTCATTACCCTTCTGTTTAATGACTGACAGCAGTGATATAGGATTAGGAGCACACGTATTTCAGGAAAAAGTTGTAAGAGATCATATTGAACATCATTTGCTAGTAGGGTATTACAAAAGTATGAAAAGACTTACACTGTGACTGAAAAAGAACTTTTGGCTATACATTGGGCTTTCAAAAAATTTAAAAATTATCTTCTTTGACACAAAGTAATTGTTTACTCTGACCACAAAGCACTAAGTTACTTACAGGAGTGTACGCTTTATCATAGTAGAATCACCAGGTGGGCATTATTTTTGCAACAATTTGGTTATGAAATTAAATATATTAAGAGCAAGGAAAATGTTATTGCTGATGCACTTTTTAGGTCACCTATTGGGCTAAATTTGATTATGAAACAGGCATTGATGACAAAAAATTCAAAATCATGTATTTGAAGGGGATAAAAGAGGAAGGAGAAATTTTAAAAATTTGTAATGACATTAGGAGACACCAAAATCATGATGAAAATTGGAAACTGGTAAAAAGTTATTTCGGAGTTAAGCAAAAGGCAGATGATTATTATAAGTTACACAAAGGGATTCTGTTCAGAAGATTAAGACCTGATTTGGATGACTGGAAATTACGTTGGCCTGAGCAGCACATAGACACATTAGGTAAGTATATACATGAGAGCTTTGGACATTGTGGTTCTGTCCAATGCATACAAAATATTCAGGAAAATGTCTACTTTTATAATATTGCCAGAAGAGTGAAGAAAAAATTAGCAACCTGTGACTGATGCCTTAAGAGTAAAGGTGAGTAATCAAACATGCAGAGGGATGATGCAAAACATTTTGCCCAGCAAAAATTTAAAACTGACAGCTTGCGACATTTATGGAACCCTCCCCAAGTCAAAAGGAGGTTACAGTTTTATCTTTGTGATTGTTGACATATTCTCAAAATTCATCAAATTGTATCCATTAAGGAAAGCCACAAGTAAACAGATTACATCTAAATTAACCAGTGATTATTTCAACAAGGTAGGTACTCCACAAGCAATCTTGTCATACAAAGGCTCACAATTTACATCAAAAGTATGGTAAGATTTTGTTGAAAATGCAAACATAAAACATATTTTGATTTCAGTTTATCACCTGTCCATTAATCCGGCAGAGAGCTAGATGAGAGAGTTAGGGAGATTGTGCAGAACATATTGTAGTAAGAACCATGTAAATTGGATTGAAGACATAATGAACAGTTTGCAACATACATCCACTAGCTTTTCACCATTCGAAATTATGTTTAACAAAAGACCCACTAGCGTTATTACTGAACACATAGACTTTCCAATTTGTCAAATTTTGTCACCTCAGGAGAGAGAACAAATTGTAAAAGACACCATGAAAAAACAAGCAGATTACAGAAAGAGAAGACACGATGCAAAAGGCAGGTTCTCACACTTTAATATTGGTGATTTGGTTTTGGTTAGAATGAAAGAAAGATCTAAACTTATGACTTCAGAATTAAAGAAATTTTTTGACATTTATATAGAACCATCTGAGGTGAAAGAAAATCCTCACCCAAATGCTTGCAGATTGATCTATCGAAAGTCTAGGGAATTATTTGGTTTGAAGAATGTAACTGAATTGAAACCTTATAAGTCTGATACCTAGAATAAAATCTGCAAATCTCAATAACCTGGAATACAAGGAAAATTTTTCACATTTTATATTGTTTATGGAGTTTGTTTCCTATCATGTGATATGGAACTACATATGGTACTGAAGCTTACTTAATGTAATTTCTAATTTGATGACATGTAATATACGTACTATTCATTGAATATATGGCTAGATATAAGAAATATTTTGATGGTTGCTTCTGCATTTTATTTTCTTTGTGTGGTAGGACATGTGCTATTTTAGTTGTAGTTTACTCATGTTAGTTATTAGACATTTTGACACTCATATTTTGTGCTTACTACTATTTTTTTCATATGCTGATGTCATTTTTGCTGAAAACATTTTGTTGCTGTTATTGTATTTTCTGAGCCAATATGTTGGGAAAGACTGAAATTGGAATATTATGAACATGCTATGCCTGCTTATTTGCCCACTTGACAGTTGGGATGTGGGAAATTGAGAACTTTCCACGCTATGGAGGCAACACAGTTACTAACAATTGTCATTTTTCTTAATTCTGCCATGTCTGCGTTGTATTTTATATTGGTGGGTGGCTGATGATATTCTGCTCTCAGTTATATTTTTTGAGCCCTCCGCTTTTATTTCTTATTCTACTGCCTGTCACTGATTCTATTATATTTTTCTTCTTCTGCTGATGAGAGGGGGCTAGGCTGAACTCTCCAGTAGTACCTATTTCTATCTTTCTTTTCCATCCCCATATTTTGAGATATCGCTCCTCCCTTGTTGCAGTGTCTATGATTGTACCATGTCCTCATGCTCTTCAATACAGACCAACAAGCAATTGTTTTCTTAAATGCTGTCTGGTAATACTTTTTTTGTCACAAATTTCCATGTTAATGTAGTAAACTGTAGCTGGTTAAATAACTTTGAAATTAATTTCCAGATTTATTTGTACACTATCATACCGTATTATAGTAGAGCAAAAATTCCAATTACTTTCACATCAGAATTTTGAAGGGCTATGGATGATAAAAAGCTTGCTAATGACACGTCACAAACAAGATTTTTTTTAAAAAAAGTAATGTTAGAAAATGAGAAATTTAATGTGTGTTGTAATATATAAAATTCTTATTGAATATGAATAATAATTGTTAGACTATTATAATCTTTCATATTGTTTCTTTCATATCATTCTATTAGTGTTTGATCATTCTTGGTGACACAATATAACACTGAATATTTGTGTATGAACGTATACTGAAGTGAAGAGTAAAGCCTATGTAATAGTTTCAGGTCAACTACCTGTGTAGATAAAGAACCAACCAGCTAAGAGGAACTATATAAAGGGAATACCTATGGACCTGTTATTAGAGGAAAAACTTAACTAGGAGAACAGGAACTACAGTGGTGAAATGGACAGTGAGTTATATATAAATAATGGACTGAAAATAACAATTGGACTCTTGTTTGAAAAAATTTTAATACTTTTCTTATTATATTGCCAGGAGACATATTCAGTGCTCATGTACATAGTTGTAACTAAGATTCAAAAATTTTATGAGTTTTTCTTTTCACACAATATGTTACAGATTAACAGATTACATTTTGGTATTTATGTGTACTGTTGTAAAGAGAGTGAAGGGAGGCCTGTTGTAAAATTTAGTAATTTTTGCAAGATTGAAAAGATATGGCTAAAGCAACTTTTAATCTATTACATTTCATTTCTTTAATATTATACCACGAGGATCAAGAATCTCTATGTACTGTTTCAAAGATACTATTATTCTATATAATGATTACTGTAACTTACTACCTCATTATCTTGCTGTTTGGGACACCCAGTCCCATGCAGCTTGTGCATGGAATTGTGTGTGTGTGTGGGGGGGGGGGGTTGTAATGGTACTTGAATTACGTAACTGTGTTTCTGTAAAGTAGTTAACCAATTTCTGAGACAAGATTCAGATTTGATTTCATTTGTGATACATCGATATGTTGATATTGCAGTGATATTATTCTTATGTGTATTCTTTCTTTTGTCACTATGATTTTTGACATACATGTAACTCTGATTTTTGGGCGTGTAAGCGATTATTAGTGAGTTGTTAAGTTGTTAGAGAGTCGGACCTTGAAAAAGTCAAGTCTTGGACGTTATGTTGGAAAGACGCACAACGTAGTCAGCTTATAAAACGTGAACTTTAACAGTGACTGTGAGGAAGATGTTTTCAAGTATGTTTTGTATTGTGAAGTGATGTTTGTGTGTCACGTGACATTGCAATAAAAGTAACTAAAAGGAAGTGTAATTCAGAGTGCTGATAATTTTTTTTACATCACTATTGTGCTAGCTTTGAAAGGTTTGATCTTCAAGAACAGTTTGTGAAGTGCATCTACAAAACTTTTTAATATAGCAGGATAAAACCTAGGCCTCTTTGCATCCGAGCTTGGAATCATCACCACTTAGATTTTCGACGATTGAGCCATGATTTTACAACAAGACCAGCGTGGGAAACACGAAAAAATGAGTGCCTAGTTTTTTTATTATTACATGAAATGACTTTATTAACTGTGCTCTAGTGACACCCGCCACGTAATATGGCTGTTCTTGCCCGAAAATGTAGTATTTAGCAGCGTGAGCAACACCACAATCATTAGATTTTGAACTTTGTTTGGGAGGGTTGTTAGAAGGTAAATGAAACAACTGTAATTACACAAAGTGAGATTTAAATAGCGCAGGTGAAACTACACTAAATAAAATAAAGCAAAGTAAAGAGTGGAGGTAGGTAGGACATGTTTCAGGATAGGACATGTTCTGGAATCGAAGAAGCAAGATAGCTGGCTTGCATACTGACTCTAGACGTTCAGGAACAAGACCGAAAGCGTTATAACGCCACTAAGGGAGAACCTGGGAGAGTTGGCATGGATTTTTACGCCTGTACTGAAAGTGGGACTATCGGGAAAGTTATTGAGGTGTTGCTTTGTGCTGTGTTGTATCATTCGCCGCTTGTCTAACGTCGAGGTTTATAACCAGTCATCAAGAGGACAAAAGCGCCGAGACGTCGTCCATGACATCATTGAAGCCCCACTACACTCCTGAAGCGCAGATCGACGATTGGGACTTCTTGTTCAAGGAAACTGAAGACCAGCTCGACGATCACGAAGCTTCCGTGGGAGCGGCTACCGCAAAAATTCATCATAATGGAGAGGATGTGACAACACGACAAAACGCGAGTATCTGTCAGGCTGACATACAATGGACCGTTGGCAGGATTTAGACCCAAGATACTGCAGACTGAGAACTTCTCGGATCGCCAGTGCAAGTCTGATCACCAGCAATCATCTGCTGTTTAGTATTACCAGTTCTGGAAGGATCTCTAAAAATCTTATGTTCGTATTTAAATCATACAGGTCCCTTTCAAATCACACGCTTGTTTCAAATGCCCATGGAAAAAACCTGCAGTAGATGTGATAATGAAATTATGCCTTAGTTAAGCTAGAACACATCAAAGAATTAATATTCCTCCGTCAGACCTGCCAACTGTTGACGACAGCATTCAGCATGATTGCATGAAGCGAAAATGGCGATTCCACAGCACAGTGTGCAAAAAGTAGTGTGGTTTACAGAATCAAAATTACCTATTACTGAGCGAAGAAATTATCGTGGGTTGTGCGGATTGTCATTCAACTGATGTGGAAACAATTAATGAATGGTATTTTAAGTTTCTGGCAGCTGTAAGTGTTCTGAAACATTCTGGCAGTACACATCTGAAGAGGGCACCAGAAAAACTTTTTCAGATGTCCACGTAAATCAGTTCGGCAGGCATATTCAATTTACGTAATGTCAAATATGTCACGACATTAGTTACAAACATTAGAATATTTACCAACCTTCCGTATTCATTCTTGTAGCAGCTTGCGTATTGTTATTGACCTTTTGAGACCGCGAATTATTATTAAGTAGAGGACTGACCTAGGTGACGAGTGATACTTCAGTCAGTGTTTGCTCCAGGCTGATAGAATAGTCATTATTACAGTTGGAACACTTAAAATCAAATTTCCGAGAAGTTTAATATTGTGCCCAAACAATGAGCAGTACAATCTTGCGACGCTAGGCGCCTCTAGTTATGTCTTTCAACTAACGACCTGCCACGTGGTGCTGTGGTGAACGAACCCTCTCGAAATCTGGACAGCAAGCTAAACCGTGATGCAGAGCGCCTCTCTTGCAGAATCTGCCACTTGAGTTCGCTAAACATCCCCGTAACGCTATCATGCTTACCAAATAACCCTGTGACGAAACGCGCCGCTCTTCTTTGGATTTGCTCTATCTCCTTTGTCAACCCGACCTGGTACGGATCCCACACTGATGAGGAATACTCAAGTATAGGTCGAACAAGTGATATGTAAGCCACCTCCTTTGTTGATGGGCTACATTTTCTAAGGACTCTCCTAATGAATCTAAACCTAGCATCCGCCTTACCCACAATTAATTTTATATGACCATTCCACTTCAAATCGTTCCGTACGCATACTCCCAGATATTTTACAGAAGTAACTGCTACCAGTGTTTGTTCCGCTATCATATAATCATACAATAAAAGATCCTTCATTCTATGTCTTCGCAATACATTACATTTGTCTATGTTAAGGGTCAGTTGCCACTCCCTGCACCAAGTGCCTATCCGCTGCAGATCTTCCTGCATTTCGCTGCAATTTTATAATGCTGCAACTTCTCTGTATACTACAGCATCATCTGCGAAAAGCTGCATAGAGCTTCCGACATTATCTACTAGGTCATTTATATACATTGTGAAAAGCAGTGGTCCCATAACACTCTCCTGTGGCACGCCAGAGGTTACTTTAACGTCTGTAGACGTCTCTCCACTGAGAACAACATACTGTGTTCTGTTTGCTAAATTCACTTCCATCCAGCAACACAGCTCGTCTGATATTCCGTAGGCTCTTACTTTGTTTATCAGGCGACAGTGCGGAAATGTATCGAACGCCTTCCGGAAGTCAAGGAAAATGGCATCTACCTGGGAGCCTGTATCTAATATTTTCTGGATCTCATGAACAAATAAAGCTAGTTGCGAGTTGGGTCTCACACGATCGCTGTTTCTGGAATCCATGATGATTCCTACATAGGAGATTCTGGGTTTCCAGAAATGACACGATACACGAGGAAAAATCATGTTCTAAAATTCTACAACAGATCGATATCAGAGATATAGGCCTGTAGTTTAGCGCATCTGCTCGACGACCCTTCTTGAAGACTGGGACTACCTGTGCTCTTTTCCAATCATTTGGAACCTTCCGTCCCTCTAGAGACTTGCGGTACACGGCTGTTAGAAGGGGGGAAAATTCTTTCGCGTACTCTGTGTAGAATCGAATTGATATCCCGTCAGGTCCAGTGGACTTTCCTCTGTTGAGTGATTTCAGTTGCTTTTCTATTCCTTGGACACTTATTTCGATGTCAGCCATTTGTCCGTTCGTGCAAGGATCTAGAGAAGGAACTGCAGTGCGGTCTTCCTCTGTGAAACAGCTTTGGAGAAAGGTGTTTAGTATTTCAGCTTTACGCTTGTCATCCTCTGTTTCAATGCCATTATCATCCCAGTGTGTCTGGATATGCTGTTTCGATCCACTTACTGATTTAACGTAAGACCAGAACTTCCTAGGATTTTCTGTCAAGTCGGTACATAGAATTTTACTTTAGAATTCACTGAACGCTTCACGCATAGCCCTCCTTACGCTAACTTTGAAATTGCTTAGTTTCTGTTTATCTGAGAGGTTTTGGCTGCGTTTAAATTTGCAGTGAAGCTCTCTTTTGCTTTTGCAGTAGTTTCCTAACTTTGTTGTTGAACCACGGTGGGTTATTCCCGTCCCTCACAGTTTTACTCGGCACGTACCTGTCTAAAACGCATTTTACGATTGCCTTGAACGTTTCCCAGAAACATTCAACATTGCCAATGTCGGAACAGAAATTTTCGTTTTGATCTGTTAGGTAGACTGAAATCTGCCTCCTATTACTCTTGCTAAACAGATACAGGGTGTTTCAAAAATGACCGGTATATTTGAAACGGCAATAAAAACTAAACGAGCAGCGATAGAAATACACCGTTTGTTGCAATATGCTTGGGAAAACAGTACATTTTCAGGCAGACAAACTTTCGAAATTACAGTAGTTACAATTTTCAACAACAGATGGCGCTGCGGTCTGGGGAAACTCTATAGTACGATATTTTCCACATATCCACCATGCGTAGAAATAATATGGCGTAGTCTCTGAATGAAATTACCCGGAACCTTTGACAACGTGTCTGGCGGAATGGCTTCACATGCAGATGAGATGTACTGCTTCAGCTGTTCAATTGTTTATGGATTCTGGCGGTACACCTGGTCTTTCAAGTGTCCCCACAGAAAGAAGTCACAGGGGTTCATGTCTGGCGAATAGGGAGGCCAATCCACGCCGCCTCCTGTATAATTTGGATAGCCCAAAGCAATCACACGATCATCAAAATATTCATTCAGGAAATTAAAGACGTCTGCCGTGCGATGTGGCCGGGCACCATCTTGCATTAACCATGAGGTGTTCGCAGTGTCATCTAAGGCAGTTTGTACCACCACAAATTCACGAAGAATGTCCAGATAGCGTGATGCAGTAATCGTTTCGGATCTGAAAAATGGGCCAATGATTCCTTTGAAAGAAATGGCGGCCCAGACCAGTACTTTTTGAGGATGCAGGGACGATGGGACTGCAACATGGGGCTTTTCGGTTCCCCATATGCGCCAGTTCTGTTTATTGACGAAGCCGTCCAGGTAAAAATAAGCTTCGTCAGTAAACCAAATGCTGCCCACATGCATATCGCCGTCATCAATCCTGTGCACTATATCGTTAGGGAATGTCTCTCGTGCAGCAATGGTAGCGGCGCTGAGGGGTTGCCGCGTTTGAATTTTGTATGGATAGAGGAGTAAACTCTGGCGCATGAGACGATACGTGGACTTTGGCATCATTTGGACTGCAGCTGCAACATGGCGAATGGAAACCCGAGGCCGCTGTCGGATCACCAGCTGCACTAGCTGCGCGTTGCCCTCTGTGGTTGCCGTACGCAGTCGCCCTACCTTTCCAGCATGTTCATCCGTCACGTTCCCAGTCCGTTGAAATTTTTCAAACAGATCCTTTATTGTATCGCTTTTCGGTCCTTTGGTTACATTAAACCTCCGTTGAAAACTTCGTCTTGTTGCATCAACACTGTGTTCTAGGCGGTGGAATTCCAACACCAGAAAAATCCTCTGTTCTAAGGAATAAACCATGTTGTCTACAGCACACTTGCACGTTGTGAACAGCACACGCTTACAGCAGAAAGACGACGTACAGAATGGTGCACCCACAGACTGCGTTGTCCTCTATATCTTTCACATCACTTGCAGCGTCATCTGTTGTTGAAAATTGTAACTACTGTAATTTCGAAAGTTTGTCCGCCTGAAAATGTACTGTTCTCCCAAGCATATTGCAACAAACAGTGTATTTCTATCGCTGCTCGTTTAGTTTTTATTGCCGTTTCAAATATACCGGTCATTTTTGAAACACCCTGTAAATCTTCCTCCCTTTTTTTGTGTTCCTATTTACTTCCATATTCAGGGATGCTGCAACGGCCTTATGATCACTGATTCCCTGTTCTGCGCTTACAGAGTCGAAACGTTCGGGTCTGTTTGTTATCAGTAGGTCCAAGATGTTATCTCCACGAGTCGGTTCCCTGTTTAATTGCTCGAGGTAATTTTCCGATAGTGCACTCAATATAATGTCACTCGATGCTCTGTCCCTACCACCCGTCCTAAACATCTGAGTGTCCCAGTCTATATCTGGTAAATTGAAATCTCCACCTAAGACTATAACATGCTGAGGAAGTTTATGTGAAATGTATTCCAGATTTTCTCTCAGTTGTTCTGCCACTAATGCTGCTGAGTAGGGAGGTCGGTAAAAGGAGCCAATTGTTAACCTAGCGCGGTTGTTGAGTATAACCGCCACCCATAGTAATTCACAGGAACTATCCACTTTTATTTCACTACATGATAAACGACTACTAACAGGAACAAACACGCCACCACTGGTTGCATGCAATCTGTCCTTTCTATGTCACTTGATGCTCTGTCCCTACCACCCGTCCTAAACATCTGAGTGTCCAAGTCTATATCTGGTAAATTGAAATCTCCACCTAAGACTATAACATGCTGAGGAATTTTATGTGAAATGTATTCCAGATTTTCTCTCAGTTGTTCTATCACTAATGCTGCTGAGTCGGGAGGTCGGTAAAAGGAGCCAATTGTTAACCTAGCGCGGTTGTTGAGTATAACCGCCACCCATAGTAATTCACAGGAACTATCCACTTTTATTTCACTACATGATAAACAACTACTAACAGCGACAAACACGCCACCACTGGTTGCATGCAATTTATCCTTTCTAAACACCGACTGTGCTTTTGTAAAAATTTCGGCGGAATTTATCTCTGGCTTCAGCCAGTTTTCCGTACCTATAACGATTTCAGCTTCGGTGCTTTCTATCAGACCTTGAAGTTCCGGTACTTTACCAACGCAACTTCCGCAGTTTACAATTACAATACCGATTTCTGCTTGGTCCCCGCATGTCCTGACTTTGCTTTGCACCGTTTGAGGCTGTTACCCTTTCTGTGCTTGCCCAAGGCCAATCTAACCTAAAAAAACCGCCCAGTCCACGCCACACAACCCCTGCTGCCCTTGTATCCGCCTGCTGTGTGTAGTGGACTCCTGACCTATCCAGCGGAACCCGAAACCCCACCACCCTATGGCGCAAGTCGAGGAATCTGCATCCCACACGGTCGCAGAACCGTCTCAGCCTCTGATTCAGAGCCTCCACACGGCACTGTACCAAAGGTCAGCAGTCAGTCCTGTCGATGATGCTGCAGTTGGTGAGCTCTGCTTTCATTCTGCTAGCGAGACTGGCAGTCTTCACCAAATCAGACAGCCGCCGGAAGCCAAAGAGGATTTCTTCCGATCCATAGCGACACATACCATTGGTGCCAACATGAGCGACCACCTGCAGATGGGTGCACCCTGTACCCTTCATGGCACCTGGAAGGACCCTTTCCACATTTGGAGTAACTCCCCCAGTATGCACACGGAGTGCACATTGGTTTCCTTCCCCTCCCTTGCAGCCATATCATTAAGGGGCCCCATTACACGCCTGACGTTGGAGCTCCCAACTACCAGTAAGCCCACCCTCTGCGACTGCTCGGATCTTGCAGACTGAGGGGCAACCTCTGGAACAGGACAAGCAGCCATGTCCGACCGTAGATCAGTATCAGCTGGAGACAGAGCCTGAAACCGGTTCGTCAGACAAACTGGAGAGGCCTTCCGTTCAGCCCTCCGGAATGTCTTTCACCCCCTGCCATACCTCGAGACGACCTCCTACTTTACCACGGGTGAGGGGTCAGCCTCAATGTGGGCAGTATCCCGGGCAGCCACAGCCTGTAGTCCGATCGGGGGATGCGTGGGACGAGCTGGCCGTCCGCAACAAACCACCGTCTGGACCCCCACAGTGATGCACATTGGCGACAGCCTCAAGCTGTGTGACCGAAGCCAACACTGCCTGAAGCTGGGAGCGAAGGGATGCCAACTCAGCCTGCATCCGAACACAGCAATCGCAGTACCTATCCATGCTAAATACTGTTGTGCAAAGAACGTCTGCACTAATCTACAGAGAGCACAAATAATTCGACACAAAAATTAAACGGTTATTAAAATAAAAGACTGCCTAGTAAATGCAGTAATGCTGCTACTTGCGCATTGCTGACACACTGCTCGGCGGCAGAAGGCTAACTGTACTGTCAGTAACGTACAAAGACTATTTGAAAAAAATAAAAAAATGACAGACGACTACGCAAAGACTATTTGAAAGAAATAAAAAAATGACAGACGACTACGCAACTTTACACGTCACAGATATTAAAAAGAAGCTGAAGTAAAAATTTGTGCCACAGTCGAGACTACTAAACCAAGTCTGCTGCTAACTAGGCAGATGCGCTAACCACTACATCACCCTCGCACTGTGGCTCACCCCTAGAGCGACTACCCTACTGCAATGCCCTCCATAACACAAACTTCTATTCAGGTAGTCCGTGCAGCTGTTCTAGCTAGAGTTCTATGGTGGTGTAGTGGTTAGCACAAGTTTCTAATAAGCAGCAAAGCTTGGTTCAAGTCCTGCCTGTGGCTCATAGCTTAATTAATTCCTTCAGCTTCTGTCCTTGCCAAAGTAGAAGAAGAATAATCTGTTGTGAACTTTTACGGTTCAATTGCTTTTTTAACGCAAGTAGAATTCCGATGCTGTTCTCTGACTGACTATACGAATGAATCATGTACTATTCTACTGCAAGTGTACCTGTAGGTTTTTAATACAGAGACTAATAATATTTCGAGAGCACGTCCAATATGTCATTAGTTTTGAGAGAAATCCGACTAATGGACTAACTTCACGATACGTAATACCATAGGCATCAATAAATCAAAATACAAACATTAAAAAAAAGTTTTGCATCACCCTAGTTCCCGATACTCCTAAAGATAGACGTTGACTGTGGATATTGTACCACAGACACAGTCCCTTTGACTGTTCAGATATGTCACTAAACCCGCCCAAAGATGTAAACAACCACGTGTGGAGGAGATACGAAGATACAGGAACTGTCGATGACATGCCTCGCTCAAGCCGCCCAAGGGCTACTACGGGCCGCGCGGGATTAGCCGAGCAGTCTTAGGCGCTGCAGTCATGGACTGTGCGGCTGCTCCCGGCGGAAGTTCGAGTCCTCTCTCGGGCATGGGTGTGTGTGTTTGTCCTTAGGATAATTTAGGTTAAGTAGTGTGTAAGCTTAGGGACTGATGACCTTAGCAGTTAATTCCCATACGATTTCACACACATTTGAACCTTTTTTTTTGGCTACTACTGCAGTGGATGACCGCTACCTACGAATTATGGCTCGGAGGGACCCTGACAGCAACGCCACCATGTTCAATATTGCTTTTCGTGCAGCCACAGGACGTTGTGTTACGACTCAAACTGTGCACAATAGGCTGCATGATACGCAGCTTCACTCCCCACGTCCATGGCGAGGTCCATCTTTGTAACCACAACTCCATGCAGCGCGGTACACATGGGCTCAACAACAAGCCGAATGGACCACTCAGGATTGGCATCACGTTATCTTCATCGATGAGTGTCGCATATGCCTTCAACCAGACAATCGTTGGAGACGTGTTTGGAGGCAACCCGGTCAGTCTGAACGCCTTAGACACACTGCCCAGCGAGTACAGCAAGGTGGAGGTTCCCTGCTGTTTTTGGGGTGGCATTATGTGGGGCCGACGTACCCCGCTGGTGGTCATGGAAGGCGCCGTAACGGCTGTACGATACGCAAATGCTATCCTCCAACCGATAGTGCAACCATATCGGCAGCATACTGGCGAGGCATTCGTCTTCATGGACGACAGTTCGCGCCCCCATCGTGCACATCTTGTGAATGACTTCCTTCAGGATAACGAGATCGCTCGACTAAAGTGGCCAGCATGTTCTCCAGACATGAACCCTATCGAACATGCCTGGGATACATTGAAAAGGGCTGTTTATGGACAACGTGAACCATCAAGCGTTCTGAGGGATCTACGCCGAATCGCCATTGAGTAGTGGAACCATCTGGACCAACAGTGCCTTGATGAACTTGTGGATAGTGTGCCACGACGAACACAGGCATACATCAATGCAAGAGGACGTGCTACTGGGTATTAGAGGTCCTGGTATGTACTGCAGTCTGGACCTCCGCCTCTGAAGGTCTCGCCGTATGGTGGTACAATATGCAATGTGTAGTTTTCATGAGCAATAAAAATGGCGGAAATTATGTTAATGTTGACCTCTATTCCAATTTGTGGTACAGGTTCCGGAACTGTCGGAACCGAGGTGATGCAAAACTTTTTTTTTTTTAGATGGGTATGTAGCAGTGTTAGTTACCAGCTTAAGAATGTTTATCAAGCTTGTATTCTCATTCCCGCAACAGCATTTATGTGGTTGTTTCCTGTTTATGGAAAGACGTAAAATCTTGGTTATCGTGACTTGTTAGGTATTTGAAGACTGAAGTTTTAGCTGAATTGCGCTCCTGGTGAAGATTCCAGCTCGGCTGACAACTGGGATATGTACAACTGTATGTTTACAAATCAGGTAAATTTGTATTTCTAATTTAACTGATGAGCAGTACATTGTGGAAGTCAGGTTCTGATACCTGAATGATTCTACGAATGGCGCGTGGAATAATCAATATCAAAGTTGGCTGTCAAAGGTACAGACAGTGTGACTCACTTTTGAAATAAATATGTTTATTAATTACTTATATCTTCTCAGCTACTTGTTAATTTTATTTATTCGCTTACTTCTCGAATGGGGATTATTTCTTGTTGCGGCCAATTCAGTAGGGTGACCAGATACATTGTGTCAAATCTTAAGTCTCTCTCTCTCTCATCCTCCATATGAGACAATTAACGCCTTACTCGTGGCAAGGCCTTCAAATATCCCTCACGCACAAAGTGTTGCTGATTGGCTTACAGATAGCTTAAAATATTAAATATCCAGCAGCCAGCATATTATATGAGTCCCTATATTTGATTTGTGAAGTCTGGGACATTAGTCGTTTCTGTAAAATACTGTGGTGACAAAAGCAGTGGCTCCTAATGTCGAGTGGGACGCCCTCTTGGCCGGTACAACGCGCCAGCTCGACGTCGCGTGGACCCAACAAGCTGTTGGAAGTCAACTGCAGAAATGTAGAGCTATGCTGCCCCCACAGCCATGCATGATTAGGAAACCGTTAACGGTGCAGGATTTGTGCACGAACTGACCTCTCGATTATGTCAAATAAATGTTCGACGGCGTTCATATCACGCGATCTGGATGGCCAAATCATTAGCTCGAACTGTCCAGAATGTTCTTCAATACAATCGAAAACAGTTGTTGCTCGGTGACACGGTGCACTGTCATCTATAAAAATTCCGTCGCTGTTTGGGAATATGAAGTCTACGAATGTCTGAAAATGATCACCAAGCAGCCGAACATAACCATTTCTAAACAATGGTAGGTTCAGTTGGATCAGAGAACCAGTCCATTCCATGTAAACACAGCCCACACCATTATGGAGCCATCAACAGCTTGCGCAGTGCCCTGTTGACAATTTGGGTCCGTGGCTTCGTGGGGTCTACCCACACTCTAACCCTGCGATTAGTTCTTAGCAACTGAAATCGGGACTCATCTGAGCAGTCTGATGCCCAAGTGACATCGTCACGACCCCAGGAAAGGCGCTGCAGGGGATATCGTGCTATTATCAAAGGCACTTGCGTCGGTCGTCTGCTGCCATAGCCCATTAATACCGTATGTTGCCGCACTGTCTTAAAGGATACGTGCATCGTACGTCTGCTGTTTACTTCGCGCAGTGTTGCTTGTGTGTCAGCACTTACTACTCTACGCCGCACTCGGTGGTTGTACGAAGGCCATCGGCTACTGCGTTGATCGTGGCGACACGTGAATGCCTGAAATTTTTGTATCGGCACATTTTTGGAGCTGTGGATGTGGAATTATGGAATTTCCAGATGATTTCTGAAATGAAACGTCCCATGTGTCTGGCTGCACATAACCACTCCCAGTTCAAAGTCTGTGATTCCCGTCGTGCGGCCTTCACCACGTCGGATACCTTTTCACATGAATCGCCTAAGCACAAATGGCAGCTTCCCCAATGCGCAGCCCTTTTGTTCCTTGTGTAGGCGATACTACTGCCATCTGTATATGTGCGTATAGCTATCTTCTTGACCTTAGTGTGTAGGTTACTTACTACCCCTGTAATGAGAAAAAGGAGAGAAGTAGGACAGAAGGAAAATACGACTAACTAATGTTAATCAAAGAGTACAATGCTCTTACGCCCACTGCTGTGCGTTCCACTCACTCCATCCGTTTAAATGTGGCTTGGGAAAATACGGGACGGGGCTGCTGCCAAAATCCGAAAGTTTTCAAAACTCGCGAGCTCAGCAATTACGCTATGCCAGTAGCTTCGTTCATAACTGGAGCACTAACCAGAGTTTCGAGACATGTAAATGGTGTTCGGAGGGCATGTAACCTCAACTGCAAGAAGACCTGTCAAGTCTTGCACGAAAGCTGATCACAGGGTAAAGCTACCGTGTAGACACAAGCAGGCTCCAAGCAGGCGGGCACTGTGAGCTTCCTCCCGTCGTGTGGCCGACAGCATTCACCCTGCTGGAGGCTACGCTGCTGAGGGTCGAAAGGCAGTCCTTGGCATTACTGGGGTTGTACGTGACACCATTTCTCGCGACCGTGGGCTGCGAGGTCGACTTCTGACCACGCCTGTAGATCACGGATGCTGTGGGCAACAGTGTACACCGGTAAATGCTTGTAGATCGTTGGATCAATGAAGAGTCTACGTGTACGACATCTGTCTTGTTCCAACCGCCTACCCTTCGGGTGGGTTCCCGTAGCACTTCTCAAACCCTCAAATCCACAATGACCAGCACAGGCGGGAGAGCCATCAATGTCTTTGTTGTTTACGACTCCGTACTCAATGGTAAGAGAGGTGGGCTACAAGAGGTGTAGCAAATGTCGTCATAGCAAAGCTGGACAGTCGCACAAATGGTTATTGAACCAGTAACCAAAAAGAACATTTACTTAGCTTGTATTCCTCCAAATGTACAAAGACTCATTTAAAATGATGCAACAAGAAACAGAGTCCAGCAGTCACAATGTCGGTAAAGCACGGAGGATGAATACGGAGGCGCGACTCGGCTGTGAAACGAACTGGCACCGAGAGGGACTCCGCTGACCGGCTGCTGCCTCCGGCCGTCCTCTGTCGCGGCGGCAGCAAAGTGGTTCAGATGGCTCTGAGCGCTATGCGACTCAACATCTGAGGTCATCAGTCCCCTACAACTTAGAACTACTTAAACCTAACTAACCTAAAGACATCACACACATCCATGCCCGAGGCAGGATTCGAACCTGCGACTGTAGCAGCAGTGATGTTCCGTACTGAAGCGCCTAGACAGGCTCGGCCACGGCGGCCGGCGCGGTGGCAGAGGGCGCTCGAAGTACAGAGCTGCTGAAGGTGTGGCGAAGTTGACCCGCATCATTGGGTCCGCCATATCTGTCGCGACCGCTACAGGCGTAGGACGGAAACTTTTATTTCCGTTGCCAACTTGGTATGCAGGCAGTTACAAAAACTGCTCTTCTACCCCTCTGTAGCAGTCATTGTACACACAACTCGTAACATTTTGGTGCCCAACACGGAACAAGCATGTGACTCCCCATCTTACTGCAGCTCGACATTTTCCTTACAGCAGTGGGGTTGTCAATGGTGCTACTCTCATCGGCAACCCAACTAAGTAGTGACATATACTTATTATAACCGTTTATGGGGCTCTCGGTTTCATTTTTCCTTTCTTTGAGTCCGTCCCTTTTCTTCCCCTTCTGTGTAGAATATGATGGGAATTAAAGTGAGTTTGTGTTTTGGAGGTATATGTAATTGTAAGTAGAAGAATTTTCTGTAAATGGTTGATGTGTGTAGATGTTACTTGTTGTTGTCATGTGGGTTATAAGCTTAGGATATGTGTATAATGGGATGACAGAGCGATTGGGTGCGGCCGGCGATACTCTGTCGAAGACCGATGCAGATCCAAAGAGAAGTTCAGTGTCAGCTTACGATAACTTCACTATTCCTGTTTGTTTACGATCATGGAACTTGAAAAGGCAAGCAACGATGCTGAGCGAGCTGCAGCTGGTACGACGGCCTCTGGTTGCTGGCCGTGTGCCTCGCCGCCACCGATGCTACTCTGCGAGAAGCCCGCAGTCCCTGTTCGAAGTACGGGCGGCCCAGCCGGCGGCATCACGCTCCAGTGTCCCGGAGACCTTGCCTCTTTCGAGGCCCAGCAGCGGTAGATGTGGGTACGTCGTTGGCACGTTGCGTGTCACAGACTGGATGTCACATAAGTACCCAGCTGTTTGACGGTCGTGAGCTGGTTCGATTGGATTTAAATGCTGTATGTACGTCAATCCGAACAATCTAGAATGTCAGAACTTGCAGAGGGTTGGGCTCTCGTACTTCCTGCACACTGGCGCACGTCATCTGGCGACAGAAGGGCGGGTGCTTCCGCTGACCACGCAGTTCAATGACCATTGCTGACTGACTGTTGCTGTGGCCTGGGTTCCATCTTCTGCTTTAGTTGTAGTTACTTACATATAGTTTGATGTATGCAGAGTACGTGATTTTTTTTGTGGAACTGTTCGTCTCTTCTTCCATTTCAGCGCCACACCCCTACTGCTTATTGCATTTTCTACTAACAAGGGAACCTCCCCATCGCACCCCCCTCAGATTTAGTTATAAGTTGGCACAGTGGATAGGCCTTGAAAAACTGACCATAGATCAATCAAGAAAACAGGAAGAAGTTGTGTGGAACTATGGAAAAAATAAGCGAAATATACAAACTGAGTAGTCCATGCGGAAGATATTCAACATCAAGGACAGCGGCAGCTCAGGCGTGCCGTGGTCTCGTGGTAAGCGTGAGCAGCTGCGGAGCGAGAGGTCCTTGGTTCAAGTCTTCCCTCGAGCGAAAAATTTAATTTTTTATTTTCAGCACATGTACAGATTTGCTTGGACATATGCAGGATTTGACGGTCTACACACGGAAAAATTTGAAAACGTTAAAAACATATGTTTTGACAGAGCACAGGGAAAACTATGCTACTGTGAAACTTGCATTCGTTTTTTGCAGTTTATGTGACAAACTCTTATGTTTTCATCACTTTTTTGCGAGTGATTATCACATCCATAAGAAAACCTAAATCGGGCAAGGTAGAAGAATCTTTTTCCCCGTTCGCCAAGTGTACAAGTTAGGTGGGTCGACAACATATTCCTGTAATGTGAAGCACATGCCGTCACCAGTGTCGTATAGAATATATCAAACGTGTTTTCCTGTGGAGGAATCGGTTGACCTATGACCTTGCATTCAAATGTTTTCGGTTCCCATTGGAGAGGCACGTCCTTTCGTCTACTAATCGCACGGTTTTGCGATGCGGTCGCAAAACACAGACACTAAAGTTATTACAGTGAACAGAGAGGTCAGTGAACGAGCGGACAGATCATAGCTTTGAGAAAATGAAGATAGTGAACTTCTCACTCGGGGGAAGACTTGAACCAAGGACCTTTCATTCCGCAGCTGCTCACGCTAACCACGGGACCACGGCGCTCATGAGCTCACGCTCCCCTTGATGTTCTCTATCTTGCACGTAGATTACTCAGTTTGTATATTTTGCTTATTTTTTTTTCCACACAACTTCTTCCTGTTTTCTCGATTGATGTGTGTTCAGTTTTTCAAGGCCTATCCACTGTGCCAACTTATAACTAAATCTGAGGGGGGTGCGATGGGGAGGTTCCCTTGTAAGGTATTTTTAAAACGCGGGACAGTGCAGATCATGTGAAGCACAGACCTGTGTGGCAGCAGTATCTTATGGTTTAAGTTTTTTGTCCTAATATCATGTGGCAGTGACTCAAAGCAGCAATACACTGAAGGCATCACGTGGATGCGAGACAAGTCATTGGCCCTGATTTCACCAATTAAACGACACCAGGTTAGCGAAGAAACAGAGCACACGATAGCAGGATGTGCGCCTAGGGTATCTATCGGAATCAGTATAAAGGAGATTACTGGGTTCTAGGAAGTTTTATGGAGTATCATATGTGTACCAACAGACATAGGGTATAGTTGGGAAAGCGCCTGTGGTTAAATTAAGTCAGTGAAACCGAAATGCTCATGTAGCACGATACTCTGGACTAGTCTCTCAGGCAAATGTTAGTTGAGAGTTCGAGGTTTATTTTGAGGTATTGAGGTTTTGTAGTGATGATGATGGGAGTTAAAAGAAGGATTATGGAGCGTTGTTGGTTTGTGTTAAGGGACACAGATTGTAGCTGTGAAAGAGCCTGGTTGAATATGTCAGTGGCATCTCACTGTTCATGAAGCACTATACAACGGACAGTACTCGCGGAGTAAGAGATACAGTTCAAGTGGCGGTTCTCCGGTTCTTGTCGGCATTGTAACGCGACTGTAGTGACTCTACCACAGTCCGCTTACATTTTGTGAATAGTTTAGGTACATCTACATTTCTTCTACATTTATACTCCGCAAGCCACCCAACGGTGTGTGGCGGAGGGCACTTTACGTGCCACTGTCATTATCTCCCTTTCCTGTTCCAGTCGCGTATGGTTCGCGGGAAGAACGACTGTCTGAAAGCCTCTGTGCGCGCTCTAATCTCTCTAATTTTACATTCGTGATCTCCTCGGGAGGTATAAGTAGGGGGAAGCAATATATTCGATACTTCATCCAGAAACGCACCCTCTCGAAACCTGGCGAGCAAGCTACACCTCGATGCAGAGCGCCTCTCTTGCAGAGTCTGCCACTTCAGTTTGTTAAACATCTCCGTAACGCTATCACGGTTACCAAATAACCCTGTGACGAAACGCGCCGCTCTTCTTTGGATCTTCTCTATCTCCTCAGTCAACCCGATCTGGTACGGATCCCACACTGATGAGCAATACTCAAGTATAGGTCGAACGAGTGTTTTGTAAGCCACCTCCTTTGTTGATGAACTACATTTTCTAAGGACTCTCCCAATGAATCTCAACCTGGTACCCGCCTTACCAACAATTAATTTTATATGATCATTCCACTTCAAATCGTTCCGCACGCATACTCCCAGATATTTTATAGAAGTAACTGCTACCAGTGTTTGTTCCGCTATCATATAATCATACAATAAAGGATCCTTCTTTCTATGTATTCTCAATACATTACATTTGTCTATGTTAAGGGTCAGTTGCCACTCCCTGCACCAAGTGCCT
The DNA here is from genome assembly GCF_023864275.1 of Schistocerca cancellata. Taxonomy (NCBI): domain Eukaryota; kingdom Metazoa; phylum Arthropoda; class Insecta; order Orthoptera; family Acrididae; genus Schistocerca; species Schistocerca cancellata. The sequence continues at coordinate 18,169,119 of NC_064634.1, forward strand.
ATCCGCTGCAGATCTTCCTGCATTTCGCTACAATTTTCTAATGCTGCAACTTCTCTGTATACTACAGCATCATACGCGAAAAGCCGCATGGAACTTCCGACACTATCTACTAGGTCATTTATATATATTGTGAAAAGAAATGGTCCCATAACACTCCCCTGTGGCACGCCAGAGGTTACTTTAATATCTGTAGACGTCTCTCCGTTGATAACAACATGCTGTGTTCTGTTTGCTAAAAACTCTTCAATCCAGCCACACAGCTGGTCTTTGTTTATCAGGCGACAGTGCGGAACTGTATCAAACGCCTTCCGGAAGTCAAGAAAAATAGCATCTACCTGGGAGCCTGTATCTAATATTTTCTGGGTCTCATGAACAAATAAACCGAGTTGGGTTTCACACGATCGCTGTTTCCGGAATCCATGTTGATTCCTACATAGTAGATTCTGAGTTTCCAAAAACGACATGATACTCGAGCAAAAGACATGTTCTAAAATTCTACAACAGATCGACGTCAGAGATATAGGTCTATAGTTTTGCGCATCTGCTCGACGACCCTTCATGAAGACTGGGACTACCTGCTGAATTTTTATACTTTTACGTTTACTTCAAGTAGCAATAGCAAGTAAACAATTTAAAATATGATGCGTAGCGTTGGAAACATGAAGGAAATATTCATGATGAGTGAGTGTGATGAAACTTGCTATAGGTTTAAATTGAATGTATGCATGTTCCCTAATTTTAGACAGGTCTGTACTGCGGCCTAGTGATTAGTTAACTGTAGGCGAGGATTCTGTTTTTGAGGAACGTGTACAATTGTAATGAGTGTAGCAGAAAATTGTAATCGTTAGTTTACACTAAGGCGACAAAATATCGTGTCGGACCTACTTTTGCTAATCGAAGTGCAACACCTCGGCATGCCACGGTCTCGACAACCCGTTGGAAATCCCCTGCAGAAATATTGAGCCCTGCCGCCTCTATAGCAGTTCGTAATTGTGAAAGTGTTCTCGGCGCAGGATTCTGTGCGAGAACTGACGTCTCGACTGTGTCCCATAAATGTACGATGGGATTCATGTCGAGCGATCTGGGTGGTCAAATCATACGCTCGAACCGTCCAGAACGTTCTTCAAACCAATCGCCAACAATTGTGGAGCAGTGGTATGGCACATCGTTAAGCACAAAAATTCCATACTTATCAGGGAACACGAAGATCGTGAATGGCTGCAAATGGTCTCCAGGTAGCCGAACATAATGATTTCTATTCAGTGATCAGTTCAGCTAGACCGGAAAACCCAGGCCATTCCGTGTGAACACAGCCCACACCATTACGAAGCCACCACCAGCTTGTACAGTGCCTTGTTGACCACTTAGGACCACGGTTCCGTGGGGCCTTCTTCCCTACCACCAGCACTTACCAACCGCAGTCGGGACTCGTCTCAGCTGGCCACGGTTCTCCACTCGCTTGCGATCCAACCCAGCTGGTCACGACCCTGGGAGAGGCGCTGCGGGTGATGCCGCGCTGTTACCAAAGGCACTCGGGTCCGTCGTCTGCTGCCACAGCCCATCAACGCCAAATTTCCCCGCACTGACAAACGGATACGTTCGTCGTACGTCCCGCACCTGATTTCTGCGGCTATTTCTCGCGCAGTGTTTCTTTCTGTTATCAACAACTCTACGCAAACGACGCTGCTCTCAGTGGTGAAGTGAAGGCCGTCAGCCACTGGTTTGTTCGTGGTGAGAGGTAATGCCTGAAATTTTGTACTTTCGGCACATTCTCGACACTGTGCATCTTGAAGTCTCGGATTCTCTAACGATTTACGTAATCGAATGTCCCACGCATCTAGCCCCAACTATCATTCCGGGTTCAAAGTCTGTCAATTCCAGTCGTGCGGTCATAATCACGCGGGAAACCTTTTCACGTGAATCACCCGGCTACAAATGACAGCTCCGCCAATGCACTGCCCCTTTATACACTCCTGGAAATTGAAATAAGAACACCGTGAATTCATTGTCCCAGGAAGGGGAAAACTTTATTGACCCATTCCTGGGGTCAGATACATCACATGATCACACTGACAGAACCACAGGCACATAGACACAGGCAACAGAGCATGCACAATGTCGGCACTAGTACAGTGTACATCCACCTTTCGCAGCAATGCAGGCTGCTATTCTCCCATGGAGACGATCGTAGAGATGCTGGATGTAGTCCTGTGGAACGGCTTGCCATGCCATTTCCACCTGGCGCCTCAGTTGGACCAGCGTTCGTGCTGGACGTGCAGACCGCGTGAGACGACGCTTCATCCAGTCCCAAACATGCTCAATGGGGGACAGATTCAGAGATCTTGCTGGCCAGGGTAGTTGACTTACACCTTCTAGAGCACGTTGGGTGGCACGGGATACATGTGGACGTGCATTGTCCTGTTGGAACAGCAAGTTCCCTTGCCGGTCTAGGAATGGTAGAACGATGGGTTCGATGACGGTTTGGATGTACCGTGCACTATTCAGTGTCCCCTCGACGATCACCAGTGGTGTACGGCCAGTGTAGGAGATCGCTCCCCACACCATGATGCCGGGTGTTGGCCCCGTGTGCCTCGGTCGTATGCAGTCCTGATTGTGGCGCTCATCTGCACGGCGCAAAACACGCATACGGCCATCATTGGCACCAAGGCAGAAGCGACTCTCATCGCTGAAGACGACACGTCTCCATTCGTCCCTCCATTCACGCCTGTCGCGACACCACTGGAGGCGGGCTGCACGATGCTGGGGCGTGAGCGGAAGACGGCCTAACGGTGTGCGGGACCGTAGCCCAGCTTCATGGAGACGGTTGCGAATGGTCCTCGCCGATACCCCAGGAGCAACAGTGTCCCTAATTTGCTGGGAAGTGGCGGTGCGGTCCCCTACGGCACTGCGTAGGATCCTATGGTCTTGGCGTGCATCCGTGAGTCGCTGCGGTCCGGTCCCAGGTCGACGGGCACGTGCACCTTCCGCCGATCACTGGCGACAACATCGATGTACTGTGGAGACCTCACGCCCCACGTGTTGAGCAATTCGGCGGTACGTCCACCCGGCCTCCCGCATGCCCATTATACGCCCTCGCTCAAAGTCCGTCAGCTGCACATACGGTTCACGTCCACGCTGTCGCGGCGTGCTACCAGTGTTAAAGACTGCGATGGAGCTCCGTATGCCACGGCAAACTGGCTGACACTGACGGCGGCGGTGCACAAATGCTGCGCAGCTAGCGCCATTCGACGGCCAACACCGCGGTTCCTGGTGTGTCCGCTGTGGCGTGCGTGTGATCATTGCTTGTACAGCCCTCTCGCAGTGTCCGGAGCAAGTATGGTGGGTCTGACACACCGGTGTCAATGTGTTCTTTTTTCCATTTCCAGGAGTGTATCTTGAGTATGCGTTACTTCCACTATCTGTAATGTGCATATCGCTATCCAATGACCTTTGTCACATCAGTGTAGTCTGGCAACATGTTGGTCATTCTGTGAAGTACGATGACTAGCACAAAGGCGATAAGTGATAATTTTTAAGGTTAAGGAGGATAGCACGTGGGAAAGAGTGGGTACGGAGTATCGTAATGCAATAAGATGCCTGCCGCATTTTCTCACTCCTATCTTTACAGGATGGTTTAATATTACTGCCGAATGTGTAAGAAAATGTCGTGGACTGCTAAGTGTGTTACGGACTAGCGTTGTCTAGAGACTCAATGGTACACAACAGAAAATTTAGTAAGAAGCTGTGAGTGGACTCTGAAAGGTGGACTGAAGGGCGAATGGTGTTCACAGGCCTAACCAGTGGAGTCACGTGTGGTAATGTATGACAGTTCCAAAGCAAAAGTGAACCAAGTCTATAGTTTACTCTTTCAAGATAAACTGACAAAACTAAATTAAAGCGTTTGACTGTAGATGAAAAATTAAACAGTAATGCCTTTACCGTAAAAAAGAACATACACGAGATAATGTAGCGCACTATGCTCACGGAAATTTTCATCAATATAAAACGTTTGTTTATTATTTGTTTTCAATTTAGTGGGCAATGATTACTACTGCACTGAAAAATTTGACTTCTGACTACAAATATAATGAAACCAGCGTCTCTGGTGCTTTCCATATTTTATTGTGCCCTCTTAAATTAATTTTTCTTCTAATTAATTACTAGAGCTATAAGTCTACAAGCGGCTTCTTTAAAATTGTTTCTTCTTATTCTTGCAGTTCTTCGTGTTCTACTTCGTCTACCTCACACAAACAGTATTTAATCACCACTTACTGTATCATCACATTCATGCTCGTTTTGTGATCTTCTCCTTGTAACAGTCTCTGCAGTTAAGAGCTTCTTGTAGTACTGAAAGCGGCTAACATGTTTCACTGTAATTCTCTTTCAGTATGCATGATGTGGTGGTCAAATGAACTTCAGAAAATGAAGTATGTCGTTCTTGTCTTCATATCTAAGTGACCTCTGATTCTTACAAAGCTGCTCCTGATGGACACTGGCTAGCGAGTTTCATTTCTTTCCTTTTTATTCTTCATAAAATTGACCCCATTAAACTCCATCGAACCACTTAGTCTCGCCATGTCCGAAAGAACAGTTACCATCTTCATATAGATAAGGCTTACCGGCCAATGATCTTCAAATTTAGTGTGTGGACAGTAAGCTGGGAATGTGGGTCTCACGAGGAGCGTGCCAGAGGTGAGTCCCTGCAGTCGCACCCTCCTCTGTGTCCTTGGTGGCTCAGACTGATAGAGTGTCTGCCATGTAAGCAGGAGATCCCACGTTCGAGTCCTGGTCGCGGCATACATTTTCAACTGTCCACATTGATATTTATCAACGCCTGTAAGCAGCTAAATGGCTGGATGTAATTGAAATTTGCCGGCCGCGGTGGTCTAGCGGTTCTGTCGCTGCAGTCCGGAACCGCGGGACTGCTACGGTCGCAGGTTCGAATCCTGCCTCGGGCATGGGTGTGTGTGATGTCCTTAGGTTAGTTAGGTTTAAGTAGTTCTAAGTTCTAGGGGACTTATGACCTAAGATGTTGAGTCCCATAGTGCTCAGAGCCATTTTTTGAATTGAAATTTGAGACTTTATAGCCGTCAATAGTTTGTTTTCTGTTCGTAACTGCCCATTCTAATGGTTTTATGCTTACGAATATTTCTCGTTCCATTGCACTGACTTCAGATTTAGTGGTTTGTGTTCAAAAATGGTTCAAATGGCTCTGAGCACTATGGGACTTAACATCCACAGTCATCAGTCCCCTAGAACTTATAACTATTTAAACCTAACTAACCTAAGGACATCACACAACACCCAGTCATCACGAGGCAGAGAAAATCCCTGGCCCCGCCGGGAATCGAACCCGCGAACCCGGGCGCGGGAAGTGGTTTGTGTTTTGTGGAACTTCTGGCCACATGCGGACTCGAGCCATTTTATCTGGTCCCGGAGCGGTGATTGGAGTGTAATTTGTTTACAACGGTCTGAGAGCTGCCGGCTGGCATATGAGGGAGCGCTGGCCGTGTTGTGGTTCAGCTGTGTCCCTCAAACACGTGGCAGCGGTCGGACCGAGGACAGCGGAGTCAACTGACGTCGCTGTCATAGTTCAGTCAGTGGAGAAAAATTGGGGGGAAAATTTGTGTAGTCGAAAATTTTTCTACAGTTATTGCGGGGAGTCCTATGAACAGCACGCTGAAAATCCTGCCAGTGGTGTGGCAGCTTGTGGGTGGGGCGTGTGAAGGTCCCTTTTTTATGTTTGCCACGAATAACTCGAAAACCGTGGCTTCTGGCAAAAATTCTTCCTGTTACACAAATAAACTGCATTAACTTTCCTGCAGAACAGGTACTGTAACTTTTTCTCTAGGACTAACAGTTTCTGCATTTCCTGGAATGAAAAACCACAGATTATTAAAATAATGTTTTAAAAGTATAAAATTAATATTTATTATTGAATGAAATTTGTTAATAAGAAATGTTAAACGTGTGTGCCACATCCGAGATTAGTAGAGCAGCTCTGGGGGAGGTGTTGGAATAATGTTTCTGCATGAGGGGAAGGTCGGTCGCCATACCGTGGTCATGCACTTCCCTCCTTCACAGGCCTGCAAACTGACGACTGAGCACGCGATTACCTACTCTCTGCCACACTACGTCGCAAGAGGCAACAACAAGTGTTTCGCAAAGTTATACGAATACGTTTGCAGTGTGGCTTGCGAATCACTGGCGACGCAGTGTGCACAAGTTGGAGTGCGTCTCCGAATACCAATGGCTGGAATACTTTTCACAGGAGGAGAGGTATGAAACGCGTCACCCTATCCTTAGCTCTCCCAGCATCACAAGAGGCGGAGATGATTAAACTGGCTTGCTCTGCAACAGAAGTAGATCTTATAGGCGTTACGGAACTTCGGGTATTTTAACGTAAGTCATGCAGTGAATTACAGCACAGTACTATTCCAGATAATCAGTCGCATTCCATCAGATATATTCACCTACCTTGGGAGATATACAGTTGGTGTATGGTAAGTGATCCCTCCAAGTGGAGACCACTCTCCAAGCAGCAGCAGTTCCTGAACTGAAGAGACTGATGCAGTCTACCAATAACGCAGCTAATGATGGACAGCAGAAAGATGTCACATTTAGCAATCCAATTCCTTTCCCACCAAGAATAAAAAACGTCACTGGCAACCACACACTAACAAATCAAACATGCTTCAGCCATTGTTTAAAGGAACGTATTTTACATAAAAACTCACTCAGGAATTGCAAATAAGTAAACACTTAATAAACTGAAAGTAAGTCCGCTCTGTAGCATGAGCTCAGAGAAATGATTATGCCCTCTCACGTCAGAGAACTGGACAGGAAATGCTGGAAATGGATAGTTTGTCTAAACTGAAAAACGAGCAGCAACGCTCGGTATCAGAAGTAGTCTTGCTACAACTGCCATACAGAATGATAAAGAATCAATTTACTTCACTAACAATGCAGAACAGTGTGTAACGGAACTGAAATGATGGTGGGCTGACAGTAATTTGGAGCCCGCGCGTCGGAAACGGACGCGCTTGTGTGAGACTGCCAGGGAGTGCACCCTGATGCCATCTATTGGCGAAACTGGGAATTAGCGCTGCCTGTCAGACAATGCACTAAGCTCTCAGAGTCAAATGTATTCTTTTTCTTGGTAATTATAAGTTATTACTGTATAATTTAATGTTGTAAAGCGCTAGTAGTAAATTATTATGACTGGTATGGACTCCAGGGTAGTAAATATAAATATTCTTAAATACTAAATGATTTCGGTAAAAAGGTGGTAGGGGAACGCCCCCACTCTTGGTGATACGAGCGTAGCTAGGGGTAGCTGAAGACACAGGGACTGAACAATGGAATGGCCTGGGGAGTGTTGACGTGATCGGACGTGCGTAACTGTGCTCACGCAAAAGTGATTGTGCAACAGCGAAGAGGCGAATATCGTCGCCTTTTTGGAGTAAAACGCGACGAATGGTTGTTGAAGCCGCCTCTATGCCACTGGGGCTGATTGTAAGAGTTCCTGTGCCCAGATTTTATGGCGGACGTGCAGTAGCTTATACGAGTGCTACAGCTCGTAGTTCCAGCCGCCATTAAGGGCATGAGGCGTGAAGAGCTGCGCTAGCCACCGGCATCTCACCACCAGCACCGACACGTCTACCCAAGGCAAGACTGCTTGCAATTGTTAAGTCGAACTTTGTATACATGTAAAAGGAGAATACCAGTTTTCTTTTATGCAAGTGCAGAGGACAGAATATAGTAATGAGTAAAATTACGACGCATGTTGTTCATTGTAAAGTGTAGTAACCTCAAACATAGTATAGTGAAATCAGACTGAGGCCACCATCGCCTCTTTCATTTACAATTCCTTTGTTTGTAGAATACTTTAGCGTATAAGAATGTTGAAAAGAGCAATGGTCACACCAGAATGAGTCGCCTATTTATAGTTACTTAAATTTTTCTGAGCAACCTTTCAAGTAAAGTCACTTAACTAATTCTGTATCAATGGTCCAAAGAGTAATATCCAAAATCATTAAATAAGTTGAAGGATAGAATTTTGTTAACCGAAGTTGCATAAACTGTCTTGGTAGTAATTACCAAGCCAACTCACAGAAATTGAGAGAGTATTTGCTTTGTAGAATCATCTAGAATGATCAGAAATAGTAATATTCAGAATTAAGTTTAAATTCAACTCAAGCCATTTCACTTTGGAACGAGCCCAAAAATTGATTTATTCTTTTGCTCCTTCAGAGCTGGCGACCGTAGTTATAAGTATTTTCAGGAGGATTCGACAGTAAGTCTGCTGCTCTCGTCGTGCTGATAGGATTATCCACTGCTGCTAGCAGTGGTGATTGGATACATAAGCTCAGTGGGTCAGGTAGGCAGTGTTACCGTGTGAACTGTAGGGCACTGTAGGCCGTGGATCGAACCCGTTCAATCATCACAGCTCTTAGGGAAATATTCCGGTTAGGAGTGTGCTAATCATTAGGTAAATACTGGCGAGTAACGGTCAAAAATGTATACGCAAGTGAATTTAGCAAGGTCCACGTAGCACCTAGTTAATGTGGTGCAATGGCGAGGGTAGGAGTGGAGTAAAAGTGAGCTGAGCTTGTGGCAGCTGTGCTGGATTCAAATATTAACTACATGAATTCACTACTGCCTCTTACCATTGGGACTGAGCTATTTACAGTTAAAATACGTAGCAGTAAGCGCAAAGGCGTGACAGCTACAAGTCCGTATTGGTTTTATACATACGGAATTGGCAAGTGGGTCATTCCGTCAGTGGAGGGGGTTAAAACAACCGAGTCAGTGGAGAACATACCCCATTTATTGATGGAAAGATTCAGCGGTTCGGTCGCAAGTGTACAGAGATTTACATATAATCTGTAGCCATCACTGCCAAATGTAGCTGCTGGAGTGCGGTGGGGGAATGTTGGACGTGGACGGAAACTGTCAGGATGTGCCATATTAGAACTCGGCCGTGGTCTGTGTTTTATTATTCCCAGCTACAGTGCCACGCTCCTGTCTGTCTACGTCACAGGGTCCCACGATGCCGAGGATGCTACTCCACTGTCTGCAAAACAGCTCGACGCGGAAGCGCTGCCCCAGTGACCGGTGCCGGGCGTGTGCAGCCGCAGAGCTGTGGCGCCGCGCCGCCAGGACGCGCTGCTGGCCTCTGTCCCCGTCGCCTCAGCGCCGCTCGCTGTAAGCACCAGGGCGGCCGGCTGCCTGCTTCTTCGCCGTCGCGGTTAAGATCGTGGCGACAACAAGTGGCTGCGATCCGGCAGCCGAATCTGCGGCCCTCGCTCCGGGAGCCGACAAGACTGCTCGTGGTAGCGAGCAGCCGAGTGGCCCGCGCTGGCTGGCTATGGAGCCCACGTCGGCCTCAGAGGGTCGAACCAGCGACCCGTCGTGGACCGGAACGCTGGCGGCCCATCTGCTGCTGCGTGTAGCCGGTGGTGTGGCACGCCCTGCCGTCCAGCAGAGCTGCCGCACTTGAATGCCCCTCGTTAGAAAACCGGCACCTATTTACACGTGGCCGTGCTGCTCTGTTCTGCCAATGCGCCACTCTGAGTCACGTAGTCATTACACCTAGGTTGGGCCAGTGGGCCCCTTCTGCCTGTAACTTGCGCCGTGCAAACCGCTGCGTTTACTCTTTTCAGCGGTTCTAGGGCCCTGTGGCCTCCATTCTACTTTGCAACTGCTGGTAAGCATAACTTACTGTCAACAGGGTCGCGCCTGGCTCCAACTAGTGCTCTCAGAAATATTGCACTGAACCTTTTCGCTGTCTTAAATGGTGGTGCCACTACAAATCTGTCCATATGCCTTTCTTGCGTTAGTATTAGTAGTAACTAGAAGACATTGCTTAGGCATGTTTGAAACCTGTGCCGCCAATGATTCGTAAGGTGAGTAGTGGAAGGGTCAGTATAACTTTGTGAAATACCCTGTAGCTACTCATTGTGACGTAGCGAGTGAGAGGCCACCTGCTCGCTCTTCAGTTTGCAGACCTACAAAGGAGGAAAGGGCATGACTATAGTCCAGCTGTCTATCTCCCCTCACACATCTAACCTCCGACAACCTCCACCCATCCAATCAATCACGCATCCAGAACACAACTGATGCCTTGCTACGCCTTTACTGTACTTACACTATGTACAAACATTTAATACTTGTACTTAACCAAGTTAATTTCGTTCCATTAAAACGTTATTTATAATGACCTAAGAGTTTTCAATTCCCTGCAATGTGGAAACTATTACTCCTGAAGAAAAAATGAATATGACCTTTGAACCGCGTTCGGCTCGCGGTCTTGCCGTTTATTGCTCGTCATCTTGTGTTTGTGGTTCTGCCACCTCGTTTTCATTCGATTTACTGGCGTCACTAGGTTGCTGGTTTGCTTGCCCCTGAGTGGCACCAGCAGCGCTTATCGATAAACGGACTGTCGACCTACCTCTGGAGCGACCGTTAGTACTTCCGGGTCGTCGTGTGCCTGGAGTTCAGTCGGTGACAGAGCAACAGTCGGGGGCGGAGCGCCAGTGAGACGTGGACGGCCATTACTTGCCGACCGCTGGCCACACACAGGAACTGTCCGGCGGAAAGAGATCGGAGCGGGAACGACCGTCGGTTGGTCGTTCAGTTGGTCGTCTCATTGGTCGACGTGCATTTGGTTTTTCGGCAGTTTCTGGGCCTCGTCGGTCGGTCATCTTGCCGGACGTGGGTCGGTTCCTCCCTCGTGCAGAGATGTCGTCACCGATGGGCAAGAGTCAGCTGCGTATGGGTGGGTCCGAGGCGGTGCGCCTGGGTCGCCGTGTCTCCGAGTTCCGGACCGACATCTGGTTGGAGCTGCAGTGATCTCCGGCCAGCCGAGACTCGCCCGACCGTTGCAGACGCTCATATAGTCTGTCGGTAAACTGAAGAGCGAGCGAGCGAGTCCCCACTCTGCCTACCCAGCTACGTCACGAGGCGCTTCTACAGGCTGTTTCACAACTTAGTACCGGTGCTGCCGCGGCGCGCGTTTTAAATCTTTGTCGACGCCGTGTACAGATACGTCCCGGCAGCGTTTATTTTTAGACAAATGCGTTAAGACCATAATGAATCCAAAAGACGATAGCTTCTTCCGAAACACAACATTATAGAGGAAGTAATATTAACGTAGGAACGGAAGTCAGAATTCTGCTACAAATACAGAACCGAATGCCTGTTCATGTGAATGTATGTACCCTCTACTGCTATTCGTAAAACGAACCCCGTATGGTGCAATCAATCTGTAGAATTTAAGTCTTGTTCTTACTTTATGTTTCTATTAAAAGCTAGAAATTTCCAGGTAAATCACATTTTACGCTGTGTCTTACGTAAAACATCTTTCTGCCAAAGAAAACAGATTTTTTTTTTGACAGCAGTAAGTAATGTCCATAATGTCGTTATTATTTTTTGGTTTATGTGAAAGTCCTCCATCGTTTGTCGAATGACCGATTTTGTGAAACTGCCTATAACGAAGAGTTTCCTCTCAAAATTATCAGTTTTCCTTCGTGGCGGTTCCAGTAAACCACGCGGTTTTATTTTCGCGTTTCTTCCTTATGCGTCCTATTGTGGCGAGGCTGACGTTTGCATAAATTGCAGCCCTCTGATTGGGACTGGTAATATTAGCCCATAGTTCTTTTGTGCCGCCTCTTTAACACATGATGTTGTAACATTACAGACAATCGAACGCTCGTTACTCCATAAATACCTCCTCTTCTCCATATTCTGCACATTTTCTTGCAATGCAGGGCGATTATCCATCACTTCTGGATTCCAAAGTATATCAGTAAGCATACAAAATTACCTGTCTGACACTGCTAATTAAGATCCCACGAACAGAACGACGTGTATCACTGCTCACTGATCTACACCGCTAGGCAGGTAATGGGCAACTGATTTTGGGTGCCCCTGTAGGCCAGTGGCAGGGTTCTTCTGGGAAAGGCCGCTTCCCCCACCAAAAGCACTGCTCGCTCTTGAGTTTACAGACAGACTGTAACTTGAGTGGGAACGACCTTGGTTGGTCGTTCGGTCGGTCGTCTCATTGGACGACATGTATTTGGTAGCCGACCGCTTATGGAAACTCTTTGTGTGTGTGAGACTTGTGATTTCTCCTTGTTGTTCCACGGTGATTGGTTTTAGGATTGTCGGAGTTCTTGGTGCACGTGTTTACATGGAACTGTGTGTAGGTTCTGTGATTTCTGCTGAGCAGATGAATGCTGTCTGTGTACTGGAGAAGCCAGTCGGTCGGTTGCGAGAGGGGATCTTCGACCTCGCTGATATTTTCGGTTGTCGCGGCATCGGTCGGGTGGAAGTGATTTGATTAGGTTGTTGGTTGGTTCGACAGCCGTCCCTAGGTCGTGCTGCCACCCGATTACTTAGTGTTATCCTTGGCTGCCAGTCTCACCTAAACTGTGGTTAGTGTTCCTCCCCCCCCCCCCCATCCCGACCCTTGGAACACTCCTGAGCACCACTGTTCTGTTGTTTGTGATTGTGATTATCTTTTGTCGCAAGCACTGTGCCAGGTCAGGTCATGTATTAATTTTGTCTGTTCTATGTTTAGTATTAGGCCTTGAGCCAAGTTTTATTTAAAATTCTTGTTTGCTCTGTATTTAGGCATTCAGCCGCGTTTGTTTTAAAATTTTTGGCTTTCTGCTGTACTGTGTAAATGATTATCTTAAGGTTTGTCTTTAATTATTTTGAATAATTGTTTGGGCCTTCAGCCGTCAAGATATTTCAAGTTTTCTTAAGATGGTTTTTTGTTGTACTGTCTAAATGCTTGTCCGTAAAGGTTGTCTTTTATTATGTTGAAATATTATTGAGCTTTCAACCGAGGAATTAATTTAAATTCTCATTAATATGGCTTTTAGCCTAAATCGGTAAATGTTTGCCTGTAAAGAATTTCCTTTGCTGATCTGAAACATTACTTGGGCCTTTAGCCGAGAAGATATTTTAATTTTACTGAAGTAAGGCCTTCAGCCATTTGTCTAAATTCTTTTAAAAGGAATTATTTAAACCTTATTATTGAGAAGTTACTTGGGCGCTCAGCCGCGAATTGATCCTCGTTGTTTTAAAGAGAATACTGTGCATTGTGTTTTCGAGTAACAAAGTTGTGTGTTCTTCTGTAAGTAACAGCAACCGACCTTGGCCCCTTTCCACGACCTGACCCGCTCTGTCCTGCGATACCAGATGTAAGCCATTTCTGTAGGAAATACAATGTGGTATGTTTTTGTGACAGGAAATATTTCCGTTAGAGGTCACGGTTTCCATGTTAGTCAAGTAAAACGTAAAAAGGTGATCTTCGATGTCTCTCACCCCCACGCTCACATATCACTGGTCATGAATTTTAGTATGTTGCTCGTGTCTCTGCCCTTACCACTGAGCAGAAATTTGCGACTACACGAATTTTTTCCCCTTTTTGGCCGTTTATGGACTTGGTCAACTGGGATATTAAAGTCATTCTGCAGTTAAGCTTCGAGTCGAAAAGTGAGGGGTAACAACATGGAGAGGGAGCAGCGGCACTGGCGGCAGCGTCAGGAGTCGCTCGTGTTGCCGGAATCGTCACGCGGCAGATTGTTGCACTTGCAGAGTCGACCGCAGGAGAGGTTTCCGTGTTTTGTTAGGTTTTAATAAAGATGTAGGTGCTCTTATCCTGTGCTAATGGAGGTGTAACGGTCCAAATAGGCTGGCAAATGGTTGGTGGAAAATGTTTGAACTTGGAAACATGAGATACCAGTGTAATTTCTTTATTAGCCAGCACAGTGCAATTTTAGTTGTGTCTTGAGCAGTCTGCGGTGTGTTTTTAAATGTAAAAGTGTTTCAGCAAATGTACTTTTAATTTACGCTGTTTTTAAAATATCCGCTGTAATGCCATACTGTCAGACTCATCTTAGGCACCTGAAAGTAACTTCATAGTATGTTGGTCATAATGGGTCATAAATTACACTATTCAAGATAAGACAGCCGTACTGGGTCATGAATTACAGCTACTAAGATAAGGATGACATAAATATTTCCATAAATTATAGCGATAAGCTGAATGAGTAATAGAGGAAATGTGATAATCTTCCAGATTGTGCTCGTATGTCTCAGGCAATAGGATAACGCCCCATCCCCCATTATCGAATTTCCTGCCATTTATATGTTGCCCAATTGGTCTTAAGGAGAGGGGACTGGAGACAGGGAAGGAAAGGGAAGTGAGTGGAGAAGGTGAGGACATCTGGCGACATTCCCGTCTGTACTCGTTCCCACTTTGTTCCCTTACTGTCACCACCTGAGTTTCATCTGGTTTTCCACCCTCACACTCGACTAGTGAAGAGTGAATTGCTTACGTGGACAAAGCGATGATCACATATGCCCATGGAGACATGTTTTACATGTGTGAGACATTCATAAGAAAAGTAATGCTAGTATAAAATACGACATTCTATTTAATCTTGGATCTTTTCAATTTTCCACTGTTGAATGACCACTGTAGTGCCATATTGTTAGACTCATCTTAAACAACTGATAACGACATCATACTATATGAGCCATATTGGGCATCAATTACTTTAATTAAGATATGTAACCATATTGGGTTAAGAATTATAGCAGCTAAGGTAAGGATGACATAAATATTGCCCTAAATTATAGCGATACACTGAATGGGTAATAAAGGAAATCTGGCAACCCTGCATTTTTTGATTGTATGTCTCAGCCAATAACACCACGCCCCTTCCCCCATTTTCGACTTTTCTACCATTTGTGTGGTACCCAGTTGGTCTAGAGAAGTGAAAAGTGAACAAAGCGATGAACACATACTTTGTTCTTCAGGTCAAAGTGCGCTCATGGAGTCACGTTTCACCTATGTGAGACATTCATGAGAAAAATAATATTTTATACGACGTCTTATTTAAGTTTTTTTATTTGTGAACGTAATTTAAGCTGAGACCACGAGGGCAATAATGCCATGTAGGATCTCAGTGCCCCACGCTGCTATTGTCTGAGAGGACAGACTATACTCTCGTAGCCAGTTGATACCACGCAAGGGGCAATCGTTCGAGTTCAGACATGGAAGTTCCGTGGGCGTCCAGCAGCGACAACGACAGCGGTCGGCGTCGTCCAGCAACTGAGCTGAGCCACCACCGGCGCCGCACGACTGGAGCCGTGCGTGCCCAGTTCCCGCAGAGTCGGAGGCGAGTTCTTGCTGAGTTGTTGTGGAGCTCCAGGCTACACTAGTCCACTATCGACGTAGTGTAGTTACAACTTTCTTTATGAAACTACCACTTCAGGACAGGCGTCAGTTTTTGTGTCTTCATTGTAAAAAGCTCAAGTGTCCATCTTATCCCAGCTTTGTCAAGGAACTGTATTTGGAATTCATCAAGGTCTCATTTTATTGAAGTTAAGCATAATACACAGAAGAAAACATTGCCCACCAAGAAATAATTCTACATGTACATCTACATTTATACTCCGCAAGCCGCCCAACGGTGTGTGGCGGAGGGCGCTTGACGTGCCACGGTTATTATCTCCCTTTCCTGTTCCAGTCGAGTATGGTTCGCGGGAAGAACGACTGCCGGAAAGCCTCCGTCAGCGCTCGAATCTCTCTAATTTTACATTCGTGATCTCCTCGGGAGATATAATTAGGGGGAAGCACTATATTCGATACCTCATACAGAAACGCACCCTCTCGAAACCTGGACAGCAAGCTACACCGCGATGCAGAGCGCCTCTCTTGCAGAGTCTGCCACTTGAGTTTGCTAAACATCCCCGTAACGCTATCACGCTTACCAAATAACCCTGTGACGAAACGCGCCGCTCTTCTTTGGATTTGCTCTATCTCCTTTGTCAACCCGACCTGGTACGGATCCCCCACTGATGAGGAATACTCAAGTATAGGTCGAACAAGTGATATGTAAGCCACCTCTTTGTTGATGGACTACATTTTCTAAGGACTCTCCCAATGAATATCAACCTAGCACCCGCCTTACCAACAATTAATTTTATATGACCATTCCACTTCAAATCGTTCCGTACGCATACTCCCAGATATTTTACACAAGTAACTGCTACCAGTGTTTGTTCCGCTATCATATAATCATACAATAAAAGATCCTTCTTTCTTTGTATTCGCAATACATTACATTTGTCTATGTTAAGGGTCAGTTGCCACTCCCTGCACCAAGTGCCTATCCGCTGCAGTTCTTCCTGCATTTCGCTGCAATTTTATAATTCTGCAACTTCTCTGTATACTACAGCATCATCTGTGAAATGCTGCATAGAACTGCCGACACTATCTACTAGGTCATTTATATACACTGTGAAAAGCACTGGTCCCATAACACTCTCCTGTGGCACGCCAGAGGTTACTTTAACGTCTGTAGACGTCTCTCCGCTGATAACAACACGCTATGTTCTGTTTGCTAAATACACTTCAACCCAGCTCATCTGATATTCCGTAGGCTCTTACTTTGTTTATCAGGCGACAGTGCGGAAATGTATCGAACGCCTTGCGGAAGTCAAGGAAAATGGCATCTACCTGTGAGCCTGTATCTAATATTTTCTGGATCTCATCAACAAATAAAGCGAGTTGGGTCTCACACGATCGCTGTTTCCGGAATCCATTTTGATTCCTACATAGTAGATTCTGGGTTTCCAGAAATGACATGATACGGGAGCAAAAATCATGTTCTAAAATTCTACAACAGATCGATGTCAGAGATATAGGACTATAGTTTAGGGCATCTGCTCCATGACCCTTCTTGAAAACTGGAACTACCTGTGCTCTTTTCCAATCATTTGGAACCTTCCGTCCCTCTAGAGACTTGCGGTACACGGCTGTTAGGAGGAGGGCAAGTTCTTTCGCGTACTCTGTGTAGAATCGAATTGGTATCCCGTCAGGTCCAGTGGACTTTGTTGAGTGATTTCAGTTAGTTATCTATTCCTTGGACACTTATTTCGGTGTCAGCCATTTTTTCGTTCGTGCGAGGATTTAGAGAAGGAACTGCAGTGCGGTCTTCCTCTGTGAAACAGCTTTGGAAAAAGGTGTTTAGTATTTCAGCTTTACGCGTGTCATCCTCTGTTTCAATGCTATTATCATCCCAGAGTGTCTGGATATGCTGTTTCGATCCACTTATTGATTTAACGTAAGACCAGAACTTCCTAGGATTTTCTGTCAAGTCGGTACATAGAATTTTACTTTAGAATTCACTGAACGCTTCACGCATAGCCCTTCTTACGCTAACTTTGACATCGTTTAGCTTCTGTTTGTCTCAGTGGTTTTTACTGCGTTTAAATTTGCAGTGAAGCTCTCTTTGGTTTTGCAGTAGTTTCCTAACTTTGTTGTTGAACCACGGTGGGTCATTCCCGTCCCTCGCAGTTTTACTCGGCACGTACCTGTCTAAAACGCATTTTACGATTGCCTTGAACTTTTTCCAGAAACATTCAACATTGTCAATGTCGGAACAGAAATTTTCGTTTTGATCTGTTAGGTAGACTGAAATCTGCCTCCTATTACTCTTGCTAAACAGATAAATCTTCCTCCCTTTTTTTATGTTCCTATTTACTTCCATATTCAGGGATGCTGCAACGGCCTTATGATCACTGATTCCCTGTTCTGCGCTTACAGAGTCGAAAAGTTCGGGTCTGTTTGTTATCAGTAGGTCCAAGATGTTATCTCCACGAGTCGGTCCTCTGTTTAATTGCTCGAGGTAATTTTCAGATACTGCACTCAATATAATGTCACTCGATGCTCTGTCCCTACCACCCGTCCTAAACATCTGAGTGTCCCAGTCTATATCTGGTAAATTGAAATCTCCACCTAAGACTATAACATGCTGAGGAAGTTTATGTGAAATGTATTCCAGATTTTCTCTCAGTTGTTCTGCCACTAATGCTGCTGAATCGGGAGTTCGGTAAAAGGAGCCAATTGTTAACCTGGCTCGGTTGTTGAGTGTAACCTCCACCCGTAATAATTCACAGGAACTATCCACTTTTATTTCACTACAGGATATACTACTACTAACAACGACAAACACGCCGCCACTGGTTGCATGCAATCTATCCTTTCTAAACACCGTCTGTGTCTTTGTAAACATTTTGACAGAATTTATCTCTGGCTTCAGCCAGTTTTCCGTACCTATAACGATTTCAGCTTCGGTGCTTTCTATCAGCGCATGAAGTTCCGGTACTTTACAAACCAAGCTTCTACAGCTTACAATACCGATTGCTGCAGAGTAATTAAATTTTGGGAATATATTTTTCTGGGTTACATATTTAAGTGATTTACATTGCAAGATCACTGGTTAATGTAAGTGCGAGGTATATACGGGGGATATTCGGAAAGTAAGTTTCGATCGGTCAAGAAATGGAAATCGTCTACATCTAAAAGTACATCTACATGATTACTTCGCAATTCACATTTAAGTGCTTGGCAGAGGGTTCATCGAACCACAATCATACTATCTCTCTACCATTCCACTCCCGAACAGCGCGCGGGAAAAACGAACACCTAAACCTTTCTGTTCGAGCTCTGATTTCTCTTATTTTATTTTGATGATCATTCCTACCTATGTAGGTTGGGCTCAACAAAATATTTTCGCATTCGGAAGAGAAAGTTGGTGACTGAAATTTCGTAAATAGATCTCGCCGTGACGAAAAACGTCTTTGCTTTAATGACTTCCATCCCAACTCGCGTATCATATCTCCCACACTCTCTCCTCTATTACGTGATAATACAAAACGAACTGCCCTTTTTTGCACCCTTTCGATGTCCTCCGTCAATCCCACCTGGCAAGCATCCCACACCGCGCAGCAATATTCTAACAGAGGACGAACGAGTGCAGTGTAAGCTGTCTCTTTAGTAGACTTGTTGCATCTTCTAAGTGTCCTGCCAATGAAACGCAACCTTTGGCTCGCCATCCCCACAATATTATCTATGTGATCTTTCCAACTGAAGTTGTTCGTAATTTTAACACCCAGGTACTTAGTTGAATTGACAGCCTTGAGAATTGTACTGTTTATCGAGTAATCGAATTCCAACGGATTTCTTTTGGTACTCATGTGGATCACCTCACACTTTTCGTTATTTAGCGTCAACTGTCACCTGCCACACCATACAGCAATCTTTTCTAAATCGCTTTGCAACTGATACTGGTCTTCGGATGACCTTACTAGACGGTAAATTACAGCATCATCTGCGAACAACCTAAGAGAACTGCTCAGATTGTCACCCAGGTCATTTATTTAGATCAGGAACAGCAGAGGTCCCAGGACGCTTCCCTGGGGAACACCTGATATCACTTCAGTTTTGCTCGATGATTTACCGTCTATTACTACGAACTGCGACCTTCCTGACAGGAAATCACGAATCCAGTCGCACAACTGAGACGATACCCCATAGGCCCGCAGCTTGATTAGAAGTCGCTTGTGAGGAACGGTGTCAAAAGCTTTCCGGAAATCTAGAAATACGGAATCAACATGAGATCCCCTGTCGATAGCGGCCATTACTTCGTGCGAATAAAGAGCTAGCTGCGTTGCACAAGAACGATGTTTTCTGAAGCCATGCTGATTACGTATCAATAGATCGTTCCCTTCGAGGTGATTCATAATGTTTGAATACAGTATGTGCTCCAAAACCCTACTGCAAACTGACGTCAATGAAATAGGTCAGTAGTTCGATGGATTACTCCTACTACCCTTCTTAAACACTGGTGCGACCTGCGCAATTTTCCAATCTGCAGGTACAGATCTATCGGTGAGCGAGCGGTTGTACATGATTGCTAAGTAGGGAGCTATTGTATCAGCGTAATCTGAAAGGAACCTAATCGGTATACAATCTGGACCTGAAGACTTGCCCGTATCAAGCGATTTGAGTTGCTTCGCAACCCCTAAGATATCTACTTCTAAGAAACTCATGCTAGCAGCTGTTCGTGTTTCAAATTCTGGAATATTCCATTCGTCTTCCCTGGTGAAGGAGTTTCGGAAAACTGCGATCAATAACTCCGCTTTAGCGGCACATTCGTCGGTAACAGTACCATCGGCACTGCGCAGCGAAGGTATTGTCTGCGTCTTGCCGCTTGTGTACTTTACATACGACCAGAACTTCTTCGGATTTTGTACCAAATTTCGAGACAATGTTTCGTTGTGGAACCTATTAAAGGCATCTCGCATTGAAGTCTGTGCCAAATTTCGCGCGTCTGTAAATTTTTGCCAATCTTCGTGATTTCGCGTTCTTCTGAACTTCACATGCTTTTCCCGTTGCCTCTGCAACAGCGTTCGGCCCTGTTTTGTGTACCATGGGGGATCAGTTCCATGTCTTACCAATTTATGAGGTATGAATGTCTCAATTGCTGTAGCTACTATATCTTTGATTTTGAGCCACGTCTCGTCTACATTTGCATAGTCAGTTCGGAAGGAATGGAGATTGTCGCTTAGGAACGCTTCTAGTGACGCTTTATTCGCTTTTTTAAATAAAATTATTTTGCGTTTGTTTCTGATGGATTTGGAAGAAACGGTATTGAGCCTAACTACAACGACCTTGTGATCACTGTGAAAAGGTAATAAAGCTTTGCACATACGTGTTCGACAGTGTGTCTAGTATCCCTGTCGATTGCATCACTTGACTCTTTTCAGTTCTGAACCCATGGTGAACATATAAAGATGCATAGAAAATAGTGTCCCCCGCCAAGTATGAGGTCCTGGTGAGAGATTTAACCTGATGTTATGCGCCCACATAACAGAACTGTGATACGGTTCCTATTTCGTGAAAATTCTCGGTTGCAATCGGCAGGGGCAATGAAAATGCTCCTGCAGCGTTTTCGACGGGAAGTGTTTGATCACCCTCACTATAGCCGGTAATTGGCTCCCTCTATATTTCATCTCTGCTCACCTTTAACTACTGGCTACGAAGACAACATTTTTGGACAGACAACGGGCTATAGATGAGCGTGGAGAATTGGCGGGAAGCACTGGCGGCTGCCTTGTATGACGAGGGTATTGGAAAGTCGGTATAACGGTGCGACAGATGTCCTAGCTGGAGCGGCGAGTATGTAGAGAAGTAGCTGGAAGGTGGAGCCAACTGTTGCAAATAAAACATTTCTGATTTTCGATGTAGTTTCCATTTCGCAACTGATCTACATCTACATCTACATCCATACTCCGCAAGCCACCTGACGGTGTGTGGCGGAGGGTACCTTCAGTACCTCTATCGGTTCTCCCTTCTATTCCAGTCTCGTATTGTTCGTGGAAAGAAGGATTGTCGGTATGCCTCTGTGTGGGCTCTAATCTCTCTGATTTTATACTCATGGTCTCTTCGCGACATATACGTAGGAGGGAGCAATATACTGCTTGACTCTTCGGTGAAGGTATGTTCTCAAAACTTTGACAAAAGCCCGTACCGAGCTACTGAGCGTCTCTCCTGCAGAGTCTTCCACTGGAGTTTATCTATCATCTCCGTAACGCTTTCGCGATTACTAAATGATCCTGTAACGAAGCGAGCTGCTCTCCGTTGGATCTTCTCTATGTCTTGTATCAACCCTATCTGGTACGGATCCCACACTGCTGAGCAGTATTCAAGCAGTGGGCGAACAAGCGTACTGTAACCTACTTCCTTTGTTTTCGGATTGCATTTCCTTAGGATTCTTCCAATGAATCTCAGTCTGGCATCTGCTTTACCGACAATCAACATTATATGATCATTCCATTTTAAATCACTCCTAATGCGTACTCCCAGATAATTTATGGTATTAACTGCTTCCAGTTGCTGACCTGCTATTTTGTAGCTAAATGATAAAGGATCTATCTTTCTGTGTATTCGCAGCACATTACACTTGTCTACATTGAGATTCAATTGCCATTCCCTGCACCATGCGTCAATTCGCTGCAGATCCTCCTGCATTTCAGTACAATTTTCCATTGTTACAACCTCTCGATACACCACAGCATCATCTGCAAAAAGCCTCAGTGAACTTCCGATGTCATCCACCAGGTCATTTATGTATATTGTGAATAGCAACGGTCCGATGACACTCCCCTGCGGCACACCTGAAATCACTCTTACTTCGGAAGACTTCTCTCCATTGAGAATAACATGCTGCGTCCTGTTATCTAGGAACTCCTCAATCCAATCACACAATTGGTCTGATAGTCCATATGCTCTTACTTTGTTCATTAAACGACTGTGGGGAACTGTATCGAACGCCTTGCGGAAGTCAAGAAACACGGCATGTACCTGTGAACCCGTGTCTATGGCCCTCTGAGTCTCGTGGACGAATAGCGCGAGCTGGGTTTCACATGACCATCTTTTTCGAAACCCATGCTGATTCCTACAGATTAGATTTCTCGTCTCCAGAAAAGTCATTATACTCGAACACAATACGTGTTCCAAAATTCTACAACTGATCGACGTTAGAGATATAGGTCTATAGTTCTGCACATCTGTTCGACGTCCCTTCTTGAAAACGGGGATGACCTGTGCCCTTTTCCAATCTTTTGGAACGCTACGCTCTTCTAGAGACCTACGGTACACCGCTGCAAGAAGGGGGGCAACTGATCGGAACTTACTTTCTGGACAAGCCTCGTATTACGACGTAAAGTCGGCGCCGGCACGCCAGTCGGGAACGTCAGAGAGGAGATGACTGTGAGAAGGGGTCGGCCGGTCGCACGCCGACCGACCCGCCGCCAGGACAACGCTGCAGCAGCGACCCCTGAGTGAAGAGGGCGGGGCGTCCCACTTCTGTAGCAACTTTAACGGAGGCCAGTTCCTTCGCTATTTGTATGTAGCACACACTTGTGTTTGTATATTCTGAATAAGACTATTTTGCATGCCGTCCTTTGCTTGTGATACGCATCGAAGTGAAGTAATTGTTACTGTCTTTTTGTAAGATAACTCGCCAATGTGGGTTGTTTGATTGTTTGTCTAGCGAACCGAGTACGCAGGATTCCTAGACACAACAGTATATCATCACAGCTGTGAAATACAGGTACAGAGGTGTAACTGCCAGAAAGCTGAATACAAGCCAGCAAATTTGTATTCACCCTGTTGTAAAGGTGCTGTGGGATGGAGTTCCATACCTGTTGTTCTGTTGGTCAACACAGCGACTGTTAATGAGGTTTGTAAATGACAGTGGAGTTGTTGTCAGATGATGTCCTCTGCGTGCTCGGTTGGCGTCAGGTGCAATGATCGAGCACAAGCCAAGGCAACATGTCGGCACTCTGTAGCGCATGTTCAGTTGCAACACAGGTACATATAGGAGAGCGGTATTCTTTTGGAAAACACTCCCTGGAATGCTGTTCATGCACTGGAGCGCAACAGGTCGATTCATAAGATTGACATACACTCCTGGAAATGGAAAAAAGAACACATTGACACCGGTGTGTCAGACCCACCATACTTGCTCCGGACACTGCGAGAGGGCTGTACAAGCAATGATCACACGCACGGCACAGCAGACACACCAGGAACCGCGGTGTTGGCCGTCGAATGGCGCTAGCTGCGCAGCATTTGTGCACCGCCGCCGTCAGTGTCAGCCAGTTCGCCGTGGCATACGGAGCTCCATCGCAGTCTTTAACACTGGTAGCATGCCGCGACAGCGTGGACGTGAACCGTATGTGCAGTTGACGGACTTTGAGCGAGGGCGTATAGTGGGCATGCGGGAGGCCGGGTGGACGTACCGCCGAATTGCTCAACACGTGGGGCGTTAGGTCTCCACAGTACATCGATGTTGTCGCCAGTGGTCGGCGGAAGGTGCACGTGCCCGTCGACCTGGGACCGGACCGCAGCGACGCACGGATGCACGCCAAGACCGTAGGATCCTACGCAGTGCCGTAGGGGACCGCACCGCCACTTCCCAGCAAATTAGGGACACTGTTGCTCCTGGGGTATCGGCGAGGACCATTCGCAACCGTCTTCATGAAGCTGGGCTACGGTCCCGCACACCGTTAGGCCGTCTTCCGCTCACGCCCCAACATCGTGCAGCCCGCCTCCAGTGGTGTCGCGACAGGCGTGAATGGAGGGACGAATGGAGACGTGTCGTCTTCAGCGATGAGAGTCGCTTCTGCCTTGGTGCCAATGATGGTCGTATGCGTGTTTGGCGCCGTGCAGGTGAGCGCCACAATCAGGACTGCATACGACCGTGGCACACAGGGCCAACACCCGGCATCATGGTGTGGGGAGCGATCTCCTACACTGGCCGTACACCACTGGTGATCGTCGAGGGGACACTGAATAGTGCACGGTACATCCAAACCGTCATCGAACCCATCGTTGTACCATTCCTAGACCGGCTAGGGAACTTGCTGTTCCAACAGGACAATGCACGTCCGCATGTATCCCGTGCCACCCAACGTGCTCTAGAAGGTGTAAGTCAACTACCCTGGCCAGCAAGATCTCCGGATCTGTCCCCCATTGAGCATGTTTGGGACTGGATGAAGCGTCGTCTCGCGCGGTCTGCACGTCCAGCACGAACGCTGGTGCAACTGAGGCGCCAGGTGGAAATGGCATGGCAAGCCGTTCCACAGGACTACATCCAGCATCTCTACGATCGTCTCCATGGGAGAATAGCAGCCTGCATTGCTGCGAAAGGTGGATATACACTGTACTAGTGCCGACATTGTGCATGCTCTGTTGCCTGTGTCTACGTGCCTGTGGTTCTGTCAGTGTGATCATGTGATGTATCTGACCCCAGGAATGTGTCAATAAAGTTTCCCCTTCCTGGGACAATGAATTCACGGTGTTCTTATTTCAATTTCCAGGAGTGTATAAATTTGCAGCCAGGCTACGTGGGACAACCACTAGAGAGCTCCTGCTGTCATACGAAACCGCCCCCCAGGCTGTAGCTCCAGGTGCAGATCGAGTGTGCCTAGCACGCGGGCAGGTTGTTTACTGACGCTTCTTTACTCTAGACACGGCAGTCACTAGCGCCGAGGCAGAACCAGCTTTCATCAGAAAACATACCAGATCGCTACTCAGCCCTCCAATGACCTCTTGCTTGACACCACTGTATTTACAAATGGTCGTGGTTTGAGGTCTATGGAATGTACGCAACAGGGCGTCTGCCTCGGAGCTGCCTTTGAATTAACCGATTTGTAACAGCTCTTTGTGTCACTGTGATGCCAACTGCTGTTCTGATAGCTGGTGCAGACGCGGTACGGTGCGTCAAAACCGTGTACCGAACGCGATGGTCTTCCCTCCTGCCAGCGCCAAGCGGCCGACCAGAGCTTGACCTCCTTGCGACCGTGAACACCGCAGACAGCAGCCGTGTAAGGCGGCCGCGTTCTTGGCGAGTGTTTCTGGAACATCGGAGAAGGAACATCCAACCTCTCGTAGTCCTACTACACAACCTCATTCAAACTCAGTGGGCTGTTGATAATTGTGTCTTCGTCCCCTTAAAGGTATTCCTGACTAAAATCAACTCTCCGCGTCCAGTCTCAAAGCTAACTAACGCTGAAGACAGTTACAGAGTGTATTTAAAGCAAACCTGATTTTCATCCACAAAGTGGTGCTACTAGCGCCATTCTTGCGTGAGAGGCTCGAAATCTGAAGAGACATCGTATTTCTGACGTAGAAACACGAGTACCAACTTTCGATTATGTTGCACAACTCCTCCGCGATTTTTTTTTTTTTGTGAGAGTTTAATAATATCTCAGAGCTTTTTTCCTCTCACTTCTTTCACTTATCAGCTGGTCACTTCAAGACATATTGTTCACCCACTCATGCAGGATTGTGTGGCAATGACGTGTACCAAGCGGCAGGAAATAGCTTGTTGCCAGCGAGAGAAGTATTGGATCATCGTAGACTGTCTGCAACCATTATTGCAGCATCCCTTGATGCAGCAGCAGAGTGAGTCGTGTCGACAGCCGCGTGCGCAGTAACTACACCGGACGCAAGTGTGCCATTACGTCCTATTCCTAAACGACCACCAGTTCTGCATGTATGATCATGAAGGACTTATCCGTATGCACAGGTTCCGAGGAGAAAGAAGTTAGCTGGTCTGCATTCGTCATCATCATAGGGGCCCAGCAAATTGCACGATTGGATGGAGTGCAATTAGGTACGCAGCACGATTATCTCTGGTTCACAGTCCGGTAATTTCGACAGCAGTCGCTATACTTTGGACATGATAAGGCTGGCGGCAGATCCCTGGTCTCGAGGTCTACATAACCTTGTTTTTTATTTTTTTATTTTTTATTTTTTGCAAGATAATGCAAGATCACAATTCACACGAGCTTTCCTGATCCACCCCAGTACTTTGAGCGTGCTCTGGCTGGTACGTTCTCCAGATCTCTCACGCAACGCAAACATTTGGTCATTTATTGTGAGAGACTGTCAATAGTCCGCTCGTCAGCCACCACAAATAGGTGTAGCAGCATGGAATGACGTACTCGCAAACGCAACCCTAGCTAAATTCAATTCGTTGACAGCGGAATTAGAGCCACGTGTAATGCTGGAACAGAAGGTAGCTTTTTGAACTTCATTCGCGCCATGTATAGCCCCAAATCGTCTAGAAATCTAACAATGTTTGCATCCTGCAACACTGTATGCACACAATAAGTAAATATTATGTAAATTGAAAACGAAGGGGGAGGAGAAAGATAGGAAAGTGAAGAAATTATTGATGTCACATGCATCGGGATTTTATGTGGAATCGGTGGCGACGAGTGAAAATGTGTGCGGAGGTGCAACTCGTACCAGGGATCTCCTCCTTACCCAGTAACTGCGTCAGTTACTATGCCACTGGGACACTGTTCATCACAATTATGACGACTATCTCAGCACGCCTCTCGGTCGATCCACATTCTCTACCTTCCTAGAGCTAGCTCCCCATGTCCTCTACGCTCGCTACTTGGAGATTCTTGAAGATGGTCGAAAGTAATTGTTCATCTGCATTGAAGATGATGGATTCATGGCCCATCGAAGCGAATCAATTGCATGTATAGATGATGTCTGTTCTTTTGGGCACGTTTTCACTCGTTGCCGCTGATTCCACATGAGGTGCAGCCGACATACTTCTCTATCCTGCCTTACATGCTCAAAAATGGCTCTAAGCACTATGGGACTTAACATCTGGTGTCATCAGTCTCCTAGACTAAAAACTACTTAAACTTAACCTAAGGACATCACACTGTAAGACGTCATGGTCTCCTGACCTTCGTCCGCATCTCGTGGTCGTGCGGTAGCGTTCTCGCTTCCCACGCCCGGGTTCCCGGGTTCGATTCCCGGCGGGGTCAGCGATTTTCTCTGCCTCGTGATGATGGGTGTTGTGTGCTGTCCTTAGGTTAGTTAGGTTTAAATAGTTCTAAGTTCTAGGGGACTGATGACATCAGATGTTAAGTCCCATAGTGCTCAGAGCCATTTGAACCATTTGAGCCATCTCCTGACCTTCATTGCTTACATATTCCACTCTCACCATCATATTCTGCACATCGAGACGCTTCATTCGAACCAAAACTCGATAAGATAAAGTCAATGTTGCATGAATTCATGTAAACGATATGCAAAAAACAAGTAACCGCACCGTGGTTGAAATACTCGAGGCTGGCGTACACACATACATTCCAGACACGACGGTCACAGGAGCTTTTAGTTCAGGAGACGCAACTGCACGCCGGGGGGCCGGTCCCTTCAGAGGACGAGTCAGCCTATCTATGTTGGCTGGTGACCACCCATAGAGCAGACAGCATTTGCCCGAGTGAAAGGAAGAACAACCCCGTGTTTGGCTTAAAAGCAAATTCCACTACATTGTGTGGGAGTGCCCAGCCTACGCATTCTTTACAAATATTGCATGCAGTTTCAGAGATTTTCACAGGGAGATAGCAAACATCAAACGCTGATGCTACAGACTTCTGAATTGATCGCCTTAAACGAAACGTCATTCTCCGTTTTAGAAGAGCAATGCTGATTGGCAGACTACATTTCTGACGCCTTGAGCTGAAGGGGTGATGGAAGAGACCGAAAGATATATCCCTCCACGTCTGGCGTGGAAAGGGGCCATTATGTTGTCACTCTTGGTGTGAGAACTCGTAACGAGAGCGTGCGCACGCTCGTACGTGTACTCAAAGAGTGAGGAACAAGTCTCTCCTCAGTACTTCACTGGGAGAGCACCTCTGTCGAGAGCGAATCGGAGTGCATCTACATATTGAGTCCTTGCGATGAAGCGTTGTTCACTGTGCTGGCCGCCACACTTATTGTGCAGTGTGAATGGACAGAGTTATAGTTAAACACCTGCGAGCGAATTTTTGAGTGGCATTGCGGTGGACTGGTTATCTGACCGGTGTACCACACCAATAGTTAGACTTGGGGCGAATAGGAGTCCTTGACTTCATCCTAAGGAAATGCAATCCGAAAACAAAGGAAGTAGGTTACAGTACGCTTGTTCGCCCACTGCTTGAATACTGCTCAGCAGTGTGGGATCCGTACCAGATAGGGTTGATACAAGACATAGAGAAGATCCAACGGAGAGCAGCGCGCTTCGTTACAGGATCATTTAGTAATCGCTAAAGCGTTACGGAGATGATAGATAAACTCCAGTGGAAGACTCTGCAGGAGAGATGCTCAGTAGCTCGGTACGGGCTTTTGTCAATGTTTCGAGAACATACCTTCACCGAAGAGTCAAGCAGTATATTGCTCCCTCCTACGTATATCTCGCGAAGAGACCATGAGGATAAAATCAGAGAGATTAGAGCCCACACAGAGGCATACCGACAATCCTTCTTTCCACGAACAATACGAGACTGGAATAGAAGGGAGAACCGATAGAGGTACTGCAGGTATCCTCCGCCACACACCGTCAGGTGGCTTGCGGAGTATGGATGTAGATGTAGATGTAGATGTAGGGAGAGTTTGATTGGCAAAGGTCAATCCAGACAGAACAAGAGTTATTTTACTTGTCA
The DNA here is from genome assembly GCF_023864275.1 of Schistocerca cancellata. NCBI lineage: Eukaryota > Metazoa > Arthropoda > Insecta > Orthoptera > Acrididae > Schistocerca > Schistocerca cancellata. Next base: position 18,198,009 of record NC_064634.1, read on the forward strand.
GCAGCGAGCGGCGCAGAAGGCAGACATCGCAGCTTAGGGTATCGTGCACTACAGCTCTTGCAAGCCCCATATTCCCTCCATAACAATACACTTCACTGCATTTCACATGCGACAGCCTCGACCGTACCTAGGAACATTCTAACGCATAATTATTCAAGTTGAGTAGGCGCGGCTCTCAGCCATTCTGCCAAGTCAATAACAATCTTAAGCTTTGTATAGAAATTTCATTAGCGAATCCTATCCTTAAGAGGTAACTTCACATTCAGAAAAGAGCCCGGAAATAACTTGTTCAATTCATAACTAAAAGTGCCATTGTGATTTCTCAGAATTTTTGCAAAATAAATAATAATTTTCGTTAGTTTCATGTTTTTCTTACACTAACTAGCACTACTCCAGTACCCAAGTATCCCACCAGATACGTAAGAAATTTTGTGAATTTTTGTGTTTTTCCTTACAGCAGACGACTCCAGAAGATATTTATTGCTGTACGTTTTTCAGGCATTTCTCTTTAGAACGTTAGGACCGTCTGTCTGACTTCTGTAGTAGTGTGGGGGTGGAAATTGCATCTTGCAGGAGCCACAGGGTAAAGGGTACATCTCAGATTAATCTGTTGCACAGAATAGCACCCACACGCTCACAGAAAATGGCGACCGTGCCAGGATACGTAAAATAGGTAACCTGCCAGGATAGGTAAAATAGGTAAACTACCAGGATAGGAAAGTGTCAGGATAGTTAGGTGCAGCAGTGCACTTTGAATAACTTTCTTTCATGTATTAAATAGCTATTTGCAAAGACTGGGATCAGAATAGCTACAGGTAGTGAAGAAAGCAAAATTGTAGGGAAAAGGGCGTGTGTTATTGTGTTGAAAAATTATGCATTTTCTTACGATTTTTGTGTAGCTGTTAGGGCATAGGATTTTCAGGTGATAGGCACAGACGCAGAGTGATGCAGAGACGCAGTGTGACGCAGCATCATATAAATTACAATTAATAAATAACTTTTTTTCTCCCTGTGCAAGCGCACAGGTGGAGATAGGAGACTGTAGCAGAGCAGACAGAACATTAGCCGAGAAGTCACAACGTTGTTGTTGTTGTTGGGTCAACCAACTGGTAAGTGGTCATACAGTTTTGTAGATACGGTTGTGATGTTTTGAGGAGGCTGGAGTGGCCGTGTGGTTCTAGGCGCTACAGTCTGGAACCGAGCGGCCGCTACGGTCGCAGGTTCGCATCCTGCCTCGGGCATGGATGTGTGTGCTGTCCTTAGGTTAGTTAGGTTTAATTAGTTCTAGGTTCTAGGCGACTGATGACCTCAGAAGTTAAGTCGCGTAGTGCTCAGAGCCATTTGAACCATTTTGTGGTGTGTTGAAAGAATTTCCATGTTAACGAGAGCACAAACCAAAAGGTTACGTGAGAGACAGCAAGTAGACGAGATGGGGGAGAATCAACCAGATAGACAGCAAGTAAACGAGCTTATTGAGAATAGGACAGAGGATGGACCTGAGAATAGGACAGAAGGTGAATCAGAGAATAGGACAGTCGGGGAGCTGCAGAATCAGCAGGCTCAGTTAGACTGGGATAAAATTGAGACAGATCAGATGGGAATCGAAGGGACGAGAACATCGAATTTCCAGAATATGATATTCCAGGTAAGGCACATTCTGAGCCAGAAATAGACAGCCCACGTAGGAAATGGCAAAGATTAGAAGCGAAACTAGCACAGGAAACACGTTTGTTTGCCGCATATTCAATTACAGAATACGCGTCAATACAGTCAACGAACCGGCAGTTAGCTAACGTTCAAAGAGAAGTTTACAGTGAAGAAGAGGGGGAACATTTAGAATACGTCGAACCTATCGTACACATTCTAAATATGCCCCAACAACAGACACATAATTTTGCGGAGTTACGAGCGCCACGAAAAGGTTCCGTAGCAGACGCAACTGTACCTGCAAACACAAGACATACACAACAGAGAGGGCAGAATGCGGAGTTGTTTGCACCACGTAATAGTTCAATGACAAACGCAACTATTCCTCAACACAGACAGCACGGGTTATTCCAGTTATCAAACTTAGAAACGCCACAGTATAGCCAAATAAACGACGTACCTGACCGAGTAGAAAACAATAGATTGAGAATACATAATTCAGCAGAAGGTAGTGTTACAGGACAGGACGCGATCATGGAGATGTTACAAAAAATGAACGCTGGTAGGACGAAACAGAATCAGGATATCAAATCTATTAATACACAGATTACAAAACAGTATCAGGAATTGAAACAGGATAATCAGAACTTGAGACAAGAGATTAAGACACAGATCCAACAGGTTAAAATCCAGATGGAAGAAGGTATCGCCAGGATTGATAGTAAGATCACTCAGATAAACAAAAACGCGAAATAATCTAGAGAAAGAATTCAGGTACTAACACAAGGTCAGCAGCAATTACGCACTGACGTGGACAAGGTCCAATTGGACATCGTAAACGTTGAAAAAAAGGTGGAACGTTTTACGAAAAAAGCCACTTGAACAGCAATACAAATTTCGGAAGAACAAGCAATTCAAAGCAAGGTCGCAATGGTTGCACTGAAAAAATATGATCAGCGGATCAATAAAATAGAACTTAAAAACAAAGATCAGTTTGAAAAGCTTCGAATAGAGTTGATACAAACTATCGAAGAAAAGATCGAGACCGATTACACCTGTAGCGAAACAACTGACACGTCAAGCATTAATTCAGTACACGAACACGCGCCGTCTAAGAAAGTTCAAGTAGAACCAAGGCTAGACGTACCACTCGCGCAGAAATAGAAACAGAAAACCCCGATTAAAGTAATACATGACATGCCACAGGACCAGGCACAGTATCTAGAAAAACGGAACACATACATTCAGCCGATACCAATCGAAAGACAGGCAACTGAACCAGTAAATCCAATGACACAACACAATAGCAGCACAGGTACTATACCGCGAACGACGAGAGTAGAAACACACGAACAACACTTTTGTTCACCAATGATACGATATGACGCGGATATGAGTCAGGAAATTGAGAATAGGCAGATAGACAGAAGATTACCAGAGAATAAACACGACGACACAAGCAGTGGCATATTATTTGAGTCCATGAATCAGCCAGAAACCGGATTTATGAGTAGATATGATACAGACCACTTCCTTACAGTTAGAAAATTTCAACATTTCAAGGAAGAAGGCGGTAGCTTGCATGCGCACACATTCGTCGATCAGTTTCAAGTGGTCTTACCAAACCACTGGAGCGTAGCTTACAAACTTGACTTCATTTGTGAACACATGTCAGGGACAGTAGCAGAGGTGATGCGAAAGATCGTGGCTACTTGTACGTCTTACCTACAGTTCAGAACAGCATTTCTCGAACGATATTGGTCCAAGGAGGCGCAAAACAAAACTAAATACGAGTTACTGCAGATGACACCACATGAAAACTCAGGAGAGAAAAGCGTGGTAGAATTCTTTGATACAATGGACCATAAGAATCAATGCCTAGACAAACCATACAGTAACGGAGAGCTGATACGTCTGTGTAGAATGAAATTACCGGTAAAGTATCAACAGGCGACAGTAGGAAAAACTGAAAATACCGAAGAATTCAAAGAGGTTTTAAGGGAACTTGAATTTATGTTTAAAGAAGACGAGGTGAAAGAAGAAAGAAAGGAAAGGGAAAAGCAAAAGGAGAGGACTAGGAACGAATATTCCAATAATAATAATAATCGTAATCCTAACACCAATAATTTCAGGCAATTTAACAGACAAGGACAGTGGCACAATGGAGACAATTGGCATAGAAACGATAACCAGAATAATTGGTACCGAAATAGGAACGGTAATGGACATTCTTAACAGTGGTCCGCCGCTCGTGGTCTCGCGGTAGCGTTCTCGCTTCCCGAGCACGGGGTCCCGGGTTCGATTCCCGGCGGGGTCAGGGATTTTCACCTGCCTCGAGATGACTGGGTGTTTGTGTTGTCCTCATCATTTCATCATCATCCAGGAAAGTGGCGAAATTGGACTGAGCAAAGGTTGGGAAATTGTACGGGCGCTGATAACCACGCAGTTGAGCGCCCCACAAACCAAAAATCATCATCATCATCATCTTAACAGTGGCGGATATGGTTTTAGGAATCAAAATGCCAACGGTCGAGGGTACTTTGAAAGTGGTCACGATGTTAGAAACAGCAACTGGCGACACCAGGGTGCGAACAATTAGCGAGGAAATTATGGTCCACAGAGACAAGAACAACATAGCAAAGGAAAACGAGAAGTAGAAATTAGGCCACCAAATCCTGAAAAACGTAAAGATTGACGGGAAAATCCGGAAGAGGTTAGGCAAACTGACGTCCAGTCATTAAAACAATCAGAAAAGGACATTCATGTTTTAGAAGTAGCTAGATGAAAATTAGAAAAAACTGAAAATAGCCAAAATTCAGACATGCAGGGACTTCGGAAAATTTCGGATAGTGAGTCAGCACCAGATACACCTGAATTACGCTACATAGCCTGGGAAAACAGCATAGAATGGGAAAATTCTGAAAGCGAGGATCAACTGCCACCACTCACGTGTATTAAAGAACCAAGCGATGAAGAATTGTTAACCGGACTTAGAAATATACTTGACGAGAAGCAAGTTTATGAACGCGATAAAACAGAGTAGAGTATCATAGATAAAAACAAAACACAGACGCCACGAACACAAAAGACGTATAATGTATACAACATGGGTGACTATGATGAGATAGAGAGAGAGAGTACAATCGGGAATGTTTGGAAATGAAGGAAAAGGAGAGACAGGAACTCGAAAACAGACAAAAAGAGGTAGATAGGTCGCAAACGGTTTTGCTCACGGAGTTAACACCATAACAAACACAAACACAAAAGGGAAGGTACAATTATCCACAGGTTAAGCTATGAATCTATAACAGAGGATTTGATGCAAGAAAAGGAAATCCTAAAATCCACAATTATACAACCCATATTAAAGATAAACATTGATGAAATCACGACACAAGCAATCATAGATAGTGGGAGTCAAGTGACGGCTATATGAGGAAGCCTATTTGAAAGGTGCAATAGAGAGAAACAATTACCGATTTTAAGGACAAAAAGGATAAGAGTTTTTGGAGCCTTAGGAAAAAATACAACAGAGGTGAAATACGAAACACGTCTTTCATTCAACTGCCAAGGGTACGAGTTTGGAAACAATTTTATAATCGTACAAAAACCTACAGCTGATATGATAATCGGTGTAGATTTCATTAATGAACGTAAGGTTCACATTTGAATACCACAAGGCTGCGTACCCCCCTCCCCCCAACCCCCCATGAACCATGGACCTTGCCGTTGGTGGGGAGGCTTGTGTGCCTCAGCGATACAGATAGCCGTACCGTAGGTACAACCACAACGGAGGGGTATCTGTTGAGAGGCCAGACAAACGTGTGGTTCCTGAAGAGGGGCAGCAGCCTTTTCAGTAGTTGCAAGGGCAACAGTCTGGATGATTGACTGATCTGGCCTTGTAACAATAACCAAAACGGCCTTGCTGTGCTGGTACTGCGAACGGCTGAAAGCAAGGGGAAACTACGGCCGTAATTTTTCCCGAGGGCATGCAGCTTTACTGTATGATTAAATGATGATGGCGTCCTCTTGGGTAAAGTATTCCGGAGGTAAAATAGTCCCCCATTCGGATCTCCGGGCGGGGACTACTCAAGAGGATGTCGTTATCAGGAGAAAGAAAACTGGCGTTCTACGGATCGGAGCGTGGAATGTCAGATCCCTTAATCGGGCAGGTAGATTAGAAAATTTAAAAAGGGAAATGGATAGGTTAAAGTTAGATATAGTGGGAATTAGTGAAGTTCGGTGGCAGGAGGAACAAGACTTCCGGTCAGGTGACTACAGGGTTATAAACACAAAGTCAAATTGGGGTAATGCAGGAGTAGGTTTAATAATGAATAGGAAAATAGGAATGCGGGTAAGCTACTACAAACAGCATAGTGAACGCATTATTGTGGCCAAGATAGATACGAAGCCCACACCTACTACAGTAGTACAAGTTTATATGCCAACTAGCTCTGCAGATGACGAAGAAATTGATGAAATGTATGATGAAATAAAAGAAATTATTCAGACAGTGAAGGGTGACGAAAATTTAATAGTCATGGGTGACTGGAATTCGAGTGTAGGAAAAGGGAGAGAAGGAAACGTAGTAGGTGAATATGGATTGGGGCTAAGAAATGAAAGAGGAAGCCGCCTGGTAGAATTTTGCACAGAGCACAACTTAATCATAGCTAACACTTGGTTTAAGAATCATGATAGAAAGTTGTATACATGGAATAACCCTGGAGATACTAAAAGGTATCAGATAGATTATATAATGGTAAGACAGGGGCAGATGTGGACTCTGACCACAATTTATTGGTTATGACCTGTAGATTAAAACTGAAGAAACTGCAAAAAGGTGGGAATTTAAGGAGATGGGACCTGGATAAACTGAAAGAACCAGAGGTTGTAGAGAGTTTCAGGGAGAGCATAAGGGAACAATTGACAGGAATGGGGGAAAGAAATACAGTAGAAGAAGAATGGGTAGCTTTGAGGGATGAAGTAGTGAAGGCAGCAGAGGATCAAGTAGGTAAAAAGACGAGGGCTAGTAGAAATCCTTGGGTAACAGAAGAAATATTGAATTTAATTGATGAAAGGAGAAAATATAAAAATGCAGTAAATGAAGCAGGCAAAAAGGAATACAAACGTCTCAAAAATGAGATCGACAGGAAGTGCAAAATGGCTAAGCAGGCATGGCTAGAGGACAAATGTAAGGTTGTGGAGACTTATCTCACTAGGGGTAAGATAGATACTGTCTACAGGAAAATTAAAGAGACCTTTGGAGATAAGAGAACCACTTGTATGAACATCAAGAGCTCAGATGGAAACCCAGTTCTAAGCAAAGAAGGGAAAGCAGAAAGGTGGAAGGAGTATATAGAGGGTCTATACAAGGGCGATGCACTTGAGGACAGTATTATGGAGATGGAAGAGGATGTAGATGAAGATGAAATGGGAGATACGATACTGCGTGAAGAGTTTGACAGAGCACTGAAAGATCTGAGTCGAAACAAGGCTCTGGGAGTAGACAACATTCCATTGGAACTACTGACGGCCTTGGGAGAGCCAGTCCTGACAAAACTCTACCATCTGGTGAGCAAGATGTATGAAACAGGCGAAATACCCTCAGACTTCAAGAAGAATATAATAATTCAAATCCCAAAGAAAGCAGGTGTGGACAGATGTGAAAATTACCGAACAATCAGTGTAATAAGCCACAGCTGCAAAATACTAACACGAATTCTTTACAAACGAATGGAAAAACTAGTAGAAGCCGACCTCGGGGAAGATCAGTTTGGATTCCGTAGAAATACTGGAACGCGTTGAGGCAATACTGACCTTACGACTTATCTTAGAAGAAAGATTAAGGAAAGGCAAACCTACGTTCCTAGCATTTGTAGACTTAGAGAAAGCTTTTGACAATGTTAACTGGAATACTCTCTTTCAAATTCTAAAGGTGGCAGGGGTAAAATACAGGGAGCGAAAGGCTATTTACAATTTGTATGGAAACCAGTTGGCAGTTATAAGAGTCGAGGGGCATGAAAGAGAAGCAGTGGTTGGGAAGGGAGTAAGACAGGGTTGTAGCCTCTCCCCGATGCTATTCAATCTTTATATTGAGCAAGCAGTAAAGGAAACAAAAGAAAAATTCGGAGTAGGTATTAAAATCCATGGAGAAGAAATAAAAACTTTCAGGTTCGCTGATGACATTGTAGTTCTGTCAGAGACAGCAAAGGATTTGGAAGAGCAGTTGAACGGAATGGATGGTGTCTTTAAGGGAGGATATAAGATGAACATCAACAAAAGCAAAACGAGGATAATGGAATGTAGTCGAATTAAGTCGGGTGATGTTGAGGGTATTAGATTAGGAAATGAGACACTTAAAGTAGTAAAGGAGTTTTGCTATTTGGGGAGCAAAATAACTGATGATGGTCGAAGTAGAGAGGATATAAAATGTAGACTGGCAATGGCAAGGAAAGCGTTTCTGAAGAAGAGAAATTTGTTAACATCGAGTATAGATTTAAGTGTCAGGAAGTCATTTTTGAAAGTATTTGTATGGAATGTAGCCATGTATGGAAGTGAAACATGGACGGTAAATAGCTTGGACAAGAAGAGAATAGAAGCTTTCGAAATGTGGTGCTACAGAAGAATGCTTAAGATTAGATGGGTAGATCACATAACTAATGAGGAAGTATTGAATAGGATTGGGGAGAAGAGAAGTTTGTGGCACAACTTGACCAGAAGAAGGGATCGGTTGGTAGGACATGTTCTGAGGCATCAAGGGATCACCAATTTAGTATTGGAGGGCAGCATGGAGGGTAAAAATCGTAGGGGGAGACCAAGAGATGAATACACTAAGCAGATTCAGAAAGATGTAGGTTGCAGTAGGTACTGGGAGATGAAGAAGCTTGCACAGGATAGAGTAGCATGGAGAGCTGCATCAAACCAGTCTCAGGACTGAAGACCACAACAACAACAACAACAACAACAACAAGGCTGCGTAACAATAGATGATGTAATACTATGTTTTATTCAAACTTTGAACGATGAAAAACAACAGGGAAAAGTAAAACAATTGCATTTAAGTCAAGAAGGGAATGAAATAGAGGAGGAGAGACACCCTAGATATCAGTTTGAGGAAAACCTTGACCCACTCCCAACAGAAATAATAGAAGAAATTGATCAAGAATTAGTAAGAAGATAGAGGAAATAAATGATATTTCGCTCCATGATAAAAAAAAATTTAGAATGCATACTGAGATCACATGCGGAGGTATTTGCACCAAAGACAGGTAGCATTAAAGATTTTCAATACAAATTTGAGGTCAAAGCCCATAAAACCTTTTTTGTTCCACCTTATTCTATACCATATAGTTATCGAGAGCAAGTATTTCTCGAAATCAGAAAAATGTTGCATGATGACATAATTGAACCCCGCCAAGTCACCATATAATTCACCCTTACACGTTGTAAGTAAGAAGGATGGGAGCATACGTTTGGTACTCGATTCAAGGCAAATAAATACAATTATAATTTCGGAAACAGATAGACCAGAGAAATTGGAAGAGTTGATTCAGAAATTTCATGGAGTACAGATTTTTTCATCCATCGATTTGCGTTCAAGTTTTTGGCAAATAGAATTAGAGCCTTCCGTCGAAAATACACAGCCTTTATTGTCTATGGTCATTGCTACCAAGTCAAACGTTTACCGTTTGGCCTCAAAATTTCGTCAGCTGCCTTTATTCCCGGTGTGAATTCTATACTGAATCTCGACATACTTCAGAAAATTACTTGCTATGGGGACGACGTTCTTGTGGCGGAGGCAACTTGGGCAGAACATAATGATATACTGGATAATTTCCTACAAATTATGAAAAAACATAGGGTCACCGTCAACGTAACTAAATCGCATTTTGCAAAATCAGAAATTAAATGTTTAGGACATAACATATCTGCAAAAGGTATAACGCCAGACGAGAAGAAGATAGACGCTATTCGTAATATTCCTACTCCCTACAACAATAAAAGTCCGAGGGGATTCTTGGGGTTGATAAATTTTTACAAAAAATTTATATGGATAGACACACTTGCAGCACCTAGACTGTGTGCACTGACAGGAAAAAACACACGCTGGATAAGGGATAAACAAGCAGATGAAGAATTTCTTAAGTGAAGGAGGCATTGAATAATGCTCCAATTTTATCACACCCAGATTTAAGTCAGGAGTTCTGTCTAGTTACTGATAGTGCAAAGACCGGGCTAGGGGCGGAACTGTTTCAACAAATTGAGAACAACTCTAAGAAAATACATAAAACGATAGCCTTTGCAAGTAGAGTACTATCGAAAGTAGAAAAGAATTATTCTATAACAGAATTAAAAGCTCTAGCCATAGTATGGGCATTTCAAAAATTTCGACATTTTCTGTTTGGCAGAAAAACACAAGTATACACAGACCATAAAGCATTAGAGTCTTTAATCTCCTCCAAATTAACCCACAGACGTTTGGCAAGATGGATGCAAGTACTGCAGGAGTATGACATTTCAATCACCTACATACCAGGACCTGAAAATATTCTGCCGATGCATTGTCTCGTTCACCACAGAGAATGGCAGAGGACCAGAAAATCAACGTTGAAGATGAAGAACGGACTATCCATTATCTAAAAAACGTACCATTCGAAAATTTTATCACAAATGCTTTAAAAAATTTATCTGACGAACAAAACAAAAATCAGACCCTCCTTTCATTTGGTATACCAACTTTAGCACTGGAAACTTTGGACCCAAGAAAAGCTATCTAAAAATGAAACAAACAGTACACTTCCCAAATATGGAGCAACGTATTCAACGCGTTCTTAAGAGTTGTAAAAATGCATACAGTCAAAACATGTGACATATCAGACCAGACACCCAATGTTTCCAATTATCACAGATAAATTAAGACAGATTGCTGCAATCGATATTTATGGTCCAATTCCACGAACAATGGATGGCTTCACTTACGTATTTGTTGTAATTGAAAAAGCATCAAAATACACTACACTTTAAAGAAAGCCACTGGATTTATAATTAGCAAAGCACTTCAAAAGGACTTTATACAACAAATTGGGAGAGTGAAAAGAATCACCTCAGACAATGGGCCCCAATACAGATCAGTGCATTGGAAAAACACATTAGACAAATTAAAAATCAAACCCAACTTTATTTCCAAACATAAGCCAAGTGGAAATCCAGTCGCACGTACCATGAAAGATTTGGGAACACTTCGTAGACTATTTTGTAGAAAGAACCATTGTACGTGGGACCTGTATCTACGAGAATTCCAAGAAGTAATTAATGAGACACAACATAGTACCACGACTTATCCACCAATTACAGTATTAAAGAATATAGATCCACCAGAAAAAATAAAAGAAATCATTAAATTTCCAGTTATTCCCCGAAAGCAACATAGATAAATCGTCGCTTCTGCCCTACAAAACACTCGCTCAGCAACAATGAGACGTAAGATCACTCAAGACAAATCCACCACAAAGAAACACTTCACACTGGGCCAAACGGTATTCATAAAAAGTCATTACCTTTCACATAAGAGTCAAAATAAATGCAAAAATTTTTTTGCAAAATATAAAAGGCCAATGATAATTTCCAGGATCGCTCACGAAAATGCTGTAGAGCTAACGAACCCAGAAACAGATAAAACAATTGGTATCTACCATTTGAGCCACCTAAAAGAATGTGAATGAAAGAAATGGTAAAAGAGAAGAAAGGGAAGCAGACAGAGGGGCAATCGCAAATCGTGTACTAACCACTAAATCAAAAAATAAATTAAGAATCTACAAAATAACACATTAATTAAGAGAAAAAGAGACACAATACACACCAACAGTCTCTTGTAGTATCAAGTACACTTTAACATGCACACAAACAATAAATGGTACACAGCAATTAAAAGAATGAAGAAGTGGTAGGCTATAAAAATGATAGATATATACTTTAATTAAAGTATCATATGAGAAATAAATAATAATTTTCTTCATTATTAAAACATTGCATTGTATAGAGTCAAAATCTCTTGTTATATATATATAAAACAAAACATTGTAGGTGGGGGTGGTGGGATCACTCATGGGAAAATTCCTGCAGTAGTGGGTGTTAAAGCTGCACCTTTTTTAGATTGAAGTCAGCTGACAGGTATTCCTGCTTAAGGGAAGTCTCTCTAACAAAGGAACCACTTTCGATAAAGCTTAGGTATCCGAGTAATGAGGGAACTAGTATATTTCATCAAAATATACAAGATATTAGAGATAAAGTTAGTGAACTGCTTGTAGATGTTGACTCTGAAATTATTGTTATATCTGAACACTTCTTAAATAAGGAGATAATTCAGAGGCTTCCTTTACCAGAATACAGGTTGGCTGGCAGCCTTTCTAGGAGCTCTTTGCGGTGTGAGGGAGAAGCCATGTATGAGAAAACCGGCATCCCATTTGAGTCAATTAATGTTTCAAAGTACTGCACTGAAAAGGTGTTTGAATGTTGTGCAGGTGTGGTTAAATTTAGTGGAGCTAAACTTCTAACTGTTGTTGTTTATAGATCCTCAGACTCCGATTTCACAACATTTTTGCTAAAGCTAGAGTAGATTCTTGGCTCACTTTATAGGAAACACAAAAAGTTAGCTATATGTGGCGACATCAGTATTAATTGTATAAGTAATTGTGCAAGGAAAAGGATGCTGGTAGACCTCCTCAATTCATATAATCTTATGCAAACCGTATTCTTTCCAACGAAAGTGCAAGCGAACAGTAGAACAACCATAGACAACATTTTTGTTCATTCCTCATTACTAGAAGGGCATTCTGTTAGCAAAAAGGTGAATGGCCTTTCAGATCATGAAGCTCAAATTTTAACTCTAAAAGATTTTTGTGCTGCAACACATGTTAAATCCAGTTGCTGTAGAGACCTTTGAAAACCTTATCAAGGAACAAGAGTGGCAAGATGTTTACAGTGCTGATACAGTAGATGATAAATATAATGCTTTCCTCAAGACTTTTCTCGTGCTCTTTGAAAGTTGCTTTCCGTTAGAACGTTCACAACAGGGTACTAGCACAAACAAGCAGCCTGGGTGGCTGACTAGAGGGATAAGAATATCTTGTAGAACAAAGTGGCAATTATACGAAAACCTTAGAAACAGGCAAAATCTAAATGCAGCAGCGCATTACAAACAGTATTGTAAGACGCTTAAAAATGTTATTAGGAAGGCGAAAAGTATGCGGTATGCAGATAGAATAGCTAAGTCTCAGGATAAAATTAAAACCATATGGTCAGTCGTAAAGGAAGTGGCTGGTCTGCAGAGACAGGAAGAGGATATAGAATCAGTGTGTAGTGGGAATGTCCATGTTACTGATAAGTCGCGTATATGTACAATATTTAATAATGACTTTCTGAGTATAGCAGGTGAACTAAATAGAAACCTAGTCCCAACAGGGAATCACATAGCGCTCTTAGAAAAAAGTGTTCCGAGACTGTTACCTGAAATGCTCCTCCATGATACTAACAAGAGGGAGATTGAGTTAGTAATTAAATCACTAAAGACCAAGAACTCTAATGGATACGACGGGGTATCTAGCAGAATACTGAAGTATTGTTCTATGTATGTTAGCCCAGTACTTAGCCATATCTGTAACTTTTCCTTTAGGAGTGGTCGGTTTCCTGACCGATTAAACTACTCGGTAGTGAAGCCAATTTATAAAAAGGGAGACTGAGATAATGTTGACAATTTTAGACCTATTTCTATGCCATCGGTGTTTGCTACAGTTATGGAAAAGATTGTATATAAAAGATTACTGGAGCATTTAAATTCACATAATTTGCTGTCAAATGTACAGTTTGGTTTTAGAAACAGTTTGACAACTGAAAATGCTATATTCTCTTTTCTCTGTGAGGTTTTGGATGGGTTAAATAAAAGGTTGCGAACGCTAGGTGTTTTCTTTCACTGAACAAAGGCTTTTGACTGTGTTGACCACAAAATATTACTGCAGAAGTTGGACCATTATGGAGTTAGGGGAGTAGCTTGTAATTGGTTCGCCTCTTACTTTAATAACAGAAAGCAGAAGGCAATTCTCCGTAATATTGAGAGTGGTAGTGATGTTCAGTCCCAATGGGGCACTGTTAAGTGGGGCGTTCCCCAAGGGTCGGTGCTGGGTCCACTGCTGTTTCTTATTTATATAAATGATCTGCCTTCTAGTATTACAGGTGATTCAAAAATATTTCTGTTTGCTGATGACACCAGCTTGGTAGTGAAGGATCTTGTGTGTAATATTGAAACAGTATCAAATAATGTAGTCCATGAAAGTTCGAGGCTTGTGGAAAATAATTTTATGCTAAATCACAGTAAGACTCAGTTTTTAGAGTTTCTAACTCACAATTGAAGAAGAGCCGATATTTTGATCAGACAGTGTGGGCATATTATAAGCGAGACAGAACAGTTCAAGTTCCTAGGCGTTTGGATAGATAGTAAGCTGTTGTGGAAAGCCCATGTTCAGGATCTTGTTCAGAAACTAAATGCTGCTTTATTTACCATTAGAACAGTATCTGAAATAAGTGACAGTTCAACACGAAAAGTAGTCTATTTCGCATAATTTCATACACTTTTGTCATATGGTATTATTTTTTGGGGTAATTCTTCTGATTAAAAAAGGGTATTCTTGGCTCAAAAACGGGCTGTTCGAGCTATATGTGATGTAAGTTCGAGAACCTCTTGTCGACAGCTATTCAATAGTCTGGGAATTCTGACATTGCCCTCACAGTATATATTTTCTTTAATGTCGTTTGTTGTTAGCAATATTAGCCTATTCCCAAGAGTTAGCAGTTTTCACTCAGTTAATACTAGGCAGAAATCAAATCTGCATGTGGAATGAACTTCCTTGACTCTTGTGCAGAAAGGAGTGCAGTATTCTGCTGCATCCATTTTCAATAAGCTTCCACAAGAACTCAAACATCATAGCAGTAGCCCAAACTCTTTTAAGTCTAAACTGAAGAGTTTTCTCATGGCTCACTCCTTCTACCCTGTCGAGGAGCTCCTGGAAGAGCTAAAAAATTACATGGGGAACTTAAGACTTATCGCCTGAATATGTTTTTTTTATTTCATTTTATCTGTTTCTACTATCGTGTTATAATTCCATGTATTGACTCGTTCCATGACCATGGAGACTTCTCCCTAATTTGGTCCCACGGAACAATAAATAAATAAATAAAATAATAAATTTTCTCTACACGTCAGAGGGACATTGCCACCAACACCAAGTCCCTTAACACCAGATGCTTTGAGATAGCGACGGAGAGGGTACAGACATGTTCACTTAGGGCAATAACAACAACATGAAGACCAACGTCACACTGGAAATGCAGGTTGCAACCAGGTTGGACTTCAGGAGGACAACGCACAGCAAGGACATTTCATATGTCATGACACTGCTACACAACGGAAGAGCGTAGGGAGAATCATAATATGCCGAGAAGACAAGGAAGGTACAAAAAATAACTAAGATCTATAAACTCATCAAGTAACATTTGGAAAGGCAGTCGGATCCTACAAATCCTATATCACTCCTACATTAAAAATTCACATATTTCTAGCCCAAGAAGAACAGAAGAATGCAAGAAAGAAGAGCAGAACAGAAGATGCAAGATGAAGAAGGGCAGAAGATAGCAAGATACCTTTCTCTCCTATCCTACAAAGCAAATTGCTACAAAAGTCTTTCCATGAACTTTGAGGCATGAAAACTACTACAACCACCTCTCCAAAAATAAACCTTGAATCGTCAAACAAATACAAGTGAACGGCAAATAGATTATTCAGTACTACCAACCAACATTATATAGAAATAAATTCAGCAAAATGAACAGTATTCTCCATACCACATCATCAAATTGCCATACCAAACGAACCAGGTGTGAAGTACCATGCTGTCACAGCACAATGTTGGGTGACGATTGTCGGTAGTCAACTATAATCATCGAACTGCTACACTGTCCCAGGTGTGACAGCAATAGAGTACCAAGACATCACTATTGATGCAGTAAACTACAGTCATCATCATCGGTTAAAAGTACAACTCTATGATGACAATGTCAACAAGTAAGTCCCGGCATCGCATGCTACAGTGCTTCTCCCATGAATTGTGACACCCATACAAATGAGTCAACGCCTTCCAGTATTTCAGTGGGGATCGTCAAGCACAGAAACTGACGCAGCCCAAAACAAAATAAAAACAAAAAAACTAATAAAATACAATTGTAGAGTTAAGAAAATGATATATTTGTAAAAGTATTTTTTTTCCTTTTTTGTAAAAGTAATTATTTTATCATATATGCAAAGCCCATAATTTGATAGAGACCTTAAAATATTATGTAAAGAAAATTAATTAGTATAAGTAGATAATCTCAAAAATCTCTGTAAAGTCAAGTTAGTTTTTTGTATAAAAAAGGTTTTGTTTAGTAATAGGTTGAAAGACGATAGAATAAAGAAAAAATACTTCTTCACTCTTAAAACAGTGACACAAATAATGCCTAAATAAATCAAACAAAGTCACACAACAGAACTTTTGTGAACATACACACGAAGCTTAACTACAGAGAAGATATAACCATACTAAAACATGATACACTGTACACTAACGAGTTTAGAAAAATTAATATTGTAAAAACAATTTTTGGGAATGAAAAAGGAAAACAGATACACATACTGGCAATGACAAAGCATAACAACCATTGTAAAGTCTATATTTGCCTAACAACAAAACATAAATTAAAAAGAAAATAGAAACAATAGCTATAAAGAAATCATTAGAAAAAATTGTTAAGAATGGCTGAGAAAAGTTTATTGGAAAATCTAAAAGAACAGTTTTTACCTGACTTTGTCAATGTTTTCCTCAGCATTGACAAACCCCAGACAAAAATTTTGTCAGAAGGAGGGAGGTATGAAAGACGTAGTTGTCTCCTGACCTTCATTGCTTACATATTCCGCTCTCACAATCATATTCCGCACATCAAGACGCTTCATTCGAACCCAGACTCGATAAGATAAAGTCAATGTTTTATGAATTCATGTAAACAATATGCAAATAACAATTAAGCACACCGTGGTTGAAATACTCGAGGCTGGCGTACACACATACATTCCAGACATGATGGTCACAGGAGCTTTCAGTTTGGGAGACTCAAACCACATGCCTGGGGGCCGGTCACTTCAGAGGACGACTCAGCCTATCTATGTCGGCCAGTGACCGCCCATAGAGCAGACAGTGTTTGCCCGAGTGAAAGGAAGAACTACCCCATGTTCGGCTTAAAGCAAATTCCGCTACATTGTGTGGAAGCGCCCAGCCTACGCATTCTTTACAAATATAGCACACAGTTTCAGAGATTTTCACAGGGAGATAGCAAACGCCAAACGCCGATTCTACAGATTTCTGGATTGGTCGCCTTAAACGAAACGTCATTCTCCCGTTTTAGAAGAGCAATGCTGATTGGCAGACAATATTTCTGATGCCTTGAGCTGAAGGAGTAATGGAAGAGACCGAAAGATATAGCCCTTCACATCTAGTGTGGAGAGGGACCGTTCCGTTGTCGCTCTTGGAGTGAGAACATGTAACGAGAGCGTGCACGCTCGTACGTGTACTCAAAGAGTGAGGAACAAGTCTCTCCTCGGTACTTCACTGGGAGAGCACCTCTGTCGAGAGCGAATCGGAGTGCATCTACATATTGAGTCCTTGCGATGAAGCGTTGTTCCTGTGTTGGCCTCCACTTGTGCAGTGTGAATGGACAGAGTTTTTGAGTGGCATCGCGGTGGACTGGTTATCTGACCGGTGTACCACGCCAATAGTTAGACTAGGGGCGAATAGGAGTCCTTGACTTCATCAAGGCGTAGGGAGAGTTTAATTGGCAAAGGTCAATCCAGATAGAACGAGAGTTATCTTATTTGTCAGCAGCGAGCGGCGTAGACAGCAGTCATCGCAGCTTACGGTGTTGTGAGCTACAGCTCTTGCGAGCCCCATATTTCCTCCACAACAATGCACTTCATTGCATTTCACATGCAGCAGCCTCGACCGGAGCTAGCAACATTCTAACAGATAATTATTCAAGTTGAGTAGGCGCGGCTCTCAGCCATTCTGCCAAGTCAACAACAATCTTAAGCTTTGTACAGAAATTTCATTAGCGAATCCTATCCTTAAGAGGTAACTTCACATTCAGAAAAGAGCCCGGAAATAACTTGTTCAGTTCATACTGTAACGCTACTGCCCGCTCGGGCGTACGTTAGCTCTTTAAAGCCTGTACTGTAATAAGTTCACGGGCTTCACCTTATAAACAAGGATTTTAGTACATAAGTTGACCGCGTGTACCTAATTGGAAGCAATTCGGACTTATATCCAGTCAGTAACTACAGTGAAGCGTCAAGCAAATGTAAAGTATAATTACTCGTTCGCATGGACAAGAAGTACACACAGTAGATACTACCAATGATTAATAATACGGTCGCCAGGCTAATTAGGCATTGAGTGAGTTTTTCCTTGTACAAGTGGGTGCATGTACAAGCATAATAACACGTAGTAATGTTGCGTTTTATGGCAAAGTTTGGAACCGGAAAAATCCACTGAACTAAAGTTTTCTCCTTTTGTACTAATTTGGACGAGCTATAAATACACAACACCACACTGCAATGATTACTACGAACTGCATTTTGTATATTGATCAGACTGAAATCGGGCATAGATTACCCTAGAATTAGCAATCTTGAAAGTACACATACAATGTCACTATTAAGGATGGATAAACACTAATACACTTAAGTTTAATATGGAACTTAAGTTTTCTGGTCAAATCTGATCAGTACACTTCAAGGTTTGAAAGAATGGACAAGAGAAGGGGGGGGCCTGAAACTGTATTGCCCTCGAGTATCGCGATTCGACGTCCACTGAATGACGACAGGTGGCCTTTTCAGAAGAATCACTTTTTATTCCCCCGTCGGACAGATGGCCATTGGCGCATACCCGTAAAACGTCTCAAAGTGAACAACCTAGAACAATCGTCGGAAGGCATTCCCTGGGTGATGTCATCAGTCTGGAAGGCAAAAGGGATCAATACAAGCATCTATCCTCGTGGATCATGTCCACCCCTAGATGGGTTTGTTTTTCCTCGGCACTACGGCATCAACCAGCAGGACAGTGCGACGAGTCGCACTGCTCACAGTGTTCGTACGTGCTTCGAAGAGCAGCAGGATGAGCCCAGTGTACTCAGCTCGCCACCACACTCCTCGGATTTAAGCCCAGTCGGGAATCTGTGAGACTACCTCGACCGGGCTGTTCACGCCATGGATCCTCAACCGAGGAACCTAGCGAATCTTCTAGAACCTCACTGACTTTTTTCCTGCATTTCTCGCAGCGGAGTTGTTCAGGCTTTTGACAGACGGTCACATTAATGCGACTGGAGAGCGTATACCAATGATTTGCGACATAATGTAAACTTGTCTTCTGGCCGGAGTGGCCGAGCGGTTCTAGCCACTACAGACTGGAACCGCGTGACCGCTACGGTCGCAGGTTCGAATCCTGCTTCTGGCATGGCTATGTCCGATGTCCTTAGGTTAGTTGGGTTTAAGTAGTTCTAAGTTCTAGGGGACTGATGACCTCAGAAGTTAAGACCCATAGTGCTCAGAGCCATTTGAACCATTTAAACTTGCCTCCGAACATGATTCCGAACGAATTCGCTGTCTACCGCCGCTTGAAGTCTATACTAAATCAAACCGAAGTGCAATATTTTTAGATGATATATCCTGTTGTGTGTGAAGTAACAGTCGATCCAGAGCAACAGAGAGTGTGAGATTCTCGACACTAGGACAAGGTGAATTCCGTTATCTTTGTTATATTATAAATGGCACAAGCTTAGGGGTTATCGATTCAAATACATACCTGTTGATCAGAATTAGAACAGCCTACATTGGAATGATCGTATAGAAAATTTTATAGTGAACGTGAACAAAAAATTCCTTTTCGTTAGCAGAACTCCTAAAAGTATTAGACTGGTGCATAAGTTAAAAAAAATGCTTCAAATGGCTCTGAGCACTATGGGACTTAACATCTGAGATCATCAGCCCCTAGAACTTAGAACTACTTAAACCTAACTAACCTGAGGACATCACACACATCCATGCCCGAGGCAGGATTCGAACCTGCGACCGTAGCGGTCGCAACACCGGCGATTTCTGTCCTGTATCGTTACTGGTGATGATAATTGGTGTCTCTATGCTAACATAAGGGAAAGAAAGAAATTGGTTGAGCCCAAACAAAGCAGTAACTCCCTTGTAAAGGTCTGCCCGCATCCACGAAAGAGAATGTTATGGCCCAGGTGGAACAACAACGAATTGCTTCCCCGAGGTGTGACCATCACTGCTGACAACTGAGACGTCCTGCAGGCTCAGTTCAAGAACAACGACCAGGAAGAGTGTGTGAAGTGATGACGCCCGCCCACATTCTGCCAGACTGACAAAACACACTGTACAGCAGTTGATTCGGGATGCCATTCCGCGCCCACTTTACTCAGCTGATCTTGCGCTCTCAGATATTTAACTTTTCCGCTTTCTATCGAACAACCTTCAAGGAACAGGCCGATTTCTCCGCCTCAAAAACACGTGCTTTCTACAATCGTGGAATCGAGTAGCCACCCCAGTATTGGCAGACTGTTGTAAATAATGAAGGAGAATAAGTTATTGATAGCTACAATCTCTATTATGTGTATTTGTTGCTTTACTGAACTTACGGAACTTACACAACAATCTAATATTTACGCTACCGTTGTTTCTACTCTTCTATAGTATTGCTCCGTAATATATGATACTTATCCGGTAAAACTAATAAAAGACATCGAAAAAGTTCAAAGAAGAGCGGTTCGTTTTACGTTATCTCGAAATACGGGACAGGGTGCGACGGATACGTTAGGCAAGTTGGAAAGGCAGTTTTTCAAACAAAAGTGCATTTCATTATTAATAAGTCAACAACTTTCTCCTCCGAATGACAAGCTAGTTTGTCACGTCCCACTTAAAGAAGAAGGATAGGTCATCGCGAAAATAAATCACAGCACGGACATAAAGATTTAGCCGTTCATTGTTCTCTACGTGCTATTCGATGGTGGAATGCTTGGAGGTGCTTCATGAGAGTGTGAATTTCAGAACAATTATGAAAACAGAGATTTAGACTCCAACCAGACACAAAACACTGTAAAACCATATGGTTATCGCTTTCACGTCCATGATTGCAGGACAGGCTGAATGGCAGCACTCACCATATTTATTCTTCATGGGATAGGCCAGGGCAGCCCCCCACAAGACGTTGATCAGGAGAACCGCTAACTGCATACTTCTGGCGATGCTGCTGCTGCTGCTGCTACGGCCGTTAGCAGAGTGGAAGCTGTGGTCCCGCTGCGGTGGTTTATGTACTCGACTGAACCTCCCCACCCACCAGAGAGGCGGGGGCACTGGACGCACCTTGCCTGACGCCAAACTACGTTTTAAGGCACTCGTTCCAGCAGAGAGTTACCTCATCTTACTGGCAATCTTAGCAAGGTTTAAATGCGTCTACGAACACTTTTATTCATTAGGGTCTTCTCGATCATATCGGAACACGAGGGACTTCTTCAGTACTTCGAAACATATCTGGCAACGGCTAACCGGTATGCATCTCGTGGTCGTGCGGTAGCGTTCTCGCTTCCCACGCCCGGGTTCCCGGGTTCGATTCCCGGCGGGGTCAGGGATTTTGTCTGCCTCGTGATGGCTGGGTGTTATGTGCTGTCCTTAGGTTAGTTAGGTTTAAGTAGTTCTAAGTTCTAGGGGACTTATGACCACAGCAGTTGAGTCCCATAGTGCTCAGAGCCATTTTTTTGATTAACCGGTATACTGGAGATATCGATAGTTTGTATGACTGATATCGATATTTACACTCCACCATCTACATCACTACTCTTCAAACATGTGTGAGGTGCATGGCAGAGGTTACTTCCATCTGTAACATTCAATACGGCTTCTTTCAGTTCCACCGTTCCAGTCGCGGGTACAGCGCGGAAAGAATGATTGCCTAGGCACCTCTGTACACTCTGCACTTACTCTCAACTTGTTTGCTCAGTCCTTGCGGGGGCGGTACATGGGGGGCTACGGTACATCCTTAGATTCCTCATGTACAGCTGGCTCTTAAAACTTTTGCAAATAAGTTTTCGCATGATATTTGTGCATATTGCTTTTGGTGTCTGCCACTACAGGTTTTCAGAATATCATTGACTCTCTCCCATTCTGCCCTTCTTTGTGCACTTTGAGTATCTCCTGATAGTCCCATCTCGTATGGTTCCCATATGCTTAAGCAATAATCTAGGACGCGAAATACGGGTGATTTATAAGCAATGTCCTTGTAGACTTACTCAGACCAGTGATCCGAAGTATGCCACCAGTTTTACGCACGACTTTCACTTACGTGGTCATTGCCATTTCAAATCACTACCAATCGTCACACTCAAGTGTTTGTATAAGCTGACTGATTTGTGACTTACTAATACTGTAGACATGGGATACTGCATTATTTTCGTTTACTAAAGTGACAATTTTATTACACGGACGATATATCAAAACTGTAGATACATTTCCACGATATATCGGGCGTTCATGATCTATTTTCTGTATGTTTATGTTGTCCTCCTCCACAGCTGAGCGGTTGGAATGTGTTACTGCATGCAGAGGACCGAGGTTCAAATGGCTCTGAGCACTATCGGACTTAAAATATGAGGTCATCAGTCCCCTAGAACTTAGAACTACTTAAACCTAACTAACCTAAGGACATCACGCACATCCATGTCCGAGGCAGGATTCGAACCTGCGACCATAGCGGTCGCGCGGTTCCAGACTGCAGCGCCTAGAACCACTCGGTCACGATGGTCGGCGACCGAGGTTCAGTTCCCTTCGTGGGAGGGCTAGAACGGGGTGCACTAGCCCGGCGATGCCAGGCCTGTTGTGGAGCTCCTGGTGGCAGCAGTAGAGACTCCGAGGTCTGGTAGGGTGACAACTACAGAGAGATGACCAGTGTGCTCAGCGAATACCCATATACACCACATCGAACGGAGCCAAATGAAAATATGTGGTTCCAGAGACCTTTTCAAGTCACAGGTATCAGTGATGTTTATATGCAGACTGAAATGGTCGCTTCAGTCTCCATATGTATACACATGCCATATGCCAGAGGGTGAGCCGGCGGCCGAACGGCACGCGCGGTCGCCTTTGGCTTATGTACAAGTACACTATGCTTGGGAATCGGGTGAAGTCATCTACATATTCATACACTCCTGGAAATGGAAAAAAGAACACATTGACACCGGTGTGTCAGACCCACCATACTTGCTCCGGACACTGCGAGAGGGCTGTACAAGCAATGATCACACGCACGGCACAGCGGACCCACCAGGAACCGCGGTGTTGGCCGTCGAATGGCGCTAGCTGCGCTGCATTTGTGCACCGCCGCCGTCAGTGTCAGCCAGTTTGCCGTGGCATACGGAGCTCCATCGCAGTCTTTAACACTGGTAGCATGCCGCGACAGCGTGGACGTGAACCGTATGTGCAGTTGACGGACTTTGAGCGAGGGCGTATAGTGGGCATGCGGGAGGCCGGGTGGACGTACCGCCGAATTACTCAACACGTGGGGCGTGAGGTCTCCACAGTACATCGATGTTGTCGCCAGTGGTCGGCGGAAGGTGCACGTGCCCGTCGACCTGGGACTGGACCGCAGCGACGCACGGATGCACGCCAAGACCGTAGGATCCTACGCAGTGCCGTAGGGGACCGCACCGCCACTTCCCAGCAAATTAGGGACACTGTTGCTCCTGGGGTATCGGCGAGGACCATTCGCAACCGTCTCCATGAAGCTGGGCTACGGTCCCGCACACCGTTAGGCCGTCTTCCGCTCACGTCCCAACATCGTGCAGCCCGCCTCCAGTGGTGTCGCGACAGGCGTGAATGGAGGGACGAATGGAGACGTGTCGTCTTCAGCGATGAGAGTCGCTTCTGCCTTGGTGCCAATGATGGTCGTATGCGTGTTTGGCGCCGTGCAGGTGAGCGCCACAATCAGGACTGCATACGACCGAGGCACACAGGGCCAACACCCGGCATCATGGTGTGGGGAGCGATCTCCTACACTGGCCGTACACCACTGGTGATCGTCGAGGGGACACTGAATAGTGCACGGTACATCCAAACCGTCATCGAACCCATCGTTCTACCATTCCTAGACCGGCAAGGGAACTTGCTGTTCCAACAGGACAATGCACGTCCGCATGTATCCCGTGCCACCCAACGTGCTCTAGAAGGTGTAAGTCAACTACCCTGGCCAGCAAGATCTCCGGATCTGTCCCCCATTGAGCATGTTTGGGACTGGATGAAGCGTCGTCTCACGCGGTCTGCACGTCCAGCACGAACGCTGGTCCAACTGAGGCGCCAGGTGGAAATGGCATGGCAAGCCGTTCCACAGGACTACATCCAGCATCTCTACGATCGTCTCCATGGGAGAATAGCAGCCTGCATTGCTGCGAAAGGTGGATATACACTGTACTAGTGCCGACATTGTGCATGCTCTGTTGCCTGTGTCTATGTGCCTGTGGTTCTGTCAGTGTGATCATGTGATGTATCTGACCCCAGGAATGTGTCAATAAAGTTTCCCCTTCCTGGGACAATGAATTCACGGTGTTCTTATTTCAATTTCCAGGAGTGTACATACTCGACAAACTCCAGAACACGGAATACGGTGGGAGGTATCTCGGTCCACTCATAGTCGCTCTCTTTGCTGTTCCACTCGCAAATGGAGCTCGGGAAGAGCGATGTATTATGCTTCCGTGCGACCCCTGATTTCTCTTGTCTTCCTGGTCCGTACGTGACATGCAAGCTTCTGGTAGTTGGATCATGCCGCAGTCTGTCACAAATGTCGGTTCTCTAAATCTTGTCAGTTATATTTCCTTAAAGGTACATAATCTCCCTTAGGGAACTTTCTTTTAGTTCGTGGAGCATATCCATAATACTCGCGTGTTGATCAAACTTGCCTTTGACCCTAGCAGCACGTCTCTGAATTGGTTCGATGTCTTCCTTTAATGCGACCTGCTGGGCATCTCAGACGCTCGATCAGTACTGAAGACTGGGTCAGCCAGCGATCTCCTTTATAGGTGAGCTACATTTCCCAGAATTCTCCTAATAAAGCGACATCTGTCACGAACCTTCCTTACAACCGACCTTAGGTGCTCGTTTCATTTTATGTCGCTTTGCAGTGCAACTTCCAGTGATTTATAGCCGACGTGACAATGTCAAGCAGCACACTACTTATATTGTATTACTGCATAATCAGAATTTTTTCCTACCTTTCTGCATTAACTTACACTTCATACTTGTTTGTCGCACTTCGTGGCGAATAAGGGCAGCAACACCAAGTCTCGGTAAGCATTTGCTGTATCACATCGATTTCTGACTATTCATTTCATCTACATCTTTTTTGCAATTCATTTGGACTTCTTGGTAGTCTGCATATAATATTACATTCGTGCCTGATCTTCGTCTGTCTCTCTTTATACAGAGTGTTTCAAAAATAAAGGGGAGAATTTCAGATATGTGTTCCCACAGTTACACAATGAAAATTTTGAAAAATGAATTGGTGAAATGTTTTTTTAAATAATTTGTCCAAAAGAAAGAAATGAAATAAATTAGAGAAATATTTAATGTACTTCAATTGGTGTAAACATCTCCACGCATCATTCAAACGTTAGTCAACTGTTTCTCTAATCTATTTTATGTCTTACATTTAGTAAATCATTTCACAAAACACTTGATCGACATTTTACATTTTTTTTTAATTTTCAAGTATTTTTGAAGAATCATGAACTTACTGACACCTCATCTGATTTCCTAGTGTTTTCTCTGAATGTCCTGGATTCAGTACATGATGCAAAGGCAACCGTTTTGACAGTTATATATCACACCTATTTAATTTTGTATGAACAAAATAGGTAGGCGCTTAAAGGATAAACCTTTCGACGCTGCATTTGTCTTCCCAGTATCTGCTGTTTCCTAAACGTCGTAAACTTAGTACTCGATTCGAATGACCTATTTTAAAAAAAACAAATACCGCTCAAACGCAGTTTTTTACATGAAGTAGGTGGGCCTTGAGGAGATGCATTTTTTGACACTTCGTTTACACCGCAGGTAGCTGCCGTGGCAGATGTTAGAGTGACAGTAAGTTCGTAGGTGCTCGGTACGCTGAGTGTTGTGTTTGACGTTCGACATGTACTCAGATCAGCAACTGACAGAAACACACTTAATGTACTGCAAAGCTGACGGCAGTGCTAATCTGGCTTGTCGTCTTGTACTGCGAGAGGTACCCACAGTGAATACTTGTCAGAAATTTACATATACTGGTTTGCGAGGGAATGACCAAGATCTACAACTTGATATGTATGGAAGGAGACCGTGGATCTGTGCACATAACTCATCCTATAAGCACACGAAAGTTAGAGTTTTACTGAACACTGGTTATAGTGTTGCGAGAGCAATCATTATGTGAAGGATAGATGCCAACGTACAAATATCGATGTTAGTTACGCAAACTATCGATGTTTTCAGTACATCGATAGATCGTTGCCATCAATAGTTGGGACGTACTGAACCACTCCCTCCGGTTACTAAATGGTCGAGAAGACCCAGATGAATCATTCGTGATGTGTATAGGCCCCGTCAACAGCGTATTACCCTGCGCGGGCTGCGTTCTGCCCGTGGTTCTCGCAACGATGTGCGACAACTCTGAGCTTTCCCACCTTTATTCAAAGATGAATCATAGCTCACACGAAAATGGCACTACAAACTTCCACAATCAGCATGTGTGCACATATGAAGGAGCACATACAGTTGTTCAATTTGATCAGTAAGTGCGGGTTCTCTCTCAAGATGCGGACCGATATGACTGGTGATCGATTAGTTGGACCTTACGTACACAAGTAAGGAATAGAATTACGGGGCAGGCATACACAAACTTCCTGGCAAACACAATACCACACGTTTTTGAAGGCATTCGTCAACAAGCTCAATTTTTCCATTGTGTCGCTCCTGCATAATTTAGTTGTCCAGCTCGCCGGTACTTAGCTCGAATGCTTCTTAGTAGATGGATAGGTAGAGGTGGCCCAATAGTTTGGTCTCCACGCTCAACAGTTCCAGCCCTCTTGATTTCTACACGTAGGACCATTTAAATCACCCATGTTTTCGTCTCCATTGCTCGAGATTTCCTTTGGAGTCGAATTTTTGCAAGTTGTGAGGAAATACGCAGTGCTTCTCGAATTTGGGATAAAGTTCCCAGGGTCACGAGAAGCCAATGTGAGGCTTTTATTCCAGCAGGAAGTGAACATTCTGATCGTCGTCTGTAAAGGCAAAAAATTGAGGGAAGAAAAACATTCTGGTGAATTTCACTGCTTAAAAGGCAATAATTAGGAAACTAAACATTTACAAGTATTTGTGTCAATAAACGGTATTGTCTACATATCGGGAATGCGTTAATTATGCAGCTATTTTTGAAACACTCTGTATAAACGTTGAAATAAAAAAGTAGTAAATTCCCAGAGTATTTGAAATTGCTCAGAGCCTATCGGTCGGTAAATCCCCTTCGTGTGCGAAGTCGGGCATATTTAGGTTCGGCGGTTTACCCAAATCCATGTGGTAAGATTTGTGGGTATTGTTGGATTGTAGCTGACGTGCATCATATCATGTTTGTTTTTTACGGTGCGCGATGTATGTTCAAAAAATATTCAAATGTGTGTGAATTCCTAAGGGACCAAACTGCTGAGATTATCGGTCTCTAGACTTACACTGTCTTAAGTTATGCTAAGAAAAAAACACACACACACAAACATGTCCGAGGGAGGACTCGAACCTCTCGCGGGGGGATCGTCTTCTGTAAGCAATAAAGGACACTGAACTGCCTGGGCTAGCAGGACAGAGCGGGTTAAGTTGTGGAAAGGGGCCAAAATAAGTTGCTGTCAGTTGCACCCAACATACAAACTTTATTTATCAACGCACAATATTACAACAAGGATGCCAAAACACTCAAAACTTTAATCGACCTCCTTTGATTAACTTTAGATCGGTTGAAGGCCACACTCAAAATCCAAGACACATGGCCCAAGCAAGAAACTGAAATACAAGATTCTTCTGGAGGTTTCACCCAAGAATATTTTCTAAATCTTCAATCTAAACAGGCTGAAGGCCTTAGCAATTTAATTTTATTGGAACTTAGCTGGAGGCCGCATATTAAGCAACAAGAAGAGTTTCAATCAAAAGGCAGAAGGGCTAATCTTAAAACATTTTATGCAAATATATGCTGAAGGCCCCATACAAAAGCCTAACAATGTTATGCAAGACATGAACATTAATTTAAGAGATATTAAAACTCGGCATAAGGCCGCACATCAGCAAATAATTTAACGGCTTAAGCCCTAGAAAGAAGAGTTTCAATTTTAAAAGGGAGAAGGCCATATCTTAGAAGATGTCATGTAAAATTCGGGTTAAGGCCCCTATAAAGAATACCAATCTCATGCCTTAAGGGCAAGACAAGAACCTTAATTTAAGACATATTAATATTTGGCTTGCACAGGATAGAGAAGCATGGAGAGCTGCATCAAACCAGTCTCAGGACTGAAGACCACAACAACAACAACAACAATATTTGGCTGAAGGCCACATATCAACAAAATGGTTTAACGGCTTAAGGCCTAGAAAAAGAGTTTCAATTTAAAAGCCAGAAAGTCTTATCATAAAATATCTCATGTAAAGTTCAACTGAAGGCCCCATATAAAAGAAAAACAATCTCATACCTTACGGGCAAGACAAGAACATTAATTTAAGAGATATTGATACTTTGCTAAAGGCCACACATCAACCAAATAACTAAACCCCAAACAGGGAAATTACCACGTAACACACAAGAAATGGCGCTCAGAAGTTCCCAAGGATCGGCCTGGGATTGTAACAATAACGCCCGTTTAGGTGAGACAGGCAGCCTGTCCATCGACTTCTTAATATGAAGGCAACTCAGCCGACATACAGTCGACCGACCAACAACAAAATCAGTTCCGCTGCACACAACTAGTAAAACGACCACAAAACACAAGATTTCACTACAACGACACACAGAATATTGGCGCCCACAACGACCGACAACACCTCAGCTGTCGAACTATACGCCCCCTGGACAACAACAACACGACAAGGAAAATACACTGCCCAAAATTGCGTCAACGACTAGGGCAGGTAATCGGAACGTGAACGGCCACAAGGCAGAAGATACCACTGGTCAACTTGAATAACAGGTAATAAATTAAGTTAAACTCCACAGGAAGACGGCTGGAATCTTAGCCGACTTGAATACATGCACGTTGTTGCTCGTGGGAATGTCCACAAAGTGTCAACCAGGAACAAACGAAGAAATGTAAACAGTTGAGGCTCGATAGTAGGTTAAGTGAGGACTCAACTATCATGTCCGAGACCTGAGGGCGACGAACTTCGCAGCACTCGCAAGCAGCACCTCCCACTCCGACCGCCAGCAGCCACGGCCAGAGTACGCACGACGGAGACTCCCTTGCTGCCCCGCTCCAACCGACCGATTGGTACCGCACTGCCCAGCCAGAAACTACATCCACACCAAAGATAGTACAGCAGTACTAGTATCGACACACGCTGCTGCTGCCACTCAGAGAGGACAGCAACGTTATCGCGACAACCGCAGGAGAAATAAACCAACAGGAATGCAACCGAGGTTTAACCCACGACAAGCATGACTCGAGCCAACCACGCTCGCCAGCCACGGTCCAGACATGTAAAACGAGACTCTTTCAAAAATTTTAATCGTAATCCTGTTGTTAAATTGACATAGTGTTCGAAGGGAATGCCTTCTGAGGAAGTGTAACTCGCACCCTAAAGAGGAGGTCCCTCCCGAAATTCTCATTCGACGAAAGCCTGAGTGGTGATTAGTAACCTTTGGGTAGAGTCCTCAGCTGTCCAGTTCCCGTTATCCTGCTGTGGGTGTCTCCAGGCATATTTTCTCAAGCAAAATACACTCCTGGAAATGGAAAAAAGAACACATTGACACCGGTGTGTCAGACCCACCATACTTGCTCCGGACACTGCGAGAGGGCTGTACAAGCAATGATCACACGCACGGCACAGCGGACACACCAGGAACCGCGGTGTTGGCCGTCGAATGGCGCTAGCTGCGCAGCATTTGTGCACCGCCGCCGTCAGTGTCAGCCAGTTTGCCGTGGCATACGGAGCTCCATCGCAGTCTTTAACACTGGTAGCATGCCGCGACAGCGTGGACGTGAACCGTATGTGCAGTTGACGGACTTTGAGCGAGGGCGTATAGTGGGCATGCGGGAGGCCGGGTGGACGTACCGCCGAATTGCTCAACACGTGGGGCGTGAGGTCTCCACAGTACATCGATGTTGTCGCCAGTGGTCGGCGGAAGGTGCACGTGCCCGTCGACCTGGGACCGGACTGCAGCGACGCACGGATGCACGCCAAGACCGTAGGATCCTACGCAGTGCCGTAGGGGACCACACCGCCACTTCCCAGCAAATTAGGGACATTGTTGCTCCTGGGGTTTCGGCGAGGACCATTCGCAACCGTCTCCATGAAGCTGGGCTACGGTCCCGCACACCGTTAGGCCGTCTTCCGCTCACGCCCCAACATCGTGCAGCCTGCCTCCAGTGGTGTCGCGACAGGCGTGAATGGAGGGACGAATGGAGACGTGTCGTCTTCAGCGATGAGAGTCGCTTCTGCCTTGGTGCCAATGATGGTCGTATGCGTGTTTGGCGCCGTGCAGGTGAGCGCCACAATCAGGACTGCATACGACCGAGGCACACAGGGCCAACACCCGGCATCATGGTGTGGGGAGCGATCTCCTACACTGGCCGTACACCACTGGTGATCGTCGAGGGGACACTGAATAGTGCACGGTACATCCAAACCGTCATCGAACCCATCGTTCTACCATTCCTAGACCGGCAAGGGAACTTGCTGTTCCAACAGGACAATGCACGTCCGCATGTATCCCGTGTCACCCAACGTGCTCTAGAAGGTGTAAGTCAACTACCTTGGCCAGCAAGATCTCCGGATCTGTCCCCCATTGAGCATGTTTGGGACTGGATGAAATGTCGTCTCACGCGGTCTGCACGTCCAGCACGAACGCTGGTCCAACTGAGGCGCCAGGTGGAAATGGCATGGCAAGCCGTTCCACAGGACTACATCCAGCATCTCTACGATCGTCTCCATGGGAGAATAGCAGCCTGCATTGCTGCGAAAGGTGGATATACACTGTACTAGTGCCGACATTGTGCATGCTCTGTTGCCTGTGTCTATGTGCCTGTGGTTCTGTCAGTGTGATCATGTGATGTATCTGACCCCAGGAATGTGTCAATAAAGTTTCCCCTTCCTGGGACAATGAATTCACGGTGTTCTTATTTCAATTTCCAGGAGTGTAAATAGTCACCGGTGCATTTGCAAATTGTCAAATGTCCTTCCAGCGGGAATGCTGTGCGAAGCCCAACAAAGTTTCCAGAATTTCCGATAAACAATTCTGTGCATGGGTACGGGGTGACACTCGTTTCACATTTCTGTATACAGGTCTCTCACTGGCGGATACATCCCTGATATCCCTGATTGGAAGAACACTTAGGCCCTTTCTAGGACTGGCTGGAAAAAAAAAAACCTGTGGGGGGTTCCTTTCGAAGGTGTGAAGGCAGGCTACCAGAAATTGGGGGAAGCATTCGGAGTTAGTATTGGGGTTCATATGGGTTTTCTGGCTCGAACCGATATTTGGTGATGATACTTTGGACTCTCTGCTCGTACACGTTTTCCTTGACTTCGGCCATCTGCCAAGTCTTCGAAGTTTTGCTCTGAGTTCCCAAGCGCACCCGTGGCGGGTAATCAGGAGTATGACAAGATCTGCCATTCGCAGTCACATCACGTCGACTCAGCCGAGCAACAGTTAGCGGCGGTCATAATTCGGCGCTCCACGACTTGTTGGTAGCTACCTCAATGGCAGCATGGTGAGACTGCATTTTCCATGCACTACTTTGACTTGGAAATCGCGGTATATCGAGGGAAGAGGAGTTCATTCCTTGTTTCAATTTTTTAATTTTCCTTACTTGACCTATGCCCCTCACACACGGCTATATAAGTCTTTCTGCAACCTAATTCTTGTTTCAAAGGGGATTATTTTCATAACCACTCATTTTTTTCGTAATCAAGTAAACTTCATTGGATGTGATTCTTCAATTTCTCCAGGCGTATTTTATGACAAAATGAATCTCGGGTGAACAGCCTGGTATGAGTGTGTATAGGACACAATATTTGGGCAATCGACCACGTTGCCATCATCAGCGCACCTGGTGATGGCAATGTGGTCGATTGCCCAAATATTTTGTCCTATGCACACTCATACCAGGCTGTTCACCCGAGCTTTATTTCGTCAACTTCATTGGAGTTCACCCACCAAGTGGTGTTTCTGTCTGATTCTTTCTTTATCCATTGATCTGTTGTGTGTTTCTGTTTGAACTAACACTTTTTTGTGTAATTACCTAATTTTGCAGTCACGGTTGAAATATAATTTGTATCCTTTATGTACTGGCACTATCTCAATCGTAACTGTCCAGCATGATGTTGGTGGTTACCATAACAACCATTCATTTTCTTATCAATGTTCTATTTCAGTTATGTAAATTCGTCATCAAATTGTATTATAACTTTGTCATTCATGTGTCCTGACTGATTTTTATACACTGTTTGAATTAATATTATTTATATGCCCTGGTCCTCTAACCACAAGCAATTGGTGGGGCTCTTGATATGTCGATTGATTTGCTATTTGGCAGGAAATCGATTGCAGTGTAAGAAATATTTTTCAAACAATTTCTGATAGACAAGGCAATGTTTGGAAGATTGTTTATTTATTTATTTATAGAATTTGTCAGGAAATTGGCTGCAGCGTATAGAATACTATTATGTAAAACAATTTGTGGGTGACAAGGCAGTCTGGAATATTTAAACGATTGCAGCACTTCTTTATTCCAATCACACGAGGAATAACATCATGATAGTCACATCACCATAACTCACCACGCGTAATTACACTGTCAGAAATATCCTGATCACATCTTCGCGCCGACCACACGCCAGGTACGGCAGGAGCCAGGCCGCGCCTCCATGTGCCCCCGCACCGGCCACTTTGCCGGGCTGCACTAGGAGTCAGTGTGTGAGCCAGCTGTGAGTCTGCAGTACATTTTTGCCAGTGGAAACCGTGGCACCTCTGGCCCATGACAATACAGCACCACGAGGGATGCCGGCCATCTGCCGTTAAGCACACATCTCCAGATACCAGAACATTGACTGTACAGAGACTGTTAATCAATGTTGAATTTCCACAATGCATACTCAACGCACTGAGAGCTCTGCTGCCAAAGACAGCGGACGCAAGCTACATTTTTTGTGACTGTTCATCAGGCAGGTGACCCTTCTGCCATGGTTCCCTTTGTTTGTGGTGGCGTCCTTTGCCACCTCAGATGGCTGCTTCTGGTTGCAGCAACTCCACAATCTGCTCCCAAACACACACCTTCCACACCAGGTCAGTGGAAGCAATTGGCCTATGTGCTCACTCTGCTGTGCAGGTACTGATTGAGTTAGTTCACAATACCACTGGCAGGGAATGCTGGGAGAAACAACCTCTCCATGATTCCTTCCTCCAGTCCCTTGCCCATCCGCTTACCTCCTGTTGCACAAAGCATCAGGTAGTGGCATCTCTTTGATATTCGTACCTGAGAAACGAAGGAATGACGAGAGACAGTTGAAGTTCTCTAAGGCTATAGATACAGCAATAAGGAATAGCTCAGTAGCAGTACAGTTGAAAAGAAATGGACATCTCTAAAAAAGGCCATCACAGAAGTCGGGAAGGAAAACAGATACAAAGAAGGTAACTGCAAAGAAACCATGGGTAACAGAAGAAATACTGCAATTGATCGATGAGAGGAGGAAATAAAAAAATGTTCCGGGAGAGTCAGGGGTAGAGAAATACAAGTCGCTGAGGAATAAAATAAATATGAAGTGCACGGAAGCTAAAACGAAATGGCTGCAGGAAAAATGTGAAGACATCGAAAAAGAAATGGCTGTCGGAAGGACAGATTCAGCATACAGGAAAGTCGAAACATCCTTCGGTGACATTAAAAGCAAGGGTGATAACGTAAAGAGTGCAACGGCAATTCCACTGTTAAATAGAGAGAAGAGAGCGGAT
This sequence comes from Schistocerca cancellata, assembly GCF_023864275.1. Lineage (NCBI taxonomy): Eukaryota > Metazoa > Arthropoda > Insecta > Orthoptera > Acrididae > Schistocerca > Schistocerca cancellata. Next base: position 18,232,016 of record NC_064634.1, read on the forward strand.
AGGTGGAAAGAATACATTGTAAGCCTCTATGAGGGAGAATATTTGTCTGATGTGATAGAAGAAGAAACAGGAGTCAATTTAGAAGAGATAGGGATCCAGTATTAGAATCAGAATTTAAAATAGCTTTGGAGAACTTAAGATCAAATAAGGCAGAAGGGATAGATAACATTCCATCAGAATTTCTAAAATCATTGGGTGAAGTGGCAACAAAACGACTATTCACGTTGGTGTGTAGAATGTATGAGTCTGGCGATATACCATCTGACTTTCGGAAAAGCATCATCCACACGATTCCGAAAACGGCAAGAGCTGGCAAGTGCGAGAATTACCGCACAATCAGCTTAACAGTTCATGCATCCAGGTTGCTTACAAGAATAATATACAAAAGAAGGGCAAAGAAAATTGAGGATGCACTAGATGACGATCAGTTTGACTTTAGGAAAGGTAAAGGCATGAGAGAATCAATTCTGACGTTGCGGTTAATAATGGAAGCAAGACTGAAGAAAAATCAAGACACATTCATAGGGTTGGTCGACCTGGAAAAAGCGTTCGACAATGACAAGTGGTGCAAGATGATCGAAATTCAGAGAAAAGAAGGGGTAAGCTATAGGGAGAGACGGGTCAGATACAATATGTACAACAGCCAAGAGGCAATAATCAGAGTGAACGACCAAGAACGAAGTGCTCGCATTAAAAATGGTGTAAGACAAGGATGTACCCTTCGGCCCCTACTGTTCAATCTGTACATCGAGGAAGCAATGATGGAAATGAAAGAAAAGTTCAGATGTGGAATTAAAATTCAGGGTGAAAGGATATCAATGATACGATTTGCCGATGACATTGCTATCCTGAGTGAAAGTGAAGAAGAAGTGCATGATCTGCTGAATGGAAAGAACAGTCTGACGAGTCTGCCCTGATAGCTGAGTGGTCAGTGTGACGATCGCCATCCTACAGGCCCACGTTCGACGGCTGGGTCGGGCATTTCCTCCGCTCAGGGACTGGGTGTTGTGCTGTCTTCATCATCATTTCGCCCCATCCAGCGGAACAGAGGTCGCCCAGTGTGGCGTCGAACGTAGTAAGAGCTGCACCGAGGCGGCCGGACCTGCCCCGCAAGGGGCCTCCCGGCCAACGACGCCAAACGCCCGTTTCCCTTTCCACAGTCTAATGAGTAAATACACTCCTGGAAATGGAAAATAGAACACATTGACACCGGTGTGTCAGACCCACCATACTTGCTCCGGACACTGCGAGAGGGCTGTACAAGCAATGATCACACGCACGGCACAGCGGACACACCAGGAACCGCGGTGTTGGCCGTCGAATGGCGCTAGCTGCGCAGCATTTGTGAACCGCCGCCGTCAGTGTCAGCCAGTTTGCCGTGGCATACGGAGCTCCATCGCAGTCTTTAACACTGGTAGCATGCCGCGACAGCGTGGACGTGAACCGTATGTGCAGTTGACGGACTTTGAGCGAGGGCGTATAGTGGGCATACGGGAGGCCTGGTGGACGTACCGCCGAATTGCTCAACACGTGGGGCGTGAGGTCTCCACAGTACATCGATGTTGTCGCCAGTGGTCGGCGGAAGGTGCACGTGCCCGTCGACCTGGGACCGGACCGCAGCGACGCACGGATGCACGCCAAGACCGTAGGATCCTACGCAGTGCCGTAGGGGACCGCACCGCCACTTCCCAGCAAATTAGGGACACTGTTGCTCCTGGGGTATCGGCGAGGACCATTCGCAACCGTCTCCATGAAGCTGGGCTACGGTCCCGCACACCGTTAGGCCGTCTTCCGCTCACGCCCCAACATCGTGCAGCCCGCCTCCAGTGATGTCGCGACAGGCGTGAATGGAGGGACGAATGGAGACGTGTCGTCTTCAGCTATGAGAGTCGCTTCTGCCTTGGTGCCAATGATGGTCGTATGCGTGTTTGGCGCCGTGCAGGTGAGCGCCACAATCAGGACTGCATACGACCGAGGCACACAGGGCCAACACCCGGCATCATGGTGTGGGGAGCGATCTCCTACACTGGCCGTACACCACTGGTGATCGTCGATGGGACACTGAATAGTGCACGGTACATCCAAACCGTCATCGAACCCATCGTTCTACCATTCCTAGACCGGCAAGGGAACTTGCTGTTCCAACAGGACAATGCACGTCCGCATGTATTCCGTGCCACCCAACGTGCTCTAGAAGGTGTAAGTCAACTACCCTGGCCAGCAAGATCTCCGGATCTGTCCCCCATTGAGCATGTTTGGGACTGGATGAAGCGTCGTCTCACGCGGTCTGCACGTCCAGCACGAACGCTGGTCCAACTGAGGCGCCAGGTGGAAATGGCATGGCAAGCCGTTCCACAGGACTACATCCAGCATCTCTACGATCGTCTCCATGGGAGAATAGCAGCCTGCATTGCTGCGAAAGGTGGATATACATTGTACTAGTGCCGACATTGTGCATGCTCTGTTGCCTGTGTCTATGTGCCTGTGGTTCTGTCAGTGTGATCATGTGATGTATCTGACCCCAGGAATGTGTCAATACAGTTTCCCCTTCCTGGGACAATGAATTCACGGTGTTCTTATTTCAATTTCCAGGAGTGTAGTATGGATTGAGAGTAAATCGAAGACAGACGAAGTTAATGAGAATTAGTAGAAATGAGAACTTCGAGAAACTTAACATCAGGATTGATGGTCACGAAGCATCTGATACCTAGGCAGTAAAATAACCAATGACAGATGGAGCAAGGAGGACAACAAAAGCAAACTAGCAATGGCAAAAAGGGCATTCCTGGCCAAGAGAAGTCTGCTTATATCAAATATCGGCCTTAACTTGAGGAATGAATTTCTGAGAATGTAAGTCTGGAGCACAGCAATGTATGGTAGCGAAACATAGGTTGTGGGAAAACCAGAGAATCGAAGCATTTGAGATGCAGTGCTACAGACGAACGTTGAAAATTAGGTGGACTGATAAGGTAAGGAATGAGGAAGTTTTGCGCAGAATTGCAGAGGATAGGAATACGTGGAAAACACTGATAAGGAGAAGGGACAGAATGATAGGACATCTGTTAAGACATGAGGAAATGACTTCCATGGTACTAGAGGGAGCTGTAGAGGGCACAAACTGCAGAGGAAGACAGAGGTTGGAAAACATTCGACAAATAATTGAGGACATAGGTTGTAGGTGCTACTCTGAGTTAGCACAGGAGAGAAATTTGTGGCTGGCCGCATCATATCAGTCAGAAAAATACCTGAGGAATTCCTGTCGAAACACATGCTCTCTCTGTCTTTCTCAGAAGTGGCTATTTCACGCACAGCGAGTGGGTGTCATGTGCCACATTGACCCCTCTTTTGCCTTCAACAATGTAGTGAACGCCTGGTAAATCACCAGCTGTAGACGTCTTGGAAATATTCCTTCCCTCTATTACAAAGACTGAGTAATTAAATAATGGAGACCCTCTGTGTGGAACAGTGTTTCCTTGCATCCTATACTACGACTGGTCTATTTGGCAGGATTATATCTAGCAAGTGCCTGGTTTCAAAACCTTTCTGGATTTTTCCCCCTTTGCCTTCGACGTATTCATGGATACTGGCACAGTTACATCATTTGGTAGGAAGTCCTTAGCTTGAAAGTAGCTGAGACCTCCAAATTTCTGCTCAATTGAGCGCTATGTCCTTAAAGAATCTGTGGGTGGGTTGGATTGATATGTGTGCTTGCACTAACGCTATTGGAATCAATAAGTTGACCAATCGGGAATTTGGTGTCTCAATTGCAAGTGATGCTGTGTAAAGTTATAGTTGGAATTTCAAATTTAGGCGTGAATTTGTTCCATCACGGTTGTGGAATATTCGACCACTACAGGTCTGCTAAGTGTATTTTATAAAGCACTACAGAATATCTGAGTTTGTTCTCTCAGCTACATAAGGACGAAGGAGGAGGAAAGAGCCGGCCGAAGTGGCCGAGCGGTTCTAGGCGCTCCAGTCTGGAATCGCTTGACTGCAGGTTCGAATCCTGCCTCGGGCATGGCTGTGTGTGATGTAATTAGGTTAGTTAGGTTTAAGTAGTTCTAAGTTCTAGGGGACTGATGACCTCAGATGTTAAGTCCCATAGTGCTCAGAGCCATTTTTGAGGAGGAAAGGGCATACCATGTGATAGGGTAGTAACGACAACAAATACCATAGTAAGACAGAATGCACTGCAAGTATTGAGAAGCACTAAACCATTATGCTGGTAGATATTATGCCTAGATACCTGAGACCGCTGGTAACTCATGCATACAGCCCCCTCACCTCCCAGATGTCCACACGCAACGTGCCCGTTCCCTTGTACACCGCCAGCGCCCGTGTGCAGAGGCTGGAGAAAACTGCCACAATGACAGCAGCTGCAGCTGTCGACACACGTATCTCCTAGAGTGCACCACCCCTACCGTGAAGTGCATCTGGGGATGACTGGAGTGGTAGGAATTCCAACGCCAACACCAACACTCCTCAGTGATTTATATGGAATCCTTCAATTTTCCACAGAGAGTATATCTGCAACACACGCACTCACAGAGACAGCCTGGTGCATACTGAGTATCAGTCTGCTATTCATCCAGCCAGAGGGTGACACGGTGAGGTCAGCGGCATCCCGTTCCGCAGCTGACCAGTAAGCTGGAAATGCCCATTTATTCTGCTCACCAGCTACCTCTGCCACACACGCCAAGCGCTGTCATACTAGGAAACCAGCCAGGTATTCACCAGTGTAATTATAATTAAATGTTATGGCTGTACCCCCAACATAGTGACATTCGACAGCGAGGAAAGTAAAGGGAATACCTCCTCCTGACTACTGTGGCTCTGGAAATATCAATATCTGTACCCTTCTGATAACTGGACATAATTTTCCAAGTAAAATCTTTCACAACCCTTATGGCTATTCATGCGTTGAAATTGCAGTTTTCCATGTCAAATCTGTGCCTCCTTTACGACCGGGCATAGTCACACCTTTGACATTTTTTTTGGAACTCTGACCATGGTAACATTACGTACTACCAGCATAACATTTCCCATTATCGTTTATATGTGCATATAGCAGCAGAGAAAACTATGGCATATCCACACTCACACCTGCTGGGCATCGTTTTGCACTGCAAAACAGCAAAACTCTCCTGCCACATCGTCGTTATCGCATATTTGTTGAGGAATAAAGGTTGTAACTACAATTAAAAAGTCCTGGCGTCTTTTATTTATGTCACTTGCGTCCTTGCACTATAGCTGGCGTTTGCCATAGCAGGAAGAATTGATACCCCCAGCCAAGTCACAGAAATCTGCTAATTCTCTTGAAGTCCTGTCATGTTCAACTAGCACTGTTTCATAATTAGAATGTTGTCTAGTCATCAACCCATTACTGAAATGGTAGAGACCTATCACGAGAAAAATATCACACTAAATTAAAGAAGGAAATTCACAATAATGCAGAGTACCTGCAGTCTACACAAAGAAATTCAGAAGCATAACATCTAAAATTCTTGTATACTGTATAACAGCGTATAAATATACCTCTGCACATGTCCTAATCTGTTTTGTCGTATTCCTATGATTACCACGCTAGAAATGCGACAGTGTAATGGTATCAGAGTTGTCATTGACAGCACAGTCTCTCTCTCTCTCTCTCTCTCTCTCTCTCTCTCCCTCTCTCTCTCTCTCTCTCTCTCCATGCTTGTTATTTTTGCGACATCCAGTGGATTAAAACTACGAAATATAAACACGTCGCTAACTTGAAGTGGTAGAGAATTCAATAAAATTTTGCCACGTCTGTCTCTCCCGATATATCGGAGACAAATACCGTCTGCACGTTGACAACGACCATGAGTGGTGATCCCATTAAATGTACATGTAATTATGATCCACTACAGGAGGTGGGCAGTGGTCGAAGTCGCTTCCATGGACCTGTGTACAGTTTTGTTGCCTGTACTGGGGAAGACCTTATCCTACAGACTATCAATCACAATAGAGTGCTCTTGTGTTGTTTCGTAAGCAGTTTGATACATTGTTTTTTTCTTGCTCTGACACACTGAAGCAATATATGGCCACAGCTGTGTACACATCCATACATTTTTCTTTTTCGACCATGGTTGTGAGGTCTATGTCAAGTGTTAAATCTACATTATTTCGATCCATCGACTCTCACTGAACGTCACATAGTGTAAACTAAGCTGCTCTCGCAACACAACAAGTTAAAAGGTCGTCGCTTCTCCCCCCAACAGGTCCCACCTCGTTGAAAGCCAACGCCGCTTTTGGGTCTCTGAACGTTCAAGGTCGCAACTGGTTCTGCTTTATTACCGGAAGGACGCAGATCTGTTTTAATACGAGGGTTTGAACTTTAATAGTGGCAAATATTTATTTACAGTTCGTACAGCTCTCTAAGTTGGTCGTAGGTTGTGTTCCAAAAATGAACAGCATAGAGACAGAAGTGATGACACTTTCTGCAGGATCTGACCATCATTTTGCAGGACAATGCTCAAGCACGTACAGTGCAAGCTGTCACTGATTTGTTTGACTGATGGGGCTGCTAAGTGCTATACCACCTACTGCACTCCTCTGACTTAAGCCCTCGTGAGTTCAACTCGATTTCTAAACCGAAGGAAACACTTCTCGTCATACGCTTCAGAACTGCCACAAATTCGTCGGGCAACAGACCGCGCCTCTCGAACTGTCAACATAACTGGCGCTGCTAAGAGTATCCTACGACTTCCACATCGCTGGCGACAGGTTATGCTGGTGACTACTTTTAAAGTAAGTAAAACATTGAAGCACGTTTGTATTTTGTACGAGCTGTAAATAAATAGTTGCCACTATTAAAGTTCCAAACCTCGTATATAGTCCCAAATGTCTGCTTTGAAATTCCAGCTATACTGTTTAGCTAAGACTCAAAAACTTTCATGTTTGATGTTTCGTTTTTCCTCAGCATTTAAGTTGCTTATTGCGAATATATATATAATGTACGACCAGAAGGTCATGTCCGTTAAACCCATTGGCAGTGAATTTTTATGTGTAATTAGATCTGACATTTGAAAGAGAATATTTTACTTCACAACGCTTAGTTGCGACTCATTCAGTTCTCTCGAACAATAGCAAAACGACGGTGTCTTAGCTACGTGAGTAATAAGGTATATCGCCGAAATACATCCCTCTCCTAATTACCTTTTGTCTGTAAAAATTCTTCTGATCGAGTCTGAGAGATAATCATTACGATTCTTTAATATTTCGGAAATTAAACGTTCAACGGGGTGGACGTAAAACTAGTCATAACACGGTTGTAAGTATACATATATCTTTAATGACGGTGTCCGATTAATAAATAAAGAATTAAGCATTTGAAGCTGGTGGCCATGACGAGCACTAGTACATCTTTCGTCGCTGATACAAATTTTCTCTTCTGTGACCGAGTTTACAGAAAACAAGAGACTGGTGGGTCGGATCTGGTGCATAGCAAATTTTTTATCTACCTACACTATCCTTAGCGAGATTTCGCTACATGGCTGTGCATTTAGTTCTTCGAAAAGAGATTTAAAGAAAATACGAAAGAAACAGTTAAAGTAACTTAAATTTTTTAGTTAGTTATACGTATGCTGTTTGAGCAAATAATCACAGAACAGTTTGGTGTCATGTAAACAAAAAATAAAAAGATATTGAGACATTTCATCATACTCTGTATCTCAATTACACTGATGTTCAGATCTTAAGGACGAAAGTAACTCTGGTATATTGTTTTTCTGCAAATAACATACACTCCTGGAAAAGGAAAAAAGAACACATTGACACCGGAGTGTCAGACCCACCATACTTGCTCCGGACACTGCGAGAGGGCTGTACAAGCAATGATCACACGCACGGCACAGCGGACACACCAGCAACCGCGGTGTTGGCCGTCGAATGGCGCTAGCTGCGCAACATTTGTGCACCGCCGCCGTCAGTGTCAGCCAGTTTGCCGTGGCATACGGAGCTCCATCGCAGTCTTTAACACTGGTAGCATGCCGCGACAGCGTGGACGTGAACCGTATGTGCAGTTGACGGACTTTGAGCGAGGGCGTATAGTGGGCATGCGGGAGGCCGGGTGGACGTACCGCCGAATTGCTCAACACGTGGGGCGTGAGGTCTCCACAGTACATCGATGTTGTCGCCAGTGGTCGGCGGAAGGTGCACGTGCCCGTCGACCTGGGACCGGACCGCAGCGACGCACGGATGCACGCCAAAACCGTAGGATCCTACGCAGTGCCGTAGGGGACCGCACCGCCACTTCCCAGCAAATTAGGGACACTGTTGCTCCTGGGGTATCGGCGAGGACCATTCGCAACCGTCTCCATGAAGCTGGGCTACGGTCCCGCACACCGTTAGGCCGTCTTCCGCTCACGCCCCAACATCGTGCAGCCCGCCTCCAGTGGTGTCGCGACAGGCGTGAATGGATGGACGAATGGAGACGTGTCGTCTTCAGCGATGAGAGTCGCTTCTGCCTTGGTGCCAATGATGGTCGTATGCGTGTTTGGCGCCGTGCAGGTGAGCGCCACAATCAGGACTGCATACGACCGAGGCACACAGGGCCAACACCCGGCATCATGGTGTGGGGAGCGATCTCCTACACTGGCCGTACACCACTGGTCATCGTCGAGGGGACACTGAATAGTGCACGGTACATCCAAACCGTCATCGAACCCATCGTTCTACCATTCCTAGACCGGCAAGGGAACTTGCTGTTCCAACAGGACAATGCACGTCCGCATGTATCCCGTGCCACCCAACGTGCTCTAGAAGGTGTAAGTCAACTACCCTGGCCAGCAAGATCTCCGGATCTGTCCCCCATTGAGCATGTTTGGGACTGGATGAAGCGTCGTCTCACGCGGTCTGCACGTCCAGCACGAACGCTGGTCCAACTGTATTGCCAGGTGGAAATGGCATGGCAAGCCATTCCACAGGACTACATCCAGCATCTCTACGATCGTCTCCATGGGAGAATAGCAGCCTGCATTGCTGCGAAAGGTGGATATACACTGTACTAGTGCCGACATTGTGCATGCTCTGTTGCCTGTGTCTATGTGCCTGTGGTTGTGTCAGTGTGCTCATGTGATGTATCTGACCCCAGGAATGTGTCAATAAAGTTTCCCCTTCCTGGGACAATGAATTCACGGTGTTCTTATTTCAATTTCCAGGAGTGTAGATTGGTGAAACTTAGACCATACATAGGAATAGCTGTTATAGAACACTACAGTAGAGTGCACTAAACCACACTACCCTGAACAAGATAACTGAAATCAATAAGCAATGAGACGCACAAGAAATGACACCATTGTTCAAAGACAGTAGCTAACGACTTAAGTATTACGGTCCCCTGAACATTAAAAAAGGCGGGGCGTGATTCTTAACAGCGTGTGTGATCACCAAGGACAGCAGTGCGTGCCCTGGAACGTGCTCACGTGCGGGCCACAGGCTGGTGAGGAGTCCTCGTGGCAGGGCCTTCAGTTCCCAACCAGCACGACTGACAACTGCTGACTGGTCGTAGGTGCATGCGGACGTGCTGCAGTAGGTCTCCCCACCCTACCCCACACGTGATCGGTGGGATGTACGTCCGGGTAGCCGGCAGGTCAGTCCATTTGCCGAATATCTTCTCATTCCAAGAGCGCCTCCACCCGCGCAGTTCGATGCTGTTGCGAGTTATCATCCACAAAAATGAAGTCGAGGCCGAATGCACCCCTGAAAAGACACACATGAAGAGGGAATACAGTGTCACAAAGACCTTGACTGGTGTTCAACAATTTGGAGGTCAGTATACCCATGTAACGTTATGCCTCCTCACACCATAGCACCTTGTATGACAACATTCGTAGCTACATAACGTGTTCCCATCTCTCGTCGTATGAGGGCATTCTAGCATTGTCACACATGGTGCAGATTTAATGGTGTAGGGACGCATAATGCTGAATAGGCATAATCACCACCAAATCTTTGAACACTCACCGGTGAACATTGTTGTGACTCTGTAGTCTTTCGCCATGTGCATCTTTTCAAGGATGCATTCAGCCCTGACTTCATGTTTATGGATAGCTGTGTGCGATCATGTGGAACTGGGCAGTTGGAGGAGCTCTTGGAACGAGAGCATATTCTGCGAATGGATGGCCCTGTCCGATCCGCTGACTTGAATCCCATCGCATACATGTGAGATGTATTGAGGAATTGTAATGCAGCGTGTACATATGCACCAACGACCAGTTGTGGAGCACTGTACATCGAGAATTCAAATGAGTGTGAATTCCTAAGACACCAAACTGCTGAGTCGTCGGGCCCTAGACTTGCACACTACATAAACTAACTTACGACAACACACACACCCCACGCAATCCTTGACATGGCGCCTCAAACCCCGTGGCTACTCTGCACGGCTAGAGAACTCCATACCAATCCTCCCCCCCCCCCCCCCCCCCGCGTGAACTGCCGTCCATGGCGATCACACACCCTATCAGGAACAACGTCCACCGTTTTGTAATGTCCAGTTAACCTTAACAAATCACCGTGATTTCAGTCTAATTATTGTCTTTGAATAAAAGTGTCATTCCTGTTTGTATCATTGCATATTTACACACATCAAAAAAGGTTCTCCATCACCCCAGTTCCCAAAAATCCTGAAGACAGGCTTTCACTGTGGATATCGTATCACAGAAACAGTCCCTCTGACTGATCAGAGTTGTCACTAAACCCATCTAAAGAGGTAAACAACCATGCATGACCAGCGCCTATTAGAAGGACGGGGTCCGACAGCCGATCAGTTCCAGTCATTCCACAAGGAAGGACGTACACCGCTCGTGTAATCTGTAGTTCAAGCATGCTTAGACGGTCAATATCGCGGTTCGATCGCGTCCGCATTGTTACTTTGTGAAGGGAAGGTCTCTCAACAAGGGAAAGTGCGCGGGCGTCTCGGAGTGACCCAAAGCGATTTGTTCGGACATGGACGAGATACAGAGAGACAGGAACTGTCGATGACATATCTCACTCAGGCCACCAAAGGGCTCCTACTGCAGTGGATGGCCGCTACCTACGGATAATGGCTCCGAGGAACCCTGACAGCAACGACACCATGTTGAATAATGCTGTTCGTGCAGCCACAGGAAATGCTGTTCGTGCAGCCACAGGACGTCGACGACTCAAACTGTGCGCAATAGGCTGCATGATGCGCAACTTCACTCCCGACGTCCGTGGCGACGTCCATCTTTGCAACCACGACACCATGCAGAGTGGTACAGATGGGCCCAACAACATGCCGAATGAACTGCTCAGGATTGGCATCACGTTCTCTTCACCGATGAGTGTCGCATATGCCTTCAACTAGACGATCGTTGGAGGCGTTGTGGGGAAGCAGCCTACTCACGCCGTATAAAACTCACATCAGTCTTTCCATTGTGTGCCAGCCTAGTCCGCTGTAACTAGCTCTGACGTCATAAATGTTGCGCAATATTTTAAAAATCGAGTAAATAACCTGAAACGTTTCTAGCATGTCAGGAGTAATACTAAATCAATATGTGTTGCATGTCAGTTCAATAACTTTAATATTTTTCGAAATTTGGACATTTCTCTGCAAAAATCATTGGCACAACAGAAAAGAGTTAGAAACTTAAAAATTTTTATTTAGATTCCTTTTGCGTAATAATTTAGTAGAAACAGTATTCTGGATCTCACAAATTAAAATTTTAGTTGAAATTCATGATTTTCTGGTTTTTGTCTTAGAAATTAAGGAAGCAAGATAGATTAAGTAGGTGAATAAATAAGGCTAGGATGTAAAAATTTAAGTAGAAGGGAGATCCGCTATAATCATAAAGATGTGAGAAGTTTCAATTGAATAACTATAAAACTATAGCGATAGCGTATCTCCAAAGGGCAAGTTCAGAGTTCGTCTACTGCGTGTAGTGTCATTAAATTAATTCTCTCGTCCAAAATATTTGACTTAGCCACGTCAGACTTTTATTACGATTACTTACCTGTGTGCTGATTGCACATTTAAATTGAGAGCTTCATCAGCCATCAACAAAGGAAGAGATGATTTATTCAATAACTGAAAGTGGTGCATTACTAGCCCAGCAGCTAGTCAGGAGAGCAATTTTTAGCAGGCGTTCCCTTAGCAGTCCGCACCGCGGCTTTATGTATAAGAACGCTGCACGAGAGAAAAAGGCCCCAGTTCTCTCCAGACGCTGATTTGTGCACCACCTGTGCCGGGAGTCGTGTCGCGTCGGTATCATTGCTATAAACAGCCTGGTATGCAGTAATAAGTTACTCGGGATATGCGTAACCATGAAATCGTTTTCGAGTGAAGTGTGAATTCTGGGATGACTTTAATGATCTATCCTTAGTTTGCGTATGTCGTATTTTCATGTGCCGCCGCGGGACAGACATTCTACCATTATTTAGCGTGGCGTTTGATGAACATTATCATCAAATTATGGCGAGCATTCACTTAAACATTTAATTTGAACAGTTATAGTTGCATCAGCGCATTAGACTCTGAACTGCTCTGGTAGTTGGATTGTGTGGATTCTTTTTGGTCTGTGACTTTCAGAATATAGTGAACATTTTAAACAGAATCGTTTTTGATTATGAATCCCAGACAATCTCCTAATTCCTCAGAGCTATAAGCTGTAGCTATAAGTGTATTTCTCAGATGAAGTGGGCACTAGGAATTCTAATTACAGGCTTCACGTTTTGCTAATCACTTTCTGGTTGCCAATATTGTAGTTAGAGAGACAGTGTTGAGAACGGCAAACAACAACATTAAATAATAGGAACATTTATAATAACAATTATTCCACCCACCGCCCCACATATGGTGCATCGGCCGGGAAAAACAAACAAAACATTATTTTATATATAACAATTACTCCACCTGCCGCCCCACATATGGTGCATCGGCCGGGAAATGCATCTTTTCTACATTACATTCTACATTTATAAACCATTTATTCCACCAACCGCCCCACAATGTGTTTGGATGCAACCCAGTCAGGCTGAACGCAGTGCAGCAAAGTCTAGGTTCCCTGCTGTTTTGGGGTGGCATTATGTGGGGCCGACGAACGCCACTGATGGTCGTGGAAGGCGCTGGAATGGCTGCACGATACGTGAATGCCATCCTCCGACTGATAGTGCAACCACATCGGCAGCATACTGGCGAGGCATTCGTCTTCATGGACGAAAATTCGCACCCACATGGTGCACATCTTGTAAACGACTTCCTTCAGGATAACGACATCGCTCAACTAGAGTGGCCAGCACGTTCTCCAGAATGAACCCTTTCGACTATGCCTGGGATACATTGTAAAGGGCTGTTTATGGACGGCGTGACACACCGGTTGGTGGGTCACGTCTTCCATAAACAGCCCTTTGCAATGAGTGATCTACACCGAATCGCCGTTGAGGAATGGGACAATCTGGACCGATAATGTCGTGATGAACTTTTGGATAGCATGCCACGACGCATACAGGTATGTATCAATGCAAGAGGATGTGCTACTGGGGTGGACCACCACCTAAGATCTCGCTGTATAGTGGTACAACATGCAATGTGTGATTTTCATGAGCAATAAAAAGGTCAGAAATGATGTTTATGTTGATCTCTATTCCAATTTTCTGTACAGGTTCCGGAACTCTCGGAACCGAGGTGATGCAAAACCTTTTTCGATGTGTATATTTCAGTTACCTTCTGTGCTATACTGTAGCAGTTCTCTCTATGTATAGGTCAAGTTTCATAGGGCTATGTTACTTGGCAATGGCACATCATGCAAAAGCTAACTCCTGAAGTCTTGCTCAACTGTTTATAAATGGTTCAAATGGCTCTGAGCACTATGGGACTTAACATCTGAGGTCATCAGTTACCTAGAACTTAGAGCTTTTTAAACCTAACTATACTGTAGCAGTTCTCTCTATGTATAGGTCAAGCGCCTGAAGCGCCTATAACCTTTCAGCCAGACCGGTCAGCCAACAGTTTATAATTTAAGAAAACTGTCACAGTAGTTTCCATCTTGTCCAAACGTATTCTTTAGTAATGAGAAATACCTTTCTTATTATTTTTTCATTTGTATACTTTTTTCACTCCCTCTCCTTGTCTGACTTCGTATTACAGTCCGATCCACGAGCGATGGCGATTCGCACACGTCGAGGAACGGACGGGTATTGCATTGTTGTCGGCCGTTGTAGCCGAGCGGTTCTAGGCGCTTCGGTTCGGAACCACGCTGCTGCTACAGTCGCAGGTTCTAATCCTGCCTCGGGCAAGGATGTGTGTGATATCCTTAGGTTAGTTAGGTTTAAGTAGTGTAAGGGGACTGATTACCTCAGATGTTAAGTCCCATAGTGCTCAGAGCCATTTGATTGCATTGTTGACTATTCGAAGTGATGGTTACGGTATGCGCACGTTCGTGTTTTCCTCTTGAACAAACTGCAATTTGTGTCTCTCCCCTACTTATGCGGAGTTTATCACTTACCACCACAATCAGCGACGACAACTCGTAACAAATGGAATCTAAATTCACTAAACAACTAGCTACGATCAGGTTTAATGCTCGCATTAACTACGGCATTCACAGCAGAGCGCTCAGAACAAACTGAATGCTCACTGGCTGTCGCAACATACGTGACGTAGGTGCACTGAACAAGTCTAAACTCGACTGGCATCTTTCGTGACTCCAACTATAGTATTAGTTCGTCTTTACTATTATTTTTAGACATTCAGTTAATATTTATGGAATATTCCGTCGGTTCTTGGAGGAACATAGACATATTAAAAACTGGAATACGCAATTAGACATATTAAAAACTGGAATACGCAATTTTAATGTTCCACAATTATATTTAACAGTTCGTTATGAATCGCTTTTCGACTTCCCAGGCCATCGTCAGATAACTTTATAGTAAAAGGTCCACATAACTTCAGTGAGAATTCATAAATGTAAAAGGATTGTATTTCGAATATATGTGACATTTTAAGACTATACCGACACATAAACACAAGCATAATGTTATTATATATATATATATATATATATATATATATATATATATATATAACAAATCTTATATTACCGTACATTTAAAGGTTAAAAGTATATGAATGCATAAGCCAAATACGTTGTACAAGTGAGTAATGGCAGAGACTACAATGTCATATGAACAAACTGGTGAATGTTATGAACAGTCCGAAAGGAGTGTGTGGTTGTTGGATGTATGCTATGTGGGGTAATGAAACTGCCTCCTCTCACATCAAAATTTAGCAGTTATAATTATATACATTTTAAGACAAAAGAACAGCGCATCACGAAGGTATTATTAGAATGGGACGGAAATTGGTACATTTGATGTATGTATAAACACAAACAAATCATTGCAATTTCAGAAAAATCGTTTAATTTATTCAAGACAAAGAGCTTCACAAATTGAGCAAGTCAATAACGTGTCGGTCAACCTCTTTCTACATCTACATCTACATGTACGTGATTACTCTGCTATTCACAATAAAGTGCCTGGCAGAGGGTTCAATGAACCACCTTCAAGTTGTCTCTCTACCGTCCCACTCTCGAAGGCACTCGGGAAAAAAGAGCTCTTAAATTTTTCTGTGCCTGACCTGATTTCTCTTATTTTATCGTGATGATCATTTCTCCTTACGTAGGTGGGTGTCAACAGAATGTTTTCGCAATCGGAGGGGAAAACTGGTGATTGAAATTTCATGAGAAGATCCCGTCGCAACGAAAAAGTCTTTGTTTTAATGATTGCCCATCCAATTCACGTATTATGTCTGTGACACTATCTCCCCTATTTCTCAGTCCCACCTAATGTGGATCCCACACCACACAGCAATACTCCAGAATATGGCGGACAAGCGTGGTGTAAGCAGTCTCTTAGTAGACCTGTTGTACCTTCTAAGTGTCCTGCCAATGAACCGCAGTCTTTGGTGTGCTCTACCCACAATATTATCTATGTGAATGTTCCAATTTAGGTTATTTGTAATTGAAATTCTTAAGTACTTAGCTGAATTTGCAGCCTTTAGATTTGTGTGACTTATCGCGTAATCGAAATTTAGCTGATTTCTTTTAGTACTCATGTGAATAACTTCACACTTTTCTTTATTCAGGGTCAATTGTCACTTTTCGCGCCATACAGATATCTTATCTAAATCATTTTGCAAGTCGTTTTGATCATCTGATGACTTTACAAGACGCGTAAAGAACAGCATCATCTGCAAACAATCTAAGACGGCTACTCAGATTGTCTACTATGTCGTTAATATACACTCCAGGAAATGGAAAAAAGAACACATTGACACCGGTGTGTCAGACCCACCATACTTGCTCCGGACACTGCGACAAGGCTGTACAAGCAATGATCACACGCACGGCACAGCGGACACACCAGGAACCGCGGTGTTGGCCGTCGAATGGCGCTAGCTGCGCAGCATTTGTGCACCGCCGCCGTCAGTGTCAGCCAGTTTGCCGTGGCATACGGAGCTCCATCGCAGTCTTTAACACTGGTAGCATGCCGCGACAACGTTGACGTGAACCGTATGTGCAGTTGACGGACATTGAGCGAGAGCGTATAGTGGGCATGCGGGAGGCCGGGTGGACGTACCGCCGAATTGCTCAACACGTGGGGCGTGAGGTCTCCACAGTACATCGATGTTGTCGCCAGTGGTCGGCGGAAGGTGCACGTGCCCGTCGACCTGGGACCGGACCGCAGCGACGCACGGATGCACGCCAAGACCGTAGGATCCTACGCAGTGCCGTAGGGGATCGCACCGCCACTTCCCAGCAAATTAGGGACACTGTTGCTCCTGGGGTATCGGCGAGGACCATTCGCAACCGTCTCCATGAAGCTGGGCTACGGTCCCGCACACCATTAGGCCGTCTTCCGCTCACGCCCCAACATCGTGCAGCCCGCCTCCAGTGGTGTCGCGACAGGCGTGAATGGAGGGACGAATGGAGACGTGTCGTCTTCAGCGATGAGAGTCGCTTCTGCCTTGGGGCCAATGATGGTCGTATGCGTGTTTGGCGCAGTGTAGGTGAGCGCCACAATCAGGACTGCATACGACCGAGGCACACAGGGCCAACACCCGGCATCATGGTGTGGGGAGCGATCTCCTACACTCGCCGTACACCACTGGTGATCGTCGAGGGGACACTGAATAGTGCACGGCACATCCAAACCGTCATCGAACCCATCGTTCTACCATTTCTAGACCGGCAAGGGAACTTGCTGTTCCAACAGGACAATGCACGTCCGCATGTATCCCGTGCCACCCAACGTGCTCTAGAAGGTGTAAGTCAACTACCCTGGACAGCAAGATCTCCGGATCTGTCCCCCATTGAGCATGTTTGGGACTGGATGAAGCGTCGTCTCACGCGGTCTGCACGTCCAGCACGAACGCTGGTCCAACTGAGGCGCCAGGTGGAAATGGCATGGCAAGCCGTTCCACAGGACTACATCCAGCATTTCTACGATCGTCTCCATGGTAGAATAGCAGCCTGCATTGCTGCGAAAGGTGGATATACACTGTACTAGTGCCGACATTGTGCATGCTCTGTTGCCTGTGTCTATGTGCCTGTGGTTCTGTCAGTGTGATCATGTGATGTATCTGACCCCAGGAATGTGTCAATAAAGTTTCCCCTTCCTGGGACAATGAATTCATGGTGTTCTTATTTCAATTTCCAGGAGTGTACATCAGGAACAATAGAGGACACTTCCTTGGGGAACGACAGATATTACTTCTGTTTTACTGGATGACTTTCCGTCTATTACTACGAACTGTGACCTTCCTAAGAGGAAATCACGAATCCAGTCGTACAACTGAGGCGATACTCCGTAGTCACGCAGTTTGGTTAGAAGACGCTTGTGAGGAACGGTGTCTAAAGCCTTCTGGAAATCTAAAAATATGGAATGAATTAGACATCCCCTGTCGATAGCACTTATTACTTCATGAGTATAAAGAGCTAGTTGTATTTCACAAGAACGATATTTTGAGTTTCAGCAAGCAGTTATTCGGCTTGCCAATGACTGATAGAGTTGTCCGACATCCACCTAAGCGATATCGTGCCCAATTCTGTCCAATGTGCGAGTCAGATTGCCAAAATCCTGAGTTGGTTGAAGGGCCCTGCCCATAATACTCCAAACGTGCTCATTTCGCGAGAGATCCGGCGATCTTGCTGGCCAAGGTAGGGTTTGGGAAGCACAAAGGTAAACAGTAGGAACTATCGCCATGTACGGGCGGGCATTATCTTACCGACATGCAACGCCAGGATGGCTTGCCAGGAAGGGGAATGGAAGGGGCATAAAATATCGTCGACGTACCGATGTGCTCTAACGGTGCTGCAGGCGGCACCGAAGAGGTACTGCTATGAAATAAAATGGCATCCCGGACCACGACTCTCGGTTGTCGGGCAGTACTGCAGCCGACAGTCAGGCTGGCGTTCCACTGCTGTCTGGGTCATCTGCAGACACGTCCTTGCTGATCGCCGTGGCTCTGTTCGAAGTGGAATCCGTCACTGAAGGAGATAATTCTACTCCAGTGAACGAGGTTCCAGGCCGACACCACTGCACATGGGGTTGTCGGTGTGCATAGGTCAGTGGTAATTGGCGCAAGGGCGCGGTGAGATCAGACCCGTTGATGTGCGCCACCTATTAATGGTCCTTGTTGTCACTGAAGCAACAGTTAATTGATGATGATGATGATGATGATATGATGACGATAATGATGATGAATCCGTGACTCTGAGTGCCTCTCTGACATGCTAACAACTGCATGTGTTGTTCATGCACCTGTCTGCAAAGCATCGTTGCTCTCCAACGGGGTACACGGAATAAAATTTGCAAAAAATTTATGCGCTGGTGTCAATATCCCCCCGTTTACTATCCTTGCAAAAAATGTTCAAATGTGTGTGAAATCTTATGGGACTTAACTGCTAAGGTCATCAGTCTCTAAGCTTACCTAACCTAAATTAGCCTAAGGAGAAACACACACACCCATGCCCAAGGGAAGACTCGAACCTTCGCCAGGACCAGCTGCACAGTCCATGACTGCAGCGCCTCAGACCGCTCGGCTAATCCCGACCGGCTACTTCCCTTTCCAACTGCGCGGTGAAATTGCGCGACAGCATCACACATTCATACATCGACTTCCGAAGTTTACGATCTTGCATTTTCCGTCAATATCTGTACGAAAATCAGTTTGTGACCAATTTGTATAAGTCCTTCATGGTGCGTTCTTTTGTTTTTATTTTTTTTTTTTTTTGTCTTAGAGTGTATTTCCCTCAAATAGGCAGAAACTGCACTACATTTGTTGCCCAATTACTCTGAGAATTTACAGCATTGTGGATGCAATAAATACTGTCTGAACCATCAGATGCTCGTCATTTAATAGCACGAGGTGCATTCAAGTTCTAAGGCCTCCGATTTTTTTTCTCCAAACTGCGCATTGTTTTAAAATGAGGCCACGTTCATTGTCAGTACGTCCCAGAGATGGCAGCACCGTACGGCAGATGGGATTTTACCGCCAGCGGCGAGAATGAGAACTATTTTAAATACTTAAAATGGCGACGTTTTCCTTACTTGAGCAGCGTGCAATCATTCGTTTTCTGAATTTGCGTGGTGTGAAACCAATTGAAATTCATCGACAGTTGAAGGAGACATGTGGTGATGGAGTTATGGATGTGTCGAAAGTGCGTTCGTGGCTGCGACAGTTTAATGAAGGCAGAACACCATGTGACAACAAACCGAAACAACCTCGGGCTCGCACAAGCCGGTCTGACGACATGATCGAGAAAGTGGAGAGAATTGTTTTGGAGGATCGCCGAATGACTGTTGAACAGATCGCCTCCAGTGTTGGCATTTCTGTGGGTTCTGTGCACACAGTCCTGCATGACGACCTGAAAATCCGAAAAGTGTCATCCAGGTGGATGCCACGAATGCTGACGGACGACCACATGGCTGCCCGTGTGGCATGTTGCCAAGCAATGTTGACACGCAACAGCAGCATGAATGGGACTTTCTTTTCGTCGGTTGTGACAATGGATGAGACGTGGATGCCATTTTTCAATTCAGAAACAAAGCGTCAGTCAGCTCAATGGAAGCACACAGATTCACCGACACCAAAAAAATTTCGGGTAACCGCCAGTGCTGAAAAAATGGTGGTGTCCATGTTCTGGGACAGCGAGGGCGTAATCCTTACCCATTGCGTTCCAAAGGGCACTACGGTAACAGGTGCATCCTACGAAAATGTTTTGAAGAACAAATTCCTTCCTGCACCGCAACAAAAACGTCCAGGAAGGGCTGCGCGTGTGCTGTTTCACCGAGACAACGCACCCGCACATCGAGCTAACGTTACGCAACAGTTTCTTCGTGATAACAACTTTGAAGTGATTCCTCATGCTCCCTACTCACCTGACCTGGCTCCTAGTGACTTTTGGCTTTTTCCAACAATGAAAGACACTCTCTGTGGCCGCACATTCACCAGCTGTGCTGCTATTGCCTCAGCGATTTTCCAGTGGTCAAAACAGACTCCTAAAGAAGCCTTCGCCGCTGCCATGGAATCATGGCGTCAGCATTGTGAAAAAGTGTACGTCTGCAGGGCGATTACGTCGAGAAGTAACGCCAGTTTCATCGAGTTCGGGTGAGTAGTTAATTAGAAAAAAAATCGGAGGCCTTACAACTTGAATGCACCTCGTATTACCATAAATACTTGTACAGAGTGCACATTAGATTCTATCAGATCTTTCTCTATATTATAGCCATTAGCATACATTAAACGTGAGCATCATTCATTACACCCAGAGGGAGCTTTGTCTTCAGTTCCCCGCAGTTCCTTACAGTTGGTGAAAAACTCTCGGATTTCCATGCGTGTGCCAGTGTTAGAATACTGACAAAGAACCCCTTGAATGCAAGGTCGCAAGTTCAGTCTTTAGTAAGGCTCATCTGAAAGTGTTGTGTCAACAATTATGACAGGAAAAACATTAGCTGCTAATGATTCTCCCTGTGCATCAGGGGTGCGATAGAAAATGTATGTCCTGGAGGTGCAGAGATCAACGTTTTATGGGATGTGTGTATTACACCCCTCAAAATTTACGTCGACATTCAAGAAATGTTCAAAACAAACCATTAGCTAGCATCATGAAAACCGAATGATAATGCCGCACCGCAGTGATTACAAAGGTTCGCACCATCAAGATCGAAGGCGGACTCTTTGGGAGCTACAAACCGCGCAGGACGTTTAGCTAGGTGCTCATTCTTAAAGAGTGCATAGAGAAACACGTTAGTGTGTAATATGATGAAATGAAAAGCAATGGGAAACAGTATGTCGTGAAACTGGCTATCCTTCAAGGCTTACCTGCAGACAGAGTGAAAATATGTTTTACAGGCACGGAAAAAGCAAACATTCAGATGCTGGATTTGTCCAGTGGTTCCAGATGGTACGAACTGGGATGTCACACTCTTTTCAGGAAGAATAATTTTTTTCTAAATGAGTATGATTTTCATAAGCAGATCAGGAATCAAGCAAAGAAAGTTACTGCGACCATTTATTGGCCAACAGAAATGCTCACACCATAGTTGCAGTGCAGTGCTTGTTGTGACGTAAACATTCCCTACTGCCCTTGCAATATCACGTACACGAGAAACAGTTGTAGGGGGGTGGAGCACCTCCAGCTTCTCGCAGTACAGCCAATTTAGCATCCAAATTAAGAATCAGATTAATTGTAAACGATTGCGTTAAGGCATTGATGTTACTTGATCTTGATACAACTCTCTTTCATACCTATAATTTGCAGGGTTCCTTTCATACGCATTTCATCTTCAAACACCGGCTGGACGGTGTTGAAAACAAATTCCTTACTGAACGATGGGAGAAGTTTATTTATCGCATTTACAAATTTTCGGATCGATTCCGCAGTTTGCTGTGCACTGTCAAATTGAAGCTTTCTTTGAAATTTCGTTATCTTACGTCTTCCAATTCTGTAGCACTGTTCGAAGTTATTCAGTCATCACTGCTTTACTTGAAACCACAGTAATCTAGGTCACACGCATTACGTAGTAGGTCACAATCATGCACATCCAGTAAACTGTGTCGAGCATTTTTGAAAAGTACAAAAATCAGTTTTTGCAATAAGTGTGCCTTGTCCTCCCTTGAATATGCATTACACGGTCGAATTACTGAGGATTTTTCGAAATTTGTACACAGTTTTTCCTTCTTTATCTTTTAGTATGCTGCGAATGATCTAAGTACGTAATTATGTCTAGTACCTGCTCCCTGGGCGACGACTGTCCTTTACTACGTTTCATTGGAGACGGGATTTGTGGCTCCCTGTCCGACAAGCATGATAAACTACATGGCTCTACAACCATTTCAGTATTACTCTCACTTGTTAAGCACGTATTGTCATCGTTGAACTCCTTGTGTACATTGTCCTCACATTCGAACTTATACGACATCACATTGACTCATCTTGCAGAAAGGCTAATATTGCATCTGCCACTGCTTTCTGCGGAATTCCTTGGGTTTCATTCTGGCGAAATGTCAACTTCGGCAACTGTTGTTATAGATATAACGCAATATTTCTTTTGTTTATCATTGTCATTCCTCTGATTTATAGCAACATCACTAGCAATGTAG
This sequence comes from Schistocerca cancellata, assembly GCF_023864275.1. Classification (NCBI taxonomy): domain Eukaryota; kingdom Metazoa; phylum Arthropoda; class Insecta; order Orthoptera; family Acrididae; genus Schistocerca; species Schistocerca cancellata. Next base: position 18,254,670 of record NC_064634.1, read on the forward strand.
CACTATTGAGAGTTACTACGCTCGGTAACCTCATGCTGTGCTCACCATTGAATGCTTCCAGTCCCACACCCTGTTCCCATTAGCATCCAATATTGTGGCTGGGTGGCAGACAATAAGTGGGGTGTCGAATACAGTAAACATCGTGGGCCTTTTACGACATCGCACTCAAGGGGTCCCTTGCGACATGTTCCTACGAATAATCAGCTTCTGGCGAAGTATCGAGGTATGTGGATGCTGTAATGTTTAGGGTAACGTTGTGGGCCCCCTCCACCTGGCTATGGGCCGTCGGACACTGTCCTGTGAAGAAGTGAGGCTTCAGTGTTGGGGGTAGCGGGTGCGCCGATCGTATCTCTGTGGGGGCAGTCCGGCCGCGTCTTGCGAGTTGGACGGTGCTGGTCGTGCTAATGTCGTATTACTGCTTACACGGGATTCCATGTCGCACTTCGCTGGTATACTTCGTCTCTGTTGACCAGACTATCGTGAACCCATATTTCAGTGCACTACTTTATAATGCTGTCCCAGTAGCAGGTTACTCGGCAAATCACCTTGGCGTTCTGAAAGTCAAAGATGGGGTCTTCCTTGATGCTATGCTCTGCTATCGTTGGTTTTTCTCTGTGTACCGGTCACAAGTGCCTGATGTGTTCCTCACAGCATTTCGAAATACAGCGCTGCGTTTCCCCAATGTTCTGCTGAACACATACGCAATAGGGATGGAAAAAACCGACAGGTTAAAACCCAATACGGTATTTTAGTTCTGAATGACCGGTGTTTTTCAGTATTTGGTTGGTCTCGGCTATAACAGGCATTTATTGGTGAAATATGTATTATTTTCAAATGCTACGTTATTATACTCTTAAAAATGGATAAAGCAATCAGTGCTAGTGTAACAATAATGCCGACAGAGAGGAGCAACAAACACATGGCAGTAGAACTGGTATAACATTGTTGAGGCAGTAATGACCCTGTCATCATGTGGCGTTGCCTATTACATGGGACACGTGTGCATGCAATGTTCAAGACTTGCCCCATATGTTCCATATGGTCACACGTCAGATGTATTACAGAATGACACCATACCCAGTCTGTAAGTATTTTAACGAAGTGCGGTATCAGTGAAGTACAATGCTCCATTTGCTTTTAAGGGGACCACATACTGCCTATCTAACCCATGTTAATTTAGGCAAGTATTTGACCCATTTCTGAAAAAACTATTTAATGCAGGACGTCAAATTTTTCTGTATGTTACATGATGCTAATAGAGTCAACTATACTAAAATCTACTTTATCCATGTAATAGTTTTTAAGAAAAACTTTTTTAATCTTATTAACAAAAAATATTAAGTTTTTCTGCAGAAAATATTTTCACGAACTTCTTAATGGGGGAATATTAATGAATGTAGTACCAGAGGTGGCTTTTTATGTTGTGCAGAGTCTCTGAAAATTTCATTCATTTATCTATGATAGTTTCTGATATAATGGGGCATATGTACTGAAAATTTTAGTTTGTGGGAAATTGACTTTAAAGAAAAAACTTTTGAAATTTGTTACTTACACTTAATTAAAACTGTTCTGCTGCATATGATGGCCCTTCTTTGGCTTCTAGCAGGTCTTCCAGCTTCTTTTTCACCTTCCTGGATATTTGTCTTGCTTCCTTGGCCATATTAGATGCAGACCCATCTGCATCGGGTATACTTATTTTATCGCAATGTTGCAGTCCAGTGATCATATTTTCACCAGTATTGATTCCCAGCTTTTTCAGTACCCAACACTTTTCAATATTACCACCATTGAATGTAATAACAGCATCATGAACTCCTAGTTTCATTGTATGCATGCCTACAAATACAGTTTTAGAAAGGCGGTTCCAAAGTATGCTGTTGAAACATTCATTTGGGTGCTGTGTCTGCCCATGCAGACATTTCCTTAGAAGGTCAGGATGAGCCAAGTCTCTGAAAATAGGTTTAATTGCTGCAATAACAGCAGCAGGAAGAGAATGCTGGTGAGAATAAGATTATCCAGTTGCCTGAGCCCTATTGTATTTGCACCACGAATTTTCTCCTGAAGGACACAATCCATCACATGGCTTATCATCAGTAGAGGAATTATGGAAGAATATGGTCCATATCTCTCTTCATTGCCTCCAGATTTTCCTTATATCTCCTAATTGCCTACCCATAGTATACCTGCAAGTTCTCTGTTTCAGTTTTAGTTAACTGACCCTGTCCGGTCAACAATTTTCCATCTTCTAATTTTTTTCCTCTCATATCAATAGTTAGTTTTCTCAGCCGTGTTCTCAAACGTTTTTGAACAGGACCTACACATTCTATTTTGCTAATAATGGCATCTCCATATGGCTTAGAGTTCACCATATTGTTGTATGCCTTACTGTCACCATCGTCCAAATACTTGGTGTACCGAACGCCTCGTATTTGTATGGAGCAATGACATATCTGTTGTACTCCAAGAACTTCCATACCACCACTTGTTCCTCTAAAATTAGCCACACAGTTGTGTTCTTTATCTTCACTGACTTTACAACATTTGCAATATTTAGACATTATCTCCACATCTAACACTTTACCAGTGACTACACTCATGGCAGTCACTACTCCATTCAGAGAAGTATGTCCTCTTTTCTGCCAACTTCCACCAAGTGCAACTGCAATATCCGAACATCCATCATTTTCTCCCACTGCTTCTCTAACAGCCAGTTTTATGCTTTCCTCACTCGCCTCACATACAGCTTTCTCTAATATTGCAGTCAGTTTTGCAAATTTATTTGGTGGTTGATGTAAGTTCATCACTGAACAAAATGTTCTCCCTGCAGCCATGCCCTTGCCAATGGATCACAAGGCATAAGCCAATCTAGTATTGATTTCATAAGGGCCACTTGCATCTAGTTTTGAAGAACTCATAAATGATCACAGCTGAGAATTTAAAGCAAATTAAAACCAAATCAATTGCTAGACCTTTTCTCCCACTAGCATTCTCACAAATTTTCACACTCTGTAACTCACCACACTGTCTACATTGTAAAAATTTAGAAATTACATCTGATAATATTCTCAGACTTATAATAATGTTACTGCACCCCTTGTCACTTACAGTAAATTCGTTGTAACTCTCTCGAAATGGTGAGAGCTTCTTTGATGATGCACTTGTTGAAGAATTACAATTAGAAACATCGTTGCCAGGTGACATAACTTATTGTAAAGAAAGCTTTCTAAACTTGTTTCCTCTAAATTGTCGTTTCTTGAAAATGCCTTTACGTTTCGTCATCTTCAATAAACGCAACAAAACACACGTAAAAAGCACTACAAACGTAAGTATAACATCTACTCGCAATCACACTTCAGCAAAACTAACAGCGTGTTGGAAAGTGTGTTGTTTACAAACAGCAGAAACAAAAGAATACCGACCGTTGCATTCCAAGGACAGCCAACACACACGGGAGTAAAAAAAAATCCCTAACGTGCAATGTAGGGGATATAAACATCTAAAATATATGCAGAAAAGTGGGTGACAAGAAAGTGGATGTGGCACATAAACACACGTCTTAGGAAAATGCTCTTTAAATGCTCGAAAAAACAGGAAAAGCCACAACAAACTTGTCATATAATAAAAAGCAGAAAACTTAAAAGTTAACAGTTCATTAGTAGTTACAATAAAAATAGGTAGCTGTTGATTTCCTGCCTGTCTGCGTAACATGACTTTTTTCTGCTTGTAGTTCTTGATAACGTACAAATAGAATTATCCATCCTCAGTTTTCACCCTTTGACACTGACTATTCCTCATGTATGATTCCCAATTACGACAAGACTTTTGAGCGGAGTGCCAAAAAATTAGAATCTATAGGAGAATACTGGTGATATTTTTGTAGTAGCCAACCTTTTATGACTTTTCGAGAAAAACATCGAATGGTAGACAGATTAAGTTATCGTTTATTTGCCTGTTTAATTTAATTTTTTGATTCCATGTATCTTGAAACTGACTGAGCTAATATATTTCAGTCTTCGTTCGATTTCTAAAACATGAAAATAACTTGAAAATCGGTTATTTCAGAAACCGGTTATTCTGAGTAGTTTTAACAGCGTGGTTAAACTGGTGTTGAAAAAACAGGTATAACCGAAAAAAGGCTGTTTCAGCGATAACCGCCATCCCCAATTTGCAGGCGATGCTGTATATTCCAGATACGTCAATTTTTAGTTAACCTTACGAAGAGCCAATTCACTCTTTTGTTTTCGGCGGTGGTCGGATGACGGTTTTTATGTTGGATTTTTTCAGCGAGTCTCTTATCTTCTTCTCTTCCCAGTTGAAACGTCCCCTTTGAACAATTGTACAAGACTGTGCTTATATGAAACTTCCTGGCAGATTAAAACTGTGTGCCCGACCGAGACTCGAACTCGGGACCTTTGCCTTTCGCGGGCAAGCTGTGAGTACCGGACGTGAGTCGTGCTTCGGTAGCTCAGTTGGTAGAGCACTTGCCCGCGAAAGGCAAAGGTTCCGAGTTCGAGTCTCGGTCGGGCACACAGTTTTAATCTGCCAGGAAGTTTCATATCAGCGCACACTCCGCTGCAGAGTGAAAATCTCATTCTGGAAGACTGTGCTTAACCTGACAGACTGTGCTTCACCTGACACACAATATTATTTAGCGCAACGCAATCTGACTTTCAAAAAATACCTACAAAAGAATGGCCCTGACTAACATTAGCCTATACCTTTCACAAATCACTTACCTCACAAAAATCTTCATTACTCGAACTACTGCAATACAGCGAGCGCCACTACTGCCAGCTAAATAAAAGATTCAAACTACTGAAGGCACTAACTACTGATAGGGATAGTTAGCAAATGAAAGATTTTAATAGAGAATAAACAATGTATTTACCTTAATATTCATAATTGACATCCAGTATTACAAATTATCAAAACTCCGCCATCTTTCTCCCCACATCCACCACTGCTGGCGGCTCACCTCCAACTGCGCAACGCTACGCGCTGTTCACATCCAGCTGCCCCTCTACAATGGCAGACAACAATGCAAACTAGCCACAGACTGCACAGCACAGCCAGTGATTTCATTTTCATACAGAGACCGCTACGTGGCGGCGGCGTTACCAATATAAAAATCTAAACAGCCTACTTACACGGTTTCCAGCACCTTGTCTCCTCTTGCACGGCCTACAAATATGGCTTCACTGTACCCATTTTGGCGGAGTACTTCCTTCAGGTGTTGGAGTTCTTCTGACAGGCCTCCCCTGTGGCAGATGATGCGCTCCCTATTTACCGGCGTGGTCAGCAGTGTCTGCCGTTGAGCTGGATGAGGGCAGCTCGTTGCATGCAGATGCAGTTGTATGCATATATCTTCTTCCTATACATAGTGAATCACCTAAAACTTGCACCGCAAATATTGTGTAAATCGGAAGTGCAGTTAATGTGTGGTTTTCGCAGAGTGGACTGGCAGTCAGACGCCCATACTTTTAGCCAATACACAGATGGTAATAACACTTAAAAAGTGAATTTCTTGCGTAAAATACATTTTTTTAAATATAACAATGCCTATTGACATTAACAAGCTGAAAGTAGCGTAAATTACAATGTCAGCGGTGTTTGTTGCAGGAGTCTAGTGCGAGTCGTTTACGAGATATCATATTGTACAAGGTTTCCACGCTGACACTTATTTAGAGGTATACTATTCAACATGCGTAGTTGCTAGGTACGATGTTGTTCTGTTTGCTTACAGTGTGCTTGTGAGTTCCTTGAGTGCACTGCGACTTTCTGGTCAGTGAATGACAGTCCAAGCTGTAGGTCGTGGGTGGACGATGCGGAAAAAGTCAACATACTCATCGTGTGTGGAGAGTATAGGAAGAATGAAGTTCGTTCTTCTACGGTGTGTGCAGCAAGACATCCCAATAGACGTCTACCATAGCGGCAGTTAATTACCAACCTCTTCAACCAGTTACGTGAAAGTGGTAGTATAATACACTACGTGATCAAAAGTATCTGGACAGCCCCAACAACATACGTTTTTCATATTAGGTGCATTGTGCTGCCACCTACTGCCAGGTACTCCATATGAGCGACCTCTGTAGTCACTATACATCGTGAGAGAGCAGAATAGGGCGCTCCGCGAAACTCGATCGTGGTCAGTTGATTGGGTGTCACTTGTGTCATACGTCAGTACGCGAGATTTCCACACTCCTAAACATCCATAGGTGCACTGTTTCCGACGTGATAGTGAAGTGGGAACGTAAAGGGACACATACAGCGCAAAAGCTTACAGGCCGGAACTCGTCTGTTGACTGACAGAGACCGCCGACAGTTGAAGAGGGTCATAATGTGTAAAAGGCAGACATCTATACAGACGATCACACAGGTCAGGAATTTTCAAACTGCATCAGGATCCATTGCAGGTACTATGACAGTTAGGAGCGAGGTGAGAAAACGTGGATCTCATTGTCGAGCAGCTGCTCATAAGCCACACATCACGCCGGTAACTGCCAAACGACGCCTCTCTTGCTGAAGGAGCCTAAACATTGAACGATTGTACAGTGGAAAAATGTGTGGAGTGACGAATCACGGTGCGCAATGTGGCGGTCCGATGGCAGCCAAATGCCTGGTGAAGGTCATCTGCCAGAGTGTATAGTGCCAACAGTAAAATTCGGAGGCAGTGGTATTGTGGTGTGGTCGTGTTTTTCGTGGAAGGGGCTTGCACCCATTGTTGTTTTGCGTGGCACTATCACGGCACAGGCCTACACGGATGTTTCCAGCACCTTCTTGTTTCCCACTGTTGATGAGGAATTCTGGGATGGCGATTGCATCTTTCCATACGATCGGGAACTTGTTCATAATGCACGGCCTGTGGCGGAGTGGTTACACGACAATAACATCCCTGTAATGGACTGGCCTGCGCAGAGTCCTGATCTGAATCCTACAGAACACCTCTGGAATGTTTTGGAGCGCCGACTTCGTGCCAGACCTCACCGACCGACATCGATACCTCTCCTCAGGGCAGCACTCTGAAGAATGGGCTGCCATTCCCCAAGAAACCTTCCAGCACCTGACTGAACATTTTCCTGCGAAAGTGGAAGCTGCCATCAAGACTAAGGGTGGGCCAACACCATACTGAATTCCAGCATTACTGATGGAAGGCGCCACGAACTTGTAAGTAATTTTCAGCCAAGTGTCCAGATACTTTTGATCACACAGTGTACCTAGAAAACGTAACCAAGTGACGACAGAAGAGAGAGAAATTAATATTCTTGCTGCTGTTGCAGTTGATGTGCACATTAGTCACACAATGAATTGGCATGTGTCAGGCAAGTGTCCTCCACATTATCCATTGACATTGGTTCAATTCCTATCACATCTCTGTTTATCAAGAGCTGGATGGTAACGATTATGAGAACTGGGTCAAGTTGTGTACATGGGCATAATGACAGGATACTCCTTATGTATCATGTATCTTGTTCAGTGATGATGCCACATTTATCAGTCGTGGCCAGGTAAACCACCGAAACATGCGCTATTGGCCTGTTGGCAATCACAGTTGGCTTCGACAAGTAGAGCGCCCATTGTGTGTGGACGCGTAGTGTGGGACACTGAACCTTTGGTTCAGAGGCCACTTTTTGATAGGAGCACTGAACGCACACAATTAACAAACCATCTTCCATGGTAGAAGATATTCTTCTGCAGTCTAAGAGGAACCAGTGGTACGAACATGATGGCTGTACAGCCCATAGTGCACGAAGTACTACAGCATGTTTTAACGAATTGTTTCCAAACAATTGAATTTGATGAAGAGAACCTGTACCTTGGCCGGCCCGTACCCAGATTTGACGCCTGTAGACTTCTTGTATGGGGAAAGCTGAAGGACACTGTGTACAAAGACGTACCAACTACACCCGATGATATGCAACGATGCAGTACTGTGGCTTCCTTGAACTTCTCTGAAATGCTAGCATATGTGTAGCAATCGTTCCATACCAGACTGGAAATGTGTACTGAAGCTGCCAGTGGTTATTTTGAAACAACATTTGATGATCAACAGGGAATTGGGCCGTTTCCTGGAAATCGTATTAAACGGTTAGTTCTGTCATTTTAACTTGTACCATGCCTTTTTTGTCTCTTTAATTCGGAATTCTTTTGTTGTGGATGGGTGCCAGGAGGTGCCGTATTAAAACTCGGCGAGAACTTTCCAAATGATTTATTTGTTTCCACTACAGTGCTCCATTCACCTTGGTCCAACTCACAGGGTTCCGAAATGCTGAGGCCACCGCCCCAGCGACCCACTGCAATGCACTGTGTCGAGCCGGCCTTGTACGCCAGCTGCAGAGTTCCGATTACCTCAGAATGGCTGTGCCAGCAGGTGACTCAGCAGCCACCATCCCCGTTTTCCCGCACTGCTCTGCTGAGAGCTGTAGGCCAGCCCCACTGTTGCTTCTTCCTCACTGGCACAGCTGAGAACATGGCGGCAACGAGCGCCTGTGATCCGACGTCCGAATCTGCGGTCCTCGCCTCAGAAGACTTCATCATGCGTTTGGAGCCGAGACGACTGCCAACAGTAGCGAGCTGAAGAGTGGCCCGCTGCTGGATGGTCGCGGACCCCACGTCGACCACGTCGAACCAACGACCTGCCATGGACTGGGATGCTGGCGCCCTACCTGTTGTTGTGTGTGTAGCTGGTGGTGTGACACGCCCCACCGTCCAGGGGAGCTGCCATGCTTGAATGAATGTTGTGAGAAAATGGCACGTATTTATACTCGGCTGTGAGTCTCTGTTTTGCCAAGTGCAGTGCTTCGTGTCACGTATGCATAACACTTAGGTTGGCGAATGGCCCTCTTTTGCCTCTGACTTGCGCCATGGAAACTGCTGTGTGTGCCCTCTCCAGCAGTTCTACGCCCCTGTGGCCTGTATTTGCCTTCGCAACTGCTGGTATGCGTAACTGGCTGCAATCTGGCCCGCACCTGGCTGTGACCTGCACTCTGAATATCGCACAAAACTAACTTTTCATATCCTAAACAGAGGTGCTGCTACACTTTTATAGAAAAGGAAATGAAATGAAAATAATTTGAAAGCTCACCAAAACGTTCCATTTGACTTACGTGACACCAGTATTGGGGCAAGGGTGTTTCTGCTCCAAAGTACTGTTTTGCAAGATGGCGGCGATGACGTCATGCAAGATGCCGGCAATGACATCATCCAAGATGGCAACTGTGGCATCATTGAAGATGGCGGATTATGGCAGGAAGTTTTAATTTTGGCAGGAAGATGGGACAATTGGGCAACCTCCACTAACCTAATCCCTTCTCCCCTCCCCTCCCCTCCTCCAGAAAATTCAAATTCCAACAGGATAATACATCACACCTCTACTAACCTAAGAAAATCGCAGGAAGATAAGTCACTTGGGCTACCTTCACTAACCTAAGTCACCTGACTGCCACCTCTTCCTAGGAACTAGCACCAAATTTGAATTTTGGCACTAAACAAAGGTCAATTCGCATATCTCTACTAAGCTAAGAAAATGGAGAAAAAGAAAGGACACTTGGACTACCCCCAATAACCTAAGTCACCCGACTGCCACCTCCTCCTAGGGAAGTCCACATGCTAAAACCTTTTTATTGGTCTTTTTCATTGACGCACATGTAGATTACCATGAGGGGTGAGGTACACGTACACACGTGGTTTCCGTTTTCATTTACGGAGTGGAATAGAGTGTGTCCTGACATGTCAGGCCAATAGATGTTCAATGTGGTGGCCATCATTTGCTGCACACAATTGCAATACCTGGCGTAATGAATGTCGTACACGCCACAGTACATATGGTGTAATGTCGCCGCAGGCTGCCACAATACGTTGTTTCATATCCTCTGGGGTTGTAGGAACATCACGGTACACATTCTCCTTTAACGTACCACACAGAAAGAAGTCCAGAGGTGTAAGATCAGGAGAACGGGCTGGCCAATTTATGCGTCCTCCACGTCCTATGAAACGCCCGTCGAACGTGTACCTCACCCCTCGTGGTAATGTACATGTGCGTCAGTGAAAAAGACCAATAAAAAGGTGTTAGCATGTGTACGTAATGTGCCAATCCAGACTCTTCTGTACCTAAGGTCCATCACCGTTCCCTTTGGATCCCTACGTAATTCGGTGCTCTCCGATACACATGATCCAACAGCGGAGGAGTGGTACTCAAGCGTCAAATTTAGGCTACAATATCTCCGGATGTAATTAACATTTTACAATGCAACAAACGGCACTGATTACGTATTTGTTTATATGTTCAGATGTGCTAATAAAACTAACGGGGTTCCATTTAAAAAACGTAGGTTTGTGTTAAAAAACATACTTCCGTGCATTTTTTGATGGTTTGTATTAACCAATTACACTAGCCCCTCTCCTCACGTTCGGCCTGTGGAATCGATTCGCCAGTATTTGATGTGGTTTACCAAATATATCCAGCGGTAATGTTAGGTGACTCACCCTGTATATACACTCCTGGAAATTGAAATAAGAACACCGTGAATTCATTGTCCCAGGAAGGGCAAACTTTATTGACACATTCCTGGGGTCAGATACATCACATGATCACACTGACAGAACCACAGGCACATAGACACAGGCAACAGAGCATGCACAATGTCGGCACTAGTACAGTGTATATCCACCTTTCGCAGCAATGCAGGCTGCTATTCTCCCATGGAGACGATCGTAGAGATGCTGGATGTAGTCCTGTGGAACGGCTTGCCATGCCATTTCCACCTGGCGCCTCAGTTGGACCAGCGTTCGTGCTGGACGTGCAGACCGCGTGAGACGACGCTTCATCCAGTCCCAAACATGCTCAATGGGGGACAGATCCGGAGATCTTGCTGGCCAGGGTAGTTGACTTACACCTTCTAGAGCACGTTGGGTGGCACGGGATACATGCGGACGTGCATTGTCCTGTTGGAACAGCAAGTTCCCTTGCCGGTCTAGGAATGGTAGAACGATGGGTTCGATGACGGTTTGGATGTACCGTGCACTATTCAGTGTCCCCTCGACGATCACCAGTGGTGTACGGCCAGTGTAGGAGATCGCTCCCCACACCATGATGCCGGGTGTTGGCCCTGTGTGCCTCGGTCGTATGCAGTCCTGATTGTGGCGCTCACCTGCACGGCGCCAAACACGCATACGACCATCATTGGCACCAAGGCAGAAGCGACTCTCATCGCTGAAGACGACACGTCTCCATTCGTCCCTCCATTCACGCCTGTCGCGACACCACTGGAGGCGGGCTGCACGATGTTGGGGCGTGAGCGGAACCGTAGCCCAGCTTCATGGAGACGGTTGCGAATGGTCCTCGCCGATACCCCAGGAGCAACAGTGTCCCTAATTTGCTGGGAAGTGGCAGTGCGGTCCCCTACGGCACTGCGTAGGATCCTACGGTCTTGGCGTGCATCCGTGCGTCGCTGCGGTCCGGTCCCAGGTCGACGGGCACGTGCACCTTCCGCCGACCACTGGCGAAAACATCGATGTACTGTGGAGACCTCACGCCCCACGTGTTGAGCAATTTGGCGGTACGTCCACCCGGCCTCCCCCATGCCCACTATACGCCCTCGCTCAAAGTCCGTCAACTGCACATACGGTTCAGTCCATGCTGTCGCGGCATGCTACCAGTGTTAAAGACTGCGATGGAGCTCCGTATGCCACGGCAAACTGGCTGACACTGACGGCGGCGGTGCACAAATGCTGCGCAGCTAGCGCCATTCAACGGCCAACACCGCAGTTCCTGGTGTGTCCGCTGTGCTGTGCGTGTGATCATTGCTTGTACAGCCCTCTCGCAGTGTCCGGAGCAAGTATGGTGGGTCTGACACACCGGTGTCAATGTGTTCTTTTTTCCATTTCCAGGCGTATATATATATATATATATATATATATATATATATATATATATATATATACAAATCAGTTGGTTTTACTGAGAAATTCATCAATGTAGTATAAGGAGTTGGCCCCCAATAAATCCTTTAGGCTTCTCTTGAACTGAATTTCATTGGTTGATAAGTTTTTATGGGTGCTAGCAAGCTATTGAAAATGTGTGTTCCTGAATAATGCACACCTTTTTGTACAAGCCTAAGTGACTTTAAATCCTTGTGAAGATTATTCTAGTATTGATTCTGTGAATTGAGCTGTCAGTTTGAAAAAGTGATATATGTTTAATGACAAATTTCATTAAGGAACAAATATATTGGGAAGCAGTAGTTAGTATCCCTAGGTCCCTAAACAGGATTCTGCAGGATGTTCTTGAGTTCACACCACATATAACTCTTACTGCTCGTTTTTGCACCCGGAAAACTTTAGCTTGGCTTGATGAATTACCCCAAAAATAATCCCATATGACATTATGGAATGAAAGTAGGCATAGTATGCCAACTTTTTCATTTTTACATCCCCTATGTGTGACACTATTTGCATTGCAAATAGAGATCTGTTAAGTCGCTTCACCAGTTCTGTGGTGTACTCCTCCCAGTTGAATTTATTATCAAGCTGTAATCCCAAGAATGTAACACTGTCCACTTCTTCTATCTGCTTGTCATTGTATGTTAGGCATATACTGTGGGACACCCCTTACAAGTTCTGAACTGCATGTAGTGTGTTTTTTCAAAGTTTAGTGAAAAAGAATTGGCTAGGAACCAGTGATTAATGTCCATAAATATTTTATTACCTGATCTTTCTAAGACTACACTTGATTTGATATTTATTGCAATGTTTGTATCATCGGCAAACGAAACGAACTTGGCATCTGGTGATGTAACTGATGAAAGGTCATTGATATAAACAAGAAAAAGTAAGAGCCCTAAAATGGAACCTTGTGAGACCCCGCACGTAATTAGTTCCCAGTTGGATGATGCCTGATAGCTTCATATATGTCTCTTTTCTAATAACACCCATTGTTTCCTGCCAGAGATAAAAGATTTGAACCATTTTGCAGCATTTCCAGTTACACTACAATATTGTAATTTATTTAAAAGGATATCGTGATTTACACAGTCAAATGCCTTTGACAGATCATTTTTTGTCTAATGAATGAAGCACAGTTTCACTGTAAGTGTAGATAGCCTTCTCAATATCAGAACCCTTTAGAAATCCAAACTGTGACTTTGACAGTATGTTATTTGAGATAAGCTGGTTATAAAGCCAATTGTACATTACTTTTTCTAAAATTTTTGAGAATGCTGGCAACAGTGAAATTGGACGGAAATTTGATGCTATTTCTTTATCTCCCTTCTTAAACAGTCGCTTAACTTCAGCATATTTCAACCATTCAGGAAATATTCCACTGATAAACGACTGGTTGCAAAGATACCTTAATATCTTACTTAGCTCAGAATCACATTCTTTAATTAACTTTGTTGATATTTCATCATAACAACTAGATGTTTTTGATTTTAAAGATTTTATGATGGACATTATTTCTGCTGGGGTAGTGAGGGTCAAATTCATATTAAGAAAGTGACTTGAAATGTCTGGTCTCAGGTATTCCATAGCAGCAGCTACCAAACTTGACAACCCCATCTTTTCAGTAACAGTTATAAAATGTTTGTTAAAAAGTTCTGCAACACTATACACATCTGCCACCAAAGTATCATTTACTCTTAATGCTGTTTGTTCTATTAATGTCTGGTTCTACAGGTCTCCTCCTTCACTATATCCCACATTGTCTTTATTTTGTTATCTGTTAATACTGTCTTTTTCTTGTAATATAATTGCTTTGATGTCCGTATTACAGTCTTTAATATTTTGCTATATTTCTTGTAATGTGCTATAGCATCAACATTGGAACTGTTTCGGATTGACCGATACAGTTTCCTTTTTGTTTTACAAGATACTCCTACTCCTTGAGTAATCCATGGCTTCTTTGTAGACTTTGCTCTAACCTTGGTACATGTTGGGGGAAAACAGTGTTCGAATAAGGTAAGCACTTTATTAGCAAATGTGTTATATTTTCCATTCATGCCATGAGCACTGTAAACATCAGTCCACTGAATGTCTCTGAGGAGTGTCCTAAAATAATCTATTTTTGGCTTATTGATTACCCTCTTGAGCTCACATTTAACTGATTTTATATCCTGTTCAGTATTAACATTTAACAGAAGAAACTGCATGTCATGGTCTGAGAGGCCATTGACTATTGGTTTTGTAATATAATTTTGTTCATTGGACTTTTCTATAAAGATATTATCAATGGCTGTTTGTGAGCAATTGGCTACCCTAGTGGGGAACTTTACAGTGGGAATTAAGTTGAATGATAGTGTTACTAACTCAAATAAGTTCTTATTGGGGAAGTCTTTAAGGAAATCTACATTGAAATCACCAGCAACCACTATTTCTTTGTTTCTGGTTGTTAAATAGGCCAGTACAGATTCAAGGTGGTTTACGAACAGATTCAAGCTACCTGCAAGTGCTCAGTATACACTTAGTATTATTAAGGATTTTTTGTGAAATTCTACTTCTGTTGTACATGCTTCCATATGCTGTTCTAGGCAAAATTTATGAATGTCTATGTTCTTAAATTTATGACAGTTCCTGATGAATGTGGCAAATCCTCCTTTCTCCATTCCTGATCTACAAAAGTGAGATGCTAACCTAAACCCTGTAACACTTAAAAGTTCTATGCCAGTGGTCACATGATGTTCAGAGAGCCAGATTATGTCAGCTGGGTTTGAAGACTCTAATTCATTTATGCAGATAGTTAATTCATTAATTTTATTTCTCAGTCCTCGAATATTTTTATGAAATAAAGATATCTGACATTACACATTGACTGAGCTAAAATTGGGTAGAGTTAAAATATCTGCTGACTGTTGAAAATTCTTAACCAATAACTGTTTATGCTGATGTAATAAGCTAGAATGATGTTTTTTGGTTTCTTTCTCAAACTGAAGGATTGTCTCAGTTCTAACCTCTCTTAAAATTTGGTTTCTTTATCTCCTCCCTACCCTAAAAAAGGCTATTTTCTGAACCTATAACCACTGGTATTTTACCACTCATGACAGTGCCTCCCCCCTTTAACTGTCCTGCTATTTTCCCAGCCAATTTACCCTACCCGTTCCTATTGACGTGAAGGCCATGCCTAGTATAATCCCACCACCAGAGATCGCTGTCATTCATTCAGTGACGTAATCCAAGATGGTGGGGGAAATGACGTGAAAACGACTCTGTTTGTGTTGGACATACGTTTTTAGATTCCAGGCAATGTCTCCACCAGGAGGTATAGACTCCAATGGACCTAGTACACAAGGGTGCAGTCATTCCTCCTGTGATGTAATCCCAGATGGTGGTCTGGAGGGGGAACATGGTGCGAAAATGACTCAGACTTCACTGAGCTTTTGGATAGAGTAAGGAAGGAGTGTACTTTATTTATTTTGGAGCAATTTATTTAGGGATGAAGTATATTTATCACACTGGTACAAAACACATGCTGGGGTCACGCCACACAGCCCATAGACCTGTACACCACTCCTAAACAACGCCCTGCAGACATGCAAATACCTCCTAATTTACCAAAATAATTTCAGTACAGGCCTGAAAATTGTTCCTAAATAATGGAGTACACTGATGTGCAGGCAAGAAATCGTGAGCCGTCCAAATAAGGCATAGCACAGCCCGCAGATCTGATTGCAAAATAATGCAACAGACACGCAATCAACAAGTGCAAGCACAGTCCACCACACCTAGTTCACTGGACCGCACAGGAGGTAAGCAGCAGCCCCCGTGGAGTGACACATCTGTCAGCTGTCAAACCACGCACAGATGCCCCCATGAATGAGACTGTGATATCTGTTTCATAATTGATACCTGAGAAATTCCTCTCGAAATACGTATTCACCCGGTCACCGCTGCTGACGTGACTGGGTGGGGGCGCAGACGCTAATGCGATGCGCGCGCCGTCACAACTGCGAGCCACCACTGGACGCAGGTGCAAGTTGCCTTGGTGTTCAGGTATACAGTCAGTGTTGTACTGACGTCACAGAACACCAAGGCGCATTCACACTGCTCCATATGTGAGACACCTCCAAGCAACACGAGTCTTTACCATTGATGACTAGCATAGGGCACATTGTTCCTAGCGCGACGTGAGAGATCATCTAACGGTGCTTAACTGCAAAAAGTGCAGAATAACATCGTAAGCACTCTTCCCAGTGGTCATAAAGTGGTACTCCAGTCCATAACGTGTTACCCATCCCCGCTTTCAAGACACACAAACGTTCCCACCGCTATGTAGGGAATTCGATATCCCAGCACAAGGGATTTGAATCAGTTCCTACACTCCAACAGGTCTCTCCATTCTGACAGTTCCTACTGTTAAAGGGAAACCTTAATCACCCCCGCACAGGTCACAGGGGCTGAAGGCCATGCACGCAAGGTATAACCAATCATCCTAAGAAATTGGTCACATATTTATTTCATCCCTGTACTTACAACTAAATATTACGATCGCGGTCTCAGTTGAACGACATTCGACAATGAGCGAAGTATCCGAAATACACTCTATTGACGACTGCGACTCTGGAAATAGAAATATTAGTACCACTGTTATGACTTGACATACTCTTCCCTTGCTATCACAGTACGCCAAGTCAAATCCATGTCTTCTGTATTCCTCTGCACAAACACATACTTTGTAAGCCTGATGCACCCCCTACTACTAAGTATAATACTTTATCAATAACTGATCTCTCGGTATACGAAATAATACTGAGAGAAATTCGACCATGGGTGGTGAGTGCTATCACTTTGTCCTAGAAAGGGAGACATAACCAACCAGATGTTAAAAAAATTTGATCCCAACAACTACTGCATGTTACTGTCATGGTTCTACAGGTGCACACAAGTATCCATATTAAAAGCTACACTGGCTTTATAAATCAAGGTACCACATTCCCTCTGAATGGGGTGTTTTTTTCTGTCCGGACAAATATCGAGACGGAGATCGCTGGAGTGTAGATCATCAGACCAGCAGCACGCTTACACGCAGCCCACGATGCAACCTCGTGATAAAATCACTGAATTTTGAAAGTTATTCGGCTGAGGAACGTAGTATAAAACTGGTGTTTGCGACGTCCTCATACCGCTATATACACTCCTGGAAATGGAAAAAAGAACACATTGACACCGGTGTGTCAGACCCACCATACTTGCTCCGGACACTGCGAGAGGGCTGTACAAGCAATGATCACACGCACGGCACAGCGGACACACCAGGAACCGCGGTGTTGGCCGTCGAATGGCGCTAGCTGCGCAGCATTTGTGCACCGCCGCCGTCAGTGTCAGCCAGTTTGCCGTGGCATACGGAGCTCCATCGCAGTCTTTAACACTGGTAGCGTGCCGCGACAGCGTGGACGTGAACCGTATGTGCAGTTGACGGACTTTGAGCGAGGGCGTATAGTGGGCATGTGGGAGGCCGGGTGGACGTACCGCCGAATTGCTCAACACGTGGGGCGTGAGGTCTCCACAGTACATCGATGTTGTCGCCAGTGGTCGGCGGAAGGTGCACGTGCCCGTCGACCTGGGACTGGACCGCAGCGACGCACGGATGCACGCCAAGACCGTAGGATCCTACGCAGTGCCGTAGGGGACCGCACCGCCACTTCCCAGCAAATTAGGGACACTGTTGCTCCTGGGGTATCGGCGAGGACCATTCGAAACCGTCTCCATGAAGCTGGGCTACGGTCCCGCACACCGTTAGGCCGTCTTCCGCTCACGCCCCAACATCGTGCAGCCCGCCTCCAGTGGTGTCGCGACAGGCGTGAATGGAGGGACGAATGGAGACGTGTCGTCTTCAGCGATGAGAGTCGCTTCTGCCTTGGTGCCAATGATGGTCGTATGCGTGTTTGGCGCCGTGCAGGTGAGCGCCACAATCAGGACTGCATACGACCGAGGCACACAGGGCCAACACCCGGCATCATGGTGTGGGGAGCGATCTCCTACACTGGCCGTACACCACTGGTGATCGTCGAGGGGACACTGAATAGTGCACGGTACATCCAAACCGTCATCGAACCCATCGTTCTGCCATTCCTAGACCGGCAAGGGAACTTGCTGTTCCAACAGGACAATGCACGTCCGCATGTATCCCGTGCCACCCAACGTGCTCTAGAAGGTGTAAGTCAACTACCCTGGCCAGCAAGATCTCCGGATCTGTCCCCCATTGAGCATGTTTGGGACTGGATGAAGCGTCGTCTCACGCGGTCTGCACGTCCAGCACGAACGCTGGTCCAACTGAGGCGCCAGGTGGAAATGGCATGGCAAGCCGTTCCACAGGACTACATCCAGCATCTCTACGATCGTCTCCATGGGAGAATAGCAGCCTGCATTGCTGCGAAAGGTGGATACACACTGTACTAGTGCCGACATTGTGCATGCTCTGTTGTCTGTGTCTATGTGCCTGTGGTTCTGTCAGTGTGATCATGTGATGTATCTGACCCCAGGAATGTGTCAATCAAGTTTCCCCTTCCTGGAACAATGAATTCACGGTGTTCTTATTTCAATTTCCAGGAGTGTATTTATCCAGTATGTGTAACGTAATCTGTCTCAATACCATATCAGAGGTTCTGCAATATATCCACTGAGATATAGGCGGAACCTGATTGAGAAGGAACACAAACAGTAGTAGTAGATGATGTGCTGATTGAGGTCATAAGAAAATGTACCCTAGCTTTTCAGCTCTCTAGTGTTACACTATCCGCTAGAAATGCTGTTTGCGACTTTGAATCAAGTCCTCCCATTCAACCACATACCTGTGCTGGATCACAGCCACAAGTGAATCATATTTCTGGCACTCTCATATCTTGCAACGAGTCACCTTCTGCGAACCTGTCTCCTACAGTAAAATTACAACCTTGTTTTAGTCAGTCCCTAAGCATCTTGCAACTGCACCCATTTTTACAGCTTTGTGTATGTGATAGTTCCATTTTAAGTCGGATTGGAGCAGAAGTCGGAGAAAACCATAACCACCACATTCTGCAACCAGTATAGAAACAGTGCGACCCGAGTTACTGCGAGAGGAGCATGTTTTGACCATTTAGTGGAAATTCGCGCGTTGTGGTGCATCCCCAAACTACATACAAGTACTACAGATCCGCGTCCATTCAAATCTACTAGCCCAACATGCTATTATCGTCATTCTCTACCCCTAAACAGAGAAAAATTAAGAAATACAGAAGCTCCAGTAATTTCAACCAGTATAGAAGTCACCTACGCACCAGTGCTCGTGCTATAACGCAAAACTGTGGTGGGGCTCCAACACGGAGATGGAGATTTCCCAAGGCTCCCCAGAATAGCACAGCGCAGCGCGCAGCCCTCACGGAACTCACACCTAAACTGCTGCTGCTACTGCTGCCTGTGTGGCACTGCAGAGGCCACTTTAAAGATGATCAACCTCACTCTGGGCGAATTATCGCATCCCACAGACTATACTAAGTCACAATAGATGCTCGCTCTGATCCTGTTTAGTTGTTTTAAACGCTGTTTTCTAACGCGCTTTTGCACAATGCCAAACATTTCGTTTTTCTGACACTACTTCGAGGCCTGTGCCAGTTTCTAAACTGACAATAAGAAGTTCTGGTCCACAGTCTTTCGCAGAAAACTAGACATTGCACAGTGTAAATTATGTTCTAATGGCAGATACCACAACACCCCACACATCGGCTGATTATAAAGAAAATACAAGTACAACATCAGGGAAGAGTTTGCTCGCATTGTGTAGAGTTTCCAAACTACAGTCCGAAGGTGATTCACGAACTCTACATTTAGACTCGTTTCTCACACTGATGGAATAGCTGATAGCTCTACGTTCCATTTCCACTGATTCCTCATATTGCAGTCACGTACGCATTCACATCAGTGGACCATTATGGAGTAAGGGGAGTAGCTTACAATTGGTTCGCCTCTTACTTTAAGAACAGAAAGCAGAGGGTAATTCTCCGCAATATTGAGAGTGGTAGTGATGTTCAGTCCCAATGGGGCACTGTTAAGTGGGGCGTTCCCCAAGGGTCGGTGCTGGGGCCACTGCTGTTTCTTATTTATATAAATGATATGCCTTCTAGTATTACAGGTGATTCAAAAATATTTATGTTTGCTGATGACACCAGCTTGATAGTGAAGGATCTTGTGTGTAATATTGAAACAGTAACAAATAATGTAGTTCATGAAATAAGTTTGTGGCTTGTGGAAAATAATTTGATGCTAAATCACAGTAAGACTCAGTTTTTACAGTTTCTAACTCACAATTCAACAAGAACCGATTTTTTGATGAGACAGAATGGGCATATTATAAGCGAGACGGAACAGTTCAAATTCCTAGGCGTTCGGATAGATAGTAAGCTGTTGTGGAAAGCCCATGTCCAGGATCTTGTTCAGAAGCTAAATGCTGCTTTATTTACCATTAGAACAGTATCTGAAATAAGTGACAGTTCAACACGAAAAGTAGTCTACTTCGCATAATTTCATACGCTTATGTCGTATGGTATTATTTTTTGGGGTAATTCTTCTGATTCAAAAAGGGTATTTTTGGCTCAAAACTGGGCTGTTCGAGCTTTATGTGGTGTAAGTTCGAGAACCTCTTGTCGACCCCTATTCAAAAATCTGGGAATTCTGACATTGCCCTCACAGTATATATTTTCTTTAATGTCGTTTGTTGTTAGCAATATTAGGCTATTCCCAAGAGTTAGCAGCTTTCACTCAGTTAATACTAGGCTGAAATCAAATCTGCATGTAGAATGCACTTCCTTGACTCTTGTGCAGAAAGGATTGCAGTATTCTGCTGCATCCATTTTCAATAAGCTACCACAAGAACTCAAAAATCTTAGCAGTAGCCCAAACTCTTTTAAGTCGAAACTGAAGAGTTTCCTCATGGCTCACTCCTTCTATTCTGTCGAGGAGCTCCTGGAAGAGCTAAAAAATTAAGCAAATTCCAGTGTTACATTGTTGATTGTCTTCATTTAAACTTACGACTTGTCACCTGAATATGTTTTTTTTTTTTATATTTCATTTTATCTGTTTCTAATATCGTGTTATAATTTCATGTATTGACTCGTTCCATGACCATGGAGACTTCTCCTTAATTTGGTCCCACGGAACAATAAATAAATAAATAAATAAATCACAGTTTTGTTGCTATCCACCCCAGAAGGTATAGCGCAGAAGCCAAAACTCTCTCTCCATCTCAAACAAGCGATGTCAGTCAATCATTATGTGGTAACCAATCGATGTAAACATCGATGTACTCTAATAATAAACATCACAGTTGATAGTGCGAACAATTTTGGCAATTTTACACTAATTTTAACACCGACCAATGATGTGACACACATATTTCACAGTTTCAGTATCATAGCTAAAGGACCCCTTCTCCACTTTACGAGTATCATTGCTAATGTAGATATATGATTGTGCAGTACGTCCATTCAATGTTAATTGTCGAGCACAAACATCATCAAAGTATATCAGACTACGCTTACATATTTCTAACATCCCGAGCATAGTTCATAATTTATCCTGATGAGAGTCACAGAGCATTCTCGCTCTCTTAGGGTAAAGTTAGATGGTGAAAGACCCTCTCGCACTGCCATTGACCACTCATCCTGCAGCACCGCTACCAATTTAGTCTGCATCCGGCCAGAAATAGGCCGCTGCATTCCACCTCTCGTGAATGAGTGGAGCTCACCGAGTCCTCACCCATCCAAGTGCACAAGACTTCTCGAGGTGGGCCCTAGTCGAGGAGCTTAGCACTCCTTATCGATGTACAGTAAAAAATTCAGAGTGTCGTGATGTAATAGCAGACGGTTAAGAAGAACAAGAAATGAATGATTTTATGCGTGATGGAGCTCCAGATGAATGGAGTTCGACGCATTTTTACGTAAATCAACCAAACTATTAACTCTAAAGCATTGTTCTAGAGTCTAGCAACGGTACCTGGAAAGTATTGGTAAGAGAGAAAATAAAGGCAAATACTCCTAAGACTACAACGTTCTGCACTTAAAAAGGTTTTGTCCTCTAGACTACCGAGTAGCGAAATAATACTTAGTGTGTGTTGGATAGCTTTCGTGATCGCATGGAAATTTGAAAATAAATATGGAGTTGCATTTGCGCTGGACCATTATTCCCTCCAATGTAAATTGTTTGGTTGACTGCTTCTGCACATTTCGCGCCTTTATTTAGTTGAGAGAAGATCGATTGTGGGGTGTGCATCTAGCATGTGGAAGACACATTGCCTGGTTCTCTAGACATGAGAAACACCTTAGTTGACCTTGTAAATTATAGGGGTAATTTCTAATCTGTTGCAACACCGAGATCGCTATTCGGAGATGGAAATATCGCATTTCGTCTGTTTGTTTCTAGTTACTCAGTGGTCTGTAGCATGCCCCACCTAGCTTAAGTTTCGGGTTTGTACAGAAATAATTCACAGTCTATATCTTCAGAATTACGTTGCGTGAGCAATCGGTAGGATACTGCTGTGTGCGAACCATGCAAAATTAGGTATGTTGCCGGCGGGTGTGGATGAGCGGTTCTAGGCTCTACAGTCTGGAACCGCACGACTGCTACGGTCGCAGGTTCCAATCCTGCCTTGGGCATGGATGTGTGTGATATCCTTAGGTTAGTTAGGTTTAAGTAGTTCTAAGTTCTAGGGGAATGATGACCTCAGCAGTTAAGTCCCATAGTGCTCAGAGCCATTTGAACCATTTTTAGGTATGTTCTTGTAATCCCAGAGTCTGGGGATGGGTGTAAAAATCCGAGTAAGCTGGAGGTCCGGACCGGAAACAGTAACACGTTTTAATTGAGGAGGAGAAACGAGCCAGTATTTGCACAACTGTTCTGAGAGTGACTTCGATCCACTGACGGTTATCGGATGTAAAAGAGATGATTTTGTATTGTGTAGGATACGAATTGCATGTTTACTACATCAATACAGTACGCGGTGATATATTGCTGTTCTGGAGATCGGTTTCTCACTCTAAAATTCAAGCTCGTGTCCTTAGTGAGAGAGCAGTGTAATTGAGTAAGAGTCTTTCTGTATTTGGCGATATGTATGGCACTTTGCGAGGTTAAGTTGTCGCTACAATATGGCGATTAGTGTAAAATAGTACTTCTGCCAGTGAATGTCACGTCTGTAGAAAGAAAGAAAAGAAGGAAAGTGCTTCCCTCGGACTGAGGAACATCATAACATATAGCTGGTGTGAGTGTAGGCATACCATAATTTTTCCGGGTGCTGTAAAGATATAAAAGGTAACTGCACTGTTTGTGTAAATCATGTATATATTGCATTGTTTATGTTGTGTAAAATGTGTATATATTACATTGTAAAGCTACTAGCGAGGATGATTGTGTGTCCTATTGTGAGGGACGTATAGATTCAGCACATTGATAACTGCGAGCCTGTGAGTGAGATTTTTTACTTGGAAAATTATGTGCGTTATATATACAGAGAATCGTTCCAGAAGCACAGCTGTCAAGAGGAGACTTTAGCTGTACGTCAGTGTTGGACAGTAGCAGCATTTGTAATATTTAATTTTAGTTACAGTGGTAAATATGTTCCTGGCTTCCAATATTCTTGTTAGTCCGGTATGTATTTGATGATCTGTAGACAACTTTGTGGGTTTAACTATCAATGCACTTTAGCGATCTGTGCAAAATCGCTGAGAAGAGTGCATTCAATGCTATTCTGCGCTATTTGCAGTTAAGCACTGTTAGACGTGTCTGTCATGTCGCGCTAGGAAGAATGTTCCCTGTGCCACTCTGTCATCAATGGTAAAGACACATGCTGCCTGGAGGTGTCTCGCATATGGGAGCAGCGTGAGTGCGCCTTGGAGTCCTGTGACGTCAGTATAACACTGACTGTGTACCCAAATACAGAGGTGACTTTCACCTGCACTGGCGGCAGCTTCTGGCTGTGACGGCGCGCGCCTCTCTGGAGCGCCTGCGCCCCCGCCTGGTCGTGTCAGCAGCAGCGCCCGGGTGAACGCGTACTTCGACAGGAACTTCCTCAGGCGATGCCGCCGCTTAATGCATATGGGCATCTGTGCGTGGTTTGACAGCTAACAAACACGTCACTTTGCGGGGGTGGCGCTAACCTCCTGTGCGGTCCAGCGGACAGGGTGTGGTGGGCTGTGCTTGCGCGTGTTGATTGCATGTCTGTTGCATTATTTTGCAAGCAGATCTGCAGGCTGTGCTATGTGTTATTTGGACAGCTTACGATTTCGAGCCTACACATCAGTATACTGCATTATTTAGGAGCAGTTTGCAGGTCTGTACTGAAATTATTTTGGTAAATTAGGAGGTGTTTACGTGTCTGCAGAGCGTTATTTAGGAGTAGTGTACAGGTCTGTGGGCTGTGTGGCGTGACCCCAGCATGTATTTTGTACCAGTGTGATAAATATACTCCACCCCTAAATAAATTGCTCCAAAATGAATAAAGTACACTCCTTCCTTACTATATCCAAAAGCTCAGTGCAGTTTGAGTCACATTCGCGCCATTTTCCCCCTCCAGACCACCATCTGGGATTACATCACAGGAGAGATGACTGTACCCTCTGGTGGCAGTATTGTCAGTATTGTGTACTAGGTCCATTGGAGTCTACACCTCCTGGTGGAGGCATTGCCTGCAATATACAATCCTGGAAATGGAAAAAAGAACACATTGACACCGGTGTGTCAGACCCACCATACTTGCTCCGGACACTGCGAGAGGGCTGTACAAGCAATGATCACACGCACGGCACAGCGGACACAGCAGGAACCGCGGTGTTGGCCGTCGAATGGCGCTAGCTGCGCAGCATTTGTGAACCGCTGCCATCAGTGTCAGCCAGTTGCCGTGGCATACGGAGCTCCATCGCAGTCTTTAACACTGGTAGCATGCCGCAACAGCATGGACATGAACCGTATGTGCAGATGACGGACTTTGAGCGAGAGCGTATAGTGGGCATGTGGGAGGCCGGGTGGACGTACCGCCGAATTGCTCAACACGTGGGGCGTGAGGTCTCCACAGTACATCGATGTTGTCGCCAGTGGTCGGCGGAAGGTGCACGTGCCCATCGACCTGGGACCGGACTGCAGCGACGCACGGATGCACGCCAAGACCGTAGGATCCTACGCAGTGCCGTAGGGGACCGCACCGCCACTTCCCAGCAAATTAGGGACACTGTTGCTCCTGGGGTATCGGCGAGGACCATTCGAAACCGTCTCCATGAAGCTGGGCTACGGTCCCGCACACCGTTAGGCCGTCTTCCGCTCACGCCCCAACATCGTGCAGCCCTCCTCCAGTGGTGTCGCGACAGGCGTGAATGGAGGGACGAATGGAGACGTGTCGTCTTCAGCGATGAGAGTCGCTTCTGCCTGGGTGCCAATGATGGTCGTATGCGTGTTTGGCGCCGTGCAGGTGAGCGCCACAATCAGGACTGCATACGACCGAGGCACACAGGGCCAACACCCGGCATCATGGTGTGGGGAGCGATCTCCTACATTGGCCGTACACCACTGGTGATCATCGAGGGGACACTGAATAGTGCACGGTACATCCAAACCGTCATCGAACCCATCGTTCTACCATTCCTAGACCGGCAAGGGAACTTGCTGTTCCAACAGGACAATGCACGTCCGCATGTATCCCGTGCCACCCAACGTGCTCTAGAAGTTGTAAGTCAACTACCCTGGCCAACAAGATCTCCGGATCTGTCCCCCATTGAGCATGTTTGTGACTGGATGAAGCGTCGTCTCACGCGGTCTGCACGTCCAGCACGAACGCTGGTCCAACTGAGGTGCCAGGTGGAAATGGCATGGCAAGCCGTTCCACAGAACTACATCCAGCATCTCTATGATCGTCTCCATGGGAGAATAGCAGCCTGCATTGCTGCGAAAGGTGGATATACACTGTACTAGCGCCGACATTGTGCATGCTCTGTTGCCTGTGTCTATGTGTTTGTGGTTCTGTCAGTGTGATCATGTGATGTATCTGACCCCAGGGATGTGTCAATAAAGTTTCCCCTTCCTGGGACAATGAATTCACGGTGTTCTTATTTCAATTTCCAGGAGTGTAAAAACATATGTCCAGCACAGACAGTCGTTTTCGAGGCATTTCCCCCACCATCTTGGATTATGTCACTGAATGGACGACAGCGCTCTCTGGTGGTGTTACTGTGTACTAGGTCTAGACTTCGTGGTGCACACACTGTTTGCCGCCATCTTCGACAACGGTACATGCGGCATCAGCTGACATCATGGCTGCCATCTTGGATTATGTCACGGAACGGACGACAGCGCCTTTTGATGGTAGTACTGTGTGCTAGGTTATTGGGGAGCGGACCTCCTGGCGAACACACTGGAAGCTGGTGGTGTCTTTTATTTTATTTTATTTATTTATTGTTCTGTGGAACCAAATTAAGGAGACATCTCCATGGTCATGGAAAGAGCCAATACATGAAATTATAACACGAGAGCAGAGACAGATAAAATGAAATATAAGAAACGTATTCAGGCGACAAGTCGTAAGTTTAAATAAAGAAAATCAACAATGTAACACTGCATTTTGTTTAATTTTTCAGCTCTTCCAGGAGCTCCTCGACAGAATAGAAGGAGTGAGCCATGAGGAAAATCTTTAATTTAGACTTAAAAGTGTTTGGGCTACTGCTAAGGTTTTTGACTTCTTGTGGTAGCCTATTGAAAATGGATGCAGCAGAATACTGCACTCCTTTCTGCACAAGAGCCAAGCAAGTTAATTCCACATGCAGTTTTGATTTCTGCCTAGTATTAATTGAGTGAAAGCTGCTAACTCGCGGGAATAAGCTAATATTGCTAACAACAAACGACATTAAAGAAAATATATACTGTGAGGGCAATGTCAGAATTCCCAGACTATTGAATAGCTGTCAACAAGAGGTTCTCGAACTTACACCACATATAGCTCAAACTGCCCGTTTTTGAGCCAAAAATACCCTTTTTGAATCAGAAGAATTACCCCAAAAAATAATACCTTACGACATAAGCCTATGGAACTATGCGAAGTAGACTACTTTTCATGTTAAACTGTCACATAGTTCAGATACTGTTCTAATGGTAAATAAAGCAGCATTTAGTTTCTGAACAAGATCCTGAACATGGGCTTTCCACAACAGCTTACTATCTATCCCAACGCCTAGGAACTTGAACTGTTCCATCTCGCTTATAATATGCCCATTCTGTCCAATCAAAATATCGGTTCTTGTAGAATTGTGAGTTAGAAACTCTAAAAACTGAGTCTTACTGTGATTTAGCGTCAAATTATTTTCCACAAGCCACGAACTTATTTCATGGACTACATTATTTGATACTGTTTCAATATTACACATAAGATCCTTCATTACCAAGCTGGTGTCATCAGCAAACAGAAATATTTTTGAATCACCTGTAATACTAGAAGGCACATCATTTAGATAAATAAGAAACAGCAGTGGCCCCAGCACCGACTCTTGGGGAACGCCCCACTTAAGAGTGCCCCATTGGGACTGAACATCACTACCACTCTCAATATTACGGAGAATTACCTTCTGCTTTCTGTTATTAAAGCAAGAAGCGAACCAATTGTAAGCTACTCCCCTTACTCCAAAGTGGTCCAACTTATGCAATAATATTTTGTGGTCAACACAGTCAAAAGCCTTCGTTAAATCAAAGAAAACACCTAGCGGTCGCAACCTTTTATTTAATCCGTCCAGAACCTCACAGAGAAAAGAGAATATAGCATTTTCAGTTGTTAAATCATTTCTAAAAGCAAACTGTACATTTGACAGCAAATTATGTGAATTTAAATGCTCCAGTGACCTTATATATACAACCCTCTCGATAACTTTAGCAAACACCGATGGCATAGAAATAGGTCTAAAATTGTCAACATTATCCCTGTCTCCCTTTTTATAAAGTGGCTTCACTACCGAGTAGTTTAACCGGTCAGGAAACCGACCACTTCTAAAGGAAAAGTTACAGATATGGCTAAGTACTGGGCTAACATACATAGAACAATACTTCAGTATTCTGCTAGATACCCCGTCATATCCATGAGAATTCTTGGTCTTTAGTGATTTAATTATTAACTCAATCTCCCTCTTGTCAGTATCATGGAGGAGCATTTCAGGTAACAGTCTCGGAACACTTTTTTCTAAGAGCGCTATATGATTCCCTGTTGGGACTAGATTTCTATTGAGTTCACCTGCTATATTCAGAAATTGATTATTAAATACTGTACATATATGTCACTTATTAGTAACACGGACATTCCCACTACGCACTGATTCTTCCTGTCTCTGCAGACCAGCCACTTCCTTTATGACCGACCATATGGTTTTAATTTTATTCTGAGACTTAGCTATTCTATCTGCATACCACATACTTTCTGCCTTCCTAATAATATTTTGAAGCACCTTACAATACTGATTGTAATGGGCTGCTGCATTTAGATTTTGACTGTTTCTAACGTTTTGATATAACTGCCACTTTGTTCTACAAGATATTCTTATCCCTCTAGTCAGTCACCCAGGCTAGTACCCTGTTTTGAACGTTCTAACGGAAAGCAACTTTCAAAGAGCACGAGAAAAGTCTTGAGGAAAGCATTATATTTATCGTCTACTGTATCAGCACTATAAACATCTTGCCACTCTTGTTCCTTGATAAGGTTTACAAAGGTCTCTAAAGCAACTGGATTTAACATGTGTTGCAGCACAAAAATCTTTTAGAGTTAAAATTTGAGCCTCATGATCTGAAAGGCCATTCACCTTTTTGTTAACAGAATGCCCTTCTAGTAATGAGAGGAATGAACAAAAATGTCGTCTATGGATGTTCTACTGTTCCCTTGCACTTTCGTTGGAAAGAATACGGTTTGCATAAGATTATATGAATTAAGGAGGTCTACCAGCATCCTTTTCCTTGCACAATTACTTATACAATTAATATTGATGTCACCACATATAACTAACTTTTTGTATTTCCTATAAAGTGAACCAAGTATCTACTCTAGCTTTTCCAAAAATGTTGTGAAATCGGAGTCTGGGGATCTATAAATAACAACAGTTAGAAGTTTAGCTCCAATAAATTTAACCACACCTGCACAACATTCAAACACCTTTTCATTGCAGTACTTTGAAACATCAATTGACTCAAATGGGATGCCGTTTTTCTCATACGTGGCTACTCCCCCACACCGCAAAGAGCTCCTGGAAAGGCTGCCAGCCAACCCGTGTTCTGGTAAAGGAAGCCTCTGAATTATCTCCTTATTTAAGAAGTGTTCAGATATACCAATAATTTCAGAGTCAACATCTACAAGCAGTTCACTAACTTCATCTCTAGTATCTTGTATATTTTGATGAAATATACTAGTTCCCTCATTACTCGAATACCTAAGCTTTGTCGAAAGTGGTTCCTTTGTTAGAGAGACTTCCCTTAAGCAGGAATACCTATCAGCTGACTTCAGTCTAAAAAAGATGCAGCTCTAACACCCACTACTTCAGGAATTTTCCCATGAGTGATCCCACCACCCCCACCTATGCTGTCTCCTATAAGCTTTGCCAACCTCCCCTTCCCATTGCTGTTGAGGTGCAGACCATGTCTAGTGAAACCCGTCCTGGTGATAGATTCCACCGACACCACTGATATGTGATCCATGCCTTCCGTCATCAGTGCACCCTCAAGTCTCATGTTATTACACCTGTTGAGGCCGATCGTGATGCTGAAACAGTTCCCCAAAATGCACATTCGTGTTGCCAGTCTGAGTGGCTATCTTTTACAGGTCACCATCTATGTCATACTCCCCATCCCTATCAATACTATTACCAGACCCACCCACAATCACTACCTGATCCTCTTTAGTAAAATCCCTACATAACCCCCCTATGTTAACAGTCACCCGAGGCAATCCTGCATTAGGCTTCACAATGCTGGTGACCAGGTACTCAGTCCCAAACACTTCCTGCAACTGCTGGCCTACACCTCTGCCATGAGAACTACCTAACAGCAGAACCTTATTCTTTCCCTTCGACTTTGCAACTGTCCTAGCCACCGTAACTGCTGAGGTCCGCTGCATACTTCCTATATCTACAGCTCTAATTGTTTAATAAACTCTGTTGCAATGGTTTTGACAGTTGACAATTAGCAAGCATGTTTGCAGAGTATTTGAGATGGATTATTATTTTGACAATTTTCGAGTTGCGTGGGTTTCTGGAAGTAAATGTAATGCATTATTTACGAGTGATTTGCATGTCTGTAGGCTGTACAATGCATTATTTTGACAGTTTACAATTAATATTCACGTGTGTAGAGCATTATTCATGAGTTATTTAGGAGTAGTTTCCAGGTCCGTATGCTGTGTGGCACGTCAGTGCGTGTGTTCTGTATCATTGTAATAGATATACTCCATCCCTAAGTAAATTGTCACAAAATAAATAAAGTACACTCCTTCCTGTCTCCAGCAGCCCAGTGCAGGCTGAGTCCTTTTCCCACGAATCCCTAGGAGGAGGTGGCGGTTAGGTGACTTAGGTTAGTGGAAGTAGCCCAAGTGACTTATCTTCCTGCGATTTTCTTAGGTTAGCAGAGGTGTGATGCATTATCCTGTTGGAATTTGAATTTCCCACCAAGTTTCTGGGAGAGTGGGGGGAGGGGTTCGGTTGTTGGAGGTTGCTCAATTGCTCTATATTCTGGCCAAAATTCAAACTTCCCGGCAAAATCTGTCATCTTGAATGACGTCACGGTCGCCATCTTGGATGTCTTCATCGCCGCCTACTTGGATGACGTCATCGCCGCCATCTTGGATAACAGTATTTCGGGGCAGAATCCCCCTTGTCCCAATACTGACGCCTATGGCGTCACTAGCTAGCTTGTGGCTCCCATTGTCATAAAGTTGATTCACAGTGATGTCTTGTTCTGGAATTTGCGTGCCGGAAAGTGGGTTGCATACTTTACAAATACGTCTGTAAAAAATTCCTGAAAAATTGCTTATGAGTGTTCCAAAGAATGAGAAAATGCATAGAATGTGGTTGCACTGTACCAGTAAAATGCCACCACGTCGACGCACAAGTTCCCTAATTTAATTACAAATGTCTTGCATTCTAAGTTAAGATTGCTTTACCTCTGAGGTGTACTTTCCCAGTGTTACAAGGAGGTATTGCGTCATTGAACGAAATTACACTCTTGGTGAAAATTGTCGTTTTACCCAATTCAAGTTGGTTGGTTTGTGGGTGTTGAAGGGACCAAACTACCCAATTCAAGTACACTGTTCGGAAGCTTGGTTGTCTGAGCGACATACCATCGAATTGTGGATTATATCCATCCATCGCTGGTTCGAATCGACCCCAAAACAATTTTTAACTTATTTGTGAATCGACTCGACAGCCGTCTCATATGAAAACCAAATCCCAATTACAAAACTTCACCACCCCGATCAGAAACAGAATACGATTTTGTTTACCTTGCCGTTCAGATGTGCTTCCATAGCTGTTCACACACGTCACGTTAAAAAAAGATATTTTTTAGTTAATGTAACAACGCACGTTTTACTTTGTTAGGAACAATGTTTTTTTTCGTACAGTCTAGCTAGGATCCTTATTGCTTAAACTTTTGAATTTCCATCACCTTAAGTGAAGAGAGGAGGTAAGTCTGCTTCAGACACTGGCTTTAATTTACACTTACAAACATCACAGTCCTTACGTTTCTGTTTCTTGCATGTTGTACATGCTTTATGTCTCTCTGTACACCAAACATCAGCATCCAACACCTAACTGTACGGTGGGGGTATGGTGATATCTTCACCCGTAGCAATGTTTTCGAAAAAAATGAATTGTTTGTACGCAAAGTAAATACATTTATCCTCAGCTATCCACTGGCCGGACTAAGATTAATTTGAATCTATATTTAATACATCTCACCATTTAAACAACTGCCAGAATGAGTTCTTGGTAATGCTGCTTTCGTATTTTGTGTAAAACATAAAAATGTGTGACCCTACCAGCATTTCAACCTCTGTCCACTTGATGTGTAGTGTAACGCACTTCACATTGCTCCACAGAAAGCCTGCTGGGGGGTTTTCTTCTTGCCGAATATCTTACACAGGGAAAATTAGAACTAAGATTTGCCAAGGATAATTTTATTGTGCGTTGGGTCGTAGTTCATGACTGACAGTCGACAATATAGTTATAAGACAGGGATCGGTATGCGAAAGGTGAACAATTCCTTAGTTTTGAGGGAGTCTATTAATGTTGCAGGGAGCAGAGAAAAGAATGTCCGTCGTTGCATATATCACCGCTCAAAATGGGTAGAGCATAAACGGATTAACTTTCGGAAGGTTTCCACCATCAGCGTTCACAAAATTCCTTTTTATCGTTACTTAAAAGTTTTAATTGCGTTTACTGTCGCTAAATAGCTAATCTGGTTGCAGAAAAACTACGTAAAAACCTAAGAACTTCAGCTAACACTCCTGCAACACACGTATAGCTTCGTCTTATTCCTATCTGTGACATCACTAGAGCTTCAGCCAATAACAGAGCGTTTTCGATCACGTGACCAAATATTGATATTTAATGAGATTTGAGTCTTAATTAAATAAAAATAAAGATATTTTGTGAGAATATTGACCGTAAATAATACTTGAATGTTATGATCAATCAGAATATTAACAATGCGAAACATATTTTTAACATTGTAAAATAGCCGATTGTCTCGTTACTGGCCAGAATCTACGTAACTAGTGTACGCGGTTGTGCTATTCTTTAGAGTGTGCTACCGCAGGTATTGCAGAAGTGTCACTGTGAGAACTTTTGTAAATATAAGATACCTCGTAAACGATTTGCGCTAAAATCCTCCAACAAACACCACTGACATTCTAATTTCTCCTGCCTTTAGCTTGTAAATGTCTACAGGTATTGTCCCATTTAAAGAAGTGTACGTTTGCACTAATTTCACTTTCTAAGTATTATTAAAATCCGTTTACTGGCTAAAATTACGAATCCCTGACTACCAATTCATTCTCTGGAAACTGCACATGAGTAGCACTGTCCGTTATATTTGCGGTGCAAGTGTTAGATGATTCAACCTGTGCACCGAATGAATAGTGTACAATGTGCCTCCTTCGTTATTAGTATGTCCAGTCGCTGCACGGTTGTCCAACGATGACGCTTTCTTTTACGCAGCAGCATCGTCACCGAACATTCTGATACTTATGCTTATCCCGTTTGGTAAATCGTTTGGTTCTTTCAGTCTACACCATAAGATTTTTCAGTCATAGGTTTTTCTGCTCAGGATTCCATTCCGTTGTCAAAATGACAATCGCTCTCACGTCTATAACGATGGTACACGAGGACTGTTAGTCTAACGAACGGTAGCACATCCCCAGTTCGACCACACACATCACACATCCATAGACAGAAGACGTCCTCATCAGCCGTTCGCTCTTCGACACAAAGCGTAGCTGGTCGCTCTGACGTGCAGGCCTTGAGGTTTTCCCATGGCATACTCACACCTCGATGGGCATCATCGATCTGCTACCTCAAAATAACATAGCTGCAGCCTGCTGTGATGCTTCTGAATGGGCATATGGCGCTGCCTTACATTTTCGATGGTAAACCTGCGACACTTGTCATCGTTCATCTACTATGCCGCAATGCAAAACTTCCGCCAACGAAAAGGATTTTCTCTAACGCGACCACAACCATCTGCAGCACTCGTAGGCACAAGGCTTACATGCTACTTTTGTCAAGCAACAAACTGCGGCCTTAGAAATGCGGCTTGGTGGTCCCATTCAGCGACTGCTTTAGGTAGGATATAGAGCGATCCAAATCGCTGGAAACATTTGTCCTGAACCGAGTGACCGAAATCATGAACACCACATCTCCATCTGAATGGTTCCACTGTCCTAACGAAGACAATCCTGCATACCTAGTATTACGAAGTCTATTCGTAAAGTGGTTATGCTGATCTCCCTTAGAGTGACCCAGAGCTTCTTGGCTTATAGGTCCTCCTGATGTTCGACCTCAGAAGACAGTACTGTTCTCCAAACATTCAGAAACTCGAAAGTTTCATCACCAAGTACTTTTTGCAAGCACTAAGTACAGCCTTTGTATGGAAATAATATGCACCACAAGAAGGATCCTACGTCAACTGGCGAATTCGGTTCGTTGCAGTACGATCAGCGATGACATTACTGCAACATTCTTGTCTTTTCTGCAACTGCCAGTTTCAACGCAGACCATTGATACTCTTGAAATGTGCACTCTGGCCTTGACTGCATGTTAATCAGCCACACTTCCATATTATTTAACTACCTCGAAAAGCATATGACTATGGAACAAAGTAATGTTTACCCATAAGCGTCCTGTAGATTTTAAATATCATCACCTCGCTAGTTCAGGCAGCAAGTATCATAGATTTTGTTCCTGCTATTCGTAGGAAATATTTCGCTAAAGATGTAATAACTACTACATATGTTGCTCAAGTCTGATGAGATAGTCCGCAGCTCGTGGTCGTGCGGTAGGGTACTCGCTTCCCGCGCCCGAGTTCCCGGGTTCGATTGCCGATAGGGTCAGGGATTTTCTCTGCCTCGTGATGACTGGGAGTTGTGTGGTGTCCTTAGGTTAGTTAGGTTTAAGTAGTTCTAAGTTCTAGGGGACTGATGACCATAGATGTTAAGCCCCATAGTGCTCAGAGCCATTTGATGAGATAGTAAAGTTACCATAGTGATGCATTAACATGACTGTAGATGTAAAAACTATTGTCTGCTAATTCACTCCTTTTTTGCTAAGAATTTTCAGTGTAAATTTTTTTAAAACCATTATATCACCTCAAGCAGCGGTGTGTATGTCATATAACTTAGTCTATATCTCCCTGAATGATACACTGTGAGACAAATAACGCCCCCACAATGATATATTCTAAGACAAACAGTGTAAAGCACTGGAATGACGTAGTCTAAGTTCCCAGAATGATACTTGGGAAAGTAACAAATCACACAGTTGATGAATATAAGGCTGAAACCTTGCTTCCCACAAGGTACTGCATTAAGATATTTGATATCTCAGTGGTTGCAAATATGAACAGGAAGATCTATCACAAATTTGAAGGCAAATAAACCTAATAATGAGGATATGATTTTAAAACAAAAAGGGTTTGCTGTTCTACCTTTAAAACCCTAGTATTGTGTTCCACTATTAAATCCCTATCACGAAGACCTAAACCCAGTCGACCTGATTTGGAACGTAACTCTAAGATATTATCAAGGTCTACAATATTCTGTCGAAAATTTTAAGTGACTGATAGAAAGGTGTAACTATAGATGACAGAGTGAAAGTTGGGCGCAAGTTAAGACATTTAAAAGGAACATTGGCAAGGTAATTCTTTATTGAACAGGAACTTGCACGGGTGCTAATGGATTTGTACATAAGAGTAGTGATCGCTGATGGAAATTAAGTTCTACCGATATTGTAACAAACTCTGATACAGTCGATGAAATAAATACGGGACTTAAGATGTAGTACACACTGCTCTACATACTGGTAAGTGATATGTATGTTTTTATTACTTAAGAGTACGAAATATATGCACTAATACTTCCCCAGTGTCTACAGTACTTCGGAACTGAGTTATCTGCAGCCGCCTCCCTCCCACAAAGGCTGTGCTACGAACACCAGCGCCTTCACTTCCTCACAGTAAAGTAATGATATGAGAAATATCCTTATTTTATTTTCATCTCTTGTACTATATCCACCAAATGAAAAGCCATGGTACACAACTGTGAGCATGAATGTAACGCTGTATTACAGCTCCTTATTTTTATGTGTAACTTCATTGCTATTTGACCAGTGTTGTTCGAATGGATTACTGTACTGTCTTATGATATGTGTAATTATTTTTAATGAAAATGTCAGTTCATTTATGTTGTGTCAAAATTTGGTGGCACACTTCATTCATTTTATTTTCTTAGAACTGTTTCAATAGAGCAATACCAGTAATGCCAATGTAATAATCGAACAGCCACCATGATCAGGAATGAATTTTTTATTTGTGCATTGTTTTATGAGATATCGAAAAGATCTTCTTTCCACTTTCACTATATCCGACCAGCACAGAGGCTATTTTTCACGCTGCAGTTCAATAGAAAATGAGTTACAGATAATGATAATAACAATACTGAATATAGTTATGGTAATGAGTGTCTCAGTTCTCTTGACATGTCTGACAATATACCATTCCTGTGAAATAAGAATAATTATAAGTACTAAGGGAGAGGCATCACACCAATGCATAGAGAGAAACACTGCAAAACATGCTGATTACAGTTAGATACAGAGATAAATAACAGGGAAAAGTTCGTGAACGAGATGCAAAACTAAAGCTGTTCGCAGTACAAATACTTTTATCGCCACATTGCTTTACTACACACAGTTCTATTGGAGGCAGTATGCCATCGATTTACCTTCGAAATGATTTACATAGCCAGTTAGTGGGAGACCATCAGTGTAATGGAGCCTCTAAACTACGGTACCGCTTAGCGTTCTTCACACGTAAAAATCATTGCTGCAGGTGATGGAAGTGATAGTAAATTAGTAAATAGGAAAGGGAAGCTATACCGATGATAACCTTGTGCGTGAATCTTGTGTGTGTGTGTGTGTGTGTGTGTGTGTGTGTGTGTGTGGGTTCAACGGCGAGAGTATCAGCGATCCAGAAGTGAAAGCGAATGGGATAAAAATGTGAAAAATGTTAAAAGGAGAAAAAAGACAATCTTCTCCCAACTGCTCTCATGGTCACACACTATTAAGCATCCTTTAACGTGCTGAAAATTTAGTCAAATATTTTATAATGTTCTGTTAAGACAAGTATAATACAAAATACGCTAAAATAACTGTAAAGAGTTACTGGCTGCCTGATCACTTACAAAAAACGTAGATGAGCCAGCCACCATGATGATAACACACTGAAAACTGTCCCCTAATATTTTATGCAGCAAGCCAGATACTACACAGAATCTAAAAAATCGTGCCACATTCGTCTCATTGTCATCTAAAATAGTGCACAAATCGGCTGGTATATCCTGTGCAGTATGAAACACAGTCAACTAAAATGTGTTGTACCACACATTTGAGAGTTCTCTCGCTGGAGCCAATAGTCATGTGTCGCAGAGGAGTCTCTTACGCAAAGACGCGTATAGTTAAAAATCTGTATTGTCCTAATTATAAAAGAGCAGGAAATTCAAAATCCTAGGCCATGGACATAGCCCACGTGTCTTACTGAACTCAGTGCCACAGCATACATGTTTTCCAGGTGACCTGTGCTAAGTTTAGAACCCAAGTTGGCCATATGTCAAATCCGAGGTGGCCACTTGTCATAGGTTAAAATGACGGTAAATTGAAAACTCATTGGTTTTCCTCAATCTTATAACGGCACAGCAGAAGTAGGCCACTTGTGATAAGTACAGAATAAAAGACAAAGGATCCAGCCCACTTGCTCCAAGTTCAAAATGGAGGGATATTCAAAAGTCCTCTCGTCCTTAGTTTAAAATGTTGGAAAACTCAATAATCCATTTGTCTTGAATTTTCAATGACGAGAAATTCCGAAACTGCACTGTCATTGTATTTTTTCAATACGGAAAAGCAAATAGATACACTCCTGGAAATGGAAAAAAGAACACATTGACACCGGTGTGGCAGACCCACCATACTTGCTCCGGACACTGCGAGAGGGCTGTACAAGCAATGATCACACGCACGGCACAGCGGACACACCAGGAACCGCGGTGTTGGCCGTCGAATGGCGCTAGCTGCGCAGCATTTGTGCACCGCCGCCGTCAGTGTCAGCCAGTTTGCCGTGGCATACGGAGCTCCATCGCAGTCTTTAACACTGGTAGCATGCCGCGACAGCGTGGACGTGAACAGTATGTGCAGTTGACGGACTTTGAGCGAGGGCGTATAGTGGGCATGCGGGAGGCCGGGTGGACGTACCGCCGAATTGCTCAACACGTGGGGCGTGAGGTCTCCACAGTACATCGATGTTGTCGCCAGTGGTCGGCGGAAGGTGCACGTGCCCGTCGACCTGGGACCGGACCGCAGCGACGCACGGATGCACGCCAAGACCGTAGGATCCTACACAGTGCCGTAGGGGACCGCACCGCCACTTCCCAGCAAATTAGGGACACTGTTGCTCCTGGGGTATCGGCGAGGACCATTCGCAACCGTCTCCATGAAGCTGGGCTACGGTCCCGCACACCGTTAGGCCGTCTTCCGCTCACGCCCCAACATCGTGCAGCCCGCCTCCAGTGGTGTCGCGACAGGCGTGAATGGAGGGACGAATGGAGACTTGTCGTCTTCAGCGATGAGAGTCGCTTCTGCCTTGGTGCCAATGATGGTCGTATGCGTGTTTGGCGCCGTGCAGGTGAGCGCCACAATCAGGACTGCATACGACCGAGGCACACAGGGCCAACACCCGGCATCATGGTGTGGGGAGCGATCTCCTACACTGGCCGTACACCACTGGTGATCGTCGAGGGGACACTGAATAGTGCACGGTACATCCAAACCGTCATCGAACCCATCGTTCTACCATTCCTAGACCGGCAAGGGAACTTGCTGTTCCAACAGGACAATGCACGTCCGCATGTATCCCGTGCCACCCAACGTGCTCTAGAAGGTGTAAGTCAACTACCCTGGCCAGCAAGATCTCCGGATCTGTCCCCCATTGAGCATGTTTGGGACTGGATGAAGCGTCGTCTCACGCGGTCTGCACGTCCAGCACGAACGCTGGTCCAACTGAGGCGCCAGGTGGAAATGGCATGGCAAGCCGTTCCACAGCACTACATCCAGCATCTCTACGATCGTCTCCATGGGAGAATAGCAGCCTGCATTGCTGCGAAAGGTGGATATACACTGTACTAGTTCCGACATTGTGCATGCTCTGTTGCCTGTGTCTATGTGCCTGTGGTTCTGTCAGTGTGATCATGTGATGTATCTGACCCCAGGAATGTGTCAATAAAGTTTCCCCTTCCTGGGACAATGAATTCACGGTGTTCTTATTTCAATTTCCAGGAGTGTACTTTGAAAATACGAAGCACGAATTGTTACCAATATTGCATCGGCCACAGCTCCATTCGGTTCAGTGAGCGGACGCATGGGTATCTGTATTGTCCTAATTGTAAAAGAGCAGGAAATTCAAAATCCCTGGCGATGGACATAGCCCACGTGTCTTACTGAACTCAGTGCCACAGCATACATGTTTTCCAGGTGACCTGTGTTAAGTTTAGAACCCAAGTTGGCCATATGTCAAATCCAAGGTGGCCACTTGTCACAGGTTAAAATGACGGTAAATTAAAAACTCATTGGTTTTCCTCAATCTTATAACGGCACAGCAGAAGTAGGCCACTTGTGATAAGTACAGAATAAAAGACAAAGGAGTTTCGGAGCGTTTTTCTCGTGAGTGGCTGGCCATCCGGCCGTGTGGCTGGGGCATTGCAACACTATGGGGTAGTGCTGCGAACACGCGCCGTCCCACTCCGAACTTCATTTCCCAACCCTGGCACTCCCCTTGTAAGAGCTACCTGCTCTGCTACCAACGAACTAGGCAGATTCGTTTAGCTAACATTGATTTTTGTAGTTGGTAGCTTTTTCGTGGAACTGAAATAAAGAACAGTTACTTAGTGGTTCGATAAAAAATCTGCATACTCGAATAATCCTAAATGCTTAATAGTGTGCTTCTGTGTGTGACCAAGAGAGCGGCTGGGAGAATATTGTCTTTTACTTCATTTTAATATTTTAGACATTTTTATCCCATTCCCGGAAGGCGTTCGATACAGTTCCGCACTGTCACCTGATAAACAAAGACCCTACGGAATATCATACCAGCTGTGTGGCTGGATTGAAGAGTTTTTAGCAAACAGAACACAGCAAGTTGTTCTCAGTGGAGAGACGTCTACAGACGTTAAAGTAACCTCTGGCGTGCCACAGGGGAGTGTTATGGGACCATTGCTTTTCACAATATATATGAATGACCTAGTAGATAGTGTCGGAAGTTCCATGCGGCTTTTTGCGGATGATGCTGCAGTATACAGAGAAGTTGCAGCATTAGAAAATTAGAGCGAAATGGAGGAAGATATGCAGCGGATAGCCACTTGGTGCAGAAAGTGCAACTGTCCCTTAATATAGACAAATTTAATGTATTGCGAATACATAGAAAGAAGGATCCTTTATTGTATGATTATATGATAGCGGAACAAACACTGGTAGCAGTTACTTCTGTAAAATATCTGGGACTATGCGTGCGGAACGATTTGAAGTAGAATGATCATATAAAACTAAATGTTGGTAAGGCGGGTGCCAGGTTGAGATTCATTTGGAGAGTCCTTAGAAGATGCAGTCCATCAACAAAGGAGGTGGCTTACAAAATACTCGTTCGACCTATACTTGAGTATTGCTCATCAGAGTGGGATCCGTACCAGGTCGGGTTGACAGATGAGACAGAAAAGGTCCAAAGAAGAGCGGCGCGTTTCGTCACAGGGTTATTTGGTAATCATGATAGCGTTACGGAGCAAACTCAAGTGGCAGACTTTGCAAGAGAGGCGCTCTGCATCGCGGTGTAGCTTGCTGTCCAGGTTTCGAGAGGGTGCGTTTTTGGATGAGGTATCGAATATATTGCTTCCCCCTACTTATACCTCCCGAGGAGATCACGAATGTAAAATTAGAGAGATTCGTGCGCGCACGGAAGCTTTCCGGCAGTCGTTCTTCCCGTGAAGCATACGCGACTGGAACAGGAAAGGGAGGTAATAACAGTGGCACGTAAAGTGCCCTCCGCCACACGCCGTTGGGTGGCTTGCGGACTATAAATGTAGATGTAGATGTAGACTTATTTTAGTAAGGGCGCTGATACTCTCGTCGTTGAACGTCTAAAGACCACACCCACAAGTACACACACACACGCGCACACACACTCGCACACACACACACACACACACACACACACACACACACACACACACATCATCGGCATTGCTTCCCTTTCCTACCTACTATCACTTCCATCACCTGCGGCAATGGTGTTTAGGTGTGAAGTTCAAAATGGTTCAAACGGCTCTGAGCACTATGGGACTTAACATCTGAGGTCATCAGTCCCCTAGAACTTAGAACTACTTACACCTAACTAACCTAAGGACATCACACACATCCATGCCCGAGCAGGATTCGAACCTGCGACTGTAGCGGTCGCGCAGATCCAGACTGAAGCGCCTAGAACCGCTCGGCCACACCGGCCGGCCTATGTGTGAAGAATCCTAAGCAGTACCACTGTTTAGAGTCTCCATTACACTGATGGTCCCCCACTAACTGGCTATGTAAATCATTTCAGAGGTAAATCGAGGGCACACTGCCTCCAATAGAACTGTGTGTAGTAAAGCAATGTAGCGATAAAAATGTCATCACTTCTGCATCTAACTAAGCTGGTCGTAGATTGAGTTCCAAAAATGAACAGGATAGAGTAAGAAGTGTTGACACATTCTGCAGGACCTGACCATCATTTTGCAGGACAATACTCAAGCATATACAGTGCAAGCTGTTACTGATTTGTTTGACTGATAGGGCTGCTAAGTGCTATACCACCTATTGCACTCACCTGACTTAAGCCCTCGTGTGTTCAAATCGATTTCTAAACTGAAGGAAACACTTCAAGGCATTCGCTTCAGAATTGCTGCAAATTCGTCGGGCAATAGACCGCGCCGCTCGAACTGTCAACTCAACTGGCACTGCTAGGATTATCCTACGACTTCCACATCTCTGGCAATGGGTTATACACAATGCTGGTGACTACTTTGAAGGTCATTAAAACTTCGAAACACCCATCTATGTTGTATGAGCTGTAAATAAATAGTTGCCACTATTAGAGTCCCAACTCTCGTATCTACAAATCCATTAGAACCCTCGGAAATTCTTTGTTCAATAAAGGATTACCTGTCAATGTTCCTTTTAAATGTCCTGACATGTGCCCACACTTTCAAATGGTTCAAATGGCTCTGAGCACTATGGGACTTAACATCTATGGTCATCAGTCCCCTAGAACTTAGAACTACCTAAACCTAACTAACCTAAGGACATCACACAACACCCAGTCCAACACTTTCACTATATCATCTATAGTTATATCTTTTGTACACCTTTGTATCAGTAACTTAAAATTTTCGACAGAATACTCTAGACCTTATTAATATCTTAGAGTTATGTTCCAAATCAGGTTGACTGGGCTTAGATCTTCTTGATAGGGATTTAATAGTAGAACAGAAAACCCTTTTTGTTTTAAAATCATGTCCTCATTGTCAGGTTTATTGGCCTTAAAATTTGTGAAAGATCTCCCTGGTCATGTGTGCAACCACTGAGATATCAAACATCTTAATGCAGTTCCTTTGCGGGAAGCAAGGTTTCAGGCTTATATTCATCAACTATGTGATTTGATACTTTCCCAAGAATCAGTCTGGGAGACTTAGACTACGTCATTTCAGTACTTTATACTGTTTGTCTCACAATGTATCATTGTCGACATATAGTTTGTCTCACAATGTATCATTCAGGGAGATATACGATAAGTTAATCCAGTACTTCATGCTGTTTGTCTCACAACATATCATGCTTGGATATTTAGACCATGTCGTACCAGTACATCATACTGTTTGTCTCGTAATGTACAGGCTGTTTGAAAAAGAACTCCCTTGTTTAAAAAAAATTACAGCAATGAGTACACATCATGAAAGAGAAATCCTTGAAGTTTTGTTTGATGACAGTAGACTGCAAAGTGGGATCCATTAGCTGCCCTGCACACGTCGAGACGATATTCCACTTCTCACCACGTATTCACCAACATTTCAGGTGTAACTGACCGATCCGCCGCAACGATTCTTTCCTATAAATATTGACGTCTCTGATCTTTTCAATGCACACACCGGCACTTATGTGGTCCCGAAAGAAAAAGTCCAGTGGGGTTAAGTCTGGGCTTCGTGGTGGCCAAGGTATTGGTCCCCTAGCTGGAAAGTGATTGGCAAGAGCCGCACGCACATGGTTACTGTAATGAGGTGGGGCGCTATCTTTTTGGAAAAACACAAACCCCATTTTCGCCTCAGTATCGTACTCTGTTAACACGTCACAGTAAATGTCCCCATTTATTGTTTTTTCTACAAAACTGGAAGGACCAATCACACGATTTTCCATCAAACTGCACTGGACAATAACTTTGGGAGAGTCATGGTTCAAATGGTTCAAATGGCTCTGAGCACTATGGGACTCAACTGCTGAGGTCATCAGTCCCCTAGAACTTAGAACTACTTAAACCTAACTAACCTAAGGACATCACACACATACATGCCCTAGGCAAGATTCGAACCTGCGACCGTAGCGGTCGTGCGGTTCCAGACTGTAGCGCCTAGAAACGCTCGGCCACCCCGGCCGGCTGGGAGAGTCATGTTGGCGCTGAATAACTTCATGTGGATGGTCTGTCACTGCACCCAAATTCTGCGTTTATGACGATTAAGTGTTTCACTGACATGAAATGTAGCCTCATCATTGAAAAGAGAATCATTTTTTTAAAAATTGACATCGTCATCAATTCTGTGTAAAGGTCAACAGAAAAGTCGTACCTTTAGATTTTATCAGCAGGTTTTATTTCGTGTAACAATTGCAGTTTGTAGGCATGTAAGTTAAGTTTTTTACACACAACATCATACACAGTAGCTTTAGGCACCCCTAATTGTAGACTATGTCTGGCCAATGACTTCTTCGGTCTCCGAACACACGAAACACAGATTTGTTCAACAATATCTTCAGAAGCTCTTGGTCTACCAGGTGATTTTGCTTTTAAAACCCTACAGGTTTCCTTTAGCCAATGACGGATAGTATGGTTCACCACCACACCGATGTATAAAATTACACTCCACCGTACTCCACAGTACTTCATACTGTTTATCTCACAGTGTATCATTCTGAGAGATTTATACTGAGTCGTCCCAGTATTTTGTACTGTTTGTCTCACAAGCTTCTGGTAGTGGACTGCTGATGTATATTTCTTTCTATTCTGTACAGAATATGTGGACATTGTATATGAGTCTTCTACTCCAGTATCGTGGCACTTATTGTGATTTCTCTGGACTTGTCTTCATTCTACTTGTCTAAATACAGTAATTTTAGAGGACCTTCAAAATACATAGGCAAACTCCTTTCAACTCAGGGACAGGAAGGATCTATTGCTCGAGCAAAGGGATGTGGTTGCCCCATACACTTGCCCCTGACAAATTCACACGATAAGATCCAATGTTACCCAGCAGTGGTTAGCACACTAGACCCGCATTTGGCAGGACGACAGTTCAAACCTACGTCCAGTAATCCTGATTTAGACATTCCATGATTTCCCGAAATCGCTTAAGGCAAATGCCTTCAAAGGGCATGGCCGCTTCCCTTCCCCAGCCTTCCCTAATACGAGCTTGTGCTTCATCTTGAAACGTCCCCTTTGAACATTTATACAGGACTGAGCTTAAACTGACAC
Source organism: Schistocerca cancellata (assembly GCF_023864275.1). Taxonomy (NCBI): domain Eukaryota; kingdom Metazoa; phylum Arthropoda; class Insecta; order Orthoptera; family Acrididae; genus Schistocerca; species Schistocerca cancellata. The sequence goes on from NC_064634.1 coordinate 18,299,208, forward strand.
ACAATATTTTTAGCGCAACGCAATCTGACTTTCAGAAATCCATACAAAGGAATGGCCCTGACTAACATTAACCTGTACCTTTCACAAATCACTTACCTCACCAAAAATCTTCGTTACTCGAAATACTGCAATACAGCGAGCGCCACTACTGCCAGCTAAATAAAAGATTCAAACTACTGAAGGCACTAACTACTGATAGGCATAGTTAGCAAATGAAAGATTTTAATAGAGAACAAACAATGTATTTACCTTAATAATCATAATATATATGCCATCCAGTCTTACAAATTTCAAGTCTCCGCCATTTCTCTCCCCACATCCACCACTGCTGGCGGCTCACCTCCAACTGCGCAACGCTACGCGCTGTTCACGTCCAGCTGCCCAACACTACAATGGCAGACAACAATGCAAACTAGCCACAGACTGCACACAGCACAGCCAGTGATTTTCATATAGAGAGCGCTACGTGGCGGTGGCGTTACTAATATAAGAACCTAAACAGCCTACATATAAGAACCTAACCAGCCTACTTACAATCTCTAATGACCTCGTTGCCGACGTGTCGTTAAACTCTACTCTTCTCCTCCTCCTACAGGTCCAATATTTGCTGCCGGTAAAGATACGTAAAAAAGGTAAGGTTGTACATGATTGTTAGTCACAGCAGTGCAATGTTGCTGAATTATTAGTTAAATTGAAGTACGTAGCAGGCAAGTCGTCATCATTTAAAAAAAATCTATTAAGAAGAATAACAATAAAACCAGTGGCAATTTTTGGAGGGATGTAGTGAACTTATTGTTTGTTATACACTCCTGGAAATTGAAATAAGAACACCGTGAATTCATTGTCCCAGGAAGGGGAAACTTTATTGACACATTCCTGGGGTCAGATACATCACATGATCACACTGACAGAACCACAGGCACATAGACACAGGCAACAGAGCATGCACAATGTCGTCACTAGTACAGTGTATATCCACCTTTCGCAGCAATGCAGGCTGCTATTCTCCCATGGAGACGATCATAGAGATGCTGGATGTAGTCCTGTGGAACGGCTTGCCATGCCATTTCCACCTGGCGCCTCAGTTGGACCAGCGTTCGTGCTGGACGTGCAGACCGCGTGAGACGACGCTTCATCCAGTCCAAAACATGCTCAATGGGGGACAGATCCGGAGATCTTGCTGGCCAGGGTAGTTGACTTACACCTTCTAGAGCACGTTGGGTGGCACGGGATACATGCGGACGTGCATTGTCCTGTTGGAACAGCAAGTTCCCTTGCCGGTCTAGGAATGGTAGAACTATGGGTTCGATGACGGTTTGGATGTACCGTGCACTATTCAGTGTCCCCTCGACGATCACCAGTGGTGTACGGCCAGTGTAGGAGATCGCTCCCCACGCCATGATGCCGGGTGTTGGCCCTGTGTGCCTCGGTCGTATGCAGTCCTGATTGTGGCGCTCACCTGCACGGCGCCAAACACGCATACGACCATCATTGGCACCAAGGCAGAAGCGACTCTCATCGCTGAAGACGACACGTCTCCATTCGTCCCTCCATTCACGCCTGTCGCGACACCACTGGAGGTGGGCTGGACGATGTTGGGGCGTGAGCGGAAGACGGCCTAACGGTGTGCGGGACCGTAGCCCAGCTTCATGGAGACGGTTGCGAATGGTCCTCGCCGATACCCCAGGAGCAACAGTGTCCCTAATTTGCTGGGAAGTGGCGGTGCGGTTCCCTACGGCACTGCGTAGGATCCTACGGTCTTGGCGTGCATCCGTGCGTCGCTGCGGTCGGGTCCCAGGTCGACGGGCACGTGCACCTTCCGCCGACCACTGGCGACAACATCGATGTACTGTGGAGACCTCACGCCCCACGTGTTGAGCAATTCGGCGGTACGTCCACCCGGCCTCCCGCATGCCCACTATACGCCCTCGCTCAAAGTCCGTCAACTGCACATACGGTTCACGTCCACGCTGTCGCGGCATGCTACCAGTGTTAAAGACTGCGATGGAGCTCCGTATGCCACGGCAAACTGGCTGACACTGACGGCGGCGGTGCACAAATGTTGCGAAGCTAGCGCCATTCGACGGCCAACACCGCGGTTCCTGGTGTGTCCGCTGTGCCGTGCGTGTGATCATTGCTTGTACAGCCCTCTCGCAGTGTCCGGAGCAAGTATGGTGGGTCTGACACACCGGTGTCAATGTGTTCTTTTTTCCATTTCCAGGAGTGTATTTGTTACAAAAGCTATAGTTTCAACATACTACTAAAAATTCCAATTCCAGCGTTAATCAAACTAAACTCCATCCAAACAGGCCTTGGAAGGCCCAGTGGTAACTACCGGCCACCGTGTCATCCTGAGCCCACAGGCGTCACTGGATGCGGATATGAAGGGCATGTGGTCAGCATACCGCTCTACAGGGCGTATGTCAGTTTACGAGACCGGAGCCGCTACTTCTCAATCATGTAGCTCCTCAGTTTGCCTCACAAGCGCTGAGTGCACCCCGCTTGTCAACAGCGCTCAACAGACCGGATGGTCACTCAGCCAAGCGCCAGCCCAGTCCAGTCTGGCGGGAACCGGTGTTACCACTGCGCCAAGGCCGTTGGCGCCAGCGATAGTTACGACTGGCAAATGAATGTGAGATAATAACATGACGAACTCAATGAATCACTCCTCTTCACTCATATAGGCCTGTATCTCTACAATAAAGTGAGTCCCAGCTGTGTTCTCCTTGCTTAATGCTTTTAAGTGGCCAAACAGTGATGCAGTGATTTCGTCTAGTGTCGTTGTAGAGGAGTGAGGAGTCACTGATTCCCTTCATCAGGTTGTTAATCGATTCAATTTCAGCATGGACACACCATGTAACTGCCAACCAGTGAACATACCTCCATTTAAAGTTCTATGTGACCACCGTTCCACCTTGATACAGAATGCAGCTGTCTTCCAAAAGCAGCGGGTACAGAAGGTGACCCCTGCTTCATTTGGCAAGAGAACCCTGACGTCTAGAAGAGCAGCTGCTACCATTCGATTGTGAAATGCAAAAGGAATCTGTCATACAAGAAAGGTATACATTGGTATGTTAATGCTCTAGCTGCCCCTTTACACACAGTCACTATCACACACATACACTAAAATAACTTCTCTCCCCTCACAAAAAACTGTAAAGTCCACAAATGTAACGTATGAAAGAATGAGTGGCTACTCATCCAATAATGTGAAACGCAAAAATTAGAGTAAGTTTTGAAAAGTGTAAATACTGTAATGTCTTGAAAGAAATGACTTGTTGTTCTAAACCAATAAGGTAAACAAACTTCGCAACTTAACACGCTCTGTAACAGGCAGGCATTCGAACAGCCAATCCGAACGCTGTGTCATTAGACTTGTTTGTAACTTTACTGTAAGCGATTTTAGTGTTTTAAGTGAAGCTATGAACTTTAGTTTCTGACAGTGAGAATCTCGCCATGTTGCATAGCATCCATAATCACGCGGTGACTCGGTTACGGGGAAATTCCCGTTACAACTTCCAGGATTAGTTGAGTACATAATATTCTGAAGAGGAACCCATGTCTGGAAACGTACCGTTTCCATTCTACAACTGTCTCAATTCATATGTGTAACACGTCAAAGTCTCCTGAGGGAAAGAGAAAAGTCTCAGAGTTGCTTGTTGTGCAATGCAATAGTGTAGACAGGATGACGTGTAGTCAGACGGTCACCTGATGTCACTTAACGAACGCCTTGCTGCGAGACGTTTTCAGTGCCAGTACGTTTCTGCCACAGTAAACATGATTCGGTATACGTTTTCGGAATACACAGACATACTTCTTGTGCATGGCGAAGCTCGAAGCAACGGAAGAACTGCCAGTCGGCTGTATCTTGAACGTTTCACGAAACTTAGCACGCCATCGCGCAAACTTCTTGGCCAGGGGCGGGCAAACGTTGCACGTGTGCTGCTCGCGTGCGATCGTCGACCGGGGCAGTGGCGACAGCCGGCAGGTTGCGGCAGCGTAGTACCAGGCTAAGCTGCGGACGTTGATGCGTAGCGACCACTACGTAGTCAACGTTGTATTTCAAGAACCAGAAAATGCAGAGTGAAACAAGGAAACGGAGAAGTGGAGATTTGCTATCTTTTAAAAAGTAATGGGAGAATCATTTTTTCTTTGTGCAAAAACGTGAAAATTCAAAATGTTTAATATGTGGCAGTATTCTCGCTGGTCAGCAGAAGTTTAGTATTGAAGGCCATTATAACAAATTTCACAAGGACGTGTACAATTTATTGTCGGATTCTGAGCGGATGGGGAAATTGACTGAGCTTAAGAAGAGCGATCTGACGATACTAGATGAATCTCTCGTAGTTGCTGTGGTCACGAGAGATCTGCGACTTCCTTTCGTCATGTCTCTCACGTAACTGATTTAACATTTTATGGAGCACCGTTTTCAGTTTTTCAGGACGACAACAATAATAGCCCAGCGGTACGAGCTTAATATACCGAGAGCTGGAAAACCATTTGCTGAATTAGTAAGTGTCGGTTAAGAGCAAACTTCAGTGATGAAAATTTAAGTAACTGCTTGCGTTTGTCTGTATGTAGAAATTTTGTTCCACTCCACCTGTGATAATTAAATGAAACGTATCGTAGGTAATAGGTACTCTTTCAAACCACGATATATTTCAAGCACTACTACTACTAATCTTATTCCTACATTCAATAAAGCAAGCTAGGAAACAAAACGCATTGCAGAGAAAGGAACGGACAGAGGGTATGGTGGGGAGGGGAGATAGGCGGGTGGCCAGCTTGCCCCTGTGTGCACGCAGAACACCTGTTAACTGCACGCGTGCAAATGCACCGCACACGTGCAGGATTCCTGCCCGCCCCTGTTCTTGGCCAAGTTACGCAGCCGCTCCGAACAGGCACCTTCAGCATGAGGAGGCAGGGCTGCGGTGCTCCACGGCAGCGCCGCACGCCCGAATTTAAACGTGCACTACATCGCGCTGTAGAGGACCCGTCAACGAGTACACGAAGAGTTGCGCGTGCAATAGGTGTTGGTCACAGTATCGTCTAGGACGTTCTGCGGGAGCAACAGCTGCATACGTACCGCGTAACTAAGGGCAAACGCTGTGGGGCCGCGCGGGATTAGCCGAGCGGTCTGGGGCGCTGCAGTCATGGACTGTGCGGCTGGTCCCGGCGGAGGTTCGAGTCCTCCCTCGGGCATGGGTGTGTGTGTTTGTCCTAAGGATAATTTAGGTTAAGTCGTGTGTAAGCTTAGGGACTGATGACCTTAGCAGTCAAGTCCCACAAGATTTCACACACTTTTGAACATTTTGAAACGCTGTGGGTCCAGCCGATTTTCCGCAACGCTTTGCCTACTGCACGTGGCTCTTGTACGGCAGCATCGACACTCCCCTGTTTCCACATCGAGTTATGCTCGCTGATGAATGTAAGTCCACTAAAGACTCTGTTCTGAATTCGCGAAACAGCGATGTTTGGGCATATAAAAACCCTGGTGCCGCCCATGTTCAGGGATTTCAGCATCGGTTTGGTATTAACGCTTGTGCAGGTATTCGGAATGGTCACGTGAGTTGCCCATACGTCCTGCTACTGGGTGGACTGGTCCTGCGTACTACGCAACGTATTGGACCCGTGCTTGCAAACTGTACCACTAAATGTTCGTCAGGGAAAGTGGTTTAAGCATGGTGCACAACCTCACATCTCACGTGCGATTCGGAGACATTTCAGCAGGCAACGTGGAAAAGATGGATAGGCGGAGGTGGTCCAACCGTCGAGCCACCGCGATCGTCGGATTAAACTCCTATGGACTACTTCTACTGGGGTAGCATGCAAAGTTTAATTTACGACACTCCTGTAGAGTCAGAAGGAGATCTACCGGCATGAGTTCTGGCCGCTGCACTAGAAACTGAAGAGACACCAGATGGGATACAGAGAGTGTACCAGAACATGCTTCCTAGGTACAACGTTTATGATGACGTTGGTGGTCGCCACATCGAGCCGCTGTTGTAATGCATCGGTGCTGTTCTGTGCGTACAATATGCTGGGTTCTTTTTTCTTTTGGAATAGCGTAAACACGTAATGTTTAAGTGCTAATAGAAACAAATGTGTTTAAGTGAAAATGGATGTTTCAAAAATGGTTCAAATGGCCCCGAGCACTATGGGACTTAACATCTATGGTCATCAGTCGCCTAGAACTTAGAACTACTTAAACCTAACTAACCTAAGGACATCACACAACACCCAGTCATCACGAAAATGGATGTTTCGCAATGTCTCCTTTCGAATGGTTACCTAATAACTGTACTATGTCATGCCTAATTTAGTTCCTCAAACTGAAGTGGAAGAGGTAAACATTTGAACTGAAACTGTCATAGAACCGAAACGTAACGTTTTTGGACATGGGTTCCAATTCATTGTTATTATGTACTCACTCCCCTCTACAAGACCTAGTACTTTCAAACGGGAATTTTCGAAAACCCTGAATAGCCTCACTTCCCTTCCGGAAATCCGGTGGCTTCCGCTTAGTGGCTCACTAGAGACATTCCCACCTCCTCGCTCGCTTCACTGTGGCCCCTTTGGACCACTGGACAGCTCCACCCTAACTACCGGCCACTGCACCGCGACAGCCAAATCTTCCATTCTTTGAAAAGGTAATGTATAATACCCACTGATTGTAACGTCACCACTCCTCCACTATGTGTCATAGTAACTGCTACATGTTCAAAAATGGTTCAAATGGCTCTGAGCACTATGGGACTAAACATCTGTGGTCATCAGTCCCCTAGAACTTAGAACTACTTAAACCTAACTAACCTAAGGACAGCACACACATCCATGCCCGAGGCAGGATTCGAACCTGCGACCGTAGCGGTCGCGCGGTTCCGGACTGAGCGCCTAGAACCGCTAGACCACCGCGGCCGGCGATTGCTACATGTCACTCAGCCAATAAGTACATGTCGTTTCTTTAAGATGCCCTATCTCTCTCTCTCTCTCTCTCTCTCTTTTTTTTTTTTTTTTTTTACTGTGCCGATACATCTGTAGTAATTATGATAGTGGATTAGGTAGGATGCTTATTACTTACAAAAATCACCCCGCTACCCAGAACTCCTGAACACAGATGTTGACTGTGGATATTGCATCACAGACACAGCATCTTTAACTGTTCAGAGCTGTCACTAAACCCGCCCAAAGATGTAAACAACCATGCACAACCAGCACCTATTAGGTTGGGGGTGGGGGGGGGGGGGGCGTCCGACAGCCGATCAGTTCAAGTCATTCCACCAGAAAAGAGGTACAAGGCTCGTGTTGTCTTTACTTCAACCATGCCTACATGGTCAATACAGCGGTTCGATCGCGTCCGCATTGTTACTTTGTGCCAGGAAGGATTCTCAACCAGGGAAGTGTCCAGGTGTCTCAGAGTGATCCAAATCGATGTTGTTCGGACATGGAGGAGATACAGAGAGACAGGAACTGTAGACGACATGCTTTGCTCAAGCTGCCCAAGGGCACTACTGCAATGGATGACCGCTACCTTCCAATTATGGCTGGGAGGAACGCTGACAGCAACGCCACCATGTTCAATAAAGCTTTTCGCCCAGCCGTGTTACGACTCAAACTGAGTGCAGTAGGCTGCATGATGCGCAACTTCTCTCCCGGCGTCCATCTTTGCAACCACAACACCAAGCAGCGCAGTACAGATGGGCCCTACAACATGCCGAATGGACCGCTCAGGATTGGCATCACGTCCTTTACACCGGTGGGTGTCATGTATGCCTTCAACCAGACAATCGTCGGAGACGTGGTTGGAGGCAACCCGGTCAGGATGAACGCCTTAGACACACTGTCCAGAGAGTGTAGCAAGGTGGAGGTTACCAGCTGTTTTTGGGTGGGATTATTTGGGGCCGACGTACGCCGCTGGTGGTCATTGAAGGTGCTTTTACCGGCTGTACGATACGTAAATTCCATCCTCCGACCGATAGCGCAACCATATCGGCAGCATTTTGGCGAGGCATTCCTCTTCATTGACGACAATTCGCGCCTCCGTCGTGCGCATCTTGTGAATGTCTTCCTTCAGGATAACGACATTGTTCGACTAGAGTGGCCAGCATGTTCTCCAGACATGAACCCTATCGAACACGCCTGGGATAGACTGAAAATGGCTGTGACCCACCAACCACTCTGAGGGATCTACGCCGAATCGCCGTTGAGGAGTGGGACAATCTGGACCAACAGTGCCTTGATGAACTTGTGGATAGTATGCTACGACGAATGGAGGCATGCATCAATGCAAGAGGACGTGCTAGTAGGTAATAGAGGTATCGGTGTGTACAGCAATCTGGATAACCACCTCTGAAGGTCGCGCTGTATGGTGATACAACATGTGTGGTTTTCATGAGCAATAAAAAGAGCGGAGATGATGTTTATATTGATTTCTATTCCAGTTTTCTGTACGGGTTCCGGAACTCTCGGAACCGAGGTGATGCAAAACGTTTTCTGATGTGTATATGTTACTTTCTTCGAGTAGAGACAGCCATGTACTTGCCCAGTTGTACAGCAGTCACTGTTCCAACTATACAGGATGAATAACCTAAAATTTACTTCGCAAATACTGAGGAAATAGAAAGTGCTGTTGACGTAGTTTCACAGAGTGGACTGGTAGTCAGGAGCTCCTATTGTCAGCCAATCTACAGATTGTAACAGTATTTAGAATGTGTATTTTTTGTGCAAAATACATACCTTTAAATGGAACAGTGACCTTTGACATTAAAAAACTAAAAGTAGGTTAAATTAGAATGTCACAGGTGTTTATTGCAGGACTCTAGTGCGAGCCATTTACGAGATATCGTACTTTCAAAAGTTGGCACACTGACACTTTTACAATACCTGTGTTGGCACACTCAAAAGAACAACAGAAGTGAATACATTAGTTAAATTGATTCTGTCCAGTAATGAGACAACTGACCGTCATAATTATGTCCAAGATGGCCATTGGTGGCTTCAGTACTCACTTCCAGTCTGGTATGGAACGACTGCTGCACGCATACTAGCATTTTAGAGAAGATGTCCGAGCAGGCTGCGGTAATACATCGATGCGTGTCATCGGGTATAGTTGGTACGTCCTTGTACACAGCGTCTTTCAGCTTGCCCCATACAAAAGTCTACAGGTGTCAAATCCTAGTATGGGGCCAGCCAAGGTGCAGGTCCTCTGGGTCCTATCCAACTATTTGGAGACAATTCGTGAAGACATGCTGTAGTATTTGGTGCACTATAAATTGGAGAGCCCTCAGTTGGTACCATAGGTTCCTCCTAGTCTGCAGAGGAACTTTGTCTAGGATCTGTGGAAGATGGTCTGTTAGGAGGCTGCAATACTTGCGCACATTCAATGTTACATCTATGAAAAATTAGCCTATGAGCTGATGGTTCATTATCCCACACCACACGTTTACACTCCATGGACGCCACGGTCCACATGACGAAACCAACGTGGATTTTCAGCAGTCCAGTAGTGCCTGTTTCGGCGGTTTACCTGTCCGTGGTTGGTAAATGTCTCTTCATCACTAAACAAGATACACGCTACATCTGGAGTATCCTGTCGTAATGCCCATGTACAGAACCTGACCCAATTCTCGCAATCGTTTCCGTCCAACTTTTGTTGGAGATAGAAGTGATAGGGATGGAACCATTGTCGATGAAAAATGTGTAGGACACTTGCCTGAGTCATTCCACTTCCTTGTGCGATTGCACGGTAGCTAAAGTGCGCATCAACTGAAATAGCAGCAAGAACAATAATTACCCTTTCTTCTGCTGCCAGTTTTTTCCTTCTGTCACGCTGCTATATATTACCGCTTTCATGTAACTGGTTGAAGAGGTCGATAAACAACTGTCGATATTACAGACTTCTATTGGGTATCTTGCCTGCCGGCCAGGGTGGCCGAGCGGTTTTAGGAGCTACAGTCTGGAACCGCGTGACGGCTATGGTCGCAGGTTCGAATCCTGCCTCGGGCATGGATGTTAGTGATGTCCTTAGGTTAGTTAGGTTTAAGTAGTTCTACTTTCTAGGGGACTGATGACCTAAGAAGCTGAGTCCCATAGTGCTCAGAGCCATTTGAACCATTTTTGATATCTTGCCGCATATACTGGACAAGAACGAATTGAATTCTTCCTGCACTCTCCATACACCATGAGCTGGTCGGCTTTTTCCATGTTTGTAAATCCCACACCCACTCACGACCCACTGCTTGAACTGTCACGTGCTAACTGCCAAGCAAGCTGCAGTGCCCTTAAGAAACACACAAGCACACTTTAAATGAACATAACAACGTGAAATCAGCAACTACACATTTTGAATGGCAGAAACAGTTATTGAGGTGGAAACTTTTCAAAACATGATATCTCTTAAATGACTCCCACTAGAGTTCTGCAACATACACCACCAATATTCTAATTTACCCTACTTCTAATCTCTTAATATCAACAGGCACTTTTCCATTTAAACAAGTGTATGTTTGCGCAAAAATACACTTTATAAGTGCTATTACAATCTGTTTATTAATTAAGAATACAGGGGTTCTGTGAAAACCGCATATCAATTGCGCTTTCCATTTCGGCAAAATATATGGTAGAAATTTTATGTGATTCACCCTGCATATGTATAGACTGCTAGCAGTGCAGAGCATCTATCGCCACCCAAACCATTTGATAAAATACATTAAATTTTGTAAATAAATCAATTGCTAGATAAGCAGATTTATGATTCCCAGTAATCAGGCCATATGAACCCTTCCTTAAATACTGACATGTTCACTATTCATTGTTTTCAATTGCTGCTAATTAAGACTACAAGTATAAATGCACACATGCAAGGCCACTACTCTATCAAACATATTTATATCCACAATTAAGCTTTTATTTATGAATGTAATGTTCAGTATACAATCAGCTTCTCAATTTATTCTTTACTAAACACAATTCATATTAGAAACCTCACTAACAATGGCACTTAAAAGTGTCAGACTGAGCTGCAGGTCCCACAGATACATTTACCAAAATAAATAAGCCAGTGAGCTAATTTCTACCCACAAAAACAATTTTAATCAAGCTAGACATACACGTTTTCACCCACTTCTGTTTTTAACTCCTTCAAAAACTCGCTTGCATGACAGTATGCACACACCCAGATTTACAAAGCGTCATTCAACTTGCCTCTGCCTCCACTTTCATTCAGATAACTTGAGAGTTTACTCTCATTCCAGCTATGTACGTTGTATTACACAAACAGCATATTAGATCAGGTTTACATAATAAGGAACTGCAAAATTTTTGAACTACCAAATGTGAGAAATACATAAACAGTCTACAGTTATGCCCAAGAGTTTTCATACTGCAAAATTTCTTAGCTCAAGTGGTTTGTAGATACAGGATATACTTACCTACACACGTTTGGATGGACATTAGTACTGGGACAACCTATATTCTGGCACACTCTGCATTGTTTCCAAATGTATCCAAGATGGCGGCCATGACGTCATCCAAGATGGCGGCGTGTAGACTTGGCAACAGCAGCTGACGTCACCAAGAGGGCATCAATAGCGGATTTTGACAGGAAGTTTGAATTTTGGTGGGAAGATGGGGTAATTGGGCTACCTCCACTAACCTAACGCCCTCTCCCCAGAAAAACGGCGGGAAGTTCAAATTCCATCTGGATAATGCATCACACCACGGTTATCTCTAATAACCTAAGAAAATCGCGGGAAGATAGGTCACTTGGGCTACCTCCACTTACCTAAGTCATCCGACTGCCACTTCTTCTTAGGAAATGGTGCCAAGTTTGAATTTTGGTGGTAAAGAAAGGTCATTTCGCGTATCTCTACTAAGCTAAGAAAACAGTGGGAAAGAAAGGTTGCCTCCATTAACCTAAGTCACCCAACTGCCACCTCTTCCTAAGGATTCATGGGAAAATGACTCCACCAGTGCTGGACATAAGCCTCTATTATTTCGCAATCACCAGTCTTTATTTAAACAATCAGAGGTACTACCACCACCCAGTGTGGTCGAAAAAGGTTCTGGAATCCAACTGACCTAGTACACAGTACCACCAGAGGGCGCTTTCATCTGTGACGTAATCTAAGATGGCGGGAAAAATGATGACAGACAGTGTCTCCACCAAAAGATCTAGAGTCCAACTGACCTAGTACACAGTACTGCTACCAGAGGGCGCTGTAGTCTGTTCTGTGATGTAACCCAAGATTGTGGTCTGAGGTGGGGGAAAATGGCAGGAAAAGGAATCTGCTGTGCTTCACATGAGTCTTTATTTTGCAAGCAGTCTCTCCACCATGAGATCTAGAGTCCAACTGATCTAGTACACAGTACTGCCATCAGAAGGCGCTGTCATCCTCCTGTGACATAATCCAAGATGGTGGCCTGGAGGGGGAAAATGGCGCGAAAATGACTCAGCCTGCGCTGGGCTGCTAGGGAGAGTGAGGAAGGAATGTACTCTATTTATTTTGAAACATTTTATTTAGGGATGGACTATATTTATCACACTGATATAAATACATGCTAGGGGTCAAAAAACATAGTCTGCAGACCTGTAAACTACCTCTAAACAAAGCTCTCCAGACACGTAAACAACTCTTAATTTACCGAAATAATTGAAGTACAGTCATGCAGACTCCTCCTACATAATGCAGTACACTGATGTTTAAACACAAAATCGCAAACTGTCCAAGTAACACATAGCGTAGACTACACAGGAGGCTACAGGCAGCCCCAGCGAACTGATGTGGCCATCAGCTGTCAAACCATGCACAGATCCCTGCATGCATCAGGCGGCGACATCCCTTTCATACTTGATACCTGAGAAATTCCGCTCGAAATACGTGTTCACCACCGTTGCAGACACTTCAGGGGTGCACGCCCTCACAGCCGCTAGCTGCCACCAGACATAGGTGAAACTTGCCTCTATATTAGGATATACAGTCAGTGTTATACTGACGTCACAGAATTCCAAGATACGCTCAGGTCGGTCTCACATGTGAGACACTTGCAAGGAGACCATGTCTTTATCATTGATGATAGAGTAGCGATTCTAATGGACCGTGCATGATGCGTGGCTGACGCATCGTCACGCATAGCTACGAGGGTATCTCACAATATTCTCAATGTTATACTAAAGCCACATGGCTATCTAAAATAAGAACCAAGTAGAACTCTAGTAAATTGCTTAGTATCCCAGAAATACTTAACATGCCCCTTTCGTGATGTCTCAGCTTGCATACATGAAAATTCTTGCCCTAACGGAACCTGTTTACAAAAATCGCATATAATAACCCCGTCCATCACATGTTACCCTTCCTGCTCTCAACATATGCAAACGTCCTCACCGCTATGTAGAGACTCCTCTATTGCAGAAAAAAGAATGTGAATGAATCGAGTATTATGATTGGCTCTTATCGAATCTACCCGCCGAATTACTGATGCCGTTGAAGCATTATGCACCTTTTCTTTCTTTCTGCAGACGAGACTTTCAGTGGTAAAATTATTTTGCACAGATCGCTAAATTGCAGTGATAGTTAAACCCACAAAGTTGTCTACAGATCATCGAATACATATGAGACTCACAATGAGAATATTGGAAGCCAGGAACAAATTTACCAGTGTAACTAGAATTAAATATTACGATTGCTGCTACAGTCTGACACCAATCGATGTACAGGTAATGTCTCCTCGTGACGGCCGTGCTTCTGGAACGAATCTGAGCATATGTAGCGCACATAATTTTCCATGTAAAAAATCTCCCTCACACCCTAGTGGTTATCGGTGTGCTCAATCTGTATGTCCCTCACTGTAGGACACACAGTCATCTTCTCTAGTCACGACACAACATAAACCTAAGTAATGTTACAATGATAATATATACACATTTTACACAGCATAAGCCACACTAACTGTACAACGCAATATATACACATTTTACACGAACAGTGCAGTTATCTTTTATATCTGCACAGCACCCGAAAAAATTATGGTATGCCACATTCACACCAGCTATATTTCACGATTCTCCTCAGTCCTAGGGAAACACTGTCTGCCTTTTATTTCTTTCTACAGACATTACTTTCAGTGGCAAAAAAACTATTTTACAATGATCACCATATTCTACTGACAACTAAATCTCGCAAAGTACCGTACATATCGTCAAATACGGAACGACTGTTACTCAATTACACTGCTCTCCCACTGAGGACACGAGCTTGAATATTGGAGCGTGAAGCCGATCTCCAACACAGCAATAAATCACCATGTACCATGTGGATGTAGTTAACATACAATTCATATCATCCGCTATACACAATCATCCCTTCTGAATCAGAAAGCGGTCAGTGGATCACTGTTATGCAAAGACTGGCTCATTTCCCCACTCGGTACAAGCATGTTACTGTTTCTGGTCCATACCTGCCTCCAGACTCTGGCATTAGAAAAACATATCTAACACACAGCAATATCCTAGTGATGGCTCAGGCAACATAATTCTGAAGATATAGTCTGGGAATTATTTCTATACAAACCCGAAACTTTAGCTAGGTGGGGATTGCAGTAAACCACTGACTAACTAAAAACCTGTCACGAATGCAAAGAAATTTTCTCGGTAACTCGAAACAAATAGAGGAAACTGATATTTCCACTCTTGAATACCAGTGTCGGTGATGTAAAATATTCTAAATCATTCCTATAATATACAAGGTGAACCAAAGTGTTTCTCATGTCTAGAGAACCGGCAAACGTGTCTTCCACATACTAGATGCACACACCACAATCGATATTCCCTCAGCTAAATAAAGGTGCGAAATGTGCAGATGCAGTCAACCAAACAATTTACATGGGAGGGAATAACAATCCAGCACAAACGCACCTCCATATTCAATATTCTCGGATTTCAACGCAATCACGAAAGCTATCCAACACATAGGGCTACTAAGTATTAGTTCGCTATTTGGTCGTCTAGAGGACAACACGGTTAATTCATCTACATTCCTACACTCCAACAGGCATCTCCAGTCTAACAGCTCCTACTGTTAATGGGAAACGTGAATCACACATGCACAGGTCAACAGCTCTGCACGCCGCGCATGCACAGGTAGAATGTTTATCCTAAGAAATCGGTCACACACACACACACATATATATATATATATATATATATATATATATATATATATATATATTATCTCTCTACTTACAACTAATTGTTACGATCGCGGTCTCAGTTGAACGACATTCGTCAATGAGCAAAGTATCGAAAATACACTCTGTTGACAGCTGTGGATCTGGAAATAGAAATATCAGTACCATTCTTATTACTTGACATACTCTTCCCATGCTATCACGGTACTCCAAGTCAAATGCATACCTTCCTTACTACTGGACATAGCCATTTCCTTTGCACAAGTTGGAACACAAACACATACTTTATAAGCGTGATGCTCAAGGCGAACCTATCACGCAGCCCCTACTACTAAGCATAATACTTCGTCAGTAACTGAGAGCTGGCGATACGAAATAATACTGAGAGAAAATCAACCATGGGTGGTGAGTGCTACCGCCGTGTCCTAGAAAGAGAAACATAATAGGCCAGATGTTAAAAAGACCCGATCCCAACAACTACTGTATGTTACTGCCACAAGCAGTCATGGCTCTACAGGTGCACACAAGTATCCATGTTAAAAGCTATACTCGATTGATAAATCGAGGTACGACATTACCTCTGAATGAGGTGGTTTTTCTGTCCAGTCTAATACCTTGACGGTGATCGCTGGAGTGTATGTTATCAGACCAGAACTCCAGTTGCACGTAGCCCACGATGCAATCTCGTTCTAAAATCGCTGAAATTTGAAAGTGATTCTGCTAAGGGACGTGGTATGTAAGAAGTATTTGCAACTCCCTCACAACACCCCATCTAGATATTTCTATAGTACTAGTAACGTATTCTGTCTCGATACAATATCAGAGGTTGTAATATTATTGGATTTCAGCTTCTTTGCCAGCCGGAGCGGCCGTGGCGGTTCTAGGCGCTACAGTCTGCAACCGAGTGACCGCTACGGTCGCATGTTCATATCCTGCCTCGGGCATGGATGTGTGTGATGTCCTTAGGTTAGTTAGGTTTAATTAGTTGTAAGTTCTAGGCGACTGATGACCTCAGCAGTTAAGTCCCATAGTGCTCAGAGCCATTTGAACCATTTTTTCAGCTACTTTGCATGTGACATATTTGTCACTAAAGAAAAGGACAGACAACGAGCTGGAAGTTGAACACATTAGTGGTCTCTCAGATACAATCGAGACACCGCAGTAAAGAGCGAACCTGTAACAAAGCTCATATACAATTTGAACATCATTTTTGGTTAGTGAAAGAAAAGAATAAGAAGAAAATTACTGCATCATACAATATAAATGTATTTTGAACAAATTGGCTTTAAATTACTAGACATTGACAAATACACAATAAATGCCTGACTTACATCTTTCTTTTGTGAATGGCGCAGTCGAATAATCGCTGCTCGTCGTTTCACATAGTTTTTACACAAAATAAAAATACAATTTGTAGCAGTGCTATGCAGTAGGTCTTAACATGTCGGCGATGTTCCCAATATTCACAAGATGGTTCACCAACTATTAAGAAATTGTTCCATTTGTCAAAAGGCAAAACCTTTCAACCTATCAAATGCCTTACCTTTAAACCCGATACGTACAGAAAGACCAAACCAAATCATCAGTTTGGATTAGGCAGGTCCACTTCCTCAGGGAAGAGGGGGTGTGATATATCTGGTTGTATTGTTAGATCTTTTTACCAAACATGTAAGACTCTATGCAATGATAATATACTTCCACTCATCAGGCGAATTGAGAAGGACTATTTTCCTCGCTTTGGCAAACCTGAAGCCATATTATCTGATAACGCATAAACTTTTGTAGGGAAACGGTGGATAAATTTTCTTGCAACCAACAACATAAGACAAATTTTGATATCCCAGTACCGACCACAGAATAATCCCACAGGATGAGTATTCAAAGAGTTCAATCGTTTTATACGAACTTATATTCCAAACCAGCACACACCGTGGATTGATTTCGTCACACCCTTTGAAGAGATTGTTAATAATTTACCTCACGCATCAACTGGTTTCACACCATCAGAACTAGTTTCTAAACGACTAGAAAGAAATGAATGGGTAGATCCCATTCCGAAATTACTGCAGCCTGAAGTAACCTTAGACGACAAGTTAAGACAAGCTCTCATGTCTTAAACCACTCATTCCAACCTAAGAAAAAAGGCGCATGACAAAGACATTAGCAAAGTCTTATCGTATCGTATAAATCAACGAGTGCTATTAAAGACCCACTTCAAACCGTCTTTGATTCATCACAAGAATCGCAAGTGGCAGCACTTGCATGAAGGACCATTTATTATACTAATAAAACCGTACATTGGTTGCTACCTATTAGCTGACCCTGTATCTGGACGAATAACAGGATTGTTTCATCACGCAGACTTAAAGAAATACCGAGTTAACCAGTGAATATATCTGCTAAGTTGAGCTCATATATATATATATATATATATGTTGTCATACTATGTGTGAAGTATAAGCGTACATAAGATTAATGCACAGGACTAACAAGATTAATGCACAGGACTAACACCCTGTCGACCTGCCTCCACAAGAGAAGTAATTTATGTGAGCACCTGAGATAAAATACATTTATTGTAGGAGAGCAAGGTTTGCTTTAGATTTAAGTTAATTGAGGCATGAATGGCCACAGCCAAAGAGCTGACAAATAAATAATATAGTAGGGACGTGTTACGTGCCACCTGCTACTCCTAGTTTTAAGTATAGCAAAACTCTCTCCTCTTGAATGAAATAAATTAAAATGATCATTCGGACCAGAATGAGTGCTCGTAAATAAAAGATGATTAAGGTCGCTTACTCTTACGAGGTAAATGTTACGTATAAGGAGTGTTTGACAACAATTTTCATGAGACCACCTGTGAAAAGCAGCAGACAAAGGCAGCAGCTTAGCATATAAGAATCAAGCAAACCAATAACGAGACAGTTTGCAGGAAAGAAGTGCGCAGCTCAATTATTATTATTGCAGTACGGAGAAAACCGTATGTGTTCATAAGCATTTTACGGTACAGTGCAGCTGAAATACAAAGATCATTTATAAGTAAACTAATTTAGTACCAGAAGCATCTATTTCAGGTCCTCGAGACACGACGACTGTTTCCCTTTTTTTTTTTCAGAACAGAACATAGCTATCAGACTGTGTTCACTGCTAACGCATGGTGTAAGCAATTTTAGATATGTATAGAGAAATGTTGGAGAGCTGGATCAGACGATACTGAGGCTACTATATCGACTTAAGTACGCTAACTACTTATCATGAAAAACTAGGGTGATAATGCGCAATTTATGTAAGGCTCATCATTTAATACGGCATTAACATTGTATTTCATATCTCTTCACTCCAAAAAAGTCTATTGTGTTTTCCTCTAATCCGTATCCTTACCTCCCTACCCTACCCACTAGAGGACTGAAATTTACGGACTGATTGCATGCTTGATACGTACAGACTGTACCTGTGGATGGTCGTGACACGTTGATTGTTGATAGGCTATACTTATTTTTCGCGAACTGCGAATTCAATTACGGTATGTTATGTGCAATTGCGCGACAGAGAACACCAAGCTTCCCATTTTCCCTAATGGAAACTTGAACACGAAATTTTCATCACGTAAAAGAAGCCACATTGACTATCTCTTCAAATTAACGACGTAACTAACAGAGAGAAAATAAAAGGGATGAACTTGAGAAAAGAGTGTTTATTGCAAAAGAAAAGAATAACAGGATTTCGAACAAGATGCAAACCTAAAGTGCCTTGGAAGCACGAAATATGAATAAGAGACACCAGAATGAGATTTTCACTCTGCAGCGGAGTGTGCGCTGATATAAAACTTCCTGGTAGATGAAAACTGTGTGCCTGACCGAGACTCGCTCAGGACCTTTGCCTTTCGCGGGCAAGTGCTCTACCATCTGAGCTACCGAAGCACGACTCACGCCCGGTACTCACAGCTTTACTTCTGCCAGTAACTCGTCTCCTACCTTCCAAATTCTGCAGAAGTTCTCCTGCGAACCTTGCAGAATTAGAACTCCTGAAAAAAAGGATATTGCGGAGACATGGCTCAGCCACAGCCTGGGGGAGGTTTCCAGAATGAGATTTTCACTCTGCAGCGGAGTGTGCGCTGATATGAAACTTCCCGGCAGATTAAAACTGAGTGCCCGACCGAGTCTCGAACTCGGGACCTTTGCCTTTCGCGGGCAAGTGCTCTACCATTTTCTTATTACGCTCCATGCATCTTTTTTTTTTTAGTCCGAAGCCTTATCCATTTTTTTTCTTTTTTTTCCGAGCAAGTGCTCTACCATCTTTTTTTATTTTATTTCATTTTATTTTTTAACCTGACCTCTTCCACTTCAGGCGTTGGCTCCTATACACCTTATCACCCCCAAAATCCTATCTAACATAAAAAAAAACAATCTGTTGCCACCGCCACTTTCACCCTAACTTAACCTACTCTCTTTTATTTTTTATTTTTTATTGTTTTTGTAATTGTTTTTAAATAATATATAAAGAAACTGAATAAATCGTCTTTCCGTGACAAACTGTCCAGTACCCGTAAAACAGAAGAACACGAAATCAAGCAAGCAGTTCTGATTTCGTTTATGTTACTGCTTCTGGCAAAATTAGTTTTCCTGAGACACTTTGATTGCCATACTACAAAAATAAATAAATAAATAAATGCCAACTTAATTATAATGAAGCAAAATTAGTATCGACTCGCTGTGGTGTTGTGCATCAACCAATATTGCCGCTTCATTATGGCAAAGTATGAAGTAAGAAATTTTGAAACAAAACTTTGTATTTTCGACTCGTTTTAAGGTTGTGGTGCTCGTCCATTATATACTGTATGTACTCCTCTATACTCATATGCGTATTCGTAACAGCAAAATATGCAAACTGACCGATGATCCAAGTGTAGCTATTGTGCTTTGTTGCAGGAAAGAAATGCCATTCTGGTTGAAGTACATCTTTAAGTGTTATAGTAGAGGCTGTAGTTCTAGTAATTATTGCGAGTTTTTTCCTAGTCCAGTTCCATATGTGGTATTGGTCTCGGCAAATGAGAATGTGTGCCAAGGTATCTACAGTATGGCAATGATCGCAGTACGGACTGTGCTTCATTTTGATATTGTGCAGCTTTTCACCTGTGGGGACCTTCTCGTTTACTATGTCATACCATGTGGACACTACTTTGGAGTGGAGGATGGGATTGTTAATGTTTTTCCAGACGTTACTCCAGTTGGCCGCTGGATATTTCTCTTCCATTGGGTTTTGCCTATGGTGTCTCGTGAGGTGGTAATAGGTCCTTCTGGTGTTAAGCAGCTGTGAAGTATCTTGAATATAGCTCATTTCCAGGTAGTAAGTCCGGACGTGATCGAGTTGAGCGCTGATGCGACCAACATCGACTGGGGCCTGTTTGCTCGTTGGGGCTAACCTGTTGAATAACGTTTTCGTAATTGTCGGGTGGGGTGTCTGCAGTATTTTGCGGATTCGGTCCATATATATGGCAATGCATTGTTTCTTGATGTCTTTGACGCCCAAACCACCAGCGGCGCGGGTTAACACAATGGTTGGCATGGTGACTTTAAAGATGTTTCCGCTCCATATGAACCAATACGCTGCAGCTAAAAGCTTTTGCGCTGTATCCTGGGGTACTGGTAACACTGCTGCGATGTGATATATTTTGCTTAGCGCATAGCTGTTAATCAAGAGAGCTCTCTGTATCCGATTGAGCGTTCTGGTTTTGTGTTCACGGAGAGTAGCCCTGAATATATTTAGTTTATGGTCCCAGTTGGCTACTGTCATCTCTCTTGGGTTTGCCATTAGAATCATACCTAAGTGGTTCGTCTTCTCTGTCCTTTGTAGCCATGTTCTTTGAATTGTCTCCATATGGGGTCCGATAGGTAAAATTTTCGATTTGTGTTCATTGAGTTTGGCTCCGGAAGAAGTGGTGTAAGCGTGGATTATTTGTTGAACGACTTCCATTTCTGAGTGCGTGTTAACTACTACACTGATGTCATCAGCATAAGCGTGACACACGGTTTTTGTACCCAACACCTGTAGACCTTGTAACCTGTGATGCAGGGTTAACAGTAACGGTTCTACGGCGATTGCGTATAGTGCCATAGAAAGGGGGCAGCCTTGTCTCACTGATTGCTTGATCGGGACTGGTGAACTTAGCTGACCATTAATTTTGATTCGAGAGGAAGTTCCGACTATATATTTGCGTATGATCTGAATAAAATGAGCACTGAATCCCATCCGTTGCATTACAGTTAGTAGAAAGTGGTGGCTGATGCGGTCAAAAGCCTTATCGAAGTCTAAAAACATGAGACCAACATTGCACTTACATAGCCACGACAAATATATTATGTCCCTATACTCACATAACGCATTCGACATTGATCGCCCTGGGACAGCACTCATTTGATAAGGGCCAAGTACTTTCGGCAGTACCGTCTTCAGTCTACAATTGATGAGTCGGGTGAAGATTTTATAGTCGGAATTGAGCAGTGTTAGTGGTCGAAAATCCTTCAGCGTAGTGCTACGTGGTTTCTTGGGAATCAGGACAATCAGTCCTTCGGTAAACTGAGATGGCATCTGCACGTCTCCCAATAATTCATTGCATATTTTGGTGAATTCCGGTCCTATGATGTGCCAAAAACAAGCATAAAATTCTATGGGTAGGCCATCTGGACCAGCAGATTTCTTTGTGGGCGAATCTTTGATTACGGCACATACTTCTTCCTCTGTGATGTGGGCTACAAGGTCGGCGTTGTCAGTCGGATGGACCGTGGATTGAATGTTGGATAAAAGCGGCTCACTTGCGGTCGCATCAGTCGCCGACGCGGCGCAAAAATCTGTATAATGTTGCACCACGTAGTTTTTCACTGTGACTTGTTGATCGTATTCGTTCCCCTGTTCATCACTGAGAGTGTGGATTACGTCGCTTGGCTTCCCGTATCATGTGATATACGGACGTATTCTCCTGCGTCAGTTCAATCGGAGGACGTGATCGAACTTTTTTCCCCTCCAGTGATTGTCGTACCAACGCCGTTATTGTTGCTTTAGTGCGTTTTATTCGAGAGCTGTTTGCTACTAATCCCATGGGATCATCATACAGTTCACGGACGCAAAGAAAGTGATACTCCAAGGTGCGTTTTCGCCAGTACGCTTTCATGCGACCATATCGTGCGATGCATTTTTTTATCTGTGGTTTCGCAGACTGTAGCCACCACATGATGCGTGTTGGATATCTGGATTGCGTCCGTAGACAACGCTGCCATGTATCATGGATCTCCTGTTTCAGTACTGCATCCTCCAAAAGTGACACGTTTAGCTGCCATACGCCCCTTCCCAGGAATGTTTTTTGTTTAATGTGCTGCGCGGTTATATGAAATGCGCAGTGATCCGAGAAGTTAAGAGGCCAAATTTCGCAGTCAGTTACATTATGGATAAAACCTTTCGTTGCATACAGCCTGTCTAGTCTGCTTGCCGAAGTACTGGATACGTACGTGTATCCTCGGGTGTGCGGGCGAAGATGGCACCAAGCATCTATCATGTCTAGTCCGTTAGTTAACATCAGCAGCTCCTCACAAAAGTTGAAGTTCGGGACTTGATCTTCTGGAGGCAATACGCAGTTAAAATCTCCACCCAAAATTATGTGCAGTCGAGGATACGTTATTAATGGGACTATTTCGTCCCGGAACAGGTTGCCCCTTGCTCATTTTCCGCTGGATCCAGAGGGAGCATATATATTAACAAGAAGCAGATCATATATTTGTGCAGTGATGCCTCGTCCAGATTCAAGAATTGCTTTTGCTGTACATGGTATGCCGTGTTTGAACAATATTCCCGTTCCACATTCATTGCCTATGTTTAAGATCGCCTCATATCCGTACACATCCGCTATTTTGGTCGTAACTACCTCTTGTAACATCGCTATGTCAATGTCGGCGGCATATAAGTAGTCCTTCACAGATTGTAACTTTACTTCCGAAACTATTCTGTGTACATTGAGCGTAGCGATTTTATACGCCTGCGCCATTCGGTAGTCCAACTAAGCGCATTCAGTGTTGTCAGATCATGCTGTCCCCGTATCAGGTCCACAGCGGTCAACTGTGTCCATTGGTTCTTCAATTGGAGGGGCGATGTTCATCTGTACGTCCTCATTCGGGTTGGAGATGTCTGGTTTTCCGATGTCTGCCACGCCTTGCTTTCCGCTTCGATCTGTTTTAAGAATTTTTTTTTGTACGGGAGAGTTTTTTTTCCAGTTCTTGAATCTCTTCAGGGCTCTGTTTGCGTGTTTGCCGTTTGGGTTTCACCGGCTGCTGTCTGATGTTGTCTTCCTCAGCATGCTTCACATCTTCTAAGCGTGTGGTGTTTCGAACCAAATTGTCGACCGTGCTCTTGGTGGATGATGGTGTCAATAGAGAAACCGGTTCACTATGAGATTGCTCATTCCGGGATGGTTTATGCATGTCATTCTCAACGGCGGAGGATTCGGAGAATTTGCTGTGGCTCCCAATATCTTTCGGTGTCTGTTGTGTTGAAACCGTTACAGCTGTCACGATTTCCGTAGGTTCGGGTGGTCTAGCTTCTGCTGTTTCAGTAGTGGCAGTCGGGGCTTCTTCTCGGGTTGGATGGTTCTCCGTGTTCACATCAGGGCTTGGGGTCAGGACTTGGCCGCGGGCAGCGCAGCCATAGCCGGCGGTCGCGGCGCCTCGCCAGCCGGCAGCTGCGCCACTCGCCGCTGTAAACACTCAGCGCGGACGCGGCCGGGAGAGTTGCACGCCGCGCACGTCCTCGGCTGGCCGTCGTATATAACGATACCACGGTATCCACATACGCTGATGTATGACGGTACATGCTTGTGCAAATCGACCTTTAATTGTCTCACTCCTTTGAGAACTTGGAATTTGCGTGCGTTGGACCACCGTTCGGCAACAGTGCTGAGAACTTTACCGTACGGCGCTATCGCTGCGTCTATTTGTTCCGCCGGTACTTCGAATGGTAGTTCGAATATCCTGATAGTTCGTATTCCAAACCCTGCATGTGTTACGGTGACTTCGCCTACGTTCCCATCGCAATGATTAAACTTCATAATTCCTCCGCAAGACTCAACTATTTTGTCACATAAGTTAGCATTCCTCAATTTCACAAATACAACGCTGCTCACTATCGAAAGATGCATTCCAATGTCATCCTCTGAATCAACTTTCACTTCGTATTCCAACCAATCTTCGATTTCGTGTAGTTTAGGTCGGGCGTAATTACGATCAAACGTGAATTTCAACGTATCTTGTCTGTTCAAGTGGGCCATCACGAATTCATATTTCAAATTTCAATATGCGTAGACTTTCTCCAACGATGCAAGAACACTGCGACTTACCACGCCGAAGCACAGCAGACCGCGGCGCACGAAACTCAGCACACGTCCGCACAGCGCGGCTGACGCGGCGAGACTGCGTGAGCTACCGATGCACGACTCAGGCAGGTACTCACAGCTTTACTTCTGCCAGTATCTCGTCTCCTACCTTCCAAACTTTACAGAAGCTCTCCTGCGAACCTTGCAGAACTAGCACTCCTGAAAGAATGGATATTGAGAAGACATGGATTAGCCACAGCTTGGGGGAGGTTTCCGGAATGATATTTTCACTCTGCAGCGGAGTGTGCGCTGATATGAAACTTCCTGGCAGATAAAAACTCTGTGCCCGACCGAGACTCGAACTCGGGACCTTTGCCTTTCGCGGGCAAGTGTTCTAACATCTGAGCTACCGAAGCACGACTCACGCCCGGTACTCACAGCTTCACTTCTGCCAGTATCTCGTCTCCTACCTTCCAAACTTTACAGAAGCTCTCCTGCGAACCTTGCAGAACTATCACTCCTGAAAGAAAGGATATTGAGGAGACATGGCTTAGCCACAGCCTGGGGGAGGTTTCCAGAATGAGATTTTCACTCTGCAGCAGAGTGTGCGCTGATATGAAACTTCCTGGCAGATTAAAACTGTGTGCCCGACCCAGGCTCGAACTCGGGACTTCTGCCTTTCGCGGGCAAGTGCTCTACCATCTTTCTTTTTTTTTTGTTTTTTTTTTTAATTTTTTTTACCATTATTTTGATGAGGATGAAATGATGATGAGGGCAACGGAACGCCCAGTCCACGAGTGGAGAAAAATCTCCAACCCGGCGGGGAATCGAACCCGGGCCCGCTTGCTTGGGAGGCGTGCACGTTACCACCCAGCATTTTTTTTTCCGACCCAGCCGGGATTCGAACCCGGGCCTTTTTTTTTTTTTTAATTACCTCTTCCACTTCAGGCGTTGGCCCCTATCACCCATACTACCCCCAAAAACCTATCTAGCCTTAAAACAAAAACAAAGCTAGTGCCACCGCCACTTTCATCCTAAAGCTAACTAGGACGGCCGTTCGCCACCACTTCAGGTTCCGCCAACGAACAAAAATTAAATATGCCTCTGAA
Source organism: Schistocerca cancellata (assembly GCF_023864275.1). Lineage (NCBI taxonomy): Eukaryota > Metazoa > Arthropoda > Insecta > Orthoptera > Acrididae > Schistocerca > Schistocerca cancellata. The sequence continues at coordinate 18,324,855 of NC_064634.1, forward strand.
CTTCGTATAAAAAAATAAAATAAAAGGAAAAGGTAAGGGTATAATACTTTATTATATTTTATTTGTTGTTCATTTTGTTCTTATTTTGTTCTTGTGTATTTATTTGGATACGAACGCCGGTCTCCTGTCCACTTTGTTTAATCTTTTTTTTATTTATATAGATATCAATGTGCGAACAGTCATAGTTAATGAAGCCTGGAAAACTAAAACAGAATGAAGACGCCATCGAAGATATGAAACATAAATAACATATAACATGAAAAGAAAGCTACCACGTCGTAGTGAGGCTTCCCAGCGACTGCGCCCACTGATAAGGATTGTTCAATATATGCTCGTTTGCGGTTCGTTCTGACCTCATCTGCCACTGCCTGGAACATTCCAGCTGCACGGCGGGCTGTGAAAGGCACTCCATAGGTAGTTCGCGAAGCACTGTCGATATCTGGTATGCCCGGAAATAGCATGATGTCTCTCTTGCAAATAGAGCCAGAAGTGTCCGTCACGACAGAGGTAATGGACTGCATGTCCACGTATCCAGGTGACAGAGTTGGTTCGAGTCTTGGGGTAAAATGTCTCATCCGGAAACAATAACGTGCGTGCAGATATATGCTCCGGCCGAACTCGCAAGAGATAAGCCAGCATCTGCTGCACTAGGTGCCAAACCGCTTCCGCCTCTCTACAGCTGAGGCGGTGCTCGTCAGAATCTACTGTATTACAACCCACACAATTGGGAGATTCTGCCATGTGGATATTGTAGAGACGTTCTTGCGTCACCAGCTTCCCATTAACGACTACGTACCATTGGGAAACAACGTCGGAATCAAGCATGGCGTCGTGGACAGTCTTCCACACCACGCGCCATCGTACGTCAGGATATTTTAGTTCGACCACATTAAGGGGGCGGCGTTGCAGCATGTCATAATAGAGGCGTCGAGTCGTGGCCATTTGTGGTGTCGTGAGCGCGACACTGCAATAACTTTGTTCTAAATAGAAACGTCCTATATAAAAGAGGGGCGCTGGGATATCCTGCAGTGGCACCGGCGCTCTTAGTGAAGCAGGTCGTAGCGCCGTCAGAAGCAGACTCGTGAGGCTCGTAGGACAACAGCGCAGCAAACATAAATGTGAGCTAACATAGAGGGCAACGGCCCTGTCATGGACGGTAACTAGGCCGAGACCACCTTTTTCCTTGGGGAGGGTAAGAGATACGTATCTGATTTTCAGTAACATACCAGCGGTGACGAAGTATCCCAGCGCTGCCATAATGCTACGAGCCAAGGGCTTCGGAATGGGTAGCGTTTGGGCGACATGCGGTATGCGGGACGCAAGGTATACATTGGCATAATACGCCCGCTGAACGATGTTGAGGGATCGCAAGCGCTGATTTGCAATTCCGGCCCTAATTTGGTTAAGAAGGCGTCGATAATTGAGCGTCGTCACGCGTCGCATGTCGTTCATGAAATCTAAGCCCAAGCAGCGTACAGTATCACTGAAGCGTAAGGGGGCAAGGTGTTCCTGCGGTAGCCCAATTCCGATGCTCAAGGCGACGGACTTGTCAACGTTGATTTGGCTACCAGAAGCTGTACCGTAGGTTGCAATCCAGTCCAATGCCGCGGCCATGTCGTCAGCTCCACGTATGACGATCATCAAATCATCCGCATATGCGGTGCAACGATAGATGGAGCCGCCGAACTGTATCCCAGTGAGTCTGTCTCGGAGACCACACAACAAAGGTTCTAAGGCCAAAGCAAATAACAATGTTGATAATGGACATCCCTGTCGTACTGATCGGCGGATCGGCATGGGTGCCGTCAGTCTTCTATTGACAAGAACTCGAGAAGTTGCACCATGTAGTAGGCGTGTCAACACAGTGATAAAGGGGTCGGGGTATTCCATGCGCCGTAGAACGGCCGTGAGGAAAGCGTGGCCTACACGGTCAAAAGCCTGGCTAAAGTCGATAGACGCGAGGGCTGCCGGCAAACGTCTCACCCGTGCAAGGGAGATGAGATCTATGTAACGACATAACGCAGTTCTGATGTTGTTGGGTCCCCCCAAGGACGTCTGATCGCCGGACAGGATGTGCAATAGTGTGCCGCGAATACGTTCTGATAGCAGCCTCGAAAAGATCTTGAAGTCGCTGTTCAATAACGTTAAGGGACGATAATCACGGACATGATTCCGTCCCTTCGGCTTATGGATGGGGACAATCAGACCTTCCAAGAATGGTGCAGGCAATGTTATACCCGGGGACATCAATTCCTGGCAAATTTCAATCAAACACGGTAGCAACAGTTGTTTAAAGGTTCGATAGAACTCTAATGGTAATCCATCGATTCCTGGTGATTTATGGGGATCACCTTTACCAATGGCGTCGAGCACTTCCTCTTCTGTCACTTCTCCCAGTAAAGTCGGTACCATGTCTGGTGGAACTGTACCGTGGACATGTGTTGAAACGGTGTCTACCGTTGCCATATCAGGGAGCACTGCTGAATAAAGTTGAGCGTAATGCCCATAGAAGGCTTCTGCTATATCTGCTTGTTCCACCACGTGTCGACCGTCGTCGGTTATCATGTCGGTTACCAGTGCCCTACGGCGCCTCCTGCGTTCTAGGAGCACGTGGTGCATAGATGGCCTTTCTGATTGTATCATGTCTGGAGCACGCGACCGTATAACAGCGCCTTGTAAATGACGGCGTGCTAAGGAGACGAGCTGCGCTTTCGCGCGATTGACTATGATCTGCCTGTCAGGTGAGGGCTCCATAGCAAGACTTTCCCGTAGGACGGTGTAATAAAAGTTTTCCGTGCTCCTCCTCCATGCCGCTGCTTCCCGGCCGTAAGCCATGGAGGTGCGCCTAAGAGCAGGCTTCGCACATTCAATCCACCAACTGAGGGTCGATCGGTAACGACCACGACGCTGTAAGGACGCGTTCCACGACTCTTCGACAGCACCTTTACATGCCGGCTCGTCCAGATGGCTGACGTTCAGTTTCCAGGGGGGCCTACTGCGCCACACACGTGCAGGTTGGAGGGCAATGGTGCAAATATAGGCTGTGTGGTCGGTGAATGCAGTGGGCCAGAGCTCTGCTCCTCTCGTCGCCGTCGAAAGGGTGCTTGTGACGTAAATCCTGTCCAACCGACTTGATGAATGGCTTGTATAATGGGTGTAACCAGGAGCTGGGCCATGGATGTGGCGCCACGTGTCAATCAGGTGGAGGTCACGCACTAGCATTTCCAATTCCGCACACGGGACGTGATGTGGCTGCTGATCAGACGGAGATAATGTACAGTTAAAATCTCCTCCGATCACCATATCGTCAATGCGACCCATAAATAGACGCGTAATATCTTCCGAAAAAAAGCAGGCCCGATCTCTCCGTCTCCCTGATCCTGAAGGGGCATATATATTGATGAGTCGTACACCGTTGACAGTTATTGCCATGACTCTTGCACTCGGTAAGTACAGTACGTCCGTAGCCGCCAAACCGTCCCGTAGCAGAACAGCCACACCACAATCGGTAGAAGAGGCGTGGGAGATGTGGGCGGTATATCCGTAGAAGTCAGGGAAACTAGCGACACATACTTCCTGTAAGAGGGCCACGTCGATGCCCGCCGCATCAAGCATGCGTTGTAGCATTGTTAGTTTGTGTGGTGCCCTTATCGCGTTGATATTGATTGTGGCAAGGCGAAAGGTGTGCTGCCTAGCCTCTTCACCTAGGGTAGACGCCATGGCAATCAAAGCTAACCGCAAGAGATGCCGGACCCACCAAACCCGTCACAAATTATGAGTCTTTCAAGCTAGGAGTGGCATCCTCAATGCCGCCCCCTCCCCTGTCACCCGTGCCCTCTTCAGGAAGTTCCTCAACATCGTCCGACCACAGTGGGTGCAACACGACGCTGTGTAGCTGATCGGCACCTAAATCTCTCTCACGTACGTCGTCTTTGGTAGAGGTAGCCTGAGCGCCATCCATCGACGCGACCTGCCGCGTTTGTGGTGCAAGAAGTAACTGGGCACTCGTAGTATGGTCAAGTGAACCGTCTACACCACTTAGATCCTCAGCAGGCGCAGCATCCATGCCGTCTGATGAGATGTCACCTTCTTGACCGGCCGTGTGTAGGAGGCAATCGTCAGAAGGGGTTCGCCGACGTCGCTTGCGTCGTCGAGGCGAACGTTGCTTTCGAACGCTGACATCCGTATCCGAATGTGGGAGGCAATCCAGCGTCGTATCACCTTCCGCTAGGAAAGCCGCGGTCGGGGCAATGTTCGCGTCCACGTCCATCTCGTTCTGATTGTTATGTTGCGTCTGGATTCCGTGGGACTGTTGCTGCTGTTGTTGCTGCAGATGAGGCGACATATGGGTTGGCACCAAGGGTCCTTCCTCTTCCTCCCTTGGTACTTCTGGCGTCGATGGATGTGTCTGCTCGCCCGTTTCGTCCTCAACTACGGTGCGCATCGTCGTCTGTGCGTACGTGAGGGGCAGGATTGTCGTCCCCGTCGGGGAAACGGATTCTCCCACTGGTATCTGCGTAATTCTACGTTCTAAGCAGCTCGATCGAACATGGCCTTCCTGCCCACATCCGGAACAGGTACGCGGTTGACCGTCGTACATGATGATTGCACGGCAGCCACCGATGTTCAAATAGGACGGCACATGTTTCTTGAGCTCAAGTTTAATTTGGCGCACACCATTGTAGACCTTATACGTCGAGAAAGTTTGCCACTTTTCTGCAACGTGGCTGATAACATTGCCATATGGTCGGAAGGCGTCCTTGACAACTTCCTCTGGGACCTCGAAGGGGAGCTCAAAAACCATTACAGTCCTTCGGCCCATGCCTGCATGATCCACCGTCAATGCACCGATATGCCCATCAGAATGTTTGAATCTGAGACAGTTCGAGTATTTAGAAACCACTGTCGCGCAGACCTCTGCACTGGTCATTTTAACATAAACCACGCTCGCCGTTATAGAAAAATGTATTCCGGCGACAGTCGCCGGATCTAAACGTAGATCGTCGCGTATGAACTGTTCTATTTCATAGGCTCGAGGACGCGCGTGATCTGGTTGGAAAGTAATTTTGATCGTATCGTGGCGCCATGGGTGTGCCATAGTCGCACTGAAATTGGAACAAATACAACTCGCGCCGCGGGAAGGTAAACACAAGCAAGCGCTCACGGTCGCGCACGGCGGGGCGCAGCGGACGTCCTCACCCCACCGCAGCCGAAAGCAGACTGACCAACTGAGCTACCGAAGCACGACTCACGCCTGGTACTCACAGCTTTACTTCTGCCAGTATCTCATCTCTTACATTCCAAACTTTACAAAAGCTCTCCTGCGAACCTTGCAGAACTAGCACACCTGAGAGAAAGGGTATTGCGGAGACATGGCTTAGCCACAGCCTGGGGGAGGTTTCCAGAATGAGATTTTCACTCTGCAGCGGAGTGTGCGCTGATATAAAACTTCCTGACAGATTAAAACTGTGTGCCCGACCCAGACTCGAACTCGGGACCTTTGCCTTTCGCGGGCAAGTGCTCTACCATTTGAGCTACCGAAACACGACTCACGCCCGGTACTCACAGCTTTACTTCTGCCAGTATCTCGTCTCCTACCTTCCAAACTTTACAGAAGCTCTCCTGCGAACCTTGCAGAACTAGCACTCCTGAAAGAAAGGATATTGCGGAGACATGGCTTAGCCACAGCCTGGGGGATGTTTCCAGAATGAGATTTTCACTCTGCAGCGGAGTGTGCGCTGACATGAAACTGCCTGACAGATTAAAACTGTGTGCCCGACGGAGACTCGAAATCGGGATCTTTGCCTTTCGCGGGCAAGTGCTCTACCATCTGAGCTACCGATGCACGACTCACGCCCGGTACTCACAGCTTTACTTCTGCCAGCATCTCATCTCTTACCTTCCAAACTTTACAAAAGCTGTCCTGCGAACCTTGCAGAACTAGCACTCGTGAGAGAAAGGGTATTGCGGAGACATGGGTTAGCCACAGCCTGGGGGAGGTTTCCAGATTGAGATTTTCACTCTGCAGCGGAGTGTGCGCTGATATGAAACTTCCTGGCAGATTAAAACTGTGTGACCGACCGAGACTCGAACTCGGGACCTTTGCCTTTCGCGGGCAAGTGCTCTACCATCTGAGCTACCGAAACACGACTCACGCCCGGTACTCACAGCTTTACTTCTGCCAGTATCTCGTCTCCTACCTTCCAAACTTTAAAGAAGCTGTCCTGCGAACCTTGCAGAACTAGCACTCCTGAAAGGAAGGATATTGCGGAGACATGGCTTAGCCACAGCCTGGGTGAGGTTTCCAGAATGCGATTTTCACTCTGCAGTGGAGTGTGCGCTGATATGAAACTTCCTGGCAGACTAAAACTGTGTACTGGACCGAGACTCGAACTCGGGACCTTTGCCATTCGCGGGCAAGTGATCTACCATCTGAGCTACCGAAGCACGATTCACGCCCGGTACTCACAGCTTTACTTCTGCCAGTATCTCGTCTCCTACCTTCCTAAATTTACACAAGCTCTCCTGCGAACCTTGCAGAACTAGCACTCCTGAAAGAAAGTATATTGAGGAGACATGGCTTAGCCACAGCCTGGGGGAGGTTTCCAGAGTGAGATTTTCACTCTGCAGCAGAGTGTGCGCTGATATCAAACTTCCTGGCAGATTTAAACTGTGTGCCCGACCGAGACTCGAAATCGGGACCTTTGCCTTTCGCGGGCAAGTGCTCTACCATCTGAGCTACCGATGGACGACTCACGCCCGGTACTCACAGCTTTACTTCTGCCAGCATCTCCTCTCTTACCTTCCAAACTTTACAAAAGCTGTCCTGCGAACCTTGCAGAACTAGCACTCGTGAGAGAAAGGGTATTGCGGAGACATGGGTTAGCCACAGCCTGGGGGAGGTTTCCAGAATGAGATTTTCACTCTGCAGCGGAGTGTCCGCTGATATAAAACTCCTGACAGATTAAAACTGTGTGCCCGACCGAGACTCGAACTCGGGACCTTTGCCTTTCGCGGGCAAGTGCTCTACCATCTGAGCTACCGAAATACGACTCACGCCCGGTACTCAGAGCTTTACTTCTGTCAGTATCTCGTCTCCTACCTTCCAAACTTTACAGTCGGTGCCTCGATTGTCTTTGGGAGACCAATAATGTGTTCAACTTCCGATCTGTTAAACTTTCTCTTACAAAATTCCACTAATTAGCTTTCATTTCTATTTTTATATTCAAATAGGTCCCTTAGCTATTTTCATCGAAAATTCTGATTGCGTGAAGGCAATCCGGGTCTAAAGGCCAATTATTCGCATAATCAATCCGTACGACACCTGAACTCAATCAAGAAGCGACGCATCGGTGATCAATTGATACTCTCTCTCTCTCTTTTAAAGTCGTACTAAAAAACGGCCACACAGCATAGCCGTAAGTACGCACTCTAGCGTTAGGTTGTATTTTGTCAGTAAATATTACCAACCAACGCTTACAGCATCACTATTATTATTTACTACTACTTCCTATACAGAATAAGCAAGTTCCTAACGCCAGAAGGTGCTGTGTTATATCCAATGAGTTATAGGTGATGCCTGATTGAGAAGAAACACAAATAATACTAGTAGATGATGTGCTGATTGAGGTTGTAAGAAAATGTACACTAGCTTTGCAAATCTCTAGTGTTATGCTGTCCACTAGAAATGCTGTCTGCGATTTGGAATCAAGTCCTCCCATTCAACCACATACCTGCGCTGGATCAGAGCCAAAAGTGAATCAAGTACAAGTACTATAGAGATATCTAGATGTGGCAGTGTGAGGGAGTTGCAAATACTGCTTACATACCACGTCCCTTAACCGAATCACTTTCAAATTTCAGCGATTTTAGAACGAGATTGCATCGTGGGCTACGTGTACTGGAGTGCTGGTCTGATAATATACACTCCAGCAATCGCTGTCAGGTATTAGTTGGGACACAAAAACCACCTCATTCAGAGGTATTGTCTTACCTTCCATTTCTGAATTGTGCAGTTGGGAACTATCCCTGCAATACATCCTACATTCTGTAACCCTCCTGGATTCATCCTTTGTCAGTTGCTGTCCTCACCCATCCAGTCCCTTCCCTGCTCCCATTCCAGCACTACACAGCCATCATTTCAACACCACACCCAGTCTTTCTTTTTTTCCCCCTCCCCTACTACTCCACTCCCCCCTCCCCATCTCACCCCTGCCTGCCATTGGCCGAAAGCTGTAAGTGTGAAAATCTTTTTGTTGTGCCTATCTGTGACTCGACATCTCTGCTATATGGTGAGAAGCAACTTTCCTTCTCATAGTATTGTCAATTAACAAAATCAAATTTTTAAAAATTGCTTAAACGCGCATCTCATAAAGAAATGTATTTACATATGAGTACTTAAAATGAAACTACATGTTATGTGTTACATTGCAACAGGAAATATATAATAAGATTTTATGTGCCTGTAAAGTGTAATTTTGCTTACTTTTATTGTATACAGAGTGCTTCACAATGCACTTCCTAGTGGTTGCAGAGGGACCTCAGTAGATCCAGTCCAGTAGGAACCCACGTCCAGAAACATCACCCAACAACAAGTATCAGAGTTATAGGTGCCAGTGCCTATAATTGTACATGTAAATGCAGGGTGATTCTGAGATGATGTTACAAATGTTCTAGCATGATGGAGAAGGATAAGGTTCATTGTGCTGGAAACAAACATGTCAGAAATTATAAGAAATGTTCAAATGTGTGTGAAATCTTATGGGACTTAACTGCTAAGGTCATCAGTCCCTAAGCTTACACACTACTTAACCTAAATTATCCTAAGGACAAACACACACACCCATGCCTGAGGGAGGACTTGAACCTCCGCCGGGACCAGCCACAAAGTTATAAGAGAAAACCATTGTGATACCTGTGACAGTGAAATATGTACATGTACTGGTACTGTTGTTGCTAAGATTTGAAGGGTAGGTAACATTAAAAGAGATAGTATGGAACAAAACAAGGCAAAAATATGCAGTAAACTTGGGCTCTAAAGTGCATGCCATAGGAGCTATGAATGGTTGTTCATCTTCACTGCTTTGAAACATGTCTTCTGTATTGAACAAGTGCTCATAGCTCCTCAGGTATGCATTTTAGAGCCCATATTTACAGGACATTTTGCCTTGTTTTGATCTGTGCTTCCACCTCTGAAAGTTGCCTACCACACAGTCCTAGCAACAACAGTGCTAGCACATGTATTCCACTGTCAGAGCTATCAGATCGGTTTTCATTTATAATTTTTTGAACTTAGTTGTTACTGGTACAGGGACCCTTACCTCAAATTGATATGTTTATCCATCTCCATCATCCTTGAAATTTGTAGCGTCAACAAGGGACACACTGTATATATAAATGCATTGACAGGCACCAGGGCCTATAACTTCGACGCTTGTTGAATGATGTTACCTGACTAGGGTTCCTAAGTAAAACTTGGTCTACCAAGTCCTCTCTACAGCCTCTAGAAGTGTGTAACATGGATTGTTAAACACACTGTATATGCTGTAATGTAGTGTAACAAACATGGTAACTGCAGCCAGAAGACAGATTTTACATCTCTCTTACTCTGTCTGCATAGAAAAATTGTGAAACACACCCGTTACTCCCAGCTGAAAATCGTCAGCTTGAGACCACAGGCAAAGACTAAATAAATAAATAGATGTTACTTTTACTGAAACGAGTTTGTCACATATTTTCCCCTCGCACAGTAATTTTTCACAATTACTCTGGCTGCTTGATAATTGAGCTGGAAGAGATAATTAGACTTCATGCAACTTTATTTTGTTCACCCAATAGCAAGTAATTAATTCTTTCATTACCAATATCTGCAAACCTATTTTTTACAGTAAGTGTTCTATTTTAGGATCTACAAATATTTATGGACACTGCGACAGATGGTGTCATATACTTCAGCATGGGGAGCAATATCAAAAGCACAGACATGAGGAATATGTTATTTCTCCAAGTTGAAACAAAAAGTTCTGTGGAAACTTGAGACAGAATCTCTGCCAAATCAACCTGCTAATGTGAAGATTAGCAAATGGTTGCCACAGAGTGACATTCTCGGTAAGTAGCCCGCAGACAAAGCCTATTCACTTTTGTCTGGCTTCCTGCCTGCCTGCATTAATTCACTGACCCAAAGTCTTCAGCTACTGACAATGAATTCTTATGTTATCTGGTGGATTTTATTCCCCTTTGGTTATACGTTTGTATGAAATGGTGTGAGGCCTGCAAACCATTTAGAGTTTGAGTTGGTCCATGGCATGTACTCTAGTAACAGCACTGGTAGTGCATGGCCCACAAATGGGCTGATATGTAGGTTTAATACCTGCTCACAAACTCAGTTTTAATTGCATTAACTGACTGTCCCATTGGTTCTATGTAGAATATTTTATACATTAGGGATGAAAAAATGTGCAGCACTGGGGTGATATTCTTCAGTATTTATCATTTTACAAACTGGTTTTCAGCTGTTACATCATCGTGAGGTACAAAGATTTCTCAGCCAGATACATTTGTCTTTGTTCCTGGCAATAGTGTAACAGCTGAGAAGTGGTTTGGGGAAAAATAAATATCATAGAATATTACACCAATGTTGGGTGTTTTTTCATGCTTATCAGTTTTAATTCTTTTGCATTTAAGAGGATCCAGTTGTGAGCAAATATCCTATGGTTGACCATGCTAATGGTGGTACACTTTCCTGAAAAATTATTGGTTCTAATCAAACCAAATTTGTTACATTCGTAAGTTGTCATATTTTCTTTGAAGTGTATAACTTATATGACAATAGTTTTGTTATCACAGTGCAAATGCTACTAAAGGTAGTGACCTAAAAAATTGGCATTTAAAAAATAACATCTAAATATTTGTCAAACCTTTTATTTGATTGCCATACTTCTAGTACATTTAAATGAAAGTGATGTAATTAATTTCTGTACCAAGTTTCATTGACATACCTGTATTAGTTTCAGAGAAAATTATGTCTAAAGCTAAAAAGGTCATACTTTTGGGAAAATCCATTTCAAATTTTTGATACACTCTTTTCAAACTATATTCAACGTTAAATCTCACGGGGTCTGTAGATATCATTGCTGTAGGTTTCTATATCCTCCAGCTTATGTTTGGAAGTCCTCTTTTGAATTCTGGTCTCTTTCATTATTTGTAGGGCACTTTTCATAGCCTCACACATTCTCAGCATGTCAACTGGACAATAGGGCTTTCTTCATGTGCACCTCAGGTTCTGTGGCCATATCTATGAAAAGTTTCAGCCTGCTGGCTGATCCATGATTGAAACAGGACACTGCATCCAGACACCAGTTTTTAGAAGGTTTGAGGACCACAAATACTCTTTTAGGCAATCATTCCCACACACACAGTTATTGAAACTTTCTTTGGGATTTTGGGTTTTCCCATGAATGCATTTAGCAAGCACGTTTTTGCTAGTTAAGTCTCTATAGATAGGTCTTACAACATCTGCTATTGACACTGGTAGGGATTGGTTATGTCTATATTCATCACCAGTTACACTTGCTGTCTGACACTTACACCAGACTCAGGGCTCACTGGACAGAGAGAATGATAGGGGTCCTCTCTTACCTTCAAACTTATTCCTACTGTTAAATTTCCTTATTCTGTCCATATTCATGATCTGCACAGATAAAATGTAACTATAAATATTACATGATTAGTTCCTAAAATCGAGTACTACTTCAAATCACTATGATGAGTAAAACAAAAACAGCGTGTTGCTTGATGTTCAGCTGTTACACTGTCCTAGCATGAGGTTGACCAACAAGTGAAGCAGTGGTCAAAGAATTTTAGAGTAAAGAGAAAGGGAGTCTGCTGCAGCCAGAATAAACACAGCTCGAGCAGACAGAAGGGGACATGTCATTGCTTAGAAAATGCTCTTTCTTTCTTATTACTATGCACCAAACATACAAAAACCATACTCATATTCTGGTTCATGAAGAAGTAGTGTAATGTAACACAATAAAAAATAGTGGTTTTTGCTGCCTGGTTCCCTTAAAAGTTTCTTGATATGTTAGAACTGGGTACCAGGCACCCAGTCCTCTGCCTCCTGCAGATGACGCTCATACCTGCTCAGCTACTCAGACATGCCTCCTGACCCATCTGACACAGGTTCAGTCTGTAAGAAGCCCCCTCCAACTTTGGGAATCCCACATAAGGTCCTGTGCAAACTTTGCTACAGTAGCATCCTTAATAGAAATGTTTTGGCATAAAAGTGACTGCCTGTGGATTGTTTCCAGTGTGAATCTTCCAGCCTGCTACAAAGTGTGCCCTGCCAGTAGTGTGCTGGTGGGTAGGGATTGTGTGCCACGCGGGGACTCAAATCGAGGCCCTTGCCTTCCACAGAAAGTGATGCAGTGACCACACATAGATTGTGACTAAGCCATTCCTCTGCCATACCCTTTCTCCCAAGAATGCTAATCCTGCAAGACATTTAGGAGACCTTATGTAGCATATGGAAAGTAGGGAAGTGGCACAGAGAGGATGAAGCTGTGACATGGCTGGTGAGGAATGCCTGTAAATTGTGGGGCTTTAAATTAGAGTCCTGGTCTGAAGCTCAGTTTTAGTCCATCACACAATTCATAACAGTAGCTACTCCACTGCAGAGTGTGAGATTCATTCCCGTTGCATACAATCATTAACTGGTCTTGGTTACAATTACTTAAAGGAAGCTTTTTCACTGATTTATTTTGTGTGGCTTTTAATAAATTTATAGCCATAAAAATAGAAGGGTTAAATTTTTGTTTATAAAATTATGAGAGAGGTCTGCTAGCCAGTACTTAACATCAAGAGGTGAAATATTTAGTGCTGCCAATAGCCGTACAAGTTAAAGTGATGACACTATCCTACCTTTCAGAACTATTAGTTCCTTCCTCCATGAGAGAGGAGGGTCAGTTTGGGGATGCAGAAGGAAGAGCTGGATACTTAAAGTGGATCACCCAGAAGGGGGAGGCTGGGAGGGTGTGATGCTATTTCAGTGTTTACAATATAAGAGTCAAATTGACAGAGAAAGTTGCAGTATGCGCTCACTTATCAGTATGATGTTGCCTGGATGCATGCTCTTATTTGATTGGGGAGCATGTCATAAGGACATTGTATCCTATCCTGATGGAAGCTGGCCAACAACCGTTGTAACTAAGCCCACGATACCCTGGATGCTGATACTGGGACAGAGTTTACATCCGAGCTGGCACCACACATGTTCAGCTAGGGATAGGCCTGGGAATCCTGCTGGTCACAGAAGGAACTCAATGTCACACAAACAGTTCACAGAGACATGTCACATGAAAGGTAGCCTAAAACATGAGGACATAAGATATCCATGACATACCACTGCGCTGCCAGAGTTCCCTCAGTCACTAGCAGCCATGATCTTAATCGTACCATATGGTCCCTCCAACCGAGATACCAGAATTAACTCTGCCATGCCTCTCAAAAATATTCGAAGAATGAGGCTTCAAATCTGCCTCAGCTACTGATTTTTACCCAGGTTTCAACTACAGTAATCTAGCCTTCTTCAAAGGCATAAAATAGAATACTATAGAATAGAATATTTTTATTAGCCTTTCAGTATTTTTCATACAATTGGCTTCGTCAAAGTTTACAGAGGGTTTTAGTTTCAGTATGATATTCAAATAGTTACAGAAAGGGGAGAAAAGGAACTACAGACCTTTTGTTCAGCATTATGTAAAACAATGTTTTAAACAGTAACTAAATACACACATAAAAAAAAGAATCACAGTAAATAACTAGCTTATATAATATCAAAGCATTTTCTTCATAACTTAGGTAAAACATATATTTTGATGATTAGTTTCTAGGAATTCTTCAGTCGTATAGAATTCGTTGTTTTTTAGCCAGGTTTGCAATGTATTCTTATATTTATTTAGTGGTACTGTATGAACTGAGCATGGTAACTTATTGAAAAATTTTATGCTTAAGTACTTATAGTTATTATGGACTACAGCAAGTCTTGTGGTAGGTAAGTCCAGCAAGTGACTGTTTCTTGTACTGTGTGCATACACATCACATCTCATGTTCAATTTTTTGAGATTTTCTGTGGCATATATTAGACAGTTATATATGTACATGCTTGGCACTGTCATTGCGCCAAGAGATTTAAAATAATTTCTGCAGGACTCTCTGGGTGCTAACCATTCCATGCACCTGATTGCTTTCTTCTGCCATCTGAAAATACATTCAGCCCCTGGGGAGTTACCCCAAAGCAATATTCCATATTGCAGTTGGGAATGAAAAAAAGCATAGTATGAGTGGAGTAGCAATTGCTTGCTCACACTGTTTCTTAATTTATACAATAAGAAAAGTACTCGTGCTAGTTTACTACATACACTCCTGGAAATTGAAATAAGAACACCATGAATTCATTGTCCCAGGAAGGGGAAACTTTATTGACACATTCCTGGGGTCAGATACATCACATGATCACACTGACAGAACCACAGGCACATAGACACAGTCAACAGAGCATGCACAATGTTGGCACTAGTACAGTGTATATCCACCTTTCGCAGCAATGCAGGCTGCTATTCTCCCATGGAGACGATCGTAGAGATGCTGGATGTAGTCCTGTGGAACGGCTTGCCATGCCATTTCCACCTGGCGCCTCAGTTGGACCAGCGTTCGTGCTGGACGTGCAGACCGCGTGAGACGACGCTTCATCCAGTCCCAAACATGCTCAATGGGGGACAGATCCGGAGATCTTGCTGGTCAGGGTAGTTGACTTACACCTTCTAGAGCACGTTGGGTGGCACGGGATACATGCGGACGTGCATTGTCCTGTTGGAACAGCAAGTTCCCTTGCCGGTCTAGGAATGGTAGAACGATGAGTTTGATGACGGTTTGGATGTACCGTGCACTATTCAGTGTCCCCTCGACGATCACCAGTGGTGTACGGCCAGTGTAGGAGATCGCTCCCCACACCATGATGCCGGGTGTTGGCCCTGTGTGCCTCGGTCGTATGCAGTCCTGATTGTGGCGCTCACCTGCACGGCGCCAAACACGCATACGACCACCATTGGCACCAAGGCAGAAGCGACTCTCATCGCTGAAGACGACACGTCTCCATTCGTCCCTCCATTCACGCCTGTCGCGACACCACTGGAGGCGGGCTGCACGATGTTGGGGCGTGAGCGGAAGACGGCCTAACGGTGTGCGGGACCGTAGCCCAGCTTCATGGAGACGGTTGCGAATGGTCCTCGCCGATACCCCAGGAGCAACAGTGTCCCTAATTTGCTGGGAAGTGGCGGTGCGGTCCCCTACGGCACTGCGTAGGATCCTACAGTCTTGGCGTGCATCCGTGCGTCGCTGCGGTCCGGTCCCAGGTCGACGTGCACCTTCCGCCGACCACTGGCGACAACATCGATGTACTGCGGAGACCTCACACCCCACGTGTTGAGCAATTCGGCGGTATGTCCACCCGGCCTCCCGCATGCCCACTATACGCCCTCGCTCAAAGTCTGTCAACTGCACATACGGTTCACGTCCACGCTGTCGCAGCATGCTACCAGTGTAAAAGACTGCGATGGAGCTCCGTATGCCACTGCAAACTGGCTGACACTGACGGCGGCGGTGCACAAATGCTGCGCAGCTAGCGCCATTCGACGGCCAACACCGCGGTTCCTGGTGTGTCCGCTGTGCCGTGCGTGTGATCATTGCTTGTATAGCCCTCTCGCAGTGTCCGGAGCAAGTATGGTGGGTCTGACACACCGGTGTCAATGTGTTCTTTTTTCCGTTTCCAGGAGTGTAGATAATTGATGTGTCCTTCCCATGAGAGCTTTTGGTCTATAATTATTCCAAGTAATTTCACTGTTTTGTTTTCATTTTTAGTTACTTTGAGATTAAATATTATTTCTTCTGTTTTTGTTTGATTTATGCACAGTTGGTTAGCCTGACACCAGTAATTAGCCATTTGCATCATTTCTCTATTTTTGTCCAGTACACTATATAAGTTCCCTCTTTTACTTATTAATGTCATATTGTCAGCATATAGAATGTTCTTACACGGTATGTAATTCGAGAAGTCATTAACATAGACAATGAACAGAAAAGGTCCAAGAACAGAGCCTTGGGGTATTCCTCTTTCTATAGGGAGTATTTCTGACCTATGCTTATTTGCATATGCAAGTTGTAACCTATTTCTTAGATAAGATCTGAATAGTCAGAGTGTGTCATCTTCAATGCCATAGTATTTTAACTTTTTGATGAGTATGTCATGTGACACCGAGTCAAAAGCTTTACTTAGGTCAATAAGTGTTCCAGACATTGATACCCTTTTTTCATACCCTTCATAAACATTACTTACCAAAGCTTCTACTCCTTTTACAGTTGACAGGTGTGACCTGAAGCCAAACTGTTGTTCATTTAAAATTTTGTTGGTTTCAAAATACCTGTATATCTGCTTATTCACACAATTTTCTACTAACTTGGATATGCTTGGTACTATTGAAATGGGTCTGTAGTTATTTGGGAGGTTTCTTTCACCTTTTTATACAGAGGCAATGTAAGTGTGAGCTTAAGACAGTCAGGGAATATTCCTTCATCAAGTACTCTGTTTGATAGTGAAAGAAGTGGCATTTCAATTTCTTTTGCTATACATTTAATGATGAGATTTCTGAGTCCATAATAATCTTCTGTTTTGGAATTACTTAATTTGTTTATTGACTTATGAATATCATTTAATGTGGTTCGGGTACAAGTGAACGTCTCACTTCTTGTCTGTTTTGCACAAGTGAGCAATGCTTCTGCATCAGAGGCAGAATTGATGGGTGGGGTGGTGATGCTATTTACAAAATATTCATTGAGAATATTGTAGTCAATAGGGATACTCCTTTCTTTATTGGTATTATTAATTTCCCTTTTGATGACAGTCCAGGCAGCTTTACATTTATTTTTAGAATTTAAAATATATTCATCATTTGCACAGCACTTAGCATTTTTTATTTCTAATCTGTAAAGGTTTCTCATCTTAGTGTAATTTTCCTTGTCCCTATCACCGTTATGAGATTTGTCTTTCAAAATCATCAGTAGTATTCTGAGTTTGTTAAGTTGTGGGGTGTACCACTTGTTAGTATTTTGTTGCTTATGAGTAATATTACTCTTGTACCTTTTGGTTACCAAGGACATGTCATTTCTACTATATGCTTGATCTCTGTCAGGAAAATGGGAAAACATTTATTAATTATTTTCTTGTTATCCATTACATGAGTCCAATACATTTCTTTTAACTGGTTTATCAATTTGTTTACATTGCATTCGCCTAGAATTCTATATGTCACTTCTCTCTCTGTATAACTAAAGGCTGACTTTTCTATTTGAAGCCATAGCCTTGCGTGATCTGATATTCGTAATTCTATTACATCACATTGTATGGAGTCTCTTTGTACATTGCTAATTATGTTATCAAGGCATGTGTTCAGTCTAGTGGGTTTTTCATTGAGACAGTAATAGTTTAATGACTTCAGAGTGTTAATCATATGAATTACATTTTTTCTCTTTGCTCTTATATCTATGTTAATATCACCTACAATTACAATTCTATGCTGTTTATATTTTGACAACAGCAGTATTAAAGTATTAATTTTTTCTATAAATACTATCTCATCAGAGCCTGGGATTCGATAGGTTGAGACAATTACAGTTTTCTGTTCGTGCATTACCACACCAGCTACTTCTATTGTAGCTTCAAGGCATATTCTACTAAGGTCTATAACTGAGTAATGCAATTCAAGGTTACTTTTGACATATATTGAGACCCCACCATGTGTAATACTTTTTCTGTAGTAGCTTGTAACTAACGAATATCCAAGAGGAACACACAAGTCCATTTCAGTGTCTTTCACTCAGTGTTCATTGATGCATAGTACACTGCAGTTGATTTTATCGAGCCAGTATTGTAATTCATTGATTTTACACCTAAGAGATTGTACATTTATATGGAGGAGGAGGAAACTGTCACTGCTACATAATGGTATTCTACTTTCACAGAACTTTCTGTATTCATTTATTTTCGCTACATGATCTAGGGTTGCACAATTATCTAAATGAATTAGACTTCTGCAGTTTCCACTTAAAGTCGTTTCTAACTTTCCTTCGTCTGTAATGCCTTTTTCTCTAAAAAAGGAGGTGTACAGTCACATATTGTGTAAGATGGCGGCAAGTGTACACGTAACTTTAAAACGCTCTACAGTTTTTGAGGACTTAATTTCAATCAAGTGTATTGTTTGTGACGAAACAGTGCTAAATGGAATTAGAATATGCGTGTTTAAACATAAATGGTGCCATTCACACTGCTTTGCTCAAGAAGATTTACAAATACAGTGTAAATGTGACAGAGTCTAACGGCCGCGAGATCGCGAGTGGAAAGTACTACGCGGGAATAGAAGACAGCGTGCATGACGAACTTCAAAAAGAACTTGACATTATAAAAAAATATATAAAAACAATGGAAAATTTGGTACTAACCATACGGGAACTGTCTGAATCGTCAAGGCAACAAGATCTCATTAATGCTAGCCATAAAATTCGTAGGTCTGCACAACCAAATGTACAAAGTGTAAACAGTACGACTGTAACTAGATATATGAACGAACTGAGCACTCAAAAAGGCACAAGTGAATCAAACGCAAGAAAAGAAAGTGTTAATAGTGCATCTATGGATAAAAATATGAACAAACAATCCACACAAAAATATACAAGTGGATTAAACAGAGAAAAACACAAGGTAAATATTCGTAAAGAAAAAAAAGTAAACAACCACGTTATGAATAAGCAAGGACACAAGCAACAGACATATATTTTTGCAGATAGTCATGGGAGAGGAATTACGGAAATTATGAGAAGAAATCACCCAGACCTTAATCTAACAGGCATCATCAAACCAGGCGCGCCATTACGCGAAATTCTGAAAAACAGTGACAACATATTAACGACCGGTAACAGCTGCATCATAATAGGAGGCGCAAATGATGTTTACTGTAATGAAACTTTGCGTGCAACGAGAATCCTAAAGGAAACAGTCAAAAGGATGCCTCGAGTGCATTTCTACATTGTTAGTATCCCCAGGAGACACGATCTGATGGAAAACTCGTGTGTAAACATCGAGATTGTTACAGCAAACAGGCTATTTGAGAAAATATGTAGAGCTTTCCAGAATACGACTTTCGTAGAGATAAACAGTGTTCACAGAGAGCACTTCACAAGACATGGTCTCCACATGAACGTAAAAGGGAAAAAGATTATTAGTGCCGAAATACTTAAATTTGTTAATGAGCCATCTGTAATGGAAGTGTCTCCAATCCCAATTCCGCCAAAACAAGAGTTGTCTGTAACAGTGAAACCATCATTATCTGCAGTAGAGCTACAACAAACACCAGTAGCAGCAGCAAAGGCTCAGATATTCTCAGCAGCAATGTCAGACAAACCAGTAGCAGCAGAATCACCACATTCATCAGCAGAGCTGTCGTCATCAGCAACAGCATCCAGAACAGCAGACCCCGTAATACTACCTCAAGGCAATGAAAATGCATGTGAAGAAAACATACAAGGTTCATTAGCCACAGCAGCTAACAAAGAAGGGCAGTCACCAAGTCGGGGCGTGCAGGAGCCACCAGCAACAGCAAACACACAGAAGAGCTACCTGAGGCCTGGGAGATCAACAGCAGAAGCAGCTTCCAATCAAGACAGATGCCTGAGAACTAGGAGACCTGCTACACTAAGTGAGGATTTTTTATGGTACCGAGTAAGCAGAAAGAGAACATGGAAAAAGATGTAAGTAAAACTGTCCATCTTAAATACCAGTGTGACAATAGTGAGAGGGACATAAACACCGGACAAAGATACGATCCAGGTTTAATGACACAAACTGCAAAAAAAACATTGCATAGTACCAGAAGCAAAGGGAGCAAGCGAAGTGCTTAGTATATTACAGGAAGGGGAACTATTACATTTAAAGCCAACTGTTAGAATACTTCACCAAAATGTTCAATACATAAACAATAAAACAGAGGAACTAGAGGTAATATTACAGGAGTATAGGCCAAACATTCTAGTAGTTACAGAACATGGGCTAAAAGAAAATCACATAGGAATGTACAACTTTAAGAATTATGTGAAAGTAGCCAGTTTTTGCAGAACTTCCTATAAAGGTGGTGGGGTTGCCATTTTTTCTAACTATAAATCAACTAAAGCCATAAATATAACAAAATATGCTATAGAATTGAGCCTTGAAGCTACAGCACTGGAAACTAAAATTGTTGGGAATTTATGTTGTGTATTAGGATTGTATCGATCACCAAATGGTATAATCAAAACCTTCTTTGAACAGCTGGAAGATATAATCCAACACCTCTCAAAAACATATGCTTATTTGATAATTATAGGAGATCTGAACATAGACACAAGTAAAAATACAGACAATACTAAGACCCTATTGGACATATTGTGCATATACAACCTAAAAATAAAAATAGATAAACCAACCAGAGTAACAAAGCATAGTGAAACTATAATTGATCATGTAATAACAAATATTCCTACATGCTATTGTGACACACAGGTAATAAACTGCACATTAGCAGACCATTTTGCAATCATGATAGACATAAATATAAAGACTAGTGATTCAGTGCAGAAGATATGGGAGATGAGAAGACAGAACTACCCACGTAACATAAAGCTGCTAAAAAAGATGTTAGAGGCAGAAAACTGGGAAACAATATATGCAGCTAAAGATGCAAACACCAAATGGAACCAGGTTTTTTCTTTATTCAGTTATTATTATGATGTTACATGTCCTGTTAGTAAAAGGCTTGTCAGACAGCAACAAAAAAAGAAAAGCTGGGTGACTGGAGAAGTAATCCATGCCAGAAATAATCTGAGAGTGTATTATGACCTCTCTAAACAAAAAAATACTGAGGCCTACAACACACTGTATAAAATAAAAAAGAAAGAGTACTGTAGTTTTATCAGAAAAACTAAAGCATCATTCATCAGTATGTCTATAGATAAGGGGAAGAACCACTCAATAGGTTTATGGTCGTTCATTAATGAAGAGAGAGGAAAAGTAACAAATCGGGCGGAGGACATCTGCCCACTGATGAGTGGGAGAAGCAACGCAAACCCTCTAGAAGTAGCCAATACTTTTAACAGATATTATATTACTGTAGCAGACGAATTAATAAGTCAAAATAAAACAAATGCAGCAAGTAAATTGTTAAACCCCCCACATACAAATCATACTATGGTTTTCATACCTACAACGGATGCAGAAGTGTCAAACCTAATAAAACAACTTAAAATTAAACATTCATCTGGCTTGGATGGTGTCACATCACATCTCATAAAAGAATGCAGAGAATGTATATTAAAACCATTGACACACATGCTGAATGCTGCAATAGAAGAAGGTATATTTCCAGATTCACTGAAAGTAAGTAAAGTGAAGCCAATATTTAAGAAAGGGAACAGGGATGAATTAGGAAATTACAGGCCAATATCATTGATCTCAACATTTGCTAAAATCTATGAAATGATAATAAAGAATAGAATTGTAAGTTTTATAACAAAGTACAGTATACTGCATTCATCACAACATGGTTTCAGAGAAGGGAAGTCGACAAAAACAGCATCAACAGATATAATTGAGCACATTCTTAATTTACTTGACAGGCAACAAAAGACTTGTGCGATTTTTATGGACCTATCTAAGGCATTTGATTGTGTGAACCACTCAAAATTAATGATGAAATTATATCAGTATGGAATTAGAGGAAAATGCTATGACATACTTAAATCATACATTACAAATAGGAAACAATGTACAGAAATCAGACATACTAGTGGGGGAAATATAACAAACTACAGATCAGAATTACAAACAGTTAAACACGGTGTGCCGCAAGGGTTTGTGCTTGGGCCAATACTATTTATACTTTACGTAAATGACTTCCCTAGCTATATAAATCAGAAACTTATAATGTATGCTGATGACACAACAATCATTTGCACAGCTGACACAAAGGAGGAGCTTGAGAAGGAAGCACTCCTGACTATCGAAAATGCAAATAAATATTTAACACAAAACAACCTGTTTATGAATCAGTCTAAAACAATGAATGTAGTATTTCAGACCAAGCATAGTGAAAATTATAATATAAATGTTAATATAAATGGAAAGACTATTAAAGAAGTAACCAGCACAAATTTTCTAGGAACTATAATAGACAAACATTTGGCATGGAGGGAGCACATAGATGCATTGTGTAATAAGATAAACAAACAGATCTTCATCAAGCATTAAACAGCTAAGACTGTGGATGATAAAGTCCTCAGATCAATGTATTATGGACTTGTCTTCCCACATTTGTCTTATTCAGTTCATGTAAGGGGAAATGCACAAGCTGGCTACCTAAAAAGGATATTCACAATTCAGGAAAAGGCAGTGAGATGCATTGCAAAAATACCACCAAGACAGACCTGTAGGCAAGCTTTTGTACACTATAATATGACAGTATATTCACTGTACATATACCAAAGCATAATGGCGGTAAGGTCAAGTGGTAAACACCTCCTAAATAAAGATGTACACAAACACGGTACAAGAGGAAATTAAAATTACTACATGATAAACAGAAATCTAAAACTGTCTATGACTGCCCCAGAAGAAGCAGGCAAAAGGTTTTTTAATAAACTCCCCAAAATCAGTAAAAAAGAAACAGATCCGAAATGTTTTAAAAATCATTTGAAACTATATCTCACAGAGAAATGTATATACAGTTTGAGTGAATACTAAGATGGTGTTTAAATATATCATTACTGAAATGTACCTTTAAAAATTATCATTTCTGTATGTTGTTTGGATTTGTGTGTACGTATAATGTGAAACATGTAAAACCTTTGTATGATTATGGACTATTTCTGTTTAATTATTTGTTTCATTTATATATATATTGAAATCAAGTTTGATGTTAGTAGGATATTGTATGACACACCCAATACTCTCAGCTGGATTTTCAGCTGGAGTCCAAGGGCAAAGAATAAATAAATAAAAGGCCTTTCAGAACTCACTGTGCTATGCTGAATAACTACCTGGCGGAATTCCTCTGGCGTCAACGTTTTGAGGAAAATCCATTCCACATTTTTGTTATTAATTCCACCTTTCTTGAAAAAAAAATATTTTAATTCCGTGCATACATATGCAATATGTCATTTTTGATAAAAAAAATTTTTTGAGACAGTTAACTGATTTTTTTTTTTTGCATCCAAATGAAAAATAAGTACTTTTTTGGTGAAGAGTGCGTCAGATATGACTGTAACACTCAAGTTTTGAAATAAAAATTTTTTTGGTATTCCGCGCATATATATGCTTATATCTTCAGAAAGACGTGTTTCCTTCAAAAATAGGTACTTTTCTCGTGATCAGCGCATGTACTCCCTAGACTGCATAAGTGCCACGAAAAGCAGAATCAGATGTTTCCCTCGACCTATACAGTTGAAAGGAAGCCCAGATAGCAAGGAACCAATACAGCTGAAAGGAAGCCCAGATACCAAGGAACCAATAGCTACAACTCCGAAGAGTGGAATCAGACATTTCCCTTGACCTATGTAGCTCAAATGCAGCTCTCAATACCTACCAGCAATAATAATAATAATAATAATAATAATAATAATAATAATAATAATAATGAAAACAATGTAAACTTCACACACCAACATAACTCAAAAAACACCACAAAAACCAAAACCTTCAACAACTCGAAAACGCAAAAACTTGTATATACACCAGATCAATTAAAACCAATCAAAGTACGATAAATGTAGAACAGACAGAACATCAGAATTACTACAGATTAAAACCAAAATAAAAGTTTATTACCAACAAAAGCATGCAATAAAATCACCTAGGTTGACCGCTGCTACCAGTACACACACACACACACACACACACACACACACACAAACTAATCAAACCTAACAAAATGCCACACACATAAAAACCTTCACTGAAAAATGAAGATTTCCAAATCCACATTGCAGCACTGTCTACCCAGACTCAAATAAACCCATGTTACCATAGTGATAATGAACCCAATATCATATGTTAAACTCAACAAACACAAACCAATTCAAAAACACACACACAACACCATTATGTCATGGGTCAAAGGAGACAGGTGGAATAGAAGACTTCCAATGGCCCCTTAACTTAGTTCCTACTTCACGCAGATAGACAGGATGTGAGGACAAGAATGAATAGTTCTGAAAAATAACATTAGTGTTTCACTTTTAAAAGTGTTAATCAGCAGTAGGGCCTCCTGGGATCTTGCTTCCTTGCCTATCAGTAGTGACCAGCCATACTGTTTCATTATAAAACAATTCCTTAATAACTTCATTGTTTAATATTTGGCTTCTTGCACTGATGTCACCTCACGTGTAAGATTGTTCCCCCTATTGTTATCTAGACAACAAACTTCAAGTCTAAGACATGATATCACGGTACATAAAAAGATTTTTACATGTTAGTCTGAGAACGTGGACAGTGACTAAGAAGGCATACCCTAAAATCGCACTTACTTTCAGTTTTCAAAATGTCACAACCCCTTTCTTCTGTCATTTATCACATATTTAACCTCTGGCAACAATCTGTTAATATAAAAACTGCACTGTTTTTACAGTTCATGTTAAACCACAGACTGGTTGGAGAAAGGCAAGACAAAGAACTGGTTATGAACTGTTGTGTCCAAATCAATCTTTGAAATGCCAACAACAGGATTAGTTAAAAATGTGATACCAAGCTTATGAACGACAACACCCTTAACGTGGTGGAGATATAAGACACAGAACTGATCAACTGCTCACATCACTAATAACACGAAAACGTTAGCGAAATAAAATGCTAGAGATTAACAGGA
The DNA here is from genome assembly GCF_023864275.1 of Schistocerca cancellata. NCBI lineage: Eukaryota > Metazoa > Arthropoda > Insecta > Orthoptera > Acrididae > Schistocerca > Schistocerca cancellata. The sequence goes on from NC_064634.1 coordinate 18,349,850, forward strand.
TCTCTGTAAGAAAAGGTAGTTTTGGGCCCAGGATGTTCTTTCTATTAATCCTTCAAATATATTAAAAAATTGAAAATACCAGACCACAATTCGAAAATGGAGCCTCACATAGGTACTTAAATGTATCTATGGAATGACCTACCAACCCAACCTACCCTAGATATATGTTTACACTAGTCTACAGATCAGCCTGTCAATGTAAATGAACACATATATGCATCTTGTATGCCACAAGCATTTCCCCAGTCGAACACCATCTCCAGTAGGCCTAGACTTACAGTACACCTAGCAAACAATACAGTCTAAGCTACCAGCCACAAAAAATAAACTTCGTATCATGATCAAAACACACACTCAAAATATTTCACTGAAACAAAATATCCTAGATGCCATATGACATCACACTTCATATAGGCTACCTATGGCTCATGTTGTTCACTGGACTCCAAACACGTTTATTTTTTTCACACACAAGCATTTATTGCTTAGTCCAGTTTCTTGAATAAGTATCATGAGGTTATCATGGTTAAGTTTGTCAAATTAACTCCCAAAAACATATTTTTGATAGCAATATTCTTGAATACTGGTTGTTTCTCAGATTCCACACCCCCTTCAGAATACCATCTTGGTGCTTTCTGGGTTTAGATATTAGCTACACAGTCATAGTTACGCTGCCAAGACCTTACCAATGATTTACGCTACAATTAAAACAAAACTTATTCACAATTCCAATTACAATAGCTACACATTTCATGTACCGGTATTCGTAAATACAGATCTTTACATACTTGGTTTAGGTGAAATAATGCCAATGCGTCACAATTATTTCAATGTGAGCTATGAAGCTTCACGTAAAACATGACTGCGATAAAATGTGTAATAAAATAAATATACCGAGGTCTAGAAATAAGCATGATTACACATAAAAGGGATGATTAATACAGTTCAATATTAAAAATGTGTATTCAACAAAACCGTAGTCCTACAGAACTGGAGGGGTGCGACGGTAATGGTTTTATTTTATCAGTGAAATTACATACCGGTACTGGATGTTACTAATGCTCCTGAAACCATCAAATAAATGATTACAAAGTTAATTTACCGGTTTTTCTCCCCCAGAATCCAAAACATCAGACAGTGTATATAATAATCGTATGAGACAACAAAGGGAGATTTTACGATGTATTTTCATCAATTTTGAGACGTTATGACTCGTAATAGCCCTGAAGACGTCTTTTACAACAATCTAATAACTTGTAGCAGTACACCGATAAAAATAACTGCTTGCAACTTGCAAGTAATCGCGCAACCAAACTTCGAACACACAAATAACTTCTTAACACGATACGATTACATGACAATGGACACCATACGCATACTCAAAATAACAAACCTAGATAAACACAGCACCGGATTTCGGGGTCTAGTGCAGCAGGGAATACAACCACCACCACCTAAAGAGAAGGCCGTGGCGCGCTCTTGTGACGTCACGCAAAGCGGGCCAGGGTTGGCTTGGCGCTGCGCTTAAGGATTCGAGACGCACGGTCTGCAAATCTTTGTCAAACGGTTTTACAGAACCTGTTCCGTAAAAAATAATTAATTTCTGAAATACTTCTAGCTTTATATGGCAGCTTCATGATGAAGTGCCAATCATTTCGATAATGGTCATAACTATTGTGGTATTTCACAGATGAGTATCAAATTTGAGAACGTTGCCATCAAAAATAGGGGGCGCTATGAATTTGTGTTTGATACGTATTATACATTCTATTGCTGAGTGTGAAATACAGATGAGGTTAGGAAATTTTCGTAAAACTTTGGATCAATATCTGCTTCCAATCTTGAAAAAATTGAGCATCTGCAGCAACTTCACTTCCGATCGCAACGCGCAGGAATGAAATATTCATAACGCCTCTCATATCTCGTAAACCGCTGGAGATAACGAAACGAGATCTTGGCAAATGATAGCACGCAAAGAGGAGAGTACTTTGCCATATGTTTAAAATACGTAACTTTATCAATCGCGATATAGCAGAAGCTATAGTTTATAATTCTTTTTTACTGGTAATGTAATTGCTTAAGACTTATCAATAGCCAGTGAAAACGTACGAGTGTGGGATGTAAATAATATTGTGATATACATGATAAAACAAGGTACATTTGTGAAAAATGCACTGTGATTTTCTGGACCAGACGACTATTATTTACACTCACTTGAAAAATTCTGCACTAATACAGTGTATAATATTAAATTCCTCTGCCTTCAGTAACCTAAATAAGTATTCTGTAACTGTTTATAGAGCACCCTCAGGAAAGCTGAGTACATTCCCCAAGCAAACAATCACTTTTAACTCACCTTTTCTCTGAAACAAAAACAATTATGCGTTGTTATTGTAATGTAAATTGTCTTTCCTGTAAAAATATGGCAGATTTTGAGCATTTAATGAGCTGTGTGCAGGTGTTGACTTTCTCACATGAGTTGCAAAGAACTTTATAAGCCTGATTGACAATACTCTGCAGATAAAAGAATTAGCAACATATGTTTAAGTGAAATTTTAGATTTATTTCTGACCATAATGGTCAGCTGTTCAAAATGCATGCTGTAAGCCCTGCAAACAACAGTAGTTTTATCAACAGGACCTTTATATAAGTCAACAGTGAGAATCTACAAACCTTCAGCAGCAGTTGGAATGAGACAATGTGTCACGCTAAAAATGTCAATAATAAATTTACCCTACTTCTAGATTAATTTGTTCCATTGTTTGAAGCTGTATTTCGTAATAGAATTTCATTAAGTGTCTACCTACGTGACTGCAGGAGACAGTGACTCATTAAGCGAATCAAGTTACCCTGTAAAAAAAAAAGGGGGGGATGCTGTATACAATACTAAGAATTGTATTAAACTTCAGAACAAGGGACACTACAATTCACATTTGCACTTTAGTAACTCCAGGGATAGATCAGAAATCACTGCTGGTGACTACAGCAAGTTAAATTCTTTGTAATATGTAGACAGATTACTGTAACATGAGAACAGTAGTACTTAGCATGCTTAAAATAATGTAATTATTAATAGTTTATGTTAATGTACGATTATAAAACACTAGAAGTAATGAACTATAATTTATTTAAGCCAGTCATATATACATCTACTTCCTGAAAATGCTGTTACAAAATCCAGGGCATAACATGGTTCCATTACAGAAATAGATCACGATTTCCATCTTAAAAGGCAGCAAGCCTTTTCTACTTTCAGAATGATTGATTAGTTGTACACATTTCATATATTGTATTTTGTGAAAAATGACAGTTGCAAAACATGTCAGAGGCATATAACAGGTTACATTACCAGTCTTACTGTCTATAAAATTTAATAATTGTGACTAACAATGACTTATGTTACTCAGACAGAGTAATAGAGCAACAAACATTTGTTGGAATGTATGCACCCTGATATAAAGGTGTACTAGGACGAGGCACTACTGAAGGACATTCACCAAAGTGAAAATTTAGCTAGTCGTTGGAAACTAATAAGTAATGGTAATACTGAGTACGAAAACTTATCAGACCAACCTCACATTGCAGTTGAATACCTGATCCACAACTGAAAGAACTCTTTTATATTGTTACTGCACAGCTATGCAACATTTGTTGAAAACCCTGCCATAAGCTAGAAGTAGGCCAATTTCCTTGTAATGAACTTAAGTGTAAACAAATAAATCAGACAAACTAACTCTGGGATTAACTAAAGATGTACAACATAAATCAAAACTGTAACAATTTTACACTGATTCCAAATTAAACTGAATGGTGTAGGATATAATGTCCTACACATTCAAATAAAATGCAGCAACATGATACTCCTTAATGTTTGTAAGGGTACTCTCACTCTATATAGGTGGGAAGAACTTTTCCTTAATTACTATATAAACACCACCTTTCACATTATTCCTTTTAGAATAAACTGTTTCAATTAAACTGACTGTATGGAACACCGAAGCTGTATTTTAATGCTGTGAAGTGATTTTCTGTAACACAAGATTCTACAGCTACTGGCAGAAACAGTTCAAGAACACACTTTTCACTCAGTACCAAAGCGTGTGCTGTTATGAAATTTTCCAGCATATTAAACACACTTGCGGTCCAAGTCTGACACACAGCGTCACGCTACCAAGGGGTTTCATAAGTTAAAAAAAAAATCACAATAAGATTAGTAACAAATTAAGGGTCACAGTCTGGATGAGATGCAAATTTGGGAATGGAGACCAACTACTGTGTCTGATATTAAACTATTCCAAACTGTGAGTGGAATAAGCAACTACTAGAATGTAACTATGGCTCAGTAAAATAATATATGCAAAGCAATAACTAATTGTTACTCATATGCAACAATACTGACAGCTTGTATCAAAATTTAGATGAAAACAGCTGTTATGAGAAGTAACTACATTAGGAAACACCCTGGTGTCATTCTGATTCAGGGAAATGGGAGAAATCCACTGTAATATTCTACTGTAAGTTTTATATGCCAGCATGCCAAAATAATAGCCTCTAATTACATACATAGTTATAATAAATTACATGAGGTTTAATACAGAATTACTTTAACAGATTTCTTCTTGTTGGGCAGCACAGGCTCAACAAAGTGAAAGGAAGATGTAAATATTTCTGCACAGAATAGCTGAAAGACATAAAAACTTTACTAGGAAAAACTGGTCCAGTTTCAACCTTAGGCCAGTATCAGGTGCACAGATGGACGTGTACACAAACTGATAAAATTTTACAATGATGAGATTGAAACTAGCCATTAGTGCTGGACAAAGTATTTACTTCAGCTGAGTAGTCTGCATGGAAACAGTTGTGACCTTCTGACATTTGAAACTGTTGGAAGCAAATTATCCAAAACTTACAGGCTATATGGACCAAATGACTATTAGTGTGCATTCAGTTGAAGGTACTACACCAATATGGATTATGGAACCTGCCTCTGCTTTCAGTGGACCAAATACAGTGTAACTGAATGTGCGAGACATAACAGAAATTTCCTGTGACACCTGATAAATATCCTAACATGTAAACTGTACGCAAATTGAAATGTGCTAAGCTTCCATTTCTTAAAAGAAGCAGTAAAGGGGTCATTCTTTTTCTTAATGTAATTATTTAACAATGCAATTATTTAACCTTTGACTAACAACTTCAGTATTTTATCTGCTGAATGACCATTACTGCAAATAAAGTCTGTTAAGAAGAAACTTTTCTTCTGAACAGCATTTATGGTTACATTTTGAACAAGCTCCCTTTGACTGTTGAATGACAATTTTTTTTTTCATTAGGGGGCAGATATTAATTTCTGTACAGTAATGTAATTGTAAATAACAACATTCACAACATCAGGCTGAGGGAAAAACAGACCACCCCTGTCCAAATTTTTGATTAAACTAAGATGTTATTCACCATGCAGACACATTTCTTTGTCTAAGAGAAGGTATTTGCTGCACACCTCACACTGCTGTTCTTCAGTACACTGCGAACACAATACCCTGCTAAATATGTTAATACTGGAAGGTATGTTTCTGCCTGCCTGAAATCTTCCTCCAAATAAATAATGTCAACCATAAACTCAGAGTGTGTTTGTATAGTCTCTTTTGTGTCATCATTACAATTAAAGATGAACCCTTCTGCAACAGGCAGTTTACCAAAAGTATGCATATCAGTAGCATAACAACTGACACTTGAGTGGCAAGATGGCGCCGAATGAAATTCGCGAGTGTGTTAGTTCCAGTAATAAATGTAAATTTAATGAAGAAAAGTGTGCATTTTGCAGAAATGTCGGTTGGTATTGTGACCAGTTATGTATTACGTGTTATATTGTGTTAAAAGTATCTGAAAAAAACTGTGATGCATCTATAAACTGTGAAAAAGAAACCATGTTGACGATCGGTAAACAGAACAGCATGAGTTCCGCAAATAAAAGCAAACAATCCGAAGTCTGTGTGAAGTGTAAGAAGTTCGACGTATTTAGTGATGGGAAGTGCATCTCTTGTTATTTAATTATGAAGGTGGTAGTAAAAAATGAGAAACTCAGTGTTTGCTTAGCATCAACTTCATCATACAGCCACGAAATTGCGCTTCAAGAAATAACAAACAGCAAACTATGCTTATGCAGAAAGAAAGTCGTTACAGGTATTATGTGCTTTAAGTGTAAAATTGTTTATCATTATAACTGTGCAAAGGTGGACTCAAAACAAGAGATATGGAAATGTGATAATTGCGTAAAAGTGGGCACTATAGACAGCAAGGAAGAAATAATTTCTGTGTTGTTAGAAGAACTGCAAAGACTGAAAGCTGAAAATGTCACATTGTCTGCCAGAAGTCAACAGAACAAAAGTGAATCCCAAGACGAGAGCACAAATTGTCACCAGCCCAAGAAGATACCAAAACATCTCGTTTCTCAGCAGTTATATCATCTGAATACAAGCAACCGTTTTAGTGCCTCAAGTGATAAAATTGATGAAACAGAGAAATCTACTCAGGTGGTAGGACGAGACAATGTTCCTAAAAATTCGACAAAAAGACCAATTGAGAGTCAGCCAACGAATAAGATTTTATTACTATCGGACAGTCATGGGCGAAACTGTGCATCATTGCTAAATGAATTTTTGAAACCCAAGTACTACACATCATCTGTTGTTAAACCAAATGCATGCCTCAGTGGTGTAGTTGAAGGGGCATCAGATCTTACTAGTGATTTCAATTTGGACGATGCAGTTATTATCCTTGCAGGAATAAATGACATTCGTAAGAAAAACAACTTTATTCCAGACTTAGAAAAGTTGACTGCAGCACTTGATCATACAAAGCTATTGTTATGTACCGTTCCCTACTGTTATGACAAGCCAGAAGTCAACGAAACAGTGTACAGATTTAATGAATATATAATGAATTTGTCATCTAATTTTGTTAATGTGAAAGTAATTGATGTCAATTTATTCTTGCAAAGGCCTGATTACACTAATCATGGACTACACCTGAACAAAACAGGAAAGCTCAGACTGTGCAGGAACATTGCTTCATCAGTATCAAACCCATGGAAACGGTGTGATGTAGTAAAAACACTTACAACCAGCTCTGCAAGAAAGGTCAGATTTTGTACCGGTACTGTAGAAACCAATTCATGCCAAGATAGACAGGGAACCAATGTGAATACAAGAAACAGATGTATAGCTGTGTCTCACCCTGTCACTGCCAATGACATATTAATACCATATGATGAAGTTCCACCCAAAGAACCTCAAGGACTGGAAAATAATTCCGATGCAGTATCTCCAAGGATAAAAGGTAATCCCCGATTTTCTACGAGAGAAAGAAGAATTCCAAAAAGAAACAGTGATTTTTTATGGCCAGCACCCACCCGACCTCACCAACGACATCTAGTGAACAAATCTCCAGCTGCGACATAGGTCTTAATGTATCCAACACAGTTTTGAGTGCAACGGGGACTAACGGTGTTAATGGACAAGCAGACCAGCAGAAGGACAGTAGAGGTAGCTATAAGAATCTTATTATTCTTCATCAAAATATCAGAAGTCTCAAAAGTAAATTAGAGTTTTTATCTGTAAATTTAGGGGACATGGACACTGTTGACCGTCCTCATGTTTTATGCCTTACTGAGCATCATGTAACAGTTGGAATTGATGGGCTGCAGCTTGATGGGTATGATCTAGCTACTCATTATTGCAGAACAAGTAAGGAGAAAGGTGGTGCTGTAATTTATATAGACAGTAAAATCATTTATAAATCTTTAGATCTAAGTAAGTATTGTGTAGATCAACATTTTGAAGTTTGCGGGACTGAAATTTCTGCAAAGGACATGTTACTTACTGTGCTTGCAATTTACAGAGCTCCAGCAGGGAAGTTTTGCATCTTTATGAATAAGTTAGAATCTCTTTTGACCAAATTGTTCTCTAAAACTAGAAATTTAATAATTGTAGGTGACTTTAATGTCAACTTCTTAACTGATAACAACCTCAAAACTGACCTGGACCACTTAATGAATTCTTACAACTTGGCTGCGATGGTTACCTGGCCCACTAGAGTTACAGAAAATTGCAAGAGCCTTCTAGATAATATTTTCATTGACAAGAATAGAGTCAACAGTGCTAGTGTGAGCAAAGTAATTTATGGCCTGTCTGACCATGATGGACAACTTCTGAAAGTAAATAACATCAGTTTGTGCAATAAAATCTCCCACACCTATAGGTCCTATAGATGTATAAACACTGAAACTGTGTCTGCCTTTAACGACTATTTGTCACAGATAGATTGGGAGCCAGTGTACAGCACATCAGATGTTAATGATAAATTTAACCTTTTTTAAAATGAATTTATATCTGTATTTGAAATGGCTTTCCCAAAAAAAACTGTCAGAAAGAACAATGAGGTTTCTTCCAGTAAACCATGGATTACTGGAGGTATAAAAATTTCTTGCAGGAATAAGAGGGAGTTACATGCCTCACTAAGAGTATCAAATGATCCCCTTGAAAGGTCTCATTTTAAGTTATATTGTAAAATTTTAAAAAGGGTGATAAACAAATCCAAGAGCCTGTATATTAAGTCTGAAATTGATAAATCTGAGAACAAAATAAAAGCAGTTTGGAATGTTATAAAGAGAGAGTGTGGCAAGAGTAACAAGAATGTTATTACCACAGAGATAAGCTATAAGGATGAGGTTATTCATAATCCTGTAACAGTTTCCAACATATTCAACAATCACTTCATAACTGCAGCAGAACAAGTAGGTTGTAACGGTTCCTTAAATGCTGCTAAGCATTTATTACACAGAGCTAACCCTAACACGTATGACCCAATTTGTATTGCCCCAGTTACTATTACTGAAGTTAAAAATACCATCAAGGCCTTAAAAAATAAAAATTCCACTGGTATTGACAACATTTCACCAAAAATACTGAAGCATTGTAGTGACCACATATGTCAAGTCCTGTGTCACATTTTTAATGAGTCTATCCAGCAAGGTGTTGTCCCAGAGAGATTAAAGCTTGCCGTTGTGAAACCACTTTTCAAGAAGGGTGACAAAACTAATTTATCTAACTACCGTCCAATATCACTACTAAGTAGTTTCTCAAAAGTATTAGAGAAACTAATGTATACAAGAATTGTAGAACATCTTAACAGCCACAACATACTCAACAGAAACCAGTTTGGTTTCCAAAAAGGTAGATCAACTGAGCAGGCTATTTTTTCTCTCACAAATGAAATTTTAGAGTCAATAAATAATAAAATGTCACCTATTGGAATTTTTTGTGACTTGTCTAAAGCCTTTGACTGTGTGGACCACAACATTCTCTTACATAAGGCTAATTTTTATGGCTTGCGAGGTAGCATTGGTAGATGGATAGAATCATATCTGCAAAACAGAAAACAGAAGGTGATAATTAATGGTGCCAATGATAGTCCCATTTCTTCTGATTGGGGCACATTAAAGTGTGGTGTGCCTCAGGGGTCCATCCTAGGACCTTTGCTTTTCCTTATCTTCATCAATGATCTCCCACTTTGCACAGACACCGAGTGTAAATTTACTCTTTTTGCCGATGACACCACTATTCTGCTTGAAAGTCGAACTAACAGTGACCTAGAAAATAAATGTAATGCTGTACTCGTTGACATCCTACACTGGTTTAAGTGCAACGGACTAACTCTAAACATTCAGAAAACTCAGTATATGCAATTTCACACATCTCAACAAGAAAATGAAGTATGCCTCTTAAACTGTGGTAACCAAAATATACTACACTGTGAATCATCTAAGTTCTTGGGCATTCTAATTGATGGCAAGCTGAACTGGTCTGAGCATATCTTAGACCTACATAGAAGGCTCAGTGTGGCAACTTATGCTCTGCGTGTAATCACCCCCATTGGTGATGAGGACGCTACTAAAGCTGCCTACTTTGGTTATTTTCATTCTATCATGTCGTATGGCATAATATTTTGGGGCAACAAGCCTTTAGCCAAAAAAATATTTACTGCACAGAAGAGAGCTGTTAGAATCATGAGTGGTGTTCATCCAAGATATTCTTGCAGAAGTCTGTTTCATAAGTTACAAATATTAACACTTACCTCTCAATTCATATTTTCTTTGATGATTTTTGTTTCTAACAACCTATCTCTTTTTAAAACTAATAGTGAATGTCATGATCATAATACTAGGTCTAAAAATGATCTACACAGGAATCTGAAACATTTAAGTCTTGTTCAGAAAGGTGTTCATTATTCAGCCACAAAAATTTTCAACTCCCTTCCATCAGGTATTAAAGATCACATTAATGTCTTACCTACTTTTAAATGTAAATTGAGAGAATACCTAATGGTAAATTCCTTCTATTCTCTTGATGAGTATCTACAGATAAAGCAATGATTTTTTATACTGATAAAAATTTGTTTGCTATAGATCACATTAACTGTTTAATTTGGAAAATGTACTATATTTCCTTTTTAGGTATTGTTTTATATTACTTGAGCTATACCTTTGATTTGATTTTAACCTACAAACTTATTCATAATCTTATGGTACATTTTTGTCATTTTATATATGTGTATTATTTGTTTAATTTGGAAAATGTACTATATTTCCTTTTTAGGTATTGTTTTATATTACTTGAGCTATACCTTTGATTTGATTTTAACCTACAAACTTATTCATAATCTTATGGTACATTTTTGTCATTTTATATATGTGTATTATATCTGTTGTATGTAATCATGACTCATTCCACATCCTTGTGATTTATCACAATACGGATTAATGGAATACGAAATAAATAAATAAATAAAAAAATAACTTGAATTCAACATGAGTGGTAACATGTTCTGCATCCTCATCTTTGCTTCCACTTCAAAAATCTGTCTCACAGATATGAGACACTGAGAGCCAGCCATTGATTGGTAACTGCTAAACCTTGCTTCCAGAGAATCAGTTTGAATTTTTCCAGGCAAAAAATAAGTGAAACCAAGCTCATTAGTACAGTACCTTGCCATCTCAATCAAACCATAGGTTGTGTGTGTCAGAGCTGTATGTGTATCTTTTGAAAGAGTATTATTTTTCAGGCCTAAGTCCTTCCACTTATCGAGCCACACAAGAAACTTTTCCAAGAAAACTAATTTTTCATCAATATTACTTAAAGATAGAGGGCACTGGAAGAGATCATTTAGTCGAACACCTTTGTGAACTGTCTTAACATTTACAATTTTCCACCATGTAAGTATAATTTTAATAAATTATGCAGTGGTCTGGTAATGTAACAAGTTTTTCTGTTCTCCTACAGTTGAAATGGCTTCAGCTGTATATTCATTGAATACTTGCAAAACAAGGCTCACATTCTGTTTCTCAAGTGAAGATGGATAAAGAGACTGCAAAGAAAGACCATAAGAGTGCTTAAGTAAACCATTACATTCAATCTTATGAAGCTGCCTCAATGCTTCAAAAGATGCCATTAACACCTGACAATCATCACTGCTTCCATCAAATTGTGGATATTTGAGCAAAACTTGTGAGTCCTTTTGATTAACCCTATTATTACATATACACTTGAGGATGTGGACAGAATCAATTATAAAAAATAGTGGCTTAGTTGGATTAGCTGGATGTGGGTAAACTATACTGAGTTTTGGAGGTGAGCTAAAAAGTGCCATAGATTTCCTATTTATAGCATTGTTGTCACTAACTACACAAATAACTTTGAAACCAATATCATAAAGGCCACATAATATTTTCTTCACATACAAAAGTAACTGTTCAGCTACAAGGTTTCTCACTGGAAGGACATGCACTACTTCTTTAAAAGAAGACAGCAATGATTGTATCATAAAGACATATGCTGTAGTAGCAGCCTCGTCACTATCAAATGCTGCCCCCACAATGTTTCCTCCCTTGTAATCAAAATAAGGCTTAATATGAATTTCATCCATCATTAAAGAAATGGTACAATCACTTTCCTGCAAAGATTTAAATCTTTCCTTAATATACAGGAGCATAGCACCTTCATTTTGTTCATTATGAGGACCATTAGTATATGAGGAACATATTTTCTGTAAAGTTCTTGGATGAGGAAGAATAAGATTGCCAGATGACCTCAAAAATTTATAGGCATGAGGGGAGATAGAATGCAGGATACAACAAAATACAGAAAAGTGAGGATTAAACCTATAGTTTTCCTCACAGCTACATAGCAACTTAACTTGCTCACTTAAGAATTGAATTTGTTTCTGTTTTTCTTCATCTACAGAACTGCACATGTCATTTAAAATGTCCTGTATAAGAAGGCACTGGCTTTTTAATGAATTTTCTTTTGCACTGACTAATTCTTTCACTTTGTCTAATACTGTAAACAAATCATTCATATTTGAAAGTTTGTGTGATGTTTTTCTACTGCCTATCTTTCTTATCTCAGTGTTACTTTGATAGGCAGACAACTGCAAATCATTTGTCATTACAACAGATACAGATGGAGCAGGCAATACAGTAAGCAATAGAAATAGGACGGAGTCACTTCTCCTAACAATGGTCCATTCACTGGGAATGGTTTCTCTTTCTAGGCACTGCAGAAATGCTTCAAAAGTAGAAAATAACTTCCTCCAATCATACTCTGTTTTGGTTACTATACTGTCTTTAATTGCTTGTAGAAGATGTTCATTGTCCAATCTAGCTCTCCTTTCCTCTGCACTTTCTCGAGAACTGGTGGATGGAGTAGACAAATAGCTTGGGCAGCCTGGTAACACTGATGGGACAGCACCCTCTCTAAGCCTTGGTCTTGAAAGCTTGACAGTAAGCTTTGTGCCTTTCACTTCATCATAACATTCAGTATGCCGGCAGATGTCAGATTCGGTGAAGTGAAGTTCACAAACCTAAAACAAAGTAGTGTGAGTCAGTACAATATACAGCATGATCTAAAGATGTGTATCTGTATGCGAAAGTAAAAAACACTGGATACTCATTAATTTTCCACCAATATCAGCTTGACAGGTCACACCTTAGTGGAAGTACACAAATTATTTGGGCCTAACAGTAATATACCATGTTCTACAACAACATGCATATTCCATTATAATACTCTTTTATTAATTAGTACTATAAGCACTAGGAGCATACCTCACCAGACATCAGTATAGGATGAATATACCTGTGAACAGCTTGTGTTACAGCAGTACTATGATATTTATGGAACTATAAGAGTGAAGTTCCTATTATGGATTAAGTGGCACCAAATTTCAGAAATCTGTTTGATTCTGCATGTTAACATAGCAATTATGGAAATACGGAAGCGTCTGATCCCACCCGTCTGCTTTGACCCATGACGTCACAAATATGGCGGAAACAAAAACACACTTTCCACAAGAAGCCTAATGACACTAGCGGGACAAGCGCCGGAAATGGGGTGTTTTGGGTGGGGGGGGGGCAAACTAAATATAAACAAATTTAGACGCCTTATGTAGCTACAACGTGTAAGTGAAGACAGCCATGCATGAATACCCGCCCACCTCCCCAGGGGTCGTAACCCCTGCAACCCATAGAAGATAAAGATGCTTCAGTAGCTGATTAGTGTTTTTTGTCTTTAAAAAAAAAATCTCACGGGATAGAACGAACAGATCAGAAAAGTAAATAAAGTAAGATAAAACAGAACTGGAGACAGCCACACTCAAACCAAAGTCCGCGCCGTCATGACGTCACACACGACAACACCCTTACGTCACGGGTCAAAGCCAACGTGTGGGATCGGACGCTTCTGTCGACCCGCAATTATTTTATAATTTTGACTTTACAGTTTCTTCATTGTCATGGTATAAGAGATATCAACAGCTGCAGAATACTATTTCACTGTGGGTGTTTTTATGCCAGCACATATTAAAACTGTGTCACTGCAGGTAACACTGAATGAGGGTCTTGATATATGCCTAGCAAATATTTCATGTTTGGATAGAACAACAACTCCAAAACAAACGCATGCCAAACACAAAATAAAGTTGAACAGATGCCAACATAAATGACACACCTCAGTAAGACAGTCATGACCATCCAACTGGAAGTATGTTAAGAAGATATCAACAAAACATTCCGTGCCAAGCTGTGCTGTATGAACTAAATGGCACTTGTCATTTCAATTAACCATCTGAAACATTTAAAATACCGGACAGATTAAGTAACTGTATGCGTTATTAACGAGAATGTCGTTATATGAGGCGGCTCAAGTGATACAGAACGCCATTGAAATCTGTTTGTGAAGACACCTATTCTGCATCGTAACCTGAAGTTAGGTTAGGTTGAAAGATAATTATTTGATCGTGGGTTGGCGAATGTCTAACAGGAAAAACTAACACACAGAAAAACAACACAGTTATGCTTCATACAGAGAGATCGCTTTTTAAAAATCGAAACAGCAGTTTCAACATTCGTTAGCACTCATGCTAACTAATGCGAGAGTGAAAAACAACACCCACTCACAAATAGAGAATAAAACGTATCGGTAATGCGCAACAAAATACGAACTGCAGGGAAATTTAAACACGAATAAAAAGTAACACGAGCCACAAATTTATATTTCGTTTTCAAAATCAAAATAAAGCCACTTGAAAACGAATACTAGGCCTATTTACTGCGAAATTCTGCTCACAATTTTAGTCAAATATATCCAAAATGCAAAATATTCCACCAGAAAAATAATAATTTTACTAGGTATATAGTTTTTACATACCTTCGTCCAACGCAGATCCGCATCTTTCGGAAAGGAAAACAACATTACTTTCGGTCCAGTTCCGTAATTCCCACGACACCTTGGCGCACACACAATTAGTAAACCATGTTCACAGTAGCTTCACTACACGTAAACTCTGTACACGCTAGTTTAACAGGCGTCTAAAGCTAGCGAAATGAGGGATGCTCAACTACCGGAACTGGTGGGTTCGTTTGAGCAGTTACCAGAAAGCGCCAGACAACAGGCTGTAGTGCGCATGCGCAGCTACGATGACGTAGGCAGTCCGTGCTTGGTGCTTGCTCTGCTCATACGCTTTTCGTCGTATTTCTGGTGGGGCATCACGTGACCATGTGCGTGACCTTGCGGCCCATGCGGCATGTTGTTGAGAGGACATACTGAATTGTACTTAGAGCAATTGTTTTATCATATCCCACACAGATAAAGGATGCAAATAAGGAAGCAGTTCTTGCCAAAATATAATTTCAAAATTAGACTCCACAGCTCGAAGTACCATAAAATTTTGCTAAGGGGTGACTTTGACAGATTTTTTTTAAATTCGTACTCTGCAATATTGTTATGTAGCATTTCCAACTGGTTTACATCCACACAGCACCGCAAAAAGCTACTAGGATGGAATACAAATTACTTGCAACAAAAAAAGAGACAGTTTCTTGTGTAGCTTACACCGGAATAAAGGACAATAAATTTCATGACTATTTCAAAATGTGAAAAAATTAACATGGTGGTCTGTGAGGCAAAGAAACTGTACAACTGACAGTTTATATTCTATTCTACCAATAAATATGAAGCCATGTGGGGAGTTAAAACGATAAAACATGGTATGATGCGAGTCTAAAAATTTAGCACGGAATGGCATTCTATAAATTTAAGACGTAAACACAAATTAAGAAATAACTTCAGGCCCAGAAGTAGTACTAGACAAGTGCCTTGTGATCGAAAAACACTTTCACAGAAGGCAGATCTATAAAATTCTGCTACAGCTGTCAAAATATTTAGTTCAAAACTATTGAGCAAATTTGCCTACTTAGCTTCAAGTCAATGTTTACGTATGTTCGTACGTACATAGAATTAAGAGATCTTACAGTGTCATAAAAGGAACAGGACATCAGACTACTCCAGCAGCATCGGAATTTCATGTTGTTGTTTGGTCTTCAGTCCTGAGACTGGTTTGATGCAGCTCTCCATGCTACTCTATCCTGTGCAAGCTTCTTCATCTCCCAGTACCGACTGCAACCTACATCCTTCTGAATCTGCTTAGTGTATTCATCTCTTGGTCTCCCCCTACGATTTTTACCCTCCACGCTGCTCTCCAATACTAAATTGGTGATCCCTTGATGCCTCAGAACATGTCCTACCAAACGATCCCTTCTTCTGGTCAAGTTGTGCCACAAACTCCTCTTCTCCCCAATTCTATTCAGTACCTCCTCATTAGTTATGTGATCTACCCATTTAATCTTCAGCATTCTTCTGTAGCACCACATTTCGAAAGCTTCTATTCTCTTCTTGTCCAAACTATTTACCGTCCATGTTTCACTTCCATACATGGCTACACTCCATACAAATACTTTCAGAAATGACTTCCTAACACTTAAATCTATACTCGATGTTAACAAATTTCTCTTCTTCAGAAACGCTTTCCTTGCCATTGCCAGTCTACATTTTATATCCTCTCTACTTCGATCATCATCAGTTATTTTGCTCCCCAAATAGCAAAACACCTTTACTACTTTAAGTGTCTCATTTCCTAATCTAATACCCTCAACATCACCCGACTTAATTCGACTACATTCCATTATCCTCGTTTTGCTTTTGTTGATGTTCATCTTATATCCTCCCTTCAAGACACCATCCATTCCGTTCAACTGCTCTTCCAAGTCCTTCGCTGTCTCTGACAGAATTACAATGTCATCGGCGAACCTCAAAGTTTTTATTTCTTCTCCATGGATTTTAATACCTACTCCGAATTTTTCTTTTGTTTCCTTTACTGCTTGCTCAATATACAGATTGAATAACATCGGGGAGAGGCTACAACCCTGTCTTAGTCCCTTCCCAACCACTGCTTCCCTTTCATGTCCCTCGACTCTTATAACTGCCATCTGCTTTCTGTACAAATTGTAAATAGCCTTTCGCTCCCTGTATTTTACCCCTGCCACCTTCAGAATTTGAAAGAGAGTATTCCAGTCAACATTGTCAAAAGCTTTCTCTAAGTCTACAAATGCTAGAAACGTAGGTTTGCCTTTCCTTAATCTTTCTTCTAAGATAAGTCGTAAGGTCAGTATTGCCTCACGTGTTCCAGTATTTCTACGGAATCCAAACTGATCTTCCCCGAGGTCGGCTTCTACTAGTTTTTCCATTCATCTGTAAAGAATTCGTGTTAGTATTTTGCAGCTGTGGCTTATTAAACTGATTGTTCGGTAATTCTCACATCTTGTCAACACCTGCCTTCTTTGGGATTGGAATTATTATATTCTTCTTGAAGTCTGAGGGTATTTCGCCTGTTTCATACGTCTTGCTCACCAGGTGGTAGAGTTTTGTCAGGACTGGCACTCCCAAGGCCGTCATTAGTTCTACTGGAATGTTGTCTACTCCGGGGGCCTTGTTTCGACTCAGGTCTTTCAGTGCTCTGTCAAACTCTTCACGCAGTATCGTATCTCTCATATCATCTTCATCTACATCCTCTTCCATTTCCATAATATTGTCCTCAAGTACATCGCCCTTGTATAGACCCTCTATATACTTCTTCCACCTTTCGGCTTTCCCTTCTTTGCTTAGAACTGGGTTTCCATCTGAGCTCTTGATGTTCATACAAGTGGTTCTCTTTTCTCCAAAGGTCTCTTTAATTTTCCTGTAGGCAGTATCTATCTTACCCCTAGTGAGATAAGCCTCTACATCCTTACATTTGTCCTCTAGCCATCCCTGTTTAGCCATTTTGCACTTCCTGTCGATCTCATTTTTGAGACGTTTGTATTCCTTTTTGCCTGCTTCATTTACTGCATTTTTATATTTTCTCCTTTCATCAATTAAATTCAGTATTTCTTCTGTTACCCAAGGATTTCTACTAGCCCTCGTCTTTTTACCTACTTGATCCTCTGCTGCCTTCACTACTTCATACCTCAAAGCTACCCATTCTTCTTCTACTGTATTTCTTTCCCCCATTCCTGTCAATTGTTCCTTTATGCTCTCCCTGAAACTCTGTACAACCTCTGGTTCTTTCAGTTTATCCAGGTCCCATCTCCTTAAATTCACACCTTTTTGCAGTTTCTTCAGTTTTAATCTACAGGTCATAACCAATAGATTGTGGTCAGAGTCCACATCTGCCCCTGGAAATGTCTTACAATTTAAAACCTGGTTCCTAAATCTCTGTCTTACCATTATATAATCTATCTGATACCTTTTAGTATCTCCAGGGTTCTTCCATGTATACAACCTTCTATCATGATTCTTAAACCAAGTGTTAGCTATGATTAAGTTGTGCTCTGTGCAAAATTCTACCAGGCGGCTTCCTCTTTCATTTCTTAGCCCCAATCCATATTCACCTACTACGTTTCCTTCTCTCCCTTTTCCTACACTCGAATTCCAGTCACCCATGACTATCAAATTTTCGTCTCCCTTCACTATCTGAATAATTTCTTTTATTTCATCATACATTTCTTCAATTTCTTCGTCATCTGCAGAGCTAGTTGGCATATAAACTTGTACTACTGTAGTAGGTGTGGGCTTCGTATCTATCTTGGCCACAATAATGCGTTCACTATGCTGTTTGTAGTAGCTTACCCGTGTTCCTATTTTCCTACTCATTATTAAACCTACTCCTGCATTACCCCTATTTGACTTTGTGTTTCTAACCCTGTAGTCACCTGACCAGAAGTCTTGTTCCTCCTGCCACCGAACTTCACTAATTCCCACTATATCTAACTTTAACCTATCCATTTCCCTTTTCAAATTTTCTAACCTACCTGCCCGATTAAGGGATCTGACATTCCACGCTCCGATCCGTAGAACGCCAGTTTTCTTTCTCCTGATAACGACATCCTCTTGAGTAGTCCCCACCCGGAGATCCGAATGGGGGACTATTTTACCTCCGGAATATTTTACCCAAGAGGACGCCATCATCATGCCCTCGGGAAAAATTACGGCCGTAGTTTCCCCTTGCTTTCAGCCGTTCGCAGTACCAGCACAGCAAGGCCGTTTTGGTTATTGTTACAAGGCCAGATCAGTCAATCATCCAGACTGTTGCCCTTGCAACTACTGAAAAGGCTGCTGCCCCTCTTCAGGAACCACACGTTTGTCTGGCCTCTCAACAGATACCCCTCCGTTGTGGTTGTACCTACGGTACAGCTATCTGTATCGCTGAGGCACGCAAGCCTCCCCACCAACGGCAAGGTCCATGGTTCATTTCATAAACCATACTAAAATGCTTCATTCCGCTCTAGTTGCACATTTCTATGTCCAGATGGACTCTGAAGTACCTGATATTCAGCGTTTCATATGGTTCTCGTGATACTAATTTTCTTGGAGGTCCAGTACTGTATTCTCATGTTTGGTTCTTTATTATGGAATAACGTCATTCGTCCCAGAAGATGAAAATTTGCACTTTAAACTGAACGAGGCTGAAAGAAGCCAACAGTGCGGAAAGAAACACTTCGTTTCAACTAAACTAACTAACTGCCTCAGCGGAAAAAAAATTAACTGAAGCAAATTTCTCTATAAAACGGACAGAAATAGCTTCATTAAGACATTAATGGTTGATTGCTAATAATGTGGAAATAATATAAAAACAGAAAATTGAAACTACTAACTTATTTTGGTCTTTCATGGTTATCAGAATGTATATTAATTCACTTGATGGCTCCCAGCCACAGAAATCTATTTTGTTTTCATTTGACGTGGGAGCTGTAAACGAAGACACCACCATGGGTCACGTGGGGAAGGACCCCCCCCCCCCCCCCCACTATAATTCAGCTTGCTCTGTGAATGCGCGGATCTGGCAGCTTGGGCGCGCCAGGAAAATTTCTCCGGGTAGCTTCTGGCTGCTTGCTTCTACTGCTCATACACCAAACAGCCACACTCCAAGTAGCCAGAAGCGGGAGGAAGGCACTGCTCATACGCGAATTCAGCTCTGCGCATGCGCACGAGCCCGCTGGCAACTGCTCATACAAACACACCGATAGATGGCTCTAGCGCGTACCGGCCAAAGATCATATCATTGAGTGTCCACCAGAGATCACTGGTGTGCGCCATATCTGAATTTGGCAAAAAACCAAGTGTCAAAACACGGATGAAAATGTTTTTTGTTCTGCGCCCTCATAAGTCTTTTGTATTGGATGTTCTAGATATCTACACATCAACATAATGAAGTGTCTCTAATCTAGCGAGAAAAAACAGTGACAGTTCTGCTATGAAATTCCTAAACTCGAGTGTGTTTTGGAAGTTTAACAAGCTGACCTATAAATCGTTTAATATTAATTTTATGAGTGCTTTACTTATTTCCCCGTTTTAAAACACTATTTAAGATTCAATGGAGGTCAACAAATTACCTTACTTGCCAAAGCTTTTAACTACAGGTATAATTTGGAAAATCAAGTGTGGAAAACAGTGAAGACGTCTCTTGAAAAAAAAAAAAAGTTGACATCGTTTGCGGTTGCTTAGGGGTATCTTTACTGACAACAGAAATTACAACTGAACTGTTAAAGTATTACTTACGTATAAACGGAAAAATTTATTATTTTTCTTTATCTGAAGTGATGCATTACCGATCTGCATATATGCTGACACTGGAAATGCAACATGCACTTACGAATTTGGCTCTATCTTTGATCAGAAACTTAAATGCTATGATTTTATTAACGGCTGTACGTGCATGGTGTATTTTAACTGAGTAATAAGGTAGAAGCACCAGTTTTTGACAGTGCTTCAGTCTTTGATACGAGACAAGAAATAGATTTAAATGAGACAAACACAAAGGCCAACTTTTTTGGTAAACATTTTTGGAAAGCAGTGATCAATTAATTGTTATATTTTGACTAAAGTTCAGTCTTGATCACTCATGTACGTTTTAATGATATAGGTAACCGGTTTCAGTTCTTTCTACAGAACCATCATCAGACCTGTGGATAAATTTTAAGAAATACTAGATACCAATCTTTAAATAAAATGAAAGTGTCTAATGATGTCTAAATTTAACAAGATAAGATAAAATTAATTATACCCATGGCTCCCTTAGGATGGTAGGCGGAGCTCTCCTCGCTGCTACGCAGTCAACTGATGGTTTGAGATTTTTTTTTTCCTTTATTGTAATTTTACAATAAAGGAAAAAAAATTGTAATTTTAAGAAGGGATCGGTTGGTAGGACATGTTCTGAGGCATCGAGGGATCACAAATTTAGCATTGGAGGGCAGCGTGGAGGGTAAAAATCGTAGAGGGAGACCAAGAGATCAATACACTAAGCAGATTCAGAAGGATGTAGGTTGCAGTAGGTACTGGGAGATGAAGAAGCTTGCACAGGATAGAGTAGCATGGAGAGCTGCCTCAAACCAGTCTCAGGACTGAAGACCACAACAACAACATTGTAATTTTAAACACCTATACAGGCGGGCTGTCAGCAGCATAGTACGCTGCTCTTCTGCCTTAAGTGGAACAATAAACATGATAGAGAGGTGATATATACAATACAAAAAACGGCGGGCAAAAAATGGAGATACAAAAAAACAAGAAACAAGAAGCCGTTCACGTTGGACGAAAAAAAAACACTAACACTTGGAGACACGGCGGACAAAACACGGAGAACGGCGACGGCACATGTGAACAGTTGAGTTGTAACTGCACGAAACACAAAACGATGCACACACACTAAACACTGATGGCGATGATCTCTGGGGCGCAAATGTTCACTGAGCGTGTACGAGTCCGGCGACCTGCCAAGAGAGGAGGTGGAGGAGGAGGAAGGGGAAATGGGAGAGGGGAGAGCAGAGATGCCATGGGCAAAGGAGAGAGGGTGGGAGGAAGGGGGGGAAGCCCAGGGGAGAGGGTAGGAGGGAGGGGGGAAAGGAAAGAGAAGTGAAGGGAAAGGGGGGAGGGAGGGTGCCTAAAGGAAAGGACACAGGAGGTGGGGGGAGGATCAAAGTTGATAGGAGGGGTAGATGCAGGGGAGGAGGACATCATCAGGGAGGGGGAGCTGGTGGAAGCCATCTTGGGAGAGGGTAAGGAGGGTTGAGAGATGGAGACCGGGTGGGACATGGGAATACAGGTGCGGCAGCGGGCGGGGGTGGGTGAGGATCGGGGAGACGAGCGGGTGAGGAGGGTCGAGTTTACGGGAGGTGTACAGGATCCGTATCCTTTCAAGGAACAGGAGAAGGTGGTTGAAGGGGATGAGATCGTAGAGGATCCGCGTGGGGGAGGGGAGACGGATGCAATAGGCAAGGCGGAGAGCATGGCGTTCAAGGATTTGGAGGGATTTGTAAATGGTAGGGGGGGGCGGAGATCCAAGCCGGATGGGCATAACAAAGGATAGGGCGGATGAGGGATTTATAGGTGTGGAGGATGGTGAAGGGGTCCAGACCCCACGTACGGCCGGAGAGGAGCTTGAGTAGACTGAGGCGGGAGCGTGCCTTGGCTTGGATTGTCCGGAGATGGGGAGTCCAGGAGAGGCGACAGTCGAGGGTGACGCCAAGGTACTTAAGGGTTGGAGTGAGGGCGATAGGACGGCCATAGATGGTGAGATAGAAATCAAGGAGGCGGAAGGAAGGGGTGGTTTTGACTACAATGATCGCCTGGGTTTTGGAGGGATTGACCTTGAGCAACCACTGGTTGCACCAAGCGGTGAACCGGTCAAGATGGGATTGGAGAATGTGTTGGGAGCGCTGCAGGGTGGGGGCAAGGGCAAGGAAGGTGGTGTCATCGGCAAACTGGAGAAGGTGGAGGGGTGGTGACGGTTGCGGCATGTCCGCCGTGTACAAAAGGTACAGAAGGGGGGAGAGGACGGAGCCTTGGGGCACACCGGCAGAGGGGAAAAAGGTGTAGGAATCTGTGTTATGGACAGTGACATAGGAAGGACGGCGGGAGAGAAAGGAGCCCATCAGACGGACGTAGTTAATGGGAAGGGCGAAGGTTTGGAACTTGAAGAGGAGGCCGGAATGCCATACGCGGTCATAGGCACGTTCGAGGTCCAGGGAGAGGAAAATCGCGGAGCGACGGGAATTAAGCTGTTTGGAATGGAGATGAGTGAGGTGAAGGAGAAGGTCGTCAGAAGAGAAGGACGGCCGAAAGCCACACTGGGTAACGGGAAGGAGGCAGTGCTGGCGGAGATGCTGGTGGATGCGTCGGGTGAGGATAGATTCCAGGACATTGCTGAAGACTGAGGTAAGGCTGATGGGACGGTAGGAGGAGACGGCGCACGGCGGTTTGCCAGGTTTAAGGAACATGAGGATACGGGAGGTTTTCCACAGGTCGGGGTAGTAACCGGTGGACAGGACTACATTGTAGAGCCTGGCCAGGGTGGAGAGGAAAGAGACAGGAGCTTCATGAAGGTGACGGTAGGTGGCACGATCGTGACCAGGAGCGGTGTTGCGTTTTGTGCGGAGTGTATCAATGAGATCCTGTGTAGTGATAGGGGCATTGAGTTCCGTGTGTGTAATGTTGTCCAAGTACTGGAAACCAGGAGCGAGGGGAGGGACAGAGGTGTCAGTTCGATCGCGGATATCCGGGAAGAGGGAGTAATCGAACTGGGGATCATCAGGGACGGAAAAAACATCGGAGAGGTAGGAGGCAAAGTGGTTGGCCTTACTAAGGGTGTCAGGGAAGGGGTGATCATCGTGGAGAAGAGGATAGTAGGGGGAGGGTTTAGTTCCGGTAAGGCGACAGAAGGCTGACCAGAACTTGGACGAGTTGATTGGTAGGGTAGCATTTAAACGGGTGCATATCTGTCGCCAGTCCAGGTGTTTCTTAGCCGCGAGCAAATTATGAATGTGTCGGAGTTGCCGGTGGCGTCGTAGTGTGTTCGGGTCACGCGTGTGGAGGAAGGTACGGTAGAGACGGCGGGATTCAGGGAGGAGGACGGCCTGGGGGGGGGGGTAAGGTAGGACGGTGGGGGTGGATGGCGACAGTAGGGACGTGGGCCTCCACGGCCTCAGACAAGGTCTGCTGGAGAAAGGAGGCAGCATAGGTGACATCATCGGGGTGGTGGTAGGTGAAAGGGTGGCTATCGACCTGGGTGGAGAGGGTATCCCGGTAGGCATTCCAGTCGGCACAGGAATAGTCATGGCCGTACTTAGGGGGAGGGTCATTACGAGGGTTGGGTTGGGGGTGACGTCCGTCTCAAATGGTGAGGAGGACAGGGAGATGGTCACTACCAATAGGCTCCAGGACATCCACCGTTATGCGACCAAGGAGGTTGGGGGAGGAGAGAATAACATCGGGAGTGGAGTTGGATTCGGGATGGGTGTACTGTGGGATGGGGATGAGGTCGCTTGAAGGGTGGAGAGGAACCGATGCCACCACCGTAGATGGTTTGTGTGTTTTTTTTTTTTTTTTTTTTTTTACTTTATTGTTATTTTAAAACCTGTACAACTCAGGTTGGCTGGCAGCGGCACACAAACGCCGCTCTTCAGCCATAGCGATTTACAAGAGTATAAAAACAAGGTGAAGAACAATGAACAAAGTGACGGGCAAAAGAGAGAGGTCACATAGACATAAAAAACACGGTGTCGTTCACATGTGACGATAACAACACTGAAAAGACGTGGGCACGGCGCACAAATCACTGATGAGTTCGACGACACAAGTGAACTTAGGAGTGGGACGGCGGACACCAAAAACACTATACGACGTCACACACACGAGACACAAAAGGCGACGATCTCCGGCGCGCGAAAGTTCACTAGACATGTGCGAGTCCGGGGACCTGCCAAGAGAGGAGGAGGAGGAAGGGGAGTGGGAGAGCGAGAGGGGAGAGCAGAGATGCCACGGGCAGGGGAGATAGGGGGGAGGGAGGAAGGGGGAGAGGAAGCCCGGGGGAAGAGGAGGAAGGGAGGGGACAGGGAGATGGAAAAAGAAGGGAAGAGAAGAGAAGGGAGGGAGGGTGCCGAAAGGAAAGGACACGGGGAGTGGGGGGCGGGGCAGGGTCAAAGTTGATAGGAGGGGTAGATGGAGGGGGCGAGGACATCATCAGGGAGAGGGAGCTGGCGGAAGCCACCTTGGGAGAGGGTATGGAGGGTGGAGAGATGGAGACCGGGTGGGACATGGGAATACAGGCGCGGCAGCGGGCGGGGGTGGGAGAGGATCGGGGAGACGAGCGGGTGAGGAGGATCGAGTTTACGGGAGGTGTATAGGATTCGTATCCTTTCGAGGAAGAGGAGGAGGTGGGGGAAGGGGATAAGGTCATACAGGATCCGCGTGGGGGAAAGGAGACGGATGCGATAGGCAAGGCGGAGAGCATGGCGTTCAAGGATTTGGAGGGATTTATAAAAGGAAGGGGGGGCGGAGATCCAGGCGGGATGGGCGTGATGGTTTGAGTGCTGAGCACGAGCTTAAATATGCAGAGGCTCCGCCTACTTCCTGTCACACTACTTCACAACTGCCAATCAGCGTTCATAATATGACGCCATCGTCAAAGTATAAAAGTAGGAAATACACTAATAACATAAAATTAATTCATTTAAATGTCTGATTAAAAGATAGTTAGTATGTCTACAGCTTATTTATATTTTGGATAAAAACAGTGAACTACGATGTGTAATAGTTGTGCCCTCTATGGGCAACCTTAGTACTATTACAGTGCCGGTTACATCAAAGATGTGAAAGTCTTTGGCGTTGTGGTATATATCGATTATACCGAGTCGCCTGCATCATAATTGCATCTTTGTTGGATGCTGCATAATCGTCTTACTTTAACTGCAGTTTTTGTAGCAATATTCTTTATAGTTGTAGGGTAGCAGCCAAGAGTACGTTCCACATTATGTACATCTGAATAACTAATGAGACTGCTGATTAAATTTTTTAATCATCGATCTAAAAGTTCTTATAATCAATGTCAATTTAATATTTTTTTTTATGTTGTGCTGTATATTTTACATACATTGCTTTTGCCATGGGTATAACTAGTCTTATATTTTATAAAAAACAAAAGAGTAGATGCTTTTACTATAAAATTTCGTCAAATCATATATCATTAAAACATACATGAGTGATCAAGACTGAACTTTAGTCAAAATATAACAATTAATTGATCACTGCTTTCCAAAAATGTTTACCAAAATAGTGCAAAATTTGTCTAGTCAGGCAATTGGAAATTACAAAAGGTTTAGAAATATTAGAACCAAAATTATGAAACTTGGTATGAAAATTAAATTTAATAAAACTTGCCTCATGGAACATATACCAAAATATGCTAGAATCAATATCC
This sequence comes from Schistocerca cancellata, assembly GCF_023864275.1. Lineage (NCBI taxonomy): Eukaryota > Metazoa > Arthropoda > Insecta > Orthoptera > Acrididae > Schistocerca > Schistocerca cancellata. The sequence continues at coordinate 18,376,031 of NC_064634.1, forward strand.
AATCCAAATCTAGTAATGTAACATAAGTACAACAAAAGAGTAGTATTTTATGGATTAAATCTGTAATTAGAGAAGCTTTTAAGATAAAAGATTTTTTAAATGTCGAAATGTATAGTCTGCATTTATTGCTAAGTAATGAACTCTCACCTTTGATTTTTTCTATTTTACTAAGCAGCATTGATGAGAAAATAGATTTTTTACATAAAGCAAATACCCAAAGACATCAGAGAAAAATTGATTTACTCGTAGCTAAACAACAAAATAAGGTTTTAGAAAAGGTCAACAATATACATCAATTTTATCCAAGGACAATGAATCTTACAGATATTCAGTTCACAAAGTCCGAAATGTCGCTACTTGACAAAGGCTTAAAATATAACTTAACTCCCCCACTAAATAATACGAATGTTAAACACATAATTGCTGATGTTATAGCAACAAGCAAAATATCGAAAATAAATAAACCCGAAGCACGTAAGATAGCCCTAAAAACGAAGGATTTAATTTTAAAAGAGAAAAATAAACTGCATAGAAAAACTGAAGATAAAACACTTAAAAATATCAATAATAAACTATTAGCAGAGAAAGCAATTGTGGTAAAGGCCGATAAAGGAAGTACCCTTGTTATTATTAAAGAAGATGATTATATATTTAAAACACTCTCATTTTTTAATGAAAATGGGATTGTTGAAGTAACTAAAGACCCCACTCCAAAGTTCCAGTTAAAGATCAAGAAATTAGTCGATGAAAATAATCACCTCTTGACCCCTGAAGAAAAGAATGTGATGAAAAATATGAATCCCCAAATACCTAAATTAAGATCACAGATTAAACTGCATAAAAAAGAGAAATCTATACGACCTATTGTCAACTACAAAAGCAGTCCTTCATATAAACTAAATATGAAACTTAATAAAACTTTGAAAGCATTCTATACATATGACAGCAATTTCAGTATCAAAACCAGTTATGAACTAGCGCAACAAATCCACAATATAGACATTCCAACTAGTGCAAGTTTCGCCTCATTAGATATTAAAAATTTATACACAAATATACCCATTAATGAGACAATTAATATAATTAGGGATAACTTAATACAATACAAAAATATGACTAAAGACGAAATAATAGAATTTATAGAACTGCTTGAATGCACTTTAGATTACAATTATTTCTCTTTTAATACTAAAAATCTATTGTCAGAAAGATGGCTTAGCAATGGGAAATTCTTTGGCTGGGACAGTTGCAGTCATTTTCATGAACCACATTGAGACGCAGTTCCTTAAAAATAACCCTGATATCGCAAATAAAATCATATATTACAAGCGATATGTAGACGATACATTATTGCTTTATAATGGCTCAAAAGATGAAATTGAGAAACTTACTATAAAATTAAACTCTATGCATCCGAAGTTACAATTTACAGTTGAGCATGAAAATCGAAAATCTATCAACTACCTAGATCTCACTATAACTAATAACAATGGGAAACATTTATTTGCCATATACAGGAAACCTACAACCACTGATGTTATTATTAATGCCACATCATGTCATCCTGACAAGTATAAAAAAGCATTTTTTAAGTCTATGATACACCGAATACTAAAATTACCGCTAGAAGCTAATGAAATCAAAAAAGAAATGACCATCTTAAAACAAATTGGAAAAACCAACTCCTTCGACACACGACAGGTAGATATCATTTTTAATAAAGTACAACAATCACAAAGCACTCCACTAATAGGTAATCCAAAATATATGAAGATGACATATATGGGAAACATATCAGATAGAATTACTAATTTATTCAAAAATTCTGGAATAACAATAGCATTTACAACTGACAATACTTTACAACAAAAATTAAGACATACAGTAAGTAAAGACAATGGAAAATCTACCAGATCAGGAGTGTACAAGATCCAATGTAGAGACTGTGAGAAAATATATATCGGCCAAACAGGTCGAAATTTTTGCAGTAAGGTACAAAGAACATACGTCGGGTACCTCACGAACAAAGTCTGTACTTGGCCATCATATAGCATTCAACAATCATGCTGAGGGGCCAGTAGAACAGAATTTACAAGTTCTGCATTATGCAAATAAAGGCTTAGTTGTGAATATCCTAGAATAAATCGAGATATATGCTCATTTGAAAACCAAATCATCAGTGCTGCTCAATGAACAATTAGATTTTCGCGAAAAATATTATTACGACCTTTTTGACGAAATTTTATAGTAAAAGCATCTACTCTTTTGTTTTTTATAAAATATAAGACTAGTTATACCCATGGCAAAAGCAATATATGTAAAATATACAGCACAACATAAAAAAAATATTAAATTGACATTGATTATAAGAACTTTTAGATCGATGATTAAAAAATTTAATCAGCAGTCTCATTAGTTATTCAGATATACATAATGTGGAACGTACTCTTGGCTGCTACCCTACAACTATAAAGAATATTGCTATAAAAACTACAGTTAAAGTATGCATCAAACAAAGATGCAATTATGATGCGGGCGACTCGGTATAATCGATATATACCACAACGCCAAAGACTTTCACATCTTTGATGTAACTGGCACTGTAATAGTACTAAGGTTGCCCATAGAGGGCACAACTATTACACATCGTAGTTCACTGTTTTTATCCAAAATATAAATAAGCTGTAGACATACTAACTATCTTTTAATCAGACATTTAAATGAATTAATTTTATGTTATTAGTGTATTTTCTACTTTTATACTTTGACGATGGCGTCATATTATGAACGCTGATTGGCAGTTGTGAAGTAGTGTGACAGGAAGTAGGCGGAGCCTCTGCATATTTAAGCTCGTGCTCAGCACTCAAACCATCAGTTGCCTGCGTAGCAGCGAGGAGAGCTCCGCCTACTATCCTAAAGGAGCCATGGGTATAATTAATTTTATCTTATCTTCTTAAATTTTGACGTCATTAGACACTTTCATTTTATTTAAAGATTGGTATCTAGTATTTCTTAAAATTTATCCACAGGTCTGATGATGCTTCTGTAGAAAGAAACGAAACCGTTTACCTATATCATTAAAACATACATGAGCGATCAAGACTGAACTTTAGTCAAAATATAACAAAGTCCAATGTTAAGGCTCCTCTTAAATGCATGTCTTGTATAATTTAGAAGTTAAGTCTAGTACTAATATTATATTGGACTGATCCATGATGATGTAGGAAGTGAAGAAACTTGCTGAAAATAACATCGATCACAGCTGTTAATTTTATGGTTGGGGTGTCTTAAAACTGTAATTTTCCAGTCTGACACCCAAACAATGACTGGTACCATGGTTTTATTTTAAAATTGAATTCAAAACATGTCAGTGTGCAAAATTAATTACACTATGAATTATAACCATGGAGTTTTATTTCTGTGAACCTTGGTTCCAGTCTTTGAGATGGTGTCTGTCACTGGAATGACTGGCTGTCAGTATAGGGCCCAAGCAAAAACCAAACCTCACACTGAAAGCTGCAGCAGCTGGCCAGACAGGCACCCCAATGGCTGCTACAATCTGTGTGAGACAAGGGTGTCATTATATTGCAAATTTAATGTAAAAAGTTCCATATTTTCTGAATTTGTTCTATACTGACACGACATTCTAGTCCAGCCGAGTTTATCTGCAAAAGTACACTAGCCAATACCAGTGGCACAAAGGTAATGCCAAATTACAAACTATCCTGTAACAACAGAAGTATTGCTGGACAATGTACAGTAAATAATATGTAATAACCTGGGGAATTCAGAATTGGTTTGAAGAAATAGAATAGTATTTGGAAAGAGAGTAACATTCTCTCCCTCCCTCCTCCATGTTTAGAGTATTCCTGTAATAAATAGCTAATAGCATACCAAGAACATAAGGGTGTCACAGTGGAGATTTGTTTTCTGGTACAGACATCTGATACAGCTATTCCACAGCAAAACTTACTTTCAATAGGTGTGGTACCAGTGCACTTACATAGGATAACAGAATATTCTATCCTCCAGGAATCACATTGGGTACACCACTTACAGCATGAACTGTACAGCAACTACAATGTTCTGTGAGCAAGTAATACCAGTCACTATCTTTAATTTTAACATAACTCTTTAATCCCATAATTACCTGCTTCTATGTGTGCTTGTACTACAGGTTATTGGTAAAGCAAATACTAATTGAATAGGTCTTCACACTTTTAATACTCACCAAAAATTCTGAAAAAGTAAATTGTTTTATTACTGTATCACCTGTGTGGTGAATTAAGAGGTGCTGACTGGTTTCTTTGAACACTTAATAGAAACCTTCTTTTTACCTGCTATTGATAAAGAGCCATTCCAAGTTCTGTACAGAACAATCTCTCCCATTTTTCACGAGGTTTGTTATTCTGTATACTAATATTGCTTCTTCTAAATGGTAAATAATGCATTCAGACATTGTTGGTATTAAAGGTAATTCATGAAATAAATTATATTTAAACCAGAAAATTAAAGGTTCCACATGGCACATGAAAAGTACTTTGCTACACACACATGTATGTACAGATTCCAAATTGTCTGTGAATTTGAGTAACAAACTTTTTTAAATAGAAATATGAAGAGCACAATACTTTGGGCCTGCAACAACTCAAACGTAAAATACTTTAGTTCCCTATGGGTAACTTTGTTCTACACGTGACTCGTGCAACTTCTTTCACTCTGTAACCATTGTTACATAATTTCTGTGAAGTAAGATTCCTTAATGTTAATTCCTTCCTTTGTCGTCATAACTTCAGTTCCATGTGGGACATATGAACTAACAAAATGAAATGCTTTTATTACTATGAACAACAAAATATTTTTAACATTTAGTACACAGTTCAAATCAGCAAAAAGTGCAACCGTATAATTAAGGTAAATGATGGAAAATTAGGCATGTAACAAGTACTGAAATTTCCTAAATTGCCAAGTGCAACTGCAATCACTGTATTCTGTTCTTTGTAGTGCTAGGATAATTCTATATGATTATTTGCATTCTCCCCCCCCCCTCCAACACAGGAAAAATAATAGAAAGCCCTCCTAGCAAAATAAAGACGAAATTCAGAGAATTAGGTTTCGCCTGACTCAGGCTCCCTTATTCTAGAATGGTTCTAAAGTAAAAAGAATGCTTACAATCAATTGGAACATTGTGTTCATTCTAGAAAGTATTAAAACAAAAATTGACAGAGTAACAATTTTATTCCTCTTATGTTGCAGAGTATCAACAAACATTAATGTTTGAAACATAGGGCCACTGCATACTTCATTAGATCACACCCATCCTGTGATTAAACTGTTTCCTTAAAGTGAAAAATTCAAGTTAACATAGTTATTGAGGGACATATTTTCTCACACTGAAAGCTGTCTGTCAAATAAGTCTCAGAACTTTTTTCCATTAATTTCACACAAATCACCTGTTTTTAATGCAAGTGCATATTTTGTAACACCAAACATCTTAAAATAAGCTTATATAATAAACAATTAGAATTTTGTTCCAATATCTACACAGGATGTAAAGAGTTAATTTTACTTCAATGTGATTCGTTCTTTGAAGTTCATCATTACACAACAACAAATCTATGGACAAAGTAGTTTTAAAAAAGCTGTCAAAATGTCACACCCATCTGCATGGAATGTTCCATTACATAATCTTTTCCAATTTGAGCACTATACGTGATTAAACAATATGAGTTTATTTAACTTCTGCCTTATACTTGATTTGTTGTTTAAAATTTTCTCAGCAGACATTTTTTCCCATGTTTTTAAGCGTATGCAGGAGTACAGGGATGCAATCTTACAAACAAGTTGAGTCTGATGTACGTCCTCAATCCCAATTTCATAATGGTAATCATGACCAAGGGCAGGAAATGGGTAATCTCCAAAATGATTTTTAACAATGCAAAATCTTGGCCTGTATATATTTCCGTCACATATCCCCAGCAATCACAAACATCTGAAACAGTTTATCTGAGTATTCTACAACAGAGTATACGCAGCCACTTGTTTTAACCAGTTCTCCCTGGTTAACAAAATTTACAAATGCATTTTTACTGGCCATATTGGGAAAAGCATAGAGAGCATCACATTCTAATGCAGATTTAACTATTGGTGGCTTCAGTATGTGAAGGCAGTCTTTGCATGTGATCTGCCTTGGTAACAGCAATGACACATACCCTGCTGTATAATAGACTGTGTTTTGCTTGTAAAATGAGAACTTAATCTTATCATCAAGAAGTGCACACCACTTCTCTTTCATTTTCTGCAGCACTTTCATCACTTTCTACTACATGCTTTCTTGCATGAAAATCATAAACAGGTGGCAAACAACACACATTAAAATTTGAGCAATTCTCATTCATTACAGTGACTCTGTTACCCAAGAGCAACTTTCTCATGGCACATTTGAACTGGTATGCATTTGGATTGTTGTTCCAACCACCTCTGGACTGAATGCAGGAAAAAAGCCCTAAGTGATCTTGTGACAGTTTATATGTCAGCAAATACTTCAGAGGAGATTCAACATGAAGCATACTTGACAGAGCTATGTGCCTGACTGACTGCATATCGAAAATTATCCCAAAAGCAAAAGTACTTCTTGCATGGAGCAGCAACGGAACACCAATAATTTTTAAGCTTTTGATGTAATTTTTAGTGTCTGAAAATACCAAGCCAATAAGATTTGTCAAGTCTCAGGGGGCTCTTATACCGTTTACCTAATGGATTTCTGGAGTTCAGAATATCAAAAATCCTATAAATATAATACAAAAATTCTACTGTTGCTTCACTTCCTTTAAAATTTGGATCACCAACCCTCCTCAAAAACTCTATACTATCTGCCACACTAGATTTCAGTCTGTGCAGCTAATGAAACATTCATTTTTCTATTTACATAACTTATATGTTGTCCTGATAGTTTGTTGGCAAATGTCATACCTTGTTCTTGTTGTACCTTCCTCAATTGCTCAATGAAATGCCATCTAATAATGCCAGTTGGAGACTCGATAGATACTTCTGCTACAGCATTTATGGCTAACTTAATCATATGACACATATCAAAGATACAATAAACATTGTATTTTTCCACAGGATGAGGAAAGTGGCTTTTAAAATCACCCTTGGAAAAATTTAAAGTACAGCCAAGTGCTTATATTTACCTTGCAGCCATCACATGTAACACACCAAACCCTAATGCCAGAACTATGCAGCCTCTCAAAGCAGATTTTATCAGTGTGTCCTGATTATTTGCCTGTACACCGTTGATAAAGAAATATGCAATTGGGTATTTAAATTTGCCTTTAATAGAGACAAGCATGAAAGTCCGAGCCTCAGATGCCTCTATTACTTCTTTTGGCTGAGAAACTTCCCCATCAAAGTCAAAAAAATAAATAAAAAATTACCTGTGTATTGCTTAGTTCCTCGGTCCCAAACTACTTGCTTCCTAATTGCCATACTGTCTACAATTAGACATGAATCGCTGAACTGGTCCCTTACAATTGGGTTCAAATCAATGTACTTAAAAAATCTTTTAAGAAGCCAGGTTCAGTGTACACTTACCACACATTTGGAAATCAATGATTTATGGGGCAGAGGCATTAATTTTTGCTGGTGAATAAAAGTACAGTCATCACAAACATTTTCACATTTGTTCTGTATCTATTACCCTTTGACGAGAGAGTTGTTCACTAAATTGCACACTAATTCCACTTGTGTTCCTTTCTGATAATTGAGATTATGTAACTTCTTAGGAAGATGCTTCTCCTTCAATGAACTTATGTCATCCATGAAAAATACTTTCTTCTCTCTTCTTCGAAGTTTTTTCACAGGCACACTTCAGTTTACGTTTTAATTCGTGCACAATGTCTGAGAAAAAATTGCAAGTTTCGGTCGCCTTGTCTTCCATTTCTACTTTCAACTGTATACCACAATCAATTACTGAAGAACCAACTGTACTCTGAAACAAAGAAATAATTTCGTTATATATGATTGAAATAACTCAAGGCCTGATGGAAAAAATATAAGAAAACTTCGGGCGTGTGAAAACATCCTTATACTAACGTTTTTGACACAATTCGCAGCTTCTGCATTGGATAATTGGGACATGCTTTTCATGGAAGAATTCTCATTGACAACATTCTCCACGCAATCAGTAGGTTCTGCAGCGGGCAAATCGAGCAGATTCTATGACAGAACGCTAAAAACAAAAATATGGACCTGTATTACAACATTGCTTAGACCTATGTAGCCCATTTGTGTTCGTACGAAATAAATTCACAAAAGTAAAAAGCACGCACATAGCAACGAAATTAATTAGCTACCTCAAATGGAGAAGCATTCGTTGTCACTCAAAATCCTAACATGTCTTTGTGGCTGTTTATTTGGTGGCATCAAATGAGTCGGAAAGTCAAAAACTGATGGCACTGCTTCGGGTTTGAAACGTTTCTTCCACGTTCCAGGGCTCACTATGTAATCATCTTGTCGGAAATGGTTTCTGCAAAGAGAACTGCAAGACGTAGGATTAAAACCTTTCCGCTTCACGGAAGTAATACACTTCTTTAGCAGCTCTGGGTGCTTTAGAAGAAACCTGTTCAAAACCATCGAATTAGCAAACGCACTAAGTCTGTATTTTTATCGTATTGTATCGGTAGTCCTATTACCTGTGAAATAAGTCACTTTCCTTACTCCATCGCTTCGTACAATTGAAAGCGGAACAAGAAATCACCATTTCGATAATACTTAATTCCTTACACACCGTACAGACAAACTTCTTGCCAAATTCGAATATGGCGGTCAATACAGTAATCAGCTGGTAGAACCATCTATCGGTAACTCCGGTAGTTGAGCATCCCTCATTTCGCAAGCTTTAGACTAGTGATGGGGAGCTCGTGAATGAGTCGTTTAAATGAACGCTTCACTCCAGTGAAGTGTGAACTAACCACTCAATTTCAATGAACTGGTACTTCAAACTCTTCGCAGATAACACACTCAACACATTTTTCTAGTTCACTCACTCTCTTCCCCTCTCCCTCATCCCATTACATCGGCGCTACGTCACTTATTCTCCCTTCACTTCAGTTCCCCCTCTACTGCCTGTCGACCAATCGCGCGGCGTTTGTGGTAAACGATAGATTTGCGTGGGGTTTTGGCGGTGAGGGGCGAGGGGAAGGCAGCGTCAGCTGCTTCCTGCAGTGCTGACATCATTACCCGTGACTATTTGTGCAGTTCGGTTATACTTCGCGCCTACCGGTAGCCTACCGATGGCAGCGCTTGCGGACAAATGAATATTACAGATACAAACGATGAGGCTGGCTCTGTGAGCACGCACAGCCAACATGTTAATAACACTGAAATCGTACCAATGACTATAGGTGACAGTTTACGTTTTGAATCTGGAGGGTTATTATTCTCAACAAAAATAAATCTACAGGAAAACTTCTGAATTATTACTTAAAGTAGATATATAGACTTTGTGACAGTGGTAAACATACACATTCTATTTTGGATTAAATTTTAAAAGGACCATAAAATTGGACTGCATTTCGTTGGTAGCCCTAGTTTTCAGTCCATGAATACAACAAATAATCTTTCACTTGGCAGATAAAGACTTTTTTGGGCGCTTCATGAGAATGTCGAGCAAGATTAAATGTAATACCTTCTTTATACGTGACAGGCTTCTCTGTTTATCTTTCCTTTGTCCCCTTCGACCATACTCTATTTAAGTTAGCTCAGACGTTGTAAGAGCGTAAAACGTTGCGTGCACATTACTGCATAGTTCGGCCATCTGTTGGTAAAATTATGAAGTATTACGAAGCTTTATTGTACGAGCGAGGCGAAGCGAGTATAGCCGCGGCTGAGGGGCGAACTGGGCAACTTCGCCAGGCTTCCGTACTTCATGAATGAACTACTTCATTTGAACGCTTCACGGCAAAGAGTGAAATGAATGAAGCAGTTCACGGGAATGAACGAGTTCGACCCATCTCTACTTTAGACGCCTGTGCTAGTTTAAAGCACGAATATAGCACTCGATCCAACAAGCGTGTAGCTAAAATATCATTACGAAAAATGTTAAGTACCGGCCGAATAAAAAACAATTAAGTTAATTAAATCACACGTTTAATGATGTACCGAATATCAAGCGATTGCTTTTAGATTAACATTCAATTATTTTAATGATAGTGCATATTAGAACACAGAACTGCTTTATTATCTATGCCTCGAAGTAAATACATTACTATCTATGACTAAGGAATGACGTCATTGTTCAAAGCCGACGTATTGTATACCCTGCTGCACTAGACCGGAGGCACAGTTGACAGTTCGCTGAGTGGTTGCGAGTTTTATAATTGACGCTATATATTTTATGATTGACGCTACGAATTCTTTGCAAGTAAACAGTGTGTTGTATCTGTATTCCTCAAAAAATACGTGGAGACATGTTACTACATTGTCTAATTCTGATTGAATGAATGTTATTACAGATATTGACAAATATGCTTCGCGAGTTATTGTTTCCTTATGACTGACTGTTTTGTGCTGCGCAGGCGAACTGAAGTTTCCCCCCTGCGGGTCTGGGGTAAGAATAGGCCCGAGGTATTCCTGCCTGTCGTACGAGGCGACTAAAAGGAGTTTCAACTGTTTCGGCCTTCCATGTGATGGTCCCCCTTGGGGTTTGACCTCCATTTTTCTAAATTTCTACAGAAGTACGAGCCTTTTGGGGAAGGACACCTTACGTGGTGTACCACTGGTCCTAAGTGCACTCAGACCTTGGCACTCAGCATTGCACCGGCGTTGTAACCATACCCACTATTACTCAAATTGGGCCTAAACGCCTTTTGGGTTGTCCCAGTTACGCCCATAGTGTGTCTCCATCTGCACCAGCGATCATGATGGACTTTCCATGGCACCAGAAATCCAGCATGGTAGCCAGCCCGTTGTGGTGGGGTCGTCATGTACCCTCTAGGTTGTAGCCCCCTGACAACACAGGGATCGTACTGCCGATACCTGAGCTGCACCCTCCCCACGTCGGCCAAGGAGTAGATGCCCGTCTCCTTGGGGCATCAGGACTCCCGGCAATGGTCATCCTGCCAGGTGGCCCTTGCTGCGGCTGGGTGGCGCCCGTGGGGAGAGCCCCTGGTCGGAGTGGGTGGTATCGGGGCGGACGTTTCGCAGATGAAACGTCACCACGTATCGGGTCGCTCTGCGGCCGAGTCTTTCAAAAGAAAAAGTACAGTTTCTGGTTCTGGTTCTCCTGCCCCTTCCCCTTGGCCACTCCATGGGAGGAGGGACAGGCCCGCCGGCTTGGAGCGAAGTACTTCCCCCGCTATTTGGTCTGTTCTCAAACCGATGGGGGGACATTCGCCACCTCCAAGCCCATGTTCTTTGTTCAGCACATTGAGGACATCTTCGGGGAAATCGAGGCTCTCAGCGAGATGCGTTCAGGGTCCGTACTTAAGACCACGTCCGCCACACAGTCGGCGGCGCTCCAGGCGTGCGACCGCCTAGGGGACATCCCAGTCTCCATTGTCCCACATCTGGCACTCAATAGGATGCAGGGGGTTATTTTTCATCGTGACCTCCTGCTACAATCTGATGAGGAGCTCAGGGCCAACCTGGAGCGCCGAGGCGTGCATTTCGTCCGGCGAGTCCAGCGCGGCCCCAAAGACCGTCGCATCGACACTGGGGCCTTTATCCTCGCCTTCGAGGGGGACCTTCTCCCGGAGAAGGTAAAGGTAATGTGCTACCGGTGTGACGTGCGACCCTATGTTTCGCCTCCTATGCGCTGTTTTAGGTGTTTGCGCTTTGGGCACATGTCGTCACGGTGTGAGGCTGAGCCCCTCTGTGGCGATTGTGGCCGTCCTCTTCGTGAGGAACATACATGCACCCCACCACCTCGGTGCGTTAATTGTCCTGGCGTCCACTCGCCTAGATCCTCAGACTGCCCCGCATATCAGAAGGAGAAGAAGATACAAGAAATCATAACTTTGGATCGGCTGTCTTATTATGAGGCCAGGAAGAAGTACGACCGCCTCCATCCCGTGCCATTGACCACTTCATTTGCCTCAGTTGTGTCCACTCCTTCCGTGGTATCCTCACCCCTCTCCTGTCCCCCCTCCGCCTCCTCCGCCCATCAGGGGGCTCTGCCTCCGCCTCCCAAATCCCTCCCTTCCAAATCCTCCTCCCCCGTGGCCCCACCCCCTCTGCCCCAGGGGCCATCCTTCCTCCTCCTTCTCCCCACACAACACCTGAGAAGCGATCCTCTTCTCAGGCGTCCATCGGGGAAACGTTCCGGACCCCGGCTTCCGAGGTCCGGCGTTCCAAAACGGACCCCGCGCGTGAGGACCTTCTTCGGGTCCAGCCCACCATCCCTGTGCCTCCTCGGCCTTCCAAGAAGGTCTCCAAGAAGTAGTCTCTATCCCCCTCTCCACCCCGGCGCGTTTCGACTGACGCTCCATCCGTGAGTCGCCGCTTCCGGCCGTCCTCAGTTTCGCCGGGACGCTCTGCTGCCAGGCGCTCAGCTGGCCTTTCGTCGGCAAATGATGCCCCTCCTACACAACCAGGGACAGCGGCCGCAGCTGGCGACCAGTCGATGGAACCGGATCTGCCTCCCGTCGGTTGTAGCATTGTTCCCTCGCAACCTGGCCCTCCGCGGCCGTCGAGGTGACCAGCTCTTCCCCCGTCTCGTTCCCCCAACTTTTTGACTAGCGATGGCGTTGTTTCATTGGAACATAAGAGGTATTCGATCTCATCGGGAGGAATTACAACTGCTCCTCCGCCTGCACTGTCCGCTCGTCCTTGGACTCCAGGAAACCAAGTTGCGCCCGACTGACCGTATTGCCTTTACCCACTATACCTCGGAGCGGTATGACCTTACCCCTGTGGACGGTGTCCCAGCTCATGGTGGGGTCATGTTGCTCATTCGGGACGACGTCTATTACCATCCCATCCCATTGACCACCCCACTCCAAGCAATAGCTGTCCGCATTACTCTTTCTGCTTTTACTTTTTCAGTTTGTACCATCTACACTCCACCGTCGTCTGCCGTTAGTCGGGCTGACATGATGCACCTGATCGTTCAGCTTCCCCCGCCGTTTTTATTGTTGGGCGACTTCAATGCCCATCATCCCCTTTGGGGCTCTCCTGCATCCTGTCCAAGAGGCTCACTCTTGGCAGACGTCTTCAACCATCTCAATCTTGTCTGCCTGAATACTGGCACCCTGACTTTCCTCTCGGACTCCACTCATACCTACTCCCACTTGGACCTCTCGATATGTTCTACCACTCTTGCCCGTCGGTTCGAGTGGTATGTTCTTTCTGACACTTATTCGAGCGACAACTTCCCCTGTGTCGTTCGTCTCCTGCAACACACCCCATCCCCACGTCCTTCGAGCTGGAACATACTGAAAGCTGACTGGGGACTTTACTCATCCCTGGCGACCTTTCCGGACCACGATTTTCCCAGTTGTGACAGTCAGGTCGAATACCTCACGGCTGTTATCATCCATGCTGCCGAACGTTCCATTCCTCGTACTACTTCTTCACGTCGCGTTTCCGTCCCCTGGTGGAACGAGGCTTGTAGGGACGCTATCCGTGCTCGACGACGTGCTTTACGCACCTTTCGCCGCCATCGTACGTTGGCGAATTGTATTGAATACAAACGACTCCGAGTGCAATGCCGTAGAGTCATCAAAGACAGCAAAAAAGCTTGTTGGGCCTCTTTCACCGGCTCCTTTAACAGTTTTACTCCATCTTCCGTCGTTTGGGGTAGCCTGCGCCGGCTGTCGGGTATTAAGGCCCACTCCTCGGTACCTGGCCTGACCTCAGGTAATGCGGTCCTTGTTGATCCGGTGGCTGTCGCCAACGCCTTTGGCCGCTTTTTCGAGGAGGTTTCAAGCTCCGCCCATTACCATCCTGCCTTCCTTCCCAGGAAAGAGGCAGAAGAGGCTCGGCGACCTTCCTTCCACTCGCTGAATCTGGAAACCTATAATGCCCCCTTTACTATGCGGGAACTCGAACGTGCGCTTGCACTGTCCCGGTCCTCTGCTCCGGGGCCGGATGCCATTCACGTTCAGATGCTGGCACACCTTTCTCCGGCGGGCAAAAGCTTCCTTCTCCGTACCTACAATCGCGTCTGGGCCGAAGGTAAAGTCCCCATGCGTTGGTGTGACGCCGTTGTTGTTCCTATACCCAAACCCGGGAAGGATAGACACCTTCCTTCTAGTTACCACCCCATTTCTCTTACAAGCTGTGTCTGTAAGGTGATGGAGCGCATGGTTAATGCTCGGTTAGTCTGGATTCTTGAATCTCGACGGCTACTTACTAATGTCCAATGCGGCTTTCGTCGCCGCCGCTCCGCTGTTGACCACCTCGTGACCTTGTCGACATTCATCATGAACGCCTTTTTGCGAAGGCGCCAAACGGTAGCCGTGTTCTTCGACTTGGAGAAGGCTTATGACACCTGTTGGAGAGGAGGTATCCTCCGCACTATGCACAGGTGGGGCCTACGCGGTCGCCTGCCCCTTTTTATTGATTCCTTTTTAACGGATCGAAAGTTTAGGGTACGTGTGGGCTCCGTATTGTCCGACGTCTTCCTCCAGGAGAACGGAGTGCCTCAGGGCTCCGTCTTGAGCGTAGCCCTTTTTGCCATCGCAATCAATCCCATTATGGATTGCATTCCACCTAATGTCTCAGGCTCTCTCTTTGTCGATGACTTCGCGATCTACTGCAGTGCCCAGAGAACATGCCTCCTGGAGCGCTGCCTTCAGCGTTGTCTAGACAGCCTCTACTCATGGAGCGTGGCAAATGGCTTCCGGTTCTCTGAAGAAAAGACGGTTTGTATCAACTTTTGGCGATATAAAGCGTTCCTTCCGCCATCCTTACATCTCGGTCCCGTTGTTCTCCCATTCGTGGACACAACTAAGTTTCTAGGGCTCACGTTGGACAGGAAACTGTGTTGGTCTCCACACGTCTCTTATTTGGTGGCCCGTTGTACACGTTCCCTTAACGTCCT
This sequence comes from Schistocerca cancellata, assembly GCF_023864275.1. NCBI lineage: Eukaryota > Metazoa > Arthropoda > Insecta > Orthoptera > Acrididae > Schistocerca > Schistocerca cancellata. The sequence goes on from NC_064634.1 coordinate 18,391,074, forward strand.
CAGAGTTCTTAGCGGTTCATCTTGGGGAGCGGATCGCACTGTCCTGCTTCGCTTGTATCGGTCCATAGTCCGATCGAAGCTGGATTATGTGAGCTTCGTCTACTCGTCCGCTCGGCCGTCCCTCTTACGCCGGCTCAACTCCATCCACCATCGGGGGTTACGTCTTGCGACCGGAGCCTTCTACACTAGTCCTGTCGAGAGTCTTTATGCTGAAGCTGCCGAGTTACCGTTGACCTACCGGCGCGACGTACTGCTGTGTCGGTATGCCTGCTGGCTGTCGTCTATGCCCGACCATCCCTCTTACAAGTCCTTCTTCGCCGATTCTCTCGACCGTCAGTACGGGTTGTATGTGTCTGCCCTGCTGCCCCCCGGAGTCCGCTTCCGTCGCCTGCTTCGACAATTGGATTTTGCCCTCCCTACCACCTTCAGAGAGGGTGAGAGCCTGACACCACCTTGGCTCCAGGCTCCGGTTCATATTTATCTCGACCTCAGCTCACTCCCGAAGGATGGTACTCCGGCTGCAATGTATTGCTCACGGTTTGCCGAACTTCGTGCTCGACTTGCCGGTCACACCTTTATTTACACCGATGGCTCCAAAACTGACGATGGTGTCGGCTGTGCCTTTGTCGTCGGGGCCGCCACATTTAAATACAGGCTCCTCGACCAATGTTCCAGCTTTACGGCCGAGCTTTTTGCTCTCCATCAGGCCGTTCAGTATGCCCGCCGCCACCACCATTCATCATATGTACTCTGCTCTGACTCACTCAGTGCTCTTCAGAGCCTTGGAGCTCCCTATCCGGTCCATCCCTTGATACAACGGATACAGCAGTCCCTCCATTCTTTGGCTGATAACGGTGGTTCTGTCAGCTTTCTGTGGGTTCCCGGACATGTGGGAGTGCCTGGGAATGAGGCTGCGGATGCTGCAGCCAAGGCTGCAGTCCTCCTGCCTCGGCCAGCCTCCCATTGTGTCACGTCATCCGACGTTCGTGGGGATGTCTGTAAGAGGCTTGTGTCGTTGTGGTGGGATGCTTGGTCATCCCTCCAAGGAAACAAGCTCCGGGCAGTAAAACCGCTACAAACTGCTTGGACAACATCCTCCCGACCATCTCGGCGCGAGGAGGTCCTTCTGACCAGGTTGCGGATTGGGCATTGCCGGTTTAGCCACCGCTACCTGCTCTCCGGTGACCCAGCCCCGCAGTGCCCTTGTGGTCAGGCATTAACAGTGCGCCATGTTTTATTGTCGTGTCCCATATATATATATATATATATATATATATATCTTTGGAAGTTGCATTACAGTGTTTTTTTTATACCATGGAGGTACCCTCCTGTTGCGAACTGTTCTACTGAGTACATATCTATCCAGTGGGTCATCAACTGTTCTTTTAAAACTTGAGCCACAGTTTCTCCATATGCTCCTGACCTGTGCAAAAAGTTTGAAGTTCCTCGTTGAGATAAGCATTACTAGATTTTTTATCTAGTTTACTGAACATATGTATCATTGTTGGCACAACCGCATCTTAGTCACTGATACTAGTTTCAATGTGGACATCCTCAGAGGTCAGGTCTATTTGTTGCCACGAGATCCAATATGCTTCCATCATGAACACGGCCCGTAACGATCAGTTTCACAGGATCTCTTATCGCATCCATCACTAACAAAGTTGTCATTTTCCCAATTGTTGGATTGTTAAATTCTCCACTGATGATTACAGAGTGACTGAGGAACTTACGTACAAGTGAACTGAGGTTGCCTCTGAAGCTTTTGTCTACGTCAGGAGATGGAGTCTGGTGGGCGATAGAAGGATCGAGTTATCATTTTATGCCCACCCCTTGCCCAAACAGTGTCACATGCAGCTTCAATTTCTATCTTGGTGGATTTGAGTTTGTCTACTGCAACAAATACACCACCTCCATTTCTCATGAGCCTATCATTTCAAAATACATCTAAATTATCCCCAAAAATATCACTGCTATCAATTTTAGGTTTCAGCCAGCTTTCTGTACCTAATATTGTGTGAACTTAACTTCTTTTCATGAATGCTTCACCCTCTGACACTTTGTTACAAATGCTTTGCCAGTTTTCCATTAGGATTTTAATACTCTCACCTTTGGGAGCATTTCTTTTGGTCTTACACTGATACTTCTGGGTTTCCTGCAGCCATTATCTGGATTGGATGGAGAGTATAAATTAAAAAAAATAATTAAAAAACTGTGCACCCCCACATACAGTCAGCTACCTGAGTAGCAGCCTCTGATGTGTAGTGCACAGCTGACCTTTTTAGGGGGACCCTATAGTTCTCAACCCTATGGCGCAAGTCCAGGAAGTCACAGCCTAGCTTCCCCCCAGGGGGTCCACAACTCTTTTGTGGATACGTGCGTAGCGAGCACGGGACCCCGAGCTAATGTGGCCTTCCTTCCTTTCCGGGCTGCATACCTTCCCATTCCGCATCCTTCCCCATCCCTATCTTCGCCCCTCCTCCCCTCACCTCTGGCTCTTTCCTTCCCTTTCTCCCCATCTGGGAGTATGGTTTGTGCCTACATCCAGAGACGGACGCTCGTAAATGTACTGCATTCTTTGCCTTCCTTGCTTTTATGTCTTCTTCCTACCTTTGTCCTTCTGTCTTCTTCCTACCTTTGTCCTTCTGTTTCTCTTTTTTCCGCTGCGGCGTTTGAGACCTCTCTTCCTTCCTTTCCCTTTCTCTTTCTTCCTCCCTGTGCGTGTCTGAAGGCCGACCCACGCCCTTCGTGCGTAGCCGGTGACGGGGTAACGCGTAATTCCCCGCCCCGGGTAGACAGGTAGGACACGTACGTACCCCCTGGTAACGGCCAGGCCCAGGGAGGGGTGATTACCCGAGCTGATACCTTCCGAAAATGCCGATTGGTCCCTCCGTCCGTTTGTCGGGAGGTGTGACCTGAGGTGTGAACAATCACCTAAGGCGGGAGTGCCCTCAGTGAGGGCCCCCACAAGGGAGGAGCGCGCCATCGGAGACGCCGGTAATCATGGGGGATTCTTCCGCAATGGTTTCCTCACCTTCCACTAAGTCTGCTCACAAACGTAAGTATACCGAGTCTCAGCCACAGACGATTCTTCCATCGTTGCCACAGTTCCTTGTTGTTTCTCGGTCTGATGAAGGTCACGGCTTCTCCACGGTCAACCCTTTCATTATTCAGAAAGGAGTCGACGCAATAGCAGGTCCTGTAAAGTCTTGTTCCAGATTACGGAATGGCACCCTGTTGTTAGAAACACACAGTGCCCTCCAGGCACAAAAATTGCTGCGTACTTCTCTGCTCCACACTTTCCCTGTCCGGGTGGAACCGCACCGTACCTTGAATTCCTCGCGTGGAGTCGTTTATACACGCTCCCTCGATGGATTGTCTGACGAAGAAATTCAGCACTATCTGTCTGACCAGGGCGTAACGGCAGTTCATAGAGTAATGAAACGGGTTGACACGAACATCATTCCAACCCGCACTGTCTTCTTGACATTTGACACAGTTCAACTCCCATCGAAAATCAAAGCAGGCTATGAGATAATTTCCGTTCGCCCTTACGTCCCAAACCCTACGCGTTGCTATCGGTGTCAGCGGCTCAATCACACCAGCCAGTCCTGTTCCAATCCAGCCAAATGTGTTACGTGTGGCAAGGATGCCCATGAGGGTGCTTGTCCACCTCCATCCCCTCGCTGCATCAACTGTATGGGTGACCACGCTGCTTCCTCTCGAGATTGCCCCGTTTTTAAGGACGAGAAGCTCATCCAGGAAATAAGGGTGAAGGAAAAGGTGTCGACCTTTGCTGCTCGAAAATTATTCGCCAGTCGCAAGCCCACCGTGCCTCAGACAGGAAAATACAGCACTGTCCTTGCTTCTCCTCGGCCAACAAAGGAGGCGGCCACGCAGACTTGTGACCTCACCTTTAGTACCACGGTCGTCAGATGGGCCAGCGCAAAGATCGCTCGTTCAACCTCACCACTTTCGCCTGCCCACTCTATGGCTCACCCTTCGTCGGGTTCTGCTACATCTCGAGCCCAAAAGTCGGACGCCAAGTCTTCGAAAAAAGAGCATACTAGTGAAGAGTTTTTTACGTACCGCAACTTCACAACCATCGGTTCCTCCTTCATCTAAACAACCTTCTTCCAAGAAGGCTACAAAGAAACCCACTTCCTCTCCTTCTCCGCCAAGGCGTGCCCCCTCTACAGCACCACCTGGCGGAAATCGCCCTCGGCCATCTTCTGTGTCGCCGAGGCGCACTGCTGGTGGCCGGTCAACCGGCCGATCGCTGGTGGCAGGGACTGCTCCTGACCAACCTATGGATCAGTATCTTCTGCCTTCGGCTGAATGCCATTCCATGCTGTCGGTTGCTAGCTCCGAGCAGTCTTTGAGTTGACAGCAACTTTGGTCACATTCCTCCATTTTCTGTTCACCCCATGTCCATTATCCACTGGAATATCCGCGGCATTCGGGCCAATAGGGATGAATTGTCGATCCTCTTACGATCCTACTCGCCGGTCATCTTCTGTCTTCAGGAAACAAAGCTGCGTCCCCATGACCGCTTTGTTCTCCCTCACTTTCAGTCCGTCCGATATGACCTCCCCTCTGTTGAAGGTACTCCAGCCCATGGAGCACTAATGATTCTTCTCCATGATACTCTCCATTATCACCCAATCCCCTTAAACACTTCCTTCCAAGCTGCCGCCGTCCGTCTTTCCCTTTCTGGATACACGTTCTCTCTTTGTACTGTATACATTCCATCATCCACACCAATGGCACGAGCTGATCTCCTTCATCTTCTTGGTCAGCTTCCACCCCCCTATTTGCTGGTTGGGGACTTCAATGCCCACCACCCACTTTGGGGATCTCCTCATCCTTGTCCACGTGGCTCACTATTGCTAGACATCTTCCACCAAGCGGATCTAGTTTGCCTCAACACTGGGATCCCTACTTTTTATCTGCCTCCACGACAAATTTATCTCATTTGGACCTTGCGGTCGGTACTGTTTCCCTAGCTCGGCGCATGGAATGGTTCGCCCTTGATGATACACACTCGAGTGACCACTTTCCATGTGTCCTTAGACTGCAGTCTCCACTGCCATATATGCGCTCGCGACGCTGGAAATTTGCCCAAGCCGATTGGACACTTTTTTCGTCTCTCGCGACATTCGATGACCGTCGCTTTCCCAGCGTCGACGATGAGGTCACACATATTACCGACGTTATTCTTACAGCTGCGAAACGTTCAATACCACGCACCTCCGAATTGCCCCGGCGCCCCCCAGTTCCTTGGTGGAACGAGGCATGCCGTGATGCAATACGTGAGCGGCGACGTGCTCTCCGCGTTTTCCGCCACCATCCTACTTTGGCCAACTGTATCCGCTATAAGCAGTTCCGTGCGCAATGCCGTCGCGTCATCCGCGATAGCAAGAAGGCAAGCTGGAAATTCTTTATTAGCTCATTTAACACCTTCACTCCCTCCTCGGAAGTTTGGAGTCGGCTTCGACGGTTCTCAGGCGCGCCTAGTTTCTCCACGGTCTCTGGGCTCACTGTCGCGCATGATACATTCGTGGACCCCGTCGCAATTTCTAACTCGTTGGGTCAGCACTTTGCTGAGATTTCGAGCTCTTCCAATTACCCGCCAGCGTTTCTCCCGAAGAAACGTGCAGCAGAAGTGTGACATCTTGCTTTCTCCTCTCCAAATCACGAAAGCTATAATACTGTTTTCTCCATGCGGGAACTCCAACATGCCCTCTCTTCTTCTCGCTCCTCCGCCCCAGGACCGGATGGAATCCATGTCCAGATGTTGCTGCATTTATCAACCCATAGTCTGCGTTACCTCCTTCGGCTTTATAATCGAATTTGGACCGACAGTACTTTTCGCAGACGATGGCGGGAAGCTATCGTCGTTCCCGTTCCGAAACCTGGAAAGGACAAACATCTCCCCTCTAGCTATCGCCCCATTTCTCTCACGAGTAGTGTCTGTAAGGTTTTGGAGCGTATGGTGAATTACCGTCTAGCGTGGTGGCTGGAGTCCCACAGTCTTTTAACACCTGCCCAATGCGGCTTCCGAAAGCATCGTTCTGCAGTTGACCATCTTGTTGCTCTCTCCACTTTTATAATGAACAATTTTCTCCGGAAACGCCAAACAGTAGCAATATTTTTTGATCTGGAGAGAGCATACGATACCTGTTGGAGGACAGGTATCCTCCGCACACTGTTCTCTTGGGGCTTTCGAGGCCGGCTGCCCCTTTTTCTTCGCGAATTTATGGCAGAGCGCACATTTAGGGTGCGGGTGAACACTACTCTCTCCCGTACTTTCTCCCAAGAAAACGGGGTACCCCAGGGTTCCGTGCTGAGTGTTGTACTGTTTGCCATTGCCATCAATCCAATTATGGATTGTCTCCCTCATGATGTCTCGGGCTCCCTCTTTGTGGACGATTTTGCGATCTACTACAGCGCTCAACGGACCAGCCTTCTTGAACGACGTCTTCAAGGATGTCTCGATCGCCTCCACTCGTGGAGCATCGAAACTGGCTTCAGTTTCTCACCCAGTAAGACCGTTTGTGTCAATTTTTGGCGACGTAAGGAGTTTCTTCCGCCCTCCTTACATCTAGGTCCTGTCAACCTTCCGTTTTCAGACGTCGCTAAATTCTTGGGTCTTATGTTTGACAGAAAACTATGCTGGTCCTCCCACGTTTCCTATCTTTCGGCTTGCTGTCTGCGATCGCTTAACACCCTCCGTGTCCTGAATGGTACCTCCTGGGGAGCGGACAGAGTGGTCCTTCTCCGCCTCTATCGCGCCTTAGTGCGCTCGAAATTGGATTATGGAAGCATAGTCTACTCCTCTGCTCGGCCGTCTATTCTTCGGCGTCTCGATTCTATCCACCACCGTGGATTACGTTTAGTGTCTGGAGCTTTTTACACTAGCCCTGTGGAAAGCCTTTATGCTGAGACTGCTGAACCTCCGCTGTCCAATCGGCGAGCAGTCCTCCTGAGTCATTATGCTAGCCATCTGTCTTCCATGCCTGCTAATCCAGCCCACAACCTTTTTTTCGACGCCTCCTTTGATGTAGGGTATGCAGGCCGCTCCTCCTCCCTACTGCCCCCCGGGAGTCCGCTTCCGTCAACTGCTCCATTCTCTTTCCTTCCGCTTTCCTAAAACCACCTTGACAACTTGGGGTACAGCACCGCCTTGGCTCCGTCCCCGGATCTGCCTGCTCCGTGACCTTTGTCAATTTCCCAAGGATGGTACCCCTACACTTATTTATCGTCGGGCATTTGCTGCTCTATGTGCACAAATGACGGACGCCACATTTATTTACACCGACGGCTCGAAAACATCGTTAGGTGTAGGGAGTGCCTATATTGTTGGCGACACCCCAAATCGCTTTCGGCTTCCCGACCAATGTTCGGTTTATACTGCGGAGCTTTACACTGTTCTCCAGGCTGTCCACTACATCCGCCGCCATCAGCGGCTACAGTACGTTATCTGCTCAGATTCTCTCAGCTCTCTCCTCAGTCTCCAAGCTCTTTACCCTGTGCACCCTCTGGTCCACCGGATTCAGGACTGTCTGCGCTTGCTCCACCTGGGGGGCGTCTCGGTGGCTTCCTCTCGCTCCCGGGACACGCTGGTATCTGTGGGAATGAGGCGGCCGATATAGCGGCCAAGGCTGCAGTCTCTCTTCCTCGGCCAGCTATTCATTCGCTTCCCTTCACCGATCTACGGAGCGGTTTATGTCGCCAAGTTGCTCATTTATGGCATGCGCATTGGTCGGCACTTCCCCGTAATAAATTGCGGGAAGTGAAAGCCCTTCCTTGCGCTTGGACCTCTTCCTCCCGAACGCGTCGTCGGGAGGAGGTAATTTTAGCTAGACTCCGGATAGGGCACTGTCGTTTTAGCCATCGACATCTTTTAAGCGGCGATCCTCCCCCACTCTGTCCCCACTGCTCTCAGCTGTGGACGGTAAGACACCTTTTAATTGAATGCCCCTATTTTAATCCGTTACGCTCCCGTCTACAGCTATCGCCTGATTTATCGTCGATTTTAGCAGATGACACGCGCTCATCCAACCGCGTTCTCCAGTTTATTAGTGACAGTGAAATGACGTCAGTCATTTGAAGCTTTTTTTGGGGACAACCACCCCCTTTCTGTAGCAGATTTTTAAGCATTCTTCTATTTTTAGTTTCTCCGATTTTCTGACTTTGTTCCCATTGCTGCTGGTTTTCAATTTCGGTTTTTTACTGTCTTAAGTCACGGGCTGGGCGCTAATGACCATAGAAGTTTTGCGCCCTAAAACCACAAACCAAAAAAAAAAAACAGCCTAGCTTGTCATAGAACCTTCAAAATCTCCGTTTCAGTCCTTCCACTTGAGTCAGAAACAAAGGCCATGATCAGTCCTGGGGACAATGTTGCAAATTGTGAGCTTAGTTGACACTTTATGTGCAAGGCTGGTCTTCTCAACCTTCTCTGCCAGTCGCTGGAATGACTCAAGAATGGCTTCAGAGCCCAGATGACAGCTGCATTTGTTCCAGTTTGTGCCACAAGTTGCTGTTGGTTGCACCCTGTTCCCTCAATGGCTGCTGGAATAGCCTCTTCAGCATGTTGAATGAGGCCTCCAGGCATACACACTGAATGCACCTGGTGTCCTTTGCTTGCTACAATTTTCCTTTCGAGTACTGTCATTCACTGTACGTTTGAAATGCCAATGATTAATAGAACCATACCCTCCTCCTGACACCAGACAAAACAGTTTTCCCCAAAACAGGTGAGGTGAATCCCACTGGCTCAGTTTCAGTGAAAGACAGCGCCTCAAACTTGATAGTTAGGGGCATTGGCCCAATAGCTTGGTCCCCATCCACCCTGTACAGGACATCTAGATCACTGATGTGCCACTCACAGTCAAGTGGACAGGCAATGAAAGACCCTGTACTTTCTGCAGAGGAGACAGAATCCACAGAAGAGGATAGTACTTGAGGTAACTCTGGTACAGATATCGCAGGTATATGATTCTTGGGAGCTCTTCCAACACACCGATTCACAGCACCTGAGCAGCTGTCAATCATTTGACCATAGTCAGGGGATTTCCAGCTGTTTACAAATGTCAACCAACTCTTCCCATGTTTGAGAACAGCATTCACAGTAGGGCTGCATTTTGGCTGGTGAAGCGTATGACAAGGCAGTGAACAAAGGGCTGTAAATTACGCCTGCTGATTATCTTTTAATCTGTGGTGCTTAAAAGTTGCTAATTCCATATAAGAACTGAAGCAGATAAACAAAACGAGATTTCTACTAATGCAACACAAAAACCTGTTGTAGAAATTACTAGTTTCCTAAAACGTTGTGATATTAATTATAGTTGTTAGCAAACTCTAAAATGGAGTTAATGTACGATAAATGCAGATAATATATAGAGCTGCCACTCTTTAAGGGAAAGCTGTATATAACACGAAACATTAGTTGGAAAATCTGCTAAGTAACTAAAACACTAACCCTGATTGCTCATAGATTAAGGACAATGGTAGCGTCTGAAAATTCTCAAAAATGCACTTATATTTGCATTGATATACAGTGAAATTTAGGGGTGATGTATACCTTCCTTGAGCTGTGAAATGTGAAAGTAGTCATTCAGTTTAATACTGTTTGAAACTGGCTGTGACATGAATATGAAATCTTTGTAAACATTGTAAATTTATTTATTTATACTTTGCTCATGGACTGTAGCTTAAAATTTTCAGCTGATAGTATAGGCTACAGTTTTATATGCACAATAAATGTGCATACAATAAAGAAACAAGGATTACATTTTATTGGGAAATGTGTGGTTATTACATATTTATTTAATTTGATATTTAATTCTCCCTTAAACTATATACACATTTATCTGTAAGAAACATTGTTAAAAGATGAAATTTAGTATCTGTACTTCCTTGATTGATTTTAATAGCTTGTTGTAAAAAATTTTGTGTGCTTCATTGGGAACACTCATTGTGTGTGAGATTTCACTGTCTTGTGTACAATTTTCCTTTCCTCTTGTTGTGTGGCCATGCAAGTCTATATTTAGGTGTTTATCACCTGCACTGTCATAATATTATGGTGTTCAAAAGCTTGTCTACAAGTTTGTGCGGGTGGTGTTTTGGCTGTAGGCTGCATCTCACTGCCGTTTTCTGAATTTTAAATATTATTTTTAAATAGCTACCTTGTGCATTTCCCGATATATGAATTTTGTACAGGAAATGTAGGAGCCCATGTCCATAGTAGTGTCCTGGAGAACTTCATCATCCAAAACTTTTGTCATTTTGCGTATGTGTATGTGCTCTTCCCGTGCCAAGTGCTTATCTATAATAGTTCCAGATTAGATTAGTACTTGTTCCATAGATCATGAATATGACACTTCGTCATGATGTGCAACGTGTCAGATTAATAAAAGATGTCTACCCAAGATATTACATTACATGACACTTAATATATTTCTTTTTTCTTTTTTCTTTTTTGTTTATTGGGGGCGGGGAAATTACCCACTTACTATATCCAAAAATTCATCTAATGAGTAGAAGTTGCCATTCAGAAATTCTTTTAATTTCCTTTTAAATGCTATATGGCTATCTGTCAGACTTTTGATGCTATTAATTTTGAAAGCGAGGTTGGGCAGGTAAATTAGCGAGTAGCTTGTTTCTAGAGTTGTGGTGGCAGGTAACCGGAGTGTGGGACTGGAAATGTTGCCTTTTTGTCCCATTCATTTGCGATACCTGACCCTGTAGCTCTATGCTGGGTTTGCTGAATATCCTCGACTGTAGCAGGAGACACTTCCTGCTGTCGGTTTTGGTACGTAGTACAGCCAGTGTGACCCTACGTAATGAAAAAATTGCCTTTTACTAGTAACAGGTCATTGTTGCAGTTGGTCAAACTCTTTGTAGTGAAATGGAATATACTTGCATCACTCGGACACGGATTATATTCGATTTGTGGGGCAAAGCTTGGAGCTGCAGTGACTCCTTGTTGGAGAGTAGTACTTTCTCAAATCATTCACCATATTAAATGGCTGAATTGATGTAGAAAACATCAGTTATAAAGAATCTCCAACTTTAAAGTACATGCCAAAATGTGTCACACAAACATGTACTCATTCACTCTCACTTATTACCAACTCACTTCTTTCTGTCTACTTATCTACTAATACTTCTATACAAACAATATATAAAACAAAACAATTGATTTTGATCACACTTGCTAATTTCTATTAATAATTCTCTAACTCACTACATATAGGCACATGTTCGCTGTGATCCGTTTTCATAGAAATAACACAACATAAATATAATCAAAATACCCTATACTTAATAAGTAATTACAAATATTCAGCTCGTGAGAACAACTTGTGGTCTTAACATGTATGGATGTATTGGAACAATCTACCTTTCTTTCCCAATTCCCTTCCCTCTTCAGAAGAAGCTGCTGGCAATTGAGCCAGTGCTTATGGTTCATCCAGAAACAGGTGGATTATACTCATATGGACAATTGTTTGGGTTGGGAATAGTATTTTAACATTAACTGAGGATGTTATTTTGGCTACCTGAGACAGTCTTTGGTACCGCTGAATGGACTTCTTTGTTTTCCCCTTCAGAACATGGGCATTACATAACATAACACAGTGCCCATTGTGATACTTGTGTAATTTCACTTTTTGATTGAGTTTTTTCGTATCTTTCTAGAGGCTTCACATTCTTTTTCTTCCACTTGACACCATATCCCTTTTACTCTTTTCTAAAAGTCCGAAACTGAAGATACATCCTCTGCTGGTGAGGGTATTTTCACACCAATAACATCCTCGTAGGGTGAAAGTCATGTTTTCACGGCCTTTCGAATTGTACATGCTTAAGACACACTCTTAATAAGGTGTCCCAATTATTGGGGCTACTATTCACATAATATCATTAGCATTTTTCTCAGTGTCCTTTGCACTCTTTGTGCAAATGATGTAGGTGAAGAATGTTAGTTGATAACTTGTTAACCCACAGTAGTCAACATAGCTGCTTAAACAATTCAGACCAAGTTTGTACTTTGGTCTGTTTTTATTGCTTCTGGTGTGCCAAATTTCAGTAACCAACAATTGACAAAAGTGTGACCAACTGTCTCACCTCCTTTCCTCGTGATTTTTGTGTAAAAAAAAAAAAAAACAAAAAAAAAAGCCAAGCACATGTAGGCTAATTAATTGAAAAGTTTTCTCTGCTTCAGCCAGTCTCTGCAACAGAACTTGCTGTCGACTCAGCATGGCTGTTTGAGCACAAGGGATGCAGCTCTTCATGTAGAGCTCAACGTATTTTTTCTTCTGTGGTCATTAATGATTTTCTGCAAGATGGCAGTCTGTGACTTGTCGTGTGCTGTTCTGTTGTGCCCAGCTAAGATGGAATCGTGACCTTGCCTCAACATTTCGCTGCATAAACAGGCTGGCACATCGTTTACTTCTAAAGCACTGTCGTCAGAGCTGAACTCTGTGTTTCGCGTATCACTGACGATTGGGTTTGGCAGTGCGAGTCTGTGCCACTCTTCTGTGCTTACTCCAATGCAACCTATGCACTTACTTTGCGGCTTAATCTGTTAACATTGTCATGAGACTTCCCTGGACGATGAACTACCTCAAAATCGAATTCTCTAAACCTTAAGTTCCACTGGGTTAGCCTATTAGCCTACTGGTTGGAGCCTTTAACCTGAGAAGGATATAACAACAAATTCAGACCAAATGGAACACTTTTTTTTTTCGCACAGTGTATGTGATAGATACATGAAAATTCTAGCTTCATTGCCAGGCCTAGCTCAATGTAACTGTATTAGTCAAATCATTCATCTGATTATTCTGAATCCATTAGTACAATTGGTTTGGCTAGGGAACACAGTAATTACAAAGTATCATTGCATGAAAATAAATAAAGTAGGAAAAGATAGATTGCTACTTACCATAAAGATGACACATTAAATTGTAGACAGGTACAATCAAAAAACATTTGCACGTAAGTTTTTGGCCACAGCCTTCATTAGAAAACGAAAATCACACACCATTTATTCGCACAAGCTAGCATACCTTGTGCATACGTGACTGTCAACTCAGGCAGCTTGTGACCATCAACTCGGGCAGTTCTGGCCAGAATGCCATTGGCATTGCCGGAGTGATGTGAGTGAATGGTGTGTTTTTTCTCCTTTTCTGACAAAGATCGTGGCTGGAAGCTTATGTGTAAGTGTTTTAGTTGCACCTGTCTGCAACTTAACTGTCATTTTTACAGTTAGTAGCAATATATCTTTTCCTACATCATTGATGTTTCTACATGGAGTTTCCATGGTTTGATTACTTGAAAATATTCATACACGACTACTCTGTAGATGTCGTATGTTGTAATATACGTATTAGTGTCTTTACCTGTACTATTCTTTACCTGTACTATTCTTTAGTACAATACTCCAGCTTTATAGTAACACATTTTATTTTTCTAGAAATTAATTTCCCCCATGTTAATTGAATTTGAAGTTCAAAGAGGCTGCCAATTTTCATTGCAAATTGTCATAACTACTGAGAGATTCTAGACTTCGATTATGTACCTTAGTTGCATGAATATAATTCACCATATTTTTCAGTACAGCACAGATCCATCTCAACAAGGGGACTCACATCACTTAAGCACAAATAGTTCCAGGTACTAATCAAAATAGCCTGCTCGTTGTATTTTTCATAAACCAAAGCCCAGTTGTGGTTTGTTGCTCATTTAAAACTGATAAATTTAGTCTAGCTGATTTATAAAATACTGACAAACCCCACATTGCTTGGTTATTCATTTTGCCAATTTTCTATTAAAACAAAAACAAAAATGAATTCTGTTGGTAGTGAAGCATCCAAAAAATTTCATTTTCATGTATTTGTGAAAACACGAAGTCCCCCCAGGGGGTTCACAACTCTTTCGTGGACACGTGCGTAGCGAGCACGGGACCCCGAGCTAATGTGGCCCTCCGTCCTTTCCGGGCTGCATACCTTCCCTTTCCTCATCCTTCCCCCTCCCCCATTTTCGCCATCCCTCACCTCTGCCTCTTTCCTTCCCTTTCTCCCCCTCTGGGAGTATGGTATGTGCCCACATCCGGAGACGGACGCTCTAAACTGTTACACATTCCTTGCTTTCTATACTTGCAAGTCTTCGTCCTTCCTCTGTCCTTCTCTTTTCCTTCCCCGCTTTGTCTCTGCACTTTTCTCCGCTGCGGCGTTTGAGACCCCTCTCCTTTCCCTTTCTCTTTTTTCCTCCCTGTGCGTGTCTGAAGGCCGACCCACGCACTTCCATGCGTAGCCGGTGACGGAGTAACGCGTAATTCCCCACCCCGGGTAGACAGGTAGGACACGTACGTACCCCTGGTAACGGCTAGGCCCAGGGAGGGGTGATTACCTGAGCTGATAACTTCCGAAAGTGCCGATTGGTCCCTCCGTCCGTTTGTCGGGAGGTGTGACCTGAGGTGTGAACAATCACCTAAGGCGGGAGTGCCCTCAGTGAGGGCCCCCACAAGGGAGGAGCGCGCCATCGGAGACGCCGGTAATCATGGGGATTCTTCCGCAATGGTTTCCTCACCTTCCACTAAGTCTGCTCACAAACGTAAGTATACCGAGTCTCAGCCACAGACGATTCTTCCATCGTTGCCACAGTTCCTTGTTGTTTCTCGGTCTGATGAAGGTCACGGCTTCTCCACGGTCAACCCTTTCATTATTCAGAAAGGAGTCGACGCAATAGCAGGTCCTGTAAAGTCTTGTTCCAGATTACGGAATGGCACCCTGTTGTTAGAAACACACAGTGCCCTCCAGGCACAAAAATTGCTGCGTACTTCTCTGCTCCACACTTTCCCTGTCCGGGTGGAACCGCACCGTACCTTGAATTCCTCGCGTGGAGTCGTTTATACACGCTCCCTCGATGGATTGTCTGACGAAGAAATTCAGCACTATCTGTCTGACCAGGGCGTAACGGCAGTTCATAGAGTAATGAAACGGGTTGACACGAACATCATTCCAACCCGCACTGTCTTCTTGACATTTGACACAGTTCAACTCCCATCGAAAATCAAAGCAGGCTATGAGATAATTTCCGTTCGCCCTTACGTCCCAAACCCTACGCGTTGCTATCGGTGTCAGCGGCTCAATCACACCAGCCAGTCCTGTTCCAATCCAGCCAAATGTGTTACGTGTGGCAAGGATGCCCATGAGGGTGCTTGTCCACCTCCATCCCCTCGCTGCATCAACTGTATGGGTGACCACGCTGCTTCCTCTCGAGATTGCCCCGTTTTTAAGGACGAGAAGCTCATCCAGGAAATAAGGGTGAAGGAAAAGGTGTCGACCTTTGCTGCTCGAAAATTATTCGCCAGTCGCAAGCCCACCGTGCCTCAGACAGGAAAATACAGCACTGTCCTTGCTTCTCCTCGGCCAACAAAGGAGGCGGCCACGCAGACTTGCGACCTCACCTTTAGTGCCACGGTCGTCAGATCGGCCAGCGCAAAGATCGCCCGTTCAACCTCACCACTTTCGCCTGCCCACTCTATGGCTCACCCTTCATCGGGTTCTGCTACATCTCGAGCCCAAAAGTCAGACACCAAGCCTTCCAAAAAAGAGCATACTCGTGAAGAGTTTTTACGTACCGCAATTTCCCAACCATCGGTTCCTCCTTCATCTAAACATCATACTTCGAACAAGGCTACAAAGAAACCCAGTTCCTCTCCTTCTCCGCGAAGGCGTGTCCCATCTACAGCACCACCTGGCGGAAATCGCCCTCGGCCGTCTTCTGTGTCGCCAAGGCGCACTGTTGTTGGCCGGTCAACCGGCCGATCGTTGGTGGCAGAAGCTGCTCCTGACCAACCTATGGATCAGTATCTTCTGCCTTCGGCTGAATGCCATTCCATGCTGTCGGTTGCTAGCTCCGAGCAGTCTTTGAGTTGACAGCAACTTTGGTCACATTCCTCCATTTTCTGTTCACCCCATGTCCATTATCCACTGGAATATCCGCGGCATTCGAGCCAATAGGGATGAATTGTCGATCCTCTTACGATCCTACTCGCCGGTCATCTTCTGTCTTCAGGAAACAAAGCTGCGTCCCCATGACCGCTTTGTTCTCCCTCACTTTCAGTCCATCCGATATGACCTCCCCTCTGTTCAAGGCACTCCAGCACATGGAGGACTCATTCTTCTCCATGATACTCTCCATTATCACCCAATCCCCTTAAACACTTCCTTCCAAGTTGTCGCTGTCCGTCTTTCCCTTTCCGGATACACGTTCTTTCTTTGTACTGTATACATTCCATCGTCCACATCAATGGCACGAGCTGATCTCCTTCATCTTCTTGGTCAGCTTCCACCCCCCCTATTTGCTTGTTGGGGACTTCAATGACCACCACCCGCTTTGGGGATCTCCACATCCTTGTCCACGTGGCTCACTATTGCTAGACATCTTCCACCAAGCGGATCTAGTTTGCCTCAACACTGGGATCCCTACTTTTTATCTGCCTCCACGACAAATTTATCTCATTTGGACCTTGCGGTCGGTACTGTTTCCCTAGCTCGGCGCATGGAATGGTTCGCCCTTGATGATACACACTCGAGTGACCACTTTCCATGTGTCCTTAGACTGCAGCCTCAACTGCCATACATGCGCCCGCGACGATGGAAGATTGCCCAAGCTGATTGGACACTTTTTTCGTCTCTAGCGACATTCGATGACCGTCACCTTCCCAGTGTCGACGATGAGGTCACACATATTACCGACGTTATTTTTACGGCTGCGGAACATTCAATACCAAGCACCTCCGAATTGCCCCGGCGCCCCCCACTTCCTTGGTGGAACGAGGCATGCCGTGATGCAATACGTGAGCGGCGACGTGCTCTCCGCGTTTTCCGCCACCATCCTACTTTGGCCAACTGTATCCGCTATAAGCAGTTCCGTGCGCAATGCCGTCGCGTCATCCGCGATAGCAAGAAGGCAAGCTGGAAATTCTTTATTAGCTCATTTAACACCTTCACTCCCTCCTCGGAAGTTTGGAGTCGGCTTCGACGGTTCTCAGGCGCGCCTAGTTTCTCCACGGTCTCTGGGCTCACTGTCGCGCATGATACATTCGTGGACCCCGTCGCAATTTCTAACTCGTTGGGTCAGCACTTTGCTGAGATTTCGAGCTCTTCCAATTACCCGCCAGCGTTTCTCCCGAAGAAACGTGCAGCAGAAGTGTGACATCTTGCTTTCTCCTCTCAAAATCGCGAAAGCTATAATACTGTGTTCTCCATGCGGGAACTCCAACATGCACTCTCTTCTTCTCGCTCCTCCGCCCCAGGACCGGATGGAATCCATGTCCAGATGTTGCTGCATTTATCAACCCATAGTCTGCGTTACCTCCTTCGCCTTTATAATCGAATTTGGACCGACAGTACTTTTCCCAGACGATGGCGGGAAGCTATCGTCGTTCCCGTTCCGAAACCTGGAAAGGACAAACATCTCCCCTCTAGCTATCGCCCCATTTCTCTCACGAGTAGTGTCTGTAAGGTTTTGGAGCGTATGGTGAATTACCGTCTAGCGTGGTGGCTGGAGTCCCACAGTCTTTTAACACCTGCCCAATGCGGCTTCCGAAAGCATCGTTCTGCAGTTGACCATCTTGTTGCTCTCTCCACTTTTATAATGAACAATTTTCTCCGGAAACGCCAAACAGTAGCAATATTTTTTGATCTGGAGAGAGCATACGATACCTGTTGGAGGACAGGTATCCTCCGCACACTGTTCTCTTGGGGCTTTCGAGGCCGGCTGCCCCTTTTTCTTCGCGAATTTATGGCAGAGCGCACATTTAGGGTGCGGGTGAACACTACTCTCTCCCGTACTTTCTCCCAAGAAAACGGGGTACCCCAGGGTTCCGTGCTGAGTGTTGTACTGTTTGCCATTGCCATCAATCCAATTATGGATTGTCTCCTTCCTGATGTCTCGGGCTCCCTCTTTGTGGACGATTTTGTGATCTACTACAGCTCTCAACGGACCAGCCTTCTTGAACGGCGTCTTCAAGGATGTCTCGATCGCCTCCACTCTTGGAGCATCGAAACCGGCTTCCGTTTCTCTCCCAGTAAGACCGTGTGTGTTAATTTTTGGCGACATAAGGAGTTTCTTCCACCCTCCTTACATCTGGGACCTGTCAACCTTTCGTTTTCAGACGTCGCTAAATTCTTAGGTCTTATGTTTGACAGAAAACTATGCTGGTCCTCCCACATTTCGTATCTTTCGGCTCGCTGTCTGCGATCCCTCAACACCCTCCGTGTCCTGAATGGTACCTCCTGGGGAGCGGACAGAGTGGTCCTTCTCCGCCTCTATCGCGCCTTAGTGCGCTCGAAATTGGACTATGGAAGCATAGTCTACTCCTCTGCTCGGCCGTCTCTTCTTCGGCGTCTCGACTCTCTCCACCACCGTGGATTACGTTTAGTGTCTGGAGCTTTTTACACCAGCCCTGTGGAAAGCCTTTATGCTGAGACTGCTGAACCTCCGCTGTCCAATCGGCTAGCAGTCCTGAGTCATTATGCTAGCCATCTGTCTTCCATGCCTGCTAATCCAGCCCATGATATATTTTTCGATGCCTCCTTTGATGTAGGGTATGCAGGCCGCTCCTCCTCCCTACTACCACCGGGAGTCCTCTTCCGTCAACTGCTCCATTCTCTTTCCTTCCGCTTTCCTAAAACCTTCTTGACAACTTGGGGTACAGCACCGCCTTGGCTCCGGCTCCGGATCTGCCTGCTCCATGACCTTTGTCGATTTCCCAAGGTTGGTACCCCTTCACTTGTTTATCGTCGGGCATTTGCTGCTCTATGTGCACAAATGACGGAAGCCACATTTATTTACACCGATGGCTCGAAAACATAGTTAGGTGTAGGGAGTGCCTATGTTGTTGGCGACGCCCCAAATCACTTTCGGCTTCCCGACCAGTGTTCGGTCTATACTGCGGAGCTTTACACTGTTCTCCAGGCTGTCCACTACATCCGCCGCCATCAGCGGCTACAGTACGTTATCTGCTCCGATTCTCTCAGCTCTCTCCTCAGTCTCTAAGCTCTTTACCCTGTGCACCCTCTGGTCCACCGGATTCAGGACTGTCTGCACTTGCTCCTCCTGGGGGGCGTCTCGGTGGCGTTCCTCTGGCTCCCGGGACACGTTGGTATCTGCGGAAATGAGGCGGCCGATATTGCAGCCAAGGCTGCAGTCTCTCTTCTTCGGCCAGCAATTCAATCGATTCCCGTCGCCGATCTCCGGAGCGTTTTATGTCGTCGTGTTGTTCATTTATGGCGCGCGCACTGGTCGACACTTCCCCAAAATAAATTGCGGGACGTAAAAACTCTTCCTTGTGCTTGGACCTCTTCCTCCTGAACGCGTCGTCGTGAGGAGGTAATTTTAACTAGACTCCGGATAGGGCACTGTCGTTTTAGCCATCGACATCTTTTAAGCGGCGATCCTCCCCCACTCTGTCCCCACTGCTCTCAGCTGTGGACGGTTAGACACCTTTTAATTGAGTGCCCCTATTTTCATCCGTTACACGCCCGTCTACAGCTGTCGCCTGATATATCGTCAATTTTAGCAGATGACACGCGATCGGCCGATCGCGTTCTAGAGTTCATTCGTGCCAGTGAAATGACGTCAGTCATTTGAAGTTTTTTTTTTTTTTTTGGGACAACCTACCCCCTTCTGTAGTGAATTTTTAAGCCTTCCTTCTGCTTTTAGTTTCTCCAATTTTATGACTTTCGTTCCCATTGCTGCTGGTTTCCGTTTTCGGTTTTTTACTGCTTCCTAAGTCTCAGACCGGGCGCTAATGACCATAGCAGTTTTGCGCCCTAAAACCAAAACAAAACAAAAAAACTGCCCTGGTGACGAAAATCCAGCTGATCTAACCTCCAGAAGTACCACAGCAGATAAACTTCACCATGCTTCTGTATGGTTCCATGGACCTGCTTGGTTAGGAAAGAACAGAACACAGTGGCCTCGAATTTTACAGACGGAAGAGCACTCCTTGCAAGAAAAGAAGAAATTAACAGACCAAGTCTTCATAGTACAAACAACGATTCCTATTTTAACAGCTACACGGTACGGTAGCTACTTCAAGCTGTTAAGAGTTACAGGATGGGTACTTCGCTTTAAACGGCACTTATTGAAAGAAAACAGAACATCTGGAGAACTAACAGCATCAGATTTGGGCGAAGCATGCAGTTACTGGATTCAAGATGTTCAACAGCAACATTTTGTGCTCGAACTGCATGCACTACACAACAATATGCCTCTACCACGTAATTCTCAGATAGCTCGCTACAACCCATTCTTGGATAATGGTCTCATTTGTCTTGGTGGACGGCTGCAGTTTGCAGAATTACCCAGAGATCAACGCCACCCGATTCTTCTTGAAGGACATCATCATTTCACACGTTTACTAATCCAGCAGACTCACATTCATTTGCATCACCTTGGAGTAAACGTAATGTTATCTGAACTGAGAACAGAATTCTTTATCCTTAGAGCTCGACAGGCAATTAAACATGTTCTACACCGTTGCCTACCTTGTAAAATGGTGAAAGCTGACGTGGTTCAACAAACTGAGGCTCCATTACCAGCTGAACAAGTCTCACCACTGAAACCATTTACAGTAACAGGTATTGACTTTGCTGGTCCATTATGTGTCAGACAAGGACATATTACGAAGAAAGCGTATATTGCTCTATTCACATGCACAACAACACAAGCCATACACCTGGAACTATGCTCAGATATGTCAACTGACAGATTTCTTCAAGCCCTACAAAGGTTTGTCGGAAGACGAGGAGTGCCCAGCACAATTTGCACTGATAATGCTACTACATTCCATGCCACCCACTTAGAGCTGAAGGAGCTCTGGCAGGCTCTCATGGCAAGCAAGACGCACAAGTACCTCACCCAGCAAGCCATCACTTGAATATTCATCGCCCCACATGTGCCTTGGTGGGGAGGATTCTGGGAACGGATGGTGGTATCTGTCAAACGCTGCCTGAGAAAAGTTTTACGACAGTCACAGTTGGACGAAGAAGGTCTCAACACAATCCTGGTCAGCATAGAAGCAGCACTAAACTCTAGACCAATTATGCAAGCGGGAGTGGAATCTGAGCCAATGATGCCCACACATTTCCTTGTAGGTGATCGACTCACAACACTGCCTACTGGTCCAGAATCGCAAGTTAGAAAGGACTTGTCCAAGGAATTTCAACCACTGCAGGAGATGGTAGAACACTTCTGGAACAGGTGGGAGAAAGAATATCTGATCCTGCTCAAAAACTTCCATGAAACTCGTCAACCGAGGCCAGGTTCAGGAAGACTCCAGCTGGGTGATGTCGTTCTTCAAGAGGATGTTCGTCCACGACACATGTGGAGGAAGACGTGGATAGAAGATCTTCATGAAGAAAAAGATGGGAAAATATGAACTGTAACCTTACGAACTTCAGAAGGATCCGTAATCTCACGTCCTGGTCATTCCTCTAGAAGTTGACCAGGGTGAGGAGGGTCTTGTAATTATAGACACTCTGGAAATATTGATTATCCATGAATTAATGTTTTATATTCCACGATGTACGTTCATTGGGGAAAATAAATTAATGTTGTATTGGAATCACGGTGTTGTGTATCCGTAATAACAGGGATGTAGTCTTTCAGCCCTAATGTTCAATCTGTACATCGAAGAAGCAGTGATGGAAATAAAACAGAGATTCAGGAATGGAATTAAAATTCAAGGTGAAAGGATATCAATGACATTGCATTCCTGAGTGAAATTGAAGAATAATTACACCATCTCCTGAATGGAATGAACAGTCGAATGATAAAGAATATGGATTGAGAGTAAATCAAAGAAAGATGAAAGTAATGAGAAGTAGCAGAAATGAGAACAGCAAGAAACTTAACATCAGGATTGGAGGTCACAAAGTAGACGAAGTTAAGGAATTCTACTACCTAGGCAGCAAAATAACCAATGATGGACGGAGCAAGGAGGACATCAAAAGCAGACAAGCAACGGCAATAAGGGCATTCCTCATCAGAAGTCTACTAGTATCAAACATAGGCCTTAGTTTGAGGAATAAATTTCTGATAATATACATTTGGAGAACAGCATTGTAGGGTAGTGAAACATGTTGTTGTTGTGGTCTTCAGTCCTGAGACTGGTTTGATGCAGCTCTCCATGCTACTCTATACTGTGCAAGCTTCATCTCCCAGTATCTACTGCAACCTACATCCTTCTGAATCTGCTTAGTGTATTCATCTCTTGGTCTCCCTCTACGATTTTTACCCTCCACACTGCCCTCCAATGCTAAATTTGTGATCCCTTGATGCCTCAAAACATGTCCTACCAACCGATCCCTTCTTCTAGTCAAGTCGTGCCACAAACTTCTCTTCTCCCCAATCCTATTCAATACCTCCTCATTAGTTACGTGATATACCCACCTTATCTTCAGCATTCTTCTGTAGCACCACATTTCGAAAGCTTCTATTCTCTTCTTGTCCAAACTATTTACTGTCCATGTTTCACTTCCATACAGGGCTACACTCCATACAAATACTTTCAGAAACGACTTCCTGACACTTAAATCTATACTCGATGTTAACAAATTCCTCTTCTTGAGAAACGCTTTCCTTGCCATTGCCAGTCTACATTTTATATCCTCTCTACTTCGACCATCATCGGTTATTTTACTCCCTAAATAGCAAAACTCCTTTACTACTTTAAGTGTCTCATTTCCTAATCTAATACCCTCAGCATCACCCGACTTAATTTGACTACATGCCATTATCCTCGTTTTGCTTTTGTTGATGTTCATCTTATATCCTCCTTTCAAGACACTGTCCATTCCGTTCAACTGCTCTTCCAAGTCCTTTGCTGTCTCTGACAGAATTACAATGTCATCGGCGAACCTCAAAGTTTTTACTTCTTCTCCATGAATTTTAATACCTACTCCGAATTTTTCTTTTGTTTCCTTTACTGCTTGCTCAATACACAGATTGAATAACATTGGGGAGAGGCTACAACCCTGTCTTACTCCTTTCCCAACCACTGCTTCCCTTTCATGCCCCTCGACTCTTATAACTGCCATCTGGTTTCGGTACAAACTGTAAATAGCCTTTCGCTCCCTGTATTTTACCCCTGCCACCTTTAGAATTTGAAAGAGAGTATTCCAGTTAACATTGTCAAAAGCTTTTTCTAAGTCTACAAATGCTAGAAACGTAGGTTTGCCTTTTCTTAATCTTTCTTCTAAGATAAGTCGTAAGGTCAGTATTGCCTCACGTGTTCCAACATTTCTACGGAATCCAAACTGATCTTCCCTGAGGTCGGCTTCTACCAGTTTTTCCATTCGTCTGTAAAGAATTCGCGTTAGTATTTTGCAGCTGTGACTTATTAAACTGATAGTTCGGTAATTTTCACATCTGTCAACACCTGCTTTCTTTGGGATTGGAATTATATTCTTCTTGAAGTCTGAGGGTATTTCGCCTGTCTCATACATCGTGCTCACCAGATGGTAGTTTTGTCATGACTGGCTCTCCCGAGGCTATCAGTAGTTCAAATGGAATGTTGTCTACTCCCGGGGCCTTGTTTCGACTCAGGTCTTTCAGTGCTCTGTCAAACTCTTCACGCAGTATCTTATCTCCCATTTCATCTTCATCTACATCCTCTTCCATTTCCATAATATTGTCCTCAAGTACATCGCCCTTGTATAAACCCTCTATATACTCCTTCCACCTTTCTGCCTTCCCCTCTTTGCTTAGAACTGGGTTGCCATCTGAGCTCTTGATATTCATACAAGTGGTTCTCTTCTCTCCAAAGGTCTCTTTAATTTTCCTGTAGGCACTATCTATTTTACCCCTAGTGAGACAAGCCTCTACATCCTTACATTTGTCCTCTAGCCATCCCTGCTTAGCCATTTTGCACTTCCTGTCGATCTCATTTTTGAGACGTTTGTATTCCTTTTTGCCTGCTTCGTTTACTGCATTTTTATATTTTCTCCTTTCATCAATTAAATTCAATATTTCTTCTGTTACCCAAGGATTTCTATTAGCCCTCGTCTTTTTACCTACTTGATCCTCTGCTGCCTTCACTACTTCATCCCTCAGAGCTACCCATTCTTCTTCTACTGTATTTCTTTCCCCCATTCCTGTCAATTGTTCCCTTATGCTCTTCCTGAAACTCTCTACAACCTCTGGTTCTTTCAGTTTAGCCAGGTCCCATCTCCTTAAATTCCCACCTTTTTGCAGTTTCTTCAGTTTCAATCTGCAGTTCATAACCAATAGATTGTGGTCAGAATCCACATCTGCCCCAGGAAATGTCTTACAATTTAAAACCTGGTTCCTAAATCTCTGTCTTACCATTATATAATCTCTGATACCTACTAGTATCTCCAGGATTCTTCCAGGTATACAACCTTCTTTTATGATTCTTGAACCAAATATTAGCTATGATTAAGTTATGCTCTGTGCAAAATTCTACAAGGCGGCTTCCTCTTTCATTCCTTCCCCCCAGTCCATATTCACCTACTATGTTTCCTTCTCTCCCTTTTCCTACTGACGAATTCCAGTCACCCATGACTATTAAATTTTCGTCTCCTTTCACTACCTGAATAATTTCTTTTATCTCGTCATACATTTCATCTATTTCTTCATAATCTGCAGAGGTAGTTGGCATATAAACTTGTATTACTGTAGTAGGCATGGGCTTTGTGTCTATCTTGGCCACAATAATGCGTTCACTATGCTGTTTGTAGTAGCTAACCCGCACTCCTATTTTTTTATTCATTATTAAACCTACTCCTGCATTACCCCTATTTGATTTTGTATTTATAACCCTGTAATCACCTGACCAAAAGTCTTTTTCCTCCTGCCACCGAACTTCACTAATTCCCACTATATCTAACTTTAACCTATCCATTTCCCTTTTTAAATTTTCTAACCTACCTGCCCGATTAAGGGATCTGACATTCCACGCTCCGATCCGTAGAATGCCAGTTTTCTTTCTCCTGATAACGACGTCCTCCTGAGTAGTCCCCGCCCGGAGATCTGAATGGGGGACTATTTTACCTCCGGAATATTTTATCCAAGAGGACGCCATCATCATTTAATCATACAGTAGAGCTGCATTTCCTCGGGAAAAATTACGGCTGTAGTTTCCCCTTGCTTTCAGCCGTTCGCAGTACCAGCACAGCAAGGCCGTTTTGTTTAATGTTACAAGGCCAGATCAGTCAATCATCCAGACTGTTGCCCCTGCAACTACTGTAATGGCTGCTGCCCCTCTTCAGGAACCACATGTTTGTCTGGCCTCTCAACAGATACCCCTCCGTTGTGGTTGCACCTACGGTACGGCCATCTGTATCGCTGAGGCACGCAAGCCTCCCCACCAGCGGCAAGGTCCATGGTTCATGGGGGGTAGTGAAACATGAACGGTGACAATACTGGAACAGAAGAGAATGGAAGCATTTGAGATGTGGTGCTGCAGACAAATATTGAAAATAAGGTAAACTGATAAGGTGCAAATTAACTACAAACACAGTTGCAACAATCCATGGAGAAACAATAGCTTGGGTAGCACAGATAGTAGTAGTCATTAGAGAGTCACATAAATTGAACAGATGCAAGTATGTAGTTAAATCTTACTATCACAATACTGTGGATGTAGTATGAGAAGAGGGGACTGCACAAAAAGGCCATACACCCGAATGCACTTTACAGTGAACAGTTCTTAGTCATCTTCTTTATTAATAGACGTGGAAACATAAAAGATAGCAGTTCTGACAGTTTGCAGGCCCCCCCTAACAGGAAATATTTAAAACTCTTCAGCCAGTTACAGTGGGTAATAATAAGACCTAGTAGAAATAATTGGAAAATAACTATATGTGGAGATGTCCATATTGATTTCATCTCACATAGCTGTGATAAAGGGCACTTAGTGTTGCTGATGTTCAAGTTTTATTTGATCCCACACTTATGTTCCCAACTAGAATGTAATTCGTTTCTAAATCAAGCCCCCTTTCGTGAAACACATGCAAGTTTCGTAATAAATGGTTTATCTGACTGTGACTGTCATGTGACAGCAATAAAGTGTTGCTGTCAATTGGGTTTTACTATGAAGACAGTGGGAGAGAATTGTAAAGACTGACTCGGTTACATTATTCAAGGAATTTACAGAATGAAATGGGAAGAAGCTTATCAAGAACACACAATAAACAGCAGTTTCATTCTTTTACAACTAAAAGTGCTGTTGCATAAATCTTGCCATTTTTATCTGAATGGCCGAAATGATTTATCAACTATGTTTTTGAAGTTTGGAATATTTTGTGCAAAGGTATTTCGGAGTAGAATGAGATTTTCACTCTGCAGCGGAGTGTGCACTGATATGAAACTTCCTCGCAGATTAAAAGTGTATGCCCGTCCGAGACTCGAATTTGGGACCTTTGCCTTTCGCGGGCAAGTGCTCTACCATCTAAGCTACCAAAGCACGACTCACGCCTGGTACTCACAGCTACCTTTCTTTCAGGAGTGCTAGTTGTGCAAGTTTCGCAGGAGAGCTTCTGTAAAGTTTGGAAGGTAGGAGACGAGATACTGGCAGAAGTAAAGCTGTGAGTACCGGGCATGAGTCGTCCTTCGGTAGCTCAGATGGTAGACCACTTGCCCGCGAAAGGCAGAGGTCCCGAGTTCGAGTCACGGTCGGGCACACAGTTTTAATCTGCCAGGAAGTTTCGTAATTTGGAGTATTTTTAACCATGGACAGAATAAACTAGGTAACATTACATTCAAATAATTGAATTCATTTAATTCTTCCTAATAATACCTGAAAGCAAAAGTTAAAAAATAAACTATTGAAAGCAGGTGCATAACACTTAGGTAATGCATATCACCAGACATCAGTTTGCTAAATCATCTATTAGAAATATCACAAAAAGCATTAGTTATTAATTTCATGATTCTAGTGTTTGATAGAAATAGCAGCTGAATAGTAGAAGAGGAGCAGCAGATACTACTCCTTCTCAAAATACATTTTACTCTTACATACACAGCCATAAATAGTGTTTCGGAAGTAACTACAATAATTACCATAGGGGTAGATTAGCACCGGGCATAGTTTGATATAATTCCAAGTACATCGTAAACTGTAGGTTCCCCCTTCTAGCTACTCAGTTATGACCACGAGAGGTAGAGTAGGGGAAGAAATGTGTGTAGTCGCCAATTTTTGCATAGTGGAGGGGGAGGCGGAGAGATAGAATATAGATGTACGATGGTAGGTCTGTTGCTGGATTGTGGTCATGCACTTCCCACTTCCCTGTTGTAGGTCTGCAAACTGAGGAGTGAGCAGGTTGTTCCTCACTCACCCTACCCCACTGCGTCACAAGAAGCAGCAATAGGGTATTTTATGAAGTTGTACCAACTCTTCCACAGCACGCATTTTGAGTTACTGGCAATGCAATGTGCAGTCATGCTGTGTTTATTTGGTCAAACTGCTTTAACAGTACACGCAAAACAGGTACGAATTGCTAATAATACTAAGGAAACAAACACACATGAATGGAACTGATGTGTGTGTTTGCACCCTGAGGGAAAACTGATTCTTAGCCATACTGTATGCAATTGAAGCATTTTTCCAGGAAAGGCACTGTAACTTTTAAGTTTACAGGCTCACTGTGCCTCGTTTCCAGTACTTTTATGTGAATAGACAAAATAATTTGACTGAATTTGGGTTCATGTAGTGGCGTTATTTTTAGTTTGAGTACTTAATAGCAGATGTTAAGTGATGTTTTATGTAAAATTCATTCTTATAAACAATAACAGTTTTTGTTGAAACTGCCGTGAGCAGCATACAGAAAATCCTGACCAGGGAGGTAAGAGTGTAGCAGTGGGTGCAGTGAAGGAGGAGGGGGTGTTGGGGCACTCCCTCATACCCCTCTGCCCCCTGCCCACCAGTCAGTCTGCCCCTCCTGAATGCAATTTATCTAATACCATGGCAATACTTCACTTAGACATGGTACGCACCTCGCCTCTGCACTACATCACGTGTGTGTGTGTGTGTGTGTGTGTGTGTGTGTGTGTGTGTGTGTGTGTGTGTGTTTTGTCTAATTCAGAAGGCCTTTTGGCTGAAATCTTACAGGTTTAGCAGTCTTTTGCCTGTCCACTATAGATTAGATTAGATTAACTTTCATTCCAATTGATCTGTAGTGAGGAGATCCTCCAGAATGTAGAACATGTCAGAAAAACAATACATGACAAATATTTACAACTCAAACATCATTTTTTAATGAACACTATATGAAACAATTATTTTACAAATACTAATGCATTGAATTTAAAAAAAATTCTTTTTATTTATTTATAAGGTAGTAAATGTGTAATACAACTACTATAATACTTATGAATATAATAGAGGGAAACATTCCAAGAGGGGGAAAATATATCTAAAAACAAAGATGTTGTAACTTACCAAACGAAAGCGTTGGTATGTTGATAGACAAAAAACACACACACAAATTACAAACTTTCGCAACCCACAGTTGCTTCATCAGGAAAGAGGGAAGGAGAGGGAAAGAAGAAAGGATGTGGGTTTTAAGGGAGAGGGTAAGGAGTCATTCCAATCCTGGGAGTGAAAAGACTTAACAGACATATGTAAAGACAAAGAGGTTGGGCAGAGGTGTCAGTCAAGGTGGAAGAACAGAGGCAAAGATATTGTTGAATGACAAGTGATGTACGAGGGGTAGCAACTTGAAATTTGCAGAGGCCTCAACCTCAGCCAATTTCAAGTTGCTGCCCCTCGTACATCACTTGTCATTCAACAATATCTTTGCCTCTGTTCTTCCACCTCGACTGACATCTCTGCCAAACCTCTTTGTCTTCCCATCTGCCTGTGTCTGTATATGTGCGGTCCCACAGGGCTCTGTATTGAGTGTTCCACTTTTTTTAGTCGCTGTAAGTGGCCTAGCATCAGCTGTAGGGCTTATATGCTGACGATTTCTGCATTTGCTTCAGTTCCTTCACCATTGGTGTTGCTGAATACCGACTGCAGGGAGCCGTTCGGAATGCGCAGTCATGGGCTCTCTCGCACAGGTTTCATTTCTCTGCCGACAAGACCTGCGTTTTGTATTCCTATCGACAACGGGCAGTCCATCCTGACCCTGCACTTTTTCTTGATGGCCATCCACTACAGGTAGTCGAAACGTATCGCTTTTTAGGACTGGTTTTTGACGCCCGGCTAACATGGCTCCCCCACATTCGTCAGTTTAAACAAAAATGCTGGCGGCATCTTAATGCCCTCTACTGCCCTAGCTACACCACCTTGGGGGCAGATTGCTCTACATTGCTGCGGCTCTACAAAGCCCTACTTCAGTCACAATTTGCCTATGGGAGTGTAGCGTATGGTTCGTCAGCGCCCTCAGCATTCAAGTTGCTTGATCCTGTGCACCATGCGGAGTCTGCCTAGCGACGGGCACTTTTCGAACGAGTCCAGGAGGCTGGAATCCCTCCATTGTACATCAGGCGCCACCAACTGCTCGCCCACTATGCAGCGCATGTCCATAGCTTGCCTCAGCATCCGAATTACTGTCTTTTGTTCCCAAACACAGTGGTTCATCTCCCGGAATGGCGCCGTCAGTCAGGGATGACGATCGCTGTTCGTGTCCGTTCCCTGTTGTCTGAACTCGAGTCATTTTCTTTACAGCGTTTCGTGCAGGTCCATACACATATGCCTCTGTGGTGAATGCCTCGGCCGATACTACGGCTGGACCTCTCGCAATTCCATAAGGACTCCGTTCCTCCTGAGGCACTCCGCAGTCAATTTTTATAGATCCGTGACGCATCCTAGGGTTCTGAAGTCATCTACACCAACGGCTCACTGGTTGATGGTTGCATAGGCTATGCCTGTGCTCACTCGGTGCATATCGAACAGTGCTCCTTGCTGGATGGCTGCAGTGTCTTCACTGCGGAGCTGGTGGCCATCTCTCATGCCCTTGAGCATATTTGTTGCTGCCCCGGTGTGTCATACCTGGTCTGCAGTGATTTGCTCAGTGGTTTACAGGCCATTGATCAGTGCTACCCATGCCATCCTCTGGTAGCAACTATCCGGGAGTCGGTCCATGCCCTCGAACGATCTGATCGATCAGTAGTCTTTGTATGGACCCCAGGGCATGTTGGAATCCCAGGAAATGAGCTCGTTGACAGGCTGGCCAAACAGGCCACATGTAAGCTGCTTCTGGTGATCGGAATACCCAAACCTGACCTCCGATCAGTGTTACGCCACAAGGGTCGTGGGATTTGGGATGCTGAATGGTGTTGATTAGTTATGCTCAGTAAACACCGCGTCATCAGGGAGAGCACAATTCAGTGGAAGTCTTCTCTGCAGGCCCCCCCCCTGCGGGTTCGGGGGTTAGAATAGGCCCGCGGTATTCCTGCCTGTCGTAAGAGGCGACTAAAAGGAGTCTCACATGTTTCGGCCTTATGTGATGGTCCCCTCTCGGGTTTGACCACCATCTTTCTAAATTATTCCGAAGAGCGAGCCAATTGGGGAAGGGCGCCTTACGTGGCCAGGTGGCCTTTGCTGTGGCTGGGTGGCGCCCGTGGGGAGGGCCCTTGGTCGGAGTAGGTGGCATCAGGGCGGATGACCCGCAATGAAGCGTGGTACATCATCTCTCGCTGGTGGGCCACCACCAGCAGTCTCTAAGCGATCGAGGTCTAACCTCAACGGCAGGAAATACGATCCACGATCATTTCCCTCCCTGGCCACTCCATGGGAGGAACGTATGGCAAAAGAGGGCAGTGGAGACTATTCACCCCGGTTCCTTGTGTGTACGCGAGTTGATGGGGAATCGTTTATGTCAACCAAGCCCCAGTTTTTTGTGGAGCATTTAGAGGACAAGTTCGGGGAGGTGGAGGGCTTGTCCAAGATGCGCTCTGGTTCTGTGCTCATCAAAACGGCGTCCTCTGCCCAGTCACGGAGGTTGCTCAATTGTGACAAGTTGGGGGATGTTTCAGTTAACATCAAGCCACATAAGAGTCTCAACATGGTCCAGGGTATTATATTCCACAGGGATCTTCTTCTGCAGTCCGACGATGAATTACGCGCCAACCTCGAACGACGAGGTGTTCACTTCGTCCGGCGCGTCCATCGGGGTCCGAGGGATAATCAGGTAGCCACCGGTGCCTTCATCTTGGCCTTTGAGGGTGATGTCTTACCCGAAAAGGTTAAGGTGATGGTTTACCGTTGTGATGTGAAGCCATATATCCCTCCTCCGATGCGGTGTTTTAAATGCTGGAAGTTCGGGCACATGTCATCTCGCTGTACTTCCAGCATCACGTGTCGGGATTGTGGACGTCCTTCGCATCCTGATACTCCATGTGCCCCGCCTCCTATCTGTGTTAACTGCGGAGAACACCATTCCCCCTGCTCGCCGGACTGTAGGATCTTCCAGAAAGAAAGGAAGATAATGGAATATAAGACCCTGGACCGCCTGTCCTACACCAAGGCAAGGCGGAAATTTGAGCGGCTACATCCTGTGCCAATGCCAACTAGTTATGCCGCTGCTGCAACACCAGTTCGATCTCAGCTCGGTCAGCATTCACCGGCCCCCTTGGTTGTGGGGGGCACTTCACTCCCTGTTGCTCCTGCTCCATCTACTTCAGGAGCAACACCACCCCAACCACCGGGGACATCTGTTCCCCCTTCACAGCCGGAGAAGCGTGAGCCTTCTTCGGCTCCTCTCGCTCGGAAGGGGTCCCTTGGGGCCCTCCCATCCCAGGCTTTGCCCAGTGCCAAAGCGGACACCCGCAAGTTTGTCAAACAACCACCGGTCGCTGGTCGTAGGGCGTCACGGTCGTCTTCAGTCCCAGAGACTGACCCAGTGAGGCCCTCCCAGCCAGAACCACCTAAGGCTCAGCGCGCAAAGCAGTCGAAGAAAAAGGCTCCCAAGCATCCTGAAATTGCGGTGGCACCTGTCCCACCGCAACCTTCTCCCTCTGCGTCCGAAGATGAGGTGGAGATCCTGGCGTCCGCTGAGGACATGGATCTCGCCAGTCCCTCGGATGCAATAGATAGCTGTTGTCCAGGTGGTGACTCAGTCGCAGCAGGGGCCTCGGAGGCGTAATCTGCCTCCCCAGTCCCTTCACGCCTTTCCCATCCATGGCTAATACCATCCTCCAGTGGAACTGCAGCGGTTTCTTCCACCATCTAGCTGAGCTCCGCCAACTTCTCAGCCGTCATCCTTTCCTTTGCATTGCTCTGCAGGAAACTGGGTTTCCAGCAATGCGAACCCCCGCCCTCCGTAGCTATCGGGGTTATTTTAAGAACCGAGCAGCTTATGAAAGGGTGTCTGGTGGCGTCTGCATCTATGTCCTTAACTCTCTTCACAGCGAGTTTGTACCTCTACAAACAGCTTTAGAGGCTGTCGCTGTTCGGGTGTGGACGCCACAGGCTATCACCGTCTGCAGTATTTACCTTCCACCTGATGGTGTTGTCGCACAGCATGTCCTGGCTGCTCTGATAGCCGAACTGCCGCCACCTTTTTTGCTGCTGGGTGATTTCAATGCCCACAACCCTCTATGGGGTGGGACTGTCTCCGATGTTCGCGGTCGGGCCGTGGAGCATGTGTTGGCTCAGCTCGACCTTAGCCTCTTGAACACCGGTGCTCCCACGCATTTCAGTGTGGCCCATGGCTCGTTCTCGGCCATCGATCTCTCTATTTGCAGCCCTGGCCTTGTCCCATCCCTCTGCTGGAGAGTGCACCCTGACCTGTGTGGTAGTGACCATTTTCCCATCTATTTGTCACTGCCCCAGTGTCATTCTTCTGGGAGCTTGCCCCGCTGGGCTCTCCACAGGGCTGACTGGCCAGCTTTTACTTCCGCTGCAACCATTGAGTCTCCCCCACAGGGTGACATTGACGAGGTGGTTCGTGTTTTAACCACGTCCATCATTTCAGAGGCCGAGGCTTCCATCCCCCATTCTTCTGGCCTCCCTCGGAGGAAAGCTGTCCCCTGGTGGTCGCCGGAGATTGCTGAGGCTATTCGCGACCGTAGGCGGGCTCTCCAGCGTCATAGGCGGCACCCGTCTCTGGAGACCCTCATCGCCTTTAAGAGGCTCCGTGCCTTCGCTCGCCGTCTTATTGCACGGCGTAAGCAGGAGTGCTGGGAGCGGTATGTTTCCTCCTTGGGCTCCCGTGTTTCCCCCTCGCTCGTGTGGTCCCGGATACAGCGGATTTATGGACACCAGACCCCTACGGGTGTCCCTGGGATCTCTTTGGACGGCGCTGTGTGCACGGACGCTGCCGCCATTGCTGAACATCTTGCTGCGCACTTCGCTACGAGCTCTGCGACTGCAACTTATCCCCCCGCCTTTCGCTTTCTCAAGGAGCGGGCCGAGCAGACGCCATTATCGTTCCACACGCGTCGTTCTGAAACTTACAATGCTCCTTTCAGCGAGAGGGAATTCCTCGCTGCCCTCGGCGATTGCCCTGATACAGCACCAGGACCGGACTGCATCCACGCACGGATGCTGAAGCATCTCTCCAGGGACTGCCAGAGACACATTCTCGCGATATTTAATCGCATTTGGAGCGAAGGCGTGTTCCCGTCGCAATGGCGGGAGGGTGTTATTGTCCCCATCTTGAAGCCCGGTGCGGACCCACTGGCGGTGGACAGCTATCGTCCCATTACCCTCACCAACGTTTTGTGCAAATTGCTCGAACGTATGGTGGGGCGGCGTTTGTGTTGGGTCCTTGAGTCGCGCGGTCTCCTCGCTCCATCCCAGGGTGGCTTCCGTCGGGGCCGGTCTGCAGTGGACAATTTGGTGCGGCTGGAATCTGCTGTCCGTACGGCCTTTGCCCGACGTCAGCATCTCGTTGCTGTGTTTTTCGATCTGCGGAAGGCATATGACACCACATGGAGGCATCACATCCTCGCCACATTGCATGAGTGGGGTCTTCGTGGTCGGCTCCCGACTTTTATTCAAAGCTTTTTATTGCGCCGCTCTTTCCGGGTGCAAGTCGGTGCCACCTCTAGTTCCTCTTACATACAGGAAAATGGGGTCCCGCAGGGCTCGGTGTTGAGCGTCTCCTTATTTTTAGTGGCCATTAATGGTCTGGCTGCAGCAGTGGGGTCGTTGGTGTCTCCTTCTTTGTATGCCGACGACTTCTGCATCTCATTTAGCTCCACGACTACGGGAGTCGCCGAACGCAGGCTGCAAGTCGCCGTTCGCAAGGCAGCATCATGGGCTCTGACTCATGGTTTTCAGTTCTCTGCACCCAAGACTCGAGTTATGCACTTCTGCAGGCGTCGGACGGTCCACCCTCATCCTGAACTTTACCTCGACGGCCACCTGCTTGAAGTGGTGGACACTTGCCGCTTCTTGGGACTCGTGTTTGATGCCCGGCTCACATGGGTTCCTCATGTTACTCAGCTGAAGCAAAAATGCTGGCGGCACCTCAACGCCCTCCGCTGCCTTAGCCACACGTCTTGGGGTGCAGATCGCTGCACGCTGCTGCGGTTGTACCGAGCCCTTGTGCAGTCCCGGCTTGATTATGGGAGCCTGGCCTATGGGTCTGCGTCCCTCTCAGTGTTGAAGTTGTTAGACCCCATACACCACTGTGGGGTTAGGCTTGCCACTGGCGCATTTCGCACCAGCCCCGTGGATAGTCTATTGGTGGAGGCCGGGGTTCCCCTGCTGCGGATTCGCCGCCATCGTCTGCTCGTCGACTATGCTGTCCACGTTCATTGCTTGCCAGATCATCCCAATCGTCGCCTGCTTTTCCCTGCCATGGTCCTCCATCTGCCCGAACGGCGACCTAGGTCTGGGCTTTCCGTCGCTGTCCGTGTCCAGTCCCTGCTGTCGGAATTGGGTTCATTCCCTCTTCCGCCTCCCTTCCGGGTCCGTGCACCTACGCCTCCCTGGTGTTTGTCCCGGCCGTCCGTCCGTCTGGACTTGGCACAGGGACCCAAGGACTCGGTTCCGCCTGTGGCCCTCCGTCGCCGTTTTCTTGCTCTCCTCGCCTCATTTTCGGACTGTGAGACTGTCTACACTGATGGTTCCCTGGTTGATGGTCGCACTGCCTACTCTTTCGCTCATGCTGCTCATGTTGAGCAGCGCTCCTTGCCGGCTGGCTGCAGTGTTTTTACTGCAGAGCTGGTGGCCATATTGCGCGCTCTTGAGCATATGCGTTTCTGCTCAGGTAGGTCCGTCGTCATCTGCAGTGACTCCCTGAGCAGCCTTCAGGCCATCGACCGCTGCTATCCCTCCTCTCCTCTGGTGTCCTCCATTCAGGAGACTGTTTCCGCCATTGCCCGTTCTGGTCGTTCGGTGGTCCTGGTTTGGACGCCCGGTCATGTTGGCATCCCAGGGAACGAACGTGTAGACAGGCTGGCCAAAGGGGCGATCGACACCCCGGCTTTGGAGGTCGGCCTTACGGCTCGCGACCAGCAGATGGTGTTGCGCCGTAAGCTGATTGGGGTGTGGGCTGCTGAGTGGCGTGGCATGACAGCCCCAAATAAACTGCGGGCTGTCAAGGGGACGACCGATGTGTGGCGTTCCTCCCTGCGGGCTTCTCGCAGGGACTCGGTAGTCCTGTGTCGGCTGCGCATCGGCCATACATACCTGACGCACGGCCATCTGTTGCGTCAGGAGGATCCCCCCCTGTGTCAGTGTGGGTCCCGGCTGACGGTCGGCCACATTTTGCTGGAGTGTCCTCGACTGCGCACACTCCGGCAATCTTTTAATCTCCCGGGCACTTTGGCTTTGGTTTTATCCGACGATGCCTCCATGGCTGATGACGTTTTAAATTTTATCCGTGGTAGTCCGTTTTATGGTTCGATTTAGGGAGGTCCTGCACCTTTCCCTTTCTGTGTATTTTGTCCTTGTGTCTGTTGCTGTTCTTGTCTGTAATGTTTGTTGCTCCATTTGTGTTCTTTTAGCGCCTGGGGGGACGTCTCCTCCCCCCTTGGTTTTTACCTGCTCCGTAGATTTTCGGCTCGCCTGATTTTGGAATGGGGGACTGATGACCTTCGCTGTTTAGTCCCCCTTAAACATCCCAACAACCACCACCACCACCACCTTCTCTGCAGGCTTCTCGCAGAGACTCTGTGGTCCTCTGCTGCCTTTGCATCCGCCGCACTTGACTGACGCATGGCTATCTTCTCTGGCGTGAGGCCCCACCGTGTTGTTGCTGCGGCTCCCGTTTGACAGTGGTCCACCTTTTGGTGGACTGTCCACATCTAGCCACTCTAAGACGAAATTTTAATCTCCCTGACTCCCTTCCTTCGATTTTCGGAGACGATGCCTCCACGGCTAACTTGGTTTTACATTTTCTACATGACACTGGTTCTTATTCTTCGGTTTAAGTTTTAGTTCCTGTCCTTTGTCTCCCTGTGCTCTCTACCCTAGTACTTTTAGGTTAGAGATTTTAAAGTGTTGCAGAGAGGCTGGCTCATCCTTTCCAATCCTTGTGATCAGCCGTCCCAGGACATCTGCTCTATTGTTTTAAGCCCTTCTGCCTGTTTCTTGTATGTCTGTGCTTTTCTTGTGTTCTGTTGTCCCTAGTGTGTTCAGCGTTGTGTTTTCTTTTTGGTTTGTCCATCTAGAACTCCTGTGGTGTGTCCTGTTAGTTTTCCGTTTCATCCCATGGATTTAGTTAAATGGAACAAGAGACCGATGACGACAGTTTGGTCCCTTTAAACACCAAACCAACCAACCAACCAGCCAGCTGGAGACTGTTCAAAATATAAATCCAAAGCAGAAAAAGG
Source organism: Schistocerca cancellata (assembly GCF_023864275.1). Classification (NCBI taxonomy): domain Eukaryota; kingdom Metazoa; phylum Arthropoda; class Insecta; order Orthoptera; family Acrididae; genus Schistocerca; species Schistocerca cancellata. The sequence continues at coordinate 18,427,845 of NC_064634.1, forward strand.
TGTTAATGCTTTTGCAATCCTCCTTTCTCCGCCCTCCTGTGGTGTGAGCATGGGATATTCATTCGGCAAAACCCTCCGTGGCACCCATGCATCTTTTTTGGACACCTTAAACATTTCCTTGCACAGAAACTGGCCATTCACTGCTCCATAAGAGCCACCGGGATAAGCAACTGTCCCGACACCACTCGGGCTTAGCATGCTGCCAGCAGTGCTGATGCAGCAGCAGTTTTGGCGTTACACTGCTACTTTGTTTTGTTGCACAAATCAATTTCAGGACAAAGAAAGGAAAAAAGTTCAAATTTTAAGAATATTGTTATTGATTTAAATGAATTCTTAATAACAGATGATTCGAGCTCCAAAATTAATGACGTTGTGGTATCAACGACTAAAGCTACAGATACGAAATTGATGTAGGCCTGAGCGATGTTGTTCCAGATGTTTTGTAATGAATCGGGCAGTTTCTCAATTTCGACCCATGAAATCTCACACACTTTCATTTCAGTTGGGTTTAAGTCAGAGCTGTTGGCAGGCCATTCCACAACTGAGATATCCGGTGTATTGAGACAATCGTGGATGAGCCAGGTGATGTGAGCCTGGACATTGCCCTGTATCAGTGTTAAGCACGGTCCAAACACTGCAGCCTCCAGAATGACGCACAGCTCCACTATCTTGTCCCAGTAGCATTGGCCGTTTAATTGTGGAGGCGTCACTATGATGAGAGGTGTTTGCCTGTTTAATCTAATGCCCATCCAAACCATTGCACATTAGCCTCTGAATGCGGACTGTGGGGAAATGACATCCCACTGTGCTAACAAATACAACCTGGCATCAAAAGTGCACATGTCAAATTAGGCATCTTCATTGATGTATACACGTGAATGTGTTTCCCGCAACCATTTTTAAACTGTTTGCCCTGATACCTCTTGACCAGTAGCAGCAGCATTGCAGTTGGCTAGAACTGTGCTGTTACCGTCAGTCTCGGATTGCCTGCCACCCAATAGCTTGAACCTCCTATAGTGTGGTCACATTGTATTGTATTGTATTGTATTGTATTGTAAGGCACCCTCCTTACCATCCTCTGTCACACAAGCACATTCCCAATGTGTTGCTGTGATGAGCCATCTCGAGACAGAGTAGTGGTCTGCCTAACCTCTGTGGAAGATGGCTATCAGCTAGGAAGGTTATTATGGATGAGGTGTATCCCTTCTTAGTTCTTCTGAGTAACTAATCTTTTCCCCAAGTCTTGGCCACCTTTTTCCCATGGAGTACAACTGCTTAAACTATTATTAATGTATGTATATTCTCAAAAGAATTTCAGTGAGAGTGATGGTAAACAAGGAAAAGGGTGATTCAAATCGGTGTTTAGAAAACAGGGTCTTTTGGTTAGCTGCATAGAATAACAGCTCCCTCCTCCTCCCACGACCACCACCACGTTATTTATGTATTTTTAAAAGAATGTTTTGCCTTACTATTTATTAATATGTCTAAGGTTTGGACCAAGATGAACTACATATATTCACAAGGTCAAAGATGAGTTTTTTACTTCTGTCATGATTATGATATCATGATGATAGTGACGTTCACTCTTTACTTTTTTTTTTAGCACGTCAGAGGTGGAAGCAGCTTTTGGAAGACAGTTCAGTCCCAGAATTTCCTCACAAATACGACTAGAGTTGACGAAACAGCACCCTTTTCAGAGAAATATCTTGAGGTGTCAAATTCTGGTAATAGTCATCAGCTCAAAAGCAGTTGTAAGAGAGGTCAACTTTCAAATTCAAATAGTGTAGATCCAGAAATCACCAAGAGTTGTGACCAACCAAAAATGTTTGAACAACTTCAAGTGCAGACTCTATTTTGAATGTGAGACCAAAAACTGCATTGGCTGCATTGAGGAAGAAGGTGCCAAGGCCTCATGGGAAAAATCCGTATGAGTCTTTGATGCTTACCAGCAATAGCGTTGATCCTATAGCTGAATTAGAAAATAAAACTGGAAGTGTTTATTCAGGATAAAGTAGTAGCATTTCTCCAGTACCTAAAAATGTCAGATTCAATTTTAGGAAGAGACATCTGAAGAGTGGTTTATTTGACTCGGTATTTGAGGATTCTGTTCGGAACATGCAGGCGAATGTAGATGACCCATGTACCAGTGAGCAACAGAATAAAGATATTTCTGCTGAAATGGATGTTCGAAAAGCTCCTGCGTTTGCCAAAATTGTTGACAAAAGAAACAAAAAACATCTTCAGCCCAACTACTCTGTATTAGCTGCCAATCCATTTTGGGCATAATTCTCATCCAAAGCAATATCACTGTGCTGTTTCTCAACAGTGGGCTCAGCACTTTTGTCATTATTTCCAACAGCTAATTCAAAGCAACGTGTAGAAGTTTCTGCCACAAATTTACTTGGAAAGAAAATTGATCCAGTGTCACCACACACATTCCTGCTTTCAGGAATGCAGGGGGATTCACATAAATATCATAACTTAGAAGGTAGTAGACAAACAAATGATGGGGACTATAACCACTCAGTTGATATATTTGAAAAGAAAAAAATGGGATGTACATGTATACAGTGTACAGGAGTTACTCAAAAAATACTTACCAGTAAACACTATTGTACTCTTCCTTACATTTGGGGAAAATTATTTACCGGAAGAGTTTCTTTTAAAGATGGCTGTGACATATAAAAAGGTTTACAACGATAAATAAGAATAATTACATTTGTTGATATATAATAGAAAAAAGAAAAGCCTCCCATGGCCTCAAACGTACCTCTGAATATGACTGTCACACCTTATCTGAATTTGGCAGCCCAGTGGAGTCACCTAGTTGTTCTCTTACAATCTCTAAATTCGAACCAAAATTGACATCTTCTATGATTGTTTTGGATAAAGATGAGATTATAGAACAGTGTCCTACTCTGGCTGCACTTCAGCAAGAGGCAACACCTAAAGAGAAACAAACGTATCAGTCAGATAACCCCATTGCTCACCAGCCAAGAGTTTCAGATCATGAGAGTGAGGAAACTAACTGTAAGGAAGGAAAGAAATGTTAGTGTTTATGACAACACTCTGTCATCAGATTTAACATTTGATCCAGACAATGTATCACATTCAACAATGGTGAAATCAAGCAGTAAGAAGGAACATCCACCTTCTGCCAGTTTTATCTGGTCTGTCTAACACAGCGCCTCTGGAGGAAGGTAAATGTATTATTCACCAGAAAAAATTGGATCTCAATTGTGAACCATATCACAAACCTGAACTGGCATGTCCAACAGGAGTTACTCAAATACTTACCAGTAAACACTATTAGTCTATTATATATCAACAAATCTAATTATTCTCATTTATCGTAAACCTTTTTATGTCACAGCCATCTTTAAAAGAAACTCATTCAGTAAATAATTTTCGCCAAATGTAAGGAAGAGTACAATAGTGTTTACTCGTAAGTATTTTTTGAGTAACACCTGTACACTGTATACATGTCCATCCCAATTTTTTCTTGCATTAATGCAAGCCGTAACTTCGGTACAAAGTACTTTTACAAACTCTTCACACTTTACACTACCATTGCAACCAAATTTTCTGGTAAAATCTGATTATAAAATCTCTGATTAATCCAAGGCGTTGGACATGCCAGTTCAGGTTTGTGATACGGTTCACAATTGAGATAAAAATTTTTTCTGGTGAATAATACATTTACCTTCCTCCAGAGGCGCTGGACCAGATAAAACTGAGTGAATTATTTTAGCATTCAAGAGAGGGCTAACTATTGAATTTTTGTTGTTTTCTTCACTTCTCACTTTACTGCTGTTTTCAGTGTTCGGCGAGAAGGTTTCCTTGTGAGATGTTTTATTTATATGAGATGCTGACAGAGAAGATAATTCTATTAATTCTGGTGTTCCTTTCGAGACATCTGTCTCAATCAATTTACTAGATGAAACTGCCACATAAGAATAATCTGAAGACTTTCTCCTCTCAGCTCTCAAATTCAGGAACTACTTAAACACTGTAGGTTCTGTGCCATGGCAACAGGAGTGTGTTGATGCAGGAAGGTGGTAGATAAATGTTAAAGCTCAATAACAGCTCATGGGTTGTAAATCAGTTTAATAAGCCACAGCTGCAAAAATACTAACACGAATTCTTTACAGACAAATGGAAAAACTAGTAGAAGCCGACCTCGGGGAAGATCAGTTTGGATTCCGTAGAAATACTGGAACACGTGAGGCAATACTGACCTTACGACTTATCTTAGAAGAAAGATTAAGGAAAGGCAAACCTACGTTCCTAGCATTTGTAGACTTAGAGAAAGCTTTTGACAATGTTAACTGGAATACTCTCTTTCAAATTCTAAAGGTGGCAGGGGTAAAATACAGGGAGCGAAAGGCTATTTACAATTTGTACAGAAACCAGATAGCAGTTATAAGAGTCGAGGGGCATGAAAGGGAAGCAGTGGTTGGGAAGGGAGTAAGACAGGGTTGTAGCCTCTACCCAATGTTATTCAATCTGTATATTGAGCAAGCAGTAAAGGAAACAAAAGAAAAATTCGGAGTAGGTATTAAAATCCATGGAGAAGAAATAAAAAAACATTGAGGTTTGCCGATGACATTGTAATTCTGTCAGAGACAGCAAAGGACTTGGAACAGCAGTTGAACGGAATGGATAGTGTCTTGAAGGGAGGATATAAGATGAACATCAACAAAAGCAAAAAGAGGATAATGGAATGTAGTCGAATTAAGTCGGCTGATGCTGAGGGAATTAGATTAGGAAATGAGACACTTAAAGTAGTAAAGGAGTTTTGCTATTTAGGGAGCAAAATAACCGATGATGGTCGAAGTAGAGAGGATATAAAATGTAGACTGGCAATGGCAAGGAAAGAGTTTCTGAAGAAGAGAAATTTGTTAACATCGAGTATAGATTTAAGTGTCCAGAAGTCATTTCTGAAAGTATTTGTATGGAGTGTAGCCATGTATGGAAGTGAAACATGGACAGTAAATAGTTTGGACAAGAAGAGAATAGAAGCTTTCGAAATGTGGTGCTACAGAAGAATGCTGAAGATTAGATGGGTAGATCACATAACTAATGAGGAAGTATTGAATAGGATTGGGGAGAAGAGAAGTTTGTGGCACAACTTGACCAGAAGAAGGGATCGTTTGGTAGGACATGTTCTGAGGCTTCAAGGGATCACCAATTTAATATTGGAGGGCAGCGTGGAGGGTAAAAATCGTAGGGGGAGACCAAGAGATGAATACACTAAGCAGATTCAGAAGGATGTAGGTTGCAGTAGGTACTGGGAGATGAAGAAGCTTGCCGTCGGCACACGGGCCGTGCATTCCAGCGTTGAGTGTGCCGCGTCGACCATGCTGCTGAACGCTCAGGAACGATGCAATTTGTGCATACGGTACAGGAGCGTTGCATATGCTCCACAATGAGCTGAGGTATGTAAACATAGCTGGTTTGTTCGTAGTTCTGTTTCAATGTCCCAACTTATTTTCGATTTAATAGGTTTACTGAATATTCTTAAAGCATTTCATATACTGTAGTTTTAGATTATGTAATTTACATACAATATTCTTGATACTGAATTTTGTTGCTCTGAAGTAATAGACTTTGTCATGTTGTAGGTTTCAAGATCCAGTTTCACTTAGGAATTTCACGCGAATGGATGCTGAAGTTTTCACAAAATTGCTGACTATAATTGAAAATGATATCCGTAGGCAAGATACGAACATGCGGGAGTCGATAAAACCAAGAGATAGGTATGTGTCTTACACACTGAGTATTATAGCAGCAAAAAGTTTGCATATGTAACTTCTACTTACTTCTTTTATAGACTCGCTGTCACCTTAAGATTTCTTGCCATTGGTGAAACTTTCCAGTTGCTGGCGTATGCTAACAGAATAGCACCAAATACTCTATCACAGATAATTCTGGACGCCCTTCAAGCAATATTAAGCAATTTGGAGGATACTTGTATAAAGGTATGTGTACCTATTAGGTATTTATACATCCACATATTTAGACTAGCTGTGTAATCTTATTATGCAGCTTTCACTAACAGCTGGAGGTGTCACGAAATAGGATATACTACAACCAGATATCCACTATCGCACTCTAGCACCATCATGATTTAAGTGAAACAGCATTCGTAATATTTAGTTTAAGCAAAAATCACTCTACAAATCTGAGCAATATGATACTCACATTGCATTTCATGTGTAACTGATTTTGCACTCTTTGCAATAAGATGCTGAGTAGCAACACAGAATCTTTCTTTTGCACAGTGTAGTGCTCAGAAATATTTCCTTCATGCTGAGAATTATAAATTTGAATGAGAGTACCTCTCATATGATCCAAACCTTTAGTTTTGTGACATAACATTGGTTATAGACTATTTCAAGAAAAACATTGTTTAACAGAAACTGTTCCAAATACATCTCATTGTATTCAAATATGAAAGTTAGCAACTGCATTTGTACTGCCATTTTAATAAAAAAAAATCTTGTTTCATGTTCCAGCCTCTGCTAGCGAATGGAAAACTATTGCTCATTCATTTAATGTGTCCTGGCAATTCTCTCATTGCATTGGTGCTATTGATGGAAAAAAGTTACTTTCAGAGCACCAAGATCTGAAGGTGCATACTTCAGAGACTACAAAGGAAACAACAGCATTGTTCTTCTCGCAATTGTTGATGCACGCTATAAATATGTATATGTAAATATTGGTGCAAATGGGAGGGTGAATGATGGGGCAATTTTAAATAACAGTAAATTGGCTGAAGCCTTGAATAATAGAAAACTGAATTTGCCAGCACCAGAGAAGATAGTGTTTCAGTGATGTGGAACTGCCTTATGTGTTTGTTGCCGATGATGCATTTGCATTGAAAGAGTATATGATGAAGGGGTATCCCGAAAGAGACCTCTCAAAGGAAAAAAGGGTGTTCAATTATAGACTGAGCAGGGCTCGAAGAGTCGTTGAAAATGCATTTGGCATGATGCCCTATAAATTTGGGTTTCTGCTCAGTCCTATTCGACTTTCAGCAAAGAAGGTGGATATTGTTATAAGAGTTTGTTGTGTGCTGCACAATTTTATTTTAGAACAGAAATCCCAATGCTATATTCCACCTGAAATTGGCAACAGCACATATGCATCTACTATGGAAGGCATTCAGCAGCAAAATGGACGGAATCCTACAGTAAATGCATTGAGGATTAGGGACCAATTCAGGAACTACTTCAACACTGTAGGTTCTGTGCCATGGCAACAGGAGTGTGTTGATGCAGGAAGGTGGTAGATAAATGTTAAAGCTCAATAACAGCTCATGGGTTGTAATGAAATACTTGTTACAATAAAATGATGGTATACCAAATTAATTTTTTTAATTACATTATCTATATCCTTTTGAGACCAGATGTACCTAAGTTCTAACCCAAACATATATATGTTGTATTATGTATGTCACTGCTTATTACGAACCATTTTATTTATCTGTAAAGAAATCTTATTGGACTGCACAGCGACTGCTAACCGGTGCTACTGTTTTCATGTACATTGCTTTTATTGTACAGCTGAGTGGAAAACCTAATATTTGTCTCTCAAACATTCAAACTTTCAAACATTTACAAATGTAATTTACACTGACTCTCGAAAATTGCTGCTCTCTAGGTTATGTTTAATAACATAGGTTAAGTTAATTAGCTGTGTGTCCTATAAATAACATTTACAACAAACATTATGATGCGGAACTTTTTAATTGAGCAAACATCAGACATATTTAAAAACAAAGTAAAAAAACAGATGGGTACATGCTGGTTGTTTATAGGCCTCTTTTTCAGTATGAATACCTGTTTCTGTTCAATAATTTCTCTAAGTTTAGGTGGCTTTATTACGGGGAGACATCTCGAGCTTACATTTGAAAACACTTAGGACATTGCCAGACATTGCCAGACATTTTAATGCCAAGAGTAGATTGTCGGAGTCTTATAGTTCCACATTACATTCATTTCTGTGCAACATATTCATTGAAGAGTAACGGAGATAATTTTTCCTTCTACTGTGATCCTTTTGAACATCTCTATTACTTTCAAACTCAAGTTGTTGAGAGCAAACTATGTAAGTGAATGAAATAATGCACCTTGAGGCTGTGGTTAATAATTCCAGCTGTTTAAAGATATGTCCACAAGATGTATGTGCATGAACCCCATACACAGCCCTAATTATTTTCTTTTGTCCAAGAGACGGGATACCCTAAAGTATTATCCTGTAATACATCAATGAATGAAAATATATTAACTTACTGAATTTTATATCCCCATTTTTGACAGTTATTATTATGATGAAAGTAGGTAGACCTGAATGTTTCTAAAATAGGGTTAGCCAACTGATAACAGCTTACATGTGATTTTATATCCTTTTGATTGTAAGGCATTTGGGCAGACAACTGACATCAGTTCCTTTCCAACTACTAGGATCTTCCAGATCAAATTAGCTGCCCACTTATTTTGATGTGTATCCCCTAATATTCTGGTGGAGGAAGTTAATTCCCCTTTCCCTCTATTCTTGTTGTATGAACTGCGAGTCTGTCAACTTAATTTCCTTTAACAATATAAGTCTAAATTTGACCTAAAGAAAGTATAGCACTTTGTAACAGTAACCACATAATGTACTAGGGGACCACCTGATGTTTTCTGTTGCATTTGGTAACTACACTGGTGTAATTTACCGAAAGACCTCTAGTTAAAGGAGTACAACATACACTCACACTGTGCTTGTTGACTCACATCAGTAACCTTTTGGGGTCTCATTGGCTAGAACTGTACAGGGAGCTCTCACCTTGAAATGTATATTGCTAACACCTGTCACAAATTATAATGGTGAGTTTCATATGGCAAACAGCTAGATCCAGAGAGACAGTGAATAGTGTAATGATGTGGAGGATGAAGTTTAGGAATGGTATTTTTACCTGCAGTAGTGCAGGACTGAAATGAAAACCAAGATGTATGTTCTCTGTCAGATACCTTTCAATACCATGATTTGGTAACAAGTTAGTTGTTTTAATTACATTATCAACACCATTTTGAGGCCTCATGCACCTCAGTTATATTTCAAAATAATTGTTATATTTGTTGCTGCTTATGTATAATCAGTTTATTTAAATGTACATAAATCTTGGGGTCCACAGCAATTATCAATGAATGCCAGCTTTTTATGTGAATTGCATTCATTGAACAATCTTATTGGGAATTTAGCTTTTGTGTGTGTACCAAGCATCCAAATTTAGATGACATAATTGCCATAGTGCTAAAGAATACTAACAAATTACACCATAAGACCTTCCTTGTACATTAACCTCCTCCCACTTAAAACCCCTGGGCAGTTATCTTGGACTTTTGTTTATAATTTCAAAAAAAAAAATCTGCTAGCAAGTGAATGATTTGTAGAGTATAATGAAAAACCAAGCCTCGTCTATTCATTTGTGTCTGGATTATGCTCCTACAAGAGCAGCTGGCCCAATACTATCATCTATTGAACTATTTTTTTTTCTCTCTTCCTCCCTACAATTCTGAAGTTTTACCAGAAAACACAGCATGTCAATACCAATGAAAAATCATTTCCATAGAAGCAAATTTTATTACTTTGTTCAGTATACATTTGAGAAATTATATAATGTACTTGTACCTCTTCATCCAAAATTCATTATTTATTCTGTATATTACTGGCTCAATGTTTTTACTACTTGGTGAGTTTTCTTTACTCCTACATTATTTAGAAACTGACAAAACTTTCTATGCCAGTTTGTGTACTGGAACATGTAATAAATCTTTGCAAACACAACACATAAGCTTACTTCAGTAAACTGCTGCCCTTAACATTGTAATTATCATTTGCAAACTGACATAACATGACTATACCACTGAAGGAAGCATTAAGTTCAACAAGAATACTGGGGAACAGGGTGCATAATTTGGAAAAAAATAGATATTAAGAAAAGGTTTAGTACACTGATTCTAAATTACAAAGAAAGTAATAACAGATAAAGTGAAATTAAACATACTGCAAAAAAAGTGACTGGAGAATTGGTTAGGTGGGAAAGATTATAGCACTATAGCTCCAAAATGGTGAAATAAACATGGATCAATATGTGAACTTACACACTAGTTAATAGCAACAGGAGGATAGGGAATGTGACAATACCAGTTAAAAAAACTGAAAATGTCCAGTATATTATATGTATGTAGTACTCACTACCAAATTCCCTTTTATTTAGCTGAATAGAGAACTGCACTTATATTTTTGCCAAAGTTACACAGAATGTTGGATTCACATAAACAATGACATTTTAAATGGAAATACATGAAATGTTACCCTTTAACCACGTAGATGATTAAACTTATCATTTCACACTGACAGTGAAATAGGCACTAAAAAAAGAACAGGTAAATTTCACCTCACTGAAAGCATGTTATCATACAAAACATGGAAACTACCTGTATTATATAATGTTGCTATTAACCTTGAATTTAATTCTACCCAAATTAGGTTCTTATAATGTGATGTTTCACATGCTCCTATAATATGGTTCACATTGGATGGCTGAATTACTTAAACTGATCATTGTGCACAAGAATAGTGATACAGCAGTCTGTTCTCCATTTGATCAGATTTAGAGAGATTTGCTGCACACTTAATTATTTACAACTTGCGACCGAACCGCTGAATCTTTCCATCAGTAAATGGGGTATGTTCTCAACTGACTCGGTTGTTTTAACCCCCTCCACTGACGGAATGACCCACTTCCCTATTCCGTATGTATAAAACCAATACGGACTTGGAGCTGTCACGCCTTTGCGCTTACTGCTACGTATTTTAACTGTAAATAGCTCAATCCCAATGGTAAGAGGCAGTAGTGAATTCACGTAGTTAATATTTGAATCCAGCACAGCTGCCACAAGCTCAGCTCACTTTTACTCCACTCCTACCCTCGCCATTGCACCGCATTAACTAGGTGCTACGTGGACCTTGCTAAATTCACTTGCGTATACATTTTTGACCGTTACTCGCCAGTATTTACCTAATGATTAGTACACTCCTAACCGGACTATTTCCCTAAGAGCTGTGATGATTGAACAGGTTCGATCCACGGCCTACAGTGCCCTACAGTTCACACGGTAACACTGCCTACCTGACCCACTTAACTTGGTAGTGAGCTTATGTATCAAATCACCACTGCTAGCAGCAGTGGATAATCCTATCAGCACGACGAGAGCAGCAGACTTACCGTTGAATCCTGAAAATACTTGTAACTATGGTCGCCAGCTCTGAAGGAGCAAAAGAATAAATCAATTTTGGGCTCGTTTCAAAGTGAAATGGCTTGAGTTGAATTTAAACTTAATTCTGAATATTACTGTTTCTGATCATTCTAGATGATTCTACAAAGCAAATACTCTCTCAATTTCTGTGAGTTGGCTTGGTAATTACTACCAAGACAGGTTATGCAACTTCGGTTAACAAAATTCTATCCTTAAACTTATTTAATGATTTTGGATATTACTCTTTGGGCCATTGATACAGAATTAGTTAAGTGACTTTACTTGAAAGGTTACTCAGAAAAATTTAAGTAACTGTAAATAGGCGACTCATTCTGGTGTGACCATTGCTCTTTTCAACATTCTTATACGCTAAAATATTCTACAACCAAAAGAATTGTAAATGAAAGAGGCGATGGAGGCCTCAGTCTGATTTCACTATACTATGTTTGAGGTTACTACACTTTACAATGAACAACATGCGTCGTAATTTTACTCATTACTATATTCTGTCCTCTGCACTTGCATAAAAGAAAACTGGTATTCTCCTTTTACATGTATACAAAGTTCGACTTAACAATTGCAAGCAGTCTTGCCTTGGGTAGACGTGTCGGTGCTGGTGGTGAGATGCATGTGGCTAACGCAGCTCTTCACGCCTCATGCCCTTAATGGCGGCTGGAACTATGAGCTGTAGCACTCGCGCTGTTGCACAATCACTTTTGCGTGAGCACAGTTACGCACGTCCGATCACGTCAACACTCCCCAGGCCATTCCATTGTTCAGTCCCTGTGTCTCCAGCTACCCCTAGCTACGCTCGTATCACCGAGAGTGGAGGCGTTCCCCTACCACCTTTTTACCGAAATCATTTAGTATTTAAGAATATTTATATTTACTACCCTGGAGTTCATACCAGTCATAATAATTTACTACTAGCGCTTTACAACATTAAATTATACAGTAATAACTTATAATTACCAAGAAAAAGAATACATTTGACTCTGAGAGCTTAGTGCATTGTCTGACAGGCAGCGCTAATTCCCAGTTTCGCCAATAGATGGCATCAGGGTGCACTCCCTGGCAGTCTCACACAAGCGCGCCCGTTTCCGACGCGCGGGCTCCAAATTACTGTCAGCCCACCATCATTTCAGTTCCGTTACAAACTGCTTGTGAATAAATGCAGTCAGGTTGATCATATGAAGGAACATTGCCTGGAGACACACATGGTCCCATATGTCTCTCTCTCTCTCTCTCTCTCTCGGTAATGTTAGGATACAGGTAGTGGGACAGGCACAGAATAGTCTAGAAGCATATTACATTTCAAAATTAAATTTATTCGTCTAATGCTTCATACAATACTCTCATCAGCTCCAATCTTACACATCTTTTCTTTTTGTCGCATTTAATTTTTTAATTTCTGCTCCTAGAAATTTTGCAAACAGATCTGTTTCATCACTCTCATCATCTTCCTGTAGAGCCTTTGCAATTAGGATAACTGCAGACCCATAGTCTTCATTTCCCTTTCTTTTCTTGGTTGAGGATGTAGGTGTGGACATATCTACTGACTCCTGAATTGTCTGAGAGGATGCCTGATCATTTGGTGCAAACATACTGATGCTGCTGTTACTGGTACTGCAGACATCCTCAATGTTGGTAGTTGCAGAGTCCACCTCCAGTTCACTATCTGCAGGAGCTGGATCACTTTGTTTGTAGGTGCCACAATCATCTACCTGAAACATAAAGTTGTACACAAAACACCCAGGTTGATTTTAGTGAAGACTGTATAGAAATTATTCACTAAAAATTGCAATGAACAGAAATAAAACTTTGACAGTTAACTTTTGTTTGTTTGAGCTGGCTGTCTGACCAACATCAACTGTAGTTTCTTCTGCACTTATTCATTACATTACAAAAGTACCACAAGCAATAATTGGAAAATAGACATTAATATACATTTATGCTATCTGAACTGCCTCAATAAAATTAACGTGAAATGTCGTTAAAATAAGGGCTTTACATATAAAACCAACAAACACATCTCTCTCCAAAAATATAATCAAAGTAACAGGACCAGCACAGAAAAAGGGGGGGCGGGGGGTTGCGTGGGGACAAACTAAATATAAATACATACGCACACCACGATCCCAAATTCCGCTACACTTACAATATCGACAGGAATCGATCACTTCCCTTCACATACATAGCTCAACAGCATTTCTCCATACCACGAAGTAAAAACCAACTACTCCAAAAATTATAATCACGCCGCAACTATCGATACCACAAAACCAACACCTAAAACAACAAAATCTGGAATGTGACACTTCCATTGACCTATATGAGTCAACTGCAGCTACGACGACACATTGGAATCGGACACTTCCCTTGACCTATATAGGTAAACAACAGCTCACGATACCAAAACACATATAGCTACGACGACAAATTTGAATCTCTTTCCATACTACTGACTATACAAAAAAAAAAAATTGAAATCGAGTACTTCCCCTTAGATACACAAATGAACCACAAGACCTGATACCAAAACATCAAGCACCAACACATGCAGTAAATAACACTGACCCAACAACACACAAAAACCCCACCGAACATCATAACACGTGAACAATAGACACAAAAAAAGCGACTACTTACCACAAAATAGTTCCGGCGCTACACACACACACACACACACACACACACACACACACACACACACACACCATTGTGCAGGTGGCAGGATACATAAATATATATAGCCTAACTGCAACTAGAGTTTCTTCCCAAATGACAGTACCCCATAGTCGTAATTTCTTTCAAACAAGTACATTCTAGCAATAAATTAACAGTAGTTTGTCGATTCCAAAATGTGGAGCAACATTTATACATATAAGTACTTATGCAAACCTGAAAATCGTGGGCAATTGCCGTGAATGGCAACTCAGTTGCCTTCGTTTTTCATGGCACATAATGCTCCTCCAGGAAGAGCAGATTTTTAAAATACCATAAACTTGGTATGTATACCTAAAACAAACGTGCAGCGATTTATTTATTTCGCTACTAAATACTATAAAAACACACAGCGATTTATATCACTAGTAAATGCTATAAAAACAATGTGCTGCAATTTACTTAGATCACTAGTAACTACAATATCACTATAACAGACAAATCTAAGGAAAATAAATACTTACATCATCTGTTCCTGATCCGGTTTTCATACTCTCTTTCCTCTTGTTGTTTTCCACGCTAAACATGTTTCTCATATTGGAGAACTTGATTTGGCATTCCTTTGGATTCTGTAAATGCGACCGAAGACTTTTAACTTTCTGGAACACTCTATTTAGAGCTTCCGACCGGAAATGTTTATTATGATAGTTCTTCGATTTAACGTTATACAAGCACTGTTCTTCCTTGAACGCGTCTATTAACACACACAATTCATCGCGTGTCCAGGCGGCCATATTTCTCCTTCGAAAGTTCTGAATCAGAACTTCTGATACTACTGAATGCCGAGTGGAGAGACGACCTGGCTGTGACGTAGGTGGCGTTCTTCCATCTCATTGGTCAACGTTCAAACGCAAGTTCAGAATATCTGGCATGCTAAACGTTGCTCTGCACGTTCGGAAAGACTCCCCAACGTGCTTTTTCCACGCTGTGACGTCAGAAACTCGGCACGCTCAACGCTCGAGTGCACGGACCGTGTGCCGACGGCTTAAGGATCTTCCAAACATATTTGTTTCAAACTTTCAGTAAATGTTACACAGTACCTTCTGCATAATTTAACACAGCCTTTTTCCAAAAAACTGTATATTTTTGAATATATAAATAAAAAATTGCAAAAAAATGTTGTGAATTTTCATTACAATTGGAAAAAAATCGTCTTTAATAACTGAACTAAAATTTTGTAAAATCCCTGTGTTAAGTTGTAGCCCATATTCCAATAAATAACCTGTAAAAAGTTCAACTCCCTACCTCAAATACTTTGTGAGGAAAGATGTAATTTATAAGCGTTATTTTAACATTGCAAGTATAGGGCGTTCCGGAGCCCCTTAAGAGGAAAATTGTGTCCTGGTATCATTCTTGGGTCTAATTTGTTAATAACAATTCTAAACTGTACATTATTTAGCATATTTTATGTTATTTAATCATAACAGTAAGTATATAATACCTCATTGGTTCTATATGTATGTAAATAGTCATAAAAATATTTATTTACATTGTACATTTATAACAATTGTTAATACATTTGACACTGTCTGTGCCCATTCACTTGAATTAAAAATTACTGTAGTTCTGTAGTTATTTATATTGTATACAAATATTGTTTCAGATGCATTGTATAGTGCAAGATTTTGTGATGTATTATATTATGAATACTAATACTAAGCTGTCACGTTGTACATGACAAGGGAGTGGACAATCCTGTGTTGAAATTTATGTTAGTAAATTTTCCAGAAAAATCCATGTGCAATATTTCAGTTGTTGGCTTGCACTGGAAGCTGCTAAAAAATTATGAAAAATGACTTTTCACATGTGGGTTCTGCACCTGAAACTTTCTAAGCATACATCCCTGAAATCCATGGAACCCACAGAAAGTGGTCTCTGGGATTTGGAAAGAGGTTACATATGCATTGCACATAATTAAATTGTGATACAGTGAAATGACTTTACTATTTCAGTGCCAATTTTAACTATAAACTTAACATTATAAACTAAAATATTAAATTTGAGTTTCTCTGCAGGTATTCTTCAGTGGAGTAGAAACAGTTGCCTAACAGAAAGTTCTTTCACTCTTCAGCTCCACCAGCTGATTAGATGACATTCAATGTGCTCTGGTTGTTGACAGTGTATGTACCCAAGTACCTGTAAATTAAGTCTGTGATCTATGTCAGGGTGTCTACGTGGACAAGGAAAAAAAAATTCCCGGATTTCCCGGTTAAAAACACACTTTCTCCCGGATGACAGTATATTTTCCCCTATCACTCCTTTGAATGGTTATGGTTTTGTACACGGGCGTACAATTTCCCGGCACTTTAGAAAACGAAACTCGGAGAAGAAGACACGTTTTGGAAATATCTTTGATGTGCAGCAACATGTACGCTGCGTATTTTCGTATTACGAAAACATACATTAGAAAATCCACCAAACACCGCATGTTACTTTCCGAACCATTGAAACCGATATTTCGAAGCACTTTTGTAAGCCGTTCGTAACTCATGTCACGTGATCTTGCCAGCCGATGACAGAGGATATTCAGAGCATAGGACACGTGATGTAGTCAGCCAATAGCAACATCAGTGTTAAGTAGCGCGCCAAACAGGGAAAGTTAATAGTTTAAATTAATATACATAGTGTTGTTACAAGAAAAGCAAAGCTTTCACATAAAATATTGGTCTCAAGACGCAAGAGAAGCTAAGCTTTCGCATATACTGTTGATCTTCTTTGCGCGTGTTACACTTTAAGAGATATCATGCAAATGTGCCTGTAAAATTTTTAATAATGACATAAATGTCTGATCTTCAGGGTTCGAGGGTTCAAAATGCTTCTAAATGGCTCGTCATCAGACGCCTGATTTTTAAATGAGAGTCAAACGCTTTGTGATTTAATAAATTCACGGTCCATTCTTGTACGTAGTTCAACTTACGTAAAAGGATATTTACTTTGAAAGTAACGCTTTTCAAACCACCAATCGTATTATTTTCCCGCGACCTGTTACAAATAGGTTCGTTTCAGCAGTTGCCAGAGAGCTCAGGTAACAGGCGACACTGCGCTTGGGTAGATATCATGACTTAGGAAGCCCGTATGTACGTAGGTGTAAAAGATCATCAATGAAAGATGATACTGCAAGAGCATCGGAATTTCGTGAACCATATTAAAATGTGCACATTTAAAGTGCATACTTAAAGGCTACACTCGTATGTCCAGATTCCCAATGAAGTACCGTAGACCCCGACCTGATATTAAGCTTTTAAGTGTGGTTTTCAGGATGTAAATTTTCTTGGAGCACCAGTACTGTATTATATCATGTTTGGTTCTTTATTATGGCATAACGCCATACGTGCTAGAAAATGAAAACGTGCACTTGATATGCAGCGAACAGTTGAAACTACCCAGTACTGTGGAATTAAACATTTCGTTTCAGATACACTGACTGCCTCTGCGGAAAAGATTAGCAAAAGTCAAATTTCTTTAGCAAACAGACAAAAATAACTTCATTGTTCCGCAAGGCGATTAATGCTTGACTGTCAGAAAGGTGGAAATCAAATAAAATCTGAAACTAATGACATATTTCAGCCTTTAGTAATTATGTGAATGTGTTTTAATTCACTTGATAGCTCCCGGCCATGTATATCCGTTTTGTTTTCATTTGACGTGAGAGTAAACGAAGAGGAAACAGCAAAATCACTGAACGTAAACACGGGTCACGTGGAGACTACCCACTATAGCTCAGATTGTTCTGCGCATCAGCCCCGGATCTACGACATTTGCGAACCGGATCAATACTAAAAAAAAAATCGAATTTTCAAAATATGTTCATCTTGTAGCGCACATCTTTCTGAAAAGTCTGAAACCTAAAACGTATGTATTCGAGGAAATGTAAGACATATTATTTGGTCTTAAGTATGCCCAAGTGCAGTTCCATGTCTTTTTCTACTGCACGTCCAAACTATATTCAGGGGAGTGGAAATTGAAATGTCCTGTGGTGCCTCTCCTGCTCTCAGTCGGCCGGTTTGGCAGCCTGCCTCTCTTTAAAAAAAAATCTCGCAATTAATAGCGGATGGGATTATTTGTAATCGAGAGAACAAGAACTCTTCGGAAAATCTGAACTCTTCATTGCCCATTAGTTAATAACTTGCTGTTTTGTGTGTCATAAAATTAAATATAGGATATATAAAACCAGTACTGACAAGAGATAAGCAAGAAATTACACACTTCTTCAAACCTTAGCTCCTAGCATTTTTTTCTCTCTAATCTTGCTACAGCTTTACATGGTGTGTTTTCCTTTCTGTGAAAGAATCTTTTGCCTCATCAAAGTTTGCCAACCTTTTTCTACATGGAAAATCGAAATGTAGTTATCTAATACTGAAAAAGCTGTTAATACAAATAATACCCAAGACTGGTGTAGTTTCTCGTTCTGATTACGTCTATTTTGTCACTGTCTGCTAGATAAAACAAAATAGGCCTTTCTAATACGGCAGTAATTTTATAACACACCAAATAAACGAGACTGTTTTGGCACAAATGGTCATTTTTATAACACGACAGAATATAATGCAATAAGTATCAATATCAAATGCCTATTAGGCCTACTACAAGCAAAAAGCTTTATGTTAGTAAATAGTTTCACGTTTCATTCATATGCACCAGCTTCTCTAGCATGGCATCGAAAACTAGTATTACGAAATTTGTATATAAATTTGGAATCGTCTTATTCTTCCATAATTTGTGTGATGTCCTCGTTTCTTCTCCGTCCTCGTTCTAACAAACAATCCTGTCATCACCAATTCTTTAGCTATTGCTGCCACTGTCAAAATTTGTTCGCCGATTAACTTCACTAACCCTGCCAGAATCACTGGTTTAGTTCTCCCGCAATTATTCTCCGGTTAGGCGTTGTTACGTGTTCGTACAACACGTTTTCCGCGTTACTTCCATAATAGAACTTAAGCGGCTGGTAGCCTGGGACTGTACTACTGGTCCTTACTAGTGTAGCGATCTGGCCAAACATTTTCTGTCAAAACTTCATTTTCTTGGACACACCGAGAAGATAATACATAATCTTTCCCACCTGTTATTCCTGTCAGTCGTTTATTTCCATTCTGATAGTATGAATCTATGGATTTCGCTAGTAATTATAACAACGCTGAGCCGGCCGCGGTGGTCTAGCGGTTCTAGGCGCGCAGTCCGGAACCGCGCGACTGCTACGGTCGCAGGTTCGAATCCTGCCTCAGGCATGGATGTGTGTGATGTCCTTAGGTTAGTTAGGTTTAAGTAGTTCTAAGCTCTAGGGGACTGATGACCACGGATGTTAAGTCCCATAGTGCTCAGAGCCATTTGAACCATTTTATAACAATGCTGATCATTCCCACACTCAATTAGCCACATAATCAGACAGCGATTGCCATTCATCCATTCGGCTTTACTCCACTCAGCTCGTATAGCCCTGTCCTCTTTTGTCTGTAGAAAGTTTATTTCTAGATGCAACGAGGATTCTTCTGACAGACACATCACGTACACTATGCATGCATTCAAAAGTCAGCTTATGATTCATTCAGAAATCAACTTAAAATGTGAGAAGCGTTTCAAAATCATATGACTAATTGATAGGCAAATGTGCACTGGATGCTAGGTGCTTTGTGAAACAAGTTTTTTTCCCCTCAAGAATATGAATTAGGCGCCCCCTTTCCCCGGAAGTATCTAGCTGCTTGCTGCGACTGCTTGCACAGCCAACAGCCACATTCCTGTTTACAGAAGCGGGAGAATCTACTACTCAAACGTGATACTACTGCGCATGCGCATGAGCCCGCGCGTTAACTGCTAAAACAAATCGAATGTAAACAGTTGTGACTTCACACTCATTGGAGGCAATTTGTTGTTATGAAGCACTGCATAGTCTTCCTAAAGCCTTTGACACATTTTCAATCGGCAGACGCTTGCATGAGCACTTGTGTCGTCGTTTTATATGGCGCATTTCCTTTGCAATTTAAGTTATTTTCGTTTTTTTCTCTCGTTTATGTTTTATTGTTGAAGTATTACTCTGCAGTAGCGGGATACAGTAATATCCTTTGTTAGTGCGTCGGTTCTTACTAGTCAAAATTACAAAAATGTAACTGAAAACTAAAACAATGAAAAATTCCCGGAATTCTAAAAATATCCCGGGTTTTTCCCGGTTTTCTCCCGGATGAAAAAAATCCCGGGTTTTTCCCGGATCTCCCGGGTCGTAGACACCCTGTATGTGTAGTTCTAAAATGTAACAATACATTCTGCTTCTTGGATTTCATTGTTTGAGAGCCCTATTTTCATAGCTTGTGGAGTTCTACAAGCACTGAAGTGTATGTACTGGGTCTGCCATTTAGCTGTGAACCATTTTCTGCTGTTTTTTGAATATGGGGACTGGACTACTTTTCATTCCTATACTTGTATCATTTGTAAAAAGGACAAAATCTGCATCTTATGAAACAACAAGTAGAAGATCATTTATATATGTCAGAAACAAGAGAGGACCGCAAATTGAACCTTGTGGTAAACTGTTCCCTTAAAATTATGAGTGCCTGTTGTCATCTGATTGACATGGAACTGCAGCTCATTGCTTTCTGTCATTCAGATAGGGAAAAAAAACACAAACCTGCCATCTCTGACTTTCCATAATATTTTAACTTTTGTGTTAGGATATTGTGGTTCACACAGTCAAAAGCTGTGACTAGGAGGTTGCACCTGGCTATCTAAGGTATTTCCAGACACATCTTGGGCCTGGAATCTCATTGACTGGAATAGAATTATTTTGATGAGTCCCACTTTGAATTAAACCCCAATGATCAGCAAAGCAGTGTCTGGGGACACCACAGACAGCAGCAGTGACTTTTCGCCTGCCATATGGCCTGACAGCCAGGAGGGGTGGTCTGTTGTGCCATATTTTTTCCCCCCATAGCAGAATCCCTTTGGGTACCATCTGCAGCACCCTTACAGCACAGCAGTTTGTCAAAAATACTCTATGCCCTGTTTTGTGACCCTACAAGACAAGCCTTCTTGGGCTTTCCTTTCAGCAAGATAATTCCCTACCGCACATGGCAGCAAGGTCACTGTGTCTCCCCAATCGAGAACATTTAGAGTAGGGGTTGGCAAGTAATTTTAGATGGAGTCTGGATACTTTTAAAATTTTTATCAAGGTCCAGAAGAGAAACCTCATATTCCTTACTAACCTTTTATTTTAATTTTCACTCACAAAAAATATGAAATACATTAAATAGGCATATTTGTATAAAAATCAATGAGAGAAATTACATTTGTGGTCTTGAGCCAGTTTAAACAAAGGTTGAGGTGGGGAGCAGCTTATGCGGGTAGTATCTTCAAGGTGGGCAGCTGTTAATCTGGAGCAGCATTTGTTCATCAAAATAATCATTTCTGAAAGTGAAATTTCATATGGGAAACATTCCACGTGGGAAAAATATATATAAAAAACAAAGATTCTGTAACTTACCAAACGAGAAAGTGCTGGTATGTTGATAGACACAATAAAACACACACACACACACACACACACACACACACACACACACACACAAATATTCAAGCTTTCGCAACTGAAGGTTGCTTCATCAGGAAAGAGAGAAGGAGAGGGAAAGATGAAAGGATGTGATTTTAAGGGAGAGGGTAAGGAGTCATTCCAATCCCGGGAGCGGAAAGACTTTCCTTAGGAGGAAAAATATATATACTCAATAATACGTAACTTACTTCCAAACCATAACCAAAAAATTTTTTTACTGCTTTCAACACTATCGCTGCTATAAAAGCACCCGTTCACAGTTTACAAACATTTCTCGTGTAACCTCGTGAATACTACTTCACAGCTTCAGTTCCTTTCACATAATAAACAACCATTTCGGGTAATTCTAACAACTTTTGCTTTATTTCTATTCCCGTTTTTCCCACATCACCGATCATTTTTTAGCAGCTTCCCACAGGTTTTAACGTTATTATTCCTTCATCTGACAATTGTTAGTCTCATTTTCATAATCTGCCACCACATAACCAGCCCTTTTAATACATTTACACGCAGTTTTTTCTGAAATTTTCCCTAATTTCTTCACCCTTTAACGTGTTTTGGAGGCAATACAACTACCTAACCTTTGTGCACATCATTGTTTACCAACCTAAGGTCACCACAGGATCAACATAGCTCAACTTTAACCAACACTTTTTTGACCTTTTTCACACCAGAACTCCAGTTGCTGTCTAGTTCACCTTTATCTCTCCCCATATATTTTTATTTTCATTTTCATTTTAGCCTTATGTTACACTTTCCACCTTCTAAATACCATGTCACCCTCACAACATCCCCACAACGACCCCATTAAGTTTTATTTACATTCCCTCCACAAACATGCCTTCGCCCTAGCCAGATTACGCTCCCATATTTTATTTACTCAGGCTTTTCTGACATTTGGCATTACCCCCAAAGGCCTCACACTTAAAGTTCCCATCTCTGGCTGTAACCCTTCTTTCCATCAGTCCCTATACCAGTTCCAAACCGAACAATCCATAGCAGTCACCCGCCTAATCCTTCACCTACACATCAACTCAGCCAATGAAAACACCTGTCAACTCTTATCCCTAATCAAAGTCCTCAATCTTTCCTCTCCCACATCCACACCCGCTGTTCAGAACATCCTCCTACAGGCCAATCACAAATTGGAACAGCATGCCACCCTCCACCTCAAAAAACTATCCAATCTCCTGGTTTCCCACCTCTGGAAAGGCAACTCATTCACCCTCCATAACCTTTCCAACAAACTTCAACCTCCTCTCATTGCACACAGACCCAGTCTCTCCCATTTACTCAATCTCCCACTTCCAGCTCCACTCCCTCCAAAACCTCAAAATTCCAATCAACACAATCTGGAACCACAACACCCCAATTCAGTAGTTAACCTTTCGTCCAAACCTCTCTCCCAATCCGAAACCTCTGTCCTATCCAAAGGCCTCACCTTCAGCCCTACTCTCAGATTCAACCAAACAGCCCTCGTCAAAGATTTACTGTCCTACACTCGTAGTCTCAGCTGGAAATATCACTTTGCCATTAAGACAAATGATCCTAATCCTACTCCTAATGATCCAACTCCCCAAGACACTATCCAAATTGAACCCTGCCTGGAACAGTTCCGTCCTCCATCACAGCGGGACCCATCTCCTCTTCCTCAAAATCACCCTCTCCAAATCTTCCAGGAATTTCTCACTTCCAGCCTTGCCTCTCAGTCTTTCTTAAAAAACCTTAATCCCACTCCCAACATCAACGCAGCTGAAGCCCAGGCTATCCATGATCTGAAGGCTGACCGATCCATCGTCATTCTTCTGGCTGACAAGGGTTCCATGACCGTGGTACTTGATTGTCAGGAGTATGTGGCTGAGGGACTGCGTCAGCTTGCAGACAACACTACATACAAAGTTTGCCAAGGTAATCCCATTCCTGATGTCTAGGTGGAGCTTCAAGGAATCCTCAGAATCTTAGGCCCCCTACAAAACCTTTCACCCAACTCCGTCAACCTCCTGACCCCACCGACACCACACATCCCTACCTTCTACCTACTTCCTAAAATTCACAAACCCAAACATCCTGGCCACCCATTGTAGCTGGTTACCAAGCCCCACAAAACATATCACTGCCTACATAGATCAACACTTTCAACCCATTACATGCAGTCTCCCATCCTTCATCAAAGACACCAACCACTTTCTCAAACGCCTGGAATCCTTACCCAGTCTGTTACCTCCGGAAACCATCCTTGTAACCATTGATGCCACTTCCTTGTACACAAATATGCTGCACGTCCAGGGCCTCGCTGCGATGGAGCACTTCCTTCCACTGCTACCCTACCTAAAACCTCTTTCTTCATTACCTTAGCCAGCTTCATCCTAACCCACAACTTCTTCACTTTTGAAGGCCAGGCATACCGGCAATTAAAGGGAACAGCCATGGGTACCAGGATGGCCCCCTCATAAGCCAACCTATTTATGGGTCGCTTAGAGGAAGCCTTCTTGGTTACCCAAGCCTGCCAACCCAAAGTTTGGTACAGATTTATTGATGACAGCTTCATGATGTAGACTTACAGTGAAGAAGAACTCCAGAATTTCCTCTCCTACCTCAACTCCTTTGGTTCCATCAGATTCACCTGGTCCTACTCCAAATCCCATGCCACTTTTCTCTATGTTGACCTCCATCTGTCCAATGGCCAGCTTCACACATCCGTCCACATCAAACCCACTAACAAGCAACAGTACCTCCATTATGACAGCTGCCACCCATTCCATATCAAACGGTCCCTTCCCTACAGCTTAGGTCTTCATGGCAAACGAATCTGCTCCAGTCCGGATTCCCTGAACCATTACACCAATAACATGAAAACAGCTTTCGCATCCCGCAACTACCCTCCCGATCTGGTACAGAAGCAAATAGCTAGAGACACTTCCTCAAACCCAGAATCTCCCACAAACCCCCCCCCCCCCCCCCCAAGTGCCCCACTTGTGACAGGATACTTTCCGGGACTGGATCAGACTCTGAATGTGACTCTCCAGCAGGGATACGACTTCCTCAAATCCTGCCCTGAAATGAGATCCATCCTTCATGAAATCCTGCCCACTCCAACAAGAGTGTCTTTCCGCCATCCACCTAACCTTCGTAACCTGTCGGTTCATCCCTATGAAATCCCCAAACCACCTTCCCTACCCTCTGGCTCCTACCCTTGTAATTGCCCCCAGTGTAAAACCTGTTCCATGCACCCTCCCACCACCACCTACTCCAGTCCTGTAACCCGGAAGGTGTACACGATCAAAGGCAGAGCCACGTGTGAAAGCACCCATGTGATTTACTGACATGCCTACACTGTGAAGCCTTCTATGTGGGAATGATCAGCAACAAACTGTTCATTCGCATGAGCAGACAATGTTTGTTGGTAATGAGGATCACCCTGTGGCTAAACATGCCTTGGTGCACGGCCAGCACATCTTGGCACAGTGTTACAATGTCCAGGTTATTTGGATACTTCCCACTGACACCAACCTATCAGAACTCCAGAGATGGGAACTTGCCCTTCAATATATTCTCTCTTCCCGTTACCCACCAGGCCTCAACCTCCGCTAACTTCAAGTTGCCGCTCCTCGTACCTCACCTATCATTCAACAACATCTTTGCCTCTGTACTTCCGCCTCGACTGACATCTCTGCCCAACCTCTTTGCATTTACATATGTCTGCCTGTGTCTGTATATGTGTGGATGGATATGGATGTGTGTGTATACCTGTCCTTTTTTCCACCTAAGGTAAGTCTTTCCGCTCCCGGGATTGGAATGACTCCTTACCTTCTCCCTTAAAACCCACATCCTTTTGTCTTTCCCTCTCCTTCCCTCTTTGCTGATGAAGGAACCTTGGATTGCAAAGGCTTGAATATTTGTGTGTGTGTTTGTGTTTTTAATTGTGTCTATCAGCATACCAGCACTTTCTCGTTTGCTAAGTTAGAGCATCTTTGTTTTATATGAGAGAGAGAGAGAGAGAGAGAGAGAGCCAAATGTAGTAGCCAGGTACAAGACCCCCTCCCCTTTTTTTCTTCTTCTTCTTCTGGTTCTTCCCCACTCCAGATTCTTGAATGGATGCAGTTTTATACATTTGCAAGGAAATGTCTTCCTGCAAGTCTTTTATCTCCATTGGAGTAAAGGCTTTGGAAGGCAGAACTACTTCACAGCTACCCCATCCATCCTGCCACTGGAGAAACTTCTAAAGACAATTTTAAGAATTGGAATAGCTTCTCTATCTCTGAATCTTGCTGCAAATTCCTTCTTAAGATATGACATAAAATTTAAGAATACTGAAATTTTCAGAATTATTTTTATATTAAAAGTTGCTGGAAAGTGAAAAAATTCTTGAGTTGCAATGTATTCCTGTTACAAGGTATTGATGAAATTTAAATGTTTCAAGTAGTGTACTGTGTTTTGTTTGCTAGGAATTCCAGATGGTTTCTTGCTTAGAACTGTTGTGGTCAAGAGCAGAACGAGACCTCATAAAATTAATCAGCTTGATCAACCTGTCCATTACCTTTTTTCAGAGCCACATTCAGTTTTTCACGAAGGGCTGTCTGGTGAATTGTGCACTGATAAGATGGTAGACCAGCATTGTTAATTTTAATTATATTTTCTAGTCCTTTTTCTTTGCCGATCAATGCTGAGTCCCCATCACTTGAAAGAGAAACCATATTATCGTAACTATTGTTTGATTTTGTCATGAAGTCATCAGGAGTCTGGAATAATCTGCAGGTCTCGCACTTCTTCCCTATATTCTTTATGTTCAATATCCAAAATTTGCATGAGAATGGACATTTGTTCTTCATTAACAACATTGCACGAATCATCTAGTGCCATGGCGTAGCAAGGTGCCATTTTCAGAAGTTTGAGCAAATTGTCTTTCTTGTCAGGAGCGAAAATTTTGCTCCTTCTTGTATTACTACTCGCTGACAATGGAATATCTTAAATTGCAGCAACAACATCCTTTTTCTCTTCAAAAAGTGCCACGGCCACTTCCAGCATAGTAAAAGAATTATCTCAGAGTCAGAAAATGGCTTCTGGTGTTTATAAAAGTCCAATACACACACATTGCTGCTTTTTCTCATGGAGCGAACCAGGAAGGCCATACTTTTTTTTGTAAGAATCTGCATAGGCCTGGAGTTTTTCTTGTTGAACTTCACTACCCAGAGGAAAATTTTTATGGAACTGTTTATGAGTTGTTTTGTAGTGTCACTTTAAATTGGCACTTTTAATAAGAGCGACAGTTTTCTTTTTTTTTTTTTTTTTTTTGCGTATGAGGCAAACTGGAACAGCTCCAGAGCCATCAGGCAGCATAAAGCAGTATTGGTCAGTCCAATCAGTCAAAAACTTTGTATTTTTACAATCAACTTTATCCATATCAATCCAAAAGAAATGTTATAAGCCTTGGCAATAATAGAATGCTCCATTCAGGATCACCTTTGGGGTTGGTAAGCATGAGTATTCGAAGTAGCGTGTAATAAATTTCAACAATGTACAGCATAAAATTTGTTGTTGACATACATCTGAATTGGTCAGTGTGTGAACTGCAATAGAAAATCGAGAAAACAGTGTTTCATGCTGTTATTAAAGGTTTCATCGCCACACAAATTGGAAGAGAATTGGATGAAGTTCTCACAGACTCTGCACCATCACTGAAGATTACTTTTCGATTCATGAATTTAAATGTAGTCGGACAAGCACTGAATATAAAGCATGCTCCAGTTCTCCAATTGAGGGCATCACAAAGGAAACATTTGACAAAATCCATGATACGGTAATGCAGAAATACCAAATTAAGATTCATGGTACTCCTGAGACTTTACGCATCTCAACTAGGTGAGTGCATACTATCCCTCACTGAGAACAGGCTATAAAAAGGGTGGGTGCCATGATTGCTAACAGTCAACCAAAAGTGCATCTGGCACAACATTTCAGCACAATGTCTGGTGATTTTTAATCACAATTTCCAAGACTCAAGGAATAATCCTCATAGAATACTTAGATAGAGGCAGAAACATAACTGAACCTTATTATGCCTCATTGTTGGGTCATTTGAAACTTGTGTTGGCTGAAAAAAAATATAAGGTTGACACAGAAAAAAGTGCTCTTCTTGTGATGTTCGCCTGCATTATTTCCTCATTGATCGTCCTCGGCGTTGATGTACTGTGTTGCTACACTGGCTGAGAAATGGGTGTTGGAAGTTCAACACCGACTACTTTAAATATTGTAGGTGACAGGTGCACATTTGTGTTTCACAGTTCGTTACTTTAACTGTTCACAAACCCCTAATAATACACAGTTATGTGGCCAGTCTACTATTGTTTAACTTTCAATAAGTCTTACTAATAGGTTGCAAGCAAATATCAACATACTGCTACAGTAGTTTACTGTTGAACATATATGAGCAGTAAAAACCGAACCCCACAGTTCTTGCTGCATAATATGGTACGTATTGAACAGACACTATCATTGTTTTAGCACATGGCCTATTACATGTATTTCACAGTTGAGTGGATGCATTGTTGTTGATCTAACCAATACGGGTTCCTCGTCTGAAACTCAGCCGTGGACTGACTGTCTCAGGGCCAAAAATCGAGCCCTTATATATCATCACAATAATAATTACTGAAACTACACATTGTGTTTGATGTTTAACGTACAGAAATTACAATTGAAACTTAACTCCTTCAATTAACTGCATATTTAGAAAAATTCCATCTTTCTAACAGTTTCTTCCATTAAAAGGGTTTAAACAGGCAACTTGGAACAAAAAACAAAGGAATCATGATTAAGTGTTTAGCATTTGCTGATGACATGGCACTACTTGCAGGAACGTGGGAGGAAGCTTTTAGAACAAATCACCGAGTTACAAGAGCCGGCAGGGAAGATAGGATTTAAGATTTCCTACAAAAAAAAAAAAAAAAAAAATATTATGACAAATATACTAGATACTCCTAAGAGAATGAAAGAAGGAGCTCAAAAAATAAAGGTGGTTAGGAGTTTCAAGTACCTAAAGGAATGGATCGAATGGAACAACCTTGAAGGGAAAGCAATAGAAGCAAGGACCAAATTGGAACTAGCTTTCCAGAAAACCAAAAACACATACAATAATAAAGCCTGCTGTTGGAACACCAAAATATGGCATTATAACACAGTAATTAAGCCAGAGACTATGCAGCAGGCAGACTAGTCATGAGGAGGAAAGGGAAAATGGAGAAATTGGAAATCAAGAAGAGGAAAATTTTGAGCAAGATCATGGGTCCCAAATTCCAAAATAACAGACAAGTTTTCTATAAAAACGGAGCCCTCCAATGCAAAGTCGGAGATATTCACAAGAAAAGGAGGACTGATTTGTATTGACACATACTCCGAATGAATCCTGACAGACTGGTACAGCCAAGACCGTGACCAAAGACAAAACAAAGAGGTTCCAAGTTAAGATCAACACCAGGAAACCAATTCAGATATCAGAGGAGGAAAGAAATAAGAGATCAGATAGAATGAAGAACTATTGGGAGAAAAAGAGAGCATCTAAGAAGTGATTGATGTGACATACCCCATAGATGGGTGATTTGAAGTGGGGAAAAAACTACATCTTACAAATATCTAGAAAGGAAATTCCTGGAAGGTTGTTCGATAGAGATCGGAAAAGATGAAAATCGGAGGGTGCAAGATCAGGTGAATGAGGGAGGTGCAGAATGATTTCCAACCCAGCTCCTGTATAGAGTTTTTTGTCAGTCTAGCAGAACACGGGTGAGTGTTATTGTGGAGTAGCATCACTTCATGCAGTCTTCTTGGTCATCATTCTTGGACTGTGCCTGCAAGACATCTCAGTTGTTGACAGTAAATGTCAGCAGAGACGGCTACAAATTGGGGAAGCAGTTTGTAGTACATTACACCATCGCTGTTTCACCAGACGAATAACAATATCTTTTGTCGATGTGCCCATGTCTTTGTATGGGGAATTGCCGCTTTGTTTGGGCATAACCATTCCTTTCTTTTGCCTTATGCTGGCATAAAGATACCATTTCTCACCACCAGTAACAGTGCAGGATAGAAATGCTGGTGTGGTTCACGAGCCAATTGATGACGAGCAAGCGGAGATGCACATATGGCCACTTGCTGATTTTTGTGATTTTGGTGTAGGGCATGCAGTACCCATATGCTTGATGGCTGACTTTTCCTCATTGCATGCAAATGTCGCATGATGATGGAATAATCACAGTTTATCAAATCTCTCAGTTTTCGAATACACTGACAGGATCATTGTGGATTAATGCATTTAGACAATCTTTATCAAATACTGAAGGTCTTCTTGAACATGGAAAGTAACTAATCTCAAAATGATCCTCCTTAACACAAGAAAACCATTTCTTGGCGTTATCCCCAAACACAGCGCAAATTTTTCTGTCTGCCTTCGCTACTGTCACTACTCTATTGAACTCAGACGGAAGGATATGTCAGAAATGTTCTGATTTCTCCACTTGGCACTCCATTTTCTAGCATCCACAGCTCCACTCTATCCCAAAATGGCAATATACTTACCCAAATAGCAACATTGAACTACAAACAGAAAATCACAATTGGTAAAAAACCCATAGCAGCCAGAATACCAACGTGCAAAACAAAAACACTGTGAGCTTATGCACAAACCTAACACAACAGAAGAAGTCAAATGGATTTAAAAAAGTTTTGCGTCCTATGACATCATGAGAAAAAGGAACATGTCGTAAGTATAAAAATATACAATCTGAAAAACTGGTAATATACTTCAGCTAGAGTTATATTGTGACGTGTTTCAGAATAACAATTCCACACTTTTCAAATAAAAGCTGAAAGTAATTATTTGAAATTAATAAAAGCTGAATAGGTTTGACAAAAGGTTAAATCAACTCGTGAAGTTATTGTGTTTAAGTACAGTGAAAAATTTCACTATAAATTATGAAAGATGTTCACTTAGTTTTAGGATAACTTTCTTTCTTGTTATTTATATGAGGGTAAGTCAATTATTACTGCAATTTAGTTGTATTTTTGTTTATTTTGGTAGTACTGTCATTTTACATTGATGACGCATGCTTTGTTTATTTGTTGTTATATCTTTGCAATTTTCAAGGTGCTAGGTTAGTTTCATTATTGCTGCCCTGCTGTTAATCATGGCTGCTCCGCTGTGTTTTATATCTACTTTGCAGGTAATAATTGACTTACCCTCATATGTGTGTAAATAGAAATATGACAAGTCATTATTTATTTTAGATTTTGTTACCTGACAAAAGGAAATAATTAATAAGCTAAATTTAATCACCATCACGCAAATTCACTACTTAAATATATACACCTTCCAACCACAAATTAATAAATCTGGTGGGGAGAAATAAGTGGTGTAGCGCTATGAACAGAGGCAACGCATGAGTACAGTAGAGATTTGCAATGCAGGATAATGATCTTGGGGCATGCGTTCTAATGACTTAAAGTGCGAGTGTGAATCTGGGTTACAGCGGTTTATTCTTCCAACCACCTTCCACTTCTTTATGAGATGACTTACTTGGAATTTGCAGCCACTCTTCTTTACTGTCTATCCGACTCCTGGAAACACTCGACTTCTGCATCAAGTAATGCTAGGTACAGGAATTTTTAGACTCATTCTACTTAAGAAATAAGTAGACATACAAACTTTACTTTTCGTCCATTAACGATGTATTTGCCCTCCATACACAATAAAACTGTCAGTTTCCTCATAAATATGTAACTTCCTTTAAGTCTCTTGTACAGCCAAACGTCAGAAACAAATTGATTACAGTTAAAAGATAGTTGGCTTGGATACCGTTACTTTTCTTAACAGGAATCAGAAAAAGTCTTGCCTATAGCAAGGTCACGTCAAGAGTTCTTTATCAACTGTCTTTGTTTTAATAACAATAGTCAATGACAAGCACAGAGCTGCATATAAACTCCATGGTTCTTCCTTACTCACTCGGTAAAACATCTATGGATTACCTGGCAGGTACTTGTCGCTGCCGTTCATCCACTGCGTCTGCTTTCATCTGCAACTGATTTTAAACCTGCATACACAAACATGTTACGCGCAGTAGTTAGGATTCTACCATCCCACACTCGTGTCCAGAATATTGTGTGTTCAAGATGGTAGAAGGCTGAGTGGTTCTATAATTTACACAGAAATTCTCATGTCACTACAGCGTGAAGGAAAAATGAGCCCAACACGCTGCTTAACGTGCCAGATGCTAAGCTAATATTAGTATCTGTACATCAAGTGGAATATACCCAAAAGATTATAAATATAAATTGATTACTAAAATAAATGCCAGGATATACACTGTAAGAATAAAACTAATATAAGAAAAGAGAATTAAGATCAGGAAATATTTACATGAAAGGAATGAAAATGAATTAACTACAGAAAGATATCTACACACTAGGCCACTATATACAATATACACTCAAAGATCCACATTATGGCTATATGAAAAATAAACTAGGCACTATAGTGTAAGAAATCTGCACATACCATGAATGAATAATTCTAGGGATATGCTCATGTTCTGAATAAGTTATGAGAAGGAGTAACGACACTGCCTAGTCTAGAAAGATACCTGTTAGTTTCACGTGCGCTCATTGTACGAATATGGAAGAGATGGAAAAGGTAAATTGAAGAGAGAGACATGCTGTTAATATTTGCACTCATAAAAAAAAGGTTGAATTCTGAGAATCAGTCAGAAAATAATGAAATAAAACATTATATGTTGGCTGGTCTTGGAGCAACGATGTACTTCATTCATAAGGTAATATTAAGTCTTTTTAAAGGGAATGATTCAAAGACACGTCCCAATAGTGAGAATAAGGATGATTTAGGTAGCCGGTACCAAAAGAAATGGGCCACACCACAATATGAGTAATTATTTATATATATAAAAATATGTGTATGAATGTAATGTGTGAATATAAAAAATTTATAGTACATAAAACGCTGTGAAATGCAGTTGAGGTTCGGTACTACCCTAAGGATTTTTTTTTAAAGGTGTAGGGGGGGGGGGGGGGGAGGGGGGGGGAGCCCTCATGCCATGTATTGAAGAACACAACTATCAGATATGAATGATGAATACAAGTATTCAAGACAGTTACACATGATCACGGCTTATCTGACTGCCCTTCCATGAACATTTCTTAGCAAAGATTTACATACATACATATTATAGTATACAGAAGCTGTACCCTGCAGTGAGAAAAGTATAAATTAAGTACACTGAAGTACAATCATTACAGGTGTTTTTAAGAAAATGACATTAATAAACTTGTATGACACAATTATTTACAATTTTATCTATAATGC
Source organism: Schistocerca cancellata (assembly GCF_023864275.1). NCBI lineage: Eukaryota > Metazoa > Arthropoda > Insecta > Orthoptera > Acrididae > Schistocerca > Schistocerca cancellata. Next base: position 18,460,777 of record NC_064634.1, read on the forward strand.
TACAAACATTGAGTAAATAGTTTGTCACACAATGCAAGGAAGCATTCACAGCGAATTTGATCAATTATTGTGTGATGTATAAACAACGGATTTCAGCAGGAGGTGATGAATGCTTCTTTCCGTTCCTTTTCATAACTCCCTGTATATTTGTAGACCACCTCCTGGTAGATTTGAGAGAAGTGTGGCTAAGCACAGTTTTGCTTGCTTCTGTTGGAAACACGAGAGTGAAGTTCTTTGTTCCTTTCATTAGCAATTTGGAATTACAATTGCTTCAGTTAAATAAGATGGTAGCGGTAGTCCATGCATATTATCAGATTGCATATGTGTATATTGCTTTTTCAATCCTGACATGTAACATGTTTTGCAGATTATTCATGTAAACAAAGATTATGTCATGAGGTTAAAAGTTAAAGGGAGTACCAGCTTACTATAAAAGTTGTAAACATAAATGATTTAGTAATGATAATTAATATTAAATAAATTGTCATGTAAATGTTGCCTTATGAATTTTGAAGCCAAAAATCACTTCTTGTTATTCACTTGTATGTAAATATTGTTACGCAAGTATCAAAAATGATGGGACAAATTCATGTATAAATTTGTATATAAGTAAAAGTATTAGACATTGCATAGCAACTAACATTAAAATGATATTTATGCAGTCGTGGATATACTTTATTTCCGAACTGGGGCAAAAACTTGATAGTGGTGGCACCCACCACTGCCCACACCCTCGAGTGTTTCAGATAGGACCTTTAAAAAAAATAGTTTTTCAAAAGTATGTTCATTTTGTAGCGTACATCTTTCTACATCTTTCTGAAGAGGTTGATATACAAAGTGTACATGTTCGAGGAAATGCAGGACATGTTATTTGGTCTTAAGTATGCCAAAGTGCAGTCCCACGCTCCATCACACGTCATTCTTCTATTGCATAGTATCCAAGATTGGTATGATTTCTTAATTTGATCACATCTATTTTCTCACTGTCTGCTAGATAAAACAAAATAGCTCTTTCTAATATTGCAGCAATTGTAACACACATCACAAAAGCAAGACTGTTTTGGTACAGATGGTCATTTTTATGTATCTTGTTTACATAAATAACACAACAGAATGTAATTCATGAAGTGCCAATATCAAATGCCTATTAAGCCTACTACAAGCAAAAAGCTTTATGTTAGGAAATAGCTTCACATTTCATTTATACACTCCAGTTTCTCAAGCACGAGATCGAAAAGCAGTAGTATGAGATTTCTATCTTAATTTGGAATACTCATATTCCTCCATATAATTTGTGTGATGGCCCCATTTCTTCTCCTGCCATCGTCAAAACTTATTCTCTGGTTAGGCATTATTACATGTTCGAGCGGGTTGGGTTGGGTTGGGTTAGGTTAGGTTAGGTTAGGTTGGGTTAGGTTGGGTTAGGTTAGGATTAGGGTTAGGTTAGGATTAGGATTAGGATTAGGATTAGGGTTAGGTTAGTGTTAGGTTATTGTTAGGTTAGTGTTAGGGTAGTGTTAGGTTAGTGTTAGGTTAGGTTAGGATTAGGGTTGGGATTAGGGTTAGGATTAGGGTTGGGATTAGGGTTGGGTTAGGTTAGGGTTACGTTAGGTTAGGTTAGGTTAGGTTGGGCTTGTCTGACATTTGGCATCACCCCCAAAGGCCTCACACTTAAAGTTCCCATCTCTGGCTGCAACCCTTCTTTCCATCAGTCCCTATACCAGTTCCAAACTGAACAATCCATTGCCCTCACCCACCTAATCTTTCACCTACACGTCCACTCAGCCAATCAACACACCCATCAACTCCTATCCTTAATAAAAGTCCTCAATTTTTCCTCTCCCACATCCACACTGGCTGTTCAGAGCATCCTCCTACAGACCAACCGTAAATTAGAACAGCATGCCACCCTCCACCTCAAAAAACTATCCAATCTCCCGGTTTCCCACCTCCGGAAAGGCAACTCACTCATCCTTCACAACCTTTCCAGCAAACCTCAACCTCCTCTCATTGCACACAATCCCAGTCTCTCCCATCTATTCAATCTTCCACTTCCAGCTCCACTCCCTCCAAAACCTCAAAATTCCAATCAACACAATCTGGAACCACAACACCCCAATTCAGTAGTTAACCTTTCCTCCAAACCTCTCTCCCAATCCGAAACCTCTGTCCTATCCAAAGGCCTCACCTTCAGCCCCACTCCCAGATTTAACCAAACAGCCCTCGTCAAACATTTACTGTCCTACACCCGTACTCTCTGCTGGAAATATCAATTTGCCACAAAGAAAAATGATCCTAATCCTACTCCTAATGATCCAACTCCCCAAGACACTATCCAGATTGAACCATGCCTGGAACAGTTCCGTCCTCCGTCACAGCGGGACCCACCTCCTCTTCCTCAAAATCCCCCTCTCCTAACCTTCCAGGAATTTCTGACTTCCAGCCTTGCCTCTCAATCCTTCTTAAAAAACCTTAATCCTACTCCCAACATCACTACTGCTGAAGCCCAGGCTATCCATGATCTGAAGGCAGACCAATCCATCGTCATTCTTCCGGCGGACAAGGGTTCCACAACTGTGGTACTTGATCGTTGGGAGTATGTGGCTGAGGGACTGCTTCAGCTTTCAGACAACACTACTTACAAAGTTTGCCAAGGTAATCCCATTCCTGATGTCTAGGCGGAGCTTCAAGGAATCCTCAGAACCTTAGGCCTCCTACAAAACCTTTCACCTGACTCCATCAACCTCCTGACCCCACCAACACCCCGCACCCGTACCTTCTTCCTAAAATTCACAAACCCAATCATCCCGGCCGTCCCATTGTAGCTGGTTACCAAGCCCCCACAGAACGCATCTCTGCCTACGTAGATCAACACCTTCAACCCATTACATGCAGTCTCCCATCCTTCATCAAAGACACCAACCACTTTCTCGAACGCCTGGAATCCCTACCCAGTCTGTTACCCCCGGAAACCATCCTTGTAACCATTGATGCCACTTCCTTATACACAAATATTCCGCATGTCCAGGGCCTCGCTGCGATGGAGCACTTCCTTTCACGCCGGTCACCTGCCACCCTACCAAAAACCTCTTTCCTCATTACCTTAGCCAGCTTCATCCTGACCCACAACTTCTTCACTTTCGAAGGCCAGACATACCAACAATTAAAGGGAACAGCCATGGGTACCAGGATGGCCCCTCGTACGCCAACCTATTCATGGGTCGCTTAGAGGAAGCCTTCTTGGTTACCCAGGCCTGCCAACCCAAAGTTTGGTACAGATTTATTGATGACATTTTCATGATCTGGACTCACAGTGAAGAAGAACTCCTCTCCAACCTCAACTCCTTTGGTTCCATCAGATTCACCTGGTCCTACTCTAAATCCCATGCCACTTTCCTTGACGTTGACCTCCACCTGTCCAATGGCCAGCTTCACACGTCCATCCACATCAAACCCACCAACAAGCAACAGTACCTCCATTATGACAGCTGCCACCCATTCCATATCAAACGGTCCCTTCCCTACGGCCTAGGTCATCGTGGCAAACGAATCTGCTCCAGTCCTGAATCCCTGAACCGTTACACCAACAACCTGAAAACAGCTTTCGCATCCCGCAATACCCTCCCATCCTGGTACAGAAGCAAATAACCAGAGCCACTTCCTCATCCCCTCTAACCCAGAACCTCCCACAGAAGAACCAGAAGAACCACAAGTGCCCCACTTGTAACAGGATACTTTCTGGGACTGGATCAGACTCTGAATGTGGCTCTCCAGCAGGGATATGACTTCCTCAAATCCTGCCCTGAAATGAGATCCATCCTTCAGGAAATCCTCCCCATTCCACCAAGAGTGTCTTTCCGCCATCGACCTAACCTTCGTAACCTTTTAGTTCATCCCTATGAAATCCCCAAACCGCCTTCCCTACCCTCTGGCTGCTACCCTTGTAACTGCCCCCGGTGTAAAACCTGTCCCATGCACCCTCCCACCACCACCTACTCCAGTCCTGTACCCCGGAAGGTGTACACGATCAAAGGCAGAGCCATGTGTGAAAGCACCCACGTGATTTACCAACGAAACTGTCCATTCACATGAATGGACACAGGCAGACAGTGTTTGTTGGTAATGAGAATCACCCTGTGGCTAAACATGCCTTGGTGCACAGCCAGCACATCTTGGCACAGTGTTACACCGTCTGGGTTATCTGGATACTTCCCACTAACACCAACCTGTCAGAACTCCGGAGATGGGAACTTGCCCTTCAGTATATCCTCTCTTCTCGTTATCCGCCAGGCCTCAACCTCCGCTAATTTCAAGTTGCCGCCGCTCGTACCTCACCTGTCTTTCAACATCATTTTTGCCTCTGTACTTCTGCCTCGACTGACATCTCTGCCGAATCTCTTTGCCTTTACAAATGTCTGCTTGTGTCTGTGTATGTGTGGTTGGATATGGGTGTGTGTGCAAGTGTATACCTGTTCTTTTTTCCCCATAAGGTAAGTCTTTCCGCTCCCGGGATTGGAATGACTCCTTACCCTCTCCCTTAAAACCCACATCCTTTCGTCTTTCCCTCTCCTTCCCTCTTTCCTGATGAGGCAACAGTTTGTTGCGAAAGCTTGAATTTTGTGTGTATGTTTGTGTGTCTATCGACCTGCCAGGGTTTTCGTTCGGTAAGTCACATCATCATATATATATATATATATATATATATATATATATATATATATTTAAAAAGAAAGATGATGAGACTTACCCAACAAAAGCGCTGGCAGGTCGATAGACACACAAATAAACACAAACATACACACAAAACTCAAGCTTTCGCAACAAACTGTTGCCTCATCAGGAAAGAGGGAAGGAGAGGGAAAGACGAAAGGATATGGGTTTTAAGGGAGAGGGTAAGGAGTCATTCCAATCCCGGGAGCGGAAAGACTTACCTTAGGGGGAAAAAAGGACAGGTATACACTCGCACACACACACATATCCATCCATACATACAAGACACAAGCAGACATGTCTGCTTGTGTCTTGTATGTATGGATGGATATGTGTGTGTGTGCGAGTGTATACCTGTCCTTTTTTCCCCCTAAGGTAAGTCTTTCCGCTCCCGGGATTGGAATGACTCCTTACCCTCTCCCTTAAAACCCATATCCTTTCGTCTTTCCCTCTCCTTCCCTCTTTCCTGATGAGGCAACAGTTTGTTGCGAAAGCTTGAGTTTTGTGTGTATGTTTGTGTTTATTTGTGTGTCTATCGACCTGCCAGCGCTTTTGTTGGGTAAGTCTCATCATCTTTCTTTTTAAATATATTTTTCCCACGTGGAATGTTTCCCTCTATTATATTCATATATATATATATATATATATATATATGAGAGATAGAGAGAGAGAGAGAGAGAGAGAGAGAGAGAGGGAAACATTCCACGTGAGAAAAATATATCTAAAAACAAAAATGATGTGACTTACCGAACGAAAGCACTGGCAGGTCGATAGACACACAAACAAACACAAACACACACACAAAATTCAAGCTTTTGCAACAAACTGTTGCCTCATCAGGAAAGAGGGAAGGAGTGGGAAAGACGAAAGGATGTGGGTTTTAGGGGACAGGGTAAGGTTTTCCCTCTCCTTCCCTCTTTCCTGATGAGGCAACAGTTTGTTGCGAACCCACGTGGAATGTTTCCCTCTATTATATATACATAATCATACTATCATTTATTGTTGATGTGCCCTATTCTTGTATACACATAATATACAGAGAAGAATTGCATTTTATGTTCTTTATATCTGCTTTTTTCATATTCTATTCGAATTTTACGATTCCGACAGGATAAAAACATGCCGCGTGAACTTACATTTGAAGAAATTCTAGCAGAACTAGAGAACCATCAAGAGAGTGACGATGAAGATGATATATAGAATTGGCGATTATTCCACCCGATGCAGATGTAATAACACATGAAGAAGACACTGACGAAAATGTACTGTTGTACAAGATGACGCCGGTACTTTAGAGCTCATAACCAGCTGAGATGAAGTTAATGCTACAGTTGTACCTCCAGAAGCTAAAAGAAGGAAAGCGTTGGGAGGTGGAGGAGAAAGTAGTATGTTATCTACAAAAAAATATAAATGTAAGTGGTATAAATGTCAACCAACGTACACAAACAATAGTGAACCAGGAAAGAGCAACAAACATTATGATGTGGAATGTCTAGCAAATAACACAGTGCCCCAAGTGTTTGAGGATTTTTTTTTCCTGAGAAATTAATGGATACTATTATTGAACAAAGCGAAATTTATGCTTGCCAACATAACAGAATAAATTTTCTGCTAACCAAAGAAGAACTAAAAATTTCAAGTCTCAAATTTCAGGTGTGGCTTAGATTTGGGAAAATTTTTTTTCCTGGATTTCGAGTCTCATTTTTCAGGTGCGTCTTAGATTCGAGTAAATGTGGTACTAAGCAAAACAGGGTCCACTCAGGTCTCTAAAAATTGGTTTTATTTCATTCATAACAGGCTCAAGAAGATAATGCTTATGATATTTTGATAGTATATTTGACCACTTTCTTTTGCTTTTTGGTAACCACACCTAAGAATCTGCTCCTTTAGGGCAAAGTCCACGAACAGGGTGGTCATCTGTGGACAACTTATGAAAGTTTTTCTCATTGCTGTATCATCATTCAGAGGTGCAGTTTGTCTAATGGCCAGTCCTTAATACCTCTGAAGGAGGTCTATTTCAGTTTCTGTCAATCTGTCTCAGCCAGACAGAGATTTTCCATCAGATAGCAATTTTCCTTTCATTTCTCTTCTTAGCTTCCTCAATCTAGCACCCATCCTCTTTTGCACATGTCCACAACACTCTAGTTTTGTTACGAAGCTATCACCATAAACATTGAACTCATTAATTTTATTGAAAGCCTTAGAGTCCCCATCACCTAGGTACTTTGTATATCTAACGTTATAAACGGGCACTGACCTCTGAAATAATTTTAGAGCTCCATCACACTCCATACCTCTACTGTAACCATCATAATTATTATAACACTGATGTTCAATATGTCCTTCAGTGTTACTATGGCAGGTGTGGCAATAATTAGATAAGCACTCAACATCAACAACTTTTCCATTCTCCACAGAAGTAGCACTTAAAACACCATTCAAGGAATGATGTCCTCGATGTTGCCATGTCCCATCAAGTGCAACAGCAATGTCCCTTGTTTCACTAATATTAACAGTTTTTTCCACTGCACATTTCATAGATGCTTTAGACACAACCGTCAAGGCACCTAAAAGTATTCTTATGTACTTGCTGAACCTACTGGGAGGAGGAAGGTCAATCAAATGACAAAACGTTTGTGCAGCCTTTTTTTCCTTTTCCTATTGCACGCATTGCGTACACTAACCTCAAATTCACATCATATGAATTATGCACAATGTTCGAAGTCATTTTTGAGGTAGATTTATTGCAGGATCTACACAGACCAACTAATTTTGACGCTAAACCCTTCCTGCTACTTTGTTGTTCAGTTATTTCCAGACAGCCTACACCATCACATTGTTTACATTTTTCCACTTCCTTTATCAAAGAAGATAAGATACCCACACCAACAACAACAAATCCACTACAAACAGCGTCATTGTTAACACAAAAATTTGAATCACCAGGAGGCGTGCCATGTGCGAATTTCTTCACTGAAGAACTGACACGTAGGTTACTTTCAACAGTGTGGCTTGTTTTGTTTGTGAACTGGTTACCACAGAATTTCCTTTTATTGAATTTCTTGATGTGTGGCACACCAAAAAATATGTATTTTCACAAATATATGTAGCACTTGGGAAACAAACGTTTATTAACATGTGAACAAACTGCTTCAGAACACAAAAGTAAATACTTGCAAAGATAATCATTTACAGACGCTAGAAACCTGCACTGTTACCAACATATACAATGTATCATACATATAATCGCTGGAAACAGAAAGAAAGTGCACAGTTCTTTTCAAAATAATACTGGTTTCTGTAACAGAAATAAAGGGGGCATGGCAGTATACACGGTACGAATGTAAAGTAATGACACTGATGTGAAAAAAAATGTTGCTTACAGTTTTAGTCAATTTTAGTGTTGTCTCCTTCAAAGTAGTTCCCTTCTGATTGCACACACTTTTTTTAGCACTTCTGCCATTGATGGTAACATTTCTGGAACTCATCTTCTGTAATATCCTCCAAGACCTTCGTCACAGCTTTTGGGACATCTTGTGTTGTTTGAAAATGGTGTCCTTGACCGCCATTTTGACTCTTGGACAGAGAAAAAAGTTGCACGGAGCAATATTTGGTGAATAAGGTGGCTCTGGTAGTACTGAAATTTGTTTTGAGGTAAAAAATTACTGTACTGACAGAGCAGTATGGGATGGTGCATTATCGTGATGCAGAATCCAATTATCAGCAATGTTATTATTAGACGAACCGTTCCTCGATTGATGTGCAGTTCTCCTGCAATCATTTTCATGGATAACCTTCTATCAGATTTTATGAGTTCATGCACCCCGGCCAAGTTGACATCCATCCGTGAGGTTGACAGTTGTCCACTGCAGTCTTCATCTTCAATATTTGTTCTGCCTTCACTAAACATTTTATGCCAATCAAAAACTTGAACTTTTGACATAACCTCCTCTCCAAAAGCCTTCTTAAGCTTACCGTCAGTTGTCGTCGCGTTTTCACTCAATTTAACCCAAAAAGAAATGGCATAGTGTTGCGCAATATTATGCAGTTCCGTTTCTGTGATGAGAGACACTAACACGTGTTAACTTATTACAGCACAACTCATGACTGAGCAGTTGCTTCAACATGCCGCTTGGACTAGAAGCGGCTTATAGACCAAGGTCACTGATATTGTGCCTACGCAAGCCTGCAGGGGTGCCACATCTTGCAAAGAAAATCAGTCTCATTACTTTATTGTCGCACCTCGTACATGACCGTAACTTTAAAATGTGGTATGTATAGGTCATTTTTCATTTCAAACCCTACAGTGTATATATCATTTCATGCGATTTCGCCAGCCGATCACAGCAGGTATTCAGAGCTTAGGACACGTGATGTAGTCAACCAACAGCAACATCACTGTTAAGTAGCTCGAACACACAAACAGAAAAAGTTAATGGTTCAAATTAATGTAAATAGTGTTGCTAAACGAAATGCAAAGCTTTCACATATAATATTGGTCTATAAGATTAATACGCTGCAAGAGAAGCTAAGCTTTCACATAAAATGTTGGTCTTTTATGCGCGTATTACAATTTAAGATGTATCACACAAAGGTGCCAGTAAAATTTTTAATAATGACATAAATGTCTGATCTTCCAGGCTCACAATTCATCTAAATGGCTCATCATCAAAGAGTTGATTTTTAAATGAGAGTCAAACACTTTGTGATTTAAGAAATTCATCATACTTTATCTCATGTAGTTCTGGTGTAACCGCTAGAATGGTACTTTGATGGTAACGATTTTCAAACCACCATTCGAAATATTTTCCCTCGACCTGTTAGAAATAGGTTCGTTTCTGCAGTTGCCAGAGAGCGCCAGATGACAGGCGTCACCGCGCAAGCGCAGCTACGATGTCGTAGGGAGCCCGCATGTTCATACGTGTGAAACATTAAAAGATCTTACATTATGTAAGAAACAAGACATCAGAGGATACTCCAAGAGAATCGGAATTTCGTGACCCATAGTAAAATGTTCACATTTAAAGTGCAAATTTGTATGTCCAGAATCCCACGACCTGTTATTAAGCTTTTTTATGTGGTTTTTGGGATGTAAATTTTCTTAGAGTACCAGTACTGTCCTATCTAATGTTTGGTTCTTTATTATGGCGTAATGCCAAATGTGCTAGAAGTTGAAAATGTGCACTTGAAATGCAGCAAACACAGTGTGTGGAATTAAACACTTTGTCTCGAATATATTGTCTGCCTTAGTGGAAAAGATTAATGAAAGAAAATTTCTTTGGCAAACCAACAAAAATAACTTCATTGTTCTGCAAGGCAATTAACGCTTGACTGTCAGAAAGATGGCAATAAAATAAAATCTGCAACTAATAACACAGTTCAGCCTTCCATAATTATGTGAATGTATTTTAATTCTCTTGATAGCTCCCGGCCACAGAAATCTGTTTTGTTTTCATTGACGTGGGAGCAGTAAATAAGAGGAAACAGCAAAAACACTAAATGTAAAAATGTGTCACGTGGAGATTACCCACTTCCCCACTGTAATTCAGACTGCTCTGCGCATCAGTCCCGGATCTCTAATATTTCCGAACCGGGGCAATACCCCGCCATTCCCTCGAGCGTTTGAGATAGGACGTAAAAAAAAAATTATAATTTCCAAAAATATGTTCATTTTGTAGTGCACGTCTTTCTGAAGGGTCTGATGCATGCAACACGTGTGTTCGAGGAAATGTAAGACATGTCATAAGTGTGCCAAAGTGCAGTGTCTCGTCTCCTCACACAGCATTCTTCTATCGCACGTCACTGTACTTCACTCTGTGGAATTGAAATGTGTATATTTTGTAATGGATGCCATCAAACCATATTCAGGACAGTGGAAATTAAAATGTCCTGTGGTGCCTCTCCTGTTTACAGTTGGCCGGTTTGACATTCTGTCCCTCTTTTTGTTAAAAAAGAACTCTTCAGAAAATCTGCACTCTTTGTTCCCTATCAGCTAACAACGTGCTGCTTTGTGTGACATAAAATTAAATATAGGATATATAAACCCAGTAAAGACATGAGACAAGCAAGACAATACATGTTTCTTCAATCCTTAGCTCCTAGAATTTTTTACCCTCTAATCTTGGTACAGCTTTACATGGAGTGCTTTCCTTCTGTGAAAGAATCTATTACCTCATCAAAGTTCGACAAACATTTTGCTACACAAAAAGTCGAAATGTCGTTGTCTAATACTGAAAAAGCTGTTAATACAAATAGGACCCAAGACTGGTGTTGTTTCCCGATCTGATTACGTCTATTTTGTCACTGTCTGCTGGATAAAACAAAATAGGCCTTTCTAATACTACAACAATTGTAATACACACAAAATAAATGAGACTGTTTTGGCACAAACGGTCTTTTTTGTAAGGACAGAAAATAATTCACAAAGTACCAATATTAAATGCCTATTAGGCCTACTGCAAGCAAAAAGATTTACGTTAGGAAATAGTTTCACACTTCATTCATACACTCCAGTTTCTGAAGCACGAAATCGAAAAGTAGTAGTATGAAATTTTTATACAAACTTGGAATCGTCATATTGTTCCATAATTTGTGTAATGCCCCCGTTTCTTCTCCTTCATCATTCTAACAAACAGTCTTGTTATCACTAATTCTGTAACTATTCCTACCAATGCCAAAGCTTATTTGCAGGTTAACTTCATTAACTCTACCAGAATCACCGGTTTAGCTATCCCGTGATTATTCTCCGGTTAGGCGTTGTTACATGGTCGTACAACACATTTTCCGTGCTTCTTCCAGAACAGAACTTAAAGTAGCTGCTAGCTGGGGACTGTACAACTCGCCCTTACTAGTATAGCGATCTGCCCAAAAATTTTTTGTCAAAATTTCATTTTCTTGTATACACCGAGAAGGTAATACGTAATCATTCTTACCTGTTATTCATTTATTTCCACTCCTGTAGTCTGAATCTATGGATTCCGCTAGTAATTACAACAATGCTCATCATTCACAAACACAATCAACCACACAATCAGACAGCGGTTGGCATTCATCCGTTCAGCCTTACTTCGCTCAGCTCTGTCAGATTCCACTGACAGAGGAAACATGTACACTACGCACGCATTCACAAATCAACTTACGATTCATTCAAAAACGACTTAGAATGTGTTAAAAATGTTCAAAAACTGACAGGGATGAGTTTCAAAGTAATATGAATAATCGATAAACTAACGAACTAACGTGCGCTGGATGCTAGTCGCTTTGTGAAACAAGGTTTCCTCCCCCCCCCCCTCACGAATATGAATTTGCCCCCCCCCCCCCTAGATTTGGACCTCCTGCGCATGTATAAATCTGGCAGCTTGGGCGCTCCAGCTGCTTGCTGCAACTGCTTACACAGCCAACAATTTCTGTAGCCAGAAGCGGGAGAAGGTACTACTCAACTGTGCATGCGCATGATCGAGCTCGTAACTGCTAAAATGAATTTAATGTAAACAGTTGTGACGTCACGCTCAGTGGAGGCAATTTGCTGTTATGAAGCATTGCACAGTCTTCCTAAAGCCTTTGACACATTTTACTGTTGGCGGACACTTGTATGAGCACTGTTTTGTTGCTGTATATGGTGCATTTCCCTTGAAATTTAAGTTTCATTTTCGTTTTTTCTCTTGTTCATGTTTTATTGCTGCAGTATTGAGACACAGTAATATCCTTTGTTAGAGTATTGGTTCTTACCAATCAAAATTACAAAAATTTAACTGAAAACAAAAACAATGAAAAATTTCCCGGGTTTTTCCCCGGATCTTCCGGGTCGTATACACCCTGCATGTCCATGCCGCACTCCCCCTTCTTAGCAATAAAACAACATAAGTTGCTCTTCTTTGAATGCTTTTTCATGTCCTCTGTCAACACTATCTGGCAAAGATACCATAGCACACAGAACCATAACTGTAGTTCAACAGTGTTTCAGTGAAAATCTTTTGTGTGTTTTCAGTTGTATCGCCATCCACCATCTCACTTCCAATTTAACAGTAAACACTGAAACACTATGTTATGCAGATAACAACCAACCTTAGCCTACAATTCCCCATTGCAAGTCATCGACATCAAAAGAAAAATTCAACTGAGAAAATTGAAAAATGATGCTAAGGACTGTCTCTCAAATAATAATGTATCACAAAGTTGACCAAATATTAGTTTACCAGTTACTGACCACTAATTTGCTCGGTTCTTTGCCATCAGGACCCTCTGGATCAAAGACACGTATTAGAACATACTTAAGTGTTCCTTCTGGATCGATATCCACATCAGGAACAGCGGCAAGCTTCTCTGCTGCTGTCATTAGTGTCCTGTTAAACAGATGTTAAAATTATTCCAGAAATATTTATATACAACAGGTGAGAGAAGAATAGTGCTGCAGTCACAATGTAAACAATACAATTCTGCATCTAGGATTTATACTGGAAACAATGTTTCCTTCAGAGAAATAATAATCTAATATTTGGATTTTGAAACGTGTGCCTATTAAGTAAGTACAAGCATGCCGTGGAAGATCGTACACCATCCAAACCATAAAACTATCAATTAATTGTATCCAAAGGGAAACATACTTGAGAAAGCCATAAAATTACAAAGGGAGACAACTGCATTCTCGTGGAAAGAATTCGCTGGGTGAATTCCTTCATGTTTGGTGGACTCAAAAATATTTTTTAAAAACATTTATTGGTTATCGTTTAGAAAGAGCAGCCATTTTTGTTTCAGGCTGCAAGCATTCTTACACTTTTATAAGCGTCTGTGGTTTTTTAAATTATTCAGTAATGGATTGCCCCAGACCTTTCATATAAGAGGTATTTATTTCAGCAGACACTGGACTATAAATTAAAACCATGATCACCCTGCTGAATGTATTAAGGAATACACTTTTAATGTCTCAAAGTTGTTGGTTGTAAATTTAAAAAACCCATTTTTAATACTATCTTTCCAAAGAGTAGTTTCTTAGCCTTAATACATTTTGTGGTATTACACTACTCAGTACAGATACATTTTTTTTTTAGGGAAACAATTATGACAAGCTTATACTTAAAAACACTTTAAAAACAAATGTTTTGAATTTTTTCATTCTTTGGTCTGCAAATCTTTGTTAATAGACCAGATATAAATCTGAAAATTACACATTTAATAGACCTTTATGATATCAAACTTCTGTATAAATTTCAACCTTGAGATTCCATGGACAAAAAAAATTTCAAATATGAGTCAAAAATATGTTTCTTACTGTTTGCAATATCTGGGCTGATGGAAACAGTGTATAAATTACATAATTTAAAAATATCTAGGATAACTCTTTAAAAAATGAGACAATTCATTACATTATCCCATTCTCAACTTATTTGTTTTTACTACATTGTTTATTGAACAACAGAGATATTTCTTCACTCATGTTGGGCACAGGGTTAAATGTTCACCTAGTCACAGTCATAAATTCCAGGGGAGAAGACAACTCCTTTAATGCATTTTTAAACGGGCCTCTCGAATTGATCCTTTTCAAATTTTTTAAATGGGGTTCTTGGTGCTGGTAAAATGTAACATCCACATCTTGGTTTTGACGAGCAATGTTACCAACTTTGGCAATCCACCGCTGTTCGCCATAGACACAAGCCACTATGTCCTTACTTTGAAGTGTCAGTGGTACAAGTTTTCCACAGTGATGACGTTCACTATCAGAGGATGTTGATGTGAACTTACAGTTGAGCAAGTTGTATGACTGAGGTATAAAACAATGAAAAGATGGGGTGCCTTTAATCTTCTGACAAGTTTTGAATCTTTCCTCCAAGACATTGGCATAGAGTTCTCGTATTTCCTCACATTTAATGAAACATACGTAATCCCTTTTACCTATTCTTTACAGAATTTGAACATTTCTTGACGTGTCCAGATTTGGTTCTCATAGGTCCGTTGTGGAATAGCTTTTTATACAGCTCGCTTTGTTGTACCCTTTATGCCATCACACTCATTCTTCCCAGGGCATGATGCAAAAAAGTGCTATTCTGCACAGAGCCAACAGTCTTTTTTTCTCTGAGAAAGGAGATATTAATATTTGTTTGCTTTTATATTGGCTTGCAGCACCATCAGAGAAGTTCATCAGTTTGTTTATGGAACTGTCGTGCTGTTTTACGTAGTTTGTTAAGTGCAGGTGAAAAGCATGCACTGCTGTAGCTTTGTGTTCAAGGTAATCATTTGCAACACAAAAACTATGACTCTAGTTTATCTGGATCTTTATAACAGAACACAAATGGACAAACTGTGGCCTGTTTGTTTACCCAGTGGCGCCCTTGTATTTCACTTGAACAACAAAGAAATAGTTTTCAGAAAAGTCAGCAAGAACTATACATTCATCAACTGCCAAGGTTTGCTTTTGTCCTTCAGAAATTTATCCTGACTTTGGCAATTAAATGACACACTATTGAGTTTTCAAGGTTAGTAACCAACACTTAAAAAAACTATTCTCGTTATTTTGAGACGCCATTGTTCAACTGCACACTTCAAGGGCTCATTATTAACTAAGTGTGAGTGAACATATGTTGGTGGAAGGGGGATGACAACACACAGATTTGTACAGGCTTGTCTACATCTACATGGATACTCTGCAAATCACATTTAAGTGCCTAGCAGAGGGTTCATTGAACCACCTTCGCAGTTCTCTATTATTCCAATCTCGTATAGTGCGCAGAAAGAAGGAACACCTATATCTTTCCGTTTGAGCTCTGATTTCCCTTATTCTATCATGGTGATCGTTTCTCCCTATGTAGGTTAGTGTCAACAAAATATTTTCACATTCAGAGGAGAAAGTTGGTGATTGGAATTTTATGAGAAGATTCCGTTGCAACAAAAAACGCCTTTCTTTTAATGATGTCCAGCCCAAATCCATTATCATTTCTGTGACACTCTCTCTCATATTTCGCAATAATACAAAATGTGCTGCCCTTCTTTGAACTTTTTCAATGTAAAATGTACTCTGTCAGTCCTATGTGGCAAGGATCCCACACCGCGCAGCAGAATTCTAAAAGAGGACGGCCAAGCGTAATGTAGGCAATCTCCTTAGTACTGCCAATAAATTGCAGTCTTTGGTTAGCCATCCCCACAATATTTTCTGTTTGTTACTTCCAATTTAAGTTTGATATCATGAAGATCCATTAAGGGTGTAATTTTCAGACTTTTATCTGCTCTCCTTACAAAGATATTGTAGGTCAAAGAATGAAAAAATTAAAAAAAAATCAATTTTTTAAAATAGTGTACATTTTGTGTAAGCTTCTCACTATAAGAAGTAGTTATACTGTATAGTGTAATAGCACAATAAATATTAAGGCTGAGAAATTACTCTTACTTTGGAAAAATACAATTAGGATAGATAAAAAATCTACTCACCAAGTGGCAGCAGAACTCGCACATAAAAGACGGAAGAGGGGTGAAGGAAGAGAACTGGAGAGGTCTAGGAAAATTGGTAGATATCGGGAAAGTCACCCAGAACAGCGGGTCAGAGGAGACTTACCGTAAGTAATGTCTTTCCTTCTCATCCCGTACGGTAAGTCTCCTCCGACCCGCGGTTCTGGGTGACTTAACCAATGTCTACCCCTTTTCCTAGACCTCTCCAGTCTTTCTCCTTCACTCGATTACTTCCCCTTCCACCCTTCTGCCTGAAGAAGGAGCCACTGGCTCCAAAAGCTTGCCAATTACAGCTGTCTTTTATGTATGTGTTCTGCCGCTGCTTGATGAGTAGAATTTTTATCTATCCAATTAAATAGTTTAAAGAATGAGCTTTTTTAGCTTGCAATCAACAAGTTTGAGCCATTAAAAGTAGGGCCTATATTAAGGAATACATTCAGCATGGTTATCATGGTTTTAATTTATAGTCCAGTTAATGATTCTTATTTGAAATTTCTGGGGCAACTCAGTATGCCTGTAAAAGCAAAAAATAGCCACTGTTTCTAAATGTTAAGAATATTTTTTTTTAAAAAAATGTCTTTAAACCCATTAAACATTCGGGAATTCATCCAGCAAATATCAATTTTTTTCTAAAATGACCGAGCGACTAGTTAGTTTTTTCCCTGGCCCACTAGTCCCAGCTTACATAACAGAAATTTTGATTTTTATCAATACCAACTGTCTGCTTTCACATATCACATCATCAAAATGCTGGACATAAATCACTCATCGAAATCAACCACACACTGCAACGACAATTTTATCTATTCTCAAAACGAAACAATCATAGGCTTCCCAACTTGCATTTAAAAATAATGCAGAAGCAATATAAATATGGAAAAAAATATCATACTGTTTTAGAGATAAGGGATCTAAAATTCTTTTATATATTTTTTGACATAATCTCACAAGCATTTCACAACACTGTATCCAATTTTGACAAGCCAGCTATCGCCTTTAGGGTAAAGGCACATACTGGTTTCCATTCTGTTCTCAACAACATTGAACACAACAGAAACAGATCTCTGTCTACCGTCAGCTTCAGCATATGCCTTTCGACTGAAGACTACCACTGGCTGGTTGAAACTAATTACGGCATTGTGAAACGACCCATGTGTTTGTGTGGAAGTTTTGTGCATGGATATCACACACACACCACATCATCAGTAGCATGCTACCAGTCAAAGGCAGTGTCAGTAGGTTCAATTAAACCTTTGGAACTTGGCATTAGGGAAGCATCCCATTTAATCCATCTGCTTTGACCCATGACGTCATCAATATGACAGAAACGCCTACGTCCAGAGTATACAAAATGTCAACAATATAGTCACTATGTACACATGCCAACAAACCTGCAGGAAAATAGAAACAGTGAAAGTAATCTTACTTCAATTATAAAATGAAACTACAGAACAACTGCAGGAAATAGGGGGTCTAGGGCAAGGACAACCTAATTTTAACAATACAAAACATCACATCACCCCTAAAAAAGTCTCAACCTACGACATAATGCTACAGCCACAAAGCCAGCAGGAATCATACAGTTCACTCGACCTATATAGCTCAAACCAAGCCCACAATACCAAAAAACCAACATCTGCAATAACGAAAATGGCACTTACGCAGTTTAGGGGGTACATGCGCTGATCATGAGAAAAATACCTATTTTTGAAGCAAACACATATTTCTGAAGATATAAGCATATATATGCACGGAATACCAAAAAAGGACTTATTTTCATATGGAGGTGGGGGAAAAAATTAATTAACTGTCTGCTTTCACCAGCTTATTCATGTTGCTATGCCAATACGCTGCAGACGCTTTAATATATGTCTTCACAGAGTTCTTTACCCATAGGTAATGCTTACAGTTTCATACATCCTAACCATGATAGCTATTGTTGGCTATGCATATTGTTGCATGTGGTATATGTCCCTGTTGCTCACAGTTATGCATCTTGATCAGTGCACCCAACAACCTATATTTTTCTGTTGAGGCTGTCCATTTTGAAGTATCTTATATTACTGCGTGTGCCAAAACGGCGAGAAATTTTCCAGATTTGAGCGACTTTGTAATGGAAGATTTATACCATGTTATGGAGAACACCCGAAGATCAATACAATGGGCTAGGCAACAAGGTCTTATGAAGAACGATATGGTGTGTGAAAATGGGTATTGTGTTGGATACAACGAGATGAAGCTGGAGAAAACTACAGGGAAAGATGGCGAAATTTGGAGCTGCTCCATTGGCAGGGACTGTAGAAAGAAATGTTCAATCAGGAAAATGTCATTTTTTGCTGGCAGTCATTTAGACATTTCTAAAATTTTGCAACTGTCTTACATGTGGGTTTTCGAACCCAATAGGCAAAAGTTTTTAATGAGGGAGCTCAAAATTGGCAGTGAGCACACTGTGGTCGATTGGTGCCAATTTTGTAGGGATATCTGCCATGAATATTTCTTAATTGAGCCAATAGTTTTGGGCGGCCCTGGCCATACTGTTGAAATAGACGAGAGCTGCTTCGTCAGCACCATCGAGGTCATAGTTGCGAGAGCAATGGGTCTTTGGTGGTTATGACGTTGAGACAAAGCAAAGCTTTATGGTTGCTGTGCCAATTTTGCAAGAGTATGTTTTGCTACTGGAACCACAGCAGTTTCTGATTTGTGGCAACTTACAACACCATAGGTAACTTGGGCTACAATCATCTGGCTGTTAATCATTCGCTTTATTTTCTCGATCCCTTTACAAACGCAACCACAAATCACATGGAGTCAGTCTGGCAAAAAGCTGAAGAAAAAAATCCTATAATCCTATAATAAACTCCACATTAGCAGACCATTTTGCAATCATGATAGACATAAATATAAAGACTAGTGATTCAGTGCAGAAGATATGGGAGATGAGAAGACAGAACTACCCACATAACATAAATCAGCTAAAAAAGATGTTAGAGGCAGAAAACTGGGAAACAATATATGCAGTTAAAGATGCAAACACCAAATGGAACCAGTTTTATTCTTTATTCAATTATTATTATGTTGTTACATGCCCTGTTAGTAAAAGGCTTGTCAAACAGCAACAAAAAAAGAAAAGCTGGGTGACTGGAGAAGTAATCCATGTCAGAAATAATCTGAGAGTGTATTATGACCTCTCCAAACAAAAAAATACTGAGGCCTACAACACACTGTATAAAATAAAAAAGAAAGAGTACTGTAGTTTTATCAGAGAAACTAAAGCATCACTCATCGGGATGTCTATAGATAAGGGAAAGAACTACTCAAAAGGTTTATGGTCGTTCATTAATGGAGAGAGAGAGAGGAAAAGTAACAAATCGGGCAGAGGACGTCTGCCCACTGACAAGTGGGAAAAGCAATGCAAACCCTCTAGAAGTAGCCAATACTTTTAACAGATATTATATTACTGTAGCAGACGAATTAATAAGTCAAAATAAAACAAATGAAGTAAGTAAATTGTTAAACCCCCCCACATACAAATCATACTATGGTTTTCATACCTACAACAGATGCAGAAGTGTCAAACCTAATAAAACAACTTAAAATTAAACATTCATCTGGCTTGGATGGTGTCACATCACATCCCATAAAGGAATGCAGAGAATATATATTAAAACCACTGACACACATGCTGAATGCTGCGATAGAAGAAGGTATATTTCCAAGATTCACTGAAAGTAAGTAAAGTGAAGCCAATATTTAAGAAAGGGAACAGGGATGAATTAGGAAATTACAGGCCAATATCATTGATCTCAGTATTTGCTAAAATCTATGAAATGATAATAAAGAATAGAATTGTAAGTTTTATAACAAAGTACAGTATACTGCATTCATCACAGCATGGTTTCAGAGAAGGGAAGTCAACAAAAACAGCATCAACAGATATAATTGAGCACATTCTTAATTTACTTGACAGACAACAAAAGACTTGTGGGATTTTTATGGACCTATCTAAGGCATTTGATTGAGTGAACCACTCAAAATTAATGATGAAATTATATCAGTATGGACTTAGAGGAAAATGCTATGACATACTTAAATCATACATTACAAATAGGAAACAATGCACAGAAATCAGACATACTAGTGGGGGAAATATAACAAACTACAGATCAGAATTACAAACAGTTAAACACGGTGTGCCACAAGGGTCTGTGCTTGGGCCAATACTATTTATACTGTACGTAAATGACTTCCCTAGCTATATAAATCAGAAACTTATAATGTATGCTGATGAAACAACAATCATTTGCACAGCTGACACAAAGGAGGAGCTTGAGAAGGAAGCACTCCTGACTATCGAAAATGCAAATAAATATTTAACACAAAACAACCTGTTTATGAATCAGTCTAAAACAATGAATGTAGTATCTCAGACCAAGCATAGTGAAAATTATAATATAAATGTTAATATAAATGGAAAGACTATTAAAGAAGTAACCAGCACAAATTTTCTAGGAACTATAATAGACAAACATTTGGCATGGGGGGAGCACATCGATGCACTGTGTAAAAAGATAAACAAACAGATCTTCATCATGCATAAAACAGCTAAGACTGTGGATGATAAAGTCCTCAGATCAATGTATTATGGACTTGTCTTCCCACATTTGTCTTATTCAGTTCATATATGGGGAAGTGCACAAGCTGGCTACCTAAAAAGAATATTCACAATTCAGAAAAGGGCAGTGAGATGCATTGCTAAAATACCACCAAGACAGACCTGTAGGCAAGCTTTTGTATACTATAATATTATGACAGTATATTCACTGTACATATACCAAAGCATAATGGCGGTAGGGTCAAGTGATAAACACCTCCTAAATAAAGATGTACACAAACACGGTACAAGAGGAAATGAAAATTACTACATGATAAACAGAAATCTAAAACTGTCTATGACTGCCCCAGAAGAAGCAGGCAAAAGGTTTTTTAATAAACTCCCCAAAATCATTAAAAAAGAAACAGACCTAAAATGTTTTAAAAATCATTTGAAACTATATCTCACAGAGAAATGTATATACAGTCTGAGTGAATACTAAGATGGTGTTTAATATGTTATATCATTACTGAAATGTATCTTTTAAAATTATCATGTATGTTGTTTGGATTTGTGTGTACATATATGTGAAACATGTAATACCTTTGTATGATTATGGACTATTTCCGTTTAATCAATTGTTTCATTTATATATAATGAAATCAAGTTTGATGTTAATAGCCTATTGTATGACACACCCAATACTCTCAGCTGGATTTTCAGCTGGAGTCCATGGGCAAAGAATAAATATATAAATAAATAAATAAAATGCTCTGTGGGACTGTCTTTTAAGACAAGGCTGCTGCGTGATCGTATTTCACTTAGAACATTGTTTATCTCCTGACACAAAAATGTTTTCTGATGTTAATTTAGATGCTCACCATGTTCAGTGTGCACATTTCTTTCAAGTCTGCTAATATCCACTACATTGCATTTAGCATAAATGGAACATAGTTGTTTGATTTTAATATTTGTTTTGCGAATCTCTTTGTTAACACATGAATTATAGATCAAGTCATGTCTATGAGGTATCATCACAACAATGGTGTTTTCCATCTTACATGTAAAAAAATTTTCAAACCTGTTATACATGTTTTGGCTTCATTATGTGCTGCATCATTTGCATCAGTCACACAAACAACAAAGTCACTGTCCCTTGTATTCTTGTGTTCTGAGATGTCTTCAACAATATTTTCTGTCCTTGCACCAGGTTTTACGATGCCAGTTGCACGAAGATCCGTATTCACATCCTGTAGAATATTTGCTAGCTTTCTTCCGTAGCTGTCTGCTAGAAAAAGCACATTATGTTTCTTTGTTCATGTTTTATGGCTATTGGCAATGTTTTTGCAGCTTCTTACAATGTTTTTATCTTCACGTTGGGTGGCTTGTTCACTTTCACTGTTTATGGAGTTGCTGCTGCTTTCTGATAACACACTGAACTTATTTGTGCACCCGAGCTTAGGTTTATTCCATGTATTTCATTGTGAGCAAGGCACTTTTTTAGTCACTTTGTTTGGCATTACACGATAAATAGTTTTTGAATTGTTTACACACTTTACGCCACTGTTTTCACTCTGAAGGGCATTTGAGTTAGGCCTATTTACGCAGTTTTGACCGTTACTTTCACTGGCATTTGAGTTCGGCCTATTTGCACAATTTTGACCATTACTTTCACTGGAATGCGTGTTTAAGTTGTGTATGCTCTTTGGCGTTTACTGCTCGCAACCAGTGTTTTTAACTCACGGTTTTCGTTCTCAAGTTTAGTGATATCTCATCTCAGTATATCAGCAACTAGCTGAATACTTTTTAATCGTTCATTTAACTTTATGATTTTGCCTTTACCATTATTACAAACACTATTTTTTACAATGTGGCTGTAGCTTTTTGTCTCGTTAATATTACTCACTTCTGCATTTCACGTGCTTTCCCTTAAATATTGTACAGCTTCCCAATCCGTTGTAGTTCCTACCTCTTTTGACAACTGAACATGTAAGCCATACTTGCATGCTTCACAACAAAACTTAATTCGCTCTTTCTAATTTCTCACGAGACGTATTTCATTGTTGCTTAGACCAGCACAATCACTATGAAACTGTTTTCTAACCATAATCCACAAATCACAAATATTTCCGTGGTTTTTATTAATTTATTGCACTTAAGACATGATTTACTCTTGTCACTAGCCACCATCTTAAATAAACTAATACATGCCAGAATAAGGCACGGTCAAACATAAAAAGCTAAAGTATCATGTTTTAGCAACTGAGGCGGATTATTGACATATTAATTTATCACACTTGCTGACAAGGCTGCAACATGTTAAAAATTCTTAAATGAGGCTTCTCACCAGGTCACCATCATATTCTCCAACAAAGGTCATCTGGGATTGTGCAGAACTGCCATTCATCACTGAACGCATTGTGACTTCATTCATCAGCTTCCCAGTCATGGCACCACTCCAAATGCACCCATTTGTTTTGTGCTTTTAACAGCACTGTATGCGTGGAATGATAATTCCCTAGTCCGGCTCTGCTAGTCTCTGATCAATGGTGTGTGATGACACAGAATGTTACAGAGAGTTTATTACTTGTTCTCAGGTGGCATACACAGTTGTGAAGGGGTTACAATGTGCTCAGTGTAGAATATGGTGATCCTCACTTGTGATGATCAGGGGTGGTGAACTGGAACCTTGACAGTGAGAATGCCTGCCCTCACATTCCCGTGCAGCTGAACATTGGGGCACTGTCACATCTGAATGCCCCTCAAATCTGGATACTACATGATCCAACCAGCCAGCCAAATGGAGACTCACAATGAGGCTACTTTCAAGCTCGGTCACATGCTGAGGGCACTGCCTCATGCAAGACTGTGGCACCTCCTTTACTATATTTTTACTGCTCAAAAGAAGAAATTAATCTTTTAAGCTGCTGGTAATATTAAACTCATTGTTACTGAACTAGTTTGTGTAGTCTCTCTCTCTATATGTCTGTGAAGAGAACTGTCTCGATCAGCGGCGACTACTCCCACAGCATACATAATTTCGTACACGTAAACAAGTTAATCTCATGGTGGAGAAGCAGCTGCCGACTCTGACGGTTGCCTGTAAAAGTCTTGAAATGTAAGAGAAAGAAAACTTCTATAGGATCTTCTCGAACTCCAACACTGCCATTCACATTTAGTCATTCGATGATTGTCTGCGAATGAAATAAGTTCTTTTTAGCAGAGAAAACTTTATCTATTCTTTTACCATGTTATTGAAGCAGATTCTACAGCAAACATCAACCACCAAATGTTCGAAGTCCTATACAGGCTTGTAGTACATGATAGTTCATCACAGAATCATTTGATCAAAACTAAATACCCGCATTTAGCTTTGAAATGATACAAACTGTATTATGAACGTTACTAAACTCCACATTAACATCACATATCACTTATGAGTCCCAAAAAAAAAAAAAAAAACAAAAAACAAAAAAAATATAATATGGGGGCTAACAATGACTGTTTCATTGTGTTTCATTGCACACACTCTCTACATGTCCTCTCATTATCCTATCTCATAAATAAGTCCAGTCACATTCCGATTTTCTTACTTTTCTTGGCTCGCCATGGAGCAACATGGAGTTAAGGAATAAACATTTCGTTCATGCAGGCGAATCGCGCTACCTTGTGATATATCTTCACTTTAAACCAATAACAATAGAAAGGTCGTTGAACCAATCACTCTCTTCCGGCAGCTAGCATGGGCCAAGGGATATTATACTCCGTGTCCTCCACAGTGATCACTCAACATCTCATACTGTTCCTGCCCCATACATAGCCTCACAAACCTGGTAAGCAACTATTAATCATTTACATGCTCACCAATGGTGAGTACGCATACAAAATTACTTTGACACCTGACTGTGTCTCCTGATTGCTGAATTTTTTTGTCAGGTACTGCATTTCACCTCCTGAGCATAAGTACCACTCAGCAATCCTGTCTGTCAATTTTTTAGTTTTCTCGAGTGAATTTTCCTTTTGATGCAATTTACCTTTCCATCTATACATATATGTGGTTAAAATGTAGCATTTAACTGACTTAAATCCACCACTCATATCTTGCATATCAGTACATAGGAGGGTTCTGACAGAATAATTTAAAAAATATATTTAATCAATATACTTCATGAATGAAGTGACTAGAACACATCATTTCTTTAAAACCTTACAAAAGCTGGTATTCCTCATGAGAGCACAAAAAATATCATGTTATGACTCTTTTGATACTATAAATAATTCAGTCTACAACTTCAGTTATCCATTTAAGGATGGTAAGTAAATGTGGAATGCTTCTGGCACTTCACACATTTATGTGATCAGTATGTTGCCCTTCAGTTAGGTTACATTTTTTGCACGTCCTTCAATGAGTCAACTACAAGGCTAATTACATGCCCAGTTTTCTGAGGGATTCGTTGTGAATAGGGCACTGGCTGTCCACTCCAAGTGATATCTATTTTTTACATTCAGACCTTTCTGTAGTAAATGTTTCCATATGAAATTTGATTTTTACTGATTCCGAAAATCCTGTTGTGCATTTTTACACACAGATATACCAAAAGTCACAGTCAGGTTTTGTGTAGCCTATATATTATAATTAACTTACAAAAAGAAAAAACAGCAGTTACTTCTGTATAATGAAATAAATCGGCTAAAAGCTTGTGGTGTTGAAGAAAACATTTGACTTGGTTATTTTATGCTGACAATAAGCAAAGTAACAGTAACATATGTACAGTGAGTTGATCAGCTGTAAACTATTGGTACAGAAGAAAATATTTAACTTGGTTACTTTAGATTGGTATTCATAAATTCTTCTACAGCATAGAAGCAACTCTTCTGACATAACATTTTCACCTATGCTTATTATCCCTCTTTACTCAACTAAGCTTTTGGGTTTCTTGCTGTATAAAAGAACATCAGTGTCCAAATGTGTCTTTTACATAACTCAGACAAAATATTTTAGCACAATGGATGTAATTTAAATTATTTGGTGCTTTCCACACCAAGCAGCAGACTGGCACTTCCTACAATTTGTAATAGTGGATAATGGGAATAAAATTAGGATATGGCAAAGAAGCCATAAAATGAAAGTATTTTCAGCATAATTAGCTCCATAATTCAGAAGCATCGTGCATGACACATATTTCATCTGCTTGCCAATATTATATTGTTTCTGGGCTGTAAGAAATGTGATATTGGTCTCTTCAAGTTTGGAGTCTTAATATAGACCTCAAACTTATGGGACTGAGTCGAGGAAGACTTGTTTCAAATTAAAATTATATAAAATACTACCAAGCACTTTAAGCAAGGCCACAGTCGCTCACTACCTTTTGGTAAAGAATGGTGCAAGGTATGACAGCAGAATTCAATAAATAATTGGCAATAAAAATGCAAAGGATGAATTACAAGACGTCTGTGAATTTGGGCATGCTGAGAAGGTGACAGGGTGTCATATTCAGCCCTGGGATATGAACCTCATGCAGAAATTCTAGTCCAATCCCATAATTTACTAAAGTAGTACCAAAAGCCTATTACTATACTGTGTGTACACTCTAGTCTCTAACTATCAATGCTGTTTGTCCACTAGTGGTAGCTTAATATTTACTTGATTACACTGGTACTTTTCAAAAACTTGTTTTAAGAACTCATTGCGCATAAATAAAGCTTTGATTTAGAAACTACTGTGTTCAAAAAATATTTTGCATTTAATTTTCTTTGATGCATGACATTAAGAAGACTAAGTGAATTTTCTCTCATTAGAATACAACAGTTCTCCAAAAATTTTGTTTTGTTGTTGCAGACACATATATCACTAATTACTCTGCTTTTTAGATTCCATGGATATGACACTCATTCTTTAGATTAGATTGGATTAGATTAGCTTTTCATTCCATAGATCCGTGCTGAGGAGATCCTCGTGGATGTAGAACATGTCAATTCTTTTTATTATTATTATTATTATTATTATTATTTTCATTTCCTCAGTTTTCACAATTTCACTTCTACACATTTCCCCCTCCTACCAAACTGAAAGACTAATAGTAAGAGTTTGTACTTATGAGCTACATGGAAATATTTGCTTAATAAAAGAAACAAGAAGAACAAGAGAAACATTCATACATAAGATGCTATTTGCCACTGTGATTTACATGTTTCTGTTAACATAGATCAAAGATAATTGCAGAAATATTGTCTGGTTAATGTACAACATATGACATTAATTGAGAGCAGGGGAGAAATTTGCACCTAGGAACAAACAATGTTTTTTGTCAGTACTTCAGTCTAGTGACTGGTTTTAGAATCAGAAGTAATGCACACTGGAGACTACCCTAAGCAGTTTCAGTCATTTTCTACAGTTTTTGTTGTTGTTAGGTATGAGGTTATGTGTTGCACAGCATTTGTAAATATTTTGCATTCTAGACATTTAAGTGCTGTACAATGAACTAAAACTGTCTGAAATATATTGCAAATTTCTTCAGGTGTAGAATTTCATGGTGAGTAAAATGTTATATAGTTTTAAAACCTTTTATGTAACATGTGGAAAGTTAAGCTGTACTTTGGTCATGCATCATCTTGTACTTTGAAATAGAAGAAAATCTTTTACAGTGGAACATGTGTTACTTACAAATGATCTGAGTTTCTTTAATGTCTTAATAATTTTACTTGTCTTGAAAATGGAAATTTGTGTTAATTTGCAATAGCGTCTATTTGAAATTGTGTATAACATGTAATTCATTTTTTATAATACTTCTGCTCAATTTTATTTCACTTAGTGACTGTTGGTGTGTAGTAGAGTATAACACAACAGATAGACTGTTAAACACAGTATCGCCAAGATTTTTTTTTATTGCAGAGCTTTCAAATTTCAAGTGAATGTTTGTTTGTAGGCACATGCTCATGTTGCGTTTTGGATCATGTTTTTGCTTTTAAAAAAATAACACAATTTTTTGAAGTAACTGTTGTAAGTTCAGGAAAAGATTATACCACATAAAAAGTGAATGGCATCATTGAAAAGTGGAGCAAGGGAATATATTAAACTTCCATTAAAGAGCTGGCTAGAAACGAAGTTTGAAAAGTTACCAAGATACAACACCTTCCCCTACACAAAAGTACATATTTAAAATTGATTGTTTTGCAGCCCATTGAAATAACTGTCAAAATATACGAAGTATGACATCCAAGTTCTAGAATATGTGATTCTCTTGTGTTTGTAGAAGTGAGATAATATTTGAAGTAAAAGGTGAAAGAAAATGTCATTTGCTCTGAGCCTTAAAAAATATTTTAAACTGCCTTGTTCTTAAGAAGTAGTCACATGAAGTATACTGAGGTGACAAAAATAAGGGGACACCTCCTAATATTGTGTCAGACCTCCTTTTCCTCACCAGAGTGCAGTGCTCGACATGGCACTCACTCAAAAAGTTGTCGGAAGTCCCCTGCAGAAATATCGAGCCATGCTGCCTCTATAACCATTCATAATTGCAAAAGTGTTGTCAGCAGAGGATTATGTGCATGAACTGACCTCTCGATTAGTTCCATAAATGTTTGACGGTATTCATGCCAGGCGATCTGGATGGCCAAATCATTCGCTTGAATTATCCAGAATGTTCTTCAAACCAGTCCTGAACAATTGTGGCCTGGTTACATGTTTGGGAACATTAAGTCCATCAGTGACTGCAAATTGTCTACAAGTAGTCAAATATAATCATTTTCAGTCAATGGTTGGTTCATTTGGACCATAGGATCCAGTCCATTCCAAGTAAACACAACCCATAACATTACGGAGTCACCACCAGTTTGCACAGTGCCTTGTTAACAAGTTGGGACCATGGCTTTGTGGGGTCTGCACCACAGCCAGACCCTGCCAGGCCACACTTTTCCAGTAGTCTACGGTTCAACTGATATGATCAGGAGGGGCACTGCAGGCAATGTCTTGCTGTTAGCAAAGGCACTCGTGTCAGTCGCCGACTGGCATAGCCCATTAATGCCAAATTTCACTGCACTGTCCTAATGAATACATTCATCATATGGCCCATGTCAATTCATGCAGTTATTTCACACAGTGTTGCTTGTCTCTTAGCACTGACAACCCTATGCAAATGCTGCTGCTCTCAGTCGTTAAATGAAGACTATCTGCTGCTGCATTGTCCGTGGTGAGAGGTATTGCCTGAAATGTGGTATTCTTGTCTCATACTTGACACCATGGATATCTTAAGTCCCTAATAATTACCAAAATGGAATATCCCATGTGTCTAGCTCTGACTACCATTCTGGATTCAAAGTCTATTAATTCACATTGTGAACCCATAATCACACTGAAAACCTTTTCACAAGAATCGGCTGAGTGCAAATGACACCTCTCCCAATGTGTTGTCCTTTTATACCTTGTGTATGTGACTACCATCATCTGTATATCTTCATCTCTCTATCAAATGACTTTTGTCACCTCAGTGTATGGTCCTAATGTTTGGTGAGCAGGCCTTAAAACCAATTTGTAATGTGTCTGGTGAACCAATGTAATGTTCAACAAAACTTTAATTTTCTTTTTTATAACTTTATTTTTCAGCTGTTTACAATTAGTTTTGAAGATCCTGAATGTATTTCTTAGATAATCATTTGCTTGGAGTATTTTGATAAGAAACAGATTATTACCCTCAGCCATTCACTTCACAGTGATTTGCAGAATATGGATGTAACAGATGTAAATTATAAATGAACAGCACAAAATTGTGGGTATTCTATAGTATTAATTATTTAGTTAACCTGTTTTTGGGTTGGAAGGCCATGTAAGCAATAAATAAGTTATCTAACTAAATTAATACTAAGGAGCAGTTACAGTTTTATGCTTTTCATTTGCAATCATGAAATTGTTCTGCCTAGCAGTGAATCTGTCATATTATTAATGTAATACTTTATTTCCCTGCAACTGATATCCATTTATGCATGTCATTTCTAGTTGCTCTTCATATATTGTACTGTCAGAGAGAGAGAGAGAGAGAGAGAGAGAGAGAGAGAGAGAGAGAGAGAGAGCAGAGAATAGGATGGTGGAATGATGAGCAGGCATAAACTTAAAGCTGTATTTGTGGAATCACTGGCTTCATATGGATACATGCCTTTCCAGGTTATAATAATCATTTTTTTCCCTTGTAGCTCACAAAAATCTGAAGTTCTTTATCACTCATGGAGGAATGATGAGTATTCAAGAAGCCCTTCACTTTGCTGTCCCACTTCTTAGAGTTCCTATACATGGTGATCAAGAACCAAACTTGTTGAAAGTGCAAAGTCTTGGATATGGAATTATGCTTCTGCTTAATAACATCACTGAAAAATCATTTCAATGGGCAGTAAATGAGCTACTTCTGAATCCAAGGTAAGAACCACATGTGAATTGCAAAGCAGTGCAAAATGCAACATAATTAAAATTTCTATAAGTTAAAGCTTTAAAACTTGGGTGAGGATTATTCCACTGAGAGAAATTTATGCCCTTGAGGAAAGGTTGTAATTTTCAGGGAGAAAATGAGGAAGGTAATTTTATAAGCCTGCTTCTTCAACAACATGAGTGTTAATTAACACCAGTTAAGTAAAACTAAATCACAGAAAATAAATAAATCCTGATTCTCTTCAGCCAAACAAAGACTTTTCAGGGTTTTTATTTATTTTGTGTCAGAAGCAAACTAAAACATTATTGCATACATTTCTGCATTACTTTACTACATACATTATGGTTTATAAATTAAGCCAGTCAAAGAATGAAACAGATATTTATTCACATCGATTATATTAAGAAACATTGATTAATTTAACTATACAATGGATGCCCAAAATTAGCAACGCCCAGTACACTTTGTGTAGCATTTACAAGATCTCCCACAGCGCACACAGTTGGAGGTAATGTGCATTGTAGCAGATGTGATGATGTCTGCGTGGCGGCTCCACAGTCACCCTCGAGAGAGTCCATCTGGAAGCCCCTCCTTGCAGGTTGGTCTTCGATCTTGTGACACACGAACGCAGGCAGTTAAGTGATTTGCATGTGGACCCTGTAGATTTACTAAATAACTCAAACATTAGTGCTGGAGACCATTGTCACTTCATTGGGCTGGGAAGCTGCCTGATGTGAATCATTTTCTAAGCACTAGCACACACCATTAGTGCAGTCATGTTATGCACAACATGTAGTCAAATTGAGACTGCCCACATTATTAAAATAGACATGCATCTGTGCAAGCCAAACATTGGTGGCAGGAAATAATGGAGTCCAAATTAATGTCTAGAAATAGTCAAGTATTGCCGAGTGGTCATAAATAATCCTGCCAGACAGCAGAAAGTGGACAGTGTGGCAGATCAGACATCTGTGGCTGTCCTTAAACTTGTCACCATTGTTTACCATCATGACCTGGTGCCAGCATATGTATTGCCCTTCACCACACCTAGTGACCTTGCTGGAGATATGCACAATTATATCACCTGATACATACACACATCCAGTGGGATTGCAAGATTCAACAGCCTTATGGTCCAAAAGCTTTATTTGATACAAAATGTGCAGATGTAACAAGGGAAGACAAGAGCCACTTAAGACTCCAGGGTCATTTTTTATTCCAATGTGACACTCTAGAGTTGTTAGAAACAAACCAGCACCCAAGAAACCTCTATTATATGTCTAACCGTTCTACATTATTGGTTTGTTTATTTTTAACTCTGAAAGAATTGGACTTCCCTTATTGCAAAACATTGATTCTCAAGATTTTTCATTCACTAAAATTGACTGCAGTATCACTACCAAGAGATGAGGAAGTACAGTTGTTTCAAGTGTCTCTTTTCATTTGTGTTTTATTTTTACTGTCATGCGCAAAGTTTACACTATCCTATAGTTCAGACAGATTGCTTGCTGTATGTATGGTGTAAAAGAGGACATTCGCTAACTAGGATTTGATTTTATGGTGATATTTAGTGAAGAGCACATATTATGCTATGTGGAAATGGCTGGAAATTAAAAGTTCATTTAGAACATTTTTTTTTTAACAACTGCTGTCTCTGACACCTAATAAACAATGACTGACTTATAGTGTTAAGAGAAAAACTTCCAGGAAGACTGCTGAGAAATCTTTTGTAAAGTAGATAGTTTTTATGAAAAATTTTACTATTTTTCAAACATATTTCTTTAGCATTTAAGTCCTGATTTCCACTAAACAAAATGGACTACAACTGCATAGAATCAGGACTAAATAATGGCTAGCATGGAGTTTTTTACTACCAGAAAGAGAAGACTCTAACTACTTAAGAGCACAATTCGTAACACCTAGTTAAAACATTATTTTATTATTATTGTGATTATTATTTTCTTTTCCTAGCATTGTATCATAAAAACAAACATCGTCTGAAAAGGTCTTGAAGACCAAATGGTACTGACCGGCTGCCATGTTGTCCTCAGTTCTTAGGCATCACTGGATCCAGGTACAGAGCGGTGTGTGGTTAGCACACCACTCTCCCGGTCGTTATCAGTTTTCGTGACGGCTGCCGCTACTTCTCAGTCAATTACCTCCTCAACTGGTCTCACAAGGGCTGACTGCACCCCACTTGCCAACAGCACTTGGCAGACCCAGACGGTGACCCATCAAAGTGTTAGCCAAGCCCGAGAGTGCTTGACTTTGGTGATTTGACAGGAACTGATGTTGCCACTGCAGCAAGGCCGTTGGCCAGCATTGTGTCATAGTCTATATCAATTTACCATTGCTTCAACAATGATCAATCATGCTTCTGCAGTACTTTACTATACTTATGTAGTGTCCTGCCCACTTGGAAATATGGGGTGCCTAGGGAACCTGCTTTCTCGGATCGCTAGACAACAATTGAGGCAAATTGCATTAATTAATTTTTATTACAGTAAGATAAATGACAACACTTAACTCTGTGGATTTACAATGATCTTCAACTGGGTCACAGCCAGGCAATGTTCTCTTTGCTTAGAGGCCACTGCTATGTCGGTGTCATCCTAGAGAGGGCTTGGTCAGTGTACTATTGTCTGACGTCTTCTTCACAGCCCTCTCCTCTTTAACGTTCTTGACCAGCATGCCGGCACATGACTTACACTGGAACAACGTAAACTAACATTAATTTTAATTTTAACTTTCCAATACAACTGACTTGAAACTCATTTTCATAACAGTAGACAAACTCAATTTCAATATCTCTGATATTGTTCACCTCCATAGTGTATGTCATAATGTAAGTGTGGTGTGTTTCAATTGTTTCAGATATGTAGAGAATGCGAGAAAGTATTCAAAACTGTTTCATGACCGTCCACAAAAACCCCTGGATACAGCTGTCTACTGGACAGAATATGTTTTACGTCACAAGGGAGCCTACCACATGAGGTCTGGGGCACTGGATCTGACATGGTACCAATACTTCCTACTAGATGTCATCTTCTTCCTACTGGTTTGCATTTTAAGTGCATTACTGGTAATGACAATAACAATAAAATATGTTGTTAAGTACATCTTTGGTACCAAACATTCAGCTTCTGAGAAGAAGAAAAGTGCAAAAAATGACTAGGTTTTTGACATTTAAAGAAAAATATTGATGATTTTTTGGCAGTAAGACAGTACATATAAAATAATTTATGTTTGACTGGCATTTTCAATGATCAACAAGATCACATATCTAACAAAATTTACAAAGCTGTGATTATTTGAATGAAAAATGTGTACACATGTGCTAACTACTGAACATTGTGCTTTACATATTACTATGATAGCATTCTATCACTTGGTATAAAATTTTGAATTTCATAACATGAACTGCAGAAGGCATATGTAATTACCTAGTTATGATTGTCTGATTATTTACAAAGGCTTTAATACATTTATTACACTTTCCTGTGTATTTTATATGTCCAGTCATGCCACACTGATTGCCCACATGTAAGGTATAATTAACAGCAGTATGAGAAGAATAGATTTTAGCTTATGACACTGAGGAGGTGTTGACAGCTGCCAAAGAAAGAAAGACTGCTGGATGTTATTAACTATTATATTGAGATGTAGACCAAACAAAACATGCATACATTCACACACCCATAACACACATGCATGGCTGCAGTCATCTCCAGGCACTAAGGCCCGACAGTCAATGTGTCTATGATCAGCAGCGGTCTGTGCTGGGTGGAGAGGGGGGGGGGGGTTACAGAAGAGGTGTGGGATGTGAAGGGGGAGGATAGCAGGGTTGGGGTGGGGGAAGATGCTGTAGTGCTGCCTGTGAGAATGTGCTGGAATGTGGTAGGCACAAGGTAGTGGACTGCTGGATGCAGCATCAGAAGTCTATACTGGGTTCCAGAGGGTGAGCAACGGTGATGGGGGAGGGGAGGGGGGAGGAGAGAAGTATAGAAGGTTAAAACGCTATGATAGTGTGTGTAGGGCTGGAGCAGGAGCAGGGAAGGAAGCAGGTGGAGAACAGTGTAATGGAACTGTTCAGTATACCTCTTTTTTTCTCCACTGTTGAAGAACCCGACACATAATAATCCACAACATGATCCAAAGAGATTGAAACTGCATATTGTATAGTTTCTATAATTTTTATATAAATGTTCATTGGAGAGGCATAATGGTGACATAAAATTCATTATTTTACGAGAATCATAATTATTTTTGTTATTTCCAACTTACTTTGCAGTGTTGTTCATTTGTGAAGTCCATAATATTTAGATTTAGTATTATGATCATACTTATTGTTTTCTGTAATAAATAGAAGACTGTACTTCTTTTTGTTTTCATAGAATATAAACCAAATCCTAATTCTTTGGTCAAGAATATCAATTCTATTGACGATGTAATGGATAGATCTCTGTCCTTGAACAAATGGAGTGTTTGATATATTTTGGCTGGAGGCAGTTGTGATGTAGTCGTAGAACCATTTCCTGTTGGGAGCTGTAACAGTTGGAAGTTAGCAGTTCTTGTTAGGACCTGACTTAATTTGTGAAAACTGTAAAATATGAAATAAAATAACTTTCAAGTGAAGTTTCTGCTTCATCGTATTACTGATTTGATGTACGGATTTGTAGAACTAGTTTAAAAAAGTGAAATGATGTTTACAGTTTTTACAGCATTTTCATCACCATAGTTACAACTTCAGCTTTTTCATAAAAAACACAAATTTGAAAATTAAAAGGTATTTAGAATTTTTATGACATCATGGTGGGAATATGTTTATGATAATCTACTTCTATATGCTTACAAATTTTCATTTATATTATAAGTCACATTTACAGAGGAGGTATGTATGCACAGGTACTTTGAATTTTGCAGTCTGTTTAATTGTTCATCCTCATGCACACAAAACCAGTCCTGGGTTTTGCAAGCTGTGTGAACAGGAGCTCTGTCTTCTTGGAACACAGCAACACCATTGGGAAACAAATATTGCACCACGAGATGGGCCTGACTGATAAAAATGATCACATAATCCTTGGCAGTAATGCAGCCTTCAAGGGTAATCGTGGGATCCAAGGAATTCCCTGCTTATGGAGCTGCTTTCATGTTATTTTGGTGTTGATAGGGTTCTCAAGTGCAAAATTCAATTCTGCAGTGACTTTTGCAACTGTCGTGCCCTTATTTTTCATCACAATCTTCTTCCCCGACTGTCTCTCATGATCACTCAACACACTTTTGTCCACATTGTGACTTAACATATGATGTTTTTCCATTTTCCCTGTATGCATACAAGGCACAACAACACTGCGAACCTCTACTGTCAGCACAAATGTATACTGTATGAGCCAATGGCAGTTTGGCAACAAGCTGAGAACTAAACTCCTGAAGAGGGAAGGAAACCTGATGTGTGAGTCAATCTAAGGGGCAGCAGAGAATAGGAACACCAGATAGAGATTGAGCAAGGCAGAAAAAACCTACACAACCAGTGCAAACGACTGACAACTAAGCACATAAAAACAAAGCATTGCACAAGGCAAAGGCTTGGTCTGCAGGCATAGAAATCTGCATTAGTGCTGCCACTGTTGCTGCTGGCAGGTAAACACTTGGGCCAACAACGAAATGACAGACAGTGCACAAACATTTGCCATTGATGTCATGCAGGACAGCTTGGCAACGTATGGGAGATCTGACAACACACTGATCCCTGACATCCACGAAGAGGAGTCCACAAAGCCAAAGTGCACTCTGTCCCAACGTTGCTCAGAATTGGCCATGGGGAATGTGATGTGTTTGTGCACCCTGGTATTGTGCACAGGCCATGTAAGCCCTTACCAGAAGTTCAGTACCACAGTTGATTGCTAGCCAGCAGACACGACAATTTCCAAAGCCTTTATACAAGTCATACCACAGTGTGATGCATGCAGCAACTGGAGTATGTGAGAACATAATGCTGGAAGGATGACCACTCAACAGCTTTGCTCTACTGTAGCAAGCACGATAGAAACAAGAGCAGGCTGTTGGATGAACTCGACATCTACTACCACTAGCAATCGCAATAGAGCATCCGCATTTGTATGCTGGTTGGTGACCAGTATTGACTGTCATAACAACAATTACTGAGGAAGATCACTTACCTCTGCAATTGGTGGACAGTCCTATACAGCAGCTTGGAACAAGGGACGAATAAGAAAACCAGTGACTTGTGGTTGGTAATTAGTAGGAATTGCCCCATAGAGAAAACATGGAACTATTTAATCCCAAAAATCATAGCTGATGCCTCCTTTTCCACTTTTGAGTAATTATGTTGCATAGCATAAAAGTCTTTGATGAGTAAACTATGAGCTGTTCAGTGCCATCCAGATCCTGATGCAACAGAACCATGCCAGTAACATACTGGGACTCATCACAGATCAGAGTTGAAGGTTTACCCAAAGTAAACTTAACAGGGAGAAGCAAAAACACTGAAAAGCTCATTGACAATCCACAGACCAGAAAAATTGGACATCCTTTAGTCAAAGCCAGTTAAAAGGATGGCAGATGTGTAGGGCTGGTGACCAAATGAAATCTTGCCCAAGAAGGACTGCAGCTCTTTCAGGATTTTGGGCAATGGCAAGTTGACAATGGATTTGATGAGCTTTTCCACAGGGACAAGGCCATCTCTGCGAAGCACATGACCTAAAGAATGCACCTTTTGGAAAAAAAAACCACAGTTTTCCAACTTGCGATGAAGACCGTTCTTCAGAAGTCAATGAAAACCACCTTCAGATGCCACAAATTCTCCTCTCACTTGGAGACTGTGACCCAGATGGCATCAAGGATGTCAAAAGGAATGTCCTGAATTAACTGCTCCAAATATTGTTGATGAAAATCCAACAGGTAAGCGATTAAATTAATAAAGCCTAAATGGGTGTTGAGCAGTAAGGTCCTCCAAGAAATGGCATCCAGTGGCAACTGCAGGTGTGCATCACTCAACTTTGTGCATGGATGTATGAAAATGCTGGCTCCCTGACAACGTCACCAACAACTTCTCTGGCCCTGGAATGGGATACCAACCCGCAACACATTATGCACTGACCATTTGTTTAAAATCACCACAGAACTTCTTGGCAGGGCTCTGGCCCATTGTCAGTGTGATGTCAGTATGGAGAAATTCCACATTCTGTTTGAGCATTTCCTCCAGAAGTGCAGTAATGCCATGATGGCCACAATTTAACAGTGTGAAAAAAAAGTAGAGAATCACATACATAAGAATGTCTGATGTCACCACTTTAGTGTCCATACAAGGCGTGACAATGATGCAAACCACCACTGTCAACTCGAATGTAAATTACATGAGCTGATGGTCACTCAGCAACAAGCCTGGAGCTCCAGAAGAGGAAATGAAACTCGACAGGCAAGCCAATCTACGGGAGAGCAGAGTGTCTGAACACCACGTAGACATTGAGCATTGGGAAAACAACGTCCAATCAGTGTGAACCACTGAAAACTGAGCACATGTAAACAGAGCACTGTGCGAGATAAAAACTTGATCTGTGGGAACTGAAACCAGAATTAGAGCTGCCGGGCCAGGCCCATTGCCAACTGCAGGAAAACATCTCGGTCGGTTGCTCTGCACATCCCAGTCTCGACATTCTTCACCTGTGCTCTCTCTGACAGTGTTGTGTATTATTCTGCTGCAATAACCATGCCAGCACCTCAGCAGCCATTTTGATGTCCACTGGTGGACCAAACACTGTGTCTACCTTGCTTACAGAAGCACCCACAATCCAAATGCCAAGAATTTGTTTGCATTCGAATTCACTTAGCTCTGACATAATGCACTCAAAGGTACACAAAACACTGTTGTGACCAGTGCTGTTTTTCTGGGGGAACGCTGGGGGATGCGTACCCCTAAACTTATTCGTCAGCAAAGTAGTTTTTTTACGATGTTGAGAACTTGGAAGAGTGGAAAAGATTTATTTCACGGACGTAAATTTTTTATTTCATTTTTTTTTGTGTTGGTAATTGCAATACTTGCAATACGAACGGTACCAGTGCAGTTTTTTGGTGGGAAAAGCGATGCTATTGACTCTTTCAAGCATTTCGAAGCTATGGCAACCATTCTCAACAACTGAATCGCTGGTAGCCAGTTCAACAAGCATGTAGTGCCCTCGCCCCTAATAGTGGGCGATGGTAGTGCTAAACAGATATGTGTACACTCAAATGCCAAGCTACCAATAGATGTCTCTACGGTCCCGCTACCATCATCCTTCGCGATTTATTGCCATCTTTGTTTTGTTATTCTTCATTTGTTGGCGTTTGCTGTTCCGTTCTAGTCATTTTTTTTTTTTTTTGTAGTTCGACATGTTGATGACGTTATGGCTAAAAGCAGACGGGTGGCATCCCGTGCTTCAGTTGTAAGTAATTTTCGCTGCTTATATCCAATGTCGGAGTACCCTCAATCTTTCTTTTATAAAAAAAGCACTGGTTGTGACCATGACTAAAACACTTTTCTGACTGTTACTGACACTTGCAATGTACTGAGAATACTAAGCAGGTGCTGTTCATTGTCAAATACAATAGTGAAACCTGTGAGCTTGACTAGCATCTGCATTTATGTTCGAACATGCAAATCTCTTTGTGTTTCCATATTTTTGTCCAACCCCTATGTACTGGTTGACACAGTTCATGTGTGTATGTAAAGTCATGAAAATGGGTAAAAAACTGGTTAAATGCAAATCAATTGTACACTTTGACACATAGTAACTGTTAGATGTTAACTGGTTGGTAACTAGGCACAGATTTTAACACTCAGAATTTTATATGTTGGTGAGTGAATGCAGACTGACAGAAAGAAACTACTGGACTGATTACTAGTCACAGTCTGCTAGAACTACTGTCCAGTGTTTTTATACATACGTGTGTGAATAATTAGTGAAATCTGTAAGTACATATAGCTTTATAATGAGATAAAGGTCCAAATTAGTGGCAATAGAACCATAGAAAATCAAGTAGTAATTTGGTTCAACTATATCTTAGGGAACTACAAAATTAACAAAATGAGATGGATTATTTGTTCATACTATGCAGACCTCTGTGGGGATTTACCAATTTTCTTGTAAATGTCTCCTTTCTTAATTTTTTTTAATTTGCTTAATTTCTCAAGTAACACATTATTCTGACAACCAGGTGTATTTACTAGGTCAGAAGAATTTGGGTAAAAAATTATATTAATAATTCTTGCAATTACATGTGCTTAAGGTCCGAATAATAAAAGTATTTTCTGGAGAATGGAAACTTAAATTACAAATAAGTTTTTAGTGTATGACTTTCCAGGAAAAAATTAAATTTTTACTGAGAAGAAGGAAATTAGGTCTTTGAAATGATCTATGTCCTTGTGGAAATTAACAATCATTAGCTCACTACATTTTTTCAAGCACATGATTTGTGAACATTGTAAATTATAGATTTCTCTTAAAAGAAGAAGGTTTATGAAGAACCAAGTGTACCACTGGAAACAGTATATCTCAAATAAGCTAGTAAATAATGAATTTTAATCAAATATTGTGTAGAGAAGAATTTTAATATTTTAAATTAATGGACCATAATTATCACAAGGATAATGGAGAGAAGGAAAAAAAGCAGTTATCTATCGAGTAGAATTATAGCAAATGCAGTTATCCCACATTCCTATGTTTCATGTTGTGCTTGCACAGTCAGCTTACAGGTCCTTTTTTTCTTGTTTTGTATGCATGGAGGTCTTAATTTGTAAGTTTTTTCAACAGAGATGTGCACGTGTTTTTGGGTTTTGTGTTTTTCATGTTATGTACTTTACTGTACTGTATTCTTTATTAGTCCTTTTTAATCATTTTTATAGTAAAGTCAACTTGTAATGTTAAAATACATTTGGTTAGTACTGCTGCAATAAGCTGTTGTGGTGATGTTGCTGACTGGGAATGCATTCAAAGCTGCTCTGTGCATGGATGGTTGGCTTTATTGGGTGGATGTACCTCTGAATGTTAGACAGAGGACATACTTCCAGCACAATGGGGCACCATCCCATTTCAGCATGGCTGTGAGGAATCATCTGAAAGCTATCTTCGGGAATCAATGGATCGGCCTAGATGGTCCCGTGGCCTGACTACCCAGGTTGCCTCACCTCACGTGTCTGGATTTCTGTCTCCTGCTGGTAACATTGTGGACATGCCAGGAATCTTCTAATGGACATTACAGTCTAATGGCCTGACAATGTACTGCACATATACAGGCCAGTAGTCACACATTACAGCAGTTACTGTGAATGCCACTGCCATAATCAGTGTGCTAAACTACCACCTTTGTAAATCGTATCAACTATCAGCAACTTCCATCAGGAACCATATGTAACAAAACTAAATATGTTTGGTTTGATGTCCTCAACTCTTGTATTAGTTTGAACAAATAGTTTTACTTTCATCATAGTGGACAACAGTAGTCATACAGCTATTCAATCAGTTCTATTTACACAACTTTAAACTATTTCAGACTTGGCAAAATCTATACAAATTTTCTGCTAACGTTATATTAATAAAATAATAATGTACTCATTTAGGACTTAACCTGGTAGATATTCAGCTATACCATAATAACACTTCTGGAGTAAGCAGGCCTGAACAGCTGTTATAAATGCTAAAATATACACTCCTGGAAATGGAAAAAAGAACACATTGACACCGGTGTATCAGACCCACCATACTTGCTCCAGACACTGCGAGAGGGCTGTACAAGCAATGATCACACGCACGGCACAGCGGACACACCAGGAACTGCGGTGTTGGCCGTCGAATGGCGCTAGCTGCGCAGCATTTGTGCACCGCCGCCGTCAGTGTCAGCCAGTTTGCCGTGGCATACGGAGCTCCATCACAGTCTTTAACACTGGTAGCATGCCGCGACAGCGTGGACGTGAACCGTATGTGCAGTTGACGGACTTTGAGCGAGGGCGTATAGTGGGCATGCGGGAGGCCGGGTGGACGTACCGCCGAATTGCTCAACACGTGGGGTGTGAGGTCTCCACAGTACATCAATGTTGTCGCCAGTGGTCGGCGGAAGGTGCACGTGCCCGTCGACCTGAGACCGGACCGCAGCGGCGCACGGATGCACACCAAGACCGTAGGATCCTACGCAGTGCCGTAGGGGACCGCACCGCCACTTCCCAGCAAATTAGGGACACTGTTGCTCCTGGGGTATCGGCGAGGACCATTCGCAACCGTCTCCATGAAGCTGGGCTACGGTCCCGCACACCGTTAGGCCGTCTTCCGCTCACGCCCCAACATCGTGCAGCCCGCCTCCAGTGGTGTTGCGACAGGCGTGAATGGAGGGACGAATGGAGACGCGTCGTCTTCAGCGATGAGAGTCG
Organism: Schistocerca cancellata; assembly: GCF_023864275.1. Taxonomy (NCBI): domain Eukaryota; kingdom Metazoa; phylum Arthropoda; class Insecta; order Orthoptera; family Acrididae; genus Schistocerca; species Schistocerca cancellata. The sequence continues at coordinate 18,502,349 of NC_064634.1, forward strand.
CTTCTGCCTTGGTGCCAATGATGGTCGTATGCGTGTTTGGCGCCGTGCAGGTGAGCGCCACAATCAGGACTGCATACGACCGAGGCACACAGGGCCAACACCCGGCATCATGGTGTGGGGAGCGATCTCCTACACTGGCCGTACACCACTGGTGATCGTCGAGGGGACACTGAATAGTGCACGGTACATCCAAACCGTCATCGAACCCATCGTTCTACCATTCCTAGACCGGCAAGGGAACTTGCTGTTCCAACAGGACAATGCACGTCCTCATGTATCCCGTGCCACCCAACGTGCTCTAGAAGGTGTAAGTCAACTACCCTGGCCAGCAAGATCTCCAGATCTGTCCCCCATTGAGCATGTTTGGGACTGGATGAAGCGTCGTCTCACGCGGTCTGCACGTCCAGCACGAACGCTGGTCCAACTGAGGCGCCAGGTGGAAATGGCATGGCAAGCCGTTCCACAGGACTACATCCAGCATCTCTACGATCGTCTCCATGGGAGAATAGCAGCCTGCATTGCTGCGAAAGGTGGATATACACTGTACTAGTGCCGACATTGTGCATGCTCTGTTGCCTGTGTCTATGTGCCTGTGGTTCTGTCAGTGTGATCATGTGATGTATCTGACCCCAGGAATGTGTCAATAAAGTTTCCCCTTCCTGGGACAATGAATTCACGGTGTTCTTATTTCAATTTCCAGGAGTGTATTTGATCATTTTGGTGTCACAAGGTAGCGTGTTTCCCGCTTGGTGAGGTCTATTTTGCTTTATTGTTGTATTTGAGTGCTGGATACTAATATCCTGTTTTCTTCTTGTGTCATGCACATGAATTCTCTGGATCTTAACTGCAAGCTGGTTTTTCTAATGTAACATTTTCCCAAAGTGTGTGTTAACTGTATTTCCAAGATTCTGCTTCATTCTGCAGGCATTCCCCATTTGAATCTCTATAGTGGCGACTCTGCAATGAACAGTAGCATCTGTTTCAATGCAACAAGTTTATTTTGTCAGATTGTGGTTGCCGTGAGATGGGCTGTTCCATTATTTACAAAGATGACTTTTAAAGTGGCTCACATAATGTTTTCTTCTACCCAAATCAGTCTAATATTTGTATGAAACACAAAGCGACATTCTGGTGTGTCTTACCATCAACAACAACAATGGTGGACAAGTGCACAAATAATGTGTTATTCCTTTCAACCTCCATGGCAGTTGTTGTAATGAGGCCAATCTTCCCTCATGCCGGCAAGATGATTTTCCATAAACTAAATGAACCATGGACCTTGCCGTTGGTGCAGAGGCATGGGTGCCTCAGCGATACAGATAGCCGTACCGTAGGTGCAACCACAACGGAGGGGTATCTGTTGAGAGGCCAGACAAACGTGTGGTTCCTGAACAGGGGCAGCAGTCTTTTCAGTAGTTGCAGGGGCAACAGTCTGCATGATTGACTGATCTGGCCCTGTAATACTAACCACAACGGTCTTGCTGTTGTGGTACTGCGAACGGCTGAAAGCAAGGGGAAACTACAGCCATAATTTTTCCCGAGGGCATGCAGCTTTACTGTATGATTAAATGATGATTGCGTCCTCTTGGGTAAAATATTTCGGAGGTAGAATAGTCCCCCATTCAGATTTCCGGGCAGGGATTACTCAGGAGGAAGTCGTTATCAGGAGAAAGAAAACTGGCGTTCTACGTATCAGAGCGTGGAATGTCAGATCACTTAATCGGGCAGGTAGTTTAGAAAATTTAAAAGGGAAATGAATAGGTTAAAGTTAGATATAGTGGGAATTAGTGAAGTTTGGTGGCAGGAGGAACAAGACTTCTGGTCAGGTTAATACAGGGTTATAAATACAAAATCAAATAGAGGTAATGCAGGAGTAGGTTTAATAATGAATAAAAAATAGGAGTGCGGATAAGCTACTATGAACAGCATCGTGAACGCATTATTCATGTGATAGACATGTGATAGACATGAAGCCCATGCCTACTAGAGTAGTACAAGTCTATATGCCAACTAGCTCCACAGATGATGAAGATATTGATGAAATGTATGATGAGATAATAGAAATTATTCAGATAGTAAAGGGAGATGAAAATTTAATAGTCATGGGTGACTGGAATTCGATAGTACAAAAAGGAAAGGAAGGAAAAGCAGTAGGTGAATATGGAATGGGAGTAACGAATGAAAGAGGAAGCCACCTGGTAGAATTTTGCACAGAGCGTAACTTAATCATAGCTAACACTTGGTTCAAGAATCATGAAAGAAGGTTGTATACATAGAAGAGGCCTGGAGACACTGGAAGGTTTCAGATAGGTTATATAATGGTAAGACAGATATTTAGTAACCAGGTTTTAAATTGTAAGACATTTCCAGGGGGAGATGTGGACTCTGACCACAATGTATTGGTTATGAACTGTAGATTAAAACTGAAGAAACTGCAAAAAGGTGGGAATTTAAGGAGATGGGACCTGGATAAACTGAAAGAACCAGAGGTTGTAGAGAGTATCAGAGAGAGCATTAGGGAGTGATTGACAAGAACGGGGGAAAGAAATACAGCAGAAGAAGAATGGGTAGCTTTGAGAGATGAAATAGTGAAGGCAGCAGAGGATCAAGTAGGTAAAAAGATGAGGGCTAACAGAAATCCTCGGGTAACAGAAGAAACATGAATTTAACTTATGAAAGGAGAAAATATAAAAATGCACTAAATGAAGCAGTCAAAAAGAAATACAAATGTCTCAAAAATGAGATCGACAGGAAGTGCAAAATGGCTAAGCATGAATGGATAGTGGACAAATGTAAGGATGTAGACGCATATATCACTAGGGGTAAGATAGATACTGCCTAGAGGAAAATTAAAGAGACCCTTGGAGAAAAGAGGACCACTTGTATTAATATCAGCAGCTCAGATGGAACAAGTACTAAGCAAATAAGGGAAAGCAAAAAGGTGGAAGGGAGATGTATGTGAGGGAAATATTGTGGAAATGGAAGAGGACATAGAGGAAGATGAAATGGAAGATACAATACTGCGTGAAGAGTTTGACAGAGCACTGAAAGACCTGAGTCGAAACAAGGCCCTGGGAGTAGACAAAATTTCATTAGAACTACTGATAGCGGTGGGAGAGCCAGTCCTGACAAACCTCTACCACCTGGTGAGCAAGACGTATGACACAGGTGAAATACCCTCAGACTTCAAGAGAAACATAATAATTCCAATCCCAAAGAAAGCAGATGTTGATAGATGTGAAAATTACTGAACTATCAGTATAATAAGTCAAGCCTGCAAAATAATAACACAAAGTCTTTACAAACAAGTGGAAAAACTGGTAGAAGCTTATCACATGGAAGATTAGTTTGGATTCCATAGAAATGTTGGAACAGGTGAGGCAATACTGACCCTACGACTTATCTTAGAAGATAGGTTAAGGAAAGGCAAACCTACAATTCTAGCATTTGTAGACTTGGAGAAAGCTTTTGACAATGTTGGCTGGAATACTCTCTTTCAAATCTGAAGGTGGCAGTGGTCAAATACAGGGAACGAAAGGCCATTTACAATTTGTACAGAAACCAAATGGCAGTTATAAGAGTCAAGGGGCATGAAAGGGAAGCAGTGGTTGTGAATGGAGTGAAACAGGGTTGTAGCCTATTCCAAATGTTATTCAATCTGTATACTGAACAAGCAGTTAAGGAAACAAAAGAAAAATTTGGAGTGTGAATTAATGTGGTGGCAGATTACCTATCTCGACTGAATGCACTGTCAGTTGATATCAAGTATGTCGATCTCTCCAAAGCTTAACAACAGCACCCACAATATTGTACAAGATACTACAAAACTAGAGTGGCACACCACTTGCAGTTGATGGTGTCACTCGCGGTGTCGATGTGACACACTTACCAGATGTGGCGGTGGAAATGACGGTGAGGGCTTTTGAATAAGTGTGGATACCAGATTTCTGATGCCCAGCATCCATCACTATCTACTAGGGCCGTCTCTTTGAGTATGTCCTGTTGTCTGAACTGTGTAACACACCACAGCCTACCACTCACAGACCAAAGGACTGGTGGAAAACAAATCAAACACTCGTGGCAGAAATTACGTGTCACAGGAGCCAGTGGACAGAGTCTTTACGCCGGGTCATATAGGGTGCTCGTTCCACATTCAAAGAAGACCTCTGGGTCTCTTTGGCAGAGATTTTATATGATGGACTGTTGAACCCACCAGCAGATTTCATCTCCCGAGTACAACCACCAGCAACTACAGAGCTACCAGCTCAAGTCCGGAGAGTGAAACAACACATTACATGAATGAGAATACCACTGCTTCAGTCCCACAGCTCACCAAATCATTTTGTGCTTTTAAGGCTCTAGCAGAATGCAAGTATATGATGTTATGGAATGATACAATCAGACCAGCAGTGAAGCCACCATAGCCTGGACTACATTGGATACCGCAACGAGAAGACAACATGTTCAAGATATCATCACATAGGAAGCTGGTCACCAGCTATGTTGCTGCTTCAAACATGCCTGGAATCCATGAAATACACCCAGCAGAGAAAACACAATGAACTGCTCGAGCAGACGACAAGACTCACTTTGCACGGGTCACAATGGAAATGATTTCAAGGTGAGCCTTGATGTGCAACAATTCCAGCCAAATGAAATAAGTGCGAAACCAATTGATGATTTTGTTGTTGTTGAAGGGCAGGTTGAGAATGATTTTATTTCCAGACATGTCACTCGCTGCTCCAAGCCACCCAGTGGTGCAGATCCAGCTGTCTCCTGTAAGCCCGCACGAAGTGAAGCACAATACTGCACCACCTCTTTTGTCAGAGCCGGAGCCGATCATTCTGCCACGACAGCCTGAAATCTTCTACACTGACCAGCAATAGCGCTATGGCAGTCCCTGACGACCTCCCGCATATGTTAGCCATTGTCACCTGTAGAACGAAACTGGGGGATGGGAGGCGAGTGGGTGAGGGTGGGGGGGGGGGGGGGTGAGGAGGCACCTTCACTGCAGCTAATGTGCTTCCTCACTGAGCTACTGTCCTCTCGTGTTGTTCCTTGCACCCACCACAAAATGGTTGGTCATGCACAACTGCACAAGAACACGTCAACAGCTGTGATCTTCATCGATGACATCCTTCCTCTACTCCTCCATACTGAAGCGTGTAGGGGTGGCAGGGGTGGGGGAGGCTCTGTGCCCCAGAGGGAACTCACCGACTACAATGTAGATTATTACATAGATGGGGTTCTTTGGTGGTAATGTGAGTTTGGTACTACTGGGGGGGGGGTCTATCTATCTTAGATGTCCTAGCCTGCTCAGATCGCTATGATCAACTGTACTGTGTGCATGTGTTTCTGTTGAACATCCATTGTCGATAATAAAGTGTGTGTTAACAGCATCTACTAGCATCCTGTTTCATTCTATGTGCATTCCCCTCTCTAACCTCTACAACCATTTGGTTCCTTATATCTCTAAAATGTCTCGAAAGGTGTACTTTTCCAGCCAAAATAACAAATACACTTGAAGAGCCAAAGAAACTGGTACACGTGCCTACTATCATGCAGGGTCCCCATGAAGATGCAGAAGTGCCGCAACACGATGTAGCATGGATTCGACTAATGTCTGAACTAGTGCCGGAGGGAATTGACACCGTGAATCCTGCAGGGCTGTCCATAAATCAGTAAGAGTACAACGGAGTAGAGATCTCTTCTGAACAGCATGTTTCAAAGCATCCCAGATATGCTGAATAATTTTCAAATCTGGAGAGTTTTGTGGCCAGCGGAAGTGTTTAAACTCAGAAGAGTGTTCCTATAGCTACTCTGCAGGAATTCTGGACGTGTGGGGTGTCGCATTGTCCTGTTGGAATTTCCAAAGTCCGTCGAACTGCAGAATGATCAGGAATGGATGCAGGTGATCAGACAGGGTGCTTACGTACGTGTCACCTGTCAGAGACGTATCTAGACTTATCAGGTGTCCCATATCACTCCAACTGCACACGCCCCACACCATTACAGAGCGTTAACCAGCTTGAACAGTCTCCTGCTGACCTGCAAAGTACACGGATTCATGAGGTTGTCTCCATACCCGTACGCGTCCATCTGCTCGATACAATTTGAAACGAGACTCGTCCGACGAGGCAACATGTTTCCAGTCATCGACAGTCCAACGTCGGTGTTGATGGGTCCAGGCGAGGTGTAAAGCTTCGAGTCGTGTAGTAATCAAGAGTATGCGAATATAACACCACATTCAAACTCACTTAAATCTTGATAACTTGTCATTGTAGTAGCAGTAACCGATCTAACAATTGTGCCAGACACTTTTTATCTCATATAGGCGTTGCCGACTGCAGCGCTGTATTTGGTGAACCCATAGACGTGATGCATATCGGCCGATTCTTCATCAGGAAACCTATCCGTAATGTTGTGTATCACTCGTAACGTAAAACTGAGAACGCCGGAAAAAGCAACACGGGAAACTGGACCAAGCAGTACTCAACTCAAGCTTGAGGACCAGCAGTAAACGTATGCTTTACTGTTGCCAAAAGCAAGTACCATTAGTGAATGGCACAAGATTGTTTGCAAACATGATACACGGCGCACACCGCCGACACTTTCACTGTTGTGCAAATATTTTCAGTGCAATAACAATACAAGGGCTAAGAAATCAAACGAAGTGGAAGTACTCTGTATCGAGCCACCGATGATGATGAGTCCTTCATGCCGAAACACTCGAAAAATGTTCCCTCCTCAGAAATTTTGTCGGTGGGGTTGTAGTTGGCCATGTATACATGCGAAATGGCCTTTTCACCAGAATGACAATGCTTCTTTTGTACATTACTTATGCCGTATGCTGATCCACGGGGATAGACCATATTTTATTTTAAAGTATGCTTTGTCGAGTAGAAGGCATATGATATTTAAAATCCGTGTTTGTAATTCAGCAGTAATGTTTTCCATTGTAGGGTCGTACGTAAAAAAAATATTATTGGGTCCGACAGAAAATTAAAAAGATTTAATCGCTTCCGATTGGAAAAACCTTGGCAGTACAGTTCTTGTTCGGGCATCTCCAGTCCTCACCATTAGCACACGACGTAAGGGCAGAGCATTTTTTTTATATAGGGTGGAGCCCTTCCACTCCCATACCGACATGATGGCCAATGCAGAAGTCTACCGCCATCTCTGCATATTGGTTAGTTTCCACTAAGCAGGACGCGATGTTTGCGTGTGTCTGGTTAAACGTCCCCTTTTGAACAATTATACATGACTGTGCTTAAACTGACACACAATATTTTTAGCGCAACGCAATCTGACTTTCAATAATCCCTACAAAAGAATGGCCCTGATTAACATTAACCTATACCTTTCACAAATCGCTTACCTCACAAAAATCTTCGTTACTCGAACTACAGCAATACAGCGAGCGCCACTACTGCCAGCTAAATAAAAGATTCAAACTACTGAAGGCACTAACTACTGATAGGCATAGTTAGCAAATGAAAGATTTTGATAGAGAACAAACAATGTATTTACCTTAATAGTCATAATTGACATCCAGTCTTACAAATTTCACAACTCCGCCATCTCTCTCCCCACATCCACCACTGCTGGCGGCTCACCTCCAACTGCGCAACGCTACACGCTGTTAACAGCCAACTGCCCAACGCTACAATGGCAGACAACAATGCAAACTAGCCACAGACTGCACACAGCACAGCCAGTGATTTTCATACAGAGCGCTACGTGGCGTTACCAATAAGAAAACCTAAACAGCCTACTTACATAGCCCCCATGCTCCCCACAAAAAATTTTACAAATTGTTTTGGGCACTGGCCAATATAGATTTGAAATTTTTTTCAAAATTACAGTAAGAAAGATATCAAATGCACACACTTATTGATACAATGTTGGTCAAAAGCTAAAATTTTCTCACAGTCCATAAAGACAGTCCTGATCATTCATCACAGTAAAATAGCAGTGTTTTTTTCAAAGTCTGAGCAGTAGAAGAAAATGCACACTTAGAAGTAGTGGATTTCCATGCAATCTTGAAGAAGTAGTGTTACAGACAGGTATTGGTCCACAACAGAGCAAACCCACAGCAGAGTCATTCGACGTTTTGAAGAAGATTGGTAGGTAGGTCATCACAGAGCAGACCCACTGTAGTCCCAGTAGAGAGTATGGTATTGGGGGGCGACCAGAGGTGCAGACCCACTGCAGTCCTTGTAGAAATAATGGTACTGGTGAGTCAGCCAGAGGAAGAAAAGTGCCAAGGGAAGAGCCAAGGCAAAAAAGGCCTCTGTGATAGTTGGGTCAGTTTGAAAGAACAGTAGTGACGCTGTGGAGCGGTGCTACCCAGCAGTTGCAGCTGGGTACCGGTGTTGGCTTCTCGGTCAGCATCAGCGTACCTGTAAGAGCTGAGTTTATCACCGTTTAGCGTCCGATAGGCCGTATATCGAATTCACAGTGTAGGGTAGTGTTGACGTTTTGTTTGTGCGTTAGTGTGCGAGCTTGTCGGCTTCCCTGCTGTAGCCTGTTGGTCGGCTTTAATATTTGGCACATCCAGTCAGTGTTGCTGCTGTGCAGGGGCTTGGCAATGTTGTCGCCTGTGAGTGTACGTTGGCTCGCCATAGCTGGTTATGCCCATGCTAGCGGTGTCTTTGGCCGCTTGTGCTTCCACCTATGGTTGTGTGTGGGAGCAGGGCGGGACGTTGTCTCCTATACCTGCCGGGCAAGTCGCGGATCTACGACGGAGCGATTCGTGAACCCTTCCTCGACCTTTTCTGGGTGTAAATTTCACTGGGAGCACTTTCAGGACACCGTTTTATAGAGACGATGAACTTTGCACACAATAGAGAGGCGTGGAGAGCAGCGTCAAACCAGTCTTCGGACTGAAAACCACGACAAACAACAACAACGTCCTATGTCTCCCCATTCAGGGATAGATTAGATTAGATTAGATTTACTTTCATTCCAATTGATCCGTAGTGAGGAGGTCCTCCAGGATGTGGAACATGTCAGAAAAACAACAATACATGACAAATATTTACAACTAAAACAAATAAGCTAATGTATCATTCCACAGGTCCCAAGTGGAATGATCGTCATTTTTTAATGAACACTAAGAGTCATTTTACAAATACTAATGCACTGAATTTAAAATAAAAAAGTTTTTTATTCATTTATAAGGTAATAAACATGTAATACAACTACTGTAATACTTATTTACAATGAACACATTACTGCACTGGAATGGTGCAGAAGTTAGATTATACTTAGACACACACACACACACACACACACACACACACACACAGACACACAAATTTTCAGTGAACACATTACTGCACTGAAATTGTGCAGAAGTTATGTTGTACTTATATGTTGTACTTATATACATAACTCATGACTGACGAAGACAGAGCATGGTAATACGTGATGTCAATGATTATAAAGAATCCGCCTCCTCGACTGCAAATAGAAACCAGATGTTGACCTAGGTTTCGGCGAGGATAACCACGCCTTCTTCGTGAACACATTATCGTCGAAGAACCGGTTGAAGTCACACTGTGGTGTTAGTAGAAGGAAAAATGGTTACTCTCGTGTTCGTTTCTATTGGCGATTGTTTTCTGCAAATAACATTAAATTTGTCGACTTCTTGCAGGGCAGAGAACAGTCACTTGCAACCCAAAGAATTAGTATTAGCATTTCTTAGCTGTTTCATCAGTTCTGCAGTTTACAGCGTTACGTCAGCTCAGGTAGTTGCGGCGCAGAAACGAATTTAATTTGAGTGGAAAAAGGTGAATGTTCTTGAACTGAAAAGGGTCGGCATGTCCAAAATCTTTCTCGAAGCTTTTGAAAATTTCCCTATTCTGTTTTCTATTCCAAGCCACAGTGGGAAAAATGAAAGAGTTTTGTCACTAATGGCATTTCAGTTGACTGAAGAGAAAGAAACACAGACAGTTACGGAGATCGTCATGGTGAAATATAATTTCAAAACACCACCTCTGAACAGTTCTACAATTATGTGGTGCAAGAAACGAACTCATTACCTTTGACCAAAGTGGGTGCCATTGACAAATATAAATGAAACATTGCTGCAGCTGTGACTAAGATCCTCGATTATAGCCAGGTAAGCGTTTTTTCCTTACAAGCTATTATGCTAATAATTACTTTAGTGAAACTTCCTGGCAGATTAAAACTGTGTGCCCGACCGAGACTCGAACTCGGGACCTTTGCCTCCCGCGGGCAAGTGCTCTACCATCTGAGCTACCGAAGCACGAATCACGCCCGGTACTCACAGCTTTACTTCTGCCAGTATCTCGTCTCCTACCTTCCAAACTTTACAGAAGCTCTCCTGCGAACCTTGCAGAACTAGCACTCATGAAAGAAAGGATACTGCGTAGACACGGCTTAGCAACAGCCTGGGGGATGTTTCCAGAATGATACTCTCACTCTGCAGCGGAGTGTGCGCTGATATGAAACTTCCTGGCAGATTAAAACTGTGTGCCTGACCGAGACTCGAACTTGGGACCTTTGCCTCCCGCGGGCAAGTGCTCTACCATCTGAGCTACCGAAGCACGACTCACGCCCGGTACTCACAGCTTTACTTCTGCCAGTATCTCGTCTCCTACCTTCCAAACTTTACAGAAGCTCTCCTGCGAACCTTGCAGAACTAGCACTCCTGAAAGAAAGGATACTGCGGAGACATGGCTTAGCCACAGACTGGGGGAGGTTTCCAGAATGATATTCTCACTCTGCAGCGGAGTGAGAATATCATTCTGGGATTACTTTAGTATTTGCGCCTATTTGCAAAGAGTCTCCTCTTTTTAAAATGGTCAGTGTTATCATCATAAACAATTTTTTTCCCGTCTGCTTATCCTACCGAAGAACGGTTTCGCAAGGCAGAGAAATACGTAACTAGCAATAACAATGAGCTGCGGCGGCATATCGACACTTGGTCAGCTACTCATCATTTCTTCTGCGTTGTCAGATTGCTTGACAAGTGTTCTACTCCACAGAATGTGTAATAACAAAAGTAATGTGTAAATCTCTCTATGGGAAAAAGTCGAGCTGAAGACAATCATGTGAACATTGTCTCAGTTTTTCTCGATGTGACTGATTAATACCGAGCGTTGTACTGCAATGGTTATCACACTGGACTCACGTTCAGACACTTGTCTGGCCATCCAGATTTAGGTTTTCCGCAATTTCCTAAAGCCCTCCAGGCAAATGCCAGGGTGGTTCCTTTGAAAGGACATGGACAGTTTCCTTCTCCGTCCTTGACACAATCCGAGCTGTGCTCTCTCTCTCTCTCTCTCTCTCTCTCTCTCTCTCTCTGATGACCTCTACGTCGATGGGACATTGAACCCAATGTTCCTTTTTTTCCGACTGGTTAACAGTGTTCTCGCAAGTGTTCTGCCAGGCTGCTGTTTCCATTTTATGCGGAAAATTTCGACGACCTACCCAGCTGTCTTCTTCAGGTGCTGATGTTACATGTAAGGTCCACACAGAATACTGTGTCCAGTAGGGGTGGAGTCGGCAGGGCACGCGTGGGAGAGCGGTAGTGGTGGGGGGTGTGGGAAGGCGCTCTAGGGGAAATGCCGAGTGCCAGAGGGGAAGCGCCATTTTAAACTGAAGCCTACGCTCGCATTTCTTCATAAGTATTAAGCAGATCCCCTCCAAGCCCACACTTGCACGGTGACCATTCAAAAAGATCTAATCTCATCTCTGCGTTGGTTACTATCTAAAAAGGTTTTCGCCGAAAATGCAGCGATTTATTTTTGCCTGGCTTGTTAACCATTTGAAACTTTCAGAGAAGTGTGACGAGTGGCGAATTTTGAGTAACGCTTGCACATTTCTCTTCTTTGCTGTACTACAATTTGCGTCCTTTGTCAAAACACAGTGGAGTTTACACAGTCTCACCTCGCTAACACATTGTGCAGATACAGCTGCGAGAGAATTCTGAAACTTCGGTTTATTGAGTGAGGAACTGAGAAAAAAGGAGGTCCGTAGCTTCTGAAAAAGCACATCCTCCTTACAAAATAAACATGGAATGATTGGTGACAGATAGCGACCACCACCCAAGTCCAAAGAAAAATGAGATATGTTAGCCAAATTTCACACACAGAAACATGTTGCGTAACACGCACCTAATGCAAAAAGTTTTCGAATTTCGCACAGTGTCTTACTTCCACGTAAATACGAGGGTTGTCCAGAAAGTAAGTTCCGATCGGTCCCGAAATGGAAACCACAGTGAAAACCAGAAACGTTTTATTTGCAACAGTTAGGTACACCTTCCACCTACATCTCTACGTAGTCGCTGCTCCAACTTCGAGTGTTGTCGTAGTGTTGTATCAACTTTCCAATATCCTCGTCATAGAAAGCAGCCGCTCGTGCTTTCGGCCAGGTATCTGCACTGGTCTGCAGCTCGTTGTCTGTGGAAAACTTTTGTCTGTATAGCCGGCGGTTCTTGTGAGCAGAGATGGGACTCAGGGGGAGCCAATTACGGACTGCATTGTGGGGGATCAAACACTTCTCGTCGGAAACGCTGCAGGAGTGTCTCCATTGCCCCTGCAGTGGAGAAGGAACTGCTCGACAGTTGTGTTATCTGGGTTCCATGTCACAGGCGAAATCTCTAACCAGGCCCTCATACTTGGCGGCAGACGTTTTCCCTACGCACCTTTACGTGCTCACTGTTCACTCAAAACTGAAAAGAGCGACGCGACACGATCTACGGGCATACTAGAGACACTGCCCAACACATCTGTGCAAAGCTTTGCCGGATACTCCCAGTGGTTTCCATTTCGAGACCGATAGGAACTTACTTTCTGGACAACCCTCGTATCACAATAACTGTGACCATTTGCGAAATGATGGGCACGTCATAATGAACCTGACGTATAAAGCTACAAGTAAAGCAGAAATGAAATTTTTTTACCGAATAATTTCTGCAAAATCGTTTGAGAAAGACTGCAGGTCGTGCTCCTCTATTCCGTCATCGCTGACCGGCCGAAACGTGGCAGACACTGTTGGCCTCTTCCGAACAAACGAATGAACTTGTCCAGCGCTTTGGTCGAAAATTGGTCGCTGTACGTCGCCACCCCTGTGCAGACTCTGCTCTGTACCTGCAGTCCAGTCAACTGTTGTTGCTATCGCGCCGCTATTAACAGCTGACTAACTGATAAACGCGGGTATTTATTTTGAAAATTTTCTGTTAGAAACAAAAACAAAAAGTGAACTACGTTTGTAGTGAAGTATGGAAAAAATTTCATTTCCACGTATTCGTGAAATCACCTTTGGTATTGTGAAACTGTTGTACAAAGAAATATGCTTTGTGTACAAATGTATAAGTACAGCATCCAAATTAAGAAGCATGATCTCACGATTCCAAACAATTTCTGTACGCTGGGCAAAGCTGCTCCGTGTGTCTATAGCGTGATTTTCTAAACATCTCTGTGGCTTCGCCTCTCCATAGCACCGTGGATGACTATTGTTGTTACTGACAATCGTTTGTGTTCCACAGTTTTTAAAGCTGTCAAAAGCGCTGCAAGATGTCACAGACTTACTTAAGCTGCCTCAAGCGTAGATGTTCTTAGTAGGAAAGAATAAATGTATTAAAACTTCATGCATGATGAGGCATTTTTTTTTTTACTATTCCAGTGTTCATGACGTGATATCTCCTAACCTACGTGTCATAAAGTGATGTAATTTTGTAGGTACATTCAGCGGCATATGTGCATACAGTGTACAAAATGTGTTGCGAATAGAGTGGGTGGAAAAGATGTAATAAATTTAAATGTCAGTAGAATGGGACAGTTTTTCACGCATCTCAGTGTTTATGACGTCATGTCCTGAACTATGTTTGGTACCATGATACACGTTTGAAGGTGAATTTAAGGGCATTTGTGGATACTGCCTGTGATATTTATTGCGAATACAGTTAGTAGCACAGAAGTAATACATTTATACGTCATGCATAGTCGGTCTGGTGGTTTAGGAGATGTCGAACATACACACGCACCCACCCACCCACCCACACACACACACACATATATATATATATATATATATATATATATATATATATATATATATATATATATGATGTGTATGGAGTGTATGGAGTGTGAGTTAGACTCCAGAACGCCCACTGTGCCCTTTTGATGCTGTTTTGTTTTTCGGAGCCAACAATGATATTCCGTGAAAGGCACGTACTTCCCGTGTTGTCCAGCTCTGGTGGATTTTATGGCCGACGAGAACTTAATAAACTGAGTGCTGGACCGCAAGCTCCGTTTAAACTGAAAGCTCTGTCGCTTTTTATTGGGTTTTACGACGTCTTTATTTAGTCAGATGGCTTAACTACGCTGTCCTAGAAACTTGTGGTTTCTACCGCGGTACCTGGTCTCGTAATATTTCATTTCACGACTGTATTCAAGGCAATGCTCGGTGACCCTTCTTCTTTACAGTCAAAATCGAGAACGCCTGAGAAAGCTAAAAACTGAGACAGAGCGAGAAAAGACAAGAATCACTTATATAGGGTATTCTATCCCAGTATCCTGAATGATCGGAAGACACGTAAACTAGACATGCAGTTCATTTCGGTCCCGTCAACGAAGATAAAAAGTCGTCCTTGCAAAGTTGAAGACCATCTAGATCTGCGGAACCACGTGTGCACGATATTGCACGCGAATGTGGCATGCCTCGCGAAGAGCAGTCTATTACAAGAGCCGAGGAGAGTTGCGAGGAACATGAACGACACACTCACCTGCGAGAACCGGGGAGACCAGCTGTCGCGGAGTAGACTTGGCCACTGTTTCTATGTTTCGATACAGTGTATCGATACCTGGAACTGTTTCAGTGTTTCGGAACGGCTATTGTTCACTGTTTCAAAACAGTGGTGTTTCATTCCGCCCTTGTCTCGGATCTCGAGCCAGACACAGAAACTGTATCGTTGTTTCAAAATAAGACTGTTTCAGTCCACCTGCGCCTAGAACGGACTAATTGTATCGAAACAGTGATGTTTCATTCCGCTCTGTGTCGGACGAGATTCGGGCTCGGCACAGGTACTGAAACACAACATACCACTTCATGAAACACTTTCAAGAGTGTCGAAATCTTTTGACAAGCAATAGCATAAAGCTCAAGATATCCGAAAATAAAGCTTCGTTTCTAGCTGACTGTCCTATTCCGAAATGGCATAACATCTGCTTAATAAACACTAACCAAACAATAAAACTACACATACTATTCGCATTCAAAATAATAAATATGTGAAAATCATTCAAATAAATTACACTTTTTTTATAACATACGCTTCTCTGTTCATGTACAGTAATCATAATAAGAAACGCATGTAAGACTACAACATTTTAAATAAAAAAAAGGCGTAGAGTGACAGTTATTAGACATGTATATAAATCTGATGTAGGTATAATTGCAAGCAATCTGTTTGACATATCACTGATAGTTGCATGGGGGCTTAATTATAAAAAAAATAAGAATGCAAATATTTTTGGTAGCTGTAAGTCCGATTACGCAAGTCTCGTAAACGGCTGGCCCTGATTAGTATTATTACGCAATCTGACTGCTTAGAATGACAACAAAGAATGTAAGAAAATTTTCGTTAACACAGTTAGTTAATTCAGTCCCCAGCAACTATAAAACCTACGAAACAACAAACACAAGTGTAGCTGTTCTGTATGTGGTAGTATGACTCAACGCACATCTGGCACGGTTCTTCTTCAACAAGACAAGAATTTTTAAATACCAATTATACTGACGTCATAAAAGAAAATTAGAAATACTATAATTGTGCAAGAAAACCAAAATTACACTCTAATACAAGAACACAAGCCAGATGCTTTGTTGACTGAACCTGTAATGATGCATTATTTAGGTCACTGAAATAATAAAAGAATAAAAGAAAATACCTCCATATATATTGACGAAATGCACTCTGACCATTACAATATCTCCATTAGAACAACATCTGCTATCTCTCCCATCAAACCACTGCATAAAACATGGAACAACACTCTCCACTACCACATCTCGCTCTGACTTCACGACAAGCAGTGTCCACCACAACTTCTCGGCAAGCACTGCTTGCCGCTACGTCTCAATAAGCACTGCCAGTGGAGGCGGCGGAACAATACTCTCTGGCGCGATTTCTGGCGCTGTGGCTCAGTGTAGCCACCTTTCATAGTGTAATGGTGAACGGGAAGCATCGTAAATTCATAGTAACGGTTCGAAACACCATGAAACACAATTTTTTTCTGTTATATTTTGTTATTTATTCGAATTATTTGGCGTTATTTGTGAGTCTATAGTCACTGTGTCTATTATCCACAATGATTCCCTTTGTGTGCATGGAAATTATCAGGATGGGTATATTAGCCGTACTAATGGAATGTGGGAATCCCAGTAGCATATCTGTTGTTTCTGCAGTTTGCTCCCACCTCCAGTTCCGTTCGTGGTGGTTCTTCTGTCTTCAGCTAAGGCTTTCCTCAGCCAATTGAAAAGTATGAAAGTCACATGACACAAAAGCAGCGCATTTGCTGCAGGAAATGCGAAACTGCCAAGACGCCTAAGTGATAGTTTCATACTTTCTGCGATATGATTAGCGCTCTCGCACCTCATTTGTGTTTATATGGACATACTTATACAGTAGATATTCAAGATAATAAAATGTGTAGGTTTATTAGATTACAAAATATATAAAATATATAAAATACAGTAAGGAATACAAATTCTTTCATACATATGACTTTACATAATAGTTTACAGAAATATCATGTGGTTAAACAATTCAATCGATAGCGTCAGCAATGACGAATATGAGCAGGTAAGAGTCTTATAACTTTTCACAAACAGTAATACACAAAAAATCAGTTTATACAAATATTCACATAAAATGTTTACACAACAAGTGGTTGACAGTTCCAGCAGTAGCACCCAGCAATGTTGAGTAGGTGCAGACTCCAACAGGTGACATCATTTCAGTAGAAGCAGTCCATCAGTGGCACCCAGCATTGTGGAACAGGTGCAGACTCCAACAGGTGACATCATTTCAGTAGAAGCAGTCCATCAGTGGCACCCAGCATTGTGGAACAGGTGCAGACTCCAACAGGTGACATCATTTCAGTAGAAGCAGTCCATCAGTGGCACCCAGTAATGTTGAGTAGGTGCAGACTCCAACAGGTGACATCATTTCAGTAGAAGCAGTTCATCAGTGGCACCCAGCATTGTGGAGTACGTTCAGACTCCAACAGGTGACATTATTTCAGTAGAAGCAGTTCATCAGTGGCACCCAGCAATGTTGAGTAGGTGCAGACAGCAAGAAGTAACATCATTTCAGTAGAAGCAGTTCCATTTGTGGTACCCAGCAATGTTGAAGAGGTACACACAGCAACAAGTCACATTTCTCAGTAGAAGCAGTTCATCAATGGCACCCAGCATTGTTGAGTAGGTGCAGACACCGACAAATGACATCATTTCCATAGAAGTAGCTCCATCTGTGGCACCCAGCATTGTGGAGTAGGTGCAGACTCCAACAGGTGACATCATTTCAGTAGAAGCAGTCCATCAATGGCACCCAGCAATGTTGAGTAGGTGCAGACACCACCAAGTGACATTATGTCAGTAGAAGCAGTTCCATCAGTGGCACCCAGTAATGTTGAACAGGTGCAGACAGCAACAAGTGACATCATTTCAGTAGAAGCAGTCCATCAGTGGCACCCAGCAACGTTGAGTAGGTGCAGACAGCAACAGGTGACATCATTTCAGTACAAGCAGTTCATCAGTGGCACCCAGCAATGTTGAGTAGGTGCAGACAGCAAGAAGTAACATCATTTCAGTAGAAGCAGTTCCATTTGTGGTACCCAGCAATGTTGAAGAGGTACACACAGCAACAAGTCACATTTCTCAGTAGAAGCAGTTCATCAATGGCACCCAGCATTGTTGAGTAGGTGCAGACACCGACAAATGACATCATTTCCATAGAAGTAGCTCCATCTGTGGCACCCAGCATTGTGGAGTAGGTGCAGACTCCAACAGGTGACATCATTTCAGTAGAAGCAGTCCATCAGTGGCACCCAGCAATGTTGAGTAGGTGCAGACAGCAGTCCATAATATTCACTATCACTGATCACACAGTTCATCAGCAGAAATTAAACATGTCCTAGTGGCACCAATCATGTAGAAAAAGCACAAGTAACAGTCCATAATTTCACCATCACTAATCAGACAGTTCAAGCATGAACAATAGTTTGAATGCACATACAAATGCTTTTACAATGCTCTTACACTAAACATACAAATCATAACAAACACACAAATGATATCAGATAATTGTCATATTACTATTACAAATACACAAACATCAGTAAACCTATAATATTTATGGGTGTCAGTGCAAGCCACTACAAACAAATAAAATAATATTTAGGAAATAGGTGGGTAGGATTAGGAAAGGAAAACACACAAAACACACTCACTCATCTTTCATCCACATTGAGTACCACTGTGTAATTGAATAGTGTTAACTGTGTGAATCCACTTCTGTCAAAATTTCATGTTCATCATGTGTATCAAGTAGTAGTGACAGCAATGTATAACAGTCAATAATAGTTAAGTCAACGTTATAGTCATCATGTCAAGACCAATGTTTGCCAAGCCAGATCAAAATGTACGGTTGCTGAACAACTGTCAGTGTGCCAAGATATGCAACTTCCTCTCTCCAAAAAAAAGTACATACTGCTTAGTGATTTAACAAAGTGTGTGTAGACAATCTTCCTTCCATTTTAGTGTTCTAGTCTGCTATCTTCATCCTCCTTGTTCCATATAGACCAACAACAACAAAAAAATATGCACCTCACTTATTTTACCTCTTATACACCATAACTCCAATCAACTTCATATAATCTCAATACCTCCATAATACCTCTTCAATACGTCGATACATATAAACCTTATTGCCAGTATCATTTCACTTCCATGACAACTCTTTCCTCTAGTCAGTCTCCTCGATCGAGTACAGATAAAATCCTAATGCAAACCTCCTCATCCCATACAATCCGAAGACACACTGTCAACACACAACCTCTGTGTAATCCATCTGACCAAAATCTTCTACTCATTATGAATTATAAACAAAGAATGCATACATGACCTCTAACAGACTTAGTTCGAATAACTCTCAGTAATTAAGTACGATTACGGAGTGTGAATGATCCTAATATTTCACAGTGTGTACACCACTTCAAGAATTATGGCAAACAGAAGCAAACATGTGGAGTATTTCTTGTGTCAAGTGTCACTTCCTATTTCAATTGCTCACGAAAAATGCAGTGTAATAACTGTGTTGGTCTGTCATGTCTTTAGCTTCCTTCCTATTGGCATACATTTATACAGCTTTCATAAAACCTCCAGCTCATGTGACTTCTATGAAGTTTCTTGTGCTAATGTCATTCGTCGAATTATAGCAGTTCATTTTCTTATCTTAAAAATATAAAGCACTGAGCGTAAGCAAAACAAGCAATAGCGAGTAAATATACCAGTAGAGAACAGAATGTCAACAAGTGGATGCAGCACAAATCTTACAACGAGGCTCTGCCAAGCGAACAATCTATAACTAATACCATAGTGTAACCTAAACTCTATGTTCATACACAGTACAACAGCATTTCTATATACCAAATTAAAGAGTAGTTGTGACAACAAACAGAAATGTATAAATATGCAATCCATACGCATAGCAGCAAACATATCTTACGTAATAAACAGGTCATCAGCATCGTATCACCGTAAGCAAATAAATGTTCATATGTAATCTTAATAAATAAACATGAAGGCGCAAGCAGATAAATCACAAAGTATAACTTACATACATATCAGCACAACTAATCAGGTGACAAATATAATTTAAATAAATAGGCACAGCAGGCACATAATTAAAAATATGACATCAGTGAAAAAGCAGTGCAGCCAAGCGATGCATAATATACACAAGTTACAACCCAGTTCATTAATAATTATTGTCAAAATCAGTTAACGTACGCAAGCACGTCGCTTCACAAGTAAATTCATAGAACATGAAATTAGTACAAAGTATGAATCACATAATCGCGAGCAGCAATTATGTCTAAAGTACGTACCTAAGTGGAAATATGTTACCTGAAAAATAAACTCAATTAATAGTTACCTTTTTTTAGTTTATTAGTTTCTTCTTGGAAATTACATTCTTCCTGAAAATTTCTCGATAGCAAGTCGTCTTAACGTCGGAGACACACAGAATTTACCTGAAGTTCTTAAATATCTTATAGAACCGTATCCTGAAAAATACTGAATGTTAATACATAATTCATCAAGTCATTATAGGTTTATACTGATTTTATTCGGAGAAAGACTGTGTATTTGTTTACGGCTGTCAGTGCATTCGCACTGAGCGCTCGATCAGCTGTAAGCGCGTGACGTAGGAAGCAATTGTTTGCGGTCAACGACTGCCTTGTGCGGCGCGCAGACTTCACTGCTGCTTTGAGTATGTGCCGCCGCGCCGCCAAAACACAGCGCGGTATCCTTGTATTCTCTGCGTGTTTACAAGTAGCTGTTAGTCTCTCAAAAGTATGTCATTCTACAAAAATTTTTCAAAAGTATATCATTCCACAAAAATTTTAACGTTAGATATATGATGTATTCCCTTAGAGCGTCGTGATTTAAGAGTTTCTACTTCGACAGTGTTATCATGAATAATTTTGCGAATTCTATATGGGCCGTTATAAAGCAGAAAAAATTTGCGACACAAGCCTTTTCCTTTGTGAGACAAACGATGAGACTTAATTAACACTTTCTGACCAACTGACAAGATTTTTAAACGACCAGGACGCTTAGCTGATTTCTCTCTTCTAGCAGCCGCAGATGCAATATTTTGTAGAGCCAGATTCACAACTTCAGAATGCCGCAGTTTCCGTGAAGGCGGAAAAGGAACGATTTCAGAAATGCGATTTGTCGGTGCTTTATTTTTTAATATCAGTATAGGTGGTAAAGAAGTTGAGTCATTAGGAAGTTCATTCAGAATGTTTTGAAAAATATGAAGATACTGATCCCATGTTCTGTGATTCTGATGACAATAAAGACGACACAATTTATTGATTTCCTTCATCCATCTCTCTGAAGCGTTAGACTGGGGGTGAAAAAGTGAAATGAAGATTGGTTTAATTTTACGACGCCGTAGAGTACGAAGCCAAATTTTAGAACGAAACTGTGATCCATTATCTGATATAACCTTATCAACATGACCCACTTCTTTAAGAAAATGGTTAATGAAAGCATTAGATACTGAACGAGCTGTTGCTTTGCGTAACGGTGTAAAACACACATATTTTGATGTCAACTCCACTGCTACGAAAATGTACGCAAAACCATTAGTAGATCGAACCACTGGACCGAACAAATCAACTGCAGCCACGTCCTTTAATTTTGCTGGAATGATAGGAAACAACGGTGCTCTGTGAGAAACTGTCAGCGGCTTAGCCTTTTGACATAATTTGCATTTGGCAAGAACAAATCGAATACGTTTTTCCATATTATTGAAGTAGCAATTTTCTCGTAATTTATGGAAGCATTTTCTGGGACCAAAGTGTGCATAACTGAAATGCGTATACCAAATCAGCTTATTAACCCACTCATCAGGAATACAAACTAACCAAACAGAGTTGTCGACCGATTTTCGTTTAAAAAGAACTTTCCAGATAGATCGAACGAGGTGTGGCCAAATTGTCCAATTTAACAAAGCGTCTAAGAAAATTACAGACACCAAGGAAACTACGAACATCACGTTTTGTGGTAGGAACAGCTTAATTACGAATAGCGTCTAATTTTTCTGGATCAGGAAGAATACCTTCTGTAGAAATAATGTGACCGAGAAATTTCACCTGAGAACGACCAAATTCAGATTTTTCTAAGTTCACTGTAATGCCAACTCTTGCAAAAATACGTAATAATGAATCCAAAATTTTGTTGTGCTCACTCCAAGAACGTTTAGCAATAAGAATATCGTCAACATATGAAGTAATATTGTCACGAAGATAAACAGGTAAAATTTCGTTTAAACTACAAATGAATGCTGCAGAAAATATAGTAAGTCCAAACGGTAAATTCCAAAGTCACTTTTGGGTAAAACAGTCATATCCGGTTATTGTTTATCTACTCTCTAGATAGATTGATAGTCGAAGAGTTGTTTCGATAGATGCAAAGAATAGTGAAAGAGTAGGCAGCGGTACAGAAAACTAAAAGAGAAATAGCACCACTACAGCTCGGGGCCCTATGCTCGCTACGGCACATATTCACTTAGAGTAGTGAATCCCCTGAGGACCTTAATAGCCGCACATAAATTCTAGTTTGTGACTTAATGGCAAATTTAACGGAAGTGCGTACAGAAATTGAGCTACCCATGAACATGGATGTATGTCATTCTTAGATTTGCGAAAGATCTTAAATTTCAGAACAGTTAAAAAATGTTTATAGTCAAAGTTTTCGCCTCGTGGCGACAAAGACCTACCGCGTCTGTCCCAGTCCCAATGTCGATTATTGTAAGGTTCGCGCGCCTGGCGCTCTTTTGTTGCATCCCGTAAATGAATCAAATTATTTTCTTCAAAGCCCTCTGCTATCTGTGATTCTAGATTTCTTCTGCTGTCTTTTCCTACGATTTCGCCTTCAATTTGTTTGACTTGCTTTTTAATGCCTCAAATTCCCTTTTCACGCGTTCATTAAATTTTCCCTGATTTTCAACATGCTTATTTATATTCTGGTACTCTTCGGTTTCTGCAAATGGTAATGGAGCTGTATCGTCAGAATCTCTGTCCCCATTTAAACTAAGACTTGTCAATTTATCTGAAATCTCCTCAACTCTTTCCAATAAATCACCTATTTGTTCTTTCTGTTTATTTACGTCTTCCGTAAGTGTCGCGACTCGGGTTTCAGTATTAACACATTTAGTAGTTAACTGTTCATACTGTTGTGTTAGGTTATTTAATCTGTCATTTGGTACGGATTCCTCGATTCTCTCAAATATTTCTTCCTTATCTTTTGCACGGTGTAAATTTAACTCTGAAAATTTTTGTACTATCGCGCGATCTCTTTCTTCCTGTTCTCTATCCTGTTCCCTTTGTCTAATCTCTACTGCAACTAATCTATTATTGTGAGCATTCAAAATCGGTTGTACTTCTTCTCTGATTTCTTTCTTTAATTCATCTTTCATGTTTTTGAAACATGTCCCTATTCGTGAGTCTAACCGTGTTTCCATTGTTCCCATATCTGTTTTTAATTCAGATCGTAACTGTGATCCCACTGTTTCCATATCTGTTTTTAATTCAGATCGTAACTGTGATCCCAGAGAGTCTAACCGCGTTGCCATTGTTCCCATATCTGTTTTTAATTCAGATCGTAACTGCTCCATTGTTCCCATTTGTGAGTCTAACCGACTTCCCAAATTTAATATTGCACTCATCAACTGCTCCGTGTTAACTTGTTCAAAATTCTTTTCGCCCCTAACATTTCCCGTAAAACTAACTTCCTTCTGCATAGCCATAAAGCTATCTGTGTTCGATACTATTTCAGAATCTTCTATCGTTAATCTCGTATTCTGTGAATTTTCTGATTGAGAAAAATTTTGAAATGGTTCCGGACTATTTTCCCGACTTATTACATTGTTTTCCACTTCATTATCCATCACACTGTTCTCCTGTGTTGGCGAGTTCGCCATGTTAACAATTTCGTCATTCCCACTATTCATCATTCTTGCCTTTTTCATTGATCGCGTAATCATTTACAAAATATACAAAACTCGTCACTATATGAAAATTGCACACAATGACACTTTATCTCCAACAATACCATTCACACGAAATGTTTCCTTCAAACACGATTGACGAACAATTGAAATAATTGCACCAAATCGTCAAACGCGTATACAAGGCAATAAAAATTAAATTTTGAAAAATACCATTAGAAGAATGCTAATTACCAAATCTACACATGCAAAATAGACTACAATTACTAAACTACAAATTACTACAACAATACTGTCTACTATTTTTACAATCAGAAGAATTCCAAGGGACGATCCGAGGCAGCGGTCGCCACGTGCATGGGGGCTTAATTATAAAAAAAATAAGAATGCAAATATTTTTGGTAGCTGTAAGTCCGATTACGCAAGTCTCGTAAACGGCTGGCCCTGATTAGTATTATTACGCAATCTGACTGCTTAGAATGACAACAAAGAATGTAAGAAAATTTTCGTTAACACAGTTAGTTAATTCAGTCCCCAGCAACTATAAAACCTACGAAACAACAAACACAAGTGTAGCTGTTCTGTATGTGGTAGTATGACTCAACGCACATCTGGCACGGTTCTTCTTCAACAAGACAAGAATTTTTAAATACCAATTATACTGACGTCATAAAAGAAAATTAGAAATACTATAATTGTGCAAGAAAACCAAAATTACACTCTAATACAAGAACACAAGCCAGATGCTTTGTTGACTGAACCTGTAATGATGCATTATTTAGGTCACTGAAATAATAAAAGAATAAAAGAAAATACCTCCATATATATTGACGAAATGCACTCTGACCATTACAATATCTCCATTAGAACAACATCTGCTATCTCTCCCATCAAACCACTGCATAAAACATGGAACAACACTCTCCACTACCACATCTCGCTCTGACTTCACGACAAGCAGTGTCCACCACAACTTCTCGGCAAGCACTGCTTGCCGCTACGTCTCAATAAGCACTGCCAGTGGAGGCGGCGGAACAATACTCTCTGGCGCGATTTCTGGCGCTGTGGCTCAGTGTAGCCACCTTTCATAGTGTAATGGTGAACGGGAAGCATCGTAAATTCATAGTAACGGTTCGAAACACCATGAAACACAATTTTTTTCTGTTATATTTTGTTATTTATTCGAATTATTTGGCGTTATTTGTGAGTCTATAGTCACTGTGTCTATTATCCACAATGATTCCCTTTGTGTGCATGGAAATTATCAGGATGGGTATATTAGCCGTACTAATGGAATGTGGGAATCCCAGTAGCATATCTGTTGTTTCTGCAGTTTGCTCCCACCTCCAGTTCCGTTCGTGGTGGTTCTTCTGTCTTCAGCTAAGGCTTTCCTCAGCCAATTGAAAAGTATGAAAGTCACATGACACAAAAGCAGCGCATTTGCTGCAGGAAATGCGAAACTGCCAAGACGCCTAAGTGATAGTTTCATACTTTCTGCGATATGATTAGCGCTCTCGCACCTCATTTGTGTTTATATGGACATACTTATACAGTAGATATTCAAGATAATAAAATGTGTAGGTTTATTAGATTACAAAATAAACTGTTTCGCTGTTTCGAAACACCGTATCGAAACATTACATTGTACTGTTTCATTTGTTTCGAAACATTTACGTGTTTCAGTTTGCCCATCTCTATCGCGGAGCATTTCCTCAGATATAGCCAGGAAATGAAATACGAAGAGAGCAGTATCGCGGTGGAAAGGGCCACGTTCCTGGGCGAGGATAATGAAGGAGTCTTCCGGAATAAAAGTGTCGGTAAACCTCATAAACAGGGACGGAGGTTTCAATTTAAACAAACACTGGGGTCCGGCACCCAGTTTATTGAGATCTCGCAGGCCGTCACGGAAACGCTGAGAGTGTGCGCGTCTTACATAACATCGTTGCGAGCTCCGAAAAACAAAATAGCACCAGTGCGTTTATTGGATCGTTGGGAATCTAACTCACAGTCATCTTCAGTGAAGCGGCAAAGGAACTGGTATAGGCAGGCGTATTCAAATACAGAGATATGTAAACAGGCAGAATATGGCGCTGCAGTAGGCAACGCCTATGTAAGACAGTTAGTGTCTGGTGCAGTTGTTACATCGGTTACTGCTGCTACAATGGTAGGTTATCAAGATTTAAGTGAGTTCGAACGTGGTGTTTCAGTCGGCGCACGAGCGATGGGACACAGCATCTCCGAGGCAGCGATGAACTGGGGATTTTCCCGTACGACCATTTCACGAGCGTACCACGAATATCAGGAACCCGGTAAAACATCAGATCTCCGACATCGCTGCGGCCGGAAAAAGAGCCTGCAAAAACGGGACCGACGACGAGTGGTAGAAGTGCAACTGTTCCGCAAATTGCTGCAGATTTCAGTGCTGGGCCATCAACAACTCTCGGCGTGTGAACCATTCAACGAGACATGATCGACATGGGCTTGTACCCATCATATCAAAAGTTGTGGAATATTGCATACAGCTCCAAATCAGTCAACACCTGTCTGTGAATAATATTCTTAGTGACTCTCAGTATGGCTTCAGGTCCGGCCTGTCAACGGCAAAAGCAGTTGAAGATGTTGTTTCATATATATTGTCATCTTTCGGATCAGGATTATCAGTTAATGCCACTCTTGTGGACATCAAGACATTTGACTCTGTCAGTCACAGCATAATACTAGAAAAAGTGCACTGCTATGGTATTAGAGGCTCAGAACTATCTCTGATCAGATCCCATCTGGGCGACAGAAAACAAATTGTGCATTTTAACAATATGAGGTCAAATGTCTTGGATATCATTCAGGGTGTACCACAAGGCTCTGTGTTTGGACCTTTACTTTTTATAATACACTCCTGGAAATTGAAATAAGAACACCGTGAATTCATTGTCCCAGGAAGGGGAAACTTTATTGACACATTCCTGGGGTCAGATACATCACATGATCACACTGACAGAACCACAGGCACATAGACACAGCCAACAGAGCATGCACAATGTCGGCACTAGTACAGTGTATATCCACCTTTCGCAGCAATGCAGGCTGCTATTCTCCCATGGAGACGATCGTAGAGATGCTGGATGTACTCCTGTGGAACGGCTTGCCATGCCATTTCCACCTGGCGCCTCAGTTGGACCAGCGTTCGTGCTGGACGTGCAGACCGCGTGAGACGACGCTTCATCCAGTCCCAAACATGCTCAATGGGGGACAGATCCGGAGATCTTGCTGGCCAGGGTAGTTGACTTACACCTTATAGAGCACGTTGGGTGGCACGGGATACATGCGGACGTGCATTGTCCTGTTGGAACAGCAAGTTCCCTTGCCGGTCTAGGAATGGTAGAACGATGGGTTCGATGACGGTTTGGATGTACCGTGCACTATTCAGTGTCCCCTCGACGATCACCAGTGGTGTACGGCCAGTGTAGGAGATCGCTCCCCACACCGTGATGCCGGGTGTTGGCCCTGTGTGCCTCGGTCGTATGCAGTCCTGATTGTGGCGCTCACCTGCACGGCGCCAAACACGCATACGACCATCATTGGCACCAAGGCAGAAGCGACTCTCATCGCTGAAGACGACACGTCTCCATCCGTCCCTCCATTCACGCCTGTCGCGACACCACTGGAGGCGGGCTGCACGATGTTGGGGCGTGAGCGGAAGACGGCCTAACGGTGTGCGGGACCGTAGCCCAGCTTCATGGAGACGGTTGCGAATGGTCCTCGCCGATACCCCAGGAGCAACAGTGTCCCTAATTTGCTGGGAAGTGGCGGTGCGGTCCCCTACGGCACTGCGTGGGATCCTACGGTCTTGGCGTGCATCCGTGCGTCGCTGCGGTCCGGTCCCAGGTCGACGGGCACGTGCACCTTCCGCCGACCACTGGCGACAACATCGATGTACTGTGGAGACCTCACGCCCCACGTGTTGAGCAATTCGGCGGTACGTCCACCCGGCCTCCCGCATGCCCACTATACGCCCTCGCTCAAAGTCCGTCAACTGCACATACGGTTCACGTCCACACTGTCGCGGCATGCTACCAGTGTTAAAGACTGCGATGGAGCTCCGTATGCCACGACAAACTGGCTGACACTGACGGCGGCGGTGCACAAATGCTGCGCAGCTAGCGCCATTCGACGGCCAACACCGCGGTTCCTGGTGTGTCCGCTGTGCCGTGCGTGTGATCATTGCTTGTACAGCCCTCTCGCAGTGTCCGGAGCAAGTATGGTGGGTCTGACACACCGGTGTCAATGTGTTCTTTTTTCCATTTCCAGGAGTGTATATGTAAATGACTTGCCCAGCACCATGTTATGTAAATCCACACTCTATGCAGATGATACAACTTTTGTTACAGCAGGGAAAGACTTAAGAAAATTAAACGAGGAAAGTGAGGCTCATCTCAGAGCAGCCATCAAGTGGTTCCAACTCAATGACTTGCATATAAATCATGATAAAACTGTAAATATTCTCTTTAGCTTGTGTGTTAAGATTGATGAGATTGATTGTGTCTCAGCTAAACTACTTGGGATCCATCTTGACTCAAAATTAACGTGGAAGAGTCATACCGATTATATTTGTACTAAGTTAGCACGTGTGACATATTTTTTAGGTAAACTAAGGTCATGTGTTAGTGGTAAGTTATTACTCGATGCATATTATGCCTTTCTCCACACCCATTTAACATATGCCACTTTGTTGTGGGGAAACTCACCCGGAGCAAAACAAGTTTTCATTTGGCAAAAGAAGGCAGTCAGATGCATCCATGGAGTCAGAAATAATGAGTCTTGTAGACCATATTTCAAAAAACTAAAAATACTAACAGTTTCAGCCCTCTTTATACTAAGTTGTCTGATACACACAAAAGAAAACCAACACAGTCACAAACTACGAAAGTCTATCCATCACCATGACACACGTATAAACCAGCAAATTGACATCCCAGTTGCTAGACTAAAGAAAACTGAAGATAGTTACAGGTACATGGGAGTAAAACTATTTAACATGTTGCCAATAGAGGCACATAATGTGTCACTGAATGAGTTTAAAAGTGTCACAAAGAAATGGCTTAGAGAAAAAGCTTTTTATACAATAGAAGAGTTTATAATGTGCACTAAAGATGATCTTAAGTACCGGTACTAATATAGTTTCACTTAGATTAAACTTATAGATATAAATATAATGCAAATACCTTGTGCAGCATCAAGGACAAATTTTTGTATCTTATTAGACAATAATGATCTACAATATATTACACCATTTTTGTTAGTTATGTAAACTGTATATGTACACAAATGACGACATCAATTGCATTTTTAATGCCTAAAGATGGATAATGAAGTAAATAAACAAAGGCCCACTCGTGTACCATTGATAACTGCACGATACAAAGTTTTACGCCTCTCCTGGGTCCGTTAAGCATGTTGCATATTCGGACGAGAGTTGTTTCAAATTGTATCGAGCGGCGGAAGTGTGCAGGTTTGGAGACAACCTCATGAATCCGCGGACCCTGCATTTCAGCAGGGGACTGTTCAAGCTGGTGGAGGCTGTGTAGTGGTGTGGGGCGTGTGCAGTTGGAGTGATATGGGATCCCTAATACGTCTAGATACGACTCTGGCAGGTGGCACATACGTAAGCATCCTGTCTGATCACCTGCATCCATTCCTGTGCATTGTACATTCCGACAGACTAGTGCAATTCCAGCAGGACAATGCGACACGCCACAGGTGCAGAATTGCTACGGAGTGGCTCCAGGAACACTCTTCTGAGTTTAAACACTTCCGCTGGCCGCCAAACACCCCAGACATGAAAACTATTGAGCATATCTAGGGTGCTTTGCAACGTGTTGTTCAGAAGAGATCTCCATCCCCTCGTACTTTTACGGATTTATGGACAGCCCTGCAATATTCATGGTGTCAGTTCCGTCCAGAACGCCGGCCTGTGTGGCCGAGCGGTTCTAGGCGCTACAGTCTGGAACCGGGCGACCGCTACGGTCGCAGATTCGAATCCTGCCTCGGGAATGGTTGCGTGTGATGTCCTTAGGTTAGTTAGGTTAAAGTAGTTCTAAGTTCTAGGGGACTGATGACCTCAGAAGTCAAGTCCCATAGTGCTCAGAGCCATTTGAACCATTCTGAACCGTCCAGAACTATTTCACGCATTAGTCGAGTCCATGGCACGTCGTGTTTATCGCACTGCTGCGTACTCGCGGGGTCCCTACACGATGTTAGGCAGGTGTACCAGTTTCTTTCGCTCTTCGGTGTATAAACAGTGGCTTGCCAACAACAATTGAGTCTGTTTGATCGAGGCGAGGAGTACACATAACAGAAAAATCGCAGCACCTGAAGAAGACGGAGGAGTGGTCGATTAGACTAGATTAGATTAATACTAGTTCCATGGATCATGAATATGGTATTTCGTAATGATGTGGAACGAGTCAAATTTTCCAATACATGACATAATTAAGTTAATTTAACAACATACTTAAGTTAATATAACAACCATTTCATTTTTTTATTTTTATTTTTTATTTTTTATTTTTTTAAATATATTTTTTTAATTTATATCTAAAAATTCCTCTATGGAGTAGAAGGAGTTGTCATTCAGAAATTCTTTTAATTTCTTCTTAAATACTTGTTGGTTATCTGTCAGACTTTTGATACTATTTGGTAAGTGACCAAAGTGCCAGTATAATTCACCCCTTTCTGTGCCAAAGTTAGATTTAATCTTGAATAGTGAAGATCATCCTTTCTCCTGGTATTGTAGTTATGCACACTGCTATTACTTTTGAATTGGGTTTGGTTGTTAATAACAAATTTCATAAGAGAGTATATATACTGAGAAGCTACTGTGAATATCCCTAGATCCTTAAATAAATGTCTGCAGGATGATCTTGGGTGGACTCCGGCTATTATTCTGATTACACGCTTTTGTGCAATAAATACTTTATTCCTCAGTGATGAATTACCCCAAAATATGATGCTATATGAAAGCAACGAGTGAAAATAGTCGTAGTAAGCTAATTTACTAAGATGTTTATCACCAAAATTTGCAATGACCCTTATTGCATAAGTAGCTGAACTCAAACGTTTCAGCAGATCATCAATGTGTTTCTTCCAATATAATCTCTCATCAATGGCCACACCTAAAAATTTGGAATATTCTACCTCAGCTATATGCTTCTGATTAAGGTCTATATTTATTAATGGCGTCATACCATTCACTGTACGGAACTGTAAGTACTGTGTCTTATCAAAATTCAGTGAGAGTCCGTTTACAAGGAACCACTTAGTAATTTTCTGAAAGACAGATTGACAATTTCATCAGTTAATTCTTGTTTGTCAGGTGTGATTACTATACTTGTATCATCAGCAAAGAGAACTAACTTTGCCTCTGTGGTGTCACCGCCAGACACCACACTTGCTAGGTGGTAGCTTTAAATCGGCCGCGGTCCATTAGTACATGTACGACCCGCGTGTCGCCACTGTCAGTAATTGCAGACCAAGCGCCACCACACAGCAGGTCTAGAGAGACGTACTAGCACTCGCCCCAGTTGTACGGA
Source organism: Schistocerca cancellata (assembly GCF_023864275.1). Classification (NCBI taxonomy): domain Eukaryota; kingdom Metazoa; phylum Arthropoda; class Insecta; order Orthoptera; family Acrididae; genus Schistocerca; species Schistocerca cancellata. The sequence goes on from NC_064634.1 coordinate 18,533,717, forward strand.
CGACTTGCTAGCGACTACACTGACGAAGCCTTTCTCTCATTTGCCGAGAGATAGTTAGAATAGCCTTCAGCTAAGTCCATGGCTACGACCTAGCAAGGCGCCATTAGCCTAACAGTGCTTGTAATTAAAAAGTCTCATTTGTATCATCAAGAGCGATGTACCACAAGGATGAATTAAAGTTAAGTATTCCTGGAGCTATGTACTTTTCTTTATAGCATTCATTACGTATCCTGTTCCAGACTTCACGCCAGCCGGCGTGTATGTACGCGTGCCTTTCGGTTACCCGTCACTGTGGACTGGCTGTCTTGTCAGTCCACAACAGCCTCTTCATGAATATAGAATGGCAAGTCATTAATATATATTAAGAACAACAAAGGACCCAAGACTGACCCCTGTGGAACCCCATTCTTGATAGTTCCCCAGTTTGGGGAATGTGCTGATCCTTGCATATTATGAGAACTACTTATTTCAATTCGAAATATCGTGCAGAAAATGGAAAAAACAACAACTCGGATTAACATGGAGAAGTACACCATTCATCGTGCAAATGCTCAGTATGTTGCCGTATTTTTCGCTGGGGAAGTGTGCAGTAATCGTAGAACTGGCTCGTACTTCGTAACGAAAGAGTGAAATGACGTTCCGTCGAACACGCACATAACTATCTAACTCGTCACGATACGGAGATAAGGCTGCAGTGAGAGGCGAGCTGTCGTCAGACGCTGAGCGACGATTTCACGCGGTCGGGTGGGGAGTGTGCGGTAGGAGGGGGGGAAGGGGGGGAGAGTGTGCGGCCAGTGCTTGACGGGGGGGGGGGAGGAGGAGCCGCCCGCGGCCAGTTCCTCGCGGGACTCCACCGTGACGTCACGCCGGCTCTCTTCCTCGGTGTGTGCCGCTGCGCGCAGTGCAGCTCCGTCGAGCACCGCGGACGGGGTCCGTGCAGGCGGGCCTGTTGCTTGCAATGGCGAGACGTCTGAACGAGGAGGATCCGGAAGACGGTAAGCAGCTGCGCCGTCATAAGTCTCTGCAGCGCCGCCTGCTCAGCTCTTGTTTGTGGCGTCGGTGGGAAGTGGCAGCTGCTGTCTCGGAAACTGCTGTGGCTTACGCCAGTGTTTACCGGAACCTCTATCTGGCGAGATAAGCACACCGACCTCAGTGACAGCTGCAGGTTTGGTGTTACTGTCGCTGCCAGTTCGCTCCAAATCTCTCGCCCGGATAGTATATTTTTGATGTCGCAGCCGCAAGCGACGGCACAGTGTTTCAAAACTCGAGGCACGTCTGCATCTTCTGCCATAATCTGTGACTCACTTTGCGTTGCGTTGAGACAGGGCACTCTTTTTGTTGTACCACACACGTGCAGGTTTCCTCGCTTTCCACTCGCGGGTGGAGCGTGCCAAAACATCGCTGCTTGTACGTCTGTAGTGTGAGGCCTTATTCGCCCCAGGTCTGTGTGCTCCATCTCTACTGGAGTGGACACGCAAAGGCCTGAGGAACATTCGTAGTTTCTGCTCCGAAAGACGCGACGGTTCTCGAAGATTGCCTAGAGTTGTCTCGCGAGTTGTACGGCTTCTTTTTTCTCGTGTCTGCCAGCTGATATGTATCAGCATTTATGTTAGATCCCTGGTTAATCTAAACAGTATGTGGCCATTCGCAGCCCGTCTCTGTGTACGCTTCACATCCTATGTCAGTGCGACAGGTACGGGGCCCGAAGGTTTAGCGGACGCAAATGCGGTCAGTACGAGTGTTTTCTGTGCAATGCCTTTTGTAGACAAACAAGCCCTAGCGGAACCGTCTATCTCCTTAATGATTTCTACGATACTGTCCCACTACCAGCCAGGTTTGAACTGTGTTTCGGTTTTAAATTGTACAAACAATTGCATACACTCACATAAACATATTTAATTTCTAAATACAAACTTTTCTGCAGTTTCTATTTTCTATTGAATTTCAATATTTGCGTAAAAGTAAAGAAATTCTGAAAAATGATTTTCTTAAATTCACCGAAAAAAAACCCTTTTAAAAGTAATCTAAAATATGTGCTGTTAATTATAAACCACACTTACAGTTACTACTCAAACGTCAGTCACGAGTTATGTATCTTATGTGTTTCCAAGCGACGTCAGGGTCGATAACATAACACAGGAAGTTATTTACAATTTTTTTTACATATTTTTTAATTTACTTTCACTTATTGTTCACTGCAGATAGATTTACACAAACAACAACTCTATAAAAGAAACCGATAAACTAAAACGTATGGAAATTATGCAAATACAAATCACTCAATTTACTCGAGAGTGTTGTTCTCGATGCTTCTGGAACTGTCAGCCGCGCGGTTTGAGGCGTCATGCCACGGACTGAGCGGCCCCTCCCGCCCGGGTTCGAGTCCTCCCTCGGGCACCGGGGCTGTGTGTTGTTCTTACCATAAGTTAGTTTCAAGTAGTGTTTAAGTCTAGGGACCGATGGCCTAAGCAGTTTCGTCCCTTAGTAATTCACACACTTTTGAACTGTCAGCTGGTGCATTTTATCACACGTAGCGTCGTTTGTGACACAGCTGTCCTACACAAACTTTAGAGGGAAGACGTGTGAGGCATGTTCCTGTGATGCAATTAGAGCGCGTTAAACGGCTTTCAAATCGACGTTTATCATGTCTGTACACAACTGTGTTTACGTAGATGATGTGGTGAAAGACAACACTCCAATAAACGTGCGAGATTAAAGAAACAATATTGTCTTCCATGCAACTCACTTAAAGAAGCCAGTTGCTACGAATTTTAGTAAGATGAGAACAACAGGAGCCAGCGTACTAAAAGTGAATCTTTTTTGTATTTTAATAGAATGTTTTGATTTATGCACTGGTTGTTTATCCATGACAACAAACTGCTTTTCAATATTACGCTAGGTATTTTCATCACAGAATCGTCGTGAAGTGAACCCGTGCGTATCTATCTCTGCACTTACTCACACCGAAATATTTCTTTGACGTAACTGACACAGCTTTTGATTCGTTAATCCTATAGTCGAAGTATGGCACTTTTTCAGGTGTGGTGAAGTGCACAAGTTTACATTTCCCTAGATTACGAGCTAGTCTTTGCACTACGCCGATCTTTTCTCGAGAATTGACTAGACGTTTCTTCAATTCTTAGCAGATACAATGTTATCGTGGGTAACTGCATCGTCTACGAAACTCCCGGGCTGCAACTAACGCTGTTCGCTAAGTCATCAATGTACGACGGCCCTTCTACGCTCACCCGCGTCACAGCGGGTGTTCTCCAGTGTTGTTGATGACTCTGAACGTTCTGCGTCCTGGCCGCGTGGAAGTTTCCAGTCAGGGCGAGAGGGGGGTAGGGGGGGGGGGGAGCTGGATAGGAGGCGTTCGGATAACTCAGGATAAACAATTCCTCATCCATGCATGAAGTAGTTGTAAATACCGTATAATATTCTACACAGGAGGTTTCTACGTGCCGAACTTAACCTTCCGCTAAAGCGCTCACCGTTACTTTTAATCCCAGACAATATTCCAACGTATGAATTACGAATATGAGCAAAGTTTGTTTCCTAAATGTGACCTAAAGTCGTATGTCAGTGTAATATTTCACTTTTCTTGAGTTACATTTCACAAACTCGATACCAACATTTTACTTAACACCACTCGCACATGTTTCAGGATAAACATGTTACCGGCATGGAATGAAACAACAAGTTTGCCGTTAACAAATGGTTCAAATGGCTCTGAGCACTATGGGACTTAGCATCTGAGGTCATCAGTCCCCTAGAACATAGAACTACTTAAACCTACCTAACCTAAGGACATCACACACATCAATGCCCGAGGCAGGATTCGAACCTGCGACCGTAGCAGTCGCGCAGTTCCGGACTGAAGCGCCTAGAACCGCTCGGCCACACAGGCCGGCTTACCGTTAACAGTCACTATTTATATCCACGACGCGGTTTGAAGGTTTAAACATCTACCATCAGGTGGAACTTCAAGTTTACAACATGTCACCTGTTATAAATGAGTATGAAATTTCAGCAATATAGACTTGACAGAAAAGGATCTGTTTTCCATTTGCCATATTTATTCCAACTCATATATTCAGCAACTCAAACCGAAGTCTCCACAGTCCTTTAAAACTTATTCCGAAATAATACTGTTGTTGTGATGTATATTTTTTGTACTTTGAGATAATGTTTCTGTTATGCTATGTGTTCTTTAATGCTAGTAGCTTCCAGAGGCCGTCTTTGTTTGTTGTTGTTGCTGTTTGATCTTCAATGCAGAGACTGGTCTGATGCAGCTCTCCATGCTACTCTATCCTGAGCAAGCCTCTTTATCTTCAAAAAATGGTTCAAATGGCTCTGAGCACTATGGGACTCAACATCTTAGGTCATAAGTCCCCTAGAACTTAGAACTACTTAAACCTAACTAACCTAAGGACATCACACAAACCCATGCCCGAGGCAGGATTCGAACCTGCGACCGTAGCAGTCCCGTGGTTCCGGACTGCAGCGCCAGAACCGCTAGACCACCGCGGCCGGCCCTCTTTATCTCCGAGTAACTACAGCAACCTACATCCTTTTGAATCCCCTTACTGTATTCATCCCTTGATCTCCCTCTACGATTTTTACCCTCCACACTTCCCTCCAACAGTAACCTGGTCATCCCTTGATGCTGCAGAACGTGTCCTACCAACAAATCCCCCCTTCTAATCAAGTTGTGCCACAAATTCCTCTTCTTCCCAATTCTGTTCAGTACCTCCGCATTAGTTACGTGACCTACCAATCGAATCTTCAGGATTCTTCTGTAGCACCACATTTCGAAAGCTTCTATTCTCTTCTTGTCTAAACTGTTTATCGTCCATGTTTCACTTCCGTACATGGCAAGACTCCATCCAAATACTTTCAGAAAGGACTTCCTGACACTTAAATCTATACTCGATGTTAGTAAATTTATCTTCTTCATAAACGCTTCCCTTGCCATAGTCAGTCTATATTTTATATCCTCTCTACTTCGACCATCATCAGTTATTTTGCTCCTCAGATAGCAAAACTCATCTACTAATTTATGTGTCTCATTTCCTAATCGAATTCCCTCAGCATCACCTAATTTAATTCGACTACACTCTATTATCCTTGTTTTGCTGTTGTTGAAGTTTATCTTATATCCTCCTTTCAAGACACTGTTCATTCCATCCAACTGCTGTTCCAGGTCTTTCGCTGTCTCTAACAAAATTACAGTGTCATCGGCAAACCTCAAAGTTTTTATTTCTTCTCCATGGATTTTAATTCCTACTCCGAATTTCTCTTTTCTTTCCTTTACTGCTTGCTCAGTAAACATATTGTATAACATCGGGGACAGGCTACAACCATGTCTCACCCCCTTATCAATTACTGCTTCCCTTTCGTGCCCCTCGATTCTTATAACGGCCATTTGTTTCTGTGCAAATTGTAAATAGCCTTATGCTGCCTGTATTTTGCCGCTGCCACCTTCGGAATTTGAAAGAGAGTATCCCAGTCAACATTGTCATAAACTTTCTGTAAGTCCAAAAATTACAGAAACGTAGGTTTGTTTACAAAATATAATAGTTTAAATGCGACAGAGAAGGGAGCCTGTGAGCACTGGAGGTATTCCATTCTAGTTGTTTTATTTCTCACCGTTAGACATACGTTTAGTTTTTAGTCAAGAACCTCCCTGACACCATGTTCTGAAATAGTATCTCTTTTCTCTACTAGGCAATGCTGTAAATTGTCTCAGAATCGTATCAGACCACGCACACATGTCACACTAACAATGTAAATCTACCTGCTGATGGAGGTTGAAGCCTCTACGGAGATGCTCAGGCAGCTTCAGTGGCACACGCTGCAAGAGAGGCGTTCTGCATCACGGTGTGGTCTACTGTCAAAAGTTCGGAGGGCGCACGTTTCTAGAAGATCCAGCCAGTGTGTTAGTTCCTCCTTAGTATATCTCGCGGAAAGACCACGAAAATAAAATTAGAAATATTCGAACCCTAACGGAGGTTTAGCAGGAATCCTTCTTCCCGCGAATTGCGCGCGACTGGAACAAGAAAAGCGAGAAGTGACACAGGTAAACAAAGTACACTCCACCACGCACCGTAAGGTGACTTACGAACTGTAGATGTAGATATGTGTCTATGAGTTCAGATTTTCATCATATATACACCCGAAAATTTGGAGCAGAACTAACAGAGTGCTGTTCATGCCATACACTCATTATGATTCTTCAGCTGCTCCTGGGGTAATCCATGTCGAAACAGTCCATGGGTGAAAAGCCAGATACCACTGCCCAATGGACAAAAAATATTTCGGGAAGCGACGATCTTGCCATAACCTGATGATGGCAACGTGGTGGCTTGTCGAAACACATTGACGTGACAAAATCATGGGGCACCACCTAGTATCGTGGCGGTCGTCGTTTTGGCAGTAGTAGTGCAGGAACTCAACGCGGCTTGGACTTCAACAAGTCGTTGGAAGTTCCCTGCAGGAACAGTCAGCCATGCTGCCTCTACAGTCATCCATAATCCTGAAAGTGTTGCCAGGGCAGGATTTTGTGGACGAACTGTCCTCTCGATCACGCCCCATAAATTTTCGATGGGATTCGAGTTGGGCGATCTGTGTGGCCAAACCGTTCGCACGAATTGTCCAGAATGTTTCTCAAACCGGTCGTGAACAGTTGTGTCCTGGTGACATGGCGCAGTGTCATCCGTAAGAATTCCTCCACGAATGGCCGCAGACGGTCTCCAAGTAGCCGAACACAACCATATCCAGTCAATGATCGGTTCAGTTGGACCAGAGGACCCAGTCCGTTCCATGTAAACACAGCCCACCCCATTATGGAGCCGTCACCAGCTTGCACAGTGCCTTGTTGACAACTTCGGCCCATCGCTTCGTGCGTTCTGTGCCCCACTCAGACACTACCATCAGCTTTTAGCAACTGATATTGGGACTCACCTGAGCAGGCCACGGTTTTCCAGTCGTCCAGAGTTCCACCGATAAGGTCAGGAGCTCCAGGCGATGTCGTGCTCTCAGCGAAGGCTCTCGCGTCAGTCGTCTGCTGCCACAGACCATTAACGCCAAATTTCGCCGCACTGTCGTACGTCTCACAGTGATTTCTGCGCTAATTTCCCGCAGTGTTGCTTGTCTGTTAGCACTGACAACTCCACGCACACGCCGCTGCTCTCTGTCGTTAAGTGAAGGCCGCCGGGCACTGCGTTATCCATAGTGAGAGATAATGCCTGAAATTTGGTATTCTCGGCACACTATTGACATCTCAGAATATTGATTCCCCTAACGATTTCCGAAATGGAATGTCCCATGCATACAACTGCAACCACCATTCCGCTTTCAGAGTCTGTTAATTCCCGTAGTGCGGCTATAATCACACCGGCAACCTTTTTACCTCAATCACCTGAGTACAAATGACATCACGCTTAATGTACTGCCCTTTATACCTTGTGTACGAAATACTACCGTCATCTGTATGTGTGCATATCACTACCCCACGACTTTTGTAACCTCAGTGTATTCTGCCCGTTGGACACTGACATCTGGCCGCCATGATACATTAAACGTTGATGTTATTCTGTTTTTACTGTTCCTGAATTACTGTGTCTTTCTGAAATCAAGCGACATTTCATTTGATGGAAGCCACTCATTAATTCTTTGAAAAATATCGGGATATCGTTGCCTAGAGTAGGGGAGGGGCAGTGGTACGGGTTCGTATCCGATCCGGCACCGCTTTACATGACCAGGAAGCGTTTCTACCAGCTTAGAACGATGAAGACAAACTAACCGATTGCGAATACGGGATGGAAACTGCTGATTCTCGCTGTAGGGAACTAAATAGCAAAGTGATGGGTGGTAGTGAAATAACGCTAGCCCTCAACACAATATGCAGTACTTCGCACATTACTCAAAATAATAGCTCAACATTTCAATCTTAATTATTTCATCAACAAGAACACCTTTTGAGGCAGTGCTATCGTGCTGGGGGAAATATGTTTGGCATTTTTGGCGATAATTTTGTAAGTTTGTGAAATGTGATATGATGCTTCACCGTCCTCAGAGGTTAGAAAAACACCCAATTGCTCACAGTGTAGTACCACGTTGGCCACTTGCCAGAGACCTATAATCTACAGAGAAATAAATAGTCAAGCATTTTCGATGTATGGTTTCTTATCGCAAGTAGTAGGGTACCCTAACCAGTTTTCTAATTCCGTGTCAGTCTTTTTGAGTTGAAAGTGGTAACGCACCCACATCATCCCTCCAAATTCCGCGTCTTATAAAGCAACTAGTCTCTCTGGGTTGTGCACGCGTTCTTCACGCAAGTGAGAGTGACTATTCGGCGAGCTTCTTGTGCCGTACCCTGTAACACAACTCCTGCATCAAGCTACGCCACGAGTAGCAGAATGTAACCGACTGCTGATTGTCGTTAAGCCTAAGCTCGCTGATTACTTGTACTTACCATACACATAGTGTATTACCATATCTTATCCTGAAAGGTTGAAAACGTACTGTAAACATATGTAAACAGAATTGCGTATTGTTGTAACGCTTTACTGTTAGCCTATTATATGACAATCTAATGACGTACTGTAGCTATAGCAGGACTGCAAACTTTCATCTCGATTATGTTTGTGTGATAGAAGGGAAAAGCTTTAACTATGATGTATTTCACCCAAAGGGTGTGAGAACTGCATACATATAATGTGGGATGATTGCATTGTGGCAAAAAATGTTTGAAAATGTCTTCGCAAATAGGTTCTCAAACTGTTTTTCTAGCTTCACCACTGTTTGACCTAATGAAAAGTCATCGCAAACACCTCCGTCTGCTCGATATTTTACAAGCTTATTCACGTCGCATGTTTGCAAATGTGCCTTTGTTGTACACAAACTGTAATCGACATTTTCAAAACTTCATGTTTCCCGTATTAACCTGGAACTTCTGTGCGTTTATCGAACAGATGACAGAGCAGTATTAAACATCTCCTGGGCATCGTGTCTTGCAGCCAGCAAGGGTCTGAAGTGACATCTTGGGAAACATCATATACGTGGGGCAAAATTTAACGTATCACTTCGACGTGTTTCGGGATAAACCCCTAAACCTGTAATCAACAGTCAGAGCTATCACAGAATGTAAACAAGTTCGTGCGAACCACTCTTCGTAAATGACAATTGCTGTAAATAAAAGTAATCGAGTTCTAAGCACTTGCAAGAAATGTGGAAAATTGGCAGTGTTTACGTATAGACTTCATGGTGTAACTACCTCTTTACAATAGTGCGCTGAAGACGAAAGGAGTAGAACGTGTACGCGACTAGTCAGTATTAACAGTATGTAACATCGACTCACACGAGACAATTTGGCACGTATATTAACTACGCACCATACCATACAACTGCAGTTATTAGGTATTGGCTAGAGGTACACATCATAGACTATCCATCAACTTCCATTAGTTTCAGTATGCGACAGTCATTATTTGTACCGTGTCGCCTGTACAGCAAAGACTGTTAATTCTACAAATTTCACTGAAATGTTTTAACCCTCTAGTTGAGGTTGTTTTTCTTCTTTCCTTTCAACCTCGAGTGCAATGTCTTACGAGTGGTTTTCATGAACGCTCTCATACTTTGACGGGTCTAACTGCCGGTATCATTTTAAATGCGAACATTTTAGTTTAGATTTTACAGCGACTGTTATTGATATCGAAAGAAGCAACAAGTCTACTCCTACCAGTCACTGTTCACGTATATCCACAACACGTTTCGAAGGTTTAACCCTCCATCATCAGGTGGATTTACACTGTTAGTATGACGAGGGTCAACAGCCTTTTCAGTAGTTGCAGTTGATTGACTGATCTGGCCTCCTAACATTAACCAAAACGGCGTTGCTGTGCTGGTACTGAGAACGTCTGAAAGCAAGAGGAAACTACAGCCGTAATTTTTCCCGAGGGCATGCAGCTCTACTGTATGGTTAAATGATGATGGCGTTCTCTTGGGTAAAATATTCTGGAGGTATAACAGTTCCCCATTCGGATCTCCGGGCGGGGAATACCCAAAAGGACGTCGTTATCGGGAGAAACAAAACTGGCGTTCTGCGGATCGGAGCGTGGAATGTCAGATCCCTTAATCGGGCAGGTAGGTTAGGAAGTATAAAAAGGGAAATGGATAGGTTGATGTTAGATATAGTGGGAATTAGTGTAGTTCGGTGACAGGAGGAACAGCACTTCCGGTCAGATGGATACAGTGTTATAAATACAAAATCAAATATGGGTAATGCAGGAGTATGTTTAATAATGAATAACAAACTAGGAACGCGTATAAACTACTATGAACAGCATAGTGAACGCATTGTCATAGCCAGGTTTGATAAGAAGCCCACACCCACCACAGTAGTATAAGTTTATATGACAACTAGTTCCGCAGATGATGAAGAGACTGAAGAAATATACAATGAAATAAAATAAATTATTCAGATCGTTAAGGGAGACAAAAACTTAATAGCCAGGGGGGACTGGAATTCGGTAGTAGGAAAAGGAAGAGACAGAAAATCAGTAGGTGAATATGGACTAGGGAAAGGAAGCAAAGAGTATGCCATTTCGTAGAATTTTGCACGGGGCATAATTTAATCATAGCTAACTCTTAGTTTAAGAATCATGGAAGAAGGTTGTATAAGTGCAAGAGAACTGGAGACACCGGAAGGTTTCAGATTGATTATATAAATTTAAGACAGAGATTTTGGAACCAGGTTTTAAATTTTAAGATATTTCCAAGGACAGATGTGGGCTCTGACCAAAATTTATTGGTTATGAACTGCAGATTAAAACAGAAGAAACTGTAAAATGGCAGGAATTTAAAGCAGATGGTGTAACCTCCCCCTCACTTATCGACCTTAATGACAGTGAAAAATTAAACCGCGTGTACCTAATGGAAATTTGGGAAAAGCAATCGTCACTGAAGTTAATCTGTCGGTAAAGAGGGAGGAAAGGGTTACATCTAAATGAAAGGAAAAATACCAATGAAACTGGTGGAAATTAATTTTGAAAAGGGGTAAAGTTAATAAAGAAAGTAAATGTGCGGCCGTTACGTTAACAATTAACTAGCGGGAATTAGTTATTTGAGATTTGGGGGAAATTACGGTCGCCAGTCCTAAGGACAATTACTATAGTAACTGAAAAAGAAAGATTATTACACATATAATTAGCACTAGAAGCGTGGGAACTGAAGGTTGACAAGTGTAGTGTGAAAACTGAAAGTTTGTCAGAAGTAATAAATTTCGCTACACTCTGACTTAATTTAGCAAAATAATTAATAAAACCGGAAAATCGAAAGTTAATTTAGTGACCGAAGTTAATAGTGAGCTTTCTTTCTGAAGCACATCGAAATTCAGTAAAATACGGTTAGTCTTGGACTACCTCAACAATCATTTCAAAAGCTACTTGAATCTACGCAATTTAGAAATAAGAGATTTAACTTTGAACTTGAATTAAATGATTCTGAACAATTAACAATAGTAAAATTTAGTACGTACCAAGCTGAGCTGCAGTCACAGGTAAGCTAAAATACGGTAACAAAACTCGCACTCTTAATTTGTGCTTGTGCAATCTAAATACTGTAGCCAGCTATGAATACCTTAAATGAACTTTGACATTAAAGCAGTGAAATAAAATGATATTGGCGTTTGAATTTCAACGACACTCGGGTTCATTCCGGAAAAGGAAAGGACCCTGCTTGGTAATGCAACTGGGACAATGAGCAACAAAGGTTCATGCTAAGTTGCTGTAATTTTGTGATGCAACAATTTTAAAAGTTCGAAAAGCTGAGGTCTGCCATACAGTTCTAAAACTTTACGTGCTTCCAGTCTTCCTTGTTGGTTGATTGAAGGTTTGAAGCCGTCGATCGAGGAAGTGGCAACAGTCACTCATTGTCGGCTATCGCTGTTGCAGAAGCCCGATGTTGACGCGCCTTCTTCTCGACACGGTCACCAGGCGAAACGGACTCTTGATGTGCGCCAGCTAATGCTTCCCGTCCGCGACACCATGTCAGAAACTATCATTGCAAGTCGAGCGCAATTACATGCTGCCAGACCCCGAAAGCGCGGCAACTCGCGGGAGCTTCACACAACACACCTGCTCCACTCGCTACTCCAGCCAGACTCTCTCTGCCCGCGCTCCACGCGACAGAGTTAACACTACCAAAGATCCTACACACTTTGATTCTTCACACGACCTATCGATGTAATCGTTCGATAGCAGTTTTCCCTAGGCAAGACCCAGCGTAAAAATACAAATAATATTCACAAAACAAACAAACATAAATGAATAAATATATATATACAAACAGTAAAACAATTACAATATATAAAGAGACAGAAATGTCATTTCTTGAGGTAACAAAGCAAGGAAAAAATTATAGTACAATAGATGGAAATAGGAGGATATACATTTCCGGCGTTACAATGGGACCTGGATAAACTGAAAGAACCCCCATCCCCTCCTGCAGGTCCGGGGGTTAGAATAGCCCCGAGGTATTCCTGCTTGTCGTAAGAGATAACTAAAAGGAGTGTCACACGTTTAGGCCTTTATGTGATGGTAGGGTTTGACCTCCATTTTTCAAAATTTTCCCGAAGAGCTAGCCAATTGGGGAAGGGCACCTTTCATGTTGCATTGTGTCCATCACGCGCTGAGACTGAAACGTTCCGTTATAAAAATTTATACACGACTGTGCTTAAACTGACACACAATATTTTTCGCGCAACGCAATCTGACTATCAAAAATCCCTACAAAGGAATGGCCCTGACTAACATTAACCTGTACCTTTCACAAATCACTTACCTCACAAAAATCTTCGTTACTCGAACCACTGCAATACAGCGAGCGCCACTACTGCCAGCTAAATAAAAGATTCAAACTACAGAAGGCACTAACTACTGATAGGCATAGTTAGCAATTGAAAGATATTAATAGAGAACAAACAATGTATTTACCTTAACAGTCATAATATATATAGTAGTTCATGACATCTAGTGTTACAAATTTCAAAACTCCGCCATCTCTCTCCCCACATCCACCACTGCTGGCGGCTCACCTCCAACTGCGCAACGCTACGCGCTGTTCACGTCCAGCTGCCCAACACTACAATGGCAGACAACAATGCAAACTAGCCACAGACTGCACACAGCACAGCCAGTGATTTTCATACAGAGAGCGCTATGTGGCGGCGGCGTTACCAATATAAGAATCTAAACAGCCTACTTACAAGACCTATCGCATCCTTTGTCGAAGTGGATCTGCACTTCTGCTCATTCTCCAACCGTTGGGCTAGGTCACCCTCTTGGGTGCGTATTTTTCCATCAACTGTGCAGTATCGTTTTCTACGCTGACGATGATAAAGGACTTATTTGCTTGGTTGCACGTGATATCCAGCACGTTAGCCAGCCCGTTGTGGTGGGGCCGCCATGTACCCTGTTGGTTGTAGCCCCCTGACCACACAGGGATCGCTCTGTTGATGCCTACGCCGTAAACTCCCCACGTAAGCCGAGGAGTAAATGCCCATCTCCCTGGGACATCGGGACTCCCGGCAATGGCCATCCTGCCAGGTGGCCTTTGCTGCTGCTGGGTGGCCCTGTGGGGAGGGCCCCTGGACGGAGTGGGTGGCATCAGGGCGGATGACACGCGATGAAGTGTAGTACATCATCTCTAGCTGGTGGTCAAACACCATCAGTCTCTGCGTTCAGCACACAAAAGTATGACCTCAAACCGTTCCCCCACCACAGGAACGTCAGGCTAAGGATGGCAGCAGCACTTATTCGCCCCAGTACCCTGTATGTTCGAGAGCTGATGAGGAATCTTTCATGATCATGAAGCCCCAGTTTTTTGTTGAGCATTTAGAGGACAAGTTTGATGAGGTGGAGCACTTGTCCAAAATGAGATCTGGGCCAGTCTTCATCAGAACAGCATCCTCTGCCCAGTCACAGGCGTTACTCACTTGTGATAAGCTGGGGGATGTTTCTGTAAACATCGCGCCCCATAAGAGCTTAAACATGGTCCAGGGTATCATATTTCACAGGGACCTTCTTTTGCAGTCTGATGACGAGCTGCACACTGGCTTAGAGCGGCAAGGTGTTCACTTCGTCCAGCGCGTTCGTCGGGGTCTGAGGGATAATCAAGTTGCCACCAGTGCCTTCATCTTGAGGGTGATACATTGTCCAAGAAGGTCAAGGTGATGGTCTACTGCTGTGATGTAAAGCCCTATATCCTTCCCCAATGCGGTGCTTTAAGTGTTGGAAATTCAGCCATATGTCCTCCTGCTGTACTTCCAGCCTCACATGTAGAGATTGCTGATGCCCACCACATTGCAATACTCCATGTGCCCCACCTCCCATCTGTGTCAACTGTGGAGATCATCATTCACCTTGCTCGCCAGACTGCAGGATTTTACAGAAAGAGCGGAAAATCATGGAATATAAGACCCTGGACCGACTGGCTTCCACTGAGGCTAAGAAGAAATATGAACGACTCCATCCTTTGCGAATGACTTCCTCTTATGCCGCCGCTACGACAACAGTGATTGCCCCATCAGTTCAGCGAATTCCAGTTGGCTCCCCAAGCCCTAAGACTACACCTGCCCCCTTGACCGTGGGGGCACTACCCTCCCTGTTGCTCCTGCGCCACCTACTTCGGGAACAACAACCCCCCACCCATCGAGGACATCTGTCCCCACTTCTAAGCCAGAGAAACGTCGAACTTCTTTGGCTCCTCTCAGTCAGAAGGGGTCCCTTGGGTCCCTCCCTTCCCAGGTTTCCACCAGAGGGAAGGATGACGCCCACCAGTGGTGTAAGTGCCCACAAACAGCCGGTCGTAGAGCTTTAGGATCCTCATCAGTCCCGTAGACTGAATCAGCAAAGCCCTCCCAGCCAGTGAAACCCAAGAAGCAGTGAGAAAAGTCCAAGAAGAAGACCTCTAAGACCAAGGAACTTGCAGTGGCGCCCACCCCACCGCAACCTACAAGCTCTGTGTCTGAGGATGAGGTGGAGATTCTGGCATCCCCTGAGGACCTAGATCTCGCTGGACCCTCAGACACCATGGAACACGATCGCACAGGTACTCAATCGGTGGCAGCAGGATCAGTGGCGTAATCTGCCTCCCTCGGTCCCTTCACGCCTCCTTCGGTCACAGACAGTGTCATACTCCAGTGGAATTGCAGCTGTTTTTTCCACCACCTTGCTGAGCTCTGACAACTTCTGAGCCTGCACTCTTTCTTCTGCATTGCTCTCTAGGAAACTAGGTTCCCGGCGACGTGAACCACCACCCTCCGTGGCTATCGGGGTTATTCTAAGAATCTGGGAGCTTATGAGGATGGTATCTGGTGGAGTCTGTGTCTACATCCTTAACTCTCTTTACAGCGAGTGTGTCCCTCTTCAAACACCTTTAGAGGCTGTCGCTGTTCGGGTATGGACGCCTCAGGCTGTTACTGTCTGCAGTCTCTATCTTCCACTGGATGGTGATGTCCCACAGTATGTATGGGCTGCACTGATAGCCCAGTTGCCTCCACCTTTCCTGTTATTGGGCGACATTAACGCCCATATCCCTTTGTGGGGTGGATTGCTGGCAACAGGCTGAGGCACTGTCGTTGAGCAAGTGTTGGCACAACTCGACCTTTCTCTTTTAAATAATATGGCCTCCACACAGTTCAGTGTGGCACATGGCACGTACTCAGCCATCAACATTTCGGTCTGCAGCCCTGGCCTTCTACCATATGTCCAATGGAGTGTGCATGACGACTTGTGTGGTAGTGACCACTTTCCGATCTCTCTGCCACTACCCAAGCATCAGTCACATCGGCGCCTCTCGAGATGGGCTTTGAATAAGGCTGACTGGGACCTGTTCACCTCCACTGCCACTCTTGAACCTCTTTCTCATGGCGCCATTGATGTTGTAATTCACACGTTCACCACCGCCATAGTTTCTGCCGCAGAATCTGCAATTCGGTGTTGCTGTGGGTTTCGTCAGTGGAGGACTGTGCGTTGGTGGTCACCAGAGATCGCTGAGGCGATTAGAGATAGCAGGCGGGCCCTCCAGCGTCATAAGCGGCACCCATCATTGGAACACCTCATTACCTTTAAACGGCTCCGTGCCTGAGCCCAACGCCTTATTCGCCAACGGAAGCAGGAGTGTTAGGAATGGTGTGTCCACCATTGACACCTGTACCTCTCCACCACAGATTTGGTGGAAGATTAGGTGACTCTGTGGTTGTCAGACACCCACCAGCATTATGCACAGTGTTCTGCTTCTACGAATAACCCACTGGCCTTCCACTCCCTGAAAGAGTTGTTGGAAAGTCGGAGCCATTCATTCCATAAGCGGCACCTCGAATCGTACAATGCTCCATTCAATGAGTGGGAATTCCACAGTGCCCTGGCCACTTGCTCTGATACGGCTCCCAGGCCGGATCACGTCCACTATCAGATGATCACATACCTCTTGGTGGACTGCCAGGGACACCTCAAAAGACGTTTTCAACCGTATCTGGGTTGAGGGTGAGTTCCCCTCTCGATGGCAGGAAATCATTATCATCCCAGTGTTGAAACCTTTGAAGCCTGGCAAGAACCCCCTGGAGATGGACAGATACCGCACCATTAGCCCCACCAATGTTATGTGCAAGTTGCTGGAATGTATGGTGAGCCAGAGGTTGAGTTGGCTACTTGAGTCTCGAGGCCTTCTGGCTCTGTCCCAGGGTGGGTTCCGCAAGGGCTTCTCTGCCACCGATAATCCAGTCTGCCTGGAGTCTGCCATCCGCACAGCATTTGCCCGCCATCAGCATTTGGTTGCCGTCATTTTTGACATGACGAAGGCGTACGATATGACGTGGCGACATCACATCCTTCATGGTTGGGGTCTTAGGGACCCACTCCCGCTTTTTAATCCAAATTTTCTGTCGCTTCGTTCCTTACGCTTGCAAGTTGGTTCCTCCCATAGTTCCTCCCGAGTCGAGGAGAATGGGGTCCTGTAAGCCTCTGTCTTGAGTGTCTGCCTCTTTTTAGTTGCTATCAACGAGCTAGCTGCAGCTGTGGGAATGTCCGTATCGGCTTCTTCATATGCTGATGTGATGACTTTTGCCTGTACTGTAGCTCCACCGGCATTGCAGTTGCTGAATGGCGGCTACAGGGCGCTATCCTCAGGGCGCAGTCTTGGGCCATCACACACAGCTTCCAGTTCTCGGCTGCCAAGACCTGCGTCATGCTTTTCTGCCGACGTCGCACTGTTCACCCTGAGCCACGGCTTTATCTTGACGGCGAACCTCTTGCCGTTGTGGAGACGCATCGGTTTTTGGGCTTGCTTTTTGCTGCCCAGTTGACTTGGCTCCCTCATAAACAAACGTTGTGGCGCCATCTTAACGCTCTACGTTGCTTGAGTCACACCAGCTGGGGTGCGGATAGGTCTATCCTTCTACGACTGTATCAGGCACTGTTCCAGTCCTATCTCAATATCCACCAGTCTTCCACCATGGGGTGATACCAACAGCGGACGACGGCAGTCGACAACGGCCAGTTGCGCTCGCGTATGCGAAACATGTGACACTAAAATGTAAACTTTCACGGCCGGAAATATCATGTCCATTATAATTATCCGGGCTGTTATGCCGTGGTCGGTTGATGAATTCTGTGGTGATTCCCAACGTTTCGTCTCCGACTGCGGGAGACATCTTCAAGGGGGTCCGTAGCTTGATGGAAGGTCCAACACACACACTGGCTCGCTACTGACTGCCGCTAAATTCCGTGTCCGCGCGCCCCCGCGCCGCGGCGTGACGTCACGTGTTTTGAAAACGTCAGTGCAATTGGCCGCTGTCCGTCGCCGTCGATCGCCGTTGCCATCACCCAGTAGTGGACAAGTGGTACACATCTTCTTTAACACCGGCATCCATATACAGTTTAATTTGACGCCCTCCTCCTTTCGGTTGAAATTATTTGGGTGTTTAGCGATTTCGATTGCCTCCCTGTAGAGCCTTTCGTAGTATCCGCTCGTGGCCGCTAGTACTTGCGTCTCCTCGAAACGAATACTGCGGTTCCCTGGCTGGAAAGCATGCTCCGCAACAGCTGATCGTTCCGTTTCTCCTCTTCTACAATTTCCCTTGTGCTCTTCCAAACGTGTAGAAACAGTTCTTTTGGTGGTACCGACATAAACATCACCACAGCTGCATGGGATCCTATACACTCCAGATTTTTCCAATGGTTTGCGAGCGTCCTTGGCAGGCCTAAGGTATTCCTGTATCTTCTTGGTGGGCTTGTAAATTACGGTAATATTCCGCTTCGTCAAGATCCTCCCTATTCTTTCCGTTACATTTTTAACGAACGGCAGGAAAACCTTAGATTTTGCAGTAGCCTGTACGTCAGTATGATTTCTGCGTGGCTGCCGCAACGCACGTTTTATTTCGGCGGACGAATATCCGTTCTTCGTTAGTGCATTGTGGAGATGTTCCATCTCAGCGTCGAGCAAGTCAGGTTCACAAATCTTTCTAGCTCTGTCCGCTAACGTCTTGATAACACCCCGCTTCTGTTGTGGGTGGTGGTTCGAATCCCGGTGCAAATAACGGTCCGTGTGCGTGGGTTTGCGGTACACTGAGTGGCCCAAACTACCATTTTCGTTTCTAAACACAAGCACATCGAGGAAATGTAGTTTGCCGTCTACCTCCTCCTCCATTGTAAACTGAATTATTGAGTTTATACTGTTCAGATGTTCGTGGAACCGGCTTAGTTCCTCCCTACCATGTCTCCACAACACAAACGTGTCATCCACGTATCGGAACCATACATTTGGTTTCTTGCTGGCAGTACCTAAGGCCTGTTCTTCGAATTTCTCCATAAAGAAGTTTGCAATTACGGGACGGGGATATTCGTCCGCCGAAATAAAACGTGCGTTGCGGCAGCCACGCAGAAATCATACTGACGTACAGGCTACTGCAAAATCTAAGGTTTTCCTGCCGTTCGTTAAAAATGTAACGGAAAGAATAGGGAGGATCTTGACGAAGCGGAATATTACCGTAATTTACAAGCCCACCAAGAAGATACAGGAATACCTTAGGCCTGCCAAGGACGCTCGCAAACCATTGGAAAAATCTGGAGTGTATAGGATCCCATGCAGCTGTGGTGATGTTTATGTCGGTACCACCAAAAGAACTGTTTCTACACGTTTGGAAGAGCACAAGGGAAATTGTAGAAGAGGAGAAACGGAACGATCAGCTGTTGCGGAGCATGCTTTCCAGTCAGGGAACCACAGTATTCGTTTCGAGGAGACGCAAGTACTAGCGGCCACGAGCGGATACTACGAAAGGCTCTACAGGGAGGCAATCGAAATCGCTAAACACCCAAATAATTTCAACCGAAAGGAGGAGGGCGTCAAATTAAACGGTATATGGATGCCGGTGTTAAAGAAGATGTGTACCACTTGTCCATTACTGGGTGATGGCAACGGCGATCGACGGCGACGGACAGCGGCCAATTGCACTGACGTTTTCAAAACACGTGACGTCACGCCGCGGCGCGGGGGCGCGCGGACACGGAATTTAGCGGCAGTCAGTAGCGAGCCAGTGTGTGTGTTGGACCTTCCATCAAGCTACGGACCCCCTTGAAGATGTCTCCCGCAGTCGGAGACGAAACGTTGGGAATCACCACAGAATTCATCAACCGACCACGGCATAACAGCCCGGATAATTATAATGGACATGAAACATGTGACGTCACGCTACTGAGCGGCAGCACGCGTAGATGGAATTTTGCTGCGGTCAGTAGCGAGTCAGGCTGTGATTCAGACAGTCCAAGGAGCTGCGATCGCCGTCGAAAATGTCCTCCGCAGATGGGGACGAAACGTTGGGTTTTCATGCGAATCCTGTCCGAGCACGGCATACTAGCCCGGAATATTTTATTAATTGTAACACAGTTACCACCTCCAACGACCGTTGTAACTAAAGTGTTCGCGGTGCTTGCAAGCTCGCCTTAAAGATGTCATCTTTATCACGCGTGATTACGCAAATGATTCCAGCTCTCAAACAGTTAAATTAACATTCATTCTTATATCTCGATTCTAACATGGTAACGGAAATGCATCTACAACTGCATGTACTACATAGACATCTATATTCTCCAGACAACTGGCGTGCCAGTGGATACTTCCTTTTCTATCACTTATTAAGGTTTATTCCCGTTCCATACGCATATGGGGCGCAGAAAGGTGAAACCCTCCCGATTAATACTGCACCTATTGTTATTAGCCAAAATAGCAACGAGGCCTTAATTTTGGTGTAACCATGACCTGATGGATAAGTGCCAATCGGATTTAGCTGATAAGGAGCCGTTTCTAATCAGAATTACGTGTCGTCAACAATGTTCAGCTTAATGACAAAGGATTTTTGCAATAACCAGTGCCAGGATGTTTTAGATTGTTTCACTGATAAATTCTGTTTAGACACAATATAAGACAGACACTGCTTTCATCTCACACTTCTAACTACGGTTAATCTCGTCACAAGTCAGTATTTTTGGTATTACGCCACATGTTGTAACAATGGTCAGCACACCCGATCCTCACTGCAATCCAGTGTGTTTCCAGCGCGGTTGACGCGAACACGAATATTCGGCACACTGTAAACATTTAAAACTCTTGTCAGAAATATCATTTTTCCTAGACTCGACTAACTGACGCTTAATTCACTTAGCGCTAGCGGCGCTTGACAGTAAATTTTTCCTACCATCGACCTGTGTGTTTATCGTTAGGTAAGGGATCACGGAACACTTACAAAGGATGACTGCTGCAATGTCCCTGTGCGCGCTGTAATTAGCCTGACCTAATGTTTATAGCAACGAACCCCAAGTTGCATACAACATAATACCATGTTAGCAATTATTTACAATAATTTCACTTCTCTTCTTGAGTTTTAAATTAATTTCGTTGCACTAGCAAAGACTTATTTGCTCTCACAGCAACGATAGCCTAACATCTTTACCAGTGGAACGTCTTTAAAAATATTGTTCATGTTACTCATGTAAAGCTGGACGGCGCTGTGTAAATCTTTATCGTGTGTGCTGCCATTAAAACAGAAAATAGTGTAGTATAAAGAGTGCTCCAGTGAACTGAATCGAACTCACATAGTGCATGTCCAGAAATTGCTTAATTTTAAATTTCTTAACAAAGCCACACGGTAATTTCATCACACAGAACAGTGCAGCAGGTACGTTTTCACCAAATTTCAAATTTTATTAACTTTAAAACCTTTTCACGAACGCTTCGATAGGTATCAAGAAGAACTAAATCTCTAAAAAATTTCACCAAATTACTAACGAAAACGTTTGTATATCCTAGTGCAACGAATCAATAACGATTACAAAACGAGACCCAAGCAAAAAAGCGAGAAAACCCGTAACAACAGTCTGAAAGTGGATTTGTAAGGAATCAGAAACCGGTCATTGTTTGATTCAGGTAAACGTTTTTACACCATACTTGTCGCTGGTAGCTTTTCAGTTATAAACAACGTGGTATTACAGCGACAGTTCTCGAAAAGTCAATTTTCGACAAAGTAGCGTTTGTCTAGTCTTCACAGTCCTTACGGGATCGATGTGTGTGTGTGTGTGTGTGTGTGACCGGCCGGTGTGGCCGTGCGGTTCTAGGCGCTTCAGTCTGGAACCGCGTGACCGCTACGGTCGCAGGTTCGAAGCCTGCCTCGGGCATGGATGTGTGTGATGTCCTTAGGTTAGTTAGGTTTAAGTAGTTCTAAGTTCTAGGGGACTGATGACCACAGATGTTAAGTCCCATAGTGCTCAGCGCCATTTGAACCATTTTTGTGCGTGCGCGCGCGCGCGCGCGTGTGTGTGTGTGTGTGTGTGTGTGTGTGTGTGTGTGTGCGGGGGGAAAGGGGGGAGGACTGTACTTTAGTACAGTGTATCTGTCTATTCCTTATATTTTTTCACCGTCTGCTACTTCTACACGTTTCAATGACACTTCATCCAAGATAACATGTTGTGTACTCCCTACAAAGAAATCCTCAATCCTGTCACAAATTTCCTCTGATGCCCCGTAAGATCCTATCGTTAGTGTAGTGCCGAGTGAGATACATTTCAGAGCACGACTGTGTGTGTCTGAATGCGGCATCTGACGGCACCAAACAATAGATGAGTAGCACGTTTTGTCTACGAACAATGAGCTCTTCTAATTTTCTGCTTTACCAGTGAGGTATATAATGAAACGTCCGCCCCTCGTGGTCTCACGGTAGCGATCTCGCTTTCCGAGCACGGGGTCCCGGGTTCGATTCCCGGCGGGGTCAGGGATTTTTCCTGCCTCGAGATGATTGGGTGTTGTTGTGTCGTCTTCATCATCATCATTCATCCCCATTACGGTCGGAGGAAGGCAACGGCAAACCACCTCCATTAGGACCTTGCCTAGTAAGGCGGTGCGGGTCTCTCGCATCGTTCCCCTACGCTCTGTAAAGAAGCATGGGACTTCATTTCATTTCATCACATAATGAAACAAGTACGTTTAATCATATCGGCCACCCATCCCATTGTATATCTTCCCCTCTATCTGCTGGTGTTAATATGAACATTGTACCTAGCACCATTTGCTAATTAAAGACAATAAAAGGAATTCTCTAGCTTTGATGTCTCTGAAGCTCAGTAAAAACTCGGAAACGTATACAAGTAAAAATACTTAGATCCAACTAAACACTACATCGAGTCTATCTTGACGGGCTCCTGTTTCTTCTACTGTTGCGTTGTGTTCATTAGTCATTAAACGTCATTTACAAGCAAAAGACAGCTTAGCTTGCAACTGAAGAAAAATGTGAAAGAACATTTTAGTTATCTTTCTCGCAGTTAGTTTTAATTACTATGGCAAGGCATTTGAACCATTAGCTAATAGAGCCATTATCAGGATGAAAATCACGTTTGCTTTAAATATTCGCCGTAGCGCTACTGAGCGTTAAGTTGCCTTTGGGACTGGACGTCGTGCGTTGACGTTAGTCAAGAATGCCTCTAGGGCAACAAAGACGTCATTATCAACACCTAACTGAGTTTGAACGAGGTCGTGTAATAGTGCCACGAGAAACTGGTCATTCGTTCGCCGATATTTGCAGAAAGACTTGTCAGGAATGTAGCCACTGTTCATGGCGGCTGGCAGCGGTGGTTATAGCAATGTGCGGTTCGAAGGAGACTGGGCTCATAACGGCCACGTGGCACAACCGAGAGGGAAGATCACGGTGTCCGGCGTATGGCGCTGGCGCACCATTCTCCATCTGCAGCAGTATTTGGCACCACAGTGACACAACCAACTATTATAAATCTGTTATTTCAAGGGTAGCTCCGAGACAGACGGTGTGTAGTGTGCATTCCGCTGCCCCAAAATTACCACAATTTGCGACTTTAGTGGTGTCAGGCGAGAGCTAATTGAAGGGTATGGAGGAGGTCCGTTGCGTTTTCTGATGAAATCTGGTTCTGCCTCTGTGTCAGTTCAAATGGTTCAAATGGTTCAAAGGGTTCAAATGGTTCAAATGGCTCTGAGCACTATGGGACTTAACTGCTGAGGTCATCAGTCCCCTAGAACTTAGAACTACTTAGACCTAACTAACCTAAGGACATCACACACATCCATGGCCGAGGCAGGATTCGAACCTGCGTCCGTAGCGGTCGCGTGGTTCCAGACTGAAGCGCCTAGAACCGCTCTCTGTGCCAGTCATGGCCGTGTATCGGTTAGCAGGAGAGCCGTTGAGGGTCTGCAGTCAACCTGCCTGCGTGCTAGAGTCACTGCACTTACACGTGGAATTACGGTCTGAAGGGCGATTTTGTTTGACAGCAGGAGCACTCCCGAGGTTATTCCACTCATCCTGACTGCAAATTTGTACGTCAGTCTGCCCATTCGACCTGTTGTGTTGCCATTCTTGAACAGCATTCCAGGAGGAGTTTTCCAACAGTAAAACGTTTGTGTTTCCTCTTGTCCGCTACCTTGAACTTCCAGCGTCGGAGGGTGGTACGGAACTTCAAGTATCACCGCCACTCATTCAATGGCACTCCAATGATGTCATTGCAGCGGTGCCATTGTCAGAGAGAAACATTTTAACATTACACCAGGACAGAAAGACTGCCATCGACCGGTGACGCTGTACCCCAACCTACTACAAAAAAAGACAATAAAGGGCAGATTTGAATAAATAGTATCAGGGAATCTGAATCGTCCTAAACTTTGTAATCCTGCCCTATCGCGCATTGTAACTACGCGAAATACTGTTGTTGGTGCTACTATGCCCATGGATCCATCTGGTGGAGAGGCCTCTCTCGTGCCCCGTGTATCAGTTATTCCAGCCGATTGTTGTTGTTGTTGTGGTCTTCAGTCCTGAGACTGGTTTGATGCAGCTCTCCATGCTACTCTATCCTGTGCAAGCTTCTTCATCTCCCAGTACCTACTGCAACCTACATCCTTCTGAATCTGCTTAGTGTATTCATCTCTTGGTCTCCCTCTACGATTTTTGCTCTCCACACTGCCCTCCAATACCAAATTGGTGATCCCTTGATGCCTCAGAACATGTCCTACCAACCGATCCCTTCTTCTACTCAAGTTGTGCCACAAACTCCTCCTCAATCCTATTCAATACCTCCTCATTAGTTATGTGACCTACCCATCTAATCTTCAGCATTCTTCTGTAGCACCACGTTTCGAAAGCTTCTATTCTCTTCTTGTCCAAACTATTTATCGTCCACGTTTCACTTCCATACATGGCTACACTCCATACAAATAGTTTCAGAAACAACTTCCTGACACTTAAATCTATACTCGATGTTAACAAATTTCTCTTCTTCAGAAACGCTTTCCTTTCCATTGCCAATCTACATTTTATATCCTCTCTACTTCGACCATCGTCAGTTATTTTGCTCCCCAAATAGCAAAACTCCCTTACTACATTAAGTGTCTCATTTCCTAATCTAACTCCCTCAGCATCATCCCACTTAACTCGACTACATTCCATTATCCTCGTTTTGCGTTTGTTGATGGTCATCTTATGTCCTCCTTTCAAGCCACTGTCCATTCCGTTCAACTGCTCTTCCAAGTCCTTTGATGTCTCTGATAGACTTACAATGTCATCGGCGAACCTGAAAGGTTTTATTTCTTCTCCACGGATTTCAATACCTACTCCAAATTTTTATTTTGTTTCCTTTATTGCTTGCTCAATATACAGATTGAATAACATCGGGGAGATGCTACAACCCTGTCTCACTCCGTTCCGAACCACTGCTTCCGTTTCATTTCCCTCCAGCCGATTTACGCACTCAATTTAAGCGACTTCAGTTCCATCAAGATTTTGTTTGCAACAACAACTAACTACGCACATGTTCAAAGAGGGGGTGGGGAAGAGAGAAGGGGAGGCGCAGGTGGACACGGAGTGGAGGGAGGAGAAGGAAATGGACAGGGGTGGGGGGCACAACGAAATTAGGTCGAATATCCAGTCCCATTACATATTTAGCAATTGCGAAGCGTTGCCCGGTTTGCTGGTTTCTTATAGAAGTAGCATTATCGTAGAACGTGCTTCACCGACCAAGGCAACATAGACGCTGTCTAAAAGTGACCAGGCAACGATTACAAAATATTTCGAACAATGGCTTCTGCGTGCGAACAATAAACGGAAAGCTAGGATGCGCTCCGTCGTTTCGAGCACAGTTAGGACGTGCTGCCCAGCAGCGTGATAGGTCCAGTAGCCTACAGTTGATTCCAAAGAGCATCATGTTCACAGCTGCGATAGAGGTGGCGCAAGCGCTCCCCCACATCAAAATGCTCTCACCTCGGTACCGTACAGCCAGGCAGTAACGACCCCTGCCTTGTTGCCGTACACTGACGTCATTAAGCAGCCCGGCTACGGAAGCCGACCGCCAGCTCTCCCTGGCCCGCGGGCAGTCCGGCCGTGTCCCGGTTGACTCTGGCCAGTACTCCCGGCTCAGTTTACATCCTCCTTCCTCGTACCAGCGTCGTCTCCAAGGTTACCGTTCGCTGAGCTGTCCAACTTTTCCGGCTCCTCGCTTTTGCTTCATACTGCGTGGCGTTGGGCGAAGTCGAGGAAATCAGAGAGGCGACCTTGATAGCGCGCTCCGGCAAACGCGATAAACCGTGTCGCCGATAGTCCCAGCTAAAGGAAGTTGCAAACTTCTGATACCGAAGGTTACATCCTTGAGAAGTACACGCCGGCCGCGGTGGCCGAGCGGTTGTATGCGCTTCAGTCCGGAACCGCACGACTGCTACGGTCGCAGGTTCGAATCGTGCCTCCGGCATGGATGTGTGTGATGTCCTTAGGTTACTTATGTTTAAGTAGTTCTAAGCTCTAGGGGACTGATGACCTCAGATGTTGGGTCCCATAGTGCTCAGAGCCTTTTTTTTTATGTAACGTAAATAACTTACATCTGTGTACGTCGTGAGTAGCCAAAAACAGAAGTGTGGTGGACGATTTGATTTCTGCAGGTTTAACGTCCCCCATATTCGAATTGGCCTAAACAGTTACGGGGATAATTGCTGTTTTTCATACATCATGATATTTTGCGGCGGCCGGTGTGGCCGTGCGGTTCTAGGCGCTTCAGTCTGGAACCGCGTGACCGCTACGGTCGCAGATTCGAATCCTGCCTTGGGCATGGATGTCTGTGATGTCCTTAGGTTAGTTAGGTTTACGTAGTTCTAAGTTCTAGGGGACTGATGACCACAGATGTTAAGTCCCATAGTGCATAGTGCTCAGAGCCATTTGAACCATTTTGATATTTTGCGCTAATCTCATGGACAAAACCTGGATAAGGAACACAAACGTGACTGAAAACAGCGGCTTAACCAGTACTCCACTCCGTCTACAGTCCACAAGTGGCCCACCGGGACCATCCGACCCCCGCGTGACCCGCAGTGGAGGATGCGAATAGGAGGGACGTGGGGTCAGCACTCCGCTCTCCCGGCCGTAAGATGGAATTCTTGACCGAAGCCGCTCCTGTTCGGTCGAGTAGCTCCTCAATTGGGATCACGAGGCTGAGTGCACCCCGAAAAATGGCAACAGCGCATGGCGGCCTAGATGGTCACCCATCCGAGTGCCGGCCACGCCCGACAGCGCTTAACTTCGGTGATCTCACGGGAACCGGTATATCCACTGCGGCAAAGCCGTTGCCTTAAAACAGTGGCTTAAAGTGCTAAAAAATGAGGAGACACGTGTGACCGCCACAGCAGCCATTCAATGTACAGGGGAAAGGCAAAGTAATGTCAACGTCTATACTTACTTGGGAATGGTTTATTAATAAGGGGTTGGACTCCCTTTTCCGCCCAATACATCTGCGATTCTGAATACTGGCATATAATGATTGTATAGTCTCCAGTGGAATGTTATGCCACTCCTCGATCAGAACCTCTTCTAACTCCTGTATTGAGGACGGAGGTGGAAATATGCTCCGGAGTCTGAGCTCCAATACTGCCGACAAGATCTCGATAATGTTCAAATCCGTGCACTGTGCTGGCCAGGGAAGACGCAGCAGTTCAGTTACATGCTCGTCATAGAACGATTATACTGTCACGGCTGTGGGAATTAGTGCGCTATCGTCCTGAAATATGGCATCATTGTTAGGGAACAACATTTGAATCATGGGGTGCACCTGATCACCTAAAATGTTCGCATATTCGTTGGTTGTAACACAGCCTTTGAGAGTAATGCTGGGACCAGCACAATACCACGATACTGCTGCCCACTCCGTCGTACTCCCACCTCCATGCTTAACCGTTGATTTCGAGCAATCAGGAATTTAGATTTCTTTTGGCGTTCTCCAGACGTAAACCCCGCCCGATGTTGGAATTAACGAAAACGTTGACTCGTCGGACCATATGACGTGTGTCCACTGATCAGCCGACCAAGGTTTATGCTCCTGACACCATGTTTTACGCTTATTTGCGTTCGCTGTCGTCACTAATGGTTTATATACAGCAGCTCGTCCGCGAATATTCGCTTTGTGGAGTTCTCGGCGGACATTGTCGATAGATACGGGGTCTCCAAGATGGCTGTTGAGCTCTGCAGCCACTCTAGCCGCCGTAGTTTTGCGTTGTTTTGACACAATTCGTGTTAGTGTACGACGATCTCTGTCATTTAGTTTTGATTTGCGCCCACTACTACGTCTACACGACGATGTCTTTCCATGTTTTGTGTAGGCTGTCATGACTGTTCAAACAGTTGCTCTTGAAACATTCAATAAGTCGGCTGTCAAGGTTACTGACCTCCAGCCAATCGGCCCCCCCCCACAATCTGCCGTCTTTGGAACTCCGTTAGGTCTTTCCTTGCACGTCGACCTCGACCTCTGAATGCAAATGCGATGCGTGCAGTACTCGTAAACAACCTGCACTAATGCCTGGTCCACTCTGAACACGCACAGTCCCGCGCGACACGTGTCTTACCTGCGTTGTTGACCGTCAAACACAACCATCCCAGCCGGCCGCGGTGGTCTCGCGGTTCTAGGCGCTCAGTCCGGAACCGCGCGACTGCTACGGTCGCAGGTTCGAATCCTGCCTCGGGCATGGATGTGTGTGATGTCCTTAGGTTAGTTAGGTTTAATTAGTTCTAAGTTCTAGGGGACTGATGACCACAGATGTTAAGTCCCATAGCGCTCAGAGCCATTTGAACCATTTTGAACAACCATCCCATTACTACCACTGTTCACCTTATTTTGCCTATCCCCTGTACTTGAAGTAGGTCACCTGCATACTATCACAAGGTGTCTTTACGATACGAAATACACCGCACATCTTTTTCCCGTTTTTACGTAGGGAGTCATTCGACATGCACCACATGAAGGCTACGAAACTCAACGAGTTAGCGGTAATGTACTGAATGAACTTGGTAGCGTAAATTCTACACTCCTGGAAATGGAAAAAAGAACACATTTACACCGGTGTGTCAGACCCACCATACTCGCTCCGGACACTGCGAGAGGGCTGTACAAGCAATGATCACACGCACGGCACAGCGGACACACCAGGAACCGCGGTGTTGGCCGTCGAATGGCGCTAGCTGCGCAGCATTTGTGCACCGCCGCCGTCAGTGTCAGCCAGTTTGCCGTGGCATACGGAGCTCCATCGCAGTCTTTAACACTGGTAGCATGCTGCGACAGCGTGGACGTGAACCGTATGTGCAGTTGACGGACTTTGAGCGAGGGCGTATAGTGGGCATGCGGGAGGCCGGGTGGACGTACCGCCGAATTGCTCAACACGTGGGGCGTGAGGTCTCCACAGTACATCGATGTTGTCGCCAGTGGTCGGCGGAAGGTGCACGTGCCCGTCGACCTGGGACCGGACCGCAGCGACGCACGGATGCACGCCAAGACCGTAGGATCCTACGCAGTGCCGTAGGGGACCGCACCGCCACTTCCCAGCAAATTAGGGACACTGTTGCTCCTGGGGTATCGGCGAGGACCATTCGCAACCATCTCCATGAAGCTGGGCTACGGTCCCGCACACCGTTAGGCCGTCTTCCGCTCACGCCCCAACATCGTGCAGCCCGCCTCCAGTGGTGTCGCGACAGGCGTGAATGGAGGGACGAATGGAGACGTGTCGTGTTCAGCGATGAGAGTCGCTTCTGCCTTGGCGCCAATGATGGTCGTATGCGTGTTTGGCGCCGTGCAGGTGAGCGCCACAATCAGGACTGCATACGACCGAGGCACACAGGGCCAACACCCGGCATCATGGTGTGGGGAGCGATCTCCTACACTGGCCGTACACCACTGGTGATCGTCGAGGGGACACTGAATAGTGCACGGTACATCCAAACCGTCATCGAACCCATCGTTCTACCATTCCTAGACCGGCAAGGGAACTTGCTGTTCCAACAGGACAATGCCCGTCCGCATGTATCCCGTGCCACCCAACGTGCTCTAGAAGGTGTAAGTCAACTATCCTGGCCAGCAAGATCTCCGGATCTGTCCCCCATTGAGCATGTTTGGGATTGGATGAAGGGTCGTCTCACGCGGTCTGCACGTCCAGCACGAACGCTGGTCCAACTGAGGCGCCAGGTGGAAATGGCATGGCAAGCCGTTCCACAGGACTACATCCAGCATCTCTACGATCGTCTCCATGGGAGAATAGCAGCCTGCATTGCTGCGAAAGGTGGATATACACTGTACTGGTGCCGACATTGTGCATGCTCTGTTGCCTGTGTCTATGTGCCTGTGGTTCTGTCAGTGTGATCATGTGATGTATCTGACCCCAGGAATGTGTCAATAAAGTTTCCCCTTCCTGGGACAATGAATTCACGGTGTTCTTATTTCAATTTCCAGGAGTGTATTTAATTATTTGACTTGAAGGTAAACTTTACTTGCCCGAAACGCGTCGCTAGTAAATTAATGGTATAACATTAGTGACCCTTAAACAATATGACTTGATGCGGTGCATATACAACGCTTCTCATAGCACAGTCACGAAAACAAGTGTGCCATTATGGCTGACGTTCAGATACGAACAGCCTCGTGGAGGTTCCGATGTTATCCACCAAGCACTTGTAAACGCGCGGGGGACTTCAAAAACTAAGTTACACACCACCGTCGCGGGACAAGCAGCTGTTGCTCAACGCTGCGCTACATTTCGGTGTGACACAGACCCGTGACACTATTCTTCAACACATTTAAGAACATGCACCGTAACTCTGCTGTTTCGGTTCTCAGCCATCAACAATTTCCACAAGGAAACCTTGTCTCGAAACCTGAAAGAAAGTCCAAAGACATTCTGGTCGTATGTAGAGTATGCTAGCGGAAAGACACAATGACTGCCTTTCGCAATGCAATAGCAATGGAAATACGATTGACGACAGTGCTGCCAAAGCAGAGTTACTAAACGCAGCCTTCCGAAATTCTTTCACGAAAGAAGACGAAGTAAATATTCCAGAAATCGAATCAAGAACACTTACCAACATGAGTAACTTAGAAGTAGATATCCTCGGAGTAATGAAGGAAGTTAAATCACTTAATAAAAGCAAGTCTTCCAGTCCGGGCGGTATTCCAATTACGTTCCTATCAGATTATGCTGATGCAATACCTCCGTACTTAACAAACATATAAAACCGTTCGCTCGACGAAAGATCCGCACGCAAAGACTGGAAAATTGCGCAGGTCACACCGACGTTCAAGGAAGGTGGTAGGAGTAATCCACTAAATTACAGGCCCATATCGTTAACGCTGATATGCAGCAGGATTCTGGGCCATATATTGTGTTCGAACTTTGTGAATTATCTCGAGGAGAATGGTCCATTGACACACAGTCAACATAGATTTAGAAAACATCCTTCTCGTGAAACACAACTAGCTCTTTAAACACAGACAGTGTTAAGTGCTATTGACAAGGGATTTCAAATTGATTCCGTATTTCTACATTTCCAAAAGGCTTTCGTCACTGTCCTACACAAGTGTCTTGTATGAAATTGTATGCTTATGGAATGTGGTCCCACTTATGTGACTGCATTCGTAATTTCCTGTCAGACAGGTCACAGTTCGTAGTAACTGAAGGAAAGTCATCGAGTAAAACAGAAGTGTTTTCTGGCGTTCTCCAAGGTAGTCTTATAGGTCATTTGCTGTTTCATATCTATAAAACGATTTGGGAGACAATCCGAGCAGCCGTCTTAGGTTGTTGCAGATGATGTTGTCGTTTATCGACTACTAAACTCATCAGAAGATACACACAAATTGCAAAACGATTTAGAAAAGATATCTGAATGGTGCGTTAATTGGCAATTGACCCTAAATAATGAGAAGTGCTAAAAGTGTAAGTAGGCTGTTAATGTTTCCTTTATGTAAGTAGGCTGTTTATGTTTTCTTATTGGCAACGCTACGTAGCGCTCTGTATGAAAATCACTGGCTGTGCTGTGTGCAATCTGTGGCTAGTTTGCATTGTTGTCTGCCATTGCCATTGTATTGTTGGGCAGCTGGATGTTAACAGCGCATAGCGTTGGGCAGTTGGAGGTGAGCCGCCAGCAGTGGTGGATGTGAGGAGAGAGATGGCGGAGTTTTGAAATTACATATATTATGACTAGTGATGATATTAAGGTAAATACATTGTTTGTTCTCCATTAAAATCTTTCATTTGCTAACTATCCCTATCAGTAGTGCCTTCCGTAGTTTGAACCTTTCATTTAGCTGGCAGTAGTGGCGGTCGCTGTATTGCAGTAGTTCGAGTAAGGAAGATTTTTGGTGAGGTAAGTGATTTGTGAAACGTATAGTTTAATGTTTGTCTGGGCCATTCTTTTGTAGGGATTTTTGATAGTCAGATTGCGTTGCGCTAAAATTATTGTGTGTCAGTTTAAGGACAGTCATGTATAATTTTTCTAAGGGGACGTTTCAAAAGGAATCCGTTACACTTCGGTTACACGATAAACCAGTCAAATCTAAAGCTCGTAAATTCGTCTAAATACCTAGGAATTACAATTACGAACAATTTAAATTGGATGAGACACACACAAAATGTTGTGGAGAAGGCAAACCAAAGACTGCGTTTTATTGACAGGACACTTACAAAATGTAACATATCTGCCAAAGAGACCGCCTACACTACGCTTGTCCGTCCTCCTTTGGCGTATTGCCGCGCGGACTGGGATCCTTACCAGATAGGATTAGCGGGGTACATCGAGCAAGTTCAGAGAACGGCAGCACGTTTTGTATTATCGCGAAATAGGGGAGAGAGTGTCACGGTCGTGATACAGGATTTGGTGTGGACATCAGTAAAACTAAGGCGTTTTTGGTCGCTGCGGGATCTTCTCACGAAATTTCAGTCACCAGCTTTCTGCTCTGAATGCGAAAATATTTTGTTCATGCCGAGCTACATAGGAAGAAACGATGATCAAAATAAAATAAGGGAAATCGGAGCTCGCACGGACACAAAAAGGTGTTCCTTTTCCCGCGGGACGTTCGAGATTGCTATAACAGAAAATTATTGTGAAGGTGAGTCGATGAACCCTCTGCCAGACACTTAGGTGTGATTTGCAGACCATCGATGTAGATGTAGATCATCCAGGGACTATACCAAATCGACAGAAATCAACAATACGTGTTGCTAATGAGAATTTACATCCCATCGTCGTTAAGTGTTGAGCATCATACATAAAGATAATCGGAAGAAATGCTTACAAAGTAAAAACAACACGACTTTTACATTTTTGATATCATGCTACAAACGAATGCCATACTACAAGGCATATTATGATACACGCCAAGAGTTACCCCTGAAATACTCGACTCAGTCAACTTAAATACGGAGACTGAGCGTGAAGGATACTCGAAAAACCACAGAATCATATGATGCCACATAAAAGAGTGTATCCGTCAAAGATATTACAGTCCAAGAAACAAAACGTGATTTACAATCGACCATTATGTAAATATCCAATGTGTAATATAACATTTTTAATACAATATATTCACAAATTCACATCTGCTTATTACCAACATGTCAAATAACATCAGTAACGTCTGCTTAATATAAGCATCTACTAGCCTAGGAATTACGTCAAATACATGTACTGAGTACAGAACTGAAGCAAAAGGTGAGGATTACATTTTTAGACATAAGAACAAAGTCCATCAGTTTGTTATGGAACCAAAATTGTTTTTCTTATGTCCAAAATCAATTAACAAAGAAATCTTCGAAAGTCACATGAATAACTTTGTTGAGAAATAGTAGGCACAAAAAATCACAAGCCACATAAAATCCATAGATGTGTAAGTTGAAGAAGTATTACATTGTAAATGAAGTGACGTAGGAATAAGAAGTGTACTACAATGCTTGACAGACAAACAAGGGACGCCTGGGTAAATCGCCAGTACAAAAATCTTTCCAAACATTTTTGGAATATGAAACACATTCGTACATAAATACACACCTGGAAATGGAAAAAAGAACACATTGACACCGGTGTGTCAGACCCACCATACTTGCTCCGGACACTGCGAGAGGGCTGTACAAGCAATGATCACACGCACGGCACAGCGGACACACCAGGAACCGCGGTGTTGGCCGTCGAATGGCGCTAGCTGCGCAGCATTTGTGCACCGCCGCCGTCAGTGTCAGCCAGTTTGCCGTGGCATACGGAGCTCCATCGCAGTCTTTAACACTGGTAGCATGCCGCGACAGCGTGGACGTGAACCGTATGTGCAGTTGACGGACTTTGAGCGAGGGCGTATAGTGGGCATGCGGGAGGCCGGGTGGACGTACCGCCGCATTGCTCAACACGTGGGGCGTGAGGTCTCCACAGTACATCGATGTTGTCGCCAGTGGTCGGCGGAAGGTGCACGTGCCCGTCGACCTGGGACCGGACCGCAGCGACGCACGGATGCACGCCAAGACCGTAGGATCCTACGCAGTGCCGTAGGGGACCGCACCGCCACTTCCCAGCAAATTAGGGACACTGTTGCTCCTGGGGTATCGGCGAGGACCATCCGCAACCGTCTCCATGAAGCTGGGCTACGGTCCCGCACACCGTTAGGCCGTCTTCCGCTCACGCCCCAACATCGTGCAGCCCGCCTCCAGTGGTGTCGCGACAGGCGTGAATGGAGGGACGAATGGAGACGTGTCGTCTTCAGCGATGAGAGTCGCTTCTGCCTTGGTGCCAATGATGGTCGTATGCGTGTTTGGCGACGTGCAGGTGAGCGCCACAATCAGGACTGCATGCGACCGAGGCACACAGGGCCAACACCCGGCATCATGGTGTGGGGAGCGATCTCCTACACTGGCCGTACACCACTGGTGATCGTCGAGGGGACACTGAATAGTGCACGGTACATCCAAACCGTCATCGAACCCATCGTTCTACCATTCCTAGACCGGCAAGGGAACTTGCTGTTCCAACAGGACAATGCACGTCCGCATGTATCCCGTGCCACCCAACGTGCTCTAGAAGGTGTAAGTCAACTACCCTGGCCAGCAAGATCTCCGGATCTGTCCCCCATTGAGCATGTTTGGGACTGGATGAAGCGTCGTCTCACGCGGTCTGCACGTCCAGCACGAACGCTGGTCCAACTGAGGCGCCAGGTGGAAATGGCATGGCAAGCCGTTCCACAGGACTACATCCAGCATCTCTACGATCGTCTCCATGGGAGAATAGCAGCCTTCATTGCTGCGAAAGGTGGATATACACTGTACTAGTGCCGACATTGTGCATGCTCTGTTGCCTGTGTCTATGTGCCTGTGGTTCTGTCAGTGTGATCATGTGATGTATCTGACCCCAGGAATGCGTCAATAAAGTTTCCCCTTCCTGGGACAATGAATTCACGGTGTTCTTATTTCAATTTCCAGGAGTGTATATGAGTAACCTTATAATTACATCGGTATTCTAACACGTACAACATATAAACCCCATATTCTCAGAAGAAAGTAGATAACACGATGCGAATTTCCAAGGGGGAAACGTGCAATAATGTCGAGTTCCAAGATACATTTCGGGGAGTGGCCATCGTGTAGGACACGTAAGTCACATCATATAGGTCACATAAGTGTAGAATACCATGGAAAAACAATAGTTGCATCTCATTTTTGGAAATTAAATGAGAGAGTGAATACGATTTTGACGGGAACGTTTTAACGATTCCGTGGCAAGGTACATTCTGATATACCTCAGAAGGAAAGTGTTATCGTAGGACAAACCATAATTGGGTTGTGTCTGCAATTACATAAAGTGAGCCTCATGGATCTTTAACTGCCATCACGAATAGACTAAAAGACACAAAACAAGCATACAACAGGAATATACAGCTTAGACCCAATTCGCTTTGTTTGTTCATGAGTCCCAGAAAATATTAGATACAGGTTCCCAGGTAGATGCCATTTTACTTGACTTCCGGAAGGCGTTCGCTACAGTTCCGCACTGTCGCCTGATAAACAAAGTAAGAGCCTACGGAATATAAGACCAGTTGTGTGACTGGATTGAAGAGTTTTTAGCAAACAGAACACAGCATGTTGTTCTCAATGGAGAGACGTCTACAGACGTTAAAGTAACCTATGGCGTGCCACAGGGGAGTGTTATGGGACCATTGCTTTTCACAATATATATAAATGACCTAGTAGATAGTGTCGGAAGTTCCATGCGGCTTTTCGCGGATGATGCTGTAGTATACAGAGAAGTTGCAGCATTAGAAAATTGTAGCGAAATGCAGCAAGATCTGCAGCGGATAGGCACTTGGTGCAGGGAGTGGCAACTGACCCTTAACATAGAACAATGTGATGTATTGCGAATACATAGAAAGAAGGATCCTTTATTGTAAGATTATATGATAGCCGAACAAACACTGGTAGCAGTTACACTCGTTCAACCTATACTTGAGTATTGCTAATCAGTGTGGGATCCGTACCAGATCGGGTTGACGGAGGAGATAGAGAAGATCCAAAGAAGAGCGGCGCGTTTCGTCACTGGGTTATTTGGTAACCGTGATAGCGTTACGGAGATGTTTAACAAACTCAAGTGGCAGACTCTGCAAGAGAGGCACTCTGCATTGCAGTGTAGCTTGCTCGCCAGGTTTCAATAGGGTGCGTTCTTGGATGAGGTATCGAATATATTGCTTCCCCCTACTTATACCTCCCGAGGAGATCACGAATGTAAAATTAGAGAGATTCGAGCGCGCACGGAGGCTTTCCGGCAGTCGTTCTTCCCGCGAATCATACGCGGCTGGAACAGGAAAGTGAGGTAATGACAGTGACACGTCCACCACACACCGTTGGGTGGCTTGCGTAATATAAATGTAGATGTAGATGTAGATGTAGAAAATCACCAGCGAGACCCACCAGTGTAGAGCCAGTAAAGGCCTCAGTAACCGGCCATAATTAACAAGAAGTCGACAATTATAAAAAGTAGAAAAATTGGTGGGAACCGGATTTATAACCCTATACGCTGTACCATTTACAGCCACGTTGGTTAAGCACTGGGGAAACGTCACTATCGAAACCTTAAAAATAAATAATGGTGTTATATGTTCTAAGGCAGTTCAGAAGATGCCACAAGCGGAGCATTGTTACCAAGTCTGTGTAAAGAACCGTCTGAAGTACCTACCAGCCGTGCAAGTTGTGGACGGTAGAAATGCGCCACTTTGCCGCTGGGTCATTCCTGAACAGCCTTCTGAACGTCTTCATCGTTGGAAAAATCTGCGACTGCTGCGAATAATCAGTTCCTCCATTTGCCGGACATTTCTGTCTGTCGTCTGTGTCGGTAGCCTTCCTTCCCGATTAGCGTCATCCACGTCTGTGCGACTCTTGTCAAAGTGATCGCAACATTTCACTGCGACTGCTCGCGATATTGCATTTGGTCCACGTAACGTCAGAGTTTCACGGTTAATGTGTGCGCATTTGAGACCTTTTGCCCACAAGAATCGCCCCGTCCCGTGTGCTTCAACTCTGGAGTACGTTTTCCAAGTGCTGCGCCGTTTAGCTCGCACACTGCGTGACGTACCTGTTACCTGTACCGCAGCACAAATATGTCTGCAGGTCATCCAGAACAAGTACTGTCTCCTGACAATGCGCGTTTTTTAAAGCAGTGGGCTTAGCATGAGGAGACGTGTGTAACTTACTTTCTGAGATACCTTCATATATACAGGGTTATTACAAATTATTGAAGCGATTTCACAGCTCTACAATAACTTTATTATTTGAGATATTTTCACAATTCTTTGCACACACATACAAAAACTCAAAAAGTTTTTTAGGCATTCACAAATGTTCGATATGTGCCCCTTTAGTGATTCGGCAGACATCAAGCCGATAATCAAGTTCCTCCCACACTCGGCGCAGCACGTCCCCATCAATGAGTTCGAAACCATCGTTGATGCGAGCTCGCAGTTCTGGCACGTTTCTTGGTAGAGGAGGTTTAAACACTGAATCTTTCACATAACCCCACAGAAAGAAATCGCATGGGGTTAAGTCGGGAGAGCGTGCAGGCCATGACATGAATTGCTGATCATGATCTCCACCACGACC
The DNA here is from genome assembly GCF_023864275.1 of Schistocerca cancellata. Lineage (NCBI taxonomy): Eukaryota > Metazoa > Arthropoda > Insecta > Orthoptera > Acrididae > Schistocerca > Schistocerca cancellata. The sequence goes on from NC_064634.1 coordinate 18,571,700, forward strand.
GATCCATCGGTTTTCCAATCTCCTGTTTAAGAAATGCCGAACATCATGATGGAAGTGCGGTGGAGCACCATCCTGTTGAAAGATGAAGTCGGCGCTGTCGGTCTCTAGTTGTGGCATGAGCCAATTTACCAGCATGTCCAGATACACGTGTCCTGCAACGTTTTTTTCGCAGAAGAAAAAGGGGCCGTAAACTTTACCCGTGAGATTGCACAAAACACGTTAACTTTTGGTGAATCGCGAATTTGCTGCACGAATGCGTGAGGATTCTCTACCGCCCAGATTCGCACATTGTGTCTGTTCACTCCACCATTAAGAAAAAAATGTTGCTTCATCACTGAAAACAAATTTCGCACTGAACGCGTCCTCTTCCATGAGCTGTTGCAACCGCGCCGAAAATTCAAAGCGTTTGACTTTGTCATCGGGTGTCAGGGCTTGTAGCAATTGTAAACGGTAAGGCTTCTGCTTTAGCCTTTTCCGTAAGATTTTCCAAACCGTCGGCTGTGGTACGTTTAGCTCCCTGCTTGCTTTATTCGTCGACTTCCGCGGGCTACGCGTGAAACTTGCCCGCACGCGTTCAACCGTTTCTTCGCTCACTGCAGGCCGACCCGTTGATTTCCCCTTACAGAGGCATCCAGAAGCTTTAAACTGCGCATACCATCGCCGAATGGAGTTAGCAGTTGGTGGATCTTTGTTGAACTTCGTCCTGAAGTGTCGTTGCACTGTTATGGCTGGCTGATGTGAGTGCATTTCAAGCACGACGTACGCTTTCTCGGCTCCTGTCGCCATTTTGTCTCACTGCGCTCTCGAGCGCTCTGGCGGCAGAAACCTGAAGCGCGGCTTCAGCCGAACAAAACTTTATGAGTTTTTCTACGTATCTGTGGTGTGTCGTGACCATATGTCAAAGAATGGAGCTACAGTGAATTTATGAAATCGCTTCAATCATTTGTAATAGCCCTGTATAATACTGCTCCCAACAGACTGCGTCCGCCGTGCGCTGCACGTTTCGAGCCGCCTTTCACCTCGATGACGTCGTTTGTGGAGACGACCGTCGACCTAGCGTAGCAAAAGTGAGATTCAGCCGAAGAGCCGACACGTTTCCATTGATCGACAGTCTAATCCGAATGGTTCAGTGCTCACTGCAGTCATAGTTGACGATGTCGTTGGGACAACATATGAAAACGTTCGGGTGGTCTGCTGCGGAGCTCCATGTTCAACAGTGTGCGATGAGTGGTGTGCTCCGAATTATTTGTGCGTGCGCCAGCATTGCGCTCCTTCTGCAGAGATCCCACAGATCACCATCTATCCTACTTTACAGAGCAGACAAGCCTCCGAACTCCACGTTCTGTGGAGAGTCGTGCCCTAGTGGTGGTGAAAGGGTACAGTACCGCCCGACATTGAAAATAGGTACAACGTACTTCATTATTATTGTCAGAATAACACATTTTTTTTGTAAAATAACTCAATTTCAATTAATACAGCGAAGCCGGATACCAGTGGGGGAAAGAATGACAATTTATTTATTTAATTGATCACATGTGCACTCCCACAAAATAAATCCCTACATCCAGTTTGGTGAGATCTGTGAAATGAATGAATGTATGGTCGTCTGCCAACTGCAGATAGTGAAGGTGAATATATGATCATCTTTGAGACGATCCTTTGGCCACCTTTGGTGGGACCAAAGAGATGAAATTTACCTGAGCATTGAGCGCCTGAAATGTGGCCGACCAATACGGTAGCAAGGTGCTCCCCCACTTCGGCAGAGGTGCGAGAGAACCTGCAGAACGGCCATGTTTCAGCACTCTGCCGCTGGATCTTGTGCTGTTAAGACCTGTCTTAGGTGTGCTCCGTAAAGATAAAAGAGTGGAAACATGGTATGCATGTGGAATATTTAAGAGTAGTTTGAAATAATAATTTCTGTATTTCAGGAACTTTTGTGGGGAGAATTAAATGTCAGGCAGGTAATATTAATGGGATCGTAGTAATCTTCGGAAGTGACCAACGGTCACAATGAAACCACGTGTAACAATAAGTTGAAATATTTACGTGTGCTTAAGTTAAGCTGAATTACTAGCACGTGTACTATAACTTGAAATATTTAAGGAATGGCGTGTGCAGGACTTGAAATTAGAGACGAGTACTTCCACGTGGTGAGTACTGTGTGAGTCTCGATCTGTGTATGAGACAAAGGATAAAGAGAAGTACTCGTCCTTGGTATCAGCTGAGGACTCGCGTGTGTGATGAATATGCACTTAATATTACTTTGCATGTTATGTTTCCGTGTGACGCTTGATTCAAACTATATTACTCTGAGAGAGAAGCAAGGTGACTCAGCCGTCTATCCAGCAACGCCACTTGCCTTGCATTGCACAGGAAGACGCGCATATATCTCCAGAGTTCATAGTAGGAAAGAAGAATTACGAAGTGGGGCAGTGTCGTGTGAAACTGGGATAAATACTAATTGAAGTGGGAAAGCTGAAAGTGATAGTGTTGTGACTATTTATTGTGTTGTATTCCATGTTGTAGTGTGGTGTATGTCATGTAACTTGGGTATGTGTGGTTTGCATGGGAGAGTAGCTAGGTAGTTGCAGAGGTAGTTGGTTATGCGTGTTCCTTTTGTACCGCTCGGTCTGGGGGAAAGTTTCGTGATGATGGTTGTGAGAGTCGAAGTGTGAGATATAGCAAAAAAAAAAAAAAAAAAAGTGCACTGTAGCGGTAAATAATTACGAGACCATAAGGTAGAGAATCACCAATGTAAAGCCATGCCCACTGGGCGGAATTTCTAATGTGTTATTGTTGTAGGTTATAGAATTTGTGTGTTTAGGTTATAGAATTTATCAAAATAAATAAGATAGTGAAAAGAAAAAGATTGGTGGCATTTTCCTTCGAATTGTACGTTGTCAAGATATCCAGAATTTATAATGTGTGCGCCACTCATATTCAGTGCGATGGCCACGTGTTGGTAAAAGCCGTTAAATAAAAGACATAAAGAAAATGTGGTATTGCCAGTGCGTAGTGAAGAGTCAGAGTTCTGTAAATTACTGATAGTGAGATATGCGTTTCCGTTGCGCATTATTCATACAGGAGGATAATTTGTAACTTTATTGTGAGTATTAGAGTTCATGTTACTCGACAGATAAGAATGAATCCACTCGCTTGGCAGACCACTCATCTTGCAGGCCTGACTGCTTGATGCCACAGTATGAGCAAGGCGTGTGGGTGCCTCTCAGTGGTTTCACTGCCCCCTACCGCTTTCCGCAGATGCTCACGACAGTAGCACGTGGACATTCCATCAGCTTCGCCGTTATCGAGATATTCGTTCATGCGCTTTGCGTAATAATAATCTGCCCTTTGTGAAAGTCGCTTAGCTCAATGGATTTCCCGGTTTGCAGCCCATATCTTTGCTAGGGTGATTCCCAGTCCGTGTCTGCTCCGCTTACAGACGTTTGTTACCGCATCACGTGCCCGCAACACTACCAGGTGGCATCCATCTTCGCGGTGGGCAGTGGTCGTAATGTTTTGGCTGATCAGTGTAACTTATTTTCATAAGTAGTCCATTACTGTTAGATTACACTGTAAAGAGTAGCTGTCCTAAATAGCTAGGAGTAAAACACTGTAACTAAACCACACGCCACGTTGAGATTCACTGAAAGACTGCTATGGAAATGTAATTCCCCCACAAAAGAAGTAGCTCACAAAACACTCATTCGAGCGATTCTTGAGTACAGGCCGTCCTTACTGAGATGCCCGATAAACTCCACTGGCAAACGCTGTGCGACACGGAAAGGCTAACTTTTATTAAATTCCGAGAGCAGGTGTTCCGAGAAGAGCCAGCCAACATGTTTCTTCCTCCCTCATACTTTTTCGTGACATAACCGTGACTGGAAAAAACCGGAGACGTCCGACCTCGTAAAAAAGTTGACTGACAAGTCGTCGTTCTCGCGCAAATTTCCGCGAATCGAACAGGCTGTGAGAGGTGGGGGCGGGGGAGGGAGGCGTTACGATAACCGTACCAGAAGTTCTCTACAGCACACTCACCTTTGAGGTGTAGACAAGTTTAGTCAAAACCGATCAACTTAGTTTCAGTGGATGACCCGTTACGTCGTTTGAAGGCGGATAGAGACTAAGAAAGAGGCTACATGCTGATCTTCAGTTATTTGTGAAAGTTCAAAAATTTATAACGCTTCTGGTTTTACGAAGTATGTTATTACATAACCGCAAGCAAATGCTACAGAAACACTTGTAGTGACTTGTCGAGTAAGTGTGGCACTGAAAGTAATTTGTAAAAAATGTATTTAATACATGTTATACGTAAATACAACGGTTCCCGTGAGATCATCGAAGTTAAGCGCTGTCGGGCGTGGTCGGCACTTGGATGGGTGACCATCAAGACCGTCATGCGCTGTTGCCATTTTTCGGGGTGCACTCAGCCTCGTGATGCCAATTGAGGAGCTACTCTACCGAATAGTAGGTGCTTCGGTCAAGAATACCATCATAACGACCGGGAGAGCGGTGTGCTGACCACATGCCCCTCCTATCTGCATCCTCCACTGAGGATTCCGTTCAACTGCTCTTTCAAGTTGTAATCTCCCCCTCACTTATCGACCTTAATGACAGTGAAAAATTAAACCGCGTGTACCTAATGGAAATTTGGGAAAAGCAATCGTCACAGAAGTCAATTTGTCGGTAAAGAGGGAGGAAAGGGTTGCATCTAAATGAAAGGAAAAATGCTAATGAAACTGCTGGAAATTAATTTTGAAATAGGGGTAAAGTTAATAAAGAAAGTAAATGTGCGGCCGTTACTTTCACAATTAACTAGTGGTGATTAGATATTTGAGATTTGGGGGAAATTACAGTCGCCAGTCTAAGGACAATTACTATAGTAACAGAAAAAGAAAGGTTATTACACATATAATTAGCACTAGAAGCGTGGCAACTGAAGGTTGACACGTACAGTGTGAAAACTGAAAGTTTGTCAGAAGTAATAAATTTCGCTACACTCTGACTTAATTTAGCAAAAGAATTAATAAAACCGGAAAATAGAAAGTTAATTTAGTGACTGAAGTTAATAGTGAGCTTTCTTTCTGAAGCACATCGAAATTCTGTAAAATACGGTTAGTCTTGGACTACCTCAACAATCATTTCAAAAGCTACTTGAATCTACGCAATGTAGAAAAAAATGGTTCAAATGGCTCTGAGCACTATGGGACTCAACATCTTAGGTCATAAGTCCCCTAGAACTTAGAACTACTTAAACCTAACTAACCTAAGGACATCACACACACCCATGCCCGAGGCAGGATTCGAACCTGCGACCGTAGCAGTCCAGCGGTTCCGGACTGCAGCGCCAGAACCGCTAGACCACCGCGGCCGGCCGCAATTTAGAAATAAGGGATTTAACTTTGAACTTGAATTAAATGATTCTGAACAATTAACACTAGTAAAATTTAGTACGTACCAAGCTGAGCTGCAGTCACAGGTAAGCTCAAATACGGTAACAAAACTCGCACTCTTAATTTGTGCTTGTGTAATGTGAATATTTTAGCCAGCTATGAGTACCTTAACTGAACTTTAAAATTAAAGCAGTGAAATCGCATGATGCTGGCGTTTGAATTTCAACGACACTCGGGTTCATTCCAGAAAAGGAAGGGACCCTGCTTGGTAATGCAATTGGGACAATGAGCAACAAACGTTCATGCTAAGTTGCTGTAATTTTGTGATGCAACAATTTTAAAAGTTTGAAAAGCTGAGGTCTGCCATACAGTTCTAAAACTTTACGTGCTTCCAGTCTTCATTGTTGGTTGATTGAAGGTTTGAAGCCGCCGCGATCGAGGAGGTGGCGACAGTCACTCATTGTCGGCCGTTGCTGTTGCAGAAGCTGGATGTTGGCGCGCCTACTTCTCGACACGGTCACCAGACGAAACGGGCTCTTGATGTGCGCCAGCTAATGCTTCCCGTCCGCGACACCATGTCAGAAACTATCATCGCAAGTCGAGCGCAATTACATTCTGCCAAACCCCGAAAGCGCGGCAACTCGCGGGAGCTTCACACAACACACCTGCTCCACTGCACCACCCCAGCCAGACTCCCCCTGCTCAGCCCGCGCTCCACGCGGCAGAGTCAATACTACGAAAGATCCTAAACACTTTCGTTCTCCACACTACCTATCGATGTATTCGTTCGATAGTATTTTTCCCTAGGCAAGACCCAGCGTAAAAATACAAATAATATTTACGAAACAAACCAATTATACATCGACATAAATGCATATATATATATATATATATATATATATATATATATATATATATATATATATACAAATAGTAAAACAATTACAATATGTAAAGACACAGAAATGTCATATATTCAGGTAACAAAAATAAGGAAAACAAATTTATAGTACAATAGATGGAAATAGGAGGATATGCATCTCCGGCATTACAAAGTCCTTTGCTGTTTCTGACATAGCCGGCTGAAGTGGCCGTGCGGTTAAAGGCGCTGCAGTCTGGAACCGTAAGACCGCTACGGTCGCAGGTTCGAATCCTGCCTCGGGCATGGATGTTTGTGATGTCCTTAGGTTAGTTAGGTTTAACTAGTTCTAAGTTCTAGGGGACTAATGACCTCAGCAGTTGAGTCCCATAGTCCTCAGAGCCATTTGAACATTTTTTTGTTTCTGACAGAATTACAATGTCATTGGCGAACATCAAAGTTTTTATTTCTTCTCCATGGATTTTAATTCCTACTCTGAATATTTCTTTTGTTTCCTTTACTGCTTGCTCAATACACAGATTGAATAACATCGGGGAGAGGCTACAACCCTGTCTCACTCCCTTCCCAACCATGTCGCTCGACTCTTATAACTGCCATATGGTTTCTGTACAAATCGTAAATAGCCTTTCGCTCCCTGTATTTTACGTCTGCCACCTCCAGAATTTGAAAGAGAGTATTCCAGTCAACATTGTCAAAAGCTTTCTCTAAGTCTACAAATGCTAGAAACGTAGGTTTGCCTTTCCTTAATCTTTCTTGTAAGATATGTCGTAGGGTCAGTATTGCCTCACGTGTTACAATGTATGTATGTATATTCGTCTGTACTTCAAAGGAACGCTATTCAGTATGTGCGAGAACAATTTTAACCCCCGATGTACCACACACACGTGACCTCTGCGGTACTGAGCCAAATGTTTGCACGTCTGGGGAAAGCAGACATGCTGATTTCTTTCTAGATAGTGAGAGCAGTTGACTTAATTGATTGCAACTTCTTCTTACAGTTCAAAACAGTACATTATCTTTTCAGTCTGATAATTCCATGAAATTTCAACTGCTGTAATCTTTTCCTCTATTACTTTGAAAGTACCCAGCTTTCGTACTCAAATGTGTCAAGTACCCCCATCTCCTAACACAGCAACAACTTGGAAGCATTTCTGGTTTTATATTTTCGAGCTTCTAATTGCATCACGAGTATTTGAGGAGAGGTTTTTTTTCCCAAGATATTTCATTTTTGGGATAGTTAAAGCAGGGTACCCGATACCACACATTGGCATTAACCCCTACCTGTACCGCGACGGTGGGGCGTCTTTTGTGTGTTATATAATCACCGTATCGTCACCGTATAAAATACTTTTTAATGTGTTTTATAGAACAGTCTTCACAAAACTGTTAAAATTGAACAAAATTCGTGATTCCTTCGTGACCTGTTGCAGACGTACGTCATTTTGGCTTTGCCTTGTAATGCAACTGCCTGTTCGCTCAGGAAAGCCGTATAAATTTACAGACATGACAATAGTTTTAGCAAGAAGGCGTCACGGTAAACGGAAAATTCTTACGCAGATGGTGTATTTCCCGCTGCTCCTCTGTTACATAAGAAATGCCACAAAACCTAGGACCCGGCTAAGTGACACGCCGGAAGAAGAAATGGCGGTATGACCTTTCGCAGATATCCACGGGGTGTCGGACAGAATCGGCCGTACGTTGCGTACAAAAGGCGTAAACGCTGTTTAGAAGCCGACCAAGAATACGAAAGAGTGTGTCAGATAGGGAAAGGACTAAAGGGACCCACTTATAATGCCAGGAGTACAATGTACGTTAAGAAAACGCTGCGTAGGGATGACTGGACGATCCATCAATACCAGGATTGTCAACGGAACACAGTGAATACTTTGTTATGGCCTTCACATTTCACTTCGTGAATTTTTTAAGGAGTATCTTGAGAAATAACCGTTTTGCTGTCTTGAATGGTCTCTCTGGCACCTGCCTATAGCACATCTAACACGAGCTCGGTGCAATGTTCGTAAATCAAAAGACATAACCACAGATCAAAACACTCTCACATTTGATAATTAAAGAAGAGACACTGAACCTTGTTTGCAATGGAACACGTCAATTTGACACGAACAAATTTTGAATATAAGGTTTATATCTATGTTTGCAGGGTCGCCTAACCAGGATCTGTTGCAGAACATTAGCTTGGTTCTGAGGGTCAAATAAAGTCTGAATGTAATAAGTCATTTATTTACTCAAAACTTCGATGTAGATCCCAGTAAAATGACAGAAATAACTTTCCAATTAAATGAATATAAAGTCTCGTAATGTTGACTGAGAAATTGCTGCAACACAATGAGCCCAAAGTCGTCTAAAATACGCCCCACCAGCACTGCGGGAGGTACCTCATCTATGCAGAAGATTGGCTGGTGAACGCTACAAACTTCCTTGATCTGTGCAGCTCGCAAATGCAAAGTGAACGAGTGCAAGAACCAGTACAATTAATCAGGCAACTCAAGTTGCGCGGCAAATCCCGCAAATTGTGAGCTGCCGAGAAAGTGGACGGCGCTAATGCGAAATGCGAAGCTTAAAGCTGAGCAAAGGTGCACCAGAATGCACCTGTATGAACACCGGATAAAGACGGCCGAGATGGCGTCAGAGAAAGGCTGCAATCTCTGGAACACGAGCATCCCGTATGGCTTCCCTATAGTCCAGTGAAACTGTCAGAAAAAAAGCCTGTACCTTGCAAAAGGTGGGGTAGAAGATTTTATTTTTTTAACTCGTTCATATTGTTTGAATGGTTAGAAAACCAAGTTTTGCCAACAAAATTTCTCTTGGGAAAACTTTCTGCAGTCAAAAAACTTCGAATATTTCTGACTTTTTTCAGTTTTTCAAAATATCTCAGTTTCATTTGCTCCTATCGCTTTGACGTCTATTTTCTTTTTTAAAGAGCACAAAATTCTCTACAAATTTGATTTTTACCATTTTTTTCTACTCCCAATATCTAAGGCTCTACAGCGCGTCAATAAATACCAATTTTTAAAATTTCTAGCAAAGTGGCAAATTACCTAATTTTTGAACACTGTTATTTCAGTTTCTATTTGTGTGGTATAAACATATTACTCATCATGTTATTCATTGGAATTTACCATCTCACTCTGCTACAGGGCCAGGACAAACAGCATCATATTCAGTAACTACGAACACATTCACGTCTGATTGCGTGAAGTTTATTTGTGTTACAATATGTAATACGATTGCATGCAGGTGCCGTACATTTTCTACAGTTGATTGACGTTAATGATCAGTTATAAGAAAAAGTATGTAGGAATTGTTCTTTAGCGGACAAAAGCGTATTTATTCTTTGGCGGACGGAAGGCAATTATCTCTAGTGATGGTTCACAGCGCGCTGACAGCCATTAGCACACAACAATAAGGGTCCTACAGTTTGGAGTCACTTCCATTCAGTATATGTTGTGGTGCTGAAAATGAGTATGTCTGACATGAATTTGTGTTTCATTTGCGAAAAAACTGTGGTGAGTGGTGGATGCAATGTGAAAAAGAAAGGACTGAGCACACTTATCAATTGTAGTGCTAAACGCAGGGAGTCTGCTCACACCCGTTTTTTGAAAACGCTCAGTGAAGTGATGGTGCATGAAGCATGCTACAAGAAGTACATTAATGAGAGAATGATAGCAGCTAGCCTTCGACATCCCCAGGAACCAACAGGCGTGCTACGTCGGTCGCAGGAAAAAGGTCAGTTCAAGTTCAAAGAGAAATGTTTCTTATGTGCAAAAGGGAATTCTGATGACTTTTTAACCAAGCAGTTCAGACTGCCATGTGCCAAACGAAATTTTGATGGAGGGTACCTTATCCACAAAGTGACTTGGACTCGAAATGTTTGCTTCAAGTCAATAGCCCAAAGCTATGTTTCTTACCTGCAACGTCAATTTGGATCTCAACTTGCTATTGTATTTTATGGGTATCCATGTGAGGGAGACAAATGTAGCACAAAGAGTGCTGAGAGGATTCGTAGGTCCAAAAAACATTCTTCGGTTGACGTTGTGGTTGAATCAGAGATAGTGAACCAAGTCCCTCAGGACAAGTTCTTTTATAACGAACGAAACAAGATGCGTTTGATCACACTTCTTAAAAAGGAATTTCTGGAGTGTAGCGTTGAAGTGCACCAGGCACAAGAAGATGCTGACGTTATGATTGTAACATCTGTCATTTCAAGAACCAAAGATTTTGGAAGTGTTGTCATTGTAGGAGAAGATGTTGACCTGCTTGTGCTCATGACCAGTTTGGGGCAAGGCATTGAAAACTTATTTTTCTTAAAGCCAGGAAGAGGAAATGCAGAAGACAAGTGGTTTTCCACTGCATCTTACAAGTTTGACATTGAATATATTCTGTTCACTCACGCCTTTAGCGGATGTGATACAACATCCGCTTTTTTTGGTCAAGGAAAAATTAAGTGCAGCAATATTTGAAAAAAGAGACAGCATTGGTCGTATATTTTTTTCTATTGCAAAATCGATTTTATGTCACTGAGTGACCATCTTCAGTGCTATATTGTATAACAAATTGGGATGCACTCATCCCAATTTGTTATACAATATAGCACTGAAGATGGTCACTCAGTGACAGAAAATCGATTTTGCAATAGAAAAAAATATACGACCAATGCTGTCTCTTTTTTCAAGTATACCTGTTACCTGGTCGTAGTGCACAAGACAACATGGAGTCGCCAATCAATGCAGCAATATTGTTGCGAAAAATGAACATCTAACCTCAGCGCTTTGCACGTTCAATAAACCACATGCTACCCGTGAAGAAATAATAACAGCAACAAAACAGGTTACTATCGCATTGTATAGTGGAGGTGTCAGCAGTTCCCACACACTAGACCATTTGCGGTACCAGCTATTCGCTAAGTCTGCCACAAAAAGCAAACTGAATCTTGCGCGGTTGCCACCTACACAAGATGCTGCACAACATCATTCGTTGCGGACTTACCAGCAAGTCCAAAGTTGGATGGGAAACTTGAAACCTCCTGAGAAATGGGGCTGGAACCACAGTGACCACGGTCCAATACCCGTTATAATGAGCCAAGATGCAGCACCTGAAGCACTTCTTCACATTGTTTCACATTGTTTCATGAACTGTGGCGCAGCGAGCTCCTGCAGAAAAGCGGGTTTGAAATGTTCTTCAGTTTGCAAGAAATGTATTGGGGTCAACTGTGAAAACGTGCCAAAATTTTTATATGAAGACAGTGAAGAAGATGTGATGGAGGATGTTGAGGAAACCGCTGACGAAATCAACGAACTTGCTGAGGCTGACTCGCTGTTTAAAGAAGAGGTCAATCTGGGATCAACTCTAGGTACAGACCCTGAATCCGTAACTCAAGGTATTTCTGGTGACACTGAGGAACCTGGCCCATCAAAACGTTGGAAATGATGCTCACATCTGTCTCAAGTGCGCTAATTTGCGATATTACAAGTATTACATACTCAGAACTGTCAACATTTTTTGTAACTGACAATGCATTTTAATTGTAATAAACCTACTTATTTTTAATGTCAACTGTGAGGCTTTTATGCACAAGAATAATTACCTACCTAATTAGGTTGCCTATTGCAGCTAATAATAGTTCAGTTTCCTGAGACAATTTATTTTGTGTGTGTGTGTGTGTGAGAGAGAGAGAGAGAGAGAGAGAGAGTGTCTATGTCTCTTAATGATGTATTTTTATATTTATAATTTTACAAATACCAGGGCTGAGGTGGCCCATAGTGAACCTCAGGTAGTGATGTAAGAATCACAAGAGCTCGGTGCCTAGCAATACTCATGTTGCATACAGAGAAATTGAATACTTGAAAGTGAGGTGGTAAATTCCAACATAATAACATGATGTATAACGTATTTATACTACACAAACAGAAACTGCAAAAATAGTGTTCAAAAATAAGGTATCTTGCCACTATGCTCAAAATTTGAAAAATTGGTATTTTTTGAGGCGCTGTAGCGCCTTAGATATTGGGAGTAGAAAAACATGGCAAGAATCAAATTTGTAGAGAATTTTGTGCTCTTTAAAAAAGAAAATAGACGTTAAAGCGATAGGAGCAAATGAAACTGACATATTTTGAAAAAAACGGAAAAAAGGCCGATATTTTCCAAGTTTTTTGACTGTAGAAAGTTTTCCCAAGCGAAATATTCTTGGCAAAAATCGGTTTTGTAATATTTCCAACCATATGAACGAGTTGAAAAAATAAACTCTTCTACCCCACCTTTTGCAAGGTATTTCTGCAATTTGACTGGACTACTACGACAGGTGCCGAAAATTCTCCTCCTCTAAACCTAATTTCCGACTTTTCGAAATATTCTACACGGATGGGAGAACACCCAGCCATTTTCACCGTGACCAGCGAGAGTTTCGCTTTATTTACTTGAATACAGGGGAACCGTGCACAAATTTCCAATTCTTGACTTACTGAATGAAGAGGTTACATTCAAGAGGTTTGAACCTCTTGCTAACCGTGTTGCACTCATTGCCTAAACACTATGGCGAGCCAGACTCAAATGGTTCAAATGGCTCTGACCACTATTAGACTTAACGTCTTAGGTCATCAGTCCCCTAGAACGTAGATCTACTTAAACCTAACTAACCTAAGGACATCACACACATTCATGCCCGAGGCGGGATTCGAACCTGCGACCGTAGCAGTCCCGCGGTTCCGGACTGAAGCGCGTAGAACCGCTTGGCCACCGCGGCCGGCGAGCCAGACTCACTTGCTGGATAATAAAACTTGGAGTGAAAAGGCAACGAATTTTGTCACGTTGGCTTAGAGATGCAGTTCAAATGGCTCTGAGCACTATGGGACTTAACATCTTAGGTCATCAGTCCCCTAGAACGTAGATCTACTTAAACCTAACCAACCTAAGGACATGACACACATTCATGCCCGAGGCAGGATTCGAACCTGCGACCGTAGCAATCCCGCGGTTCCGGACTGAAGCGCTTAGAACCGCACGGCCACCGCTTCTGGCTTAGAGATACAGTGTCCGCCCGTTCTTAGATATAGGTATAGCGCGACAATAATTGAAATATATGAAATAAAATCGTCATAACTTCTGAACGGATTGCGTGGGGTGTAGCGACGAAGCCCACTTTCATTTGGATGGGTTCGTCAATAAGCAAAAATGGCACATTTGGGGGACTGAGAATCAGCATTTCGCAACCAAAAAGTGATTGTGACTGGATAGTGTGCAGTGCCCTGTCACGGAATAATCGGTGCGATATTCTTAGATGCCACGGTGACTACCGAACGGTACGCGAATGTTTCGGAAGATGATTTCATCCTCATTATCCAAAGTGGCCCTGATTTCGACAAGATGTGGTTCGTGCAAGACGGAGCTCGACCGCATCGAAGCAGGAGAGCGTTTGATGTCATGGAGGATCACTCTGAGGACCGCATTCTGGATCTGGGATACCCGGAGACCACTGGCATTGGCCTCGATTGGCCACCGTATTGTCCGGATCTGAACACATCCGACCCCTTTTTGCGGGGATATATTAAAGACAAGGTGAACGTAAATAACCGCAAAAGCATTGCTGAGCTGGAAGCAGCCATTCAGGAGGTCATCGGCACCTTCGACGTTCCAACACTTCTGTGGGTCATGCAGAATTTCGCTGTTCGTCTGCGCCACATGACCGCCGATTATGGTAGGCATACCGAACATGTCATAACCTAAAATCCGAATATCTGTAGTGACGTTTACATGTTGAATAAAGTGTGTGAACGACGTAGTTTGTAACTAATTTACGGTTTTCTTTTTTTTTCGTATAATTGAATAATTAGGGCAACTGCCTTGCCGCAGTGGGTACACCGGTTCCCGTGAGATCACCGAAGTTAAGCGCTTTCGGGAGTTGTCGGCACTTGGCTGGGTCACCATCCAGGCCGCCATGCGCTGTTGCCATTTTTCGGGGTGCACTCAGCCTCGTGATGCCCATTGAGGAGCTACACGACCGATTAGTAGCAGCTTCGGTCAAGAAAACCATCATAACAACCTGGAGAGCGGTGTGTTGACCCTACGCCCCTCCTACCCGCATCCTCAACTGAGGATGACACGGCGGTGGGATGGTCCCGGTAGGCCACTGGTGGCCTGAAAATAGAGTGCTATATATATATATATATATATATATATAATTGTAATCCTGTTAGTGAATTCGTCACGCACACTCATGTGACTTAGTGGCAGTTGCCTTCAAAGGAAAAAGCCGCATTCCGCGGCAAGGCGAGGGGCAGCAGTTTATCGCAATCGCTTCCACGAACTGCAGCACGCTGAGGAGATTTCCTTCTCTAGAGCCTCCGTGACTCACCTCATGTGGTCAAGCTTGGACAACTGGCCCGCTCGTTTCTTAACATGTTAATTGCTTGCTCCAAAGTTAGCGAGCGTTGTAATCTTCTCAGAAATAGCCAGGAAGTGAGCAGAAAAATAATCAAATACCAATCGGCAGTGTGCGTTTGTCACTTAAAGTGAGAACCACATGCATCACGACATTACATTGTTCGCACAATATACAAAAATACGTCCGATCACATTGAAACGTCCCCTTAGAACAAATTATACAAGACTGTGCTTAAATTGACACACAATGTTTTTAGCGCAACGCAATCTGACTATCAAAGATCCCTGCAAAAGAATGGCCCTGAGTAACATTAAACTATACCTTTCAGAAATCACTTACCTCACAAAAATCTTCGTTACTCGAACTACTGCAATACAGCGAGCGCCACTACTGCCAGCTAAATAAAAGATTCAAACTACGGAAGGCACTAACTACTGATAGGGATAGTTAGCAAATGAAAGATATTAATAGAGAACAAACAATGTATTTACCTTAATATCATCACAAGTCATAATATATGTAATTTCAAAACTCCGCCATCTCTCTCCTCACATCCACCACTGCTGGCGGCTCACCTCTAACTGCGCAACGCTACGCGCTGTTCACATTCAGCTGCCGCTGCCCAACACTACAATGGCAGACAACAATGCAAACTAGCCACAGACTGCACACAGCACAGCCAGTGATTTTCATATAGAGCGCTACGTAACGTTACCAATAAGAAAACATAAACAGCCTACTTACAACATCAGACACATGCTTACGACTCTCACACTCCTTGGAGAAAAAACATATTCCAAAGCGTTTACAATTTTTTTTACAAATGAATTTCTATTAGTTTCTGTTATGTTATTACTTTCGATTATTATTTCATAAATGAATCCAGAAAGAAACATAATAACCAGTACAGTATTGCATTATTAATAACAGAAATTTTAAGTGTCCCAATAATTCGTAATTTCAAATGTTTCTAAAAAAATAATTTTAACTGTACATTCACAACTAGTACTAATCGAATATAACATCGCGACCAAAACATTTTGTAAAGTAAATCATTTTCATAAATTTTAGCTCGAACTATGACACATTGTGTATAAAATTATATGAGAGTTTTCTGTAAGGCTACTGAGATAATGTTGACCTGTTCAAAATTCGAAAAATAATACTGGTATCGAAAACTACCGTTGAGGAAAAGCAATGCTAGAGAAGTATGTCCCGTTACAAGCTGTATCACTGAATTTGTCTCCTCGAGATCTGCTATTCTGGCGGCAACAAATAGCAGACTTATATTGAAGGAAACAAAGCCGATGTCTTTGATTGGGCTATTACTGAAGTTGCGACTAGGCATTTCCGTCTGTTTCATGATTTACTGGCCATTGTTCACTTGAGTGAAAATGTATTACAGATACCTTTTATGGATCAAAAGTAATTTGATGAGGAAAGATTAGGTCCCTCATACTGTGTACAAACAACTGCATTTGATTCGTAGACTTAGATTTATTC
Source organism: Schistocerca cancellata (assembly GCF_023864275.1). Lineage (NCBI taxonomy): Eukaryota > Metazoa > Arthropoda > Insecta > Orthoptera > Acrididae > Schistocerca > Schistocerca cancellata. The sequence goes on from NC_064634.1 coordinate 18,587,871, forward strand.
AAGGAATACATTTCGTAAGCTAACGATAGATTTGCATCGATGTTTTAATAAATTAATAGTAATTAAAACATCATATTTTACTTGAAAAAAAAAATTACCTACGTGGAGGTATTTCGACCTCGTACATCGGCTGTGATTCTTCCATTGGTTGGAAACGCTTTTCAAAACAAATGCCGAAAAGTGATTTTTGCAGTGGGCTCATATTACTTCCTGGAAGTCGTCTACCAAAAAATCTATTACGTCATTGCCAGTAAAAGTTGGTTCTGACTTGCAATATATGTTATCAATTCTGGAGACAATTTCTAAAGCAGAAAGTAAATCCAAAAACTTGAATCACAGGAAGAATAGCGCTCAAGTAAAAATAAATAAAAAGGTTGATGTACAGAGAGACGGAGAATTTGATGTTGGAGCCTAAAGTTTTTGTCACGTTACACCAGAAAAAACTTTTACTGTGCTTAAATCTTGGTCATTATGAACAAAGGGTCTTCGTTCCGAAGCAATTATTTAAGTGTAGTCCTAGCGGTTGTAGCCGAGCTTTGATATACGAAGAGAGCGGGGAATTCAACAGAATTATGTCAGAATAGTATCGACATGCTATTTGCTGCCCGTGACATCATTCGGACGCGATGCACGTGAACAAGTAGGGCAGTCCGTATTGCGACGTGTGTGTGGGTGCCACTCAACCCAGATGAAAGTGTGTCGCCCAATAGAATGCGCTGTACAGTGAGGTCTTCTTCTTCTGTACACTGTGGCTGTGCTGTAGTCTGCAACCTTCCTGTGTTTCCTTCCAGTTGGCTTAATCCTCTATACAGGGTGATTCACGAAGGTATGCAAATATTTTAATATGTTATTCTGTAAGTAAAACTAATGAAAAAAGTTCATATAAACATAGATCCGCAAATGTTTAGTTACGGACTTACGGCTACTAAAAGATTTTGCCCGAAATGTAGCAGCTTCGCTAATATGAAGCCATCGCAAAACTGTACGAGGTTAAATTAAAGCACGATTTCCATTTATTTTGTTGTTATTGATCTGGCGTATCTAATAAAACATGTCCCAGACGTGTATCTGCAGTAGTTTTCCAGAACATCCAAAGAAGCAAAGAAGTAATTTCGTAAAATTTTTAATTTGTTAACTTCTTGGCCCAATTTGTTTTTTTAAATTTCACACAGTTACACAAAGTTTTCAACAGAAGTTATAGAGAATTTAATTTTGGAAAAATGATGTTAATAACTGAAACTGTATAAATATGTCAGACAATCTGCTTTTATTAATATCATAGCACACGTGAATTCGTGTGAAACCGGAAAAAATAAAGCTCAGTGATAAGGAAGTTGTACAGTGTACATACAATTGCACAATATTCAAAAATGTCTCCACCGAGTTCAGTGCATTTATCTGCACGTGTGTGAGCAGATTTTGTTTGCTCGTCTCAGTTTCACAGGATTGTTCTTAATTTCGTCTATTGCATTTATAACGCGAGCAAGTAATGCCACACGTGTACTGGCTTTGTCCTCATGAACTATGTCTTTCATCCACCCCCATACACAATAATCCATTGGTGTTAAATCGGGCGAACTGGGTGGCCAGACATGCAGCACCACGAACAATCCATTCCTGGGGGAAATGTTCGTTTAAAGTGTAGTAACGGCATTGGTGAAATGTGGAGGCGCCCACCGAATTGAAAATACATTTCAATCGCATAGCAAGTGGAACATCTTCGAGCAAGCGGGGCATTTCTTCTCGAAGGAATTGTACGTCTCGCCAGTTTGACGTCCTGGGAAAATGAATGATCCAATAAAGTGTCTGTTGATTACACCACACATTTATGTTAAATCGCTGCTGGAAATCGCATTGCACTGTTCCATGTGGGTTTGCTTCAAACAATACGTACTCATTGTGTAAATTGTTTATACCATCTCGAGTAAAACATACCTCATCAGTAAATAGAATGTATTTGTGTAACTGTTGATTAGTATTTAACCAGTGCACAAATCCAAGCGAAGGGCAGGATCTCCTGGATGTAAGTGATGCACTTTTTGTTTCTGGTAAGGATACAGATTATTGTACTTGAGTGTACGCCATACCTTAGATTTTGAAATGACTAATCGTTGAGAGATACGCCGTGTACTGGTACCCAGGCTACGTTGAAAGCATCCGTAATATTCTCATCATCGTCTTCACGTATCGAGCGCTCGTACTGGTTATGAACGCTAGGTAGAGAACCTGTCTCCCGTAACATTCGAAGTACTCCACTAATGGTTCGTGCATTCGGAATCCCCCGAGTTGGGTAACGTACGCGATATTTGTTAACTGCAGCCGTAGCATTAGCATCACATTTGCCGTAAATAAACACCATACCGGCGTATTCCTCTGTCGTAAATTCGAAAGGCTTCGATATTTCATAAATAATCTACAAACTGCAACAGTTACTATGTGGTTTCACTTAAATACACTGTTGTTATTATGTTCTTTCACTGAACATTACAGAAAACTAACTCGATTCAAGGTTAGGAAACGACTGAAACAACTCACTGACGCTTGCCAACAATGACATAAACGTTTCTATATTCTCAATGGAAAGTAAATAAATTTACTTCTACAATAATCTTTGCTTCTCTGCATGTTCTGGAAAACTACTGCAGATACACGTCTGGGACATGTTTTATTAGATTCACCGAACCAATAACAACAAAATTAATGCAAATCGTGCTTTACTTTAACCTGGTACAGTTTTGCGATGGTTTCATATTAGTGAAGCTGCTGAAGTTCAGGCAAAATCTTTTATTAGCCGTAAGTGCGTAACTAAACATTTGCGGACCTATGTTTTTTATAAACTTTTTCTTTCGTTTTACTTGTAGAATAACATATTAAAATATTTGCGCATCTGCATGAATCGTCCTGTATGTCTATTAAATTTGGTTGTCTCTTTATTGAGTCCTTCAACTGCTTCACTTAATAGGTGCTGATTACAGTATGAGGACATCTGCCCGTGTTGTATTGGGAGCGCGACGTGTCTTGTACGGAAGAGCTCGGATACATCGGTTACACTTCAACTCCGAGTGTATTCACACAAAAACTGCCACGAAAAGTACAGACGCTAAACAAACCGACTTGACGCAGCAGCGAGCCTGCTATTACATGACGGCTGCACTCTTTCAAAATCTGTGAATTTCTTACTTGTGCACACTTGTGTTTTGGGCGGTATGGCCTGCAAAGCAAACATTAATCCACACAAAAATCTAATTACCGTCAAAGATTATTGTTTTCCTGGTCGGGGCTTTGAGTAGACCAGCAAAACTCATTTGGTTATATTTAGGATTCCATACCTCAATCGGTAAAAACTGAACCCTCACAGGATCACTTTCTGGTCAGTCTGTCTGTCTGTCTGTCTGTCTGTCTGCCTGCCTGTTCCACTGTTCAGACTCCTTTTTCTCAGGAACGAGCGGAGTTATCAAGTTGAAATTTATGTCAAGTACTAAGGTCTGCGGTCCCCTGGCGGCTTAGAAAAAATGTAGATTCCAAGTCACTGCAATCAAAATATACGGTCATTTATGTCACATATCTAGATACTCCAAACTCGCTCACCAAAACTTATATGGTACATCCCACTGACCTAAAAAAATGGTTCAAATGGCTCTGAGCACTATGGGACTTAACATCTGAGGTCATCAGTTCCCTAGACTTAGAACTAACTAACCTAAGGACATAACACACATCCATGCCCGAGGCAGGATTCGAACCTGCGACCGTAGCAGTAGCCCTGTTCCGGACTGAAGCGCCTAGAACCGCTCGGCCACAACAGCCGGCCATTGTCCTCAAATCATGAACTTCGATATCAAGCAAGGATTCACAGTACAACTGAAGGAAAAATCCGAAAATTGTTTATCTATTATATCACATAAAAAAGTACTTTTTGCCTTTTGCAGTCTGCCTGTTCGTACTGAGGTCTCGGTCTGTTAGCGGTGTAAGTAATTTAAGCTCCTAAGTCATTTCAGTCAAAACATACGACTATATATGTCACATTTTCTGGTACTGGCTAAATCACTCTTTAAGACCTGTAGATGAACTATCGATGTAGTTTGCCGTGCGGGATTAGCCGAGCGGTCTGAGGCGGTGCAGTCATGGACTGTGCGGCTGGTCCCGGCGGAGGTTCGAGTCCTCCCTCGGGCATGGGTGTGTGTTTGTCCTTAGGATAATTTAGGTTAAGTAGTGTGTAAGCTTAGGGACTGATGACCTTAGCAGTTAAGTCCCATAAGATTTCACACACATTTGGACATATCCATGTACTTGTGGGGTCTGGTGGTCTACCGATTTGTACCGCCATGGGGGAATTTGTGGGGTTAGGGGCAACGTCTGAAGAGGGATAGTTAATTCTTTTTATGGTAGGGTAAAAGTGGCGGCGCCAAGTAGGGGTAGATTTGATTTTTTTTTAAATTATACCTAGTTAGAGTAGGAGACAGGTAAAAAAGTGGTAAAGCCCGTGACTGGAAACCAAGAGGTCGCTAGATGGCGTCTTGGTCGGACCACGGGTATTTTAGTCTTCGTTTTAACCTAACCTTCAGCTCTCAATGATGTGTGGAATCGGCAGAAACAAGACGTGGTTCGAATTCCATGCCAAACTGTGGGCGCCGCTTCCCCAGTTCGATAACTGGGGTTAAATTAAGGGGACGCAAGTCGCCAAAGTGGCGCCCAATAGAAAGACCCACACACCGAGACGGAACCCTCAGACCTCGACTCCTGCGCGCACTAATCCGTTAAAAAAAATACCGGAGCACTGTTTTGTGGACGGGAGGACAGTCGCAGAGACGCAGAACTCCTCTCTGTATGTGTTGTCACGGCGTGGAGGGTAAGATATCCACTTCACTTTCGTTTTGTCATCGGCCAAAACTAATGACCCGCATTCGGACTAGAACTAACAGCCCCACACCACCGTAACGCCTCCAGCCGAAATCCCCTGACGTCACGCTACACGAGGCTGCTCGTGTCGGGCAGGTGCCGTCTGCCAGGTATCCGCCAGACCCAAATCTCACAGTGTGGGTGCCTGCTTTTTCCTTCCGTTTTATTTTCGTTTATTTGTACTTAACTTTTTGTCAGTATTTATTTACTTATTTACTGCATACTTCATTTCCTAATAAAAAGAGCAGGGCGGGCCTATGAACAATCATGTGTTTCTCATCCAAATGTCGGCAAACTGGAAGTGAATAAAAGGGGTTCACATTTCCAGTTACAGCATTAAGAGGAACGTCCAGACCGAAACGTTGGTTAAAATCTGGGGATTTGAACTATTACGTTGGTAGATAAGTTTGTAGTTCTTTTTTTTTTACATGTTGGCATTGCGATTGCCATGGATTTATTTATCGATTGTAATGTTTTATTTGCACTTTGAGTCTACATGTTGTCACTTTGTCATTCGGACATAGTGTGAGTGAAGCTCCGAATTCCAGAAAATGGAGTGTCGAGTGGGGAAATCGGAACATTTCCGACATATTCTTCTGTCTGAGTTCAACAGAGAGGTTACAGCGGCGGATGCAGCCAGAAACATTTCCGCTACGTATGGGAATAATGTCATAGGTCAGATGACAGCAAGGAAATGGTTTTTTTCGTTTTAAGGAGGATTCGTTTCGCGTTAGTGGTTTTCCAAGTTCAGGAAGACCTTCGGGGCTTAAATCAAGATCTTTTGAACGCATTAATCCACAATAATCCACATCAGTGTTCCCGAGAACTGGTAAATGCGATGCAGTGTGATGATATCATCATTGTGCGATGCTTTCATGCAATGGGGAACGTCCAAAAATCGGATGTGTGTATACCGCATGCTCGAGGCCAAAATCACAAAAATCTGCGGGTAGCCGTGTGTGCATATCTGCTTGCTGGGTCGATAACAACACCGACAGTTCCTACCCTGTATAGTTACTGGTGACGAGAAACGGTGTCTTTATGCTAAAATACGGAAAAGAAAGGAATGGTAGAGCCCGAACAAAGCAACAACTACCTGAACGTGGACCTGAGTGCGTAGACAAAGGATAAAGTTATGCATCTGGTGGAACAGCGACGGTCCGGAGTGGTACGAATTGCTTCCCCGAGGTGCAGCCATCCCTGCCAACATTTATTGTCAACAACTGACACGTCTTATGGACGCCGCACTCCAGGAACAACGACCAGGAATGCCACTCCACATTAACGCCCGCCCATATTGTGCTTGATTAACAAAAAGCATTATACACACATCAAAGAAAGTTTTTACATCACCCCGGTTCAGATAGAAGATAGACGTTGACTCTGGCTATTGTATCACAGACATAGTCCCTTTGACGGTTCAGAGATGTGACTAAACCCGCCCAAAGATGTAAACAACCATTCATGATCAGCGCCTATTAGACGGAAGGGGTCCGACAGCCGAGCAGTTCCAGTCATTCCACCAGGAAGGAGGTACACGGCTCGTGTTGTATGTAATTCAACCATGCCTAGACGGAAAGTACCGCGGTTCGATTGCATTCGCATTGTTGCTTTGTGCCGTTAAGGGCTCTGAACAAGGGAAGTGTCCAGGCGTCTCGGAGTGAACAAAAGCGACATTGTGCGGACATGTAGGAGATACAGAGAGACAGGAACTGTCGATGACATGCGTCGCTCAAGCCGCCCAACGGCTATTACTGCAGTGGATGACCGCTACCTACGGATTATGGCTCGGAGGAACCCTGACAGCAACGCCATCATGTTGAATAACTTTCGTGCAGCCACAGGACGTCCTGTTACGACTCAAACTGTGCGCAATAGGCTGCATGATGCGCAACTTCACTCCAGACGTCCATGGCGAGGTCCGTCTTTGCAACCACGACACCATGCAGCGTGGTACAGATGGGCCCAACAACGTGCCGCACGGGATTGGCATCACGTTCTCTTTACCGATGAGTGTAGCATATCCCTTCAACCAGACAATTGTCAGACACCTGTTTGGAGGCAACGCGATCAGGCTGAACGCCTTAGACACGCTGTCCAGGGATACAGCAAGGTGGAGGTTCCCTGATGTTTTGGGGTGGCATTATGTGGGGTCGACGTACGCCGCTGGTGGTCATTTTAGTTTAGTTTAGTAATGTCATGTTCCGTAGACCATTTTTCACGATTATTTTATTGATATGATATGGAACAAGTCAGATTACAACATATATATATACACACATGAATAGTGCTATTATTAATATTATTGTAATTTTTACTTCTACACATGCAACTACATTTTGAGGTAAAAAATTTTTTTCTCAGTTTTCGAACAGAAACTCGTCCATGGAATAGAAGGAGTTGTCCAAAAGAAGTGATTTTAAGCTAGATTTAAAACTTGATCTGCTACCTGCCAGACACTTTATGTTGTTGGGCAAATAATCAAAGATTTTTGTTGCTGAATAATGTACTCCTTTTTGAGGAACTGACAGTTTCAATAACGGATAGGAAAGGTCATTTTTCGCTCTAGTGTTCTACATATGAACATCACTGTTCTTCACGAATTGAGATGGATTATTTATAACGAATTTCATTAGCGAATATATGTACTCTGATGCTGCAGTTAAAATACCTAACTCCTTGAATAGGTTCCTACATGACGTCCTTGAGTGAACACCACTAATTGCACTATTGTGCAATCAATACTTTATCTCTAAGTGGTGAGTTACCTCAGAAAACTATTCCATAGGACATTATTGAGTGGAATTATGCAAAGTACGTTAGGAGGCTGATCTGTTTATTACCAAGACTAGCGATTATACGAAGAGCAAAAGAACCTGAACTTAATTGTTCCAGAAGCTCAGTAATATGCTTCTTCCAGTTCAAATTGTCATCAATGTGAACATCCAAAAATTTGGAGAAATCTACCCTGTTAACTGAGCCCTGTTCATACGCTACATCAATTGTCGGTATGACTCCATTCGGTGTACAGAACTGGATATAGTGACTTTTTTTCAAAATTATGGAAGAGTCCATTTTCTGAGAACCACTTAATAATTCTTTGAAAGACATCCTTAACAATATCAAAAAAATCGTTCAAATGGCTCTGAGCACTATGGGACTTAACATCTGTGGTCATCAGTCCCCTAGAACTTAGAACTAATTAAACCTAACTAACCTAAGGAGATCACACACAACCACGCCTGAGGCAGGATTCGAACCTGCGACCGTAGCGGTCACGCGGTTCCAGACTGAAGCGCCTTTAACCGCACGGCCACACCGGCCGGCTTAACAATATCTTCAGCTGCTTTTTCTGGAATGGAATTTATTATAACACTCGTGTCATCTGCGAAAAGTACTAGTTCAGCTTGCTGAACGTTACGTGAGAGGTCATTCACATGAATAAGGAAAAGCAGAGGACCCAAAATTGAACCCTGTGGGACTCCCTTTGTGATAACTCCCCATTCACTAGAATTTACCACCCTCCCAACATTACTTGTGTTATTCAGCACAACTTTTTGCTTTCTCTTCGTTAAGTGTGATTCAAACCAGCTGTGTGTGTAGCCTTCGATTCCATGAAACATGAGTTCTTCTAAAAGTGTAACATGAATCACACAGTCAAATGCCTTGGAAAGATCATAGAAAATACCAACTGGTGATAATTTGTTATTTAGGGTTTGTACTAGTTTTTTGTAAATGTGTAGAAGCATTCTCAGTCGAGTAACCCTTCTGGAATCCAAACTGCGACATGCTGAGTAAATTATTTTCCCTTAAATGTGAGACTACTTTTGAATACATAACTTTTTCGAATATTTTGGAAAATGAAGTCAGCAATGAGATTATTCTATAATTATTTAAGTCACTCATGCCCCCTTTCTTATGAAGAGCTTCGACAATTGCGTATTTCAATTTGTCTGGAAAAATTCCCTGTGCCAGCGAAGCATTACATATATCACTAAGGACTCCACTTACTAAATTAGAACAACACTTCAAGATTCTGTTAGAGACTCCATCAACATCGCATGAGCTCTTGTTTTTGAGTATATTTATAATTCCCTTAATTTCAGTGGGGGATTTTGTTGCTATTTCTAAAGGCCTAAAGTCCTGGGGAATGACCTTTTAACATATTTTTTTGCTTCTTCAACTGAACCCTTTAACCCTATTTTTCTGCTACATTCAGAAAGTGATTGTTAAAAATACTTGCCACTTGTGAATTATCACTCATATCATCATCACTTAGCTCTATTGGTATGGTATGTTGTGCACTGTCAGGCTGCCCCGTCTCCCGTTTGACAATATTCCATATACACTCCTGGAAATGGAAAAAAGAACACATTGACACCGGTGTGTCAGACCCACCATACTTGCTCCGGACACTGCGAGAGGGCTGTACAAGCAATGATCACACGCACGGCACAGCGGACACACCAGGAACCGCGGTGTTGGCCGTCGAATGGCGTTAGCTGCGCAGCATTTGTGCACCGCTGCCGTCAGTGTCAGCCAGTTTGCCGTGGCATACGGAGCTCCATCGCAGTCTTTAACACTGGTAGCATGCCGCGACAGCGTGGACGTGAACCGTATGTGCAGTTGACGGACTTTGAGCGAGGGCGTATAGTGGGCATGCGGGAGGCCGGGTGGACGTACCGCCGAATTGCTCAACACGTGGGGCGTGAGGTCTCCACAGTACATCGATGTTGTCGCCAGTGGTCGGCGGAAGGTGCACGTGCCCGTCGACCTGGGACCGGACCGCAGCGACGCACGGATGCACGCCAAGACCGTAGGATCCTACGCAGTGCCGTAGAGGACCGCACCGCCACTTCCCAGCAAATTAGGGACACTGTTGCTCCTGGGGTATCGGCGAGGACCATTCGCAACCATCTCCATGAAGCTGGGCTACGGTCCCGCACACCGTTAGGCCGTCTTCCGCTCACGCCCCAACATCGTGCAGCCCGCCTCCAGTGGTGTCGCGACAGGCGTGAATGGAGGGACGAATGGAGACGTGTCGTCTTCAGCGATGAGAGTCGCTTCTGCCTTGGTGCCAATGATGGTCGTATGCGTGTTTGGCGCCGTGCAGGTGAGCGCCACAATCAGGACTGCATTTGACCGAGGCACACAGGGCCAACACCCGGCATCATGGTGTGGGGAGCGATCTCCTACACTGGCCGTACACCACTGGTGATCGTCGAGGGGACACTGAATAGTGCACGGTACATCCAAACCGTCATCGAACCCATCGTTCTACCATTCCTAGACCGGCAAGGGAACTTGCTGTTCCAACAGGACAATGCACGTCCGCATGTATCCCGTGCCACCCAACGTGCTCTAGAAGGTGTAAGTCAACTACCCTGGCCAGCAAGATCTCCGGATCTGTCCCCCATTGAGCATGTTTGGGACTGGATGAAGCGTCGTCTCACGCGGTCTGCACGTCCAGCACGAACGCTGGTCCAACTGAGGCGCCAGGTGGAAATGGCATGGCAAGCCGTTCCACAGGACTACATCCAGCATCTCTACGATCGTCTCCATGGGAGAATAGCAGCCTGCATTGCTGCGAAAGGTGGATATACACTGTACTAATGCCGACATTGTGCATGCTCTGTTGCCTGTGTCTATGTGCCTGTGGTTCTGTCAGTGTGATCATGTGATGTATCTGACCCCAGGAATGTGTCAATAAAGTTTCCCCTTCCTGGGACAATGAATTCACGGTGTTCTTATTTCAATTTCCAGGAGTGTAGTTTTAATCTTATTATCCGCATTATTAATTTCTGTCAGAACACATAAGCTTCTCGATTTCTTAATGACTTTCCTTAAAATATTACAGTATCTTTTGTAGTAAGCAAGTAACGTCGGATCCTGACTTATTCTGGCCTGACCATATATTTCCCTCTTCCTCTTACACGATATCTCAATTCCCTTAGTAATCCATGGCTTACTTGACTTTGTAATGGCTTTTTTGGGCAACGTTTCAGGAAAGCAACTCTCATATATTGAGACAAATGTACGGTGGAATAAATTGAATTTGGCATCAGCATCATTCCTGTCAGATGAGGTATGTCGTCTATCAACGGATAGCGTCCTGAAAACAGGGAGTAAATCAAGCGATACTGAGGAAATTAGATTAGGAAATGACACAGTACTAGTGGTAGGTTAGGTTTATCTGGGCAGCAAAACAACTCATAAAATCGCTTGCAGGGCAGATGATGTAGACTGGCAGGGTTAAGAAAAGCACTTCTGAAAAGAGGTTTTTTTTTTTTTAACACGTAATATAAGTTAAAGTGTCAGGAAGTAATTTCCTGAAAGTATTTGTCTGGAGTGTAGCCTTGTACGTCAGTGAAACTTTGGACGATAACTGTTCAAATAAGAACAGAATAAAAGCTTCTGAAATGTGGAGCTACGAGAGAATGCAGAAATTTAGATGGGTAGATCGAATAGCGAATGAAGAGGTACTGAATCGAATTGGGGAAAAGAGAAATGTGTGACAGAACTCGAGTAAAAGGCGGGATACGTTGACAGGAGACGTTCTGATGTATCAATGTATTCTCGATTTGGTAATGGAAGGAAATACGAGGGGTGGGGGAGGATAAAAGTTGTAGAGGGAGACCAGTGTCTGAGTACAGTACAGCAAGTAGTTTCAAACGGATGTAGCCTGCGGCAGTCAGTCGGAGATGAAGGGGCTTTCTTCACAGGACAGAAGTAGCGTGCAGAGCCGCACCAGACCAGTCTCCGGACTGAAGACTGCGGCGACACACATGGGTGATTCCCCGGCACTGGGCGACAACACCGTTACTAGAGATGGGCAAACTGAAACACGTAACTGTTTCGAAACAAATGAAACAGTACAATGTAATGTTTAGATACACTGTTTCGAAGCAGTGAAACAGTTTGTGTTTTGTAATCTAATAAACCTAGACATTTTATCATCTTGAATGTCTACTGTATAGGTATGTCCATATAAACACAAATGAGGTGCGAGAGCGCTAATCATATCGCAGAAAGTATGAAACTATCACTTAGGCGTCTTGGCAGTTTCGTATTTCATGCAGCAAATGCGCTGCTTTAGTGTCGTGTGACTTTCATACTTTTCAGTTGGCTGAGGAAAGCCTTAGCTGAAGACAGAAGAACCACCACAAACGGAACTGGAGGTGGGAGCGAACTGCAGAAACAACAGATATGCTACTGGGATTCCCACATTCCGCTAGTATGGGAATATACCCATCCTTCTAATTCCCATGCACACAAAGGGAATCATTGTGGATAATAGGCACACTGACTATAGACTCACAAATAATGCCAAATAATTCGAATAAATAATGAAATATAACAGAAAAATTTTGTCTTTCAAGGTGTTTCGAACCGTTACTATAAATTCACCGTGCTTCCTAGCCCTTCCCGTTCACCATTACACTATCAGTGATATGTCAAACAGATTGCTTGCAATTATACCTACATTAAATTTATTTATATGTATAATAACTGTCACTCTACGCCTTTTTTTAATTCAAAATGTTCTAGGCTTACTTGCGTTTCTTAATATGACTGCTGTACTTGAACAGAGAAACGTATGTTATTAAAAAAAAGTGTAATTTAACTGAATGATTTTCACATATTTATTGTTTTGAATGTGAATAGTATGCGTTGTTTTATTGTTTGGTTAGTGTTTATAAAGCAGATGTTATGCCATTTCGGAATAGGACAGTCATCTAGAAACGAAGCTTTATTTTCGGATATCTTAAGCTTCATGCTATTGCTTGTCAAAACGATTTCGACACTCTTGAAAGTGTTTCACGAAGTGGTATGTTGTGTTTCAGTATGTGTGCCGAGCCCGAACCTCGTCCGACACAGAGCGGAATGAAACATCCCTGTTTCGATACAATCAGTCCGTTCCATGGACTGAAACAGCCTTATTTTGAAACAACGATACAGTTTCTGTGTCTGGCTCGAGATCGAATCTGGTCCGAGACAGGGGCGGAATGAAACACCACTGTTTCGAAACAGTAGACCACAGCCGTTCCGAAACACTGAAACAGTTCCACGTATCGATACACTGTATCGAAACATAGAAACAGTGGCCAAGTCTAACCGTTACCAGTCGAGCCGCACGGCGCCCAGCTATGCCACGGCCTGATCAGAACTCACTCTGGCCCCTCCGTCGACTCACAGTGAAAGAAGAAAAGCTCTTTTGATGACTCGAAAATCCCGGCTGAAACGCTTCACAATCTGAAACATCGCTGACAGCAGCAACCTTATATAAACTTTCAATAAACGCTGCACAGCCAATCAGTTGCATAAAGTTTATTGCAATAAGCCTTGACCAGGTTTCAGCACCACTACTAATTGCAGGCTGTCCTTGGCACTGTGGCCGAATTGGCCTATAGTACACAATCAATAAACCTTTCAGCAGCTAACTGGATTTACGAGGTGCTACAATAAAGTAATGAGACAGACGTCAAAAAAAAATGTTGCTTACCGTTTTAGTAAAGTTTAGTGTTGTCTCCTTCAAAGTAGTTAACTTCTGATTGCACATACTTTTTCCAGCGGTTCTGCCATTGATGGCAGCATTTCTGGAACTCATCTTCTGCAATATCCTCCAAAACCCTCGTCACAGCTTTTTGGACATCTTGTGTTGTTTGAAAATTGTGTCCCTTGACCGTCGTTTTGACTCTTGGAAATTGAAAAAAGTCGCACGGAGCGATATCTGGTGAATAAGGTGGCTGTGGTACTACTAAAATTTGTTTTGAGGTTAAAAATTGCTGTACTGACGGAGCAGTATGGGATGGCGCATTATTGGGATGCAGAATCCGATTATCAGCAATGTTGGCACGGACACGAAGAACTCTTTTATGAAGACTTTCTAAAATTTCTTTGTAGTAATATTGGTTAACTGTTTGTCGAGGAGGCACCCACTCTTTATGAACAATTCCCTTGGAATCAAAGCAGCACACAAGCATGCATTTCACTTTTGACTTTGACATGCGAGCTTTTTTTGGTCTGGGTGATTCCTTTGAGCACCATTGCGAACTTTGGCGTTTTGTCCCTGGGTAGTACTGAAAAAACCAATTTTCATCACCGGTGCTAACACGGCTCAACAATTCTGGATTGATGTCCATTTGCTCTAAAAGATTGGCTGCCATATTTTTCCGTGTTTCTCGCTGTTGTGGTGTGAGATTTTTGGGGACAATTTTTGCACAAATGTTTCTCTTACCAAGATCTTCAGTTATTATTAGACGAACCGTTTCTCGATTGATGTTCATTTCTTCTGCAATCATTTTCACGGACAATCTTCGATCAGATCATACGAGTTCACGCACCCTGGCCAAGTGAGGTTGGTGGTCGTCCACTGCGGTCTTTATTTTCAACATTCGTTCTGCCTTCACTAAACATTTTGTGCCAATGAAAAACTTGAGCTCTTGACATAACCTCCTCTCCAAAAGCCTTCTGAAGCTTACCGTAAGTTTTCGTCGCGCTTTCACCCAATTTAACGCAAAAAGAAATGGCATACTGTTGATCAATATTATGCGGTTCCATTTCCGTGACGAGAGACACAAACACGTGTTAACCTATTACAGCACAACTCATGACGGATCAGTTGCATCGATGTGCCGCTTGGACTAGAAGCAGCTTATAGACCAACGTCAAAGATACTGTGCCTATGCAAGCCTGCAGGGTTGCCACATCTTGCAAAGAAAATCAGTTTCATTACTTTATTGTTGCGCCTCGTATTTGTTACATAAAATTTACTGAAACATTTGAACAAGAAAATGAATTTCGAATTCCTGGGGGCCTTCTTCAGTACAAAGAAATAGTCCAAATTATGATTTTAAAACTAGAATTAAAAACGGAAATAAAATATATTAATATGCAGAACTATATGCAGCAAAACCAATCTCTATCACATCTACACAACAAATTCTTGCAAATCCGTGGAAAAGCAGGACTCTAAGAAAAATGAGACGAAGAACCCCCTGGGTTCCCAGAATGAGATTTTCACTCTGCAGCGGAGTGTGCGCTGATATGAAACTTCCTGGCAGATTAAAACTGTGTGCCGGACGGAGACTCGAACTCGGGACCTTTGCCTTTCGCGGGCAAATGCTCTACCACTGAGCTACCCAAGCACGACTCACGCCCCGTCCTCACAGCTTTACTTCTGCCAGTACCTCGTCTCCTACCTCCTTGCCAGGACGATTCACAATCAGATTGTTAGAAAATGTGGAAATTCATCTAAAATTTTGCGCCAGCCCCTGCGAGCGAGCGGTTCTAGGCGCTTCAGTCTGGAATCGCTCGACCACTACGGTCGCTGGTTCGAATCCTGCCTCATGCATGGATGTCTGTGATGTCCCTAGGTTAGTTAGGTTTAAGTAGTTCTAAGTTCTAGGCTTCTGATGACCTAAGATGTTAAGTCCCATAGTGCTAAGACCCGTTTGAAAAATTTTTTTCATCTAAAATTTTGCAAATTAGTCTTTATGGACACAAAGTGAAACACAGACAAGATTGCAAAATATTATTTAATCAGCAAAAATGAGGCCACAGAGCTTGCAATTCTTTTGAAATAAGAATAACAATAAATCCAATCTATGAAACAATTATTTCTTTTTATATGGCATGTGGTAAAATTGTTATTCAAAGTGGAAAACGTACCAAAAATCGTACTCAGTAGGCATAATATCTTTCTACGTACTCTCAAATTTCTGTACAACGTAAAATAGTAAAAAGTGATTTACAATAAAACTCCCACTATAGCAAATGGGGTGTTAGCAAGCGAAATATCTACGAAACAGAATTTTTCCTTTAGAAATTTCCTCCGTCTAAACCTTGTACCGTATCAAGAAATTTCACGTTTCCGAAATGTAAGTAACACCTTTGCAGCAAACCAAAGTCGTCATTGATCACACCGTAATGCAACGGTTAGCGCACTGCATTTTGAATAACTTTAGACCTAATAATTCTTCCGTCTTGTACTCATTCTTCATCAGTGAAATGTACAAACAGCGCTCGCACACGTGGAAACTATAAAACTCTATTTGTCAAATAACTTTTTCGCAGAACGTAAGGAAGAGCATTTTTAACAAGAACAACAGGGGTATCCAGACACTGCTTAGTTTCAAATCAGATTATTTAGATAGTCACAATTGTCACTTTCAAAGGTCAACGGTTTATCTCTGAGGCTGATTATACGTTTTGCTTTAGGGGTTAACGGTGTCCAGTTTTAGTGTTGTAAAGGCCATAGGAGAACAAAGTTTCTGTTCAACGTAATCGGCTTGTGTTCAAAGCATGTACACGAGCACGACGGCGGGGCATGACCAGTACGAATGTCTGATGATCGTTACTGCAGTAGGTCTTCGTATTTCTGCTATTTTGATACCCTTAATCACACTCCCCCCCCCCCTCTCCACCCCTTCTCTTCATGTCGCATTTTATCTATCTACCCTGCATTCTCTCACAAAATAATATGCATGTCGCTATTTTGAAGTTTCTCCCGGTAGTTTGACGCAGTCGTTTTCCAATTTTCCCGCTTCACGTCAACATGACTTAAGCGCTTTCTGTGTTAGCAGCATTCAAAGCCAGTTCTTCAGTCACCGGATTCGACGCGCCCATATGCTCCTTGCGGCTGAGACCTGGACACTTCGTGAATATACAAGACGGAAACCTAGAACTGCACAACGAGGAAAGGAGAGGCCTGTGCTGGGATTTACAAGGAAAGCTAAAGAAAAGAGCAGATGACGTCTGATCGGGAAAAGACGGCGCTGGAATGGAGTTAAGGAGACAAAGACGGACCACGAGGAACACAGCCACACTGGTGGCACAAAGCCGCGCGAAACACCACTGGCGTCGCGCAAAACCGTTGCTCGTGGAAGAAGTAGCAGCAGACAAAGTAACCTCAGTGCGCGGAGAAGCCACATAAAAAAAAAAAAAGAAAAAATGGCTCTGAGCACTATGAGACTGAACTTCTGAGGTAATCGGTCCCCTAGAACTTAGAACTACTTAAACCTAACTAACCTAAGGACATCACACACATCCATGCCCGAGGCAGGATTCGAACCTGCGACCGTAGCGGTCGCTCGGTTCCAGACTGTAGCGCCTAGAACCGCTCGGCCACATCATATAGTGGTAGAAACGGCTGATAAATGTAGCATCGTATCTGCTGCTTCACCCGAGTGCACGTGGGATACTGCACAAACTTCCTGCCCCCCCCCCCCCCCCCATTCAAAAGACCTGTTCATACATCAGGTCAACATAACAAATGTTGTTTGACTGTAACGTAATTCCATTCCAACATGCAAAAGAGACGTTCACACGCCAGTTGACCTGGCGTATTAAAAAGTCTTTTGAATTTTGCGTTGGAATTACGTTAGATTAGCATCTCCAAAACGAAAGTAATGTCAGTGGGAAAGAAATATAAACGGATTGAGTGCCAAATAGGAGGAACAAAGTTAGAACAGGTGGACGGTTTCAAGTACTTAGGATGCATATTCTCACAGGATGGCAACATAGTGAAAGAACTGGAAGCGAGGTGTAGCAAAGCTAATGCAGTGAGCGCTCAGCTACGATCTACTCTCTTCTGCAAGAAGGAAGTCAGCACCAAGACTAAGTATCTGTGCACCGTTCAATCTTTCGACCAACTTTGTTGTATGGGAGCGAAAGCTGGGTGAATTCAGGTTACCCTATCAACAAGGTTGAGGTTACGGATATGAAAGTAGCTAGGATGATTGCAGATACTGGTAGATGGGAACAATGGCAGGAGGGTGTCCACAATGAGGAAATCAAAGAAAAACTGGGAATGAACTCTATAGATGTAGCAGTCAGGGCGAACAGGCTTAGATGGTGGGGTCATGTTACACGCATGGGAGAAGCAAGGTTACCCAAGAGACTCATGGATTCAGCAGTAGAGGGTAGGAGGAGTCGGGGCAGACCGAGGAGAAGGTACCTGGATTCGGTTAAGAATGATTTTGAAGTAATAGGTTTAACATCAGAAGAGGCACCAATGTTAGCACTGAATAGGGGATCATGGAGGAACTGTATAAGGGGGGCTATGCTCCAGACTGAACGCTGAAAGGCATAATCAGTCTTAAATGATGATGATGATGATGATGATTACGTTACAGTCAAACATTAGAATGCACGTAATGTTTTGAAACGTCCCCTTAGGAACAATTTTACACGACTGTGCTGATAAACCTCTTACACTATTTGCTTTTCAAACAGCTGAGCAAAACTGAACGTACTCAAACATTCACTAAAGTGACACACAATATTTTTAGCGCAACGCAATCTGACTATCAAAGATCCCTGCAAAAGAATGGCCCTGAGTAACATTAAACTACACCTTTCAGAAATCACTTACCTCACAAAAATCTTCATTACTCGAACTACTGCAATACAGCGAGAGCCTCTATTGCCAGCTAAATAAAAGATTCAAACTACTGAAGGCACTAACTACTGATAGGGATAGTTAGCAAATGAAAGATATTAATAGAGAACAAACAATGTATTTACCTTAATAGTCATAATATATATATAGCAGTATTACAAATTATCAACACTCCGCCATCTCTCTCCCCACATCCACCACTGCTGGCGGCTCACCTCCAACTGCGCAACGCTACGCGCTGTTCACATCCAGCTGCCACTGCCCAACACTACAATGGCAGACAACAATGCAAACTAGCCACATACTGCACACAGCACAGCCAGTGATTTTCAGACAGAGCGCTACGTAACGTTGCCAATAAGAAAACATAAACAGCCTACTTACAGTTTTAAAAATGGACGAAAGCGTTTGAAACTGTTGTTGATTTCGTCTTCAGTCCAAAGACTAGTTTGATGCAGCTCTCCACCCTGTTCTGTCCTTTTCATCACCGAACAACTGTTGGAACTTGCATCCTTCTGAATCTGTTTGCTGTATTCATCTCTTGGTCTCCCTCTACGATTTTTACACCCCACACTTCCCTCCAGTACTAAACTGGTGATCCGTTGACGTCTTATAATGTGTCCTATGAACCGATCCCTTGCCCTTGCCGGTGTGATCGAGCGGTTCTAGCCGCTTCAGTCTGGAACCTTGCGACCTCTACGATCGCAGGTTCGAATTCTGCCTCGGGCATGGATGTGTGTGATGTCCTTAGTTTAGTTGGGTTTAAGTAGTTCTAAGTTATAGGGGACTGATGACCTCCGATGTTAAGTCCCATAGTGCTCTGAACCATTTGAACCGATCCCTTCTTGTACTCAGGTTGTGCACGTATTTCTTGTCTCCCCAGTTCTGTTTAGTACTTTCTCATTACTTAAGCGATGCACCCGCCTAATGTTAACAGTGCTTTCGTAGTACCACATTTTAAAAATCTCTATTCTCTTCTTGCCTAAACTGTTTATCGTCCATGTTTCACTTCCACACTAAGTTACACTCCATACAAATAATTTCAAAAAAGAATTCCTAACACTTAAATCTATATGAGATTTTAACAAATTTCTCTTCTTCAGAAACACTTTTCTTCCCATTGCCAGTCTACATTTCATATCCCCTCTACTTCAGCCATCATCAGTTATTTTGCTGCTGAAATATTAAAACTCATGTACTACTTTAAGTGTCTCATTTCATAATCCAATTCTCTCAGTATCAGCTGATTTTATTCGACTGCATTCAATTTAAATCGACTGAATTCCATTATCCTCGTTTTGCTATTGTTGGTGTTCACCTTGTAACGTCCTTTCAAGACGCTATCCATTCCGCACAACTGCTCTTCCAAGTCCTTTGCTGTCTCTGACAGAATTTCAATGTCTTCGGCAAACCTCAAAGTTTTTATTTCTTTCCCTCGAACTTTAATTCCTACTCCAAATTTTTCTTTGGTTTCCTTTAGTGCTTGCTCAATATACAGATTGAATAACATCAGGGATAGGCTACAACCCTGTGTCACACCCTTCCCAACCATTGCTTCCCTGTCATGCCTCTCGATTCTTGTAAGTGCCGTCTGGTTTCTGTACAAGCTGTAAATAGCCTTTCGCTTCCAGTACTTTACCGCTGCTACCTTCAGAACTTCAACGGGAGTATTGCAGTCAACACCGTAATTCTTAACTAGTCACCAACTCTGACGGAACCTTAATCACTAATAAAGCTGCTCAGTATATTTCTTGGTTCTGGATTTATCTGCGGTGGACTGTCTCGGGAGAATCACCCTGTATACTGAATAAAAAAGTTTATTTTAAACTGAGATTTTTATGTTCGCAGCTTTTATTTATTTAATTATTTATCCTGGAAGCATTACTCTAGAACAGGTAGCCTACATTTTTTGTATTAGATTCAGTAGGTGACACATTTCACTGCCTTGAATCAGCACTTAGAAATAACAGTGATCTCAATTGTGGAAATAGTAGTAGTAGTAGTAGTAGTAGTAGTAGTAGTAGCGATGATAGGAGAAAAAACAGTCTATATTTGGTCTTGAAAAGTGGAACAAGCAGGACAAGTTAGAGGGACGTTGATTTAAACTGAGGTTTCTCGAAGCACTGGACGTGATGGAAGGGATGGGAGAGAAACGTGACAGGACAGCACAGATAATGAGAGAAGGGGGAGAGAGAGTGATTTGACTGATGGAGAACAGAAGCGAGAGGGGTGTTCAACTGGGAGAAGTTGAGAGCGTTTTCCTAGTTGTTTTGACACAACTGGCGGCACTTGTTACTTTGTGGGGAAAAGTTACGAGATTAACAAAAGCAAGTGCTTCAGATTTTTCAAAGCGCAAACAGAATGCGGGGTAGCGTGTTCCAGACGCCGAGGAGGAATTTGCGAATGTTTTTCATTTTTATTGTATGGATGGTCACATCTAGAATACTGATCGTCTAGTTTGAAATTACAAGTGCATACGCTTTGTTTATACGTGTTCTGCGAGTTGTAGAGTCACTGTATGTCAGACATATCGAGCAAGATCTATTATAATGGTTCCTTTCTACGTACTTTAACGCTTCCTGATAAGACAGATACGTAGGGAGCTGTGGTTTGACGGATGCGCGCTCGCTCGAGAATAGAAGGAAACTTGCGAGAAGAGCGCGCCGCGCGGGGGAAATGTCAGAGCAGCATCTCGAGCGCGAATTACAGAAAAAAATCGGACGAGCCACGTCACGTTACGCGAAGCGCGTAGCGCTTCCAGCTACTGCCGCTGTGGCGCTATAGTTGAATTCTTTTATCTTGGCGGCTCGCGCATGCCCGCCCGGACGCGGGAGATAGCTGCGTTGCCAGTTGCAATAGAAGCAGCGCCATAGTATAGTATAGTTTGCAAACTTACGTTTAGGGGGGAGCGCGCAGTTGATGAAGTAAAGCCACCACGGCCGCATTAACCCTTTCGCTGCTACAGAGACGTGCTCCCCGCATTGCGCGATTTTGTCATCACTGCACTGCTCGCCTGTGCAGACACATGGTGTTCCCACTGCTTTGACACACTTATCATTCGATTTTACAAAAACTGTTTGGCCCAAAAATTTGGTTTTTACACATCTTCTTGACTGATACCTTTCTCCCATAAATGACTTAATTTTGTTTAGATGCTCAACGCAATTATTGTGCAGCATTAAATGTAGTAAACCACTGCACAAAATTTTGAAGAGTTTCCAGAGGTAAAAGTCCATAGCGTATACTTTCCGTATGGTCGATTTTAGTTGTCACAATGTTGAGAATGAAATCTGAACAAGATACCTAAATTTCATATAAAATTTACTGTATAACAATATCTCATTTAATTTAAGTACCAGGTAGGTGTCGTATGTGATATTGAGAAATATTCCGTCTTTCGCGACTGTAATAAAAAGTTTTATTTACACTGGACGCGTTTGGCTTTATTTTAAAGCACTTCAATCGATCAAAAGGAAGTTGACAAAATACATTAAACAAAACTGTGGACTTATAAAAACATTATGACTTGAATATACTGTGTATCAGTGAAGTGCTCTGAGCTATGCCAAATACAATTTTTGGGTGTGGCACACACAAACAGCATTTACTTGCTAAAACACTGATCAGCCGACTCAAACGTTGAATATTGTGTTAACACTCGCACTCGCCAAGACATTCACAGCAGACCGCTCAGAAGACTGCTGAACACTCATTGGCTGTCAGCGGATGCGTGACGTCAGGTGCGTCGAACAAGCCTTAAATCGACCGCACTCGCTCATGGTCCCAACTACACAGGGTGTTCATTTTAACTGGAGACACTGAAATATCCGAAAATCTACACATCGGATCAAACAAATTTACAACTAAAATTTGTTTGTCTCCGAGGGGGACATCCAATGATACCAAATCCGACGAATTTGCGGTCAAATTTGTTATAATTGGATGTCCCCTTCCGAGAGAAACTAATTTTCATTAGGATTTCTTTTGGCTGTGTGTGTCGTTTTCAAGAGATTTCAATGTCCCCAGTTAAAATTAACACTCTTTATAACATAAACAGTGTTTATAAATTTGGAAATATTCCATCTTTAGCGACTGTAATAAAACTTTTATTTATGCCAGAGTCATTTCGCTTTTTTCTAAAAACGTTCTGATTAAAACAAAATTGGCGAAGTAGACAAAACTGAATTGTGGACGTAATAAAACATAGAAACTAAAACATATTGTCAGTGAGGCGCAGTGCGCAAACAATTTGTGTTTGTTACAACGGACAGCAAATACTTGCCAAAACATAGATCTGTCGACGAAAATATTGAATATGATGTTGCCAAAGCAGCGAAGCAAAGAATTCCGTCAGACAATCAAATAGCTCGACAACGTACGAGCCGAAATTCTGCTCTAAATAATACTTTTAATACTGCCGCAAAAGAATATATCTCAATATGAATGGTAAAACAGCGACTGCGGAAGAGAAGATATACAGACAAAACAGATAACATGAATATTGTATGTGTGCCTTTTCATTGTTTTTAATTCCTGTGAAAAGAAATATTGGAGGACAAAATTAAGAAAACTGAAAACTTATTATGATTGTAATGAAGAAACAAAGCACTAGAAATTTCAAAAAATTACATTCAAACGAATTAAATTCACGAAGTTAAGACGCTTCGATAATGTTTTTGAGTAAAGAAAGTATTAAGCACCAAACAAGGTTTGAATGTAGAACCTCCCACTTTACAGCCAAGCACCTTCACCATTACGCTAACGCAGCTCGTCAGTTTATAAACCTGCTGGAGGACTCTAAAATAGCACGCAAAATACTGAGAAACACTTCTAGTATGACTACGAATTACTCACGTTTCGTCGAAGTACGATAGGAAATAAACAATTACCGCTGTTCTTCATTGCGAAAAAGCGGTTCGTGAGAATGATACAAACACCTTTCCTTGCTATCGCCTGAATTAGGAGGCTTATTGCTTGTTTGGTATAATTAATTAATAGAATATGAAGCAATTGGTATAAAAATGCTTTTTCCAAACTTTCTATAAGAGAAAGTCTACTATCAAGACATTGCTTTTGTTCAGTTACTTTATTTATGACTGAAAGTTTCTAAAACTGAAGACAGTCGTCTCTCCGGTGCACTGCAGTAGAGCTCTGGCAACGTCGTTCTCTGTTCATTGGCTGACTGTGTTTTGTGACGTCAGATGCGCAGAACGAACCTAAACTCGGCGCCGTCGTAAATGACGCGCACTTTAGCATTGCCGGGCAGCCATTGGATGTCTTGGAGAACATCAAACTGCTGCCGCAAAAATGTTACCCACTGTCACACTGAAAGGTATCCGAATGGACTGATTTGCGTTGCGTCTTATTTCTATTCAACCCATACAACCTAACTGTCTTGCAGGTCCTCTAACCTATTCCCGCTGCAGTCGTGTGAATGTACAAAATGATTACTACAAGAGATCACTAAAGAAATTTGTTCCATTTGACAATCAGTCGAGTCGCAAATATATAGCACGATAATGAAAGTATCAGGAAACTCGTTATTAGAGATGACAGTCTTAACGCTTGGTTGGTTGGTCGGTTGGGTTGGTGATTCGAGGGAGCGGACCATCGGATTAGGGAAGAGTGGGGAAGGGAATCGGCCGTGCCCTTGTGAAGGAACCATCTTCGCATTTGCCTGGAGCGATTTAGGGAACTCATGGAAAACCTAAATCAGGATGGCCGGACGCGGACTTGAAGCGACATCCTCCCAAATGCGAGTCCAGTGTGCTAGCAAATGCGCCACCGCGCTCGGTTTTCAACGCTTGTAAGCTCAAATTTATTACAATAAACAGTAAAACGAGCTGCTCGCCCAGGCCGAGGGACGCCGACCGGCCGCCGTGTCAACCTGTGCCTCGCGGCGTCACGCGGACGCGGTATGGAGTCGCACGTGGTGAGCACACCGCCCTCCCGGCCACTCTGCCGATATTCCAGGCCGCCCTCACCATTAGGACCAGCAGTCCTCAGCCGGCATCACGACGCTGACCAGGCTACACTCTGCTCCAGTCCTCCCAGCAAGGAAGTGTACAGATTTGAACTTAAAATGACGAGAGTATAGAGTTATGAGTTGGACGGGGATTCGAAACCGGCACTTACACGGTTGTTGACTAAGCACAATCATATATTAGATATCGACGTTGTTCAGTACTAAGAAATGTACTCGTGGTCTGGAGGCAGCCGGCACGGTAGCTCAGCGTGTTCGGCCAGAGAGCCAGTTGGCCTCGGTAATAAAAAACTGAGTGGTAGGATCAACCACCGAACTTAAACAGGATGTCTTGCGACGTCCGCAACGACCAAACACGACGATCTAAAAAAAAAAAAAAAAAGGGTAGCGTCTTGATTAGTAGTAATCAAAACGTCCTCGGTCCCGGGTTCAAAACCCGCCACCGCTTAAATTTTGATTAAAGATCAGTATTGGCGGCCGAAGACTTCCGGCATAAGAAGTCACTCTCATTCTGCCTTGTCAAAGAGGGCGGAGGAGCGGACAGAGGTTCAGGGCACTCTCTTGTCCTAGGGGTGGGATATTGCCCAAAAGGCGGAAGACTCAACAATTATCAACGGCACGAGGATGCAGAAGGCAATGGAAACAGCTGCATTAAAGACACGTAACGTGTACCCATAGGTCATGTGGCCTGTAACTGAAAAAGTGTCATGATGATCTTTCCATTGGCAAAAGACTCCGGAATAGTCCCACATTCGGATCTCCGGGAGGGGACTGCCAACAGGGAAGTGACCATGAGAAAAAGATTCAATAACCAACAAAAGGATAACGTTCTACGAGTCGGGGGGGGGGGGGGAGGGGGAGGAGGGAATGTCAGAAGTTTGAACGTGGTAGGGAAGTTAGAAAATCTGAAAATGGAAATTCAGAGGCTCAGTCTAGATATAGTAGGGGTCATTGTAGTGAAATGGAAAGAACACAAGCATTTCTGGTCAGATGAGTATAGGATAATATCAACAGCAGCAGAAAGTGGTATAACAGGCGTAGGATTCGTTATGAATAAGAAGGTAGGGCAGAGACTGTGTTACTGTGAACAGTTCAGTGATAGCGTTGCTCTTATCAGAATCGACAGTAGACCAACAACCACAACGATTGTTCAGGTGTACATGCCGACGTCGCAAGATGAAGATGAAGAGATTGAGAAAGTATATGAGGATACTGAGGTGGTAATACAGTACGTACAGCGAGATGAAAATTTAATAGTCATGGGGGACTGGAATGCAGTTGTAGGGGAAGGAGTAGAAGAAAAGGTTACTGGGAAATATAGGCTTGGGACAAGGAATGAGAGAGGAGAAAGATCGAGTTCTGTAATAAATTTCAGCTAGTAATAGCGAATACTCTGTTCAAGAATCACAACAGGAGGAGCTATGCTTGGAAAAGGCCGGGTGATACAGGAAGACTTCAGTTAGATTACATCATGGTCAGGCAGAGATTCCAAAATCAGATACTGGATTGTAAGGCTTACCCAGGAGCAGATATAGACTCAGATCACAATTCAGTAGTGATGAAGAGTCGGCTGAAGTTTAAGAAATTAGTGAGGAAGACTCACTATGCGAAGAAGTAGGATACGGAAGTACTAAGAAATGACGAGACACGCTTAGAAGCTCTCTAACGCTATTGATACAGCACTAAGGAATAGCTTAGTAGTTAGTACAACTGAAGGGGAATGGACATCTGTAAAAAGGACAAAAACAGTAGCTGAAAAGAAACACATTGGTACAAAGAAGTTAACTGCGGAGAAACCATGGGAAACAGAAAAGTACTTCAGCTGAACAATGAAAGAAGGAAGTACAAAAGGTTTCAGGAATACAGAAATACAGGTCGCTGAGGAATGAAATACATATGAAGTTTAGGGAAACTAAGACAATATGGCTGCAAGAAAAATGTGAAAAATCGAAAAAGAAATGATTGTAGGAAGGGCTAACTCAGCATATAGGAAACTCAAAACGAACTTCGGCGAAGTTAAAAGCAAGAGTGGTAGCATTAAGAGTGCAACAGGAATTCCACTGTTAAATGCAGAGGGAGAGCGGATAGGTGGAAAGAGTACATTGAAGGCTTTTATGAGGGGGAAGATTTGTCTGATGTGATAGAAGAAGAAATAGGAGTGTATTTAGAAGAGGTAGGGGATCCAGTATTAGAACAGAATTTAAAAGAGCTTTGGAGGACTTGAGATCAAATAAGACAGAAGGGATAGATAACATTACACCAGAATTTCTAAGGCCATTTGAGGAAGTGGCAACAAAACGACTATTCACGTTGGTGTGTAGAGTGTATGACTCTGACGACATACCATCTGACTTTCGGAAAATATCGTCCGCACAATTCCGGAGACTGCAAGAGATGACAAGTGCTCAATTACCTCACAAAGAGCTTAACAGCTCGTGCATCCGAGTTGCTGACAAGAATAATATACAGAACAATGAAAAAGAAAATTGAGGACGCGTTAGATGACGATCAGTTGGGCTTTAGGAAAGATAAAGGCACAGGAGAGGCAATTCTGACGTTGCAGTTGATAACAGAAGCAAGACTAAAGAAAAATCAAAACACGTTCATGGGATTTGTAGACCTGGAAAAACCGTTCGACAATGTAAAATGGTGCAAGATGCTCGAAACCCTGAGAAAAATTGGGGTAAGCTATAGGGAAAGACAGGTAATATACAATATGTACAAGAGTCAAGATGGAATAATAAGAGTGGACGACCGAGAACGAAGTGTTCGGATTAAAAAGGGTGTAACACAGGGGTGTAGCCTTTCGCCTCTACTGTTCAATCTGGACATCGAAGAAGCTATGATGGAAATAAAAGAAAGGTTCAGGAGTCGGATAAAATTCAGGCTGAAAGGATGTCAATGATAAGATTCGCTGATGACATTGCTATCCAGAGAGAAAGTGAAGAAGAATGGAATGAACAGTCTAATGAGTATGGATTGAGAGTAAATCGAAGAAAGACGAAGGTAATAAGAAGTAACAGAAATGAGAACAGTGAGAAACTTAACATCAGGATCGATGGTCAATTAGAAGATGAAGTTAAAGAATTCAACTATCTAGGCAGCAAAATAACTAATGACGTACGGAGCAAGGAGGACATCAGAAAGCAGAACAGCACTTGCAAAAAGGGCATTCCTGGCCAAGAGAAGTCTACTAGTATCAAATATATTCCTTAATTTGAGGAAGAAATTTCTTAGAATGTACGTTTGGAGCACAGCATTGTATGGTAGTGAAACGTGCACTGTGGAAGAACTGGAACAGAAGAAAATCGAAGCATTTGAGATGTGGTGCTACAGACGAATGTTGAAAAGTAGGTGGACTGATAAGGTAAGGAGTAAGGAGGTCCTGCGCAGCGTCGGAGAGGAAAGGAATATGTGGAAAACACTGACATGGAGAAGAGACAGGATGATACGACATCTGTTAAGACATTAGGGAATGACTTCTATGGTACTAGAGGGAGCTGTGGAGCGCAAAAACTCTAGAGGACATAGCTTGCAAGTGCTACATTGAGATGAAGCGTTGGCACAGGACAGGAATTCGTAGCAGGCCACATCAAACCAGTCAAAAGACTGATGACTCAAAAAAAAAAAAAAAAAAAAAAAAAAAAAAAAAAAAAAAAAAAAAAAAAAAACGGGGTGACAAACTGAAACGAAGAGGCGACAAAGTTTGGACTTACCGTGACTCGAATCTAGCACCTATCGCCGTTGTTTCGTGGCCACGAACAAGCGTTAAATATCGGTGTGTTTCATCCATACTGAGATGTGCTTAAGTTTGACATGGAAATGATGTTGTTGTGGTCTTCAGTCCTGAGACTGGTTTGATGCAGCTCGCCATGCTACTCTATCCCGTGCAAGCTTCTTCATCTCCCAGTACCTACTACAGCCTACATCCTTCTGAATCTGCTTAGTGTATTCATCTCTTGGTCTCCCTCTACGATTTTTACCCTCCACGCTGCCCTCCAATACTAAATTGGTGATCCCTTGATGTCTCAGAGCATGTCCTACCAACCGATCCCTTCTTCTAGTCAAGTTGTGCCACAAGTTCCTCTTCTCCCCAATTCTATTCAATACTTCCTCATTAGTTATGTGATCTACCTATCTAATATTCAGCATTCTTTTGTAGCACAACATTTCGAAAGCTTATATTCTCTTCTTGTCTAAGCTATTTATCGTCCACGTTTCATTTCCATACATGGCTACACTCCACACAAATACTTTCAGAAACGACTTCCTGACATTTAAATCTATCCTCTCCTTGCCGTTGCCAGTCTACATTTTATATCCTCTCTACTTCGACCATCATCAGTTATTTTGCTCTCCAAATAGTAAAACTCCTTTCCTGCTTTAAGTGTCTCATTTCATGATCTAATTCCCTCAGCATCACCCGACTTAATTCGACTACATTCCATTATCCTCGTTTTGCTTTTGTTGATGTTCATCTTATACCCTCCTTTCAAGACACTGTCCATTCCATTCAACTGCTCTTCCAAGTCCTTTGCTGTCTCTGACAGAATTACAATGTCATCGGCGAACCTCTAAGTTTTTATTTCTTCTCCATGGATTTTAATACCTACTCCGAACTTTTCTTTTGTTTCCTTTATTGCTTGCTCAATATACAGATTGAATAACATCGGGGAGAGGCTACAACCCTGTCTCACTCCCTTCCCCCTGCCACCTTCAGAATTTGAAAGAGAGTATTCCAATCAACATTGTCAAAAGCTTTCTCTAAGTCTACAAATGCTAGAAACGTAGGTTTGCCATTCCTTAATCTTTCTTCTAAGATAAGTCGTAGGGTCAGTATTGCCTCACGTGTTCCAACATTTCTGCGGAATCCAAATTGATCTTCCCCGAGGTCGGCTTCTATCAGTTTTTCCATTCGTCTGTAAAGAATTCGCGTTAGTATTCTGCAGCCGTGGCTTATTAAACTGACAGTTCGGTAATTTTCACATCTGTCAACACTTGCTTTCTTTGGGATTGGGATTATTATATTCTTCTTGAAGTCTAGGGTATTTCGCCTGTCTCATACATCTTTCTCACCAGATGGTAGAGTTTTGTTAGGCCTGGCTCTCCCAAGGCTGTCAGTAGTTCTAACGGAATGTTGTCTATTCCGGGGGCCTTGTTTCGACTCAGGTCTTTCAGTGCTCTGTCAAACTCTTCACGCAATATCGTATCTCCCATTTCATCTTCATCTACATCCTCTTCCATTTCCATAATATTGGCCTCAAGTACATCGCCCTTGTATAGACTGTCTATATACTCCTTCCACCTTTCTGCTTTCCCTTCTTTGCTTAGAACTGGGTTTCCATATGAGCTCTTGATATTCATACAAGTGGTTCTCTTTTCTCCAAAAGTCTCTTTAATTTTCCTGTAGGCAGCATCTATGTTACCCCTAGTGAGATAAGCCTCTACATCCTTACATTTATCCTCTAGCCATCCCTGCTTAGCCATTTTGCACTTCCTGTCGATATCATTTTTGAGACGTTTGTATTCCTTTTTGCCTGCTTCACTTACTGCATTTTTATATTTTCTCCTTTCATGTATTCAATATTTCTTCTGTTACCCGAAAGTTTCTACTAGCCCTCGTCGTTTTACCTATTTGATCCTCTGTTGCCTTCACTATTTCATCCCTCAAAGCTACCCATTCTTCTTTTACTGTATTTCTTTCCCCAATTCCCGTCAATTGTTCCCTTACGCTCTCCCTGAAACTCTGTACAACCTCTGGTTCTTTCAGTTTATCCAGGTCCCATCTCCTTAAATTCCCACCTTTTTGCAGTTTCTTCAGTTTTAATCTACAGTTCATAACCAATAAATTGTGGTCAGAGTCCACGTCTGTCCCTGGAAATGTTTTACAATTTAAAAGCTGGTTCCTAAATCTCTGTCTTACCATTATAGTAAAATTTCTGGTGTAGGAAAGCTTACAGGTGAGAGAGATACTATTTGCCGCGACTTTCCCCTCTCTCATGCCCCACCCTAGACTGACCGCCCACCAGCCGGTAGCGAAGGGACGAAGTTCCGTGTGGGTTTCCAACAACGGTGCACAAACCTACGTTGTTCAATTGGCGTTTTCAGAGGTAAACAGAATTCCTTTACGCTTGTTAAAAATGGTTGTTGGGTGTATAAACTGAAGCCAGACCTTATGCGTACGAAGCTACAATCATTCCAAACGACCACCGAATTACACAGTTGGCTGGCGTATGATCTCGTCGTAACGAACATTGTCCAGACTGGATGACAATCCTGAACAACCGGGAGCAGATTACGGCCTGTCCTGTTCAAAACACTCATTGCCTTGTTAGTCAGCACTGCCATCCACCAGCTGTCTTGGCTGCCCATTGCGTACATTCTACTTGGTTTTGTAATCACTGAAATAAAATTACTGCCATCCGCACTAACTGGTGAAGTGGTACGATGCGAAATTTGTGTATGAGCTACAGCTACCGAAGTGTGTACATCAAATCGAAGAGGTCTTCAGTGACACGTATTTGATGTTTCTTTGCCGTATACTGGAGATATCAAAACGGGAAGAAATGAATTAGATTTGATTTCGAAATTTCAATATTTTGACCATAGTTGCACTACAACAACGGTTACAGAACAACAGGTATAAAAGACAGACAGCCAGTTGCAGTAAAAGGTGGTTTTAAACTAACCTTTACCATGGTTTCGACGGATTTAAAGCCGTCTACTTCAGAAGGACAAATCTGCATATAGTACGATAACATAACTTATAATAAAAACGCCGTGGACCCCTCTTAGGTGTCTAATACAAGCTGTTCTGTACAACAAGTGTAGGAATATCACAAACAACATAGGGCAAGTAGTGCTTACAAATTGTGATACTGAGAATAGCTTCTGTTGGACCCAAAATACTCCTTCATGGTGTTTTCATTACAAGTTATGTCATCGTACTGTATGCAGGTTTGTCCTTCTGAAGAAGACGGGTTTTAAATCCGTCGACACCAGGGTAAAGGTTAGTTGAAAACCACCATTTATTGCAACAGGTTGGCTGTCTTGTAAACCTGTTAATCTCGTACTGTTTAATTTGTTTCATTAACATCTATTATAAATTCCTCGCCTTACCAGTTTTTCACTTTTTCTAGTTTTTACACAGTGCCGTCTTTAGCCTTCATGCCTGTTTCTCTTTTGATTTGCCCTCTTTATGTGACCCCGATTTTTTTTTTTTAGTAAATCAAGAGCTGATGAACAGTGGTATCAGAAGACAAACAGGTGTGCACAGTGGCTATCTTGAAAGCGTTATTAAACCTTTGTAATAGTTTCAGAGATGAGATCAAGTTGCAGTTAGCGCTACGCACACTGTAAGATTCTGCCGCAAGTACCGCAGTATTTAACGTAGCAGTCTCTTCTCAGAGTCATTTGATATTTCTCGTATGAATGTTGTGACAGCCTAGACAGGCATCGTTAGTGTGAAAAAATCTGAAGATAAGCTACGAACAAAATGACACCTGCGAGGAGATGCATAGCAATTCCGTCCCACATTCAATTAAATGAGCCTAATCCTGGTACTTTGCTCACGAGTAGAGGCACCTCTTTGCTAGTTTGGTTCTTATAGACTGAATCACAGTTTTGCTTAAGAATGACATATTATAGACATTAATGTCTGCGCCTTGTGTTCCTTGTTCCGCATTCACATCACAGCTGCTGCTGCTTTTATGTTATCGAAAGCTGGAATCGAACTTACACTGTACTCATTCACGTACTTAATTTTCTTCGTGGCTTTATGAGTCTTATTTTCAGTCGCTGCGCCAGATTTCCTCGCATAATTTGCTTTTCTGATTTGAAACTGTTATTCGCAACATATGAATTTCCTTCGTTGATGTTCACATTTTGTAATCAGTGCCACTATTTTTTCACGTGCATTAGAGACGGTGCTAATAAAAGATTTCTAAACGAAAATTATTTTAGCATGTATAATATTAAAGTGAGTGTAACTTGCTATCTTAATAGCGTCTGTTGATGCTAAAAAAGCGAATCGCTTTCGTGAATTAGCTTTTTAGTTTGCAGTTTTACAGAAAAACAGAGTTATAATCCGATTAAAATTACTTGATAGTTGACACGCAACGCTTTGGAGCTGGTTTTCTTCCAATCAGACCGCTCCACGTCACGCACGAACCGCTCGCTGTTGCCAAACTGTGACTCAGCGTCACATGCACAGTTATCATACCCAACAGAGAACGGCTTACATCAGATAAGCTGTGGACGACATTGCGTGAAACCGAACTTCACTATAGTCATAAATACTCTGTGTAACTACTAAATATGTCGTGTGACTAGAGCCTCCCGTTGGGTAGACCGTTCGTCGGGTGCAAGTCTTTCGATTTGACGCCACTTCGTCGACTTGTGCGTCGATGGGGATGAAATGATGATTGGGACAACACAACGCCCAGTCCCTGGGCGGAGAAAATCTCCGACCCAGCCGGGAATCGAACCCGGGCCCTCAGGATTGACACTCTGTAGCGCTGACCACTCAGCTACTGGGGGCGGACTCTGTGTAACTACTAAATCCAGTGCTGTGGCACAGCGCAACGGTTGTCGTAGAAGCCTGACATGTACCAGTTGTAGGGTCTAACTGGTTTAAATTTATTTTTTTTATTTCTAGTTCTCTACCGCGTCATTTTCGTCATCGTATTGTCGTTTTTATTTTGTCCTGTTTTCCTTACAATCATTCGTTTTTCGTTTGAAATCTGCTTGCGCCGCCTACAGTCTGCGACCAAGTGCCAACGAGGACCGCTCATCGGCTGGTAACGCGGCGGGTCGTGTAGCCAGCGGAAGAAAGGTTTCGGGTAACCAATGCTGAGGAGAAATTTGTTTGCTTTGAGCACTGAAACTGGTTCTTTCTGTTTCGAGTTCGCTCGCAGAGGTTTGCTTTAATCGCCGTAACAAAGCGATCGCGATTTTAGCTCTGCCACAAATTGTTGACCGCCGTTTTCCCGGATTCACTGCATGTGACGAGGCTGTGTTTAGCTCAGAACCGAGTTTAAATTCAGGGCTACAAAACGCAGTTCAGTCATTGGGCACTTGAAATCAGCTGTCGACAAAACATGTCGCATTTGCGACATACCTCGCGGCTGCCGCTTCCTGCAATACACATTGACACCACTTCTGAAGTGACCCACTGTGTTTGGGTGTGGTCTACAATAACCGAGCGTTAGCCGATGTGGCAACACTGTAGCAGCAGGTGACGGACGACAAATATCAAGTAATTTTAATCAGACTATAGCTTCGACATCTACTGGGAAGGAAGGCCGCCCAAGTAATTCCCCTCATGATATTCCTGCTGCAGTCGGTGCATCGGGATATTGTTCATAATTACGCTTTAGAGTCACGTCGTAGTTGCAGAACTGCGAATAAAACTCATTGGGCTAGACTTTAGGTATTTCGGCTGCCGGCGAACGTAGGGCAGTCGACTTCGGTTAGCCAGCACAACAAACACAGTGGCTGAGAGCATTCTTGTTCTTCCTGTCGCTAATCTAACGGAGAATTGGCAACTTTGTAGACTGCATTTGGTAACTATGTGACCGTCGATTTCAGAATCAATAATTCGTCCGTAAGGAACGCATTAAGAGGGCTGCGACTGTTGGTTAATACAAATAAAACAGTTTCTGAGTCATTCACTGTGTTAAGAAGCACTATGGCAATGAGAGTGTACTACAGTCAATAATAGGTCGCTAGCTAAGTGATAATCTAGCCGGTTTGTGAAGTGGGAGATGCCTTACCTCCAAGCTGTACCGTCGCTGGAGACCTAGATAATTTGCCAGTTTTTTATCTCTTCTCTTCTTGAGCTACAAGCTTCCAGTTCTAAACCCAGTTAGGAAATCTCAGTTCCTCCACCTTCAGTCTTCGCTATAGTGCCCCATTGATCTAAGGGTGAAATATTTCAGAAATTGAGACATTGAACCGTTGTACACACTTATTTTCTATTTATACCGACATAATTTTAAATTTTTCGTAAACACACAATTGGAGTGATTTATCTATCACATTACATAATTTGTTCACTAGGTTCCTTTTTAGGTCTACTCTGACCGCCAGATTTGCATATGTTAGATGTAGTGTTGAAATGCTTCAAGGGTGGGACACAGGACTTGATGTCTACAAAAGACATATCGAGTTCAAAAGTCAGTACTGCCTTACTAATAACTGAAGTTTTGGGCAGCTTCGTATTATGAATATCATCAATTTATCGCGGAAAGTTGTAATTCGTTTGTATTAAAAAAGTGTTGATTTTAAAGTATTTCTCGTAGGTTTACTCAATATGACAAAACAAGAGAGAACTTAATCACCAACAATATAATTTCTCACAGTAACTAAAATACATTGATAATGTCTCAAGCAGTTTTGAACTCCGCACCTGTAGAAAGTTACTGAGCTAACAGTGTTGCCAGTCCAAGATTAAAGTGATTTTTCGACCACAAAGAAATTTTCTTGATGGTTGTTCGATATGACTCGAAAAAGGTGAACGTTGTTGGCACACGAATAAGTGAAGTAGGGATTGCTTTGCAGCCAAATTCAAATGGCTCTGAGCACTATGGGACTTAACATCTGAGGTCATCAGTCCCCTAGAACTTAGAACTACTTAAACCTAACTAACCTAAGGACATCACACACATCCATGCCCGAGGCAGGATTCGAACCTGCGACCTTAGCGGTCTCGCGGTTCCAAACTGACGCGCCTAGAACCGCACGGCCAGAGCGGCCGGCGCTTTGCAGCCAAGCACCTGCGAAATTTGCTTAGTGATATCGGCAGTGTGCAGACGAACGTTCTCGTTCAGTGGCAGCATTCGATGCAGTTTCGATGATAGCTTTTCTTGTATGGCGATTGCAAGGCGTCTCAGTTGTTGTCAGCAGAAGCTACCTGCGATAGTAACACCCCCGGGATGCAGTTCGTAACACCTACTTTGTGCCACCAGATGCATTAAATTACTTTCTACGAGTTCACACTGGTCTCTCCTTCAGAAACTTTTTGGTACAGCCAACCGTTATTTTCTTTTTACAAACTTAACAAACGGCGGTTCAAATGTGGTTGCCGCTCAAAATGCAGGTAGGCTGTCTGCAGCTCAGTAGACACACCGCTACACACAGTCGGTACAGCAATTTGTGGGAATACTTTTTTACCCGAGAAAAAATTACACTACTGCTGTAAGGTATGTGGAACGACAGCAAGCTCCCGGTCACCCACGTGCGGATTATCGGCATTGTTCGGCAATTTAAAAACACGCAAGCCTGAGGTAATCTTTTTTTATGAGGGGCACTCAAATGGAAATCGAACACCCGCGACAAAGGGACCGTGGGATGAGTCTGTTGAAACGTAATCACGACACGCGTTAAGACATTTATCCCGCTGGGAGGCGAGATGATCAATTTCTGTTTCGCAGAACGCGGTCTGCCGATGTCTATTCCACAGCCGCACCCCCCCCCCCCCCCCCCCTTGCACTCTCTCGTCCGACTTCAACCGACGTCCACGCACGTCTTTCTTCAGGTCGCCAGCGACGTGAAAATCACGCGTTGGAAGATCCGGGCTGTACGGGGGATGTTGCAATGATTCCCAACCAAACAACCAAATCATTGATTCGTCCTACTGTGGTTCCGCGGGCGTGAGTGCGTGCAGCGAGCGAGCGAGAAAAGCAGGCCACGTCTGCTACACAGCTGTCTGGAGGGTAGTCGAATCGTAGGCGCTGGCCGTACGATATTCTCACAGCTGGGCGAACACACTCCAATAACTTGTGATGTGGCAGTATGCCCATCTCTTACCGCAGTGGCGACAGCATCGAAACGTAGCAGGGGTAGGCTGACCTGTCACGTGGACTGTGTGTTATTTTGGGTGTTCGGTTTTCATTTGACGGACTCGTATATCGTAAATTTAACGTAGGTCGCTGAAGGAACTATGAGTCTACCTTGTTATTGGCAAAAAAGCACAGGTCATTCCCATTTTCAACAGAGGGTGTAGTACACATATGTATTACTATACGACCTATTATGGGACGTGTGTTGTAGCCACGCATCATTACGTTTATGGAGAGCGAAAATAAAAATCAACATGAATTAAATTGCACAAATAGAAGTCTTGCGGAAATCAGCTCGCTCCGCTCCTCCGTGAGACGGAGAGAACAAGAGACATATGCGCCCAGGTGCATGCCGTGCTCCTTGACTTCAGGAAGGCGTTCGACGAAGTTCAGCACTGCTGTGTAGCGAACAAAATATGAGTTTTGCGAATATCGAACCAGCTTTAAGGCTGGCTGAGGGCTTCCTAGCAGATACAACGCTACTCGTCATTCTAAGCGTGACACACGACAGACGTAAAGGTAATTTCGGGAGTACCCCAAGAGAGTTTCAGAGGGTTGTTACCACTTACAATTTACAGGGGATAGGCAAAATAATGTGATCACCTGTAGTTGCTTGGGAATGTTTTATTAATAAGGGATTGGACCACCATTTGCCCGTAATAGAGCTGCGATTCTTCTTGGAATACTGGCATGTAATGATTGTATAGTCTCCAGTGCAATGTTAAGCCACTCTTCAGTCAGAACCTCGAACTCCTGTAGTGACGAGAGAGGCGGAAATCTGCTCCGGAGTCTGCGCTCCAATACCGCCCACAAGGGTTCGATAATGTTCAAGCCTGGGGACAGTGCTGGTCACGCAAGATGCTGCAGATCAGTTGCATGCTCCTCATACCACGACTGTACCGTCCTGGCTGTGTGAATGGGTGAATTATCGTCCTGAAATATGGCTTCATTGTTAGGAACAGCAGTTGCACCGTGGATGCACCTGATCGTCTAAAATGTTCACATAAGCGTGCACCAGCATTGCGTTCTTTCGGCAAAGATGCCACGGATCACCATCTATCCTACTTCACAGAGCAGACGAGCCACCGAACTCCACGTTCTGTGGAGAGTCGTGCCCTAGTGGTGGTTTCTACTGTCCTACCTCTTTCCGTAGATGCTCACGACAGTAGCACGTGGACATTCCATCAGCTTCGCTGTTATCGAGATACTCGTTCATGCGCTTTGCGTAATAATAATCTGCCC
The DNA here is from genome assembly GCF_023864275.1 of Schistocerca cancellata. Taxonomy (NCBI): domain Eukaryota; kingdom Metazoa; phylum Arthropoda; class Insecta; order Orthoptera; family Acrididae; genus Schistocerca; species Schistocerca cancellata. Next base: position 18,625,237 of record NC_064634.1, read on the forward strand.
TTTGTCAAAGTCGCTCAGCTCAATGGATTTCCCGGTTTGCAGCCCATATCTTTGCTAGGGTGATTCCCAGTCCGTGTCTGCTCCGCTTACATACGTTTGTTACCGCATCACGTGCCCGCAACACTACCATGTGGCATCCATCTTCGCGGTGGGCAGTGGTCATAATGTTTCGGCTGATGAGCGTAACTTATTTTGATAACTAGTCTATTACTGTTAGATTACACTGTAAAGAGTAGCTGTCCTAAATAGCTAGGAGTAAAACACTGTAACCAAACCACACGCCACGTTGAGATTCGCTGAAAGACTGCTAAGGAAATGTAATTCCCCCACAAAAGAAGTAGCTCACAAAACACTCATTCGAGCGATTCTTGAGTACAGGCCGTCCTTACTGAGATGCCCGATAAACTCCACTGGCAAACGCTGTGCGACACGGAAAGGCTAACTTTTATTAAATTCCGAGAGCAGGTGTTCCGAGAAGAGCCAGCCAACATGTTTCTTCCTCCCTCATACTTTTTCGTGACATAACGTCAGATCTCCCCTTTGCCTCTCGTCTCTCCCTGTCCTCTTTCCTCATGACTCTGACTCTTCTTCTCCTTCCGTCCTCCTACTATGTATCCCAACACTTACTTTCATCTCCTTTGTTTCCTATCCAACAGACCCCCTAAATTTTTCCCACACCTTTCCACCCCCTAGAACACATTACCCCGTCCCCATCATTTTCTCTCGGTGCAAATCATTCACCATTTAACTGAAAGAACACCACCATTTTTATAATGTGTTTCAAATACATATGTTTGTTTCTATCTTTTAATCCTTTGATTTTCAACCTAAACAACAAAGAAAATCTAGTATTTTAATCTTTTATATCAACGCCGAAAAATTTTATTCCTGTTATAGATTTTGAAACCATACGCAAACTTTTCAGTTTATAATCACATTTTTTCCACCTGGGTTTATATTTCTAAAAAAACTTTTGGCTGAAGAGCGGGGAGTTGTACTGCAAACAGTCCACACTCTACCCATATGGGGCGAGAGGATTAAATAACCATAAAGAGAAATATACGGCCATGAGGCACATTGGAAGATTGTAACCACTCTTCCAGTCAGAAAAACAGCTGCCTGGACTGTTGTCAGGGTTGGAAATTCGACAGGGAAAAGTTTTCGTCTCACTGTCACTGTCTTTATCATCACGTTTGCTGTCAGTCGTTGCTGCGACTCATCACCCTCACTGTCAATTATCGCTTTGCCAATGGTCATCACCTCTGCTGCCAGTCATCACCTTCTTCGTCAGCCATTGTCACCGTTGCCAGTCACAGTTTTCACACCCATAATTTCCTTTGCCACCATTTTCATCACCTGCCTGACCCTGCCATTGCCGAGTTTCTTCCAGCTTCTGTACTGCTCGCCTCAAAATCTACGCTGAACCAATTCATGACTGGAATGTCCACAGTCATCTGTTCCCACCCATACTCCACTTCCATCTCCGCTTATTCTTTACCCCTATTTGCTAATCCCATGTGACGTCCCCACATCCACCTTCCCCATTACTCACATGCCTCCATCTGTCATCAAACACACACACACACACTTCATCCCCAGACTAAACAGACTCCTTCTTTTCAGATGATACAGCTCCAGCACGTGCGGCAGCTGTATTGCCGCCGCCACCGCAGCCAGCATCAGCAGGAGTGCACCAGTCAGCAGCACCACCGACTCTTATTGTTGCTCTGTTGCCAACGCCTTCACCACTATGTCTGGGTCCAGATGCAGAAGAGCCAGCTACAAATACTCTGGCCTCAACCACACTTGCTGAAACTTCATATCCAGCAGCTGTGTCTGAACTAGCGACATCTGCATCTGCTTCAGCTACACCAGCTCCAGGTAAGGAAAACGTCCATACCACATCTCAGTCCCCAACCAATAAGCTCACACAATATACCCCCAATACATCCTTGCAAACTACCTATCACACACACTGGACCTGCAACTGAAACCCAAAAAACCCCACTGCAGCCCCACACACCAGAACCTATGGACTCCACTCCTGTCTCATCCCAAACGTCTCCTCCAACACATTCCTTCATCTTGTCGCGTCTGGACGTCAAGATATTCAATCCTAGAACCGAGTCGCTTGAAATTGAAAAGAATCTTCCAAACTTTGAAAAATTTACAATTCATACCCTGCAAAATTCCATCAACACCAAGTCCTGCAATCCTGATTTCCACACCAACCTGCTGCACATACTTCCTGCCATAAATTTTGGTTCACATGCCTTCCTGCTTCCACTTAGCCCACCAAGTTCTAGACAACACCAGACCCCACGCCTCTCGCCTGCTTTAGCTGCTGTGATCAAGGTGGCTGATCCAAAGATCACAGTGGATGGAGTCGAGTATAAGCTACTGTATATTCCAGTCACGATTCTTAGATTCGACACAACTATGATTCAGCGTTCCTAATCGGTGTCTTCTCCGAAGACACATGTACCACAGAGTACTTCCTTCAGAATGGAGCCTTCATGCACCACCATAAACACAAAGTAGAACCTCCCTGATTCCGAGCCTAAGCCTACAATTTCCACAGATGCCTCTTCCACAACGACCTTTAACCCCACACCGCAAAAACCCATCCGCATGCCCCGACTGTAAAACCTCCACTTGTACCAACACTGTCCTAAAATCCAGTCCCCAACTCTCTGCAACACATGCAACCAATTCCTAACCACGTACTCCTACAAGTGTAAAGCTATGTCCCGTCCAGAAAAACGATGAACTGACTATCCCAATGTGTCCTCACGACGCATCACTTCACCCAAAACAACCCCCTACACCATGCACTCACTGATGAAGACATTATCCACTTCATTATCCCTGTCATTCAGAATGCACAACCATTCGAGTGTGCAGGTATCCTCCATGAAGTCATGCTGCCAGCCCGTTCTATGTCCCATGTAAATACCACTGCCACGTGTTCCCAAAACCAGTCCCCCTTCTTGTTTTCCCTACTAGACTCAGATTTGTGCAGCACATTCGACCCCGGAGCACCCATCTTAACCCCAGAACATAACTAGATCCCTCCAATCTGTAGCGAGCTACCAAGCAACTTGGCTCCCTTATACTACAGTACTCAAAGTACTGAAAGTTCGTCGGTGGGATTCTGGTTGATCCTGTATACACTCCGTTCCTTATAATTAAATTTTTGCATTATTCCACTCTCCAATAGAAACACTCGCGATTAGTAAGTTGACGATTGTTACTAAGTGAAACAGCAGCCTGACTTTAATTTTCATGTGGCCATGGCCAAATAGATAAATGCTAATCGCATTTAGCTGCTTCGAGAGTCGTTCCTAATCATGATGCGGCTACTCGACAATGTCCACGCAAAGATTAAGGGTTCTCCAATAATCAACACCAACACCGTTTGATTTATATATCCTGTTTAGACACAATATGAAGCAGTCACCATTTTCGTCTCACAATTCTAGTTATGGCCAAATTTTCCCATTATGAGAATATTGAAGGGCGATATGTTTTAATTTTTAAAAACCAATCAAAAGCCAAGATCGCACAAGATATTTTTTATTCAAGACAACCGGTCTCAACAGTCTTAGCTGTCATCTTCAGGTCTTAAACATTTTTTGTAGTAAAACATGTTCATTTTACGCTGAATCTCATGCACAAAATGTCAAGTGGATAAAACTCATCACATGAGTTTCAGCGTGAAATGAACATGTTTTACTACAAAAAATGTCTAAGACCTGAAGATGACAGCTAAGACTGTCGAGACCGGTTGTCTTGAATAAAAAATATTTTGTGTGGCCTTGGCTTTTGAACAGTTTGTAGCACTTAGTTATGGTCAATGCTATCATAGGTCAGAATTGTTAATATTCCGTCACATGCTGTAAGAATGGTCACCACACGCAATCTACATCTACGTCTACGTGATTATTCTGCTATTCACAATAAAGTGCCTGGGAGAGGGTTCAATGAACCACCTTCATGCTGTCTCTCTACCGTCCCACTCTCCAACGGCACACGGGAAAAACGAGCACTTACATTTTTCCGTGCGAGCCCTGATTTCTCTTATTTTATCGTGATGATCATTTCTCCCTCTGTAGGTGGATGCCAACAGAATGTTTTCACAATCGGAGGAGAAAACTGGTGATTGAAATTTCGTGAGAAGATCCCGTCGCAACGAAAAACGCCTTTGTTTGAATGATTGCCACTCCAATTCATGTATCATGTCTGTGACACTGTCTCTCCTGTTTCGCGATATTACAAAACGAGCTGCCCTTCTTTGTACTTTTGCGATGTCATCCGTCAGTCCCTCCTCATGCGGATTCCACACCGCACTGCAGTACTCCAGAATAGGGCGGACAAGCGTAGTCTCTTTGGTAGACCTGTTACACCTTCTAAGTGTCTGCCAATGAATCGCAGTCTTTGGTTAACTCTACCCACAATATTATCTATATGATCGTTCCAATTTAGGATATTTGTAATTGTAATCCCTAAGTATTTAGTTGAATTTACAGCCCTCAGATTTGTGTGACTTGTCGCGTAATCAAAACTTTGCTGATTTCCTTTAGTACTCATGTGAATAACTTCGCACTTTTCTTTATTCAGGGTCAATTGTCATTTTTCGCACCATACAGATATCTAAATCATTTTGCAAGTCGTTTTGATCTTCTGATGACTTTACAAGGCGGTAAATGATAGCATCATCTGCAAACACTCTAAGACGGCTACTCACATTGTTTCCTCTGTCGTTAATATACACTCCTGGAAATTGAAATAAGAACACCGTGAATTCATTGTCCCAGGAAGGGGAAACTATTGACACATTCCTGGGGTCAGATACATCACATGATCACACTGACAGAACCACAGGCACATAGACACAGGCAACAGAGCATGCACAATGTCGGCACTAGTACAGTGTATATCCACCTTTCGCAGCAATGCAGGCTGCTATTCTCCCATGGAGACGATCGTAGAGATGCTGGATGTAGTCCTGTGGAACGGCTTGCCATGCCATTTCCACCTGGCGCCTCAGTTGGACCAGCGTTCGTGCTGGACGTGCAGACCGCGTGAGACGACGCTTCATCCAGTCCCAAACATGCTCAATGGGGGACAGATCCGGAGATCTTGCTGGCCAGGGTAGTTGACTTACACCTTCTAGAGCACGTTGGGTGGCACGGGATACATGCGGACGTGCATTGTCCTGTTGGAACAGCAAGTTCCCTTGCCGGTCTAGGAATGGTAGAACGATGGGTTCGATGACGGTTTGGATGTACCGTGCACTATTCAGTGTCCCCTCGACGATCACCAATGGTGTACGGCCAGTGTAGGAGATCGCTCCTCACACCATGATGACGGGTGTTGGCCCTGTGTGCCTCGGTCGTATGCAGTCCTGATTGTGGCGCTCACCTGCACGGCACCAAACACGCATACGACCATCATTGGCACCAAGGCAGAAGCGACTCTCATCGCTGAAGACGACGCGTCTCCATTCGTCCCTCCATTCACGCCTGTCGCGAAACCACTGGAGGCGGGCTGCACGATGTTGGGGCGTGAGCGGAAGACGGCCTAACGGTGTGCGGGACCGTAGCCCAGCTTCATGGAGACGGTTGCGAATGGTCCTCGCCGATACCCCAGGAGCAACAGTGTCCCTAATTTGCTGGGAAGTGGCGGTGCGGTCCCCTACGGCACTGCGTAGGATCCTACGGTCTTGGCGTGCATCCGTGCGTCGCTGCGGTCCGGTCCCAGGTCGACGGGCACGTGCACCTTCCGCCGACCACTGGCGACAACATCGATGTACTGTGGAGACCTCACGCCCCACGTGTTGAGCAATTCGGCGGTACGTCCACCCGGCCTCCCGCATGCCCACTATACGCCCTCGCTCAAAGTCCGTCAACTGCACATACGGTTCAAGTCCACGCTGTCGCGGCATGCTACCAGTGTTAAAGACTGCGATGGAGCTCCGTATGCCACGGCAAACTGGCTGACACTGACGGCGGCGGTGCACAAATGCTGCGCAGCTAGCGCCATTCGACGGCCAACACCGCGGTTCCTGGTGTGTCCGCTGTGCCGTGCGTGTGATCATTGCTTGTACAGCCCTCTCGCAGTGTCCGGAGCAAGTATGGTGGGTCTGACACACCGGTGTCAATGTGTTCTTTTTTCCATTTCCAGGAGTGTAGATTAGGAACACTAGAGGGCCTATAACACTTACTTGGGGAACGCCGGATATTACTTCCGTTTTACTCGATGACTTTCCGTCTATTACTACGAACTGTGACCTTTCTGACCGGAAAACACGAACCCAGTCGCACAACTGAGGCGATACTGCGTAGGCACGCAGTTTGATTAGAAGACGCTTGTGAGGAACGGTGTCGAAAGCCTTCTGGAAATCTAAAAATATAGAATCAATTTGACATCCCCTGTCGATAGCACTTATTACTTCATGAGTATAAAGAGCAAGTTGTGTTTCACAAGAACGATATTTTCTGAATCCGAGCTGACTATATGTCAATAAATCGTTTTCTTCGAGGTACTTCATAATGTTCGAATACAATATATGTTCTAAAACCCTACTGCAAATCGACGTTAGTGACATGGGCCTGTAATTCAGCGGATTACTCCTACTTCCCTTTTTGGGTATTGGTGTGACTTGAGCAATTTTCCAGTCTTTAGGTACGTATCTTTCTGTGAGCGAGCGGTTGTATATAATTGCCAAATATGAAGCTATTTTATCAGCATACTCTGAGAGGAACCTGACTGGTATACAATCTGGACCGGAGGCCTTGCCTTTATTAAGTGATTTAAGCTGCTCTGTTACACCGAGGATATCTACTTCTATGTTTCTCATCTTGGCAGTTGTTCTTGATTGGAATTCAGGAATATTTACTTCGTATTCTTTGGTGAAGGAGTTTCGGGAAACCGTGTTTAATAACTCTGCTTTAGTGGCACTGTCATCAGTGACTTCACCGTTGTTCTCGCGCAGTGAAGGTATTGATTGTGTCTTGCCACTGGTGTGCTTTATGTATGACCAGAAGCTCTTTGGATTTTCTGTCAGATTTCGAGACAGAATTTCGTTGTGGAAATTATTAAAAGCAGCTAGTATTGAAGTACGCGCCATATTTCGAACTTCTGTAAAACTTTGCCAATCTTGGGGATTTTGCGTTCTTTTAAATTTGGCATGCGTTTTTCGTTGCTTCTGCAACAACGATCTGACCCGTTTTGTGTACCATGCGGAATCAGTACCATCACTTATTAATTTATGCGGTATATATCTCTCAACTGCTGTTGATACTATCTCTTTGAAAACATTCCACAACTTTTCTACACTTACATGTTCAGATCGGAAGGAGTGAAGACTGTCTCTTAAAAAGGCGTTAAGAGCATTTTTATCAGCTTTTTTAAATAGATATACTTTGTGTTTCTTTTTTATGGTTGTAGGTGTTATGGTATTCAGCCTAGCAGCAACTGCCTTGTGGTCGCTAATCCCTGTATTCGTCACAACACTCACTATTTGTCCAGGATTATTTGTTGCTAAAAGGTCAAGTATGCTTTCGCAACCATTTACGCTTCGAGTGGGCTCATGAACTAATTGTTCAAAATAATTTTCTGAGAAAGCATTCAGTACAATTTCGCATGATATGTTATGCCTGCCGCCGGCTTTAAACGTATAGTTTTTCCAGCATATCGAGGGTATATTGAAGTCACCACCGGCTATAATTATATGAGCGGAGAACTTATTTGAAATGAGACTCAAGTTTTCTTTGAACTGTTCAGCAACTATGTCTTCTGAGTCGGGGAGTCGGTAAAACGATCCAATTAACAGTTTAGTCCGATTGTCAGGTATAACCTCTACCCATACTATTTCACACGAACTATCTACTTCAATTTCACTACAAGGCAAACTACCTCTGACAGCAATGAATACTCCACCACCAACTGTGTTTAATCTATCCTTTCTGAACACTGTTAGATCGTTTGAAGAAATTTCGGCTGAACTTATTTCCGGCTTTAGCCAGCTCTCTGTACCTACAACTATTTGAGCTTCAGTGCTTTCTTTTAGGGCTTGGAGCTCTGTTTCTTTCCCAACACAGCTACGACAATTTACAGCTACAATACCAGTCGTTTCTACAACTACCTTACCGTGTTTTACCTGCCCACTTTCTGACGGACGCCCCTTCTGTGGTTTCCTGAGACCTTCTAACCTAAAACACCGCCCAGTCCCTTCCACACAGCCCCCGCTACCCGTGTAGCCGCTTCCTGTGTGTAGTGGACTCCTGACCTATTGAGCGGAACCCGGAAACCCACCACCCGATGGCGCAAGTCAAGGAATCTGCAGCCTACACGGTCACAGAACCGCCTGAGCCTCTGATTCAGACCCTCCACTCGGCTCTGCACCAAAGCACCGCAGTCGGTTCCATCGACGATGCTGCAGATGGTGAGCTCTGCCTTCATCTCAGAAGCAGGACTGGCAGTCTTTACCATTTCCGCTAGCCGCCCGAAACCAGACAGAATCTGCTCCGATCCAAAGCGACACACGTCATTGGTACCGACATGAGCCACCACCTGCAGTTGGCTGCATCCTGTACTCTTCATGACATCCGGAAGCACCCTTTCCACATCCAGAATGACTCCCCCCGGAATGCACACAGAGTGCACACTGGCTTCCTTCCCCTCCTTGGCAGCCATGTTCCTAAGAGGCCCCATTACGCGCCTAACGTTGGACACCCGACTACCAGCAAACCCACCCTCTGTGAATGTCCAGACCTTGCGGGCCGAGAAGCTTCCTCTGGAACGGTGCGGACGACTGCACCCGGCTCAGAGACATCGTCAGCCACAGGTCGGCCCTCCCTGGAATCCAAAATGTGGCCAGTGCAGATGACGCGCACGTGGATATTTAACACATTGTAAGCTTTTAAGACACTTGTGAAAAAATATCGTCACGAATCGGTAATTTTTTGCTGCGGGTCAACCCGCGGCAGTGGGGACTCTCTCAGCCGGTACGACACGACGCATAGCTCACGCCCCCGCCCTCGAGGTCGATGAACTCCAAACTCGAATTCCGGCTGACTCTTACTCTCTTGCCGGCCGTGGTGGCCAAGCGGTTAAAGGCGCTACAGTCTGGCACCGCGCGACCGCTACGGTCGCAGGTTCGAATCCTGCCTCGGGCATGGATGTGTGTGATGCCCTTAGGTTAGTTAGGTTTAATTAGTTCTAAGTTCTAGGCGACTGATGACCTTAGAAGTTAAGTCGCATAGTGCTCAGAGCCTTACTCTCTTAGCGCTAGTGGTGCTTCACAACCGATTTTGCCTACCATCGACGTGTGCGAGGCAAAACGCCTTTATCGCTGAGTAAGGGATCGCGGACCCCATACATCCCCGCCCTAAAAGACTCCTTCGCAGCCGTAGGAGCCAAAGAAGAAAGAAAAAGTTGTTACAGATCACAAAAAAATACTAAAGAACGTGAAACTTAAGCACAAACAATAATATTACAAAGCATACTACATAAATTTCTTTGACGCCGATAGTGCACTGCCTCAACAATGAAATAACACAAAAATATTACACATCGTAGTGAAAAATACTAAATGTTATAAACAAATATGTTTTACGTTATATGACACAGAAATTCTTTCTTTGTAAAAAGCAATGAGTATTTTACACAGTTTTAATTTGCAGTTAATAATGAAGACTTACCCCTTTCAGCAGTCTGCCTGGGACATCAAACACGTAATTGTTGCTGCTTACTTTTCCTGTAGCACTGCACAAAAAAAGCTCTTATTAGCGTATCTCAGCTGCCCGTTCGGTGTGCCATTCTTTCAGCAGCACTTATGCCACCCATAATGTTATCACTGTGTAATGTCCGCTCTGGTACAACGCGTGAAGGCTATAGAGAAAATATTTCATAGTAATGGCAGTTCTACACTAAAGCGCCAAAGAAACTGGTACAGGCACGCGTATTCAAATAAAGAGACATATAAACAGCCAGAATACGGCACTGCGGTGGACAGTGCCTTTATAAGACAACAAGTGTCTGGCGCGGTTTTTAGATCGTTTACTGCTCCTACAATGGTGGGTTATCGAGATTTAAGTGAATTTGAACATAGTCGGCGCACGACGATTGGACACAGCATCTTGGAGGTAGCGATGAAGTGGGGATTTTACAGTACGACCATTTCATGAGTGTACAGAGAATATCAGGAATCCGGTAAAACATCAAGTCTCCGACATTACTGCGGCCGGAAAAAGATCCTGCAAGAATAGGACTAACGACGACTGAAGAGAATAGTTCAGCGGGACAGGAGAGCAATCCTTCCGCAAATTGCTGCAGATTTCAATTCTAGGCCATCAACGTCAGCGTGCGAATGATTCAAGGAAACATCATCTATATGGGCTTTCAGAGCCGAAGGCCCACTCGTGTACCATTGATGACCGCACAACACAAACTTTTATGCCTCCCCGGCGCCCGTCAACACCGCCATTGGACTGTTGATGACTGGAAACATATTGCTTGGTAGGAGGAGACTCGTTTCAAATTTTATCGAGCGGATGGACGTGTACTGGTATGGAGACAACCTCATAAATCCATGGACCCTGCATTTGAGCAGGGGACTGTTCAAGCTGGTGAATGCTCTGTAAAGGTGTGGGACGTGTGCATTTGGAGTGATATGGGACCCCTGATACGTCTAGATAAGACTCTGACGGGTGACACATATGTAAGCATCCTGGCTGATCACCTGCGTCCATTCTTGTCCATTGTGTATTCCGGCGGACTTGGGCAATTCCAGCAGGACAATGCGACACCCCACAAGCCCATAATTGCTACAGATTGACAACAGGAACACTCTCCTGAGTTTAAACACTTCTGCTGGCCACCAAGCTCCCCAAACATGAACATTATTGAGAATATGTGGCATGCCTTGCAACGTGCTGTTCGGAATATATCTCCACCCCCTCGTACTCTAACGGATCTATGGACGGCCTTGCAGGATTCGTGGTGTCAGTTTCCTCCAGCACAACTTCAGACATTAGTCACGTCGATGCCACATCGCGTTGCAGCACTTCTGCGTGCTCACAGGGGCCCTATACGATATTAGGCAGGTGTACCAGTTTCCTTGGCTCTTCAGCGTATTTTAAAAATGAATTAACATCAAACTTATTTGGCAAAACATAACTTCAGTACAACAGATTATACAAGTAACTGACAATGGTTTAATTTGTATTAAATCCTTCACATATAAATCTCTTGCTAACGTGGTTGACCAAAAATAAGTTTCAGAAGGAATGGGTACTCTTTCTGTCCTAGATTATGTTTCTGTACTTGAATAGATTATATTAATTTTGCAAATAAGGTAGTACATATTTTTATTCTGTTGACAGATATAGTTCAAAATTTGAAACATTAGTACACATCATTCCTTATACTGTGACAGCATTCTATTGTTTTAAACTCAATACAGAAGAGTGAATTACCAAGCTCAACAGCTAATTAGATGATCGAATTATTATTTCTTTGTTGTTCATGAATAATTCTCCAATTATTCTCATTGCACCTTACTCATCATCACTTTCAACATAAACACATACAGATACAAATAGGGCAACCTGTCTGATAATAAATGATAGTGTTCAACTGTTATCTCTTAAACTACTCCATATTTCATACATCTCAACTCACATAAATCTCTATCACATATAACTCTCTTAAACTCAGTATTACTCTTCCTTCAAATACATACTATTACACATTCATTAGCCTCCTTATCACCTCAATAAATACATAAAAATGCCTCCATGCACGTTAAGTTCTCTACACATTACTAGTTTCATCATATAAAACATCCCTGCACTTCATATTATTCATATAACCGTGTACCTCACAATCAGTATGTCATTTTACACTTTTTTCCTATTTGTCACAACCATGAGCTGTTATCTCATTCTATTTCATTGCTGTTCCTTTGCTGTTTCAGGACTCGCGAAACAAATTTACAAGTTTACAGAAGAATTATCTACCAACAACAATTAGCCTTTCTCAAGATTTTGATAAATGTTTCATCTAGATTCGGCATTTATCGTTATTCTTTCTGGCACTACTGTTTGTATAGTATGATATTGAACAATTACAGAAGTTATGTCCTCTTTTATCTCATTATTGCTTCATAATACTGTGACGAATGTACCACAGGTTTTACTAAACTGTTTCTAAATGATATATTTGGCGATCACTGCTTAATCTGCTTAATAATTTCCACGATTCTCTTAAACCTAAGGACAGGAAAGATGGGAGAGGTGTGAGACTTGAAACAGGATGTAAAATCTCACCCAGCTACGAGCATACCAGAGGCTATTTAGTATACTAGCAAAAAAGTTGCTAGTTCCCTATGCCCATTGTGGCTCTACTTCGTCACCTGGATTACCCTTATCTTCATTTGGCATCGACAGTACCTTTTTATGTTTTCAGCATGTTCCTTGTCATGAGCTTTCATTGTTTGTGCATAATCTATTTCCACAGTGTTTGGATGTTCAATCCATATCACCCTACATAGTTCCTTTATAAACATGACTGATCTTATGTATCTCAGAATTCATCTTCTTTGATTTGGCATGCACTTTGACTAGCACCAGGCCCCCACTCGATAAGTTATTGGCTTTATCAGTTTATCATGTCTATCTTGTCTCCTCCTTGCCTTCTTCCTCACACACACTTCCACTAGTTTTAATTTCTTCTCCCATGCTGTATCGCTCACTGGTGGGTATTCCAGTAATTTACGAAAAATACTATCAGGTCCCTGGTTAAGCAAGATCTGAGATGCGCAAATCTGGTATAATCATGTGGTAGATGGTTCCAGACACATTCAAATTCCTCCAACTATTCCTTCCATGAACCATGTTTACTGTGACAGTAAGTTCTGGATAGACAGTTTAGCTCCTTCATCGTCCGTTCTGCAGGATCGGAGACCATTCTATACCTGAAGATGGCTGTCCTTTCTATACGACGTCTATCCAGCATTTTTTCTCCATTCTTTGGACCAAAATTGTGATCCGTTATCATTCAGAGCTAGAGGTCCAAACAGATCGATGCCTACGATGGCCTTAATTGATGTCGGTATGATTGAATGCACACAGCCTTTATGTTGGACTGGGGTTGTCATAGTCTTTTGGCGGGTATCACAAGTACTTAGTACTATGCGTATACACCTTCCCCTTTTATTGACAATGCGATCTAATTTCAACTTATCAAGACATTTCTTTCGTCCATTAGGAGCATTACTATAATGTGTGCAGCAGATTAACTTATCCACTATGTGCTCTGGTACACATAGTTTCCAACTTTCTTCACTTTCGCTATATCTCTTGTTTAATATTTCATTGTGGACGTAATAGTAAGTACGAATCTTTTCTTCCTCAGCACACTTACATTTGATCTTAATCATCTTAAGCTTTCCTCTTCATTTTTCTCCCTAGGCACATTCCTCGAGAACCTTCTTAAGAATTCCGCATGTTGCAATCTATTCATTAGGTGTAGTGTGTTCACTGTTATCCCATGTGAATCAGTTGGTAATCCTGATAATGCATCAAGTATTATGTTGGGTTTACTAGGTTCGTATACCACTTAAAAGTCGTAGTCTTGTAACATCAGTGATCACCTTGTTAATCGACTATGTCGCAGTTTGCTGGCGGTCAAAAATGCCAGGACTTTGCAGTCATTAACCACCTTCACATGTCTCTGTGTCCAATATAAATGGAATCGTTTGAAACCCCATACAGTTGCTAGTACTTCCTGTTGTGTAGTAGAATATTTTCTTTCCCATGCATTTAAACTTCTGCTACCAAATGCTGTAGTTTCTACCACTTTGGTATCTCCATCTGTCTCCACTTGACATAGGTCTATGTCCATATGTCCACTCTGTAATCTGAGCTATCTGCACCCAAATAGAAGTCTTTAATGAAATCAGGGCCGGCCGGGGTGGCCGAGCGGTTCTAGGCGCTACAGTCTGGAACCGCGCGACCGCTACTGTCGCAGGTTCGAATCCCGCCTCGGGCATGGATGTGTGTAATGTACTTAGGTTAGCTAGGTTTAAGTAGTTCTAAGTTCCAGGGGACTGATGACCTCAGAAGTTAAGTCACATAGTGCACAGAGCCATTTGAACCATTTAATAAAATCAGGCTGGTACAATAATTCTGCATTACGCCTAGTTTCCTTCATCTTTTCAAATTCCTTTGACATTCTTTTTCCAATCTACGTCATCTTTGCCTTCGTTAGCTTCCTCAAGTTTGAGGCATTGAGTACATTATCCTTGATGAATGTTCTATAGATTTCACAGACACGGAAAAACACTGTCAATTGCTTCTTAGTGTTAGGAATAGGAAGTTGCCTAATGCCTCCAACTTACTCGGTTATGTAAATACCCTCCTCTGAAATTATGTGACCTAGGAATTTTATCTGTGATTCACCAAATTTTGATTCGCCCAGATTTGCTTTCACCGTTAACGTGTCAAATGCGTCTAGGAGGGCATCTAATCTTTCCAAGTGTTCATCCCATGACTCAATCACAACTAGTGCTTCATCCACATAGACAGTGACTTTTTTAAGTAAGTCTTCGTCTAGAATTTTATACAGTGCTCTGATTAATTCAGAGACGGATACATTAAGGCCAAATAGCAGAACTTTGAAATGGTAACTCCTGCCAGTGTATGTAAAAGCAGTATAATGGCGAGATTCTGGGGCAAGAGATATTTGCCAGTATCCAGTGGCCAAGTCAGTGCTACTGAGTGTATTCGCTCCTCGAAATTTTTGTATCAATTATTCTACCATCCCTGGATCGTCCCACTCTAGTTCAATGATTCTGTTCATTGTGTGTGCGTCCAATACGATCCCAACTTCCCCATCCTTTTCATCCACTACAAACAGGGGACTATTATACAGACTGTTGGCTCTTTTTTATAGCCCCAAGGTCCACCATCATCTGCATCTCTTCCTCTACTGCTTTCCTTTTTGCTAGGGGATGGAATATTGTTTACACTACTGGGCATTAAAATTGCTACACCAAGACTAAATGCAGATGATAAACGGGTATTCATTGGACAAATATATTAACTAGAACTGACATGTGATTACATTTTCACGCAATTTGGGTGCAGAGATCATGAGAAATCAGTACCCAGAACAACCACCTCTGGCCGTAATAACGGCCTTGATACGCCTGGGCATTGAGTCAAACAGAGCTTGGATGTCGTGTACAGGTACAGCTGCTCATGCAGCTTCAACACGATACCACAGTTCATCAACAGTAGTGACTGGCGTATTGTGACGAGCCACTTGCTCGGCCACCATTGACCGGACGTTTTCAATTGGTGAGAGATCTGGAGAATGTGCTGGCCAGGGCAGCAGTCGAACATTTTCTGTATCCAGAAAGGCCCGTACAGGACCTGCAACATGCGGTCGTGCATTATCCTGCTGAAATGTAGGGTTTCGCAGGGAATGAATGAAGGGTAGAGCCACGGGTCGTAACACATCTGAAATGTAACGTCCATTGTTCAAAGTGCCGTCAGTGTGAACAAGAGGTGACCGGGACGTGTAACCAATGGCACCCCATACCATGACGCCGGGTGATACGCCAGTATGGCGATGACGAATACACGCTTCCAATGTGTGCTCACCGCGATGTCGCCAAACACGGATGCGACCATCATGATGCTTAAAACAGAACCTGGATTCATCCGAAAAAATTACGTTTTGTATTCGTGCACCCAGGTTCGTCATTGAGTACACCATCACAGCCGCTCCTGTCTGTGATGCAGCGACAAGGGTAACCGCAGCCGTGGTCTCCGAGCTGATAGTCCATGCTGCTGTAAACGTCGTCGAACTGTTCGTGCAGATGGTTGTTTGGCTTGCAAACGTCACCATCTGTTGACTCAGGGATCAAGACGTGGCTGCACGATCCGTTACAGCCATGCGGATAAGATGCCTGTCATCTCGACTGCTAATGATACGAGGCCATTGGGATCCATCACGACGTTCCGTATTACCCTCCTGAACCCACCGATTCCATATTCTGCTAATAGTCATTGGATCTTGACCAACACGAGCAGCAATGTCGCGATACGATAAACCGCAATCGCGATAGGCTACAATCCGACCTTTATCAAAGTCGGAAACGTGATGGTACGCGTTTCTCCTTACACGAGGCATCAGAACAACGTTTCACCAGACAACGCCGGTCAAATGCTGTTTGTGTATGAGAAATCGGATGGAAACTTTCCTCATGTCAGCACGTTGTAGGTGTCGCCACCGGCGCCAACCTTGTGTGGATGCTCTGAAAAGCTAATCACTTGCATATCACAGCATCTTCTTCCTGTCGGTTAAATTTCGCGTCTGTAGCACGTCATCTTCGTGGTGTAGCAATTTTAAGGGCCAGTAGTATAATACTGAATGGCTTATGGTCCTTTATTTTCAGACTGAATTCTGGTTCTCTCATGATACCCAGCTGCAGAGAGAAGACATTATGATGCTTGTACAATATTGTAGTTAATTTCCTCTGAACTTCTTCATCCAAATGTGTCACCCCTTCGAGTTTCTTGCCCACCATATCTTCCCTATGCTGACCCTCTTGCACTAATCCGTCGTAGAATATCACCACACCTTCCTCCTCAATCTCTTCGTCTTGTTGTTCTGCTGTGAGCTGCTCTTTATTACATAAGACCACCCGCTTAAATCCTTCCTCTCCATTCGCTGGTCCTCTTCTATAAAAGTTAACTTCTTCCTTTCTCTCTTTTGCTTCAACAGTGTCTTCATCAAAACTTTCTACCGCTTCCACATACTATCCTATAGTATGCCGTGTTCGCATCGACCAACTCTTTGTAATTATGCTGTGCAGATGGAGGTGATATTTTAATTTTAACTACTGACGACGCCTTTGGCACGATTGCTTTATGTCTCTCCACTGCAGGATGTGATTTTAGTGTATTTTTGCTTCTGATGAAGGTATATTTAGATATACCGAAACCATGGTCAAGGATTTCAATAAATCTTTATTCTGCAACTGTTTGTGTATTATCATTTACAGTGAAGATTTTCAACAGTTGCTGCTTCTGTCAGGTTTAAAATTTTGTCAAAGGTAATCAACACTTGCTCTTTAATGGGATTCCACTTGGCAGCTACAGCATTCACAACTCTCACACCATTCACTGAAAAATTCGGGAGACTGACACTTGCATTCGATATTTGTTCTTATAGCTTCTGGGATGTAGCACGTGCTTCACTTCTTGTGTCTATTAGGACTTCAACATTCATTCCACACATTTTGATTTTAACCATAGGTAATAGATAATATGGGTTCTTTGGACATTTGCTCATTTTCCTCCATTATGTCTTCTCGCAGATCTCCACCATCGTCGTGTTTAATAAGGTTAAAATTGGTCTGTTCGATCTCACTCCCAACCAGACCACACCTTTAGTGCTGTTTAGTTTTCTGTACTCCCTACTTCTTCAATTTGTACCTCATTACCCATTCATCTGTCTTCTCTTCTGCCATAAATTCTTGAATCATATTTTCTCCGGCGATCATTGTCAAATTGATGGCCATTACAATGGTTCACATATCAATGACCACTGCCCCTTTCTCTGTAACTTGGTGAGTTGCTAAACTAATTTACTTGGTAGTTATTTTCTCGCCGCGCGGGATTAGCTTAGCGGTCTAAGGCGCTGCAGTCATGGTCTGTGCGGCTGATCCCGGCGGAGGTTCGAGTCCTCCCTCGGGCGTGTGTGTGTGTGTTAGTCCTTGGGATAATTTAGGCAATAGAATGGTTTCTAACTCCTCCAGTACTTCTATAAGTATCTCTGTCTTTAATCAAGCTCCCAGATCGGTTTCCTTGCACTCTTCGGCTCAACTTCCTCTTAATTGCAAATATCATTCTGTCATCATTTAATGCTTCCTCCAATGTCTCGTTCAGCTCCCATAAATGTTCAGAAAATTCTCTCAAGGTAGCCCTCCAAGTGTTAAAGAGGTTTGTGATATAGTAAATCTTCGGCGCTGTGCATTGATGACTCTTGGACCAGAACTTTTTCAGGAATTCTAACTCATATTGGTCGTAATGACAGAGCTTCTTCCTTCTTCCTAACCTCCCCTCTCCTCCCAAGTGAAAGCTTCACCATCCATTCTATCTATTGCAAACTGAATTTTATCTCCATCTCTAAAATGTAATGGGAAAACCCCTCTTAACCACTTAGAGTTAGTAAATATTATCAGGTGCAGCGTCCCTTTTGGTTTATACTTCTGCTCTATGTTAGTTTGTGCATGCCTGTTATCAGCGTTCACTAATGAAATAACACTACCTCCCCCTCACTATTAATGTTGTACTGCAAATCTTCCTATTGATCTCTTCAGTTTCACTCTCCAGCTGGTGTATACTAACCTGCAACTGCTTACTATCGTCCGCAACTTTCTGATTGTCTTCTTGCCTCTGCACTTCTATCACCTTCTATAAATTTACTGTCAGATCCTTTCGTCTGTTTCCTAGCCCATCAAGAGCCACATTACATTGTTGTTGCATCTGTCTTGCTTCTTTAATCCCTTGATCTTGACGTGTCTCTACTGCGTGGACCTTCTTTCTAAGTCAATTTTAACTCCCATGATACCTTCCTCAACCTTCCCCGCTTTCTCTTCTTGCCCATATCTTTGCAGAGTTGCCCTTCGTTCTGCAGCGGTTTACTATTCCTTTCGTCGAAGTCTCCAGTAACCCTCTGTACAAATCTCTTTCATTTTTCTTATTTTTCTGTGCTATTTTCTCTAAGCTCTGTACGGTTTTATGTGATCTTTCTTCATCTCCTCAAGCATTCACCCCTTTGTTTTCTCGTAATAACTTCTCCATGCTTTCTTTATTCTCTGGTGCCCCGTTTTCTACGTTTTCTCATACCCTCTTCTCTTCTTTTTCTTCTGATACAAAACGAGTTAGAGGAGATATCTGTTGTTGTTGTTGTTGTGGCCTTCAGTCCTGAGACTGGTTTGATGCAGCTCTCCATGCTACTCTATCCTGTGCAAGCTTCTTCATCTCCCAGTACCTACTGCAACCTACATCCTTCTGAATCTGCTTGGTGTATTCATCTCTTGGTCTCCCTCTACGATTTTTACCCCCCACGCTGCCCTCCAATGCTAAATTTCTGATCCATTGAT
Source organism: Schistocerca cancellata (assembly GCF_023864275.1). Lineage (NCBI taxonomy): Eukaryota > Metazoa > Arthropoda > Insecta > Orthoptera > Acrididae > Schistocerca > Schistocerca cancellata. The sequence continues at coordinate 18,644,423 of NC_064634.1, forward strand.
GCCTCTGAACATGTCGTACTAACCGGTCCCTTCTTTTTGTCAAGTTGTGCCACATACTCCCCTGTTATGTGATCTACCCATCTAATCTTCAGCAATCTTCTATAGCACCACATTTCGAAAGCTTGTATTGTCTTCTTGTCCAAACTATTTATCGTCCACGTTTCACTTCCATACGTGGCTACACTCCATACAAATACTTTCAGAAAAGACTTCCTGACACTTAAATCTATACCCGATGTTAACAAATTTCTCTTCTTCAGAAACGCTTTCCTTGCCATTGCTAGTCTACATTTTATATACTCTCTACTTCGACCATCATCAGTTATTTTGCTCCCCAAATAGCAGAACTCCTTTACTACTTTAAGTGTCTCATTTCATAATCTAATACCCTCAGCATCACCCGACTTAATTCGACTACATTCCATTATCCTCGTTTTGCTTTTGTTGATGTTCATCTTATATCCTTCTTTCAAGGCACTATCCATTCCATTCAACTGCTCTTCCGAGTCCTTTGCTGTCTCTGACAGAATTACAATGTCATCGGCGAACCTCAAAGTTTTTATTTCTTCTCCATGGATTTTAATACATACTCCGAATTTTTCTTTTGTTTCCTTCACTGTTTGCTCAATATACAGATTGAATAACATCGGGGAGAGGCTACAACCCTGTCTCATTCTCTTCCCAACCACTGCTCTCCTTTCATGTACCTCGACTCTTATAACTGCCATTTGGTTTGTATACAAATTGTAAATAGCCTTTCGCTCCCTGTGTTTTACCCCTGTCACCTTCAGAATTTGAAGGAGAGTATTCTAGTCAACATTTTCAAAAGCTTTCTCTAAGCCTACAAATGCTAGAAACGTAGGTTTGCCTTTCCTTAATTTATCTTTCAAGATAAGTCGTAGGGTCAGTATTGCCTCACGTGTTCCAATATATCTACGGAATCCAAACTGATCTTCCCCTAGGTCGGCTTCTACCAGTTTTTCCATTCGTCTGTAAAGAATTCGCGTTAGTATTTTGCAGCCGTGACTTATTAAACTGATAGTTAGGTAATTTTCAAATGGTTCAAATGGCTCTGAGCACTATGGGACTGAACTGCTGAGGTCCTTAGTCCCCTAGAATTTAGAACTAGTTAAAACTAACTAACCTAAGAACATCACAAACATCCATGCCCGAGGCAGGATTCGAACCTGCGACCGTAGCGGTCTTGCGGTTCCAGACTGCAGCGCCTTTAACTGCACGGCCACTTCGGCCGGCAGGTAATTTTCACATCCGTCAACACCTGCTTTCTTTGGGATTGGAATTATTATATTCTTCTTGAAGTCTGAGTGTATTTCACCTCTCTCATACATCTTGCACACCAGATGGTAGAGTTTTGTCAGGACTGGGTCTCCCAAGGCCGTCAGTAGTTCTAATGGAATGTTGTCTACTCCCGGGGCCTTGTTTCGACTCAGGTCTTTCAGTGCTCTGTCAAACTCTTCACGCAGTATCATATCTCCCATTTCATCTTCATCCAGATTCTCTTCCATTTCCATGATATTGCCCTCAAGAACATCGCCCCTGTATAGACCCTCTATATACTGCTTCCACCTTTCTGCTTTCCGTTCTTTACTTAGAACTGGGTTTCCACCTGAGCTCTTGATATTCATGCAAGTTGTTCTCTTTTCTCCAAGAGTCTCTTTAATTTTCCTGTAGGCCGTATCTATCTTACCCCTAGTGAGATAAGGCTCTACATCCTTACATTTGCCCTCTAGCCATCCCTGCTTAGCCATTGTGCACTTCCTGCCGATCTCATTTTTGTGACGTTTGTATTCCTTTTTGCATGCTTCACGTACTGCATTTTTGTATTTTCTCCTTACTAAATACCTAGGAATTACAATTACGAACAACTTAAATCGGAAAGAACACGTAGAAAATGTTGTGGGGTAGCGGGCAAAGGATGCATTTTATTGGCAGTACACTTACAAGACGCAACAGATCTACTAAAGAGACTGCCTACACTACGCTTGTCCGTCCTGTTTTAGAATACTGCCGGCCGTTGTGGCCGAGCGGTTCTAGGCGCTTCAGTCTGGAACCACGCTACTGCTACGGTCGCAGGTTCGAATCCTGCCTCGGGCATGGATGTGTGTGATGTCCTTAGGTTTAAGTAGTTCTAAGTTCTAGGCGACTGATGACCTGAGCAGTTAAGTCGCATAGTGCTCAGATCCATTTGAACCCTTTTGAAGAGCCAAAGAAACTGGTACACGTTCCTAGTATCGTGTAGGGCCCCGTGAGTACGCAGAAACGCTGAAACACCACTTGGCAGGGACTGGACTAATGCCTGAAGTAGGGCATGAGGGAACTGACACCATGAAACCTGCAGGGCTGTCCATAAATCCGTAAGAGTACGAGGAGGTGGAGATCTCTTCTGAACAGCACGTTGCGAGGCATCCCAGATAATGTTCATGTCTGGGTAGTCTGGTGGCCAGCGGAAGTGTTTAAACTCTATAGCAATTCTGGATATGTGGGGTGTCGCACTGTCTTGCTGGAATTGCCCGGGTGCGTCCGAATGCACAATGGACACATACGGATGCAAGTGATAAGACAGGATGCTTACGTACGTGTCAGCTGTCAGAGTCGTATCTAGACGAATCAGGGGTCCCATATCACTCCAACTGCACACGCCCCACACCATTACAGAGCCTCCACCAGCTTGAACAGTCCCCTGCTGACATGCAGGGTCGATGGATTCGTGAGTTTGTCTCCGTACCCGTACACGTCCATCCACTCGATTCACTCTGAAACGAGACTCGTCCGACCAGGCAGCATATTTCCAGTCATCAACAGTCCAGTGTCGGTGTTGACGGGACCAGCCGTGGCGTAAAGCTTTGTGTCGTGCAGTCATCAAGGGTACACGAGTGGGCTGGAAAGCCCATATCGTTTATGTTTCGTTGAATGGTTCTTACGATGACACTTATTGATGGCCCAGCACTGAAATCTGCAGCAATTTGCGGAAGGGTTGCACTTCTGTCACGTTGAACGATTCTTTTCAGTCATCGTTCGTGCCGTTCTTGCAGGATCTTTTTCCGGCCGCAGCGATATCGGAGATTTGATGTTTTACCGGATTTGTGATATTCATGGTACAGTCGTCAAACGGTCGTACGGGGAAATCCGCACTTCATCGCTAACTCGGAGATGCTGTGTCCCATCGGTCGTGCGCCGACTACAACACCACGTTCAAACTCACTTGAATCTTGAGAACCTGCCATTGCAACAGCAGTAACTGATCTACCAACAGCGCCAGACAGTTAGTGTCCTATATAGGCGTTGACGACGGCAGCGCCGTGTTTTGCCTGTTTACATATTTCTGTATTTGAATACGCATGGATATAGCAGTTTCTCTGGCGCTTCAGTGTCACTTCTACTGCTAATGGCGACTGAGCTGTCTTGTCAAAAACTTTTACAAGACCCTGAATCCCACCCGGGAGAAGTAAAATTTATCTTTTACTCTTATAAGGTTTTTGTGTTGAGTAACTAGAGAAGGAACAAGATACCACCCATCCCTTTTACATCACGATCAATACCACTGGGCGCGCAACTGTCCTCAAAACACACTGAACATATCTGGATCACTTCCGCTTGGGACGAACTAGTGGTAGTCACAGCAACACCCCCAGGAAGAGAGCACCGACTCGCTATCCACTTCCTCTGCATCAGCATAAATGCTAACATCAGCAATCCCTGCAGTTCGCCGGCCGGAGTGGCCGAGCGGTTCTACGCGCTGCAGTCTGGAACCGCGCGACCGCTGCGGTCGTAGGTTCGAATCCTGCCTCGGGCATGGATGTGTGTGATGTCCCTAGGTTAGTTAGGTTTAAGTTGTTCTGAGTCCTAGGGGACTGATGACCTCAGAAGTTAAGTCCTATAGTGCTCAGAGCCATTTGAACCCTGCTGTTCAGTTTATGTGAGGCCTGTGGGAACACTCCCCTCCCTGCAGGAAACGCCTGTTCCACCTTTTCTTCTGTCCTCGCCGATTGTTACGTCGCAAATGCCGGGTACACCAATTACTGTGCATTCCATACAGTAAAATGTGGCGTACAACTGCAGCAGAATCAACACTAACCGCGCCTGAGCATAAGGTAGTATTAGCAACGTGCGGTAACTTCACAGAGAAAATTTAAATAATTTTTAATAGCCCTTCAAAGTATCATTAATTAAAACTTCCGGGCTGAATTGCCGTGGTCCATATATAAAACTTGTTCTCCTTCCTGACGTTTCGTCGCCTACTGCGGGCAACATCTTCCGAGGTGAATCGGCGACTGGCTGCTAGGCGCTGGAGGTCCCGCTTATACAGAGCGCTTAGATGGCGCCACCACTTAACACGTGCTTTCGACTTTAAAACTATCTCTGGCTAGTGCCATCTCTCTCGATTACAGGTAATCGATTGTCACTTGGTTGGTACAAAGTTGACCGCCATATCTTGTCTACTTTTAATCCTTCTTCTTTTTTATTAAAATTATTTCCGTGCTTGTAGATCTCTATAGCTTCTCTATACATGCGGGCATAATAATGAGAGGTCCTAGCTGTCACTTTTGTCTCACTAAATTTTATTTCGTGATCAGCGTCTTTGAAAATATGTTCCACTACACTAGACAAGATGTGGCGGTCGACTTTGTACCAACAAAGTGACAATCGATTATCTGTAATCGAGAGAGATGGCACTAGCCAGGGATAAAGTGGAAAGCACGTGTTGAGTGGTGGCGCCATCTAAGCGCTCTATATAAGCGGGACCTCCAGCGCCCGGCAGCCAGTCGCCGACTCACCTCGGAAGATGGTGCCCGCAGTAGGCGACGAAACGTCAGGAAGGAGAACAAGTTTTATATATGGACCACGGCAATTCAGCCCGGAAGTTTTAATTAATGAAGACGCCGGCCGTGAAAGCTTACATCTACATCTACATCCATACTCCGCAAGCCACCTGACGGTATGTTGCGGAGGGTACCTTGAGTACCTCTATCGGTTCTCCCTTCTATTCCAGTCCCGTATTGTTCGTGGAAAGAAGGATTGTCGGTATGCCTCTGTGTAATCTCTCTGATTTTATCCTCACGGTCTCTTCGCGAGATATACGTAGCAGGGAGCAATATACTGCTTGACTCTTCGGTGAAGGTATGTTCTCGAAACTTCAACAAAAGCCCGTACGGAGCTACTGAGCGTCTCTCTTGCAGATTCTTCCACTGGAGTTTATCTATCATCTCCGTAACGCTTTCGCGATTACTAAATGATCGTGTAACGAAGCGCGCTGCTCTCTGTTGCATCTTCTCTATCTCTTCTATCAATCCTATCTGGTACGGATCCCACACTGCTGAGCAGTATTCAAGCAGTGGGCGAACAAGCGAACTGTAACCTACTTCCTTTGTTTTCGGATTTAATTTCCTTAGGATTCTACCAATGAATCTCAGTCTGGAATCTGCTTTACCGACGATCAACTTTATATGATCATTCCATTTTAAATCACTCCTAATGCGTACTCCCAGATAATTTATGGAATTAACTGCTTCCAGTTACTGACCTGCTATTTTGTAGCTAAATGATAAGGGATCTTTCTTTCTACGTATTCGCAGCACGTTACACTTGTCTACATTGAGATTCAATTGCCATTCCCTGCACCATGCGTCAATTCGCTGCAGATCCTCCTGCATTTCAGTACAATTTTCCATTGTTACACCCTCTCGATACACCACAGCATCATCCGCAAAAAGCCTCAGCGAACTTCCGATGTCATCCACAAGGTCATTTATGTATATTGTGAATAGCAACGGTCCTATGACTCTTCCCTGCGGCACACCTGAAATCACTCTTACTTCTCCATTGAGAATGACATGCTGCGTCCTGTTATCTAGGAACTCTTCAATCCAATCACACAATTGGTCTGATAGTCCATATGCTCTTACTTTGTTCATTAAACGACTGTGGAGAACTGTATCGAACGCCTTGCGGAAATCAAGAAACACGGCATCTACCTGGGAACCCGTGTCTATGGCCCTCTGAGTCTCGTGGACGAATAACGCGAGCTGGGTTTCACACGATCGTCTTTTGCGAAACTCATGGTGATTCGTACAGAGTAGATTTGCAGTCTCCAGAAAAGTCGTTGTACTCGAATATAATACGTGTTCCAAAATTCTACAAGTGATAGACGTTAGAGATAGAGGTCTATAGTTCTGCACATCTGTTCGACGTCCCTTCTTGAAAACGGGGATGACCTGTGCCCTTTTCCAATCCTTTGGAACGCTACGCTCTTCATGTTATGACCTTCAAAGTATACTGAAGTGTTACTCTTTTCCTCAGTTTGCCACCCGGTGGTTCGTTAATTTAGCGTGAGAGGTATGAGTGTCCTTTTTTTTCCACTTGATTTACAGATAAGAACGTGAGCGCCCTGCCAGCGACACGCCGGCCAAGTATTCTGAAGTCACACTACCTGGTGTTTGGGTTCCTCGCCTTCGGAGTGCTGGTGCTCATCGGCAGCCTGGTGTTCACCATACTGTCGAGTAAAGAAGGTGAGTGGCACACACGTCTCTTTGCTGCGTTCGGATTGCGTCACACAGCAGACTGATTGGTGACTCTGAACACTTGCGCCAGTGAGACGCAGGCTCTGCAGACGAATCCGGTAGACGCGCCGCTGCGCCCCCTTCTACAGGGGCTCTTGTCTGCCCAGCCACCAGACGGCTCATACACGATCTGATGACAAGTATCTGGACACCTGTTACTGGAGATCAATGTGGGCTGTGTCGTCCCTTTGTCTTTAAGGCAGTAGCCGCGCCGTTTGAGGCGCCTTGCTACGGTTCGTGCGGTTCCCCCCTTCGGAGCTTCGAGTCCTTCCTCAGGCATGGGTGTGTGTGTTGTCCCTAGCCTAAATTACTTTAAGTTAGATTAAGTACTGTGTAAGCTCAAGGACCGATGACCTCAGCAGTTTGGTGCCATATTGCGTTACGTAAAATGGTTCAAATGGCTCTGAGCACTATGAGACTTAACATCGGAGGTCATCAGTCCCCTAGAACTTAGAACTACCTAAACCTAACTAACCTAAGGACATCACACACATCCATGCCCGAGGCAGGATTCGAACCTGCGACCGTAGGGGTCGCGCGGTTCCAGACTGAAGCGCCTAGAACCGCCCGGCCACACCGCCCGGCGACTTACCACAAATTTAAAGTTTCCTTTAAGGCAGGACGAACGGTGCTGCGGACACTTTCAATGAAGCACCCTAATGTCTGTGGAGGAATGGCAGCCGTTATTCCTTCAGAGCCGAAACCGGACAAGGTAGCGATGTTGGACGCTCGGATCTGGAACGAAGGCGACATTCTGACTCATCCCAAACGTGTTCCATTGGGTTGAAGCCAGAGTTCTGCTTAGGCCAATCCGTATGTTACTGTACACAAAAGACTGCCTCGCTGATGTTGCTTTAGCACAAGGGTGGGTAGTCATGTTGATACTAACAGTCATCGTCTCCGAACTGTCCCTCTGCTGCACGCAGCACACAATGTTGTAAAATGTGTTCGTATCCGTCAGCATATAGCGTTTACTTAAGCGCAATAAGAGGTCCGCACCCTAACCAAGAAAAACACACTTCACTGATGCTTCCACACACGATGGTAGGCAACGTTTTCCAAGCTATCGCCAAATCCAAACCCTTCCTTCGCAGTGACACAGGATAAAGCGTGACTGATCACTCGAAAGCACTCTTTTCCAGTCATCCTGTGTCCAGTGACGTTGCTGTTTGCAGCACCTCAGACGTCGCCTAGTATTGAATACAGAATTCTGTGGTTTGCGAGGAGGCAGTCGACTATTGAACCCCATTGTCTTTAATTCTACACACATCAAAAAAAGGTTTGCATCACCCCGGTTCCCAGAACTCCTGAAGATAGACCTCGAGTGTGGATGTTGTATCACACACACAGTCCCTTCGACTGTTCAGAGATATCACTACACCCGCTCAAAGATGTAAACAACCATGTAAGAGCAGCACCTATTTGACGGACGGGGTCCGACAGCCGATCAGTTCAAGTCATTCCAGCAGGAAGGAGGTACACGGCTCGTGTTGTCTGTCGTTCAACCGTGCCTAGATGGTCAATACCGCGGTTCGATCGCGTCTGCATTGTTACTTTGTGCCAGTAAGGGCTCTGAACAAGGGAAGTGTCTGGCCGCCTTGAAGTGAACAAAAGAGATGTTGTTCAGACACGGAGGAGATACAGAGAGACAGGAACCCCCGATGACATGCCTCACTCAGGCCGCCCAAGGGCTACTACTGCAGTGGATGACAGCTACCAAAGAATTATGGGTCGGAGGAACCCTGACAGCGACGCCACCATTTGGAATAATGCTTTTCATGCATCATTTCGTGTTACGACTCAAACTGTGCGCAATAGGCTGCATGATGCGCAACTTCACTCCCCACGTCCATCGCGAGATCCATTTTTGCAAACCACGTCACCATGCAGTGCGGTACAGACGGGCCCAACAACATGCCGAATGGACCGCTCTGGATTGGCATAACGTTCTCTTCACCGATGAGTGTCGCATATGCCTTCAGCCAGACAATCGTCGGAGACGTGTTTGGAGGCAACTCTGTCAGGCTGAACCCCTTAGACACACTGTCCAGCGAGTGCTGCAAGGTGGAGGTTGACTGCTGTTTTGGGGTGCCATTGTGTGGGGCCGACGTAAGCCGCTGGTGGTCATGGAAGGCGCCGTAACGGCTGTACGATACGTGAACGCCATCCTCCGATCGACAGTGCAACCATATCGGCAGCAGAATGGCGAGGCATTCGTCTTCGTGGATGACAATTTGCTCCCCCATCGTGCACATGTTGTGAATGGCTTCCTTCAGGATAACAACGCTCGACTAGAGTGGCCAGCACGTTCTGCAGACATGAACCCTGTCGAACATGCCTGGGATAGACTAAAAATGACGTGACCCACCAACCACTCTGAGGGATCTAGGGTGAGTCGCCGTTGAGGAGTCGAACAATCTAGACCAACAGTGCCTTGATGAACTTGTGGATAGTGCGCCACGACGAATACAAGCATGTGTCAATGCAAGAGGACTTGCTACTGGTTATGAGAGGTACCGATGTATACAGCAATCTGGACCACCACCTCTGAAGGTCTTGCTGTATGCTGGTACGACATGCAATGTGTAGTTGTCATGAGCAATAAAAAGGGCGGAAATGGTGTTTATGTTGATCTCCATTGCAATTTTCTGTACAGGTTCCGGAACTCTCAGAACCGAGGTGATGCAAAACTTTTTCTGGTGTGTGTGTGTATAAGGACCGTCGTTGTGCTAGCTGGACTTTGGAACTTCTTTCTGCAGATTTCGTGCGATTTTTTACGTCGGCCCTGCGTAATGCTCGACGGTCGCTGTCCGTCAGTAGCTGAGGTGCACCTGTTGTTGGTTTAACCATCGTTGTTCTTTCCTGCTTCCAGTTCAAAAGCACGTCATCAACACTTCAACACTTGACTTCGTCTGCTTTAGAAGGGTTGAAATGACATCCAGTGACTGGTCCGTGTTGGAAGTGACTGATCTGTGTTGACATCCCATCCTACTTTTACTGCTTCTCTGCTGACAACACAAAACTCCCCGCCCCGTGTTATACTGTTGCGTCCGCCTCTCGTGAAATCTACTGGTCGTGTCCACATTAAATAGGGATCTCTATATGCGCTTAATCAGACAGCATACTCACCTCTTAAGTACCTTTGATTGCGGGTTTCGAGTGATGTGACGAATCATTTCTGGTCACGGAATCTCACATAGCGAGAGAGGCTGTAGCTAAAGAACGAACAATCTGTCGGGCAGCCTCTCTCTCTCTCTCTCTCTCTCTCTCTCTCTCTCACAGACACACACACACACACACACACACACACACACACACACATCAATAAACGTTGGACACAACGCACCTGCATTTCTATTCTCCTGCTGAGGTGTGTGATCAGTACTGTATCTACAGTTTGCTTCTTTAGCTGGAAATCGGATTGTATGTAGTTGATCATTCACACAAAAAGAGTAAGATCAGCTTTAGGTAAATAAATCTGAAGCAGCCAACTAGTTGCAACAAAGGCGGTTTTGTTCAGCCTTTGACCATATTTTCGACACATGTGAACCCGTTTTCTTCAGAAATTCATGTAACACTGGAAAAACATCAAATAATGAAGCGATCTGACATTTGTCCAGTGCAAATATACTGTTAGCGCACATCACTGGACACGTTATTAAATATACTGTCCACTGTGATCAGGGCTTGTCAAGTATGAATAATCAAAATCCAGAAATAAAACTAATCAAATAAAACGTGAGATCATGTTGCGAGATGCACCCCGACACCATGTGGAACTGTTCTCAAAGGTCGAGTAAAGCCACCTTTTGTTGCAACCAATTGTCTGCTTTTAATTCGTTTACAGATCTCTAATGGTTGCTGAAGGCAACGTCCTTGTCGCAGTGGATACACCGGTTCCCGTCAGATCACCGAAGTTAAGCACTGTCGGGTGTGGGCGGCACTGGGATAAAACAAATATCTCACTTCTATAGTCCGTTTAAAATTACCTGACAGTTGACGTCTGCCACTTGGTGCCACGGTGTTGCCACATCGACCGCCGGTTGTCGCTGCGACTCAGACAACACACAGACACAGCACGTCACTTCACAAGCGCTGTTGACGTGTTTATAGGCGGAGCAACATTGGAAGTGGCCGCCGCAAGCTGTGCCGGAGGTCGAGATGCTCTGTCGACAGCTGATTTCAATTGCGGCAGAAGACGCGTTTTGTAGCCCTGAATTTATAAACTCCATATCCTAAGCTAACCGCAACATCGTGATGTGTAATGTAGCCGAGCAAGCGGTGGTCAACGATCTGTGGCAGAACTAAAATCACGATCACTTTGTTCACGGCTATTAAAGCTAGCTTCTACGAGCAAACTCAAGGCAGAAAAAGTTCAGTTTCAGCGCTAGAAGCAATTTCTCGCTGTCACTGGTGATCGGAAACTATCCTCTCACTGGCTACACGAACTGCCGCGTTGCCAAACCCGATAAGCAGTCGGCGTTGGCACTTGGTTGCAGATTAAATACAACACAGGCATATTCAGACGAAAAAAAGAATGGTAGGTAAAAACATAAGAGTAAATAACAAAGTCAGTACGACGAAAATGATGTGGCAAACAATTAGAAATAAAAAATTACGTTTAAGCCAATTATTTGAATAAAAATTATAATCAAACTTTTTTTGCATTCCGATTTCCCTCCCACCAGAGAGTGGGCTGGTTAGCAGGAGTTTAATAGGCCGCTCTACAGCCTACTGGAAAGCTAAAAAACATAATGAGAATATAAACAAACAATAAAGACAGGTGATGAAATGGAAACATTGTAAAAAACTATAAAACGGCGGAAGTTGTGGAAGTTGAAATTTAAAAACATGGCGTTGAGGATTCAGACGAAGACGCACAGTAAGTAGACAGGCACAACTAAAAAGCACAGCGACAGTCTGGTGTCTGTTCGCAGGAAATAAAAACAAAAAACACAACTAGTGACAGATTGGTGGCTGTTCGCGAGACTGACAGGGGACACACAACACTGAACGTTCACTTTAAACAGCACTATAGAGGCGACACGGCGGCAGATGGGGGCGGCAGGAGGACCCCGACCGATGAGGGGGGGAAAGGGGGAAGGAGAGAGAAAGAAAAAACGGGAGAGCCGATGGAGGGGGAGGCCACAGAAGAAAGGGGGAGGGGGCAGGGCGGACGCGAGAAGGAGTGGGGAAGGCAGTGGAGGGGAAAGCAAAAGGGCTCAGGGGAGAGAAGGGAGTCAGAAAGAAGATAGGCTGGATGGAAGGGGGGAGGGGGAGCCCGGGAAAAGGACAGAGGGAGGCAGGGAGAGGGAGGTGAGGGTCAGAGTTAGCAGGAGGGATAAATAGAGGGAGAGAGGGCATCATCTGGGAGGGGTAGTTGATGGAAGCCACCTTGGGAGAGGAGATGAAGGGAGTAGAGGTGGAGGGTAGGGGGGATATAATCAAACTCTTTTGATTAGATTGATAATAAAAACAGCTGCCTGACATTTGACGAGATTCGAACGTACAATCCTCAGCATGGTAGGCTTATCCGCTAACCATTACAGTATGGTACAGCACTGAGTCAGGTTGTATCAGGGTGTATCAAAAAGAACCATCCGATTTTTTGAGAACAATCATAACTATTATGTTATTTGAGATATGTGGTTGAACAACATACTGTTGGAAAGAACAAACTCTCGAGTTTTACATGGTTCCCGCTAGATAGCAGCAGTGCACGCCCATTTCAGTTCTAGTAAAAATGAAGTCAGGACAATAGAAAGTGTTTTGTGTTCTATTGCAAGATGGGGTATGACAGTTTTCTTCCACACTTAGTGTTTAGTGACGAAGCAACATTCCATTTAAATGGAAAGGTGAACCTTTATAATGTGAGAACATGGGGTACAGAACAACCACATGAAGTTGTACGCCATGAGAGGGACTCTCCAAAATTTAATGTGTTTTGTGAAGTTTCACGGGAAAAGGTGTATGGTCCATTTTTCTTTGCCGAGAACACTATTACAGGAAGCACGTATCTCGATATGCTTCAGAACTTTCTTTTCCCACAGCTGGAGACTGATTCGAACGACTTTATTTACCAACACGATGGGGCACCGCCACATTGGAATCTGGAAGTGCAGGAACTTTTAAATCAAAGGATTACTGAATGATGGATTGGTGTGTGTGTGTGTGTGTGTGTGTGTGTGTGTGTGTGTGTGTGTGTGTGTGTGTGTGTGTGTGGAGGGGGGTGGGTGGTTATCATGTATGGTAAAATACGAAATAGAAGTGCCAGACCCGCTATTCGGTATCCAAACACAAGAAGAAAGAATACCGGACAAGGAACTGAAAGTGAACTGACCAACTGTTGTGGCAGTTTGGCAACGGTGAACGGTTCGGGCGTGACGTTGAGCGCTCTGATTTGAGGAAACCAGCTCGAACGCGTGAAGTGTTACATAAAATCTTTATTACAACACTGTCACGATATCGAACCTCTCTGTACGGCTAATGACAATTTTCGAACCGCCTAGTGCAGCTTCCCAAGTATACACCACAGCATTTATAAGTATAATTATGAGTAACTGTCCTAATAAAACTATAGGGGAACTGCAAAAACTGCTTTAAAACATAACGATTTCGATTCGATATGGATATGTTGTAATAAAGATTTTATGTAACATTAATCAGACTACAGTCGCGCTACAACGGCGCCCGACTGGACGCTGAGTTACTTGACCTCCGGAAGGTATTCGACACAGTTCCGCACTTTTCTCACGGAACGTAATTACGGGTTACGGACCATCCGACCAGCTGTGAGACACGACTCAAAGCATCCTAGCAGACGCAACTCAACGTGTCCTCCATATCGAATCGAAATCGTTATGTTTTAAAGCAGTTTTTGCAGTTCCCCTATAGTTTTATTAGGACAGTTACTCATAATTATACTTATAAATGCTGTGGTGTATACTTGGGAAGCTGCACTAGGCGGTTCGAAAATTGTCATTAGCCGTACAGAGAGGTTCGATATCGTGATAGTGTTGTAATAAAGATTTTATGTACGTACCATAACCAGTCACAATGTTTAAAAATTATTAATCTTATGCCACTAATTTATTGTCGACGAGTTTAGAGCAACTACATCTCATATTCGGACATCACAGCAGACAAATCACTGAAATATTAATTACTCTTCGAAGACAGTTCTTCAGATTACACAGGCCAACGAAAATTTTTTTTAAAACTTTTTCACTTTGATACATATACATCTACACTTATACTCCGCAAGCCACCCAACGGTGTGTGGCGGAGGGCACTTTACGTGCCACTGTCATTACCTCCCTTTCCTGTTGCACTCGCGTATGGTTCGCGGGAAGAACGACTGCCGGAAAGCCTCCGTGCGCGCTCGAATCTCTCTAATTTTAGATTCGTAATCTCCTCGGGAGGTATAAGTAGGGGGAAGCAATATATTCGATACCTCATCCAGAGACGCACCCTCTCGAAACCTGGACAGCAAGCTACACCGCGATGCAGAGCGCCTCTCTTGCAGAGTCTACCACTTGAGTTTGCTAAACATCTCCGTAACGCTATCACGTTTACCAAATAACCCTGTGACGAAACGTGCCGCTCTTCTTTGGATCTTCTCTATCACCTCTGTCAACCCGACCTGGTACGGATACCACACTGATGAGCAATACTCGAGTATAGGTCGAACGAGTGTTTTGTAAGCCACCTCCTTTGTTGGTGGACTACATTTTCTAAGGACTCTCCCAATGAATCTCAACCTGGCACTCGCCTTACCAACAATTAATTTTATATGATCATTCCACTTCAAATCGTTCCGCACTCATACTCCCAGATGTTTTACAGAAGTAACTGCTATCAGTGTTCGTTCCGCTATCATATAATCATACAATAAAGGATCCTTCTTTCTATGTATTCGCAATACATTACATTTGTCTATGTTAAGGGTCAGTTGCCACTCCCTGCACCGAGTGCCTATCCGCTGCAGATCTTCCTGCATTTCGCTGCAATTTTCTAATACTGCAACTTCTCTGTATGCTATAGCATCATCCGCGAAAAGCCGCATGGAACTTCCGACACTATCTACTAGGTCACTTATCTTAATAGATTTTTCTTTATACACTCCTGGAAATTGAAATAAGAACACCGTGAATTCATTGTCCCAGGAAGGGGAAACTTTGACACATTCCTGGGGTCAGATACATCACATGATCACACTGACAGAACCACAGGCACATAGACACAGGCAACAGAGCATGCACAATGTCGGCACTAGTACAGTGTATATCCACCTTTCGCAGCAATGCAGGCTACTATTCTCCCATGGAGACGATCGTAGAGATGCTGGATGTAGTCCTGTGGAACGGCTTGCCATGCCATTTCCACCTGGCGCCTCAGTTGGACCAGCGTTCGTGCTGGACGTGCAGACCACGTGAGACGACGCTTCATCCAGTCCCAAACATGCTCAATGGGGGACAGATCCGGAGATCTTGCTGGCCAGGGTAGTTGACTTACACCTTCTAGAGCACGTTGGGTGGCACGGGATACATGCGGACGTGCATTGTCCTGTTGGAACAGCAAGTTCCCTTGCCGGTCTAGGAATGGTAGAACGATGGGTTCGATGACGGTTTGGATGTACCGTGCACTATTCAGTGTCCCCTCGACGATCACCAGTGGTGTACGGCCAGTGTAAGAGATCGCTCCCCACACCATGATGCCGGGTGTTGGCCCTGTGTGCCTCGGTCGTATGCAGTCCTGATTGTGGCGCTCACCTGCACGGCGCCAAACACGCATACGACCATCATTGGCACCAAGGCAGAAGAGACTCTCATCGCTGAAGACGACACGTCTCCATTCGTCCCTCCATTCACGCCTGTCGCGACACCACTGGAGGCGGGCTGCACGATGTTGGGGCGTGAACGGAAGACGGCCTAACGGTGTGCGGGAGCGTAGCCCAGCTTCATGGAGACGGTTGCGAATGGTCCTCGCCGATACCCCAGGAGCAACAGTGTCCCTAATTTGCTGGGAAGTGGCGGTGCGGTCCCCTACGGCACTGCGTAGGATCCTACGGTCTTGGCGTGCATCCGTGCGTCGCTGCGGTCCGGTCCCAGGTCGACGGGCACGTGCACTTTCCGCCGACCACTGGCGACAACATCGATGTACTGTGGAGACCTCACGCCCCACGTGTTGAGCAATTCGGCGGTACGTCCACCCGGCCTCCCGCATGCCTACTATACGCCCTCGCTCAAAGTCCGTCAACTGCACATACGGTTCACGTCCACGCTGTCGCGGCATGCTACCAGTGTTAAAGACTGCGATGGAGCTCCGTATGACACGGCAAACTGGCTGACACTGACGGCGGCGGTGCACAAATGCTGCGCAGCTAGCGCCATTCGACGGCCAACACCGCGGTTCCTGGTGTGTCCGCTGTGCCGTGCGTGTGATCATTGCTTGTACAGCCCTCTCGCAGTGTCCGGAGCAAGTATGGTGGGTCTGACACACCGGTGTCAATGTGCTCTTTTTTCCATTTCCAGGAGTGTAGATTTATCTTTATAGATTGTTATGAGCTGAATACAAATCTAGCGTTAATTTTTTTGTATCACCCACAGTTTTCAAGCAATATGCTTCTTATTATATAGTATAAAAATCCTATGCTATATGGTAAACGGGGAAATTAATGAAACGCTTTGCTACAACATAAGCATGGTTTGTATTTACAGTAAGCTACTTAAAACAACGATATGTGTTAATAGAGGTTTCACTTGACAGCTGGAATCGGTTTTTATTTTCTTTCTCTTTTTTCTTTGAAGCTTCTTGTGTAGCTATTTCTACGATGACTCGCTTGCTGAACTTTCTCGGTGAAGTGATCAACAGTAGTCCCCCATCATATTGGTATTCCAGCGGCCTTGGTAGCGTTTTTCCATCACTTTAATGTCCCGGTGAAAACGCTCTCCTTGCTCCTCACGAACATCTCCCATATTGTCCGGGAAGTAATCAAGGTGACTGTTCAAAAAGTGAACTTTCAGGCTCATTAAACATCCTAAAGTTTTAAACTTCTTTAACATTGTAGCTATAATATAAACATCTTCTGGGTCTTTTTCATGTCCTAAGAACTTTGTAACGACTTGATTGAATGATACCCGTGCTTCTTTCTCACTTAAGGTCATTGTGGATTCAAATTTAACATCAAACATCAATTTTCTAATCTCAGGTCCGACAAAGACACCTTCTTTGAGTTTAGCTTCTAAAAGGTGTGGAAACTTTTGGCAGAGGTACTTAAAACACAGCCCATCTTTAGGTAAAGCGTTTACAAACTGTTTCATTAGGCCTAAATTTATATGTAGTGGTGGTAGGAGTACGTTTCTTGGATCTACAAGGTTTTTGCGTAGAATGTCCTTCTCACCAGGTCTTAAAGTCTCCCTCACTGGCCGGTTCTCTCTGCACCAGTGTTGATAGCCACCTTGCTGACCAAGGAGCATGCAGATCGCCACATATCGTCAACCATGAGCAGAATAGCCTATTTTATTTAGCACTATTTCTAGGTTTTCATAGCTTTCTTTCATATGTACAGATTTCCCAACAAGTATAGATGCATACATGTACCATTGTGTAATAAAACAGCCTTTAAACTAGTTTTGGGTGAATCAATAAACAGCCTCCAGTCTTCCTTTTTCTATTCAATACCAAACTCATTCATCAGAAGGGGAAATGACTGAGCAGTACATTAAATCACCTTCTTGTTGAAAAAACTTGGAAAATTGTTGCTCCCTCTTTCTATACATGTATATGCTGGTTCCAACTGCCAATAAGTTGTTTTCTTTTAATCTAGAGCCAAGCAATTCAGCTTTTTCTTTCGTTAAGCCCAGATCCCTGACCAAATCGTTAAGCTCGGTCTGAGTAAACAATTTGGGCTCTAGACTTTCTGTATTACAATGGAATTCATCATCATCTGGTTCATCTAAATCACATTGTACATCAGAAAATACTTCTGTTAGAATAGAATTTAAATCATCTGGTGGTTCAGGAACCGGCAAATCTACACCATGCCCTACTTGTCGGATGGCGGACAGAAGGTTAGGGTAGCTTATCACCTTCTTGTTTTTCGAATTATGACCAGTAATCTCAACACTAGAAAAGTAGCAATGATTGGAATGATTTATTGGCTCCCTCCACATCACAGTAACAGCAAATCTAAAGGCTTTTTTCTCCTTTTTGGACCATTTTCTCAGATCTTCATCACACGCGACATACCTTATGTGGCGCCCAAAATTTATCTTGATCGCTAAGTTTAGATCCAAAGTATGACAAATAAACCTTTTTCACAAAGTCTGTAATGTTTCTTTGGTGTTTTTTAATCACAAATTCACCACAAATATAACAGAAACTGTCAGCAGAGTTTTTACAACCACTATTAAACATTGTACTGAGCACATATACAGGAAACAGGAAAGTGAGGTTAGGCTGACAGTAAACAAAACACTATCTGTTAACACAAAAACAGAATCGACCTTTCTTTGCCAAAAAATGTTTTTCAGCAGTGCTACCAACGTCATCTACATTCATTACACCTCCTTTTTAAATTATTTTAACTATATAAAAGCTTTTCAATTCTTTAAAAAATCGCTTAATTTAATAAATTTAACCGTAAAGTGTGAAGAAATGGTGCATGATGCAGTTTTCCAAGTATCATATTTGGATTTCCCACCTTAAAAATATTATAACAAAGTATTTTCAGCAGAAAAGTTTTTCCATCGTATCCTGTGTTATCTCTTGGTTGATTAGTTCCAGGTTCCTTCTTAGGTCCACATTCTATTCCATAGATAGAAATGAAAAAGGTTGATTGGTGCATTTCCTCCCAAAAAGACATGCTGATGTATGAGAGATTTGCACAAAACGTGGAATTTGGACGAAACATCAACATACACTCCTGGAAATGGAAAAAAGAACACATTGACACCGGTGTGTCAGACCCACCATACTTGCTCCGGACACTGCGAGAGGGCTGTACAAGCAATGATCACACGCACGGCACAGCGGACGCACCAGGAACCGCGGTGTTGGCCGTCGAATGGCGCTAGCTGCGCAGCATTTGTGCACCGCCGCCGTCAGTGTCAGCCAGTTTGCCGTGGCATACGGAGCTCCATCGCAGTCTGTAACACTGGTAGCATGCCGCGACAGCGTGGATGTGAACCGTATGTGCAGTTGACGGACTTTGAGCGAGGGCGTATAGTGGGCATGCGGGAGGCCGGGTGGACGTACCGCCGAATTGCTCAACACGTGGGGCGTGAGGTCTCCACAGTACATCGATGTTGTCGCCAGTGGTCGGCGGAAGGTGCACGTGCCCGTCGACCGGGGACCGGACCGCAGCGACGCACGGATGCACGCCAAGACCGTAGGATCCTACGCAGTGCCGTAGGGGACCGCACCGCCACTTCCCAGCAAATTAGGGACACTGTTGCTCCTGGGGTATCGGCGAGGACCATTCGCAACCGTCTCCACGAAGCTGGGCTACGGTCCCGCACACCGTTAGGCCGTCTTCCGCTCACGCCCCAACATCGTGCAGCCCGCCTCCAGTGGTGTCGCGACAGGCGTGAATGGAGGGACGAATGGAGACGTGTCGTCTTCAGCGATGAGAGTCGCTTCTGCCTTGGTGCCAATGATGGTCGTATGCGTGTTTGGCGCCGTGCAGGTGAGCGCCACAATCAGGACTGCATACGACCGAGGCACACAGGGCCAACACCCGGCATCATGGTGTGGGGAGCGATCTCCTACACTGGCCATACACCACTGGTGATCGTCGAGGGGACACTGAATAGTGCACGGTACATCCAAACCGTCATCGAACCCATCGTTCTACCATTCCTAGACCGGCAAGGGAACTTGCTGTTCCAACAGGACAATGCACGTCCGCATGTATCCCGTGCCACCCAGCGTGCTCTAGAAGGTGTAAGTCAACTACCCTGGCCAGCAAGATCTCCGGATCTGTCCCCCATTGAGCATGTTTGGGACTGGATGAAGCGTCGTCTCACGCGGTCTGCACGTCCAGCACGAACGCTGGTCCAACTGAGGCGCCAGGTGGAAATGGCATGGCAAGCCGTTCCACAGTACTACATCCAGCATCTCTACGATCGTCTCCATGGGAGAATAGCAGCCTGCATTGCTGCGAAAGGTGGATATACACTGTACTAGTGCCGACATTGTGTATGCTCTGTTGCCTGTGTCTATGTGCCTGTGGTTCCGTCAGTGTGATCATGTGATGTATCTGACCCCAGGAATGTGTCAATAAAGTTTCCCCTTCCTGGGACAATGAATTCACGGTGTTCTTATTTCACTTTCCAGGAGTGTATAAATATGAGCCGGCCGCGATGTGTTTACTAGTTACTCCGAAAATCGTTCTGGTACTCAAAGATGTCACAGACTGGCAGAGATGTTTTACTTGCTTTCCAGCTGCGTGATATACGATATGGTAGTGGCGGACGAAAAACCGACCCCAAACTGGACTTCTCATTGTCGCCCGCCAGTTACGTATCGCGTCGAAGCTGCTGCGACGATGTTTTGTAGTGTCAGTATGAAAGCTGTTGCGACTTGGTTAACGCGTGTGAAGTAAATAATCGCAGCGAGATGTATCCTCTTCAAGAAAGAATCGCAGTAGTGGAGGTTGGTTCATTTAATGAAACGCGGAACATTTTTGCAAAAAAGTTTCCTGGCGTTTGCATCGAGCAAGGAGCAGTATACAGGATTTGGTGACATAGTGGAGTACTAAAAAGTCAGTTGCAAACGCGAAAAAGGATCGAGCCCCGTCCGTTCGTATACATGCTATGATCACGAATATTCGACCACGAATGATTCATAGTCAAAAGAACAACAAGTGAACGCTTCGCGAAGGTCATGTCAACGTGTTTTACACCGTATAGGGATGAAGCATTACATAATAACATGTATCCAAGAAGCGGAGGGGGAAGTTACGGCAATACGTGTGAATTACTGTACGTGGCTATGACAAACAACTGAGATAGGAACGATGGGTGCGCTGCTGTGTTTCCAACTGACAGGGCATGTGAACTCCTGGAACGTCAGATACTTGTCAATAAACGGTTCCTATACGGTTAATGAGGAACCTCTTCACGTTGAGAAAATCGTAGTGTGCTGTGCCGTGTCAGCAAGTCGGACTGTGTGTCCCGTATTTTTTGAAACAACAGTGAACACTGCTGTGTGTATGCGAATCTTCGATGAATTTCACGCATAGTGCTGTCTTCCAACAGGCTGGGGCGACTCATCACACTCCACGCGAATCAGTCTCAAGAACTCATGGAAGATTCTCGGAAGAAAGGGCTGCCAGCAGAGAACAGTGGTCGCCGCGTTCGCCGGTCGGACTTAACCACCTGTGACTTTTATCTGTGGGGTAGTCGAAACGGAGAAGTGCACGCAAATAACCCAATAACATTAGAAGACCCGAAGGACGGCATTCGTAATGAAGTTTGGCGAACTGGCGCTGCAGAGTTGCGCGAACTGTATATTAACACGTTAGCGTGCGTGCGAAAATACACTGAAGCACGACGAGGTCATTTTCAGCACCTAACATTATGTAATGTAAAAGACAAGATCAGTTCATTAAAATTATACCTCTGCGTCAGCTTGTTTGTGATTTATTTATTTTCTAATTATTAATAGGTTCTGCACAAGCTCGTAGTCTTTTTAGAATGAGATTTTCACTCTGCAGCGGAGTGTGCGCTGATATGAAACTTCCTGCCAGATTAAAACTGTGTGCCGGACCGAGACTCGAACTCGGGACCTTTGCCTTTCGCGGGTAAGTGCTCTACCAACTGAGCTACCCAAGCACGACTCACGCCCCGTCCTCACAGCTTTACTTCTGCCAGTGCCTCGTCTCCTACCTTCCAAACTTTACAGAAGCTCTCCTGCGAACCTTGCAGAACTAGCACTCCTGAAAGAAAGGATAATGCGGAGACATGGCTTAGCCACAGCCTGGGGGATGTTTCCAGAATGTGATTTTCACTCTGCAGCGGAGTGTGCGCTGATATGAAACTTCCTGGCAGATTAAAACTGTGTGCCGGACCGAGACTCGAACTCGGGACCTTTGCCTTTCGCGGGCAAGTGCTCTACCATCTGAGTTACTGAAGCACGACTCACGCCCCGTCCTCATAGCACTTCGAGGGCCGGTGTGCTTTCGTAGTGTTTTTGTTTCGCATGTTGGTATTGCGGTTGCTATGAGTTTATTTGTCGACTGTCATTTTTTATTTGTAGTTCACCGTTGCTCTTTGAGTTTACATATTTTTTGTCATTTGGAGATAGTGTGTGGAGCTGTGGACGCTAGAAAATGGAGTGCCAAATGGAGAAATCTCAACATTTCCGACGTATTCTTCTGTTTGATTTCAGTAGAGGAGTGACAGCAGCGAAAGCAGCCAAAACATTTGCCCCGTGAATGGGGATAATTGCACGACAAGAAAATGGTTCTTTCGTTTTAGGGAGGATCGTTTTGACATTAGTGACTCTCCACGTTCAGGAGTCTGATGAACAGCCTTTAAAAGCATTAACCTACAGTGATCCACGTCAGTGTCAAATGCGGTGACCATTCCGCCATCGTGCGACATTTGCATACAATGCGGAAGCTTAAAAAAAAAACGGGTGTATGGTTACCGCACGGCCTAAGTGAGATTCACAAAAATCAGCTAGTGGCTGTATGTACATCTCTGCTTGCTCGTCATAAATTCGCTCGTGATCAACGACGAGGTTTCCTACCCTGTGTGGTTTCTTACATAAGGAAAAGAAAGGAATGGCTCTGAGCACTATGGGACTTAACATCTATGGTCATCAGTTCCCTAGAACTTAGAACTACTTAAACCTAACTAACCTAAGGACATCACACAATACCCAGTGAAAGGTGGCTACACTGAGCCACAGCGCCAAAAATCGCGCCAGAGAGAGTATTGTTCCGCCGCCTCCACTGGCAGTGCTTTATGAGACGTAGTGGCAAGCAGTTCTTGCCGAGAGTTCTTACCGAGAAGTTGTGGTGGACACTGCTTGTCGTGAAGTCAGAATGAGATGTGTTAGTGGAGAGTGTTGTTCCATGTTTTATGCAGTGGTTTGATGGGAGAGATAGCAGATGTTATTCCAATGGAGATATTGTAATGGTCAGAGTGCTTTTCGTCAATATATATGAAGGTAATAAATATTATGTTGTTTATTTATTTGTGTGTCCTGAACAATGTGTCATTACAGGTTCAGTCAACAAAGCATCTGGCTTGTGTTCTTGTATTAGAGTGTAATTTTGGTTTTCTTGCACAATTATGGTATTTGTAATTTTCTTTTATCACGTCAGTATAATTGCTATTTAAAAATTCTTGTCTTGTTGAAGAAGAACCGTGCCAGATGTGCGTTGAGTCATACTACCACATACAGAACAGCTACACTTGTGCTTTGTTGGATTCGTAGATTTTATAGTTGCTGGGGACTTAATTAATTAATTGTATTAACTGAAAGTTTCATTTCATTCTTTGTTGTCATTCTATGCAGTCAGATAGCGTAACAATTAGTTGTCAGGGCCAGCCGTTTACGAGACTTGCGTAATCGGACATACAGCTAAAAAAATATTTGCATAATAGTTATTTAAATTAAGCCCCCATGCACGTGGCGACCGCTGCTTCGGATCGTCCCTTGGAATCTTCTGATTGTAAAAATAGTAGACAGTAGTATTGTAGTAGTAATTTGTAGTTTAGTAATTGTAGTCTTTTTGCATGTGTAGATTGGTAATTGTTATTGTTCTATTGTTCGTTAATCGTGTTTGAAGGAAGCATTTCTTGTGATTGATATTGTTGGTGATAAAGTGTCATTGTGTGTAATTTTCATATAGTGACGAGTTTTGTATGTTTTGTAAATGATTACGCGATCAATGAAAAAGGCAAAAATGATGAATAGTGAGAATAACGAAATTGTTGACATGGCGAACTCGCCAACACAGGACAACAGTATGATGGATAATGTAGTGGAAAACAATTTAATAAGTAGGGAAAATAGTCCGGAACCATTTCAAAATTTTTCTCAATCAGAAAATTCACAGAATACGAGATTAACGATAGAGGATTCTGAAGTAGTATCGAACAGAGATAGCCTTTCAGCTATGCAGAAGGAAGTTAGTTTTGTGGGAAATGTTAGGGGCGAAAAGAATTTCGAACAACTTAACACGGAGCAGTTGATGAGTGCAATATTAAATTTGGGATCACAAATGGGAACAATGGCAGCTCGGTTAGACTCACTGGGATCACAAATGGGAACAATGAAATCACAGATGGGAACTTTGCGATCTGAATTTAAAACAGATAGGGAAACAATGGAAACACGGTTAGACTCACTTGGATCGCAGTTAGGATCCGAATTAAAAACAGAGATGGGAACTTTGGCAACACGATTAGAAACTGATATGGGAACAATGGAAACACGGCTAGACTCACGAATAGGGACATGTTTCAAAAATATGAAAGATGAATTAAAGAAAGAAATTCGAGAAGAGGTACAACCGATTTTGAATGCTCACAATAATAGATTGGTTGCAGTAGAGATTAGACAAAGGGAACAGGATAGAGAACAGGAAGAAAGAGATCGCGTGATAGTGCAAAATTTTTCAGAGTTAAATTTACAACGTGCACACGATAAGGAGGAAATATTTGAGAGAATCGAGAAATCCGTACCAAATGACAGATTAAATAACCTAACACAACAGTATGAACAGTTAACTACTAAATGCGTTAATACTGAAACGCGAGTCGCGACACTTACGGAAGACGTAAATAAACAGAAAGAACAAATTGGCGACTTATCGGAAAGAGTGGAGGAGATTTCAGATAAATTGACAAATCTTAGTTTAAATGGGGACAGAGATTCAGATGATACAGCTCCATTGCCATTTTCAGAAACGGAAGAGTATCATAACATAAATAAGCATGTTGAAAATTACGGAAAATTTAATGAACGCGTTAAAAAGAAATTTGAGGCATTAGAAAAGCAAGTCAAACAAATTGAAAGCAAAATCGTAGGAAAGGACAGTAGAAGAAATTTGGTATCACCGATAGCAGCGGGTTTTGAAGAAAGTAATTTATTTCATTTACGGGATGCAACAAGAGAGCGCCAGGCGCGCGAACTTGACAATAATCGACATTCGAACTGGGACAGACGCGGTAGGTCTTTGTCGCCACGAGGCGAAAACTTTGACTATAAACACTTTTTAACTGTTTGGAAATTTAAGATCTTTCGCAATTCTAAGAATGACATACATCCATGTGCATGGTTAGATCAATTTATGTACGCACTCCCACCAAATTTGCCACTAAGACACAAACTGAAATTTATGTGCAGCTATTAAAGTCCTCAGGGGATTCACTACTCTAAGTGAATATGTGCCGTAGCGTGCACAGGGCCTCGAGCTGTAGTGGTGCTATTTCTCTTTTAGTTTTCTGCACCGCTGCCTACTCTTTTACTATTCTTTGCATCTATCAAAACAACTCTTCGACTATCAATCTATCTAGTGAGTAAGTAAACAATAACCGGATATGACTATTTACCTAAATGTGATTTCGTAAATTACCATTTGGACTTTATCTTCAGCAGCATTCATTCGTAGTTTAAAACGAAATTTTACCTGTTTATCTTCGTGACAACATTACTTCATATGTTGACGACATTCTTATTGCTAAACATTCTTGGAGTGAGCACAACAAAATTTTGGATTCATTGTTACGTATCTTTGCAAGAGTTGGCATTACGGTGAACTTAGAAAAATCTGAATTTGGTCGTTCTCAGGTGAAATTTCTCGGTCACATTATTTCTACAGAAGGTATTCTTCCTGATGCAAAAAAATTAGACGCTATTCGTAATTATGCTGTTCCTACCACAAACGTGATGTTCGTAGTTTCCTTGGTGTCTGTAATTTTCTTCGAAGCTTTGTTAAATTGGACGATTTGGCCACACCTCGTCTTTGCGATCTATCTGGAAAGTTCTTTTTAAACGAAAATCGGTCGACAACTCTGTTTGGTTAGTTTGTATTCCTGATGAGTGGGTTAATAAGCTGATTTGGTATACGCATTTAAGTTATGCACACTTTGGTCCCAGAAAATGCTTTCATAAATTACGAGAAAATTGCTACTTCAATAATATGGAAAAACGTATTCGATTTGTTCTTGCCAAATGCAAATTATGTCAAAAGCCGCCAATTATTTCTCACAGAGCACCATTGTTTCCTATCATTCCAGCAAAATTAAAGAACATGGCTGCAGTTGATTTGTTCGGTCCAGTGGTTCGATCTACTAATGATTTTGCGTACATTTTCGTAGCAGTGGAGTTGACATCAAAATATGTGTGTTTTACACCGTTACGCAAAGCAACAGCTCGTTCAGTATCTAACGCTTTCATCAAACATTTTCTTAAAGAAGTGGGTCATGTTGATAAGGTTATATCAGATAATGGATCACAGTTTCGTTCTAAAATTTGGCTTCGTACTCTACACCGTCGTAAAATTAAACCAATCTTCATTTCACTTTTTCACCCTCAATCTAACGCTTCAGAGAGATGGATGAAGGAAATCAATAAATTGTGTCGTCTTTATTGTCATCAGAATCACAGAACTTGGGATCAGTATCTTCATATTTTTCAAAACATTCTGAATGAACTCCCTAA
Source organism: Schistocerca cancellata (assembly GCF_023864275.1). Taxonomy (NCBI): domain Eukaryota; kingdom Metazoa; phylum Arthropoda; class Insecta; order Orthoptera; family Acrididae; genus Schistocerca; species Schistocerca cancellata. The sequence continues at coordinate 18,670,684 of NC_064634.1, forward strand.
TGATTCAACTTCTTTACCACCTATACTGATATTAAAAAACAAAGCACCGACAAATCGCGTTTCTGAAATCGTTCCTTTTCCGCCTACACGGAAACTGCGGCGTTCTGAAGTTGTCAACCTGGCTCTGCAAAATATTGCGTCTGCGGCTGCTAGAAGAGAGAGATCAGCGAAGCGTCCTGGTCGTTTAAAAATCCTGTCAGTTGGTCAGAAGGTGTTAATTAAGTCTCATCGTTTGTCTCACAAAGGAAAAGGCTTGTGTCGCAAATTTTTTCTGCTTTATAACGGCCCGTATAGAATTCGCAAAATTATACATGATAACACTGTTGAAGTAGAAACTTTTAAATCTCGACGCTCCAAGGGAATACATCATATATCTAACGTTAAAATTTTTGTGGAATGATATACTTTTGAAAAATTTTTTTTGGAATGACATACTTTTGAGAAACTAACAGCTACATGTAAACATGCGGAGAGTACAAGGACACCGCGCTGTGTTTTGGCGGCGGCGTATACTGAAAGCAACAGTCAAGTCTGCGCGCCGCAAAGGGCAGTCGTTGACCGCAAACAATCACTTCCTACGTCACGCGCCTACAGCTGATCGAGCGCTCAGTGCGAATGCACTGACAGCCGTAAATAAATACACAGTCTAATTTCTCCGACTAAATTCAGTATAAAACTATAGTTACTTGTTGAATTCTGTTATTAACATTCAGTATTTTTCAGGATACGGTTCTATAAGGTATTTAAGAACTTCAGGTAAATTCTGTGCGTGTCCGACGTTAAGACGACTTGCTATCGAGAAAATTTCAGGAAAAATGTCATTTCGAAGAAGAATGTAATAAACTAAAAAGGTAACTATTAATTGAGTTTATTTTTCAGGTAACATATTTCCACTTAGGTACGTACTTTAGACGTAATTTGCTGCTCGCGATTACGTGATTCATACTTTGTGCTAATTACATGTTCTATGAAATTACTTGTGAAGCGACGTGCTTGCGTACGTTAACTGATTTTGACAATTTTTATTAATGTACTGGATTGGAACTTGTGTACTATGCATCGCTTATCTGCACTGCTTTTTCACTGATGTCATATTTTTAATTATGTGCGTGCTGTGCCTATTTATTTAAATTATAATTGTCACCTGATTAATTGTGCTGATGTGGTTAGGTATGTAAGTTATACTTTGTGATTTATCTGCTTGCGCCTTCATGTTTACTTATTTGCTTGCGCCTTCATGTTTATTTATTAAGATTACATATGAACATTTATTTGCTTACGGTTATACGATGCTGATGACCTGTTTATTACGTAAGATATGTTTGCTGCTATGCGTATGGACTGAATATTTATACATTTCTGTTTGTTGTCACAACTACTCTTTAATTTTATATATAGAAATGCTATTATACTGTGTATGAACATAGAGTTTAGGTTACACTATTGTATTAATTACAGATTGTTTGCTTGGCAGAGCCTCGTTGTAAGATTTGTGCTGGATCCACTTGTTGACATTCTGTTCTCTACTGGTATATTTACTCGCTATTGCTTGTTTTGCTTACGCTCAGTGCTTTATATTTTAACATAAGAAAATGAACTGCAGTAATTCGACGAGCGACTTTAGTACAAGAAACATCATAGAAGTCACATGAGCTGGAGGTTTTATGAAAGCTGTATAAATGTATGCCAATAGGAAGGAAGCTAACGACATGACATACCAACACAGTTATTACACTGCATTTTTCGTGAGCAATTGAAATAGGAAGTGACACTTGACACAAGAAATATTCCACATGTTTGCTTCTGTTTGCCATAATTCTTGAAGTGGTGTACACACTGTGAAATATTAGGATCATTCACACTCCATAATCGTACTTAATTACTGAGAGTTATTCGAACTAAGTCTGTTAGAGGTCATGTATGCATTCTTTGTTTATAATTCATAATGAGTAGAAGATTTTGGTCAGATGGATTACACAGAGGCTGTGTGTTGACAGTGTGTCTTCGGATTGTATGGGATGATGAGGTTTGCATTAGGATTTTATCTGTACCTGTTCGACGAGACTGACTTAAGGAAAGAGTTGTTATGGAAGTGAAATGATATTGGTGCTAAGGTTTATATGTCGACGTATTGAAGAGGTATTATGGAGGTATTGAGATTGTATGAAGTTGATTGGAGTATGGGTATAAGAGGTAAAATAAGTGAGGTGCATATTTTTTTTTTTGTTGTTGGTCTATATGGAACAAGGAGGATGAAGATAGCAGACTAGAACACTAAAATGGAAGGAAGATTGTCTACACACACTTTGTTAAATCACTAAGCAGTATGTATTTTTTTTTTTTTGGAGAGAGGAAGTTGCATATCTTGGCACACTGACAGTTGTTCAACAACCGTACATTTTGATCTGGCTTGGAAAACATTGGTCTTGACATGATGACTATGACGTTGACTTAACAATTATTGACTGTTATACATTGCTGTCACTACTACTTGATACACATGATGAACATGAAATTCGACAGAAGTGGATTCAGACAGTTAACACTATACAATTACACAGTAGTACTTAATGTGGATGAAAGATGAGTGAGTGTGTTTTGTGTGTTTTCCTTTCCTAATCCTACCCACCTATCTCCTAAATAATATTTTATTTGTTTGTAGTGGCTTGCACTGACACCTATAATTATTAACTGATGTTTGTGTATTTGTAATAGTAATATAACAATTATCTGATATCATTTGTGTGTTTGTTATGATTTGTATGTTTAGTGTAAAAGCATTGTAAAAGCATTTGTAAGTGTATTCAAACTATTGTTCATGCTTGAACTGTCTGAGTAGGGATGAAATTATGGACTGTTACTTGTACTGTTTCTACATGATTGGTGCCACTAGGACATGTTTAATTTGTGCTTAGGAACAGTGTAATCAGTGATAGTTGTTTAATGTCATTTGTTGGGGTCTGCATCTACTCCACAATGCTGGGTGCCACTGATGGAACTGCTTCTACTGAAATGGTGTCACTTGTTGCTGTAGCACCTATTCAACATTGCTGGGTGCCACTGATGGAACTGCTTCTACTGAAATGGTGTCACTTGTTGCTGTAGCACCTGTTCAACATTGCTGGGTGCCACTGATGGAACTGCTTCTACTGAAATGGTGTCACTTGTTGCTGTAAGCACCTGTTCAACATTGCTGGGTGCCACTGATGGACTGCTTCTACTGAAATGAGGTCACCTGTTGGAGTCTGAACCTACTCCACAATGCTGGGTGCCACTGATGAACTGATTCTACTGAGATGATGTCACCTGTTGCTGTTTGCACCTGTTCCACAATGCTGGGTGCCACTGATGGACTGCTTCTACTGAAATGATGTCACCCGTTGGAGTCTGCACCTGTTCCACAATGCTGGGTGCCACTGATGGACTGCTTCTACTGAGATGATGTCACTTGTTGCTGTCAGCACCTATTCAACAGTGCTGGGTGCTACTGCTGGAACTGTGAACTACTTGTGAATATTTGTATTAACTGATTTTTTGTGTATTACTGTTTGTGAAAGTTATAAGACTCTTACGTGCTCATATTCGTCATTGCTGACTTTATCGATTGAATTGTTTAACCACATGATATTTCTGTAAACTATTATGTAAAGTCACATGTATGAAAGAATTTGTATTGCTTAGTGTATTTTATATATTAGGCTATTGTAAGGTCAGTGCAAAGCCAAAATTTTATCTAGTTTACGTATTAATATTATCTTTTATTTTTGTCTGTATTTTTTTTTGACGAATTTGGTGGTATTTTCACCACCAATGCTGGCAAAAATACCATCAAATTCTAGCCCGTGGAGGAAGGGCATATGAAAGGTGGCTACACTGAGCCACAGCGCCAAAAATCGCGCCAGAGAGAGTATTGTTCCGCCGCCTCCACTGGCAGTGCTTTATGAGACGTAGTGGCAAGCAGTTCTTGCCGAGAGTTCTTACCGAGAAGTTGTGGTGGACACTGCTTGTCGTGAAGTCAGAATGAGATGTGGTAGTGGAGAGTGTTGTTCCATGTTTTATGCAGTGGTTTGATGGGAGAGATAGCAGATGTTATTCCAATGGAGATATTGTAATGGTCAGAGTGCTTTTCGTCAATATATATGAAGGTAATAAATATTATGTTGTTTATTTATTTGTGTGTCCTGAACAATGTGTCATTACAGGTTCAGTCAACAAAGCATCTGGCTTGTGTTCTTGTATTAGAGTGTAATTTTGGTTTTCTTGCACAATTATGGTATTTGTAATTTTCTTTTATCACGTCAGTATAATTGCTATTTAAAAATTCTTGTCTTGTTGAAGAAGAACCGTGCCAGATGTGCGTTGAGTCATACTACCACATACAGAACAGCTACACTTGTGCTTTGTTGGATTCGTAGATTTTATAGTTGCTGGGGACTTAATTAATTAATTGTATTAACTGAAAGTTTCATTTCATTCTTTGTTGTCATTCTATGCAGTCAGATAGCGTAACAATTAGTTGTCAGGGCCAGCCGTTTACGAGACTTGCGTAAACGGACATACAGCTACAGAAAACTAAAATTATTTGCATTACATTTTATTAAGCCCCCATGCACCAGTCATCACGAGGCAGAGAAAATCCCTGACCCGCCGGGAATCGAACCCGGGAACCCGGGCGTGGGAAGCGAGAACGCTACCGCACGACCACGAGCTGCGGACGAAAAGAAAGGAATGGTTGAGCCCAAACAAAGCACAAATCTCTGTAAAAAAAAAAATCTGCGCGCTTCCACGAAAGATAATGTTATGCATTGTAACGTTCTTTTAAAGGAATATTTTGCTAGTGAATATGCAATGCGTAATGTCTGTCTTACACAAATTTACTGTGTGATGTATTGTTCAGCAGATGGTGTGCTTAATCAGTTTTACTGTAGTCCAAAAGAAAACTTAATCTGGAAAACCAGTAGGTATTCAACCTGTTGCTACTGCCTTTGCCCCACATCATGCGCAGGGTCGGCAGGGTTAAGTACGAATTTAGCATGGTTTATTTTAAGGGGTGGCCGCATGCTCTTCCTGCCGACACCCCATACCCCCCAGGACAGAATTAGTGCAGCCCAGCTGCCTGCGTCTAGTGTAAACCGTGAAATAGTGCGAGTGTGTTTCAGGTGTCCGCGAGTCATGTATCTGAGGCGGGACGTGGGGACCAGCCCGGTATTCAGCTAGGGGGATGTGGAAAACCGCCTAAAAACCACATCCAGGCTGGCCAGCACGCCGGCCCTCGTCGTTAATACGCCGGACGGATTCGATCCGGGGCCGACGCGCCTACCAGAGTCCAGGAAACAAGCGCATTAACGCTCTCGGCTAACCTGGCTGGACAAAAAAAAAAAAAAAAAAAAAAAAAAAAAAAAAAAAAAAAAAAAAAAAAAAAACCAGTGTGCAATGCGTGCCTATAATGAAATTTACCCTGTGTCGTGAGCAGCGAGTTCTATGGCCCTGTGCAATAAACTATAAAATTCCCTATTGCAAATAAATAATGACATAAATTTTCGTTAGTTCTAGAGTCACAACGGCTGTAATCTTGGTATTCTGTTCTCTCCACAGTACGCACAGAAAATATTTAATCTTGGCACAGCGAAGTGCAATGCCGGCCTTAAAATAGCTTCATACAAATAATACCCGTAGATTGGCTCATAAATGAATAACCTTGCAAATGTTGTGTGAAAATACTGGATATTGGCTCAGCGCTGTGCAATCCTGCCCGCATTGAAGCTGTTACAAACATTAAATTTTTCTAACTCTGAGTGAAAAATGATTTCTTTAAAAAAATTGTTCATTGGGCTCAAATAGACACGACATGCAAGAGGATGAGGTACTGATAATGGGATATCCTAAGACCAAATGCTTCAGCTTGAAAATTGTATTCAAAATAAAGTTTCTCCTTGACAGAATCTGATATGAAACATTTTACATTCAGTTCAAAATCAACGAACTTCTCAACTGTTCTACAATTCTCACTTATTGTCGTAATTAAAGACACTTGGATGGTTGCAACACCAAAAGTCTGACATCGTTTGACAAAATAGATTCCACAATTTAACTTCTCTGTATCAGGATTATAAAACACACAAAATATTACAAATCGGGTATACCTAATCAACCTATACATTAAATCTGATGGAAAATACTTGGTTCCTACATTCGAGGGTCAGTACTTTAAAATTCAGCTAAATCTACAAATTGCGTTGCTGCATACTTAAAACTAAATGTACAAAATTTCATTACCTTACAAATTTGTTCCAATTGCTTTACCTTTGAGTTACAGTATCAATTCATTACTCTTCTCTAATTGCCATGGAAAATGGCGAGTACTGTTAACGATCCATAACACTTCAATTCTTGATGATCTTATAGGCATACAAATTAATGATACACTTTTATAGGAACAACTACGACCTGGCATTTACGGGCTCTGTGTGAGCGTAAACAGTACCATTCATCACTTCATTTTATAAAAACTGTATTATGCTGCGCCCATAGATCAACAACTAAATTCTCACAGCTAGCCACTAGCTTTAAGCCTTACATCCTACCTTTAGCAGAGAGCAACGGCAGCTGCTACTGCTCTCCGCGCTCCCCTACTTAACAATCGATTCCACCACTCAGGCAACATCTTAGGTTCAGTAGTGTCAAAAATACAATGTCTTCATCTGAAAATCGTTTCAGGTCATTTTTCGTGAATTATATTACAAAATCAGGCTCCACGTACAAGTGGAGCCCTCACAGCATCTGGTGAAACAGCGACGGCTTGGCGTGCTACGAATTGGTTCCCCAAAGTGCAACCATTACTCCTGACATTTACTGGCAACAGCTGAGACGCCTCGCAGACGCGATCCGAGAACAACGACCAGGAAGGCTGCGTGAAGTGGTGCCAGCCCACGATAACGCCCCATCACGTTCTGCTAGAATGACAGAAACACCATACAGGAGTTGTTTTGGGAAGTCATGGTTCAAATGGCTCTCAGCACTATGGGACCTAACTTCTGTTGTCATCAGTCCCCTAGAACTTAGAACTACTTAAACCTAACTAACCTAAGGACATCACACACATCCATGCCCGAGGCAGGATTCGAACCTGCGACCGTAGCGGTAGCGCAGTTCCAGACTCCAGCGCTTAGAACCGCTCGGCCACTCCGGCCGGCTGGGAAGTCATCCCGCACCAACCATATTCACTCGATCTTGCGTCCTCAGATTTTCATCTTTTCCGCTGTCTATCGAACACCCTTCAAGAAACTTCCTGTCCGGATGAAAATGTGCTCCGAACATGGCTCTTCGCCTGAAAAACAGGTGTTTTCCACAACCGCGGAATCGAAAAGTTATCAGGCATTGGTAGACTGTTACAAGTAGTAGAGGAGAATATATTATTGATGACTAAAGTCTCCATTATATGTATCAGTTGTGTTTATGGAAAAGCGCTAAGGACTTATGCACCAATGCACTAACCTAACACATGTTTATCTATATGTTGTTGTATCTGATAGTTTTTGTATACGTCACTTACACGTCGCGGCTCCATATGGTGAAAGTGTGAACAACGGATCAACAAAGCGTAGCTGACGGTCAGACATGACTTCACCACGTATGTGATACAAGGCTTTCGGTTGCAAGTTGCTCCTTTTACATTTACATTTACATTTACATTTATACTCCGCAAGCCACCCAACGGTGTGTGGCGGAGGGCACTTTACGTGCCACTGTCATTACCTCCCTTTTCTGTTCCAGTCGCGTATGGTTCGCGGGAAGAACGACTGTCTGAAAGCCTCCGTGCGCGCTCGAATCTCTCTAATTTTACATTCGTGATCTCCTCGGGAGGTATAAGTAGGGGGAAGCAATATATTCGATACCTCATCCAGAAACGCACCCTCTCGAAACCTGGCGAGCAACCTACACCGCGATGCAGAGCGCCTCTCTTGCAGAGTCTGCCACTTGAGTTTGTTTAACATCTCCGTAACGTTATCACGGTTACCAAATAACCCTGTGACGAAACGCGCCGCTATTCTTTGGATCTTCTCTATCTCCTCCGTCAACCCGATCTGGTACGGATCCCACACTGATGAGCAATACTCAAGTATAAGTCGAACGAGTGTTTTGTAAGCCACCTCCTTTGTTGATGGACTACATTTTCTAAGGACTCTCCCAATGAATCTCAACCTGGTACCCGCCTTACCAACAATTAATTTTATATGATCATTCCACTTCAAATCGTTCCGCACGCATACTCCCAGATATTTTACAGAAATAACTGCTACCAATGTTTGTTCCGCTATCATATAATCATACAATAAAGGATCCTTCTTTCTATGTATTCGCAATACATTACATTTGTCTATGTTAAGGGTCAGTTGCCACTCCCTGCACCAAGTGCCTATCCGCTGCAGATCTTCCTGCATTTCGCTACAATTTTCTAATGCTGCAACTTCTCTGTATACTACAGCATCATCCGCGAAAAGCCGCATGGAACTTCCGACACTATCTACTAGGTCATTTATATATATTGTGAAAAGCAATGGTCCCACAACACTCCCCTGTGGCACGCCAGAGGTTACTTTAACGTCTGTAGACGTCTCTCCATTGATAACAACATGCTGTGTTCTGTTTGCTAAAAACTCTTCAATCCAGCCACACAGCTGGTCTGATATTATGTAGGCTCTTAGTTTGTTTATCAGGCGACAGTGCGGAACTGTATCGATCGCCTTCCGGAAGTCAAGAAAAATAGCATCTACCTGGGAGCTGTATCTAATATTTTCTGGGTCTCATGAACAAATAAAGCGAGTTGGGTCTCACACGATCGCTGTTTCCGGAATCCATGTTGATTCCTACATAGTAGATTCTGAGTTTCCAAAAACGACATGATACTCGAGCAAAAAACATGTTCTAAAATTCTACAACAGATCGACGTCAGAGATATAGGTCTATAGTTTTGCGCATCTGCTCGACGACCCTTCTTGAAGACTGGGACTACCTGTGCTCTTTTCCAATCATTTGGAACCTTCCGTTCCTCTAGAGACTTGCGGTACACGGCTGTTAGAAGGCGGGCAAGTTCTTTCGCGTACTCTGTGTAGAATCGAATTGGTATCCCGTCAGGTCCAGTGGACCTTCCTCTGTTGAGTGATTCCAGTTGCTTTTCTATTCCTTGGGCACTTATTTCGATGTCAGCCATTTTTTCGTCTGTACGAGGATTTAGAGAAGGAACTGCAGTGCGGTCTTCCTCTGTGAAACAGCTTTGGAAAAAGGTGTTTAGTATTTCAGCTTTACGCCATTCATCCTCTGTTTCAATGCCATCATCATCCCGGAGTGTCTGGACATGCTGTTTCGAGGCACTTACTGATTTAACGTAAGACTAGAACTTCCTAGGATTTTCTGTCAAGTCGGTACCTAGTATTTTACTTTCGAATTCACTGAACGCTTCACGCATAGCCCTCCTTACACTAACTTTGACATCGTTTAGCTTCTGTTTGTCTGAGAGGTTTTGGCTGCGTTTAAACTTGGAGTGAAGCTCTCTTTGCTTTCGCAGTAGTTTCCTAACTTTGTCGTGATGACTGGGTGTGATGTCCTTAGGTTAGTTAGGTTTAAGTAGTTCTAAGTTCTAGGGGACTGATGACCATAGCTGTTAAGTCCCATAGTGCTCAGAGCCATTTGAACCTAACTTTGTTGTTGTACCACGGTGGGTTTTTCCCGTCCCTCACAGTTTTACTCGGCACGTACCTGTCTAAAACGCATTTTACGATTGCCTTGAACTTTTTCCATAAACACTCAACATTGTCAGTGTCGGAACAGAAATTTTCGTTTTGATCTGTTAGGTAGCCTGAAATCTGCCTTCTATTACTCTTGCTAAACAGATAAACCTTCCTCCCTTTTTTTATATTCCTATTAACTTCCATATTCAGGGATGCTGCAACGGCCTTATAATCACTGATTCCCTGTTCTGCACTTACAGAGTCGAAAAGTTCGGGTCTGTTTGTTATCAGTAGGTCCAAGATGTTATCTCCACGAGTCGGTTCTCTGTAATTTTCGGATAGTGCACTCAGTATAATGTCACTCGATGCTCTGTCCTTACCACCCGTCCTAAACATCTGAGTGTCCCAGTCTATATCCTCTTGACGATACGCCTGGCGAAGGGGCTGTGCGCTTTCATCACACTGCCAATACAAGGTCTGGATCAGATCGCCTGCGTATCGCATTAAATGTCACATCGGAACCATAACTGGACCTATCGTTAAGTTATCAAAGAACGAAACACCTGATCGTCAATGCTAACTACACTGAAGAGCTGGTACACCAGCGGAATATCGTGTAGGGTCCCCGCGAGCACGCAGAAGTGCCGCAACACGACGTGGCACGGCCTCGACTAACGTCTGGAATAGTGCTGGAGGGAACTGACACCGTGGACCCTGCAGGGCTGTCCATAAATCCGTGAGAGTACGAAGGGGTAGACATCTCTTCTGAACAGCACATTGCAAGACATCGCAGATATGCTCAATAATGTTCATATCTGGGGAGTTTGGTGCCCAGCGGAAGTGTTTAGACTCAGAAGAGTGTTCCTGGAGCCACTCTGTAGCATTTATGGACATGTGGGGGGGTCCCATTGTCCTGATGGAATTGCCTAAATCCGTCGGAATGTGCAATAGACATGAATGGATCCTGGTGATCAGACACAATAGTTACATAGGAGTCAGCTGTCAGAGTCGTACCTAGACGAATCAGGGGTTCCCTATCACTCCAACTGCACACGCCCCACACCATTACAGAGCCTCCACCAGGTTGAACAGTCCCCTGCTGAAATGCAGGCTCCATCGATTCATGAGGCTGTCTCATAGCCGTACACGTCCTTCCGCTCGATACAATTTGAAACGAGACTCGTCCGACCAGGCAACAAGTTTCCAGTCATCAATAGTCCAGTGTCGGCGTTGACAGCCCCAGGCGAGACGTGTAAAGCTTTGTGTCATACAGTCATCAAGGATAGACAAGGAGGCCTTCGGCTCCAAAAGCCCATATCGATGATGTTTCGTTGAATGGTTCCCAGGCTGCCACTTACTGACGGCCCAGCATTGAAACCTGCCGAAATTTGCGGGTGCGTTGCACTTCTGTCACGTTAAACGATTCTCTTCAGTCGTCGTCGTTCCCGCTCTTGTAGGATGTTTTTGCGGCTGCAGCCATGTCGGAGATTTCATGTTTTACCGGATTCCTGATGTTCTCCACGTCATCGCTACCTCGGAGATGCTGTGTCCCATCGCTCGTACGTCGACTGTAACACAACATTCAGACTCACTTAAATCTTGACAACCTGCCATTACAGCAGCTGTAGCCGACGGAACAACTGCGGCAGAGACTTGTCGTATAGGCGTTGCCGACTGCAGCGCCGTATTCTGCCTGTTTACATGCAGCCAGCCGCGGTGGCCGTGCGGTTCTAGGCGCTCCAGTCCGGAGCCGCGCTGTTGCTACGTTCGCAGGTTCGAATCCTGCCTCGGGCATGGGTGTATGTGATGTCCTTAGGTTAGTTAGGTTTAAGTAGTTCTAAGTTCTAGGGAACTGATGACCACAGCAGTTGAGTCCCATAGTGCTCAGAGCCATTTGAACCATTTTTTTGTTTACATACACAACTGGCCATTAAAATTGCTACACCACGAACATGACTGGCTACAGACGCGAAATTTAACCCACAGGAAGAAGATGCTGTGATATTCAAATGATTAACTTTTCAGAGCATTCACACAAGCTTGGCGCCGGTGGCGACACCTACAACGTGCCGACATGAGGAAAGTTTCCAACCGATTTCTCATACACAAACAGCAGTTGACCGGCGTTGCCTGGTGAAACGTTGTTGTGATGCGTCGCGTAAGGAGGAGAAATGCGTACCATCACATTCCGGATTGTAGCCTATCGCGATTGCGGTGTATCGTATCGCGACATTGCTGCTCGCGTTGGTCGAGATCCAATGAATGTTAGCAGAATATGGAATCGGTGGGTTCAGTAGGGTAATACGGAACGTATCACTAGCACTCGAGATGACAGGCATCTTATCCGCACGGCTGTAACGGATCGTGCAGCCACGTCTCGTTCCCTGAGTTAACAGATGGGGACATTTGCAAGACAACAACCATCTGCACGAACAGTTCGACGACGTTTGCAGCAGCATGGACTATGAGCTGGGTGACCACGGCTGCGGTTACCCTTGACGCTGCATCACAGACAGGAGCACCTGCGATGGTGTACTGAACGACGAATGGCAAAAGGTCATTTTTTCGGATGAATCCAGGTTCTGTTTACAGCATCACGATGGTCGCATCCGTGTTTGGTGACATCGCGGTGAACGCACATTGGAAGCGTGTATTCGTCATCGCCATACTGGTGTATCACCCGGCGTGATGGTATGGGGTGCTATTGGTTACACGTCTCGGTCACCTCTTGTTCTCATTGACGGCACTTTGAATAGTGGACGTTACATTTCAGATGTGTTATGACCCCTGGCTCTACCCTTCATTCGATCCTTGCGAAACCCTACATTTCAAATGGTTCAAATGGCTCTGAGCACTATGGGACTTAACATCTTTGGTCATCAGTCCCCTAGAACTTAGAACTACTTAAACCTAACTAACCTAAGGACAACACACAACACCCAGTCATCACGAGGCAGAGAAAATCCCTGACCCCGACGGGAATCGAACCCGGGAACCGAAACCCTACATTTCAGCATGATAATGCACGACCACATGTTGCAGGTCCTGTACGGGCCTTTCTGGATACAGAAAATGTTCGACTGCTGCCCACGCCAGCACATTCTCCAGATGTCTCACCAATTGAAAACGTCTGGTCGATGGTTGCCGAGCAACTGGCTGGTCACAATACGCCATACTCTTGATGAACTGTGGTATCGTGTTGATGCCGTAGCTGTACCTGTACACGCTATGCAAGCTCTGTTTGCCTCAATGCCCAGACGTATGAAGGCCGTTATTACGGCCAGAGGTGGTTGTTCTAAGCACTGATTTCTCAGGATCTATGCACCCAAATTGCGTGAAAATGTAATCGCATGTCAGTTACAGTATATTTGTCCAATGAATACTCGTTCATCATCTGGTTTTCTTCTTGGTGTAGCAATTTTAATGGTCAGTAGTGTGTACGCCAATTTCTTTGGCGATTCAGTGTAATATCTAGACCGCGGATTTTAGGTAAAAACCTATTTTGTTCGTGAGTTCCTATTTGCATAAAAATTAGTACTTATGCGTTTCATGACTATTTACACTTAATAGCGTTAATTCTGTAGGACCTAAAAAAGCCTATTTCGACGTTAGTGCCAATTTTTGCCTATTTCGGTTTTAATATCCTAAAAAGTGCCTATTTCAACATATAACACAGTGGCTCCAAATTTTTCCACGCTATACGACAGATGGAAAAAAATATTGTCTGCCCAGCGTGCAGCAAGGTGGCTAGTTGGTATGCGCTCATGCTTTGTATTTGCCTAACACTTCGGTCTTTTTTATATCGCTATCCCTGTTAATACAAAATACTCTTTATAGGTGTTTTATTATTCATATGTAAAAAATAGATCACGGATCTTTAGGCTAAAACCTATTTTTTTCCTAAGCTCCAATTTGCATATAAGTTGGTACTTATACGTATCATGACTAACTAAACTGAATACCGTTAGTTCTACAGGACCTAAAATTGCGTATTTCGACGTTGACGCCTAATTTTGCTTATTTCGGCATCAAAATCCTAAAAAGTACCTATTTCGTTAATCTGACATAGAGTTCTTGTGTTTTCGAAAATTAGAAAAAGGAAGTAAACTTAGGGCTTTACGTCTCGTCGAAGGTGAAGGTCATTAGAGACTGTTTACAATTCCTTTGCTTGCCTTACTATCAGCAGCACTCGGCACGGTTGAATGGTCATCCATCCAAGTACGGGCTGAGCGCGACAGTGCTTAACTTCGGTGAGCGAATGGGAACCGGTCAAAGATTTGAGTTACACATTAGAATCGAACGTGGGAGTACTAAATGTTATATTTGAAAATATTTCGTTCGTAGAATTCTGACCAGCTGTGTATTTTCGCAAAGAAACGGTTTCATAGGCCTTAAGCTGAGCACGGATTAAAAAATCACAATGTCAATCGTAGACGCCCTCTAGAGCTACATTACTGCCCTTCGCGAATTTTCTCGCTGCTGTCTACAGGCAGTCCTATCAAAGTACTCTGTTTCGTGAAAGATTTTACGTGAATTTTGCGGTTCGAAAAATAATGTGCCAGTAGTGAGATGTTTTCATCTGAAGCACCGGTAGACTCCATTCGTTTGTTCAGAAGGGGCGGCCATCTGTCAGGTGCCATATGTCCAGCAACGAGTACTGTACTTCCCCTACCGCTCCCATGCACCGCAGTAAAATGAAAAAAAAAACAGGTCATCGTTCACTTTTTCACAGCGAAAACAAATCAGTACATTGTATAGCGACCGACGTGTTAAGTGTTACTGACGTTCTAAGTGCAAAACAAATTCTAGTTTCTGTGTGAGAATACTACGCCATGCCGATAACAGCTAGTTCAAAATCTAGTCATATAAGGCAGTGGCTGCAAGATTTTCCGCATTACACAACAGATGGGAAACTTATTTTCTGCCAAGCATGCAACAAGGAGGTTAGCTGATGTTTTTCTTAGACTTTTTATTTTCATGTCACTTAGGATTCTTTTTTATCGCTATCCTTTAGTAATACGAAATACTATTTATATGCGATTCTAAACTGCATTTCCCTCTTCTCTCGTATTAGGTTTAATGTTAAGAAATCTCACTTAACTCAGCATGCAGATGGAATCGCGCATAAAGCTAATGTTGAACGAAAGTCAAAATTGAAGCAAACTCTTTTAACCAAAAAATCTGGTGAATCCTCCGAAAAAAACAAGTTCTGCAGTGATTTATGTCATGCACTTGTGGCAGCCAACATCCCCTTTCAGAAACTAGAAAACCCTATTTTCAGAGGTTTTCTTGAGAAGTACTGCCGTCAGTCTATTCCTGCAGAGTCAACTTTACGTAAGAATTATGTGGATTCAGCTTACAATGCTGCATTGCACAGAATCCGAGAAGATGTTGGAGAATCTTGTATATGGATTTCTGTGGATGAAACTACTGACAGTCTTGGCCGTTACATTGCAAACCTGATTATTGGCAAGCTAGATCCAGATGCTCCATCCAGGACTCATTTGGTATACTCAAAACAGCTTGCAAAAACTAACCAACAAACAATAGCACAGTTTGTGAACAATGGGCTTAAGGTGCTATACCCAAAGGGAGTGGATGAGAATAAGGTGCTTCTGGCCGTCACTGATGCTGCTGCATATATGATAGCAGTGTTTCAACTATTAAAAGTATTCTACCCATTGATGCTGCACGTAACTTGTGTAGTACATGGGATCAACCACATAGCAGAGCAGGTAAGGCCACAATTTCCTAAAGTAAATAAAGTAATGTCTATGGTGCAGAAAATTTTTGTTAAGGCATCATCAAGAATACAGGCATTCAAAGAACAGCTTCCAGATGTGCCATTGCTGCCAGAGCCTGTTGTCACCCGCTGGGGCACGTGGCTGATAGCAGCAGAATACTATAGTACGCATCTCTCAGCTGTCCAGAAGGTGGTTGAAAATATACCGGAGGATGCTGCATCCGTAACTGCAGCAGTGGAGTTACTCAAAGATTCTTCTTTAAAACGGGACTTATCTTACATTAGGGCCCACTACACATTTATGGCAAGAATAATTTCACAATCAGAAGGCTCAGGGAGACCTATCTACGACAATATTTCTTTGCGTGAGGAAGTCAAAATGAAAATTAATGAAGTGCCAGGTGAAGTAGGGGAAAAAGTACGGGCAAAAATGCAAACGGTTTTCCAGAAGAACACTGGCCTGATGGAGTTGTGTGCAGCTGCCGACATACTTAGTGGAAAATCCAGCACCCCTGACTGCAGCATTCCTGTCCAACATGTGCCGAAAGTCAAGTACGCCCCTGTCACATCTGTTGACGCAGAACGTTCTTTTTCAGCGTATAAATTTATTCTGACTGACAAGCGCCACAGTTTTTCGCTAGAAAACCTAGAAAAGATTTTGGTTATTTATTGTGAAGCCAACTATGGTCAGAATATGTGAAACTACGAATGTATTCATTAAACCATTGCCACATTTTTTTTACGGAGATCTTTAACTTGAAGGAACTCAAAAATATTTGGAGTTATGTTCAACATTAATGTTGTAGATTGCTTAGCTCTGTAACTGTGTAAATATTCATTCTCCTTGTTTTAATGACTAATAAGATGTTCATACTGTCAACACTGTGTATTTTAATTTATTTTTATTTTCTCTGCATCATTTTTATTAATGCCTATTTTAGGTTTTATATAGCCTAAATGAACTACTGAAGGAGCCTATTTTAGGTGCCTAAAACACACTTTTTACGACCTAAAAATCCGTGGTCTAGTAATATGCGCTGACGTAGGATGAACCTGTTGCGTTTGTGCCTGCAGCCGGTCCCGACCCCGCCGAGGAGTGGAGCGTTGTGCCGCGCAGCGAGTGGGGCGCCAGGCCGAGCACCGGCGCGGTTCTAGTGAGGGCGCCCGCCCGGTACGTCGTGGTGGGCCACGCGGGGACGGCGCGCTGCGCGGCGCGGCCGCAGTGCCTGCCGCTGGTCCGGCAGCTGCAGGCGCTGCACCTGCGGCGCGGCTTCTCCGACGTGGCGTACAACTTCCTGGTGGGCGGCGACGGCGCCGTGTACGAGGGCCGCGGCTGGCGCGTCGAGAGCCCGCTGGCGCCAGCCGGCCTGCGGCCCAGCCTCTCCCTGGGGCTGCTCAGCGCCGCCTCCGGCCCGCCGCCCCCCGCCCCCCAGCTGGCGGCCGCCCGCAGGCTCATCCGCGTGGGCGTCGACACCGGCTACGTCGCCGACGACTACACCCTGCTGGCCGAGTCCGTGACTGACGGCGACGAGCTGGTCCGGGAGCTGAGAACGTGGCCCCACTGGCCCGCGGGGTCTTAGCGCTCCACCGACTCAGTAGACCGGGAGTCTCAGACGAAGCGCGACGCTGCGGATCTCCAGATACGTCTACTCTGACTCGGCGGAGACCTCAACGTGTTAACGAGGAAGACTGCATTTTCTTATGCTGACAAATTAGAAGGAGCCATCTGTTTTCCTCGGTAAAAGCTTTCTAAAGCCAAGATCGCAGAAATATTTCCTCGTTTACAAACAACAGGTTTCGGCGAATTTTCCTGTCATCTTCAGGTGTCCGAAAATGTATGTTATAAAATGTATTCATTTTGAGTTGGATCTCACACCAAGTTGTCACATAGATAAAATGTAGGACATCACACAAACGTTTACTTAAATAAAACATTTGATATGGAGAAACACTTTGTGGACATGTTCGTGTAAGTAGCACATACAGATGAGTGTTACGTCATAAGTAACAGAGTACACGACAAAATGCACAGCAGCACATCTTTTAACGTTATCTGAACATGTTCTAATCACTGAAGATCTTCAATCATTGAGGATCTTCGAACACTGAAGATCATTATATTTTATGACGTAGCAATCATCTATGAGCCCTATATACAGGGTGAGTCGCGTAAGATGTAACACCCCATTTATTCCGTTGGCGATTGCACGTATCGACAAGCGGTGTACGGCGAATCATAGCCGACTATGGGGCACATACTTTCATCTACATCTACATGACTACTCTGCAATTCACATGTAAGTGCTTGGCAGAGGGTTCATCGAACCACAATCATACTATCTCTCTACCATTCCACTCTCGAACAGAACGCGGGAAAAACGAACACCTAAACCTTTCTGTTCGAGCTCTGATTTCTCTTATTTTATTTTGATGTTCATTCCTACCTATGTAGGTTGGGCTCAACAAAATATTTTCGCATTCGGGAGAGAAAGTTGGTGACTGAAATTTCGTAAATAGACCTCGCCGCGACGAAAAACGCCTTTGCTTTAATGACTTCCATCCCAACTCGCGTATCATATCTGCCTCACTCTCTCCCCTATTACGTGATAATACAAAACGAGCTGCCCTTTTTTGCACCCTTTCGATGTCCTCCGTAAATCCCACCTGGTAAGGAGCCCACACTGCGCAGCAATATTCTAACAGAGGACGAACGAGTGTAGTGTAAGCTGTCTCTGTAGTGGACTTGTTGCATCTTCTAAGTGTCCTGCCAATGAAACGCAACCTTTGGCTCGCCTTCCCCACAATATTATCTATGTGGTCTTTCCAACTGAAGTTGTTGGTAATTTTAACACCCAGGTACTTAGTTGAATTGACAGCCTTGAGAATTGTACTATTTATCGAGTAATCGAATTCCAACGGATTTCTTTTGGAACTCATGTGGATCACCTCACACTTTTCGTTATTTAGCGTCAACTGCCACCTGCCACACCATACAGCAATCTTTTCTAAATCGCTTTGCAACTGATACTGGTCTTCGGATGACCTTACTAGACAGTAAATTACAGCATCATCTGCGAACAACCTAACAGAACTGCTCAGAATGCCACCCAGGTCATTTATACAGATCAGGAACAGCAGAGGTCCCAGGACGCTTTCCTGGGGAACACCTGATATCACTTCAGTTTTACTCGATGATTTCCCGTCTATTACTATGAACTGCGACCTTCCTGGCAGGAAATCGCGAATCCAGTCGCACAACTGAGACGATACCCCATAGGCCCGCAGCTTGATTAGAAGTCGCTTGTGAGGAACGGTGTCAAAAGTTTGCCGGAAATCCAGAAATACTTTGTTACATGGACAACAATCACAACGTTTATATTGACCGAGTTAATGGGGCAAGTACATGTTTTTTAAATGGGGCTCTATACTTTTTTTTACGATCATTCGAACGTTCTGGAAAAGACGCGTATAGTGATGTAACGCATGTTGTTATTGTGATCCAAACTTCGCTTAAAAGACGCTGGGAAATAGTGTACGGTCGGAAGCGGCTGCAGACTGTAAACACACCTCGCGCGACCCGCAGGCCGAGTTGCCGTGCTCTCTGCAGCGTGCACGGCCCACGCTAAGTACGTAAATCCTCATCCGCCCTCTTTTGAGCAAAGTTTGAATCACAATAGCAACATGCGTTACACCACTATACGCGTCTTTTCCAGAGCGTTCGAATGATCGTAAAAAAAGTATAGAGCCCCATTTAAAAAAGATCTACTTGCCTCATGATCTCGGTCAATATAAACGTTTTGATTATTGTGTATATACCAACGTATGTGCCCCATAGTCGGCTATGATTCGCCGAAAACCGCATGCCGATACGTGCAATCGCCCCCGGAATAAAGGGGGTGTTACGTCTTACGCGACTCACCCTGTATATGGACATGGCCACGTGCACAAAGCGCTTCTTGATTTTAAATGTTTTATATATGACAAACCTTTATATAATGTACTACATTTTATCTGTATGACAACTTCGCTTGAGGTCCAATTCAAAATAAACGCATTTTATGACACAAATTTTTAAAGATCTGAAGATGACAGCAAAGCCTGTCGAAACCGCTTGTTTGTAAAGAAACAAATATTTATCCGTTCTTGGGTTTATAAAGTTTTTAACGAGGAAGGCGGCATCAGGAATTGGTCCGGTACATTCGTGGCTGCAAGGGCGGCATCTTATACATCGCTAAACAATTAGCTCTACAACAGAATACATGAACCTTATTCTGGCGTGCCTTAAACCCGAGATTCGTGGTGACGTGCGTTTCGATCAGTTCTCAGTGTTGGCAGGCCACGTCGCTGGATGAACACGCTTCAGTCGTGGACCCTCGGAAGCATTGCTTTGTTGCAACCAGACTGAACGCTCCACTTTGCGAGGGATTTCCTATCGATACCGTGTGCACACAGACCACCAGAGAACAGTCGTCGACCACGAGGTGCATACAGTGTCTGCAGTAGCGAGTGACACTCACTGCACAGTGTCGAAACGGCGAGCACTCTGCTACACGCGACGACGTGTTTCTGAAAGATCTTCACTCGTCCTTCTGAAATCACATTACTGCTCTCAAATGAACAAAGAGGAAGGACAAAATAGAAAATTGTTAAGGCTTCCGTGGCCACTTGTCGACAAACTGCCTGCTGGCTCCTGCCTCGGGTTCTTCGCCCGGCGTTCGTTTGATGATTTTTCTGAGTGGCTGGAGTGTCAAAGCTTCACCCACCAGGCATGCAGGCTGAAGCTTTGACAATGCCAGACACTCAGATAAATCATCAAACGAACGCCGGGCGAAGAACCTGAGGCAGAAGCCAGCAGGCAGTTTGTCGAAGGACAAAATCATTTCGAACCATTTGTACAATGTATGAGCAGAATTAAACTGCTGCTGGATTTGAAAGTTACTCATCTTCGAAGTACTTCCTGAATTACACTTCAAGCCATCCCTCGTCCCTTCAGTATTCTCCTTGTATATTTTGCTTGCATTTTCTAGCATTCCTAACAACGCATCTCATTTAGTGCATTGTTACACTCCCTTGCAAAAGCTTAAGTTTTATGGAATATATTCTTTAACAAACAACTATTTTGAATCATATCGCTCAAAAAGAATGCAAAATGTTATACATAATAATTCAAACTAACCTGGAAAAATGCGAATTTTATTTGCTCACGGGAAATGAAGGAAAGTATCCCAGAGCGTTCGATTTGCGACCAGTCATACTCTTTGTATGTGTGAACGACCTCCCAGTTAACATACATCAAGCAAGGTTAGTACTTTCTTGCAAGCAACACGAGCATTACTGCTAATCCTGTTAGAGGGAAAGCAGGTGTAGAAATTTTCAAAGAATTATTAAATGTTTTCTCTTAAAACTCACCCTTAATAAAAAATACCAGAGTATTCAGTACTGTAAAAGAAACAGAATGACATAAACATTTAATGTGACACACAGAGTTGATTTCAATTTTTTTACTGTATACACCATGAAAATTTTACTGAAGGAAACATGGCACTGAGCTGCTAAATAACTGAATTCAGCAAAATTTTCTGCCTTTGGAAACAAACAAATCAACATCGTAAAGTATTTTGTGATAAGTTAACAGTTAAAAAGAGTGTATTGATTGCACAAACATCTTGACATTCTTCAAGCAATTGGCAGTTTTAAATGCACACGCAATATCTATATAAGCTAACGAAATTTGTCACAAATAATCGATCACAATTTGAGAAGAGTGGTGATGAACACAGCTACAATACTACATGAAAAATTAATCTTTATTCCTAATTACTAAAGCTGTCTTTGGTTCAGAAGGGGTTTCCATAATCTGTCACGAAAGTCTTTCATCATATGGCTAACAACATAAAATATCTGTTAGGAAGAAAAGCAAATTTTAAGTCTAGCCTAAATCGTTCCTCCAGAACCGCTTTTTCTGTTCCATAAATGAATCTGAAATTAAAAACTAGTTGTGTGTGTAGATAAATAGTACTAAATTTAAGTGTATCACTAGTTATAAGCACAGTATTAAATACTAATATGTCCATTCCTTTTACATTTAGTCCGTCGAACTACTTAGTAACCTGCAAATGGGCAGAATGTAGCCATCTCCCCCTTTCTCTCTTTGTTGTTCAGAAATGAGGTTGGTTTGCAGCAGTACGCAGTTCCCCCCTTCTCTCTGTATTCCTATTCATTTTCAAGTATGTAGTGAATCCCACATCATTCATAACCTGCTGCAAGTATGACGTCCTTGGTCGTCCCCAGCGATTCCTTCCCCCAAGAGCTCCTTCTGCTATTGTTTCCAGTTTTATTGGTATGTCTTGAAATGTGTCCTACAAGTTTCTCTCTTCTTATTGGGATGTGTCTCCACAGAGATTTGGCTGCCTGCACTCTTCTCAGCACTCTCCAGCGGATCTTCGTCAGCCTTTTGAAGTACGAAATCTCCAGGGCTTCTAGCCGTTTTCTTTCTAGTGTCCTATCGTCTAAGTTTAACATCCTTATAGGGTCACACCTCAGACAAAAGCTTTCATGGTCCGTTTACTTGATTCTAGATTGATGTTCTTGCTGGCGAGTAAGAACTTTCCCAAACTGAAAGTAATTTTGGCCCGCTGTATTCTGGTGACAATTTCTTTCCAGCTTCTACCATCACTTTTGATCCTGCTTACCAAATAGGTAATTTTCTCTATCACTTCGAGCTCCGCACTTCCAATTCTTATTCTTAAAGGTTCATATTCTTCTTTACACTGCACAGCATCACTTTAATCCTGGGACCATACTGATAACAGAAAATCCTCCCCATTGTGCTGAGGTCCTTATCTAGATATTCCTCCGTCTCCGTGACAAATGGTTCAAATGGCTCTGCCGGCCGCGGTGGTCTAGCGGTTCTAGGCGCTCAGTCCGGAACCGCGCGACTGCTACGGTCGCAGGTTGAAATCCTGCCTAGGGCATGGATGTGTGTGTTGTCTTTAGGTTAGTTAGGTGTAAGTAGCTCTAAGTTTAGGGGACTGATGACCACAGATGTTAAGTCCCATACTGCTCAGAGCCATTTGAACCATTTGAACCAAATGGCTCTGAGCACTATGGGACTTAACATCTGTGGTCATCAGTCCCCTAGACTTAGAACTACTTAAACCTAACTAACCTAAGGACATCACACACATCTATGGTCGTGGCAGGATTCGAACCTGCGACCGTAGCAGCCGCGTGGTTCCGGACTGAAGCGCCTAGAACCGCTCGGCCAAGCCGGCCGGCTTCTCCGTGACAACAGAATATCATTTGCGCTACGCTAATTGTGATCCAGACCTCATAAGGTGAGCAGACTAGGTCTACAACTACCTGGATGTAAGAATCTACAAGAAAAGTGTGGCTGGAGAAATTGTTTTTGTGCAATCTTTTTAATTGCTAAGTTATCGCAGTACCACAAGACATTGAGTGCAAGTATGCAATGTATGTAGCCATACTCACAAAGAAATCGTGTATACTGACTTGTTCCACATTATTTTGATGAAAATAGGCCAAACGACCTGCACAACATGTAAGTAGCTAACTAATTTGTAATATTTTTTGGGGCGTTGCGACGTGGTGTGGGTAGTTCCGCCTGCACGCCAAGCGGGGTGTCTGCTTGTTTTTCCCCTCAGCGCAGCGACCGCGCTCCTAGTCATTTGTTCAAAAATGTTCAGATGTGTGTGAAATCTTATGGGACTTAACTGCTACGGTCATCAGTCCCTAACCTCACACACTACTCAACCTAAATTATCCTAAGGACAATGACACACACCCATGCCCGAGGGAGGACTCGAACCTCCGCCAGGACCAGCCGCACAGGCCGTGACTGCAGCGCCTCAGACCGCACGGCTAATCCCGCGCGGCCTAGTCATTTTTTCCTCAATGTAGTTTGAGTCTACACATCGTCGTTTGGTCCGTAGCGCCTGTTGCGTGTGTCTGCTGCTAGCTGTCTGGTCAGCTCAGGCGTTACGCCACGCCCCATAATAGCCAGATGAGGCGTTTCTCAAAGGTGCGGCAAGAATTTAACAGTTTACGTGTGGGGAAATTTACAACAATAGAACAACCGCGAAATGGGGGAAACGCTCACTGAGGATGGATAATTTTAGTAGCAGTAAGACGTGCACAGTGTATTGCGTTACACGAAAATTTCCTGATTTTACAGCACCACTTACCCAATAAAATGCTCCCTCTTGCTGCTTATTTGCAAATGTGCATTGCAGTAGGCCACTAAGTATCGTTCGGAACAGAAACCGATCAGACCAGCTCAGTTTTAACTGCAAAATATTGTTTACCGACGAGAAATGATCGGAATAAAGTTTCAGAGGGATTCGGCCACTTAATAGAAAGGTAATTAACGAAAGGACGAGGCAGAGAAAATCCCTGACCCCGCCGGGAATCGAACCCGGGAACCCGCGCATGGGAAGCGAGAACGCTACCGCACGACCACGAGCTGCGGACAGCGAGACACTACGTCTCTTCGCAGACACACAGTGTATTACTTGTTTCAAGACGGCCCGAATGACACTTTGTACTCCGTCCGCAGCTCGTGGTCTAGTGGCTAGTGTTGCTGCCCCTAGATCACGGGGTCCCGGCCGGGTTGGTGATGGTTGGGGATTTGCTCTGCCCGGGGACCGGGTGTTTGTGTTGTCCTCAGCATATCATCATCATCATTAGTGACAGTGGCTAGAATGGACTGTCTAAAGAAATTGGGACTTTGTACGGACGCTAATGACCGCACAGTTGAGCGCCCCATAAACCAGACATCATCATCACTTCGGACTTCTGGAACCAATCGCAGGAACGGCAGTGCAAGATCATCCGTAACCCAAAATATAGACACTATTACTCCAATTGTTTATGGAGTGCACATCAGAATGCTTCGCATAGCTGGATCATCACAGGCAGGAGAAGCTAGAATTAAAAGACGATGACAGAACAACGCATGATTCACTGTGGGATATACGTCAGTCAATAGGAGAAGTCATTCGTGGATCATTAAGCTATGGGAGAGTTTTGTCATGACCTTTTGCTCTGTGTGGCGGTATGTGACCCCCCCCCCCCCCGTTCTTTTTCGTCTTAACTGACGAAAGATCCTCGGCCTTTTTATGTTTCCAGTCCAGCTCACAACGCAGTACAAATTACTCGTGGTATGGGCTCCACCATTCGATTTTATTTCATGTCTTCCTCAGCCACACACTTCACTCCTTTTTATTTTGCTGCGACGATAGCTGTATACGAGGCGCATTCAAGTTCTAAGGCCTCCGATTTTTTTTTCTAATTAACCACTCACCCGAAATCGATGAAACTGGCGTTACTTCTCGACGTAATCGCCCTGCAGACGTACACATTTTTCACAACGCTGACGCCATGATTCCGTGGCAGCGGCGAAGGCTTCTTTAGGAGTCTGTTTTGACCACTGGAAAACCGTTGAGGCAATAGCAGCACGGCTGGTGAATATGCGGCCACGGAGAGTGTCTTTCTTTGTTGGAAAAAGCCAAAAGTGACTAGGAGCCAGGTCAGGTGAGTAGGGAGCATGAGGAATCACTTCAAAGTTGTTATCACGAAGAAACTGTTGCGTAACGTTAGCTCGATGTGCGGGTGCGTTGTCTTGGTGAAACAGCACACGCACAGCCCTTCCCAGACGTTTTTGTTGCAGTGCAGGAACGAATTTGTTCTTCAAAACATTTTCGTAGGATGCACCTGTTACCGTAGTGCCCTTTGGAACGCAATGGGTAAGGATTACGCCCTCGCTGTCCCAGAACATGGACACCATTATTTTTTCAGCACTGGCGGTTACTCGAAGTTGTTTTGGTGGCGGTGAATCTGTGTGCTTCCATTGAGCTGACTGGCGCTTTGTTTCTGGATTGAAAAGTGGCATCCACGTCTCATCCATTTTCACAACCGACGAAAAGAAAGTCGTATTTGTGCTGTCGTTGCGCGTCAACATTGCTTGGCAACGTGCCACACGGGCAGCATTCGTGGCACCCACCTGCATGACACTTTTCGCATTTTCAGGTCGTCATGCAGGATTGTGTGCACAGAACCCACAGAAATGCCAACTCTGGAGGCGATCTGTTCAACAGTCATTCGGCAATCCCCCAAAACAATTCTCTCCACTTTCTCGATCGTGTCGTCAGACCGGCTTGTGCGAGCCCGAGGTTGTTTCGGTATGTTGTCACACGATGTTCTGCCTTCATTAAACTGTTGCACCCACGAATGCACTTTCGACACATCCATAACTCCTTCACCACATGTCTCCTTCAACTGTCGATGAATTTCAGTTGGTTTCACACCACGAAAATTCAGAAAACGAATGATTGCACGCTGTTCAAGTAAGGAAAACGTCGCCATTTTAAGTATTTAAGACAGTTCTCATTCTCGCCGCTGGCGGTAAAATCCCATCTGCCATACGGTGCTGCCATCTCTGGGACGTATTGACAATGAACGCGGCCTCATTTTAAAACAATGCGCATGTTTCTATCTCTTCCAGTCCGGAGAAAAAAAATGGGAGGCCTTAGAACTTGAATGTACCTCGTACATTGATCAGCTAGAACATTATAATCAGCCACCTAATAGCCCGTTATGTTCACCTTTGGCACGGATAACAGCTGCGACTCGTCGTTGATAGGAAGCAACGAGGCCCTGGTAAGTCGCTGGAGGGAGCTGGCAACCTCATCTGCACACACAAGTCACTTAATTCCCGTAAACTCCGGGGAGGCAGCGACGAGCTCCGACGCCAAGTTCAATCACATCCCAGATTTGTTCGATCGGGTTCAGATCTGGCGAGTTAGGGGGCCAGCACATCAATTGGAACTCGCTACTCTGTTCCTCGAACCACTCCACGTACTTCTGGCCTTGTGACATGGGCACATATTTCTCGTTGAAAAATGCCACTGCCGTCGGGAAACACGATCACCATGGAGGGGTGTACGCGGTCTGCAACCAGTCTACGATACTCCTTGGCCATCATGGTGCCTGGACCTATGGTTGCCCACGTGAATTTTCCTCAGAGCATAATGGAGCAGCCGCTGTACAGGTGTCAAGAAACTGTTCCCCTGGAATACGACGAATTCGCGCCCTCCCAGCGGCATGATGAAGAAGGTATCGGGATCCATCAGGTCGAGCAACGCTCTGCCACTGCGACAGCGTCCACAGCCTTTGGTCACGTGCCAATTTCAGTCGTAGTTCCCGATGTCGTGGTGTCAACACTGGAACACGCATGGATCATTGGTTGCGGAGGCCCGTCGTTAGGAGTGTCCGGTGTACTGTGTGTTCTATGTGTACCATGTTACTTAAAATCCGTCTTGATTGCAAATTTTTTTTATTATTCATATGACCGGTTTCGGTTATTCAGAACCATCTTCAGATCTGATATTTCAGTTACAGGAGTAATCCGTCCAAATCCAGCAACTTTCACATGCTACGTCACATATGTGTCAGTTACTCTTGTAACTGAAATATCAGATCTGAAGATGGTTCTGAATGAACCGAAACCGGTCATATGAATAATTAAAAAAAAAATTGCTATCAAGACGGATTTTAAGTAACATTATAAAATCACTGATTGCTGTTATCCCATAAGACATTATGTCTGTTTTTGCTATGTGTACTATGATTGTCGGAAGGACAGACTCAGCATACAGGAAAGTCAAAACAACCTTTGGTGACATTAAAAGCAACGATGGTAACATTAAGAGTGCAACGGGAATTCCACTGTTAAATGCAGAGGAGAGAGCAGAGAGGTGGAAAGAATACATTGAAAGCCTCTATGAGGGTGAAGATTTGTCTGATGTGATAGAAGAAGAAACAGGAGTCGATTTAGAAGAGATAGGGGATCCAGTATTAGAATCGGAATTAAAAGAGCTTTGGAGGACTTACGGTCAAATAAGGCAGAAGGGATAGATAACATTCCATCAGAATTCCTAAAATCATTGGGAGAAGTGGCAACAAAACGACTATTCACGTTGATGTGTAGAATATATGAGTCTCGCGATATACCATCTGACTTTCGGAAACGCATCATCCACACAATTCCGAAGACGGCAAGAGCAGACAAGTGCGAGAATTATCGCACAATCAGCTTAACAGCTCATGCATCGAAGCTGCTTACAAGAATAATATACAGAAGAATGGAAAAGAAAATTGAGAATGCGCTAGGTGACGATCAGTTTGGCTTTAGGAAAAGTAAAGGGACGAGAGAGGCAATTCTGACGTTACGGCCAATAATGGAAGCAAGGCTAAAGAAAAATCGAGACACTTTCATAGGATTTGTCGACCTGGAAAAAGCGTTCGACAATATAAAATGGTGCAAGCTGTTCGAGATTCTGAAAAAAGTAGGGGTAAGCTATAGGGAGAGACGGGTCATATACAATATGTACAACAACCAAGAGGGAATAATAAGAGTGGACGATCAAGAACGAAGTGCTCGTATTAAGAAGGGTGTAAGACAAGGCTGTAGCCTTTCGCCCCTACTCTTCAATCTGTACATCAAGGAAGCAACGATGGAAATAAAAGAAAGGTTCAGGAGTGGAATTAAAATACAAGGTGAAAGGATATCAGTGATACGATTCGCTGATGACATTGCTATCCTGAGTGAAAGTGAAGAAGAATTAAATGATCTGCTGAACGGAATGAACAGTCTAATGAGTACACAGTACGGTTTGAGAGTAAATCGGAGAAAGACGAAGGTAATGAGAAGTAGTAGAAATGAGAACAGCGAGAAACTTAACATCAGGATTGATGGTCACGAAGTCAATGAAGTTAAGGAATTCTGCTACCTAGGCAGTAAAATAACCAATGACGGACGGAGCAAGGAGGACATCAAAAGCAGACTCGCTATGGCAAAAAAGGCATATCTGGCCAAGAGAAGTCTACTAATATCAAATACCGGCCTTAATTTGAGGAAGAAATTTCTGAGAATGTACGTCTGGAGTACAGCATTGTGTGGTAGTGAAACATGGACTGTGGGAAAACCGGAACAGAAGAGAATCGAAGCATTTGAGATGTGCTGCTATAGACGAATGTTGAAAATTAGGTGGACTGATAAGGTAAGGAATGAGGAGGTTCTACGCAGAATCGGAGAGGAAAGGAATATGTGGAAAACACTGATAAGGAGAAGGGACAGGATGATAGGACATCTGCTAAGACATGAGGGAATGACTTTCATAGTACTAGAGGGAGCTGTACAGGGCAAAAACTGTAGAGGAAGACAGAGATTGGAATACGTCAAGCAAATAAATGAGGACGTAGGTTGCAAGTGCTACTCTGAGATGAAGAGGTTAGCACAGGAAAGGAATTCGTGGCGGGCCGCATCAAACCAGTCAGTAGACTGATGACCAAAAAAAAGTGTTCAGAGACACGTGTACTCTGCCCGACCTTAAAGTCTGATGTTAGTTTCACCACAGTTCGCCGCCTGTCCTGTCTGACCAGTCTGCCCAGAACAGAACACGACGTCCGACATCTGTAATGAGGGGTGGCTGCCCAATCCCACGACGCGTCTGGACGTGACGTCACCTTGGTTTCGTCAC
The DNA here is from genome assembly GCF_023864275.1 of Schistocerca cancellata. Lineage (NCBI taxonomy): Eukaryota > Metazoa > Arthropoda > Insecta > Orthoptera > Acrididae > Schistocerca > Schistocerca cancellata. The sequence continues at coordinate 18,699,714 of NC_064634.1, forward strand.
GTGTTGAAGACACTCACCACAGCACTCCTCGAACACCCGGCAAGCCGCGCAGTTTCCGAAATGCTCGTGCCGAGCTTCCGGGCCATCGCAATCTGCCTTCGGTGAAACCCAGATACACTCCTGGAAATTGAAATAAGAACACCGTGAATTCATTGTCCCAGGAAGGGGAAACTTTATTGACACATTCCTGGGGTCAGATACATCACATGATCACACTGACAGAACCACAGGCACATAGACACAGGCAACAGAGCATGCACAATGTCGGCACTAGTACAGTGTATATCCACCTTTCGCAGCAATGCAGGCTGCTATTCTCCCATGGAGACGATCGTAGAGATGCTGGATGTAGTCCTGTGGAACGGCTTGCCATGCCATTTCCACCTAGCGCCTCAGTTGGACCAGCGTTCGTGCTGGACGTGCAGACCGCGTGAGACGACTCTTCATCCAGTCCCAAACATGCTCAATGGGGGACAGATCCGGAGATCTTGCTGGCCAGGGTAGTTGACTTACACCTTCTAGAGCACGTTGGGTGGCACGGGATACATGCGGACGTGCATTGTCCTGTTGGAACAGCAAGTTCCCTTGCCGGTCTAGGAATGGTAGAACGATGGGTTCGATGACGGTTTGGATGTACCGTGCACTATTCAGTGTCCCCTCGACGATCACCACTGGTGTACGGCCAGTGTAGGAGATCGCTCCCCACACCATGATGCCGGGTGTTGGCCCTGTGTGCCTCGGTCGTATGCAGTCCTGATTGTGGCGCTCACCTGCACGGCGCCAAACACGCATACGACCATCATTGGCACCAAGGCAGAAGCGACTCTCATCGCTGAAGACGACACGTCTCCATTCGTCCCTCCATTCACGCCTGTCGCGACACCACTGGAGGCGGGCTGCACGATGTTGGGGCGTAAGCGGAAGACGGCCTAACGGTGTGCGGGACCGTAGCCCAGCTTCATGGAGACGGTTGCGAATGGTCCTCGCCGATACCCCAGGAGCAACAGTGTCCGTAATTTGCTGGAAAGTGGCGGTGCAGTCCCCTACGGCACTGCGTAGGATCCTACGGTCTTGGCGTGCATCCGTGCGTCGCTGCGGTCCGGTCCCAGGTCGACGGGCACGTGCACCTTCCGCCGACCACTGGCGACAACATCGATGTACTGTGGAGACCTCACGCCCCACGTGTTGAGCAATTCGGCGGTACGTCCACCCGGCCTCCCGCATGCCCACTATACGCCCTCGCTCAAAGTCCGTCAACTGCACATACGGTTCACGTCCACGCTGTCGCGGCATGCTACCAGTGTTAAAGACTGCGATGGAGCTCCGTATGCCACGGCAAACTGGCTGACACTGACGGCGGCGGTGCACAAATGCTGCGCAGCTAGCGCCATTCGACGGCCAACACCGCGGTTCCTGGTGTGTCCGCTGTGCCGTGCGTGTGATCATTGCTTGTACAGCCCTCTCGCAGTGTCCGGAGCAAGTATGGTGGGTCTGACACACCGGTGTCAATGTGTTCTGTTTTCCATTTCCAGGAGTGTAGATCGCCAGCCTTCCCCATTCTACACGCTCACTGGTACTACATGTACCGTCCGTGTGTCTGACCAGCAGTCATTCGTCGCCAGGTGACACTTCTATCACCTGGAGGGGTTTACGTCGACAGTAGGTCTGTGGTGGCTGATCGGTGTATTACGTTCTGTCAGTCCCCTCCATACACTTGGCCACCAATTTAAAGCAACAAGGGCACTATTCAGTTTCAGTCTTTTTTCACAAAACAAACAAAAAAGACAATCCAAAAGAAAGCCATATTTTTCATTTTATGCAGAAGACATACCTTATCTCTGGAAAATGCTCTATTTACAGGCGAAGCAAAAAAAAAAGAGAGAGAGAGAGAAGGCGGTAGAGCACTTGTCCCAGAGAAGCCAAGGTTTCGGGTTCGAGTCTCGGTCTCGCAAACAGTTTTAATGTGCCAGGAAGTTTCACATGCAGTACAGTTTACAAGACACATGTCGACAGTTGGATTCGAAGTGGCATTACTGCATGTCCGCCTCTTGCACCGGTATCACGTGTTTTGTGAGTGCGAGTGTTCCTCATCAGCTGCGGGATATACAGAAGATGAGGAATGTCAAATTCACCACATATATCCACGTCTCTACCATTTCATCAAACTTTAGAATGTCTTTTTAAATTCTTGTCTGCACCATATAGCATCTTGGCCTGCAAAAGCGTCTCACTTACTGCTTTATAAGTTCAAATTCGAGTGAAAGGAACACTGGGTCTAATGCTTAAGTACGAACTTGTGTAAAGCCTCTTTCTTTGTTAGTCCCACGGATAGCAAAACTTTCTTAAAATTACTTGCATCCATGATTACTTACAATAGATTTTTGGATTACTCAGAATACAGTCTCTTATGATGTTTCTTTATAAAATTATTTTGTTTTTGGTTTGATCTTTTGTGGCCTGATACCTAAAGATTGTTCTAGTTTTTTTTTTCTTTTTATTTACACATCGAACAGATATAAATTCCAGTACTTGGGATACCATTTTTTATGTTCATACCTGAGAAATCGTCACTGAACGCAAGTTTGGACCGGATGTTAGGCGGAAACCAAAACAAAGCAAGAAACGCGATTGTGTAAGATATCAAGGCTAGAGACTAGAGTTACAGTGTGTGTGTGTGTGTGTGTGTGTGTGTGTGTGTGTGTGTGTGTGCAATAGGATTCTCACTTTAACTGCCTGGCAAAATTTCCCGTGACGTGCTTTTAATTTAGCTAAATTTAATACTTCTCTACCACTGACTACCAAATGGCACTGGCCGCTTGGAAAGGCCATCCTCGCTTTCCTCCTTCTTCCTCACGAAAACCCCGTACCCAATATTTAATCGACTCTTAACCCCTTCACTGCGAGAAACGTGCAACGTCCTCAAAATTAACTTCAGTCTGCACTTGCTTACCTACCGTCTGGCACCTGGTACCAACAGCGCCCGATACCAAACAATTCTGTTCTGGTAGAGTAGCTACTTTCATACTATCATTAATGTTTCTAAGGAAACTGTCAGCAACAACGTTCACAGTTGCACCTGTGTCAAGTGTAACGATGGTCGGAAATCCTGCCACAACTGCATTAACTGCGGTCTGATCCAGTTCTTGTGCATGTTCCCTACACGACTCGGAGCTCTTTCCTAATGTCTACATCATTATATGGCAACATATGTAGTTGTTCGTTGGAAATGGTGCCCCCTTCCCGTCCCGCGACTGTCATCCTGGAGTACGATGGAGTCGCATCTAGTTTTGATACTTCGTTAGTTGCCGAGGTGTGCTCACCTATCACTTCAACAATACTAACTGTACGATTCTCAGCCGGCCGCGGTGGTCTAGCGGTTCTGGCGCTGCAGTCCGGAACCACGGGACCGCTACGGTCGCAGGTTCGAATCCTGCCTCGGGCATGGGTGTGTGTGATGTCCTTAGGTTAGTTAGGTTGAAGTAGTTCTTAGTTCTAGGGGACTCATGACCTAAGATGTTGAGTCCCATAGTGCTCAGAGCCATTTGAACCATTTGTACGATTCTCACACCGCGGTCAATTCGAAGAAGGTTGCTTATTGTTCGAGTGCCCGCCGTCAAAATTAATGTTTTTTAAGCGGTGGCCAGTTTGGTGTATGTCTCTCATTGTCCTCCTGTCTGTTGGTCACGATTAGAATTTCGTGGCGATGAACGATTTTCGTGGCTTTGGTGCCACTGGTTGACAAAATCTGACGCCACTGGTTCTCGGGGGTCGCATTGTGCTTTGTATGGTATCTCGGGCTCAACCGGTGGTTATTAAACCTCGGACGCCGGTAAAAAGTCGCCGAGTTCTGAGTGTTTACGCGGCACCAAGGTTACTAAATAATAAGGTTGGGCAGTAAGCGCTCTGCTCTGCCATTGGCTGGCCTAGTGACGTCAGCGTGGAAGCAAGCGCTCACAAACGGACGACACGGCATGCGCGTTTACGTCAAGTTTTTGGCGGAACATTTTGTTTATACCAGAAATGAGATGTCTAAATTGCTTTTCTGCTGCTAAAATATTACAGTTAAAACTGATGTGTCATATTCTTTCGCAGCTTATGCCTCACACGTCGGTAAAATGTCAGATCACAACCACACTCACACACACTTGAAATTCGAAACCTCGGCTCAAATAAATCAGAAACTATTCATTTAATCGCATTGAAATGCATTTACTTAAGAGCTCGAAGTTGCACACACTTGTTTGTAAGAACAGCATTCCTTCTTTCTAAAGCCGCTATAGTATTCATCAAAGTAACTTTATCTGTGTCTGAAAAAAAAACTGTCATCTGTACATGTGCTCGTATTATGATGTTTCTTATTTGGTGACAGCTTTTCCAGAGTTTCCAAAGATTTCTTATGTAGTTCTCGTTTCTTATAAAAAAGATGGCTCAAATGGCTCTGAGCACTATGGGACTCAACATCTTAGGTCATAAGTCCCCTAGAACTTAGAACTACTTAAACCCAACTAACCTAAGGACATCACACACACCCATGCCTGAGGCAGGATTCGAACTTGCGACCGTAGCAGTCCCGCGGTTTTGGACTGCAGCGCCAGAACCGCACGGCCACCGCGGCCGGCTCGTTTCTTATACCGTTTGGTTCTGTCTTCTGTTGCGGGTGACACATTGGCAGTCGCACTACTGCACGGCAAATTGCACGAAGGAACTGCATCTGGCTTGAGCATTCTTTTTCGGGGCAAATTAAGCAATTCAGACTGAAAATCCCTTAAGTAATCTGTTTCTGCGAAATGGCGAGAACATATTCTCGCATGCGCAACATTTACACTGTCTTTCCTACAACATTTCGAAAACCACAGTTTTTGTAATGTTTCATTACGCGGGAAACAGTGATACATTACGTCAGTTCCCTTTGTGCTCCAATTGTAGGAAAAACAGCCCGTTACAGCACTGCCTGGCATTGTAAAAATTAATCTTCTCACTCACTTGTAGATTCTCCAATAAGAATTTCACAGGACGAACCATAAACTATAGAGCTGGCGAACACAATGTTGATCCCGCTGTCCACTATCGCTAACTATTTCAGTTCCGAATCAAATATCAATTACAGCAAAAACCGTTAACACTCCCGAATTCCGAATGTTTCCGCTGTTGACTGAGTACCTCATAAGAAAGAACTCAATCAAAATACTCCTTCAAACACAAAACAACACAAGAAAAACAATCACACACAATTCGAACTGTGTACTGTTTGGCACAGCTGCTTCCACCGTGACGTCATGCGCACAACGCCCGCATCTCGTGGTCGTGCGGTAGCGTTCTCGCTTCCCATGCCCGGGTTCCCGGGTTCGATTCCCGGCGGGGTCAGGGATTTTCTCTGCCTCGTGATGGCTGGGTGTTGTGTGATGTCCTTAGGTTAGTTAGGTTTAAGTAGTTCTAAGTTCTAGGGGACTGATGACCATAGATGTTAAGTGCCATAGTGCTCAGAGCCATTTGAACAATTTTTTTGAGAAAACACGTTGCTTTCTGCGCATAGCTTTCTGCGCCCCCCTTCGCGGCACGTCCCATGCCGCGTCCCTCTTTGTTGGCGTGTGAGCCGTTGTTGGGCTGCGCGCCTCTGCAGCCACTAGCAGATTTAAAGTCAGGTATCAAATCGATGGAATCTAGGACAGAGGGAAAGCACTCCCTCGCCGTCTGGTATCGTCATTAGCTTCTCACGTATGTTAAATCGGCAAGTTTCGCTTCAAAATCCGTAGCACACCTTTGTGCGCGACAGGTTTGTCGCATCACCTAATCTTACTAATGTAGCGCTCGAAGTAATTTCTCAAGCTATCGTCTTTGGAGTTACAAACTTCTGGTCTAAAAACCTCCTTCCGAAGAGGCTCCTCATGCATCTCCCGACGAAAACAGTTAGGAATGCCCTCTCAAACTCCTCAATGTGGTCAGTGGCGGCTCGTGATTTTACATTCTGGGTGTTCACGAATTTCTAGAGTCAGATAAATATGAGAGTGTGAAATTAATAGCATCTGCTGCATAACACTTATCATCATCATCATCATCATCATCATCATTTAAGACTGATTATGCCTTTCAGCGTTCAGTCTGGAGCATAGCCCCCCTTATACAGTTCCTCCATGATCCCCTATTCAGTGCTAACATTGGTGCCTCTTCTGATGTTAAACCCATTACTTCAAAATCATTCTTAACCGAATCCAGGTACCTTCTCCTCGGTCCGCCCCGACTCCTCCTACCCTCTACTGCTGAATCCATGAGTCTCTTGGGTAACCTTGCTTCTCCCATGCGTGTGACATGACCCCACCATCTAAGCCTGTTCGCCCTGACTGCTACATCTATAGAGTTCATTCCCAGTTTTTCTTTGATTTCCTCATTGTGGACACCCTCCTGCCATTGTTCCCATCTACTAGTACCTGCAATCATCCTAGCTACTTTCATATCCGTAACCTCAACCTTGTTGATAAGGTAACCTGAATCCACCCAGCTTTCGCTCCCATACAACAAAGTTGGTCGAAAGATTGAACGGTGCACAGATAACTTAGTCTTGGTACTGACTTCCTTCTTGCAGAAGAGAGTAGATCGTAGCTGAGCGCTCACTGCATTAGCTTTGCTACACCTCGCTTCCAGTTCTTTCACTATGTTGCCATCCTGTGAGAATATGCATCCTAAGTACTTGAAACCGTCCACCTGTTCTAACTTTGTTCCTCCTATTTGGCACTCAATCCGTTTATATTTCTTTCCCACTGACATTACTTTCGTTTTGGAGATGCTAATCTTCATAACATAGTCCTTACATTTCTGATCTAGCTCTGAAATATTACTTTGCAAACTTTCAATCGAATCTGCCATCACAACTAAGTCATCCGCATATGCGAGACTGCTTATTTTGTGTTCACATATCTTAATCTCACCCAGCCAGTCTACTGTATTGTTTTCAACATATGATCCATGAATAATATGAACAACAGTGGAGACAGGTTGCAGCCTTGTCTTACCCCTGAAACTACTCTGAACCATGAACTCAATTTACCGTCAACTCTAACTGCTGCCTGACTATCCATGTAAAGACATTTAATTGCTTGCAAAAGTTTGCCTCGTATTCCATAATCTTGTAGAACAGACAGTAACTTCCTCCTAGGAACCCGATCATATGCCTTTTCTAGATCTATAAAGCATAGATACAATTCCCTGTTCCACTCATAACACTTCTCCATTATTTGCCGTAAGCTAAAGATCTGGTCCTGACAACCTCTAAGAGGCCTAAACCCACACTGATTTTCATCCAATTGGTCCTCAACTAATATTCGCACTTTCCTTTCAACAATACCTGAGAAGATTTTACCCACAACGCTGATTAAAGAGATACCTCTGTAGTTGTTACAATCTTTTCTGTTTCCATGTTTAAAGATTGGTGTGATTACTGCTTTTGTCCAGTCTGATGGAACCTGTCCCGACTCCCAGGCCATTTCAGTTATCCTGTGTAGCCATTTAAGACCTGATATTCCACTGTATTTGATGAGTTCCGACTTAATTTCATCCACCCCAGCCGCTTTATTGCACTGCAATCTGTTGACCATTTTTTCCACTTCCTCAAATGTGATCCTATTTCCATCATCATTCCTATCCCATTCTACCTCGAAATCTGAAACATTACTGATCGCATTTTCACCTACATTGAGCAACTCTTCAAAATATTCCCTCCATCTTCCCAAGGCATTCACAGGATTCACCAGCAGTTTTCCTGACCTGTCCAAAATACTTGTCATTTCCTTCTTACCTCCCTTTCGAAGACTGCTAATTACACTCCAGAATGGTTTTCCAGCAGCTTGACCCACAGTCTCCAACCAGTTTCCAAAGTCTTCCCACGATTTCTTCTTGGATGCTGCAATTATCTGTTTGGCTTTGTTTCTTTCTTAAACATAACTTTCTCTGTCTACCTGGGTTCTGGTATGTAGCCATTTTTGATACGCCTTCTTTTTCCTTTTACAGGCTGCCTTGACTGTATCATTCCACCAAGCTGTTTGCTTCTTCCTACTTTTACACACTACTGTTCTAAGACATTCTTTAGCCACTTCTAGTACTGTGTCCCTGTACCTTGTCCATTCCTTTTCCAATGACTGTAATTGGCTACATTCAACTAACTGGTACCTTTCTGAGATCGCTGTTATGTACTTGTGCCTGATTTCCTTATCCTGAAGTTTCTCCACTCTTATCCTCCTACATATGGACCTGACCTCCTGCACTTTCGGCCTCACAATACCAATTCCACTGCAGATTAAATAATGATCAGTGTCATCAAAGAATCCCCTGAATACACGTGTGTCCCTCACAGCCTTCCTGAATTCCTGATCTGTTATTATATAGTCAATGACAGATCTGGTTCCCCTGCCTTCCCAAGTATACCGGTGAATGTTCTTATGTTTAAAAAACGAGTTTGTGATTACTAAGCCCATACTGGCACAGAAATCCAAGAGTTGTTTCCCGTTCCTGTTGGCCTCCATATCCGCTCCAAATTTACCCATAACCTTTTCATACCCTTCTGTTCGATTTCCAATCCTGGCGTTAAAATCACCCATGAGCAGAACACTGTCCTTGTCCTTTACTCTCACAACTACATCACTGAGTGCCTCATAAAAACTATCCATCTTATCTTGATCTGTCCCTTCACAATGCGAATATACTGACACAATCCTAATTTTCTTGCTAGACACTGTCAAATCTATCCACATCAGTCGTTCGTTTACATACCTTATTGCAACTACGCTGGGTTCCATTTCTTTCCTGATGTAAAGCCCTACACCCCATTGTGCTATTCCTGCTTTGACTCCTGACAGGTAGACCTTGTATTCTCCCACTTCCTCTTCTTTCTCACCCCTTACCCGAATGTCACTAACAGCTAAAACGTCCAGCCCCATCTTACTTGCAGCCTCTGCCAGCTCTACCTTCTTCCCAGAGTAGCCCCCGTTGATATTAATAGCTCCCCATCTCATTACCATTTGTTTGCCAAGTCGTATCTTAGGAGTCCCTGGTTTGTCAGTTAGAGGTGGGACTCCGTCACCTCCAAAGGTCCGAGGCATTTTGCTCTGATTGTTGCCAGCATCATATTTAAAGTACCAGGGAAGCAGGTTGCTAGCCTTACTTGCCCCGAGTCCCATTGGGTTTTACCCCTAACGGCTGAGGGACTAACCGGTGGATTTGGTAGTCTTTGCCGTATGAGCACAAAGGTGACCACGACTCAGAATATGTCCGAGATGCCCATTCTTATTCCAAAGTAACTGGTATCCCGGCTGTCGGGACCACTTACTTGGCCACTCATACGTTGCCCGTGGTTCATGAACTAGGACATGACTACAGGAACCCACACCATGAACCATAACACTTATGCTTTTCAAAATATTTATACAGCTACAGGCACTGTCAATAATATTAATAACAGTCAAAATAATGATTATGATGATGATGATGATGATGATAACAATAATAATAACAATATGCATAACTTGTCTGAAAAAGAAAAGAATTGTTTTTGTGGAATTTTGTTGTTTTTTACATAATCAAGTACAGTTTAGGGCAAGAGCGAAATAATGTTTAAGCTTTTCCTACTCTCCGTTTCGCACCCAAAAACTTAACGCTTATTACACACTTCTCTGTTAAAAGTTCCCTTATACTCACGCTTATCTGATATCGTCATTTTCAGAGTCAACGAATCCGGTATGGGAGACCCTAGTTTCTCTGTGGCTAACTTTTCCCGGTAATTTTCTTTCCTGTTACCACCTAAAACAGACTCAACAGTGTTCATGTTGACACTACACAGCCGGCCGCTGTGGCCGAGCGGTTCTAGGCGCTTCAGTCCGGAACCGCGCTGCTGCTACGGTCGTAGGTTTGAATCCTTCCTCGGGCATGGATGTGTGTGATGTCCTTAGGTTAGTTAGGTTTAAGAACTTCTAAGTTCTAGGGGACAGATGACCTCCGAGTTGAGTCCCATAGTGCTCAGAGCCATTTGAACCATTTTTTTGACACTATACACGAAAACCGGTTCCTGCACGATAAACAACTAACTGCAAACATAAACTGCCGTCTGTGGAATTGATTAAATTCAAGTACTAGTGTCTGGCGACATAGACCCTTCACTAGCATACAAATACGGCGCGGAGAACTGTGAGGGCCAAAAGCACACCGTCGTCGAACCCACATTTAAGTGAACGTCAGACAAACCAGTGAGACAGCTTTCCTTGAATGTTCGCATATACAATGTGGGCCTACAGCACAGAAAACTTGATCCACCACAAGATCAACAAATGTCAGAAGCAGGAATAAATGCTAGTCTCACAATCGACGATGATCCGCTTCATGGTTCTCACCGCCTAAAATGGATTATTGTATTAGACAATCCAAAACTTAATGTACTATAAGTCACTCAGAATCCCACAAATAAGTTTTCCTATCAGTATAACTATAACGTATACAGATGTCCGATCTAATTTTACTATATAGTGAGTGCATTGGCAATTCGTCTAGCGGGATTTATGTAAAGCAAACGGGAATAACCTGCTACAGTGCGCTATCCCCTGGTGGCACTGACGTAAACTTGTAGTTGAGTGGTAAGTGTGCACACGAACCGTGCACAGTGCTTATCAAATCCGTATGTACAGTACTTGGCCTATAAGCCAATTACGTCACGCCAGTTGGGCATGCGCAAATGTTCCTCAAAACGTGCACAACTGAACGTGTGCTCGCGACCCTGATGACAAGGCCCTCTGTTGTTCCTGATCTATGTTAACGACGTAGGAGACAATCTGAGTAGCTCTCTTAGATTATTTACAGATGATGCTGTCATTTACCGTCTTGTAAAGTCATCAGATGACCAAAACGAATTGTAAAATGATTTAGATAAGATATCTGCGTGGTGCGAAAAGTGGCAATTGACCCTGAATAAAGAAAAGTGTGAAGTTATTCACGTGAGTACTAAAAGAATTCCGCTAAATTTCGATTACGCGATGAAGGATGTAATTTTAACTAAATACTTAGGGTTTACAATTACAAATAACCTAAATTGGAACAATCACATAGATATTGTTGTGGGTAGAGCAAACCAAAGACTGTGATTCACTGGCAGAACACTTAGAAGGTGCAACAGGTCTACTAAAGAGACTACTTACACTACACTTGTCCACCCTATTCTGGAGTATTGCTGTGCGGTGTGGGATCCGTGTCAAGCGTGACTGACGGATGACACTGAAAAAATTCAAAGAAGGGCGGCTCCTTTTGTATTATCGCAAAATAGGGGAGATAGTGCCACAGACATGATACGTGAATTGGAGTGGCAATCATTAAAACAAAGGCGTTTTTCGTTGCGACGAGATCTTCTCATGAAATTTCAATCACCAGTTTTCTCCTCTGATTGCGAAAACATTCTGTTGGCATCAAGCTACATAGGGAGAAATGATCGTCACGATAAAGTGAGAGAAATCAGAGCTCGCACAGAAAAATTTAAGTGCTTGCCGTTCGAAAGTGGTAGATGTAGATGTAGGTGTGAAGTTTCACGGAGTCTAGAGCAGTAGCGATGTAGATTGAGTGCCACGTCTTTCAGATTACTACGTCTACATTACGTTAAACGCCATTCAAAGAAAACCAACCAGTAAATGCGCAAGGTGTCAAAAGTTACGGTGTTCACATGCTCTTGTGCTCTTACACAACAGTCGCCACTGTATGGGGTGCATTTATCGACGCAGCAGGTGCCCACAAAGCTCCTTCGTCCTGAAAACAAGTTGTGACAAACTAAATTTTCTGAATTTCATCCCACGATCTAGGCAAGACACCTCTAAATCCCTTTATGCAGACAAGAGGCTGTGGGGATTTCTTTTCAGGCGAATATACCTGAAACTGGCGATGTTTTAGTGAGCATTACTCGAAACCATCACCATTAAAGTGGGTGCTACCCACACCGATTCATTCGCACATACCTGAATGGGGACTAACCGGTCTTGCTTTATTCTGGTAAGTTTGGCGGTTAGGAACACTCGATTCACACGTTTCAGCAGCATAAGTTGCTGCGGTGTTGCCTCTCCGCCTATGTCCCTGTATAGTATCTTCCCACTCGGTATTTCACCTTCCGTTCACGTCTGTCTTTTCTTTTTTTTTCAACCATTTAGCATACGCGTTGCAAAATCTTTGACCTAAGCGCTTACGAACTACTTCCTCAGGGTGAAGTACTGAACAATGATCTCTCTGCCGGCCGGAGTGGCCAAGCGGTTCCAGGCGCTGCAGTCTGGAACCGCGCGACCGCTGCGGTCGCAGGTTCGAATCCTGCCTCGGGCATGGATGTGTGTGATGTCCTTAGGTTAGTTAGGTTTAAGTAGTTCTAAGTTCTAGGGGACCGATGACCTCAGATGTTAAGTCCCATAGTGCTCAGAGCCATTTGAACCATTTTTGAATGATCTCTCTGAGGTACTTGGTGTACTGGCTTCTATGGTTGAATGATCTGTCTGCAGAACTGTACATTGCTTGTTAACTTCTTTACTGCCTATGGTACGCCTTCGTTAAGTTTCCTTAAGCTCTGAAATTTCGGCAGAAATACTTGACAAAGCAGTATCAGTGCGAGCGGCTAATTCGTTATCTCGCTCAGCAAGAGCGGTATTGATTTGCACGGCAAACTGTTCGTCCTGTTCTGCTCGGGTATTGTCCATTCGCGCGGAAATTCGCGTCGTCATCTTTTCGTCACGTTCGGCAAGAGTGCTATTAATTTACGCGTCAAACAGCATTTCACGCTGGTGACCAGTTCCTGGTCCTGCTTGTTTATCTTTAATGCAGTTTTCTTAAGTAACATAATGAATCGATCTACATTTTCACCCAGTTCAGGAATTTCCTCACTAGATACTGCTTGTGGGTTTGACTATTTCAGAAATGACTGGATTCACTTTCTCTGTTGCCGGATCGGCATTGTTGCAAGCATCGGTATCAGATTCGACATTCGTTTGATTTTCGGGATCCATTCGGACATCCTTCGCTATTTTAGTCATTATATGGAAACATCAACGTTATTTGGAACTGACATGCTACAATACTACACTGAAGTGCCATGAATCTGGTGTAGGCATGCGTATTCAAATACAGAGATATGGCCGCGCGGGATTAGCCGAGCGGTCTGAGGCGCTGCAGTCACGGACTGTGCGGCTGGTCCCGGCGGAAGTTCGAGTCCTCCCTCGGGCATGGGTGTGTGTGTGTTTGTCCTTAGGATAATTTAGGTTAAGTAGTGTGTAAGCTTAGGGACTGATGACCTTAAATCCCAAAAGATTTTACACACATGTTGAACAGAGATATGTAAACAGGCAGAATACGACGTTGCGGTCGACAACGCCTATGTAAGACAAAAACTGTCTGGTGAAGTTGTTAGATCGGTTACTGCTGCTACAGTGGCAGATTATCAAGATTTAAGTGAGTTTGAATGTGGTGTTATAGTTGGCGCAAGGGCAATGAGATACAGCATTTCCGAGGTAGTGATGAAGTGGAGACTTGCCCGTACGACCATTTCACGAGTGTACCGTGAATATCAGGAATCCGGTGAAACATCAAATCTCCGACGTTGCTGCGGCCGGAAAAATATCCTGCAAGAACGGGACCAACGAAGACAAGAGAATCGTTCAACGTGACAGAAGTGCAACCCTTCCGCAAGTTGCTGCTAATTTCAATGCTGGGCCACCAACAAGTGTCAGCGTGTAAACTATTCAGTGAAACATCATCGATATGGGCTTCCGGAACCGAAGGCCCACTCGTGTATCTTTAATGACTGCACGACACAAAGCTTTACGCCTCGCCTTGGCCCGTCAACACCGACATTGGACTGTTGATGACTGGAAACATGTTGCCTGGTCGGACGTGTCTCGTTTCAAATTGTATCGAGCAGATGGACGTGTACGGGTATGGAGACAACCTCATGAATCCACGGACCCTGCGTGTCAGCAGGGGACTGTTCAAGCTGGTGGATGCTGTGTAATGGTGTGGGGGATGGGCAGTTGGAGTGATGTGGGACCCCTGATACGCCTAGATACGACTCTGACAGCTGACACGTACGTAAACATCCTGTCTGATCAGCTGCATCCATTCGTGTCCATTGTGCATTTCCAGCAGGACAATGCGACACCCCACACGCCGTAATTTCTACAGAGTGGCTCCAGGAACACTCTTCTGAGTTTAAACACTTCCGCTGGCCACCAAACTACCCAGACGTGAACATTATTGAGCATATCTGGGATGCCTTCCAACGTGCTGTTCAGAATAGATCTCCATCCCATCGTACTGTTGCGGATTTATGGACAGCCTTGCAGGACTCATGGTGTCAATTCCCTCCAGCACTACTTCAGACATTAGTCGAGTCCACGTCGTGTTGCGGCGCTTCTGGGGCCTATACCATATTAGGCAGGTGTACCAGTTTCTTTGGCTCTTCAGTTTATTAAGAACTTTGTAAACTGTATATAAGTTGCATTGTAGAAACATAATGGGTACAGTTTGGGTTACTGGTACCAACTGTACTTACTACGAGCACATAATATCCCGGGCTATCGAGCGACAGTACCATTGAACCACTACCACATACCGCTCTTCTTTTCTCGGAGCGCTCCAAGATTCTACAACTGAACAACGAGTTCAGATCATTTATACCGGTCAACAGGTAGGTGCTGACACTATTGCATGGGGGCTTAATTAAATTTTTGATTATGCAAATAATTTTACTGTCTGTCCGGTTACGCAGCCTCGTAACTGGTTGGCCCTAACCAGTATTAGTACGCAATCTGACTGCATAGAACAACAACAAAGAATGAAAGAAAACTTCCGTTAACACGATTAATTAATTAAGTCCCCAGCAACTATAAAACCTACGAAACAACAAAACACAAATGTAACTGTTCTGTGTGTGGGAGTGTGATTCAACATACACATCTGGCACGGTTCTTCCTCAATAAGACCAGTTTTTTTAAACACCATCTATACTGAAGTAATTAAAAAAACCAGAAATACTATAATTGCACATAGAAACCAGAAATACAGTCTAATACAAGAACACGAGCCAGATGCTTTGTTGACTGAACCTGTGACCAAGAGGCATTATTGTTTAAGACATTGAAATAATAAAAAAAGGATTTTTTTTACCTTCATATATATTGACGAAAAGCACATTACAGCATCCCTAATCCAACAACATCTGGTGTCTAGACCATCAAAACAATACGACAACATCTGAACAAACACTTTCCATAGGAACTTCTCAACAACGACACGCTACTGCAACATCTCCACAAGCACTCTCTACCACCGCTTCTCGACAAGAACTCCCCACTACGACTTCACGACAAGCACTGCCAGTGGAGGCGGCTGAATAATACTCTTTGGCGCAATCTCTGGCGCTGTGACCCAGTGTAGCCACCTTTCACTATTCAGTGTCGTTCTGGCGGCTTTCCAGACAGTTGGCGTGTAGTCACGAAGTGATTGCCACCACGGGCAACACTGGAGTCGCAACATGAGT
The DNA here is from genome assembly GCF_023864275.1 of Schistocerca cancellata. Lineage (NCBI taxonomy): Eukaryota > Metazoa > Arthropoda > Insecta > Orthoptera > Acrididae > Schistocerca > Schistocerca cancellata. The sequence continues at coordinate 18,715,246 of NC_064634.1, forward strand.
GTACTGCCGCTGTGACCTGCCCTAAGGTGGATGGGTTTTACATGAAAGGAATGTCATACTTGCGCTCTTCTTCATAAGGGGAGCAGAGTTAAAATTCCCTAATCTCAAAAATGTACAAAAGTTTGAATGTTGTTGTTGTGGTCTTCAGTCCTGAGACTGGTTTGATGCAGCTCTCCATGCTACTCTGTCCTGTGCAGGTCGTGGCAGTTGGCGACGACCGCGGCGCCATGCCGACGCATGCTGTGGACTATGCAGCGTGTAGTGGAGGAGAGTTGGTTGGCGCTTTATTTAGCACTTAAACTGTCTTACTTCAGTCCCTCTTCTTTTCTACTGAAGCTCTTGGTGCTAAATAAAGCAAACAAGGCCAGCTATTCCCGACTGCAAGCTCTGTAAAACACGTCGGCACGACTTCGCGAATTTGAACATTTACGCTTGCTGTGCTTGTTTAAGTCCGAAACTGCTACCAGATTCTTTGTAACCTCTGATGATGTCTCCTGCATTAGGAGGCAGAACGTTAGGCACAGAAACATACCTTGGGCTACGACCTAATACCCATACAACAAAAATTAACCGGCCGGTGTGGCCGTGCGGTTCTAGGCGCTACAGTCTGGAACCGCGCGACCGCTACGGTCGCAGGTTCGACTCTTGCCTCGGGCATGGATGTGTGTGATGTCCTTAGGTTAGTCAGGTTTAATTAGTTCTAAGTTCTAGGCGACTGATTACCTCAGAAGTTAAGTCCTATAGTGCTCAGAGCCATTTGAACCTAAAGCTGACTGATTTTTTATCTAGGTAAATAATTCGCATATCTTTACGTCAGAATGATTTCCAATACAACCTTTCATTGTTTTAACACAGTGAAAGCCTTCTCTTGACTGGTCGATTTTATTAAATTTTCCGTTTTTCCTACCATTCTTAATTTTTCCCAAAAAAAAATCCGTTTTATTTTTAATTCCAGAGGTGTATTATCTTTGGGAGCATTGTCCCTGCCGTCCCAGCTTAATTCCGCCGCTATTATTACCGCCGAATAGTTCCTTTATAATAATTGTACTCTTGCTATTTTTTGCTATTTTCCGTATATCCTCTTAATAGCAAACAAAATATCGCAACGCTACGTAATTTTCAACAATACAGGGCTCCCTATAACGGAGCAAGCCGTCGCTTAGCAGCAGTTTGAGGCGAGGCGAATAGCGAGCAACGGATGGCCGTTCCCAGACAGCAGAATCTTTGGAAACCGTGAAATGCTGTAACAACACGGAGAACGATAGCAATCAGAACGTAAGCCATTAACAAACATCTCACTTCTGTCATTTTGTGACATACAATTCTTAGACGTCAAATCGATTGCACCTTTTAGCGGGAACGTAACATAAATTCTCAAAAGCTTGTACAAGCTTTAATTTTAATATGCACATCATGGACGCTGTAGTTATATTCATGTAATTCTGTTTTGCAAACCAGTCATCCTGATTGTTTAAAAAGATTTGTCCGAGGCAGTTTGTTTTGGAGATGCATGAATTTTATAGATCGTAATTACAGAAAATCGGAATGTTACGTATTATACATTCTCCTACGAAGTTCCTTTACCAAGTGATCTCTGTGTTCGTTCGTACAGACATTGTTCAAAGTCCATTGTGTCGCAGTTGTTTTGGTGAAGTACATATTCTCCATGCGCGTGTCATAAGAAATAATACATTTTTATAAGAATTTCTAACGATTACAGGGGAATTTCAAACATTATACTGTAGTTTTGTCAGAAATAATTTGCCTATTAAAATGTAGGTGTCTTATAAATGGAATTAAATCCGATCTGAAATTGTTGTTTCTGTTTTCGTGTAATTAAATGAACTGGATCAGCGATATCGTCCTTTTAGCACTACAGTTCGAATCCTTGATGCGAGCAGAGTGCGCCCACATTTCCTTGGCTTCTCGTCTCTCTAGCATTGAATAGGTAGAGATCGTTGCAGTTCGAGATGCTTTAATGACTTTAAAGTAGCACTGCCAAGTGTAAACTGGCAATAGAACCTTGCAGAAATGCGGGTCCAATGACTCATTTGAATGTCTGTTCCAAACCTTAAGAACAAAATTTGATGACATTTTCCCAGAAATCCCCAAGTAGAATCCTGCAAGCAAGTCACAAGGAAGGGAAAAACCCATTAAAGGGAAGATATGGTATACACCTGAGCTAAAGACATTACAATGCATTACCAAAACATTAAGAAACCATATGAAAACAGCCGTAGATCTTCCAGCTAAAGACCTGCTTCACTGTAACTACTTAAGAGCCAAAAAAACTACAGAAAGGCAGTGGATGCAAAAAAGAAAAGCAATGACAAGTTCATTAAAGAGGCTCATAATCCATGTAAGGCAGCATGGAATCTGGTAAATGAGCACAGAAGAAGCCTACTCCCGTCTTAAATTCCGGTAGCCCTGATGCCTTCAACCAGGACTTTGTCAGCGTAGTGGAAAGTACGGTAAATGAAATTCCAGTTTCAGGCTTAGATCCCACGGCCAACATAAAAAGTGTAAGCTGCACATTTAAAAACTCGGAGGAAATACACCCTGAGGGCTTTGTAAAATTAGTGAAGTGCTATAAGCATTGAGAGAGTCCAGATATCTATGGTATGCCCTGCACAGTACTGAAGAAAGTAATACCAGAGCTTGCTCAACCACTAGCCACAGTAATTAACAAGTGTTTATCTTCTGGTGTCTTCCCATATTTCCTGAAGGTGGCAACAGACCGTACCAGTGTACAAAAAAGGCGACCCATGAAAAGTGTCCAGCTTCAGGCCTGTTTCAATATACCCATTCTTGCTAAAGTGATGGAGTCCGTAATGAAACATCAGATAAAAATTTCTTTCAAAGCAATAAACTCTCAACAGTTCCAGAGGTACTGGACCTAATCACGAAGATAAGGATCAGAAGACAGAAAGAGTGTGACATTGACACTCTGCGACCTCAGCAAAGCGTCTGACTGCATCTCACACAAGATACTGATTAATAACCTCAAGTGTTATGGGCTTGAAGGTGCGGTCCTAACTAATCTTCAATCCTGTCTTGAAAACCGAAGACAAATAGTAGCAGTCCATAGAGCAAACTCTCCTGTTCCTTATCTATGTCAATAATATAGGTTGTATCTACGACATTCTACAGTTTGCTGATGCCACACTCTATGCCAAGGGCAGAACGGCTGAAAAAGCTCTGTTGGCGGCAGATGTACTCTTTGAAAGCATTAAAGAGTGGTTCATCGAAAATGAAATGAAAATGAATCAACAAAAAACACAACACATGATATGCAGTCACAGCAACGTCGGCTGCCAGGATAACATGGATGCTGTCAAACTACTAGGCTTCATGTTAGACAGAAAACTGACTATGAGTATGTGTGTTCCAAGCTGTCTCGTGTTATAGACCCGCTAAGAAATTTAAAATGTGTATTAACTGACCTGTACCTGTTAACAGAAAAATTAAAGAGATCTTTGGAGAAAAGAGAACCATTTGTATGAATATCAAGAGCTCAGATGGAAACCCAGTTCTAAGCAAAGAAGGGAAAGCAGAAAGGTGCAAGGAGTATATAGAGAGTCTATACAAGGGCGATGTACTTGAGGACAATATTATGGAAATGGAAGAGGATGTAGCTGAAGATGAAATGGGAGATACGATACTGCGTGAAGAGTTTGACAGAGCACTGAAAGACCTAAGTCGAAACAAGGCCCCGGGAGTAGACAACATTCCATTAGAACTAATGACAGCCTTGGAAGAGCCAGTCCTGTCAAAAGTCTACCATCTGGTGAGCAAGATGTATGAGACAGGCGAAGTACCCTCAGACTTCAAGAAGAATATAATAATTCCAATCCCAAAGAAAGCAGGTGTTGACAGATGTGAAAATTACCGAACTATCAGTTTAATAAGTCACAGCTGCAAAATACTAACGCGAATTCTTTACAAACTGGTGGAAGCCGACCTCGGGGAAGATCAGTTTGGATTCCGTAGAAATGTTGGAACACGTGAGGCAATACTGACCTTACGACTTATCTTAGAAGAAAGATTAAGGAAAGACAAACCTACGTTTCTAGCATTTGTAGACTTAGAGAAAGCTTTTGACAATGTTGACTGGAATACTCTTTCAAATTCTAAAGGTGGCAGGGGTAAAATACAGAGAGCGAAAGACTATTTACAATTTGTACAGAAACCAGATGGCAGTTATAAGAGTCGAGGGGCATGAAAGAGATGCAGTGGTTGGGAAGGGAGTGAGACAGGGTTGTAGCCTCTCCCCGATGTTATTCAATCTGTATATTGAACAAGCAGTAAAGGAAACAAAAGAAAAATTCGGAGTAGGTATTAAAATCCACGGAGAAGAAATAACAACTTTGAGGTTCGCCAATGACATTTTAATTCTATCAGAGACAGCAAAGGACTTGGAAGAGCAGTTGAACGCAATGGACAGTGTCTTGAAAGGAGGATATAAGATGAACATCAACAAAAGCAAAACGAGGATAATGGAATGTGGTCGAATTAAGTCGGGTAATGCAGAGGGAATTAGATTATGAAATGAGACACTTAAAGTAGTAAAGGAGTTTTGCTATTTGGGGAGCAAAATAACTGATGATGGTCGAAGTAGAGAAGATATAAAATGTAGGCTGGCAATGGCAAGGAAAGCGTTTCTGAAGAAGAGAAATTTGTTAACATCGAGTATAGATTTAAGTGTCAGGAAGTTGTTTCTGAAAGTATTTGTACGGAGTGTAGCCATGTATGGAAGTGAAACATGGACGATAAATAGTTTGGACAAGAAGAGAATAGAAGCTTTCGAAATGTTGTGCTACAGATGCTGAAGATTAGATGGGTAGACCACATAACTAATGAGGAGGTATTGAACAGAATTGGGGAGAAGGGGAGTTTGTGGCACAACTTGACTAGAAGAAGGGACCGGTTAGTACGACATGTTCAGAGGCATCAATGGATCACAAATTCAGCATTGGAGGGCAGCGTGGAGGGTAAAAATCGTAGAGGGAGACCAAGAGATGAATACACTAAGCAGATTCAGAAGGATGTGGATTGCAGTAAGTACTGGGAGATGAAGAAGCTTGCACAGGATAGGGTAGCATGGAGAGCTGCATCAAACCAGTCTCAGGACTGAAGACCACAACAACAACAGCCTGGTAACAGTTTATTATTCACTCTTTCACAGCCATATTAATTATGGTCTACTGTTATGGGGACACTCTGCAGGTTGTAAGGAGGTGTTAATGCTCCAAAAAAAGCTATCAAGATCATTACATCAGGTAAAACACAGGGGCACTGCAAACCTATATTTACCAGATTTGCCAATATGTGTTCCCATGCCTCAGCAGTGTAAAGGAAAATCAAGGTGATTTCATCAGCATGAGGCAAGACATTCATAATCACGACACCCGCTACTAGAGGAACATTGAAGTACCAACTTGTCGACCGACTGGAACGTAAGACAGTTTTCCAGTGGTAGCCCTAAAAATGTTCAGTTCACTGGACCGAGTAGCGGGGTCTCTGCCTCTAGGACTGTTCAAAAGGCCAGTTGCACAGGACTTGAAAGGACACCCATTATATTCTATTGGAGAATTTTTCAATACGGACCAATGTGAATGAACGAAACACTATTGCCTTAATATGTTATATGTGCCCTTGTTCTGAATACTTATCTGTATTTGTATAAAACTGTAACGAAATCTTATATATAACCCTGACGCAGTCTGTCCAGTCACGACTGGTAAATACGCAGACCTAGTAATATAGTAATGTGTGTCGATCCCTTCTTTGTCAACATTTGGCATCAAATGACGCTGTGCAGAAATGGCATAACACTATAGTTAGTATTGTCTAATAACATACTTTCATTTCAGTGATGAGTACAGTAATTTGTAGGAATGAGTAACATTATGTGCCGGTTTTGCCCCTGATAATAGTTCACTCTGAGAAGTGTCTGACGGGAGTAGCTATCATTTCGATAGAAGTCGAAAGACTGTATGTGACTTCGGACTGATATTCCCTTGTTTCCAGTCGCTACAAATCTTAGCTTTCTAAACAGTGTATAAATTTTATCTTCATTGAACATTATCAATAAACTTGTACCATAAATAACGTTTCTGTGCTCTTTAACTACGCTCACGAGAAAGAAAATAGAAGAAATTCGCTGAATTATTGACCCATATCGCCGGCCGCGGTGGTCTAGCGGTTCTAGGCGCTCAATCCGGAACCACGTGACTGCTACGGTCGCAGGTTCGAATCCTGCCTCAGGCATGGATGTGTGTGATGTCCTTAGGTTAGTTAGGTTTAAGTAGTTCTGATTTCTAGGGGACTGATGACCACAGATGTTAAGTCCCATAGTGCTCAGAGCCATTTGAACCATTTTTGATTGACCCATATCACTGACATAGTTTTGCATTAGGATTCTGGAACATATACTGTGTTGGAACATCACGAAATACCTAAAAGAAAACCACCTTTTGACACACAGTCAGCATGGGTTCAGAAATTATTGTTCTTGTGAAACATAGCTGTCTCTTTATTCACACAAAGTAGGTAGTGTGTCGACAGACTATCTCAAGGTGATTCCATATTTCTAGATTTCCAGAAGTGCTTCGACATCGTTACTCACAACCGGCTTCTAATCTAATTGCGTGTCTATGGAGTATCGTCGCTGTTGTGCGACTGGATTCGCTGTTTTCCATCAGAAAGCTCACAGTTCTAATGAAGCAGAAGTCATATCTAGCCTTCTCCAAGGAAGCGTTGTAGGCCCTCTTGTGTTCCTCTTAATCTATATAAACGACTAGCTTACAAACCCGGAATTGCCTGTGTATTCATTTTGCTAATTTTTATTAGAAATGAAAACAAAAAATTAACTGTTTTTGCAGTGTAATATCGAATAATTTTCATTCCGTGTATTCGTGAAAACACCTTTGAAAGTACGAAACAGTAGTAGAAAGAAGTGCAGTATGTGGGCAGTTCCTGCACGCTGGCTGCAGCTGCTTGCGTGTCTACAACGCGATCCTGTGAACATCTCAGTGGCAACGCCTGTTCATTGCTCTATAAACGGCTACCGTTTTCGCCTGCAGCCATTTGCGCCTCGTGGTTGAAAGCTGTCAAAAGCGCTGCCAGGTATCAGGGATTGCTGTATGTCGACTCGACTGTAGGTGTACCTATGCGGCAAAGAATAAATGTCTTACAACTTCTTGCATGACGTGGCATTTTGTAACGCATGTCAACGTTAATAATGTCATATCTCTTGATCTATATGGCGGACGCTGATATATTTGTGTAGTTACATTCAGCAACATATGTGGATATTGTCTCTGAAATATGTTGCGAACACAGTTAGCAGCAAAGAAGTAGTAAATACATATGTCATCCATGATGCAGTTTGTCACGCATCTCAATGTTTAAGATCACTTCTTAGCTCTTGAACTATGTGTGGTACCATGATACAATTTCGTAGGTGCATTTAGCGGCATGTGTGGATACTGTCTGAGAAATTTGTTGTGAATAGGGCTGGTCGAACAAGTAATAATTCAAGCGTCGTACACGGTGCGGTCGTTTTCTACTCTCCTCGTTGTTTATGGCAGCATACCTCCTGAACTATGGTAGGTAGGTGGTTCTTACACCCACGGGGATTGTTGCCTGACAGTAAGGGATGTGTGTGCCAAGTTTAGTTTAAATCGCTCCAGTAGTTTAGGATGAGATGCGGAAAATACACACACATATTTTTATAAAATGTATGGGTTTAGGAAACAATCTGAGCAACTCACTTCGAATGTTTGCAGGTAATGCTGTCGTTCACCATCTAACAAAGCCATCAGAAGATCAAAACCACCTGCAAAATTATGTAGACAATATATCTGTAAGGTCCAAAAAGAGGCAGCTAATCCCATAATGAAAAATTTGAGGTTATCCACATGACTACGGAAAGGAATCTGTAACATTTCGTATACACTGTAAACAACGAAAATTTAAAGGTTTCTAGTCCAATTAAATGCCTAGGCATTTGCAGACGAGCTAAACCGGAACCACAACTAGAAAATATTGTGGAGAAGGATAACCGAAGACTGCATTTTATTGGCGGTACACTTGGAAGGTGCAACAAATACAGTAAAGAGACTGCTTACACTACGTTTGTCCGTCTTCTTCTGCAGCACAGCTTCGCTGTGGGGCATCATTAGCAGTTAGGACAGACGGAGGACAGCGGAAAAGTGCAAATAAAGCAGCTCGTTCTGTATTATCGCGAAACGGGAGAGTATTGCAGGTATGAAACGCGCGCTGGAGTGGCAGTCATTAAAACGAAGACGTTTTTCGTTGCGACGAGATCTTTTCACAACATTTCAGTCACCAACTTTCTCCTCTGAATGCGAAAATATTTTGTTGGCGGCCAACTACTTACGGGGAAATGATCATCGCAGTAAAATAAGTCAAAGCTCGCGCGGAAAGATTTTAGCGTTCGCTTTTACATGCGCTGTTCGATAGTGGAACGGTAGAGAAATAGTGTGAAAGCGGTTAGTTGAGCATCAGCCCTCTGCCAAACGCGTAAGCGTGAATTGCAGAGTAGTCGCTTAAATGTAGACGTACGAGCATGCTAGGTCTGCTTTCGTTTACGCACTGAACACAGAGTTGCGCGCTAGCTAAAGTGGGCTAAATGATTCACGTTTATTTATGTTAGAATAAACTGCAAAAACAACATTGATTGTTTTGATACAGGGAAAGTCTTCACTTGACTGATAGATTTTACTAATTCCTCTGTTTCGATTTTTCCTTGTTTTTTTCCGTTTCTTTCTTTCGGATGCCAGAGGTCCCTCGACCTTGGGGACCTGGGTCAATGCCTTGGCTGACCCAGCTTGTTTACGCCCCTGAAAACAATATACACATTCAGTACCCTCTCTTACTCCTATTTGGTATGGGCTCAACACTTCACCAATTTTTCTAAGATGTGACACATGACTGGTTTGTATGCAATCTCCTTTGTAGACTCACCGCATTTTTCCTAGTATATTGGAGATGAACTACTACTAAATTTGTGCACCAGTCTGTGTGACAAGGAAAGATGTGAGCTCCGATTAAATTGGTCATAAGTTTTCGTTTTTTTTTTTTTTTTTCCTAGTTCGCAGCTATCTTTTCCAGCTCACTGCAAGGTTCATTCTTGCCAACTACTCTGGAGACTGAGCAAATCTTACATGGGAACCAACACAGTCTCCACAAGCACTTAAAATGTAAACCTGAACTGTCCTGTTCGTCAAAGAGGTCCATAAGGCTATGGATATTGTGAATTGTGGTTTATTGGTCTCATACCGTACATAATCTAAATCACTTGTTTGAGGTACAGGAGACATGTCAAATTGTGGTAAAATTTCACTGTAAACAAAGAACAGCTGATGTTAACAAACAGCATAATAATAATAATAATACAATTTTTTATACAGACATACAATAAAATCTGACACTTCATTACCCCTTTCTCAAATTATCATTGCATTCATTATGAATTCTTCTATTGAATAGTGGCATTTCTCCCACAGAATCTGCTGTAGCCTCATTAAACGTCTGGCTTCATATTAACTATGTTCTTGCCCATTAACTTGTTGTAAATTGTCATCCCCGTATACTGTGGAGTCCATGCACATTTCAACTGATGTGTGCACAGCATAAAATTATTTTTATATCTTGTGTTATATGTATGGTTAAAATTATTCTCCTCAAATAATTTTTGTGTGCTGTGGAGGAAGATTATAATTTCGTAAATCTATATGGATGGAAGTGTTAGGATTTGTAGTTTCTGAAATAATAGGCAACAAGACTGTTTGCTGCGCTGGGCACATTATCAGACGATTTTCCTTTGCAGTTTCAGTATTCGAGATACACTACTTGAACTTCCCCAGAAAATTATCCCATATCTAATAAGATATTCAAAATAACTACAGTGAGCAATTTTTCATGTACTCAAGTCAGTGAAATTTGCTAGTACTTGCATTGCAAATGCAAAACTGTTTAGTATATTTTATAGGGAGTCACTCTGTGTTTTCCAGCTTCTTGTCCACATTTAGTCCCAGGAATTTGACTGTGCCAATTTCTTTCATAGGTTGATTGTTATGTCGTATTTTAAGTTCCACAGCAGAGCGCAGAGTGATGCAGTGTTTCAGGACTTCTAGAAAGTCTTTGACACAGCTCCACACTACTGCATAGTACACAAAATATATACATATGGAATATTCAAACTGATATGCAATGGGATTGAAGACGTCATATCAAACAGAGTGCAGAATGTCCCTGTTAACCACGAGATATTGACAGAAGTGATTTACCTCAACATCATGTCGTAGGGTCATTGCTGTTTGTTGAGAGATAGCAGTTGTATGTGTGAGGTGTTTTTGCTTGTGGGAATGTGTGTCCATTTTTTTTTTTCAGTGGAGGCTTTGGCCAAAAGATCAATGTGTAAGTCTTTTCATTATGTCTGTCTGAAACTCAACTTACAGTGAGTAGAAATCTATCCTTTTCATAATATTGTTGATATCCCAACCTGGACTTTCCATTGTTTGATATTATGTTAATTGTGACTATTGTATTAATGCAGAATGAACACTGATTTTATTCAATGAATGGCATACTGCAGTTTTGTCACGGGTAATTGTCCACAAAAGGTATACGGCAATGTTTGGGACACGTAACTGACACAAGAGACATCGTAATAAGAATAGACTTACGCGCAGCTGAATTAGAAATAGCTACTGCAGTGAAGGTCAGTTCATTCGGGGGACGGGACCGAACAGCGAGATCGTCGGCCCCGTCGGATACGGAAGGGTGGGGAAGGAAGTCGGCCGTGCCCTTTCACAGGAACCGTCCCAGCATTTACCCGAAGCGATTTAGGGAAATTACATAAAACCTACATCGGGTTGGCCGGACGTAGATTTGAACTGTCATCCTCCCGAATGCGAGTCCAGTGTGCTAACCACTGAGCCACATCACTCAGTCTACAGTGAAGAGCAATACTTTGAATTGATAAAAACTAACATCACCACAGTCAGCTAATGGTGCTGTAAACTACTGTACTATGGATAAATGGGCCACAATGCAGAGAATCAGTTGTCCATTAAACAGCCGACATCAACAGCTAGTAAGTACCCACACCATTCAGCATCAGTTCCTCACAGTGGGATTCACCTCTGCTCACCATACATCACAAGCCACAACAATCGGCACGGCCACAGGAAGGCCAGCATCGGACACTGGAAGTGAGGGCAAAGGTCACCACTACTGACGAGCCGAGGTGCACCACGATACACGACAGCGGCAGAGTATGAGTAGGCCTACTTCAGAGACCAAGACGTAATGTACAAAGATCACCAGAATGTTCTCTGCAGACAGGGAAGACTATGGAAAAAAAGCTATATAACACAGATCACAAATCAGCACCTCTGCAACTTGAGTCCTGGAAGAGAATGGATGATAATGAGAAAGGACCAACAGTCATAATGGAAGATGCTAAGACAGCAATATCTGCAATGAAAAATGGAGAAAGTGGTAGCTGCAGATACGATACAAGCAGGAATACTAAAATGATTGAACCAAGAAGGAGTAAGGTTATGTAACAAAATATATGATGAGGGTGAATAGCCAGAAGACTTTCTGACTTCAGTAATGATTCCAGTATCAAAGACTTAGTTATTTAGTTACTTACTCCATAGATCAGATTCACAATAAACTTTATGATGTGAAACGTGCCAACAGAACAAGCATAGAACACTTATATACAACTAAATAAAAAATTAAAAAATAATACTGATATGGCTGCATGCTGGCCATTTACAATGATTAATTATCTCTGTTCAGCAATTTGTCTCTTGTTTAGGAGGAGTTGCTAAGGAGAAAGCTCTTTAACCTACATTTGAAAACACTTTTATTTCCATGGGTATATCGCAAAAGAGTTTATATAGTGTGTTTTTCACCCCGTCCTCTGCCAAATTTAGATTCATTAAAGGGTAATATGGTTCATTTTTCCTTCTAGAAGCAAGGAACCAAGAAATACAGGGAGCTCAGGAGAGCTAGCCTCATTTCACATACAAGCAGAGTTACGTTAAGAATCATTAATGAAAGACTGGAAAAGGTAATGAATGAGAATCTAGCTGAGAATTTGATTTTAGACACAAGAGACGTGGAAGGACTCTTGTAAATTTTGGGGGAGAGGGTTATTGAAGGGGAAAGAAACCTATATGTGTGGGAAAAGCATTTGGCAGTATAGCTTCATATAAGATCAAAACTATAATAAGAGAAAAGAGAGTGGACTGGAAAATGAGACAACATAGAAACTCATTACATATAAATCAAAAAGTGTCAGTGAAACTAAGAGGAGAAAACATGAAGGAGTAAGTCCCCAGGCTTCTATCTATCTCACATCCTTTTTAATCTGTAATTATTAAAATGACTGGCCAATGGCCATTAGATGACAAGGAGGTTAAACTTTGGGTTTGTAGATGGAATACCAGATGTAGAAGTATGAAACCAGAATTTCCCTACAAACGGTGCTAGCTGACACTGTAGGGCCCGTGAGACTGTGTCTGTAGCGTCATCTGCTTCCTAGAATGGCTGACCACTAATGTCAATGTACAGTAACCAAAGTTCCGTACATCGGTATCTGTTTCAAATCTGCAAACATGTCAAGTTTTGTGCCTACGAACTATGATTTGCGGACAGCATTGGTTTTCTGTTATCATTTGAAGAAAACTGCTGCAGAATCGCAACGAATGCTTGTCGAAGCTTTCAGCGAACATGCTTCTTGGGAAAACACAGCGTTTTGAGAGGTTCAAAAAATTCAAAAGTGGTGATTTTGACGTGAGAAATGAAAGGCGCGGGAAACCACCTAAAAAGTTCGAAGACACTGAATTGCAGACCTTATTGGATGAAGATGCAACTCAAACTCAACAGGAATTTGTGGAACAATACAGTGTGATGCAGAAAGCCATTTCTCTTCAGTTGAAAACTGTGGGAAAGGTGCAGAAAGTCGGAAAATGGGTTCCGCATTAACTGAAAGAAAGACAGCAAGCAAAGTGAAAGACCACTTGTGAAATGCTGCTCGCCGGATACAAAAGAAAGTCATTTCTCCATTGAACAGTGACAGGTGACGAAAAACGTATATATTTTGAGAATCGACATTCACTGCAAGACCAAATCGCTTTGCAAAGATGACAATGCTCTGTGTTTGGTGGGATTAGAAGGATGTCATCTATTGTGAGCTGATAAAATATGGTGCAACTGTTAACACCGGTTGCTACCAACAGCAAATTATTGATTTAAATCGAGAATTACATGAAAAATGACCAGAATATAGAAAAAGGCAACACAAAGTCATATTGCTCCATACTGTCCCATCACACACAGCAAAATGGGTCAGTGAAACAATCGAGGCATTCAGTTGGGAAATACTAGGGCATGCGGCTTATTCTCCAGAATTGGCTCCATCCGATTATCATCTATTTGCATCACGGGGACAGGCTCTCTCTGAGCAATGCTTCAATTTGTATGAAAATGTACGAAAATGGCTTGCTGACCGGTTCACTTCAAAAGAAGAAGTGTTTTTTTGGCATGGCATTAACAGCCTGCTAGAGAGGTGGGAGAAATGTATAAATAACAATGGAGACTATTTTGAATAAAATATTGTTTATCAGTTTCAAACAACAGATGTGTAATTATTTCAACCAAATTCTGTTTCATACTTCTATGCCTGGTATTCCATTCAGTAACAGAAGAAAAAGAATTACTGGATATAGTAATAGCAACAAAGCTACTGGCTGTATTTATGAACTGAAAAGCAAAACAAAGGAAAGAAAATAATGGCACCAGGAGGAAATAAATGGGTAAGAACATGAGCAAAGCTTTTAATATCTAGGAAGCAGGATAGAAGCTGATTAGAAGAGTAACACAGAAACTAAAACTAGGATAGCAATAGCAAAAGAGGCATTTTGTAAGAAAAGAAGAATTTTCTGAAGAGTATGGACAAAAAATTTGAAAGACTAAAAAAATGTTCTGTATGGAGTTGTTATTGTTGTTGTGGTCTTCAGTCCCTAGACTGGTTTGATGCAGCTCTCCATGCTACTCTATCCTGTGCAAGCTTCTTCATCTCCCAGTACCTACTGCAACCTACATCCTTCTGAATCTGCTTAGTGTATTCATATCTTGGTCTCCCTCTACGATTTTTACCCTCCACGCTGCCCTCCAATACTAAATTGGTGATCCCTTGATGCCTCAGAACATGTCCTACCGACCGATCCCTTCTTCTAGTCAAGTTGTCCCACAAACTTCTCTTCTCCCCAATCCTATTCAATACCTCCTCATTAGTTATGTCATCTACCCATCTAATCTTCAGCATTCTTCTGTAGCACCACATTTCGAAAGCTTCTATTCTCTTCTTGTCTAAACTATTTATCGTCCATGTTTCACTTCCATACATGGCTACACTCCATACAAATACTTTCAGAAACGACTTCCTGACGCTTAAATCTATACTCGATGTTAACAAATTTCTCTTCTTCAGAAACGCTTTCCTTTCCATTGCCAGTCTACATTTTATATCCTCTCTACTTCGACCATCATCAGTTATTTTGCTCCCCAAATAGAAAAACTCCTTTACTACTTTAAGTGTCTCATTTCCATTTTTAGTGGAAGGCAGCAAGATGAAGAAGCCCACGAGATAAGTAGTGTAACAAATTTCATAACACCTCACCAAAACGTTCAATCTAAAATAAACAACAATTATGATCTTAAAATTTGCTATCTGAATGTTCAAGGACTAATAGATACAGAATTTATTGTAAACAGTTTTGGACTAGATAACAAATTTGATATTTTCTGTCTGAGTGAACATTGGGTTACTGAGAGTGTACTTCTAGTTGTTAAACTTGATAACTATAATGTAGCAAATAGTTACTGTAGAAAACTGCATATAAGAGGTGGTGTGGCAATATATATTAATCAGTCATTCAGCTGCTCCATTGTAAAGTTGGACCTAGATTATTTATGTGAGGAACAAAACTTTGAAGCCACTGGTATAGTTATGGAAAGTCTTAAGTTAGTAATAGTATCCCTTTACAGGTCACCTGTATTTCTAGAAAAATTGGACATGCTGTTAGATGTTCTAAGAGGGACCAGATGGTTGCATTATGACATAGTAATGGGTGGAGATCTGAATGCAGATTTTGATATAACAACACATAAACGTACTGTGACTGAGTTGAAAAACCTTCTAAGACAGTGCAATTTGCACTCAGTCAATGACAGGCCCACAAGAGATAAAGCATGTCTTGACAATATTTTTGTCAACTTTAAAACTACAGAAGAAACATGTGCTGTTACAGCGTTTCCATTTTCAGATCATGACTCTGTATCTTTAAACTATACAAGTAGGTTCTGTATTGATAATAGTAATATTCCTAAGCTTGTCCAAAAAGTTATAACCACCAGACCTGTCACAGATGACAAAATTGTTCAGCTCTGTAAGTCCCTTGCTGAGAGAGACTGGTTCAACCAATGTCATGGTGACACAAGTTATAGTCTTAGTGCTGATTTGTCAGGGAAACTATTATTTGAGAGATTTTTTAAAACATTTCTGACACAATTTAATGACAACATCCCCATAAAGAAATGCAAATTAACTGACAAAGGCTTTACAAACAGCGCTACAAACAGACAAAATTCATGGTTCACTAAACAATTATCAAATATGAAAAACCAAGTTATGGTGTTGCACAATATATGTAGCAATCAGAAAACAGAACATGCCAGATTAGCCTATATAAAATGCAGGAATGAGTATAAAAAAGCCATCGTGGAAGCCAAAAAAGCACATAATTTCAATACCATTGATAATTCCACAAATAAGTGCAAAGCTGCATTGAAATTAATAAATGGTGCTGCTAAAGATGTGAGAAGCAAAAAAATTAATACAAGTCCCCAAAAATTCAATTATTTCTTTATTAAATCTGTTGAAAATGTAGGAAATACTATAATCAAACCTGATATCAGTTCATCAGAGTTACTTTCTAAAAATGTTTGCAGAACACCAACAGACACAGGTACGTTTATGTTCTCCAAGGTCTCACCTAGTCATGTCCTAAGCATTGTAAAACGGATGAAATCTTCAGAAAGTGTAGATATATATGACATATCCTGTAATTTACTTAAGAAAATAATAGACTATATTCTGTACCCCTTAACATTCTGTATAAATAAATGCATATCTGAAGGATATTTTCCCGAAGAACTCAAAGTGGCTAGGGTAATTCCAATATATAAAAAGGGAGATATGGACTCACCTTCCAGTTACAGACCAATCTCCATAGTCCCAGCTTTTTCTAAAATACTGGAATGTGTAATTTACCAACAGCTATCTGGCTATTTTGAAAAATTAGGAATAATTAGTGAATCTCAGTATGGTTTTAGGAAAAAGTTGTCTACTGTGGATGCTATAGACTTTGTAGTCAAATACTTACATCAAGTGTTTGAGGATAAGGGCTATGCTCAACTCACATTTTGTGATCTAAGCAAAGCTTTTGACTGTGTAAAGCATAAGCCACTCCTAGAAAAACTGGAATTCTATGGCATTAGACATAACAGCCTTAAATTAATAAAATCATATCTTCAGAATCGTAAGCAAGTTGTTTGTGTAGGGAGAGAAATGTCGAGTATAGAGCAAGTCAAGGTAGGTGTTCCGCAGGGATCTGTGCTGGGCCCCTTTTTGTTCCTGATAATGATAAATGATCTGCCGTCATTTATCAAGTCCACCACTGTGTTGTATGCAGATGATACAACATTTCTTCATGCTAGTGAGGATTTCAATAGCCTTAAAACTTGTGCAGAAAAGACAATTGACCAAGCATCCTATTGGTTCAAGGCAAATGGATTCCTCCTGAATGACAACAAAACACAGCAGATGGTCTGTAGTCTTAGAGACAAGCTTCTGTCAGATGATCCAAGTTATGTCAAATTTTTGGGGGTATACATTGATGATAAATTATCTTGGGGTCAACATGTACAATAGATTAGTGGTAAATTGTCAAGAGTTATTTACCTATTAAGGCGACTTATGGATTGTGTTCCTGAAAAATATGTTAGAACATCCTACTTTTCCTTCTTTCAAAGTATAATAACATATGGAATTATTTTGTGGGGGAACTCTAGCTGTGTACATGACATATTAATACTGCAAAAAAAAGCTATTAGGATAATTACTGGTTCTGCATATAAGGCACACTGCAAACCATTGTTCCGTGAACAGAAAATCATGACTGTTATAAACTTGTACATATACTATGTTCTAATTTATACGAAGAAGAAATTACCAGAAACAAAAACCAGAGAAAATGTACACAGCCACAATACAAGAAGGAATAGGTGCCTCTATATTCCCTACCACAGATTGTCAAAGTCACACAACAGCTACGAAATCATGGGATACCAATTATTTAATAATCTTCCTCAATCTGTTCAAGAATTACCTGAACAATTATTCAAACAAACAATTCATGACTGGCTAGTCCTCCACCCATTCTATGACATAAGAGAATTTATCAACTGTAATATAATACTATAATGTTAACAAGAAACCTGTTGTTTCTTTCAAACTATTAATTGTATTTTAGTATGTATATGACGTTGTCTATTGCTGTAATGGCCGAATGACAATAAAATTATTATTATTATTATTATTATTATTATTAATCTAATTCCCTCAGCATCACCCGACTTAAATCGACTACATTCCATTATCCTCGTTTGGTTTTGTTGATGTTCATCTTATACCCTCCTTTCAAGACACTATCCATTCCGTTCAACTGCTCTTCCAAGTCCTTTGCAGTCTCTGACAGAATTACAATGTCATCGGCGAACCTCAAAGTTTTTAAGTCTTCTCCATGGATTTTAATACCTATTCCAAATTTTTCTTTTGTTTCCTTCACTGCTTGCTCAATATACAGATTGAATAACATCGGGGAGAGGCTACAAACCTGTCTCACACCCTTCCCAACCACTGCTTCCCTTTCATGCCCCTCAACTCTTATAACTGCCATTTGGTTTCTATACAAATTGTAAATAGCCTTTCGCTCCCTGTATTTTACTCCTGCCACCTTCAGAATTTGAAAGAGAGTATTCCAGTCAACATTGTCAAAAGCTTTCTCTAAGTCTACAAATGGTAGAAACGTAGGTTTGCTTTTCCTTAATCTTTCTTTTAAGATAAGTCGTAAGGTCAGTATTGCCTCAAGTGTTCCAACATTTCTATGGAATCCAAACTGATCTTCCTCGAGGTCGGCTTCTATCAGTTTTTCCATTTGTCTGCAAAGAATTCGCGTTAGTATTTTGCAGCTGTGACTTATTAAACTGATAGTTCGGTAATTTTCACATCTGTCAACACCTGCTTTCTTTGGGATTGGAATTATTATATTCTTCTTGAAGTCTGAGGGTATTTCGCCTGTCTCATACATCTTGCTCACCAGATGGTAGAGTTTTGTCAGGACTGGCTCTCCCAAGGCCGTCAGTAGTTCCAATGGAATGTTGTCTACTCCCGGGGCCTTGTTTCGACTCAGGTCTTTCAGTGCTCTGTCAAACTCTTCACGCAGTATCGTATCTCCCATTTCATCTTCATCTACATCCTCTTCCATTTCCATAATATTGTCCTCAAGTATGTCACCCTTGTTTAGACCCTCTATATACTCCTTCCACCTTTCTGCTTTCCCTTCTTTGCTTAGAACTTACCCAGATTCCTATTTTTTTATTCATTATTAAACCTACTCCTGCATTACCCCTATTTGACTTTGTATTTACAACCCTGTATGGAGTGTCCTCCTGTATGGTGCTGAAACACGGACACTGAGGCAGAAAGATAGAGTAAGGCTGGAGGCTTTTAAGATGGAGACTTTGCGGTGGATAGAAAGAATAAATTGGATGGATAGAGTGAAAAAAAGGACGCTGCGAAACAAAGAACGATACTGAATATGATAAAAGGGAGGAAACACATGTTGATAAAGAAGGAGAGGCTTTGAGGGTTATGCGAAAGGGAAGAGGAGTTGCGGGATGAGGTGGTTTCAGATCCTGAATGATGTGATGTATGGAGGCAAATACAGCAGCATTAAGAAAGAGACAGTGGAGTGCAGGAAATGGTGACACAGTGTACCTACTTATACAGCAGAACACTGATGACACAATTCCCACGAGCCACTGAATCTTGCTTGCAAACACGGAACTGTTCAGACAAATGGCATAGATATTTTTAGTAACCCTACCAGACATGCAGATGGATGATAAAGACACATCAATATTATGACGCTGCACATGTCCAGTGAGGACACCTGTGGTGGGAACGAGATCAATATCACAGAAACCCATTAATGTTCAGGTGAACATTGGTTCTTATCCCTTGCCTCATTCAGATTAACTTTATTCTAAACATGGGAATCTACTCTCCAAAATTGATCTTGCAAAGGTATAATTTTTGCTGGTTCTTGATTAAAATCCTCAGAAGATACAAGTATTGAACATTCCATTCGGACTATATCAATATAATTAATTGGTAGCCTTTCAGCATGGCTAGAGCTCCTGCCATCTTCAAAAGTTTCTTGAACAAGCTCAAGTTGATGATAGTCCAGCAACTGGTCAAACAGCTAACATTTGCACAATTTCCATAAGCGAACTCTCACATTGTCTCGGTGTGATTAACAGTGAACTTCCAGGGGTTGTGGTGAGTTGTTGCTTCCACTTCATGCACAATATTTCGACGACCGACCCAGCCATCTTGTTCAGGTGCTGTGAGTTTTGTTGTTACATGCACTCACTGATTGTGACCTATTGTTGATCTTATGTCCCTATTTATAACCAATTTCAATTCCTGACACCCACTATGCCCATTGGTGCTCTTTTGTTTTTCAGAACTTGCCTTGATATTCTGTGAAATGCCAACTACGATGGCCAGCAAGATTTTAATAAACTGAGTGCCATATCCAAAGCATTATTTAAATTGAAACCACTATTCCTGTTATTTAGGTTTTCTGACATGTTTTGACAGACTCCTTAATTATGCTGTCCGAAAAACTTGACATCTGCTCTGTGATACTGCTCTTATCATATTTAATTTCATGATTACATTTGCGGCAGTTCTCGGTGACTATTGATTTTCTCGGTTGTTTTAGTCAGGTGTGTCACTGATGTTCCTTGTGTTTCTACTCGACTGTTCTGACAGTCTGCTGAGCATAAGACATTCATGGAATATGGTACATGGCTAGCTTTTAGGCACCTAGATCGTCTTTAACATTAGAAAGAACATTTTTTATCATAGTTGAAGGGAGTGAAATACACTGGATGTCAGTTTCCCTAGGAGTCTACCTACCTGTTCGTGGGTGAGGTACTTCTTCGGTGAGCCTCTCCTTGTCTGAAAGTGTTCGACATCTGCGGATCAGTGTCTTTAGCACTGAATCTCTTTGTGACGAATGGTGATGGCTCGAGCCCTGGAGATAACATCTTGGACCTACTGATAACAAACAGACCCAAACTTTTCGACTCTGTAAGTGCAGAACAGGAAATCAGTGACAATAAGGCCGTTGCAGCATCCCTGAATATGGAAGTTAATAGGAATATAAAAAAAGGGAGGAACGTTTATCTGTTTAGCAAGAGTAATAGAAGGCAGATTTCAGACTACCTAACAGATCAAAACAAAAATTTCTGTTCCGACACTGACAATGTTCAGTGTTTATGGTAAAAGTTGAAGGCAATCGTAAAATGCGTTTTAGACAGGTACGTGCCAAGTAAAACTGTGAGGGACGGGAAAAACCTACCGTGGTTCAACAACAAAGTTAGGAAACTACTGTGAAATCAAAGAGAGCTTCACTCCAAGTTTAAACGCACCCAAAACCTCTCAGACAAACAGAAGCTAAACGATGTCCAAGTTAGCGTAAGGAGGGCTATGCGTGAAGCGTTCAGTGAATTCGAAAGTAAAATTCTATGTACCGACTTGACAGAAAATCCTGGGAAGTTCTGGTCTTACGTTAAATCAGTAAATGGCTCGAAACAGCATATCCAGACACTACGGGATGATGATGGCACTGAAACAGAGGATGACATGGGTAAAGCTGAAATACCAAACACCTTTTTCCAAAGCTGTTTCACAGAGGAAGACCTCACTGCAGTTCCTTCTCTAAATCCTTGCACAAACGAAAAATTGGCTGACATCGAAATAAGTGTCCAAGGAATAGAAAAGCAACTGGAATCACTCAACAGAGGAAAGTCCACTGGACCTGACGGGATACCAATTCGATTCTACACAGAGTACGCGAAAGAACTTGTCCCCCTTCTAACAGCCGTGTACCGCAAGTCTCTAGAGGAACGGAAGGTTCCAAATGATTGGAAAAGAGCACAGGTAGTCCAAGTCTTCAAGAAGGGTCGTCGAGCAGATGCGCAAAACTATAGACCTATATCTCTGACGTCGATCTGTTGTAGAATTTTAGAACATGTTTTTTGCTCGAGTATCATGTCGTTTTTGGAAACACAGAATCTACTCTGTAGAAATCAACATGGATTCCGGAAACAGCGATTGTGTGAGACCCAACTCGCTTTATTTGTTCATGAGACCCAGAAAATATTAGATACAGGCTCCCAGGTAGATGCTATTTTCCTTGACTTCCGGAACCGGAAGGCGTTCGATACAGTTCCATACTGTCGCCTGATAAACAAAGTAAGAGCCTACGGAATATCAGACCAGCTGTGTGGCTGGATTGAAGAGTTTTTAGCAAACAGAACACAGCATGTTGTTATCAATGGAGAGACGTCTACAGACGTTAAAGTAACCTCTGGCGTTCCACAGGGGAGTGTTATGGGACCATTGCTTTTCACAACATATATAAATGACCTAGTAGATAGTGTCGGAAGTTCCATGCGGTTTTTCGTGGATGATGCTGTAGTATACATAAAAGTTGCAGCATTAGGAAATTGGAGCGAAATGCAGGAAGATCTGCAGCGAATAGGCACTTGGTGCAGGGAGTGGCAACTGACCCTTAACATAGACAAATGTAATGTATTGTGAATACATAGAAAGAAGGATCCTTTATTGTATGATTATATGGTAGCGGAACAAACACTGGTAGCAGTTATTTCTGTAAAACATCTGGGAGTATGCGTGCGGAACGATTTGAAGTGGAATGATCATATAAAATTAATTGTTGGTAAGGCGGGTAACAGGTTGAGATTCATTGGGAGAGTCCTTAGAAAATGTAGTCCCTCAACGAGGGAGGTGGCTTACAAAACACTCGTTCGACCTATACTTGAGTATTGCTCATCAGTGTGGGATCCGTACCAGGTCGGGTTGACGGAGGAGATAGAGAAGATCCAAAGAAGAGCAGCGCGTTTCGTCACAGGGTTATTTGGTAACCGTGATAGCGTTACGGAGGTGTTTAGCAAACTCAACTGGCAGACTCTGCAAGAGAGGCGCTCTGCATCGCGGTGTTGCTTGCTGTCCAGGTTTTGAGAGGGTGGGTTTCTGGATGAGGTATCGAATATATTGCTTCCCCCTACTTATACCTCCTGAGGAGATCACGAATGTAAAATTAGAGAGATTCGAGCGTGCACGAAGGCTTTCAGACAGTCGTTCTTCCCGCAAACATACGCGACTGGAACAGAAAAGGGAGGTAATGACAGTGGCACGTAAAGTGCCCTCCGCCACACACCGTTGGGTGGCTTGTGGAGTATAAATGTAGATGTAGATAGAGGTCAGTATGGGTACAATTTTTGTATACACCCAGGGATCTGTCTTGTTCTCTAAACTGACACATTGAAGAAAGTTAGTCCCCCTGCTCCCAACCCTCATCTTTTCATGTTGTATTTTATATCTGTTTCCGTATTTCTCCTCAAGTTGAAGTTTACAGTATGTTAAGTAATTTTTTTGTCAAGATTCAAATAAAGATCAGCATTAACATGCATTTCTTTAAGAGTTTGTGTCATAGAATTAATTTTAGTGTCTATTTCACTGCGTGAAACACATCCCTTTTGTATCGTTTTTCTAATTAGAAATGGAACACATGATGTTTTTTCCTCAATGAATGCTTATTATAAATCTCAGTGTTCTCTCCTTAATAATCCACAGCTTTCAGATTCTAAGTCTAGGAACTGTATGATACAACGAAAATCTTTCAACAATGCCAACAAAGCAACTGTCTCATTAGAAATGCAACAGATATGAAACAGCTTTTTAGCTTTCGCATAACCCATGCAACATATAGCCACCACAATGTTTCAAGTTTTGCAGCTGTATGTGTTTACTGAAAATTTTATAAAGTTCATCTAACAAGCATTCAAAGTTATGAACAGCATTTCCCTCACTAAAAACTAATTAAGAAACAAGGTCCATCCTGTGAACCATACAATGTACACTAATCAGGTGTGGAGATATTTCTTCACAATTCTAGCTGCAACACCTTATTTTTTACCAACACACACTGCTGCTCCATCCATACCAAATCCTACAACCTTTCCTTTAAGAACCTCCCCACCTATGCCATCTTCTGAGATAGCTTGGATAATTTTTTCTTCAAGAGACTTGGCTTCAAATGGCTCAAATGGTTCTGAGCGCTATGGGACTTAACATCTATGGTCATCAGTCCCCTAGAACTTAGAACTACTTAAACCTAACTAACCTAAGGACAGCACACAACACCCAGTCATCACGAGGCAGAGAAAATCCCTGACCCCGCCAGGAATCGAACCCGGGCGTGGGAAGCGAGAACGCTACCGCACGACCACAAGATGCGGACCAAGAGACTTTGCATCAGCATTTGCCACTGGTACTAATTTACAGAAATAGCAGCATGCATTATTTTGATCATTAACATACTTTAATTAATTTTCGGAAATCTTATCAGTTGACTTATACACAGAAATGGAAAAAAATCAAACAATGGAAAATCCAGGACGGATTGTAACAATATTATGAGAAGGAAAATTGCTACTCACCATATAGCGGAGATGCTGAGTCGCAGATAGCCACAAGAAAAAGACTCACACAATTATAGCTTGTGGCTGTTAAGGCCTTCATCAACAAAACACACACACACACACACACACACACACTCACGCACTGAGTTGCATTGGTGTGTGTGTGTGTGTGTGTGTGTGTGTGTGTGTGTGTGTGTGTGTGTGTGTGCGCGTGCACGCGCGCTTATATGTCTGTCTTTTGTTGACGTAGGCCTTAACGTCTGAAAGCTATAATTGTGAGAGACTTTTTGTTGTGCCTATTTGTGATTCAGGAACTCCGCTACACGGAAAATGGAAAAAAGTCAAATAGTTTCATAAAATTTTTGAAAGTAGCTGCTCTGCAGTAAAATTAGCCATTGCTGCTGCGGTCTTATCTATATGAAGGTATGTTTGAGATCTACACCATTTGCAATTTGTAGCTATTTATGTTCTGGATGGTCAGAAAACTCCTCTCCTATTTTGCACTCACACAGAATGATTGTCTCACCTTAACAATAGCAGCCAATTTTTCCTTCCGATTTTTTAAATATTGCTCACGCACTGAGGTCTTCCCGTCTCATCTTGTCCAATAAGTCTCCCCTGACGCGGGGTTCTGTGTTACTTTTCTGAACTGCATCACCTCCCATAACGGCGCAATTCGCATAATAAGCACAACACATTCTAAGAAAATGACTCACCAACTGATCGCGCGCCACGGAAACATTCAAGATTATGAACACCTCTCACTGTTGGCAGCGGCATATGGACAATGTCTTTAGTACGTACTGCAGTCTGAGTTTAGTGCTCTTTCTGCTACCATCTTAATGCAGCTTGTGATCACACACTTTTCTAAACTTGTATTCACACAGTGTTTTATGTGTGAAAATTTTAATAATGTTTATAGAAATGTACCCAAAGATAAAGCTGCAAGAAGATGACCATGAGAGGAAGAAAACGCCTTAGAAATGAAACTTAAAATCATTGAAAAACATGAACATGGTGTGAGTGTCGCTGATTCAGCAAGCACATGCAATCGGTCTAGACCAACTATTTGCACTATGCTCAAGAACAAGGACAAGAGTAAGGAGACAGATGCTTCAAAGGGAGTGACAAGAGTATCGTTTCACAGGGAGTGACATGAGTATCTAAACAATGGTCTCGTATTCTGGATGATGACATAGGGTTGCTCCTTATATGGATATATGAAAAGCACTTGCAAGGTGACACTATTAACGAGAACATCATTTGTGGGAAGGCAAGAATGTTTTTTGTCGACTTCGTTAAGAAGATGCCAGGATCATCAGCGGCCGAAGAAGTATTTAAGGAAAGCTGTGGGTGGTCCGAGAAGTTTAAGAGAAGAACTGGCATCCAAAACATTGTGAGGCATGGCAAAACAGCCAGCTCTGATACAAAGGCAGCAGAGAACTTCATCGGCAACTTCAGGATGCTTGTAGATTCTGAGGGTTATCTGCCTCAACAGGTTTTTAATTGTGACGAGATGGGTCTATTCTGGAAAAAGATGCTGAAGCATACCTTTATAACATCAGAGGAGAATGCGTTGCCCAGTCACAAGGCCATGAAAGACCGTCTTGCACTGCTATTCTGTGCCAATGCAAGCAACGATTTTAAAATTAAACTGCTGCTTGTTTACAATCCAGAAACTCTACGAGCCTTCAAGAAGTGTAAAGTCCACAAGGGCAGGTTAAATGTGATGTGGAGGTGCAATAACAGGGCTCGGGTGAAACGTGATCTTTCTTGAGATTGAATCGAATGAAGTGTTTGGTCCTTGGGGGAAAAAATACTTGCCCACGTCTTGCTTGTTATGGACAATGCTCCCGCCCATTCTCCAGGCCTACATGTTCACCTCCTTGAAGAATTTCAATTCATCAAGATGCAATTTCTGCCTCCCATCACAACTCCATTGCTCCAGCCTATGGACCAGTAGATTATTTCTAACTTTAAGAAGCTATACACTAAAGCACTCTTCGAGCAGTGCTTTGAGTTGATTGAAGCTACCACTTTCACTCTCAGAGAGTTTTGGAAATAACACTTCAACATCGTTACCTGTGTCAAGGTAATCGTAATGGCATGGGAAGGGGTTACCAAGAGAACTCTTACTTATGCTTGGGAGAACCTTTGGCTGGAGTGCATTGTTGAATGTGACTCAGAGGCATTCGAGACAGTACCTGTGGAGCCTGTAGTCAATGAGATTGTGTCTTTGGCAAAGAGCATGGGTTTAGAAGTGGATATAAATGAGATTGTGGAAGATCACAGCCAAGGAATGAACACCGAAGAGCTTATGGAGTTGCAGTGTGTTTCACAGCAGTAAATTGTGGAGAGGAGTTCTTCAGATGAGGAGGAGGAGGAGTAGGCAGTAACAGCAAGCTTCTGGCACAATAAGAGAAATGCTGAAAGCATAGGAATCGGTTGCATCATACATTGTAAATCATCATCCAAATAAAGCAGTGGCCATGCGCGCTACAAATTAATTTGACGATAATGCTGTGTCACATTTTCACCAAGTGTTCAAGCTTCGGCAGAAAAAAATGGTTATAGGTAGTTATAGGTAACTTCCTAGTTGAAAAAAATTAGTTATGTATATGAATAATGAAGTACATAATACTGTATGCATAATTTTCTTTGAATAAATGGCATGAATAAGATGTAACTTTTAGTAGTTTTTCTGCATGGGATGCTTTATTGTATTTTACATTAATTATATGGAATATATTGTTTCATTTAACGAGTACTGTATTCCAATCTTAAGTTTGAAGACTGAAAACTATACCTTATAACACTGTATTTAGCAATAAATATAGCCCTCTTCTTCTCTATTAATGCATGGTAATACATTATGACAATTGTTTCAGAGCTGATATGCTAATTTTGTGATTATAATATAACAGTACACAATTTACACACACATATGTGTGAACAATAATGTTGTCTGACTGACATTTTACACCAGTGAAACGAGAGTATCATAATGTATTGCTTCCAACTCTTAACATTTCCTGCTGATTATTTCTATTGTTTGTTCTTAATTATATGAATATAATATAGGGAAACATTCCACGTGGGAAAAATATATCTAAAAACAAAGATCATGTAACTTACAAAATGAAAGTGTTGGTATGTTGGTAGAGACACTAACAAACACAAACACACACACAAAATTCAAGCTTTCGCAACCCATGGTTGCTTCATCAAGAAAGAGGGAAGGAGAGGGAAAGATGAAAGGATGTGGGTTTTAAGGGAGAGGGTAAGGAGTCAATCCAATCTCGGGAGTGGAAAAACTTACCTTAGGGAGAAAAAGGGACAGGTATACACTCACACACACACACACATCCATCCACACATATACAGACACAAGCAGACATATGTAAAGGCAAAGAGTTTGGGCAGAGATGTCAGTTGAGGCGGAAGTACAGAGGCAAAGATGTTGTTGAAAGACAGGTGAGGTATGAGCGGCGGCAACTTGAAATTAGCGGAGGTTGAGGCCTGGTGGGTAACGGGAAGAGAGGATATATTGAAGGGCAAGTTCCCATCTCCGGAGTTCTAACAGGTTGGTGTTAGTGGGATGTATCCAGATAACCCGGACGGTGTAACACTGTGCCAAGATGTGCTGGCCGTGCACCAAGGCATGTTTAGCCACAGGGTGATCCTCATTACCAACAAACACTGTCTGCCTGTGTCCGTTCATGCAAATGGACAGTTTGTTGCTGGTCATTCCCACATAGAAAGCTTCACAGTGTAGGCAGGTCAGTTGGTAAATCACGTGGGTGCTTTCACATGTGGCTCTGCCTTTGATCGTGTACACCTTCTGGGTTACAGGACTGGAGTAGGTGGTGGTGGGAGGGTGCATGGGACAGGTTTTACACCGGGGGCGGTTACAAGGGTAGGAGCCAGAGGGTAGGGAAGGTGGTTTGGGGATTTCATAGGGATGGCTCTCCAGCAGGGATACGACTTCCTCAAAGCCTGCCCTGAAATGAGATCCATCCTTCATGAAATCCTCCCCACTCCACCAAGAGTGTCTTTCTGCCGTCCACCTAACCTTCGTAACCTCTTGGTTCATCCCTATGAAATCCCCAAACCACCTTCCCTTCCCTCTGGCTCCTACCCTTGTAACCACCCCCGCTGTAAAATCTGTCCCATGCACCCTCCCACCACCACCTACTCCAGTCCTGTAACCCAGAAGGTGTACATGATCAAAGGCAGAGCCACATGTGAAAGCCCCCACTTGATTTACCAACTGACCTGCCTACACTGTGAAGCTTTCTATGTGGGATTGACCAGCAACAAACTGTCCATTTGCATGAACGGACACAGGCAGACAGTGTTTGTTGGTAATGAGGATCACCCTGTGGCTAAACATGGTTCGGTGCACGGCCAGCACATTTTGGCACAGTGTTACACCGTCCGGGTTATCTGGACACTTCCCAGTAACACCAACCTATCAGAACTCTGGAGATGGGAACTTGCCCTTCAATATATCCTCTCTTCCCGTTACCCACCAGACCTCAAACTCCGCTAATTTCAAGTTGTCGCCGCTCATACCTCACCTGTCATTCAACAACATCTTTGCCTCTGCACTTCCACCTCAACTGACATCTCTGCCCAAACTCTTTGCCTTTACATATGTCTGCTTGTGTCAGTATATGTGAGGATGGATATGTGTGTGTGTGTGCGCGCGTGTGTATACCTGTCCCTTTTTCCCCCTAAGGTAAGTTTTTCCGCTCCCGGGATTGGAATGACTCCTTACCCTCTCCCTTAAAACCCACATCCTTTCATCTTTCCCTCTTTCCTGATGAAGCAACCGTGGGTTGCGAAAGCTTGAATTTTGTGTGTGTGTTTGTGTTTGTTAGTGTCTCTATCAACATACCAACGCTTTCGTTTGGTAAGTTACATCTCTTTGTTTTTAGATATATTGTGTTCTTAATTACTACACATGCACTTAGCAGTCTGTAATTGTGTTAGTTCTACTTGTACTGACAACAATGAGCAGTATAAAGATTAAATGCTCTCTTAAACTTGCTTTTTCCTCAGTACAAAGTTATCCAAGAACCTACTTCTTGATATTAGTGTAGAATTTTACAGCAAAGAAGGGATGGTTAATTTGGAAGAAGGGACCAAACAGCGAGGTCATCGGTCCCATCAGATTAAGAAACCACCCTGGCATTAGCATTTTAGGGAAACCACAGAAAACCTAATTTAGGATGCCTGGTCCTGGGTTTGGACTGTCGTCCTCAGAGTCCAGTGTGCTAACCACTGTGCCACCTCGCTCGGTAAATAAAAAGGTAGTGTGTTCCTATAGGGATCTTAGTCTACCAGATTGTGACTTGCATGTCAGGTGTGGCAGGCAGAAGTAAATTTAGTAATTCTCAAAGCTAATGTAGCAGTTAACCCTGGTGAAGAAGCCATTTGTCACATTCTGTTCAATGGGCATTGCCCACAGCTGTTATTTATATAAATTTTAGTATCCAAAGATGATCTGGTTTCCCCGCGAAGCCCCGAGTATCGACAGAGAGAATGTGATGAAGATACGCGGACTCCAAGTGACAGTTGTGGCTTGTGTCCATATGCGGTACGGCTGCCACTGCAAGCATGTAAGATGGTACCGCCTCTGACGACTGTTGACCAATGTACCGCAGCCTGGAGATTATGACCAGTCTCTCACTAGTTACCACTGAAACCACCTGTTTCATTCTGCCACTCTCCTTGTTACCACCAGTGCAAGTAATCATAATCCCTGTATTTACCTAGTAGACTAGGAAAGAAAATAAACGATCTTTTCCTCCAAGCGATAATTTATATGGAGGTTAAGTTAACTTGTCTGAGCATACTTTTCAATATACCGTACCGTACATTGGGGGTACACTGAAATTATATATAGTTATAATTCTAATTAAAAATAAAAATGAACAATTCAGATGTTGTTGTTGTGGTCTTCAGTCCTGAGACTGGTTTGATGCAGCTCTCCATGCTACTCTATCCTGTGCAAGCTTCTTCATCTCCCAGTACCTACTGCAACCTACATCCTTCTGAATCTGCTTAGTGTATTCATCTCTTGGTCTCCCCCTATGATTTTTACCCTCCACGCTGCCCTCCAATACTAAATTGGTGATCCCTTGATGCCTCAGAACATGTCCTACTAACCGATCCCTTCTTCTGGTCAAGTTGTGCCACAAACTTCTCTTCTCCCCAATCCTATTCAAAACTGCCTCATTAGTTATGTGATCTACCCATCTAATCTTCAGCATTCTTCTGTAGCACCACATTTCGAAAGCTTCTATTCTCTTCTTGTCCAAACTATTTACCGTCCATGTTTCACTTCCATACATGGCTACACTCCATACAAATACTTTCAGAAATGACTTCCTGACACTTAAATCTATACTCGATGTTAACAAATTTCTCTTCTTCAGAAACGCTTTCCTTGCCATTGCCAGTCTACATTTTATATCCTCTCTACTTTGACCATCATCAGTTATTTTGCTCCCCAAATAGCAAAACTCCTTTACTAGTTTAAGTGTCTCATTTCCTAATCTAATTCCCTCAGCATCACCCGACTTAATTCGACTACATTCCATTATCCTCGTTTTGCTTTTGTTGATGTTCATCTTATATCCTCCTTTCAAGTCACTGTCCATTCCGTTCAACTGCACTTCCAGGTCCTTTGCTGTCTCTGACAGAATTACAATGTCATCGGCAAACCTCAAGGTTTTTATTTCTTCTCCATGGATTTTAATACCTACTCCGGATTTTTCTTTTGTTTCCTTTACTGCTTGCTCAATATACAGACTGAATAACATCGGGGAGAGGCTACAACCCTGTCTTACTCCCTTCCCAACCACTGCTTCCCTTTCATGTCCCTCGACTCTTATAACTGCCATCTGGTTTCTGTACAAATTGTAAATAGCCTTTCGCTCCCTGTATTTTACCCCTGCCACCTTTAGGATTTGAAAGAGAGTATTCCAGTCAACATTGTCAAAAGCTTTCTCTAAGTCTACAAATGCTAGAAACGTAGGTTTGCCTTTCCTTAATCTTTCTTCGAAGATAAGTCGTAAGGTCAGTATTGCCTCACGTGTTCCAGTATTTCTACGGAATCCAAACTGATCTTCCTCAAGGTCGGCTTCTACTAGTTTTTCCATTCGTCTGTAAAGAATTCATGTTAGTATTTTGCAGCTGTGACTTATTAAACTGATTGTTCGGTAATTTTCACATCTGTCAACACCTGCTTTCTTTGGGATTGGAATTATTATATTCTGCTTGAAGTCTGAGGGTATTTCGCCTGTTTCATACATCTTGCTCACCAGATGGTAGAGTTTTGTCAGGACTGGCTCTCCCAAGGCCGTCAGTAGTTCCAATGGAATGTTGTCTACTCCGGGGGCCTTGTTTCGACTCAGGTCTTTCAGTGCTCTGTCAAACTCTTCACGCAGTATCGTATCTCCCATTTCATCTTTATTTATATCCTCTTCCATTTCCATAATATTGTCCTCAAGTACATCGCCCTTGTATAGACCCTCTATATACTCCTTCCACCTTTCTGCTTTCCCTTCTTTGCTTAGAACTGGGTTTCCATCTGAGCTCTTGATGTTCATAAAAGTGGTTCTCTTATCTCCAAAGGTCTCTTTAATTTTCCTGTAGGCAGTATCTATCTTACCCCTAGTGAGACAAGCCTCTACATCCTTACAATTGTCCTCTAGCCATCCCTGCTTAGCCATTTTGCACTTCCTGTCGATCTCATTTTTGAGACGTTTGTATTCCTTTTTGCCCGCTTCATTTACTGCATTTTTATATTTTCTCCTTTCATCAATTAAATTCAATATTTCTTCTGTTACCCAAGGATTTCTAAGAGCCCTGGACTTTTTACCTACTTGATCCTTTGCTGCCTTCACTACTTCATCCCTCAAAGCTACCCATTCTTCTTCTACTGTATTTCTTTCCCCCATTCCTGTCAATTGTTCCCTTATGCTCTCCCTAAAACTCTGTACAACCTCTGGTTCATTCAGTTTATCCAGGTCCCATCTCATTAAATTCTCACCTTTTTGCAGTTTCTTCAGTTTTAATCTACAGGTCATAACCAATAGATTGTGGTCAGAGTCCACATCTGCCCCTGCAAATGTCTTACAATTTAAAACCTGGTTCCTAAATCTCTGTCTTACCATTATATAATCTATCTGATACCTTTTAGTATCTCCAGGGTTCTTCCATGTATACAACCTTCTATCATGATTCTTATACCAAGTGTTAGCTATAATTAAGTTGTGCTCTGTGCAAAATTCTACCAGGCGGCTTCCTCTTTCATTTCTTAGCCCCAATCCATATTCATCTACTACGTTTCCTTCCCTCCCTTTTCCTACACTCGAATTCCAGTCACCCATGACTATTAAATTTTCGTCTCCCTTCACTATCTGAATAATTTCTTTTATATCATCATACATTTCTTCAATTTCTTTGTCATGTGCAGAGCTAGTTGGCATATAAACTTGTACTACTGTAGTAGGCGTGGGCTTTGTGTCTATCTTGGCCACAATAATGCGTTCACTATGCTGTTTGTAGTAGCTTACCCGCTTTCCTATTTTCCTATTCATTATTAAACCTACTCCTGCATTGCCCCTATTTGACTTTGTGTTTATAACCCTGTAGTCACCTGACCAGAAGTCTTGTTCCTCCTGCCACCGAACTTCACTAATTCCCACTAAATCTAACTTTAACCTATCCATTTTCCTTTTTAAATTTTCTAACCTACCTGCCCGATTAAGGGATCTGACATTCCACACTCCGATCCGTAGGACGCCAGTTTTCTTTCTCCTGATAACGACATCCTCTTGAGTAGTCCCCGCCCGGAGATCCGAATGGGGGACTATTTTACCCAAGAGGACGCCATCATCATTTAATCATACAGTAAAGCTGCATGCCCTCGGGAAAAATTACGGCCGTAGTTTCCCCTTGCTTTCAGCCGTTCGCAGTACCAGCACAGCAATGCCGTTTTGGTTATTGTTACAAGGCCAGATCAGTCAATCATCCAGACTGTTGCCCTTGCAACTACTGAAAAGGCTGCTGCCCCTCTTCAGGAACCACACGTTTGTCTGGCCTCTCAACAGATACCCCTCCGTTGTGGTTGTACCTACGGTACGGCCATCTGTATCGCTGAGGCACGCAAGCCTCCCCTCAACGGCAAGGTCCATTGTTCATGGGGGGGGGGGGGGGGGGGGGCAATTCAGATGAGGAATGGTTATTTGTCGGCTGCCAGAAAGAGCAACATCTCAAGAAGGGACAAAATACACATGGATGAATTGTGAATCTATCAGAACTGCTGCACTTGTTCTTACAGCTGTTGCTCTTGTGTCTTGCACACACACTCCAAATAAATTCTATAAATGAGAAGTAGCAAACTTTTACAAAGAATTAATAATGTACATACCATGGAGCTCCTATAGAAGAACTAAAGCAAATCATCGGAAATTACTACTTAAAACCAGGGCCAAGAGAAATACATCAAATATGTAGGAAATATCAGGGGTAATGTGTGGTTATCTTATCCTTACCTACTTATGAAGCAGGAAGTAACTATTGGCATTTCTTCCCCCAGCATTTCTGCACTCACCAATCAATCTGCTTCAACATGATGTGTGCCACTCATCTATGATACTTTTATTTATGAGGTTTTTATCCATTTGTCAAATACAGTCACTGTTTGTTTACGAAACAATTCATCTGTTGTCATAAGAAATATGAAAAACTAACCAACAACAACATATGACAAGTACAAAACTGATTGGCAGAAATTCTTTAATTTTCAATCAACACAAAAGTTCTCACATTCAATAATAGTACAATCATTGTGAATTTTTTGTTTGGGATTTTTAGTACATATGGTTAATTTTACACTGTCAAAATAAAAACTAAAATATACAGAACCATTCATCACAGAGAAAATTGCTTTTATATACTGAGAAGCAGCAAAGCAAAAATATGTTGTAATTTTACCTTGGTTTCAAGCATAAAATTCACTTTATACTGTTCCACTGCTGTAACTGTATTATAGAATACAAAATACTTCTGCAGAAGACGTTTGCATTAAAGCCATGAAGTTGCTTTTCTTTTTTCTGTTTTTCTTTTACATGGTCATAAAAATATTTACACTTAATGAAATACTGAAAGAAAATTTTAATGCAGTTTTGTAGCTAGCAACATTTGTTTTACATATTTAATTACAATAAATTTACAGTAAAATAATCATTGTATCAT
Organism: Schistocerca cancellata; assembly: GCF_023864275.1. NCBI lineage: Eukaryota > Metazoa > Arthropoda > Insecta > Orthoptera > Acrididae > Schistocerca > Schistocerca cancellata. The sequence goes on from NC_064634.1 coordinate 18,749,488, forward strand.
TCTACTCCTGTATGTTATTAAAATAACAGTTTCTCTTTTTTTCATAAATGACCTGCTCATTCATAATACTGCACAAATTTCAGCATAAACTGTATGCTCATACAGAAGAAAACTGAGTACATTTTGCAATTTAATGTTCTATTGTTACATGGTGTAAGAAGGCCTTATTCACTTTTTAATTGTAGTATTAACATGACACTTCAAAAATACTGAAATACTTGGAGGATCACATCTCTGTTTTAGGAAATTGTGATCAAAGTTTAAAAATTCCTACAAGCAATTCTGATAACATAACTTATACTCTCCCTTGTAAATAATCATTTTCACTTTGTATAGGTAGTTCCAGTAGTTTCTGTTCTCAGGACTCACTCATTAGTAATGTTAAAATAAATTATATAGTAAGCATAAGTTAAAATTGGGATATGTACATAAGAAAGTGAGATTCTAGTGAAAGATTAGACTCTCCCAGTTCTTGCTATACAGCATGACAGTTCATGTGTGTGTGTGTGTGTGTGTGTGTGTGTGTGTGTGTGTGTGTGTGTGTGTGTGTGTGTTGTTTGTAATGAACCAATAAAAGATAACTTTAAATAGGCTAAACTTTACACATTTTTCAGTCTAACTGGCAAATATTTACATACTGAATGTGTTCAGAATGGACACTGATACCACTTTCCCATGCTTATATTTTTATGTACCTCCCATGCTTAAATTTTGTGTTTGCTTTGTCAAAATACAAGTTTCATAGACATTTACAATGAACTATTGAAATAAATTACACAGAACAGTTTTTTGAACACTTAACTGTTTATGGAATGAATATAAATTATGAAGTGTATGTGTTGGTGTGTTCTCCAAACAATGCAGGCATTTTAAGCGAATTATTAACAAAATTGCTTTTGTTCTTTTATGTGACACACAGTTTTCACTTATACTGCTCCGTGTGTGATGGCACCACTTACAAAAATTAGTAATATTTCACAAGTGAGCATTACTGAAAAACATACTGACAAATTTCTACACACACACACACACACACACACACACACACACACACACACACACACACAGATGCCATGTGTTCATCTGCAGTCTTCCATGTTAGAACAGTAAAATATAATCAGCAGTAAGATTTTCAAACTTTCTCTGAAGAACATATGTCATCATAAATATTAGCATTCTTAGTGACCATAGCACAACTGCAATGCCTGATCAAATTAATGAGTAAATGTACATTGACCACTCAAATGTGTACACTACAGATACTTTTATTACCTCTTAGCAGACCCTTATAAACACTTATTGGTCAATAACTGCTTTAAAAGTGAATGGGTTAAATATTTAAATATGCAGAAAATTTCTGTTGGCGATAGACACACACTTCATAGTGCCATAAAAATGAAATATTTGTATTTTTGTGCAGTGGTGAATTACCAGTCAACAATTTCTTCACTTTTTTGAGACAGAATTATACACTCTGTAAGAATATGGACATGTTCTATTATATCACTTTCTGGCCAGATCACTTACAATACAGCGCATGTAATGTTTCAATCAGTATCATTCTCAGTGTGAAATGAAATTTTGCTTTATGCATGTTATTGCATCCAATAACGTGCTCAACAATCCTGGAGAACATATAATATTTTATTCTGGTGATTAATTAAGTAGCCACTGACTTCTGAAGAAAGAACTAAACATTGATCCAATTCTATTTATGAAATTAAAAAATTACCAAATCAAATTTAATTATATGTAAAATATGTCATAGCATTTGGTTTTAATAAAAAATGAATATTCTTTCTTCACTGTAATGTTGCTCATCTAATGTAAAAATATACTAATTTTACATTATACAGATCTTACTAAAAAGGCATATAAAATTTTTTATTATGTTGAAAATGGAGGTAACAAATATTAATGGTCAAATATCATACAGAACTTGAAAGCCTGACTGCACACTATTTTCCATACAGCTCATGGTAACTGAATACGGTCCATGACAACAAATCACAAATTTAAAAGTTATTACAAGTGTAAGATATAGCTTAATAACCATGTATGGAACAGTAATCTTTGCCAATGGAAATATATTTTCAAATATTGTACAGAAACAATTAGTTGTCAACAGCTTACTATCTCAACAATTAGAGAAAATTTTTCATAACAACAGCTAAATGTGCATACATGAAAGAGCATATAGGAGAAAGGCACATCACATTTCAAATATACCAATTATTGAAGAATTATAAATAACTGAAAGTTATATACTGTACATCATTTTATATAAGCTTCAAAGAGACTTATTTAATGAAGAGGCACTAGGACACACATAGGTCCTTTTTGTGTGGGACTTTCCACATGTCAGTCATTGTATTTACTGAAACCCCCTGTGCCAGTGTCATGTTCATCTTACTGTCATTACTAAAAATATAAATTTTCACCAGAAAATTCTGCAAATACGAGGAAGAAAATAGTCTAATGGCCTATCCAGTCAGCAATATACACTGTAAAACTTTTCTTGATCGCTTACATAGCAAACTCGTAACAGGTGAGATATTGAAAATCCACCTGCTTGCAGTTTTATGATTTTTTTTTTCATTGTCATACTACAGGCTTCAGCTCCTGAAAGTGAAGTGAAAGGATGCTCATTCTACAGCTCCTAACTATTTCACCCTGAATGCTAAAAATGCATTTATAACTACCTGCATAACTACAGTATTTATTTCACCAAACCACAAATATCAACCAGCACTGGCCTGTACAGTTGTACAGAAAGTGTCTGCTTTTTCCTGACACATAAGATCACCATTCTGTCAAATCATGAGGCAAAAATAACATGAAAATGTAACAGAGATGTATTATTTGTGGTTAATCAGTAATTATCATGAGTCAATCAACTTTTGTTGTGTTATACTGACTGCTTTTTAGAAAAATTTAATACACTCAACACAAAATAGTTTCTCACCATTATAGTATCAATTACTGAACTTCTTATACTCTGAGCATTAATCATAATTGTAGCATTTAAGTACTTACAAAAGTGATATGTCAATATACAGAAAAAGAAGTATGGAAAAAGAGTGAGGAACTCAGAAAATCAAAATAACAGTGAACACATCACAGTTATTTTGCTGCATCTTGGATGTCATATTAATTATGCCAATGAAAACTTCAAGCAGTACAGGTTATATAGGCTTAATTACAGGTCCGAATGAAGTGTATATGCACAAAATACACGCTACTGGAGTTCACTGTACGACAAAAATCTGCCTTCCACCATTTCCCATTTATGATAAAACCTGGGACGGATTTGAACAATGACAGCTTTATTTCCTTATTTCTTGCTGTGTCCATCTCACCTGCTGTTCTCCCAAAACACATAATGTTACAATAAGAATCATCAGAAATGCTCATTCATGATAATATTCCTCTCCAATTGGATACATGTTTATACAACTTTTATTTTATATTTTCAGTACACAATTGTAAGACAAAATGTATAAACCTAAAAGAAGCACACACAGATTTATAGAGTAACACAAAATAAAACTAAGCACTTTTTAGACAGTACATCCTATTTAATCTTCAAAAGATTTTTTTTAAATTTTCCAATGACTACCTCTGGAAGGGCACAGCTCTTACAGACACATTGTTTGTTGAAAACTGAGGGTTGGGCTGTCACATTCTGATTTTTTATGTTGACATACTGAGGAATCCTCCCTGTGCAAAAATACACTTTGCAGCATAATAAATGAGAATAAAAACCACAATTTTTATTTCACTGAGAGTGATTGGCCTAGAATTTTGTTTCTATTTCATACAAAACTGGTCTGATAACCAGAGCATTTAAAATATATTTTAGCAAAACAACCAGAGAATTCAGAATTCCACGACTATTTCCTGTCAGAAATGCAACTGGCCTTCTTTGAATGTGCATATCCTTCACTCACATTCTAGTTTAACAGAATTTTCCTCAGTATTACATGTCCTGGAACATCATCCGAAAAAGACAAAATACGCAGTGTTCCTTGTAGACAAGTTTTGCAAACTTTGCAAGTAACAACCAGGATTATTCATTGTCACTGATAACTTGTAAAGTGCCTTACAATCACCTCAGTTTAACAATCTTCAGCAGAAACACAAAAGTTAGCACCTGAGTAATGCGATGAGCCCAGTACAACCTGGAAAAGAAATATTTGTCATTAAACTGTGACAGTTTCATGATATTAATTTTAAAGTGTTCTATTTATGATCAGATCCAGACTTAGAATCATTATAGCAATGAAGTGATAATGCTTGGAAGTGAAACTACCAGAGAACATAAATGAATTGCTCAATATCAAGCTGAGAGCTGCTTTGTGTTATTGGTTCAAATGGCTCTGAGCACTATAGGACTCAACATCTGAGTCCCCTACAACTTAGAACCACTTAAACCTAACTAACCTAAGGACATCACACACATCCATGCCCGAGACAGGATTCGAACCTGTGACCGTAGTGGTCGCGTGGCTCCAGACTGAAGCGCCTAGAACTGCTCAGCCACACCGGCCGGCGTGTATGATTGGTGTAATAGTTTAATGTCAGATACAATATCAGAACACTCAAGGATATAAAATGAGTTGGCTTTTTCATTTTTAATGTGTTATGAGTTTACACACTCAAAATTTTCATGACAACAGCACACAAAGTAGTTCCTTTAGTGAACATTGCTCACAAAATTAAAAGTATCTACAAAGTTGGAATGTTATAACACACCCTAAATTTCTGCTTATCACAGTGATCATGTTGATATCCATCTGAAGTGACAAATAAAAATTTGTGCCAAGACCAGTCCTGGAATCTGTATTTCCTGAATTTTGCGAACAGTTGTCTTACTAGTAGGCTACCCAAGCATTCGACCTGGCCCAACCCCAAGTCTCACAGGCACTCAGTGTTAAGTATGCTTACACACTGGCTCACACATCACAGTAACAACACCATTTCAAAGGAATCAAGGTAGAGTGCCTGGCTGACTTAACCCAACTGACGTATACTGTGATGTATACAATGTGACTTGAGCCTTTTGAGTCAAATTTAAACAGGTGATAATGGGTCCACATCCAATTATATTAAGATAGGGAACCAGTGGTCAGAAATACATATTTATTGTGTTATTATTATTTAATTGGATATATAAAAAATCTAGTCACCAAGTGGCGGAAGAACGCACACATAAAAGACTGTTGTGACTGGCAATTTCCGGAGCCAGTGGCTCCTTCTTCAGGCAGAAGAGTTCAAGGGTGAAGGAAAAGGACTGTAGAGGTCTAGGAAAAGGAGTGGATTTTGGGAAAGTCACCCAGAATCATGGGTCAGAGGAGACTTACCATACGGGATAAGAACGAAAGACTGATTGTGGGAATGCATGGGACGAGATTCTACATCGGCATGACTACCACCAAATTATCAATTAGGACAAATGGGCACGGGCAGAGGGTATATACTGGCAACTTGCAATATCCTGTTGTAGAACATGCTCTACAACATGACATTCATGACCCTGGCACCTGTTTCACACACACACACACACCTTTGGGATTCTTCCCCCAGGTACCAGTTTCTCAGAACTCCACAGGTGGGAACTAGCACTACAACATGTTCTTGGTTCTCGCCACCCACCTGGCCTTAATTTATGTTAATTTCTTTCTTGAGTCTCAGCTTTTCTTCACTGTAACTGCTCTTTGCTCCACTCTGTCCTAGTTTTCAACATCTTTCATTGTCTTTCCCGTCTATTTTTCACCGCCCCCTCCCACTTCTGTTACATACAGTGCACTTGGCTTACTCACTCTTATTAACCCGTGCACGATCTTTTAGTAGTACTCTCTGCTTGCTTATTACCCTGTCTTCCGCCTTCAAGCAGTTCTCGGTGACTTTCTCATAATCTACTCCTTTTCCTAGACCTCTCCAGTCTTTTTCCTTCACCCTTCCGCCATCCTCTTCAACCCTTCTGCCTGAAGAAGGGGCCACTGGCTCCGAAAGCTTGCCAATCACAACAGTCTTTTATGTGTGAGTTGATCTCTTTTGCTTGTTGTACCAGGGGACAGGCAGCTCGGACCCTAGCAAACACGTCTTCATCAATTTCTATGGGGATTCATACAGCAACGTCTCGACATAACCCCAGAGAAAAAACACCCAAATGTGTAAGATCCAGTGATCGTGCTGGCCATCCCCTTCCAATCCAACAATTTGAGGATATGTGTTGTTCAGATGCTTGCAGACATTAACATCAAAGTACGCTGGTGTACCATCATGTTGAAAACACATCTTTTCGCAGACAACAAGAGGTACAGTCTCCAAGAACTGTGACGGCACATCCTGCAGGGCCACCAGGTGACATGCACCACTCAAGCAGGGAGGCAACAAATCAGATTCTACTAGGTGATCTTGGACAGTGCCTGGCCATACATTGACAGAGAATCGTTGCCGGTGGCCATCAATGTGTGTGACACGGGGACTGTCCTAATGCCAGACATGGAGGTCTTATCCACAAACAATACAAACTGCATCAAGTTTGGCACTACAGCACTGCAGTGGATAATCCACTGACAGAAGTGAACGCAGGGCTCAAAATCTGTTGGTCCAAGTACTTGCACACATTCTTTATGAAAGGGGTGTAGTACCTTTTCCACCAGTACACTCCACACATTGCATCCTTCGAAGCATGTGTTTCGCAGGTAAGTTGATGGGTACTTGTTGCTGAGTGGTCAGACACACGGTCCAAAACAAGTCTCCTCAACGCCTAGGCCAGCTGTCAGTGGATGAATGACAATGTCTCTCATAAGCTGGTATTCACAGAACTTCTTCCAATTAGGATGAGGTGTTGGGAAAGCGTTCTCTATACATTCATGTTGCTATACAGACACACTCCATCCCATCACACCATTCATTAAATGCACATCTGCCTGCTGTCGTGACGAGTTGCGTTCTGTCTTTGACTATGCACCTTGCACTGTACACAGTAACACATCTCACCGTGGACACATGACAAGCTGTATCATACAATGGACAACTGACACCAGAGATAGTGATGTGTATGCGGCACAGGTTAACGTGCCGATGCGACACATGGGGTCATCGTAAGACACATGCTGTGTACAGTATGTCTGTTCGATGGTCAGGGATGTACATTGTTTATCACCTGCTGCCTGTTCCAGTGTACAACAGACACCCTACATCTTTGCAAGAGTGCAGCAGAACTGCATGCTCCATTGCAATACACGCATTGGGACTGACAGTGGTCACTTTAAACAATTACTATTAACTACATTGTTCTTGTATGGCTTGCACTGTATATGTCCATAATATAATAAACATGCATTTCTGACCATTGGTTCCTTATCTCAAAACAACTGATTGTGGACCCACTGTCAACTGTTTCAATTTGCCCCAAAAGAATTGAGACACCCTGCACAAGATCCATTCAAAAAACAACTGAACTTTTTGAAATAACATTTTTATTCAGCTACAGATTTTCAGTACACATCTCCTTCAAAGTACTCCCCATCTCATTTCACACACTTGTCCTAATGGTGTTTTCATTTTATTGTGATTCTTTTGAATGTCCATGAAAAATCCACTTTGAGTCCTCGCCCAGGTACAAAATTTCAACTGTCACTTCAGATGTATGTTAATATGGCTATTGCTATTAGTACGTGGACTCTTGTAAACCTTTGTGTTTTTGTACTGGTTCATTTCAGACTTTTAGGATCATGAGTGATTTGTTCAATACATCTCGTTTCTCCCCAATATCTCTTCATTCTCTCACTCCTCTTGGTTTTCTCTTCTTATTATGTTAATACCACAGAGAACTCTGTCAGTGAAACAAGTGATAAGTATAAATGGAAAACAGTTTCCTATAATAAGAAGGACAAACGTAAAAGTGCAACGAACAAAGAAGATGACAAAAATGATTTTCTGTTAATAGGTGATTCTATATTAAAAAATGTTATTGTGCCGGACTGCAAGGTCGATGTTCGACCTGGAATCCGATCGCATCAACTCAACAAACATTTTAAGAATGTATTGTCCACGAAAAGAAACACGGGCAAAACTGGTAACAAAACTTTAAGTACCAACGATTACAGAGGTGTCTTAATCCACGTGGGCACAAACTCCATCCGTAGAAACAGTGAGGAAGAAATTGTGAATGAAACACGGAATCTGATCAGATCGGCGAAAACGGTATACCCAACATCCAGGCTGGTAATTAGTGGAATTATTCATCGAAGATCGGTAAGTGATACTTACATCAACAGGATAAATACCGGCATTAGGGAACAGTGCAACAGACTCAGTGCAGTATTCATTGACCCAAACAAATTCTTAAACTACAAGTGTCTGGGAAAAGACGGCCTGCACTTGAATAGATTAGGCTCTGTGAACCTTAGTAAAATGTTCATAGACTTGTGTAAAGTCCTAAGATGCAAGGGAAACTAATTCATTGTGATAGGGGTGACAAAGAAAAAATTCAAACTGAAAATAAAAAGTTTAGGTACCAAACAAAGGATGCACGTAAAATAACTAAAAGCAAAAATGATCTATTGATGCACTGGAATATAAATGGCTTAGGGGCAGAACTACCAAATCGTAAATTCTCAAAAATCGACGAACTAAAAATTCTGCTTTCAGAATCCGTAAATATTAAAATAATCTGCCTAAATGAACACTGGTTAACAGAAGATAGTATAAAAGTACTAAATAGTATTAATAATTTTAAGGTAGCTGCTAGCTTTTGTAGAATAAGCAAATCTCGTGGAGGCTCCTGCATTCTTGTCAATTCTTCCATAAGTTATACAGTAAGAGATAGTTTTAATTATTTAAATGAAGAGAGCGTGTTTGAAAGTTGCTCTGTAGAACTGAGTGATCTGAATACACTGGTTATAGCAATCTACAGAATTCCTGGATGTGCGGTAACAAAAGTGTTTTTAACCAAATTCGAATGCCTCCTGGAAAAACTCCAGAAAGAAAGTAAAAAAAAAAGTTGTTATAGCAGCAGACTTCAACTTAAATGTCTTAGTTGAAAACAATGATTCCACAAAATTTCGTGACTTAATTCAGAAATCTGGTTTCAAGCTAAAATTTTCTGAAGGCACTAGGGAAAACAGCAGATCAGTGACCTGCATTGATAATATTATTACTAACTACAAATTTGACAGTGGAAATAAGCACAAATACTGCTTAGACTTGGGCATTTCAGATCACTCAGCTCTGTTTATTGAGCTCCCAAAAGCAAATAACCTAAAGCTTCCAGAAGTGTGTATAAAAAGGGATCTCAGTAAAAGTAAAATGGATTTATTCCGCAGTAAATTAAGTATAATAAGCTGGCCTGTAGACTACAATAGTTCAAGCTCGATAAACTATGACAAATTCTTAAATTGTTTCTTAGAGGTATTTAATGAATCATTTCCTCGTAGATATAAGCAAAAGAAAGTTAATCGTAAACTCAAATGGATTACAACAGGAATAAAGATCTCTAGTGCCAGAAAGAGAGAGCTCCACAATGAGTTAAAATCAAACAGAAATCCAGATTTTGTTATTTATGTCAAACAATATAAAGCTGTATTTAGGAAAGTTGTGGCGGCAGCTAAAAAAATGGCAAATAATAAATTCATACGAGAACACAAAAATAAGACAAAAGCAGTGTGGTCAGTTGTTCAGTCTGAACTAGGAGCCAAAGTAAAAATTCATGAGATTTTGAAAATTAGACATGAAAATGAAATTATAGCAAACCCTGTTCAGATGTCAAGTTGTTTCAATGAATTCTTCCTAAACGTAGTAAGATCGGATGTGGATATGACATTCTATCAGGGCATCACAAATTTGGAAAACAGCCAGAACACATCTTTTAAACAATTTGAAAAAATAACCCAAAGGGATGTGGAAAAGGAAATATTGTCTCTAAAAAACAAAACCTCACATGGGTGGGATGAAATAACAACATCTGTAATCAAGTATGTGTACGATATTATTTCCCAACAACTGTCAACTATTATAAATCAATCTTATGAACAGGGATGCTTTCCAGAGGTATTGAAATATGGTGAGATCAAACCTCTATTCAAGAAAGGATCGACAGAAGATATGGGGAATTACCGCCCTATCTCTCTCTTGCCGGTCTTCTCTAAAGTGTTTGAAAAGATTGCAGCAAAACAAATTAATAACTTTCTTACTGTAAATGATATAATTTTTAAAAACCAGTTTGGATTCCAACAGGGTAAAAGCACTGCGAATGCTATAAATGAGTTTATCCAAAAAATATGCTCCACGTTAGATAAAGGTAGAAAGGTCACAGGTATATTCTGTGATCTGACTAAAGCTTTTGATTCAGTGAACCATGCATTACTCCTCCACAAATTACAGATGTATGGAATCAGAGACACTGCTTTAAAATGGTTTAGCTCTTACCTGTCAGGTAGGAAACAAAGAGTAATTTTAACTTCAAATGGAACCAATTATTCATCAGACTGGAAAACAGTTCCCCAAGGAGTCCCACAAGGTTCGATATTGGGTCCCTATCTGTTTCTTTTTTACGTAAATGACCTACCACTTGCTATTGATGTTCATTCAGTCTTATTTGCTGATGATACATCAGTTCTAATTGAAAATGAGGCATCTGAAAATATTCCAGAAAAAGCCAAAAATACTTTAGAAAAACTTGAATCTTCGTTCTGTCAAAATGGACTAAAACTAAATGTAACTAAAACCAAAATGATGCAATTTGAAGCTAAATCAGTAGAAAGGAGTGAAATAAAGATAACTTGCAATGATCAGGATATAACAGAAGCAAACCACGTGAAGTTCTTAGGCCTAAATCTTGACAAAAATTTAAATTGGAAGGTACACATAGATTACTTAGCAAATAAACTGAACAACTTAGCATTTGCAATGTGTATTTTGTCAGGTGCCACAAACATGGATACCAGAATGATAGTTTATCACTGCTACTTTGAGTCAGTTATTCGTTATGGCATAATCTTCTGGGGAAATTCAGCAAATGTCACTAGGCTCCTAGTATTACAAAAGAAAGTAATTAGAAACATGTGTGTTGCAAAAAAACGGGAATCCTGTCGACCACTGTTAAAAAATTTAAAAGTACTATCTATCCCCTCACTTTACATATATGAGATGGTGGTGTTCCTATATAGAAATCAACATACACTAGACAATTTCCGTTTTGACCACAACTACAGCACTCGCCACAGAGATAACTTCAAACTTCCAACACATCGTTTAAAACTTTATGCCCAAACACCAGAGTATATGGGGTTAAAAATTTTCAATAAAATAAAAGGCAGTAATATATTTAAAATGGAGATTGGTTCACTGAAAAGATTGCTCTTTACTCTACTGGTGGAAAAGTGTTATTATTCTGTCGATGAATTCATTGAGGACAGCTTCACAATCTGAACACAGGGATTGTAATACATTTATTATTTTATGTACATGTGTAGCTGAAACTTAGAAATGTAAAATATAATGTAAACTTTTGTATTTCTCTTAAAAAAGTGAAAAAAGTTTCTTTTGTAAACCTTGACATGTCTCCTGTACATCAAATCACATGATTTGAAAATTGTATGTAATGAGATGAATAAACCACACAACACATAGCATCCTTGTGTATATCAATGACCTTTCATCAGTAACATTACCAGATGCCAAGTTTGTTTTGTTTGCCGATGATACAAACATTGCAATAAATAGCAAATCAAGTGTAGTCTTAGAAAGATCAGCCAATAAAATATTTGTGGACATTAATCACTGGTTCCTAGCCAATTCTTTGTCACTAAACTTTGAAAAAACACACTACATGCAGTTCAGAACTTGTAAGGGGTGTCCCAAGAGTATATGTCTAACATATGATGACAAGAAGATAGAAGAAGTGGACAGTGTTAAATTCTTGGGATTACAGCTTGATAATAAATTCAACTGGGAGGAGCACACCACAGAACTGCTGAAGCGTCTTAACAAATCTCTGTTTGCAATGCGAATTTTGTCAGACATAGGGGATATAAAAATGAAAAAGCTGGCATACTATGCTTACTTTCATTCCATAATGTCATATGGGATTATTTTTGGGGGTAATTCATCAAGCCAAGCTAAAGTTTTCCGGGCACAAAAACGTGCAGTAAGAATTATATGTGGTGTGAACTCAAGAACATCCTGCAGAAGCCTGTTTAGGGAACTAGGGATACTAACTACAGCTTCCCAATATATTTATTCCTTAATGAAATTTGTCATTAAAAATATATCACTTTTTCAAACCAACAGCTCAATTCATGGAATCAATACTAGAAATAAGAATAATCTTCACAAGGATTTAAAGTCACTTAGTCTTGTACAAAAAGGTGTGCATTATTCAGGAACACACATTTTCAATAACTTGCCAGCAGCCATAAAAAGCTTAACAACCAATGAAATTCAGTTTAAGAGAAGCCTAAAGGATTTATTGGTGGCCAACTCCTTCTACTCCATTGATGAATTTCTTAGTAAAACCAACTGATTTGTATATAAGTACAACATAACTTCTGCACAATTTCAGTGCAGTAATGTGTTCACTGAAAATTTGTGTGTCTGTGTGTGTGTGTGGTTGTGTGTAAGTATAATCTAACTTCTGCACCATTTCAGTGCAGTAATGTGTTCATTGTAAATAAGTATTTCAGTAGTTGTATTACATGTTTATTACCTTATAAATAAATAAAAAACTTTTTTATTTTAAATTCAGTGCATTAGTATTTGTAAAATGACTCTTAGTGTTCATTAAAATATGACGATCATTCCACTTGGGACCTGTGGAATGGTACATTAGCTTATTTGTTTTAGTTGTAAATATTTGTCATGTATTGTTGTTTTTCTGACATGTTCCACATCCTGGAGGACCTCCTCACTACGGATCAATTGGAATGAAAGTAAATCTAATCTAATCTAATCTAATAACATTCTAATAGTGGTGTCAGTCCACCACAGATCCTCACAAGAAATCTGGATTTGTCATGCTCTGGACAAGAGTAAACAGTAAGAGCTTCTTGTCTAGGGTAACAAATGATGGAAAAAAAAAAAAAAAAAAAAAAAAAAAAAAAAAAAAAAAAAAAAAAAAAAAAAAAAAACACAATGCTGTGATGGTGGAAGGAAGTGAAAATCTCAATTGCAAAGATGGTGGAGAAATGCCCTTCATTGTAAACATGAACATAATTCAGAGACATGTGACCCTGGACAATCTGTGCTTTGGTACTATGTAGGTGATGGCAGAATCAAATCTGTACCATCTGCACTCCATTGGTGCACCTGAAAAAGTGCCACTTCTCTACTATGGCAGTCACCTGCATGAATCCAGCAGGCTTCAGCACCTCAGTTTTAACCTCATTGCTGCCACTGTGGTAACTCAAGATATGCAAAATCGTCCAATTATCCACCACTCTCCATTTGGTGTATTCCCACAGTGGAAAAACCTCTGTTTTGCCCATAGGAGGCAGAGCCAGTTAATAGTGAGAATTTCTATTGTGGTACGAGCTGAGGGTGGCGAGCCCAAAATTAAGGGAACTGATTGTGAAACGCACAAAATCCACAAAGTCTGGGTCCTGGCACAGATTTTCAGAGGTTGAGACATATCTGGGTGGAATTATTCCACATGCTATAGTACCATCTGTTCAATAATTTTGTTTACTTTCGTTTTTTCCACTATGCACTTAATGCATATACCATGATTACACACAATTTCTGAATTCTTATCATGCAATATGTCACTAAACTTTATTATTCACAGGATAGTTATCAGATTACTGATACTATTATATCAATATATATTTAGTTTACTTTGAAGTGTTTTAAGGAAATATTTACAATCTTAGTGCCTTGTACAACTTTCTGAAATTTTATATTTCAAACATAACAACATGGAAAGAAACGATTGCTTCTCACCACACAGAGGAGGCACTGAGTTGCAGACAGGCACAATGAAAAACAATTCCAGAAATATTGCAGCTTTTGGACAAAGTTCTTCTTCTGAAGCAGAAAAAATACACATATTCACGCACAAGCACAATTCACTCACACTTGGCAAGTGTCTCCAGGTGGCAGGGTTGAACTATGTGCGAGTTGTGCTTGTGTAAGTTTCCTACTGCTGAAGTGAGACTTCTGAAATCTGAAATAATCCTAATCATTCTTTTTCATTATGCCTTCCTACAACTCAACACTTACTCAATCTTGTGTGTAGCAAATCCATCCTTTCAATATTGTTATTCTATCCTGAACCATCCATTGTTTTATATTTTGTTATTCATATTACCTACAAATTAATGTATTCCAGAATGTTCAAATCTTAAAATGCAATCCTGTGAAAATTCTACTGTTATAGTTTTCTAGCTATGATTTTTCTGATTCCAAAAATGTAGGCTAAGACTTTCCTAAAATAACACATTAGTTTATGAAATACCCAAATTATAAAATATCACTTTCGAGAAAATTGTTGGTGGGCTTTAGAATTGCACATTAAAATTTCCACAAGACACAACAGTACCTGTCATTTTCCCACTTTTGAATTATACAGCTTATAGTTAATAAAAATAAATTCATTGCCTAATCTGTTTTCATATTTTTTAAGATTTCTGGTGTGCTTTAAGCTAATAGCTAAAATGAAATAGTTCTGTATTTTCCCATTTTGACATTCCTGTACTATGCGCATCTTTACAGACATTCTGCAAAAAGCTATAGTCATTCAGAGTTTGTAAATGATCCTGTAGTCAGTCATTGCCCATCATTCTATATGCAAACATATGTTAGTCAGTCAGTCCCTGCCACCTGTGAGTTTTGTGAAACCACCCACAGTATTTGTAGCTTACTGATCTTTGTCGTGAATTCTATAGCACATTACAAGCAGCTGATCAAGGGTCTAGTAACATTAAATATGAATGAACTGAAAAGTACAATCAAATGTGGTGTGTTATTGAAAATATTCCATGAGACTTAGGAGGCACCAAATAGTTCATTAACTCTGCAAGGTCACTTCAGTTGGTTAGATTTGTAAGTTCAATATTTATTTGATACTTTGACATAATGTGAAATATCTGTCAGGGCAGTAAACTAATAACATTCTCATGTAATAAATCTTCACATGTGGCTACATAGCTTAGAGTTACACCTAAATGATTGTTTGAGAAACAGCAGCAGATCATCTATTATAATTGTCCTCTGCATTTGCACTTCTATAAAATACTCTTTTTCTCTTTTAAATCATTATGTTAGCATTGTGTAATGAATGTCGACCATATTCTTAATATTGGTAGAACTTACCAAGTGTAGCTTAACACAGAATTCTGAGCTAGTCATTTTCGTTTCCCCTCTATCCAGCATCAGGCTTCTCCAGTTTCCCCGGTATCTCCAAAATTGTCCTTCTATAACTCTTTTGTTACAGTCCATATTTCTTCTTCTTAAACTGGTCTTAATTGAGCCAATCGATCTTACTGTGTGTCTCCTTCTTGCCCTCATATTTGGCCTCCATCGTTCACTTTTATATTCCTCCACTTTCCATTCTCTTTATATGTGCAAACCATTTTAACCTATTCTTCTCAATTCTGTCAATCAGCTTTTATACTCCAATTTTGTTCCAAACATTGTCATTTCTCAGTCTGTCCCTCTTCATTTTCCCTAACATTCTTCTTAAGAATTTAATTTCACTGGCTTAAATTCTGCTCTCTTCCCTTTTTGTTATTGGCCAGGTCTCTGATGCATATATGTTAACATGAGTGTGAACTATGTCTTTTACAGCACATCCTTACTCTTCATTGGCACCTTCCTTCCCCAGATTAAGCCCTGCTCTGCTTCACGCACTGGTACACTGTATTGCTCTGTTGTACCATTTTGCTAAGTTCTGCCTCCATTCTTGCAGTCTCCATTATTACATTTCCTTGATATTTAAAGTTATCCACAATTTCAATATCCTGTTCTTAAATAATAATTTATCCCTTACCTTCTCTGTCTTTCCTGGTTGCCACCATACTCTTGCTTTTCTCCACACTGTGTTTAATTCCATATTTCTTGATTTTTCATTTAAAATGTCTAGTTGTTCTTGCACCTCCTTACTGTTACTTGCCCACAACACAATGACACTAGCAGATAGATCACTTTTATAAATAATAATGGTAACACAATACTTTCTTGTCTCAACCCTGTAATATTCCTCAACAAATCAGTTCTTTCAACTTGGTCTGGATACAGCTGAGCTGTTGTGATACATTGCTTAAAGAATTTCAGTGTGTTAACTTTCCAATTTCCTCCTCTTTTTATCTGGGGACACTATTGTATGTCTTCATTAAGTCAGGAAATGTCACTACCAGATCTTTTCCATGCTCTCAATGCTCTTTCAACTGTGCCATACTAAATACTGAGTCCACTGTTGATCTCCCATGTCAAAAGCCATAATACTCATCTTTTAACTGATCTTCGATGCTTCAATAGTTACCACATACTTTTCTGTCTCTCTCCTTGAACAATGGAATTATTATTCCCTTTCCTCATTCTCCAGGAACACATTTTTGAGTACATTTGCATCTTAGCAATCTGTATAATCTCTGTAGCCCAGTAGGTCCAGCTGCCTGCCTTTACATCTCCACACTTATTTCACCTGTCCCAGGCGCCTTTCCCGTTTTCATTTTCTAAGTGCTAGTTCCACTTCTAACACAGTAACCTCTTTCTCTTCTTCCAAGACCATGTCCCCTCACTGTACTTCTATTCCCTTTCCGTTACTGTTTATCACATTTAGTAGTTTGTCGAATTACTCTTTCCATCTTTTACTTGTCTCCTCTGATCATGTTATTAGTTTTTCAATTTCCCCTTTCCCAGTTTTGTGAATGTGCTTTCCTTCCTCTCAATTCTCATACTTCATACTGCATCCTTTTACCCCCCCCCCCCCCCCCATTAAAATCCTTTTCCAATTCTCATTTGAATTCCTCTAAATTTTTCCACCTTTTCTTCTGCTAACACCTTCCTTTTACTTTCCTGGAATTTCTTTTTAATTTCTTCCTTTTCCACATATGACATTCTTTCTTTTCTTCTATTGTTTCCTGCACCTGCTCATTCCACAATGGTGTCTTCTTGTCCACTGCCCTTCCAGACATTCTGTCACAAGTGTTCTCTGCAGAACTTACAAATGCCTCTTTGAACTTACTGCATTACAAACTAGTGCATAGCAATAACATTAAGCCATGTAAACATTTCATTGATATTTACAAAAATTTCATAAATTTTCAAACCAATCAAAAAAGAACATTTATCCTAAAATGAGCGTACTCTGTTTTGAGTTGGACAGAAAAGCTAATTTTTATGTGACAAAAAAACAGCTCTATACTTGACCTAAAATAAAAGCAGATACCAAGGGGAGAAAATATGCTGAAGGTAACAGGGGCAAAGACAGGTTTCCGCCAAAAAGAGAGTATGAAATTGCTGTAGTGAACAAATAATAATAAGCACATATATGAAATACATGGAAAAACTACACACACCTCTATACACTATGCGTAATTTGGTCAGTAGGTAAGTGTTAGATCAGAAGTCTACAATGTCATTATCTTTTTCCTCCATATAATGTGATTTTCTCAGAGGCATTCCAGTGCATGTCTGATAAACGCTCAACTGCTTCATGATTTGGATTCCACATTTAACTACATACCCCCTACCAATCGACTGGCAAATGAGATATCAAGATCGACAAGTGCATTGACAAAGCATGCATAGGAGAATACCTTGGTCTTCAGACCAGCTTTCTGGTCGGTAATGTTTTTATAACCATAAAGTGCACATATTCTCACAGTTCTCATAATGTTGTAAAAACAGATCATATTGAGTATGCCGTTTTCATTGTTTCTTATTTATTTCCAAGGTACTTTCTGAACAAGTATTTCATTTTGTTCTTTCTTCGCATCAATTTTTCTCACGTTATGCTGCTACAAATGTAAGAATACTGATATAAATAAATAAAGAATGGAAAGGAAAAAAGAATCAGTGTATGACTGATCATCAGTTAATGAATCATAGTGCTAATACTTATAGAAAGGCAGCTGCACATACTTCTGAAGTTTTCGCCGTGCTCCAGGTATAGTGTCTGCAGAATCTTTCAGGATAAATTTCCTTATTCCTAGCATATACTGTTTGACATATTGGTCCCAATCTAGCTCAGAAATGTCCACATCAAATAATGCTTTGTCCTGGGCGTCTTCCATTAATGCCATCAAATTATCACTATGAAATTTCCACTCGTGCAGGGCAAAAAATTCACCAGTCTTAGCAGCCATTTGAAATCGCTTCGAAATCTTCATCATGCTGGAAAATACGAGAATAAAATCATTATATCTAAATTAATTTTATAAAATTGTCCAAAAAAAGAACTAACTAAAGAGCTAATAAAATTACATTCTATGTAGACAGAATGAAGCGGTGGGTGAAAATTTGTACCAAGGCCGGGAATCGAACTCAGGTCTCCTGCTTGCTAGGTAGGTGCGTTAGCCACTGAGCACCTCGGCACAGTGGTTGACACACTTCATGGATTACCCTGGCATCCCAGTCTGCTTTAAATTCCACTGCTTGAGACCAGTAAAGTCTCTTCATTTGTATAAGTACTTGTACCTGGGTTTGAGGCTGGATACCCCAAATACATTTGATGCTGAGGTGCTATTCCAGAACATGGAGAGCCTCAGCAATTCTGCTCTTGTGTAAGGGAGAATATAAAGTAGAGTGGGACAGCGGTGAAAATCTGGATCGAAGAGGGAGGCATACCACAGTAATCCGTGCAGTGCAGTTGAACCAACCGTTGCGCCAAGATGGCTCAGTGGCCAATGCACCTACCTAGTATGATGGAGACCTCAGTTCAATTCTTGGCCTTGATACAAATTTTCACTTGCTGTTTCAGTTTGTATACATAAAATTATATCTCCATGAGACCAGCAGAGCCTCTGAAACTGTATCATTTCATTTGCTCACTACATTAAATATTTCTAGTCTTTTCTCACTAGTTACTTTGAAATAATTTGTAATCCTCAGCCTATTACATAAGGCACTCATAAAAAGTGTATTGATTAACGATTGATTCATTAACAGGCAAAAACAAGAAAGAAATTCAAGACATTTATTTGCAACATTTTCAGCTACAGTTGTGAAGGGCAGACCATGGAAAAGCAAGAAAAGGAAAAAATTAAAAGCAACAGAGATGTGGATGTGAATAATCACAAAAACATCCTGGACTGTATGACAATTCAATGAACATATTTTAGAAAGATTTAAAGAGAAAAGGACATCCTTTAACTTGATATATAGAAGACAAATTAAATTAATTAAGACACCTAATACAACATGACATTTTCATAAAGAAAAATCTTACAAGGAAAATTGATGGGGAAAAGCAAACATCTGCATTATAGAGTGTTATCTGTTGAATGAACTGCAGCAACAACAGCCAAATATTTGACGATGAAATCAGTCAAAGATGTGTGAGAAAACTGATCACATAACATAGTGAAACACTGAATAAAGTACATACAGTTCTTTAATAGATGAACCACAATTAATTCCATATAAAATACTGCAAGAAGCAGTAGGGCATACTGTGGTGGCATACATGATAAAATTTTGCTAAACGTGGTTAATTTGTTCAAGGAGCTCTATTATTTTTGGTGCACTTCTTAGTACATTAAATATGGATAGAAACTTTAGTTACCTCTTAAAACTTTGTGTCAGACCAGGGTGTAAATCAAATTTACTTTTGCAAATACTTTTCGTACAAATGGCTCATTTTACAATAGGTCATAAACTGACTCAAAGTTTCAGTCTGCTACCTTTATAATCTCCTGTAGCACCAAATAGAGGTTTATTCACAAATTTATTTTATTTTATTCATAAATTTATACTTTTTTATTCATAAATTTATACTATGGTGGTTCATGGTGTGGGTTCCTGTGGTCATGTCCTAGTTCATGAACCACGGGCAACGTATGAGTGGCCAAGTAAGTGGTCCCGACAGTCGGGATACCAGTTACTTTGGAATAAGGTTGGGCATCTCGGGCGTATTCTGAGTCGTGGTCACCTTTGTGCTCATATGGCAAAGACTACCAAATCCACCGGTTAGTCCCTCAGCCGTTAGGGGTAAAACCCAATGGGACTCGGGACAAGTAAGGCTAGCAACCTGCTTCCCTGGTACTTTAAATATGATGCTGGCAACAATCAGAGCAAAATGCCTCGGACCTTTGGAGGTGACGTAGTCCCACCTCTAACTGACAAACCAGGGACTCCTAAGATACGACTTGGCAAACAAATGGTAATGAGATGGGGAGCTATTATTATCAATGAGGGCTACTCTGGGAAGAAGGTAGAGCTGGCAGAGGCTGCAAGTAAGATGGGGCTGGACGTTTTAGCTGTTAGTGACATTCGGGTAAGGGGTGGGAAAGAAGAGGAAGTGGGAGAATATAAGGTCTACCTGTCAGGAGTCAAAGCAGGAATAGCACAATGGGGTGTAGGGCTTTACATCAGGAAAGAAATGGAACCCAGCATAGTTGCAATAAGGTATGTAAACAGAACGACTGATGTGGATAGATTTGACAGTGACTAGCAAGAAAATTAGGATTGTGTCAGCATATTCGCATTGTGAAGGGACAGATCAAGATTAGATGGATAGTTTTTATGAGGCACTCAGTGATGTAGTTGTTAGAGTAAAGGACAAGGACAGTGTTCTGCTCATGGGTGATTTTAACGCCAGGATTGGAAATCGAACAGAAGGGTATGAAAAGGTTATGGGTAAATTTGGAGAGGATATAGAGGCCAACAGGAACGGGAAACAACTCTTGGATTTCTGTGCCAGTATGGGCTTAGTAATCACAAACTCCTTTTTTAAACATAAGAACATTCACCAGTATACCTGGAAAGGCAGGGGAACCAGATCTGTCATTGACTATATAATAACAGATCAGGAATTCAGGAAGGCTGTGAGGGACACATGTGTATTCAGGGGATTCTTTGATGACACTGATCATTATTTAATCTGCAGTGAAATTGGGATTGTGAGGCCGAAAGTGCAGGAGGTCAGGTCCATATGTAGGAGGATAAGAGTGGGGAGACTTCAGGATAAGGAAATCAGGCACAAGTACATAACCGCAATCTCTGAAAGGTACCAGTTAGTTGAATGTAGTCAATTACAGTCACTGGAAAAGGAATGGACAAGGTACAGGGACACAGTACTAGAAGTGGCTAAAGAATGTCTTGGAACAGTAGTGTGTAAAAGTAGGATGAAGCAAACAGCTTGGTGGAACGATACAGTCAAGGCAGCCTGTAAAAGGAAAAAGAAGGCGTATCAAAAATTGCTACATACCAGAACCCAGGTAGACAGAGAAAGTTATGTTGAAGAAAGAAACAAAGCCAAACAGATAATTGCAGCATCCAAGAAGAAATCATGGGAAGACTTTGGAAACAGGTTGGAGACTATGGGTCAAGCTGCTGGAAAACCATTCTGGAGTGTAATCAGCAGTCTTTGAAAGGGAGGTAAGAAGGAAATGACAAGTATTTTGGACAGGTCAGGAAAACTGCTGGTGAATCCTGTGGATGCCTTGGGCAGATGGAGGGAATATTTTGAAGAGTTGCTCAATGTAGGTGAAAATGCGATCAGTAATGTTTCAGATTTCGCGGTAGAATTGGATAGGAATGATGATGGAAATAGGATCACATTTGAGGAAGTGGAAAAAATGGTCAATAGATTGCAGTGCAATAAAGCGGCTGGGGCGGATGAAATTAAGTCGGAACTCATCAAATACAGTGGAATGTCAAGTCTTAAATGGCTACACAGGATAATTGAAATGGCCTGGGAGTCGGGACAGGTTCCATCAGACTGGACGAAAGCAGTAATCACACCTATCTTTAAACATGGAAACAGAAAAGATTGTAATAACTACAGAGGTATCTCTTTAATCAGCATTATGGGTAAAATCTTCTTAGGTATTGTTGAAAGGAAAGTGCGAGTATTAGTTGAGGACCAATTGGATGAAAATCAGTGTGGGTTTAGGCCTCTTAGAGGTTGTCAGGACCAGATCTTTAGCTTACGGCAAATAATGGAGAAGTGATATGAGTTGAACAGGGAATTGTATCTATACTTTATAGATCTAGAAAAGGCATATGACCGGATTCCTAGGAGGAAGTTATTGTCTGTTCTACAAGATTATGGAATAGGAGGCAAACTTTTGCAAGCAATTAAAGGTCTTTACATGGATAGTCAGGCAGCAGTTAGAGTTGACGGTAAATTGAGTTCATGGTTCAGAGTAGTTTCAGGGGTAAGACAAGGCTGCAACCTGCCTCCACTGTTGTTCATATTATTTATGGATCATATGTTGAAAACAATAGACTGGCTGGGTGAGATTAAGATATGTGAACACAAAATAAGCAGTCTTGCATATGCGGATGACTTAGTTGTGATGGCAGATTCGATTGAAAGTTTGCAAAGTAATATTTCAGAGCTAGATCTAAGAACTATGGTATGAAGATTAGCATCTCCAAAACGAAAGTAATGTCAGTGGGAAAGAAATATAAACGGATTGAGTGCCAAATAGGAGGAACAAAGTTAGAACAGGTGGACGGTTTCAAGTACTTAGGAAGCATATTCTCACAGGATGGCAACATAGTGAAAGAACTGGAAGCAAGGTGTAGCAAAGCTAATGCAGTGAGCACTCAGCTACGATCTACTCTCTTCTGCAAGAAGGAAGTCAGTACAAAGACTAAGTTATCTGTGCACCGTTCAATCTTTCGACCAACTTTGTTGTATGGGAGCGAAAGCTGGGTGGATTCAGGTTACCTTATCAACAAGGTTGAGGTTACGGATATGAAAGTAGCTAGGATGATTGCAGGTAGATGGGAACAATGGCAGGAGGGTGTGCACAATGAGGAAATCAAAGAAAAACTGGGAATGAACTCTATAGATGTAGCAGTCAGGGCGAACAGGCTTAGATGGTGGGGTCATGTTACACGCATGGGAGAAGCAAGGTTACCCAAGAGACTCATGGATTCATCAGTAGAGGGTAGGAGGAGTCGGGGCAGACCGAGGAGAAGGTACCTGGATTCGGTTAAGAATGATTTTGAAGTAATAGGTTTAATATCAGAAGAGGCACCAATGTTAGCACTGAATAGGGGATCATGGAGGAACTGTATAAGGAGGGCTATGCTCCAGACTGAACGCTGAAAGGCATAATCAGTCTTAAATAATGATGATGATGATGATGATTTATACTATGTTTGTTAATCATCCCAGAGATGCACCAGGTTGGAGATATATGTTTGGTAAAACATCTTGTCCTGCTGTGTGAATATGCCCACAACTGCCTTCTGCACAGGCCTTTTTTTTTTAAGAGACCAAAGGTGTAATAATCACATGGGGAGAGGTAGGGACTATATGATGGGTGCTCAAGTATCTCCCATTTCAGTTGGTGTTAAGTTCTGTGTCACGACATTTGTGCTATGGGGACATGTGTTATCACAAAGTACCAGCGCCCCTTGTTGAAGTTTTCCTGGTTTTTGACAGATATACTGCCCATGCACACCCTTCATTCTCTGATCGATGTCTACCGTTGTTTGTCCTTCAGCAGCCAGGAAGAGAATAACAGCACACTGGTCTCGTTTGGATGCATTTAGTAATAACATCGCCACAGTTCCTGTTTCCGCATTTACTGCATACACATTGGAAAAACATGACTACCACACTAATCCCTCACCTACATGTCAATGCTATGTTGTATGCTACATTGTATATACACTGTAGCAATGGCCTCAAATGGAAACTTTTTGATCACCCCATATATATAAAAAGCAACAGAATGAAATCAGGTACAAATATGAAAAATAAAGCAGTTTTTATGGCATATTCTTACATTGGTTTGGCTCCTTGTAGTCGCAGAACCATGTCGACAACAAAGGCAGGCACAATATGGAAAAGTGCCTCACATATCTTGTGCATCAGCCTGTTTGTTCTGAAGGTAAATCCAGGGTACCACATAACGTGTCTTGTAGGTGATGTGCAGGCGTGTTTCTGTGTCAGCCTTCCAAACTCAGCCCACTGGACAGGGTTCCTCATTCCTGATGTGCAGTTGTAGACTCTGACTGTGTTGGGTCTGTTAACATGGTGAACTGTCAGAACAATAGCTTTCTTAAGGTTTAGCATTTTGACGTTGCAAAACTATATGAGCAGCAGCTGCATCTTACATAGCTTTTCGTATACCAATTTATATTAATGCAACAATGGTAACTTGTTTCGACTCAGTTTCAACTCTTACACTATTTTTAAAAGCATATGTCTCCTAATATAAAAATCTGATTCCACCTTTGCTGGAGTTCTGTTAAATCCAAATGTAATTCAGCAATTCATTGGTACTACAGAATAGAAGAAAACAACATTTTTAAATGAAATAATATAAGGAAAGCTTGTAAATAAATGTGAAATTTGTTGCCAAACAGCAGGTAATTATAAAGGAAAAAACATTTCTCTTTTTCTCTTTCACTTATTCTTGATTAAATATTAGTGTAGTTTTGTTTGTTTTCATTTATTTATTTTCAAATTGCATGGATCCACAGCACAAGAGTATCGCTAGGATGTAGAACGTGTTACACTCAGTATTACTCTGCCAATTTATTTTTCTCAGTATTAATCCATGAAGCACCAATGATTTTTTAAAAAAGAAATTACTATTCATAATAGAAAGCAATTTTCGTTCTCAGAGAGCAGATTCATCTGCCTGCTTGATACATATCCATCATGGAATAACAAATGTTAACAGCTGTGTTGAGGACTACAGTTTTGTCAGCAGTTTCACTATTAAATTCAGTACAGGAAATAACTGTTTCCCCTGTGAGTAGGACATTTTTCCTCCTGGTTGCTTTACTGTATTTTGTTCGAATCTTGTTTTCCTTGCATCTGCTACATCAGTATTTCACCAAACCTCCCCACAAATGATCCCCTGTGCTTATTTCTATTTCTCATGATTTGTCTGAACCTTATTTCAGTATCATTCATTATTTGTCTTTCTTTCCAAACCTCATACTGCGGATCTTTGTTTATGTTGCCAAGGTGATCCTCCAACGATATCCATGTATAAATGCATGTATACGCTACTATTCTCTCTTTTTTTAGATACTGAAAACTAAACAGATAATGACTTCTTCACTCTGCTCTACTAAACAGTGATCAATAAAGTTATAGTAACACCTTTTACCTACTTCCTCAAACATTTTGCTGTGTCATTCATACCTTCTGGAACTGTTAAGTAACTTATTTATGACCTGAAATTTTACTGTTTGTTTTGCAAAAGTTTTATTCACAATTTGTGAATCTTACTATGGTACTCATAAGTTAACATTTCTCGGAGTACCTGTATGTCGCTGTGTGCCAAGCAACAGCGATCAGTGTGTTGACAACGTAGTCGACAGGTATCAGGTCCATAATAAGTGTCTGGTCACATATGATGCTGCGAATGGTGCCGCGTCCGATCTCCATCATGATTCCTGTGATGCCACAGACATTGTCAACCCATCCAGGGAAAGGTTCACGCCAAGCTGCTGTAACTGTTAGGACAATGTAGATCGTTATTATTTATACTCCTGATTGGCATTTTTTGTACTTATAGTGAACATTTTTTACTGCAAAATTTGACTGTAGGAATTATGAACAAATACTTCATTCCATTGTAACACTGTGTTTGTGACACATGCGTTAATTGTGCATAAAATACATACATTTTGTTATAAACTACCTATTTAGCTACAAATTTAGGCTGTAGAATTGCCACTGTTTAAATACCAGTTCAATTTAGTTACAAACATCTCAAAAAATGCTGTTTGGCATTGTTACCAAATCTGATTTTTGTTCACTTCATAGGAAAAAGAACACTTTAATACATCAAAAGATTTTGCATGTTTGCTTACCAACAACTATATTAACCAAATGAAATGTGCAAATTGGATTATACAATATTGTAGGAACTTGTGTCAAATGGTGAGTGGTAGTAAACGTCATTAAAATAAACTGTTAGGTGCTTATAAATAACTTCCCTTACATTATAGCACATTTCATATACATATCATTATGTAACATTCTCATAACTTCATTTCGGGGTGAGTTCCCTCCTTGAAACTCCTTTGGGTCCTCCGAAATTCAGTTCATTTGGGACCACAGTCCTCTTTAGAACTATTGCAGATGAGATTGTATAACCCTCTAAATGTATTACATTTAAATAGTTATTTCCTACCAATAGCTATTTCCTACTCTCCTGGCAGTACAATGAGAATCATCCATGGGTTTTTTTCCCTTTTTACTATCCTGAATTCATGATTAATTAGAAATAATGTTTAAATAAACTAGTATAATAAGAAGTATGTTCAGTTCTCCAAATGTTAGACATTAATATAGATGTATGACATACACTCCTCTACATGTGGAGAGGTTGATGCTTTCCACTCTTTAAAATATGTTTGTTTCATAAACAATCACCCAATTTTATCCAAAAACTTCTTACTTATTAATATGGTATTTCAGTGTCTCGTATCACTCTACTCACAAGCAAAAGGAGTTCCCTTCTATTTAATGCTGTGAGGACAAAACAACTGAAAGTTGAAAGTACTTTTCTATAAAAGTTATCATAACACTACTGCAAAACTCTGCAGTTATTGTTATCCATCAATTGTTATGACCTCCACTGAAACACACATTAAGCCTGAGTTTCAGACAGCAATTTCTTTTCACTCATTCACTCATTGATTCACACTTTGTGTTCCTTAGATGTAGCTTTGAGAAGTGTATGAAAAATAGTTATGATTAGTGCTAATCTATGCACATTGGTAATAATGAGAATTATTTCTGATTATTTTTCACAGAGAGAAACAGAAGTGAGGCAAATAGACACACTAAATAATTGAGTTAGCTCACAAATTTTTATTCTAGCAGGTCACATAATCATAATTTCCCCGAGGACAGACAACTGTGTCTGAAAGTTGTACGATCAGAAAACCATGACTTTTGCATATCATTTACATTGGTTGAAATTTTGAAACAGATCTTAGTATTCTGAGCACAATATGTGATATATAGTCAATACTGTTTATAGCAACACCACTTTTAATGATGTAGTAGCTATAACAGCGAAAGCTAACAGTTTCATCTAAATTGTTTCCATCTAAATCGATTAGTACAACATCACATAAACAATATCATACCATATAAAACAACATATTTATTGCATTTTTGAAGAAATATAGCAGCTTTAACATCCAATGTTTATTTTGGTTTCATACATATTTGGGAATTACCAACAACTATGAAACACTTATTTTCAAACTCTTGTTTTCTGTACATTGTTGGTTTCATATCAGTATGCGTATTAAACAGTTAATGCCAGATGTTGCAAAAAAAGAGTAAAGCATTTAATATTGAAGAAAAGTCACAGATAATATCATGTTTAGAAAATGGGGGGAACAAATGTCAGCATCATGAATGAATTGAGTCTCACATACAACAATGTCTACAATTTTGAAGAACAGAGAGAAAATACGGTGCCTTTTTGAACGCAGTTATTTAAAAATCAAGTGGGTGAGGTCATCGGAGTACAACTATACTGAGGAAGTTTTACTTACACCGTTTAAGTGGCAAAGGTCAAATAATATGCCAATCAATGGACCTATTCTGCACTCAAAAAACAATGAATCTGTGCACCTATGGGCAATTCCGATCATCAATTGTTCTTCATCTAGGATACATTTCTGAGCTCACTATGATTTTATCTATCTAAGAAGTAGCCGGTTACAAGCCAGATTATATATTCATTGCAGGGAACTTAGTTGTTTTACAATATGAACCCCAGATAAGACACTGAAATTTAAAGTTGTACAATGTTTTGGTGTGAAAGTACCTAAGAGGAGAATCACAGTTATGGTTGCTGCAAATATCACAGTATCTTGTAAAGAAGAGCTTCTGGTGATTGGAAATCCAAGAAAACTTTAGAGGTTTTAAAAATAGTCACTCCTCACCTACAGTTTTTGAAACAATGCAAAATCTTGGATGACATCAGACATTTCTGAAAAGTGGCTATGTAGCTCAGACTGGCAGCTGAAACCAAAGAAACGAAAAATTGTTCTTCTTCTTGATAACTGCCCCACATACCCAGTAGCTGACAATGTGCAATGTATAAAGCTTGTGTTTTTATCCCCAAATGTCACTTATGTTCAATAACACAAGGACTACAGAGTTATAAACTCTAAAACTGGTGTACAGAAAACGGCAAGTGATGACAAAGTTACAAAAACAACAATCTCACCGTGTACATCCCAGCAAGTGAAGAAGAAATTGTAGCTGTCATCCACAGCAAACATGTGACTGACATACAATAAAATGAGCAAGAACAACAGTTTGTTGTGCCATCACTTAATGAAGATCTCAGTGCAATGAAAACTTTACAAAAATTTCTTATTTTCAGAAAACTGTTCAATACAAATGATAATAATGAAGGATTAAAATGAATGTGTCATCAAATGCATATGTACATGTCAAACACAAAAAGGAAACAGAGGAAACTGATTACTTTAAATAACAGAATATCTTGTAGTATGTGTTACTGTATTGCATTTTGAAGTTAATGCAACTGGGTAAAAAACTAAACAACACGTCTTCCCTGTGGTTATAGGAAACTAGAAAATTAAGTTCGAAAAGGTTTCTCTTTTCTTTTTCCAAACTACAGAACTGCAATACCAGTGTATTCATTAGCAATGCTTTGTGGTTATATGTGCTGGATATTTTCAATGTGTTAGGTATGGCACATCACATCTGTATAGAATACTGTCTTCTCATTTTGGTACTGTTGATTAATTTTTGTAATACAGTAACTGGAATGAAGTTGTGTCGCAGATGCAATCATTTGCCACCTGCAAACTTGCTTACCAGTGATTTTTTGCATCCCAAACCACATCAAAGCAGTGTGGCAGAGAATCCAACAAAACACATTCATTCTTTCTTTCTTTGATTCAATTCTAAGACACTTAGAAGTTCTTAATGCAGTTCATTTTGATGGAGGAAAATGATTTATTTCATGCCATATTTTTCACCGATACTGAGCACCGCATTTGAAAATTATTCGAAAGTCTCAAAAATGTAGCAAGAAATCAAATTATAATCACTGGAACATGAAGAGGGACACCAAGACCAGCGTCCCCAACCAAAGGATGAATCACTTCTATCACTGTCAGCAGTCCTCAGTCCATGAAAAATATCGGGGAGCTTGGGTGTTTAACCCGAGACACTGAAAGATAATTTGGTGTTCAAGAAATTTACGCCCTCCTTCTCCCAGACTTCTCAGCTTAATATTCATAATGAAACACCTTGCCACTGCCAGAATTTGTACCAGCCATGTCAGGATGGAATGCCACTACATCTGGGATTATGAAATAATTGGCTGATCTGCTAGTCAGTGTCATATAGTTAAGCTTTTATATTTTGGTTTTACATTTAATGTCAGAGAAAATATATATTGTCTCTACAGCTAAAATCATACAAATACATACAATACTTCACATAAAAAAAATAAAAAAAAAAAAAACGAGCAAGCAATATGATTATCATCTTCAATTCCTGGAGTAGGCTGCACAACCTGCTCCAAAAACCATAATTTCCTTGGACATCTGACACTTTGCTGTCCAGTGGGCTTGTAATTCACGGTGATTCTACGCAGATGACCTTGCTGCATTCTTTCTGACAGTTACATCAGTTGATGTTGTATTTTTTAATTTTGTTTTCCAAATTAAATATGTGTATCTCTCATCTTATCCCTGTGTTTCATATTTTATCCATCAGTATGCAGCTACGACTGCCATGAGAAACTTCATCTCAGCTGATGTAATTTTTCTTCCATCTTTCTTTGGCAGTACCCATGCCACACATGCATATAATACTACTGGTACCACCATGGTTTTATAAAGCTTCAGATTCGTTTCTGTTCTGGTTTTATATTTCAGAGTTCTATGAATTGTTCAACATATACCTTAAAATTTGTAAAGTTTTCTTGCAATGTCACAATCTCCTATTGAGGATACTTCCTGTCCAAGATAGTCAAGCGTGCATACTTGCACCAGTATTTTGCCATTTATGGCAGTTTTGGACTTTATGATGTCTTTTTCCCAGAAATGCCTTTACTTTTGATTTAGTTCCAGATATCATCAGTCCATATTCTTCTGCTATAGTTCTTGAGATGTACAGCCCCCATTTGTAAATTATCTTTTGTCTGTTGCACAACAACAACATCACCCGCATATAAAAATAATACTCAAACTGTACTGTGGGGTGACCTCATCCACAAATGTATAAGAAATTGTTGAAGAGAGACAGCAACCTTGTCTTACTCCTTCATTTGTTTTTTTTTGTTTTTTTTTTTTTTACTGGTGTTTTTAGTTGCTTCCCCATGCCAATAAACGCAGTAATGTTTGAATATACAAAATGGGATTATTGCTATAAAACATTTTATTTCAAAAAAATGCATATTTTGTTACCATCACTTTCAATATACTCCCCTCCTCCATCCCTACAATGCTCAGTTCATGGAAACAGTGCTGGAAGTCTTCCTCTGTGGGCTCCTTGATGACGTGTGCTGCTTTCGCTGCTTCAGTGGACTGAAATTTTGTTCCTTGTGATACAGGTTTGACCTAGGGAAGTAGATAAATCACATGGTTCTAGGTCAGCTGAATAAAGTGCATGGTCTAGCACTGCAACGCTGTATTTTGCTAGAAACCTCTTAACAATGAGATATGAGCTGGTGCATTGTCTTGATGCAGAACTCATGGCTTGTGCTTCCACACTTTGCGTCATTTTTTCTTACTTACTCATGGATTTAAGCAAGAACCTCACAGTAGTAATAATAATAATAATAATGTTGTAATGTTGATTAATAGTTTTGACCTCCAGGAACCCTGTAAAGATACACAATTCCATGAATATATAAAAAAAAATCATCACCAGTTTCAATCTTACTGTGCTCATTCAAGCTTTTTTCGCTTTCAGTGGAGTTGGATCCCCCCAATGCATGGACTGACATTTAGTGTCTCGATCAAAAGTGAAAAATCAAGATTCGTCACCATGTTATCAGTCTTTCCAAGAAATCAGTATCATTTTCAATGGTATTAAAAGTGTGAACATAAACATTTTCACAAGCTTCTTTTTCTTCAATTGTGAGAATTTTCATCCCCAGTTTTGCACACACTTTTCTCATGTTAAATTGGTTATGCAAAATTTGTCTCATGGAGTATTTATCAATTCCCATGCTTTCAGCAACTGAATACTGAACTGATCATCAGATCGAATCAGATTACCTACTTTTTCGATATTCCCACCTGTTTTTGATGTTGAAGAGTTTCCAGGGTGTGAGCCATCTCCAGCATCTTTTTGGCCATCTTGAAAATGCTTGAACCACTCAAAAACTTGAATACATGATAAACAGTCTATGCAATACATTTCTTTTAGTAAAAGGTAGACTTAAGTAGCAGTTTTTTTCCAAGCTTCATATGAAACTTCATGATAATTTTTTGCTTTGTTATTATGCTAATCATTTTTTTCCAGCAAAACGTAATAACAGCTCTGAAACAAATGAAAGCCACGGCCACACTGATTTGTCTTTAGACATCATGGATGCCACATTTAACTAAGGTGGCTTCAGATTTCACAGCTACAGATTTCACAGCTATTGCTGTGCAGCTATTTGGTGCATGCGTACTTACCATGTGACATCATCAGTCCAGTTATTTTATGTCCATACATTGTAAACTTCTGATCGCTTTTACTACATTATCAGATAAACCTTTTCTAATTACAATTTCCCATGGCATGAGTCTATTCAGGCTGTAAACACCTTTTCAAAATTGTTGAAGGTGATGCAAGTTTCCAAACTGAATTTTCATCTTTTCTCAATCATATGTTTCACTATGAAAATGACATTTGCTGTAGAGCAGCACCATCTAAATCTCATCTGTTCTTCGCTAGTGATATTGTCTGGTACGCACTTAAGCCTATTGTTCATTATTCTGGGCTATATTTTACAGGCACTGTTCAGCAAACAACTGCCTCAATACTTTTCACGCTTGCTCTCATCACCTTCCTCACAAATAGGGATTATTTCACTTTTAGCCTATTCCCTGGTATTCTTCCTTGTCTCCAGCACATATTGAGCAAACACATGAGACTGAGATGTAGAGGCTTCCACCATATTCACAGCATTCTGTGTTAATCCCATATATTCCTCATGCTTTTCTGTTTCTTAGGTCTTTGACCTTGCCCATAAGGGCTTTGAGCATGCCCAAAACCTCCTGAAGACAGATGTTGTCTAACCTCTGAGGTTCTTCTATATATATCTCTTTTTCTGATCTTCATGCCAACAATTTCCATAGTAGGGGTGCCAAGGTAATTCATCAACCACAGACAGTTAATTAGTTAGTTACATGTTCCATAAATCATCTGAACAATTCTTTCATAGAAATGATGTGGAACGAGTCAGTTTACAGGATATGTACACATAATTAGTGTTAACATTAGTGAACACATTTTTTAGTCCTATTCATGTAACTATACTTAGATACAATTTTTTAACCCCGTAGTTTTGGCTCTAAACCTTATACTACATAAAATGAGGTTCACAACTGTACATTATATGCTATATTTGGAAAATACAGGGTGTATATAAAGTCCGGGAACACTTTCAATTATTTACTGCACAAGAACCAAACATTGTACAGATATCATACATATGTCATTTTGAAGAGAAACCCTGAAATGTTTATTTTTATTTTTTTTATTTATTTTTTTTTTTTTCCACGTATACCGCCACAGTCTGGTTTGGTAATTTGCGGATAGTCAGTGCTAGTCGCAATCACGGTGAGTTCAAGTGTGGAGCGAGCTTTTTGTGTGTCGGAGTTTGACAAAAACAAGTGTGCTTCAGCTATTCAACTGATGTTCAGAACCAAGGCCACCAACAAGGAAGGCCATTTACCATTGGGACAGTATATTCATTACGACGGGTTGCTTGTGCCCGGCAAAGAGAAGCGGATGTCCCAGTGTGAGTGAAGTGAATGTGGAGCGCGTACCGAGAGTCCAAAGAAATCAGTGCATCGTGCATCC
The DNA here is from genome assembly GCF_023864275.1 of Schistocerca cancellata. Taxonomy (NCBI): domain Eukaryota; kingdom Metazoa; phylum Arthropoda; class Insecta; order Orthoptera; family Acrididae; genus Schistocerca; species Schistocerca cancellata. Next base: position 18,782,672 of record NC_064634.1, read on the forward strand.
CATGAACTCGAAATGCCTCAAATGCAATCAGACTCTCCATTCATCTTTCAGCAGGATGGGGTTGCACTCCATTTTCATCACGAAGTTAGTGGGTACCTGAACACGGAGCTGTCACATCGTTGGATTGGCCGTGCTACAGAAGGGGACAGCTGTTTCATGAAATGGCGTCTCTGATCACCAGATCTCGCTCTGTGTGACTTTAGTCTGTGGGGACACATTAAAGGTGTGCTGTATGCACTGTCTCTACCAGTGATGTAGCAAAGCTCTGGCTCTGGGAGAGAATACGGGAAGCGACTGCCACAGTCGACGATGATGTGCTGGGATGGGTATGGCAAGAATTCGATTACCGTATTCACGTCTGCCGTGTCACTCATGGTTCAGGTATTGAATGTTTGGAAAAAAAAAAGACATCTGTACAATGTTTAGTACTTGCGCAATAAATAATTGAAAGTATTCCCGGACTTTATGTACACCTTGTACACTATTTCAGTAATTAGAAATTATGTATTTTATATTTCAGAAAGGAAATTTAAGACAATTAAATAATTTTGGTACATTTTTTGTTGTGCTAATAGTTTGTGTGCAGAAAAAGTGGGTTATCACATTATTTACACATTAAAATCACATTATTTACACATTAAAATCAGAGATTGTTAGACATCTCTATTTGATGGTGATGTTACCTTGTGGTCTGTTACATTGATGTCTAGTGGGAATCAGTCTGTATGCCCTAAACCAGCAGACATTGGCAGTACTCTACCTACGACAGTTTGTACCAGCCATCTGACTTGAGCAATGTCACTGCACCTAGTAATACATGTGTTTTGGGCACTTTACTGCATAGGCACATCCATGGGTTGACTTTTTTTTTTTAATGAGGGAGTATCACAAAAATGGGGTGACATTTAACTTTTTTTGTTGTCTAAATAATGATTTTTCCTCGGTATGTGAATGAAGCTAATAAGAGTCAACTGTGATGGGTAGTTTTAGTGTCCTGACTAATGTTTACTGTACGTGGCAGCCATCCCAGGGGGTGTGAGGGATGCACTGCACGTGTGTGCCAGCTGCAGAAGGGTGTTGAAGGCTGGAAGCACCATTCGTAACTAAGCTAATTATTAATTCATGATCAGAGCTCCTACATTGCTAATTTTACCTTACATATAAGCATGGGCCACAGATTCATTTCACACGAGAAAGATTTGTGAGTACTTGTAACTCAAATGTTGAATAGGGAGTCCCTTTATAAGTTGAATTGAAATTAGTGATGCCATCAAGAATTTTCTATTACTAATGCTCAGAAAGTAGAATTTGTGTAAATAATTTTGTTATTTCTAAAACTGAATGGCTAATTACATGTTTAGGTTGTATGTGTGATAACAAATGATGATACTATACAATGTGTGTCTGCATAAATCCTACAACATTGAAACCCCAACAAATTTTTTAACACTAGTGCTAGATTAGCAACTCAACCTAACTGCAATATCAACTGGGGGGCCAAGTTAGTGCTCGCCCGTCGGTGACAGACGGGCTCGGGTTGTCTCTGTTCATTATATTGATTGGATAATGATTACAAAATCAAATTTGACAGTGTCTTTTAGAGCTTAACTAGCATCCTGGCCTTCCCAACACACAGACATATTAATTCAGTATCACTTTAAAGAAACCGAGAACAGACACTGTATAGTGGCTAGTAGAAAGTGTAGCAAAATTACGTCAGATTATGCCCAGGGAAATGAGAAACTAAAAGAAGTAGCTGAGTTTTGCTGTATGGACAGCAAGAAAAGCAACAATGAGTGAAGTTGGGAGGAAGTAAAATGTAGATGAGCAATAACAAGAAAAGAGAAATCCCAAACATCTATTATAAATTTAAGTGTTTGGAAGTCTTTTCTGAAGCTGTTTCTCAAGAGTGTAGGCTTTTATGGAAGTGAAACATGACAATCAGCAGTAGATACAGAAAATAGAAGAATTGTGTCGGTACAGAAGAATATGAAAGATTGGACGGGTGTATTGACTAACGAATGAGGAGGCACTGAATCAAACTGGGGAGAGAAGTGTTTGGCTAAAAGAAGGGATCAATTGACAGGACACATCCCGAGGCATCAAGAAGTAGTCAGTTTGGTTATGGAACGAAGTACAGGATATAAAACTTGTAGAGAGATAGTAAGCACTGGCTACAGGAAACAAGCTCATTTGGATGTTGGTAGTTGCAGTCATGCAGAATCTACAGGCGTGTATAGATTAAACTAGCACACAGAATTTGTAATGAAACTGGATATCATATCACACTTGTTCTAATGATGAACACAATTCACCTGTTTAATGAAGACTGTGATGCATTAACAAGTCACATGTGTGTGTGTGTGTGTGTGTGTGTGTGTGTGTGTGTGTGTGTGTGTGTGCGCGTGTGCAGTTTCTGAGTATTGTAAGACCAACCCACTTACATGTGGTACTCTGCTACTGTTATTTATTCAGACATAGATCATTCATTTAATGCCAAAATTATACTGAAATAACAACTCAGGTTGAGTAATTTAATAATAACCATCATTGAACAATGCTTTCATATAAAATTAATAACTTTTTATACAGCCTACATTTTATATTTAGAGAGAGAACCTTCTGTTTGGATCAGTTGCCATTTGAGCCTGCAGTAATAATCTTCTTTAGCGACAGCATTTGTTTGATATTTCTTACTTAAGATTTTGGATCATTCTTACAATAGTACTTGACAGTAAATTTATCATCTATTTCAAAACAGAGTAAATTGACAACTTAGAAAAATAATGTTATGCCTATTTTTATATACATAAGAGGATTTTGCAAGTAACTACTGTTTGTAAAACAAAATAATTAAGATTGTTATCATTACAAAAATTTGCCAGAAGAATTTTGGTACAAGAACCACCTAAATAAAAAGATGAATATGTGTTTTATATGCAATTTATATTTAAATTACCTGAATGAAAATATATAAATGGTTACTTAAACTAATACTTTATAAGATCACTGGTTGTCAAGATATTCCTGTGAAAAAGTAATAGCATTTAGAATGTGAAAGTATTCGTGCATACTGATTTGAAAGATCAAAAAATGGCTCTGAGCACTATGGGATTTAACAGCTGCGGTCATCAGTCCCCTAGAGCTTAGAACTACTTAAACCTAACTAACCTAAGGACATCACACACATCCATGCCCGAGGCAGGATTCGAACCTGCGACCGCAGCAGTCACACGGTTCCGGACTGCGCGCCTAGAACCGCGAGACCACCGCAGCCGGCTTTGAAAGATCACATGATACTAGTATGTAGTTGTTCAGGGTTAACTGGGATTGAAAGGACAACAAATAGGATGTGTATACAAAACATGCAATGTATTGTATATAAAGATAGGCTAACCGAAGTTGCCAATATTGTTACTAAAATATCGACAAAGTTGTAAATGTTACTAACACTGCTAATAAAACAGCAACAGAAAAATTCTTTATTTATTGAATGGATGTTTAACTGGTGAATTTATGGTGAAGGTAAGTATAATGTAAAAGTATTTCACTATTCATGTCAGCTGTTCTACGCTACATGAAACTTGCAGTTATCAGGTGATCTATCAGTTTAAAAACCAGTAAACTGCCATCCTGACTCTTTAAAGAATTGATTTACCTCGTATAAAACAGATTCAAATATCTGATTACTTTATAAATGAATTAATATGTTGCAAGTTTGATGTTCTGCATGTACATAGAAAAAGTTTATGTAAGATTTGAAATTAGGTTAAGAGTATGTTGTAAGTCTCTAAGAACTATCATTATAAAAGACTGGACAAATACAATTTGGGTAATTTGCACTCTGATTCAAGTAAAAGATAGTTTTTCATGCATGTAAATACTTATAATGTCATATCTCCTGAATCGTGTACTGTACAATGATATAATTTTCCAAATACGTTCAGTGGTATATGTGGGTATTATGTGTTGTGAATACTGTTAGTAGTAAAGAAGCAAGAAATTAAGTTTTTCACACATGTAAATACTTATAATGTCATATCTCCTGAATCGTGTACAATGCCGTATCCGATGCTCAAGTTTTATGGCACGAACAGTGAAAATGTTCATTTTGTGATGTCGTCGAGAAAATGTTCTGTAAATATTTGAAATTACGTGTAAAGGATGTTGGGAGTCGCAAAGTGCCCTGATTCTCAAATATTGGGTGAATATAGTTCCAGTAATTTATGTGCCACAAGCTCCTCTGTCTCAAAACAAAGCCCTCTGTACTGCCTATATAATCAGCGCTTCGTCGAGTTCTCTTCGCAGTTCGCCGCTTTACCTCCGAGGATGTTTCCCGCAGTAGGAGACGAAACGTCAGGAGAGTGTTTTATACTTCGACCATGGCCTATCAGCCCGGAAGTTTTAAGTGAAGACATACACTGTTTCTAATTTGTTTTACTGTGTTAAACATTTAACAAAGATTACACTTATTAATGAGAAGATTATGACAGCATTTAAATTTTTAAATTCGGTCAATAACTGTATGAAATATCTAAAATAGGGTCGACAGAAGCGTCCGATCCCACGCGTCGGCTTTGACCCGTGACGTAAGGGTGTTGTCGTGTGTGACGTCATGACGGCGTGGAGTTTGGTTTGAGTGTGGCTGCCTCCAGTTCTGTTTTATCTTATTTTGTTTACTTTTCTGATCTGTTCGTTATATCTCGTGAGATTTTTTTTTTTAATTTAAAAATGCTTATTACTTATTTTAATTATCTGTTTCCTCCAATTTCTGTTTCTGATCTGTTCGTTCTATCCCGTGAGACTTTTTTTTTTTTAAAGACAAAAAACACTAATGAGCTACTGAAGCATCTTTATCTTCTATGGGTTGCAGGGGTTACGACCCCTGGGGAGGTGGGTGGGTATTCATGCATGGCTGTCTTCACTTACACGTTGTAGCTACGCAAGGCGTCTAAATTTGTTTATATTTAGTTTGCCCCCCCCCCCCAAAACACCCCATTTCCCGCCCTTGTCCCGTTAGTGTCATTAGGCTTCTTGTGGAAAGTGTGTGTGTTTGTTTTTGTTTCCGCCATATTTGTGACGTCATGGGTCAAAGCAGACGGGCGGGATCGGACGCTTCCGTATTTCCCTAAAATAAATTTCTGTTGCCTCTATAAGCTGTTAGATAAGCAACTTGCAATTGTGTCGGTGCCTGGGGTGAGAGTCTATTTGGAAGCTGCAGAAAAATAAAATTAATCTTAACATTTATTATCTTTCTTAATATTTGCTACTAAGCTTATACTGCCATAGTAAGCAAGAGGCATCAGACTGATATTCGGCCCGAAGACCGCATCAACCTGAACATATCAGGGTCCCCGACTCTCGGGTGTACACACCGATGGACGGCCGGACGATGGCTGCAGGTATCTCGCCCGCGTGCTCTGCGACGACCCACTCGGCCATGGCCTTGGTCAGCGTGTAGGTGTTGGGGTGGCGGCCCTGCAGGTGCTGCGACACGACGTCGAGTGCGTCGTCGCTGAGCGCGTCGCAGCACTGGATGACGCGCGCGGGGTCCGCCGGCGGCCGGTACACCACCTCGCGCACCTCCCGCCGGTCCGCATTCGAGTATGCCGTCGACACGTGCACAAACGCCTGAAGCACACGTGACACGCTTACACTCGAGGCACACAATTCACACTGTCATACAGTTCCATTTTATCCTCTGTTCTTTCCTAGTGACACAATACCCGACAAAAAATAAGGATACTCTACTCAGGAGTAGTATCTTAAGAAAATTAGTGTACTCATTATTAGAGTATTGAAATAAAAGTATCTGTACTTGTCTTTGCTAAAAAGATTAAGAGTAGACCCTATCTCCGCTTGAGGAAAAGAGTGAAGCACCTAAAGAAATGGTCAGAGGGCACTTTAATTTCTTACACATTATAACGATATGTTCACTTAACGTGTATACATAAACATACAGTTATAAATGTCCCCGTTCGTAGTCGCTAATTATAACAATATGTTTACTTTTGTGCTGTAACATATCGCTATAATCAGCGGTGGAAATGTATTTGCGAACGTCGACCGTGTGCGGCTGTTTTTGTTGGATTGTCTGATCAGTCGGAAGTTGCATTGCAGAGGAGAGTAAATGCCTATTCAAAATATAATTATTTCTGGATAGCTCAACATGAATTTCCTAAGGGACCGTAGTTTATCATGCATTTACCAGTAGAATATGGCGCGGAGAAAATATTTCGCCGCATGCAACTTCCGTCCGATTTCGACGAAAGAATTCGTGACTGCGAACTCTCTATGTGGCAGAAACATAAAGAAAATTAAATAACTTCATGAAGGAGTGAGACATAGATTCTATACTAAATAAATAGTCCATACACCAGTTCTGAATTTATGGCAATTAATAGATGAACTTACACTGCAATGAAGGATTTAACATGGATTCCGTTTTGACTGGCACTTCTCTTCTCGTAATGAAAACAATCCTATTTTCACATACACGTCGCACAATAAATCTACTGCTATGCAGTACTGCACTTTCACTTTACATTAAAACAATATTATTTTTAACAATAATAATACGGCGGCAAGACATGCGCGTCCAACACAAGTTACAGGAGACAAGAGAAGAAAAAAGTGAGTAACTGTTAATCGAGAATATCTCGTACATCAAAAGAATGTGTAAAAGTGTTCTTCTTCTGTCCGGTTTTCGCGCCGCGGTTTTCAAACTCAGTAACTCACTGCATGTCTGACGGCGCTTCGACAATAAACAAGTTACGTCACAGGTCGTTCACCTTTTACATTCTCGCAACATTACTTGCTAACTGTAGCTGTTGCCGAGCGACTGCTCGATTAGCGAATGATTTAAAATGATAAGGCAATCACATAATGTTACAACATGCACACGATCAGCGAGTATTTAAATGATTAAGAGTTGCAACTCTCTGTCACCACAGAGCATCAGTACTGTTTGCGCTTAGTGTAGTTACCAGCTCTGATAAGTGCACGAACAGCGTCAGATGCTGAGTTACCAATGTGATGGATACAGACGTGCCACATGCTATTGTGAGACATTATCAACAACTGACATTTTGCCGCCTGGTCAAATTGTGCGACACTGAGACTTGTGGGGTATTCGAATGCGAGAGTGTCGCAACGTTTGACTACAAAGGCATCGTAATCCCTTTACATCTGTACCTTCCATCCAACAGCAAGTAATGGACTCCCTTGAACACTGTGTGCCATACCGCACAACTAGGGAATTGCCAGCCCTTCTGTGCACTTGATAAGAATCTTGATTTTTGAGACTTTATTTTTATTGATCATGAGTTTTCGGTGTATGATATAATTAGCTATTACCATCAGAGCAAAAATGGCTGCATCTGGAGTGCTGTTGTGATCTGGAAACTTGGGACTGCTGGTGAATGGTATTGCATTGTGTTCATCAACGAATAGCAGTTCTCTTTTACTGTAGATGACAATCGTCGATGCGTACGGTGGTGACCAGGAAAGCTGTCTCATTCACCTAATGTTTTGGAGAGGCTAATGTTGCAGTGGAGTTTACTGTAGGATAGGAGTGGGCAAGCAGTTCTCTGCTGGACGTTGGCGATGGAGTGAGCCGAGAAGCAACCAGTCAGTTGATAGAACACATTACTCATGAACGCGAACAGACACTATTTAGGACATTTAAACAGCAGACTGCAAACGACGGAAGGTGATCTCCGTGGACTCGAGCACACCCGTACGGGCATGCCAATGCAGGCATTTCCCGTGGACGGTGGCAGCAGCTCGGCAACCACAGCACGCCAGTGTGCGGTGGTCGACAGCTGCAGGATAGTGTCACGGCAGTGAGACAGTATCCAAGCGCCCAGGTCCGACACACGGGCAGTGAATGTCATTTCACGGCCCGGCAGAGCCACTGTCAGACATCTGGCGATGACTGACAGTGACGCAGCACAGCACTAGAGATGGGGGATCCGCTCTTGAACTAATTCATAGAGTTGAATCTTTCAAAGGAGTGAACAATCAGTCATTCAGAAAAAAAGAACGGTAGCTCCAAACGTTTCCCACGGCAGAGAGAGAGAGAGAGAGAGAGAGAGAGAGAGAGAGAGAGAGAGAGAGAGAGAGAGACGGAGCATATCAGCAGCGCCTCTGCTGGTAAGAGCACAGTGCACGCCACACAACACAGCCAGCGCCAGCCTCTGCCCTGCTTCTACCTTGGCTGCCTGCATTGTGCAGTGCCCCATTGGATTTTGTGTTTCACATATGCCTTGCCGTCTCTGTGCGTCGTCTGCCGCTTGCAGTGTCTGGCGCAGCTTAACTTCGCATCGCACTCTGTCGGCGATCGTTTCAGTCGCACGTCCTGCCCTCTGGGCAGTTGATGCGAGCAACAGGACAGAGAGCCACCTAGCGGATAACATAGGAACTACTTGCAACAACCTGCTCGCAAAGGAACGGACGATTTGTCTCGGAGCGGGTGAGTTCACCACTCCCCCCACCCTCGGAACTCGCCCGCTCAACGCTCACCCCACCGTCTCGACTCTAGCCAGAGCGTTGAGCAAAGCGACTCAGGTGTCACTCTGGTCTCTGCGGTCTCAGCTCACGCAGTAATACAGCTCGCGGCTCGACCTGCTCGACTCAGCGCCTCTGCATCGGAGTTCGTCCCTACTGGATATTGTTCTTCGTAGTAATACCGCTATGTATATTACATTATTATGTTATGTATACATCAATTGTTTTTATTTTATTTTTATTTGTTTAAACTGATTAGTTTAGGTTCCTGATGACTCCTCTTACTATAGGATTTTTATTATGGACACTCGAATTTACGCTTTAATTACGAGCGAACCGATAAACGTATCGCAAAATGTGAAACACCAATATTTTCCTTGTTTTATTCTGCGTAAGGCTATATGCAGCACTTTCGTTTTACAGTCAAATGTATATTTTTTTTCTTATTCTGGTACGGATTTTGCGATTTTAGGCGTCTTCGGAAGGAAACGTTCACTTTAAAAATATATGGCTTCCGATGTATTTGTATGAGGTTAATGAAATTTTAATACATTATAGCCAAATATATTGTTAATGTAAATCTCAAGTTACAACATTTTCCGATCACCCAGAAAACCACGATAGTGCAAAATAAATCAATAATCAAAAACTTTATCATATCGTGGAAATTTCAATAAACAATATAAAATTCTTACTCATTATCTGTGTTACTTCAAAATAGGATCAAATAAGATCAAAATACAGGTATAGTACTGGAATAAACCAAGTTTAAAGGGCAATGTGCCTTCCATTTATTTTCTATTGTAAATGAGTGGTGAGTCATGAAAAAGAGCTAATTCATTTCAGGGAGTGAACAGTTCTGATCCAATCTCTGAAAAGAACAGTTTTGCCCATCTCTACACAGCACCGGACAGTCCGGCTGAGACTACTTTCTGACGGGCTGGTCCCGGTCATTTAAATCCCATTTCCAAACATCGACAGTTGTGGAAGGTCCCCCATTTCGAGCGCACATCAAAAGATCTGGAGCGGCGTCGGTGGTCCGGTGTGGCGTAATTGGTAGTTCAGTCGATCGTGTAGCGGGAGTCCGTGTGGCAATCCCTCACACAGAAACACTGGCTGCGGAAGCTGTGTCTGCTGGTATTGCTGAAGTGGCAGCCCAGTTTCAGCTGCCAGGCTGCAGTCCCACCTGAAGGTATTTGAGCCATTACGATGTGACAGAACACGTGTGGGACCGGCACGGGTGTCAGCTTCATCTCAGGGCCAGTATCCGAGGTGTCGAGGACCAGCTGATGCACAGTCTGCCCCAGGAAAGGGTGCAGCGGCTATCTGACGTCCTTCCTAAGAGAATCGGCTCGTGCACCCAGGAGAGAGTGGACCGTTAAGTGGCCTCGTACTGCCAAGTTCCTCTAAGTTTGACTCGATGCTGTAAACAGTGAAATAATGCACACACCCTCTAAACCTGTGGAGTTTCATTTCGTTTACTCATTTCCTACCGGGTGCTTCACTGTTATTGCCAGGCTGTGTATAACAGACAGAGATAGTGGACTTTCACGTGTTTTGAACATAATAATACAAGCAATAGATAAGGCGGTGTTTTAATTTTCATTATAGATTACAGTTTTTAAGATTAGGAAATCAAAATATGGAAGTACAGAACAGATTATCTTACAAACAGCGGAATGGTACGCAAATGTACATCAGTAAATCTTACCTAAATTCTGCACAGTCATTCAAAACAATATTTCGACATTTCACTGACAATCCATTACGTGACTATGCACTGCCCACTCGGTACATAATAAAAGCAATATTATAAATCATTACTAGGATCATTCATACCGTATCTCCTACAAGTACCGATAAAAGTATCAACTGAAAGGTAATGAGGAAAAAATATCGGTACTGGGGTGAAAATTCTCTATACCAAGAAAAACTGATACTCTTTCCATGCCCCTACTCTTTTCGTAAATCGAGGACCGATTGTGACCACTCGAACTATTCCTAGACGCTGTGTCAGAAGTAAGGCCCTCTGGTCGTAATAATCTGAGTTTTTGAGTAGTAAAGTTGCTTCTGACGAAAAATAACACACACTTTTTGCTACTACATAAAACTGCTTCGACTTATTCGTCTGTGCACTTGATAGATCGTGTTTCTTGTTTTTACTTCATACGCTTTCTTGTTATTCAAATTTTCGTATTTGGTTTCTGTCTCAGAAAATATCCGCAGCATTACTCACACGTACGGAAGTCAGAACGACCTCTTATTTGGAGTGAGAGTTACGCTTCGTGGTGACTGCTTCCACGAACAAAACTTGAAAAGCCTGGTTCGAGAATTGAAGTATCACGAGGTCTAAATACCTCAATGCAGTTAATTTGTATCATCCAAATGACAATGTTCCAATTAAAAATAGTCCGTTAAATCGTTCATACAAGTCCATCAGTAAGTTACGAGACACTTTCTTCTTGAATGATTAAGTTCAGATTAGTAATCTATGATTAAGATGTGATCTTTTCGTGTGCACACAACGGTGTGTTTCGCAGTGTCTGTGACAGACGTCTAAGGGTGACACACCACGCCACGGGGAACGACTTTGTTACAGACAAAATGTTTCGCTGACACTACTCGTCTTGTGCGACTGGCCACGCCCTGAGAGGCAGCACTGCATAGGCAGTCTGCGGCGCTCGCACGCGATGCGTGTTGCCTATCGCCCGGTCATCTGCTCCGTCTGAAACGCGTTAGGATGAGCAAAATTCAAGTTAGTAGAAACCTCGTCGTCCCAAGGTCGGCGAATACCAAAGGGCTCATAGCATCGCCGTGAGGCCTCAGCGAACATTTTGTCTCTAACAAAAGTTTTACTCCGTAACGTGGTGCATAACCCACACACGTTTGTCACAAAGACTTTGAAACATAATATAAAATATATACACGGTAGTTCCGTGATGATGATGCAAACTTTCACGTATGATGGAGACGGGTGAATGTACCAATCTGAGGTCCGGAAGCGACCGAGTCGAAAGTTAAAAGTGAAAATCGTTCTGATATATCTGACAGTGGAATATATAACCAGTACTGTTGTTGCTAAGGTTGCAGGGTAGGTAATCCCGACGAGCGCACACTCCGTCTTCAAACCACAAGTGGCCCATCGGTACCATTCGACCGCCGTGTCATCCTCAGTTGAGGATGCGGATAGGAGGGGCGTGTGCTCAGCACACCGCTCTCCCGGTCGTTATGATGGTTTTCTGTGACCGGAGCCGCTACTATTCGGTCGAGTAGCTCCTCAATTGGCATCACGAGGCTGAGTTAGCCCCAAAAAATGGGAACAGCGCATGGCTGTCCGGATGGTCACCCACCCAAGTGCCGGCCACGTCCGACAGCGCTTAACTTCGGTGATCTGATGGAACCGGTGTATCCACCGCGGCAAGGCCGTTGCTGCATAGGTGTAGAGGTTCAAATAATTACTCATCCCAATGCAGATGGTGTACTGCGTATTGACACGAGCAGTCCTGGTGTATAATGTCTACACTGCAGCAGAGACTGCAGTCTGTCCCTACACGCTGAAGTACTAACGTCGATCACGCCTCACCAAATGAAGCAGTATCCGGTGACGGAACATGCAGACATGATTTTCGTGTATGGACAAGCGAATGGAAGCAGCAGAGAAGCGGTAAGGCTGTACATCACAAAATATCCGTGTTTCCGAGACTGTTTCACGATAATGTGAAACAGGGCAATTGGTATCACACTACAATGACCGAAGAGGACGAAGAACTACACGGACTCACGACTTAGAAGATGGAGTGCTTGACAAACTGCCTATTGGCTTCTGTCTCGGGTTCTTCGGCCGACGTTCATCTAATGATTTTTCTGACGTTTCGCCAGCACGAGTGGCTGGCATTGTCAAAGCTTCACCCTCCATTGCCGGTGGTGAACTGGAGCCGAGCTCACGGCCGCAGACTATATGTACCTGGCGCGCCAACGTCCGAGGGCTTCTCCGCGGTCATTTCCGGTGCGGTGCTCCTCTTGCTACCTGCGACGGTCGTTCGCTGCAGTACGGGAAGCCAGGATCCGTTTACCTTAAGGCTTTCGTCTTTCTTGTTGAAACTGTTCGCGTGTTTTTGTATTTCTACAGCTTCTCTAAACAAGCGCGTGTGATAGTGCTTCTCTACAGCGAGAACTTCCGTGTCGGCGAATTTTATTACGTGGTCGGTCTCATTCAGTGCGTGCTCTGCCACGGCCGATTTCTCCACCTGCCGCAACCTGCACTGTCGCTTATGCTCTTTGATCCTGGTGTTAATGGATCGTCCAGTCATTCCGACATAATCTTTTCCGCATGTGCATGGTATACGGTATATTCCCGACATTGCAAGTGGGTCTCTTTTCTCCTTCGCCGATCTAAGACACTCTTTGATCTTCCTTGTCGGTTTGAAAATCGTCTTTACGCCATGTTTGCGCAATATACGACCGATTCTGTCCGTCACTCTGGGAATGTATGGCAGAAAGGCCGTACCCAACATTTCTTTTTCTGGTTCCTTACTTCGCCGAGTGTTTGGCTCTGTTACACTTCTAATGTAATTTGTGGAGTACCCATTGCTCCTCAGAACAGTTTCCAGGTGTTGCATTTCTCGTTTGAGTTGCTGCGGCTCACATATTCGTCCTGCTCTCGTTACGAGCGTACTAATCATGCCTCTTTTCTGGCTCGGGTGGTGGTTTGACAGTTTGTGCAGGTATCGGTCCGTGTGTGTCGGTTTTCGATACACGCTGTGCCCCAGGTTTTCGCCGTCCCTTGTGACCAGCACATCTAGAAATGGCAGTTTCTTGTCTTTTTCTACTTCCATGGTAAATGTTATGTTGGCAGAGCACGCACTGAATGAGGCCGACCACGTAATAAAATTCGCCGACACGGAAGTTCTCGCTGTAGAGAACCACTATCACACGCGCTTGTTTAGAGAAGCTGTAGAAATACAAAAACACGCGAACAGTTTCAACAAGAAAGACGAAAGCCTTAAGGTAAACGGATCCTGGCTTCCCGTACTGCAGCGATCGACCATCGCAGGTAGCAAGAGGAGAACCGCACCGGAAATGACCGCGGAGACGCCCTCGGACGTTGGCGGGCCAGGTACATATAATATGCGGCCGCGAGCTCGGCTCCAGTTCACCACCGGCAATGGAGGGTGAAGCTTTGACAATGCCAGCCACTCGTGCTGGCGAAACGTCAGAAAAATCATTAGACGAACGTCGGCCGAAGAACCCGAGACAGAAGCCAATAGGCAGTTTGTCAACAAGCGGCCACGAAAGCCTTAACAATTTTGTATGGAGTGCTTGGTTGAGTGGATGTAGCACCTGCAATCAGAACTCGAGCATTGGCACGCGAAATGAATGTTTCTTTCAGTACTGTGTGGTGAATATTACGGGAAATGCAGCTAAACTCCTACCGTTCACAGAAAGTGGACTTTCGATTCCTGCTGACTTCGGACTTGGTGTCATGTTCAGCCGATGGTGCCTGCAGTCTCTTACAGACGAGCCTCACTTTGCTGCGTATGTACTTTTCACGGATGTACCCTGTTTCGCCAGAGACAGAATGATAAATAGTCGTAATAGTTATGTTTGGGCAAATGAGAATCCGCATGCTACAGTTGTGAAGAGCCATCAGCACGGATTATAGGTCGACGTGTGGACAGTCATAGTCAATGACTGTGCACTAAGCCTAGAACATATCCCACTTGTTATTCGTCGCACTTGAACACCCGGATGACACTTTCCTCAACAGTGGATAGGCAGAGGAGGTGCTATTTCGTGTCCAGCAAATTCACGTAATCTGACACCGCTTGATTCCTTTTCGTGGGACCACGTGGAATATCTTGCGTACGAGATGCCTGTCGTGGAATATCTTGCGTACGAGATGCCTGTCGAGACAGAAGAGGATCTCCTGGCAATAATTATCGCTGCCTGCGACTCCAAACGACACTTGGGGTACCAGAACGTGTACGACTGAACTTGGTGCGACAACGCCACGACTACTCAGACGCTGGGGGGGCGTATTTAGCAGCTCGTGCAACTAGAGCGTGTGAATGGGATTCATGATTAGTGTACCTCAAGAGTTAGGATTTTTGGTCTCTCTGACATCAAGTTATGTGCGTCGTTACTAAAGTGCGCGTCATTTATGTTGGCGGCCGAGTTTAGGTTCGTTCTGCGCATCTGACGTCACAAAACACAGTCAGCCAATGAACAGAGAACGAAGTTGCCAGATCTCGACTGCAGTGCATAGCATGGACGAGTGTCTTCAGTATTAGAAACGTTCAGTCATAAATAAAGTAATAGAACAAAAGCAATGTCTTGATAGCAGACTTTCTTTTATAGAAAGTTTGGAAAAAGCGTTCTTTACACCAATTGCTTCATATTCTATTAATTCAAAAAATGGTTCAAATGGCTCTGAGCACTACGGGACTCAACATCTTAGGTCATAAGTCCCCTAGAACTTAGAACTACTTAAACCTAACTAACCTAAGGACATCACACACACCCATGCCCGAGGCAGGATTCGAACCTGCGACCGTAGCAGTCCCGCGGTTCCGGACTGCAGCGCCAGAACCGCTAGACCACCGCGGCCGGCTATTAATTAATTAAACCAAACAAACAATAAGACTCCTAATTCAGGCGATAGGAAGGAAAGGTGTTTGTATCAATCTCACGAACCGCTTTTTCGCACTAAAGAAGAGCGGTAATTGTTTATTTCGTATTGTACTTCGACGAAGCGTGAGTAATTCATAGTCATACCAAAAGTGTTTGTCAGTATTTTGCGCGACGTGTTAGACTCCTCACTGTGTTCTGTAGACAGACGATCTGCGTTAGCGTAATGGTTAAGGTGTTGGACTTCCACGCGAACGGTTATGAGTTCAAACCTTGTGCGGAGATTGATATTTTAATTATTTAAAAACAATATCGAAGTGCCTTACTTCATGAATTATATTCGTTTGAATGCAATTTTTTGAATTTTCTAGTGCTTTGTCTCTTCATTAACCCTTTCGCTGCTGCAGACACTTGCTCCCCGCATTCCACGCTGTGCGCAATTTTGTCATCACTGCACTGCTCGCCTGTGCAGACACATGGTGTTCCCACTGCTTTGACACACTTATCATTCGATTTCACAAAAAACTATTTGGCCCAAAAATTTGATTTTTACACGTCTTCTTGACTGATACCTTCCCCCCATAAATGACTTAATTTTGTTTCGATGTTCAACGCAGTTATTATGCAGCATTAAATGTAGTAAACCATTGCACGAAATTTTGAAGAGTTTGCAGAGGTAGAAGTCCATAGCGTATACTTTCCGTATGGTCGATTTTAGTTGCCACAATCTTGAGAATGAAATGCACTGCGCGCTCCCCCCTAAACATAAGCTTGCAAACTAGCTATACTATGGCGCTGCTTCTATTGGCGCGTGCGTCGTGTGCAACTGGCAACGCAGCAGTCTCCAGCGTCTGGGCGGACATGCGCGAGCCGCCAAGATAAAAGAATTGAACTATAGTCGATCCACAGAGGAAATTATCAGAGGGTATTAGCGAGAATTCAGCGGGAATTCCGTAGGGATGTTGAGACCCTTACTTTGAATGCTGCAAGAGAAGGAATTTGTATAGATTTTCGCTTATTCTTTTCGACTCAGTCGTTTCCTTACCTCAAATTGACACATTTACCCTTCTCCATCATCCTTGAAAGTTTGTGAGATCGTCGCGGAATTATCTTGTATGTACAGGATGAACCAGAACTCTACTGGCAAAATTTCAGAGGTTGATGAGGCATATTTTCTAAATATTTTGGTGTAATGGGGGGCCTCAAATCAAAAATGATCAAATGTGTGTGAATTCCTAAGGGACCAAACTGCTGAGGTCATCGGTCCCTAGTCTTACACACTACTTAAACTAACTTATGCTAAGAACAACACACACACCCACGCCCGAGGGAGGACTCGAACCTCCGGCGGGAGGGGTCGCGCAGTTCGTTTGTCATCCCAACTATCTAAACTTACGGGAAAATACCTTAACTACAGTGAAAAAGTGTACTATGACAACACAAAGCAGTAATGCAACAACCTTCAAACAGATGCAAAAGTCGTGTAATGGGAGAGCATTCCTGCCACTCTGCCATTGCTCTCAGTGAGGTGCACATCAGCCAAGTCTTCATCGGCGAACGTGTCCGCACTGCTGTGCATCACTGTAAAGGAACAAATAACTCATCCAGCGAAAGAAAGAGAGAAGCGAGCGGTACTGAACCCAGTCTTGAAGTTGAAGAGTAGAGTGGGCTTCGCTGCTGTCAACAACAAGTGCCGTCAGTGAATCGTACAAGTGCTTCCAAATAACACACACTGCGCTTACCGCCGACATTTGCAGTGTTGTGCATACGTCTTCGATGCAATACGGATACGAAGATAAACGAGGGCAAGAAATCAAATGAAGCGCGATTACTGTGTAACGAGTCGCCGGAAACAACATGCCCCTTGCGCCAAAATACTGGAACAATATGGTGAACAACCTCTGAGACCTTGATAATGGAGTTCTGGTTCACCCTGTACAGGGTGTTTCGAAAAGGACTTTACAATTTCAAAATAAACCTATTGAAAGAAGGTATAGAGCTGGGTTTAGTGTTATTCTATAGGGAAACATATCAAGCTTGTTTATCTCACACTAAAGATGTTGTATGTGGCTTCCATTGGTTATCCTGCACCAATACTGTCGGAAGTCAATTGCTTGCTATAGTATTGCAGATGCAACTTGCTCAGTGGCTGCGTAAATTCTTGCTCTAAGTTCAGGTAGAGAAGCCGGCACAGGAGGTACAAACACGATATCCCTCATGAATCCCCATGAACAAAAAAAATTGAGTGTAGTCAGGTCTGGGAAACGTGGGGGCCACGCAATTGGCGCATCACGGCCAATCCGTTGACCTGGAAAGCGGTCACTGAGAAAATCCCGGACGTCAGACAGCTAGGGGGTGGTGCTCCAACTTGCATGACGTAAACATTCCATTCTTGATCATCCTGATCGATCTGTTGCATCAAAAATTGTTGCAATATCTCCAGGTACACTATCCTGTTGATGGTTCTGTCATGGAAAGAAAAGGGCCCTACACTTTGTTCTTGCTCAATGTACAAAAAACGTTCAGTTTATGGCTATCACTAACATGTTGCACTGTTTGATGTGGGTTTTCACTGTCACAAATCCTACAGTTATGTATGTTAACGATTTCGTCCAAGAAATTTTCATCCTCATGTAATCGATTCAACATATCCGCACATAAGTTCTTGTTAGTAATTTTATCAGTGTCTTTTATTGCTTGTACGATCGCCAGTCTGTACGGTTACAAATGGAAACGGTTTCTCAAGACACGCCAAACGGTCGTGTGTGCGATTTGCAGTTCGCGAGATGCACGCCGGGTCGCTCTCGTAGGGCTGCTGACAAAACGTTGTCTCACTCGCTCGACGACGTCGCCGCATGTGCTTGGGCGACCTGGTGATTTTCCACGTCCTACCGAGCATCCTGTTTCTACAAAACATTTATGCCACTCATAGATTTTGGGTCTACTAGAAGGATCTTTAGCGTACTTGGTACGGAAATTACGCAGAACTGTTGTCGCAGACTTGGATTCTTCAAAGCAAAACAAGCAGCTACCACGCTCGGGTCCAGTGAAGGCAGCCATCTTTAACGTAACTGCTGCTAGCGCTCCTTAGTAGTAGTAGTAGTAGTAGTAGTGGCTTTATTCTAGATCAATTTAAAATTAGCTAATTCGTTTACACATATATTTACAGACTTCTAGTTACATTAGATTTACTCCTGGTATACAATAATTTTTTCACAAATAACTTATTAAATAATGTAATGCCACACTGTTCACTCATGTCTCACTGTCTATCACTGCACCGCCCAACTTCCCATTTGCTATGCTGAAAAACTGAGTCAGCATCCCTCCATCATGATTGATGTTGAGCTCAGAAAGAGGTTATCAACCCCTACTCTGTTTTATCCAAGTAATCCTTCAATGTATAAAATAAATTGCATAACAGGTACATTTTAACTGCCTTTTTAAATAAGTGTATTTTTGCAAATTCTTTAATCTCTTTTGGCAATTTATTGTAAAGTTTTATTCCTACGTACAAAATGCTGTTTTGAATTTTGTTTATTTTTCTTGGTAAATGTCATTTGAGTCTATCCCTTGTTGCATGGTCATGGACAGAGCTGTTTGTGCAGTAATTACCAACGTTATTTTTGATGTGTACAACTCACTGGTTAATGTATTCACATGGAGCAGTTAAAATCCCCAATGTTTTGAACAGATCTTTACAACGAGCTCGGCTAGTATTTTTGGTTATTATTGTTATGGCTCTTTTCTGGAGTTGGAAAACTGTGTTCCTATTTTGTGCATTTGTTCCGCAAAAAAGAATGCCATAGCTAAGAATTGAGTGTACATATGAATAATATGTAACTAAAACACACTGCATGTTACACACTGATGATAGGATTCTAAGGGCATAACATGCTGATGACATTCTGTTTGCAAGTACCTTTGTGTATTCACACCGCTACAACTGAGAATCAATATTCATTCCTAGAAATTTTGCGTTTGTTACACGGTCTATAAAGGTGCCATCTACATTTAATTTAACATCGACATTTTCCTCTTCAAACTGAAATTCATGGCATTACTTTTCTTTATTGCGTATTGACCAATCATAAACTTCCTTGAGAGTTTCATTTGCTTTCTCGGCAGGAGTTCTCTTGCTTTCTCAGTGACTATAATATTGCCATACCAGTGAAGAGAATTTTTCACCATGAGTAACACTACTGGGAAAGTCATTGATGTATATCCGGAACAGTATTGGTCCTAGTATGCTATCTTGTGAAACCCCTATATTAATGTATTTTGGTGCTGATAAGTGGTTTACTAAATGTTTAGATCTATTTGAAGTACGCTTTATCTCTACTCTTTGTACCCTATCTGTTATGTATGATCAAAACGAGTCGTTAGGGACTCCTCTTATTCCTAATGCTTCTAATTTATTTAATAGAATCTTGTGGTCGACTGTATCAAACGCGTTAGAAAGATCCAAAGATATGCTTGTGCCACACTCATCTTTATCAAGAGCATCAAGTACAACTTTCGTGAATTCTACTATGGCTGACTCCGTGTTTTTGCCACTTCGGAAACCAAACAGTGATTCGCTTAAAAGATTGTATTTATTCAGGTAATTCATTAATCTGTCTTTCATAATCGCTTCTGTTATTTTTTAGAGTGCTGACAGCAGGGAAATGGGCCGGTAATTTTCTATGTCTTCTGCATTACCTATCTTAAGCAGAGGTACAACTCTTGCCTGTTTTAACTGCCCTGGATATGTCCCTGATGTGAAGGATTCATTTATTATATTTGTCAAGGGGCCTTGTATAATCCCTATGCATTGTTTCAGCACACACATTGGTACTTCATCGAAGCCTACTGACTTTTTATTTTTTTTTTAGTTTTGGAACAGTTTTATTGGTTCTATTGACTTCATTCTGTGTAGTAACATCATTGTATTTAGTGCAGCATTATTTAAAGGTGTTATATTTGTTTCGGGGAATTTTTGCTGTAACTTCTCTGCAATACTTGAAAAATGTGCCTTTACATAGTATGCTAAGTTTGGTTACGGTGCGATTCGGCACTAGCGAACTACGCGAGACAAAACTTGATGTATTTCCCTACAAATTGACACTACAATCACCTCTGTAGGTACAATGAATTAATGTATACGAATTTTCAAAGTTGTAAAAGTCCTTTTTGGAACACCCTGTGTATAGACATTTAAATTAAAAAAAGTAATTCAGACACTATTAAAAAAAGTAATTCAGACATCTAAAAAAATGCACTACGAGAAGAAGATAGCAATGTCAGGGAACAAAATAAATACAATATGGGATATAGTGAAAGAGGAGACTGGTAGAACCAGAAAGGAACAGGAGCAAATAGCACTAAGGGTAGATGACACATTAGTAACCGATGGGCATAGTGTGGCAAATCTATTTAACAAGTACTTTATGTCCGTTACTGATAGAATGGGACTGTCAGGATCAGTAAATAATGCCCTTGAATATCTGAAACTAGCCTTTACAAAAAGCTTCAGGTACATGAATATGTCACTCACTTCACCAAAAGAAATAACTTCCATAATAAAATCTTTAAAAACAAAGCATTCTAGTGGTTACGATGAAATATCAACAAAGCTAATTAAGGCATGTTCTTGTGAGTTTAGTACAATTCTAAGTTACTTGTGTTGCCAGTCAATTATAACTGGGACATTTCCTGACTGGCTATTCAAGAAAGGGGATAAAGAGATACCTTCAAGCTACAGACCGATTTCACTTTTGCCAGCATTCTCAAAAATTTTAGAAAAAGTAATGAACAGGCAGCTTCTCAACCATCTGACCACAAGTAACATATTATCAAGAACACAGTTTGGATTTCTGAAGGGTTCTGATACCGAGAAGGCTATTTACACCTGCAGTGAAAATGTACTTAATTCATTAAATAACAAGTTACAAGCAGCAGGTATTTTCTGCGTTTTGTCAAAGGCATTCGATTGTGTGAACCACAACATCCTTTTAAATAAATTAGAATTCTATGGTGTAACGGGCAGTGCTGCAAAATGAAGTCAAACCTCGCTAACAGGAAACAAAGAGTGTCAGTGCAAGGGACTAGTGAATTAAGTCATCAGTCATCATCAGAATGGGAAGAAATTACATGTAGTGTCCCACAAGGATCCATCTTAGGGCCATTGCTTTTTCTTGTGTACATTAATGAGCTCTCATCTGTCACACTGCCAGAAGCAGAGTTCGTTTTGTTTGCAGATGACACAAGTATTGCAATAAATAGTATGTCGAGTGTAGTTCTAGAAAGATCTGCTAATGATATTTTCATAGATATTAATAAATGGTTTAAAGCCAACTCACTGACATTAAACTTTGAAAAGACTCACTATATGCAATCCAGAACCTGTAATAGGTTGCCACCCAGCGTATGCATAAAGTATGAAGAAAAGCAGATAGAAGAGGTTGACAGTCTTAAATTCCTGGGATTACAACATGATAATAAATTCAGTTGGGAGGAGCACGCCACAGAACTGCAGAAACGCCTTAACAAATCTGTATTTGCAATTCGAATGTTAGCAGACATAGGCGACATAAAAATTAAAAAGCTTGCATACTTTGCCTACTTTCATTCCATAATGTCATATGGGATAATATTTTGGGGTAACTCTTCAAGTCAAACAAAAGTTTTCAGAGTCCAAAAGCGTGTAATACGTATTATTTGTGGAGTAAATTCACGGACGTCCTGTAGAAACCTCTTCAAAGAACTGGGTATACTAACTACTGCCTCTCAGTATATTTACTCATTAATGAAATTTGTCCTAAATAATATATCTCTTTTTCCAACAAACAGCTCAGTTCATACATACAATACCAGGAACAAAAACGATCTGCACAAGTACTTAAAAGCACTTACTTTAGTTCAAAAAGGGGTCCACTATTCAGGAACACTCATCTTCAATAATTTGCCAGCAAACACAAAAAATTTAGTTACGAATAAAGATCAGTTTAAAAGCAGCCTGAAAGACTTACTAGTGGCCAACTCCTTCTACTCCATTGCCGAATTTTTTAATAGAAACAAATGATGTATTGTATATACAGGGTTATTACAAACGATTGAAGTGATTTCACAGCTCTACAATAACTTTATTATTTGCTTTGCACACACATACAAAAACTCAAAAAGTTTTTTTAGGCATTCACAAATGTTCGATATGTGCCCCTTTAGTGATTCGGCAGACATCAAGCCGATAATCAAGTTCCTCCCACACTCGGCGCAGCATGTCCCCATCAATGAGTTCGAAAGCATCGTTGATGCGAGCTCGCAGTTCTGGCACGTTTCTTGGTAGAGGGGGTTTAAACACTGAATCTTTCACATAACACCACCGAAAGAAATCGCATGGGGTTAAGTCGGGAGAGCGTGGAGGCCATGACATGAATTGCTGATCATGATCTCCACCACGACCGATCCATCGGTTTTCCAATTTCCTGTTTAAGAAATGCCGAACATCATGATGGAAGTGCGGTGGAGCACCATCCTGTTGGAAGATGAAGTCGGCGCTGTCGGTCTCCAGTTGTGGCATGAGCCAATTTTCCAGCATGTCCAGATACACGTGTCCTGTAACGTTTTTTTCGCAGAAGAAAAAGGGGCCGTAAACTGTAACCGTGAGATTGCACAAAACACGTTAACTTTTGGTGAATTGCGAATTTGCTGCACGAATGCGTGAGGATTCTCTACCACCCAGATTCGCACATTGTGTCTGTTCACTTCACCATTAAGAAAAAATGTTGCTTCATCACTGAAAACAAGTTTCGCACTGAACGCAACCTCTTCCATGAGATGTTGCAGCCTCGCCGAAAATTCAAAGCGTTTGACTTTGTCATCGGGTGTCAGGGCTTGTAGCAATTGTAAACGGTAAGGCTTCGGCTTTAGCCTTTTCCATAAGATTTTCCAAACCGTCGGCTGTGGTACGTTTAGCTCCCTGCTTGCTGTATTCGTCGACTTCCGCGGGCTACGCGTGAAACTTGCCCGCACGCGTTCAACCGTTTCTTCGCTCACTGCAGGCCGACCCGTTGATTTCCCCTTACAGAGGCATCCAGAAGCTTTAAACTGCGCATACCGTCGCCGAATGGAGTTAGCAGTTGGTGGATCTTTGTTGAACTTCGTCCTGAAGTGTCGTTCCACTGTTATGACTGACTGATGTGAGTGCATTTCAAGCACGACATACGCTTTCTCGGCTCCTGTCGCCATTTTGTCTCACTGCGCTCTCGAGCGCTCTGGCGGCAGAAACCTGGAGTGCGACTTCAGCCGAACAAAACTTTGTGAGTTTTTCTACGTACCTGTAGTGTGTCGTGACCATATGTCAACGAATGGAGCTACAGTGAATTTATGAAATCGCTTCAATCATTTGTAATAGCCCTGTATTGATACCATAAGTATTGTTATTTCAGCTTTAAAAAAAAATTTAAAAAATAAGACATGTTCCACATCCACGAGGATCTCCTCAGCACGGATGCATGGAACGAAAACTAATCTAACCTAATTACGCTCCTGCGGCTGACGTACGCGACACTGGTGGCAGACGTGTGCGGCGGCGGGCCTACCTGCAGCTGGCGCATCTCGCGGCAGAGCTCGATGACGCGCTGCGTGCCCAGCGTGTTGAGCGTGACGGCGGCCTTGAGCTTCTCGTTGAAGCGGACGGTGGCGGCCGAGTGGAAGACGACGTTGACGCAGGCGGCGAGGCGCTGGCGGTCGGCCGCGCTCAGCCCCAGCTGCGGCTCCGTCACGTCGCCGCTCACGCTCACCACCTTCTGGAACGCCGACGGGCACTCCTGGCGCACGCGCTCGAACACCTGCCGCAACCGCACGCCGTCAGCAGACACTGAGCCAGCCGTGACGTACTCGAAATGGCGGACAAATACTCGTCAAAAAGCAGATTTCAGAGTACCTGATGGCTCAACACAAAAGTTTTGTCGCAAGTACAGATAGTGTTGAAGATCAGTGGACAAAGTTCAAAACCATCGTACAGTATGTGTTAGATGGGTATGTGCCAAGCGAGATCGTAAGAGATGAAAAAGAGCCACCGCGGTACAACAAAAGAGTTAGAAAACTGCTGCGGAAGCAAAGGGAACTTCACAGCAAACATAAACATAGCCAAAGCCTTGCAGACGAACAAAAATTACGCGAAGCGAAATGCAGTTTGAGGAGGGCTATGCGAGAGGCGTTCAATGAATTCGAAAGTAAAGTTCTCTGTACTGACTTGGCAGAAAATCCTAAGAAATTTTGGTCTTAAGTCAAAGCGGTAGGTGGATCAAAACAAAATGTCCAGACACTCTGTGACCAAAATGGTACTGAAACAGAGGATGACAGACTAAAGGCCGAAATACTAAATGTCTTTTTCCAAAGCTGTTTCACATAGGAAGACCGCACTCTAGTTCCTTCTCTAGATTGTCGCACAGATGACAAAATGGTAGATATCGAAACAGACGACAGAGAGATAGAGAAACAATTAAAATCGCTCAAAAGAGGAAAGGCCGCTGGACCTGATGGCATACCAGTTCGATTTTACACAGAGTTGTCTTGTGGCAGCCAGAGCGAGAGCACCAGCAGCAGCGAGTACTGTTTGTATAAAGCGTTTATTTTGCATTTTGTTTACGACCTTCCACTAAGGAAGGGATTCTATTTGTGTTTATCTGCTCTGCATAGTAACTAACAGTTCTTGATAAAACTTTACGTAGTTTTCGTGTTAGATTTCTTAGTGTTTTCTTGATCGTTTAGAACAGAAAGCGCCCTAAAACCGTCTTTTGTTTGTTTCGCGGCCGTTAGCCACTAGTCACTTGAATCAGCAGTTGTCTTGTGACAGCCAGAGCGAGAGCACCAGCAGCAGCGAGTACTGTTTGTATAAAGCGTTTTTGTACTTATTTGCTGCGCTTAGCTTTTAAATAGTTTTTCTGGGAAAACCTAGCGTAGTTTTCGCGTCTCGTATTTCAGTGAGTGTTTCTTGATTATCAGAGTAGCTCATCAGAAGATTATCTTGGGAATTTGTCACCGTATAGGGTAGGGTAAACATAGTCATGTGTAGGGACTGTGGTTGTTGTGAGCGGACGCAAGGAGAATTGGCCACTCTTCGGGGGCAGGTGGAGGCTTTGTCTGTTAGGCTCATCGAGCTCGAGGCGCAGGCGTCGGCTCGTAGTGGCGTTGGGGCAACTGTGGTGAGACCTATGCCTACTTCGGTGGCCTTGGAATCACATGGCACCCCTGATGTCGCTGCGTCTTCCGGCAGTGAGCATCTTACCGGTCAGCCATCACTCCAGGGTGAATGGCGGACAGTGGTGGGCTCGCGCGTGCCTGGCTGAAAGGCGAAGGTGGGATCTGGCCGCGTGGCGGCTGCCTTACCCCTTTCCAACAGGTACGGGGTGCTTCCTAGTGGTGATGACATCGTTTCCGAGCCACCACAGGATGCCTCGCCTGTTGGGCCAGTGGCCGATTCTCCGGCAAGGTCCCGACAGTCACAGAGGGCGGGCCTATTAGTTATAGGGAGCTCCAACGTTAGGCGGGTTATGGAGCCCCTCAGGAAAATAGCGGGTAGGTCGGGGAAGAATGCCAGTGTGCACTCGGTGTGCTTGCCGGGGGGTCTCGTCCGTAATGTGGAGGAGGCCCTTCCGGCAGCTATTGAACGCACTGGGTGTGACCGGCTGCAGATAGTAGCACATGTCGGAACGAATGACGCCTGCCGCTTGGGTTCTGAGGCCATCCTTGGTTCCTTCCGGCGGCTGGCTGATTTGGTGAAGACAACCAGCATCGCACGCGGAGTGCAAGCTGAGCTTAATATCTGCAGCATAGTGCCCAGAGTCGATCGCGGTCCTCTGGTTTGGAGCCGTGTGGAGGGTCTAAACCAGAGGCTCAGACGACTCTGCGACTATAATGGTTGCAAATTCATCGACCTCCGTTATTGGGTGGAGAACTGTAGGGCCCCCCTAGACAGGTCAGGCGTGCACTACACACCGGAAGCAGCTACTAGGGTAGCAGAGTACGTGTGGCGTGCACACGGGGGTTTTTTAGGTTAGAGGGACCCCCCCTTGGGCGAAACGATAAAATACCTGACGGCTTACCAGAGAGGACATTATCATCATTGATAAAGAACGTCCGTCCTCAGAGACCAAAAACAGGAAAAGTTAACGTAAT
This sequence comes from Schistocerca cancellata, assembly GCF_023864275.1. NCBI lineage: Eukaryota > Metazoa > Arthropoda > Insecta > Orthoptera > Acrididae > Schistocerca > Schistocerca cancellata. Next base: position 18,808,970 of record NC_064634.1, read on the forward strand.
ATTGGTAAACTGCAGGAGTATCCAGGGCAAGGTTCCTGAATTAGTATCTCTTATTGAAGGAAATAGTGCGCATATAGTATTAGGAACGGAAAGTTGGTTAAAACCGGAAGTGAACAGTAACGAAATCCTAGACACAGAATGGAATATATACCGCAAGGATAGGATAAACGCCAATGGTGGAGGAGTATTTATAGCAGTAAAGAATTCAATAATATCCAGTGAAGTTATTAGCGAATGCGAATGTGAAATAATCTGGGTTAAGCTAAGTATCAAAGGTGGGTCAGATATGATAGTCGGATGCTTCTATAGACCACCTGCATCAGCAACCGTAGTAGTTGAGCGCCTCAGAGAGAACCTGCAGAACGTCGTGAAGAAGTTTCGTGATCATACTATTGTAATAGGGGGAGACTTCAATCTACCAGGTATAGAATGGGATAGTCACACAATCAGAACTGGAGCCAGGGACAGAGACTCTTGTGACATTATCCTGACTGCCTTGTCCGAGAATTACTTCGAGCAGATAGTTAGAGAACCAACTCGTGAAGCTAACGTTTTAGACCTCATAGCAACAAATAGACCGGAACTTTTCGACTCCGTGAATGTAGAAGAGGGTATCAGTGATCATAAGTCAGTGGTTGCATCAATGACTACAAGTGTAATAAGAAATGCCAAGAAAGGAAGGAAAATATATTTGCTTAACAAGAGTGATAGGGCACAAATCGCAGAATATCTGAGTGACCACCATCAAACGTTCATTTCTGAGGAAGAGGATGTGGAACAAAAATGGAAAAAATTCAGAAACATCGTCCAGTACGCCTTAGATAAGTTCGTACCGACTAAGGTCCAAAGCGAGGGGAAAGATCCACCGTGGTATAACAATCATGTACGAAAGGTACTACGGAAACAAAGAAAGCTTCATCATAGGTTTAAGAGTAGTCGAATCATAGCTGATAAGGAAAAGCTGAACGAAGCGAAAAAGAGCGTAAAGAGAGCAATGAGAGAAGCATTCAACGAATTCGAACATAAAACATTGGCAAACAATCTAAACAAGAACCCTAAAAAGTTTTGGTCATATGTAAAATCGGTAAGCGGATCTAAATCCCCTATTCAGTCACTCGTTGACCACGATGGCACCGAAACAGAGGACGACCGAAGAAAGGCAGAAATACTGAATTCAGTGTTCCGAAACTGTTTCACTGCGGAAAATCGTAACACGGTCCCTGACTTCAGCCGTCGCACGGACGCCAAAATGGAAAATATTGAAATAAACGATATCGGAATTGAAAAACAACTGCTATCACTTAGTAGCGGAAAAGCATCCGGACCAGACGAGATACCCTTAAGATTCTACAGTGATTATGCTAAAGAACTTGCCCCCTTTCTATCAGCAATTTATCGTAGATCGCTGGAAGAACGTAAAGTACCTAGCGACTGGAAGAAAGCGCAGGTCGTTCCCATTTTCAAGAAGGGTCATAAATCAGATGCGAATAATTATAGGCCTATTTCGCTTACGTCAATCTGTTGTAGAATAATGGAACATGTTTTGTGTTCTCGTATTATGACGTTCTTAGATAATACAAATCTCCTTCATCATAACCAACATGGATTCCGCAAACAGAGATCATGTGAAACTCAGCTCGCCCTATTTGCCCAAGAAATTCACAGTGCCGTAGACACTGGCGAGCAGATTGATGCCGTATTCCTGGACTTCAGGAAGGCATTTGATACGGTTCCGCACTTACGTTTAGTGAAAAAAATACGAGCTTACGGAATATCGGACCAGGTTTGTGATTGGATTCAGGATTTCCTAGAAGAAAGAACACAACATGTCATTCTTAACGGTTCAAAATCTGCAGATGTAGAGGTAATTTCGGGAGTACCGCAAGGAAGCGTGATAGGACCTTTATTGTTTACAATATACATAAATGACTTAGTCGACAACATCGGTAGCTCCGTGAGGCTATTTGCAGATGACACGGTTGTCTACAAGAAAGTAGCAACATCAGAAGACTCGCACGTACTCCAGGAAGACCTGCAGAGGATTAATGCATGGTGCGACAGCTGGCAGCTTTCCCTAAACGTAGATAAATGTAATATAATGCGCATACATAGGGGCAGAAATCCATTCCAGTACGATTATGCCATAGGTGGTAAATCATTGGAAGCGGTAACGACCGTAAAATACTTAGGAGTTACTATCCGGAGCGATCTAAAGTGGAATGATCACATAAAACAAATAGTGGGAAAAGCAGGCGCCAGGTTGAGATTCATAGGAAGAATTCTAAGAAAATGTGACTCATCGACGAAAGAAGTAGCTTACAAAACGCTTGTTCGTCCGATTCTTGAGTATTGCTCATCAGTATGGGACCCTTACCAGGTTGGATTAATAGAAGAGATAGACATGATCCAGCGAAAAGCAGCGCGATTCGTCATGGGGACATTTAGTCAGCGCGAGAGCGTTACGGAGATGCTGAACAAGCTCCAGTGGCGGACACTTCAAGAAAGGCGTTACGCAATACGGAGAGGTTTATTAACGAAATTACGAGAGAGCACATTCCGGGAAGAGATGGGCAACATATTACTACCGCCCACATATATCTCGCGTAATGATCACAACGAAAAGATCCGAGAAATTAGAGCAAATACGGAGACTTACAAGCAGTCGTTCTTCCCACGCACAATTCGTGAATGGAACAGGGAAGGGGGGATCAGATAGTGGTACAATAAGTACCCTCCGCCACACACCGTAAGGTGGCTCGCGGAGTATAGATGTAGATGTAGATGTAGAGTACGCGAAGGAACTTGCCCCCCTTCTTGCAGCGGTGTACCGTAGGTCTCTAGAAGAGCGTAGCGTTCCGAAGGATTGGAAAAGGGCACAGGTCATCCCCGTTTTCAAGAAGGGACGTCGAACAGATGTGCAGAACTATAGACCTTTATCTCTAACGTCTATCACTTGTAGAATTTTGGAACACGTATTATGTTCGAGTATAATGACTTTTATGGAGACTAGAAATGTACTCTGTAGGAATCAGCACGGGTTTCGAAAAAGACGATCGAGTGAAACCCAGCTCGCGCTATTCGTCCACGAGACTCAGAGGGCCATAGACACGGGTTCACAGGTAGATGCCGTGTTTCTTGACTTCCGCAAGGCGTTCGACACAGTTCCCCACAGTCGTTTAATGAACAAAGTAAGAGCATATGGACTATCAGACCCATTATGTGACTGGATTGAAGAGTTCCTAGATAACAGAATGCTACATGTCATTCTCAATGGAGAGAAGTCTTCCGAAGTAAGAGTAATTTCAGGTGTGCCGCAGGGGAGTGTCGTAGGACCGTTGCTATTCGCAATATACATAAATGACTTTGTGGATGACATCGGAAGTTCACTGAGGCTTTTTGAGGATGATGCTGTGGTATATCGAGAGGTTGTAACAATGGAAAATTGTACTGAAATGCAGGAGGATCTGCAGCGAATTGACGCATGGTGCAGGGAATGGCAATTGAATCTCAATGTAGACTACTGTAATGTGCTGCGAATACATAGAAAGAAAGATCCCTTATCATTTAGCTACAATATAGCAGGTCAGCAACTGGAAGCAGTTAATTCCATAAATTATCTGCGAGTACGCATTAGGGGTGATTTAAAATGAAATGATCATATGAAGTTGATATCGTCAATAAAGCAGATGCCAGACTGAGATTCATTGGAAGAATCCTAAGGAAATGCAATCCGAAAACAAAGGAAGTAGGTTACAGTACGCTTGTTCACCCACTGCTCGAATACTGCTCAGCAGTGTGGGATCCGTACCAGATAGAATTCATAGAAGGGATAGAGAAGATGCAACAGAGAGCAGCGCGCTTCGTTACAGGATCATTTAGTAATCGCGAAAGCGTCACGGAGATGATAGATAAACTCCAGTGGAAGACTCTGCAGGAGAGACGCTCAGTAGCTCGGTACGGGCTTTTGTTGAAGTTTCGAGAACATACCTTCACCGAAGAGTCAAGCAGTATATTGCTCCCTCCTACGTATATCTCGCGAAGAGACCATGAGGATAAAATCAGAGAGATTAGAGCCCACACAGAGGCATACCGACAATCCTTCTTTCCACGAACAATACGAGGCTGGAATAGAAGGGAGAACCGATAGAGTTACTCAATGTACCCTCCGCCACACACCGTCACGTGGCTTGCGGAGTATGGATGTAGATGTAAAATCCAGTACGCTGATTGTGTTGAAGACACTGATATTCGACATCCGGTTAGCCCCGTGATTAAATATCACACAGGTGCAAACAGGGACATAAAAGAACAATGACAATTACTTTGTCTCTGTATTATTTTCTGTAATGTAATTTGTCGTGACATACTGACCTACACAAAAGCCTGAGATCTAGTTTAGGTTGCAAGATGACAGGTAGATACTGCGTTATTGAGACCAATAGATGGGACGGGATGTGATGAGATTAAGTATAATTCTTGTTATGGTACACACACACTATGAACAAAAAAAAATATGAATGCGACGTACCACGAACGAATTATCCAAATGGGACGGGAATCAGCAGATGTGCTGTACATATACAGACAAAAATATGATTACAATTTCAGAATAAGCTGGGTGATTTATTCAAGAGAATGAGCTTGACAAGTTGAGCAAATAAACAACACGTCGGTCCACCTCTGGCCCTTATGCGAACAGCTACTCGGTTTGGCATTGCTTGATGGAGTTGTTGGATTTCCTCCTCAGGCATATCGAGCCAGATTCTGTCCAATTGGCTCGTTAGATCGTCAAAATCGCAAACTGGTTGGAGGGCCCTGCCCATAATGCTCCAAACCCTCAACTTGCGAGAGATCCGGTTAACTTGCTGACCGTGCTGACCGAGGCAAGATTTGCCAAGCGCGAAGACACGCAGTAGAAACTCAGGCCGTGTGGGGGCAGGCATGCATATCTTGCTGAAATGTAGCTCCAGAACCGATAGCCACGAAGGGCAACAAAAGGGGGCGTAGAACACTGTCGACGTACTGCTGTGCTGTAATGTAAGGGTGCCGCGGATTACAGCTGAAGGGGGTGCTGCTACGAAAAGAAATGCTCCGCATCATTGCTGTTGTCGGGCCTATGTTGGACGGCAGTCACGTTGGCATCTCAACGCTGTCTGGGACGCCTTCAGACACGTCCTTGACCTGGAATCTCATCGACTGGAGTAGGACTGTCTTCAGTGATGAGTCCCGTTTTGGACTGAGCCCTGATGACCAGTGAAGACGTGTCTGGGGACGCCCCATACAGCGGTGGGATGCCGACCTCACTTTCCCCTGCCATACAGTCCGGTAACGGGCAGTGGCTGTCTGCAACGCCATTTAATTTCATAGCAGGTCCTTTTTGGTTGGTTGGTATGGGGAAGGAGACCAGACAGCGAGGTCATCGGTCTCATCGGATGAGGGAAGGACGGGGCAGGAAGTCGGCCGTGCCCTTTGAAAGGAACCATCCCGGCATTTGCCTGAAGCGATTTAGGGAAATAACAGAAAACCTAAATCAGGATGGCCGGACGCGGGATTGAACCGTCGTCCTCCCGAATGAGGTCCTGTTTGGTTCACACCCGCAGCACCCTTGGAGCACAGCAGTACCTCGACGATATTCTACGTCCCGGTCTGCTCCCTCCGTGGCAAACCATCTCGGACTTACATTTCAGCAAGGTAACGACTGCCCGCACTCAACGAGACTTTCACCTGATTCTCCGCGTGTTTGCCAAGCCCTACCGTGCCCAGCAAGGTCGCCGGATCTACCCCCAATTCACAACGTTTGGAGCAATGGGATCACCAATTTAGTATTATAGGGCAGCGTGCATAAAAATCGTAGAGGGAGGGCGAGAGATGAATACACTAAGCAGATGTAGGTTGCAGTAGGTACTGGGAGATGAGTAAGCTTGCACGGGATAGAGTAGCACGGAGCGCTCCATCAGACCAGTGTCTGGACTGAAGACCACAACGACAACAAACGCGCCAATTGGACAGAATTTGGCACGATATCCTCCGTCAATCGACGCCGAGCTGAGTAACTGCTCGCATATCGCTAGAGATGTACTTGAGGACAATATTATGGAAATGGAAGAGGATGTAGATGAAGACGAAATGGGAGATACGATACTGCGTGAAGAGTTTGACAGAGCACTGAAAGACCTGAGTCGAAACAAGGCCCCCGGAGTAGACAACATTCCATTGGAACTACTGACGGCCTTGGGAGAGCCAGTCCTGACAAAACTCTACCATCTGGTGAGCAAGATGTATGAAACAGGCCAAATACCCTCAGACTTCAAGAAGAATATAATAATTCCAATCCCAAAGAAAGCAGGTGTTGACAGATGTGAAAATTACCGAACAATCAGTTTAATAAGCCACAGCTGCAAAATACTAACACGAATTCTTTACAGACGAATGGAAAAACTAGTAGAAGCCGACCTCGGGGAAGATCAGTTTGGATTCCGTAGAAATACTGGAACACGTGAGGCAATACTGACCTTACGACTTATCTTAGAAGAAAGATTAAGGAAAGGCGAACCTACGTTTCTAGCATTTGTAGACTTAGAGAAAGCTTTTGACAATGTTGACTGGAATACTCTCTTTCAAATTCTAAAGGTGGCAGGGGTAAAATACAGGGAGCGAAAGGCTATTTACAATTTGTACAGAAACCAGATGGCAGTTATAAGAGTCGAGGGACATGAAAGGGAAGCAGTGGTTGGGAAGGGAGTGAGACAGAGTTGTAGCCTCTCTCCGATGTTATTCAATCTGTATATTGAACAAGCAGTAAAGGAAACAAAAGAAAAATTCGGAGTAGGAATTAAAATCCATGGAGAAGAAATAAAAACCTTGATGTTTGCCGATGACATTGTAATTCTGTCAGAGACAGCAAAGGACCTGGAAGAGCAGTTGAACGGAATGGACAGTGTCTTGAAAGGAGGATATAAGATGAACATCAACAAAAGCAAAACGCGGATAATGGAATGTAGTCGAATTAAGTCGGGTGATGCTGAGGGAATTAGATTAGGAAATAAGACACTTAAAGTAGTAAAGGGGTTTTGCTATTTGAGGAGCAAAATAACTGATGATGGTCGAAGTAGAGAGGGTATAAAATGTAGACTGGCAATGGCAAGGAAAGCGTTTCTGAAGAAGAGAAATTTGTTAACATCGAGTATAGATTTAAGTGTCAGGAAGTCATTTCTGAAAGTATTTGTATGGAGTGTAGCCATGTATGGAAGTGAAACATGGACGGTAAATAGTTTGGACAAGAAGAGAATAGAAGCTTTCGAAATGTGGTGCTACAGAAGAATGCTGAAGATTAGATGGGTAGATCACATAACTAATGAGGAAGTATTGAATAGGATTGGGGAGAAGAGAAGTTTGTGGCACAACTCGACCAGAAGAAGGGATCGGTTGGTAGGACATGTTCTGAGGCATCAAGGGATCACCAATTTAATATTGGAAGGCAGCGTGGAGGGTAAAAATCGTAGGGGGAGACCAAGAGATGAATACACTAAGCAGATTCAGAAGGATGTAGGCTGCAGTAGGTACTGGGAGATGAAGAAGCTTGCACAGGATAGAGTAGCATGGAGAGCTGCATCAAACCAGTCTCAGGACTGAAGACCACAACAACAACATCGCTAGAGTGGCGGTCGGAGTGTCCCGGCAGTCAGCACGTACCGGGTGCTTGAGCAGCTCGTGGTGGCGCGAGTCGACGTCGAGGCCGCGCTTGGGCCGGATGAGCAGGAAGACGGTGGCGATGTCGGGGCAGCAGCGCAGCAGCTTCTCGACCAGCGCCTTGCCCACGAAGCCGGTGGCGCCCGTCACCAGCACGCACGCGTCGCGGTAGAAGCCCTGCACGGGGCCGCCCGCCTCCAGCGGGTTCTTGTTGCTGCTCTCGCCGTCGTTGTTGTTGTTGTTGTTGCTGGTGGTGGTGAGCGGGCTGGCGTCGCCGGCGCCGGCGCTGCCGGAGCTGCAGCTGCTGGGCCCCATGGCGGGGGCGGCGCTGGGGGCGGAGGCGCTGGCGGCGGCGGAGTCCTCGGGGGCGGCCTCAGCGGCTACGTGGCCACATAGGGGCGGCGCACCTGCAACACGAGCGGAGGCGGCGGCTCAGCAGCGGTCCGGCGTCACGTATCGGAGCTCCAAGTGGTATCGATGCGCTACTCGACCAATCACTCGACACCCGACGAGGGCGGCCCGAGTGCGAACGACACGCGAGAAAGTACGAACTATGTACAACGACGAGCTACATCTCATTTCGCGAAACTCGGAAGGAAATATGATGAAGCATACAACTGTAGAACTGTAGAATTCTCATGCAGTATGTGATCCAAAGTACGCGGACACCTATTAGTAGATAGTAATATGAGGTGTACCCAAAAATGGTTCAAATGGCTCTGAGCACTATGGGACTTAACTTCTGAGGTCATCAGTCCCCTAGAACTTAGAACTACTTGAACCTAACTAAGCTAAGGACATCACACACATCCATGACCGAGGCAGGAATGGAATCTGCGACCGTAGCGGTTGCGCGGTTCCAGACTGCAGCGCCTAGAACCGCTCGGGAGGTGTACCCACCTCTCGCCTTTATGACGGCTTCAAGTACGCTTGAATGTCTCTGGAGCAACGTGAGCCCATTTTCCCCAAGAGTCGAAATCAGAGATGGTAGTGATACTGGACGCTACATTCTGGAGCGAAGTCGACTTTCTGACTCATTCTACAGGTGTCAGGTTGGGACTCTGGGCAGACCACTCCATTTGAGGACCGTTATTGCTAAAAAACGAGTGCGTCACAGGGTGTACTGTAATGCTGATACAAATAACCATCGTCTCCGAGCTGTTCCTCTAGTGTAAGGGCTACGCAGTGCTGTAAAGTGTGTTCGTGTCTTTCGTGGATGTAGCGTTTGCTTAAGGGGCTCAGGAAAGGCTCAAAATCATGAAAAATTCAATTTTTACTTTTTTGCGTTTTCTGAATCTGCAGACTATTACCTTTTAATAGATATATAATTTATTCAATTCCGAAGACTACGACTATTTTTAAATTTTTTTTGAAATGTGTTCTACATGAGCGTGACCCACTGTGGCACTGTTAAACTGCTGTCAAATGGTGTTATTATTAACCAATTATTATTATTAATAATAATAATAATAATAATAATAATAATAACTGAACTGTTGGAAAAGTGTATTCACGGAAAAACTCAAAACCCCAATGAAAGTGTAAATAGTGTTATATGGTCGAGAATCCCCAAGACTGTATTTGTTGGAATAGAAACACTTCACTTTGGTGTGTATGATGCTGTTGCGACTTTCAATGATGGCAACATTGTAAGGTGCAAGGTATTTAGAAATATGGGAATGAAGATAGGTTCTAACATGGTACGAGCGATGCTTGCTTTACACAAGGAACGCCTTCGGGCTGCAGACAGGGCTGTAAAGAGTCTAGAAATACAAGCAAGGGTAAACAGGAGGAGGAACAAGAGGAAGCTGGAGGAGGAGTTTGCAGAGGATGAAGATAATCCATCCTATGGACCTGGAACGCACTAAAAAGTTAATCCAATCTTTGTCGCTAAATTCCCAAAACTTTTATTTTCTCATACTAATTACATGTTTTCTAAGGATCTTCCAAACATATTTGTTTCAAACTTTCAGTAAATGTTACACAGTACCTTCTGCATATTTAACACAGCCTTTTTCCAAAAAACTGTATACTTTTGAATATATAAATAAAAAATTGCAAAAAAATGTTGTGAATTTTCATTACAATTGAAAAAAAATCGTCTTTAATAACTGAACTAAAATTTTGTAAAATCCCTGTGTTAAGTTGTAGCCCATATTCCAATAAATAATCTGTAAAAAGTTCAACTTCCTACCTCAGATACTTTGTGAGGAAAGATGTAATTTATAAGCGTTATTTTAACATTGCAAGTATAGGGCGTTACGGAGCCCCTTAAGTGGGATGAGGGGACCACACCCTAACCAACGACAGCACTCCCCATATCGTAACACCAGCTCCTTCCAACTTGACTGCTGGCTCTTAAGTATGACCACAGGTGAGGTCCTCCAGCATTCGCTAAACCCAAACCCTTCCCGTGGACTGCCACAGGGCACAGCGTGATTCATCACATCAGATCACCATTTTCCAGTCCACCGCTGTCCAGCCTCCCTTTACAATGTCAGGTGCGCATCTCGCGACGTCTCGTGCTCAGTTCCGCAATTAGAAGGGGTGTCCGGGTACTTCTGACCACACGCAATGTACAAACAGCCATGGTAATTTCTTAGCAAAGGTAGCACACAAAAGTGAAAACCATCTTCTTCAACAACACTCCCTGTCACTGATCCCAGTACAACATTTTATTCGCTTATTAGAAGCTGTAATCACTTACCGAGTGGGCTGCATAAGACCATTTCGATCGCTGTTCACCCATTAGAATAATAAGACAACGAGTTACAGTTTGAGTCACCGTGAAGCAGAAAAAGGTAATAATATTCAGATGAAACAAGAAAGGAAATTAATTCAAATTTAGATGTGGAATAATTCGTGTCATACTGACTAATTGCGATCTTTTATTCATTTGTTAGTTGCTGTTTTACATAGGACTTGCACCTTAGAAGATACTGCAATCCACGTTTCAAAGATATTATTATTATTACTGTTCAAAATCCATACTACAACAATAAAGCTACGACGCGTCGCGGAAATACGAGGTATGTCCACAAAGTTAAGTTCCGTTTGGTTATATAAAACAAACGTGTACAGATACAGAAAAAAACATTTATTGTACAAAAATCTACAACTGTTAAACCACTTTTCTACATAGCTCCAGAAATTTTGTAGGCACTTGTTATGGCGTGGAACAAGTTTTTGTATGCCTTCTTCATAGAAGGTTGCCGCCTGTGATGCAACCATTTGGTAACATGTTCTTTCAGCTCGTCATCATCGTTGTTGAAGTGTTGACCACCAAGGACAGATTTTAGGTGTAAGAAGAGATGAAAGTCGTTAGGAGCGAGGTCCGTACGG